>NC_081413.1:519206088-521921088 GCF_030272615.1 Cryptomeria japonica
ATTCCTTTCCATTTCAAATAAGGAAGAGTGGATCAACTTATCATTCCCATTTCATTCAGAACTCAATCTTCATCCTTGAAGGTTGAATCTAGTGAATTTCCTCTCCTCTTCCAAATGTAATTGGGTGAAAAGTGTTTGAAGGGTAATCAATAATGAAACTCTCATCTCTCTTTGAGGGAAAGGGTAGTTTTCCTCTTGATCCATCATTCACCAGTTTTCCACATTACATTTTGGTGAACTCGACGTCTTGCATGCTTTCCTTTCAACAACATTGCATATTTTTCATTTACAAGTTTCAATTTTTTGCAAACGTAGTGGTTAAATCATTAAAACCCCTAGTTTTTAATTGTAAAATTGAACTTGTAATTTGTAAAAATTGCTTGTGGTAATCTTAGATCTGGAAATTGTTTTGACAATTTTCAGATTGTCAAATTCAATTTCCTCATTTTCTTGTTCAATTTGCAAATAAAATTTACAAAATTAAGAGGTTACTTGTTAAAACCCTAATTTTCAAAAATCATCTTGAACTTGTGCAAAAATTGGATTTCCATTTAGTTTTCAGATTTCTGATTGTTCTTAGATTTGTCTTCATTCCTACAATTCAAATTTTCAATTTCCCCACTTTTTTCCCAAAATTCAAATTTCAAAATTAAGTAGTTAGGTCATCAAACCCTAATTTTCAAATTTACTTGGATTTTGTGCAAATTTCAAATCAATTTCATTTCAATTCAAATTTCTAAATATTTTCCAAGGTGTCCCTATCCATTAGGTTTTACCTTTTCCAAGATTGCAATTCAATTGCTCTTTGTCTTCAAAACCCTAATAGGGTCCTATCTTTACATTTGCACCTTCATTTTGCCCATCTATAGATCATAAAATTCGCCAATTTTTTGGGGTTAGTTTTGAAATCATCGTAATATTCATCCCTGAAAATTTTGACAAAAGTTGGTCGGACCATGTGTGTTCTCGCCACAGTCCTCGACTGTTTTCCTGAAATTTTGAGAGATTGTTATGACTGTATTTAATAGCTTAAATCCAGAAGATTGGTTGATTTTGTCAATTTTTTATCCCTCTAGAATCGGAAATACCTCCCAAATTCAACATTTCAAATTTCAAGAAATTTTTTTAAATTAAGAGGTTGATTATAGTCTACCCTGATTTTAAAATTTTTTATTTTAAAATTAAGTGGTATTCCCTTGGCCTTAATTTTGTAATTTCAATTTCCTTTCATTTTTGGAAAATTCTCTCATTCCCTTCCTCCACCAAGGTTCAAATTGTTTAATCATTATTTTCTTAAATTTTGCATTAATCAATTTTGTAAGCTTTGTTTCAAAATTCAAAATTCAAATTTTCCCTCTAGTGCGTGATTTTTACCACTATTATTCCTACCTATCCTATCCTCGTTAGATGAAGCATTAGAATTAAGGCTTCCCAAGGTTTAATTACCGAGGAGATGGAGCCTAATTTGGGTGATTTCTTTAATGAGGATCATGTTAATTCGTCCCATCCTAATAATGTGCCTGTTCACCCCATTGATGAATCCCATGATGAAGAAGAAGCTTTAACTAGGGTTTCTCTAGATCAACTTTCCACATTGGATAATCAATTTGATAACTTTCAACAATGGATGTCCCAAGAATACCCTAATAGTGAATCTCTTCCATTAATTGAAGGCCTTAAACGGATGATTCAAAGTGATAAGAATGAAATTGATATATTGTGTGACATTGCACATATTGTTGATTCTAATGTCATGCCCATCAAGAGTTGTGTTGAAACCCTAGGTTACTCACAACCCCCAACACAAGTCAAACCTCATATTCCTTTGACTACTCCTATGACTACTATTCCTACTTTTACCTCCAATATCATGGCTACTTCAACTCACAATGTCATTCCTACAAACATTGGTCATGGGGTCAATCCCTCTTCTTCATTTAATCCTCCATCTTTACCTATGTCTTCCATGAGTATTCCTACTATTCCTCAACCAATTAGTCTGACACAAGGGGGTAATTCCTTCAACAACTTTATTCCTCCTTTAAGTGTCCATTTTCATACTCAATCATCACCTATGCCTACTTATCATAATGTCCCACCACCTTATTCTCATTCCATGCCTTCTTTCAATAACATCATACCACCTTCTCAATCACCTATGTCTAACATCAATTCTTCTACCAAAATGACAATTAACAATCTTGCTCAAACTGTGTCTTCCTTACAACAACAAATTGCCTCTATGAGTCAATCCAAGTTTGGTGTGCCCACCTTCGATGTTGCGAGCCCACTTTCTCTTGATATTGTTAAAGTCATGCCACTTAAACATGTTGAGATCCCTCAATTGGAACTCTATAATGGAAAAGGTGATCCTCTTACACATGTCAAAACTTTTCAAACCTTGTGTACTGATTTTGCTTATGATTAGAGATTGGTTACAAAATTGTTTACAAGAACACTAAGAGATAAGGCTTTAGAATGGTATTGCTCTTTGCCTTCTTATTCCATCACTTCTTTTCAACAACTAGCAAATGCTTTCATCCAACAATTTCAAAATAACATTGGTCCTAAAATCACTTTGACTAATTTAATGCATTGTAAACAAGGTGTTAAAGAAAAAGTGACCAATTTCATGGATATATATAAGCATTTGTGTGCTCAAATTTCTTTTCATGTACCTGATAATGATATTCAAAGAATTTTCATTTCTAATTTACAAAAAGATATCAGGGAAAAGCTTCTTTTGTCTGAGTTTACTTCCTTTCCGCAGTTCTGCGCAACACTCCACAATTATCAATTGTCTGTGATTCAAATGGATCAATCCACTCTTATGGCTCTGAGTGATAAGGGGGAGAGTGTTCAACAATCGTTTGTGAATTTCAAACCAACAAAAAGCTTCATCAAGTTCAATGATACAATCAACAACAACAATGTGAATGCTACAATAGGTGTGCCTCCCATTTCTAAATTTTTCAATGATACAATTATTGAGATTTAACCTAATTCTCTCTATTCTGAAGAATTCACCTCTATGGCTCCAAACTTGGTTAATATGGTAGAAACACAGGATATGCCTAAGGATCCTTGTATTACATTTGACCCTAGTGAGACCATTAGAGCACCTGAAGGCTCTTTATACATAGTTGTGAAGGTTAAGGATATCCCTTGTCATGGTGCCCTGATTGATCCCTCTTGCATGGTTAATGTCATAACTGAAAAGTATCTTTTCACTTTAAGATTGCATAAACCAATATATGATGCTTCTAATGTGGTTGTGAAGTTATTTGATGGCTTCTCTTTTCCTACCATTGGCTCTATCACTCTTCCTGTTGAAGTTCATAATAAATCCATGGATGTTGACTTTGTTATCATACCTTCTTCTGAGCAATTTTGTGTAAAGTTGGGCTATCCTTGGATATCTTCCATGAAGGCTATTGCTTCTCCAATCCATAAGTGTTTGAAATTTCCTCACAATGGTGAAATCATAACCATGAACCATAGCTTATTTCATCCATCTGAAAGAAGCCCCGATGTTCCTATTGATCTTTTTTGGCCTAAACAATTTCAATCTCTTCCATCAAGGAGCGATGCTCTTTTTCAATCTTATAAAAAATGGAAGAACGATATGATATTATCCTTAAGTAAACCTAGATCACCGACACTTGACATTCCTCTTATTCTTCAAGATGAGGTTATTCCCCTCACTGATAGAACTAATCTCCCTCCTAAGAAAGATCGTCAACCTATTCATATGGATGTGACTTTAACTTCTCTTCAGGAGAATAATAATATTCTTCCTAAGGTTAGACCTATACCTCCTCCTCATGATGGACCTGGTCTCCTTCCTACACCTAACATTCCTCCTTTCTATGGTGCAATTCCACCTCCTTCCTCTTATCAATAGAAGAGGTCTGCTTCTCCTATTGTTCAACCTAAAAGACCTCAACCTAAACCTTCCACTATCAAGGAGAGAAACATTCCTACTTTTTCAAGTGTTCCTCCTCCTTCTCAAATTTTCCCTAAGACTCGACAGAATCTTTGTGTGAGAGAACGCCGATGAAGACACCGTGTTAGAGCTCATGAAGCTATCCCTCAAAATACTCAATCTCCTCGAACTCCAACAGTTGACATGATTCCCTTTTCTCCTAAGCAAGATGTTCAACCTACATCTCCAAATCATAAGTTGCACAAAACATGTGATGGTTTTACTCCTATTTGTGTTTTTTCTCCTCTTTCTCTAAACTTTGATGAAGAAATGGGTAAAAATGTTATTCATAATGGCAATACAACTCCTAATGCTTCTGATAGTGAGTATGAGTATGTTTATGTGGACAAGCATTTATCAACTAAATTTTCACAAACCCTAATCCTAGCTCTTATAATCGAACAAACTAACTTACAACATGAGCATAGTCCTTGTTTGGATCTTGTGATAGCTCCATCTGTTGTGCTTGATGTCGCTCCTCTGGCGTGTTGCTCGCCTTCCCGAAATAGTGATCAACAAGATTGGGTGGCGAATGTCATTCTACATTAGCAATATTAGCACTACAGATCTTTCTCTCTCTCCTTTCTTTTTCTTTTGTGACCATTCTTCTATGTGTATCCCTGTTCTTCTATTGTTCCCTTAATGTCTACTTGGGGACGATGCAAAGCATTGAGATCTTTCTTGGTCTCTTTCATGTTGACTCAAAAGACATCCTCTCTTCCCTTTCTTCTAAGGTAGTGTCCTTATTTGGGGAATGACGATTATTATATGCATATACATACATGATATACATGAGTTATCATACAACATACTGACCCTGAGGAAAGCGACACTAGCTCGTGTTTTGTTTTCATTATCCCTGGGTTTATTCCTCGATTGGGGGCTAAATACTTGCGATAACATGCTCCCTTTATTCTCTCTCTCTCTCTCTCTTGGGTGTATCCTACCTTAAAGCAATCGCTGCGGATAAGGCGAGCGCGATCACTTTAACGTGGGGGCATACACTCCGCTCATATTTTCCTTCTTTGATACTTAGAATTATTTAGTGAACTTTGTTTTTCTTTGTAATCTTTGGTATCTTTCATGACTCATAGTGAAGGGAACTTTGCTACTTGCAATCATGGTTCTCCCCTTCTCGATCTTCCCTTTTACTTTGTCAATCAAAGTCGTAAGATCCTAAGTCCACTAGGGGCTTGGCACATCTTGCCTCCTTGATGTGGTAAAAGTATTTCAATCGTGTTTCCTTGTACTTTACCGACAGTATTGGCGTATGTTTATACTCCCGCTAAAGTAGGGACTAAATGTAGTGTCATAAATATGTGAACCTAGCAATTTTCGACTGCATTAGGGTCCTCACCCACACGAGATCGAATCCTCTAGTTTGATTGGAGACCGGAGATTGCTCAGCCCTCAGAAACAACTTCTTCCTTGGCCTTTGTACCACCCCATCCGCACTCTGCCCTGGAGAAAGGGGTAGGACATGGGCATGGCGCCATTGCCCCCCCTTGGATAGGGGCCTGGTACCCCTACCCCTGCCCTATTTTGGGGCAAGACCCTTCCTAGGGTTGCATTGTTGGTTGTGCATTGGCCGAGAAAAATCCCTTGATGTCGGCCTGTGACAAAAATCAAATCCACCAACATGCATTTAAGGGGGATTAATCCTCTCATTTGCATAAGGTTCAATAAGGTGAAAATTGGTGATCAAGCATTCAAGAGCATTCAAGCATTCTAACATTCTTTTCCAACATTGAGCATTCTCAAGTCTCCCTTCAAGGCTAGGTGTTGCATTCAAGTCAAGGATTCAACCATTGAAGAGGATATTGATTTCAACATTCAATTCCACACAAGAACTTCTATCCACATTGCCATCACAACCACCCTTGAGTTGATTTACAATTCAATCTTTCATTTACATCTACTTGCAAGTACTTTCTTTCATTACTTGGTTAATTCTAAAACTGGGGTTTGACCTAAGGGCAAACCCCCAATCCCAACCCATTTTCCTCTCTTTTCTGTGTGTAGGTTGCAAGTGCACAACTGTACTTTCGGATTCGAACTTCATTTGTAGTGGGAGAAAAACCCTTTTCATTTCGCGGATTTTTCGGAGGACCGTGTACATTGCTGCCATGGTCGGGGTAACTTTTCCTCAAATTTGCAAGGTCACTTCATCTCGATATATTACTGCCAGATCTAGGTGCACAACTTCATCCCATACTCTGATCTCAAGTTATAATCAATTCTTTGTCACTTTTGCACTACACAATTCAATCAATTCCTTTCCATTTCAAATAAGGAAGAGGGGATCAACTTATCATTCCCATTTCATTCAGAATTCAATCTTCATCCTTGAAGGTTGAATCTAGTGAATTTCCTCTCCTCTTCCAATTGTAACTTGGTGAAAAGTGTTTCTGAAGGGTAATCAATAGTGAAACTCTCATCTCTCTTAGAGGGAAAGGGTAGTTTTCCTCTTGATCCATCATTCACCAATTTCCCACATTAGAATGTGTACATATGTATGTATATATATGTAGATATGTACACACACACACACACACACACACACACATATACATGTACATGTACATGCACACACACACACACACACACACACACACACACACACACACACACACACATATATATATCCATTCGTACTTATATATGTATATATGTATGTGTGCATGTATATATGTATGCATACATGTATATATATGTGTGTGTACACACACACACACACACATATATATATATGCATACGTGCATGTATGTATGTATGTATGTATGTATGTATGTATGCATGTGTATGTGTATGCATGCATACTCTCTCTTTCTCTCTCTCCCTCTCTTTGTATACGTGTGTGTGTGTGTATGTGTGTGTGTGTGTCTATATATATATATATATATATATATATATATATGTATATATATATATGTATATATATATATATATATATATATATGTATATATATGTATATATATATATATATGTATATATATGTATATATATATATATATGTATATATATATATATATATATATATATATATATGTATACATATGTATATCTACACATATATGTATACATATTTGTATGCATATATATATATATATGCATACACATGTGTATACATATATGTGTATATATACATACATACATATATATATATATATATATATACACAGATGTATACATATGTATATCTACACATATATGTACACAGACACGCACACACACCTGTGTGTGTATGTATGTATGTACATATACATTGTAATTATTTTTCCTTTCAATATGTATATGTTAGACATATACATATACATATGGATATCAAAAGGAAAAATAATTACAATGTGAAACCAAAAATAGTTATTCGATCTTTCTAATTTAAGTTAAATACATAACATATAAAGACAATATCTTAATTAAGTCACTTTTTGAAATGAAGATACTATAAAAAAAATTGCATATCCATAAACTAAACATTTAAACTATCACAACCACAATCATCATTTAAATCATAATGCACATTTAAACCTATCATAATGCATACGTATTCATGACAAGACAAAAAATGCATCATGTAATCATTCAAAATATAGTATGAATGCAATTATGTCAATGTGTGTATAGGATTTCCACCATGCCAAGCATTGTTAGGTGACTAGGTCATCTCTACCTCAACCATGTTCTGACCTTCAACCCGTTTCCTACACTCATTTGCACTCAATTTTTCGTAACTACATTACTTCATAAAAGCTATAATAATAATAATGAAAAAATGAAATATGAAATTCATCACCATTTTAATCTCAATTGTATGTATTATTAATAATCATCGTTAATTCACACATTTATCAATGAACTATGAATTGGCATGTGACACACGTTTGCCCTTATACTCAACCCATTTCAAATTACTTAGCCACTTGTAGCATAATCACCTTGTCAACATTATAGACTATTTTTTTACTTTCCATCTCACATGGTAGGGGAGTTCTAAAAAGGTAAGGCAACTACTTTATCACATCATTGACTAATTTGGCTACTAGTAAAAGTGAGTTTGAACATTTGGTTTCCTGGAATGATATGGGAAAAATTTCTTGCAAAGAAGAAAGTAAAAAGAGTAGATGTGGGATGGCTATGATGAGTGTCCAAGTTGGTGAACATAAAGAAAAGAGACATAATTATTGCACATAGCCTTTCCCTTGCAAGAAACGTCTCCTAAGCAGTCAATCTCTGTAGAAAACATGACTTCTCCTAATGAGGAAGAGTCTACTGAAAACCATGGCTCAAACACCACATGGATAACTCCTCTGCCATGTCTGAAACCCACCCTTGTATCTAAAAAGAGAAGTTGTAAATTTTCCCGAGACACAACTAAAAAGGAAAGAAAATAAAATTATCTAAAACCACTACTAAACCCCAAAGAAACCAAAGCCTACTCCTCTTACTAACTTGGTAAAGGAGAGAAACAAGTCTCCCCAAAAACTGCTCGATAGTCTCACCACCTGAAGAAGAAGGGGAAGGTCAACAAGTTATCCTCTCAAAAGAAAGGATATGCATTACTTCTTGAATTAGAAACAAGTATTGAGAGGGAGGATCTCTTTACGCAATATAAACAACCAGTTCAAGAAGATCAAGAAATAGACCTTTCCTCTTCTGAAACTAATGATGAACATTCATCCAAAAAACCTATTATTGTTTGGGAGGGTAAATTAAGGTTGAGAAACAAGAGAAACACCAATTAGATATACATTAGGAGGTAGAGTTGGGAGTGAATATACATCACAAGGAGGGACAAGAAATATAAATGCCATAATATACATAGGAAGTTTCCATGCAACAAGAAACAATACTTAACGAGTTAGAAAAAATGATTACTAAGGATTTAATAGAGGATTTTGGGCAAGAGAGAATGGGAGTCACTTATCATACTCCTTGTCACTTCTCATGGCCATCCATCTCCCTAATATTGCATGGAGGAAAGTTTAATGATTTAAATTGCAAGAGGATAAGTGGAAAAAAGAAAAACAGGAATTAAAATGTGAAATTATATAAAAGGATGCAAAAATATAAAAACTAAAAGAGAGGATTAAGCACATGGTTCTCGTGATGCCAAAAATTGTGGAATGTAGGTAGCTCTCAAGGGTATATTATTTATTTTTAAGAGAAATTTTTTTTAAGTTTTCAATATGCAACTATACTATGATTTTCCACTTCCAATAGTTACCCCAAGGTAGTTTTTGACATCTTTCAAACGTCAACATCATAAATGCAAATTTCATCATGTGAGTTTTGTCTGCATAGTTATGTAGTTCCTTATGATGTTTAATCAAACCTTCTATTCTATGTAGGAAATTTATAGATAAGGGCCTTATGTTCATTCTTTCAAGATGAAATAAGAGTAAGCAAGAAAATGTATAGATATAAATAAATGGATAATTCTATATCATTGACCATCATGTCTAAATCAAGAAAATTGAACCAAATATTAAACACATGATTCACAATTGTTGTTTGACTTGATATGTAGGAACATGTAATGAAAACCATATTGTCTAGTCACATAAACTTTGTACAATTGACACAATTCGTTGGAAGAGAGGTCCTTGGATACCTTGGGGTGTGATGACATGAACTTATAGAAGAGTTAAAGAGGAAGGCCACACTCATTATATAATTATCTAGCAACCATCTAGAGAACACAAAGGTACATATAGTTCACTAGAGAGAATAGTATAATGTGCTTAATTCTCATGTTCTAGCCTCCTATACTACGGTGGCCTATTCCCACTAGCAAGCAAGTGTATCAAATGGTGAAGAGGCAAACACATGTAGGTGGAGAAAATAGCATATCTCAAGGGATTCTATTAGATTTTGTAGTCACAAAACATGACATTACTAACATAGGGAACTTTAGAAATTTGGCATTGATGCTTAATCAATTGCCCCCACTTTCACAAGGACAAGGAAGACAATAAGATGGGTGGAAATGATAAACCTCTTTAATGCCTTTTTAATTTCCTTGTTTAACTTTTAATCCTCTAAAGACTACTAAACTTTACAATATTTTTATAATTATATTTACACTATTAAGAACTATAAATATTATGATTATTAATGAAATGATAGATACTTGTAACTAATGGTATAAATGTGCTAAATACTGTGATTTAAGTTGACATTGAATAAAGAATATAGACTAGCATGCCTTGTAGTAAAGACGCATGGTGCAAACTTACTATTGTTGAGAAAGGTGCAAAGTCCTCAATAATCTTGTAGTCACATAGCACATGCGTCTATAATGACAAGGTTAATAAGTAATGAGATGTCCATGTGAGCAAAAACATCACAATCTTGCTTCTAGTATTATACCTCGACATTAGAATTCTCTTGTTTTTTGTGTTGTTTTGTTATACATTCATTTCAATCATTGAATAATGTTTATGATGAATGTAGAGCTTTGCCAGGAATATATTAACATTTCTTATTTGTGTCTCTTCAACAAAAAATACTCTTCCTAATTATCAAGAATGAGTGATAGATTAGTTCTAGGTAGGTATAATAGTTAAGCTTATAAATGTGATGAAAGAAATAATGGATTGGATCAATCATCATTTGTATGTACCCTATTTTTCATTATCATTAGTTAAATTCTCGTAGGTGATTACTCTCATGACTTAAGGAATAAATGCATGAAGCATATGTATGTTGGTTGAAAATTTTGTACACTTGGGGAAATATACAAAATTGTGGTTTCAACAACGGCATGTCAGTAAAAATCTCCTAATTAAGGGAAGGCTCCCCCTATCTAACTACAACTTTGAAAATAAAATAGGATGGGACAACAATCTTTCTTCTTCTTTCAAGAAAGACAATATCCAAGTTTATCTTCACAGAAAAGCATAGTGATTGAAAATAAACAACAATAACCACTTTCAAATGAAATGAGAGAAAGGAAATGAAGTTTCCTGAAAGCGCAAAGACTTTCGTCACTTCCTTCGGGATGGGACAACAATATCAAGCTCAAATACTTGATTATGTGAAGTCCTATCTACCCTTTTCTATACTAATGCTATAAAGAACAAATTATAACAGCTCAAAGACTAGGATATCTTATTCTTTTCTACTTAAAACAATGGGAAGTAGTATAAGCTCAAAGACTTACAACTATTTCTCATAGAATCTATTCCTAAATTCTCTTAAGAACAAGTGAAAGCACAAAGACTTGCAACTTCTCTCAACAAAATATTTATTCTAATCTATATTAACCTCAACTACTTGCAACACAAAGACTGCAATTCAGATGTGATTAAACTCTTTAAGGAACACTTGCAAGAAAGATAATATAGAACACAAACTCAAGTATGTAGCACAAAGACTCAAATATTGAGCAATTTTCTTCTATTCCTTTCGATTCTTGGATTTACACACAAAAGCTCAAAGACTTCTTTGTTGTAAATTTGGCAGAATTTTTGCTTGCTTTCCAAAAGATAAAGATGACAATAGACCCCTCAAGTATTTATAGAAGAGGAGCCTTGAGAAAAAGGTGGGAGGATCCTAACTAACTTGAGAGATTGTCTCAACCACCAAGACTTATTCCAACTACAGTCCTAATTAGACACAACTTGTAGTTGCCTTACATGCAGTTACAAAAGTGCAAGTAATGAGTTAACTTGCAATTACAAAGTTATTTTTTTACATGTAACTTGTCAAAATGAAATTACAAATGCATAACTAAAACTATTCCATGTGTCTAAAGACACGACTCTAAAAGCATCAACATTTGTCTATGATGATCTTCATGTCGCTTCAGGATGCTAGAACTTGAAGTATTCTAGATTGGTAAAGACATCTTGAACCGGAACGGGAACTTGTATCCTTGTCTTCTTTCTTGGGGTAGTACTATCTTTTCAGGAGGGAAAGGGTTGCCTTCTTCTTTTCATGTCATGACCATCTTTGTCTTGAAAGCATTCTATGCTCTCAACCATGAATTATTGTCGTATCTCTTCTTTGTATCATCCTTAATTCTTGAAATCTTCTTACAAAATAAGGCCCATTCCTTAATCCATTGATTTGGTAGATCGTGTGTGCAAACCGGACTGACAAGGGAAGAGATAAATTGATGCAAAAATGGGCTCACAAGTGAATTTTGGGTTTTGGAAGTTGCATTACATGTGTGGGATAAACAAGAGCATTAACTTTTCAATTGTGGGGAACAAACATGCAACTTCATATGTGTAATGGGTAACTACAAGTTTGCACTTGTAATTGGACCTTTAGAACTCATTTTCAAGCGTTTTTTGAGTGCATTTTGGACCAATTTCGGGTTCTGGATGGCTGACCGCAGGTAGACTTTAAATGGGGAAAATGAATGAAGGTGTGAAATGAGTGGATGAAATGGTATGTATGGATGATGGAAATGAATATGAAAAGATTTTGGGAAGATCATCTTCAAGAAAATGGG
This sequence comes from Cryptomeria japonica, assembly GCF_030272615.1. Taxonomy (NCBI): domain Eukaryota; kingdom Viridiplantae; phylum Streptophyta; class Pinopsida; order Cupressales; family Cupressaceae; genus Cryptomeria; species Cryptomeria japonica. The sequence goes on from NC_081413.1 coordinate 519,218,540, forward strand.
AAGAACTTTCAACATGTAATCCGGTTCTAAAAACCCCATTTTGAAAGAATGGGTATTTCTCATCTTTGCAACTTGGAATTTCAACAAAAGATGGTTAAATCTTTTATCCATAAGGGAATAACAATTATTTTCATCCAGCTTATAATCGGGATTTAAAATCCCGAATACAAGTAAAGAGGCAAAATGGGGAAGAACAATGCAATTCTAAAATTACTTTACAAAGGGGAAAATCTTTCTCACAAAACCGATTTTTGGGGGGGAAGAACCAACATATTTGGAAACAAGAAAAATGAAACAAGAAGAAAAGAAATCTTACCTTGCTCCAATCTAAAAATGCTTCTTCAACAAGATGATTAATCTTTGGAAGAAGAAAGAAAAACTCTTAAATAAACAATGAACCGCATTCAAAACCCTTGCCACATTTTAAAAAAAAAATGTTATTTGCAGTAAATCGTGGCACCAAATGTAAGAAGAATCAGTCAAATAATAACTTCACCCTCCACACCTAGATGAAAGAAGCCAAAACGACTTAAGAGAGGTATGATTTGTGGCATTTGAAGAAGTAAAACGTGGCATTTTCAAAAACATTTTTTATTGTTCAAACGCCTTCAAACCAGCAAACAAATCCACCAAATGGCATGAGAAGAGTTTCAAAATGCATAAAAATAGGGAGGAATCCAAAACGCCTTCTATCTCCCAAAAAATCTCCACAAAAATTGCTTCAAATCTCCAACAAAATCCTCCAATATTGTTGGTCGGGTTTTTGGGAAAGAACAAGTTTAAAATTGCATGTAATAGTGAAAATCGGGTTTTAATTCCCATATTACAAGTTTAAAATATTACTTTTCTCTCAACAAGGCAAAATTGGGTTTTAAAAATGCAATTGCAAGTTTTAAATTTCGCTTTTTCAACATGTTAGGCAAAATTGGGTTTTTTTGACCAAATAGCAAGTTTTAAATGTCAAAAATGCACTTTATAAGCAAAATCGGGTTTTTGGAGACAAAGTGCAAGTTTAAAATTGTCACTTTTTCATTTCCAAGGCAAAATGGGGATTTTTTGAGAGAGATGCAAGTTTAAAATCACTTGCAAAGGGGAAATAAAATCCCCACAACAAGTTATAATTTACTTGCACACATGTAATAGGGGTTTAAAATCCCTATAACATGTAAAAACCATTAAAGTAGGGGTTTTTGGAAAGAACTACAGGTTTACTTGTAACTTAACCAAAAAATCCCTATTTTAACTAAAAAAGCCAAAAAACAATAAAAACAATAAAAATAATAAAGGAGAAATTTAAAACAAATTACAAGTATTCATCTTTTAATAAAAATGCACATGTAATAAGCTAGAAATTTCCCTACAAAGACCAAAACAATGGACATCATTAAAACTTGCAGTTTGAAGAAAATTCTCCACCTGTAGTCGGGATTTTAAAACCCGAAATTGAAAGAAAGACATAGAAAACGAACCTAGAATGTGACGAAATTTGAAACGTAGTTCAAGGATGGACTGAGGATTAGTCTAAATTCTACCTCAGGAAGCATGCCATCGAGTAATTTTTTCATTTTTTCACAAAAATTTCATGTTATGGTCCTTCATTTTTGGAAACAAAAACGAGGACAACAACTAGCTCTGACTGGGGAATTCTTTCATTTATCCTTCAAGATTGTGAAAGAAAAGAATCCAATACTCTAAGTGCCTTCCTCTTATCCATTGGGTCACAGAGTCAAACAAAGCAAAAACAAACAAACAAAAGACGAAAAACCAACAAGAAAAAGACATTATTTACAAAAATTTACCTCGAATCTTCATTCAACGTAATGCTTCAAATGTTGACCATTATAAGGCAGCGCAAATGGTGTACCATCATGATAAGCCAAGATAAAACTATCTTCTCCAACAACACGATGAATAGTGAAGGGTCCTCGCCAAAGAGAATCAAATTTACCATGTAATCCTTTTGGTTCCCTTCGCTTATCCCAAAGCAAAACATGATCACCAACTTGGAATCCTCTTTGCTTTACTTTCTTATCAAAAAGAACTTTGACTTATTGCTGATGCTAGGCAATTGGTCCACTACTTGTGTTCTTTGTTCTTCCAGCTAAGAAAGATACATGATTCTTTTGTCTAAAGCATTCTCATAAGTTTGATCTTCAATTGCTTTAGCCAACTTGAGAGCAGGAAGTTCCAAAGTGATGGGTATTTCTGCATTGATCCCATAAAGAAGTTGAAATGGTGACATACCAATAAAGCTTTTGGGTGTAATTATGTCTGCCCATAAAGCATCAAAAAGAGCCTTATGCCAGGACCTTTGATTTTCCTCCACAAGCTTGCGAATAATAGTAATCAAATTTTTGTTACTTGATTCCGCCTGACCATTACCTTGGGGATAATAATCAGATGAATGAGTTAACAAAATACTATATTCAAACCGAAATTGTGAAATTTCAGAGGAAGAAAAGATGGCTGCATTATCAGTCGCGATTTTGAATGGAACACCAAATCTAGAAATAATATTCTCCTTGAGGAACTTGCACACTATCTCAGAAGTACCATTCTTTACTGGTATTGCTTCCACCCACTTGGTGAAATAATCAGTAGCAGTAAGGACATTTGAATGACCTACACTTGAAGAAGGATTGATCACACTAATGAAATCAATGCCCCACTATCGAAAAGGCTCTTCAACAATAACTGGCTTTAATGGTAACGCTGCAAGCTTTGGTTTGCCTACAAATTGCTGGCAATGTATACATTTATGCACCCATCGAAAAGCATCTTGAAAGAGCATAGGCCAATAATACTTAGCTCTCAAAATTTTGTGAGAAGTCACTCGTGCAAAAAAATCTCCTCCACAAGCCTTGCCATGGAAAGATTCCAGCAATTTAGTTTGTTGTGCTTTGTCAACACAACGAAGGAAAGTACCATCAATTGCTCTTTTGTACAAACTAGTATCCCATAATACAAAGTTCGCAACTTTCAACTTGATACTTCTTTTTTCCTTGAATGACAAATGTTGTGGACATTCACCATAAGTCAAGAAACATGTTATATTAGAGTACCATTCATCAGTTGTACTAACAAACAATACCTTGGGAAGATCTTCAGAATCATCCAATTCTCGCTCCTCTGGAATACCTTCCACCATCAGCTGACAGAGTCCTCTTCCTCAAACAAGCTTTGTAGGCTTAATCTCCAAGTCATACTCTTGGATTTTAGCAATCCAATTCCCTATTTTTGTACCAAATTCTTGTTGTGTTAAGATAGATTTGACTGATGTATCAGGAACTAACACAACAGTATGAGAATTCAAAATGTAAAAACAAAAGTTCTTGACTGCTTTAACAACCGCAAAAGCATTCTTCTCAATAGAAGAATACTTGAGTTCATGAGACTTTAAAGGACAACTCATGAAAACAATAAGAGATTCAATCCCTTCTGAATTTTTCTGCATCAGAATAGCCGACATAGTATGCTCGGAAGCATAACTATACATGATCAACTCCTTGGTGTAGTTGGGGCATACCAACATGGGTGCATGAGAAATTGCATCTTTGATTTCATTGAATGCAACTTTTCCTTCAGAATTCCAATGGAAAGCAGACTTTCCTTTCATCATATCCACAATATGACGAGTCTTTTCTGCAAAGTCAGGAATGAATCTTCGCAGAAAATTTACCTTACCAAAGAAGGAATGAACAACAGTCTTATTGGACAACAAAGGCAGATTCTAAATAGATTTAACTCTTTCAGGATCAACTTTTATTCCTTCCTTGGAAACAATATGACCAAGGATTTTTCCCTCAATCACCCCAAAAATTGACTTCTTGGGATTAAGGGAGATGTCGTGGTTGCCACATCTTTCAAGTACATCTTTTAAGTGAAAAAGATGATTCTCACAATCTTTAGAAAAAATAGTGAGATCATCAAGATACACTACAATATATCTTCCCATAGTACCACGGAAAGCCAATTCCATAGCTCGTTGGAAAGTAGCCCCTACATTGATCAACCTGAAAGGCATTCTGCGGTAGACAAATGTACCCCATGGAGTAGTAAATGCAGTCTTATGTTGATCAGGTTCACTAACCTCACTCTGATTATATCCCAAAAATACATCTAACATAGATAGCATCTCGGAACCTGTCACCGTTTGCAAAACTTGATCCATGATTGGCAATAGATAATTGTCCTTGAGGGACAATTGATTAAGATTTTTAAAATCAACACAGATACGTGTTTCTCCATTCTTCTTACACACTGGCACTATATTTTCCAACCATGTTGAATGATGGATGGGAAAGATAATCCGAGCATCAAGCATTTTTTGAACTTCAGAAAGAATGGTACCTGAAATTTTTGGATTATACTAGCGCTGCTTTTGCCTGAAAGGTTCTGCACCAAGCTTGAGGGGAATTTCATGTTGCAGTTCCTTGGGTTGAAATGATTTTAGATCATCATATGAATATGCCAAGACATCACGGTATTGGCGTAAAAGTTGAATAAACTAATCTCTTTCATCTGAAGTGCCGTTATTGTCAATATTGACAAATTTAGGATCATCATCTGATCCAATATTATATTTCTCATATCCCATAGGAGAATCAACACTTTCTTGTTGTCATCTCTTGATATAATGATCATGTTGATCGAAAAGTTTTTCAAGAGAAACCAACCCCTTGGGAATCTTATTTCCTTTCAGCTGAAGAATATTTTCATCTGATTCAGATGATGTTTCAGACATTGAATCTGATGACAAAGAAGTAGGAGAATTACTTCCTTCAAAATACAAATTCTTGAAACCATCCTCAACTTGCAGGAAATTATTAATCTGTTTGTCATCATTGAAGATCTGCCAATGATCCTAATTGTCAGGCACACTAGGTCAGCAAATTATCTCAATAATATATTTATCTTGACCAAAGTCAAGATGGGGAATTAATGAAGTAGTTGAAACAACAAGAGAATCATCCCTATCATTGTATTCACGAGGAACAACTGAGATATTAAAAGAATCAAAATCTTCAATATTTTCCCATACCAAATTGCGGTAATGCTTGAGTCTATCATTCTTAGTTTGATATATGTTTCTCACTTGACAAACAATTAATTTTGCATCACCCTAGGCATGAAGATTTATGATTCCTCTTTTCAATGCAACGTTCATCCCTAACAAAAGCGACTCATATTCAGCCATATTGTTAGTATTAGAAAATTGCAACTTGAAAGAGTAAGGGAAGATCTCTCCCTTAAGAGATATGAGAACTACACCGGCTCCGGATCTATTTGTAGCGTAGCTACCATCAAACTCAAGAGTCCACACATCATTTGAACTATTATTTTCATTGGAATGATTAGACTTGCCTTCATCCAAAACAGATGCATTATGAAAAGAAAAGCTCCTCTTGTGTAGGTGAAGAGTGAAACTCTTCTTGTTGAGAAGGAAATGAAATATTTTCATTAGCAATAGGAGATGAGACTTCTTCAACCATAACATATGAACTAGAAGACCCATCTTCTGATGCTTGATCCTGATCAGTATCAACAAATTTTTCATTTGTTGAAAGTAGTGAAATGTCGGAGCTGCTAGAAGGACAATCTTCAGCAAATTCTGAAATTTCATCTATATGGAGATAATAATTCCCAAAACCTGAAGATTCAAAAAGAATCTGAGCATGGGGATCATTAGACTTGACAACCATGTACTTGGTTTCTCTTTCAGGAATTAACTTCTGCACAACACCTTTGACAGATATTCTTACTTTCGTCATATCCATGTTGAGTTCACCTCCAACATCCTTGCAAAAATTACGGCCAAGTAACATTCTGTATGACGCAGGAACGTCAACTACCAAAATAGTCATCTTTATTTTATTATCCGGAAAAGCAACAAATGCAAATTGAGCATCTTTGATTTGCCCAATAAGAGGCACTTGTTTGTTTTCCATGGAATAACAATGACCAAAACTTTTGGTCAAGGTCAACCCCAAATCTTGAGCAACTTTTGCGGGCATGATGTTATCAGAAGCACTGGAATCCAAGACACAATTGCTCAATTGAAAACCATTGATCAACAAGGAAATGTAAAAAGGTTCTATCTTTCCTTGGGTGGTAGATGGAATGGTCACCAAATGATTGGGCAAATTCTTGGGTTCTTGATAGGACGAGTTTCCTTACTTTTAACAAAGTCAACTAACCTATCAAATTGATCAGGATTAGCTTGTAAGTATTCAACTTTGGACATTTGAATCTTAGTCTTTCTAGCATGGTCAATAATATTGAAAGCTTGAAATGAACCAGCTAGAGAGGGATTAACATTGTCCAATTGTGGTTTGGGGTTAGGCATACTAGGCTTGGAATCAATAGTTGAAGCAAAAGGAGGATTTTTGTTACTTACTTGACTTTTTGTTGCATCCTTTGGAATGTAGGGCAATGGTGTTCCTCTCTTAGCAATAGTAACAGGTGATTGTAAATCACTTGCAACCTTTGCAGCTTCATCTTGTTGAGCCAACCGAGTCTGGGATCTTGTCATTACAACAAATTCTTGACTATGAGTCCTTTCGGCAGCAACAGAGTCATCATAGTGCATATAATGTATAGTAGAGTCGCCAGTCACATCTTCTTCTTCTTCTTCTTCTTGAGGAAGAGCAACGTCATCAGACTGATAATCAAAATAAGAAGACTCCTTTTGATTCATCTCATAATAGCCAATTGCTGCCTTTGAAGGAAGTGGTTCAAGTGCAAGCCTCTCAGGAGGTTGTGGTAACTTGGGTTGATTCTTAGCAGCATAACTGGCAGCAGCATTAGGATACGTCTATCTTGGTATATCCTTGTATGGCATGGGATAGGAATTCTAAGATACTTGCTTCATTTAAAGCAAGAAGTTCATTTGCTAATTTTTGCACCATAGGATCGGTAGAACAAGAAAACGAACCCTCCATATGTGAACCTCCTTTGGACTGATTAGAATCCTTTTTTATTTTACCAACTAGGATCAAATCGTCCTCAATTTCAGTAGCCATTGATTGAGAAACTTCAAAATCAGCAGGAGATGCTCGCTTTAAGAAGAAACTGACCTTGGGCAACTGAGTATTAATGAAAAAGCACTTAAGATTATCAAGAGTAGGTTTAGAATTGATAGGAATTCTATTTGTTAATCTATTGAACTTAGCAATGAATTCACACATGCCTTCATGGGTATCCTTCTTCATTTGGATCAACTGGGCCAACAAGGCCTGTTCATCTTTCGTCGGCTTGAAATGTTCCTCGAACTTGTCTCTCAACGAGTTCCAAGAAACAATCGAACCAGCAACAAGATTGAAAAACCAATCGGCTGCAATACCTTGAAGAGTCTCTATGAACAAATGAACAACAACATCTTGATGTTTGACTCCAAGAACACCACATGCCATATAAAAAGATTTGACATGTTCATCGGGATGTTGCTTTCCATCACCATAGAACTTGGGAAGATTTTTACAACAACCTTGTGGAAGTGGATGAAGAGGTGGGGTTAAAGCCAAAGGACCAAAAGCTACTCCCCACGGACCGAGAGGAGGAAGAAGAGGTGGATTAGCCATACTAGATAATGAAGATATCAATGGCTTGAGAAAGAAAGAGGAATTTTCACTTGGGATAGATTTCTTTTTCCTTGAGGGAGGATAACTTGTGGTTCGTGAAAGGGAGGATGTACTAGTGAGAAAAAGGAATCTTGCTTGTTCAACAGGAGATATTTCTTCAAAATTTTCACGTCTCTTCCGACGAACGTAAACACACAAACTTTCCAACTTAGAGAAATGGAAGTATTTCCAAGCTTGTCTTTAAAAACAACAAGACACTAGTCTTCAAACGAAAGTGTGAGGCTTTTGAATGCATCTGTGTCCCAGCAGAGACCCAAGAAACTGTTAGTGTCTCGGATGGGCCAAACAAATTTATACCAAAGATCTAGAGACAGAATTAACAAGGTACTTCAAATCTCTCTCTCCCCAGCAGAGTCGCCAAAAACTCTTATTTGAAAATTTTGTACACTTGGGTAAATATACAAAATTGTGGTTTCAACCACAGCGTTTGAGTAAAACTCTCCTAATTAAGGGAAGGCTCCCCCTATCTAACTACAACTTTGAAAATAAAATAGGATGGGACAACAATCTTTCTTCTTCTTTCAAGAAAGCCAATATCCTTTTCTCTTCACAAAAAAGGATAGCGATTGAATATAAACAACAGTAACCACTTTCGAATGAAATGAGAGAAAGGAAATGAAATTTCCTGAAAGCGCAAAGACTTTCGTCACTTCCTTCGGGACGGGACAACAAAATCAAGCTCAAAGACTTGATTATGTGAAGTCCTATCTACCTTTTTCTATACTAATTCTATAAAGAAGAAATTATAACAACTCAAAGACTGGGATATCTTATTCTTTTCTACTTAAAACAATGAGAAGTAGTATAAGCTCAAAGACTTACAACTATTTCTCATAGAATCTATTCCTAAATTCTCTTTAGAACAAGTGAAAGCACAAAGACTTGCAAATTCTCTCAACAAAATATTTATTCTAATCTATATTAACCTCAACTACTTGCAGCACAAAGACTGCAAATCAGATGTGATTAAGCTCTTTAAGGAACACTTGCAAGAAAGATAATATAGAACACAAACTCAAGTATGTAGCACAAAGACTCAAAGATTGAGCAATTTTCTTCTATTCCTTTCAATTCTTGGATTTACACATGAAAGCTCAAAGACTTCTTTGCTGTAAATTTGGCAGAGTTTTTGTTTGCTTTCCAAAAGATAAAGATTTCAATAGACCCCTCAAGTATTTATAGAAGAGGAGCCTTGAGAAAAAGGTGGGAGGATCCTAACTAACTTGAAAGATTGTCTCAACCACCAAGACTTATTCAATAACTAACTAAGACTTCAATAACTAACTAAGACTTATTTCAAATACAGTCCTAATTGGACACAACTTGTAGTTGACTTACATGTAGTTACAAAAGTGCAAGTAATGAGTTAACTTGCAATTACAAAGTTGTTTTTTTACATGTAACTTGTCAAAACAAAATTACAAATGCATAACTAAAACTATTCCATGTGTCTAAAGACACGACTCTAAATGCATCATCCTTTGTCTATTATGATCTTCATGTCGCCTCAGGATGCTATAACTTGAAGTATTCTGGATTGGTAAAGAAATCTTGAACCGGAACAGGAACTTGCATCCTTGTCTTCTTGCTTGGGGTAGTACTATCTTTTCAGGAGGGAAAGGGTTGCCTTCCTCTTTTTATGTCATGACCATATTTGTCTTGAAAACATTCTATGTTCTCAACCATTAATTGTTGTTGTATCTCTTCTTTGTATCATCCTTCATTCTTGAAATCTTCTTGCAAATTAAGGCCCATTCCTTAATCCATTGATTTGGTAGATCATGTGTGCAAACCGGACTGACAAGGGAAGAGATAAAGTGATGCAAAAATGGGCTCACAAGTGAATTTTGGGTTTTGGAAGCTGCATTACATGTGTGGGATAAACAAGAGCATTAACTTGCAATTGTGGGGAACAAACATGCAACTTCATATGTGTAATGGGTAACTACAAGTTTGCACTTGTAATTGGACCTTTAGAACTCATTTTCAAGTGTTTTTTGAGTGCATTTTGGACCAATTTCGGGTTCTGGATGGTTGACTGTAGGTAGACTTTAAATGGGGAAAATGAATGAAGGTGTGAAATGAGTGGATGAAATGGTATGTATAGATGATGGAAATGAATATGAAAAGATTTTGGTAAGATCATCTTCAAGAAAATGGGAATAACTTTCAACATGTAATCCAGTTCTAAAAACCCCATTTTGAAAGAATGGGTATTTCTCATCTTTGCAACTTGGAATTTCAACAAAAGATGATTAAATCTTTTATCCATAAGGGAAGAACAATTATTTTCATCCAACTTGTAATCGGGATTTAAAATCCCGAATACAAGTAAAGAGGCAAAATGGGGAAGAACAATGCAATTCTAAAATTGCTTTACAAAGGGGAAAATCTCTCTCACAAAACCAATTTTTTTGGGAGAAGAACCAACATATTTGAAAACAAGAAAAATGAAACAAGAAGAAAAGAAATCTTACCTTTCTCCAATCTGAAAATGCTTCTTCAATAAGATGATTAATCTTTGGAAGAAGAAACAAAAACTCTTAAATAAACAATGAACCGCATTCAAAACCCTTGCCACGTTTTAAAAAAAAATGTTATTTGCAGCAAATTGTGGCACCAAACGCAAGAAGAATCGGTGAAATAATAACTTCACCCTCCGCGCCTAGATGAAAGAAGCCAAAACAACTTAGGAGAGGTATGATTCGTGGCATTTGAAGAAGTAAAACGTGACATTTTCAAAAATGTTTTTTGCTGTTCAAATGCCTTCAAACCAGCAAACAAATCCACCAAATGGCATGAGAAGAGTTTCAAAATGCATAAAAATAGGGAGGAATCCAAAACGCCTTCTATCTCCCAAAAAATCTCCACAAAAATTGCTTCAAATCTACAACAAATTCCTCCAATATTGTTGATCGGGTTTTTGGGAAAGAACAACAAGTTTAAAATTTCATGTAATAGTGAAAATCGGGTTTTAATTCCCATATTACAAGTTTAAAATGTTACTTTTCTCTCAACAAGGCAAAATCAGGTTTTAAAATGCAATTGCAAGTTTAAAATTTCTTTTTCAACATGTTAGGCAAAATCGGGTTTTTTTGACCAAATAGCAAGTTTTAAATGTCAAAAATGCACTTTATAAGCAAAATCGGGTTTTTGGAGACAAAGTGCAAGTTTAAAATTGTCACTTTTTCATTTCCAAGGCAAAATGGGGATTTTTTGAGAGAGATGCAAGTTTAAAATAACTTGCAAAGGGGAAATAAAATCCCCACAACAAGTTATAATTTACTTGCACACATGTAATAGGGGTTTAAAATCCCTATAACATGTAAAAACCATTAAAGTAGGGGTTTTTGGAAAGAACTACAAGTTTACTTGTAACTAAACCAAAAAATCCCTATTTTAACTAAAAAAGCCAAAAAACAATAAAAATAATAAAAACAACAAAGGAGAAATTTAAAACAAATTAAAAGTACTCATCTTTTAATAAAAATGCACATGTAATAAGCTAAAAATTTCCCTACAAAGACCAAAACAATGGACATCATTAAAACTTGCAGTTTGAAGAAAATTCTCCACCTGCAATCGGGATTTTAAAACCCGAAATCGAAAGAAAGACATAGCAAACGAACCCAGAATGCGACGAAATTCAAAATGTAGTTCGAGGATGGACTAAGGATTAAGCCAGTCCAAGGATTAGTCAAAATTTTGCCTCGAGAAGCATGCCATAGAGTAATTTTTTTTCATTTTTTCACAAAAAATTCATGTTATGGTCCTTCATTTTTGGAAACAAAAATGAGGACAACAATGTAAAGAAGTCATTATATTTGATAATTCAAATTAGTGAGTGCACTTATCCAAGTCAAGGCTCAACTTGAGGCAATGTGCCACTCATAGTTAGTTTCTAGGATTATTGTGATTTAATTGTTGTTTATTTTATTCAATAGTATAAATCTATTGTTCCTACAGGAACTATTTAACAATGCACAATGTGTATCTTTTTATTGGAAATTGTTATTTATCTTTTTTGTTATCTATTATTAGTTGTGATTGTCATTATGAGTAGTTATGAATTTTAGTTTAACAACGTTGTATGTACTTTCCAGTCGTTTATCAACTTATCAATGTCTTAATGAATTTCTATAATTTGAAAGTAGGACAAAAAATTGGAATATATTTTTAGTTTGCATACAATGTTGGCATTGTTTTAAGTCTACAACCTTGGTTGACAATTAAGTGTACCTTGTAGCAATTAATGGTTGCTTCATTTAGGATAAGATTATGCCTAAGTTGCAAAACATCATTGAATCCTCAAATCATTAGTTGATATAGGTGAGCAAATAGGTAGCATGCATGCCTTGGTTGCATCAAGATTATTGGGGGTCAATGACACTTGACATCATGCATATTAATTCATATTCAAAAGTAAAAATGCAAACTATCCTAATTACTAGAATATTATGATTAATTGTTTGTTTGTAAACCTGTTTAAAACCATGGTTAAGTGTAGAACTATAAAATGGGTAGAAGAGAAAGGTAAGAGGGCAAAATAATAAGTATGAGTTAGATCATGACATTACTTTGTGATATATCCATGAAAAATGGGAAACCTATTGTTGTTTTATCTACTTCAAGAATTATTTTGATATGGTTCTTAAGTATCAAATTTAGAGTAGAATAGTGGATGTTAGCATTCCAAAGCAATGTAACGAAATAAATTATATATTTTACGTGGAGGTGTGAGTTAAATCAAAACCCAGTGAGGGATTTTATAATGCTTTAGGAGTAATATGCGAGTTAAACAGGGATTCACACTAGCCCCTGCCTTATCTGGCTTAAATATTGACAAATTAAAACAATGGCTAAATCTATGAGGATGGTACACTATTCATTTAGGAGAGTGTGTAGCGAGGTTTATTTTGATGTAGATGGTCTCATTTTGATTGCAAGGTTTTTTCAAGAGTTTAAATAATATTTTTATGAGGAGGTAGGCATGCAAGAAAGCACTAGTAGGACCAAGATTTAAATGTTCTCTATCCAAAAGAAAAAAATTAGCTTCAATTTTATTTTGAAAAGTGTCTTGGGAAATTATTTCCAAGTATGCATATTTAATAGTAAAATTCAACATAAAGCTTATGTGTGAACATGTAGAGGGAAGATAATTTTGAGAAACACCTTTTGCATTAAAAAATAGAAGCAAAGAGGCTGAATTGTGATACTAAAAAACTATAAATGTTTTGTTTGGGCTAATTAGTGATATTGATGATGATTTATAAATATGAAGTGTGGGTTTGTAACACGTCAAAGATAAACTAGGGACACAGAGAGAGGATCTAGAAGTGTTTTATTACAAGAAAATTCAAAATCAAAGCTTAATTTTTTTATGGGTAACTTCTTTTAATATAAGTCTATTGAGGTAATCACCATGGTTTGTCCCCAAAGGTATCTAGAAAAAATGAATAGATGGAAGCAAGTAGACAACCCAAGGTTGTCACCTAAGAAGGCACAAACAAGATAAAAAAGGACATGGATAAATAATACAAGTGGATGAGGAAATGGAATATTAATTTGAAAAAATATCTAAATAACAACAAAGGAATTTGTTATGGAAAAAAATTATGTAGTCGTGGAAAAAAAAAGGTTAGGGAGAAAAAAGAAACATTATTTTGCTAAATTTAACCCTACATATGATCGCCATCCAAACACCTATGTCTATTGGAAAGAAAATATGTCCATGATCAATTGAGAAATAACTCACATCAACTTCAATGTGAAGTAGAGAGACATAAGAGACCAAAAGAATAAGAATAAGAGAGGGTGAGTGCCTTTAACAATTCTAGAATAGCTAAGACAAAGCGATATTTTATTTAGAATGTGAAACACATAATTATTATTGAGCTAGATATGTGAATACCATATTAGCGACTTCATTATAAAGTGAAACTAAAAAAAAAGTTTTTTAAATTTTTTTTATTTAGTAGGAGAGGGGTCAAAAATTATTAATCATAATAACTCAACTATACAATAAAGATTCACCACAACCACCAAGGATTGAGCTTAACCAAATAGACAAATTAACACAAAGCTAAAAACCACTCATACTACCCATGAAAATCCTCTAAAACCAAGCTCTCCCATTTTTGGGAATAATCCATAGGGAGGTGCTCCCAACAATGAACCTCCTAATTACCCATGTTTTCAGAGGTCCATTTGGCCAAACAATCAGCAACCCCATTCCATTGCCTTGATATGCAAATGAAGGAGATAAAATCCAAAGAGCTGCATAGTTGTCGAAATTGCCTAACCATCACAGCCAACTGCCAACTCTCATCATTGCTATCTTGCTTAGTGAGCATATTAACCAAGGTTTGTGAGTTAGTCTCACAGATAACGTTTCACGAACCAAGCTCACAACACTTTCCCGAGGTGATGAGAATAGCCATTGCTTCCATAAGTTTATTGGTTTGGAAGCCTTTATAGACAAAGAAGAAGAAACAAACAAAACCCGTACAATCCCTGGCTACACCCCAACTCCAACATGCCTAGGATTTTCCCTAGAGGACCCATTTTTATTGATCTTAAAAACCTCAGTAGGTGGTGGAGTCCAATCATCAACTATTTGAGTTTTCCAAATTCTAGATCGCCTCCTCTAAAAAATAGAAGGTCTGACACCATTTCTTGATAATCCCAACCCTTGCATCCTCTCCATTTCATGGGGATCTGTAGGAGTCTTTATCTCACACTTATATTGGATAGTCTCTTGGATCATCCCAATAATTCTCTACCAAACATGCTTAATCATTGTCCTTCTATGTTGAAAAACCCTATAGTTCCTTTCTAGCTTTCCATAGGATGCATGGGGGTCCAATACTTCAAGTTGCTTGCAAAAATAAGGCCTTAGTCGGAGGGATATCCATAGTCTTCCAAAAATCACGAAGAGAGGAAGCATGAATACAAGCCTTCTTCCAAGTATCCCACAAAAATTGCCAAATAGCTCTAAAAAAGGATCACTAACGAAACAAATAGGGAGATATTTTCTCATCTTTTTGGTAGAGGATAGAGATAGAAGGCCCCTAGAATCCTTACTTCCTCAGATTATCCCAAGTAAGACATCTATTGCGAGTGGTTGTCTAAAGGAAAATAGTGCATTTAGGCTAGCAAAACATGTTCCATACCGGCTTCTACCAAGGGACTTCATCCATCTAGTGCATCTTATTATCCAACACTCGATACCCATCAACCACATAATACACCCCTTTTGAATTGGGAGTCCTAGCCAAGATATCTTTTTTCTTCAGGAAGTTGCAGGTACGACCTGCAAGAATTATAAAAAGCTCTTTATGATCCTCCTCTACCCCCCAGGTGGCCACTTGGAGGAATCATTCCACTTAAACACCTCAACCTACCCCACTCTCTTAGAAGTTTTGAAATCTTCAACCTTCAACCAACGAGCCTCCAAAAAGTGATCGCACAATGATTGCAAATGTGGGTACATAAACATGATGAAAAGGAAGCCATCCCAAGAATCAAACCATAAAAGGGCCTTTGAACCCTCAATGCATATTGAAAACAAGCCCCACTTGATTAAATTTTTCCCCCTTTTAATAGTATCGCAAATCATAAATCCCTTCCCCACCAGGATAATCTTAGGCACCTCTATAAGATGCGCTCCTCTCAAGTATTTGAAAGTAAGAATCTGTGCCCATCCCTAATCCTGATTAGTACTGTTGAACACAATGTCCCACTGAGAGGGGGGTGAATCATTGGTTCTTGAAATCTTTTCTTTTTAAACCTTAGAATATCGGTTATCAACCTAAACAGTAAACCAACAAACAAGTAAGATAATAGTGGATATCAAAAGAGGAAAACACACACGTGCATAACCCACAACACCAAATGTATGAGGAAAACCCACTATGGGAAAAACCTCGGTGAGAAATGTTGTTGGAGTCTACTACTCCAATCTAGCCTCACAATGGAATAATAGATTACAATGATTTAGGGAGCCAATCTAAGGAGAACCAACCTCTACTGATTTAGGGCACCAACCCCTACACCAAGCTCCAGCTTGATGTTGTATAATGAAATACAATTTTGATACAGTTATAACACCTGGTTGCAAATGAGTTCTGCAACACCTGACCAATGGTTTTTTGTCGGTTAATAACCTCCTCTTCTTCACTGGTTCTCACACTGTCGATTATTAGATTACTCTCTTTGATCACTCACCGGTTATTCCTAGCCTCTCTTCTTTCTCCCTTAGCCTCACACCACATTGTGTCACTCTTGGATGCCTTCTTAACCAATCACTCCTCATCGGTTTGCTTGACTGTTAGACTGTAACAGTTTACCGGTTACTCTGTCTCTACCGGTTAGACCCTCTCATCGATTCACCTGCTAACTCACACTGCAAATTTCTCAGAATAAACTCTAAGGAAAATAATATTTCTCCTTTCTCATGCTCTCTTCACTCTTACACTTCGCATCAAGCATCAAATCCATTCTAGTCTCGAGCTCGCATATTTATCTTTTAGGTTTCCCGCCAAAACAACATTCAAACGACATCGTGTTAGGTTTTGCCTTCACCAACTTGATCCGTATTAGATTTGATCTGATCTTCTTTTCTGGAGAGATGATTTGCACGTCATCGATCAGCACCGCCAACACCTCGCATTCCAATGTGTGTTTTCTATATTTGGATATCTGCACTATGCTTTTTGCGTTTCTCTGTCACACACCATTAATGGCTCAGTTGTTTGCTTCAGAAAATGGGTACGAATATCAGATCTTCTTGCAGGATCAATTCAATTGCTTTCCACCTTGTCTTCCTCAAGCCACAACCTTCTGCCATCCTTCCATGATTTGCGGCTTTTTTGTAAAAGTTAACCTACTTGCTAATTGTTATATCGATGAACACTTCATCAACCTCTACATGATAACCACCTGGCTTCCACCTGTCATCCTTGTCAACATCCACCTATGCTTGGTTTTCTATGTCGGTTTGACATCCTTCACCAACCAAGATTGACTACTGGTTCAACTCACCTCACTAGTAGAACCTACCTTCACTGGTTGTCATTCATACCTATTGACTTCTTCTCTGTCGGTGGATCAACTTGGCCTTCCATCAAACATGTTGGTCCTTCTACTAAGTCCATTTTTCAGCAGTATTAAACTTCTCTGTGTATACCAGTTCACATCCTTCAGTTCTTCTTTTGCTTGCTTGCTTTGCCTTACCAATGATCCTTCTTTACTGGTAGATGATGCATTTCATATGTATTTGTAACATATCTTTACTATCTACTTGCACGCTTCATCCTTCATACCAGTTGACATCATAACTTACTTCACCCATACCGATCACCACTAGCTACTCACCGGTGACCATGCCATATCGGTTGTCATCAATGACAACATAATGCCAATAATGCCAAAAAACTCCCTCGTTGGCATAGATGTCAAATCACGGCAAGACTTCACACCGGTAGATTTCTCCCCCTTTGACACAATGACAAAGGGTTAGGGTACTTCATTCTCCCCCTTTGTCAAATCTTCTCTTAGTGAATACAACTAGTACTGAGACATACAACCCTAAACTTTCTCTATGATCAGCATGTGGTTCAAGAGATATGGGTACTGCTATTAACTTCCCTTGAACCATATATATCCTTACAAACTTAAGTGCATTAGGCAGGTGACACAACTCCCAACTTGTGTCTTAAGTACTCAAAAGTGCTTATCAACAATGGTTTGGTGAAGATGTCTGCCACTTGTTCTCCTATAGGGACATAGTCGATCTTTACTTCTTGTCCTTCAACCTTCTCTCTGAGAAAATGATACTTGATGGCTATATGCTTTGTCCTTGAATGCATCACCGAGTTCTTTGATATGTTGATGGCACTTGAATTATCAAACCGGATGAGAATAGGATCAGGTATCTCCACATGTATGTCCTTGAGGGTTCGCTTCATCCAAAGTACATGAGAGTAGCATGTAGTAGCAACAATGTATTATGCATCAGCAGTTGATAGGGAGACTGAATCCTGATTCTTGCTATGTAATGAGACCAAGCAGTCACCTAGGAAGAATGCACCACCACTTGTGCTCTTCCAATCATCAATACAACCCGCCCAATCGGGATCAATATATGCTTCCAAGATGAATTCCCCTTGTTTAGGGTACCATAATCCATAATTGAGTGTTCCTTGCAGGTACCTAAAAATTCTGCTTACAACAATCATATGTGACTGCTTAGGTGTTGCTTGAAATCTATCCACCATGCATACTTCCTACACTATATCTGGTCTAGAAGTAGTAAGATACAATAAACTGCCTATCATGGATCTATACAACATTTGATCCACCATCGTTGATTCATCATCCTTGCTTAATTTTCTTCTAGACACCATGGAGGTACTCACTGGTTTGTAGTCCTCCATTTGAAACTTCTTTAACATATCCTTTGCATACTTGGTTTGTGAGATAAAGATTCCCTTATCTAACTGTGATATCTGCAAACTAAGGAAGTATGTCAATTCTCCAAGCATTGACATCTCAAATTTTAACTGCATCTGATAAGAAAATTCTTTGCAAAGAGTGTCCTTGTTGCCTCCAAAAATAATGTCATCTACATACACAACCACAATGATCATGTGGTTTCCATCTTTCTTGACGTATAAATTATTGTCAACACTCCCCTTTTTGAATACTTGATCCTTCAGGTACTAATCTAGCCTTGAATACCATGCTCTAGGGGCTTTCTTTAAACCATGCATGGATTTCTTCAATCGACACACAAAGGTTTCATCATCATGTAATAGAAACCCTTCTGGTTGCTCCATGTACACTTCTTCTTGCAAATTTCCATTGCGGAAGGCAGGTTTTACATCCATTTGATATACCTTATAACCCTTGTAGGCTGAAAAAGATAGAAACATTCTAATTGCTTCTAATCTAGCTATCAGTGCAAATGTTTCTTGAAAATCGATGCCCTCTACTTGAGAGTAACCTTTGCACACAAGTCTAGCTTTGTGCCTAACAATTTTATCTTCTTCATTCATCTTATTCTGGTAGTCCCATTTGGTGCCAATGATGTTCTTGTCTTCCGGTCTAGGGACTAATTCCCAAGACTTTTTCTTCTCAATCTGCTGCAACTCTTCTTCCATGGCGTCCATCCATTCTTTACTTTTGCTGGCCTCATTGAATGTTTTAGGTTCTACTTCAATCATGAGGCATACGTTAACTTGTTCATAATTCTGGGCAAGTCTTCTCCTAGTCTGCACACTATCACTCTTATTACCTAAAATCTGCTCTTTCGGGTGGTTCATCTGCACATACTGGTTATGATCCTTTTTGGATGCTTCTTCCGGTTCATTTTCTAACCGAGCTTCCTCACCTTCATCACTAGAATCATCATACCGGTTTACCTGTGCTTGTCTTCCTTTGTGTATATCCTTGTCAACTCTTACATGCACACTCTCAATGACTCTTCTTAGTCTTTTATTGTAGCATTTATAAACCTTGTTGTTAGTTGAGTAGCCAAGGAAGATTCCTTCATCACTCTTGGAATCAAAACTACTTAAACCATCTATATCCCTCTTGATAAAACACTTGCTTCCAAATACCTTGAATTATTTGACTGATGGTTTTCGGTCATACCATAACTCATAAGGTGTCATTTTGCTATTTGTTCTTAGTTGAACCCGGTTCAAAGTATACGCAACAGTATGAACCAGTTCCTTCCAATACATGTCCGAAAAACTTGCCTCATTTAATATGGTTCTTGCCATCTCCTTGACTATCCTATTCTTCCTTTCTACCACACCATTTTTCTATGGTGTCCTGAGGGCTGAGTATTGTCGTTTGATTCCATGTCTTTCACAGTAATCTTCAAACTCATTTGATGTGAACTCTCCACCCCGGTTCGATCTTAGGCATTTCAATTTGCACCTACTTTCCTTCTCTACCATCTTCCTAAAGATTTTGAATCTGTCAAATGCTTGTGATTTATCTTGTAGGAAAGTGACCCATGTCATTCTTGAATAGTAATCAATGAAGAGCATAAAATATCTTTCACTGACAAGAGCTCTTGTCCTAGTGGGACTGCATAGATTTGTATGCACAAGTTCAAGTGGTCTTGAAGTGTTGTGTTCTTTTGTTTTGAAACTCACCTTAGTCTTCTTTCCTTTCACACATTCATCACAAAATTTGCTTACCGGTTTGACGATGGGTGGAATATTTCTTACACACCCATTTTTTCTTATTGCAACTAAGTTATCAAAATTTATGTGGCCTAGTATTCTGTGCCACAACCAACTTTCATGCATTGGGATTCAAAGCATTCCTTCATATTGTATAAATTACCATCTGTCCTCTTACCTTCAGATGCAGTCTAACTGGTACTTTCCTTCTTTATTTGGTAGTCGATAGAATCAAAGGTGAATTTATAACCTTTGTCATACATCTAACTCACACTCAGCAAATTGTGCTTCAGGCCTTCCACATAATACACATCACGTGCTTTCAATTTTCCATCAATGTTTAGAGTACCTTTTCCCTTTATTTTGATGGATGAGTTGTCTTCGAATCTCACTGAACCACCATTCCAATCTTCAAACTTGATAAATTTCTTTTTATCACCGGTCATATGGTTGGAACAACCACTGTTTACAACCCATAGATTTTTTCTTTCAGCATGTAGGGAGTCTGCACTATCAGACTTATCCTGCCTTGTCCTTTTCTTTCTCAACCCATACCGATTTAGTTTCCTTCTTCTTATCAGCTGCAATTTTGTGCTCTGGTTTAACTACTAGTTTCTGATTAGGATTTGTCCTCTTTTGCTTGATTTTCCTATCCTTGCAAAACTTTTCTATATGTCCAAACTCTTGACAGTTATAGCATTTCCCATTTTCATTGAAAGATGAATCTTTGTAACTATTGTAGGACATCGGTTTACTCTTCCTATATTCAAAACTCTTATGACCAAATCCATTGCACTGATAACAAACAACATTTATATCCCATAGTGCATTAAATGGATATATACTTTCATAACTCATAGTGGACTTATTTGTTAATCTACAATCATCTAGCCTATGTCCAAATTTGTTACATCTTTAACAATAACCATGAAAGTTTGGAACATATCGATTAGGTTTCCTTGGTCCTGCAAACGTCTGCCTCACTAGGGGTCTTCCTTTTATGCTGCTGACTCTAGTAAATCCTTCATGATCAACTCTTGCATTTCTCCTAGGATCTGCATTTTGGTACATTGAGTGTGGCCTTCGGTTCATTGATTGTGTATACCGGTTTGTGTAACGGTTTCTAACAGCTTCTGCATAAGTCTTCTTGTTGGTATCCTTGCTTACCGTGAATGTTTTCTTCTCTTCACCTTCACTTGAAGAAGTGAATTGTATCTCCTTATCAGATGTGTCTTTGCTATTTGAACTTTGTCCTTCTTCAAATCTTAAGCCACTGGTATCTTTAGATTGCTTTTGTTTGCTTAACATCTTGTCTAAGGCTTCGGTGCTACCCTCGTATTTGGTCCTCATTTTCAGTTCATCCTTGCTCTCTTCAAGCTCTTTCCTGAGCTTCATTATTTCTGCTTCCAGATCTTGATGCTCCTTTTCCTTCTTCAATAGGTCAGAGGATGTAACTTCGCATATCCTCTTGGCTTATTCCAACTAGAGTTTCAAGTCAGAGATAACTTAATTGGAATCATTCAGTGATTTCTTCAAGTGATCTTGTTCTTGTGCTGTAGAAAGCTTGAACTTCTTGAGTTCTCTTCTTGTTTTAATTAACTCTTCAATAGCACTTATGAGCTCACCTTCTAGATCCACTTTGGCTTCACTGTCTTCTTCTTCCTCATCTTTACCAACCGGTTCATCAAGTGCCATTAAAAGATTAGCTTTTCTTTCATTCTCATGGTAGTCATCTTCTGAAGCACTTTCTTCATCTATGGCATCATCCTCAATAGAATATAGGTTGTTCTGCTTCTGGTAGCCTCTTCTTCCTTGTCGGTAGACATTCCTTTCTTTGTCTTTACCGATAGATCTGCCAAAACTTCTTTGCTTATCTCCATCTATTTCATTATAAGGACATTTTACAGCAAACAGTCCAACCTTACCACATTTGAAGCATTTGAGTGGCAACTTTCCTTTATACTTGTTGGATCCTCTCTTGAGCTTTCTGACAAATTTTTCTACTTCTGCATCAGAGTCTTCACTAGATCCTTTATGAGAAACCTCTTCATTGTCCTTTTTGGTGGAGTTGAACGCTGGCTCTTTCCTTGAGGATGCTCATTTCATAGGCTGTTAGAGAGCCAAATAGCTCATCCATTGTGAAGGTCTTCGTATCCTTGGCTTCCTCTATGGTAGAAACCTTAGTATCATACTTAGATGTGAGAGATCTAAGTACCTTCTTGACAATAATCTCATCAACAATTTCTTCTCCTAGTCCTCTGATGGTGTTCACAGTTTCATCTATTCTGTGAAGGTGGTCTTCAATCTTTTCTTCATCTTTCATCTTGATGCCTTCAAGCTAACCTCATAGAGATTGCAGCTTGGAATCTTTGACTTTGGCATCTCCTTCAAATAACCTCTGCAGTTTATCCCAAGTCTCCTTGGCGGATGCACAGTGCATGACCTTGACAAACTCATTATCAGACAACCCGCTTAAGATAGCATATTTAGCCTTTGCATTGTTCTCATACTCCTTCTTAGCATCCGGATCAGTGGGAGGAACACTAGGGACAATATACAGATTCTTGGCAGACATCCACACATCAAAACAATGTGAGGAAATATAGGTCTCCATTCTTCTGCTCCATAAGGCATGGTTACATCCATGAAACATGGGAGATTTTGAGGAGGTAGACTCATTTCTTGCCATTGTGTTCCTTGACCAAAATCTACCCAAGCTAGAGAAATATTTATTCAACTAGGAACCTAGGCTTTGATACCAATTGTTGAACACAATGTACCACTGAGAGGGGGGTGAATCAGTGGTTCTTGAAATCTTTTCTTTTTAAACCAAGCTTGGAATACCAGTTATCAACCTAAACACTAAACCAAAAACCCGGTAAGATAATAGTGGATATCAAAAGAGGAAAACACACAAATGCATAACCCACAACACCAAATGTACAAGGAAAACCAAATATGGGAAAAACCTCAGTGAGAAATACTACTGGAGTCTACTGCTCCAATCCAACCTCACAATGGAACAACAAATTACAATGATTTAGGGAAACAACCCAAGGAGAACCAATCCTACTGATTTAGGGCACCTACCCAAGGAGTACCAACCCCTACACCAAGCTTCATCTCAGTGTTGTATAATGAAATACAATTTTGATACAGTTATAGCACCTAGTTGCAAATGAGTTCTACAACACCTGATCAATGCTTTTCTGTAGGTTAACAACCTCCTCTTCTTCACTGGTTCTCACACTGCCGGTTATCAAATTACTCTCTCTGATCACTCATCAGTTAATCCTAGCCTTTTTTCTTTCTCCCTCAGCCTCACACCACACTATGTCACTCTTGGATACCTTCTTAACCAATCACTCCTCACCAGTTTGCTTGATTGTTAGATTGTAACAGTTTATCGGTTACCCTGTCTCTACCGGTTAGACCCTCTCACTGGTTCGCCTGCTAACTCACATTGAAACTTTCTTAGAATAAAATTGAAGGCAGATAATCTTTCTCCTTTCTCAGGCTCTCTTCACTCTTACACTTTGTATCAAGCATCAAATCCATTCTAGTCTCGAGCTCACTTATTTATCTTTTAGAGTTCCCACCAAAACAACATTCAAACAATGTCGTGTTAGGTTTTGCCTTCACCAACTCGATCCGTATTAGATTTGATCTGATCTTCATTTCTAGAGAGATGATCTCCACGTCATCGATCAGCATCGCCAACACCTTGCATTCCAATGTGCATTTTCTATATTTGGATGTCTGCACTATGATTTTCTATGTTTCTCTGTCACATGCCATTAATGGCTTGACTGTTTCCTTCAGAAAACGGGTACGAAGACCAGATCTTCTTGCAAGATCAATTCAATCGCTTGCTACCTTGTCTTCCTCGAGCTACAACCTTCTGCCATCCTTCCATAATTTGTGGGTTCTTCATAAAAGATGACTTGCTTGCTGACTGTTACATCAATGAACACTTGATCGACCTCTGCATGATCACCACCTAGCTTCCACCTACCATCCTTGTCGACATCCACCTATGCTTGGTTTTCTATGTCGGTTTGACATCCTTCATCGACCAAGATTGACTACTGGTTCAACTCACCTTACTGATATAACCTACCTTCACCGGTTGTCCTTCATACTTGTTGACCTCTTCTTTGTCGGTGGACCAACTTGGCCTTCCATCAAACATGCTGGTCCTTCTACTAAGTCCATTTTCTGGCAGTATTAAACTTCTTTGTGTATACCGATTCACATCATTCAGTTCTTATTTTGCTTGCTTGCTTGCTTTGCCTACCGATGATCTTGATTTACTGATAGATGATGCATTTCACATGTACCAATATCATACCTTTACTGTCTACTTGCACACTTCATCCTTCATCCAGTTGACATTATAACTTACTTCACCCATACCGGTCACCACTACCTACTCATCGGTGACCATGCCATACCGGTTGACATCAATGACAACATAATGCCAATAATGCCAACAAGTACACCAACACCTATATAGCTTGACAATCAAAGCTTGGCTAGTAAGAGAAGTTTGCCACTATTCAATACCTCCCTACTCCTTTGGTCTACAAATAGAATCCCATTTGACCAAATTCTATTTAGATGAAGCCAAATTACTAGCTTGTAAAAATTGTTGAGAAAGAGCATCCAAACTTTGAATGAAACATAGGGGAGAAATTTGAACAAAGCACATATAAATGGCCAAGGCTTGAAGCATCAGTTTTAATAAAAATAGTCTTTTAGCATAAGAGAGCCATTTGAAGGTCCAATAATTACCTTTGGACTTATAGACTTGTCCAACATAGCTTGCCAAGTCCCCCTTGTCAAGGGCTTAGAGGAACGAGGAAAATGCAAGCATATAAAAGGGAGATCCCCAATCTGGAACCTAAAAATCTAAGCTATCAAAATTTGTAGAAGAGGGGGCATGTTGAAGAAAAAGATGGAAGAATTGCCTTCATTAATCTACTGATTTGAGGCAATAAGATAGATATCCAAAGCACGTCTAAAATTAGTTGGTTCTCTTATTCTGACCACTTTGGTATGCGAGTTGTATCATCCACAAACTAAAGATGTGAAAGAGAGGAAAGACTAACACCTCATCCCTAGCTTGAATTTAATCCTTGATTCACATGAGATTTCAAAATGCGACCCAAGCCTTCAACCAATAAGAGAAATAAATACGAGGAGAGAGGATCTCCTTCCCTAAGACCCTTTGAAGCACCAAACAAAGCAACGAGCTCACTATTAATTAATATATCATAAGAAGTGGAGGTAACAAAAGACATCACCCAACTAATCTAATCTACTCTGAATCTAAAGGTACTTAGAAGTCTCTGAAGAAAAGACCACTTGACTCGGTCATGGGCCTTTTCCATATCAAGTTTGATGAACATTGCCTTCTCCTTGTAGTACTCCATATAGTGAATGGTTTTAGCCGCAATAACCACCTCATCAACTATGTGTTTACCTAACATAAAAGCTCCTCGCTCCTCTGAGATAATTCTATTGAGCCACCCCTTGAGACTTTTTGGCTATCAGCTTTGAAATGATCTTGTAGACCACATTACATAGATTGATTGTCCTAAACAATTCAAGCGAATTAACTCCTTCTTTCTTAGGAATAAGCACCAAAAAGGTAAAATTCATTGCCTTCAGCATCTACCTATTTCTTTGAGATTCCTACACTACTGTTAACAAGTCATCTTTGATGATCTCTGATATTTCTTGAAAGAATTCAATTTGGAACCCATCAAGACCTGGGGCTTTCTCTTTCTTCATCTGAAAAACTATACGCTTAAGTTCATCTAGAGAGATGGGCCTAATGTGCATCACATTCATTTCATTGGTAACTAAAGAGGGAATAGAGTCCAAAATAAGATTCTTCTCCTCCCTTGCAGGTAGAGAGTCCTCTGAAAAAAAGGAAGAGAAACACTATATAGCCTCTACTGTGATATCTCAAAAAGAGGATAACTGAGTCTATTGAGAAGAGACAATAGAAGATATTGAGTTCCCATGTCTTCTATCCTCAATAGAGTTGAAGAAAAATAAATTATTCTTGTCCCCTTCTTGGAGCCAATTGATACAATACTTCTGTTTCCAGAAGATCTCCTCCCTCGTCTCCTACTCCTCTAACTCCTTTAGAGTTTCAACTTCTCTATAAGCCCCTGCTCTTTGTTCTGTCTAGTGATGCTATCCAACTGAATTTGAGCTATTACCTTGGCTAGAAAGATATTCCCGAAACACCGCCTATTCCACTTCTTAAGTTTAAACTTAACAAATTGTAAACATTTGACAAAAGAGTACATAGTTATGCCATGATTGGGTTACCCCTTTCTCCACTTGACACGCATAAGGTCCTATAATGATGATTCTCGTAGCCACATGAACTGAAACTTAAATGTAGGATTCTTAGTTGTACCAAAATTTGTTGCAATGGACTTGATAGGCCAACGATCAGAACCTCTCCAATCCAAAATTTTGGAACCCATAATCCAATTATTTTTGAGCCAAAGATCTGGAAACTAAACACTTGTCCAATCTCTCTAAAATAGAATCCTTGCCACATCTCCTATTGCCCCAAGTAAACATCCCATTACCTAGCTTCAGGTCCGCCATGTTAAGATTTTTTTTTTTTGGAACAAGGAGGCAAAAAACTCAAGCCTTGCAAACCCACCTCTTTTATCCTCTAGGCTAGTGATAACATTAAAGTCACCAGTCATGATCTATGGAAATAAAGGAGTTGAAGATCCAATAAACTAAATATGATTCCAAAGTTGAAGTTTTCCAAAAAAGTCAGAAGGAGCATAGACATTGGTAAATATGATAAGTTCACCAAAGTCAAAACAAGAATCAACCATGGAAATAGAACATCTACTAGCAAACCACCACAAGGGGGAAATCTTACGTGGATCCAACATGAAAGCAACACCTCCCACAGTACCATGTGCACCAACACCTTGACATTGACTTCTCCACTAAAGACTGAGAGCAATGTTAAGAATGCCTTCCATCGACAACTTGGTTTCCTGGATAAACAAAACATCTGGAGAATGACTCCTAATCAAATCTTGAAAAACCTTTTGACTAAGGATGTTGTTCAACTCCCTTGTATTTCAAGATACCACAATCATTGTGAGGGTCAGAGAAGTGAGCATCGATGGTTTTAACAGACCCTAACTCCACCAATTTTCCCTCATAAGCTTAATTTTATCAAGGTCTTTTTTGCAACTCGCTTTGGTCACCTTGTCCGGACCACCCTTTTTGATATTCTTTTGATGCAATCCTAAAGAAGGTAAACTTTTACTGCTTTTTGCTATCTTTGGAACCCCCTCTTCTGGAATAGGGGTCAAAATGGCTAGAGTTGTTGTCTCTAACACTCCACTTTTTATTGGATTAACTAGGTCACAAGGGTCCCCTATGATTTGGTCTATATCCATTTGAGTTGTTGCTACCTCAACTTGTACTATACTTTGATCTAGCTATGCCTCTTAAGGTCCATCATGCATTAACATGAGATTGTCCATTACCTTAAATTCTGCATGACCACCATCCATAAGACCTAACCCAGATTGCATGCTTTTTAGGAGTTCCTTCTCGTGCGATAGATCCTCCAAAGCCTCAAATTTATTGAACATCTCATTGTCCTATCTGTCCTTGAGAGTTCTCTTTTGACCCCTAACCTTATTCCTAGGTTTGACATGAATACAAACCTCTTTATTTGCACACACTTTGACCATTAGAGATTTTCCTTTATTAGCCTTAGGAGCCGATTGAGGAGGAGGTCTGGCTATAGACACTAATTGGTTGATTCTGGGCACTTCCTTTGTAGGTGACCATACTCATGACTTATACGACATCAGAAAGAAATTATTTCGTAATCCAACAATTGAGTCCAAGAAGAGGTCCATAAACAAAGCTCCACAAAATTTGGCAGAGGGTTATTCAAATCAAGTTCTACACAGATACACACATAAGAAATTATGTTTCTATTCGTCATCCATTGAGATGGGCCCATAGGTTTACCCAACAAGAGAGCACTCATTTGAAAGATATCGTTGCTCCAAAATGTTAACGACAACCTTGGAAGCTAAGCCCACATGGAAAATCGTGAAGGTAGCTCTTTTGTAGAGTTAAAACCCAGGTGCTAGGGTTTGATGAACAATCCCACCTGGTTCTAGAAATAGGGATCTCCTTCAAAAATCCTATTTCTATCCATCATGAATGTAAAAACACAATGAAGTAATTGTTGGCAGCCATCAAATCTCCATCTCCCCCTTTGGATTCCATGTTAGTCGAGCCCATGACTCGAGAAACGACGACAAGACACACAAAAACTATGAACTTGCATATTTAGCACATGATTACTCAAATAATTGACATCCTCCATGATTGAATCGGGTTGAATCACTAGAATTGGACACTCTTAGCATCTTTCCAAACAACCATTTACTTCCTCAATTTTGGGTATTCCTCCTACAAAAGATCCTTCACCATTCGACACCTTCTGCGTTTGATCTATTGCCATTGCATGTAGCTGAGAAGAAGACTTTGCTCTCTCCATAGCCTTATAGTTTGACAGATTTAATGTAGCTCTAGAACCGTTCATCAAAAGGTAACGAAAAAAACCAGAAATGGGAAAGACGAAGGAGAAGGGAGAGACCTTTCTTTCCAACTCTCGGAGTCCAAATCCCTCCTTAGATTTTAAACTCTTCACACATCGACTCTTCCAAACCCTAAGCTCCCTCGCTACTACAAAAATCCACACACTTAGCCATAGGTCAGAAGTAAACCTCCACCACAAGCTAGAAATCTCTAGACCCCACCCGTCCAAATACCAAAAAAATCCCACTTGACTCACTATAGAAACAACCACCCATGCTCCATATGCCCAAACAGATAGAAACAAGTAGGAAAAATGAAAACCAGCATCGTGCAACACATCTCCTACCGTTTTGATCATTTCAAAATAAGTTTTAGAAAACAAAAGAGTCTAGCATAAAAATAAACAATTAAAAATCAACATTAGAAAAGAAAAATAACTAAATTAATTGTTTTCTAATTTCGTTTTGATAAATATATCCTATTTAACTTTGCTCTAATAAAACTAAAATAGTACAATATTCACAAAAAAAGGAGAGGGTGGTAAAAAGAACACATCCACAAGCCTAACATAAGAATCAAGTCTTGAAACATCTTAAGAATTATTAAGTAGTCATGACTATAAATCAGAGGCGAACCTTTGTCATCATATTTCTCCAAAAGATAAAGATGGAATCATCAACTTTAATAATAAAAACCTTAATTTCTATATTAAAAACTTTATAGACATTGAAAGAAACTTGAAAGTCGTCAACAAAAATACTGGTGATCCCATAAACCGATGGTGTGTAGATGTCATTGAAACTCATTCAATTAATAATATTTAATAATAGATCCCTATGTTTAAGAAATTCTATAAAAAAGTTCACAACATTGCTTAGAAAAGATCAATAAACACTAGTTAAAAGGCTAGCTGAGCCCTCAATATCAAATATACCGAGGCTGGGGATTTTGAAGCTCCGTAGTTTATTTGAACGCAGTGCAATTGATTGGGTTTACAGTGAAGCGAGGAGGAAGTGGTAAAAATGGCAGCTAACAACGTGTTGGTCTGTGATAATGGAACCGGAGTGAGTCTCATGAATTTCACTAATATTTATTGCGTCTCTTTCAAATGTCATTGTTTCCTTTACAATCACAGCCTTCCTTAGCATTTTCTGTATATATCCATTAGAGCATTGCATGGTAGTGAATGTTATTAAGTGTGCCCTAGTTCTCTCTATTATCCATATTTATCGTTTTGTTACGGGGCTGTTGTAATTTTGTATTTTTTCTTAAATAAGTTCTGTTGCCCAGTCTATGTCCAGCTGGCCAGCAGGCGGGTGTTTTTTTCTGTCTAGACATAAATTCTTAGTCCAATTGTACATTGTTTCCGATCATAACATTCTCTACACAAATTAATAGTGATAATTCAGACATCCGCGGCAGTGGAAAATGCTGAAACCATTCAAACCTTTTTGTTGTTGTCTATGTTGGGAATCAGTCAAAATTGAGATTGTAGTAACTGTATAGTTTTCTACAGATGGCTACTTACAATCTCCCATCACCGGAAGCATTGCCAGTCACAGACGATTTGAATTCAAAGGAACAAGTTCAAACCTACGTAAATTTGGGTGCGAAAGTGATAAACAACAATAGACTTTTTGCTATATTTTTGCTCCTATGGGGACGGCCTTGATCGGATCTTTTGGGTACTTTATTAACATCTTCCTCCTTGCCTGCACGAACATGACACGGGCTTATGCATTTTGTAGGCCCCTTCGTCTTGCACGTATTACCATTTTACACTCTAGGTCACAGAAGAAAAACCTAGTCATCAATTAAACGACCTAGTACACACAATTAAAAATTCAAATGTAAATATCTAATTGGAAGTTACCATGGAAGCTTCAGTTACGTAACAAAGAAATTCAATCATCTTAGGTTAGATGACAGCACTGCAAATCATATTAAGAAATTCTAAAGAAATTCATGTAAAGATGTTTGCATTTTTTAGCGGACATACCTTGATACACACAAGATTATGCTA
Source organism: Cryptomeria japonica (assembly GCF_030272615.1). Classification (NCBI taxonomy): domain Eukaryota; kingdom Viridiplantae; phylum Streptophyta; class Pinopsida; order Cupressales; family Cupressaceae; genus Cryptomeria; species Cryptomeria japonica. Next base: position 519,249,019 of record NC_081413.1, read on the forward strand.
TGCTAAGGAAAGAGTCATAGCACAAGAATGCAGTTTAGGAAAAGAATTACCAATAATTTCAATGGCAAATGCCTGTAAAAATATGATCACACTTTCTTTGATCTCTTTTCATAGAACAACAGTGCATTTTACAAATGATAAAGATAGAATAAAGGGTGGGGCCAATTCCGAATATTAAACTTGCAATTAATGAAGAAACATCCATGCCTATGCTGAAGATTATAGATGTCAGGATCAAACCAATTAAAAGGAAGCATATAAAATTGATTATGGAGAAAAAAGACGGATGCCATCTTAACCCTTGGGATGAGGAGATTGGATACTTTATAAGTAGGTTCTCCAAGTTTTGAATTAACTATGAAATCGGATGAAATTAGGGTGTTTTGAAGGAAGATTTCAGTAATAGGCATGGTCATCATGAAGAAAGACCTCGGTAATAGACCTATCTGGGTGCATTTTCACACATTTTTATGACTTCTTCTCTCCAACTAGTTCACGTTACTTTGTGGAACTACAGTTGCTAACTGCAATTCAGTGGGTCTCCTAATCTACTAAATTTTTACCTTCAATTTGGGTTTCCGATTTTTCAAATAGTACCACAACATATCTAAATCATTAGACTCTTGCCTATGTATACAGCGATATAGTTAATTTGTTTGAAAATTTTGGTTATATTTAAAAATTAAAATTCTCTTATCAATACACGTGCATGCCTAGATTTCCCATTGCTATATGGAATCCTTCTACAAAAGTGGGACAAACACAAATAATGAAATACCTTATAGTATAATTTCATATGATGAATATGATTAGTCACGAGTAAGTACAATAATAGTAATACATTATATTATACATTTTGAAATATAAATTTGAAATGGATAAACCATTGCTTTCTGAAAAAGGACAATATTAGATTTACAATTCATGATAGATGGAAAAAAATTGAAGAGTTTGAGTCAAGATCAAGATTGAAAAAACAACATAAAATCACAAATTCTATTATGCAAATAATAAAGTTGAACTAAGCAAGTAGTCAGGCTTAAACAATCTATATGCTTTGTTGCCAATGTGCTATGAAAATGACTTAGGATAATTATCATTTTGACTCTTTGAATCGCTTGGACCCTAGCTCATCAAGTATCCTTAGTGGCACTCCGATTGATTCTTGCTGCAAGTTATCCCCCTCCTGATCTTACTTGTGCTGCATACTTAATCAGGCCATTGGTGTCTGTTGATACTTGAGTATTAATTCTAGCTTCTTTTCTCTTCTAAAGGTAATCTTGTTCTTCTTGATAGACTAGATCAAAACCCTTGGAACTTGTCCATACAGACCTCTGTAGGTCGACAAGAACAAACACTTTACAAGGTGAGAGCTACTTAATGCTGCTGATTGATGATTATTCTAGGATGACATGGGTTATCATTTAAAAAAAAAAAGGTTGTAGCTTTTGAGAAGTTTAAGGCATTCAAAGCCTTAGTTGAGAAGTTAAGGCATCTTTGAGGATTTGAAATTGGAATTCTACATCCTTGTGATTCCCCGAATAATCAGTTCGCCTAAGGAAGGCCCCTCCTTACATGTGAACATGATATTGATGAGAGTAGGTTTTCTAATGTCTTTCCACCTATCCATGATAATGTTGCAACCATATGAAACCTATGTGGCGTTCATTTCTTTCATTTAATTTAAAATATTGCTATGCATGATAGTAGGATTCAATTTTGTTTCCCTTGGTCCCACATGATTTACCTACTCATGTAGCCTTGGACATGGCTTCCTCAAAATAAGGAGAGTGAGCAACATGGAATGCATTGCTATTGGAAATAATGAAGTTTCCAATGCTATTGGCAAAGAATAATTTTTCAACGACATCTTTTTCATTTCTAGCTTGTACATTGAACATATCTAACATTGAGTTTGGAGATGAATTCGTGGTCTTGTGTTTCCCTATAGCTTTATTGCCACTTGATGCAAAATTACGAACTTGTGCATGTAAAGTACCAATAGTTGTAGAAGCTTATAGTGCCGTTGTAACAAAATGGGTGAAGATGTCACCATTTCACAATTTCATTATCTTAACTCTTTGTTCAAGTGAGAGCTAACAACACACCCCAACCCTTTATCGGCAATGTTTCAGAGTGTATATTCACTCTAGTAATGCTGCCATAGTATTTAGGGTTGGAAAAATGACATTTCCATAGGCATATCCCCCATGAATTAACAATTTTGCTAACTTCTAATCTTTTTGCAAATTGTTTTAGGGGAACCTTCTTATTGAATGGATTCTTAGTATGTTTTTCCAACAACTTGGAAAGGCAAGCGAAGTTGACGACACTTCCAATTGAAATCTCACTTTGAGGGCTGCCTTTATGTGCCCTTCCCTCCCCCATTTTCCACTCCCACTTTCTGGATTTCCCAACATTTTAAATTCTTGATTGTTACTAAGGAACTCATACTGGCAATGGAAAGTGTAACATCCTTTTTATTACATAAAATGAGAACCTAAGACTTAATTTCTAATTCTACACAATGATTTTCATTTTGTTTTTCTTAATTTAGGTTGCATGAGGTGCAAAAGCAGATGAAATAGCCCCTTTTGGGAATTACCCTAAATTTTGCCTTAGAATCACAAGTTCAATAAAAACAAGAAATGTAATATAGTTAGAGATATAACTTTACCCAAAAAAAATGTTTAAGCAAGAAAGATCCTCGTTGAGATCCTACAATCATGTTAAACAATTATCAAAAATATAATTCATAAAATCAATCATTTCTACTAGGGTTAAAGAACATATATTCATAACCATCTTATTGAAATAAATCATATAATATCTATAATTCATTATTGGGGCTCAACCATAACAGAGCTTGGATGAGGAGACATGATAGGGTGCCCAAAGCAATCCTTACACTAAGCCCAAGAGCGGATATACCATCCCTCTTGGCCCCACATGGCAGTCTATAATATCCTAGTTATTTTTTTTTTTTTTTTAGGCCAATAATAATCATCCACAAACAGATAACCCGTTAAGGTTAGAAAGCATAAACTGAAAACTTGTTGGAAAATTCAACCCTTCCACTTTCTGATCACCAAGTGTCCAATGTGGGAAGGTGAGAGCATACGGTGTTGAGGGGATCGTTAGCTTCAAATAACTGGAAACAATACAATGCTTGGGCGGCAAGCCAGCCCCTTCTGCTTATCCAGCGGGAATGCAAGAAACTTGGCGGTGAACCAGCCAAGAGAAACATACAAAGGCACAAATCACTCAACCGCGATATTTGAGCGGGAGGATTGAAATTACAAAACAATCTCAACTCAACTGCTTATGCAGCGGGAGGACCGTTACACTCAGACATCACTCGACCACTTATGCAGTGGGAGGACTGAATTACAATTTACTTGAAAATAGGCGGCAAGCCAGCCTCTTCCACTTTTCAGCAGGGTGAGAGTTACAAACCAGAATTGGTTAGTAGTACTACTACTTAACCTTACAATAATCAAGATAATGTGAGAAGAGAGTAATGCTGAATATCCAAATAAGAACATGAAATTTCTGCTAACATCAAAATCTGCAGGCTGAAATTGCAAAACCAGCAGCCTATGGATTCACTAAAAGTCTAAAACGCTCATAACTCTCTCATTACTCACCCAATTCACCCAAAATCTGTTCTAAATAATAGCTATACCTGCTACAATGAAAACGAACCCAAGGAAAGCCATCGAAACACCCATTTTTATTTTGCACGCTTCCCAATGCATTCACAAAACCAACGCCTAACCTGGGAAGTTCAATTTGCAATATAAAAATCCACACTCAAAATAAGATGCTAAAAACTTACAATATGCATCGCCAGTGGTAGGAAGGAAGGATGAGCCGGTACCCAGAATGATGGAATCGCCTGGTCAAGAGGTGTGAGCAAAATACACTTTCAGCAGTCCCGCGACCAGCAACCTAAAAACACTCCAATCCCAAATAGAACACTCCACAATCTGCAACTCACTCACCAACAGCAGTGGGAATACATGGACACAGCTAGGTACTATCTTGCAAGTACGAAACTGAGACTTAGCTAGGAAGCCACACTTCGAAGCTCAGATTTTCAGTCGCCAATTCGGCAGCATAACGATGCAAATTCATTTGATCCCCAAATGGGAGGCCAAGCACCTGTATTTATAGTTTTTTCCCTCTAAAATTCAAATGTAAATGCTCACAAATTCACCTCTCCAAATTTCATTTCATTTCACTAACATATGGCGTCCATATGACATTTCATTCCATTTCCTAAGGTGGGCGCCCAAGTTGCATTTTAACCAATAATTCAACAAGTTCGAACTTGCCTAAGTCTTCAATAATAACTTAATGCATTCTTCAAATTTCAACGCCTAACTTAGGAAAATATAACATTGATATTAGATAAAAATATGTCTTTTCCTAAGTCGCCCAATATATCATTAATCAGTAATAAAATAATTAAATATTAAACTTTAGGATAGGGAAATAATATTTAATTAATTCACTTATGATCCCAATACTGATTATCAACAAAATCCAGGATGAAGGTGAGCAATGAAGACCATTGAACTACTACAGGATCGGGACCCTATCCAAACTGCTAAAAATAGAATTGCTCAATACTGCCACTTACTAAAAATAGTAAGTCATGAAATACTCCTCCGAAAAACATGATCTTCGCACCAGGAGAAAGAGCTTGGAAAGCTTAGTAAGACAGCATCATCCAAATAGCCAAACCCTAACTTACTAAAAATATTAAGTTCTCACTTCACCAAAGAATCAAATGCATGCTATACCACTTTGGAGCTCATGAAAAACCCAGAAGGAAACCATAGACAGAACTGAAGAATTCCCTCCTGGTAAACCCTAAAAAGCTTGTGCAGAACTCCACAAAAGTTGGAAACCCTAATTCTCCTTTCCAAATAGCCTATGGGTCTCTGAAATAGGCCAATGGACCACTAAACTAATCACTGCGAAGAAGGGGACATTACACAGTCCGCCATCCATCCATCATGAGGTGGTGTACTTAGTGGGGAAGCTTGTCTCTGCCCTTCCTTTATGTGCCACCTTTTTCATCCTCCTATGATTGGGACTTCTTTAAATCCATTCCAACATTCCACCATGGCAGAGGTTGGAGGGGAAACCACAATAGGGTGCCTAGAGTATACTTCCCATCTAAGCCCCAAGGGCGGGATACACCTTGCTCCCCTTGGCCTCATGTGACAGGCCGCCAGCCATCCACCATGTGGTGGCATACTTAGAAGAGGATCTCATATCAGTTCTCCTTCCTTGTATTCCCTTATTTACCTCGTCATGATTGATTGCAGCAATTTGGTGAATAGAATACGAATCTAGGTGTTTCACATTATTGCCTATATCCAATATGTGAGAGGTTATGTATCAAATGTGTTATTATGTTGCATACATATTATTGCCTACATCAATATGTAAGGAATTATGCATTAAATCATTATCATGCTGCATACCACAAAGATGAATAAGATTGCTATTGTCTGCTATATATAATAAGCCTCTGATGATTGTTCTGATCGATTTATATGCTTGATTGCTGTTGTCTTTTCTTTGATTGATTGCTTGATGATGCATGCAGATTAGATCTGAATTCTTTCTGCTATTTCTACTTTAGTTGATCTGCTCTGATCTGATTCAAATCCTTCCTTGATGCCTCTTCCCAATGAAGTGATTCACCTTAAATATCCCTCAAGAAGGGATGAGGAGTCACCACTTTCTTAAGGTATAAACTCCTCATAATTGAGGTGTCCCTTCTTAACCTAATTGCTGCCCTGGGAATAAACAAATGACTGTTTTATAAAGTAATCATAGCCTTTCCTAACTGCTGTTGTTAAGGGAAACGAGGGGTTGATTCTTGGTATAAATATCCTCCCTTAACCTTAGTTGGCCACTTAAAACTGCTGATAATTAATCTCTTAGCCTAGTTGGCCTCTAGAATAATTATTTTCCTGGGCTTAATCGGCTCTCTTAATAATAACTACTATTGCTATTTTATTCCTAATATTGGTCGGTCCATAGTTATCTGGTGATCATCTTTTATTGTTTGCACTTAAACCCTAGGTCGGCTTCTCATTTTTTTTAAACTGTTTTCTCTTTATGCTGTGATTTGTATTAACCCTAGGCGGGGCATGACAGTAGAGGATACGATATACATATATAAACAAGCCTTCTTTTATTTATTGAAGATTGCTAAGACATTATCTGATTAGCTCATTGCAATTAAAAAGTAAAAATAATCACTAGGTGCTACAAGTATAACTATTTCCCTTTAGTTATTCTTTCTTCAGGTTGTGAAGCATACAAGTAGAGCATACACAAAAGTTACAATCTCGGTTTAGCTATCAAAGACTCTTAAGAAATTATTTGATCAGCCCATTCCAACTAAAAAAACAATAACAATCACTAGTTGCTACAAACACAAGGAGTTTCCTTTATTTTTCATACTTTGGGTCAAAGTTGGCATATTGGCCAAGTAAAAATTTAAAATACAAAACGGGGGTTTCCCATATTTACTCGCTAGGAAACTTGCTGAATTTTTGGCAAGTACTTGCCGATTGTTTTGGTGAGTACTCGCCAAAAACTCAACAAGTTTGACAAAAAACTCGACAGTCACATTAAAATGCTAAACAACACAATTTTTTTTTGGAAGATATAGTAAAATAAGTCATGGTTTTACCCTATATTCATGAACGCCTCTCATGCTTCCTCACATAAGACTTGGAGAGCAAACATTCTTTATAAAAATGTACCAAATACCTAATTTCTCTCTAAGTGATAAAATTGTGAAATGTTGTGTGACAAGAAGCTTTGTGTGGTTTCGAGGCCTTTTTTTGGGCTTGGTGGTGGGGGTGTTGTCCCTCAACCTCGTTGGGGGCATTGCCCCCAGACTTCCATGAGGGGCCCTACCCCTTGAACTTGTTGGGGGCATTTTCCTTAGAACCCTAGAGGGGTGTCGGCCCTCAACCCCATTGGAATCTCTACTCCTAGACCCCCACTAGTTGTTGGAATGTCTTCTCATACAAGAAATTTGATTAAGATGAGGGATTTGGGAGTGGAGACAAGAATCAACAACTTAGACAATTATCTTTATCACTATCATAGTATCATTGATCAATGATAAAGTATCATATATGAGTATCAAAAATTCAAATGCCATTATTATTATAAAATATAATACAATCTTCAATGTCGAGTGAGGAGCTACAATAGAGTGCAAAGATTAGAACCTCCCCAAGTTTTCATTAGACTAGGGAAGAGGACGATGTCAAATATTGTAACATGCAATTTATGAATTATGATGATGATTCTCAAAGGCAATCGTCATAAATTCATAATAGTTGCCAAATAACTATTGTATCAGTATTTCACATGATGATGTGATTTTTTACTCAATTTGTATTCAAATGAATCAAATTTAATAGAAAACACTTTTGTATTCATTTATGAACTCATTGGATATATTTTCTCTTTGAATTTTGCAAAAAAATTGTGTTTTTAAAGTATTTAAGCAATTTTTTAAGTTGTTGAATTTTTGCCAAGTCGAGTTTTTTTGGGTCTGGCTAGTTTTTGTTGTGTCTGAGTTTTTCAACTATGCTTTGGGTTGCATGAGGTGTTGAAGTGGAGGATATAGAGACATTGCAATCCTTTGTTTGAGTTTTATAAGACTTCCATGACATTTTTTGAGTAGCTTATTTGTTGATAAATAGATTTATTTGGAGAAACTACTATTGGATTAACAATTTTCCTCTCCATTTGAGAGGGGCAGCTTCCTTCATAAGATGTAATTTTGGGGTTTTTACGGGTATTCTTTTAACTATAAATCAGGAAAGAAGCAGAAACTAAAACCTGAATACAAGAGAGGAAACCCTATGGCTGATATAAGGCCAAGACTACATTTCCTGATAAAGATAAAAAGAAGAACAAAAAGTTTCCAAAAAGGAGAAGAATGAACACAAAGATTCATTCCCTAAAAAAGATTAATTGAAAGAAAAGAATGCCACTAAGGTTTTAAAGACGGAATGCTGTCCAACATTCAGAAAGATGCATACACATAGTGTTTCATGACTCGCATATCAGTAAACTACCTATTATATCCTCCTAGTTGAATAGGTTAAACATGTATATGAATGAAAACATTTGCATTCTCCACATGACAGAAAACTCTTGAAAGAGTAGCTGTAAATTCAACGTGAGAATATTCTACAGCATAAAGAGACAATAACCTTCCTCATAGACCGGCCATATCATTCTTTCTTCAGTCTAGAAATGAAGAGCTGACAAACTCTTTATGCTCCTGTACAATTCAAGAGTAGAATCCATTTCACATTGAAAATGATTGTATTTATAGGCTTTCCTTCATGCTAACTAACTTGTAACTAACTTTCTCTTTTCAGACTATATAAAATATTTAAAACAATATTACAAAGCCTCATAATGAGTATACATATTTGTAGAGGGGAAAAAGTGAACCACTCTGATAGGCAGGTGAACACCAATTGGGGACTCACTAATCGGCCTCTCCACTCGGGTGCAGTACCAAGTATAAGACTGTTAGGTACCCCTTAGATGAGACTGAACGTGTCACAGATGCCCTTTGATGCGACTCAATCACTCTCTGTTTGAGCATGCACGCGTGGGTCTAAGATGATAGCATGATGCACTGGCGTCTTGTATGGACAAAGTCACAGAGTTCGTACAGAGAATGGACTGTGACGGAAATGTGCCTAAATAACAGAAATGAAGTGAATAACAATGCGAAAAAGTAAATGCGATTATCTATGAAATAATGAAAGGGAAGAGGAAAGAGATGTAATCTCACAACCTGTCCACACTTGAAGTCTCTAGGTAGCTCCTTGAATCTACTCGGCAACCTGCACACAAGGCAAACAGAGATGAAAGGTTGTGGCTGTGTTTTAGAGGCCTTCCACAGTCAGACCCCCACTTTGGTGTTTCCACCTCCACGGACAGCCAAGATAGATAGATGCGATAATAGTGGAATTAGTAGATAAAAGATGCAACAATAATAATAGATAATATGCTATGGAGATGATAAAAGAAAGAGGAAGAAGAAGACTCCCCTTCCACACCCAAAACGAGAAGTTTGCTAGCTGGAGAAGAAGAAGAAGCCGATCTTCCTCAAAACATGATGATGGTAGCAACGTGTGAGAGCCAAGTATACAATGAAAGAGAGCTTCCAAGTGAGAATGAGCAAGCGTAAATCCCAAGAGAGAGTTCGAATGAGCAACCAGAGAGGCAAAATGAGCTCCAAGAGGGAAGTTAAGCATGCTGGGATGAAACGGATGTCGGTGGATGCACACAGAGGCATTACAAGCATCTTCCAGGCATAGGCACAATGCTCAAACAACCACCTTCAAATGTCAGATTCATGGGACGCTAGCGTGGCACGTGGACATCTCCGTGGCACACTAGTGTCTATGAGTCAAATAGTCAGTAGAGTTGGGAAAAGGACAAGGTGGAGGTTGACAAGGCAAGTGAAGTGGACAAAAGGACAAGGCGGTCAAGAAGACCTCCAATTGGTGTAAAGTGGAGGCGCTTATGTAGCGTAGAATTACACGGGGTGTAATTTATGACACTACAATATTTAACTCATTAAAATAGAATGAGTTTGAACATTTATTAATTGACTTTATAATAAAGTATTGAGTTATGCTATTGACCTTATAATAAAATCGTCTTTAAAGGGTTTTCAGATCTGATATTTTAATTGACAAGGGACATTACAATAACAGCCAGCAAATGAAATAATAACGGCATTGAATAGCATACATTTAGCCATATATAATATTGAAAGACAGCAATGTAAATTTCAATACTAATAATTGCAAGGATAAATAGAACTCTAACCATACGGCAGCAGATCTTCTGTAACAATGTCAATTTGCCTCTGAAGCTGATGGCTGAATACAAATAGACACAGCAATTAATGCCCTTCAAATCTTAAATAAAATTGCTGGTATAATAATTTGCTTGCAACAATGATGACTGAAAACTCCAAATAATGTGAAATAATAATAAAATCAGCATGTTTACTGTAGCATAACTGTAGCAGCAACATTTAAAATTGAACCTCAGCTAAAATACTGTTTTGATGATGTGGAGTAATTTTCTTGCAAATATGAATTGAACAAGCACAACCAATAAATCCAAATGTGATCCTTGAGGTAGAATTGCTTAATTGGAGATGAGAGTTTTCATCGTCAATTCCAAAGAGATTTTAAGAAGGTTTTTCTCGAGAAATTCCCCAACCAAGGGTTTCCGTCCTTGAGAGTTCTAATTTGAAATAATGATAACGAATCCTTTCATGCGAGCCTTGACTTTCTTTTTATAGGTACTTTTCTTCAAGCCCTCTATTTTATTTTATTTTATTTTGCTTTTTCCCCACCAAGTATTAAAAAATACTTTTAAATTACATCCAAATGCTGCCTTTTTGAATGTTAAAACCACTTTTAAAACATCACATAAGACCTAAAAATAATAAAAACACTATAGCAAGAACATGTAAACTTGAAATCCTGGCCAAAATTGTTGATTTGATAATGTGGATTAATATTCTTGTAAATATGAATTTAACAACTGCGACTTGTTGTGCCTTGCACACACTCCTTGTCATCGACAGGGTCCCCCCTTTCTTGTCTTGCCCTCGCTGAGGTCCCCAGTAGGAAGTTTTGGTAAATTCATAGAGAGAAGGTGCCATTGTTAGAAGTTTTGAGCTCTGATAGGATGATCCAATTTGAAATCGAGTCAACCTGGAGTTATAAACGGATCAAACGTCCTAAGTCCTAGATATTGGAGGATTTGCATCTTGAAAATGAGAAGCAAGATGTTGCATTTGAATTAGATTGTCGAGCTAAAGGAGGGTCTTGAACTGGCTACCTAAGTGAGGAAGAGCTTGGGGTGAAGTCCCAAGATGTTGACAAATCCAAGATTGGTCATCGGCAGGTTTGAAGCTTGATACTCAAGGCGAACTAAGGAATCTCACTTTTTGACTGAATAGGCCGAGGTGTTAAAATGAACAAAACGTAAGTTTGTAAAATTGGCCTCTAAGGTCGAAAAGACAAAACACTTAAAGTTCACAAATTACTCTTCTAGGCCGAAAAGAAAACGAAAGTCTGAGTTCATACAAATGACTTTTTATAAGCTGAAAACACCTTAAACTTGCAAAGTCGGCTTCTAAGCCGAAATTGGCTAAATGGAATAAGTTCGCGCACCTCTCCAAATCACCAAGTAGCTCGAAAATCGCGCTATTGAACTCGTTCAGGCCGAAAATCATAAAAGAAGACAAGTTCGCAAAGGGCTCAAATAGGGCGAAGCTGAGCAAAAGAGTTAAGTTCACGCAATCAGTCCTTTTAGGCCAAAAATAAGAAGCAAGGTAAAATCGCGCCAATCTCTTCGTTTAGCCGAATATGAACAAGTATGAAATACACACAAAATAGCGAAGTATGTCGAAAAGGTGAAAAGGGAACCTAAAGTCGCACAAAGGAGTCTATTTGGCTGAAAAGGCTTCAAAATTCAAAAATCGCAAATAGGGTCCTTAAAGGCTGAAATCACCAAAGTTTGCAAAGTCGCCTTTTAGGCTGAAAGTGATAAAAAGACTAGTAAAACCATCTTTTCAGCCGAAAACAATATGTCTAGAATTGCGTGATATCATCTCATAAGCAGTATCAAAGGGGGCGAAAAGATGAAAATAGCAAAAGCTCTAAAATTCGCAAAAAGCGTTAAAGAATCAAAAAGGTGAGGGGGGAAATAAAACGTTTTCCATTGCGCAGAATCACTCAATGAGCCGAAAATCATAACAATGCCAAATCACGCAAAAACACCAAGTAGCCCGAAATTCGTTTTTTGTGAAAGGGTTAGTAAAGAGCAAACCACACAGGCCTGAAATTGCGTGTAGAGACGAAGAAAGCTCGACATTTTTATAAGCTTCGCGGGACTGAAGGAAGAATCTCGCGAAAAGGAGAAAAACGATTCATAAGCCGAAAACTTTGAACAGTCTTCCATCACGTAGAGGGTTTTCTTCAAAGCCAAAAACCAAACAATAGGTTCTAAATCGCGCCAACAAGTTAAAATCTCCAAGCTCGCAAAAGGGGTCTCTCTTTAGCCAAAGTCGTTTGACAAACAAAATCGCTAGGTATGTTCGAATTTCGATTCCAAATGGTTAAAATTGTGCAAAATTATCATGTTTGTTAACCTAGGGTTTGAATACAAAGTAAGTTCAAATTAAGTTTGAAAAAGTAAACACCCTAGGGATATCCATCATTTGCTAAAAATCGACTTTCCAATTGAAACCAAGACTTAGACAAAATCTAGGAATCTTGGCTCGAAACTGCAAAACGTATAAGATCATCTTTCTGGAGACTGTTTAAACGCGCACGATCATCTTCAAAACAATCAACGTGAAACAAATTTGAAAACTTAAAATACTCAATCACAAAAACCGATTTCATTTGCAGCTATTTGCTCTTCAACGGCTTAGAGAGCAACTCATTTCAAAATCCCGCTTCAAGAATATCAATTACCCGAAATAAAAACCAACCAATCTTCAGTATCCCGATTGTATTTAAAATGCGGAATTAAGATTGTTTAAATAGCTTGTTCTAGGACGTTTTCAAACTTTAAATTGTCTGGCTGTTTAACAATTTTTTATGCTAACACCATCTTCTGGCACTACTAACCCGTGTTTTCGCTTTAAAACCTGTCTCGTAATCTGTGTCTGGGTGTGCAAGATAAGTGCCTAATCAAGTGACAGAGTCTTCAAAGGTACTCGATGCACCAGAAACATCACAAACCTCCAGAGCCGACATTCCCCGCAAGCTGGAAAAAATGAAATTTCAGTATCAAGGGGGGGTGATCAAAGAGTCAAAGGTCCAGAGTGAGTGGGATAATGTTGGGGATACAGACCTTGGGCATATAAACATTCAAGACTTTAGAGACAGTGTATGCTCCAAATGCATATGGCAAACCCAGGCGAATGCTAGAAAGTGGCATCGCACAGGTTTCTGGTTTCCCACCGACAATACAAAATTATGAGCTTGTGGTCGAGGTCGGGATAATGTTGGGGATACAGACCTTGGGCATATAAACATTCAAGACTTCGGAGACAGTGTATGCTCCAAATGCATATGGCAAACCCAGGCGAATGGTAGAAAGTGGCATCGCACAGGTTTCTGGTTTCCCACCGACAGTACAAAATTATGAGCTTGTGGTCGAGGCCGCAAGGCATTATTAGCGGGAAACAAGAATGGTGGTGGCAAAGAGAATGGTAATAGCCGACTTCACACCTGAGGCCATTGGGGAAGCATTTGACATCCCGCTGCCTGAACGCACCACCGTGAAGACCATTGATGAGGCCCAGTTCGCTGTCGACAAGGATCCCAATAAGGGCAAGATATTAATAAACGAAGAATGGTTTAAAGTAAGAAGACCCCCGAGCACTAGGATCGTCAAAAAGATCTACAGAAGTGAGTTTAATGATGAGTACGAGGACATGGTCATGCTTCTTAGCCGAGTTATGGGGCTTCCCCAGTCTAACCTATATGAGGATTGGATGTTCTATTTCACCGAGCAGGTCTTTAATGGAAAGGCTAAGTTTGACTGGGCTCAGATCATTAGCAATAAAATTCACATGCAACTAGTAGAGCTCGAGGAGAAGAAATATTTCACCATGACCTCCTACTTAGTCTATATGTTGCTAGGCATCAACAGTTGCTAGGGTTGATCAAAAGGGGTGAGATTGGGAATGGGCCCAAGCAGGTGAAGGTATATGACTGCTATTCTCAGTTGCATTAGTATAACATAGCTCAGAGAGAAAAGAACAACATTGCCTATGCAGTTGGTCAGTATGAGCGTGTGAATGATGCATTCACAATGTGCATGGTTAGGATGATGCAGGGGGGATTACACATAAGGCTGTCACAACAAGCTACCACATTGATAGGGACGTACGGGGCGTGGTTCATTCAGTTTCCTCGCTTCTCCTATATCAAAATCTTAGGCTTTGAGGGTGCACCATATCGACTTCCCCGTTATCTATCAGACAGAATGGTCCTCATGGAGGTTGCAAGATAGGCGCACCCAACAAGGAGCATACTCAGAGAGAAAAAGCATTCGGGGTTCACATTCCCAATGGTCATAGGCAAGAAGGATGTTTATTTCAAAAACTCTGTGCAAGCCGAGGAATACTTTGATGAATTGGCAACGTATTGCTTGGAGGAGCATCTCTCTAGGAGATACTTCGACCCTGCTGGGCTAGGAAAGAAGGCCCATGGCAGGCATTACAGAGCTAAGGCATCCATAGAGGACTACTGGGCTAGCTACCTAGATGACTTTGAGGTCTACCGACGAGAATACTCAAGGTTAGATGTTCAACAAATGAGAGATTTCGAGTACCGCCAGGTCCCGAATCAGGGAGTTGATTATGGAGATTGCCTGCAGACCCACGATTATGAGGTAGTTAAAGACCTCCCACCGGCCATTAACTAGGCCCAGGACCCGATCACAGACTTGGAGGCCATCATGGAAGGCCCTAGAAGATATATAGACAACTGGCTATCCCAACAGATAGAAAGGCTAACTCATGAAGGGACCCAATTCACCTATAATCTGATGGGCAATCTTGATTCCCAATCTTCAAAGGACGAAGGAGCGTCAAGTGCGCCAAGGGAAGAAGAGGTTGAAAAACCTGAGAAGAAAAGAAAGACGACAAAGGCCAGTAAGGGAGCCTGGACATCAAAGAGAACAAGAAGGGAGAAGATACCAATTAGGAGGCCAGAAGTTACTACCTCATCCAAGGATCCCAGTTCGGATGATGATGTTGTCGAGCTTGATCATCTACCAACCCCACCTTCACAAAATGATCCAGTTGCATCGGAGGCAAATGATCCGCAAACGCAAAGTGAGCAAGAAACAGAGACACGGATCATGTTGGCATATGCAGAGTTTGATGACATGATGGGATTGTATGTTGTCATTGATGTCAATATGCTGAAGATTGAACCGGTATATTGAAGTAAGCAAACTGGCAAGTGAACCGCTGTATGATGGTATGAACCGGTAATGCAAAAAGTGAACCGGTATACGCAAAGTTTGTTTGGGGTTTCATTTGATATGACTACCTGTTGGTAGTCTTAGCTTCAGGGTTTTCGGTTGATGCATTCCAAGTCTGTGTGATTCGACTGACGACATCCTGTGATGAGTTAGCATTGAAATGAAGATTAGATCGTGTTGCCACGTCAGCCTTGTGCGCATGAAGAATTTTCTTGAGGATCTTGCATGAAGAAGATTGATTCTATCTACCTCGGGAATGTGCAAAATCTTAGTAAATGGTGGAGAACGCTTGATGGGTTATCAGCTTCCAGAAGCGGTGAAGAACGGACAATGGAGAACGTCTTGAGATTTGTTCAAGATTGTTTTACCCTATGTAATGTGTTTAAACGGTCAGGATTGGATTGACTGTATTGTAAACCTAGATGCTTAGGGTTTTAGGTTTTTGCCACCGACCTAATTGTTGTCTATAAGGTCGATGATGATTTTCATTTGTAGTTGTTGGCAAATGAATGTATGTGAAGTTATTCTTGCCAGACCGGAGAAGTGAGTAGAGACCCGCAGAGTGTGATTGCAGAAGTAAAGAAACTGAAGCGGATCTGCCTTGGCATTGAGTGCTGTTATCAAATCAGTGTATTACCTGTTGACTTCTAACCATTTCAGCAGATGGAAAATCCCTTTACCGGGTAGCTTTAATAGGCTTTTTGTAAATCCTTTAACAGGGTGACTCAAAATCATTGAGTTCTTCAAATCCTCTTACAAGGTAACCTTTAACAGGGTTTTAACCTCTAATCGGGTATTTAGCCATCCCTTAACCGGGTGATCCTTAGCAAGATCGGTTCCTAGCAGAACCTGTTGTAAAGTCTTTAACCGAACTAGGCTCCTAACAGAGCGAACTTCAGAAGAGTTCAAGAACAATTTGTGGGTATTCATCCCCACCGTGGTTTTTCCCAGTTGGGTTTCCACGTGAAAAATTACTGTTTTATGTGTGATGCTTTTTCATGTGTTGTTTTAGTGATTTCTGTTAAGCGGTAAAGCATGCTGATCCAATGGTCATTGTATTTTTGATGTATTACTTGCTTAAGCATATGGGTGAAGTTGAGATGAGATATTAGGCTTTGAGAAGATCTAGATGTTACCGGTTTATGTCTTTTACAGTCATACTGTGTTTTACCGGTAGTGCCTTGTTTTAGATTGGTGATATTGTTTACCAGTCAGTGCAGTCTTTGCAGTTTAAGTTGTTGAAGAAGTTTTTGTCCATACTGATTCACCCCCCCCCTCTCAGTATCTATTGGGTATTTACTGTTCATCATTATTCATCAGATCATTAGTTTGGAGGGACCTGAAAATCAGGTCGAAGATGGAGAAATTGTGCCAGATCAGGGGATTGATAGACGAGCCCATGCAAGGAAGCAAGCACGAGGCACACCAAGAAGGTGATACCAGGGATAATACCACAGTTGAGGGAGAAAAGGAAGAAGATAGAACCCAAGAGCCTAGTAAAACTGAGGAGCAACCACTATTAGAAGCTACACATCAATTGCTCAGTGAGGTGGGAGAAAACTCAACTATAAGTAAAGGACCAGATACAATGCCAAACCCACCTTATACATCCGATGAACCACAGATAGGCAGTGAGTCCGCTGAGACATCTAGAGAACAAGGTGGGGAGTTGGTGGTTACATCAGGACAAACCATCCCTCATGACTGGTTAATAGCCTGAGCACAACGGAAAGCGGCTGTCAGGCCACCAATTAACCCGGAGGACATATTCTCTCGGATAGGAGAAGCACAAGCCAAAGGAAAGAAGAAACCAAGAACTTACTCCAGGATCACCAAGGACGAGCAGAGGAATCAGACGAATCATATTGCTGCTCCGCCCACAGACAAACTAGTAGATCAGGTCGCATGGGCTGACTATAGCATCACATCCATCTCGATAGGAAGAGCGACCAAAGAGCAGGAGAGAGAAGAATTCAAGGATTCTGTGCAGAATATGCTCAGGTAGCTAGATGAAATAACCGCTGAAAGAGATATGTATCGAGCTTGTGCTGAGCAAGCCGAGGGATACGTAGATCACCTGTTAAGACCGCTGCAACACACTGCTGAGTCTCACATTCCCCCATTGGCATTGGCACATAAAACTACAATTGAATTCGAAGGAGTGCGCGACACCGCCAAGGCAGTCAGAGAGTGGATCCAGGGCATTAAGACAAGAGGGAAGAGAATCATCAAGGATGTATTTGACGTAGCAATCAATATACAGTTAACCTGCCTAAAGATTGTGGAGGTAGAGAGTACGCCAAAATCCAGGAGAGGATTAGCATAGCTCTATCCCTCATGAGGCTCTCTTTTGGACTCACGTTTGGATTCCCATGCTGCAAACAATCCTAGATCCCCATAATATCAGCACCTTTAAGGAATGGTATTGGATTGTCAACATGAAGAAGGACATGGCGGACATCGTCAGAAAAACTGAGGAGTGCGAGGAAGACTTGTCTGGTGTTGAGAGTATCGGTGAAAATATCCTTAGGGCATTGGTCGTTGGCTGGAAGGATGACATGGAAGGTGACGATGTAGTGTCACGATGGAATGACAGGTTGAGGACCAATAAAATTACATACTCTGCAGAGGACATAGAATGCATCAGCAGGCTACACGCAGATATATTGCGTTTTGAAGATCGTCAATTAGATTGGCGCGAGCGGCTGAGGGTAGTGGACACCCATCTTGAGGGCATTCGGTTCAAAGTGTGTAATCCTCCCATTCCTTCTAATAAGGAATTGTTCCTTGTTTGAATCAGGTTTCAGGAATATGTCCGGGAAGAGCGCGCAACAAACTGAGACATCTGGAAAGATTACTTACAAGGGGAAGTTGAATTTTTGGTGAAAGAATCTACCTCGAGAAAAGAGAAAGTGCTTTCATAAAAACAATTGTTTCTTTTAAATTCCAAATGCACTTTTCTAGAGTTAGTTATGTCTTTCCAACTACCCAAGTTCATTGCAGATATTGAGCTCCGTGCAAGTGCACTTTTTGGGAAGCAACTTTATGTTGGGTAGTTATTAGTTAGTTAATAGTTGGTGGGGGATATTTGTTCCTTATTAATGGGTATGGGCAGCCATACTTTGTAGGATGAATTTGGGCCATTCATCCAATTTTGAAAATCTATATAAGGGACTATTTTTCCCTCTTTTTGTAAGAAGTTCTAAGATTGTTGTTGAAACTTTGGCGAAGTTTATGCAGATTTAATGGAAATTAAAGCTGTCTTATTTTCATGTGAGTGCATGGTTTCCTTCTTCATTATTTAATTTTCAGATAGTATTTTCAGGTTAGTATTTGATAGAAACCTTGGAGTTCATACCATTAAGGATTGACTAATTGTCACTCCCCTTGCATGGTTAATTTGAACCCACTTATATGCTCAGTTTAGTTGTTAAATATCAAATGGGTGGATGTAAAAGTTCTACATTTTATGTTTAATAGCATGGAAATCTAACTCTCCTTGAAGATTGCATCAGATTTTACAAAATTGTGCTTTATTAGCTGGTGAAGTTAAATCTGGTTTTTTGAAGGTTTCAGTCTATTTTCCTGAATATGCTGTCTTAGATAGACTAATTAGCTGCTTTATCCGTCTTTTCCCCTCTAATTTCCCCTTTTTTTTAAATCAGAAAGTTGAAGTCCAAAGCAGCATCATATTAAAGAGAAATTTGATGAAGTCAAGACTGTAGAATCTTAGGGAACCCGTACAACCAAAACTGATTTTATCTAACCATGTAAGTCCCCTTTGTGTTTCCAGCAAAACACATCAAACAACTGAGTTATCCTGTAGTCACAGACTGACAATTGGAACCTTGAGGTCGTCCCCGTTGATCAATAAAAAACAACACTAGGGATCCCTTATTTCAAGAGAGGATAGAATACTCAGTAAATAAATTCTATTTTGCGTTGGCCGGATATAGTTGTAGCAATACGATTTTAGCCACATTGACCATTAAGCCCAAATGTGACCCTTGAGGCGGGATTGCCTCAATCAGAGATTAAGCTTTTTGTTCCCAAATTTACTACAAAATCCTAGAGGGTTTTTGTCCTCCAAAAATTGCCAATCAAGGGCTTCTGTCCTTCAAAAATTGCCAACCAATGGTTTTTGTCCTTGAGAGCACTAATTCGGTATTCAAATTCAAAATGATCATAAGTATCTTTTGATTAATTTTGCTTTTTCCTTGCAAGCATTTAAAAATACTTTTAAATTACACCTAAAAGCCCCATTTTTCAATTACGTTTTGAATAAAGTGTTAAAAACATTTGTTAAACATTACATAGGGCTCAAAATAGTTTTTAAGTGGCCATTTTGAAAATGAAGTGATCGGGCCCACTTAAAATATTATTAGTATTTTTCTTCCCTTGCTCTATCCTTAAACCTATTATGGGAAAAAGGGATAGGCTAAAGGTCTCCTTCACAGATCTAATCCTGGAAAGGGGACATGACATTTACCAAGAAAGGCAATAAATAAATTGTTAAAATCAGCTATAACCATGGCCAAAAATTCCTTGCAGAAATACACCTCCCAAAGCAATAACCAACAAACTCCTCTTTTCTAGTGGCATGGCAACTTGCATGGCTCCTCGTGTAGCCAGTTGATCCATGTTTTATTCTGCTTTTTTCGTTCTGTATGACAGGCATTAGTAATATTGAAGTGATATTCAATAGGGTAAATTGAAATGCCACTAAATGACAATTTCATAACTTGGACTCTTAAGCAATAAAATATGTTTTTGATATTAAAAGCAGCATAAAAAGGGTGCTGTCCCTATAACATTCACAGCCATAGGCGTCCAAAAACATTAAGCAATAAAATATGTTGCGTGTTTAAGATTTTTGTGTTTCTTTGTTTTCGGCCAACAACTTAATATTCATTATTATCTTCATTTCTTTTATATGAGGGTGATGGGCCCTTTTTCAGGCTTGATTTTCTCCGCAGAAAAGTGGACTAACGTATTGTCATATTCATATCAATCTCCTGACATATCCTGACTGGGAATGTAATTGTTGGATTATTGTCATTGATGTCAAAGTGCATATCAAAGGCATATTGGATTTAGGTTTAGCATGTGCCAAATTTATAGCACTATGATCGAGATGATCAAGATTTCGTTGATCAAAGAGAGATGCAATTTAATTTTTAAATTGCACAAGTATTAATTAAGGCAGCCATGTTGAAGGAGAATTATTTAATGCAGAAATAATATTTTATTTTGGATGACACCCTCAAAGAAGATGCCCTTTTATTAAGGAGATTTAAGTATTTTTAAGGTTGTTTGTTTGGGTCCCCATGAGGGATGACCCCTTGATGTGGTGCACCTAAGTTGGTTAATTTAAATTAAATAAAAATATCTCTAGGCTGACCCCCAAGCTTGAGTGCCCTTCTGGGGCATGTAAGCAATGAAATAAAATAAAATTTATATGCTCTTGCTGGCCGACCTGTTTTGGAATAATGCAACTGTTAGGTGGCGTTTTAGTTGGTATAAATAAGACTTGTTTTGGATGATATTAATCAAGCATTCCATTGAATATTATTTTCTATTCAAGGCAGAATTGAGCAGACGTTAGAGCAGATCTGAGGAGCATTTACAAGCAGAAATTTGTGAAGACTATGAGCAGATTATTTCAGACTTCATGAGCAGTTAGTTTCAGACTTTATGAGCAGTTACTTTCAGACATTATGAGCAGATGATTTCAGACTTGTGAAGCAGTTGGTTTTAGACTTTTTGAGCAGAAGTTTTTGAAGAGTATAAGCAGACTTTGAAGGTCTTGTGGGAATTGGCCGTCACCCGTTGCTAATTGCACGACACCGGATTCGCGTAACCGGATGGGGTGGGGTGATAATATTGCAGACTTTAAGGGTGAATGTTTGCAGACCTGTTGTGACCTTTTCACACATCGCCCCATTGCTAACAGGGACCCCCTCTTTGCCGGTTTTTTGCATTGTTAGGTTAGGGTTTTGGCTGCTTAGTGGACAATTTTGCGTTTCTCGTGCCCGAGTCTCGGAGTTTTGATCATGCCTAGTGCCGTCTAGAGTTTTTTGAAGTTATAGGATCAGGTTGCAAAAGTTGATATTTTAATGATCCTAAGTTTTGTCTAAGTGTAGACCTTTTGAGCGTTAACGTGTTTTTAAACACGCGCATCAATGATTTTAAAGTGCCAAGATATTCACAGACCTTTTGGAGTTGTTTTCTCTCTCCTAAGGTATTATTTAAGTTGGTTTTGCACTTTATTCCAATATTTTCCTAGCGTTTTGCTCATATTTTTGGAAAATTAGCCTAAGTCCAGTGTAAATTTAATGTCTCTAAGTGATTTTGACTGGTTAAAATGATAAAATCCTAAGGGAAATTCATATTCCAAGGGTTAAAGGGTCAAATTCCATGCTAGAGGTGCTTTTCCCCTCACATTCCAGACTACCCAACCCATTCCCCCACTCAAAATCCATACTACACATGGGTTTCCCCTGAAATCTATACTAGCTACTATTTTCCCCCACTGTTTATCCATACCCAAGTCGAATTTCCCTTGGAAGTGCTAAAATTTGGCTAAGTGTCAGGATTTATCCAGACTGCCATCGATTTTCCACCAGGAGTGCGGACTGGAGTGTGGACTAGAGTGCGGATGATTTCATGCCTGGGTCGATTTTCCACTAGGATTTTTATGACAACTAAGTAAGGATTTTTGTTCGGATTTTCATCCAGATAGGGATCGATTTTCCATTGGGAATATTTTGAAGAGTTTTGAGTCTGGATTTTCATCCAGACTGAGGTCGAAATTCCACTAGGGAGGTTTTTTCCAAGTTAAGTGAGTTTGGAGTGTGGATTTTCCAATCCAGACTGCCATCGAATTTCCCCTAGGGGTGATTTTTTGCAAGTACAGTGGATTTTTGTCCAAGCTCATATTGATTTTCCCCTGGGAGGTTTTGTGTGCAATTTTGATGAAGTTATGCATGGATTTTTGTCCAAGCATGGGTCGAATTTCCCTTATGGGGTAAATTTTGACATTTTAATGATTTTAAAAGGGATTTTTCAATCCCAACCCAAGTCGATTTTCCCTTGGAGGCTTAATTTTAGATTTAAATTGCAATATTTTAATAAATAAGCCCCATTTTTAATTGCTTTTAAATAATTATTAATGATTATTTAAAATTTAAAAGCAAATTTAATAACTTGCAATAATTATTTAATATTTGAACCTTCTAGAAGCAAGTTAGGTTTTCACCAAGCAAGTATTTATACAAGTGTTTTATCCCACATTACTTGTGTGGTGAAAGTGAGAGGTGAAAGCAAGTATATGAGAGGAGACTTAGCATTATTTTATTATTATTTCTGCCAGGTGTCTCCATGAAAGCGATTTTTCTCCAAGTTGGGCAGATTTTTAGCAAGGCGTTTTTGTGAAGTGTGGGATTGAGGATTTATTTTCCTCCATTTTTTCCAGCTTGCTGATCTATTCCTCTTGGCTGCCATTAAAGGCCAGTTTCAAAATTTCGATTTTGCTAAGTTTGGCGATTTTTTCAAATTCTAGCATTTTTTGGTGAAAATTGGCAATTTCATGTTTGGAGACTTAGGCGATTTTTCTTCCACCATTTTTGCTTGCTGTTCAGACCTTCGTTACTATAGATCAAGGCTGCCATTGACAAACAATTTTCAGATTTTAATATGGCGCCATACTTGGAAAATTTCGATTTTGCTTGGGAGGTGATTTGGTGCCACATTTTGATGATTTTTGTGCATTCTTGGTGGCTGCTATCATTTCCAGCCTACTGATACCCTTCAGATCTGAGGTTTGCTTCAGATTTTGACCTCCATTAATGGTTGCCATTAATTTTCAGACTTAAATTTTTATTGCCCAGCCAATTCCAACTTAGGCATTTTGCGTTTGGAGGTGTTTTATGGAGTTTTCTGTGCATTTTTTAGACCATTTTATTGCTGTTGCAGGTTTGAAACTCCATTGTTAGGCGGTTGTCCTCAGAAATTTTCATTTCCAGCCACCTAACCATTTTTGGCGATTTTGCTTGGTGCTGTTTCCTTGGCCATTTTTCATCATTTTCAGGGATTTAAACCACTTTGCAAGGTGCTGGTAATTCTGAAGTATTTAGTTTTCAAATTTGTCCTCTGAAATAAATTTTTTACCAGCCATACTTACATTCCTGAAAATGATTGTTTTGATCATTAGAACTGATTTTTATCAAGATTATGCACATTTTGAAGATTACAACATGTTTTAAAAGTTTGATTTTCAGGTTGTCTTCAGAATTGTTGACCTCCATTGTTGACTACGTAAGGTGTCTTCAGACATTCATTGTGTGAAAACACAACCTTTCACATCTTTCCTTAGTCATCATTTATCCGGTATACTCCTTTGCATTTTAGCTTGCATATTTTCTAAGCATAAGGAGGTATTCAATGAATTTTATGGAAGGCTTCCATGCCTTAGTTGTCATGTCCCCTCCTGGATCATCATATATATATGGAGAGAAAGAGAGGGACCCTAAATGAAGAAATTATTATAATTAATTAATATAATAATTACCAATGAATGATTATTTAAAACTTGTCATTGATGTCAAAGTAATTGCTATGTTTGCTTGTACAGTCCCCATATATATAATATATATATAAGATTCAGCATACAGAAGACTGTAGTATATACAGGTCACAACATAAATACGACTCAGAAATATCTATTATTATATACAGTATGTGTACGCACACAGATATACAACTCATGATTATATATATGACAATATGCAACAGTTCAGTTGTACAATACCCAGTCCGATTATACAGAGACAGTATAATCTATACTGAAATATATATATATATAGACAACAATTTTGATATAGGTCCAGTCTGATCATATCCAGACAAAATACTTTATATTGTAATGTATATAGACAGTATTATTGTCATACCTATATAAATACATAAACAGAATATTTTATACTCCATATAGAGACAACCATATATAATACGATGATAGTGGCAGGTCATATTTCATATGTATGCAGATTGTATTCATGTCCGCAACCAGTGGCAGATCATTTAGAGATAACAAATGCAGGTATATTACGGCAAATTGTATTTTTAATACATATGGAAGTTCGACATCAAATAATGGATCGTGGTTCTATGTGGTCAAGGTTAATACGATCAAAACATAATAGATTGTCTACGTACAATCATAAGAGTAAAATGATTGTGGTCAAAGGATAATTTCAGTGATTAAACCAACAACGGTGGTTAACAATTGTTAATATTAAATATTAACAAATCGTAGCAAGTATAAAGGTGCGACATTTACAAGTCAGACAGTCGTGACTTTATATAAGGCGGTGATTGCTTGTATGAAGAAAGGCAACTCTTAAGGGAAGTTGAAAAGTATAAAATCATTTGTGAATTGGAGGAAAAAAGGGGAGGAGGGCGGACGATGGAGAAAAGGTAAGGGAGAGCGGTCTGCGGAGGTAAGGTAAGATACAAGATTTATTT
This sequence comes from Cryptomeria japonica, assembly GCF_030272615.1. Lineage (NCBI taxonomy): Eukaryota > Viridiplantae > Streptophyta > Pinopsida > Cupressales > Cupressaceae > Cryptomeria > Cryptomeria japonica. Next base: position 519,273,652 of record NC_081413.1, read on the forward strand.
ATTAAATAATATAAGTGATACAAGGTTTTATTTATATTAAATAATATAAGTATATTATTTAATATGTAATGTCATTATCATAATAATATGTGAAACTCATTAATAGTAGCTATTGAGTAATGTGTGAGGTTCGTTAATAAGTGATGTTAATTGTAATCTAGTGAATATATATATATATATATATATATTCAATCAAACAAGGAGTAACATAATGATTATAAATATAGATATTGATTATAATAGATAGGTAATGAAAGAAGTTAAGGTTAATGAATGTAATTAATGTATATGTAATGTTATGATAATGAATACTTTAAATGAACATATTAATGAATGGTTTACAGATATTAAGGAATAAGTATCAACCGTATGTTAATGAATTTGTATTAACATACGTTAACGAGTATACGTATCAATGAATGGTAGGGATATAAATTAATAAATGGAATGTTCATTAATTAATGTGTAATGTTCATTAATTAATGTGTAATGTTCATACATATTGGTAATGTGTAATGTTCATTAATATGTGATATTAATCGTAGTCTAGTGAATGTATATATATTAATTAATGTGTAGCATTCACTAGTCACTAAACATAGGCAAAAGATATAATTTGCTAATTGTTGTATACATAAGTTTGCGTATTAAGAAAGATTAGGAAGACACAGGTATGTTAAGAGATGTAATGCATATGTAAAAGATGGAAGATTATATATATCTATGTTAATTAAGAATACAATAAGAATTCATGTTAACACAAGGGATAGTTTATGAACTGAAACTATTATGCAAATGTATGACTTGGTTGACTAAAACTCAATCAAGAAGAGAAGGATCTGGTCAATTCCCTTTGAGGACTTGGATGATGGAGGCATCACCCAAGACAAGGTAAGGCAAGGGTCTTCCTTGGCTGGCTTGGGTATAAGAGGTTATACCCAAGACAGGACTCAAGATCGGGCCGATCCCCTTTGAGGACTTGGATGATGAAGGCATCACCCAAGGCAAGGAATAGACAAGGGTCTTCCTTGGAGGGCTTGGGTGTAAGAGGTTACACCCAAGACAGGATTCGAACTCATCTTCGATTTCCTGGAGGGCTTGGAACCAAGTGGTTCCAAGAGGGCGAGCTTCACGGCCGCCTAAGAACATCTTGGAACCAAGGGGTTCCAAGAAGGCGAGCCTCACGGCCGCCTAAGGACATACTTTGTATGGCATTCGGATCCTTTTTATTAGATAAAAATTATGATTATGTTAAATAAGCATTGAAGTTAGATTGCAATTTAAATTACTTATATATATATTTATATGTTTGTTATGTTCTAACAATCTGTTCTACAAGTTAATGATCTCTAAATAGTAGGGACATTACATTAGTGTTGTCACACTTTGAACTTAATTGCTAAAATTTACCAAGTGTATGGATTATTTTCCTGACTCCATGCTCTAAATTAGCTAAATCTTTAGAAAGTGAGGAATTTTATTACGAATATTATTTTCCTAAGTCTAACTTCGAGCTTCGTACAGGTGCGATGTCGAAGTCGGGATATAAGGAAAGGAAAGAACTACTGAAGACGCTGAAGACTGGATTTTATCCAGAGTTTAAGATTTCATCAGATGGAAGGAGATCACTGAAACAAACATGCATTTCCTGGACTTCGACCAGATGCAGTGTCGGATGTTCGGAGTCAAAGATCAGGTTCCTTCCCCAACATATGCGAATATTATGAAGAGTGGCATTTTCCATGCCGCTGGATTTCCACAGTCCATACAGTGCAGTGAGCTTATCCTGGAGTGTGCACGATGTTACGATCCGCTCACAAGAATGATTAAGACTCCTAAGGGCGTTGTCATCGCCTACCTTGCTGAGGATGCCATTGCTGAGGTGTTCGAAATTCCACGCGGAACAAACTTGAAGGATGTGATCAAGGAGGATTATGCAGAAAGATACACGAAGAAGATGGGTGTATGCAAGAATTTAATTAACAAAGAGTGGATGATTGAGCCTAGGTTTCATCATTCCAAGGCTCCCGAGACACTTATGTGCATAGATTTTAAGGAGGAATATAGTGATTTGATATTCCTACTCAACAGAGTGATGGGGATGCCGCAGGGAGCAATATTTGATGGATGGATGTTCTACCTCATCCAGGATTGTCTTAGAGGAACACTAGTGAATTGGTCCAAGATTATAAGTGACAACTTGGATTTTCAGCTGAGGAATGTAGAGCGGTCCAAGTCATTCGCCATGACTTCTTACCTGGTGTACTTGCTTGCACGATTTGTTTCATACAGAGGATTAATATGCAAAGGTGAAGTCGGGAATGGGCAAGGACAGTTCAAGAGTTATGAATGCTACCCCCAACTGAGCATGCATAGAATTGAAGACCATAAGAGAGTGAATGATGCATTCATTATGTACATCACAAAGATGCTGCAAGGCGAAATCCACAGAAGATTGTCCAAGGAGGCAACAGAGTTAATAGAAAAATATGGATCGTGGTATATACAATTTCCACTTTCACATACCTCAGGATTCATGGGTTTCAATCTGAACCCTACAGACTTCCTAGGTATCCAACCGACAAAATGATATTGTTGGAAGTGGTGAGACAACTTCTAGAGTTCGATGTTATCCAGAGAGAGAAGCACAGGACAGGAATGACATTCCCTATTTCAGTTGGGAAGACGTCAGAGGTTTGCCAATCCGCCATAGCCGCCAGCACTGCGAGTGAGGAGCTTGCATTCTATCGATTTGCTACATATAAGAAGAGAGAAAGATTTGATCCATACAAGAAGGTCGGAAGGATCAGAGGAGAGAAGTTCACTCATAAGATTGACATAGAAGATTATTGGGCTAACCTGATGGACGAGCAAGCAGTGAAGAGAAGAATGTGGTCCAGAATGTCAGTGGATTTCATGAGGAAGTGTGGACTTTTCCTCATTCCTGATCAGGTATTAGATGATAGAGATCATACACATCCACAGTATGAGAGTGAAATGAAGAAGGCAATCCTATTGCCTAATTGGTCAGAGTCAGAAGAGATTGACCTGAATATATTGATGAGAGAGGTCTTGAATTTCTCCCTCCTATGGGTGGATATACAAATGAATAAGTTAGTTGACATGGGTGTTCCCTTCACTTATGAAAAGATGAAGCCAGAAGAGTCTACTTCCGAGGATGATCAGAGGACTGTCAGTGATGTCAGGATTCATGCAGACGAAGAGAGTCAAACTCCCAAGAGAAGGAAGAATACGTCAGGAGAAGTCAAGGCCAGAGGGAAGAAGATGGAGGAAGTGAAGAAGAAACAAAATACTATCATTCCACTTATCATTCCTTCACCCCCTCCTAGTGTCTCATCAATTGAAGTGATTGAAGTAACAGAACCAGAACAAGGAGACTCAGTAGTGTTCAAACACAGTGATACTACCAGAGAATATTCAGGAGTTCCATGCCACAACGACATCTGCACCCCCTGATGAAAATAATGATCAACCGGACTCCCCTACTGTCCTTTTGGAAGTTAGTTTGGGAAATGAGGTATATGATTGGACCAGGGATAATCCTAATGACAATGAGGATGTTATCTCGACATTGAAAGGACTTAATCGAGAAGTATGTCTCGATGATGGTATGGAGATGGCCGCTATTCTTGAATGGCTGATGAGAAGTATGGAGAAAAGTAAACAATGATAAAGGTGCAGCCTATTGATGATATTGATGACTACCTAGCTAGGAGTGCTAAGGGGAAGGAGCCCAAGAGAGCAGAGATTTTGTCGCACATAGCTAGAGATGAGATAGGAATGTGGATTGCGCAGATTGCTGTAACTATTGCAGGCGTGACAGCGGATATTGCTACTCCTATGGATTTCCAGATCACTTCGGTTGCCCTTGATCGTACATCCAGAAAACAGGAATACCAGGAGATTGGTGAAAACCTCCAGGCAATCAATGCAAGGTTAGACAGAGCGGTTGCGGAGAATGAAAGGTACAAAGAAGAAAATATTAGACTTAGAGAATATATTGCAGGGACCAGGCATGGAGATCCCACCCTTATTTCCCCTATTGTAGTTGACCATGGAATACATTCACACTGCGAGGTAGCGAAAGGTACACACTCAGAGGTGGAAAAGTGGATTGAAAGCACAAGAAAGCATGCAGATGATTTACTTACTCAGTTTGTTCATGCATATGATAGGACAACAAGACTTGTATTCAAAATTCAATATTTGGAGGGAGTTTGAGAAGAATTCCGGCCTATTCAAGACAAGACTATTCCACGCCTTCAGGCATTGAAGAAGCTTCCTAATTCCACCTTGGTTAGCGAGAACATTGTGCACAGTAGAGACAAATACGATTTCCATGGCTGGTATTGTTCACTAGCCGTGAAGAAATCAACTTATGAGAACTCTCAGTCGAGTTGCATGGAGATGGAAGGATTAATTCAGGACATTCAGATGAAGATCCTTGCCTCGATTGAGGAATTACTGGGTGTTGATGTTAGTGATGCTAGTGGTTTACACTTAACCGAATTAAGAGACAAGATGAAATTTATATATTTTTGCTAGTTAGACTCTTTGAAGAAGAGTCAGATAGATGACTTGGTCTCTTTGTTGATTCATGTTCATAGTTCACAGAAGCTCATACTAGAATGGGAGAACACTTTGAATGCTTGCTCGGATTCACTGGATGTGATTGATTTACAGCAGGATACCTTGCCTAGCATTTCCATGGAGGAGTTAGATTCAGTATTGGCTAGATTCTTGGAGTATGCTAGGAGAGAGAGAGATGTAGGGAGGAATCTTCTAGAAGATTCCCTATTTGATGACCAGGTATCTTTTCATTGGGCCATATGTTGGTGGCACCATTTTTGATGTAACCCTAATTAGGGCAATTCTAGGGTTTTGTTGGCATGATCTTGGCCGTTGATCTTAGATCAATATGGGCCATCCATTTTGTAAGAGACTCTATATATGCCCCCTTGTCTCTCATTTGTAAGGGAGAGTTTTTGTAGAATTGTTGGTATATGCTACAGCTATTTGAATCATAATCAGTGTTCAATTGTTGGTGATTTTGCTCTTCAAGTGTTGTATTTGCATTCATAGTTCTCAATTCCTCCAAGTTAGATTAGAATTTAGATTAGAATTTATTTTCATGTATGTTAGATTGAGTGGAAGATTTGTTGAATTCATTTGTGTGGAATCCTTAGTCCATACCACTAGCCTCTTGCCGCTGGTAAGTGCGCCTTGTGTGGTCAACTAGAATTTGAGTAAGCATAACTTCAACTATTACGCGTCCATTGACAAGCATCAACTTGGATGGTGTCTACGTTTGATGGTGATAGCCTGAAAATCTTTAAGTATACCTTAGACGATTGCACTAAGCTTGTGTCAATACCTGATTGTGAGACCTTGCCTGGTTTGATTCCACTAGATCCATTCATCATTTCCCACATTCCTAGTCTTAGAATAGATTTCCTGAACCCTATTCTTTTTCCCCCTTTTTTAGTAAGAAGTAAATCCAGAGCCATATTGATAAATCTTAAGTTGTCAGCACACCTATTCTGCATCATTCATGATAATCCAAACATTTGCGTAAGTCCCCAAGTGAAACACAACAATTCACATCAACCACTGAACTTACCCACTCGTCAAGACCTGACATGTAGAAACCTTGGAATCATTTTAGTTGATCTCATTCTTAGCATCTGAGGTGATTTTGTTCAAGAGAGGGTAAATTACCTTGGTACTTTATTCTGAAATGTTTTGTGCATAAAAAACACATCAACAAGACCCATGAGCAGAAATTCTTGAAGATCATAAGCAGATTTAAGGTTCTTTTTGAGCAGACTTGTGGAGGTGTTTCAGATCTGATTCAAGAAGGAGATCAAACATTTATCACTTTATACCTTTGGAGGTTGGTGCCTCACTTCCAAAGAGATTGGTGTCTCTTGCTTTGTTTTGCTTAGTTGCGGGGATTGATGTCTCTAGTGGGTTGGTGTCTATGAAATCATCTAGAGGGGATTACCATCTCATGTGGCTTGGTGCCTACAAAATTTGTAAGAAGTTTCTAATATAAAAGCAATATTTTGCCGTGGTTTTTTCCTACAAGGGTTTCCATGTAAATTGTGTGTTCTTTTGTGTTATTCTTGCTAGATCTTGCATTTATGATTGATTAAGCTTTTGAAGTATTGCTACTGTGACTAATCAAGTGTTGAATAGTAAAAGTTTGTTGATATATTGATTCAACCCCCCCTCCCTTATCAGTATAATCCTATGCTCTCGGTAATTGTCTTGCTCATATCCCTTGCTCGTAGTTAAACAAGAGATGGGCCTTGAGAAACCTCAGCTGACCTTCATACAAATATATAGCCCATGGGACTCATTAATTGAGTTGTAAACAATCCAATGGCTCATGAACAGTCTCGATCGAGTCTCTAAAATAAATGGCCAATGAACTGCTTCAATGGAGCCTTGAAATAATTCAGTCACCAATGGCCAACCTTAACTGTGCCTTAAACAATTCAACAGCACTTAAGCAATTATAATCCAGCTTTAACCAATTAATGGATTATTAGCAATGCCATTGAGGCTTCAAAAAATTAGATTTTCCATAAATTAGGATTTTGTCATTCCTTGCTAAATATATTCTATGTTTGAATCGTGATTACCAATGGCCATACATTATGGTGTCCTTTTTCAATGTACCATCAGTTTCCAAAATTTGAAGCATCCTATTCCAGGAATTATGGGTTTACCCAAATCTCTACAAGATTCCAAGGAGACAACTGCTGTGTGAATGTCAGATTATCTACTAGCATGACAGGAGAAGTTTAATAACTAAGCAATACCAGTAGCATCCCAAGAATTTCAAAATTTCAGAGACTCATGTGAAGAGATTAGAGAAGTCAATGGGTTCTCTATAGTTAGATCTTAGCACTTCTGTTTATAGTTCAAAATCAATGGTCTAGTTTCAGCAGTTCTCACATTCTGCGGTTTTTATATCATCATTTAATATTGAAGGAGATTGTATTTTATTTACCAAAAAAAATTATTGAGGCATCTATACATATATGATCAGATTCAATCCCAAAGACGAGCTCACCAGCAGTATTGCAGCAGCTTTGGAGTGGGTGCGGTTTGTGAACATGAGTGACAGACCGTCCAATTTTAGAAATTGTTAAGAGTAATCTGCAACTTATATATACTTAAAAGTATAATAAATAAAAGATTTAAATAAAATCAAATAATAAGCTTTATTATTCAAAATTTTAAAACATATATCATGGATTAGCATTTTCAAACTTAGAATGCTGCAGAAATTAGAACACCTCAGTTGCTGCTGGTAAAAGAAATATTTTCTTCTTGGTTGCTGCCCACAACTTTTCTTTTTGTTGTTTTTGTTTTAAGCATTGTTTCATGGAGTTTCAGTGATGGGAGAAGGGGGGTGTTGGGGACAGGTTTAAGGGATGGTGAACTATATATATTGTTTAAGGGATGGTGAACTATATATATATATATAGGCCTAAATTAAATTTTGTTTCTTACTTTTTGAAACCAAAGTGGGGGGCAAGGGTTTGGTGTTTGAGTGCGATGTCCCCTTCCCAGGCATAGTTAGTAGGTGAGGCCGTTAGCCTATCCCTGAGTTCCTGTAGGCTATTTGATGGTAGTAAAGGCACTCCATTGTTCTTGGAGAGTTTGGTTTCGGGTTTTCTTGGCATCCGAAGGTGGTTTGGAGCTCAGTTGGTATCGTAGATTGTAGTGATGCTTTTATAAGATTTTTTGGCCTCTTGGGCTGTTCTCCACACTTCTTGGAGAGCACACTTATTTTTAGTAAGTTCTTGTTTTAGCACTTGACATCACTCAGCTTCAGTTACCTCATGGCATGATCAATTTTGGTTTCTAGTGCCTTGGCGGTGCTTTCTGCAATTTTTTTGGGGATATTTAAAATATGCACTAAAGTTCTAATGTTCATGTCTTATCATTTACTTTCGTATTCTAGTTCTATAAAGTAATGCTATGTTCTTTCAAGTGAATGCCTAGGGAATGGGGACTTGGACATAAGTTAATTTTAAATTGTTGAAAAGGATGTGATGTCCTCAAATTATAAATACCCAAAATTTTGCCCTAGATTACAATTTTTTGATTAAAAACAAAGTAGGATTAGAGATACCTTTCACTTTGAGTCTTTGATTGAGATATTGCAAACAAGTTAGGAATCACTTACAATCATAATTCATAAAATAGATCTTTTAATTAGAAATCATCAAACATGTATTAGAATTATAGTTCTAATCACAAGATTACTTAAATCAGTTTGAGAAGGCTCAACCATAGAAGAGCTAAGATAGGATGACTCGATAGGGTGCTCTAGAGATCCTCTACCCTAGGCCCAAGAGTGGACCTTATCCCTCCTTGGCCTCATGTGGCCGCCATCCATATGAGGTGGAGTACCTAGTGAGATGTCCTATAACCGTTCCCCTCAATCTTGCCACTTCTATTCTACTTCCATGATTGAACATTCTCAATGCACTCATTTACCATGATAGAGAGCATGAGGAGCATTCACGATAGGGTGCCCTGGAAGTTCATCCTTTCTAAGCCCAAAGGCAGTACCCTTTGTACCCCTTTGGCTCCATGGGACTCCCCAGTCTTATACCATGAGGTAGCGTACCGAGAAGATGACCCCATCACATTCCCCTCATTGTAGTTTCCCAATTTCTCTACCATGGCTGGTTACAGCAGATAGACAGATTAAATATGCATAACATCTTATATCATAATCACATTCTTTCCTATATCCATATGTTAAACCTATCATAGATAATAACACACCATGAATCAGCAATATATTTACTATGCTATGTTAAATAATCTTAAACAGCAGCATATTAATTCAGAAGTATGCAGATATACACAAAATTATTACATTATGCATGGAAATCCATACCACAACCCATATATAGAACGCATTGCTGAGTATTATTCCTTTCTTGTCATTCGATTTCCTCTTTTTCCTTCTGCCCTTTTGAACTGATGGTCCTTAACTATATATATCCTTCCATCGGGAGGGTGTGTCTCTTCCATTCTTGTGCCCCTTTGTAGATTGCACCTCCTCTCTTAGATTAATCACTGTCTAATTAATCTTCTTTAGTAATCGCATGTATTGGGGGGTTGTCATCTTAATCTTGATCAAGGCAAATTCAATCAAGACAATTTAATGAATGTGCTGTCATCCAACTTGTCAAGGCAGATTAATGAATAATCTGCATCTCATTTTCCACAATTTGCTAAGCAACCATGAACCAGATTACCATGGAAGTCTAGGGTGAGAAATCGTGAAGTCGTACAATAGTAAGACGATTTCTCACTATGTTTTATCATTTGCCCTGGATATGACAAATTCATGCAGCTGTAGACTATAGAGATCATTACTCCCCTAGGGTTGAGATCGCAACATTAACCAATAATGAGGTCGTTGCCCTAGTTGATAATGAGATCGTTCCTCATATATATGCCTTGATTGATGTGCATGTATCATTCTTTGCTTTGACATAGGGTCAGATTGATGCTTGGGTTTGATTTTGAGTTTTCAAAAGTTTTGAAGTCTCAGAACAAGATAATTTTTTCATTTTAGAGATGGCGTGAGTTTGGTTGTCATGGCAGGGACATGACAAAGGAAATTTGAGGGAAAATGAATATTTTGAACTTAGAATTGCTCTCTTTCCCTTCAACTCTATAAAAAGAGGTCTTGGGCCCTCATTTTTATTATTAAGAAGCTTTGTTTTAGGATTTTGCAAGTTTTTGCTAGGACTTGTGGGACTCACGAGTCCTAACCCTTGGCGAGTCGACTCGCCTAGGACTAGCGGGTTAGTCCTGCCGAGTACTTGCTCGAGTCTCGGCTTGGTACTTGTCGAGTCCTAGGGTGAAATTCCCAAGTCTTGGGCAAGGACTCTTGGGTTTGCCTAGGCATGTTAAAACAGCAAAAAGTGAGTTTTTTTTCTTCATATTTTTTCTTAAACTCGTCCATTTCTTCATATTTTTGGCTCAAACTCCATTTTCAATCATCCAATTTTTTTTTCTTTGTTTCCGGGGCATAGTTCCCAAACCCCCACTTCTGTCACGTGGGGAAACGAAAGTTTGTTACCCCAAACCCCTTCTATTGTTGGGTTTTTCTCACATCTAACACTTTTTGTAGCTTATCATTGCTGCTCCTCAAACCCATTAGTGTCTCCACTCCCAAAGCCCCACTAGTTATTGAGTATGAATTGTGAAATTTTAAGTGAGTGTGTGAAGATCATATGACATGATTAATGTTTGAATTATGACAAATTGATAGTCAATGTAATGTCCCATTTTTCTCATAATCACCCATTGCGACATTTAGTCTATTTTAGACTAAATTGGAGTAATAAGGGAATAATAATTAATTAGATATTATTAATCCTAAGTTATCTTGGGTTATAATATTTAATTGATTAGGCTGGACCTATTTTAATTATAAACTGACTTTTTAATATGAGTGGAGAATTAATAAAATAAGTCACTTTATGGAAAGGGAAAATAAGAAATAAAATAAAATAATAAAGTGAATCTTCTTGAAAATACTGCTAGAAAGTTCACTCATGGATATATAAGGATGAGAAGGCAATTCATTTTGATTATTCTTGACTTGTTGAAAGAAACTTTTCCTTGAGAGCTTGAGAGCTTAGCTTGCAGGTTCAGTAAACCCTAGGATGGAAACCCTAGAGGTTTTGGCTGTTTGGACGAAAACCCAGATCAGCCCACTTGGTGAATTCATCTCAGAATTCACAGTTGCACTTCATTATTCGGTTTGGAGAGATTGGTGGAGTTTCAGAGTTATATCTTTGCAGGTTGAAATATTGCCAGAAGTTTTTTGAGCATCATTCTATGTCATTTTGGTATGCACAAACCTATTGATAGGTCTGATGTGTAATGGCAGATTTATGAGTTGTATTTGGGCATGTTTGGCCTATGTATTTGGATGTAATTGCATGTTCAGAATTTCTGATTTGTAGTAGCAGACTGAATAATCCTGAAATCAGATTTGTTCCACATATATGTATTCATTTTTGATGTCATGTATGGTTGGATGAGTTCTCGATTGAAGATATTACCATAAGGGATCATTATTGGCATGTGTTTGCTGTCCACATTTGTTGTAACCAGAAATATAAATCAGAATTCTAGGGTTTGGAGCAGAAAACTAAAATACAGAATTAGGGCAGAATTCATGAAATTATTTTTAGAATTATAGTGCATATCCTATTTGGGTTATTACAGTCAAATTAGGCTTTTATGTTCTCTAAATGCATTAATTTCTTTTCTTTTTTTGTCTACGTTTTTTTTTGCCGAGTCCTAGCCGAATCCTTTGCTGAGTCCCTTGAGTCCTACTTTGGGTTGCTGAGACTGAGTCCTAAAACTTTGTTCAGAAGTGTGTACATAATAGGATGCTGTTAGATTGAATAGATTGTTCTTCCAAGGATTGATTGAGGACAAAAACTCTTGTCAAATCATTGGTTTTGGATCTGAGAGATGGCCTTGAGCTGGTTGGTGTGATTCACATAGGAATCACCTTGGTTTTCATAGGTTTCACAGGTTGGGGTTTAAAAAAAAATGAAGATATTCATTGTATTTTGATTGGAAGTTTGAGGATTTGTTTTGATTTTTGGGTTGAGAAAGGGTGTCTCAGATTTTACTTGCTGGCCGTACAATTACCATTGCTGGTCTCTTGGCTTCTGAGGACCATTTCCAACCCACAGGTGATGTGGAGCCCTCAAGTTTCATTTGCAATGATTGCGGGAAATCACGCTTTTTGGATGAAATATGAACTATTTGCAATTCACTGCTGTCACTGGTGCTGGCTTTTTTGGACCATACAGGTCTGAAACTGATATCAGACAATAACCTGCAAGTTTTTGTTAATAGTAGAGTGAGTTTAACATTGATGAATCAAAAGAGGTTGTTAAGCAACATTGGAGGATGTGTCAAGCTAAATGGAGGTGAAACTTAGTTGTTAAATCATGTTGTGTTAACCTGCAGCAGTGTTCTTTGATTGTATCAGACCTGCCTTGTCATTTTCAACAGCCCATAGCTTGGTTTCCCAGACTGTTTGACATCAAACAACCAATATTATCAAGGTGTATACCAATGTACTTCACGTATGTGTTTCTATTTGATGTACTGGCATCTTATGAATGATTGTTCATCAAGATTTTGTAAACAGAAGATAAATAAATGTATGATTTTCTATATCGGACTTGATGACAGCAGTTTGCTTAATATTTGCAAGTTTATATTATGATTTTCCTTTTCCAAAACTTAAATTTTTTTTTTTAGGGTGGTTATTACATTGCGGCCCTAGTGGATTTGAGGGGCAGATCCCTTGTGGGGTTGGGGGCAGTGAGCCTAGTGGGATTGAGGGGCAGTGCTCCTTTTGGGGGTTTGGAGGCAGTGCCCTTCACATGTTCCTTCTTCTGATACAGGGTGGGTTCAAGGGGCAAAGTCCTTACCACCAAGCCAAAATTAAGGCCTTTGAGACCACATGGACCTTCATGGTCCAGTCCAGCTTTCATAATTTTGTCAGTTTGTTTTCTTCGACACCAAATCCTCATTGTTTCTGATCAGATCTTCATTCTTCAGAGAGCTATATTGAAGTTGTGGAATTTGACCAGTCTAAATGATGAGGGCTGCACAGTCATTCTTGAATCTATTTATTTTTTAAAATACTTTCATCTTTGTTTTTAGGAACTGCTGACAACAGTCAGCAGAAACTCACAAACATTTATGAAAACTTGATGACATCCACCACCACCCCACACTCACCACTTCCTCCACTCTCTACTTAGGCGAAGGAGTTAGTGATGTATGCATAAAGAAATATTTGATCACCAATTTCCTAAATATAAGAGTGTTCATTTGAGTAAACAAAAACATTAACATCTGTTTTAATAGTCTATTTTGGGTCCAATGCTATGTAAATATTCTTTCTTCCAAGGCCAGCCATTTGTACATGCTGTCATGTTGTCCATTTTTCAGAGCTTTTACACAAATCAAAATTGTTGTTAGGACATGGAGAAACTTTGTTCTAAGAAAAACTTTATTGCTTCCTAGGTCATGGGATCTTCCAAGCATCCCTGAGATAGCTTGGGGATTTCCAGTGTCGGGCCATCCCCACAGGTCCTTAATAGGGAAGGATGTTTCATAGATGTCTCCTCCTTCTGAAGGGCAGCTAGGAAATGTCCCCACTCTGTTGGTAATTTTGGTGGGATGTTTTATCCCTATCTCCACACCCCCATTTTTGAAACTATGCATTTTCATGTGGGACATTTCCCCGTCAAATACTGTTTTTAAGCTGCTTGTTAGCTTTTGAATGTTTCTTATCTAGGTTGTTTCTTGTCAATCAAGAACTATATCTGGCTCCTTGGAAATGTTTTGGGAAGTAGTAAAGTCTGAGCTCAACTATTGGCAATTTCTTTCTAGTTCTACACTTTGTAGTTGTGTGCAATTTGGAATGCTCTTCTCAAGAAGAAATTCTGGTCACTTTTTTCAAGTATCATGTAAAGCAATTAAAATGATAAGCATCAAACCCAAAGCACTTCTATATTTGTGAGAGTAGAGAGAAGTGGAGGTTGCCAATTGGATGAGATAGTTATCTAAATGACACTGAAATTGGCAACCACCTCAAGCTAGTAGGCAATTCTTCATTCTTAGTTAGCTGAACACCACCTTTCATTCAAGATAGGCAGAGCTATAAACAGGCTATTTTCTCATTTGTTTAAAAATTATATTTGAAATTTTGCTAAGGATGCAGGCAAGAAAAGTAAAATTCATGGATTTGAGCATTGTTTTATTTAGTAAAATTCTAGAGTAAACCACTTTTCGATATTCAAAATATTACTCTATAAAGTCAGTTCTTTGATTTTTAATGTTTCTTATTTCTTAGATAGATGCCTTTTGCTTTTCTTGGTTCTATATTTGCAAGAAAAATGCTCTTTTGCACATCATTTATTTATTTGAGTTAATGGTAAAGTGTTTGTGATTGCATAAGATTTTGTAAAGATGTGCTAAAATTACTATATTTGTTGTGTTGCAGTATGTTAAGTGTGGTTTTGCTGGCGAAAATTTCCCAACATCAGTATTTCCTTGCATTGTTGGTCGGCCAATGTTACGATATGAAGAGTCATTGATAGAAAAAACATTAAAGGTCTGTTCTCTTGGTGCCTTATGGTCTGCATTAAGCATTTTATTTATTTGAAAGTACTCTTGGGACACCCTTTTCTAAGAATAAATCGTTACATAAGATATGCTTTCAATTAGATGGATGTTTTAGTAGAATAGGAATTGAAGGTTGCACAATAAATATTTAATATATAGTCATACCAAAGAAACGGGACTCGGACTCGGCTCGGACTCGGCAAGGCCAAATCGGACTCGGACTCGGGACTCGGCGTCAGACTCGGCTCCAGACTCGGCTGGACTCGGGAAAGTGAAAAACTCAAAAAATTTAGAGATTTTTTAAGATTTAAAACTTTTTTCTTGCACCCTTTATTGAATAAGACACAATAACATCATCAAACTTGGCTCATTTCATTACATAATACATACACAAGTATACATCTATGATCTATCACATAAGCATAAACGCAAATTGTAGCTGAAGGAAATAACAAACATAGATATATAAATATTGTCAAATGTATACAATATTACAAAACTCATGGAATAAAAAATCCATGTCATCATATGATCATCATCAAATGTTCCATACAAATAACAAAGGTAAATACATCTACAAGCCTATGGCGCAGAGGAGTTTGCACCCTCCGGCCCCGACGTCGGCTCCGATGAAGGCCCCGGCCCCCTACGAAGGCGTCTAAGGTAGGTCATAGATGATTGGGCAGCCATAGCCGCTCCTCGTGACACCACGCCATGCTCACCAACATCAGGAACATCTGTGTCACTGTCACCATCTGTGTCACTATCACCATCTGCCTCTGAATCTCCTCTCTCTGCTCATGCTCTCTGCTCCTCCTCTGCCATGGCTACAGCCTCAGCCTCTATATCTACCTGGTCGATCCAATCAGTGTCATCATCACTAAAGACAGCCACAGGATCTGTCTCAATGACCCACTCTGCCTCAGGATCAACCTCATCTAGAATGATAGGAGAGATGTCAGCTAATGCATTCTTTCTCATTCTCAGGCGGAGGTTGTAGTGAACAAAGATAAGATCATTCATCTTCTCCACGGATAATCTATTGCGCCTCTTGGAGTGTATGTGCTCAAACATACTCCAATTGCGCTCACAACCAGATGCACTGCATGGTTGGCTCAAGATGCGAATGGCCAACTTCTGAAGATTTGGTGTCGTTGGGCCAAAAAAGCTCCACCAATTATCTGAGTTTGAAATGAGAAAAATAAATAAAATCAGTCTCTCATAAACTCATTTAACAATATACAATAAAACTAAAATTAAGCCTTACAATTTATTTTTACTTGGCATCATAGTTGTCCTACTTTCTTTGGCGATAGGACGAGAAAAGGTCTCCCCTTGTGCATTTGAGAACAACTGTAGCTCTCGCATAAGATCTGTCTGAGTACAACCAACAGGTGCCATCTTCTCCATGACTGAGTATAGCCCATCAAGGACCTCCGCATCAGCCCTGAAAGTAGGGCTAAAATGGAATGCCGGATTCAAATAATAGGCTGCTGCATGGATGGGCCTATGAAGCTGATGATGCCATCTCTTATCAATGATCTGCCAAATGGGACCATACTTGCTCTCATCTCCTGCATAGATAGATTTGATGCCCTCTTTCGCCCTATCCATGCCCTCATATATGTAGCCCATTGCGGGCTTTTCTCCATCCGCAACTCGCAACAAAACCACCAAGGGCTTAACAAACTGTAAAATTGAAAATATTGTGTAATTTAAAACATGAGCAAATAAGAGAATATGATGAATAAGTTATAAAACAAAAAGTTAAATAAAAATTGTAGAATTTATAAAAAAATTACCTTCACTATCTCATCACAAGGGCTCCAAAAGCCTCGCTCACCAAAAATGCAGTCTGCCATATCTTTCCCTGCTGGGGTGGCAGCATAGGATGAGGAAGACCACTCCTCACCAACAATCATACGTCTCAAGGCCATCTTACAACGAAGCATGGACTGCAATGTGATGAAGTTTGTGGCAAATCTTGTGATTCCTGGACGAGCTAACTCCTTATGCTTTGTGTATTGTCTCATAAGAGCCAACACCCATGAATGATTATATACAAATTTGCACACATTTCTTGCCTTTTCTACACATGTCTTGACCCATGGAAGTTTTCCAATATCCTCTAACATGAGGTCAATGCAATGGGCGGCACATGGAGTCCAAACTATAGATGGGCGCCTCTCCATCAATAGTCTGCCTGCAACAACATAATTTGTTGCATTGTAATTAATGAGGTTACAAAATAGAAATTAATTTGCAAACAAAATTAGTTTGTAATCAAAAGTTTACCTGCAGCAACATAATTTGGTGCATTGTCAGTCACCACCTGTACCACGTTCTCTTCACCCACCTCATTAATCACCTCCTCTATCTGCTCACATAGGTAGGTGGCATTCTTGCAATGGGCGGAGGCATCAATAGACTTGATGAAAACGGTGCCCCCTGAAATAAAAAAGTAAAGCAAGATCAATGATCATTCAATAAATCATTAAATGAAAAATAAAAAATTAATGCCTAAATGAAACTAAAATTAATCAATCACCTGCGGAAGAAACAAGAAAATTAAGGAGAGTTCTATTTCTCCTGTCTGTCCAACCATCAGTCATGATGGTGCAACCTTTAGTGCTCCATATTTGGCGTTGATCACCCAATTCTTTCTTCACATCATTCACCAATTCAGTCAAAATGGGTCCCCTCAAATCAAACTCAGAAGGGGCTTTGAACCCCGCCCCACAAATGGTAAGGGCATCAACCATTTCTTGCCAATAAGGTGACCTGTCACAAATAATTTTAATGAGATAAGTATGTACTATGTATAATGAACTATATACAACAAAAATTAATACGAACAATCAAATTATAAAAATTAAAACAATCAAACATAAAACATTTACCTGGCTGTGAAGAATGGAATACTGCCATAGATCCAAAATCTGCCAACTGCCATTTTAGCAGCATCATGGACCTCCTTGTTCCAACCCATGCTCTCAAGTGACTGTTGGGACCCAGGAGTAGTGCGAGGTGCAAAAAAGGTATCCAACCTAGATTTACGAATCCTAGGTCCAATGCTAACACTCCCACTACCACTGCCAGTGCTAGGAACATGAGAAGGGGCAAAGGCACTGGCACTGGCACTTATAGAAGCAGAACCGGAAGCATGAGTAGTAGCAAAATGAGTGGGACGATATGAAGGTAAGGAAGAAGGCCCTCCAACACAACCTAATTGTGTCCCTGTTCCTAAAGGTGCATGTCTCCCAATGACTGTGAGATCCTCTTTTTCTTTCCTTTTCCTTTCAATTTCTTCAACCATTACATAGCAATCACGTACGGCCTCAGTGACTGCTTTTGTGCATGGGTCGGCATCATGCCCACGCACACCAGCAATATGGTATTTCAATCTATATATGCCTCCATGGAATATTGTTTTGCAAAATATACACTTTGTTTGCCCTTTTCTTTGCCCTGGAAAATCCTCATGATATTTCCAAGCAGGGTCCTTTCTAATGGGAGGTCTAGAAGAGGACATTGTATGATTGTTTTGTGAAACTTGAGGCAAATAAGAATGTGAAGGTTGCTGCAATAAAACATTACAAATGCAAAAATAAATTAAGACATTCATTCTGTGTTGTGCATTCATAATTTCATTCTCATTGAACATTTTTTTCAAAAAAGCTAAAGTAGGGTTTGCAATTTTTTTTTTTTTAAATTGTAGGGTTTGTCAAACCCTACTTTAAAAAAAAAAAATTACAAACCCTGGGCCTACATAGTAACATAGAAAAGATTTTGGAATAAAATGTAAAACTTTCAAAAAAAAAAGAATAGAAAAATGAATTTTTGCATATAAGAAACAAAAAAATCTCAAAAAAACAATGTTACCTCTTAGAACTCTTGAAGAAAATTGAAGAAATTGAAGAAATCTTCTTTGCTGGTTTTTCTTCAATGCACCCTTGTTATTTTTTTTATCTCACTTTACTCCTCCTATTTTTGCAAATGAATGAAATGAATATCACTTTTAGGTATAAAACAAAAATAACACAAAAAAAACAAGTCAAAAAAACCATTTAAAATTGTTTTTTTTAAAACTTTTCATTGACTTCGCCGCCGGCCGAGTCCCAGGCACGGGACTCGCCGAGTTTGGCGAGTTTGGGCCAAACTCGCCAAACTCGGCGAGTCTGGCGAGTCTGGCTCCTGGACTCGGCAGAGTCCGAGTCCGAGTCCCCAGGACTCGGCGAGGGTGACTCGCACTCGGACTCGCCGAGTCCAGGCGAGTCCAGGCGATATTCGTTTCTCTGAGTCATACATTTGAACAATGTAGAATAACGAATATTCCTTTGAGCATCAAATGGTGTAATGATTTAATCTCCATCACTTTAGGCATATGCATGAAAGTTCTCTCTAAACTGTGTTATTTTACTTATTTTTATCACATGCATTTGTTACATGGATAAAGAATGTCCATACTCAACTTTAAGCTTTTTAGTTATTGCCTTGAAAGCATGGAAATAGTTTATAAAGAGTGGTTTAAAATCTAGATGATTAGGTTTAGCTAGTCTATGAAATGTTTTTTATGCTATTGATGGGTGTCTCTGTTCTCTGTTCTGCTTTAGTATGATTGTATGTGGCCATTCCTTTAAATTGTACTTTCTCATGGAGAATCCATTGTACAAAACCTGTATTTTTTTAAAGGTAAATTAGTGGGGGATACCAAAGATAAGCACAGAACATCAGATACAAATGACGATCAAACTGCACATACCAAAGGCCATACAAATCCTAACCAACCTCTGAATGAGGTTGCCACATACTATCATTACAGCTCTACTAAACGAGCCTTTTAATTTTTCTGTTTTGAATGAGACTGCAGCACCATTTTCAGGGAGGCATTCTTTCTAGCCTTAGCTTTCCTACTTGTTGACGTGTTTTTTATGACAGCGTCGAACACAGAATAAAGTTGTCTAACGGTCACTTCACTCTCTCTTGATCAAGGTACGATTGCATGCTAAGATTGCAAGAAGTTCAAACAATCGACTCCAAGGTTCCTTCAATGCGTGGACGTGACTCAGTTGGCTGATGTGATTGCCGGTAATCCAAGGGGCCTTACGTGTGCATCGTTCTTTCACTTCTTTGCTGTGGCTGGAACTCCATCATCGGATATGACAATTCTGCGATGCTGCTACTTCGAACGGACTAAAATGAACTGAAAGAAAAGGGAAAGGGTTCAGAAGGATCTAAATCTACTCCTAAGGGCAGTGATAACAATGAATAGTGCTCTGGTGGACAAATTTCAAATAAACCAAGCTCTGCTTCGCCAAGATAAACTACGACTCCGCAGGAACCGGTGCAATCTTCTGAGGATGTTGGAGGATTTTCATATTGAAAAAAGTGCATCTGAATACCCAACACGGCGCAATCCAAACGACTGTCCACAACCGAACTTAGCACAAGTTTAGTGGCTCAGGCTAACTTTACACTGCAACTTACAATCAGCAAGATACAAAAAGTATGAACCATGGAAATTCATCAGACACCATTACATTCTCCATTGAAATCAAAGCACTTTACTACTTCTAATCTAAGTGAGGAAGGTGAAACCATGCAAGCTTTGAAAAAATAATTGAAGTGGACACCATCAAAGAACAATGTTTCACTATAATTTTCTCAAAAACTTATCGCAACAATTTCATACAAAGCCCCCCCCTTTACAAATGAGGGGGGTCACCCCTTATATAGTCTTCAAGCCCTGGCTACATGCAAACCCTAATTAGGGTTTTCCCTAAAAGATACTCCACTCAAGATGCAACAAGGTGGGAATCTCCAATTAATAACCCATCATGCCCATATACAATTAATTCAAAAGTACCCAAAATAACATCCATTGCGCATTAAATGCACCACCTCCTTCAAATTCGCCCAACATGCGTTGAATATTCATCCATGCAAAAATCACCCCATTATGTCATAAATGCTCCATCATTTCCACATGCGGTGGCTGCATGCAAAAGGAATCTGCCATAAATTCAACATGCAATGACCAGGTTGCCATTTGGTCAAATATTCCGGCAATGAATGCGCCACCATACTGCCATGCGTTCAATAGATCCTCGCCATGCAAATGGACTATGTCGTCGTATATCTGCTCCTGCACATCTGGAATTGTTGGAGGGGAAAATTCGATTCAGGAAGAATTTTCTTGAAGTCTCCTCAACTTTCCTTGCTTGAAGAAGGTTTTTCGTCAATTCTGTACATTTCATATTTTTTAGGAAAATTTCCAAGTTAGGGTTCCACGGTCCAGGAGAGAGAAAATTCTCCTACGAATCCAAATCTGTAAAACTTTTGAAATTTGGATGTGATTTGATGCCCGAGAATGGATTTTTCAAATATTTCCCTGGAGGGGAAATTTCTTGTTCAGTTCATCCTTGATTCCTTCTTTGCCTTAGAAATTTTATGTTCAATTCATCCTTGGGTGTATTTCTTCCTTGCTTGGAATTTTGTCCTGAAGGAAGGAATTTCCAATACTTAGCCAAATTTTCATCTTTCTTGGAATTCTGTCCTGAAGGAAGGAATTTCCAACACTTAGCCAAATTTTCACCTTTTCCAGGAATTTCTTCTTCTTGGGTGCAATTCTTCCTGGATAAAGGAATTCATCTCTTTCTGCATTGTTCATTCTGGCGCCCTCCACAAGGTCGGGGTGGAAATTCCTCCTGAGGAAGGAATTCATTGTTTGGTGAATTGTCCATGTCTCCTTTTCAACATCCCTATTTTTCAGGGATCCTCCTAAAATTCTGGAGCCAGGTTAGCCAAATTTTCACCTTTTCTAGGAATTTCTTCTTCTTGGGTGCAATTCTTCCTGGATAAAGGAATTCATCTCTTTCACACTATTCATTCTGGCGCCCTCCACAAGGTCGGGGTGGAAATTCCTCCTGAGGAAGGAATTCATTGTTTGGTGAATTGTCCATGTCTCCTTTTCAACATCCCTATTTTTCAGGGATCCTCCTAAAATTCTAGAGCCAGGTTCATTGGATGAAGAATTTCACCCCGATTCTGAATCTATAAAATTTTCCACATTTGGTCGGGATTCGGTGTCTAAAAATAGCAAATTCAAAAATTTGCCCGAGGGGAATTTTTTTTTTTTAAAATCATAATGCAAATTCTGGATTTTGGAAGATCTTCCAAATTTCCAGATTTAGTCAAATTTCAGGCCATTTTCGGATCAGGATGACATTGGTGGATTGATGTGAATTTCTGGACTTGGATGATTTTGCATGCTTTCCTCTTATGGAATAGGAGTTCCAAACTTAACCATTTTTGATCCAACTTGTCTGCCTTCTGACTTTTCCGGATTTAGAAATGGTCTTCAGGAACGTTCAGTCTTCAGCATCTTCGGAGATATTCAGCTTTCAGTGTTTTCCTATGAAGATCCTGCCAAAAATAGATTTTCTCAAATAGTAAGTGTTTCAAAATGTCAAGGTTTGGGCAAAATAGGTCAGAAAAGCACTTACTAAAAATAGAAACTTACTAAAAATAGAACTTACTAAAAATAGTAAGTTTGATTTTTGGCAAAATTAGACCAATCCGAGACTCAGTAAAATCCCTAAAAAATAGCAACTTTCTAAAAATAGAAAGTTGCTCCGTTTTGGCTCAAATTTTACTGGGAGGTTCCTTGAAGGGTCCTAATTCCAGTCGTATGTTCAGTTTTTTCAAAACCTAACAGAAACCCCCTAAAATCTAGGACAGAAGGCATAAACCCTAAAAAGGGACAAAACAGGCCCTAGACTTCATAAAACTCGCCCAAACGAAGAGCAGACTTGATCAAATGACCCCCAAACACTTGCAAAGCAGAGAGACTGACGAGATTGCTGCGAAAAGACCCCAAAAACGCAAGCCAAAAGTCCGGGAGGGCCAAAAAAGAAGGGGGTTCCCATTTGCAATGGGGCGATGTGTGAAAATGTCACAACAGGAGCGATAATTGAAGTTAAGCTTGGCTAAGATGAATCTAGTTGACTACGCAAGACACTCTACAATCAGCAAGGCGTTAGTAGTATGGATGTATGAATTTCAGCATTGATCATGCACAAAGTTCTTCCATTCATCTAACAACATGAAAATCAAACGAGAAGTAGAGATCATGCAAATTGTTGAATCAACACATAGACTTTCACCATATCTTCAATGAATTGAACATGCTTCTTTTAACAATGTCTAGGCAACAATTTTTGCCTTCTCTTCCTACTCTATTCTAATTGCCAAATGTGGACTATTGACTACTCACTATTAACTATTCACAATTGTTTGTTAGCTTTTACAAATGAAAGAGTGGAGCCTTATATAGTGTTCTCATTACAAATGAATGGCTTAGATTGATTCACAAAATTGGCAAGATCGAAAGATAGAAGCCCTAATTAGGGTTTGTTACACCCATTACAAATCATTTAATGATTGACCAATGATAAAATTACATTTGATGGTTCACATGTCTTTCTTTGAAAATTTGACCAATAGATGACGATGATAGTTGCATTGGATTTTGTGCCCACATGTGGTAGTTATCTCTTTGATGGATAAGTCAGGTACATTGAATCCGGATGCCTTATCTTGAAATAACATAATTGGATAAGTGATGATTGGGCACCACCTCAACTTGCTTGATCTTTGTAACTCATCACAAGTGTGTGAATGAATGAGGCATATGTCTTGATACGCAGCATTTCCAAGCTTGAACAATGAATGAGGTGATGGTGGGAGATATTCCCAAATTGCATCATCTTCTAACTTTGATTAACTCTTCTGAAACTATCTCCTGTCTGGGTTACTTGCGCCCTGGAGCTTTCATCTGGCTATATTGGCAATGATTCTTGGATTTCCGGATGAAATTCAAGATTGTGAAAAATTCCTTCGAGTGCTTGATGTTGATCACCACTCTTTGCCCTGATGTTGCTTGCAGCCTGCCATTTTGCCCTCTTTATCAGCCACCTGCAACACAAAGTTAAAACAGAGATACAATCAAACACACTAGATATATTTGACATATATTGGTTTTACCCATTTTTAACTTCCTAATCAGATATATATGGTGTGAAATGATGCTAATTGTTGTTCTTAGGTCTGACTTTTATCACTTGATGTCTGATTTTCCGCATTTAGGACTGATTTCTTTCTCCCTTGATGCGAATCTGCTTGTGTTCTTGGATCGAACCAGAATCAACCTCACATGAATGTGAATTTGCTAGGGCAGATTAAACTTGAAAGAATTTCCTTTGAAGCGAATTTTCTGAGTTTGTTTCATGCGAACTTGCTGAGGCTCTCTTCTATTGATGCGAATTTGGAAGAGCAAGTTTGGGTTTGATTTGAACTTGTTTTGAAATGATATTGCCTTGCTCCTTCATCTTATATGCTTTATTCCCAATAATCGCACCTCTTCATCGCTAAACACAGCCAACTTATCTTTCAATTAAATGATTCATTTGTGAAGGGCCAACTAGTCTTATAAATTTTATTTGTCATGAAATATTCCTCCTTCCTACGTGGGCCCCATTCAAGGTGGCATGAGTTTAAATGTCCTCCTTTTGTCTCAAATGAGATTGCATCTCCTTAAGTTGTGCCTTTGGTATAGCAAAGGAAGTAAACAAATTCTTATGTCGCACATTTTGGGGGGCAATGACAATAACTCAAACCTTATGTCACACTTTCTCATAGGCAAAGGAAATGATTTATCCCTTAAGTCGCACTTTTGACATGGCAATGGAAATCCTTTAATTGTTATGTCGCACTTTTCACATGTCAAAGGAAATTGCCTTACTCTCATGTCGCTCTTTTCACATGTCAAAGGAAGGGGTCAATCCTTATGTCACGGTTTTCCATTGGCAAAGGAAATGACTTGATTCTTAAGTCACTGATTTCTATTGGCAAAGGAAGTAATTCGAATGCTTAGCTTGTGCTTTGAAATGGTCAAAGAAAATCGCAACGCTAAATTCTCTCTTTTGAATGGTAAAAGGAAGAGCTGAATTCTTAGTTCGTTGTTTGGAGCAATCAAAGGAAATATCAGTTTGTGCCTTTGAATGGTCAAAAGAAATGCTGATGATTTGGCCAATGAAGTGGCATTGTTAATGCCATGAAAACTTTCGCTCTCCATTCTAAATTTTTTGGGGCCCAAGCAATGGCGTGGATGTGAAAGGGGATCGAAGGCAATGAGGTGGAAGGGTGCGGTGAAGAAGAGGGAGTGATAAGGAGAAGCTGCGGTTAGGATGAGGGATGTGGGGTAGTGTTGACGTGTATTTTATACACAATCATACACAGAATAAAATACCAATAGGTATCTTATCCTCTCTTGAGAAAATAGTCTCTAACTGCTGAAGATCTGCAAAAAGGATCAGTTAGATGGACTCCAAGGTTCTTTTAGTGGGGTCTCCACGTGTGGACAAGCTTTTTAATGGTATGATGTGATTTGCTGTTTCCTCCAAGGCGTCTTACGGATTCCAAAGGCTCGAAGATTCTACTAAACTAAAAAGAGCTTTCAAAAAAAAAAACAAAAACAAAAGGACAGAGTTTAAGGAAGTCTAATCTAGCCTAACCCTATGAACGACTTAGCATGAATGAGATTTGGCAAGACTCAACCAACTTCAATTTTGCCATAAGATAACAACTCAATTGAAATTAGTGCGATCTTCTAAGGTAATAATGATGTTCAATGCATCAAAGACCAAGGACACTACTACGAAGGTACATATCCTAGATACGACAATGCTTGAAGGTTAAAGACTCAAAATGTTCTCCAGTCGACCACGCAAGGCTTTCCTACAATCAGCAAGAAGCTAGTGGTTTGGATTGCGAATCTTACCAAATATCAAATCTCACACTTGGTCTTTCAAATTAACAAACTACTTTGATTGAGCGTGATTCAAGTACATCCAACAACCATGAAGATAACTTAAGAAATTTGCAACAAAACACCATAACTTCAATATTTTATTGATTTCCAAGTCATCATATACAACAATTGCTTGAGTTTCTCTCTTCAAGACTCAATCTTGCTACAAAATAAGAATTGCTTCTAACTTTAATCTCTCTATTTCACTCTTATCTAACTATTCGACTATTAACTATTATCAAATGAAATGAAAAATGGGGGTATAAATAGCATCCCCAGTTACAATGAAAGGTCCAGATTGAAAATAAATCAACGGACAAGATCATGACACCTAAACCCTAATTAGGGTTTGTTACAAATGACCTCCTTTTACTGAACAATATTAAATACATAGCCAAATATTAAATTCGGCACAAAAATCTAGGAGGTATCAACCAATGAGAAATAAGATGTCATGTCATCTGTAACAACCTTTCATCTAGAATCTTATTCCCTTTCCAATTCTCTTTCTTAGCATATGCAATGAATTTTGTCACGATTCCTTCGATTTCTGTGATTGGAATCTCGGGAAGATTCTTGATACTCTCTTCTAAGTGGATGACCTGATCGAATGCATCTAGAAGAGCTGCGTCCCAAGTAGGTTCAAGTTCCTTTGTTCTATCAATCAGGAGCATGGTGGCATACATCTGATCATACTGCTCATCTGTAACATCTGCGTCCTTACGAAAGATGATCTTGATTCTATCCTCAAATTCTTGGATATCCACATCTGTCTCGACCTCGATCCTTCTGCCAAGAATGGTACGAAGTACCTCAAATACTCTGTCCTGGATCGGATTGATCACCTCCTCAACTTGACCACATCTAACACTGATGTCCTCGAAGAGAACACTCTTTATATGGAGTAAGGTTGACCACTGAAACAAACTGTGAGAATCACCTTCTAAGATCCTCTCCTGCGTTAAAATTTTTCTGGATGTGTGTCTTATTACTTTCAAGACAGGGATGACAACGTCCTTAGTATGGGCAAATGCAGCTACTGTTGCCATCAATCTGTGGATTATCTCAAGAACTTGGATAGCCTGATGAATGATCTTCGACATCCTTGTAACAAATTCTATAGCCATTGTATGAGATCTATCCATCCAACTACATGTACGCTGGACCAGGTTCCTGAATCTTTCTGCTTCATTGGTCGATTGAAGGGGCAATGCCTGCACTGGTGATCTAACTGGATCCTGACGTCCCAAAGGTTCATTGATGTGACTGAAATATGTCCTCCATGCACCGACCTCTTTCTCAAGCTTTCTATTCTTTTCTACTTCTTCTCTAAACTTGTCCTTCAATGCCTCAAATGTGTCGGTGGCATCATCTAAAGTCTGCTCTGCTGTAGATGGTCCTAACTCAAAAGTCTGTATATCATAATCCTCTGCTAGGATCTCACCCTCATATTTATCTGCTGCCGGTGTAGCTATCTGCAGTTTTCTAGATCCAGTCTCATCTCGAATCATCTTGGACATCTTTGTAGCCTTCTTCTTCTCTGTTATCACATGTGAACGTCCAACAAGGCTCTCTAAGTCAATTGCATTGTCCTCGTCCTCAATTACGATCACCTTGGTTAATCTTTCCTTCAACCAATCTGGGATATTCGATCTTGTCTCTTGAACTTGAATTTCTTTATGTACTATTTCTTCTTGTCTGGGAGGAGATGTTACTTCATTATCTTCTTCTAAATCATAGTCTTGGAGAGATCCATCTGACGAAACATGCTGTGCCTGTCCTTCCTCCTGTCTGTCATTCTGTACCATCGACTCCATGGACTCTTCCACTCGAACTGTTCTATTCTCTGGTCTGGAAGAAGTACCTGGTGCTTGATCTTTGTTGGCACCTTGCTTTTTCTTGGAAGACTCTTTCTTTTCCGATCTTTCCTTTCTCTTCGAACCTCTCGAATGGAGATTGCCCTCACTGGCACATCGAAGGTTACCTTCACCTGAATTCCTAGGATTAGGATTGCCTTCACTAACACTTGCTCCACCTTCGACTGGTTTTTCTTCCAAAGTAAAAGACATAGCTATGCCTTGTTCTCTCAACTTCTGATGCTGAACGTCTACCCATCTGCGAGTACAAGACAAGACTGGTGCCATCAAATCATCTAAATCCACGGCCTCGGGCTCATTCCAATTCAAACTTATTGTTTTACTTTCTCTATCATATGAAGACTGGATGTGCCTGCCATTGTCCTGAGCTTGGTCGGCCACTCTGTAAATCCTGCATTTCCTGATGAAATCCAAAGGCAATCTAGAATGTATCTTTCGTTTCATTTCGAGATCATCTAAGAGGTTCATCATAAAATCTTCAATTTGGTGCTCATGCTTAAATCTTCTACCGACCGTCTCCTCTAAATGTCCATGTGGATCAAAACTATTCCTCCAAGCAAAAGATGAAAAAGAATACAAGGCTAACTCCTTCTCTGCGTCATCCATGGCTAAGACATTAGGACATACCTCAACTGAATTACCCAAAATAATAGGTACCTGGACTCCATTCTGATGTCTGTGTCTGAATGCCTTCACATATGCTGCCAACTGCCTTGTTACTTCAAGTAACACAATTCTGTCTGTCGGGTACCTCGGCAACATGTATGGAGGTAAAGGACATCCATGCACTCTAATGTAAGTGAACTTGGGAAACTGAATGAACCAAGCACCGTACCTCTTGATGAACTCCTGGGCATCCTGAGATAATCTGTTGTGAATCCCTCCTTGCAACATCCTTGTGATGTTCATCGTGAAAGTATCATTGACTAACTTGTAGTTCTTCCCTGGCGGATGATGCAAGTAGGTATAGGATTCACAAGCTCTGACCTCGTCGGGTCCTCTTCCAATCACTCCTCTGTGGGGTAGTCCTGCGTACTCAACGCTCCTGATTAAGGCATAGATGACGTATGAACTCATGTGGAAGGACTTAGTAGCCCTGAGTCTTCTCAACTGTACGTCTAAGCAATGGCTAATTATTCTAGCCCAATGTATTGTACCTTTTCCTTGAACAATCACCTGGATGAAGTAAAACATCCACTTCTCAAAATAGAAGGCATGAGGTGCTCCTGTAACTCTGTTGAGCATGGTAATCAAATCTCTGTATTCCTCCTGGAAATCAATCCAGTGCGGTGTGTTCGGCACTTTGCTCAGACGGGGACGACTCTTGAGTAGCCAGTTCTTGTTGATTATGCTTAGGCAAGCATCTGGATCATCATCGTACACTGATCTGGCTCCTTCAATGCTCTTGTATATCATGTCCCTGTGCTCTGGAAGATGGAAGGCTTCACTTATAGCTTCCTCTGAAAGGTATGCCAAAGTGTTTCCCTCATTGGACACAATTGTCCTGGACTGTGGATTGTAGTGACGGGCACACTCGATCATCAACTCGTGGCACTGAATAGCTGGAGGAAAACCGGCCGCCTTGATGATGCCACTCTCTATTATTCTCCGGGCGACAGGTGATGGCTTGCCGATGTAAGGGACCTCTCGGAACTTCTTCGTGCTAAAGTTCCCCAAGTTGGTATCTCCAATGTTGCTCCACTTCGACACGATCTTGGTCTCCACCTCTTCGGTCTTCTGATCTTCTTTCATGAGAGCTGAGCGGCTGGTGGATGCTCCCGCCTTTGGGGTCGCCATACCTACACAACATTTCATTATAAGAACTAGATTTTGCAATAAATAACGGTGAATAAGAGAGACAAAGTTTTAGGAAACCTCATGATAAGTCTCTAGAGTTATCATTTCCTAAAAAAAAAAACAACGATTGAGCTAAGAGATTCAAAATTCAAAATTTCAAAATTTGAAATACGACGATGAATGAATAAAGCAATAATAATTAAATCGCCATACCTCGATAGAGAGCTAACTCTAGAATGCAAAAACAAAATTCGCCTAGGCAAAATTTGAGGTATAAAATAGTCTTCAATGTGGTCTCCTCAAAATTGACTTTGCCACCTCTGGAGTGAACGTGATCTTCAAGTATCGCCTTAGACGTGGTCTTAAATGATCTTCAAATTTGCCCCTGGCAAATCGCTCAAACAAATCCTCCAAGTCTTTAGCAAATTCGCCTTAATGTATCCTCAAGTTCGCATTTGATGTGGTCTTCAAATTCGCACCACCCTTGATAACTAAGCGCCACCCCTGGTTTGAATTCGCACCACCTTTGAACACACTTCGCACTATATTCGCCTCTTCTTAATTCGCATGAAGAAAGGTAAAAATGATTATGTGAAAATGAAATCTCTCACCCTTCATATATAGCGCGCTCATCCTTTCACCCCTTAGGCCGACTTGCTTAATAAAACCATTTTTTAAATGATTTGCAATAAAATAACAAGGCCGACTTGCTTAATTGAGCGCTCCAAATCGATTTTTATTAATTAATTAATTAATTATTAATGCCTTGCGTTTTTTAAATGTGAATTTCGATTTTTAAATAAAGGCAAAAAATAATTAATAAAAGATAACGCCCTATTAAATGCTAAATAAAATGGATATTCAAATTTTAAATTGATTTAGCATTTGAGGAAAATTCGAATTGCTTACTTGGCGTCAAAATTGAAAAAAGGAAGGGACGTACCTCATCGCTCTGGTCCCTTGGAGAGGGACAGGAGCGATCCATGATTTTGATCTTGATTTTGCATTTCTTACGTCCAACTCCTTCATCTTCGCGTTGAAAATCGATCATCATGATGAGTCCTTCGAATTTGATCATCTTGCATGCGTACTTAAATGTCTTTTGAGTGTTCATCGCCTTTGTCCCTTGGAGAGGGACAGGAGCGATCTCCAAATTTCCACGTTCAATATGCATCTTTGCTCCTCGATCTTTCATTGTTAGCGAATAACATCTATGCTCATTCCTTTTGCGCTTACTCCATTTGTCTTCATTATGTGTTTGGACGTATTAAAGGGACCATCGCCCTTGTCCCTTGGAGAGGGACAGGAGCGATCCACGTTCTTTTCCTTGACCTTGGCAACTTTACACTTTGATCTCCTTTGCAATGTACTCTAGACGCCGTCCTTCACTCTTCCTAACCTCGCTTCGCTTTGATCTTGAAGGAACGTGAGTGTTTTTGATAGTATCGCCTTGGTCCTTGTCCAAAGGATAGGAGCGATGTGAGCTTTTACCTTAATTGGCAATGTTTGGACGTTCAACACTCTTGCGAATTATCTTCAAATGATGCCTTGGACCATATGCTATCTTATGACGTCTTGACTTAGCTTGAACTTGAAGCAAAACGAGGAATCCAAAGCAAATCGCCCTGGTCCCTTGGAGAGGGACAGGAGCGATATAGTCTCCATGCTCAAAATGATGATCATTTTACGTTCAAAACCCTTGTATATCATCTTTTTATCATACCATGGACCCTCTAAAACATTGCAACATCTTGTCCTTACGTAAATTTTGCATGAAATGACTAATGTATTCAACATCGCCCTAGTCCCTTCCTGAGGGACAGGAGCGATCTAGGCCATAGGGTGCGAATTTCATCATTGCGACGACCCTTGAATGTTTGTGCTTGCTAAAAAGGTCTTGAAGTGTCCCTCGCCACCTTGTCTTGACTTGGATCGACCTTGAACTTGTATAGGAAGTAATATTACCATTGTATCGCCCTGGTCCCTTGGAGAGGGACAGGAGCGATTTTCCTTTTGTAGCCTTTACCTCACTTTGCCAGGTTCCAAGTTTATATTCAACGGACTTGTCTTTCTTCACTCCATTCGTCCATGCCTTGACATTGTTTGTAACTTTGCAAGAAAATCAATTATATCAAAAATCGCTCTGGTCCCTTCCTGAGGGACAGGAGCGAACTAGGCATTTAGCACTGTTATGGACGTCCCAAAGATCTTCAATTTATATTCAACGCATTTATCTCATGTTTTTCTCTGTTTTTGAACGTAAACTTGCCTTGACCTTTGTCTGGATTTTGCATAATGAAGGAAATCGCTCTGGTCCCTGGGAGAGGGACGAGAGCTACAATGTACCTCGCCCTGGTCCCTTGGAGAGGGACAGGAGCGATTTGGTCAATATAGGTCGTTCTCCTTCGTTTCTGCATCTCAAATTATATTCATTTGGCAAAGCATCTTCCTTTGGACGTCCTCAAATCATTAAGTCATCAAAATCTTGCAAGGACAAGGCGAAATTGAATTTGTAGCTCCGGTCCTTCACTGAGGGACAGGAGCGATTTTCCTCTTGGAGGCATTTCTGTGCTCATGAAAATCTTCAATTTATATTCAATGGAAAGATATCGCCGTTCTCCATCACTTCCAACTTGAAATTTGTCTGGACTCTGCAGGGATGATGAGATATTTGAAAATGAGCTCCCGTCCTTCACTGAGGGACAGGAGCGATTTTGCTCCTACAGGCCAAAATAACATGATTTTTCACATTCTAACACTTCATGAGGCGAAAACAAATCAATTCCAATGCCCAGGATCAAAATCAAAAAAAGTCAAAATTTGGTCAAAATATTCAATCGGACAAAAATTCACATTGACTGTCAACATTTAGACAAATTTAAGCTCTGCATTAACATTCCTATTGAAAATTAGACCAATTTGGCGAATTCATTGCATTCAAAATTTGCATCCTAGAAAAGGAAGCTCAAAAGCTCTCAAAAACGACTGGGTTTTGGCCTGAAAAGACAAAATTAAAACCCTAAGGCTTGACCCTAAATCCAGACGACTAACCGACTAACAAAACCCTAAAAATGAAAGCGAAAACGAACGAAAAACGAGCAAAAAGAGGGGGTCCCCATTTGCGATGGGGCGATGTGTGAAATGGTCACAACAGGTAGGATGAGTGCTGCGGTGGGAGTCATAAGGGGTAAAGGGATGCGATGAAGTGGAAGTGAGTGATAAGGAAGGCGGTAAAAGGGTAGGCTAAGGGGAGTAAAAGGGTAAGGGGGTATGAGATTTGGGTTAGAGGATGTAGGAAATGGAAGGTATGAGAGGTAGAAGAAAGGTGGGAAGTGGGGTGAAGGTAGCAAGAAGGAAGAAAAGATGAAAGGAAGGGTGGATGGAAGGGAAGTTAGGAAGTGGGAGGATGCAAATGGTAGGAGATGATAAAAGGAAGAAAGATGAAGGATGTGGAGGGATAAGGGATGGAAGATAGAGGATGAAAGAAGAAGAATGGGTGGAAGGTAAAGGATATGGGGTGAAATGGAAGGAAGTGAAGGGGAAGTAGAAATGTAGGATGGATGGAGAATGGGAAAAGGTAGAAAGGTGAAGGTAGGGAGGTGTGGGAAGTAGAAGTGGAAGGGGAGATTGAAGCATGGATGAGAGGAAGGAAGGTGAAGAAAAGATGAAAGGAAATGAAAATGGAAGGTGAGGGTGAATAGAAGGGTGGAATGGAAGTGGAAGGATGGAAGGAGGATGGGTGGAAGGAAGTGAGGGTGAATGTGAGCAGATGAGAGGAAGTGGAAATGAAAGGGAAGAAAGGTAATGGAAAGAGATGGAAAAGGAGGGGAGATGGAAGTTGGAATGATTGGGCTTGAGCATCCAATGGCAGTACTGAGAGAGGTAGGTTGGAGGTTTAAGAAGGCAAACAAAGTGGCAGTGGGAAGAAGCGGGAGGAAATGGAACTGGAAATTGTTGACTTTTACTCCCGTGATAATGTCTTATTGGTCTGCAGGTTTAGTGTTGTTGTCGCAGTCGCAGTACTTTGTACCCTGCACTGTCCTGCGCTGTCCTCACTGTCCTCCGCTTTTGTTCCCTTTCTGCTTGTTCTCATCCATGTGGATACCCATGGGTATTTGAATGACTCCATGGGACCACATAGGGTCATGACCCTATGTGGGACCACGGGGCCATTCGTGCCCCTCCACATTACCTTTAATAACACGGATTTAATAAGACTTGCTTCATGAATCTACTTAATAAATTTATATTAATATTAATGTTATATTTACTTAGTTACATAATAATGTTATTAATTAAATATAGTAATAATTATTATTTTCTAATCAATTTAACAATAATAATAAATAACATAATGATATATATTATTATATGTTGAAGGCCTTAAGGCCAATTTAACATTTAGTTTTATCCGACTGAAGCTATAAATCATCAACACTCCCTCTTAGCTAGGGAGGATAAAAGATATTGGGAGCAATATTCATAAATCGTATGATGCTTGTCTTGGGACCATAGTTTCAAGATGTGAATTGCCTCTGTCGGCGATTCTATTCACAAACTCTTGAGTGGATTGCCTTTGTCGGCGATTCTATCCATAAGCTCTTGTGTGGATTGCCTCTGTCGGCGATTCTATCCATGAGCTCTCACGTGGATTGCCTCTGTCGATGATTCTATCCATGAGCTCTCACGTGGATTGCCTCTGTCGGCGATTCTATCTACAAGCTCTTACGTGGATTGCCTCTGTCGGCGATTCTATCCATGAGCTCTTGTGTGGATTGCCTCTGTCGGGGATTCTATCCACAAGCTCTTGTGTGGATTGCCTTAGTCGGCGATTCTATCCACAATCTTGAGTTATTGTAAGATCGTCACCTTCCAATAACCTCAAAAAATACAAGTGGAAATCATTTGGAAGTCATCACTTCCTTATGATTTACACAGGGCCCATAAAATAATTATTAGTAATAATAATAATAATCAATATTTACAATTTTACCTCAGAAGTGCTCAATCTTTATTAGTAAGCTCCCTCTCAATCACTAGGTATCTTGAGTTTTTTCTAGAGAACATATTTTTCTGAACATATGTCTGAATTTCTGACTTCAGCAAGGGAAGCTTGTAGTTTAAGTTTGAGAGGACAAGTTCTTGCAATGTGGCCATATTCGTCACATATGAAACATTGTACTTTAGGGAAGTCTCTAGGCTTCTTGAATGATCTATTACCAAATGTCTTTTTGTCCTTTTTCCTTTTCAAACTAGAGACTAGAACTTGAACATCTTCATCAACGGGTTTCTTGATTCCTCTTGATATTAGGTTACACTCTTCTTGAATGCAGTCAACTTTTAGTCTATCAAATTTGGGAACTTTGGATCGAGCACTAACTCCTTGTCTCAAGTTTTCCCATGAGATAGGGAGCCCATTTAGGGTTATCATAGTTAGCTCCTTATTATCATAAATGTGACCAATTGATGAGAGTTGGTTCCTTAATTCTGTTATCCTCATAAAATATGAAGTGATAGTCTCTTCTTTACTCATTTTAATATTA
The DNA here is from genome assembly GCF_030272615.1 of Cryptomeria japonica. Taxonomy (NCBI): domain Eukaryota; kingdom Viridiplantae; phylum Streptophyta; class Pinopsida; order Cupressales; family Cupressaceae; genus Cryptomeria; species Cryptomeria japonica. The sequence continues at coordinate 519,307,974 of NC_081413.1, forward strand.
GAAAGTTGATTTTTAAGTGTGAGGATTCTGCTCGTGTTGTTAATCTCAAACATGTCTTTCAAGGCTTTGAACATGTCATATGCAGAATCTAACCTTGTAATGATAGGTAGTAGATGACTCTTTACTCCATCTACTAAAAACTCCATTGCTTTAATATTGTTCTTTTCCCACTGGTTCTGTTCGTCTTTTCCTTCAGGTTTAGAAGGATTCTCTATTATTGTTTTTAACTCATTCTTCCTTAGTACCAACATCATTCGTAGTTTCCATGAATCATAGTTTGAGGCACCTTCAAGTCTGTCTTCGAATCTGACTCCATTCGTCATTTTAAAATACAAACTTTCAATGAGATATCAATCAGATCTTAATCGGATCTTCCTTCAGGCGGTTAGGCTTTATAGAAGGAAACTTGGCTCTGATACCATGTTGACTTTTACTCCTGTGATAATGTCTTATTGGTCTGCAGGTTTAGTGTTGTTGTCGCAGTCGCAATACTTTGTACCCTGCACTGTCCTGCGCTGCCCTCACTGTCCTCCGCTTTTGTTCCCTTTTTGTTTGTTCTCATCCATGTGGATACCCACGGGTATTTGAATGACTCTGTGGGACCACATAGGGTCACGACCCTATGTGGGACCACGGGGCCATTCGTGCCCCTCCACATTACCTTTAATAACACGGATTTAATAAGACTTGCTTCATGAATTTACTTAATAAATTTATATTAATATTAATGTTATTTATGTTATATTTACTTAGTTACATAATAATGTTATTAATTAAATATAGTAATAATTATTATTATCTAATCAATTTAACAATAATAATAATAAATAACATAATGATATATAATTAAATGTTGAAGGCCTTAAGGCCAATTTAACATTTAGTTTTATCCAACTGAAGCTATAAATCATCAACAGAAATAAGTGCTTTTGCTTGGGTATCAGAAGTCTATTCAATGCCATGGTTGAGCAAAGGAAGTGGTGGCAATGTCTTGGCTGGGCAAAGAAAGTGTTGTCGATGCCTTAAGTTGCTGATCTAGGCAATCGAAGGAAATGCTTAAGTCGCACATTTGGGGGGTCAATGACAATGCCTAAATGCTTATGTCGCACTTTTGAGGGGTCAATGACAATCCTCCAAAATGCAAACTTAGAATGCTTGACCTCCAAAATCAACTTGCCTCAGCCAAATTTGTACCTCATTTCTGATTTTGCAAGCAAAAGGTGTAAATCATTCATTTTGCAAGCCTTGAAAAACATATCGACCTCACTTCATCCTAAAGAGAGAGACATGACTTGATTACCTCTTAGCCACTTAAGATACTACATCTCTTCCAAATGAAAGGCTTATAGCTAAAAGACTCTACAACTAACCTAGAAAGCAAAAAAAAGTGGGGGTCCGTTTTTGCAATGGGGTGATGTGTGAAAACGTCACAACACATACCTTGCATCTTAGAATGTTCCTTTGAAGTAGCATATGCTAATATTAAAAGTTTAAGTATTGCCTCTTTATCATATGCTAATTTTTAAAGTTTAAGGATTGCCTCTCTATCCATGCAGAAGGATAGCTTTGTAACAATGCTTTGGATATCATAATATCAAAATGTAATCATATGTTATGAATTTAGGAAGGGGATCTTACATAGACGATTCCAAATATGGATTTGGATGGTAATGATGTCATGCTAGAATTAAAGAAGGGCACAAGGTCTAAAAAGTGCAGAAGAGTTGTTAGAGCTCATAAAAGACACCCAAGACATGACACATGGTGCACTATATAATATCTGAGATAGTCATGGTGTGACATAGTTGTGCAATATTGTTTGTCTGAGACTCACAATGTGTTACAACAACTCTCTCTTGAAGGGTCCAAAAGGGACCTGGACAACCACATATGGATTTCAAATTGGTTGAGAGGTGCGATATACCTGAGGAAGGGGGATACTTTTGTTAGAACCATCAAGTAGACTCTAAGGTACAAGTGGTATCTATGACAAAGATGCTAATATACAAGTCCCATTGGTGCTTGGGGGACAATACACTCAAAATGTATTTGAATGTGTGATAAGTGGAAGGAAATGAAAAAATGGAGTGCAAATAATACACCAAAGTGTTTAAACAAAGAAGATCTATGAGTAATAAAACAACAAGATTTTTTGATTGTTTTATTAGGGATTGAAGTTTGGGGGTGTAGGTGTGATGTTTGGTTAGGTTAGAAAGAAAGAAAGAAAATATATTAATGCACACAAATAATCAAAAATAGATCAACAGATTGGAAAGTACAATAGCAAAGGACAACGACTAAAAATAGGCCTAGCAATAGATCATACACACATTGGGGCAAACCTAAAAAAGGCATACCTCTAAGCATACACACACAGAGGTTAGAGTTTACACATAGGCACCTAATTCTAAAGGTTTACACATAGGCACCTAATTCTCAGAAATGGAACAACATTGCATGTCCAATGTAGAGCAAAAAAGAATTCAAGGAGGATGAAAAGCACTATATTCCTTAGAAAATAGATATAGGAATGCAGAGTTATGAGATTGGAAAACCAAGACAGTGCTTTTTGGTTTGTTGGTCATTCTGGTGATCCTCTACGGATGTGAAATTTGGGGCAGCAGCATGTCAGATCGGAAATGGAGGCAAGTAGAAAGAATTTAAAACATAGAAATGGGACTCAGATTCAGCGTGGATTCAGCAAGGGCGACTCGACTTGGGACTCGGCAAAAAAACTCAGCGTAGATATAATGTCCCCACTTTGAAATATAATTTAATAATAAATAATAATTATAAAATTAAAATACAAAAGAATAAAAATAAAAATATAATTAAAATATAAAAAATATAATTAAAATTTGATTAAAGTTAATGAATGGTCAAAAGGCATGAAATGATAAGTTGTGACTCCCTCAAATATGAGGTATAAAAGGGAGAAGAGAACTCATTTGAAGGGGGGATAATTTGGGAATCAGAACTGCAGATCTGATTTAAATAAGAAGTGCAGATCTGATTGTGAAAGCTTGTGTCCCTTTCAAAGGGTAGAAATAATGAAGAATTGCACTCTTTCAAAGGGTGCTAATGATGAAAGGGTGTGTCTCTTGCCAAAGGGCATACATGATGAAGAGGTGTGACCTCTCCGTCACTTTGAGAGATAAAGGAAAGGAATCAAAGCATCCAGTGAATCACCATCAATCAGATCAGTCAGATCTGTTATTAAGTTACAGGCAGTAACATCATTATTCTTGGTGGTATGCATGGGGATGTGCTTAATATGTATGCTTGATATATGAAGCTGATAATGTTCTTATGCAGAATTTAATAGTAATATTAGTATAGGGTGCAATATGTATGACAGTCATACTTAATTTCATATACATTCATAGTACAACAAGATATTGGCATATGAAAGATTCCCTTTCTGCCCTGAACTGAAATATTCTGATTTTTCCTGAACTGAAATATAAGGAAATAAATGATTGATAAACAATTTCAGAATTCTGATTTTAATATCAGCAAACAATAAATTTCAAATTTGGAAGCTTTAAGACATCAAAAATGCATTAGGCATACCAAGAATCCAACGCCATGCCTGGAAATGTTTGTTTAATTGGATGAATTTTGATCTACTGCAAAATAATGGCATCCAAGTGGGACTAATGGCTTCAATGAGGTTTATTGGCATCAACTATAATTATCAAAAACTTTTATTGAAGAAATAAGTAGATCTGCTACAAGTTCTATCAGGCTCCCAGGAGAGATCACAGAATTTGCCTAATTTTCCACAAAGAATTGCTCATTCCAATCACATATGCTTGGATAAGTCTGATAAAACCCTTTATTTGCTGATTACTAATGCTGACAATGAATTTCCTTCTTTTTTCCAACCCTAATCATTGCTGTATAATTTATTTGATGTCCCAGCTGCCTCCGAAGTGGTACAATTGGCTAGGAGAGGCCACGTGGATGCTGAAAAGGGTTGTGGCTGCCCTTGATTGCTTCCAAAAGCTGATCTCCTTGCTGTTACAGGTCTGAAATTGCTGATAAAACCTGATTAATGTAGTCCAAACAAAATTTTTGGATATATTCCTCAGCTCTGTGAGTTGGGGTTGCATCCACACTCACCCTTCCTTTGAGAAGTTCACGTTTTCCAAAGAAATTCTGTCATAACCCCTCTTTGGACATTGGATTATTGTGATTAAATAAATACGATAATTAAAACATTTATTAATTAACATTTAATAACTAAGTTACCGGTTCAGGTTTGGGTACCGGTTCGGGTTCGAAGAACCCAGTACGCCGGTACGGCAAAATTTTGAAAAGGGGTTTGGGTTTGTTTGGGTTCGTTAGTACAAAAACATGTAAATTATATATGTATGCAACCTATAAGCATGAATTAAGATTAGCATGTCACATAGCATCATATAAACAACAAAACCAACATAAACTTGTAATCGTAGCATCATGATCATACCATAACAGCATCATATACATCAAGTCTAATATCAAAATGATAAAATATTCAAGTATCATTGTTTCAACTTTCAACAATTTAAAGTTTGATCATTAAATGGATTCAAACTAAGAACATCCAAGTTTAATTTTTCAAACTGAGGACCTGGATTTTGCCGGCAACACCCCCAACGGGGTCAAGGGGCAGCGCCCCTTTGCGGGGGTCTGGGGGCAGCGCCCCCAACGGGGTCAAGGGGCAGCGCCCCTTGCGGGGGTCTGGGGGCAGCGCCCCCAGCGGGGTCAAGGGGCAGAGCCCCTTGCGGGGTCGAGGGGCAGCGCCCCTCGCAGGGTCCCGGGGCAGCGCATCAGTTTTCTGTTTTTTTAAGACGTCTAATTTTCTGCTTTTTAAGGTTATAACTTTCACTTTTTACAAGGCGGAATTGAAAAAAAAATTAAATTTGCATTGTTTTTTAACTTTACGGGCCGCCCAGCCGCCCAGGTTCGATTGGGTCCGCCCAGGTTCGATTGGGTTCGACCTCGGGTTCGACCGGGTTCGACTAGGGTCGAACCAACTCTAGGTTTTTCGAACCCAGGTCGAACCCAGGTCGAACCGGACCTGTACCACGGACCCGGTCGAACCCGGACCCGTACCAGGGGGGCCCAGAGGCGAACCCGATAACTTAGTTTAATAATATTGGAAAATCGTCTCATTTATGAGACTTCACGATTTTCCTCTAAAGTGAGAGGGTTGTCATAACCCCACATCCTGATGATGTAATTAATAATAGATTTTGTGATTCTTCATCATAATTATAAATTATCATTTATTATGTAATTAAAAATTAATAAATATTTATTAAATCACCAAAACAAAGTATTTATTAATTAATTGATAACAATAAGTATTTATTAATTAAAAATTAATAAATGCGTAAATGATTTATAAATCAAAAATAGGATTAATTATTTAGTATGGTAAGATAGCTAGTACTTGATAGACTAAAGAAAAGGTCGAACATCCTAGGTTGGATTCATGTTAAGATAGTTTTGTCTATTAATCGATTTAGTTAAGTTATAAATATATTGGAAATCGATTAATTACGGTTAAAATTGTCCTGAACCAAGTAGGGGACATCACAAATGGTATCAGAACCTTGATCCTGCCATCCTTCAAGGTAAACATGAATCAATAAAACATTCTAGTTGATAAGAAATAATCTAACAATACATGTATTTGTGTGTATGCTCCGTGTTCGTATATATCCATGTCTATGCTCTGTGTTTGGTTCATGCCTGATATGTTTCCAGCATTTGCATTCCATGTGTGTTTCCAATACCATTTCATATTGGGAGTCATTTTGAACACTCCATGATCATTGCTTGAGGACAAGCAATTTTCATTCCATGTGTGTTTCCAATACCATTTCATATTGGGAGTCATTTTGAACACTCCATGATCATTGCTTGAGGACAAGCAATCTTGGGTGGGGCGGACTGTAATGTCCCCACTTTGAAATAAAATTTAATAATAAATGATAATAATAAAATTAAAATATTTAAAATTAAATTAAAATATAAAATAAAATAATTAAATATAATTAAATATGATTAATTAAAAATTAATTAAGTTAATGAAAAGTCAAAAGAAATGAAAGGAAAGGTTGCGACTCCCTCAACAATGAGATATAAAAGGGCGAAGAGAACCTCATTTGAGAGGGGGAATAATTTGGAAATGAGAAGTGTAGATCTGATTTAAATGGTAAGTGCAGATCTGATTATGAGAGGTTGTGTCCCTTTCAAAGGGCAGAAATAATGAAGAGTTGCACTCTTTCAAAGGGTGCTAATGGTGAAAGGGTGTATCTCTTGCCAAAGGGTATACATGATGAAGAGGTGTGACCTCTCCCTCACATTGAGAGATATAAAGGAAAGGAATCAAAAGCATCTAGTAAGATCACCATTGATCAGATCAGATCAGAATTGTTATCAAGTTACAGGCAGTAACATTTGTGTTCTTGGTGGTATGCATGGGGATGTGCTTAATAAGTATGCTTAACATATGAAGCCCAATAATGTTCTTATGCAGAATTAATAGTAATGCTAATATGGACTGCAATATGTATGATAGTCATACTTAATTTCATATATATATTCATAATACATAAGAAATATATATACTTATAGTCTAAATCATGTTATTACTTTCTGTATTTAAGAAGATGGGATTGAGATGTTCCGAAGAGGGGCAGTCTAAATTCAAGCAATAGGTTAAGTCCCAAGATAGGGTGGGGATCAACGACCCATAAGCCTTGAGGGTATAGACCCAAGATAGGTAAGGGCTTGGATCTGTAAACTTTGAGGGAACCTATTGTAGTTGGTCTCTAAGCGCTTTGGTAACATATGTAAACCCTTCTCCCTTAAAACTGAAGTAGTAGCAAGGTTTGATATCTATATTAAGAACTATGAATAATGAAATTAATCAGCTAATGAGGAAAATAGGCAAGCACTTGTTAATAACTTATTGAAGAAAATCTATCAATTTTAGTATATTTAAATAGATCGGGTAGGGGACATTACAAATTCTGCTGCTGATCTGATTTGCAGAGCTCCAAATCTCAACAGATTCAAGAAAAATGAAGACAAAGGATACCAAAAGCTGCCGTACAACTTCTTTTATGCTTCTCCAAACCCAACACCCAAATCGGGTTTCCAAATGCCAAATTCCAAAAGAATATTCTCCTCAACTTGGGTGTACAAGTTTGAGGGTCTTATTTCATTATTAATGTAGCCCACATTATTTTAAAATAATTTGCCTAGGTCGGTGTGCGAAGGGGGACAACTAAATGTTCCTTTTTAACTTTATAACCTCCTTTTTGTAAGTCACGTTATGAAAATATCTATTTTTAGGAAAAAGTGACTTAGGAAATAAAATAACATAAAGTGTTAATAAAATAAGTTGTCCAAGGCCAAAATTGGCTAAGTATTAATCTCCTTTGCTAGCCCAACATCTACTATCCACTGAATTCACCTGCAGAGATGGGTAACAGGTGAATCTCTGTCTCCTGAGTGATCACTAGGAAAGAGGGGACATTACGGTCCTCCCTTCCCGGGATTGCTTGCCCTCAAGCAAATGCAATGTTGGATGCTGAAGAATTGCTTCTCCTTCCCATGTGGCATCCTCTGTAGGCAAGTCTTTCCATCACACAAAATACTCCCAGATCACCCTATTCCTCAGTCTCCTATCACGCATATCCAGGACCTCAGCTGGTAACATAATCAATCTACCCTCTTCATCTAAAGGAAGTAACTTGGGTGAAGTCACTATATGCTGGCCAAGGGCCTTCTTCAGGCAAGATACGTGGAAAACATTATGAATCTTGCTCTCAGGAGGCAGCTCAATCTCATAGGCAACCTCCCCAATCCTCTTCAATACTCTATATGGTCCATAGAAACGGGGTTTGAGCTTTTCTGCCCCACTTTTCTTAAGAGAGTTCTGCCATGTTGTAGACACAAGAATACCAAATCACCAACCTCAAAAGTCCTCTCAACCCTCTGCTAATCAGCATATATCTTTTGCTGATTCTGTGCATGCTGTATATTATCCTTAAGCGTCTTAAGGATGTCTTGACTTTCCTAAAGCCAATCCTGAGCCAAAGGCACTCTACTGTCTCATAGTGCCAAATCCACGAAAGACAAAGCATCATATCCATATAAGACACGGAAGGGAGTCATGTCAATAGACGTATGATGTGTAGTGTTGTAGCGGTACTCTCCTAGATATAACTAGCGTACCCATGCTTTTTGCTGCCCTGGAACATAGTTACGTAAGTACCCCTCAATCCATTTGTTGACTACCTCAGTCTGTCCATCTGTTTGCGGGTGGTAAGTAGTACTGGGAGTCAATTCTGTGCCTGTAAGTCGGAATAGCTCTTGCCAGATTGTACCCATGAACCTGCTGTCCCGATCATTAACAATGGTCTTAGGGAGACCATGGAGACAAAAAACCTCTTTGAAAAACCTCTCTGCTACCTGAAAAGTTGTCTAGTCGGCTGCAATAGCGAAGAAATGTGCATATTTTGTCAACCGATCTACAACTACACAAATACAATCTTTCCCTTGTACCCTCAGGAGTCCAGTGATAATGTCCATGGATATTCCTGTCCATTTCTGCTTTGGAATAGGTAATGGTTTCAGTAGACCAGAAGGGAATGTATGCTCTGACTTATTTTGTTGACAAGTCATGCATTCCCGAACATAGTGCAAGACGTCTTCTTTGAGACCCTTTCATGAGAATCTCTCCCGTATTTGCCTGTATGTCTTGCAATAGCTCAGATGTTCTGCCACTGGTGTATCATGAATGGCTCGTAAGATCTGATCTTTCAACTTGGATTCAGGAACCAAATAAATTCTGTTTTTGTAGTATATCACATCATCAACTGCTGTATACTTGTCATCCCGAAACTGCCCATCCAAAATCTCGCACGCCTGCTGATTTTTAGAGTACTTGACTAAAAGTTGAGATTTCCAATCAGCTGAAATCTCACTCAGAGAACACAGGGCAGCAACTGAAGGTTTTCTGGAGAGTGCATCAACAACAATATTTTTCTTACCTTTGACATATTCGATGTCAAAGTCATATGCCCGAATTTTACTAACCCATTTCTGCTATCACTCACTGAGTTCTTTCTGCTCTAAGAAGTACTTCAAGCTATTGTGGTGCGTCCTCACCACAAATCTACCACCAACCAAATATTGTCTAAATTTTGCCAAAGCATGCATGATTGCAAGCATTTCTTTATCATATGTGGAGTATAACTTCTCATTATCCTTCAGTTTCCTGCTCTCATATGCAATAGGATGATGATTTTGCATGAGTATAGCACCAATACCTTCACCTGAAGCATCTCATTCTAACACAAAAGGCTGATTAAAATCCGGAAGGGCCAATACTGGACATGAACTCATAACCTGCTTCAACCTGTCGAAGACACTCTGAGCCTCCTCAGTCCATCTAAAAGCACCCTTCCTAGTGAGATTTGTCAACGGGGCTGCAAGCTATGAGTATCCTCTAACAAATCTTCTGTAGTATGCACACAACCCGAGAAATCCCCTCAACTCGGAAACATTCCTAGGTGAGGGCCAATCAAGTATTGCCTGTATTTTCTCTTGATGGACCTTCACTCCATTTGCACCAATCACATTTCCCAAGTATAAAATCTCTGTAAGTCCAAAATCGTATTTGGACATCTTGGTATATAAAGACTGTGATTCCATAATGCCAAGTACCTCATCTAGGTGTCTCAAATGATACTCCCATGATTTGCTATATATCAATATATCATCAGAAAAGACCAATACAAACTTACCCAATTGTTTATTAAAAATGTGATTCATGCAAGATTGGAAAGTAGCAGGAGCATTTGTGCGGCTGAAGGGCATCACCAAGAACTCATAATGTCCATAATGGCATCTAAATGCAGTTGTATGGATATCCCCCTCACGGACTCTGATCTGATGATATCTGGATCGAAGATCAATCTTATAAAAATATACTGCCCCATGGAGCTCGTCCAATGACTCATCAATTGCGGTATGGGATATCTATTCTTAAATGTCTTCTTGTTTAGTGCACGATAGTCAATGCACATACGCAAGTTACTGTCCTTCACCAAGACCACGAAAGAAGCAAAAGGACTAGAGCTCGGTTTGATGAATCCCATAGCTAGAAGCTCCCGAATAGTCTTCTTAATCTCATCCTTGTATGCCTTAGGATGTCGGTAGGGTGTGGTAATGACAGGTTTCACACCCTCAAGCTCTATAATGTGCTCAAAATCCCGATCAGGAGGTACACCAAGGGGAATGCCACCAAAAACAACTTCGTGCTTATCCAGTGCTGTCTGGATATCTATGTGAAAGGATCTCACATCCTGTAAAGAAGGTGTTCTGGACGTGATATAGCATTGTGTCGCCCAAAGGATATCATGGTGTTTGATGATAGTCTCCATTCTGCATGAAGATAGTTCCTTGGGTCCTCCATTTGATAATGCCCTCAACATTGTGTTCTTTCCTTCTGCTATAAACTCCAACTGCATCTTGCATTGATGTATCTGCCAATGCCTTGTAACCATTGCATACCCAGAACCACATCATAATCCTCTAACTTAAGGACATAGAAATCGTCTGTCAGAGTATAATCACCCATCTGAATACTGAGCTGAGGAATCCTCCTGGTACAACTCAAAATAGCTCCATCTGCTACCTTCCCTACAAAACCCAAGAACTCCTTTGTCTGTAACCCACGCTTCTCAACCAATTGCTGATCAATAACATTGTGGGTGGCTCTAGTATCCACTAAACATACCACTCGCTGCCCCTGCAATATTCCTTTCAATTGAAAGGCATGAAACTTGGGGTATCCTGAAAGTGTGGCCATAGTGACATTGGCTGTGGCCAATGTATCAGTTGGATCAAGCTCTAACTGTGGTGTCTCATGCACAAGCTCATCCTGGTTATCCTTAACATCTGTATCTTGTACATGCTCGTCCTCCACATCTGAATACACCTCAATCAGATGGGCTTTGCCTTTCCCAAGGCATCTGTGTCCTAGTTCCCATGGCTCGTTACATGTAAAGCACAATTTCTTCCTCCTCAATTCATTCCGTGATTCTTGGTCCATCCTAGGAGGAGATGGATTACCCTTTGGTTGTGTAGCTGGTTTTTGGAAGGGTTTGGAGTTCCTGGGAAAATTTTTATTCTGCTAATAGGTGTGTGGGGGAGTAGTGTCTAAATCTAGGGTGATTTGTATGGCCTCTTGTAGAGTCTTAGGCTTATGAGCCTTGACCAATCCCATCATTTGTCATGTAGCTCCTCAATGAACAACATCACTACCCGTCTATCAGGCATCTCCAGAACCATGACCGCAATACGTTGAAACTCATTGATATAAGCTTCAACATGTCCTGTTTGTCTCAACAGTGCAAGATCTCTATAGTATAACTCTACATCCTTGCGGTCAAATCTAGCGATCAGCCGCTCAATAAACTTAGCGTAGGAGTGGATGAGTGCATGATTCTGTGTGACTAAGCCATGGTACCGCCAATCATAGGCAACACCCTCCAAGTGTAGTACTACAAACTATATGGCCTCTTTTGTCATCGGTTTCAGGGAAAGGAAAATATCCAATTTGTGCACCCAGGCACGTGCACTAATCGTACCACTACCATCAAAAGGAGATAAGGTGATCTTATTGGTAGCCTGATTAAGTTTAGTATTCTGTTGCTATCTAGGGCCTCTGTCATTACGGTTCCTCATATTATCCCGACACTGCATACAATACTAGTGTAAGGGAAAGGCATCTCTAACATGCCCTGGGAGACGAGCCCACTCATCACTGGCGGCCATAACCATGCCCTGAAACGCTATGCCTTGCTGTGGGTCAACTAGTGGTGGCTCATCTCTAGGAATGGAATGTGGGTGCATAGGTCTGTCAACTGTCCTAGTTTGGGCCCTGTCACGCCTAGGTGAAATAGATGCACTGCCCAATGATGAAGGGACCCTACTATTGCCACGACTGCCAGCTGCAGATACATACCTGTCATGCCTGTCACGCCTATCCCCGTGGCGTCCCAAATCCAATTTGTCCAATGTATCATGTAACCTGTATAGCGCTCGTACAATCCTAGGTTGAGCATTAGCCAAGGTTTTCATCACTTCAGGATTGGGGCGATTCTGTCTCTCCTCTTGTGGAGGACTCCTATTTCCCTTAGGAATGTCACCCTTGTCAAAGTCCAAATAACCTTGTGCTCTCCTGCGTGTATAATATTTGTATGTTCCTGTCCTACTAGGATACTTGAAAATTTCTCCAAACCCTTAGGCTGGTTCACAGCTCTGATATCACTAAAAGATCCCCTTTTTGCCCTGAACTGAAATTTTCTGATTTTTCCACTTGCTGATTGGAGTTTTAGGGAAAGTTTTTCAGTGTTTTTACTGGCGTTTGTTTCCAGGAATTTGGTTTAGGTTTAATGCATGTTTTGTTTTCAACGAATGAATGATTTTGAACTCAAATATAAGGAAATAAATGACTGATAAACAATTTCAGAATTCTGATTTTAATATCAGCAAACAATAAATTTCAAATTTGGAAGATTTAAGACATCAAAAATGCGTTAGGCATACTAGGAATCCAACGCCATGCCTGGAAATGTCTGTTTTATTGGATGAATTCTGATCTATTGCAAAATAATGGCGTCCAAGTGGGACTAATGCCTCCAATGAGGTTTATTGGCATCAACTATAAAAATCAAAAACTTTTATTGAAGAAATAAGTAGAAATGCTACAAGTTCTATCAGGCTCCCAGGAGAGATCACTGAATTTGCCTAATTTTCCACAAAGAATTGCTCACATATGCCTAGATAAGTCTGATAAAACCCTTTATTTGCTGATTACTAATGCTGACAATGAATTTCCTTCTTTATTCCAACCCTAATCGCTGCTGTATAATTTATTTGATGTCCCAGCTGCCTCCAAAGTGGTACGACTGGCTAGGAGAGGCCACATGGATGCTGGAAAAGGTTGTGGCTGCCCTTGATTGCTTCCGAAAGCTGATCTCCTTGATGTTACAGGTCTGAAATTGCTGATAAAACCTGATTAATGTAGTCCAAACAAAAATTCTGGATGAATTCCTCAGTTTTGTGAGTTGGGGTTGTGCCCAAACTCACCCTTCCTTTGAGAAGTTTTCATTTCCCAAAGAAATTCTGCTGCTGATCTGATTTGCAGAGCCCCAAATCTCAACAGATTCAATAAAAATGAAGACAAAGGATACCAAAAGCTGCCGTACAACTTCTTTTATGCTTCTCCAAACCCAACGCCCAAATTAGGTTTCCAAATGCCAAATTTCAAAAGAATATTCTCAACTTGAGCGTACAAGTCTGAGGGTCTTATTTCATTATTAATGTGGCCCACATTATTTTAAAATAATTTGCCTAGGTAGGTGTGCCAAGGGGGACAACTTAATGTTTCTTTTTAACTTTATAACCTCCTTTTTGTAATTCACTTTATAAATATATCTATATTTAGGAAAAAGTAACTTAGGAAATAAAATAACATAAAGTGTTTATAAAATAAGTTGTCCAAGGCCACAATTGGCTAAGTATTAATCCCCTTTGCTAGCCAAACATCTCCTACCCACTGAATTCACTTGCAGAGATGGGTTACAGGTGAATCTTTGTCTCCTCACTGACCACTAGGAAAGAGGGGACATTACAGCATATTTACAGTCCCAAGTTCTTAACCAGTTCTAATTCCTTTTTCTCGAGGAGTGGTGTGATGTTGTTAGGGAGAGGCAGAGTAAAACTATCTCATGATAGATGAGCCCCAAGGGTGAAAGAACTCATGATCCTGAAATTTGGGCTATCCTGAAATTTGGGCTGCAGCCCCAAGGGTGAATGGACGAAGGTTCTGGGAATTAGAGCTACATTAGGGAGATGGTCTCATGGTATCATCGCACCCTAGACAAGCAAGTCTCCCATCTAGGATTAGAAATTAGAAGGGGATTGAGATTAGGCTTGAATAAGGACAATGCCTAACTGTACTATGAGCAACCCTAGTCATTAATTTGTAATTATTGTAACATGGTAGGTAGTAATGTATGCTTTCCTTTGGGAACTGACAACCTATAAATAGGGGACATTACAACAGACTCGGTAGGACTTGACAAAGTGAAAAGCCCAAAAAATATAGATATTTTATTAAATAAACCTTAAAGACACCATAACATCATCAAATAGAAGCTAATTTGATCACATACTCAAGTATACATTGATCACACTAGTACAAATGGAAATTGTAGCTGAAGGAAATAGCAAACTTAGATATATAAATATTGTCAAATGTATACAAAACTCATGGAATATGAAATCCATGACATCAAATGTTCCACACAAATGTCAAAACAACTAATAGAAGTCTATGGCTCAGAGGAGCTTGCATCCTTCCTACGAAGGTATCTAAGGTAGTCCTGGATGATTCAACAGCCATAGTCTCTGCCCGTGACTCCATTCCACGCTAACCAACATCAACTGTGTTTCTGTTTGCTCGTGTTCTAACCTCCTCCTCCGCCATGGCTACAACCTTAGCCTCTCTACCTGCCTAGTCGATCCAATCAAGGTCCTCGTCACTAAAGATAGGATCTATAGCCTCAGTGATACACTCAGATTTTCGAATGATCTCCTCTAGCATGATCGGGTTGGAATCATTGTCCAAAACTTGTCTTTGTCTAAGATGGAGATTGTAATGAACAAAGACTAGATCATTCACCCTCTTCACAAATAGTCTATTGCGCCTCTTGGAGTGCATGTGCTCAAACATATTCCATATGTGCTCACAACAAGAAGCATTGCATGGTTGGCTCAAAATACGAATGGCTATCTGCTGAAGATTTGGTGTTTTCGGACCAAATATTTGCCATCATCTATCTGAGATGAGAAAAAGAAGATAAAATCAGTCATTTAATAATAAATTGAATAATATATAATTAAAATTATGCTCTTAAAATATATTTTTACTTGGCTGCATTTTTGTCTGATTGTGTTTGCAAATTTGATGATAGAAGACCTCCCCTTCTGCATTATAAAAGGCCTCTATCTCGTGGATTATAGTGCTACTATGACCATGTGACATTCGCTCTATCACTAAGTAGAGCCCATTGAGAATCTCCTCATCCACCTTGAAATCAGGGCGGAAATGGAATGTTGGATTGAGATAATAAGCGGCTGCATGGAGGGACTTGTGAAATTGGACTTGCCATCTTCTATCAATGATATCCCAAATGTGACGATACTTTATCTCCTCCATCGACAGATCTGATGGCCTCCTTGGCCCTATCCATGCCCACGTATATGTAGCCCAATGTAGGCTTCTCCCCATCAGCAACTCGTAGGAGAACTACCAAGGGGTCAATAAATTGCAATTATTGTGAAACATTATCTATTATATTATATTATATAATAAATTAATAATATTTTATATTAATATACAATATTGTTATATAATATAATATCTATATCTATATTATATTATATCATATAATAATTAATGAATTAATTAAAAAACTTTAACATAAAACTTTCACTGAATCTATAAATTTTTCTTTCATTATATTTGGCAAACAGCAAACCCAACCTGGACCCAGTGTGAACTTGAAACCATGCGGACCCGGGGTATAGGAGTGCTGAACACGGTAACTCAGCTATTATATCAAAGAATTCAATCCATTGGGAGATCATGAGGAAAAAGCCTACATAGGAGCAATAATAAATGGAAAGCAAAAATGCTGATAGCTCAATTGAGAACTAGTTCTCATCACTTGAGGTGTGAAACATGTAGATGGATGATACCTAAAGAATGGGAAAATATAATATGCCTATTAAGCAACACAAGAGTGGTAGAGACATAGCGGCACTTTATCATGGAGTGCCTAGCATACAGCGACATCCATACTGAATACGAGGACATTCTAAAAACAGACAATTTAAGCAATTTGTTTGAGGAATCAAAGCTGGACAAAATGGCAAACCTATTGATCAAAATTCACTGTTGAATGGTAGATCTAAAGAGGAGCTTACAAATTGTCTCAGGCTTTGGTGCCCTGTTTTTGGGAGTGTGTGCTATTCTTGGGTCCCATAGGCTGCTTTGGCCTTGTGAACGTTATTAAAATCTTTCATTTCAATGATTTTTTTCCCTGTGTTTCCATATCCATGCCTGTAGCAGAAATGTCTCAATGGCTAAACATGGTGGGTAGTGGTGGGGAATATGGGGGATGTGTGGTGGTAAGTTGGTCACTGTATGGAGGGTTTTGAGCAAAGAACATTGTTTCTTTCATTCTTTGCTTGGTCTCTAGTAACACTTTTGTATTTACCTGCATTCATGTTTACAACTCATTTGAAATGAAATCTTCTCTGCGAGAGGATTATCAATCTTATATGGCAAACATATATTGTCATGGTTACCTACATGTTCCCCTATTAAATTTCCTACCACTCTAAAAATATACATCATCTAATATTTAAATCTGATGAATATATTTGTCTTTCCTAGGATTATATCTTGATTGCTGGAATTGGATGTATAGGGCTACTTTGTTGAACTGCAGTCAACACAAAAAGAGGAACTTGTGGCCACTGAAAAGTACCAGTAGCCATCAGTGCTATGGTAAGACTAGTATGGAACTAGAACGCTCACCAACAAAAAATTTCGTTAACTTTGCTTTCCATTTTAGTGACACTGCTACATACACCAACACCTTTGCCAGTGATGTGAAGGAGATGCACATTCACTCTAGTAATGGTGCCATAGAATTCAAGGGTATGAAATTGACATTTCCACAGCCAAGTCCCCACCTAAAATGGTAGATTTTATGTCGACCTCTGCTAGTTTGCATACAAAAGAAACAACAAGACCAAACAGAAACTATTCCAGCAACAAATATCTTTTTTCTTTGTTTTATAGTTTAGACACACACCAATTACAATTTACTAAACCGATTTGACTTACTGGGTGAACCCGGTATGCAGATTTGTCTCCTTGAAGCTCTTGACAATGCTCTGCAGCAAGTAGATCTGATGCCTTACTGGTGCTGATGGTGCCCTGATAATCTTGATGATATCTTGCATCACAAATTGCTATTGCCTGATAGTTATTGTTTCTAGAGAACAAGCTGATAGTGGATACACTTGAGGTTTTTGTCCTGAGTGCCAACACTCTCTTAGCGGTGTCAAATTGAGTTTTTGTTTTAATCTCTAAAAATATATCCTTTCTGTTTTCCCTCATGCATCTTATAACCTCCTGCTCTCCTTAATCAGTGGCAATCACTTCTTGAATTCGGCAGCTAACTAAAAAATCTGTAGCTCAAATTAAAGCACTCAATTGGTAGGTTAAATGGGTAGTTAACTGACAAGTGTGAGACCAACTCAACATATTATTCCACTATTCAAGTTCTCTAACTGAATCCTAATTGAAAGCCCAAACAGCTGTTCAACTGGAAGATAGAAAGACACAACCGCTCGCTAATTGAACACTTATATGCCTTATTTTAACAGAAAAATTCCTAATTGAAAACTCAATCCCATCTAACTGTTGATAGGACAACTCATTAAGTGCTGCAGATAAAAAGGGGACTTAACGAATCTGCCCATCCTAGAGTTGCTTGCACACAAGCAATGTAATGTTGGATGTTTGAAAATTTCCAGGCCCTCTCAAGTAGCATTTTTGGCGGGTATGTTTTTCCAATGGACCAAGTACTTTGTGTCAATCCTATCCATCAATTTCTTTTCCCATAAGTCAATGATGGCCTCTAGAACCAATATGAACTTCCTGTTATTATTCAAGGGTGCTAACTTTATTGATGGTGCAATATGCTGGCCAAGTGCCCTTTTGAGGCAGTATACATGAAATATTGAATTTGGCTATCTTTTAGCAACTTCAACTCATAAGCCACTTCGCCAATCCTTGTCCACACTCCATAAGGTTTATAGTGTTAAATTTTAGTCGTCAGATTAGATAGACAAGAATTCACACGATTGCACAGAGATTACCCTGGGAAAACCTTCCTCTTGAAGGTGAAAAACTGAGCAACAAATTATATCTATATTCTTCAATAGGATAAGAGCCTTTTACATTAAATTGCTTCACACTTGAAGCCAAGGGATGATACACATTCACCGTAGATTGCAGTAAGAAATTCAAACTACTGTATTAGATGATCTGCCTTGAAGATGAGGATACACTGCTGTAATATGAGGTCAATCTGCTGAAGGAGATTATCACACAAGTCGTGATCAATATAGAATGAACACGATCTGCCTCAGAACAACCTTGAACTGCAATAGAGAAGACACGATCTGATTGCTGTAGATGAAGCGAACTGCTGGAGATGAAGATTGTATTAAATCGATGCTTATATGAGAAGATGAGATCGATCTTTATACCTATGTATAGGTACCACCAATCAACACGTCTCCTTCATCAAGTCGGCTTCACACCTCTTCATAAGGAGCGATTATATTCTAATCAACACGTCTATTGTTAGGGATTAGTTAGAACATAATGAACACGTTTTGTTCAAAAAGGTGGCAGGAATTACACATAATTGATATATAAATAAATAGAGGCAAATCGATATGACTAAATTGTCTAAGGCCGAAAGGCCAATTAGACAATTTAGTTGTCTATGTCGGCCCACAAAGATTCTGACCGACACTATCACATTAACACATAGAAGTGAGGTTTGAACTTTCTGGTCCCACTTTGCATAATGGAATTCTGCCTATAAAGTTGAAAGTGTAGAAAGACCATGTCTACATCCTCAAATGATCTCTTGTTGTGATGTTGGTTTGCATCAAAATTTTAATGATTTCGGGTCCTCTATAGATTATCCTTGAGTGACCTCAAAATGTCTTGGTTGTGCTTCACCAAGTGACTAAATGATGGCACCTTATTGTCATTGAATACCAACAGTGAAGGTCAATGTATCATATTCATATAATGCCACAAATAGAGTCATGCTAAAGGACATGTGGTGGGTGGTATTGCAGCAATACTATCCAGGTTACAACCACTTTACCCATAACATAGTTTCTCAAATATCCTTCAACGCAGTTATTCACTATATTTGTTTTTCCATTTGTACGTGGGTGATAATTGGTATTGGGAGTGAGCTTGGTGCCTATCAAACAAAAGCATTCTTGCTGAAAGGAGTTTAGGAATCTACTATCCTCGTCATTGAAAATGTTCTTAGGCAAGTCATGTAGACTAAACATTTGTCTAAAAAATAAATCAACTACCTAATGTGTCTAGAATTCTGAAGGGATGCCAAAGAATGATACATAGTTAACCTATCCACTACAACATAAGTGCAGTTCTTTCTGTTCACCTTAGGGAGCTCTATGATGAAATCCATGGTCACGCTTTCCTACTTTTGGTTGGGAATAACCGATGATTGTAGGAAACCAGTAGGAAAAGCATGCTTGAATTTGCTTTTCTTTATAACATCTTCCTTAAGGCCCTTTCTAGGAGAATCCTTTTTATCTGCCTATAATTCTTGTAGAATCTTTGATGTCTAGCCACTAGTGCATCACAAGGCTCTCAAAATCTTCTCCTTCATTTTAGATTTGCTAACCAAGAAATTTCGTTAATATATTAAGTGAGATCATTTGCTATCAAATAACTATCATCCTTCACAAGTTCATCAAAATATTAGTAGCAAAGGTGTTTAAAGAATATTCTACCATGATTGAAACCTTCCAATCAACAGTAATAAAGAAATGGAGTAGAGGGTAGGCATTTGAGAGAGAGCATAAAAAATTGCATTTCTTTTTAACCCTTCATGAAGATTGAAGCTTGCTCACCCATTTTTTTGTTGATTACTCATGTCACATCAGCCAAGGGAAAACTTCAAATTGTTATGATTTGTCATCACCAAAATCAAGATTCAGTATTGCCTACACTTGGACAAAGCATGCATGATGGGTAACATCTGCATGTTTTTAATAGAGAAAACCTTGTCTAAATATTTCAACTTTTTCCTTTCAAATGCTATGGGATGCCCCTTTTGCATTAAAAATTCTCCAATTCCCTCTCTTTAAGCATCACATTCTACAACAAATGGTTGTGAGAATCAAAGTTTGAAAACTCGGACCCAGTGCGAACTTGGCAGCCGAAAATAGGACTCGGACTTGGGACTCGGCCAAAAAAAAAACCGTAGTTTTACAAAAAACAAAAAGGAATTAATGCATTTAGAGAACATAAAAGCCTATTTTGACTATCAATTTGTCATAACTCAAACGTTGCACATGTCATATGATCTTCAAATGTTTAATATTTGAAATTTCATAATTCATACTCAATAACAAGTGGGGTTTTGGGAGTGGAGACCCTAATGGGTTTGAGGGGCAGCAATGATAAGCTGCAAAAGGTGTTAGATATGAGAAAAACCAACAATAGAAGGGGTGCATTGAAAATGGACGAGTTTGAACCAAAATATGAAAAAATGGACACTTGCAGACCTATTTAGGGCACCAAACAGCAGAATGAAATGAAAAAAAAAACCAAAAAAATGTGTTTTTTAGCCATCTAGGCATTTCAAGGCAAGCGCGAGAGTCCTAGGTTAGGACTCGCGCGAGTCCTTTGCAAAAACTTGGGCTTTTTTTGGGGTGACTCGACAAGATGCAACTCGCGAGTCCATGACAAATTTACTCGGTGAGCCAATGGACTCGCGAGTCCCGCAAGTCCTAGCCGAGTTTTCAAACTATGGTGAGAATCACAAGCTAGAAAGTATAGGGCATGAACTTGTTAATTTCTTGTTTGTTGAAGGCACCTTGACATGTGTCATTTAATGAGAAAGCTCTCTTTTGAGTCATGATAGTTAGGAGTGTTGCTAACTATGAGAAACCCTTAACAAACCTATGGTAGAAAATGCAAAGGCTAAAGAATCCTCTTTATTGTGTCAGCGTGCTAGGAGTTAGCTAATTGAAGATGGTGTTGATTATTTGTTGATCCAGTTGAGCACCTTGAACATTAATGATGTGACCCAATTACAAAATCTTTGTAACCCCAAACTCGCACTTGCATTCCTTTGTAGAGAAAGCCCAATTTGAGAAATTTAAGGACTATATCTAGGTGCTTCAAGTGATCTTCCTAGGATTTACTATATATCTATATATCATCAAAGAATACTAAAACAAAAATATTCAACTGACCACTAAATGCTTGATTCATGGCTGATTGGAAAGTGGTTGGATCATTTATCCAACCAAATGGCATGATTAGGAACTCATAGTATCAAAAATGACATTGGAATGATGTCTTGTGTATGTCTTCATTGCACACATGGATTTGATGGTAGCTTAATCTCAAGTCAATCTTTGAGTAGTAGATGACTCCATGTTGCTCATTAATAAGGTCATGGATCCTAGGAATAGGATATCTATTCTTGATGGTCTTCTTATTTAAGGATCTGTAGTCTATGTACATCCTCAATGACATCCGTTTTCTTTACAAGTACTATAAATGATGCAAATGGGCTACAACCAGGCCTAATGTTATCTATTTCTAATGATTTTTTCGTAGTCTTCTCTATTTCCTCTGTGTATATCCATGAATGGCTATAAGGGGTAATCATTATAGGCCGAGAGCATGGTTTGAACTCTATGATGTGTTGGAATCCTTTTTCTGGTAATAGATCCATAGGCATATAACTAAATGCAGTGCTATGCTTATTCAAAATGGTCTGAATATCATCATGATAAGAGTGGTGTTTACCTGAAGATAAAGTGTTATAAATGCCTTTATCACAAAGCAACTTGCTGTGATGTCCCCATCTAAACAATCAAAACATGATAATGCCCGCTCTAAAATAGAATTTAATAATAAATAATAATACAATATATATATATATATATATATATATATATGTAACAAAATAAATGAATAAAATGAACTAAATAAAATCTTAATGATAATAATAAACAAGATTTAATATATAATTTATATTTATATTAATATTTATTTCATATTTATCAAATAATAATATAAATTTTACAATATTATATTATTGACAAAATAACAAAGTAATTAGAAAACAAATAAGAACAATATATAACAAAATATCAATTATCTTAAACAATAAATAAAGTTAATTATTAAATTAAAATAAGTAAACTGCTGGTATCAGAAATTGTCCCCTCACAATAGACAGTGATATTCAGTAATATAATCAAAACTAATCAGATTTGACTTAGTCTAGGAGGCAAACAAGGATGTATATCATAAATAATATCAAAGTGGTGCAATTAGAGAAATTAGAAGATGAAGCAATAGAAAATATATGATAAACTACCATTGACTTATGGAGCAAGTTTGCCTCTTCTATTTGGCAGTAATAGCTAAACATACCTCTCAATATTTAAGATATGGAAAAAAGAATAGTACCTAATAACTAAACAATGACTATGGGAAGTTTGTCTGGAAGATATCGATCTTCACGTACAGGTAAGATTGAAGCATACACATTGCATGAGGATCGATGAAGACCCGAAACATCAAGATGGGTATAGTAACCTATCATAGATGAAAGAATATACTGATCGATGGCATAAACCATTATTTGTGAAAGATCATTAACTTCAATGGGCATACTGAAGTATTAGGGATAGCAACTAAGCCTTGATTAGTTATCGCAAAAGAGGACAACGATTAATCATTAAGTATGATGAACCGACTGATTTGTTATAAAGAGACGTACTCAAGGGACACATCTCTTGAAAGACTAAGGTTGCGACCATTCCACACCACGGGTATATTAAGGAGTGAAAATCAGAAACAGCAGGTTGCTTCAGACGGGGGACAAAAAGATCGAAATCAGACACAGTGAATAGGCTGAGGTATATCTACTCATCCACCCATCACATCGTAAAGAGAGACCATTCAGACATAGCAATCTGATCATTAAAGAACCAAAGGCACATTTTGTACAACCTTAAAGGGAGTAAATAAGATAGTTATTTATCAAGCCATCAATAAGGGACATTACACGAAGAGGAGAAGATTATTCGCAAAGTTATGAGGAGAACGCAAGAAGTCCTACAGCAGACTTGTAAGGAGATTGTAATCAGTTTTGGGGGGGATTTATGATCAGCATAAGTTCCATTATAAAATCAAACAAAACAATCAAGATAAGTTCTTTCTTTAAAAAACTATTCTTAGCATTAAAGTTAAATATTATAGTAAAATGTCTCCAGAGTTAATGAAATTATATTGGTGACTGTATTACAATTCTCACTTAAGTTAGAAATGCTATTTCAGGTCCAAATTAAGGTAAATCACAAATGGGGACATTACACTTGCCCTTTACGGAAGGTTCTCTCCATACACTTAATTGTAATCACTTACAATGGCTTGTTAGGAATGTCTCTAAGAACCATTTCTTTCCCTTAAAATTTGAACTTTAGTTTCATGGGCTAGTAATTCTGTGCAAATTCTCCAAGGGATTGCAACCATAGTACTCCTACGACCATATCTATTTCTCCTTGTCCTTCAACATAGAAATCATCACAAATCTTATAATCTGTCATGCCCCGTCAGGATTACATCCTTCGCTGTCATGACCCCAGCTATAACACATTCAACATCATTACATAAACTCATAAAATTGTCTTACTCCGTAAGACTTCACAATTTTCTGATCTGACCAAGACTAACAGCAAAGGAGGAAGGCAATCGTCATAAATTTGTTTATAATCTATAGATTAGTGACTTCATACAGAGCCTTAGACCAGCGATCAAAGTATAAACTTTTGATATATGACATATGACAGCAACTATATGTATATCTGATATATGACAGACCTGTGATCCAGATAGTAGTGACCAGTCATTGATCTGTTTAGCAAACACGAGCAAGTCGTTTGTTATGAAGTAAGCCGATACCAAGAAAGGATATGATCTTAAGGAGTAATGTGGTTTTAATTAGTAATGATTCTCTAAATGATGCAATTTAGGATGAGGTGCGAATTAGTGAACAAACAAATAGTTCTGAAGAGGCACGTACACTCTCCCAAGGGGCATCTCTCTCTCCATAAGGCATTAAGTTATAAAATGAAAGACTACGATGGGGAGAGGGGAAATATAAAAGGAATAAGTTTTGTAAGGATCAATGGATCAGAAAGAGGCAAGTAGCTTCAGACTTAAGAAGAATAGTTAAAAATTTATATATTGATCAGTATTGGGTATGATGCATAACGCATAGACTCTGATATTGCACATTATGGAGACAAGCAAAGTTGACAGATGGGCACATTGATGCCTTCTATGTCTCAAGCACTTCTTGCAAAGGACCCACATCCAAAGGCTTCAAGTGGAAAGGACAAGAAACAACATAAGGATTCTAAGTCTAATGAGAGAGCTAAGAATCATCCTTCACAACCTACACTTGAGTCCAAGACCTCTTTTCAAGAGGAATCACCCAAGAAGAAAAGGATCAAATGTGCTTGTTGCAAAAGACAAGGACATGATGAGCATTAGTGTTATGGTAAGAAGATTGATGAGCTTTCACACCTTCTTCAAAAGCACCATATCCCATTGCCTCATCAATGTCTCCATCATCTTCTTCAGCTTCTCAATCGGCAGCTTCTCCATCTTCATTCACCAAGTCAGGATTGTCATATTTTGGGAAAGGTAACACACTTTTGGCTTCCACTATTCCTGAGAATGGTAGATGGCTTCTTGATTCAAGTGCATCACATCATATGGCATCTTTTATGGATATGTCTTCTACTTTTCAGCCTTGTAGTTCACCTAACATTTTGATGGGTAACAATACATATATGAAAGTTTGTGGGAAAGGTTCAATTGATATGGGTGAGGGATCATTCAATGATGTTCTTTGTGTACCCTCCTTGATCACTAATCTCCTTTCAGTTTATCAAATTACCATGGTGCACAAGGTAAGATAGTGGAGTTCACTCCTAATCATGTATTCATTAGAGATGTGGAGACTAGAGATATCATTGGTATAGGTGTGGTTGATCATGCATCTAGATTGTATTCCTTCTCTCATTTTGCAACTAATGATGATGTTCATACCCTTGCACCAAGGGTAAATCATGTTTGTGAGGAGAAGTTTGTTCTTGAGACTATTGTTGAGCTTGCTCCACCACCTCGTGCTTCTACTTTGGAGATTGCTTCTATTTAGCAGGTTGATTATAGTGTTCCAAATCTTGCTACATGGGATGAGTATTTGGCAAGTATCAGACTTGTTTGTGGAGTCTCATCTTGCTGATTTGGGAGACATACTTGAGGGAATTTATCTCCTCTTTGATGATAGTTTGAGCATGACTATTGGTACATCTACATTGTTTTTGGAGATAGATATTGATAGGTTTTCTCCTTCACATGATATGTCACATTCCTTGGTTGAGTTTGATCATGAGTATGTGGTGGCTTATTCGTGCTTGGAGACTCCTCACATTTCAGAGACTTCTATTTGAAGACTTCCTCCCTTCGATTTTTAGTTGGGCATGGCATGGCTTCTTCATCATTCGATGGACTTGTGTCTTCCTCAGGGGAGATGTGTTGCTTGTAGGCATTGGGTCATCCTTTGTTTCTAGGAATACTTGATCGGCATTGGAGCTTCTTCATTATGGGGGGATGTTATGTCTCTGTACTTCCTTCTTATGGGGGGATTCTTGCTTGTATATGCATGATGTATGTAGTCCTTGCGGGGTGTGATTGAGTCCTCCATCCATGCATCTTGTTTTCTTTCTCTCTTTTGGTGACGATTTCTCTCCCATGTGGTTTTCTCCTTTACTTGGCTTTGTGAGAGATTTCATTTCATTGCATTGCATTTGCATTGTACATGGGTACCTAACATGGTTTTCTAGTCGGACCCATCTTGCATAATAATCTTCTTCCTAAGTTGCTCTGAAGGGGGGGGGGGGGGGTGTTGGAGTAGATAATTATTTACTCATCATGCTTAAGTCCAACCTTAGGATAGTTGTCAATTAATATATCCTAGGTTTCATTATTGTTTGTGCCAGGTGGTTCAGTTGTAACTACTCTCACCTACCCGTGCATTTCATTGAGCCACATGCCATCATTGTGTGCTCTCATCTCCTATTGCCTTGCCTTTATAAGCAGTTGCATGTACATTGTATAATTATCTCAATACATTTTCATCTTCTGGTGAAATATCTGTCTTCTCTTTGTGAAGGTTTATAGCAGGTTGCAGGTCCTAGAGTGGAGTTGATACTCCAACATATATCACCTCAAGGTAATAGATTTGGTCCTTGCCAAGGCGTTTGCAGCTAGGTTCCCGTAGTTCCTTGCAAGAGAAGCACAACTTCTTCCTTCTAAGCTCAGCTTTGGTTTTATCATCTAGCTTCTTTGTTGCAAATGGTGGTGTGTAGCTTTTTGAGGATGTGAGCTGAATCCTCCTTCTTGGAAATTTCCATTTTGAGATCTAGTAGTGGGTGATTTTGGCTACAATGTAAATTTTCTCCTTAGCAAAGATGGCTCAAGTGTCAATGTTTGCCTGCTAGCTTCTTAGCAACGATGGTGAAGAGGCCTTAATTAGACTCTTGTGTAGCTTATACAGATCTTAAATAAAGAGAAGAGTGACCCTTTTTTGATATTTTAGGTACCATAATTGCAACTCTCTAGAACTCTGCTACATAGGCATCTACTGAGGTTTGTTGTTTGGTTTTTGCCAAGCTCTTTGAAATATTCTTCTTCATCCTTTTGCTCAAATTTGTCAAACAACCTCTTACGAAAATCATCATATCTATTGAACAATCATAGGCACTACGTCTCAAATGTAGTGAGGGAAACTGGATTGCATCTTCATCATCATATAGTTGATTGTGAAGTATGTCTGCAATTTTTGTAATCAAGCCTGAGAAGATATCTTGTTGCTGCCATCAAAGGTGGGTGCCTTTAGTTTATTCACCTTCTGTATCAATTCTCTCCTGCTATTATTCTGGTTGCTCCTCTAGGCTTTTTATGCTGGAACCTCTTCAGTTGATGAAAGATATAGTGGCTTTGAATTCTTTAGATTTCCCTTGATATTCTTGAAAAAGTTTTTCAAGCTCCTCTATGGAAATCGACTCAGGTTCCTTTTCTTCTTTCTGCAGAAACATGGGCCTAGCAGGTTTTGGATGGAACTAACTGGTGGTTGGTTATTTGCAGTTGAACTTTCTCTAGTGTGACCTTGATTCTATAGAGGGATGGTAGCGGGTGTGTTATTTTTAATCTAAAGCAACTTGGTTTTTCTTTTTTGCTCTGTTGGTAGCAACCTTGTCATTCTGTTTTGTCCCATCCGGATTACTATTTTAGTGTCTTGGAATAGTTATTCTCTTTCCTCCTTTGTCACAGGCTTTTCATTTCTTCTCATACTCCAGAAGCTGGTAGGATGTTAGCTTTGATACCACTATGATGATCTTTTCTAGTTTACATGCAAAAGAAACAACAAACCTGAACACAAACTATTCTGACAACACATTTCTCATTTTTAAAAATTTTTTTTACTACATGGACATACACATAGCTATTACAATTTAGTAAATTGATATTCTTACTAAGCATACCTGGTATGGAAATCTGCGCCCTTAAGCTCTTGATGGTGCTCTCCAACAAGCATATTTGACACCTTATGGGTGCTGATGATGCTCTGATAATCTTGATGATCTAGTACACCAACAAGAGTTGTTGCTTGAGAGTTTTTGTTCCTAGAGAACAAGTGATGGAGGATACATCTAAGGTTTTCGACACAAGTGCCAAAACTATTTGTAGCAATGTCAAATTGAGTTTTTGTTTTAAAAATGTCCTCCTTTGTTTTTCTCATGCCTTCTATAACCCACTACATCCTATACTTCTCAATTAGTGGCGATCACTTCTTGAATTGGTCGTAGTTAACTGATAAAGAACTCCCTTGTTTTTGGGTAGTTAACTAACATATTAGTCCCTGAAATTAAGGTAGTCAATTAGCAAGTTAACTAGGCAGTTAATTGACGAGTGTGAGATCAACTTAGTGCCCAATGGTAAAATTAGATACTTAACTTGTTCTTAAGCAAAGATTTCATTTTTGTTTTTCTTTGTTTAGGTCAAATGAAACATAGTAGTAAAGGATATACAAAAGATTCAATATTTGTTTGAGTAACAAAACTAAAACTAACAATAGAACTTGTCAATTTGGGTTTGGATTTGTTAGTGCAACAATTTTTTTCCTCACATGTGGCCACACAATATAATAAATTTTTTAAAATACATACCATAACCATAATTTGCAAAAAAGATATATTATTGAAACACAATTGATAGTGATAAAGATAATTGTTAATTCAATATCAAATGTCAAATCAATACAAAATTACAATCAATAATCTTTACATTGCTATTCACTGAGAGCATCAATGTCATCAGTTGGTTTGTTTGAACCACAAGCAGCCTCAACACTACTCACATTAGCTGCACAATGCAAGTCCTATGCAGAAACATGCAAGTTGGCATACTCAAGGGCTACATCCCAATTCATTATTGCTCAGTCCTCACACTTGACTGCATACTCAAGGGCTACATCCCAATTCTTTATTGCTCAGTCCTTGCACTTAGACTTGCTTATGTTAGAGGCACTGCAACTTGGAATGCACATAAACCAATCCCTTTCCCTTATTTGTAGCCAAAACGTTGCTTTTAACTAAGTTGATGAAAGAGTATGTGTTTTTGTTCTACTCAGATGAAGAACTCGCAACTTGTTGATATTGTAGAGAAGTAAGAATTAAAAAAAAAGGCAAACTTGTGATATAACTTTGATGGGAAGGGTTGTAGGTAAAGAGAGCTTTCGCCATGGAGGTACCCTGTATGAGTGCCTTTGTACTTGTTTCAAAGAGCTTTGAGATTGTGCTTGTTGAAACTATAAAATTGAGAAACTCACCCATGTTTGTGTCCTTTACATTTGGATCTAGGAAGAATAGTGAATGCTCCCTTGTACATGTTGCTTACTTTAATGTCTTTGTGTGGTGGCACCCTCCTAGGCAAAGAAAGTATTTTTTGTGTTATAATATTTGGGGTTCAAAGAAAATGCTAGGAGATGAAAGGGCGTGGTCATCTAATTCCACCATTCAATTATGATTCTGTGCACCAAGTCATAATATGTTTTTGAAGGGCAATTCTTCTTAGCTGCTTTATGCTCCTAATGTTTTTTATCATACAGTCAATGTCATCATATATCTCTTCTAAACACAAAGCAAATGGGCAGCTGGTGGTAATATGCAGAAGAGAATATCGAACGAACCCCTTTTATTAGCAATCTGATCATACTCATGATAGGCATTTTGAACATGAAAAGATAATCCCTATGAACCCACTAGTCATCAACCTTGACCAATGCTTTGACCTTTTGGGCCCTTTTTGTATTAGACCAGCTTCATATATGCTTCAAAGTTTGCTAATGACCACGACACTTAATGTCTCTTGCACCTTCACAAGTTATCTCCAAAGATAATGTGATGCGAATGTAATGTCCCCTACCTGCTCTATTTCAATATGCTAAAATTGATTGATATTCTTCAATTAGTTATTAACAAGTGCTTATTTATTTTCCTCATTAGATGATTAATTTCATTATTCATAGTTCTTAATATAGATATCAGACCCTTCTACTACTTCAGTTTTAAGGGAGAAGGATTTATGTATATTACCAAAGCGCTTAGAGACCAAATACAATAGGTTCCCTCAAAGTTTACAGATCCAAGCCCTTACCTATCTTGGGTCTATACCCTTAAGGCTCATGGGTTGCTTATCCCCACCCTATCTTGGGACTTAACCTTTTGCTTGGATTTAGACCGCCCCTCATTGGAACATCTCATTCCCATCTTCTTAAATACTGACAGTAATAACATGATTTAAATTTTAGACTATAATTATACTAATTTCTTATGTATCATGAATATATATGTGAAATTAAGTATGACTGTCCTACATATTGCAGTATATATTAATATTACTACTAAATTCTGCATAACAACATTATCAGGCTTCATATATTAAGCATACATATTCAACACATCCCCATGCATACCACCAATAATAAAGATGCTACTGCCTGTAACTTAATAACAGTTCTGATCTGAGCCAATCCATGGTGATGTTTCTGGATGCTTTGATTCCTTTCCTTTATATCTCTCAATGTGAGGGAAAGGTCACACCTCTCCATCATGCATGCCCTTTAGCAAGAGACACACTCTTTCACCATTAGCGCCTTTTGAAAGAGTGCAACTCTTCATTATTTCTGCCCTTTGAAAGGGACATAACCTTTCATAATCAGGTCCTTACTTCTTATTTAAATCAGATGTGCACTTCTCATTTCCAAATTATCCCCCCCTCAAATGAGGTTTTCTTCTCCCATTTATATCTCATTGTTGAGGGAGTCACAACTTTTCCTTCAATGTCTTTTGACCATTCATTAACTTAATTAAATTTTAATTAATTATATTTTTAATATTTAAATTTAATTATTATTATTTATTATTAAATTCTATTTCAAAGTGGGGATATTACAGTGAATCAAGTCTCAACAACTTAGTATGGTGTAAAAATGTTAAAACAAATTAAAAAAGTAGGTGATATAAATAAAATATTATAGAAAATCTAAATTAAATTGAAAAAATAAAATATTGAAATTTCAGAAACTTACCTTTAACAGCTCCAAATTGGAAATGGACTTGAAGGTGGCTTTTGACATGATGATTAATTAGAGACACCTGCATCTTCCTAGCTTTGGGGTAGATTTCTTTGATGCACTCAATTTCCTTGCCAAGCTTTTGCATAACCAAGTTGAATGAGTGGATGACACACGCTGCCTAAAATATGTACTTATATCTTACCTCCATTGATAAACTTCTCAGACAATGTTTTGAGAGCCTATCATCTCAATTAACATTACAAAGATACTG
Source organism: Cryptomeria japonica (assembly GCF_030272615.1). Lineage (NCBI taxonomy): Eukaryota > Viridiplantae > Streptophyta > Pinopsida > Cupressales > Cupressaceae > Cryptomeria > Cryptomeria japonica. The sequence goes on from NC_081413.1 coordinate 519,338,922, forward strand.
GCAATGTTGTTGGCATCCTTCATTTTCTCCTCATAATCAACTACCTTCGAAAACTTTGCTCCTTCAAGGCACACTGCAATGATGTTAATTAGGTGTCTGAATTTGCAACCTTTTCCTGTATTAAAAATGGACATTCCCCTTTCAGTCCATGAATCCTTGATTGCTTGTTGTGATGTCTGGACAAAATCTTTTTCCTTTGCCTGTAAGGTGGTGGGCAACTATTCATAGCTTGGAATTGTATAACATGGAGGTACCTAACTAATTGTTGTCATCATATTTTGCCAAAATGGTGATTTGACAAGGTTGTAAGGAAGCCCATTGGCATAATGCAAGATGCTATGTGTTCATTTGCTATGTCCCTTGCCTCAATTTGAAATGGCCTTTCTAATAGGCTTGCATTTTGAGTGGTTGTTTTGTAGGAAAGAAAGGGGCTGTTGTTTGCTTGGAAAGATGGTGTCACAATGAAAGGATGTGTGGTAGCTGCCACTATTAGAGAGGAGGAGATGGTTTGCATAATCCCTTGCTGCCCAAAAAATGGGATCTGGATTTTGCTCTATGGTTGCACTATTTGCTGCTTCTTGCTTTTTGATATAAACTGCAAACAAGAACTCGCTACTTTGACAAGCCATCTTTGTTTTACCCATCACAATTTTTGATTCTTTAGCCAGCAATTGCACACATGTTTGCTTTCACTTGACTATATGAGCTCTTATACTTGTTTTGTTACTAATTGCAATGCCAAAGATAACCCTTATCATCACTAACTTGTTCAATCATCATGACATGTTGCCTTTGAGGTGATGCTTGGCCAAATTTGACAGGCTTGTTTGTCCCATGGTCAAATAATGCAAACAACAGTTTCATCGTAAATGTGAAGTAGATGCTTTAAATGCTAGTTTCAGAAATAGGGGCGTGGCAAAGGTGAGGCATTGAATGTGGATAGAGCTTCTCTAAAGGACGTGCTTGATTGTTTTATAAATTTCATCTTTTAGGGGGAGAAAATGAGTAAAAGCATAAAAAATGGATAGATTTCCAGACAATCATTTGCATTCTTTTGAAAGGATTGTTTGGAAGACTTGCAACAAATGTATTTGGGTTCTTCCTTAAGTCATAGATGGCATTAGAGCATGGACCATCAAATTCATTTTCACAACCAGAACAGTCAGTTATAAGTCTTTGCACACAATTTTGATTCTTAAGTATGTTCTTGCTATGGTCACAAACACATAATACTTCCATGTAAAATTATCCAAGTAAATCATTTTTGTTTGGTCTTCTCTGTATTAGAATAGAACTTACAAACCTACCACAGACACGGGGTAGGCACCTAGACAAATTGTGAAGAAAAAGGTCATTCAAAGTGAATTTGTCACTAACCCCTTGTTGCGACAACAGGTATGACAAAAAAAATGATTCTTGAAAGGACAAGGTCATGGTTATTGTTGTTATTTTTTTTATACTGTTTATATTCACTTCCATGCTATAACGAGTTTGTATTATGTTACATATATATATCGATGTATCGTATAATGTTATTCTGAAAGGTGACTTGACTAACAAATCGTTTTTTCTCATAGGAATGTTTTTTATATTAATTTTTTTTTTGTTTGAGCTGTAATGAGTATGTGGATTATTGTTTATTTTAGAAATGAACTATTCCTTCATTTGTTTTCCAATATTATAATATATTTTAAATAACACATCAAATTTGCTGTATATTTTTTGAAATGTATTTTTTGAAGAACTGAGTGATTTATTATGGACAGAGGTCATTATTGTATCATGGCTTACTTGGGTTATATCAAGGTATTCTTTCCTTTTGCAAATGGGAGAGGTCATGTTCATAAGTTGTAGTTAACTATAATTTTATTTGTAATGTAATAATAGTTGGAAGCATTTCACTTTGAGTTTAATTTTTATAATTATATGCAACTGCTCTTTTGTAGTCTGCTGAAACAATACTAATAAGATGTGTTTCAGAACATTGTTGTAGGGGAAGCATGCGCAAGTCTTCGCCACCAGCTTGAAATCTCTTATCCTGTTAATAATGGCATCATCCAAAATTGGGATGATATGGGCCATATCTGGGATCATGCTTTTTATAATGAGTTGAGGGTGAGTAAAACAAAGCTATCTCTCTATCTACCTGTCTATGTAATATATATATATATATATATGCCCAAAGAATACTTTGATTTCCAATAAAAATAAAAATATTTGTTCACTAATTCTAAATTTTTTGTTTTTGCACTAAAGTATATTTCATTGTAGACGTCATACTCATGATTGAAATGTGCTTCAATACTTTTTTTGAGTTTTATATCTCTTTGGTGGTGGTATCTCTACAACTCTCATTGGTGAAATTGTCATTCATAGTTAAGTAATTTCTTGCATTGTTTCTTTCTATACATGTGGATGCCCTATGCATATGAATTTGATGGTGGCTGCAGATTGACCCAGCAGAGTGTAAGATTTTACTGACAGATCCACCTCTTAATCCTTCTAAAAACCGTGAAAAAATGGTATATTTTTGAATGCTATTATTCACGAGTTCCAATTTTAATAACATTTTCAAGGAGAGAACTAACTAATTTTAAACTATTTTATGATGTTTGCTGAAATTTCTGCCTTCACCTAATTTTAACTTTTTAATATTTGCAGATTGAAACAATGTTTGAGAAGTATGACTTTGCAGGTGTTTACATTCAGATTCAAGCTGTTCTGACACTGTATGCTCAAGGTACTGTGTACCTATTGATAGCGTGGATTGCATCTTATACCATTCCTTTCCATTTTGTGGGAGCCAATGTTTATCTAAGGTTCTTGTGTTTTTGCTTTCAAATGATTTTATTATGACGTAATGCACAGGGAATCCAAAGTCTGACATAAAGGATTTTAAATTCTGAATAATATAAATGCAAGTATGTTTTATGAAAGCACACCAAATTGGATACATGTTGCTCAGATGGGTAAATATCATGTTTCACGTGCCCTTCTTGAAATATATGCAGGGCTGTTGACTGGTCTAGTTATTGATTCTGGTGATGGTGTGACTCATGTGGTGAGTATTTTGCTTAAGTGCTGGACAATGTCTGTAAATCAAGATATCAAACATATTAGTACAATTGTTTGGACAGTTATTAATATATATATAGTAAGAAAATGAGCTTTTCATAGTCCTAGAAATTAAGTGAAATTATTTGGTAAAAGACAATGTAGAACATCTTGCATCAACATTTTGGATCATTCTTTATGATCTATAGTTAGGATGTAAAAAGATAAGTGAAGATTGTGGATGATAGTTCTCAACTTACAATATCTACAATTGCCAAAAGGGGATCACCTTGGGAAAGAACGAATGACACAAAATTGTCCTAGTCAATATTGATTTAAGTTTTTTCCATTAATTTTGCAATTATCTTTTTCGCTATGGATCTTTTTAAATCAAGTTAATCAGAGGATACCACAAATGGCTTAAATTCAACCGTTTGTGTTTATTTATATCATCATAGTGGTTGCTAATTTCAATAGCTTCACTTAAGAATCTTTGAAAATAGTAATTCTGTACAGATAAGATTTTTGATTCTTCAGTTTAACTATTGTACCTTGTAATCAATGAATTATTTCTCATTGATGATCTACTAATATATCATATTTTATGTCTGCACTTTGTCCGTTGTTCCCCATATTGTTTGAGCGACAAGATCCTTCAATGTATGGCACCACACATGAACTTTCAACTATATTAACTCTCAAATCAAAAGAAATGGTACTTGTGACCATTTCTAGAATTGATAAATTTTGTTCATTTGCTATTAGGTTTGAAATTCATCTTGATGCACTTTCTTTTTTGTATTTTTTAAATCCTGTTGGAGACACCCTTTCAATTCAATTAAAGAACACAATATGGGTACCTATAAAATCCTTTAGATTCTGATTTCCATCATGTCTCCTGTCTTGTTTGAATGCTTTTGCAGTTTGTTTGTTAATATATCCATTCATCTCGAAAAATCAAGTTAAAAGTATTTTCTTTTCTCTACAATCCTCATCTTAAATGTGAAAAGTTTTAGCAGTTAGTTCGTTTAGAAAACATGCTTTTTAGCTTGGCTGATAATGAGAAGAAGCATGTAGGTAAGGTCTGCATGTGTAGCTTTGTGATACACTTGAGTGATGTGACAAAAACCCATAAGGTTTTCTTGAGGGGTGAACATTGAGCAAAGGTGATTTGCCATCATTCTTAAGCTTATTGTAATAGTTAATACCATCCACAATGTTGTTTAAATGGAAATGGAACTCGTCCAAATCATCAAGACCATGGTGCTGACTTGGTAAGTATTATCCACATAACACAATGGCCACCTAGGTTTTTATAGAAAGGAAGGCATTGATTGTTTTCCCTAAAAACTTGCAAAGTATCTCATAAACATATTCGCCAATGCCGGAGGCAATGTGATGTAGGGAAGGTTTGATAGTCCAATTTAGGTTTTTCAAACCAAGCAGTTCAGCTCAAGGCACACAAATGATGCAAAATATGGAGACGAATTATAGCAACACAAATATGTTTTATTATTCAAGAATTAATGCTTACAACATGACATACATGGCAACATTTTGTTGCAATGCTGAATATTAGAAATTACAAAGATCATCAAGATCTAATGATTTCAAGAGCCCTAGATACCTCAAAATGAATTCTAGTGATGCATCTTTATACACCTCTTGTTTCTTCAATTAGAACCTTTTATCATCTACCAAGCTTAGGATGACCCTCTTGATTTGGCGCATCATTCCAAATTTACACTTATTGACCCTAAGGAGAACTAAAACAACCCGAAATATTTGGCATAGTTATCTACCACCCCATGCATGGCATGGGAAACTTAAGTTGTTTGTAATGTCCCCACCTCCCTAGTGATCACTCAAGAGTATAGATTTTCCTGTCATTCATCTCCGTAGACGAATTCAGTGGATAGGAGATGTCAGTGCTACCAAGGGGAATTCATACTTAGCCATTTTTGGCCTTTGATAGCTTATTTCATATTTACTTTATGATATTTCATTATAAAGATACTTTATTCTAAAAATAGAAATATTCATAAAAGTAACTTTATAAAGGAAGAGTATTTAATTTCAACTTAAAAATCTTAAAGTCACCTTGGCACGCCTACCTAGGCAAGATTGTTTTAAAAAGGTGGGCAAAATTCAATGATAAATTAGACCTTCATATTGAATGCCTCAGTGAAGGAATATTCCTTTGGAATTTGGCATGAGAAAACCCTAAGTTGGGTGTTAGAATTATGGGAAGCATAAAAAAGTTGTACGACCATCTTTTGGTATTCTTATCATCAATTTTTTTTATCGAATCATTTGGGATTTGCAGCTCTGCAATTTGGAACAGTAGCAGATCTACTTTGAGAAATGAAAACTCCTCAGATATAGGTGAGCTTGGACGCAACCCCAACTCACAAGATTGAGGAATCCATCCCAAATTCCTGTTTGTGCATCAATTTTAGACTTACAGCAGAAGTTTCAGACTTAGGACAGCAGATTTATCAGTTTCTTGAAGGCAAATAAGGCAGCCACAGCATTTCTTGAGCCAGCCGTACCATCTTGGTGACACCTGTGGTGCCAAATTCACCAACCAGCAGCAGTTAGGGTTTGAAATTTGTAGGAAATCCATTGTTGGCAGTAGCAATCAGCAAATAAACCATTTCTTCAGGCTTAATAAGTTTTGAATTTGAAAATCTAAACTAAAGTGTATACTTGAATTTTGTTCTTTAAGACGTTAGTTCACACATACAACATGAAATATGAATTATAGGACAATGTTATGAAGATAAAAGAACTCTTGGTGGCCACAGAAATTTAGACACTATGAGATTGTTAGTGTTACCATGTAGAATAAACTGTCATTGCTGGAAATCGAATTGGAAGAAACTCTTTGTGAATAAGCATATCATAGATGCTAGCTTAGAACCTTCTCGTGCTTCTGCATAAGCATCTCCAAACTCATAGAGTTAGAACTTGACTATTGAAAGTGGATAATATTTTGGGTTGACACAAGATTGTTGGTTGGTTGAGGATGCTCCTGCATTAGACATCCCACCTAGAAAAAATTGAGAGCTTAACACTAACAAACAAGGGCCGAGTGGTAGAACAATTCTTTCAACTGATGATTGAACCTCGATGACCCTCAACACTTGGATAGGCTTTAGGAAAGAAAGTTATGCTTCTTCCTTCACCTCTTCCAACATCAAGCCTAAGAGCTGGGATGAGCCAACCTCTACCGAATTTTGCCCTATGTGCAGTTCTCCCCACTTCTTGAGGACTGAATGCTTCTTGATCCATCGACCTCCTCCAATTGCCTCTTCCAGAATTTGTTTTGCTGTCGTGCCTTATATTATCTTCAACACAAGCACCTGGGTTCCTCCCAAACCCTTGTCAACACTTATCTACACTAACCTTTCCAGTTCCCTCAAGGTTGAGAACTGACCAACCTCCACTGATTAACAAAATCAATAGAATATTTAATGAAAGAGCAAGTATTTAATAGAATTAATAGGAATTAAGTTATTATTCTTAAAATGCTTTACTTCATCTAAACAGTTCTTACATATCAAAATACCTACAGTAGAAAGACCCATAAGACAAAATGTGCATATTTACCTGCAGTTATAGGCTGCATAATTTCAGAACTACACTTGCTAACCATTCTTTTCCACAACCTCACCAGTGTTCTTGCAGGATAATTTTTTCAAAAAAACAGTTGGAGCCACCTAAGAGGGGCATGCTGGAACGCTTATCACAGATTCAATAAAATGGGAGGGAGAGCAAAGGGATGCAAAAGAGGGGAGATTATGGACCTTTAAAGAAAAAACATTGTCTTCCGCCAACCCTTACCAAATCGTTGGAAGCCATGAGAGCAAAAGAATTGAAAGAAAGGATCCCGTGCTCTGACTTTTGCTAAAATTAGAATCCACCGCCAAACAAGGATTGAAACATGTGTGCTCCAGCTGAGGGCTGTCATTTTTAAAGGTGTCCAATCAGTTTGATCTCCACAAGGAAAGTTCATCTATATATTTGTTAACAGAGCACTCCTTCTTAGACATATTCTGGAACTTATTTTTCTACCTCTCCTCAAGGCCTTATTTTAAACCTTCCACGCTTGCATCAATGGAGAAATCTAGATGGATCCATAAATCTACCTGCAGCTAAATAGAGATCTCAATATGTAGATAAAATAGGTTAGAGGAAGGATTGTCACTATCAGCCATTGTTTCATCAATAACCAACCCAACAGAGAAAAGCTAGCCTAAATCATATGTTTGTCGATATGGCACACCAGTCATTTTTTTTTTAAAATGCCCTTTCAGGTTCCTTTGTTGATGGATATCACTTTCGACGTGTTACAAAATGAATTAACAAAACTGTTCGTTATATTACCATACATCTTTCAGTTTTTCTTCACTGTGGGGGAGAACCTCTTTTATCACATATTTTGACATTTTAAAATGAAATATCATCATCTGACTTTTTACTTATGTAAATAGAGGAAATCCAGATTAATAAGATGGAATGATTTTTCAGATATGCATTAAATAGAACCACAGATTTCAAAACTCATGGAAATAAATGAGCAGCTCTGCTATGTTCAATAAACCTATTGCTAAATAAATGAAACTTTCTATTTATGTCAATATCGACTAGATCATTTACTTTGTCATTCATTTTTTGACTTTACCTATGTGACCATCTTTTGGCATCATAAGTACTATAAAAAAAGAGTTTTCATTTTCAATTTTGATTGATCTTGTTACATCGTGATGATGAATCATACTCATAGTATAATCTCAAAAGTTTATGCAAAATCTCCTGCACAGTTTTTTCAAATGCATTTTACATAATGTGCATTGTTTATGGATGTAAAATTACAAAATCTTTGTGACATGCTTCTAAGTAAAATATTGATATTTGGATTTAAATTCCTTCTTTATCTTGTCTTTGGTTCTCTCGTGGACATCATTTCTGGTTGACTGATTTAAATCACTTTATCTATTCAAAATGTCTTCTCAGGTACCTGTTGTTGATGGATATTCCTTCCCACATCTCACAAAACGCATGAACATAGCTGGTCGTCATATTACCTCATATCTTTTAGATCTTCTTCTTCGTCGTGGGTGAGAAGCTCTTTTCTCAGATATTTTGAAATTACAAATTGAAATATCTTCTTTCGACTGTTTGCTTACAGAGATTGCAGCTTAAGATGGCATGTTTTTTTTTCAGATATGCGTTAAATAGAACTGCAGATTTTGAGACTGTTAGGGAAATAAAGGAACAACTTTGCTATGTTAGGTGGGTTTCTTCACGCTGCACTTCTTTCCTGTTAACTATTTGATGGGGGCTGGTAGATTAGGAGCATTTGATGCATCATGGGGGCTAATTAATTGCTTGGGAAAATGATTAAGTTATGTACAATAACACACTCAACGGGTTTCTTGCAGTTATGACTACAAGCGTGAGTATCAATTAGGACTGGAAACAACTATCCTGGTAAAGAACTATACGGTGAGTTGCTAAGAGTTCACTAATTTTTATTTGTTTCCTTGTATGATAACTTTTCCCTGAAAGCCCCTTTGATTTTTGACATGGTCATTTATCCTTCATCGAATGCTACTGCTGGCATCATATGTTGACGTCAAACTGATAATAGCTTTGACTCAGCCATTTGATATCTGATGCAGTACTCTTACATGTACACTGAATTCTTAAGCAGCATAACAACTCTATTACAGCAGTATAACAACCCAAAGATTAATAAACTTGAGGCAATAATGATCTTCTTGTGATTTTCACTTGGAATATTGATTATTAAGGTATTTCTCTACTGTATATGCTATTATTCTTCTGTATTTTCACTATACGTTGTGAAGCAATGTGCTTAAAGAAAAAATCTGAGATATTTGTCAAGGACAGGTAAGTTTATATCAGAAATGATTTGAACATGTATACCAGAATATTTTTGCATAGATTTTAAATTATGAGTTTAAATTTGGTAATACTATCATGGAAAACCCTAAAATGCATGGTTCCTTGGAAGTTGTATGAAGTCTATGCTAAATACTCTCCTATTGTTTTAATCAGGCACATTACTTACCTCCCTGATTTTTATTATAATCAGGCATGTTACTTTCCTCCACTGATCTAAGAGCATACATTTGGCTATTTCTAGGAGGTACTCTTTATTTGCCTTAATTGAAGGGGCTTCGAAAGATTTATTAGTTTGCCTCAGATCTAAGAGGGTTCATCCAACAATCCTTTGAAGAGTTTTTGTCTAAAAGCCATTAGGCTATGTGTTTATTCTAATTATTTAACAGGCCTTATATGTTTTTTTGGGTCGGATGGATATTTTTAGTGCTTGGGGGTATGAATTATTGAATCTAATTGCAACTTGGGTGCCGACATTGAATGTCATATGCCACCTTTCAATAGTGGTTTAAGCTATGGCAATACTGTAATCCTCACATTTCGAACTTCATGTGTATTTCATACATCTCTAGCTCTCCTACATACCTGTTGGTTCTATTATTAGGGTACACATCTTTTTCTCATTGTACATTCTATATGACTTTCCTTATTTTTGTGAAATTCACTTATAGTAAGTCAGAAATTAAATCGTAGAAAAGAGAAAAAATTTATTTGTAGAGAATGCAACCATTACGTTCTTGTCAATTATATCAGATACTTTAATTCTAGTATAACCTCTCCCTAATAAAGTCACATGATTAATAAATGTCATTTGAGTTTACTATAATTTTAGTAAAATCACCTGCGCTTACATTTATTAAATGTGACATATTTTACTATTGAGTGATATTGAGATAGGATGTTGATTCAAAGGTCAATGCTAATCATCTAGCTTCCCTTAGTAGGCTATTGAGTTTCTGGTTGGGAGCATCTCCTCTTAACATTGCATTGATGATTATTTGAGTCTCGTTCAGCTATGCGATTTGATGTGAGATGAGATCTATTTAGATTTAAATCTTTAATGAGAGCAGTGGTTGTGGCCTCGTTGTTAGTGTTGCAACCTTGATAAGCAGTCCCTGCATCCATGAAGGGGACTTGCTCATTACAAACAATACAGTGAACTCCTGCTTTGCCAGTGTTTCCTCTTAATGCTTCATCAAAATTTAGATTCCAATAACCTCTTGGTGGATGAGATTAATTAGCATGTTAGCAGGAACAATAAACTTAATACAATTTTCCAAAATAATTAACTTGCCTTGACTCCAAGTTTACACATTCATACCCTTCTCATGTAGGTATAACAACTTGTGATATTAATTTGTTGATTCTCTCTAACAAATATGCATTTTGAGTATGGAATTATTTTAATTATGAATCAAAATGGAATACATAAAATCCTTATTGTTTGGCCTTTTATATCATTCAGATACGTAATTTTCAATCATTTTAATTTTTATCTGACTAAAAATTATTATTTTATGTTCAACTACGTATGTTTCACATTTATTGTTCTTTGTATGTTTTTTATTTGGAGTAACACAAAATTTTGACCAGCTGCCAGATGGACGGGTGATAAAGATCGGCACTGAACGTTTTCAAGCGCCCGAAGCTCTTTTCTCCCCAGTAAGATTCCATTTTCCCTTTTTGTTCCAACAGCTAGGCTTAAATTTAAAATCAAAGAAGCTAATCTACCTTTTGCTTTAATGTTTCTTGTAAGTTGACTGTACTCTATAATTCATATTGATAATGTGTCTTCCTATACTTAAACTTACAATTCTCTCAAGGAGGTACAAAGAACTCATAGATTAGTCTCACTCATCCTATACCAAGGCCAAAAACTATAATTTCTGCGTTTGCTGTTAGGATTTCCCATATGAGGCTTTATCCTTTTACCTTCATGCATGTTGCTTAGAAGGGATATGATTTGTTCTCAAATGGAAATTTTATTTTTAGATGTCAGGTCTACTATTAAATCTTGAAGGTATGATTGTCTACATAGAGATTCAAAGGAGGCTCCCTAGCTGCCTTTTTCCATTATTAGAATAACACTTTAGTGTATATTTTGTTAATGGTCAATAATGTATTTTATGTAATTATTTAGGTAAGATCGTGTTTCCGATCTTTCAGCAGTTTCTTTTTAGAAACTTGCTCGTTGTGTAATTCTTTAATTCTTTATAAGCTACGGCTTCTATAAATAATAATTGATCAAGTTTTTTTACCAATTACATTCGTAATATGGTATCAGAGTAGGCTCGTTAATAGTTTTGTTTTTTCGAAAAATTTGAAAATAATTTTTTAAGAAATTTGAAAAACAATCTGTGTCTAAAAAAATTTCTGAAAATCGCGGCTTCATCTGTGTGACGAGATTCTTTGCAACTTCAAACTCTTCTGTATCTGGTTTATGACCTAGGGTTTGCGTTTTGATTTCTTCTTCAAGGTTTTCTGCGATTTCTCTGCCTTTGTTCGGCTCTCCTTGCCCGATGTGACTTCCTAGGCAATTTTCTGTGCTCTTTTCTGTGCCCGTGCTTGTGTCCATTCCGCGACGCGTCTTTTTAAATCGTGATTTCTTCAAGTTCGTGCTTTTTTGAAAGGTTTTTTAAAAAAAATGACGCGACAGCAGAAGCTTGTGTTTTTTCGTGCAACGGATCTCCTTTTTTTGGCAGCGGATTTCCTTCGTCCGCACGTGATTTTTCTTCTTTGCACTTGGTCGCGACTCCCCGTTTGTTCGCGTATCCGCTCTCTGTGACGCAACACGATTTTGTGTCTTGTTCTCGGTGCTAGATCGCGATTTCTGCAAATTTTTGCCCGACGTATTTTAGGCGGTGGATTTCCTTTTCCTCAACGTGTGTGGCCTGCACGATTTTTTCGTTTTTCCCTCTACAGATTTTCTTCTGGGTATTTAAAAATAATAAAAAAAAATTTAGACTTGCGGCTAGGGTTTTGACGAAAACCCTCTGTTTTTTGCTGCTTTCGGAAATCAGACACCAAATTCCTTTTGGGTTTTTCAAGAATTTTTTTGGGTCGTCAGTTTTTTCCGGGTCCCGTGCCAGTTGTACTTCATTTTTTTGAAATTTGTACTTGATTCTATCTTTGTTTCAGATTCACGCCTTTTCAGATTTTCTTGTTTTCTGTGCATTGGAAAACATGCAAGATGGCGTCATTAACCAGCTTAATGTTGGAAGGTAGTCAAAGATTCAATGACAAAAATTATAACACCTGGAAGCAACGCATGCTGACAATCTTCAAATATCGCCACCTTGATGATCTTGTTTTGGACAAAGAATCTCGTCCTACTGCAACCAGATCAGATCAGGACAAATTTGATGATCGCAATCGAGAAGCTGTCATGCTTCTTAAGCTCTCTATCATAGATGATCAGTTAACTCAGATTCCTTCTAGCAAATCAACCTCAGAAATCTGGAAGCATCTGAAGGAGTTGCATGAGACATTCAACAAAAGCCGAGCGTTCTTCTTGAAGAACCAGTTGTTCTCCATCATGATGGATGAACGCATGTCCTTACAGGAGCATCTCATGAAGATTAAGGACATTCGAGATAAGCTCGAAGCTATTGGTCGGAAAATGGAGGAAGAGAATATGGTAGTCATAACCTTGAAGAGTCTACCAAAATCCTACGAGCACTTCATAGAGACTCTCAACATTACGTCTACGAATGTTGATCTGAAATTTCCAGAGTTGTGCACCAAACTTCTTGTAATGTCCCCTTTTGTGATTTGCAGTAATTTAGTCCTGAAACAATAATTCCAACTTAATATGAGATTTGTAATACATTTATAAATATAATTTTATTAATTTTGAATATATTTCATTATAATATACAACATAAAATTTTAAGGCTAGTTTGGGAAAGTGGTACTTATCTTTGATAGATTCTCTTATTTGAATTATATGTTATTATATTGTAGACATTCCCTTAAGACCATCTGATTGATATCTCACATTTAGTGAAGAATGGGTGAGAAAAACACAAATAATTTTCCCAAACAAAAAAATCTTCAATCTTCAACATGTTGTTGACTCCTCTTAAACCATTGTTGACTTTTTGATAATGCTGATTGTTCAAATCCTAACCAATAATCTGCAAGGTTTAAATGGGATTAAAATAAAAGCCTCAACCCATATTAGAAGACTTCAAAGGGGTCCCATTCCCTTTAGTGGAGCCTGCTGCTAAAACACAATAATAATCTCCAAACCTTTCCGTACATTGAATGAGAATTCTTTATTATAGGAATATGAATATTTATTGTGTGGAGCCCACAAAACACTTGGCAAGCTTAATCTAATATTAATAAACCTGAGTTTCTACTGAAATTCCTTTTTCTCAAATCTGATTTCTTTGTCAAAACAAAGACTCCCCACGTGGTACTCCTTCCTTTATAACAAGCTTCCACATCATAAGATAATTATAAACGATGCTCAATTAATATGTGTTTTCTGAGTGCTACTTAAGTCAAATAAAATAATTAAATCTGATCATGTACTGGACATAAATATCTGTTGTAGTCTCCTCTTAATTCCCTTACTTTAATTCTGATGCCCAGGTCAGATCGGATGCTCTCCACCCAATAGTTTCTGTGTTAATTATTAATTATTAATAATAAACAGCGGTGTTTCAACTCATTTTATTCTTCACGGCAAATCTTGGATGATATCTTTGTGCTTGTATTTGGAGATAGCAATCGTTGTTCATGTGCGATATACTGCTTCACAATAATCCTGTGTCAATATTATAATTTGTTAATGTTATGGGGAACATATTAAACAAGGTCCTGCGATTAAATCCTTCCATCTGGCAGTGACTATTATTCAAGCCGGTCAACTATAGGCAACGGATCATGAAATACTCTTCACGCCACATATAACTTCCTTCAATATATCGTCCACGTAGCTATAGTCTTCAGAAAGACAACTATGCATAAAGCTATCCAAAGTCACGGAATATTAATCTTTTGTATTTCGCGGTATTGTCTAGGAGCTTTCTATAATTGTTTGTTTGTTCGGATGGGAACCAGAAGTTCGTGACACTGGTATTTTCCTTCACCGAGTCTCTCCTTCTTTCTGTGTGTGCCTTGCTGGAGGAAGGTGGTCAGGTTATTTAATTTTCCTGACAAGCCACAACCCTTCCTAAAGGATATGACTTCCCCTTGAGTTGTGCCTTCTCTAATTTAAATTTGTCATTATTAAACACAGCCCGATGCATTAATATGATCGGTGATTTTGTAATAAACAAGTTTTGATAGAGGTAATGCTCAATATTAATAAATTGTGAATAATTCTATTAATAATAAAATGTGATTCACATATTACTAAATAATTTGTGTATAATAATTTTCAATATTAATTTGTGAATAATAATAATAATATTTAGTAATTAAATATTAATAATAATATTTAATAACTAAATATTAATAATAATATTTAATAACTAAATATTAATAATAATATTTAATAACTAAATATTAATAATTTCAAATAATCATGTGTTGATTATATTAATTTATAATAATAATTGTTTCATTTAGATTATAAATAACGATCAAGAAAGGGACATGACACTTCTGCAGCAGGATCGTTGGAAACAACAGTTTGGTAGCGGTGCCACTTCGTCCTCCTCAGAGCAAGCATTTGTAGCCAAATCCTTTCACAAGGATAAATGCAAATCTTTGTCCTCCCAGTCATCTAAATAGAAGGGCTTCAGTCAGTCTTAGGATGGTTCGAAGAAGAATAAAGTGCAGTGCAACTATTGTCACAAATATGGCCATATGATCAAGGATTGTCGCAATCGCATAGCTTCCGAACAACGGAAGCAAGGAGGGTCTTAGCCTAAAGCCAATGTTGTTGAGCACACAGAGTAGAAAGAGTCTGCCTTTTATGCCTTCATAGCTAAAAGACCCGCAGACCATGTGAAATCTTCTGCTTGGTATATAGATTCTGGTGCTTCTCGATATTTCACTCACAAGCGTGATTGGTTTACAGAATTCTCTCCAGTTATTTTTGGAGGAGATGAAGAGTATATCGTTGTTGGCAAGCGCAATGTTCAGATACAGTCTGGTGGGAGGAATCTCATATTCCTCAATGTATACTATGTTCCTGGTATGGAACTGAACCTTCTCTCAGTGAGTCAGATTATGCGGCATTCTCCTCAGCTTGATGCCATCTTTAGTGCCCATAAGTGTTTGATTGTTGATCGTGGGGCACACACTATTGTTGCCGTTGGTATTGAGGATCATGGTCTTTACAGACTTGTGGATACAGGTGATTCTCTTGAGCATGCCTTCGCAGCAAAATCCTCCTCTATCACTTGTTTATGGCATCAACGATATGGTCACCTGAACATACATTACCTTGCTCAGCTTGTTCGGGAAGATTTAGTACATGGCCTACCTGAAATTCAAACTCAGAATCAGCAAGTTTGCGGAGCTTGTCAGGCTGGGAAGCAGCACAGGACACCGTTCAAGGATGGTGACTCATGGCGAGCATCTAAGGTACTACAGTTGGTCCACGCTAATGTATGTGGTCCAATGAATACTCCTTCTGTTACTGGGTGCAGGTATTTCTTACTTTTTGTTGATGATTTTAGTCGTAAAATGTGGGTTTACTTTCTTAGACAAAAATCAGATGTGTTTCCTGTATTTCAGAAATTTAAGGCCTTAGTAGAAAAAGTGTCTGGTTGTTCTATTATTACTCTTAGGTTTGATAATGGGGGGGAGTTTTGTTCTACTGCTTTCTCCACTTTCTATGATACACATGGCATAAAACGTCAGTTAACCACACCATACACCCCTCAGCAAAACGACGTTGTAGAACGTCGCAACCGCACCATTACAGAAATGGCTAGGTCTATGTGGAACCCATAAATGTTCCTAAGAAATATTGGGCAGAAGAAGTGTTTACTGCTGTCTATCTCCTTAATCGGTCTCCCACTCATGTTGTTAAAGGGAAGACTCCTGAGGAAACATGGAGTGGTCGCAAACCCAACATCAGTCATTTGAAAGTTTTTGGCTCTTTAGCATATGTATGGATTCCAGATGCTGAGCGCTCTAAGTTGAATTCCAAGAGTCAGAAGCTTATGTTTACAGGGTATAGTGACAACCACAAGGCTTACTGGCTGATTGATATAGACACTGATCGTCTCATCTTCAGTCGTGATGTTGTCTTTGATGAAGATTGAGGACCATTTCATCTTTCCTCGTCTGAGCAGAATTTTGAGGATCAGCCTTTGAAGGCTTTTGATTTAGGTGTTCGTCTTCCATTTGATTCACCTGATGGGAGGGATGATGCAGATTCTATATTTGATGATGCACTACTTGAATTTCCTTCGGATGATGCATCGATTTTCTTTTCCATCAAGGATGCCTTTTAGAAACAAGAATTGGAATGGGAGAATGCTTCTGCCACATATGCTGATGACTTGGACATAATGGAATTCAAGATAAACATGCTGCTGCATGTCACGGTGGAAGAGGTCAATCCTCTTGTGTCTAGGTTCATCGAATATGCTGTTGTAGAAAGAGGATAAGGATGCATCGTTCTAGAAGAAGGCTCCTTGTGCCACTTGTCTTTACTTTATTTGTTCTTATCGGATAGCTATTAGAAACCCTAATTAGGGTATTTATGCTTTAATCTCGACCGTTGATCTTTGTTTGATCTGGGCCTTTCATTTGTCATCAAAACTCTATATAAGCTTCTCTTCTCTCATTTGTATGGGAGAGATTACTGAAGTTGTTGCTAAGAACTACTTTGATAATAAAAGTTCATTTGCATTGCTTTGAATCCCTATTGTTATTACATGGCTGCATGGTTTCATATTTTCTTCAAGTTAGGGTAGAATTTGCTTTACAAAGTTGTTAAATGAATGCAAGATTTGATAGTATTGATTTGTGAAATTGTTGCTCATACTTTTGATGAATAGATGAGTTTTGTTCATTGTGTAAAGTTAGCCTGAGCCTATTTTGTAGATGTTCAACTTCTGCTTTGGATAAATATTGTTCATTTTAATGGTATTATTCATAGTATGAAAACCTTAAGCACAACATTTGGAGATTGCACCTTCTTTGTGTAGCTGTCCTAGTGTGGTGAAGCAAAGTGTGGTTATTAGTTTTACCCAATCATTGCCATCTCTTAAATTCCTAGGAGTAGTATAGAATTCCTAAAACCCTTTCCCTTTTTACCTTTTTAAAGTATAAATTAAGAAAATCCCCAAAACAAAGCAAAAAGTTTTCATTATGATTGAAATCCACAAGTCCCCCTTGGGTTACCAACATACATAACCAAATGAGTTATATTCAACATTAAAGTCACTAGTTCACAATATAAACATTGGAATAACCATATGATCTTCTTTGCAATCTTAGCATACGCAATGATTTTATTCAAGAGAGAATAGAGTGTCTTTTGGGCATCTTTATTGTGTGTTCGGTGTGTCATAAAACACGCACCAACACTAGGTTTGTTTCTCGGAGCTCGGATACCGGGCCAGGTTTGGGTCCACTTCGTGTGCGGAGTCTGGTTCGTGCATTTAAAGCCGTTAAGTCGGAAAAATAAAATACTATGATAGAACTATAAATTCATTAATGAATGACTCGTTTTATTTAATACAAAGGTCAAGTTGAATGAAAGATTCTTTTAATGAATGACTTTAAATGCAATCGTGTGTATTGCAATGAATACACACATACACATACACACACACACATATACATATATGTTTTTTACATTGTTTTTGTACTAATGAACCCAAAACCCATTTCAAAATTTTGCCATACTGGCAAACCAGATTCTCGAACCCAAACCCGAACCCGAATTGGCAAATTAGTTTATTAATATTAACTTTCTTTATAATTTTATTATTATTTTAAAATATTATATATGAGCTTTATTGATATTGTATGACTTTTAGATATTTTTATTTGTTAAAAATATGTATAGATTTCTATTTTTTATATTTTTTTGTATGGACGAATCCAAAATGAACCCAATCCCCCCCCCCCCCCCCCCCAAAAAAAAAAAAACGGTCAAACTCACAAAATGAACCCTCGAACCTAAATCCAAACTAGTATCGGGATGAGTAACTTACTGTGAAAAAGAATGAATAATATTTGATATAGCGAGAGAATATTTGTGAAGTTGATTAACTCCTTTTTTCCTATTTTAAACCGTTTTTATCAATTAAAATGATAGGTGAAGATGTTAGCATTTCTTTCAAGTTAAAATAGATATAAATTGAAAGCTTCCCTTTTTTAACTTAAAAATTGTGAAAAATTATGAATAACATTTGATATGGTTAGAGAATCTTATCCCTTAGGTATTTTTAGGTTCCACTTTGGGGTTATAAAATGGGTAAAAATAAAAAAAGAAGAGAAAAGCTCATGTTTGTGACTTGAAAAGATTATTTTTCATATTTTCTCCCAATTTTCTGCTAAGACATGGTTAAAAGTAAAATACTTTTGACCATTTCTAAGTCTCTTGAGTAAAAACCTTGTGAGAATGGGTTTGATTTTCGGGAATTGTTCTATTTTCCTAAAGATCTTAAAAGTCAAGATTGAAGAAAGAGATGTTTCTTGTTGGGTGGGGACCCAAATATGGATTGAAAGAGAGTACAGTAAAGGAAGGATAAGGCTATTTAAACATTTTGAATGACCTGTATAAAATGCAGGTATGATATTCTTTGGCCCGTTAATTAATTCTTGGTACTAACTGTTTTGACGTTTTCACACATTGCCCCATTGCAAATGGGGACCCCTACTTTTTTTGCTTTTTGGAGTAGTTGTCTTAGTTTAGTTGCCTAGCTTAGCAGTAGTTTTGGTGCTTTTAACCGCTTACTTGAGAGAGGATGTAATGCGATTTCTAGGTCATATCCAGGCAGGAGTTCCATGATGAAGATTCGGGGTGATTTAATAATCCTCAAGCAAATCTATATTTCAATGGATAATGATAACTGATAGGTGAGGGATGTGTGAAAGTGTGAAACTTGGAATATCAGTTGCTTCATGAGAGGGAGTCCGCCTTTCCATCCTTCCGTCCATCTCACATCCATATCCTTTACGCCTTCCCTAGCCGTGACATCCTTCATGCCTCTCTCTCCTCCCTTCCTTTCATATGCTACCCTTCTTTCCATCTACACATTCTCTAACTCACATCTCACTTCCCTTACCCCTTCACCTACCTAACACCCATCCCATCCTAGCCTATCCTTCACTACCCTTTCATCTCCCACATCCTTCATCCCTTATACCTCCCATTCCCTTAGCATAACCCTTCACTCACCATCCCTTATACCTCCTAACCGTGGCATTCATCATACCTCCCAACCTCACCTTCCTTACATCCTCCATCCTCCACCTTACCATCCCTTATCCCTCCCTTTGCCCCGACACGTTATCTCTTCACATCCCTTACACCCCCCTTTTTCCCAGCATCTCCTTATCTTCATATCCTTCACTATCCCCTGTCTCGTGACACATTCTTTCCTTATATCCCTTACACCCCCCTTCCACGCGGCACATCCCCCACATCCATATCCCTTATGTCTCTCTTTCCCCAACACTCTTCACTTTCACGTGGCACCTTTCCTTAACACTCTTCACTTTCAACCCACAACATCTCTTCATCCCTCCCTTCCATGTCATTGCTTGGGCCCCACCAAACTCTAAGATGAAGGAAAAGTTCTAAGGAATTTTTTTAAAAAAAGGGGAGAACATCCACCTCACTATTCCCTTTGACCTCTAATTATGGCACAGGCTTAAGGCCCTTAAATCCACAATGAGGCTTTAAGGAATAAGGAAGCTGGCCTTTGAAGTAAAGGACATGTCACATAAATAAAACACTGGAGATTTAAATTCAAATAAGGTAAAATCGGACATAAAAAGGGTTCTTATCAAGCATTGAAGCTAGTATTGCTGGCCTAAACAAAGACAAATTTCTGCCTATCAGATCATAAAAAGAGAGCAGAAAGCAGAGAGAAAGATTTGAACAAGCATTAAGGTTGGAATTCAAGCGATACCAACGAAGTTGATCAGCCACCAAGAGCAATATCAGCCATATTAAATTCAAGCAAACAACATGTAGATGGCAGCCCTAAATCAAGGAGGATTCAAAAGGTGAAGGCAAGCAAAATTTGATTAGTCAGATCATTGCATGCAAATGGAGCTCTTAGGACTGATTTAGCAGTGAAGATTCTTGTTCACACAAAGATAAAAAAAGATTTTCACCAAAAGACTTTGTGCAAATGAACACAAAAACACCGATCAGTCTTAGTGAGAAGGGCAATCAACTTTGATCAAGAGCACTTACATTTACAAATGAAGAGTAAAACACTGGTTTGCCTAGTGTCATCAAAAGGATCAAGGTTTGATCAAACATATCAACTCATACTAATGAGGCCTTGAAGGCTGATTTGCCTAGAAGCTGCAAAAGAATCAAAAGGTGATCAAAATCTGATCAACCCAACCTGCTGGTACAAATGAAGCCTGAAAAATTCGATTTGCCTTGGTATAATATAACAATCAAAATCTAATCAAACATGTGTGTTGATGCAAATGAAAGACAAAACACCGCCCAGCTAGCAAATTGCTACAAATGAAGCACTTGAGACCAAAATCTAATACAAATGAGGGTTAAAATGCCGCCAGCACATAATACAAATGAATCATCAAATGCCACCTAGGTTGAAGTAAACAAGTTTAAGATTTGCACCTTTTGCAAATGATCTTCCAAATACTGCCAAGATCTCATGCAAATAAAACTCCAATAACTGATTTAGCAAGAGGGGTTTTGTTCATGCAAGAATGAGAAATGCTTTCCACCAAATGACTTTAGTACAAACGAAGCCTAAAATGCCGCCACATCAAGTTTGACTTGGGAGAGGAGGAAATGCTACAAACGAATTGCAAAACACCGAAATACAATTGAAAGGGAAAAGGCCAAAATCAAGATGCAATTGAAATGAAAAATCTCGAACCACGGATGAAGATCAAAACACTGAACTACAAATGAAGGGTAAAATACCGCCCAAGTGTGGTAATACAAATGGATATAAAAATGTTGATCAAGTTTGATATTGAAAAAATGAATGCAAGGTTAAATCCCGCCAATGTTATGTGATGCAAATGAAGGTCTAAATACCGATCAAGGTCTTGTGATACAAATGAAAGAGAAATGACCAATTGAATTGATGAATATCACAAAGGCAAAATTATGATGTAATTGAAAGTGCAAAGCCATAAGTACGAATAGAGCCTTGGAGACCGATTCACTTAAGAAAAATAAGACCATTCCAAATGGATCAAATCAATGTGCTGCTACGAATGAAGGCCGATTGCCTTAACAAATTCACAATGATGAACTCCTTAAACAATTGAAATTACAAACACTGAAGTACAAATGAAGTCTTTAAGACCCCCTTGGTGTGTGTTGTGACCTTTCTCACACATTGCCCCATTGCAAATGGGGACCCTCTCTTTTCCTGCTTTCTAGGGTTTTGTTAGTGTCTTGTGACCTTTCGCTTCAGTTTCACCAAGCCTTGTCCAGTTTTGAACAAGTCAGGCCTTGACGATTGAAAATTAGTTTTTGCAAACCATGTGATTCTAGAATACGAACACCACCAGAGTGCTCGGAAAGGCCAAAGGACGAAGATCGCAATTGATTTGGACGAATTTGGACAACTTTCTATTTTTAGAAAGTTTGCTTTTTTTTTAATTTTTCCTATTTTTTAGGAAGTTTTGTTTTTGGCACTTTCAGCCCGATCCTCGGTATGGCTATTTTTAGAAAGTTTTCCCTATTTTTTAGGGATGTCTGCTTTTTTGTTTTTTCGGGATGCGAACCTAGGGTTTACACTTGCACCACTGACCAACTTCAATCGGAACTCGAAAATTCCAAGTTTTGACCTAAAAAAGCTAAATCCCTAGATTTTAGGCTTTTTTGCTTTTTCGGGATGCGAACCTAGGGTTTACACTTGCACCACTGACCAGCTTCGACTGGAACTCAAAAATTCCAAGTTTTGACCTAAAAAGCTAAATCCCTAGATTTAGGCTTTCTACTGCTTCAGATGATCCACCTAGGCGTGGATTTCAAAATTCAAGTTAATCCGGTTAAATTTGATTAAGCTGTGAAATTTTGAAATTTTGAAGAATTTTTCTAAGTCTGGCTAATGAAGGTTTCAGAGTATGGTTGCAAGATCAAATGATGTGGGAGGCCATGAAGAGAAGACCCTTCAAAGTCCGCCATGTTTTGGAAGAGGCCATGATGGCCAACACTCTAAAGTCCGCCATGTTTTGAAAGAGGCCATGATGGCCAACGCTTCAAAGTCCGCCATGTTTTGGAAGAGGCCATGATGGCCAACGCTCTAAAGTCCGCCATGATTTGGAAGAGGCCATGATAGCCAACACACCAAAGTCCGCCTTAAGGAGAAGGTCAAGAAGTCTGCCCAAGGTCTTGGTGCTTGAAGTCCGCCCATGATGGTGTGCAAGTCGCCTAGGCCAACACCCAAAGTCCGCCCTATGCCAAGTCCAAACTCCGCCCTATGCCTTAGCCAAAATTCGCCTTGATTGAGCTTTGCCTAAAGTCCGCCCAAGGTTAGGAGGGTCATGAGGAGAGTTCACCAAAGTCCGCCCAAGGTAAGGAGCGACATGCAAAGTCCGCCTAGGCCATGTGGGAGCCTTCCCCAAAGTCCGCCATCCTAGACATGCATTCAAACTCCGCCCAAAATCTTCACATGGGGAAGTGCCACCAAACTTCGCCCTTGGCCATGTGAAGTCATCAAAGTCCTAGGGGATGTGTTTCAAAGTCCGCCCTAGGGGATATGTGCTAAAAAGTCCGCCCTTGGCCAAAAATTCGCCTTGATAGAGCCACCTTCAAAGTCCGCCAAGGTTTGGAGGGCCATGGGGAGATGCCACCAAAGTCCGCCAAGGTTAGGAGGGCCATGAGGAGAGGTCTCCCAAGTCCGCCCAAGATAGAGAGCAACCTCCAAAGTCCACCATACCACACGGGAAGGCCCTCTAAACTCCGCCATACCTTGGAGAGGTAGGCAAAGTCCGCCAAAACTTGAAGAAGATGAAGATAAACTTCCAAAAGTCCACCTACACATGGAAGGTCAAACAAAATCAACATGATGTCACAAAAATCCACAGAGATTTCAAAATTAAATCCAAAATGAAGAAAATATCTAAGGATTATTAAATATCTTCAAAGTTAAATCCAAAATGGAAAGTTTTTTTTGAAAGAGAATATTGGAGAATTATTGGATATTTTCAAACTTAAATCAAAATGGAAAGTTTTTTTGAGATATTTTCTTAAAACTGGGAAACATGAAGTGAAAATTAGAAGTATGAGTTGGAAGATTTTAAGGGTTTCTACTTGAAGATTTAACCTTGTCTACAAATACTTCATTATCAACTTCATTATTACACCAAGAAGTTCAAAGTTACTAAGGAGAGCTTAGTGAAGTATTTCAGTCTGAAGATCATCTGGAGAAAGTTTTTGCTGGAAGTTAGATAACTTTTTTAACAAAAGTTTTACAGATTTTTGGAGAAAGGCAACTAGTACGAGGAAGAATTATCTAAACTTTTCTGAATTTTCTGAGTATTTTGGAGAAAATTCTAGCCTTACTTCTATCCAAGTCGGAGGTTGAATCAAAATTATGATTTTTCTGAATATTTTCCAGAATTTAATAAATGATTTTTTTTCGAAAATTTTGGAGAAAGAAAATCATTTTTTTTGGCTAAGTATGAATTTTTTTGAAAGTTTTGACACTTGGTGGTAACTACAACCAGCCTTAAGATTGAGGATTTTTGAGGTGAAAATCCAATTCTTTTGGCTAAGTATGGGAATAAAATGGAAATTTTCCAACACTTACCCATTTCGCAGCCCCGTTGTTTTCGAAACTTTGCAAATTATTTTCTAACTTAAAATTTCATTGTTTGTCTGCAGGCCCTAGACATTATGAAATTTCAAGTAGACAAAGATGCTCCTCCCAAGTCGAGGATGACTTCAAAATGGAAGAACATCAGCGACACCAACCTTGGACACATCAATCTGAGGGAATTTAAGAAGCGAATGTTTGGTCTGGACAACCTTGTGCCTACCACCATTGCGCGAAAGATGATGAAGAGTGGCATCGTGCATGCTGCAAGCTTCCTCCCCACCATGCAGTGCAATGAACTAGTAGTCGAATGTGCCAAACACTACAACCCCATTAGTAAGGACATTGTTGCACCTGATGGAAGAGTGCTGGCGAATATCAGTGATGAGGCCATCAGAGAGGCCTTCAGGATCCCAGAGTACCACAACACAATGTATATGACAAAGGACGAAGCTAACAGTCTGTACTAGGACCACCTAGAGGAATATGATGCCATAGTTAACCATTCCTGGCCAGACAAGCCGAGGAAGGGCGCCTCCAAACTCTAGAGGAAGAGCCTAGTGCGAGCATACTTCAAGGAGGACATCAGAGACATGATTCTCCTGCTCAATAGAATAATGGGAAATCCTCAGGGAGCTCCATTCGAACCCTGGATGTATTATTTCATTAATGAAATAATCAATGGAGTAAAAATGATAGACTGGGCCAAGATGATCAGCAACAACGTAGATAGCCAACTGAGGAACCTGGAGACGAATAGGACTTTCTTCATGAGTTCTTACTTGTTTTATTCCTTAGCCAGGACCTACAGGTACAAAGGTCTCACTTGTAGAGGAGAAGTTGGGAACAAGGAGAACCAGTTTCCAGTGTATGATTGCTATCCCCAGCTCCACATGGAGGAGAAATTCCATTTCAAAAGAGTGAATGATACCTTCCCAATGCACATTACCCGGACACTTCAAGGTGGGCTGCACCAGAGGCTCTCTCAAGAGTCTATGGACTTCATCGGTCGGTTTGGGTGTTGGTACATCCAATATCCAAAATTCACTTACCTCCGAATTAAAGGATTCTCCGGGCCTCCATACAAGCTTCCAGCTTACCCTACCAACCGAGTGGTGTTGCTCGAGGTTGTGAGACAATTGGAGGAATATATAGTGATTCAAAGGGATAAGCAGAAGAAGGTAGGAACGTCCTCACTTACAATTGGCAATGGGCTGGAAACATGTCCATCATCACAAGCTGCTGCAACCGTTGAGAAGGAGCTGGCTTGTTATCCCTTCTATCAATACAAGGCAAGAAGGAATTTCGATCCATTCCATAGGATAAAGAAGGTCGAAGGAACAACGTTTGAGCACAGACTGGATCTAGAAGACTACTGGGCTAATGCAACCGATAGCTTCGAGATCAGGAAGAGATTTTGGTCAAGAATCCCTTTGAGTATGGTGAGAGCAACAAAAGTATTCAGAGTTGCCGATCAGGTAGAAGAAAGCCTAGAACTTCAACAACCGGGCTTTGAAAAGATGAGAAATGAATCCTTAGTTTTAATAGATTGGACAGAGGGAGAGAAATTAGATCTAGCAGACCTCATGAGGTCGGTGGTTGAGTATTCAAGGTGGTGGGCGTCTGAAAAGACAAAGCAGTTGAAGGCCAAAGGTGTGACCTTGACTTACGAATTAATGGGATTAGATGATACTCTGTCCATCAATCCTTGTACCTCCGCCAGGGATGTTCGAAATCCAGAAAGTGTTGGGTCTCAAAAGAGGAAGGAGTTGGTTGGAAGCTCCACAAAGTTTATAGGGAAAAGGGTTGTAGGTGAAAGAAGAGAGTCCAGCGAAGGCCATTCCATCCTAAGTGCTGATTCCATTGCGCCCGATCAGAATGCAATTGGGGAGCAAGAGATGAACATCTGCATGATTGATGATGAAGTAAGAGTGCTTTCTCAACCAGTTAAGGAAGTAGTGGAAGAGGTCTTCCAAAGTCCAGACAGAGAGAAAACTGAAGCACCTACAGTCTTCTTGGATGGCATACCAGCAAACCCAGGATAGGCAGATGATGAGTTTGACCAGAACACTGTAGAGCAATCAACCATTCCGGATTGGCTGAGAGAAAGGATAAAGACCAAGGTTTCCAAGGAGGCCTACTCCGAAGAGGTCACTGCAGCATTTCTGGAGAAGGTGAATGAACCCACTATAACTAAACCACCCAAACCCGCCAGGAAGTTCTCCTTAATTCAGAGAGATAGTGCAGGATTCAGGACAGTCCAGATAGCGGTGCCCAAAGAAGGGAAGACTAGAGACAATGTCACCGCGGATGATTACAAGGTTACCACCATAGAGCTGGGTAAGCCCACCCAGGACCAAGAGGTCCAATATTTTGACGACTCCTGCAACGTTCTAAAGGCGAGTCTAGCTCACGAAAAGGAAAAGAGGAAGAAGGTTGAAGAAGAGAACCAACAGTGGAGGAAGTATGTTCTCCATCTTACTAGTCCACTCAACCGTGAGATCCCAGTTACCCCGCCACAACCTCTTCAGCAGGGATCAATGAAAGACTATGATGATATGAAGGGCTCGTACACTCAAGCAAAGGAGTGGATTTCAGACGCTTCGGTGCGTGTTGACACATTGGTGGAAAATTTAGTATCAGCACGAGTCAGCCTCTTTACTGATCGATCGTATCCGGGATCTAGCCTCCAATTGGGAAGAAGTGGATGAAATTCAGAATGAACTACTCTTACATCTGAAGGTTATCCGAGGCATGTCAAAGAGAAGCTTAGCGGATGCAGGTATCATACAGACAGGAGACAGGTATGACTTCAGCACATGGTACTATACTCTGGTCACTCGGATTGAGGTTCTGAAGAAATCTGAGACCAAGTGCTTTGAGACAGAGGCAAGTGTTAGAGAGATCCTGGGCAAGGTATTCCGTGTGGCGTCAGAGATCTGGAAGAAGGAAAGCCTAAGGCAGAAGCATTTACAAGCAGAAAACCTGAGAGCCAGGATTCAGGCAAGCTTCTTTAAGGATTCAGGGATGATTGACAAAGGCGATCTTTCAAAGATTGCAAACTTCCTCTCCATCGATGAGAACTTCCTCACCCAAGCAGTTGAGTGGGAAGGCATTCTTGCCACATGTACTGATGATGTGGACATCATCGACTTCCAGATTGGTAGTTTGCCAAGTGTCACCATGGAGGAGGTGAAGCTCATTGTGTCCAGATACGTCGAATCTCTAAAAGAAGAAAGTGGCCACTCACCTAAGTGAAATTAGCAGCTGCGCCACGTGTCACTCTTTCATTTGTTTGAGCTGATAGTATTTTGGGAAACCCTAATTAGGGTTTAAGACTTTCAATCTTGGCCCTTGATCGCTGTTTGATCTCGGCCATTCATTCATTTTGAAAAACTATATAAGGTTGCCTCCTCTCATTTGGAGAGTGTGAGTTTTTTGATGTATTGTTGCGTAAGGTCATTTCTAGATAATATATTGCATGTGCGCTGCTTTGTAATCCCTATTGTTTGAATGATTTGCATGGTTTCAATTTCCTCAACATTTAGTTAAAATTAATCTAGATTTGCTTTCATTGTTGTTAATTTGAATGAAGGATTTGATAAGTGTCAATTGATGGTGTATCTCCGCTCATACTTTTGGTAAATGGATGATTTCCATTTTACCGTGCAAAGTTAGTTTGAGCCTGTCCTCTGTGCATCCCAACATCTCGATCATAAGCACAACCCATCGAAGATTGCACCGAGTTTGTGTAGTTGTCCCTAGTGTGGCGAAACAAAGTTTGGTTTCTCGAGAGCATCCAGTTGATACCGTCTCCAGAGTTCATAGGATTAGATTAGCCTTCCTAAACCCTATCTCTTTTCTCCTTTCTTTTGAAAGTCTTAATCCCAGAAAATTCCCCCCCGAAAAAAGAAGAGCCTAAAATTGCTAAATGCATCTAAGTCCAGCAGTTCAAGATACTTGTTAAACGTAAGTCCCCCTTGAAATATCAGCATACACTACCCAAGAAGCTATTCCACTAAAGTCGCTTGTTTGCACATATAGACCTTGGAATCAATAGTGATTTTTCAGGAGAGGATAGAATACCTTCGAGCATCCTATCCTAATGTTTGGTAGATGATAAAACAGACACCAACAGTGTGGAAGTACAAATGGTTTGATATTCACCGCTCAAGTTGCTATGAATGAAGATCAAAATCTTGAAATGCAAAGGAGAGTGAAAAAGACCCAAGTCATGATACAAATGGTTTGACAATCACCGATTAGTGGATGCAAATGAACATGAATTCATTGATCACACTAATGCAAATACAAAACAAAAGAAAAATGCCGACCCCCCCTTTTAGCACATGAGATTCAAGTCGGCTGTCATAAGGATAAGAGTGCCCAGCAAATAGAAAGTTAATAAACATTTTTATTTACATATGATTTAATTGGGCCTAGAAGAGATTAAGGTGAAGAGTGGTGACTCTTGGACATGCAGCTCCTATATAAAGAGATGTTTTCAAGTTCATTTCAAACATCTCTCAAGGCAATCAAGCAATTTCAAATTGGATCTGCATTTCAAGGCAGTGAATTTCACCTAATATTGTGATTTTACAATTAACTTTTGATCATTGCATTTGATCAAAAAATACATTGAAGGCAAATCAAGTCAATATTTTGTGAAAATTAACATTTTAGTAGACCTCAAATGGCTTGAAAATCAGAGATGCAAGTCTAAAATCAGACTTAAGATAGTCATTTCTAGGATTAGTAATAAGTGAGCAAGGGCTATTATATATGCATTCTTTAGAAGTTTTCAAGTATTGCTCCTCATTTGTAGTTATTCTTTAAGGAGTTTTCCTTGTTCTTGCAGGTGTGATACAATGTAAAGGAGTCAAGGTTTCAAAAGCATGGAAGAAGATTCAAAACATTGCAAAGATGAAGGACTTAGGTTCAACAACAAGACAACATCAAGGCAAGGTTCACACTACAAGGAGGTGATGAGAAATTAAGGATTCCATAACATGAAGTCAAGAAAGACACCAAGGAATGACAAGATTAAGATCATGAATAAGGGAAGATCAACCATCATTATCATGTTGAGAAAATTGAATAATGTTGAATATCAAGAGATATTGTTCAAACACTTTGTATTGATCTGTCAAGTCTACAAGTGCAAATTGAGGTGTCATCCTTGTCATCATTCCACCAATCAAGAGGTTCCACATCAACATGTCTAGATGCAATGCACCTGACTCATCCTATGGAGGCACAAACTTTGAGCTACCTACTCTCATATTTCATTGGTTCGCATTCAATATTGAACCTGTGTAATTTTCTCATTGGTCAAAAGGAGTTTGTTATCACAAACCCTAATTAGGGTTTTCATCTTGTAATTTTGGCCATTGATTGTGAACAATCTGAGCCATTCATTGTAAAGCGCTATCTATATAAGCCTCATTTTTCTCATTTGTAAGGAGTTAACAGTTAGTAGCAGGCGAATGGAGAATACATAACAATAGAGTAGAAGATAGATAAGGGGAAGGCAAAGATTGTTGCCAAGACTTTGCTGTAAAGAGCATATGATTTCATTGAAGCTATGGTGAATTTGATGTGTTATTTCAACAAGTTACATGGTCTCTACTTCTCGATTCATTTTCATGTTGTTTAGATGAATGAAAGAACTATGTGTATGATCAATGGTGGAATTCATATATCCATACCACTAGCAATTTGCTGATTATAAGTTTGCCTTGTGTGGTCAATTGGAATCCTTAAATAAGCCTAACTTCAATTGCTATTCACACTTTTATATGCATTGCTTTGATGGTATTCTTGTTGTTGATAGTGATTTGAACATCATGTACTTAGAAGATCTCACTAAGCTTTGTGGAGTTGTTGCTTTCCATGTCAAAGCAAGGCTTAGTCGAATTTTACCAAAGATTGTCCATCGTTCCTACATTCTTAGGATTAGATTAGAATCCCTAAACCTTATGTCTTTTGCCCTTTTTTAAAATCAAGTTAATTTCCACATTCCAGCAGTATTCCAACCAAGTTCATGCATCAACGTAAGTCCACCTTGGATTACCAGCAAATCACATTAACCTTTGACCTATCCACACGTCAAGACCTGACTATAGAAACCTTGGAGTCGTCTAGGGTGATCACATAATTCAGCATCCGAGGATATTTTGATCAAGAGAGGATAGAATGCCTTTGGTATTTTATTTTGTGTTGCATAGTGTATAAAAAACACATCAACACTAACCAACTTAATTTTGTATGTATATGTTATTTAATGAAATTAGAAAGACCAGCAAAGCACCCCTCAGATATACACCTGATATATCTGATACACAGGTTTGATCTAATGTGAAATCTGTCTTTGGATTCATTTCCGTAAGAACCCACCTGGACTGTCTGTTGCCTGCCTGGTGTCTAATCTTCACTTTTGTCATAATATGCTAACTGATCACATGTTGAAATTTGTTATCTCTCATATTAGAGTTTAAGGTTTTTGACTACCCTTAACTGCACCAAACTCCTAGATGGGAATTTGAATTCATCCCTGTCTGAACTGATCTCCAAGTCCTATACCCAGTATCTTCTGTATTGGTGTGAATCTTCTGCTCCATGCAACAAACTCTGTGCTGATCTCTAACAGCCATTGTGTTGATTCAGATTCTTTTGCTTTGATATTAGGCTTCCGTTTGAAGCTGTTTCTCTTCAATCAAGAACATTTCCTGGTGCGATCCAAAACTGAGAAAAATTCCTAGAGACAGAGTGGAAGAGTCTTGATTCCTTCCGACACAATTTCCTGTCAAATATATTCATGGTCTAACCCCTGTGCGAAACAGAATAGATAATGGATGCACATTTACATGGTCATTGTATTAGTTAATTAGTGGTTGTCTTAATCCCATGGGATGTATCATCTTTCTAACTCCGAAACAGGTACACAGCTTAGAATGCTGCAGGAGCTATATTATAATTTTTCAAAATATTCATAGTCATTCAATGGGTGTCGGTGATGGTCATATAAATTTTTGTGAATAACTGCTGGTTTGCAGCTCACTGTTTATTTTCTAGATATTTATAAACAGAGTCAGAACTTATAATTAAATCATAGTTAGGACGATTTAGGACTTTTTACTTCTGTATTTGAGATCAAATGAAGGTTCTATATTTTTCTCCAATTTTGTGCAATATATTTCTTCATAATAGCTGGTAGCTCACACCATTTAATGGATAAATTGTTCGAATTTGAACTACAGGAGCTTATAGATGTGGAAGGAGATGGCATGGCAGATATGGTATTCCGCTGTATTCAAGAAATGGACATAGACAATCGCATGACTGTATGTGACTTCTTTTCTAACATAGATCTGTTGCTACCAAAGGCTATTTTTTGTGTGTAGTTGCCCTCAATTTATGAGCATCCTTATAGATTTTAAAAATGTCCTTTTTAAATTATATATAGAGATTTTCAAAAGCTTTCTTTCAATGTATTTATAAATGGATGCTATCTGAATAGGATTATAGTTCATTATATTTGCACCCGAAATTAATCTCAAACATTAAGGCTAGGTAAGATAGACTTTGTTGCCTAAATCCTTGTTCAATTGAGAAAAAATGTTTTTCTTTGAGAAGTACCTACCTATGGAGTCTGGTTTGGATGATATTGTGTGTTTAGAAAATATCCTTTTTGAATGTCTATAGAGATTTAAAAAACTTTCTTTCAGCGTGTTTAAATGGATGTTATCTGAATTGGAATATTTTTTATTTTATTTGCTCCTAAAATAAATCTCAAGCATCAAGATTCGGTAAGATAGACTCTGTTGTCTGAATCATTGATCAATCGAGAACAATTGTTTAGCTTTGAGAACTACCTAGATACTTGTGTGTTTAATTCTAGAATGACACAGATAAAGATAGGTTCAAAGAAAAAATGAAATATCGTGCCAATGACTAACCAAAAAGGAAAACAATAGGTGGAACACAAAACTGAGATAAAAATAAAAATGATTTGTTTTGATGTATGTTATGCATGCACCGGTATTTAAATTTGTGTTCTGGGGCCCGGGGGTTAGATGTGTGACTGTCAGAAAGAAAAAAAGAAAAAAAGAAATTATAAAACTACCTACAAATGATTAAATTAGGCCAATGGAAGTAGAGGTTATAGTAGTTAATATGAAATGTTCCCCAAACAAACTGTGCGGAAACCCTAATGCTAGCTTGAAGTTGAAATTGAATGAAATGTACAGCCAAAGTGAATTTAAATTCAAATATAAGTTTGCAGTCTAGGTTCAAAAATATATGACACCCTAGTTAGCTGGAAGTGACCCACAATATTACACAATATTATTATTATATTTCCCACAAGATTCTGAATCACCATGTAGAACATTCAATTGAATTTATGAAATCTTTGAAGTCACAAAGGGCTTGGGCGATCTGATGCAGGTGTATGGCCGGCCTTAAATAACCCCTGGTCAGACAGCTCCTAATGTACTGTAGTTCCCAATGACTGTATTAGTGTATTTATCTCCTTAATGTATGTGCAGTCCAATCCTGGATGCATATGGCAGTGGTATAAGACTCAGATTCAGCAAGCTGATTTTTAATTTGGACTTGGGACTTGACACTCGGACTCAGCAAAGACTTGGCAAATTGAAAAAATCATGAAATTTACAGATTTTTAAGGATTCAAAACTTGTTTAAAGCACCCTTTAAGAAGTAAACTTTAGAGACATGATAAACTAATCAAATAGAAGCTGCTTTGACCATATACACAAGTAGACAACAATCACATGAGTATAAAAATGAATTATAATTTTTAGTTGAAGGAAACGACATTAGTAGATACATAAATTTAAAATTATAAATATTGTCAAATGTATACAAATCTCATGGATTATGAAATACGTGGCATCAAAACAAATATCAAAACTAAAATTAGAAGTCTATGGCTTAGAGGAGTCTGCATTACTAATCCCATTATCATGGCAAGTCATGCACTGGCGTCTAAGATAGGTCCTGGATAATTATGTAGCCATGATATTTGCTTTTGTCTTAGTGACTCGTGCATATATACACGTGAGGGATTTATTATTAAAGTTTTCTTGATTTCTTCAAGATTGCACATTTTGTTGTCGAGCTCATTAACAAAGAGGAATGGTTATGTAAAAAGATAAACGGTTATGTTCTAGTTTGACCATAGCTAGGATACTAATAGATGGATTGTTCTATGAGTTGTCTATGCAGGGCAGAATTGATTCGTGTTTGCATTATGAACATGGCATTTTGTGACTTCACTTGTATTTAGGAGTACAATGACTATAGTGTGCCAATTTTGCCTATAGCAGTCTTTGTATACTAAACAAGTTGTCCAATGTATGAAACAAGATAATCCTTGAGTGTGGCTTGATTGTGAAGATGTAGAGATTTGCAACATGGGATATGTATTTTGTAGATTTTATGATCATGATTTATTATTGGCTTATTACTTGGTTAGAATTATAGTTTGATGGGGGTTTGGGGGCAACACCCCTTGTGGGGGTTTGGGGGCAACGTCCCCAGTGGGGTTGATGGGAAGCTCCCCTCACAGGGTCTAGTGGTAGTGCTCTTGTCTAGTTCCTTGTCATGATATAGGGCATGGTCAAGGGGCAGAGCCCCTACCACTTAGCCCAAATGAAGACCTTCAAAACCACACCAACTTCATGGTGCATACCATTTTCATACTTTTTTGTAAATCATAGATGGACATGTCATAAACCAAACAAGCATTGAAAGGTTTTAATTTTTTTAAAAAGAAATAACTAAAATGGCCGAGTCTACCTTGCGAGACTTGCTTGGTCTTGCGTGTATGGTGAGTCTTGGAGACTCAGCGAGTTTGATGAGTACCCGATTGTCGAGTCTCCCGAACATGTCTGATGTCACGTGCCTCGAGACTTGTTAAGTCTAGGCGAGTTTGGACATTTCTCGAAACTATATTACACAATCCTTCAACAGAGTTGCATTGCTAGGGTAAACATCGACATTGCACTTGATGATTAGCATTGACTCCTTAGGGTTGATTTGCCACTTTTAAATTCTCAATGGATTAATTCTACTCTGGTGAGGATTGTAGGTGCCACAATTTGACCTTGAACCTGCATAAATAGTGGCGATCTGGCCAAATTCTAGACACCTCTCTATTGATTTTGCTAGTGATTGAATGATGATGACTTTTTGCTTGGCATTAGGGCAAATGTTGAGTGTGATCAACTTCAATTCCTGAAAATGTCTCACAATCATTCAAATTAGTAAACCATGCAACCTTGAAACGAAATTGCCAAAGCTGGAGGCAAGGTTTTTTGTCCACACCTCAAATTTGTAGAGCAGGGAGTTTTGTCCTTGAGTACATACAAAATAGATCTATGACGAAGTTGGAATATCAAAAATTCCATAGTGGAAGTTTTTCCTCCAGTTTGAAAATATACCTTCACACTTTAGGACCCATAGGACCTAAATCTAGACACCAAGTTCTGAGTTGTCAATTAAAATATAAATTTAATATTTTATATTGAAATTTTATTTAATATTTATCTATCTATTTATAGTGTTGAAAAACTCTTTAATCATAATTTTAATAATTGATTATTGGGAAAAGAGGGGATATGACATAATAATAAAAATTCATAGGTAAAGATAGCCTAGAATCAAAACAACAAAAGTATGTTAGTGCTCCTTGGGGACACATCTTTTTCTCAAAATGCTCACGTCCCCTGTAGGGCATGTTTCGAGGATGTGAGGACGGGTAGGAAACATCCCCCTTTTGTTCCCCTTTGCTGCCTAAAAAGTACGAAGGGATGTCTAGCCATCGTTGGGATGGCCAAGGTACGTCTAGATGTGCTCCAACTATCTTGAGGAGGCTAGTTGTTCCCTACAGCTGAACAAATTTTCAAAAGCATTTAATAAAATATATGTTTAATCGAAAAACAAGGATTCCTCCACCCCTTTAAACCAAACCTAGACCCAATACAATCCTCAAAGAACTAAAAGTAAGAAAAGAATCTTATTTTGACAATTTTCAATCTTGTCTAAAATAGCAGCAAGAGAAGAAACAGTAATGAAAAGAGGAGAGAAAAGTGGTGGAAAGAAGGCACTATGGAATCAAATATGTAAGTTTGCCATCTACCATTTGTTTGTTCAAATTCTTTTGCATTTTAAAAAATTTCCGAATACCTATGGAGGGTATTTTGTTTATTTTTCTTTTGTATTAAGCAATGCATTGATGGAGCCGCTAATACCTAGGGAGAATACCATAGAAGAGGTTGGAGTCGCTAATGTTGTACAAGTGGTGATTGATTGAACTTGTGTGTAAGTTAGCTAGCTTGATGGTGGATGGTGCTTATATGGACATTTTTTGGAGCACATGTTGTGTTCATGCATTGATGGACATTGCTAATATATCTTGGATGAAAGCAATGGTGTTAGAGGCTAGAGATGTATAGATGTTGATTTGCAATCATCACACTTCATTTGCTCTGTTAAGGACTTTTTCGAGGAAAGAATTCCTCAAGCTCGTGGATATTAGATATTCCAACTATTTTATTTTGTTAGAGAGGATGATTGAGGTGTGGAAGGCTTTACAACTAATGGTGGTCAATCCAGAGTGGGGTAGATTGTCAGACACAAATACACTTGAAGAAAGAAATGTGAAACAAAACATCCTCGATGATGTTTGGTGGTCCACAATGAGGTAAAAATTGTTGGTTTTATGATTAAATTTTTTAAAAGTTAATTTATTAATGTTTCTAACTTTTAAATTATTTTGATTTTGTGGAATAGCATTCACTTTATATTTGAGTCTTAAATTATTAATTTTTTTTAAAGTTTTAATTTTGTAACTTGTTTGCACTTGCATATAGGTTTGCTCTTTCATTAAGCCTATTGTGCAAACAATAAGATATGCTGATAGAGATTCTCCTAGCCTTGGAGAGATTTATGAGACCTTAGTTAGCATGCTTGGATAGATGAAGCACACCAATTATAGGAGGGATCCTCCTTCGCAATAGGAGCATCTTTGGCCTACTGTGGCGTGACGGTGGAGCATTATGAATACCCCACTTTATATGGCAGACTATGCTCCAAATCCTAGACGATATGTAGCTAGCCCTGGAAGAGTGCCACCATGTCACGGTGAAGAGTTGAAAGAAGGGCTCATTAAGGCCTTTTGAAAAATGTATATTGATGAGGAATCTTCTTTAGTTCACACATAGTGGCTTGCATTTTCAATCTTTGTCGTCCAACCTTCAACAAACCAGAGGTGAGGATTAATAGAGCTACATTAGCTCAAACTAACCTTATTGGATGGTGGATGTGGCATGGCAAGGATGCATTAGAGTTGAGGATACTTGCTAGTTGCCTCCTTTCACAAGTTGCTAGTTTCTCTACCATAGAGAGAAATTGGTCCACATATAGCTTCATCCAATTAGTCAAGTGGAATAACCTTACCTCTAGACAATTAGAGAAGTTGGTGGCCATACGTGGTACCTTCCGGCTATAGGATCAATAGAACCTTGAATATCGCCATACTCTAGCCTCATGTTAGGATGTTGATCACAAAGATGCTATACAATTTGATGGGGAGGAGGCATAAGAGGGATTGGTTGGGGTTCCATTGATTGAGGTAGCCCCTTATAGTGGCAATGAATTGGACTTAGATTCTGATTTTGATGCAAACCTATTAGATGTAGATGCTGATTAGGGACAACTATATATTTTCTATGTTTTGGTCATTTTTTAGTCGAAACTTTCAGACTTTGGACAAGTTTTTGTAATTCTTATATAAGCACATTGATAGTGAAAGCATTTAAATTTTATTATTTTGTTTGTCAACTCGCATGTGAAATCTCAACTCAAGTCTAATGTTATGTATTAAGGCTCTATAATTTCTATGATGAATGCTTTATCAATGTTATCATATGAATATTTGAAATTTCCTTATATTTCTAAAAATGTCATTTTATTTAATGGTTGTTGCATAAAAAACTGTCAAAAAACTCCCATATTGGAAACACATCCCCACATCTCTTTTTGTTTCCAACTTGGAAAGCTTGGGGAAGCATAGAAGTATGTAAGACAAAATAAAGCACCATGCTACTAACAAATTGCAATGAAGGGTGAATGAAAACCTGAAAAACATGTGCTAGTGAAGATTGTAAGAAAATCTACTTGAATATCCTTGTTTGTGTTTGAAATGGAGCCATTGAAGCCTCCTGTAGAATCTCCCCTAACTCCAAGGTTGGTGTAGCACCTATAGTAGAAAAGCAGCTTGTAATGTAAGTATGCCCTTGGGTTAGGAGGGTGGTTGGTAAGTAGTAGATCCATGGCATTGGCTAGGGCATGCCAATGGGAATGAGTAGTCTCATTATGTCGAGGTAGAGTAGGTTCAGGAATCCGAGTAATCTTAGTAGTAATGGTGTGCTAAGAGAAGCATTTTCTAATTGATCTATTAGCTCTAATATATGGAGCTTTGATTTCCAAAGACAATTTTGTGCTACCTATTGCTTGGATAGGTTGGAACAAAGAGGTGATAAATATAGGGGCTATAGAGCTTCTAGACTCCTCCTTGTAAGGATTTGTATCAAATGTTGAAAGCCTGCCAAAGAAAAAGAGCCAAACACTACTATTTTTAATATTTGAAGAAAGTAACTAGATTGTTTCTTGAGTCCCTATAGAGGTAGTGAAATCTTTCTCAAATCTCATAGTAAATGGAGCAATTGAAAATGAAGTGTTCCTTGCCGTGCACCTCCTAAAGGGACTCAACATAGAAAGCTAGCTTGGGGTTGAGTGACTCATAGGGGGGGAAAGCCAAGTGGCATGAATATGTTGTTTGTTGACGTCCTCTCTTGTAGTTCTTGAGAATCAAAAAGCCAATATTGAGAGGTGGGGCAGGGGGGTGAATTGGTATTTGAGCAAATTATTAAAATTAAAGCTCAAAGCAAAGAAACAAAAACTTGAACACAAGAACACTGAGATATATCACGTGGAAAACCCTTTCGGGTGAAAAACCACGGTTCAATTGAAAGTTTTATTAAAAGAGCACCAACTCAAGTATACATAGAGTGAGCACCAACTCACGGTGGGCACCAACCCAACTTGCACAAAAATGAGCACCAACTCGATTTAAGGCTATGAGCACCCTCGATTTATGGCTATGAACACCAACTTACAACCAAACAACACTTAGAGAACATAGAACACTGCTTTCAAAATAAAAGGATTATACAGTTCAAGATCAGATTCCCCTCCTTCAAGTGGTTATCCCATCCAAACATAAAAGTCCAATAGACCACTTTGCACCAATACCTAGATTAATTTTCATACACAGGCTTCAACGAAATTACAATCTCTGATAAGAGTTTACTTTGTCTCCAGAACCATTTCCAAACAAACACAACAACGTACATAGTCCATCATGACTCCTCTCAGGAAATTTTTGCGATTGATTCTTTCTACTACAATCACCCAACAAAGACATTCCCCATGATACCTAGCCATAATTTCTGACCCTGTACACAATTGTTATGCCCAATGTATTGAAGATTGTTAAACAACTTAGCAAATCATGGCCATTCATATTAACTTCCACGAACTCTGTAGGTAGTCCATCCACGCCAAAATCGGTTCATACATAAATGCGACCACAGATAATTATCGGTAGTGAAAGAAAGTAATGCACAATGCACAGGTCGTTTTTTTTAAAGGAAAAAGACGTTCATATTAAATTTCCGGAGAGCCTCCCCAAAAAAAAGAAAACGAACCCCACAATAACAGAGTCGACACACGAAGAGTTATCGACACTTCATCAAATTCCATTCCCCACGTCTTCTAATAATGTCATCTTTATTTCTGAGAGGTAACGTAGCCCCTTATCATCAAAATCTGCTCTTCGAATCACCACTCACTCATAAAAAATGGAGTTCGAATTTAATTTTTCTTGCCGCTATCAACACTCCGCACCTCCACAACGGCAAAAAAAGAAACACCACATTTGAAATATGAAATCGCACGATGAAAAAAAAAAACCGATGGGGTGCATACAAGGATCACGACTTCTGCCTGAGAAGCCGTTTTAAAAACACCTTGCAGAAATTAAACTCCATCCGACACGAATAAAAATTCCACGACTCACCCAAAATTTGCATAATTTAAAAAAAAGAGCCGCCAAGAAATAAATATATCAAAACGTCTTTCCAAAATGAAAGACCACATCCTGATCTTGCAGAAAATATTCTTCAGGAGTTGATTCAAAAAAAAACTTTACCATACTTGGATCTCCAAAAACAATTAGTAAGAGAAAATCGATTCACTAAGAATCGGGTCCCACAAAGAACAAAACCTCTCTGTTGACTTTTCAAGGTGATGTGGCATGAGCGTTGAACAATGCTGCTGATTCAGCTGCTAACATGAATATACATCTCCAGCAAGTAGGTACACACACAAGTCAAGCAGCTCAAGCTGGTTAAGCTGTTCAAGCAGCTCAAACATCTTGACATCAATGACTAAAAAATTTAACAATCTCCCCCATTTTTGTCATTGATGGCAACACCATCTTTACCTGAAACCAAAAGAATAAAACATCTCCATTTCTCCCGTTGAAGTTCTGCTCCCCCTTTGACATCAATGACTGATACAAAACTGCAAACAAATGAAATCCAGTGAATAAACCTGCAAAAACTGAATTGGGGTATAAAATAAGACAATAGATGCTACCCCCAAGTAATACAACCCTTTAATGATGGAGTGAAACCACTCCTAACTGCTGTCTTAACCTTTCAAAAGTGTCTCTAGGCAAAGGGTTTGTAAAACATCTGCAAGCTGATCCTTAGTAGAAACATATACAAGCTTCACTTGCTGATCACTAACTTGTTCACGCAAAAAGTGATACTTAATTGGAATGTCCTTAGTTCTAGAGTGTAAAACTGGATTTTTAGATATGCTAATAGAACTCAATTGAGAAATGTGGAAAGAACTATGTCATTCGCCATGACTTCCTACCTTGTGTATATATTTGCAAGATTTGTCACGTATAAAGGATCAATATGCAAAGGTGAAGTCAGGAATGGACAAGGACAATATAGAAGCTATGGATGTTATCCACAACTGGACATGCATAAGATTGAGGACTATAGGAGGTGAATGATGCATTCACCATGTATATTACAAGGATGTTGCAAGGCGGACTCCACAAGAGGTTCTCCAAAGAGGCAACAAAATTAATTGAACAATATGGATCGTGGTACGTACAGTTTCCCACTTTCACATACCTAAGGATTCAGGGATTCAGATCCGAACCATTCAAGCT
This sequence comes from Cryptomeria japonica, assembly GCF_030272615.1. Taxonomy (NCBI): domain Eukaryota; kingdom Viridiplantae; phylum Streptophyta; class Pinopsida; order Cupressales; family Cupressaceae; genus Cryptomeria; species Cryptomeria japonica. Next base: position 519,379,161 of record NC_081413.1, read on the forward strand.
TCCTAGGTATCCTACAGACAAAATGATCCTTCTTGGGGTGGTGAGACAACTTATGGAATTCGATTTCATCTAGAAGGAGAAGCACAAAACAGGAATGACTTTTCGTATTGCTGTAGGGAAAACTTTGAAAGTGTGCCAATTTGTCGCTGCAGCTAGTACAGTGATTGATGAGCTTGCATTCTATCGCCTTGGAACCTATAAGAAAAGAGACAGATTTGATCCGCATAAGAATGTTGAAAGGATCAGAGGGGACAAATTCATACACAAGGTGGACATTGAAGATTACAGGGCTAACTTGATAGATGAACAAGCAATGAAGAGGAGAATGTGGTCTAGGATGTCCGTAGACTTCATAAGGAAATGTGAACTCTTTCTCATTCTTGATAAGATATTGGATGATAGTGATCGTACTCATCCGTAGTATGAAAATGAAATGAAAAAATCTATCCTATTACCTAGTTGGATTGAGCCAGAGATAACAAATTTGAATGTGCTTATGAGAGATGTCATGGATTTCTCCAGAGAGTGTTTAGACAAGCAGTTGAACAGATTGATAGATATGGGTGTTGTTTTTACATACGAGAAGATGAAACAAGAGGAATCCTCCCTTGAAGATGATCATAGAACAATTAGCGATGTAAGGATTCATGCAGATGAGGAGAGTCATGCTCCTAAACGCAAGAAGAGTGTGCCTGGAGAATCCAAGGCAAAGGGGAAGGAGATAGTTAGTCAGCCATCAAAGAAGAAGAAGCATAAACCTAGCACTCCTTTGTCTCCCCTTAGTTTCTCATCGATCAAAGAGATTGACATGCCAGAACAGAACAAGGAATTTGAACAATGTTTCAACACAGTGATTTTACCAGAGAACATTCAGGAGTTTCATGCTCCAACACAATCCGCCCCACCTAATGAGATGATGAGCAACTAGGATCTCCTACTGTCCTATTTGAGGTTAGCTTGGGTAATGATGTTCATGACTTGACTAAGGACAAGGAGGATGATGATGCTGTTATCTCGTCATTAAGGGAACTTGATTGGGAAATGTGTCTTGATGGTGGAATGGAAATGTCCACCATTCCCGATTGGTTGATGGAGAGCATGGAGAAAAGTAAGAAGATGGTAGGCCCAACCTATTGATGATATTGATGACTACTTAGCCAGGAGCAGTAAGGAGAAAGAACCTAAGAGGGCTATAAGATACTTTCAAATATAGCTAGAGATGAAACAGGATTGAGGATTGCATAGGTTGCTATCCCAATTGGTAATGTGACTCGAGATGATGCTACTCACATGGATTTCCAGATCACTTCGGTTGCCTTTGGACGGACTACAAAAGAGCAAGAATTCTAGGAACTTGGTGATACAATTCGGGTGATCAATGTGAGGATAGACAAGGAGATTGAGAAGAAAGAAATTTACAGGGAAGAGAATATCAAGTTAAGAGTGTTTATTGCAGGGATAAGGTGTGAGAATCCCGCCTTTGTCTCCCCTATTGCAGTTGATCGTGGACTTAATTATAATCATGAGGCAGCAAGAGATACACTTGCGGAGTTGGGAAACTAGATTGAAGATGTAAAGAGGCAAGCGGATGATTTCCTTACTCATTTTGTCCAGGCATTTGACAGGACAATGGCGCTCATATTTAGGATACAGTATTTGAAGGGAGTTTGGGATGAATTCCAGCCTATTCAAGAGAAGACTATTCCTCGCCTCAGAGTGTTGAAGAAAATTCCAATGTCCACATTGATTCAGGAGAAGGTTGTGCACGCAAGAGATAGATACGATTTCCATGGTTGGTATTGTTCATTGGCCATGCGGAAATCTACTTATGAACATGCACAAAGAGATTGTGCAGAGATGGAAGGATCGATTCAAGAGATACAATTGAGGATCCTTACATCTATTGGGGAATTGTTAGGGGTAGATGTTAGTGTTGCCAGCGGTCTACACTTAGAAGAATATAGAGATAAGATGAAGTTCATGTAGTTCAGTTAGTTGGGTTCTTTGAAGAAGAGTCAAATAGATGATTTGGTTTCCTTGTTGATTCATGTCCATAATTCGTAGAAGCTTATGCCAGATTGGGAGAATACTTTGGATGCTTGTTCCGATGCGTTGGATGTGATTGATGTGTAGCAGGATACTTTGCCCAGCATTACCATGGAGGAATTAGATTCAGTATTTGTTAGATTCCTGGAATATGTTGTAAGAGAAAGGAATGCAGGCTTGTTGTCCTCGATTTTAGCGCGGCTAAAATCGTGAGGCAACCCTACGAAACTGGTCCGTTTCATGCCTCGTGTCCTCCCGCAAAGGTTGATTGACTCCGTCGGTTAGCCTCTTTTGCTTTTCGTCTTTTGTTTTTCTCGTTTTTTTGAAGTTTTTTAGATTTTGCAGTTTTGCCTGCAGGTCGGACTTTAAAGTCTGACCTGCAGGGTGTTTCTTAGATAGAATTGGACATCGGACTTTAAAGTCCGATGTGCAATGTTTTGGCAATCTTCTCTGTAGATCGGACTTTAAAGTCCGACCTGCAGGGTTTTTCTTTGTTAGAATTGCATATCGGACTTCAAAGTCCGATGTGCAATGTTTTGGTTCTTTCCCTGCAGATCGGACTTTAAAGTCTGACCTGCAGGCAATTCTTTTCTTGCAGAGCGGACTTTAAAGTCCGACCTGCAGGGACTTTTCCCTTGCACATCGGACTTTAAAGTCCGATGTGCAGTTTAGCAAGAAGGAAGTTGCATGTCGGACTTTAAAGTTCGACTTGCAAGGAGTCTTTTCCTGCATGATTATTTTTGTTTCAATTCGCCAAGGTCCATGTGCAGGTCGGGGAATTTCTCTGGACCTGCAGGTCTAAGTGCAGGTCGGGGAATTTTTCCCGACCTGCAGGTCTAAGTGCAGGTCGAGGAATTTTTACCGACCTGCAAGTTTGCCTATGTGCAGGTTGGGGAATTTTTCCCGACCTGCAAGTTAAGTTTTGCCCTTCTCGCATTGATTTTCTTTGCACCATCGGACTTTAAAGTCCGATGTGCGAATTTTGAGTTTCCTTCCCAAGTTGCAGATTGGACTTTAAAGTCCGACATGCAGTTGCTTGTCAAGTTTTTCCCTTCCAGGTCGGACTTTAAAGTCCGACCTGCGTATGATGTTGTTTGAACGTGCAGTTCGGACTTTAAAGTCCGACCTGCAGTTTTTCCCATTTTGTCACCTAAGTCATTTCTGACTCCTTTTTCTTGTTCTGATTGATGAAATTTGGTCGTCCGATGGTGATCATTTTCAAAACACTAATGATCCATGTTGAAATGTCCGAGCCCTCTCCCAGCAAATCGACAGAGAAAAGAAGATGCGCTGATGAGATTGTTGATATGGCACTAGACAAAGCTAAGATGCAAGTTGCTTTAGCTCGGTTTGAAGAATTTCAGAAATCCAATGAGGAGGAGAAAGATGAATGAAGTGTCCTCTTTTTGACACTTTCTTTTCATGTAGTTGCATTGTTAGATGCTGCAAGTTTTCTCGCAGCTGCATATTTTCTTTCTGCTGAAGTTGTAGTCAAGTGGGACTGTGTAGTTGAATTAGTCAACCGTGCCCACATTTTTCTCCAACATTTTCCTATATAAGGAGGACCCTCATTTGTAAATAGGATCTTTTTGGCAATGCAACAAAATTCTGCCAGTTTGTATGTGCACTCTAAGACTTTGAGTTTAGATGTAAATCAGATTGTTTTCAATAAAAGAGGCAAGTTGTGTTGAGACTTTGTGCCAATTCAAGTTGTTATGTGACGACATTTTCTAGAGTTGATTGTGAGTTCTGTTCTATTGTGAAAGAGGGATTTAAATTCAATCTTGCAGACTTTGAGCTGCTAATTGTATTTAGAGTTATATGTTTGGTTTTCAGATTTGGTCTTGTAGACTTTGAGCTGCTTATCATATCTGAAACTAGTGTGGAAAGCTAAAGTGGGAAGATAGCTTGTAGACTTTGTGCTGCTTCTATTTTTAAGACTTGTGCATGTGAGTTGAAGGGCATCATGTAGTTAGGCTTTGAGCTGCTACATATTGTGCTTAGTTAGTAGAAAATTATCTAAAAAGGTTGATAGGAGAATAGATAGTTGAAGACTGTGAGCTTTCTTTCTGTTTTCCCGTCCTGGGGAAGTGACGGAGGTCTTTGTGCCTTCATGGAAACTTTGCTTCCCTTTATGTTCCAAAAATCCTACAAAGAAGTCTCGTTTCTGTATTTGTTGTTATTTATTTCCAGTTGCTACTACTTTTCTGTGAAGAGAAAAGAGTATAGTTTTTTTTGAAAGAAGAAGAAAGACTGTTGTCCCACTCATATTAGATTAGTTTAGTTTGTAGATAGGGGGAGTCTTCCCTTAATTAGGAGAGTTTTACTCACACTGTGGTTGAAGCCACAATTTTGTATATTTCCCCAAGTGTACAAAATTTTTAACCAACAAGGCTGAAACCTTCGAGAAGATTCCTGACTTGATGATTAGGCGCTATTTCATTGGGTTACATGTTGGTGGCTCCATTTGTGATGTAAACCCTAATTAGGACAACTTTAGGGCTGTGTTGGCATGATCTTGGACCTTGATTCTAAATGAATCTTGGCCATTCATTTCTTTTGAGATTATATATAATTTCATTGCCTCTCATTTGTAAGGGAGAGATTTTTGAGAATTGTTGGTTATATGCTGTAGATTTGAATACAAGTCATTGTTCCATTGATCGTGATTTTGTTTAAGTCTTGCATGCATTTGTGGTTCTCATTGCCTCCGAGTTAGATTAGATTTTTTTTCAATTATTTTAGATTGAATGGAGGAATTTGTTGAATGCAATTGTGTGGAATCCATCTATCTTGCTAATTGTAAGTGTGCCTTGCGTGGTCAACTCGAATTTTATGCGAACTTAACTTCAATTGTTATACGTCCATTGTTATGCATTGCTTTGAATGGTATCAATGTTTGATGGTAATGATTTGAACATCTTTGAAACATACCTTAGATTGATTTGAACATCTTTGAAATATACCTTAGATGATTGCACTAAGCTTGTGTCAAATTGTTCGATTTGATGGTGAGACCTTTCTTAGTAGGATTCCATTGAATCATTCACCCTTTTCTTGCATTCTAGGCTTTAGAATAGAATTCCTAAACCCTATTCCTTTTGTCTTTTTTTTATAAATCTTTGTTAGATTAGATCAAGAGCTGAATTGCAAAATCTTAAGTCATTGGCATAGCCTACTCCAATTCCAAATCCATGAAAGATTCCCAAATTGAACAATTACGTAAGTCCTCAAGTGAAAACAACATTATCACATCAAACCATTGAGTTACCCACATATCAAGAACTGACCATAGAAACCTTGGAATCGTCATAGTTGATCAGATATTTAGCATCTGAGGTGATTTTGTTCATGAGAGGGTAAAATACCAAGGTATTTTATTCCGTGTTCGTATGTGCATAAAACACACATCAACACTGCGTCACGCTTAAACCCACATTTTACCTTTGTTTTTGCATCGCATTTTGCCCACATTTCGATTGGAATGAGTTTCTTGGGCTTTTTGATGAATTTTTATCGAGCTCGGGTGATTTTTTGGTGAGAACCCACAACGTTTTGTTCGTGAGTTACTCACGCGGGCTTGAAAGTAGTGAGCATATGCAAACTCGGTAGTACTTGCCAAGTTGTTGGATCTATGATCTTGATATTACTATGCTTTTATGGGCTTGATCATAAAGAAATTGAAATTTTTGTTGTTTGTTCTACTCAAGAATTTTTCTAGTAGGAGGAGATCTTGCCATTTATCAATAGCTTTAACAATTGCAAGAATCTCTTTCTTCATAGGGGAGCAATGCTTGTGTAGGCTTCTTATTTTCCTCAAATATTATGCATCTTCCTACACATTTAGTTCAACTCTCTTAGTTATAGTGAGTGGTAAGAGTAGATGTCATCTTTTCATGAGTATAACTCACCTGTTTTTGGGTTATTGGAGTGATATTTTTATTAGTTGCTCTTGCCTCCCCAGTTTTCTAGAGATGCATCCACTCCTATAGCTTTTATTCATTCATGCTATTGTGAATTCTCATAATGCTATTTTTCTTATCGAGCATTTGGATCGTCTAGTTGGAAGTAATTCCATTCAACTATTTTGATTTTATGTTATTGCTAGAATAGATTTATTTGATCTAGTTTCTTGCACTAGGTTTTGGAGGCCTCAGTTTATTTTTTGAATCTAACATGGTATTAGAGCATTTTCTGCTAGTCTAGATTATTTGGTTTCTAGTTTTGAGAGACTCAGGGGGTGGGGGACTAATCTTCCTGCATGCAAATTTTTTGAGAACCTAGTATGCTTTTTTCTTGCATCTTCAAATGATTTGGAGAATTATAAATGTTTGAAAGGAAAAACTAGTGTCTCTAGGGTTCACTCTTTTTTTTTCTTCATTTTGGATGTTTTCATTATTTTAGCAATTTGGGTGGCACTTTTTGCTATCCATTGCATTTAGGTGTCAAAATCCCTATTTCCTTAAAGCTTGTGAATATCACAGAACAAAAAGTCGAAGTTCATTTTACGTTTTACATGTGTTGTTTGATTGAGTTTTATTAGTGATGCAGTTTTTTGGATATCCTAGCTAAAATACAATTGCACCATTGGACTTGATGACACAAAAACCTAAAATTGACTATAAACTTGTTCATACTTGGATTCAAAGGTTGAAGAGGCTCCTTCGTTCTACATTGTTCACAAGGTAGTATAGTCATACCAACCATACTACATGTCATACTAGTTCTTGATAGTATAGAGAATATTCTTCATGTAGTACCAATGTACCTATTGACACCGACAATTGTACTTGTGGAGCATCTTTGATCGAGAGTCTAGAATACCTAATGATATCATTAATATGGATTGCTGATTAGGTGCCAGCAGGGTTGTATAGACTGCTAACATCATTTATATGCAATCCATGCAAATGTTGACATCATCATCCATTGGCTTGTGGGCAAATCCCTCTCCATTGGTACTTTCGGTTGTTAAGGCTGTTTTATGAACATATTCTTTTATTATTATTTGAGGATATCTAGACTTGTAGTCGAACTTACTAAAAACTTACCCTATGGGAACTGTTGAATTAATTAATCCTTATTTGGAATAGGCCAATTTATATCCATAGTAATGGAATTTAAAGGGATATAATTAATTAGCATTCTTGCTTTGCCCTTTTTTTGTTTTTTTTCTATTAAATATAATATAAGCCCAATACAAAAATAACTAAAGTATCAGTTTGCCCCTCTGACCAACATATACATCATAATCTTACCAAGAAGTTGTTTACAATCCAACCTTCCTACCATCTAGAATACATCATAGAAATGGGACTCGAACTCAGCAAAAAAAACTCGGCTCAGACGCGGCTGGACTCAACAAAGTGAAAAACTCAAGAAATTTAGAGATTTTTAAAGATTTAAAACTTGTTTCATGCACCCTTTATTATATACACCTTAAAGACACAATAACATCATCAAATAGAAGCTAATTTGATTACATACACAAGTATACATCAATCACATAAGCATAAACGCAAATTGTCGCTGAAGGAAATAACAAACATATATATAAATATTGTCAAATGTATACAATATTACAAAAGACATGGAATAAAAAATCCATGTCATCATATGATCAAATGTTCCATACAAATATCAAAAGTAAAAGCAACTACAAGCCTATGGCTCAGAGGAGCTTGCATCCCTCCTACGAAGGCGTCTAAGGTAGGTCTTGGATGATTCGGCAGCCATAGCCTCTGCATGTGACACCATGCCAACCTCACCAACATTAGGTATATGAATATCAGTGTCTGCCTCTGGCTCTGCTGTCTCTGCTCGTGCTCTTTGCTCCTTTGCCATGGCTATAGCCTTAGCCTCTCTATCTGCCTGGTCGACCCAATCAATGTCGTTGTCACTAAAGACAGGTTTTGTAACCTCAGTGGTCCACTTGGCTTCAAGATTAACCTCCTCTAGAATGATAGGGGAGATGTCATTTTGTGCACTCCGTTTCTATTTGAGGTAGAGGTTGTAGTGAATAAAGACAAGATCGTTCAACTTCTCCACAGATAATCTATTGCGCCTCTTGGAGTGTATGTGCTCAAACATACTCCAATTGCACTCACAACCAGATGCACTCCATGGTTGGCTCAAAATGCGAATGACCAACTTCTAAATATTTAGTGTTTTTGGGCCAAAAAAGTTCCACCAATTATTTGAAATGAGAAGAATAAAAAAAATCAGTCTCACTTGACTCTCATTTAACGATATATAATAAAATTAAAAGTATGCCTTAGAATGTATTTTTACTTGGCATCATAGTTCTCCTACTTTCTTTGCAGATAGGACGAGAGAAGTTCTCCCCTTGAGCACTAGAAAACAACTGTATCTCTCGCATAATTTCGGTAGTACAACCAGCAGGTGCCATCCACTCTATGACTGAGTATAGCCCACTAAGAACCTCCTCATTCGCCTCGAAAGTAGGGCGGAAATGGAATGCCAGATTAAGATAATATGCTGCTGCATGGATGGGCCTTTAAAGCTGGTTATGCCATCTCATATCAATGATATCCGAAATGGGACGATACCTACTCTCATCTCGTCCATACACGGATCTAATGGCCTCCTTGGCCCTATCCATGCCCTCATATATGTAGCCCATTGTGGGCTTTTCCCCATCCGCAACTTGTAGGAGAACCACCAAGGCTTTAACAAACTGTAAAATTGTAAATATTGTGTAATTTATAAAAATGAACAAATAAGAGAAAATGATGAATAAATTATAAAACAGAAACTTAAATTGTAGAATTTATAAAAAATTTACCTTCACAATCTCAGCATAAGCGGTCCAAAAACCTCCCTCATCAAAAATGCAATTTGCCATATCTATCCCTACAATGGTAGCAACATTGGATGAGGAAGTCCACTCCTCACTAACAATCATATGTCTCAAAGTCGCCTTACACCGAAGCATGGATTGTAATGTAATGAAGTTAGTGGCAAATCTGGTGATTCCAGGACGAGCTAACTCCCTCTACTCCGTGTATTGCCTCATAAGAGCTAACACCCATGAATGATTATATACAAATTTGCAAACATTTTTTGCCCTTTCTTCACATCTCTTAATCCATGGGAGTTTCCCAATATCCTCCAACATGAGGTCAATGCAATGGGTGGCACATGGAGACCAAAATATAGATGGGTGCCTCTCCATCAAAAGTCTACCTGCAGCAACATAATTTGCTACATTATTGGTGACTACCTGCACCACGTTCTCCTCACCTACGTCATGTATCACCTCCTCTATTGCCTCACATAGGAATGTGGCGTTTTTTGTAGTGTGCGGAGGCATCAATGGACTTGATGAAAACAATGCCCCCTGAAATTAAAAACAAAGCAAGATCAATGATCATTCAATCAATCATAAATAAAAAATTCAAAAAAAATTAATGACTAAATGAAATTAAAATTAATCAATCACCTGCAGAAGAAACAAGAAAATTAAGGAGAGTACTATTTCTCCTATCTATCCAACCATCAGTCATAATGGTTCAACCTGTCTTACTCCATATTTGGCGTTGGTCCTATAATTCACCCTTCACATCACGCATTGTCTAACAAAATTGGTTGCCTTAAATCATTTTCAGAAGGGGCTTTGAACCCTGCCCCACATATGGTAATGGTATCAACCATTGTTAGACACAATGCACCACTGAGAGGGGGGTGAATCGGTGGTTCTCAAAATTTTCCCTTTAACTATTCTAGGTGAGCATACCGGTTCATGGATTCTAACTCAATGCAGACTTACCGGTTAGAGGAGAGACCACCACAAATGCAACCACACACAAAGGGACATCACATAACACTAGTATGTACGAGGAAAACCCAAGATGGGAAAAACCTCGGTGAGCAATGCTGTTCGAGTCTACTGCTCCAATCCAGGCTCACAATGAAATCTGTTACAAAGTTTAGGGCACCAACCCAAGGAGCTACAACCCCTGATTTAGGGCACCAACCCAAGGAGCACCAACCCCTTACTGATTTATGGGCTACAACCCAAAGGAGCTACAACCCCTGCTAGTTTATGGGCACCAACCCAAAGGAGCTACAACCCCTGCACCGAGCTACAACTCAGTGATCACAATGATAGCATCAAATACAAAAGTAGTTATTCTGTTACAAGTGAATCTTGCAACCATTTCATATAGTTTACTCTGCCGGTGAGACACCTTCTCTGCTACACTGGTTCACCTCTCTCTGCTGCTGCTTTACCGATTTACACTCTACCGGTTCTCTTTGCTGGTCACCTTTTCTCTCAACTGCTTTGCTGCTCTCCACCACCGGTCTTGATAACTAAGTCAGATATCTATCATCTGATTCCTGCCGGTCCTCAACTTCCCTTCTCTGCAATCTGTTATGGCTCTTCTATGCTGGTTTAGTCACCACCGGTTTCCTCCTCTGTCAGACTCAATGGCCGACTACCGGTTGCCTCGCTCTTACCAGTTAAACTTTTCAACTTGATTCTCTCTCACTCTGACTCTCGATGAGCACTTGATTGATTTTCTCTCTTTTGCAGCAGCAACACTCTCTCCTTTAGCACTCAATCACTTTGCAGCAACTATTTCTTCTCCCAGCCAGCAACACTTAACAATATCTTTGGCTTGCATATTTATAGCCCAGTCTTCCTGCCAAAAGCCATATTCAAACTTGGCGCCTTAGGATTTTCTTCACAGATGACGAGACACACAGAATCCAATCAGATCTAATTGGATCTCGACTCAGTGATGGCCAGCCTGCACATTTCCGCCATCTTCATGCCTTTCAGAACACGCCTTCCTTTTTCAACAACCTGCAACCATTCTGTCGGCACACCTCTTGGGCAATCACCATCAATGACTTGATGGATTGCTTCAACAACTTTGATCTTCATCCAGACAATCCACATCGATTAGTGCATGCCATGGATATGGTCAAATTCGTCCTGCCTCGAGCCGCAACCCCTCTGCAAACATCCCTCGAGCTTCACAGTCACCATTAATGCTGGACCAACTGCCAACTTCCTCATCGTCACTCTACACCGACTTGTGCAAGTTCCACTTAACCTCCACGTGGCATTACTATCGGTATCCACCTTGGCACACTGCTCTGTCGGTTCAACTTAGTCTCCGACCTCCCACATAACCGGTACACACATACCGGTTCACTGACCCTACTGGCACAAATCACCTTGCCGGTTATCCTTCCCGCCATCACCTTTTCTATATTGCCGGTGTAACCCTTATGTCTGCACTTCACTGCTCTACCGGTGAAACACCTCTGTGAATATGTTCACTTGCCGACACCATAGCTACTTCGACAACTCTCCTTATCCTTTAGTTTGCTGCACTCCTCTTTATCAGATGAGAACCTTATCTTCCTTGTCTCTTCTTTGATGTTTCACTAGTTGACATAACATGACAACTATCACCAATGCAGATTCCGGTAGATGTGTCTGCCGGTGGACAACATACTTTCCTTCTTGCCGGTGAGACACATTGATGACACCAAGTCATCAACCTCCAACTGTTCTGCACCAACCTTCATCTGCATCTCGATATCACCATGTATGTTCTCGCAAACTCACTAGCGTCCTTCTTCATCTAACCGGTTCTCCTCTCAACTGGTTTGTCAAGATGACAAACACACCATCTCAACTCCTCATTCTTCTTTCACTATCCCGGTAGCACACCTTATTTTCACTTGCTTATCCGGTGTGCATTTCTGATCTCATGCTCTGGAGGCTTCCTCATCTTCCACTTGTTCATCCGGTCTTTGCATTCAATCACCTGCCTATCTTAGGGTATCATTCTGTCAGTACAAGTGTGACTTCACCAAGGGGAGGATGCATCTTCATCTTGATGTATGTCCTGGTATCTTTCCATATGTCAACTTGCTCACAGAAGCGTCATACACTGTCAACTTATCCCTTAACATGTGATAGCTTCTTCATCCGGTGGGAGTTCTGCTAGTTAACATCATACTAGCAGTCCAGTGGCCTGCACAAATCATCTCTGGTGTTGATGTTATTCAAATATCATTCCGCCTCTTCATCACAATTAGCCTCCCAGTATGCCTTATCTTTCATGCCGGTTGTATGCATCACTATGTCAACAACCTTTTACTCATCGGTCTCTTAACAACACCACTAGCATACCGGTGCATACCAGTTCATTCTTCTGCATATTGATGGTCACCGATGACAACACATCAACTCTTCTCCTATACCAGTTATCCCGTTATATCGGTTGACATCAATGATAGCAGTACCAACAATCTATCATACCGGTTGCATTCTTTTATACCGGTTGACATCAATGACAACACAATGACAACAATCTCCCCCTTTGGCATTGGTGTCAACACTAGTAGTATCCGAGATACTACAACTTTCTTTCTCCCCCTATGACAACAATGGCAAAGGGTCTATGACATCAGGTATGCTTCAACTTTCTTTCTCCCCCTTTTTACCGGGTGCAATTTCCCGTTTGAAGATTATGCACTACATCATCTCAATTGTCAACACTTGAGATGGAAAGCTCAGGTACAAAACAACCCTTAATCAGCATACACCGGTTTCTCTCCTTCTTTTGCTCGGAACCATTTGAGGAAATGAATTTCTTTTCTTGTTCAAATTCTCTCCCAGGCAGATGGATTGTGAGTTTGATAGACAAATTGAATACTGAAAACTCTAAAAACACAATCATACCGGTATTATCAAGCATCTGCTTGATCTGCTCCTGTTTTTCAGTATATTTGATATCAATCTGAAAATATGGCTCTGAACTCCCCTTGAAATGCAGATCTCTGGTCTTCATTTTTTCATCTGCTAGATCCTAAACCGGTACCCCAAAAATAGCACTTTGTACCGGTGGAAGTGAGCATCTATAAATGCTAATAGTCTTTCACTTCCAAGATATCCATCACACTTGTGACATCCACCATCATGACCACAATGCCAACTGCAGGTCACATATCCAACCGGTTGACCCATAAATATGTATGTACATAAGGTCAGCTACGTAACCAACACATGTCATTCAGGTCCTTTCCAATATCACCTGAGACATAACCTCATCCATCCAAGCTACCGGAGTTACTGCAATGATCCCTGCACTCATTGACTTACACAACTTGAAATACTGATCAACACCCATGTCGGTAACATGCTGCACATATCGGTGTCCAATATCGGTTCATCTTCTCCACCGGGACACTTTCCTCTTTTCCTTTATTTCCCGGTTCCAATTACCTTTGCTACCATTCATTTCACCTGTAGCAGTAAACCATCTTCCATGTGTAGTCAAGGCGGTAACTACACACACATTGCCATTTCATTTTCTTCCTCTTACCGGCAGTAGCTTGTTCATCTCCTTTGTTCCTTTCAACCAAGGGGTGAAAGATCTGGTCAATATGTAACTCCCCCTGAGTCCTGCATCTCCTTTAAGCCATAGGAGATATCACTTGTGGATTGAATGCATAATGCCGGTCCATTCTCTTATCTTCTGGCTTCTTCCTCTATGTCTGCTTGATTTCTTTCCTTTCCACATTTGCAGTCTTGGGAGCAGGGTTGACCTTCTCCTCATTGGTCCTCTCTCTGTAGATAGTGCTATTGTAGCATACAACATCCATGTCAATCTCATGATTGGGGAACCTTCTAACATACCGGTTTGCTCTTCCTTTTCTGATCATGCCATTGTGGCTGGTTACCGGTTTCCTTGAATTCCTTTATTGTGTAGGAACATTTCTCCTCTTGTTCCAAGCAGGTCTATGCTGCTCATATCCCCTATAATTGCTCTCACACAGAGCATGATTGATCCACTGGATGCCATAGGAATGCATATTCTTCTTCCCACATTCATAACTTCTATGATCTAATCCATTGCAATTATAACACCCAATGTTTACATTTTTAGGAGCAACGCATGGATTCTTGTTAGCATAACCAGGAAAGGGAACATGCATGTTTCTACTCTGTGAAACATTCTGCTTATATACATGTAATCTATAGCCACCTGATTTATTATACCTAGGAAGAACACTCTGTCTATTCCTAGACCTCATTTTACATTCTTCTGCCCTATGGCCATAATCTTTACATGCAAAACAATAAACAGAGAAAGGAGGCTTATTACTTACACATTTATTTTGCCAACCATGAGGTGATCTTACCGGTTTGGCACCTCCATATCTGCTTCTCCGAGAATGAAACCTGGGATGTCCATTCTCTGCAGGTCTTCCATCAGATCCCTTCTTCTTCCACACTTGACTTGATGTGTGGGTAGCGCCATCTCCTTGTCTTCTATTGGTGGAAGACCTTCTAGGCTGCCTTCTCATGTTCTTGCTTCCAGAGAAGCTATCTTCTCCTATTTCCCCTTTTCCTTTCAGATCTGTATTGTTCCTCCATGCAGCACCATTCTTCATCCTCAACTTCATGTCCTCACCGGTTGTAGTCAGATCAATCTTCTTTCTTGGAGCATTTCTGTCTGTGAAGGTCTGACCCTTTCCATTTCCATTTGAGGAGACAAACTGAATATCTTTGTGGGAGGTCTCCTTGCTTGTAGAGCGTTCACTGGCAGCACATCCTAATCCTCTAGTATCCTTGGAATGTTTTTGCTGATTCAACATTTTGTCCAAGGCTTCAGTGCTGCCATCATACCGGTTTCTTACCTTGAGTTCATTTTTGGACTTCTCAAGGTCTTTCCTCAGATTTTCCATTTCCTCTTTCAGCTTCTGACACTCCTTGTCCTTTGTTTCCACTTCTAGCTGGAGATCCTCACATCTTCTCTCCTTAACATCAAAGACTGATTTGAACTCACCAGTCAATCCTTTTACCTCTTCTAGCTGAGATGTCAATATGCAGATATTGTTATTTGAGTCTTCAAGACATATTCTCAACCGACTGCATTCATCATGAACTGAATCTTTGTACCTTTTAAAATCCTTTCTAACATTTTGCAGCTCTTCTAGTGCATTTACCAGCTCACATTCAAAATCTATTTCGGCTTCATCTTCATCATCACTCCCAAACACATCTTGCCGGTGGGATCTGTCTGTCTCGTCACACTCTGATGTGTGCACTTCACTTTCTGTCTCTTGTGCCATGAAGAGATGAGTTTCCTTTTCATCAAAACTACAACAGCTTACCGATCTGCTGTCAACACTTCCACATGTATCTACTTTGTTGTTCTTCATGGTTCCATAATCCGATTCAGCAGTGCATGGTTCATTTCCATAAAGCTTCTTCAATCTATCCCATAGACTTTTTGCCGATCTGCACTTATCCTCCTGTGAGGAGACATCACCGGTGGGCCCACTGAATATCACCTTCATGGCTTTTTCATTGCACATGCATCTTCTTTCTTCTTCAGAGCCAGTGGGAGGACTGACACTCATAGGGAGACCATTAACAACCGCCATCCAGACATTATAACCTAGGGAGGACAGGTAGACTTCCATTCTACAACTCCAAATGACATAGTTTGATCCATTAAACATAGGAGTAGGGATTGACTCACACTTAACCATTGTGTCCTAGACAGGATCTACCCAAGCGAGAGAAAGCTTGATAAACAGGGTACCTAGGCTCTAATACCAATTGTTAGACACAATGCACCATTGAGAGGGGGGTGAATCAGTGGTTCTCAAACTTTTCCCTTTAACTATTCTAGGTGAGCATACCGGTTCATGGATTCTAACTCAATGCAGACTTACCGATTAGAGGAGAGACCACCACAAATGCAACCACACACAAAGGGACATCACATAACACCAGTATGTACAAGGAAAACCCAAGAAGGGAAAAACCTCGGTGAGCAATGCTGCTGGAGTCTACTACTCCAATCTAGCCTCACAATGAAATCTGTTACAAAGTTTAGGGCACCAACCTGTTGATGTGTTTTTTATGCACATGCGAACACAAAATAAAATACCAAGGTATCTTATCCTCTCTTGAACAAAGTTTCTCCGAATGCTGAAGATTTTGCCTAAGGATCAATCGAGGCAACTCCAAGGTTCTTATATGTAGGGTCTCTACGTGTGGATAAGCTCAATTTGGTCTGATGTGATTGTGCTGGAATCACAAGCACATGTTGACAATTTCGCCCAGGTACCCTTGGAAGGACAGGACCTAAAGAGGAATTTCACTCTGGACGCTTTGGAAGGGTTAGGAGCGAAATTTTGCGTTTTGGCTCAAATTCTCCAATTTTCTTCATCCCACTTGCTTGCAACTTGCTCACAAGGCATAGGTAGGTCATTCCTCCCTCAGTCAAGGCGTAGGAGTAAGGATTTTAACCCATGTTAGAAGCTGGAGAGGTTTTTAGAGAAATTTGCTCTGGACCCTTTGGAAGGGTCAGGAGCGAATTTTGTGATTCTGCTCAAATTCATGACCTTTTCTCCAAATTTCCATGTCTAAGTTTGTCCAAGGTGTCTCCAAGGGTGGATTCAAGCTAATTTCCCCTCAAGTCATGCCTTAGGATGAAGGTTTTTTGCAAAATAGGAGTCAGAAGGGAACTAAGGAGGATTTCGCTCCTGTCCCTTTGGAAGGGTCAGGAGTGAATTTGACAATCTAGCTCAAATTTTTCATTCAACTCTCAAGTTTTCAAGTCTAGGCTTGGTCGTTAGGCATTTCTTAAGGATAAATAGGTCAATTTTATACCAATCAATGACTAGAGTACAAGGACATCATTCATCAACTAGACCAATCTCAAACCCTCAAAGGAAAACACCTGGCCACATACCTCCATTCACTTCGTAAACTCAATGACATAGGTCCCAAAAGGCAAGACTTCTAACATGATACAAAGACTTCCTTAAACTCAATTAAGACTCGACCCTCGAAGCAAGACCCAAGCCTAACCAAGAGGAAGCTTTCAACAGAGACCCTGACTTGGACCACCTATTGACCCATTTGAGCCTAAGCAGACCATCCCATCCTAACGAGCCCTCTGCCGACCCTTCAATGCAAAGACTAATAGCCAAGAACCTAAAAGACCAAGAAAACTAACCCTAGAAAGCAAAAAGTAGGGGTCCCCATTTACAATGGGGCAATGTGTGAATACGTCACAACATCTAGCGCCACCTCGAATAAATGTTCCCGAACATTTCAGAGATAAAGACCCAATCGACACTTAGAACCTCCGGAAAATTCAACCCAACTGGTCAAGAGACTAGAAAATGCACTCAAAGTGGAAGGTGAATCCTTAACCAGATCAAGACACTTAGTCTTTGATTACCCATTGTGTGCAAGTTTATTCATTCCCCTCGACAAGACAACTATGACCTCTAGGTTCCCCTATGATTGGTTACGTAGTGTATCTAAACTTCATAAGCATCTTGGATAGAGTCTCGCTGCTAGTCAGACGTCTATAGTTTCGACGAGGTTATTGCCGCAATCTCACGAACATTGATCCATTGCAAGCCGGGCGTCCATAGCTCCGATGGAGTTACTCGCATGTTCCCATTAGCCAATTTTGATATTTCATTTTGCTCATTTTCTTTGATTTTTCTCTTTGATTTTCTCATTTTTCTCTTTTGATATTGCTTTTTCGTTCCGTCAATTTCTTTGGCTCGTAAGCAGTGAAGCTTACTAGGGTTTGAGGATTGCGGTCGCGCTGAAGCCAGATTTTAGATTTTTCACTAATCACAGCTTTGCCTGAAAACCATAATGACTCGGAGTTTATTAATGTGTAAAGATATAGTAATCAAAAGATGTCGGTATCAAGACGCAAAAAGTGATCCTCTTCCAAGCCAAATACAAGTCCTAATCAGACGATAAAGTCGGAGAAGAATAACCTCGGATTCAAAAGTACTTCATGAATAGATATCTAGGAAATGAGTCTAACATAAGATCCAAGATGTTGTCAGTGTGTGAGCAAACAACACAGACGCCTTTCTCTCAAATGGAGGCTCCCACTTAGGACACCTAAACTAAACAAACCGACCGACCGACCGACCCAAAGCAAACAAACCAAAAGACAACGAAAGAAAGCAAGCAACTAACTACCTGAGCCACTCAGGAATCATGAGGCAAATGACTCAAAGCAAATTAAGAACAAGGGTCAAAAAAACCCTTAACTAAAACACACGAAAGGAAAACCTACTCTAAAGCTATATACAAGACTCCTAGATTTGACACGACTCAAAGAAGCGAAGTATGTACATGACTTTACATGATTCCTCAAGATATGCAACAGGAGCGTGGCAAAGGTGATGGTTCTCAGCCTAGCAAATTCATCCTTAAATATGGAAAAGCAAGCTCTCACCATGCATCTCTCATATTCAGGCAAGGTTTCATGTAAGATAATCAGTTGAGGTAACTCATCAGGACCATGATCTATCCAAATACAAGTTGTTTTTCCAAAACCCCCATAATCAAAATCGTAATAACTTTCAAAGCTAGGATTAAGGAAAGAGGCAACCTGGCATTGTTCGTGCTTGAATGGAACTGCATTGTTGGAAGTGAGGTCACCAACTGCTTCAGGAGGTCGCCATTGATGATGAACCATTCCACGTTGATCTTGATTTGGAAGCTCCATTTGAAATAAGCCTAGCGCCCCCTCAAATAGCTCAACATTCTTTGCTTTCACTGAGACATCTTGCATAAACTAAGCATCTTTATGAAATCTTGTAAGCATATCCTCAAAAACTAAGCATTCCTTGATGGATTGAGCTTCAAACATCTCCTCTAGTTAATCAAATATAATCTCTAGTGGCATTTCATCTTCAAGCATAGTCTCGAGAGGCCGGATCTGATGATGAATCACATCACTCACCATAACTTGTTTATCTTGAAATTTTTTTGGCAGTGATTTCATTTGTACTTCTTCCATGAGATCTTTCAGTGCCCCCTCAAATAATATGATGGTGATTAAATCTTTAAGCGCCCCCTCGATTTGTTCTTCATACCTGGGCTCACTTATGATGATTTGTAGCTCTTTGTTCAACATCTCAACTTGATTGTCCTCTTTAAGAATGCTATTTGAAACCTCTTGTATTTCATTCTCAAGAATTTCCAAAGAATTATGGCTAACAACTTCATTTATACAAAGAATTATTGCACAAAATAATCACAGAGGATTTCTTTACAATTCTTTGTATTGCTGTCACAAAAATAAGATATCCAGAAGTTACATATGGCAATTAAATATCAATATTTTAGACCAATATTCTGACCTTGTCGAAGACTTCCAAACATACCAATCAGCAACGATGATCCCCTTTAATTGTATGACTCATATATAGGCTGTACAAAAGGTAGATGGGATGTACGATAGCTTGAATGTGTGTTGAATCTTCATTTAAATGCTAAGTTATCCTCCTAAATGCCGTGCTGGCTTCTTGTGTACTTCCCTTTGGCTGCATTGACTCAAAGATTAGCTGCGTAGACCCAAAGATTGGCTTTGTTGGATTTTCAAAGGCCTTTCAACCTTCACAAAGTTTCAGTTCCTCTTTTTGAATATGTACGAAAGTCTTTAAGAACCTACTTCAACATAAGGAAAGGATTTAAAAGCCTTAAATTATTTCAATTGACCACTTTGTTGAAGTATTCAAGTCGTATGACAGGTCTATGGTATGGTTCAGTATGCATGCTCAACATAAATAAAATATTTAAGTTTCAAATCATTTCTTTTCTGGCACACATTGCATGTAATCACAAATTTATTATTTGCTGGCAAATCTCAATAAATTTGTACCTAGGAGTCTGGAGCTGGCAATTGTAAACAAAACCCTTGTTCCTCCATTTAAACACCACTGTGAATCCTGTGTGAATCCACAAAGAATTTGACTAAGAAAATATCTTTGATCTCTGAAGCCAAATACCTCTAGTATTTTCGTCCTAGGGTTTGAAGTTGAATTTGTATTCCAAACTTTGCAATGTGAGAAATAAAATGTCCAAATTATCAAAATGAGCTCCTTCACTCCTCTTTTATAACGTCCAAGAGAACTTTCGAGAAGTTATATTTTAAATTCACCTTTATTAAATTAATATTCTTTTTGGCCCACATAAAGCGACTTTATATCATTTCTGCTTTTGACTTAAGTCACTTTTAAAAAATTAATCAAATGCAAGACATCTGCAACCTTAATTTAGTTACTGAAATTATTCCCTTTCCAGTTCTCTGAATTAGCCTGTGAGAATAAAATAGGCTAATGGAACTCCCCTCAATGCCTTAGTTGAAGAAGGGGACATTAGATTTACATACAATGGGTAATATGATACACTCTAGAGACACTATACGCTGCTACTTCCCTGAATAGTAGGTGGGTGGTTGGGTAGTAGCTGTTCAAGCTATAGAAGGTGGTAGCTCCTCGAGCTTTCCTTGAGCAGGGATATGTAGCAATATCTTGAAAGGGTGGTTGGGAGGATATGGACTTGTCTAGGGTAAACTCGATGCAATAAACTGTCATTTATGGCTTTGTAACGAGTTATGGAACGTGTCCAACTTCATCATCCGTGGCTGGATCTGTTGGTGCTATCTAAAAACGTTCTGTAGACCTATATTTTCTTTTACTTCCAAATTAGTCTAGACAAAAAAGCTATAGATAGTATGCTTGCCAATTAGAACTAGGACATCCATAATGAAATAATGCGAATGATCTTCTTGTTCATAGTTTCTATTATCCTTGGATGTATATTATATAACCAATCCTTAATGTTTCCTTTTTGGAGAAAAATATATTTGCTTGGATATCAATGAAGGCTATAGATTCATTGAAAGCTATTCCTTTGTCTCTTGCTACCTTCAGCGAGAGATATATGGATGCTTGATTCTTTATCAAAGAATTTGTTTGGTGTGTAACAACAATCTCTTCTAGTGGATATGGGGATGGATTTATTGGTTTTATTGATCTTCCAAGTTTTTCCATTGCAAAAGAAATATTCCTTTTTGTAAGGTGTCAAAGAAATATATGTCACCAGCTTCTCTTTTGTTCTTCTGGGTCTTCAACAGTCTTCCTCACTATATTTTGACATTGATGAGTCAAATTCAGTTTCGTACTACTCTTCATCTTTTTCTTCATGTCTTTCTTTTGCAAATTGTGAATCAGTTTCTAATTCAGGCATTTGATGTTCTCTACAATTTTCTTTGCTACAAAAGAGAATATTATCATTGTCAGCATAATATCCATTAAACATAAACATCTTGTTTCTTTATCCACTTCATTCAGATCGACTTATTCATTTTCTGCATCAAAATATGGTTATTTCGTTCAAAATTTTCTTCTTCAAATTCTTTAAGAGCATTGAGAGCTTTTGAGAATCTAAACTAGCTTGCCAATGCTTTTCATCTTCAATTGGATTCCAAAAATCTGAAATATTAGGGCTTGAAAATACCATGTTTACCTTTGTTGATGCCTTATTAAGACATGAATGAGCATAATGCAATTTTCTTTTTTGCGACTGTAACAATGATTATTAGTTGCATCTCTTGCTAATCTTCTGTTGTCCTTTTGAAGAATTTGTATGGCTTGAATCTTTTGGGTCTTGCAGAATGAAATTGACATCTTGTCCTCGTACAGATTATTGGCTTTTTGCTGTCAAATGTTTCTGCATCATCAATATCTTTGCACTTGTTTGCAAATTTCCCTGCACATAAGTTGAGCAAACTTTCTTGATGTTATACCTGAAAACTTCATATATAGTTGAAAACTATATAGTTCTAATATCTTTGCTCTGCTGGACAAATGTATCAAAGATTGATCGACCAATGCCTTTGGAAATAGAACTGAAAAATAGACTTTTCACAAAATCAATACTTTCAAAATTCAATCTGTATATGGTAGCTAAATAATCTTTTGCTGTATTCTTCAAATTGTTTAATATCACACGATTTTGTTTTTTTCTAGCAAAAATGTATCATCTTTTTGTTTTTGAGTTAGATTAGGGCAAAATTTTGTAATGATTGTTGTGACTGACCCCGTAATTCCTACTGTTTGCACTATCCTTATCTGACTCCAAAGCTTTTTTCCATTAATGGAAGAACATTCCAGAAAAAGATCTTGAAGCTAATTCTGCAGTACCATTATCATCTATTCTATTTGTCTGTTGCAATGCATAATAATAATAACGTGCCCATGGTGCAAACGTGTCACAAGGATTCTTATCACTATCTATAATTAGCCACAAAATGCTATTTGATGCTAATGCCCATAGATGATGTGTGGGGCACTAATCTTGGCCCTTTAGAAGACCTTGAAAACATCTTTGCAGGTGGATTTTTCTGATTTTAATTTTTAGTTGGCAACAAAAAATCTATATCTACGGTCTTTATTGGCCATTAAAGTGGCTTTTGTTGGACTTTTGATAATAGAATAAAAATATACAGATTTAGATGGTACAAGACAATAATTAACACTTTGATCTTTCAAAGCTTTGAGATATATATTTTGTATTCGTTTTTTTTCTCATTTTTTCTATTTACTTCTTGCTTCTTTAGTTTCTTGCTATTCCTTAAATGGAAGCAAGATGAATTTGCATTGTTTGCAATGTATCTGTCATTGAATCAATTTTATACTTAATGCTGTCAATATGAGATTCAACATATGCAATCCAGTTATTGATGGATTTCATGTATCTGGTCATTTCGTGACCTTGTTGAATGATCTAGAAGTTCCAAACAGTCAACTCCCAACTCTTCAATTGAAGATTTTGTAACGTAGGTGGTGCTTGGAGGCTATTGACCACCTTTGAAATACATCTTATTTTTATATTTCCATTGAACAGAAGTTGATGATCCTAGTTTGAAATTGGATCTTTTGCCTTGCATCATGTTTGTGTATTCCTTTAAAATGTTCTGGCTTGATCTTTTTAATTTGAGAGTTAAAATGTTTGGAATGGGTTACTATGATGTGGATGAGGGATGACGTGGACAGTTGGGAGGAATCATGATTTGGAGGCATGGAAGAAGAGGTAGAAACACATGGTGGAATGGTATTCTAGAGTCTAGATCATGGAAAGACTTGATGGGCCGACATGAGCTTGATGAGGAAATGTGATTTGAGAGATTGACGTGAATGAGATGAAAACTTATTTGTATTTACTAGTAAAAACTCAAAATGTTCTGACTTTAGATAATTTTAAATAACTGGAAACCCTATACTGAAATCTTAATATGATTTATATCATAGAAATGGGACTCGGACTCGGCAAAAAAAACTCGGCTCAGACTTGGCTGGACTCGGTAAAGTTAACGTGTCAGCAAAAAAATCAATTGAAAACATATTGTAAGTTGTTGTTTTTTAAACTTAAAATGTCATTGCCGTCGGCCAAGTCTGGGCGAGTCCACGTGAGTCTGGACGAGTTTGGCCAAGTCTGGCCGAGTCTAGGCGATTTTGGGCCCCAGACTCGTCGGAGTCGGAGTCGGAGCCCCCTGGACTCGCCAAGGCCGACTCGACTTGGAAATTGCCCAAACTTGGCGATTTCTGGCAATTCCCATTTCTCTGATTTATATGCCCAAAATCTGACAGTTTTTTGCTAGCATATACTGTGAGTCTTCATGTTAATTTTGCAATAAAGTTGGTAATAGCACAAAACAATTTAAATGTGTGCATCATTTAGACTAAGAGTAAAGTTTGGTTTGACACAGTTATTGTATTATCCCAGTGGTATGTCTAATGTCTAATAATGTAAGCATGTAAACTAATATCTATTTGATAATTATATAGGGGATCAATTGTGCAATTTTTTTCAACCTATATGCACATAATAATACCTATCCTTCTACTTTTGTATTTTTTGTTTATTAAAAAAAGGAAAGATGGCTGGGCATTAACCTTCTTCTTGGACTGAGGGATTCACTCCACAAGACTTTATGCATTTTAATATCCTAGCTTGAAATCTTGACTCAAGATACAAATCTTACTTAATTCTGAATACTTGAAAAATCTAAACTTGTCATTAAAAAGAGTTTCTTTTTCAGAAATGACCTTGTGAATATTTTTTGAGTTATTCCAGGTCCTTTGCAGAAAGCTCATAATAAACTGTTTTCACCTGAAAATTCAGTAATTGATTGCTTCATTGCTTTAGCAACTTGAACAAAAAGAATTTTGAGATTTCTTCAAATGAAGCTTTGGACTATAAGTCATAGGATTTGCTCTGGTATACTGAAATTCTTATAACTCAGCAACTTAAACAGGTAGAGAGTAAACTACTCGCCTCTGGACAATGATAGCTTGGTGGGTATAAGACAATCAGGATATGGAAGAGTAATGACTGACCTCAACATTTTATGCTGTTGTACAATTAACTGAAATAGGGTTCTGTGAGTTCTAGGCTTTGATCTTGATTCCTGAATAATTTACAATACCCAACGACTATTAGACATATGAAATGTCAAAACTTTCCTTATAGATTTTCTTGTTTTACCATAATTGGGCCCTTACCACCTGGAGAGGAGCGAATGGCTGAAGAATCTTGTAGTTTTTGCTGGGGTAGTTTGATGTGGAAGAGTTTAAACTTTTTTGAATGACTAACCTTCATTTGTTTATAATGAAGTGATTGATGATTGATTTTGATTGCCCTATGCCTATACTCTTTTTTCATAGTGATATTTATTGCTGAAATTATGAATGATGTATAAAGACAGGGAATTTCTTATTTGAAATTACCCTTTAATCTTAGATGACCAAGATATTTACTATAATGACTCTTGTTTCTGGACACAGCTCTACCAACACATTGTTCTTAGCGGAGGAAGTACAATGTATCCTGGCTTGCCAAGCAGGTAATATTCTGACTCTACTCCAGTGTGTGCATAATGCTTTTAGTACTAGTTTAAACAGTATTGCTTTCGATATTTTATTTGTCTTTGTTTAATTCGAGTCATATTTCCATGAGAGAAGTTTTAATTAGTGTCATTTGCTGATGAGCAGCAAATAGGTGAGGAAACTAAAGAGTTAAAGAGATTATAAATTTCAGGAAAGGTCAAATGCTCCATACATTGTTTTACATGATGGGGTTTAGATTTAAGAAGAATAAGGCAAAGCTCAAAACTGCAGATTTGGAATCTTAGTGACATTATTAAGGTATATTCCATATTTCATGCTGGAATTTATGATATATTTTGATGTATAAAAGTTTGGAAACATATTAACTAAAAAATAGGTGTTTTGAAATTGTGTGGGATGTGTAAAACGAAATTTTGATGTGTCTGCTTGAAGAAATCCAGGTTCAACCTCATATATTGTCGGTATATCCAAGGGAGCCCCTTGGGGCTATTTTGATGTTCCCCTATTCTGAGACATATTGGGGATAGAGGGACGGAGATAGAAAATCTCTATCCCTGCCACTGGCCCCATTTTAAAAATTTGTTGGGAATGTTATTGAGATGCGTCCTCGATTCAGGGGATGTTCCCAATTATGTCACTCTTTAGCAACTGCTGATTGGGGATAGTGTGCCATCTGTTCCATGTTCTAGGGACATAAGGGCATCCTTTATCCATCAAAAAAAAATTTAAACCTAAAAAATAAAAATAAAAAAAGTAAATATAAAAAAAGGCCTCCCAACCTAAAGATTACTAGATATAACATAATGTTAGACTACACTATTAACATGGCCATTTATTGTTTGCGGCAATGATGTAGTTACACCACATTAGCTATGTCTAGAAGGTAACTTACAATGTAACTTTTCCTTTCAATAATCAACCTTTCAATTAGGGCTTAAGTGGCCACACTCCTGAACACTGATGTTGATAACCAATGCTACTGCTGTGTAATGCCCGCCAAAATACCCTAGAGAAAATAAAGCAAACTAACATACTAATGGAGATAATTTTTTTTAAAAACATCATTTAATACAACACATAGCATCATCTATGCAATGTGAATAGATCATTCATTAACACTAACATTATGAACATAAACCATTACACAAAATTCATTAGCCAACTACGCAAGCAGAATAAACATTACAATCACTACAACTATCTCCCTAGGGTATCGTAACGCCATTACTTAATCAACCAACATAAGCAATAACATCCCACTCCTTTGATTATAACACTTAATGTTCTGTAATACTTAACCATGCACATATGCAACTCATTTATTTCTATCCATTATGACTTGCAAACTACTCAATTATTTAGCCAATATGAAATGCAAGCTACTCAACCATTTTAATCAACATGATATGCTACTCTTCAATACAAGACTTGTAAAGTTATTTCAATTTCAATTAAAGAACAAGTTATGAACTATGTATGCTATAAATGGATATGAGGAATTATGTCAATGTCTGATAATTCTGATTTTATCTGCAGGTCTGAAGGAGAGAGATCATTTAATATTTTCTATGTCTACTCCAAATGAATTCAATTGGCATATATATCATTTAGGCAACCGGTCAATTGGTGTATTGACCGGTCATGCCTTTTAGGCATGACCGATCAATGCACCCATTGATCGGTGCCTTTGTAATTATACCATTAACACAATGCTGATTATCGGTTCAAAACACCCGATAGCATATTGTAATATCATAATATAATGACTAATCAATGTAATGAATCGGTTCATATAAACACCGATGATTCAAAGTGCACGATGTATGTAATCCAACCGGTGCAGTTGTTAACTAATGTTAATTCCAAATGAAGCGGTGTATTCATTAAACCCGATAACAAATATGCCCGATATAATTACGCCTGATAACAGATGTGAACCGGTGCCAATGGTTATGCACCCGATAGCAAGTATGTATCGGCTAATAACCTGATGACTTATAGCATTTAATATGCTATCGGGTTAATACCCCGATAGCATATTAATGCCAATTAATAATTGACATTAATATGCTATCGGGTTGTTAGCCCAATAGCATAATGATAAGTGATGTTTGTACAATCCGATAATCATATGCAATATAAATCTGACATGAAGCATGTAAATAACAGAACAAGGAAGGTTAGGAAGATCTTATCTTGCATAAGCTACCATGCATTAACAAGACTAAACCCTTTTCCTTGTGTTCATTTTATGCACCAAATCCAAATGTTCCTATACCCTTAACCAATCTTTAACTAATATGATTATCATTCATCTACCATGATAATGCAGGGTCATAATTTCCTTTCTTAACTAGTACCTCCATATTTACACATGATTCCTTAATTCTAGCATGATCATTTCCCTTTTACATGATTCCAATATGCATATTGAGATAACCATAATGTGTTTTACTAAAACAACTTCCTAAATGCCATACATGATTTCTTGTTTCATTCTAACCTCACCATACGTATAATTGCCATTAACACATACATAATGTCATTTATCAACCACAATTCCTATGCCATAGCAATCCTATTTACTTAGTTTCCTTTTCACTTAAAACTCCCAAGCTCATCTAATAATCGTAACATACACGTGATAACAAATGCATAGCAACAATCTAATCACGTTATTTCCATCAACTAAGCAATATTCAAACACATTCGAAAGCACCCATAACTTATTATTCTACTAGGGTCATAGCCTTATTCCGCACTAACTAAAGCAATCTAAATCATTTCCTTAAATTTAGCTATTCATCTTATCACTACCCATTCATTCTTGCAATCTAGAAACATCCATTTACCAAGAATATAAAACCTTTTCATTAAGAACATTCATACAATATTTTCTTATACATCCATGCTCAAGATCATATTGACACAACATATGCTTATTACAATCCATTACAACATATAACGATCTCATCTTACTACAAGTCCTAATACTTCTATCCTCTAAATGCAAGTTACGCAGTTACATTTACAATAACATCTTAATTACCATATTAGATTCCCTATTCTTTTCTATCTCAAACATGAACATAGTTACCAATTTCAACTCATGAATCCTTTCACAAACCATTACAAGATAATCTACGACATATCTATTATCATGTATGCATTCCATTTTTAATATAACTACATTTCATTATATCTCATCATCCATCTTACAAATCATACGCGAATTCCTAAAACAACATCTACTGTATAATTTCATGATCATTTCAACAAGAGCATAGCTCTCCTAGTACATAATCTTATTTGCTAGTATTACAAATTATTTCATTACATAAAGTTTAAACCATGATATCATTTACATTCATCAGATACAACAATCATCCATAAGCTGCAATGAAGAAGTATCCACATCCACGCATGAAGAATCCAAGAAGAATATCCCAATGGTAGAAAAGCACCAACCACCCGACCATGTGGAACCAAAGGAACCAGCCCCCGTGCTAGGAGATGACACAAGTTCCCAACACACACTCTAGACCTAAGCTGACACCAAACTACCAAAGAGACTCACAACCCAAGAATCACAACAGAACTAACACAACAACCAATTCATGGCAACCACCAATAGAAAACTCCCGGAGGCGTAACAATAAACAAGGCATAAATGTAACAAGCAAGGACACATGTAGGAGTGGAGTGTCATCCCATGCTATCCTCCAAAATATAGATACACAACCCTTCAAGGCATAACCCCGATAGACATGTGAGCCATCTCAACCTATGAGAGAATCAAGGGAGATTGACTTACCACCGCAGTGGCCTTCCCAAGCTTATCCTAAAACATCCTCCCTAGGATCAAGTCTTGGGGCTCAACTATTAAATATCTTGATTAGGTGAGTCCTAATTACCCAACCCATCTAATTCATTATTAATGTTATCACTTGTTTATAATAAGGAAAACTTCCGATGTGCTCTGGCGATCTAGACAAGAGGCTTATCAACTCACCGCCTATCTCTCATGATCCAAACCATCACATGGAAGTCCACTCCCCCTACATGTTCCCAAAACAAAACCACAACAAGAGACTCCAAATTCAATAATCAAGAATGAAACCCATAAACATCATCATGCAGCCATAACACATTCATGAACATCCAAAGACTGCCATATCAAGCAAAGCAACAATGGGCCTCAAAACGAAATAATGCAACAAGGGCCACAATAGGGCAATAAAAATCTGTCCAAACATAGAATGAGTATAAGCAGCACTTGCTGGTTCAAGAGCAATAGAACAACCTTCACCTATCATGGCTCATTAACATGAAAGAGAGCACAAAACCTCAATAGTAAAACACATCAACCTAACGAAGTAAAAGCCACATAGAAACATCAAATCTGATAAAATCTGATACTAGAAAACATCAACAAACCTCCAACACAACCTCCGGTACAAGAACAAATCAGAAACGTACAACACAGATTGACCCAAACTGGACAATTACCAAAATAACACAGATTAGCTCATTTGACTAACAGAGAGACACATTTGACAAACCCCGAGGCGCATTAAATACCTTTTGAAGCGCATTTATCACATTCTAAAGCGCATATGTACAATCCTGAAGTGCATATGATCAATTCTGTAGCGCATTTGTTCACAGGTTTAGTGCATATGACTCCTGTTATGGCGCATATAAAACAAACTCAAATTTCACAGGAAAGATTCAAAATCCGATTCCAGATTAAAAATCACAAATTCATCACTAAGTCCTGAAATCAACTACAATAGTGTCGCCCAGAAAATACTAACAAAAGGGCATAAACAATTCGAAATATCATAAATCATATAGGAAGAAATATCAAAGTATGCAATCACAGCCTTTGAGCCAAAACTTATATATAGAAAAACACAGAGAGCCTAAGATGGCCTGATAACACATTCAATAAGTTCACAGACTCAAACAATTATAAGAAAGATAAACAACAAGCATAGGTAACCATATCTCACAACAATGGAGATTCTGGGAAAACTCCCTTACGACTGTGCCAGACTGGAAGAGTTCTCAGAAATCCCCAGACAATCCTTATCCTTAAATGCATCAATGAAAATCTCAGACTGGCTAAACCAAATCCCAAGCTCATTATATAACATGAAGCCAAAGCACATAAGATTTCACAGACAACCATTTCCCAGTGTCGTGCGCTCTCGGCATAATACAGAATACAAACATTATTACAAAACTATAATATATAAAACTATAGAATATACATCCCCATCAATATTTATTTTCCAACTATAGAAAACTTCTAAATTATTTTCCCAAAACACCCGCATATAGTTTTCTGCAGACACAGAGTAGACAAGGAAAAATAATAAAAATACAAAAGAAGGAATCCTCAAGATTTGAAGTAATTGAAAAAGCAAGCTGATGAAGCGCCCAACAATCCAAACAAAGCTCCAACCAAAACTCCAAGCTCCCCAAATCAAAAATCCCAAAAACTATGCAGAAGAAAATAGCAGAAGGTAACCCAACACAATGCACAAGCTACGAAATAAAAAGAATTCAAAACCAAAACCCTAGCCTCCAAACCGGCCAATCAAAATAATCCTTAAAACATTATTTCTTACCTACCCAACATAATATTATTTTATTTCCCCAATTTAAATTTAGCCAATAAAAATAAATGGTAGGTAGGGGATATTATGACTCTTATTTACATGTATAAGTAGAATATCATAAACATTATTTACCAAAGTATAAATAGAGCTATGCCTCATAAAATAAACTATGGGTATAATAATAAAATATAATGAAATATGTTTAGCAATGTATAAATAACATCTATGCCCCAAAAATAACAATGGGCAATATAATAATCAAAGCCAATTAAATAAATGGGATATCCAAGAGCTAATAATTTAAATAAATAATTAAATAAAAGCCATTAATAAATATTAATCAACACTAAAGTATAAAAGCGATATTTAATCAATAAATTAATAAATAGATATCTAAACAATAAATTCCAAATAACCAATAAATCAATAATAGATAAATAAACATTAAATCTTCAATAATAAAATAATCAAATTAAACAATAATAAAGTATGAACTACCAATTAAATTAAACATTAATAAACTATAAAACCACACATTAATTATTAAATAATTAAATAACCAAATACTCACAATCACCAAGAAGACCACAACTGACTGACATGGCAAATTACGCCAAGACACTAACGACTCAAGGGTGACATCTTAGACCTAGAGTATGTGAAGGGAACTCATGTCAACTCCGACAACATGTCATTGGGAATTAAAGACACGCTCAAATCTATGGAGCCAGGTGGAGTCGGTATCTGGTACCTACAAATCTTGCATCCACAAAACAACGATACAACATATACATATATATAATAATAGGCAAGTGATAGAGAATCGCAAC
The DNA here is from genome assembly GCF_030272615.1 of Cryptomeria japonica. Lineage (NCBI taxonomy): Eukaryota > Viridiplantae > Streptophyta > Pinopsida > Cupressales > Cupressaceae > Cryptomeria > Cryptomeria japonica. The sequence goes on from NC_081413.1 coordinate 519,410,407, forward strand.
GGCACATCCTGCTCGCAATGAGTGATGTGACATCATCCCTATCACGAAGACAGTCATACAATGATTACACACATGATATAGCCAACTCATCATATGCAATCATGAAATAGGGTTAGTACATCCATAATGACATCAAATCTATGATTAGTATAATCCATCAACGTAGAAATGCATATAAGATCCATAAAGCATATGTCCATCATATCTCATAATCAATAATAAGAAGTGTCATCTTCATAATAATCCAAGATATGTCAGTCATCCATAAGAGTCATCATTTAACATATGTCCATATAAAATGTCTAACATCATAAACATAGAACTTACGATATGAAATAGAGTCATAAGCAATCATCAAGGTTTCAACAATATGTCTAAATAAGTCTATCGATGCATAGATCAAAAGATAAACTGAGGAGGGACACTACATGCTGCAAGCACTGAAAACGTATGTTGTAAAAGGAAGTATAAGAGAAATGTTGGTTGATAATGCTATTTGTTTATTAAAGGAGTCTTTATAATTGCTCCTTATTTTCAAGTCACTTAAAAGTTAAACTACATGATCACATAAAATGGTGAATATTCACTTTGATTCTAAGACTCTGTTCAGACATATTAAATGCCCTTTTACTTGCTCGTTTGTTTTTCTGAGAGTGCACATATTCATGCGGTTAATGTGTATAAGTTTTTAGTTGGGGATTATTTCTAATCTTTTTTGGTTTCTACAAAATTTAAAAGTTGATTATGGTATCTTTAAGAATGCAATATGCTAAATGAAATCAATTTACACCTTAATATTGTTTAAAACTTTTCATGGACAAGCTAGTAGTTGAATGTAGGACCTCCCATTTGCTGCTGGGGTACTCTTTCACTGAGCTACTGGCCCTCTTTGTGACTGGTCCATCTCTGGTTTGAGTGGCTCATTTTCCAACACCCCCCTTTTGAGCCACACTGCAAGTGCTTTGGGACCCTAGCTTGACATGGCTTTGCTGACCTGGGATCTGATACTATGCTAAACTTTTCATGAATCAGCTAGCAGTTGAGCCTATGACCTCTCATTTGCTGCTGGGGTGCTCTACCAGTGAGTTACTGGCCCTCTTGATGACCGGTCTATCTCTGGTTTGGGTGTGGCTCATTTATCAATTATTAGATGGGGGTCATTTCCAATATTTTTTCTTTCTACAAACTGTAAATGTTGATTATCGTATATCTAAGAAGGCAATATGCTAAATGAGATCAATTTATAACTTAATGTATAGCACACACAATATTAATTCTTATTCTGATCAAATCTACAACTTTCTCGCAGGTATTATAATTGCATGTAAATAACATTCACTTTATAGTTTTCTAAAATCCTGTTTTTTATATTATGTAGTTCTGATCTATGGGAACACGATCTTCAATTATTTCATGGGAAATACTTTATATTCGTATGATATGAAGTGAGACTGGAAGTAATTACGAAAATTGATATCTATAAGTGGTTGCTCAATATTACAGTTTTCCATTAAGGAAATATAACTATGGAGTTTACTTCTCAAAATTACAGCTAAATGTTTCATGTTTTTCAATTTTGTTTTTTGTTGTTCAATCCTTTCCTAAGCAGCAACTATTGCATAAAGTTCTTTTTAATGAACATGTTGATATGTAAACTATCTCATTTTTTTTTTCAATAAACTTTGTTATATTCATGGATATTGATTGCATTGAACCAAATATTTCCTGTATCGATGGAAATTCCTACCACTTTTATTTTTTTTCCACCCAGTGAAACTTCTTGGATATTGATACATTTCTCCATTCAATCATTTATATGATTATTTTTCTTGACTGTTATGTACAGGTTAGAAAAAGAAATACAGGATCGTTATCTTCAAGTTGTATTGAAGGGAAATAAGGATGGGCTTAAGGTGGGAATTCAGACCAATACTATCTTGCTAATATTTTGTCTGGACTCTGCCTTATGTTGTGCTAAATACGGGTGTCAAGGTGCAACAATAATTAATGTTTTTTTAATAAATATATGTGTGGAAAATAGTCTTCCATTGCATCCAATTAAATCATAATATTTGTATAATTCTTGTATAGCGTTTACTTATAGTTGCTGTTATCCATTCTTTTTTTCATTGAGGATTGGAATATATTGTGCTATATTCTTTGCTTGTAGACAATGACGTGCCAATCAACACCATTCCTCAAGTAGCCTCAGTTAGCAAATACAATTTCAGAGGCACATATTTTGGTGGTGTTACACCCCTACAAAACTCATCATTTGAACCTTGTTTTCCTGTTCTCCACTGAAGTCTTCCGTCAGAGATTTAGGTTCAAGGGCTGAGAATGTTGTTTCTAGTTTTTGTCTCCAATGTTGTATGCCCAGTCCATAGGAGAAGCTGCTCATCTTCAAGGTTATTTTGTCTTCGTTGAGCAGGCTATGTGCAGCAACAAGGAATGTTTGGGGATGGTCTACTACTATATACATTCCATGGCTTGCAGTAAAAGAAGTAATAAAAATTTAATTTGATCCTCCCACATATTTCTGTCTCATGTGCATATCTTGGCTACAATTTTGATTGATAAATTATTATAAATATATGTTAAATTCTTTATACTGTGCTTGGGTTAGTTGAAATCTATAGCTGTAGCTCTGCTCTTCACTCTTCATCAGTGCACCTTTAAAAGGATGTTGTAGATATAATTATAGGTTCCTTTTCCTCTAATTATTTTTCTGCACATATTTCCATACATTTTTAATGTATTATATATGTAGTTTTGAAATCCTTTAAAGAAACTTATCTAAATATTTTCCAAACTCGTCATGCAATAGCATTGATCAGAAATTTTAGCATTACTATATTATAAGCATTTAAAAAAAGTGAGTCGTGTTTGACTAATACAAATTCTAGACGTATGGTCAATAATGGTCAAATTTCTCAAATGACATCCTTACAGGTGGTTTGACCTCATGTTTCTCCAATTCTACATATGCAATCTGCATCTCTAAGAAAGAGCTCTATCTTGCTAACCATATTATGTACTAAGTAAGTCTCAGAAAATGACAGCGATCAAGTTCTTGATATAACTTCTTCAAGGCTTCACATCTCCACTTGAATGCATATGCTTGTGTAAAGCACTGTTTTTTCATCCACCCTTTAAAGTTTTGTCATTTGTGAGCAATTCAACATACCATCCCTTCTGTAAGTCGGCATCGTTCTCCTTAACAAGATTGATGGCTTTATAATATGAACTACGAATGCTTGAAAGGACTGATTGTTATATGAAACCTCACTACAAACAGCACATTTAATATCCTTAATTTTGACTAACATTCTTTTCGTCCCCAAAATAATATATGAAGGTCATCCTCCATGGGACTTCTACTTTCTTCAAAAGGATATATATAGTAGATTTCATCCCAAAGCTGACCACAACTGTATGAAATAGTTTGATGATTATATAGTACAATAGAGTAATAAAGGCAAGGTTCTATAGTAAATTATACAGATGGAATGATTTCATACAAAATCTTGCCTTTATCTCTTTAATTATCATGTATATAAATAAGTTATAACACATACCACCATTGTTATGGGATTCAGCCAACAATGCATATTTAATACAATTACCTGAGATACATTCTGTAGTCAACAATATCCAGGACTCCATAACCTCTTTAGGATAATTCCCAAAAGCAACCTTAAATTAGTGCGTCCAAAATGAATTAAAAATCAATAAATACTTATGTTGATGAAGTTTATGTAAACAGCATACAGATTTGTGTTTTGACACGTAAAGGAGTTAACTAGCACAGTTGTGCTATATCTTTGGAAGCTAAGTGCATATCTGTATATCAGAGACAAATATGTCTTATGATATTTGAACGTGAATTTTTTATAAAGGCCCCAAATTTTGGAGCCTTCTAGGAATGAAGCGGTTTATCAACTTTGAGAGACACTCTGTAATATGTATTGATTATGTCTGCATCAAACTTCGTACTATAATGTAGTGATTATGTGTAATATTTATCTGCATTCCTCAATGCAGACACTATTTAATTTTGCTGCTTGTTCGGTACTGCAATTTCTTGATGGGCTACAAATTCTGAGTTTCTTCTTCACAATGCAATAAAAATTTCTTTGATGCGAGTTTTATTTATATAAATAAAGGGATAACAGTAATTTGTTTTTTCAGTTTCTGACTGTCCCAAGAGACAGATCCACACATTCTCGGATTCATCCCTTTATCATTGTTGCATTTCTTTTATTTCACCCATTATTCAACGATACTCTGGCCAAGGCATAAGTTCTACTTTGAGCAAACAGTCATGGAATGTGTGCTGAACTTAGTAACTATATTTATTTACAGTAGTAGATTTTATATAAAAGGCTTGGTTTGCAGAGTTTTTCAACATCTACATAAAGAAAAATAGTTTAATGGATGGTTTTTTTTTATAGAAATTGCGACTAAGAATTGAGGATCCACCCAGGCGGAAACATATGGTTTATCTGGGAGGTGCTGTTCTTGCTGGGATAATGAAGGTATCTCATTTTCACAAATTTCCAAATACTCTGTTTGTTCGGCAATTAAGTTCAACTCAATGACCAATCTTTTCTATACAGGATTCACCTGAGTTTTGGATAAGCAGACAAGAATACCAAGAAGAAGGAGTTGGGTGTTTGAGGAAATGTGGTCAAGCATGATTTGTAGATATCATGTAATATTGGATGGATATTTGTAGAGACATGCAATTTCAGATAAGCCAGATTATACCATCTCAGGTGTTATTAAAGGGCCTTCCGCATTTGGTTTTGCAATTTTAGATGCAATAAGGTCTGCCTTTTGCTGGTTGTGCAATTCCCCAAAATTTCAATCCAAGAATGTAACAATGTTTTATTGTAAGTGAACATTTTACATTTCAAATTTGTCACATATAATTATAATTTTATTTTTGTTATTGTATTTCAGTCATTGTCACATTTTCTTATGATTTTCATGCTACAAATGATGTTTGAATTGTGTTAGCTTTTGAATTTACACTTGACAAACTTTTTTGAGGTGTTTAATAAGGATTACAAGTCATAAATACATAATTGGTGAACTGTTAGTGAACATCTCTCTCAGTTTACAGATCAAGTGGTATTCAGAGCAGGATAGAATTATCTATTGGCATTAGTTTTCAGTCATTTGGTAAGATTCTGGTTTTATGCTTGTTATCAGCTTGAGTGAAAGTGGTGATTTGAGTTAGTTGAGCCCAACATTGGTACAAGGGAGTGGAACAGAGCACAAGGAAGAATGGCTAGTGGTGGTGACAAAGATATGGATGATGGAGAAGAAAGGTTTAGAAAGTTGGAAAAGGATGTTTCAAGAATTTCTAGGTCTTAGGGCAAAATTGATATGTTGGAGAGTGTTCTCAAGTAATTACTTACAAATTGAGCATAGAAAAGGAGCCTGAGCTAGAGGAGAAGCCCAAGACTACAAATTTTTAACAAGGTGAAACATCCTCAATTGGAAACAATGACCTATTTAAGGAAAAGTAAAGGATAGATATCCAAGCTTGCACAAGATGAACTCACAATGATAAATATTATTCACTTGTTTGAAGATATTTGGTCATGCACTTGGTACAAAGCTCATCTTGCTTCTTTGGAATTGAGAAGAGTTTCACCTATCTCCAAGTGGGAGAAGTTAGAAACTTGTTGAAGAAACATTTCTGCTCTATATGCTATGAAGAGGGAGCCTTGTGTAATGATATTTCTAGTGTCAAAGACAAGGCCAAAATATTCAAGAATATATGATTGCCTCTATAAGGTGTTGCAACTTGGCAAGGATGTGATGAATAGGGAGATGCTAACCTAAGAATAACATTTTTGAAATCTCAAAACATTGACGAGGCATGTGCACAACGCTACTATATGCAGATGGATAAGAAGGAAATTTCCTCTTAGGAACAACCAAAATGATAAGAAGGCAACAAGGTGGAGACTCAAGCAAAGGGAAAGCAAAATGAAGGGCAACAGGAATGCAAACACCCCTACAAAGAATAAGGATAAATAATTTTTTTACAAACACTGTGTTTGATGACACAATGAAGAGCTTTGTTGAAAGCTTTATTTGGACTTACACTCTTTTGAAAAGTACAAAATGAGCAAGAATGATTCTTGTAGGAAGAAGGTGATGGAGAGGGATGCAAATCTGATGTAGATAACCATTTTTCATGTGCCACTATGAGGAAAGACACGTGGTTAGTATTGAAGCTCAAGATGAGGATGAAATGACTAAGCTCTTCCACTTCAAGTTATAGCTCAAAAGAAGGAAGGAAGATGCACTTTTTGATACGTCTCACACAAACTTTATCTCTTAATCTTAGTTAATGAGTTTTCAATGCAAAGTTGAAATAATCGAGTCCTTATTTGTTGGATTGGATAAACAAGGCGTAGAAATCTTAGTCGATATTAATGTGATCAAGTTTGAATTCACCAGACTTAAGAGACAAGGTAGTTGGTCTTGTCATCTTGTTGGATGTTTGTGGAGGTGTTGGCAGTTTTTATCTCTATGAGAGAGATGTCATATTTTATAGGATGTATAAGTTGATCAAAGATGGTCAATAGTTTATGATCAAATATTGAATGCAAATAAAAATTTTCTATTGTAAGTGTAGCTCAAATAAGATAGTTCAGTATTGCTCGTGGCAAATTTGTGTTTTTGATGTTGTAGGGTAAGAAAGAAGACCAAGTGGTTGAGGTTAATTCCATATAGGGGCTACCTTGCAAAGAGTAAAAGGGTATAGACCAGCTTATACATCAATTTAAGATTCTCTTTGAAGAGCCAAGGGGCTTGCCACCACATAGGGCAATCAACCAACATATACAATTGCTACTCAATTGTAGACTCTTTTATTGGCCCATATTGTCAAACTGTTTTGGAGATAAATGAGGTTCAAAATCAACAAAAAAGAATTGTTAGAGTGGAGTAATTGGACTCAACACATCTCTATGTGGTTCTCTCATAATGGTGGTACCAAAAACCAATGGAACGTGGGGCATGTACATAGATTATATAGCATTAAACATGATTATAATAAAGAATAGGTTTCCATCTTCCCCAAATTGATGATCTTTTAGATTGGTTGCATCATGCTAGACACTTAACAAGATTGGATCTCAAGTCATCACCAAGTGAGAATCAAGAAGAATGACAAATGGAAAATTGCATTCAAGACTAGATAGGGTCTCTAAGTGGCTAGTGCTTCTATTCGGATTATGCAATGGACTAACAACTTTCATGTGGTGTATGAGTTGAGGTTTCTTGATCACTTATTGATGATTGTATTATTGTTAACTTAGATGGCATATTTGGTTTTTTAATAAGATCTATGGTGAGCACATAGAGCACTTAGAAAAAGTGTTGAAAGTTTCAATGGAAGGCTATTATTGAATGGCAAGTGTGTATCCGTACAACAATTACTTATCTACCTCGAACGTGCTTGGAGGGAGTAATACATATTGACAAAATGGTAGAAGCCACAATGAACTGTTATAATCCATCATTAGCCATAAAACAAGGAGTTTCATTAGTCATCAAAACAATGAGTTTTATTTCCTCCCCCCACCTTTTTTGATTTTTTTGGTCTCTTCCTATTTTAGTTTTTTCTCTCGTGGCTTCTTGCTTCCATTTTTTATTGCCTTGGTGTTTTTTTTTCCTTTTTTAATATATATATATATATATATATATATATATATATATATATATATATATATATATATATATATATATATATATATATATATATATATATATATATATATATTGTTTTTTTTTTCTTTTTCTTGTTTATATTTGCATAGATTTATATATTCTGATATGTGTGTGTTTGTGTGTTCTTTCATTTTTATGCACATGTATGCATTTGCATTTGTATATTTATTCTTTAGCATATATACATATTTGCATACTCTTATATTTGTAAATACAGGGTTTCATATTTTCTCGTATGTATGTATGTATGTATGTATACACATTCATATATATTTATATTTTCTTTCCTTTTTTATGCACTTGTATGCATTCACATTTATATATTCATTCTTTAGTGTATATATATAGTGTAGTCTTTGTGTTTCTTTCTTTAGTTCTTGTTTTGTATTGTTTTTCTAGTTTATTATATTCTTTTTGTTGTTTATTTTACTTCATTTTCTAGTTGCCTTATCTTTTGTGTTTTTACTTCTTTTTATTTTTCCTTCTTTTTTGTTTTTGTTTGTCTTTCGTTTCTCTTTTCTTTGTTATATTGTCTAGGTGCTTTTATTAGTTTTCTTCTTGTTTCTTTTTCTATTGATTTAGTTTTTTAATTTATGTTTTTCCTCTCTTGGTTTTTGGGTCCCCTCCTTTGAACTTTGTGCCACCCTTCCTCCCTCACTTACATCCTTTTTAACTTGCATGGGTCTGCAATTTTATCCATATTTTCTCCTACACCTCTATCATTCGGATGATGAATCACAGAGTGTGATTCGAAATGTTGGTGCAAAAAATTATACACAGTTGAATCCAAAAGCACAATATATGAATATAATACTTGATAAATTGTATTAAGTCTTTCTCATCCATAACAATGCTTCTTAATGCTATGATGAGCTATGTTAATTGATTTAATTAGGGTAAATTGGGGCAAACAACATTAGAGGAGTTGAAGCACAATATAAGACATGCATGTGTACTAGCATTGCCTAATTTACAACAACGATTTGAAGTGGAAATGGATGCAAGCTACTATGCTATGGGGGTTCATATGCAACCTTTTCTGAGTTGTCTCATGGCTTAGTCCTTGGTTATTGCACCCGTAATAAAAAGCTTTATGTCCTAGTGAAAGTGAAAGAAGTGGAAATACAATATTTTGGGCAAAGAGATAGTTCACACAAACCACCAAACTAGATATTTGTTATTTGCAAGCACAATAAAAGTTACATCAATCATGTTATTCCAAGTGGATGAGATTCTCACACCAAGTCCAGTTGGTTATCAAATACAAGAGGGGTGTTTCAAATAAACTTGTTGATATGTTGTTTAGATTGGCATAGTTGACAGTGGTATGCACACTTTCTTTACTTGAAACCTTTTCAAAAGAGGTATATGTAGAGGACTATGAACATGATGAATATTTTAGAGAGTTGTACAAACATGCAAATAAAGGTAAAATCAATAAATTTGTACTTAAAATTGATTTCCATTTGCAATAAAGTTTGCTCTTCAAATAGGGAAGTTTTGTGCCTAAGGAAAGGAAGTTGGTCTTCTTAAGGGAGGCTCATCCCTCCAAGCTGTAGAATTTTTAGGTTTACAAAAAACATTTCTAACCTTTAGCAATATGTTTCATGGTGTTATATACAAGTAGATGTCACAAAATTTATGAAGAATTGCAAATTATATAGTGAGTGAATTTAATAACTAGAAGTTGGGGTTGTATCAAGCAGTAGTTGTACCTTCTTATGAATGGGAAAGTATTTCTATGTACTTTGTATGAGGGTTACCCTTGTCTAGGAAGGGGTTGTTGTAGAAGCGTGAGCATAAACCCAAAAAATTAAATATTGCAACACAAATTAGTTACAAAGACATAACAAAGAGAACGAAATGGAATAATAGAATAACATATAAAACGTTGATTCATGTGTTAAAACATTGACAAAATGCCAAGGAAACATCCATGGGGCAAGGTATTGGTATTCATATTGTTCAAAGAAAACAATTGCAAACTCCATAGCTTGCTACTGTTTTGGATTAAGGCAAAAACAAGTTTTGAAGGGGCCCTGAAACCCTTTACATAGAAGATTCTAAAAGGCTTAGAATCGAAGCATTAGATAGTCCAAAACAAAACAGGTTGCAAAAGATAGGACAATTCATAGAGCAGTGAAAGAAACCAGTAAATGCCCAAACAGGCAGACAAAAAACCAACAAAAAAACCATAACACAAAACACAGAAAAGACAACACAATTACTTGAGGCTCTTAAGGGTCTCAACGACCTCAACCTCCAGTAGGCTCATCTTGTCAACAACCATCCTCATCTCTTTGTAATCCACGGTCTGAATCGTAGCTTTTTTCTTCATGTTGCCCTGAGTCCACGTACAAGGGCCTTGATCAGCCCGAGTCTTCTCATTATCATCACCAATATTGATCAGAACTTTCTCCTGTTGACATTGTCAAGATTATTCACCATAGCTTTCATGGCATCCGCCGTCTGTTTGACAATCTTGTGATTGTTGGTCATAATTGTGATGAGAGTGGCTTGAATTCTCTTATAGTTCTCTTCAACATGGGTGAGCCCATCCTCAAATCTTTTTTGCATCTAATCAATGCCCTCTACTACTCTCTTGATACAATCCACCACAGATTTCTTTTCATCTTCCGTCCATTGCCTGTTACCTTTTTTATTATCCTGAGCAGAGACCACACAAATAGTTTCCATCTTGCTACCCAAGGCCCTTTTGTTAAGTCTGACCTCTTTAAGTTCATGAAAGAGCCACTTAAACATGTTGTAAGTATCAATGGTGTGGTCCCTGGCCATACCCAAAACATCTTCATAGTCATCCCTCTTATCATTCAGCTTCGCACTCTTCACATGAAGGTCCTTGATGGTATTCTGCAGAGATGGTGAAGGAGGCGGCGAAGGGGGCTTCTCAAAGTTCTGGATGTTAGGCTTCATGCTACCCCCATTACCACCTGTTGAGCCCTCAGAATTAGTCTTATTACAACTAGACACAAGGGAATCTTTGCCAGTCGAGGTGGACGAAGAAGAAACAACCAGCTGCTTCCGCACATTCTTACCCTTACCCAAAGAAGATTTGGCCTTCAGGGAAAACTCAGATTTGGCTTTTTTATGAGGGGGAGGAGAATTCGCCTCAGAGTCCGATTTGGACTCCTCACTTCCCGATTCCCTTGCGCTAGTATCATCCTCAAAAGATGTAGGGATATAATCAGACGGGGCAAGAAGGACACGAAAATGGGAGTCAATGAGCACCAGAAGCCCTTCATGGAGGATGGGGAACTCAACAGGGTTTTTATTATGATCCCTAAAATTAGCCCTCAAGGTAGACATCAGATAAAAAGGAAGGGACACCTTGACACCATGATGAAAGTGGTTCAGAAGCACAAAGTGATGTCCATAAACCCTAGTGAAATGACCATCAAGAGTGAAATATTCCATAATTACTTTGAGGAGTTTCGCCCAGAATTCCTTGGTGACAGAGATGTCGTAGTAGCTCGTTGTTTTCTTCACCATCTTGGCCCTCTCCTCTTCATTTTTGGGGAAGTTTTGCACTGCCATCTCCGAGTAGTTTATGTCCCTGTAATATTTCATTTCATCAGTTGAAAGGCCAGTGAACTGTGCAATCAAACTCTCATCGATAAGCACCTTGCGCCCATGCAGAGTAATAGTGTCTTCTCTCCAATGCTTCTCGAAATAGGTTTTCACATCCTTATTTCTCCCCTTTAACCTCTCAATATAGGGGGTAACACCCCTTTTCTCCAGGAGCCTCCATAATTTCTTATCCTTCTTGAGTTGCACACACCTTGGAGGTTCAATTCTCTTCCCAGCCCACCCATTCTTCTCTTCACTTTATGACTGAAGAAACTCGCGACTTTCAGACTGAGAAAAGCCCAAATGAAGCCAATATCGACCCACAAAGCATGCAAATTAAATCTACAATAATGACACTAACTTCTAAAAACACATGCCAAATGCGGGAAGGGGCCGATCTTTCTAGATACATATCTAGTAATGATGGCAAGAGTTCAGTGTCCAATTTATCCTCATTGTTCCAGCTCACTTGACTAGTACTTCTCACTCCCTTATTAGCTAAGTAGTCGGCCACATAGTTGTACTCCCTAAAAACATGGGATATGAAGCATTGATCAAAAGATTTAATAATTGCCCTAGCCTTATTAATCCAAACTTCGACATTCCAAGAGGGCTTCGATATACCTTTGAGATAGTTAATAATATTTTTGGAATCACCCTCCACCCATACAAGCTTGTAGTTATGTTTTCTAGCTAAATTGAGTCCTTGGTATGCTCCTATGGCTTCAACAAGGTGGTTAGTTTGAATTCCCAAGGGGAGTGCCACCGGTGAAGCAAGATTGTCATTATGATCTCGCAACACTCCCCCACATCCTGTTGGCCTTGGGTTACCTTTGGTCGCCCCATCAAAATTAATTTTGGCCCAACCCTGAGGTGGTCTTCTCCAACCCTGGCTAGTTCTGTTTTTTAGAATTGAGCTTTAAAGACAAGGAAACATCAATATGAATTTCCCAATCCCTTGCAACCCTAGACTCATAGTCACTGCAAACCAACCGGCTATGGGAACTTGGTTTGGGACATAGATTAGAGAGATTATCATTAATGGCCCGGTTAATTTTTCTGAAGACAATATCCGACTGGAGATATGCTTCCCTGAAAATATGATTATTTCGCTCCTTCCATATACCCCACGCCACATGGGGAAACACAAAGGACCACAAAGGACCACAAAATCTGTAATGTGTGGTTCTCAGTAGGCATCTTCCAAGAAAAATGAACTCTTTAACCAAACTAGGGAAAATCCAACAAAGATCCCATTGTTGGAGCACTTGACACCATATGTCAACCGCAAAGGAGCAATGCAAGAAGAGATGATCAACAGACTCAACTTCATTCAAGCAAAGATAGCATCTGTTAGGTATAGAAAAACCCCTTTTACAAAGATTATCCATGGTCAGGATTTTGTTCAAGAAAGGGAGCCAAAAGAACATATTGATTTTGGAAATCAAATTTTTAATCCAAATTTTGGACCACCAGGAAATAGGAGAATCCAAATGATAAGCAACCGAAGCAATTGAAAATTTCCCATTTGAAGAAGACCGCCAAATCAACTCATCTTCAAAGTTAACATTCTCCAAAGTAAAAGAATTCAAGGTAGATTGCAACGACCCTAGGGTAGGGCTAATAATAGAAAGATCCACCCAATTACCGCCATTCCAATAGTCACCCGACTTCAGCCCAAAAGAAGCAATACAAGCATCTCTAAAAGCTCCAATCACAGGGTCAGAGGCCTGCGGAGTTTTACCAATCCAACAATCATCCCAAAAGAGGATGTTGTGGCCATTCCCCAGTTTCCAACAAGTCCCATTGAGAGCAACATCCCTGACCTTAATGATATTATTCCAAAGATAGGAACTCACAGGGAGATGAAGAGATTTAAGGAAATCCTAAAAATTGTAAATATTATAAAGATACTTATTATGCCACATGGTGTTCCATTCCTGTCTGCAACCATAAATTTTGCACACTTGTTTAGCAAGGAGAGCAGAATTAAAAGATTTGATGCTCCTAAGCCCCAATCCACCTTGTTTCCTAGGTTTACAGACATTCTCCCATGCCACCAAAGGGATTATATTCCGATCCTCCACACCCAACCACATAAATCTTTTTTGAATTTTCTCAATCACCTCAACATACTTTGAAGGAATCTTGAATAGACTAAGGGCATACACAGGTAGATTCTGAAGAGTGGACTTTAAAAGTTGGACTTTCCCAGCCCGACTTAAAAGTGCACCCTTCCACCCAGCCAACTTCCTATTGAAACGATCAATCAGAGAAAGCCAAAAAGAATTAGCCGGTTTAGCACCCAAAGGAAGACCCAGATACGTGGAGGGGAGCACACCAACCGAGCATCCAAGAATGCAAGCAATCTTCTTCTATCTCGCCTCAGGAGTGTTGAAGAAAAAAATGGAACTTTTAGCTCTATTAACCATCTGCCTCGAAGCTCTTTCATAAAGATTTAAAGTTGACTTTAAGACTCTGGCTTCCCCAACAAACAAACTCCCCATTAGAATAGTATCATCAACAAATTGTTGATGAGAGCATATCAAACTAGCCGAAGAAGGTTTCAATCCTCTCAAAAGACCATCCACAACTTGTTTCTGGATAAACCTGCCCAAGCTCTTTGCCATGATACTGAACAAAATAGGAGAAATAGGGTCTCCCTACCTTAAGCCTCCAGAAGATTTGAAGAAGTGGGAAGGCAAACCATTGACAATGACCACCATAGAAACAGTGGAGATAAGTTGCCAAATAAGACAAATAACCCTATCAGAAAAGCCAAAAGCAACAAGGATATTCTTTAGGAAAGCCCAATCCACCCTATCATAAGCCTTAGCAATGTCCAGCTTAAGCAAGCGTCCTTGAGCCTTAGACATAGTCAAGGAGTAAGAGATCTCATGATTAGTGATGATGGAGTCCAAGATCTGTCTCCCCAGAACAAAACCATTCTGTTGAGGCGCGATCAAAAAGGCCAGATCCTCAGCAACCTGGAAGTCAAGACCGTAGAGATGATTTTATAAAAGGAATTGTGAAGGCTGATAGGCCGAAAAGCATCCAACGAGTTAGCCCCCTTCTTTTGCAGAATGAGCACAATAAGTGTGGCATTAAGTTCCTTAAGTAAAGATCTGGCTCCAAATAATTCTTTGACAACACTGGAAACATCCCTCTCAACAATGTCCCAAAAGGTCTGAAAGAAAAACATAGGGAACCCATCTGGATCAGGAGCTTTGTTACCATCAAAAGAGAAGACAACTTTCTTAATTTCCTCATTAGAGGGGATAGAAGCCAACATCTGGTTCTGATCAGCAGACAACACCCTCGGAATGGACTCCGCCAAAGAATTATGGGCTTCCAAATCCAACATAGAATTAGCCTTGAGAAGCCTCTCAAAAAAATCAACAACTTCACTAATCTTGTCTTCACACTCCAATTTAATACCATTACTAATAATGTGATCAATTCTATTAGCAGCTCTGTATTTAAGAGTGGTGATATGAAAGAATCTGGTATTTCTATCTCTAGCATTGAGCCATAATGATCTCAATCTTTGCCTCTAGAAGATGTCCTCTCTTGAAATAATACTATGGAATTTCGAAAGAATGTCACTCTCTCTAGCAAAATTATCACCAAGATAGCCTTCATTTTGAATCTTTTCTTGGATAATGTTGACATCCGCCTGAAGGGCAGATTTCAACATGAAAATGTCTCCAAACGTCTCCTTATTCCATTTTATAACCTTATCTTTCACAATTCTAAGCTTTTTGGCCACACGAAACAGTGTTGTACCATCAATTTTAACATCCCAATAGTCCTTCACATAGCTATGCAGACTAGGATGAGAAAGCCACATCTTCTCAAACCTAAACGAGAACCTTCTTCTACCTCCTTTAGGTTTAGTAGTAAAACTTATAGGAAAATGGTCAGATCCAACTCTGGACATAGCTTTTAAGGAACAAAAATAAAGATGCAGCCAATCTGTAGAAATAAGGGTATGATCCAATCTAACTTGAATAAGCTCATCCCCCACCCTTCTATTAGTCCAGGTATATGTAGCTCCTGAGAGATCTAGATCAATGAGACACCAATCATTGATGAAGTCAGTTGGGTCCTGTTTACTATCCATCTAGATTTGGGACCCTCCAAACTTTTCAGATTCTTGAAGAGGAGTATTAAAATCCACCATGATAAGCCAAGGAGTATTAGGGTGGTTTTTTTAGAAAGAAGAAAGACTCGCCCAAATCTCCTTCTAGAAACCTTATTATTTGGTGCATAGATATTAGATAAAATCCAAGAAAAGCCATCTCTAGTGTGCTTAAACAAAGTGGCAACATGGTTACCGTCATCATAAAGAGGGAAACCTTGAATAAAATGAGAATTCCATAGGGTAACAACACCCCCAGAGGCACCATTAGAACTACTACCTTGAGATTCACAAAACTTGAAAAATTAAAGTTTTTCAACCCTTTCCTTAGGCATCTTAGTTTCATGAATAAGAAGAATATTCGGCCTATGATACCTAGCAAATTCCGTACTATATCTTGTTTATGGCAACTATTAAGCCCCTTTATATTCCATGAAAGAATTTTTATTTCTCACCAGGAGAATTAAATAGACTTTCATGGATTGTCTTTTGCGACCCATCAACAATGTTATGCAATCATTCATGTTCTGTTTGCCACCTGTTAGATCTTCGCCCCACACTACGAGGAGGCCCACAATCGGCTTTTGGCCTATTGCAAGCATAGCTTGCTACTTCTATGACTATTATAATTCTGAATTTTCTATTTACAACAAAATTCTAATTTGAAGTGTGAAGGAGTGCATGTTGGCAAGAGAAGTTGTGGCGATTACAAGCTCTTGATGAACAAATTCTTTGAAGGAGGAGAGAAAAAAGTTGTTTTGCAAAACGGATTTGACAAGTTGGTTCTACCTCCACCATATGCTTGGGTAAGCTATCATGTTATGCACTATTTTACCCTTGAAGGTCATTAAACTATCATATATGGCTACTATTTTCCTATTTTGAACCATATCAGACATTAGGAATTAATTAATCTCTCAATCTTCCTTTACACTCCCCTGTGTGCTAATTTTGAAGTTAAAGGCACTAATCCCCCATTACACAAAGGCCTTATCTTTTCTCTGTATAGCTCTGTGTCCAGTCTTACCCCCAAGAGTAGTAGGCTCCTAACCCATGGTGAAAGCCCTAATAAGCCTCCTAGTTCTATCACCATCGAGTTGATTGAAAGTAAGTGGCTAACCCTACCACGGGAAGGAAAAATGTAAGTGGCTAACCCTACCACGGTCCAGGAGGATGATGAACTTCTTGAGCCAACCCCAAAGAAAAGAAAGTTTCCAGGCCTAAAACTGGGGGTTCTAAAGCCGGAAAGATGGATAAGGTAGTGAAGTCCAAAACTGTTACGATTGATATGGAGGACATGGATATTGAACCTATTTTGGAAGAGGTTCAAAAAAGGATACTACTAAACATGAGATTAGCCAAGGAGGCAGAAGGTCTACCTGACTTAAAGGGAAGGAAATTAAGATCAACGAAAAACCAAAGGTGGAAGAGGATTTAGAGTCCCCATCTGAAGAAGAATTTCTTCTAGAGAATGATAATAATGGTGAGGAGCCGGAAGGCAGTGACTATGAAATTGAAATGGAGGAATTTAAAGAAGATATTGTTGTCTAGACGAATGAAGATGAAAAGGAGGTTGATTTTGGGATGCAGGATTTGGAAATAATGGAGGAGCAAGGGACTAATGATAATACCAAAACCATGCAAAATACCTCTACTACTAATGATGATTTGCTAGTTAACCTTAAAACCCAAGTTGTTGATATGCAAGTTAGAATGAAGGACCTAGAATATTGAGTGGAGGGCCTAAGCAAAGACAATAAGTTCCTGATGAAGGTGGTTAACTTCCTTACTCTAATCACTAATGGGATCATGAAGAAGGAAAATATGGAGTTGGTCTCTAGTTAGAGAAAACTGAAGATACAACTTAAAAGGAATGCAAGTTCGAGAACTCAGAAAGAGGACCCAAAGGATTGTAGTCTTGATGATGCAAACTGGAAGACTAACCTACAAATCGTGGAAAAGAACTAGGCTCTAATTAAAATCCCAAAAAAGTAGCTTATGAATTGGGTTACCTTAGTTTTTGGAGGGTTTTGTTTTAGGCTGTGTTTTTATTTATGGTTTTAATTAGACTCTCTGTTTTGAACTTTAATGGCCTAGATGCCTGCTATGTTAGTTCAATTAACTAATATCTGTAGTAGTTTAGCTTGGATGCTATTTAACTCTTGGAATTTTTTTTATGTTTTTGATTATATGTATGGTTAATGGTTGGTCTCAGTATGCTTCTAGTTGTATGTGCTATTGGTTGTTTTCTAAAGGTTTAGTTGTGTTGTTATTGTATGGGATGAGGGTCCTTCCCTGCTTAATAAAAAACAATTGCTCTTGTAATCTACAATTCACATTACAACTTTTCCTTCAAGACAACAAAGGTATATAGACTATCTCTAAATTACAACCAACACCCAACACCCAACATAGAAGTAACCTCCTTAATTCCATTAAAAAAATTAGGAACATTCCCATAATGCCTCCTTAATTCCATTAAAGAAATTGGGAACTTTATCACAAGGAAAAATAGTTATTCTAAAGGTAAGATTAAATTAGAAATTTCTATTGTCTTATTTTGTTGTCATTATCCAAGAAGGGCATGATCACCCCTTTGTGGTGGTTTATAAGGGTGGTTTATAGTTTTATCAAAATGTGTGTTCTTGTTCCATGCCAAATAGACATACGTAAATATAATTCAATTTTTTTATGATATCTTTGGGTTTGATGTAGGAGCATCTTAGGGGCCAAAGAATTTTACATCACCCAAAAATATTTTCTTTTACATTTTTTTCGGTTTTTTAGGTTTGTCTTTCTTGTCACAAATGATTCATTCTTATCACATGCTTATTTTTTGTTCGTGGTCATCTAGCTAACTACACAAAGTTATAGATAAGCTTTCTTTTGTAGGGTACTACATTTAAACATGAGACCTCCAAAATATAATTAGCATACCTTAAGGGGACTTAAAACATACCCATGTGTCCAAATTTGAATTTCATTACTTTATTCCAAGATATGGCATGCTCTTGTCGTAAAAGGGGACAACATTGGAATTGTGTGCCAATAATATTTGAATTTTATTTTGAATTGATAGATTACCAAATGATTGTTTTGACTAGGTAGGTTCATAAGGCATAATAAAATATTTTTGGTCAATGCCATCTCACTATATCAAGGTAGTTGTATAAAAGCATAGCAAATCAATCAAAGGGAATCAACAAAGAGAGGAGATATAACATATTGAAGTTTCAATAATAGAAAGGACTACAACTCTTGGCATGTACTTGTTTTAAAAAAAATCCTATTGTACAAATATTTGGTGTAACTTTGTTATACAAAGATATTCATATGATTTGATATTTTGTGTCATCTTGATCATTCTTTTCTTAAGAATTAAGTTTCTATTATGCACTCGTACATTGATTTTTTATTTATTTATTGTTTGTGATACATGAATAGTTTGTTTTTCATTAGACCCTCTTTGTGACTACATTGATTGGTATTAGGGCGTATATTTTGGGTCATTTGAAGAGTGTGGTAAGCCCATATTCAGAAGTATTGTGTAGTTTTGCATTGTAGT
Source organism: Cryptomeria japonica (assembly GCF_030272615.1). Lineage (NCBI taxonomy): Eukaryota > Viridiplantae > Streptophyta > Pinopsida > Cupressales > Cupressaceae > Cryptomeria > Cryptomeria japonica. The sequence goes on from NC_081413.1 coordinate 519,429,456, forward strand.
GATCCTTAGAGGGAATGTCTCATAGACGAAGAGGTTGTAAGAATCAAACAAAACAACATGATTATGAACTAATTCACATGATGGGAGCTATACAAGGAAGACTTGAGGCTCTTGAGACCACACAAAGGTGAGGAACAATCATAGTTGAAGATGTTAAATGGTGAGAGACCAAATCATGGACCACACATCGAAGATGCTTCAAGTTTGATTTTAAAATAAACCAAGAGGATAAGTTTTGTATGACATTAATGAGCACATGATGTAAGCAAAGATTTGATCTCCATTATTTTTTTAGAAAGTTTGAATCCTAAATAGATATTGGATTGAATCATTGATCTTGAAAAGCATTTTGAATTTAAGTAGGTGGAAACCCTATGTTGCCAACAAGTTGAAGTAGTATGCCACTTTATGGTGGGAGTATGTGCATAAAGACTAGGTTGAGAGGAACAAGCTACATATTGCCAAATGAGATAAGATGGTGACAAAGTCGACAAGCAAGTTCTTTCCTACCAATTTTACTTTGGAATTGTTCAAGAATTTCCATATCTGCGGTAAAGAGAGTTGCTAATAAAGGAGTCTATTTAGGAATTTTACTACCTCGTCATTTGTCTAGAACATGATGAAGATGATGTGAAGAAGGCATGTTAGTATTTGAATGGTTTTGTTTGCCACTATCACAAATGAGGTTTTTTCCCTACTCATTTCATGGAATATGCCAACCAACTCATACTAATGGAAAATGTGAAGTTGTATTGCAAGTGGCAGAGAGTGAAAGGTAAGGGCAAGAGTTGAAAAGCCAAGTAGAACGAGAAGAAATAACTTGTGTGGCGAGATACTGTAGAGTTTAGTAGTGATTCACAAGGATTTAAAATAATACTTTGAAAAAGAAAGAAATCTAAAGTAGAGGATGATATGGAAAAATTTCAATGGGTACCCATTTTAGAAGTGGAGGCACTTTCAATGGGTGTCCAAATCTCACACAAGAACAAGGATGCATTGAGAAGAGTACATTGCACAATGTGATGAGGAGTTAGTGAAATAACAAGCATGACTCTAAATGGTAGAGATTCCAATATTGTGCAATGTTTTGCTCAAGCTTTTTGAGGAGGACAAATAACCATGCTTGAGAAAATATTTTCCAACACTAAGTGTAAATTTGGAGGAAAGTTTTAAGATGATCATAGATGGAGGAAGCATTGGTAAATTGGTGTTCATAGAAATGGTAGATTGGTATTGAAACTGGTACCACATTCTAATATTTATCACATATCATGGTTACAAAATAGTTAATATTTAATTGTGAAGTAATAATGGTTAGTTGCGCTCCAAATTGAATGGTTTTCTAATGAAAGTCGATGTGATGTGATTCCTATTGGTGTTTGTCCTGTATTGTTGGGTAGACCATGTCAGTATGATGTATGCACTATCCATACAAGAATAATACTTTCACCATCACCAAGGGTGGAAAGAAGTATGTGTTGCAATTGCTAAATGTTAAGGAAGAAGACAAAGAGAAAGGTAATATGTTTGAGTGCTAAATTTTTTTTAAGGAGTTTTGGGAACTTGTAGGAATGCTATGCATTAATGGTTGAGCTTGTGCTAATGGAGAAAGATAAGTGTTTCAACTCTAAGGAGCTAGAAGTGGAGTTCTTGCTAAATTACTTTGAGACATCATGGATAGTGGATACCTAAAGGACTATTTCCAATGCACAAAATTTTACATTGTATGGATTTGATTCTAGGATTAAGTTTACTTAATAAGGAACCACATAAGATGAGTCAAATATAAGTGATGGGCTGAACTAACAAGTAGAAGAATTGTTGTAAATATGCATGATCAAGGAAAGCATGGGCCCTTGCATTGTACCCATAAAAATGGAGTCAAAGAAATGAGGAAAATAGAGGATATATATAGGATTTCATGCTATGGAAAAGATCACCATCAAGTACACATGTTTGTTAGTTGGTGTGGATGATCTGGAAAACTATCTGTGTGGAGCATGCTATTTCTCCAAAATTGATCCCAAGAAAGGTTACCATCAAATCAAATTTTGTGAAGAAGATAAATGGTATCAACTTTCAAAACTAAGCACAAACTGTATGAATAGTTGGTCATGTGATTTTGGCTAACTAATGCACCAAGCTTTTATGAGGTCGATAAATGAAGTATCAAAACCTTAAGTTTATAATTTTAATTGGATGACATTTTGGCGTTGAGCGAAAAAAAAGAGGAATACCTTGTATGCCTACAATAGATTTTAATGTAGTTTAGGTTGGAGAAGTTATGTGTAAACATAAAGAAATGCACTTAAATGCAAAAGGAGTTGGTTTACTTGGGATTTGTGATGTCTATAGATGCATTACAAAGGTTCGAGTAATTGTTGAGTGGTCATTGTCGTAGAGTGCAACAAAAGTCAAAAGTTTTATGGTTTGGAAAGTTTTTATAGGAAGCTATTAGAAACTTTAGTGGGATATGTGCATATTTGACACACTTCTTGAAGAATGGAAGGTTTTATGGACAATTGTTGCGAATAATATTTTTGAACTATTGGAGAAGAAGATAATAAAAGAGCCAATGTTGGCACTTCCATACTATGAAAATGACTTTGAATTTGATTGTGACATTGGTGATAAAACCATAAATTATGAAAAATTATCCATACACTAGATATTGGTGTGGCAGATCTATATTTAAAAAAAAAATAGAATTTTATTCCTTATAAAAAATGTTATGCATGACGACATAAATGTTACTTCTGAAAAATGCTACTTACTACAAAACAATAAGCTATTAAAAGTTACACAAAAATATGCACAATTTAATTCTAATATTTAAAATATATATATATTTATAATCTACACAAAAGATATCACAAATCATTAGTTTGGTTCATATTCAAGTTCTTAATGATTTAGCTACTATAAGTGTGAGAAAGTAAAGATTTGGTGCAAAATGTTGATTTCAATGTCAAGTGTAGCCAAAAGGTGTAACCCATTATTGTGGGATCACCCTACTTGTAACTGAATATGATGTTCATGTCTAATTAAGGAAAATGAATGTAGGAATCATGTTTTGGGTTTTAAAATGAATCTAGACACATTATAATTTATTTTGCATGGTCCTATAGACCCCTCATGTTGTTGATCTAGCTACTAGTGTCGTTTTGAGTTGTGTTGTATCATTATGGGTCCATGTGGGACCACCCGAGACATCCTGTTAAGGCTTGTAGCTATGGTCATCGATTTTATGTTCTTTCTTAGGGAAGGAGTTGAGGATGTTAGTGAGGTCATTACATGAACTTACCCATCCTCTCCTTTTGTGCTTAAGTGGTGCCTAATGTCTAGGGGAGTCATTTTCCTTCCTTCTTCCTTGAATTCCTTTGTTTTTTTCATGTTCTTGAGACTTCTTGGTGATGCTAGAGTGTCCCCAGTTCTTGGCAATCTTGCATCAACCAGAAATATTTCCTTTCTGTTGTGCTTTCCGTTTTGCTTTCTGTTTTGCAGTTTCAGCATTTCGTTATGCATTTTCTGGCATTGGATCACCGGATTTTGAGGAGTTGGATTTTTCTTGAGGACTTGATCATCTTCCTTATTCCTAAACCGTGAAGCATTTGGATCATTTTCTGGCAAGTTATCGATTCCGATTTTCGAGACAGTTTTCTGGCACCGAAACCAGTTGGACCTATTTGCTTTGGTGAATCTATCGGATCCCTTCCGTAGCTTGTGCATCTCTAAGCGTTGATTTCAATGTTCCTTGGCGTGTGGTCGACCTTCCCTTTGATCCGCACTTCATCCTTTGGATTTTCTGGATGAATCTCTTTGGCGGAGGCCGACCTTGTTGGTTTTACACGTTTGGTCTTGTTCTTCAGCATTTGACCCTTTTGGGCCGATCGGATCCCCTGGGATCGTATAAATCATTGTAATTGAGCATTAGAATGTAGATCAGAGAAAATATAGAACATAGAAGCTAGATCAAGAGTTTTGAGGTCCCAGTCATGACCTGTTCTGTAACTAAGCATGTTTGTAGTAGGCCAGTGAGCCTAATCTTGTATCCTGAATGTTACTGGTTGCTTGTAATTAGTTTTCATGATTTAATTCATTCAGTTATCCATTGGCTCCATCATATCCTTGTTTTTCCATTGTGTTTACTCTTGTTGATTGGTTCAGATTGATCTCTTTGAGGTCCCTCCTAACTGGTGACTGCACCAAGTGGTATCAGAGCGAGCTTTCGTTCAGGAGATTGCGTTGTCCTAATAATTTTGTTGTAGGGTGGCGGACTGTGGAATTGACATGCAGCTGCAGAGGACTGGCATGAAGATGGCACAAAGAGGAAATAGGAATGGTGGAGCGTGTGGGAATGCAGACCCTACTGTGATGGAAATGTTGCAAGGAATTGCAGTCCGGTTGGAAGCCGTTGAGACAGCCCAGAGAAGAGGTCGACATATTGAAGATGTGAGTGAAGATGAAGGAGAAGAAGCCTTGATAGAACATGTAAACCCATCGATGATTGATCTAGATGAAGAAAGGTTCTTGAGTGTTTTGAGTAGGGCGAACGCTAAACCACATTTTACCCCACCAGAATATGATGGAAAGTTGGATTCAGATGAATTGATGGATTGGATCTTATTAAGTTTGATTGGATTAATAATAGGTCGGTAATTTATATTTTATTTGAACTTTAATCTCTGGTTGAGGTCAATTCAAGCTATGCACGATGAAATGCAATCTGCAGAAGATATATTGCATTCACGGGAAGTGAGTGTCAGAAACTAATGTATGTATCTGTCATAGACTGTTGTATATTAATTTTCACTATCTAATAGGTGTACTCCGATCTGCAGGATGAATATGTAATTTGATCTTGGTGATTACCTTCTGTTGTATGTATATTATAACTTCTACCAACCATGATGTTCTCATCATGTTGACTGAATGTGATAGTCGATGTTATATATATTCATGGCAGTCAACATAGAGTCACGACTCTATGTGGAACCGACATAGTTCCACATAGAGTTGTGACCCCTATGTGGAGCCATGCTTATTGATAACCATTGATAATAATAATCAACGTAAAAACCAAACAATATGCAATCGGATAATTAGATTATGATAACAATATTTAATCATTGCACATATATATATATATATATAATCAGTAAGATAAAATTATTACTGATTATACATAGGATCGATGGTATGTATAAACTGATTGTCATATCGATGATTAAATTGGTCATCATATAATATTATCATCTGCAGTTAAGTATGATCAAGGATAGAAATAAGGAATACTCATACAAATGTTTAAGGCCGTTTATGCCAATAGACATTTGAATGGTTAGAATTATTTGACCATTGCTACATAATTTGAACACTCCCTCTTAGCTAGGGAGGAATTCCTTCTATCCTTCAATAAGTAATAACACCTTGTTGTGAACACAATAGCTCCATTTATTGTGTGAGAGAAATATATCACCTCACCGTGATATCATGGGTTATGGCATATCCACGGATATCACGTCACATGATATCCACCATTATGGCTTGTCCACAGATATCTCGTCTCATGATATCCACCATTATGGCATTTTAAGTATATTACTTCATGGCATGTCCATGGATATTACGTCACATAATATCCACCATGAATATCTTTTTATGTAATATCAACCATCATGGCTTATCCGCAGATATTATGTCTCATGATATCCACCATTATGGTATATCAACTTGTTAAAATATTTAATCTTTACTTGGCTTAGGTTTATTTGTATTTAGTTTGGGATATTCCTTTGGAATCCCTACATGTAATTTGTCCTCTTGTACATGTGTGAGGACAAGTCATTTCTTTTATTTTCTTTTATTAAGAAATTTTAGATTTCCTCCTTAAGAGGATGTGGACACATGGCACACACATTTTATGAATGGTGGCATTCATAGATTTGGGAGTTACTTTGTAACTCCTCTCCTCATCTCTATTTAAGAGATGTCTTCTCTCTCATTTATTCTTAATGACAATATCGTAAAGAGCTTCTTGCTCCCTCTCTCTCTTTCTCTCATTTTAGGCATTGCCTCATTCATAATAACACAAGGGTTTTTTCTTTGCTTTTCCCTTTTCAAAATTTCTTGTGTCCCCTTCTTCACATTTGGGTGATTTCTCCAAGGTTTTTACATTTCTCTTGGTAACATTTATTTCATCAATAAACTTGGATTTTGTTTTTCTTTCCTTGCTCTTGTATTTCCTTTCATGGTATCAGAGCAGGTTTCTAATCCTTGTTTCAAGTTGAGATTGATGAAGGTTACCATTCTGTGGAGTTCACCTTCTTGGAGGCATTCTTGAGAGGAGAATAAGTTCTTTCTCTAATATTTTCTATTGTGCAGGTTTTGGTTTCAGTTTTAATTTTTTTTTTCAAACTTGTTAACAAATTTGCCCGCAGGTTTAATCTTTTTAGATTCTAGTTTTTTTTTGTTTTTTTTTTTTAAATAAGCTTTGCAAGGCTTGCTGCCAAAGTTTCTTCTTTCTGGTTTAAAGTTGTGGCTTTGGAAGGCTTGCCGCCAAAGTTTCTTCTTTCTAGTTTAAAGTTGTGGTTTTGGAAGGCTTGCCGCCAAAACTCCATTTCTAACCTCTTTTCATGCATTCTATAATTTATATTTATTAGTTTTGGAAGGCTTGCCGCCAAAACATTTTCCATTATTCAGTTGCTTCTCTGATTTGCTTGCAGGTTTTAACATTTCAGTTGCAGATTTTTGGATAAAAAGAAAATTCATATTGTTATTTCATTGAATCTTTGTGTATTTAAAAGAAAATATCTAAATATAACATTTTTTGCATGTTTTCGTTTTAGTTTACATAATAATCTTGTTTGTGCTGTTTAAAGACACATTTTTTTTTTTTGCATTATTTTGTTTGAAATCATCTCTTCTTCTAAAAGTTTTCTTGTTTTGTGCTTACTTCTACAACTCAACTCTTAAATTATTCACTCACTAAGAACAAACCAAAATTTCTATTATTGCAACAAAAATTCACTCATGCATGCATTCTCGCCTTTGTCTTGTTTCATTCCTTAGCTCGCTTTACTTGCTTGCATTTTCGTTTGCCTACAGAGAATCTCTGTTGTAACGCCTCTGACCTTACTTTACATTTTTGCTCATTTTCTTATGTGGTTTGCTAATATTCGAATATATCTAGTAACGTGGATTGTTGTGTATTCTGTGTTTTATGTTTCTTTGTCATTCATAATCTTCACTTCTTTCATTCATTGCATCGAACACGTAAAGTTTAAGGTCACATTCATTAAAAAGTTTAATCTTTAAAAAAGTTAAGTCTATTTATCTTTCACGTATATTCAAGTTTTTAAAAAAAGTTTAAGAAGTTTAAACCATTCACATATTAAATTTTAAAAAAAAGTTATATAAAGTTTATTAATTTTTCTTTTAAGTTTAAAAGTTATATAAAATTTAAAAGTTTATTAATTTTTTAATAATTTTTTTAAATATATATATTTTAATTACTGCTATTTAAATAAAATTAAATAGCAGTAATTATCATTCATGGAAAATACATATTTCATTTATATTTTCGTTTCAAGCACCTTTTGGATACTGCTACTGATAAAAGTTCAGAGCCCGCTTCAACTACTCATCAAGCCGACCAAGACAGGCGAAAGGCTCAAAATGAGGAAGCACTTGGTTTAATTGGTATTTTGATGGTTCCTGAATTGTATGTTCTTATTGGAAATTGTACAAAAGCATATGAAGCATGAGAAATTTTAAAAACAATTTATGATAGTTCAAATGAATCCCGAAAAAATCAGCTTCAAGATCAACTCAAAGATCTCAGGTATACGGATTTTAAAACCATGGGTGAATTCTTATTAAAGTTTGATTCTATTAATGGTCAATTAACTGGTTTAGGAGTTACTCTTGCTGATATACGTTTAATTGATCTTATTCTTAAAAAATGTATTCCTCGTCAATTTCAGCAATTTATTACTAAATTTATGCTCAACTTGCTATTCCTAGTTTAGCTACTCAATTAACTTATGATATTTTCCGTAATTTATTACGTTAAGAGGAAGCTAAATTAATTCAATTTGGTACTCTTAAATGTATTGAACATGCTTTTATGTCTAAAAAACAAAATCATAATAATCATTTTAAATCCAATAACAATCATTTGAAATCCAATAATCATAATAATCATTATTTAAATAATAAATTTCATTCCAAATCCTATAATAATAATTCTAATAATAATCAAAAGAATAATTATTCTAAGAGGCCCCATTGTACATATTGTGGTGAGGATGGTCATGTGACTAATAATTGTTTTCAGAAACAAAATGGTAAAAAGCCCATGAACCAAAATAATCAAAATAATCAAAATAATCAACAACATAAACCTCATTATAAGAAAGGTAATAATAATGGTAATTCATCTCGTCATGCATTTATATGTACTTATAATGTTTCTCAACCACTTGAGTGGATTATTGATTCTGGTGCATCTCAGCATGTACTTCTCATAAAAAATGTTTTGAATCTTTGCATCCTGATACTTCCAATATTCATGTTCAATTAGCTAATAATCATAGTTGAAAAGTTGAATCTATTGGTGATGTGAATGTCCCTAATGGGAAATTACATGATGTTTTTTATGTTCCTGAATTAAAATCAAATTTGCTTTCAGTGCCTAAACTTTGTCAAGATTATAAGATTAACTTTTATAGGGGCGTGTGTTATATAATTGATCCAAAAACTAATCATGTTATTGCTACTGCTAAAATGGATACTGATAACTTATCCAAGTTCTATGAATTTGCTCCTACAAAGTATTCCTTGCTTACTACTGTTGATTTTACTATATGGCATGAAAGGCTTGGCCATCTCAATTCTGATTATATTTCATTGATGCAAAAAGAAAATATGGTTGATGGATTGCCTACTATTGTTCCTTCTCAAATTGTTTGCAATGGTTGCATGAGTGGTAAGATGCATAGGGAACCCTTTCCTCGTGGTCAATCTTGGAGGGCATATACTAAATTGCATCTAGTTCATAGTGATCTCTTGGGTCCCATGGAGAATCCCTCCATCCAAGGTTCAAGGCATGCTCTTACCTTTGTTGATGATTTTTCAAGGAGAACATGGATATATTTCCTTCATAGTAAGGATCAAGTGCTTGATGTGTTTACTGAATTTCATATGTTTGTAGAAAGGCAATCTGGTTCTAAAATTAAGATTCTTCGTATTGACAATGGAAGAGAATATGTCAATAATGCATTTAATGCTTATTTGAAATCTTTTGAAATTAAACACGAGCTTACCATTCCTTATACACCACAAAAAAATAGTGTGGCAGAATGGAAGCATAGGACCATTTTGGAAATGACAAGATGTTTATTGTATGCAAAAAATATGGATTACAAATTTTGGGTTGAAGCTATGGCTTGTGCAACTTATTTAATTAATAGAACACCTACCAAATTCTTAAAGGATAAAACTCCTAAAGAAGCTTGGTCTGGTAGAAAGCCCAATTTTTAGAATTTAAGAATGTTTGGTTCCATGGCTTATGTTCACAAACTTAAGGAGAAAAGACAAAAATTAGATGCTAAATCTTCTCCTTTTATTTTTGTTGGTTATGATGAAAATACTAAAGGTTATAGAGTTTACAATCATATTACTAACAAGGTAAAAGTTGCAAGAGATGTTTGTATTGCAGAAAAAGGCATTCATGATTGTTTTAAAGTGGAGGATGATGAACTTTCTCAAAGTAAAGTTGTTCTTGTGGAGGACCAACCTCCTTCTCTTAACCCTACTCCTAATGCATCTCTTTCTATTCCTTCTAGTGATAGTGATGATGATAATAATAACTCTACTCCTCATGACTCTTCTTCTAGTGATGAATCCATTACTTCTAAAAGAAGACCTAAATGGATAGACTTCAAGCTAGAAGAGTTAGTTATTGTAATTATGCTTTATTGTCTGGTATTATGAATTCTAATGATCCTAAAACATTTGATCAAGCTAAAAGTCAACCACATTGGCAAAAAGCAATGAAGGGAGAATATGATACTTTAATTTCTAACCAAACTTGGGATTTAGTTCCCTTGCCTCATGGTAAAAATCTTGTTTCTCGTAAATGGTTATATAAAAATAAATTGAATGCAAATAATGAAGTTACTAAGTTTAAAGCTAGATTAGTTGCTAGAAGTTTTTCTCAAATTGAAGGCTTAGATTATACTGAAACTTTTGCTCTCATTGCTAAAATGCCTACTATTAAACTTGTTCTTGCTTTAGCTTCTAATATGAATTGGCCTATTCATCAAATGGATGTTAAAAGTGTTTTTCTAAATGATGATTTACATGAGGAAATTTATATGTCTCAACATCCTGGTTTTGTTAAGGAAGGTTATGAACATTTAGTTTGCAAGTTAAAGAAATCAATTTATGGTTTTAAGCAATCTCCTAGGGAATGGTATTCTAAGATTAATGCAGTCTTTCTCAAGGTTTCATTAGAAGTAAAAATGATCCAAATTTGTATATTAAACATAGTGAAGATGACATTGTGATTATTCTTTTATATGTAGATGATTTAATTCTAACTTCAAGTTCCAATAATTTGATTTCTGAAATTAAGTTTCAACTCAATCAAAAATTTCAAATGACTAATTTAGGAATTTTAGATTATTTTTTGGGAATGCAAATTTGGCAAACAAGTAATGGTATTTTTCCATCTCAAAGTAAATATGCTCAAGATCTTTTAGACAAGTTTAAAATGAATAATGCTAACCATGTTTCAATTCCTATTGAATTAGGCATAAGTTAATGCTTGATATGCAAACTCCACTTGTTGATCCTACTTTGTCTAGACAATTAGTTGGAAATTTGAATTATTTAACTCTTACTAGGCCAGACATTGCTTATAGTGTTGGTTTGGTTTCAAGATTCATGTCTAAACCTCAACACACACACTTTAAAGTTGCTAAAAGAATTTTAAAAGATATTAAAGGAACAATTAATGTAGGTTTGTTTTATGATGCAAAATCTAATTTTACTTTAAAAGGTTTTACTAATTCTGATCTAGGTGGAGATCCCAATGATGGGGAATCTACTTGTGTTTATTATTTTTTTGTTGGTTCAGGAGCAATTTCTTGGAATAGTAAAAAGCAACAATCTACCTCTCTTGGATCCACTGAAGCTAAATACAAAGGATGCACTAATGTTTCCAAAGAAGCCTTGCGTCTTAGAAGACTACTTGAAGATTTGGGTCTACCTCAATACAAACCAACTCCATTGTATTGTGACAACCATAGTGCCATTGCCTTGGCTAAAAATCCAGTTTTCCATGCAAGGACAAAACACATTTCTCTCCAACACCACTTTATTAGAGAACAAATTGAAGACAAGCAAGTTTCACTCCTCTATTGCAAGGGGGAAGACCAGGTTACAGATATTTTGACCAAGCCACTTTGTAAAGAGAAGTTCCAATTTCATTGTAAAAATCTTGGTTTGCAACCCATTGAAGGGTTTGATGTAAACTCCCCAAGTAAAGCTTAAGGGGGGGTGTTAGAATATTTAATCTTTACTTGGCTTAGGTTTATTTGTATTTAGTTTTTGATATTCCTTGGAATCCCTACATGTAATTTGTCCTCTTGTACATGTGTGAGGACAAGTCATTTCTTTTATTTTCCTTTATTAAGGAATTTTAGATTTCCTCCTTAAGAAGATGTGGACACATGACACACACATTTTATGAATGGTGGCAATCATAGATTTGGGAGTTACTTATCTCTATTTAAGAGATGTCTTCTCTCTCTTTTCTTCTTAATGACAATATTGGAAAGAACTTTCATTTTAGGCATCGCCTCATTCATAATAACACAAGGGGTTTTTCTTTTCTTTTTCCCTTTCAAAAGTTATTGTGCCTCCTTCACATTTGGGTGATTGCTCCAAGGTTTTTGCATTTCTCTTGGTAACATTTATTTCATCAATAAACTTACTTGGATTTTGTTTTTTCTTTCCTTGCTCTTATATTTCCTTTCACAATCAATATTACTTCTAGAGATATCAATCATCATGGCATATCCATAGATATCATGTCTCATGATATCCATCATAATGGTGTGATCAATCAATATTGTAAGATCGTCACCTTACAATAATGATCAGATATACAAGTGTTTATCATTGAGAGATTGTCACCTCACAATGATATCCACCATGGCTCAACAAGAGGGTGAACACACAAGTATAAGAAGGTCATCACGAATTCTCTCATGAGATGTTGTCATGGAGTCTCACACATGACATTAATCATGAACCCTATCAGATTAATAAGTTGCATTAATAAGAATTTACACTTTAAACATCTTATAATAAGAAAGAATACATTAGTATAATAAACAATACAACCAAATCTATGATGTTGAGAGTCAGTCTTAGCTAGGGCTACATTTTCCATCATACAAAGCTTATCTCGAAAGTACACAAACTTTATTCTGGAGAGAGGCTTGGTGAGAATGTTTGTTGTCAATTCATTAGTATTAATGTTTCTTCACTGAATAACATACCTTTCCACTTGACCTCCACATGCTTTGACCTTTCATGAAATACAATGTTGGAGTCTGCATCAATCTTGGTGTATTCCAAGCTCATCAAGTATTCATCTATCCAGAATTATCATGACTTAGTAGTCAGTATAAAGGGCCTTTCAATCTACATGGGACTCCATCCCATGAATCATAATCTTTTGACTGATCACTAGAGGAATCATCTCGACATAGTCCACTCCCTCTGAATCAATATGACCAAGATTCTCATATATCAATCAAAGCATATATTCTTAGTTTCTTCCTCTGTCACAAAAGAATCCCTTGCTCACATGGACCCAATAATAGAATATAACTAGCTTCAAGAGACTCTCATTTACTAGTATGATCCTCATATGTCTGAAAGTATAAGATCCAAAATCACAATGGAACTGTTGTCATAAGATCGAGCCCTAGACAGGAATATGACTGACCTAAGATTTAGAACAAAATCCCCTAGCAGTATGATCCCTCTCACTTGGAGAACCCTCTTGTCTCAACTTTTCTTTGTAACCCTAGATGTCATCATCCCTTATACGAATGCCCTAATAATTACCTCCAATGGACTATTTCACTTTAGCAGGTAAATATATAAAAATGGAAATATAAAATCTCAGAATCTCCACTAAAGTCCTTTGTATATTCCTCCTAAATTTCAATCTCTTCATCACAATTAGAACTTCAAAACTCTATAACCTCAAAGGAAACAGACAGTGATTCTAAAGATGTCTTGTATGTAAGGGGCAAGTTTCTCATAATAAATTGAAGAAATTTAAAAAACAAGATATCCAAAAGCAGCTTGTTGTAAGCGAACATCTTCTGATAATGTTGTTTCACAAATAACACGCATAATGTAATTGCATGAATTAATAATTACATATGAAAATCATGAATATTATTCAATCATAAAAAACTTGTCTCTTTCAAGTCAGAATATGAATCCATCTAAATCCTTTTGTGGAAGAGTTTCACCAACATCTACAATGGAAGCTTGAGGCATAGTCCTGGTAGGACATTGCATTGCATAGTGACCATATTTGTCACATCTAAAGCATTAGGAGCACCATTAGATTCCTTATCTTTCTTCCTTTTGAAATGTCCTTTCTTACCTTTCATCTTTGTCGAGTGGGAGGCAAGAACATGAATATCTTCATTTATGGAGCTTTGGCCAATGCCTTTGATAGCCAATCTAGACTCTTCTTGAATGCAATCTTGCTTTAATCGATCAAACTTAGGAAGTTTTGATCTTGCACTTATCCCTTGAATAAATGCCTCCCATGAGGAGGGGAGACCATTTAGTTCTAGCATGGTTAACTCTTTGCTCTCTATTGTGTGACCAATAGTAGAGAGTTGATCTTTCAATTCAGTAATCCTCATGAAGTATGAGGTGATGAATTCAAATTTTGTCATTTTGACATGATGGAGTTGTTTCTTTAGAGAAAGAGATTGGCTTGTGTTGTTTATCTCTTTCATGTTCTCTAGTTATTTGAACATGCCATAGGCAGTCTCCATCTTGGAGATAGTTGGCATGATACGATCTTTCACTGAGTCAACCAACATCTTCATGGATTTATTGTTCTTTCTCATCCATTGAAGCTTTTCATCTTCTTCTTCTAGTTCCGGTATCACTAATACATTTGGACTAGATTTTTGACTGAGGTTTCCGATGAAGAAGGTATATTGTGGCCAAATTTGATTTTTTTTTTTTTAAAATGCCCACATTCGTCGTAATTCCGACGAAAATTACCCATTTGGTTTTGACGAAGAAGGCATTAGCAATGAGAATTTCTTTTTTTCAAAAAAGTGCTCGAGTTCATCATAATTCCGACAACTTCGGCCATTACAAAATAAAAAAAGAGACAGGGAATTCATTGTGAATTGCAATCCCGCGTAGGCATCTGTGGCGACTTCAACCCCTAAGAACATCAAACCCGCATCGAAGGCAATCCCACACAGGAGGTAGATTCAAATTTCCCTAGTTTTTAATTTCATGTTGCAAAAAATATACATGTGGTGGTTAATTGTCCTAGTTTAATCTCGTAAAACCATAGAACTATGATTGAGGAGTGAGCGTTCAATTTTGTATCAGCAATCCCTTCCTCCCGTATACGCGCATGTTGATTGTTCACATGAGATCACATCTCTTTGCGGCATCGTATCAAACAATTCACGAGCCTTGTCCATGTTTCCACATTTTGCATTCATGTCAAGCAGGGCATTTGCAAGTACAACACCTAACAAAATTCCTCTATTCGTTATGCTTTGATGGATGTCCATACCCTGTTCCAAAGCTCCCATTTTTGCACAGGCAGGGAGGATGCTGGCAAAGGTTGTGGAATTTGGCTTTATGCCTTCCAATTTCATTTGCTTGAAAGTGTCTAAAGCCTTTTTGATAAATCCATTTTGTGCATATCCAGCAATCGTTGCAGTCCACAAGGCAACATTTCTTTCAGGCATTCTATCAAATAGTTCATGTGCCTTGTCTATGCTTCCACATTTTGCATACATGTCTACCAAGGCAGTTACAACTACAACATCTGACAAAATTTCTCTATCCTTTATGCTTCGATGAATGTCCATACCCTGTTCCAAATCTCCCATTTCGACACAGGCAGGGAGGATAGTAGCAATGGTCGTGGAATTTGGCTTTACACTTGTCGATTGCATTTGCTTGAAAGTTTCTAAAGCCTTCTCAACAAATCCATTTTGTGCAGTTGCAACTACATCTGACAAAATTCCTCTATCTTTTATGCTTTGATGGATGTCCATACCCTATTCCAAAGCTCCCATTTTGGCACAGGCTGGGAGTAGGCTGGCAAACGTAACTAAAGAAATGCAATGATCAGCTCCAAAGACATCAAACCACTACTAACAAAACCAAGAGTCTAAAATATGATAGGGAATAGTGTGAGCTATCCTAAAATAAAATATTTTATTTTCAATTTCTACTAAAACATAATTACTCAGCCATTTATTGTTATTAATAAGTGTTTAATTTATGAAAGAGATAAATGGTTGGCCACAAGTACATGAGTTATAAATGCACACAAATAAGTGAATTTGATATTCAAAACTATCTACAATGAATTCAATTCTTGTCCATTAGTCATTTATGTTTGCAATAAGCATCTTTCTTTGTTTTTCTTAATCTTTATTCATAGTTATGTGCATATTTCACATTCTATAATTAGGATATCAATTGCTATGGCTGAACACTAGCATGATGTTTGTGTTGTGGTATAGATGCGTGGAAACATAATTATTGGATTGTTATATTATAGAGATCATAAATCTAGATATCGCATATTAGTTATAGCTCTTCTTGGATTGAGTCTAAAGTTGACATACAGTCATAAAGCCATTATTAGCAGATCTATCCATTCCTAGTAAAGACAATTGAGAAAGTCATTTTGATATTGAGAGTTTCTTATCTGTTTACCTATTGATCATTATTAAGCCATAATATTTAGGTCTATTTATCTCTCTTGCAAAACCTCTGCAAGTGTCCTAGATTGTCCCTACTACTCACTCTTCAATTCGGAAAAATGGAGTTCTAAAGATTTGTTGCACAAGATGGTGTTGAACGTATCAACAAGGCTAGCATGGAAGGCATGTTCAAGCTTCCACTTGTACAACTTACAACAAATGATTTGTTGATAGAAGAAATTCTTGAAATAGGGATACAATCGAAAGACAAGTAAGTACATACAAACCTCCTCAGTTGAAAGTAAAATCTGTGTATAAAAAGAGTACATTGAATCCCAATCTATAAACACAATAGAGATACCGTTGGAGACTTAATTGGATGTAGCATGTCACACCAAAGTTGTTAGAGTATGCTAAGCTAGTACATAATGTTTCGTAAAGCCACATTAGTATTTTACCCAGATCATTATCTACCAAAACTAACTATAGTAATCATTTTGAGGATTAATTTCATGGTGCTAGATCTTCATTTAGTTCCACTTCTTGTTGGAGATAAGAACAGTTATTTCTTGAGGTAGATGAATATCCCATCAACAAAGGACAAGACCCTTTCTAGAATATAACAAATTCTACTCCAACAAAAGATCATGGGGGTTTCACTAGAGATATTGAATAAGAGATAGACTGCTACTATTGCATTAAAAGCATTGGCATGTTCTTCATTTATTGATGTAAACTCTCTGTGACGCCACCACAACCAACAAAGGTCTAAAAAGTTGTTTGCAATGCATGGATTTTTAGGATTGTCCTTTGAGAAAATAGAATTAAAGTATGGAAGCAGGATTTGCCAGCTCCTGAGGGAAAGACCATGTCAGACAATAATTTCTGTTTTCTTGCCTGTGAAGAAAGACCATGTCAGACAATATCAACGAACAACAAAATAAGGAGACAATTGCTAGATTATGGTCTAACTTGAAAAGAAAAGGTGATGGAAAATGTTATTGTCCGTGCAAAATTTGTAAGGGGTTAAAGACTAGAAGAATTTTAATCAAAACAATGAAAAACATTGTAGGCTGCATGGTCACATTGAAGGTGGACATGATTATCATCCATTGGTAAGTTTTTCATTATATCGTTTTGACAATTTATATACATAACAAATCACATGATGATGAGATCATGATCACGGTTTATTTATGTATATCAATTTTATATAGGTCGAGCACCCTAGAGCACATGGTATGGATCAACACAACCCTGAGAATATGGTTTTAGAAGTGGACGAACATGGAGGTGTGAATATCGAAGCTGAAGATAATGATCCCATGGAAGATGATGATCATGAGCCAGAAAACACAATTGAAGATGATGGTACAAATACATTGATCCATGACTCATTTAGTACTCGCGCAGCTGATCATGATTATGAAGATGACCTTGATGTTGTTCATGATGTCCCTCTACTTGAGAAGGCATCTGAGGCCCTTTATGAAGGCTCGCAGACAACTCTTCTCTCTGTTGTATTGTTGTTGGTGAACTTGAAGGTTATGAATCGTTTATCCAACATAACAATGTCACGTATATTAAGGCATGTCATATATGTCATAATAAACTGTGAATCATGTTGTACCATTAATATTATTTATTATAACAAATTATATTTTGTTGTTGTAGATTGATAGTTGAGTTTTTGTTACCACCATCAAATATTCTACCTCACTCATACCGAGAATTATCTGTCGTTATGAAAGATATTGGAATGGAGTATCAAGCAATAGATGCTTGTCCCAATGATCATATTATATATCACAAACAACATGAATTTCGAACTGAATGCCCTGAATGTCATATCAGTAGATATCGAACATATCAAATAACAAAAAGGGTTCCTCGCAAGGTTCTTCGCTATATTCCCATTATTCCACGTATGCAACGATTATTCAAGTGCACTACCTTGGCACAATTTATGGATTACCATGCACGCAATAGAAGTCGAGATGACATTATTCGAATGCCTGCAGATGGTTCAGCATTTATGGACATAGAGGAAAAGTGGCCACACTTTAATGAAGAACCTCATAATCTCAAGCTTTCATTGGCAGCGGACGGTGTCAATCCATTTGGAGAGATGAGATCGGTTTACTCAGTGTGGCCTGTTTTTGTTATAAACAATAACATTCCTCCATGGATGTCAATAAAGAGGGAGCACATAATGTTGGCAATGATTGTTCCAGGTATTTTATCATTTAAATATAGTCGTCTAAATTTAATTATAAATATTGCAATAAAATGGTCATAATAATTATGTAATGTTTTTGTTCATTCGATTAGGTAAGTACCAAGTTAAAGATATGAATGTATATATCGAGCCTCTTATCGACGAGTTGCTAGAGTTATGGAATGGTGTCACTATGTATGACGTCTCTAGACCAATAGGACAAAGACAATTTCAATTCTATGTGATGCTTCTATGGACAATACACGATGCCCCGGGGCTAACACATTTTTGTGGTATGTTATAGTGTTTAAGTTGTGCATGAACATTATAATTCAAAAAATTATCATATTTAATCCAATTATACATTATCTTGTAGGTCTTCAAACAAAGAGAAAATTTGCATGTCCTATTTGTGGTCCAAAGATGAAATCTCGTCATTCAAAAAGTTTAGGAAAGCAAGTGTTTGATGAGTATAGGCACTTTCTCCACAAAAATCACAAGTATCAAAATACTGAAAAACATCTTTTCAATGGGAAAGAATAGAATACATCAAAGCCACGAAGAATGACACCTCACCTGTGGAAGTTGGAATATAATAGAATTAATCGTCAAGGTAATGTCATTCCATCTATTGGTTTTTCATAAAACATCTTTTCTATTTTGTTTTGTTTACTGATGATGTGATTGATGATCATGATGGTCGTGAAGGCATAAATGACCACCTTCCTAAGGGAATAAAAGTTATCCCTGACAATTTGGTAGGTTGCCTTGCTACAAGCAGTTACAAATTGTTCATTTGTTTGATAGTATGCATATTGGAAAGAATATAATAGAGACATTATGGAAAATATTGGATGGAAAGCGTGACAAAGAAAAAATTGTCAAAATATGTAGTGACATTCAGGATTCCAATCATGCAATGATAAATGTCATTCAATCAAATAGCCATGGAGACCAGATTAATATAAGTGAGCTTCCTTGGTTATTAACGGACCAGCAAAGCAATGCTATAAAAGAAGTCATACAAAAAATTTGATTTCCCACAGGATTTGTTGCGAACATAAACAATCTCATATCAAAAAAAAGTGAATTTGGGCCAGGGATGAAAATGCATGATTGGCATACCTTCATTAAGGTAATTCATGTTCTTGTGTTTTTAGTATGTATTTAAGTACTGAGCGTACATGTACTTTTCATTATGTTACAAAAAAATGAAAAGATAATTTTATAATTGTTGCGGTACGTTCTACCTCTATCTCTCCCAGAAGACTTCGACAATAATGTCAAGCAAGTCATATATGATCTTGGAAAATACATAAGGTAAGTAGTGATATTTGTTTAGTTCATTGTATAGATATTATATTTGCGATTTGTTTTACTTCTTATGTAATATATTTTTTTGCATCTTGAATACCTTGTAGGTGGTTGTCATGTAAAGAAATCCATAAAGACAATATAAAATATTGGAAGAGAAAAATTCCTCATTTAATGTGTGAAATGCAAAAGTGTCTACCTCCAGCTTTTTTCAATGCACAAGAACACTACCTCATACACCAAGTTGAGGAGATTGAATTGTGTGGACCTATACACACTAGGTCAATGTGGATGGTTGAGAGGCACTTGAAATTTTTGAAGGCTTTGGTTCGACAAAGAGCACATCCTGAGAGTTCTATGGTGGAGGGATATATGGTATACCAGACTATGGTGTACATTTCTGAATATCTTCCTAAGTTTGCAGCAAAGATCCACGTGGATCGCATTTGGGATCCTAACACCATTAACAAATTTGAAGGGGAGTAGTTGATAGGGAAAGGTAGATTGAGGAAAGTGAGAGGTAATTATAAGATGTTATTGTAGTTAATTAATTCTTAATCTTCAAAATAAATTGATTGTAAGACGTCTATTTATTTTTTGTATAGTTGGTTGAGAGTGGGATGCACTACATTTGTATATTGCAAACAATTTTGTTTGGATGACGGTATGGATTGAACGTTGTCAACATTTTGGACGCACGTTAACATGTGAAGGTGTGGCTTCATTGGTTAAAGAAGCACATCGTAATGGAGATTCCAATGTTACGCAAAGGGAAATTGATTTAGCATATGGTTTAAGAGATAAACAGATACGTATAAATTTATTAATCACCCATATGTTTATCAACTCACAATGCAATAAATTTTACATGTTTGACATATCGCAGGTCAAACACCACAACGCTATGTGCTGCAATGGTCATAAATTTCGCATAAAAAAGTTGGATGACACGAAGAAAACTTGTGATTCTGGCATCATTGCAGTCTTTGAGGTGACAAATATTTCATCCAGAAATGACATTCATCCTCAACAGTCTCAAAATCGATACTATGGCATTTTGGATGATATACTTGAGTGTGACTTTAATTCCTTCAAATTAGTTTTGTTCGTCGTCAAATGGTACAGGCTACGATTGAATAAAAATGATCCTGATAGAACTGTTATTGAACATGATAATGGTTTTATAATGCTAAATACAAGGTCATTTGAACTAGTTGGGGATGAGCCCTATATTCTTCCAAGCCAATGTGAGCAAGTATTTTACTATGAGGTTCCACATAAACCGGGTTGGTCATTTGTTGTTAGACATGATCCAAGAGGAAGGCCGATAAAGTATAATGTGATGGAAGAAGAAGATACCAAAGAAGTAGAAGATGAAGTGGATGATGATCACGATCGATAGTTTCACAATGACGATGAAGAAGAACAAGAAGAAGAAGAACAAGAAGATGATGATGATGATGATGATGATGATGATGATGATGACGGTGATGGTGATGATGATGGCGAAGACATTGATGATGATGATGACGACGACGATGACGATGATGATGATGATGATGATGATGATGATGATGATGATGATGATGATGATGATGGCGATGATGACCTTGATGTTCATGATGATGAGGAGTGAAATGTATGAGGAATGCGATTAATATATTATCTATTGAATATTGACTTCTTGATAGAATTTTTTTTACATAATTAATTCATTTTGTTTTGAATTCTAATGCCATTACATAATTAATTCATGATGCACCTTTTAATATGGAGATGGAGATAGGGGGTGTGACTATTTATGTGACAATTTTTAAACTGTGTTTATTTATGGAAATTGGATTGTTTATTAGCTATGTGACTATTTATGTGATCATTTAGTTGAGGATCCTACATAGTCTACATAAAGTAAAGGTAAGGAATTACAAAATTTACAATGATTTTGATGACAACATCTTTTTATTATTTAATACTCTTTTTGTCTACAAAGTTCATGTTGTTCATGTTGTGTATGATGTAATTTCGCTAACGTTTTTTATATTTTTTCTTTCTCACAGGTCGACATGGATCCATTACATATTGCAGACAGAGATGTACCTTGCGACACTTCTACCGGGCAGGTAAACCTCATTGTAATTGTACAAATTAGGTAGAAGCAAACTGTTACATTATTATGTTCTTTTTTTTAGTGATTTATACTAATTTTGTAATTGTTAATGATATTCTTGACACAGACGGATGTTCAGGGAAAGGGAAAGGGAGTTGCAGTACTTGAGCACCTTTCTATGGATGTGGAATCATTAGGGTTAAGCAATGATGACCCTGAAGATCCCACAGACCTTGTGAAATTCTTTAAAATGCCTCTTATAAAAATTAGAAAAGAGATTGTTGCTTTGGTAGTTGTGCATCCTACCACTGATGAGATACGACAGAGGGTGGAATTATTGTATAAGACAGTAGAAAACTTGCAAGTAAGCAGTAATGAAAGCTTTAATTATAACAAAAGTTCAATAATGGTTTATATTTTATTCTCTTTTTATGTCATTAAGTAAAATATGTACGTATTGTTTTTACAGCAATTTATCCACCCTCATGAAAGTCGTTCCTACGATCAGGGTGTTGCAGGATCAGGTGATGACGATTTTCTTGTATTATCACTTGCTTGGCTTATCACTCTGAGTACCCAAAACACATCATACTTGATACTATCAATTTTCAAAATAAAGGTTCATCCTTGTTTACAATTCTTGCACTTTTTATTATTTTTAATGTTTGATATATTTAATGTATTATTCTTTAGGTGCTGTCAATGTTACTGTGCAAATGCCGACACCGCCTCATCAGAGGTCACCCTCACCTATATTGCCGACTGCAATGTCGGTAACATGTAGCATGCAGACATCCTCTAGTGCACGTCATATTGGCCCGCCCACTGTTGGTAGATCCCTCTTTTTCTTTATCTTCTATCATGTGTTTATTTCCCTTCAAGCGTTCTTTCTTGAATTCTAATGCCATTTCATAGTGGATTCATTTTTTGCAGGAGGAGATGCGCATGAGGATGTGCCACAGGCGACTACTGCTGATAACATAGCATCATTTCCTGGATCTCTCGTATTGCTAGTACGGGAACATTGTAGGCCACATTCGTGGTGAGCAACGAAGAAATGCTTCCCTTAAAGATACAAAAGGTTCCAGGTACTTTAAAATTATTATTATATATATTCTAATTGTAATTTACTTTATGATCACTCGTTTTGGACTAATATTGATCCCATGAATTTTTTGCAGGCAATGATATTTTCTATAAACATCTTAGTGACATTGCATTGTAGATATTTGGGCCCACCATACATAAAAGGTGGTACATCATATGTGAACTAACCCTTATCCAATTTTGATTTCATATCATTGCTAGAATACTTTTCCTTTGATCCATTTCTTGAAGTGTAATAAATGTAGCTTCAGTTCTTTTCTGAATCTAACAGGTTTGTTTTTGCTTTAAAAGGTGGAATGACCAAGAAAAAAGGTTAAAAGATGAATTGACAAACCAAATGGTTGAGTGGTTTGGAAATGACACCTTTGACAAAACCAAGCTCCTTGAAAAAGCTAGCACATATCTAAAGTATGTGAGGGACCAATACAGGACCCATTTGGAGAGGAACCTAAAGTACGAGCGTCCCCCCATGATTCGAGAGAGGGAGTGGAAGGACCCGATTTTGGATGTCAAGGAGAGAATTGAAAGGAAAAAAGGAAATACACCAGTAGACGCCAGAAGAAGGTACATGATACTATTAAGAATGTAATTATGTACTAATTAATTACTCTTTATATTTATATAATCTAACATATTTCAAACTTTTTATAGACTGAGTGACACGTCAAAGGCAACCAAGGCAAGGCAAGAAAAGCACGGGCAACACAAACTTGGCTCTAGTGGTTACATGAAACTTGCTGCATGAATTGTAAGTATCTCATGTAAACTCCCATATTGTCTCAAAATATTAATAAATTGCAAACATTTTTTTTTTTCAAACAATGCAAGCAAAATTTATGGTACCAAGCAAAAATGCAGGGCTTTGAATTCAATAGAGCGCCCACAGAAGATGACAAGAGAATTGCCTACCAGCAAAGCTATTCAATCGTTGCTGATCGGCTACGAGAATTGAGTGGGCATACACAACATTCGAGTGCATCCGTCACACAGGTAAATATGGTAAATGGAAGTTGTATATGGTGAAAATGGATAACAATAATAACAATATTGAAAGGCTAAATGAATTCAACCACCAAACCCTAGCCTAACAATGAACAAAGATCCACCATAACATATGAAGATAACCTAAGACAATGCAAATAACTCAAAATCACAAAGATTATACCATCACATGTCCAATAGGGTTTCGATCTCCATTCTTCCTATCTCCATTGATCTTGCTTGATATATTTGCTCTCAGATTTTTATATGCACAAGAGCTCAACAAAGAATGGAATGTGGTTGCAAGTAGGATCTTAGTGTAGCCAAGTTGCATGAAAGATCATTAGCATGTGTCATTAGGGTTTTGACAATGAAGAAAGCATCTCCTTAAATAGAAGACACAATAAGAAATGGAGGGTTAAGATTGAGAGGTGTAAAAAGAGAGGTCGGCTAGGATTAGAGGGCAGGTATAAGAAATACCAAAATAATGAAAGAGGTAGGTAGTGTATGAATTAAGAGATGAATGACATGTGTCATATGTAGAAAAAGCTAATGAATTAATTAAATAAATAAAGATTTATTTAATTAATAGAAGAAGTAGGACAATTAAATAAATAAAATATTTATTTAATTTAGGAAAGGGTAATTTAAATAAATAAATGTATTTATTTAAATAAGAAATAAGGCTAGAAGAGGATAAATGAATTAATTAAATAAATAAAGATTTATTTAATTAATAGAAGAATTAGGCTTAGATAATTAAATAAATAAAATATTTATTTAATTATACATGACAATTTTGAGTGTCTACATTTTGCCCCTCTTTGAGACAATGCGGCTTGTCGCGTTGTTTCAAAGAAGATAAGATGAACTGATACAAAGTTGCCCCAGAATGGGAATAATATGCCCCCTCGAGAGATTGGATGAAAATGTCTGAAAAGATTGCAAACAATCTCTCGATAAGAAAAACGGGATAGAATGGACTGATCGGATAGAGTGACAAAGTCATGGGATAAGGAAGACTGACTCGGGAAATGAGGACGAGGGCTAGGCTAGGCTATAAGATAGACCACGGGCAAAAGACATCCTCATTGTCATCCACACCCTTAGAAGATCATAGTGCAAAGCAAGAAAAGAGCAGCAGCAGTCAGCAGCGATGGTTTTCGTTCACAGATTCGATCGCGTTTGCCGATTCCAGCGACCAGCAGATGCAGGAGAGCCGGTAAGTACCCGAAAACCTCCTCGTACTTTCACGCATTTCAAGTTTTGTCATTAATGCATGCTAAGTAGCAATAAATGCGCTAGGAATAGGGTAGTTAAAATATGCAAAAACGTGCAACCGCGTCTGTGTCGGTGCCAGGCGCGTCTGTGTCGGACAGGCGCGTCTGTGTCGGGTCCAGGCACGTCTGTGCCTGGAACCGCGTTTGTGCTGAATACGGATGCGTTTGTGAAATGTAGAAGTGTCTGTGCTTTGTAGGAGCGTTTATGTCATGTAGGGACGTCTGTGTTCCCTGGTCGCGTTTGTGCATGGTATAGGCACGTTTGTGTTCAGAAAACGCGTCTGTGTTGCAGAAGCACGTTTGTGCAGTCTAGAAGCGCGTTTGTGAGTTTAAAGCGCGTGTGTGTCAAAATGCATAGGTTGAGTCTTTTAGGTCAAATCGGCAGTTCTGTGATGAACATACGCTGTCGATTGGATAAGCTGCTGAGAGGATACACTCAAGCAGGTCCTCTAGGAAGACTAGGATAGATCAAGGCACTTTGTGATGAACAGGGAGCACCAAGATAGGCAGCACTTTGTGATGAACAGGGAGTGCGAATGTGAGTAACACTTTGTGATGAACAGGGAATGTCACACACGTAGTACTTTGTGATGAACAGGGAGCACTACTAGGATAGATAGCAACACTTTGTGATGAACAGTGAGTGTCACTAGGATAGGTAAGCGTATGCATTTATGTAGCAAGTAGCATTTTGTGATAAACAGTGAATGCCACGATAACTGACATGATTGATTGGTTGACTGCAGGAGTATTTGCCGATGTTGGAGTCACGAGAGAGATTCCCGTCGACTCAGAGGTTGCGACCAGAGTTGTCGATTCAGGACATGATTTCTATTGAGGAGATGGGTCTCACACATGTGCTCTATGTGCCCGAGTTTCGGGCAAACATGGGGTTGCTGACTGCGTTGGCTGAGAGATGGCACTCTGAGACGTGCACGTTTCACCTGCCGATGGGTGAGATGACAGTGACATTGGAGGATGTGTACATGATACTGCATATCCCGATTGATGGAGAGTTGATTCCATACGATCGTGACGGTGACAGGGAGGCATTGAAACGGGTGTTTCAGGATCCCGGTTTGGAGATGCGAGCAGGTCACGTGGCCTGGGATACCATGACCGCCACAGGTTTAGCATTGCCGGCTGTTATTGGGGGAGCTATCAGTGGGTATTTATGTCCGGATAGAGCCACACGAGGATTGAGAATTGGCTGGGGAGGGGCATTGGAGACACTGATGATAGAGCACACCAGGTATGCATGGGGGCCATGTGTCCTGGCACATTTGTACTATGAGCTACATCAGTTTGTTTACCACGGATCAGTGGGCTTAGGCTGCGGCGTTACTCTCCTTCAGGTGTGGGCATATGAGCACCTTCCCATCACACGACCGATCCACTTCAGAGGCAGAGGGCAGGGACGGAGCTTCGTACATTTATACGACATGATCACATCCCAGCCTTGGATTGGTAGATTGGAGCATTGGAGGCGCATCATAGATGACATAGACATGGTTATCTGGAGGCCGTACCTGGGGTGCGAGGAGTGGGATGACGACGCATTGGAGCTACCCTATGTATTCAGGAGCAGGTATCTTATTGGGCGGACGTCCTATATTCTGGAGAGGCAGCTTGTTGACAGGGTATGCAGGCAGTTTGGGCGGATTCAGCGGATGCCACGAGGCTCGAGCATGTATGCCCGCACAGTTAGAGATCAGGTACAGTTCGGGCCACTTCTATCATATGATCAGGCCGTGACACAGCTGGCGAAGATGATGTCGTTACCATGGGACATGTGGCCAGAGGTAGAGGATGCAGGGATGGACGCAGAGTACTCTGCGTATTGGGCAGAGCATCCATTTCTGAGATTGACAGATCCGGGAGAGCTGCTGGAGGGAGAGGTGGGAGGGGATGATGAGGATGATGGTGGAGGAGATGGAGGCAGGGGCCGACGGAGGCAGAGGGGAGTGGTGGGAGAGAGGCGAGTAGCGCCTCGGAGGGAGGGAGGACAGGAGAGACCAGCTCAGGTGGTGAGAGGCCGGGGTGGATTGCCCCTACAGGTACCAGCAGCACAGGGTCCTAGACAGGGACCTAGACAGGTGCAGGGACAGGGACAGGTACAGGCACAGGTACCTATTCAGGCACCGAGACAGGTGCAGGCAGAGGCACAGGGACAGGCACCTGTAGAGGAGGAGCCACAGGCAGAGGCTGAGGGCAGAGATCCTGAGGAGGATGAGCTGCTAGGGCTGAGAGAGATCTGCCAGGGCCAGGCAGACGAGATTTCAGAGTTGGAGCGGGAGAGGGATCGCCTCAGGATCAGGCTCAGGGACACAGAGCGGGAGAGAGACCAGGCCATCCAGAGATATACTGAGGCCGAGACAGCTCTGAGGGCAGGGAGGCGGGCAGCAGAGGATGCAGGGGCAGGCTACGCATATGTGCTGCGAGCCGGAGAGGAGATCGCCTACTGGAGGGATCTATACTATGCTGCCGTGCCAGTAGATCAGCGGGCGAGGAGCTTCCATAGATCATCGCGCACAACGACGGCTATGGGAGGGAGTCGTAGGAGGCAGGCGTCCAGCGGTGGGGTCATGGGTCCTCCACCACCACCAGAGAGACAAGGGGATCCTGGAGCGGGTCCATCTACAGCTCAGACTCTGTCGAGGCCAGGCGGCTCCGAAGGAGGGAGTTCATCATAGCCATAGAGGGCTCCCCATTGTATCAGTATATGTATCATTTTTGTATTGTAGACACCTGCGGGTGATTCTTTTGTAGCCATATGATTCTTTTGACATCATTGTATCATGACACATTTTGATTATATATGAGATGATTCATTTTTGCGGCAGCTATATGCATGTGTACCTTATGTGATGAGATGTTCTTATGTGATACATGTTTTATGATATGGATGCTTATATGATGCGATGCAATATATTTTTGTTCTTTTATGTTGTATATATGATGCATGATGCAAATGTGAATGTATGTAATGCAAATGATTATTTACATAATGAGAATGTGGGATGTGCTAACATGTGTTGTATGCAGGATGTGATGCAATTGTGATATCTATATGTCTGTATGAAATGCTTATATGTGATAATGCAGGTGCAACTATATGAAAATGCAAATGTTTTTGGTGTGTCATTATACTCAGTCATGTGATAGCGGGCTACGCGGACTCGAGAAGGACAATGGAAGTCAATCAAGAAAGGGGGATGGAAGACAGAAGATATGAACGTGAAAGAGCTTCTTGTGCGTTATCATCATTGAGCTTTATTATGGCAAAATAGGTTATGACAATCGAGGCATTTGTTCGACCCAGAAAGTCATTGTACCTATTTGCATGGAGATAAGACAGTCACAAACAAGGAATGCCCCAGTTCATACTAGACTCACAGTGTCCTCATATCCTTGGACAAGTCATAGCATTACTAAAAGACAATCCATAGACAGCAAACAAAATAGGTGATGATACCCCATCCTCGCTTTTCTAGTCAAAGACATCCTGGAGATAGAATCTCTAGTCAAAGACATCCTGGAAAAGCTAAAAGACATGTCACCAAAAGATGAAATCAAAAGAAAACCAAGACTCGACACCAACATCCACTGTAGTCCTCAAGTTTAGTGTCTCTTGTCACTTGTTTAAGTCTTATTCGATTGTGGTCACAATGTTCACTTTCACCAAAAAGGATAGATAGCACTGAACCATATGTTGTTTGAGTCTGTTGAAAGATTTTGATTTTGTTGAAGCTCATTGTTGCTGCTGTGTCTTATCTGAAACTGACTGAATCCATGAAACTGATACTTTATTTTGGAGAAGATGAAACTTTATTGCGAATCTGTGATGCAAATGTTGCTTTATTGCGGATTGTGCGTAGATAGACTGAAGAAAGCTGGAAGAAACCATACTCCTCAGAACGTGTGATGTTCTCAGTTCCACACCCATCACTAGACGTAGGATTTTGCCGTAGCCATAGATAGGATCGGATTTATTATGGATGGAAAGGGATGTGAAAAGGGAGGTTTATGGATGGCTAACCAATCTTAGGTAGATCAATAACAAGCCATGATGGGAATGGGTAAGTTTATTGTGAACGAATAGGTTGTGAGTGTGTGCAATGTGAAAGGATGAAAGAGAATCCTGAAGGATGGAGGAGCAAAGTCTCTACGCATGGCGCTGGTGACCCAGTTTTCACCATGGTTCTTGCCCAGGGCGCCACCGAAGTGGTTTTCACCGTTGGACGAAATTATTTCTCTTTACTTTTTTTGATTTTTCAATTTTTTTGTTGTCACAAGGCGCCTGTTTGCCAGGTTTTCACCAAGTAACGATTTTTTTGTTTTATAATTTTTTTTGTATTTTTGAAATTTTTTGATTTTTTTTGTATTTTTGAATTAGGATATTCCAAAGAGCTTATGAGTAGAACCTGCGAAGGTGCATGCTGTTGATAGGATCCTCCAAGGGTTCACCTTCTGTAGTTGAGAGCTGATATGCCCCAGATCCATATACCGCTGTGATGATGTAAGGACCAAGCCAGTTTGGTTCGAACTTGCCCTTCTTATCTCTGTCTTGTTGATTCTTGGGGTTCTCTCTGAGGACTAAGTCACCTACCTCAAATGTGCGAGGCTTGACCTTGTGATTGTAGCTGCGACTCATTCGTTGTTGGTAAGCCTTGAGATGATTAAAAGCAGTATGTCTTCGTTCCTCCAGCAGTTCTAGTTCTTGTAAGCGAGAGACCCTGTAATCTTCATCGTTGATTATGTTTCTCAAGGAGACCCGTAGAGAAGGTAGCTCGACCTCAATAGGCAAGATGGCTTCAGCGCCGTAGACAAGTGAGTAGGGTGTAGCTCCTATAGGTGTGCGGACACTTGTGCGGTAGGCCCAAAGTGCAGGATTGAGTTGGACATGCCAGTTACGGCCAGCGTCGTCGACTGTCTTTTTAAGGATTTTGAAAATTGTTTTATTAGACGCCTCAGCTTGGCCATTACCTTGAGGGTAATATGGTGTGGAGAAACGATGGGAGATATGGAAGCGCTCACAGAGTTCACGAACATCCTGATTTTTGAAGGGACGCCCGTTATCAGTAATAATGGAAGTAGGAATCCCGTATCGGCAAATGATGTAGTTTAGGATGAAAGTAGCGTTTTGTTTCCCAGTAACTTGTGTGAGAGGCACGGCTTCAATCCACTTTTTGAAATACTCGGTGGCTGTGATAATGAATTTATGTCCATTGGAAGAAGGAGGGTGAATCTTGCCTATGAGATCAAGTCCCCATTGACAAAAGGGCCAAGGAGATGCAAGTGGTTGTAGTTCTTGTGCTGGTGCATGTATGAGGTCTCCATGAATTTGACACTGCTTACACTTCTTGACAAACTGGTATGCATCTTTTTCCGTAGTAGGCCAGTAGTATCCAGTCCTGATGAGTTTCTTGGCCAAGGTAGGACCACTAGTATGCGTACCACATATCCCTTCGTGCACTTCTCATAATGCAATCTGAGCTTCGTCATTCTCTAAACATCTAAGGAGGGTTCCATCTAGACCTCGTCGGTATAGGATATCAGCTAGGATAACATATCGGGAGGATTGGCAAATGAAAGTGCGGCGTTGATTGTTCGATAGATCGGGAGGTAAGATATTGTCGCGAAGGTATGTGAATATGGAACCATATAACTAGGATTCAGGACCAACAACACATATCATTTCGGTGAGAGTGATCTCATATGAAGGAATCAGCAGGTTGTCTACCAGGAACTCATAGCGGGTCTCATTTTGCGGTAGATCAATGAGCGAAGCAATTGTAGCCATGGCATCTGCAGCACGATTCTGTTCTCTTGGTATCTGCTCAAACTCTATCTTTGCAAAGTGCTGTTTCAGATCATCTACCAGTTGTTTGTAAGGCATTAGCTTTTCATCTTTTGTTTGATAATCATCAGTTGCTTGACGGATGACAAGTTGAGAATCCCCAAAAACACAAAGTTCTTGGATCTTCCATTGAACTGCAATTCTTAACCCAGTTGTTAATGCCTCGTATTCCGCTATATTGTTGGTGCAAGGAAATGATAAGCGATATGACTTTGGTATAGAATCGCCTTGAGGAGTTATGAAGAGTATACCCGCTCCTGCCCCATGCTGTGTGTATGAGCCGTCAAAATATAATTGCCATGGCTTTGCAGGTGATATTGTTAGAATGGACTCATCTGGAAATTCTGACTGTAGAGGAACATCATCTATCATGGGAGCATCTTTCAGTTGATCTGCAATTTCTTGTCCTTTTATAGCTTTTCTGTCCACGTATTCAATGTCGAATTCACTCAAAATCATTACCCACTTGGCCAACCGCCCAGTAAGTGTAGCTTTGTTGAGAAGATATTTTAGTGGATCAATTCTGGCAATCAACTTATTCTTGTGAGTGAGCATATAATGTCGTAACTTCTGTGAAGCAAAGACCACAGCGAGACATGCACGCTCGATTGGTGTGTAGTTTAGCTCATATCCCACCAATGTGCGACTGATATAGTAGACTGTTTTTTCCTTGCCGTCAGGTATTTGCTGTGCTAGGAGTGCCCCCAGTGCTGTTGGAGTAGCTGATATGTAAAGTAGCAATGGTTGATCTGGAATTGGTGGCATCAAAACTGGCGGGTTCAAAAGATAGTCTTTGAGTGCCTGAAAAGCCTGTTGGCAGTTCTCATCCCATTTGAACTTGATGTTTTTGTGTAGCAGGTGCTGGAAAGGGTTACACTTATCTGCAAGTTGTGCTATGAATCTTCGTATGGACTGGAGTCTCCCTTGTAAAGATCGAAGTTGACTGATATTCTTGGGTGGCGGCATGTCCAAGATAGCCTTGACCTTTGCTGGATCAGCTTCTATTCCTCTTTTAGACACAATGAATCCTAGGAGCTTCCTGGAGGTTACTCCAAAGACACATTTCTTTGGATTCAATCTTACCTTGTACTTTTCCAATCGATCAAAAACAACTGAAAGTATGTCCAAGTGTGTATTTCTGTCTATTGATTTAACCAAAAGGTCGTCAACATAATCTTCCACCGTTACATGCATAAGATCATGAAAGATAGTGGTCATGGCTCGTTGATACGTGGCACCTGCATTTTTCAGCCCAAAGGGCATGACATTCCAGCAGAAGGTTCCCCATGGACAAGTAAATGATGTTTTATGTTGATCTTCGGGTGCTATCCTGATTTGATTATATCCAGAAAATCCATCCATTAAGGATAACATCTCATGGCCTGCTGTGAGATCAACAATTAAATCAATGTTTGGTAATGGGAAATCGTCCTTTGGACAAGCCTTGTTGATATCTCTGAAGTCTGTACATATTCAGATGCTGCGATCTGGTTTGCTAACAGGTACTAAGTTGGAAATCCATTCAGGATAATCAATTGGGCATATGAATCCGACATCCAGTAATTTCTCCAGCTCTGCCTTGACTAATAATGCCACTTGTGGGTGCATTTTCCTCAATTTCTGTTTTACTGGTTTTGCCCCCGGTTTGACTGTTAAATGATGCATTACTAAATTGGGGTCTAGCCCAGGCATATCAGCATAAGACCATGCGAAGTTGATTTGTCGTTCCTTAAAGAAGCTTATGAATCTTGCTTTCTCGGCCTCTATCAATGATTGAGCCAAAAATATGTTATGTGGAACCTCTGCTGTACCGATGTTTGTCTTTATAGTCTCCTCTACCAACATGGATGATTTTTCCTCGTATGATGCTGGGAGAATGTCGAGCCTTCCATCTTCAGGCGCCTCAGAGAGGTTTTCACCCTCAGATACGTCCTTTCTTTTTACTTTTTTGGAGTCAGATAGCGCCACAGTGTGGTTTTCGCCATAAGACCCTTGTTTTGTTTTTATTTTCACATTTTTGCGACTAGAAGGCCCGACACCCTCACCAAAGTATGCCATGTTATTAAGCTCTATGGCGTATCCTGCTTTATGGTCTCTAGGGGGAAGATCATCTCGAATGCCAAGGTAGTCGATAATAGCTTGGTCATTTTGAAATGTATCAAATTGTGCTGGTCCTTCATGATCCCAGTCAATGAGTTGGGGATGAACAAGGGGAAGGTCTTTAGTGTTTTCAGAGTTTGCTGGACGAAGAGTGAAGATGTGGTTATATTCAGGTATGTCAAGGTAATCGTCGAGGTCATCAATGGCACTCTCCTCATCAGTTTCGATCGTGAGCGAATCTAAATTGTCATCACTAGTAGAGCCTTCTGGGACAGGTGTCCTCATCCTATGTGATTTTGACCTAGGACCTTGAAACGAAGCTTGTGCGGGATCCTTATGGGTTGGTTCTTGACCAACTCTGAACTTTTTGTAAAATTCCTCCTCCTCTGTGGGTTCATCTGGCTCTCTGAATGTTTCAGTGAGCTCATAGTCACTGGAGGATTTGTCTGAACCCCATTCCCACTCATTGGAGTCTGTGGAAGGATAATCCTCTTGTTGAACTTCGGCAACTTTGATTTGCCATACCTCTTTTGTTCTTTTATTATGTGGTCTGGGATTCAGAAAACCAAGCCCTTTTGAGCGTTCCCTTCTTGTAGTTAGCTCAGGTTGTAAGGGCTCCATGACACCTTCTTTGCGTAGTCCGAGAGGGCTTTTTCCATCATACCCAAATCTTTGCAAAATTTTGAAGCCTTTGCCATAGTTCTCACAGGGTATAATAATCTGATCATGTGTGTCCTCTTCAACGTCCTTATAGAGCATTTTATATAAATTTTCTTCTTCTAGTTCACCCCATTTTTGAAAGGTAGTAGGATCCCATTTGAGCATCATGATGGAGATTTGCTTGTTAGGATGTGGCCTCCCATATTCCTTGGGAGAGGTCATGACTTGTCGTAAAAACATTGTTTGATTCAAGGTGTATTCTCCCATGCCTTTTTCTTGAAACTTGGCTCTAAGTTCACCTTGTTTGGATGTTGAGGGTTTTAATGACTCAGGATCAATATATGCTGAAGAAGGAGTAGCCTCACGATTACTGGGAATGATAGTTTCAGTATGTGACCTCAAGTTATTGCAATATATGAATGGATTTGGATCACCATTGACCATTACCTCGACTCCATTGTGAGGAAACTTAATGCACTGATGGTATGTTGATGGGACTGCCCTCATTTCATGAATCCAAGGACGTCCTAGCAATATGTTATATGTGAGATCAAGATCTAGGACTTGACAAACCACATCCTTTGTGACTGGCCCTATTCTTAGTGGTAAGGTGACCGTGCCCTTGGACGAGCGCTCTTCATCATCATAAGCCTTGATGGTGATTTGGTTTGTAGCATTCACAGCCTTGTCAGAATATCCCAATTGTCTTATGGTACTCAAGGTACAAATATTAAGACCTGCTCCTCCATCTATCAGGACTCGCTTTATTCTATGTTTATGTATGAAGGCTTCAACATGTAGAGGTGCATTATGTGGCTGACTTATGGAGGCGTCATCGGCTTCTGTGAATGTAAGGGAGTGTGGAACGGATAGGTATCCCACCATGGCTTGAAACTGGTCCACGTTCAGATCAGTAGGGATGACAGTGTCTCTCAAGATTTTGTCAAGGATAGCTTTATGTGCAGGAGATATACGTAAGAGCTCAAGAATAGATATGAGCGCAGGTGTCTTCCCTAGTTGTTCTACAAGGTCGTACTCAGGCTTGGTTGATGAAAGATTGGTATTCTTAGTGGAGGTACCTAGCAATGTAATCTTACCTCGACGGGTTGTAACATGACATTCAGAGGTAGATTCGGACGAAGATCCCACACCTTTTAGGACAATCTTGGGTCTCTGAGAAGGATTCTCAGGATTTTTGTTCTTGATAGTAATAGTAGAGATATGATTGTCCATTGAGATGTGATTGATAGTAGAATCATAATTGTAAGGTGCTCTAGTGTAATTGGCTTGATCATCTGTGACTTTGCCTTTTCCTTTGTCATGTTTTGGGAATGGTTCCTTAAACATCTCATGCTCTTGATTAGATGAATGTCCCTCAATCTCTATATCTCCTCTGTCAATGAGATCTTGCACAATGTTTTTCAATCGATGGCAAT
Organism: Cryptomeria japonica; assembly: GCF_030272615.1. Classification (NCBI taxonomy): domain Eukaryota; kingdom Viridiplantae; phylum Streptophyta; class Pinopsida; order Cupressales; family Cupressaceae; genus Cryptomeria; species Cryptomeria japonica. The sequence continues at coordinate 519,464,535 of NC_081413.1, forward strand.
TACCTGTCTTGTGACCCTTGCTCTTATGAAACTCACAATACTCATCATCATTCCACCAATTTGGTTTTACCTTTGGTTCATATGGAGGAAAGTCTGGAACCATGATCACTTTGTTTGCCACAAGCTTTTTGAATACTGATTCAAGTGGTTCTCCCAATGGAGTGTACTTCCTTCGTGGTCTAGAAGTTGTTTGATTGTTCACTTGATTGTTGGTAGAACTTGATCCAGAAAAGACGAACTTTGGTCTCATTGTGTTGGCATCAACAACGCCATCATTAACTATATTCTTGTTCTTGTTCCAAAATTTTGGTTTGTCCTTTCCTTTGAAGTCCTCTTTGTTTTCTTTGAATAGCTTGATAACTCCTTGTTCAATTAAGACCTTTTCTGTTGCTAGGCCCTTTTCAATGACATCCTTGAATGTAGACAAACAAGCTTTTCTGAGATCATAGCCAATAGCTTTATTAACGTTTTGTGTGAACATCTCCACCATTTGTTTTTGCGGGATTTCACAAGAGCATCTGCTAGCTAGGTTTCTCCATCTCTGTAAAAATGTTGTGAAAGATTCTCCTTCCTTTTGTTTCGTATTGCACAAGGTAGTAACTGAGACATCTGTTTCAATGTTGTAAGAGAAATGTTGAATGAATGCTTCTGCCAAATCGCCCCATGACTTAATACCGGGAGGTAATTGAGAAAACCATTCCATAGCTTGATCTCCTAAGCTCTGTGGGAACAACCTCATTAAGTATGTTTCTTCTGCGGCTACCTCAATGCAAGCTGTGAAGAATTGTCTTATGTGTGCCTTGGGGTCTCCTCTCCCTCTATATTTGTCAAATTTTGGTGTCACAAAATGTGGAGGAAATGGAGGCATTGGAATGCTCTTATCAAAGGGATAAGGACATATATCTCTCATAGTGTATGTAGGTTTTGATGTACTCATGTCCTCCATCTTCTTTTGTAGATCTCTAATTTGTTGTTCCAAATTATTCTTGGGAGGAGATTGATTTCTTGTAGCATACCCCATGTTTGAAACACCCATTTGAGGAGGAGCTTGTTGCATGTATGGATGATACTGATCGTAGACATGTCCATATGGAGGTCTATATTGTTGCAACATATATGGAGCACTTGGCATAACTTTTTGTTGAGGGACCCCATATCTATTTTGTGCATATATACCATATTCAATAGGCCTTTCATTTTCCATTGTGTTGCCCCCAATTTTGACATGAGGTCTCCTTGTGTCAAAATTTTGAGGATGTCCTTGAGTATCCACTTGTTTTGATTGATTCATACCTTGAGCATGTGATTGAGCATAAGGCCTCCATGATGGTCCTTGAGTGTAAGTATCATATGCTTGAGCTTGTGTATGTGAGATTGCTGGCTTTTGAAGCAAAACTGATGGTGACTCCGGCATCATATTCGGTCCTCTATTTCCTCCACTATTTGGTCTCCTTTGATCCATGTTAGGTTGAGCTTGTTGTGAAGGTCGACTTTCCATAAGTTGAGATAAGTCAAAATCATGCGGTATTTTAGCTCCACTTTGTGCCATCATGTTTAAAAAGTATTGACGATCTCTCCTCATTATCTCTTCAACCAATCTATTGAATTGAGGGTCCATTATGGATTCTTGTATGTCTGCTGATAGTATTGAAGAGTTGTCCACTGTGTCATTGTGTGTAGCATTGTTGTTTATAGTATTTGCGCTTTCCACATTTGGATTGTGTCTATAAACATTAATGTCTGGTAATGTAGTGTGTTCAGGATTGTAGAATAGATCATTGTCATACTCATAAGAACTCATGTTTGCGGATTTTTGAGCTTCTTTAGCTATTCTCCTAGATTTTTGAAGGCGGGTTTCAACCATGAACTAGGTGTTAGACCAATATGAGAGACTAGACGAAAATGACAAGAGCATGGAAGACCAAGAGTTGTATGGAGTGTAAATGAATCTTGAGGTGTACTTGCAATATCCAAAGTGTAAGACCAAGTATGTAAGTAGTAGAGTAGGTGTGACTTCCAAAGAGAGGATCGTTTCTCTTGATGAGGTAAGCTAACCTTGACTCTAAGTAAGACCAAATGAGACCCAAAGGTAAGAAACCTTGATGAGGGACCACTTAGCAAAGTGTAGTTGTATGTAGTGTGTTGACAAAGTATGATGAGGACAAGCAAGTGACCTTTTGACTCAAGTTTAGACAAGTATGAATGTAAAATGAGATGTGAAGCAATGATGGACTATGTAAGACCTTAGAACAGGCTGAATGCTAGATGAAACCTGAAGAGACAACCTAAGAAGCTCAAGTATGCCGAAACTGATTTTCTTTGTTCGCTTAACTGTTAAAGTTTTCAAATCCTGACACAGACGCCTCTGTATACTTCACAGACGCATTTTCCAGACACAGACGCTACTCTATTTGACGCAGACGCTGACAAAAACACAGACGCTATTATGTACTTCATAGACGCGCTTATCCGACACAGACGCGGTTTGAACAGACACAGACGCGTTTCTGTAACCTTAGTGCAATTTTTCCTATCTGTGAAGTAGTTTTGTTGTGACCAAATCTGATTTTTCAACTGTTTTTCGTGACAAGAGGACACAGTGTTGATGACTCAATGTTTGCAGACTGTTTAGACTCCAAAAGTGTGTTGTTTGATGTAAAAAGTTTTTGCATACACTTGAAGACACAAAAGACACAATGTTTTGCTGTTTTGTCTTGAATGTTTGAGTGTTTAGCATAAGACAAGCACAAATCTTAGGGCTGGCCAAGACAATAGTTGTTGATCCCACATAGGGTTTTACCCCCGAGGCTACGCTATTCAGAGCAGATACTTAGATGCTTGACTTCACTGGCTCCACCCTCGGCACTCACTTCTCGGGTCAGCCAAGCATCAGTCCCCATGAAAACTCCCCATGGCGAACTTTGTATCTCTACTAAGAACCGTATGTGTGTGGGCCGCTACTAGAGGTCCGACCTCCTGCCTCAACAACTAGAAGGATTTGGGCATCTAAAACAAAATGGTGCTAGTAAGGGCATCCACTCGTGTGGCCATACATGCGGCACTTTCAGCTCTGTAAATACAGAAGGCTCCCAGTCGGTAGGGGTTACGCCCTACAAATGATCAAATAAATTTGATCAAACGGGTTTATGGGGAGACATAGTGTCGGTATGAACTAATCAGCACACGTTATCCATAGTTTTCACCATGAATACATTTGATTATAGTGGTTTGGATGAGGTGGGTTTTCCTCGCTACCACTTGGGTCGTTCTCTTCTCACTAGTAGTCCTAATGACCACACGGGAAGACAGGCCCTCTAAAGAGTAAACAAAAAGAGCCTATTGCTCAAGACACAAAAGACAATGATTCAATTTTAGTGCACCAATGGAAGTGTTTGCTAATCTATGAAAACAAGGCACACAACAAAATTACGAAACCCTAGCCAAGGCCCTGCAACAAAATTGTTAGTAGTTTGGGTTGTTTCAAATGATCACCCCTTCCTGCAAGCACACAAGTTAGGTAAATTTTAGAAAACCCAAAAGACTTTGTGAAAAGGGGCCTTCAACAAAAACGTATTTGCCTCCAAAGCGAGCTGCACAAACCAGGTTAGCTAGATCTGCAAGAGTTAGCCGAAAACAAACCAGATCTGAAACCCTAAGTACAAAATCCGAAAACCCGAATCAAAACAAATTTGAAAATTGCAAAACAGAAAACACAGACGCAGTTATACCAGACACAGACACGTCTGTACGGCACAGACGCGGTTCTGTAGTTCACAGACGCGATCAGAGGTCACAGACGCGACTTTCGAGTGCAGACGCGATAAGATCCAGCACAGACGCGGTTAAAATTCTCAGACGCGATTCCAGAAACTTGCAAAAAAAAAAAAAAAAATTGGTAGAAACACAGACGCGATTCTCGATATCGCAGACGCTTCTGAAACACAAAAACGCGATCCGAACACTCGCAGACGCGGAAAAAACCTAAAATATCATCGAAATTGTCCGATCTGCAACTTCAAAAATGCGAAATCTGCAACAAAATTGTTAAATGCAAAGGGACAAGAGTCCCACCGGGCGTGCCAAAATGTATATGGTGAAAATGGATAACAATAATAACAATATTGAAAGGCTAAATGAATTCAACCACCAAACCCTAGCCTAACAATGAACAAAGATCCACCATAACATATGAAGATAACCTAAGACAATGCAAATAACTCAAAATCACAAAGATTATACCATCACATGTCCAATAGGGTTTCGATCTCCATTATTCCTATCTCCATTGATCTTGCTTGATATATTTGCTCTCAGATTTTTATATGCACAAGAGCTCAACAAAGAATGGAATGTGGTTGCAAGTAGGATCTTAGTGTAGCCAAGTTGCATGAAAGATCATTAGCATGTGTCATTAGGGTTTTGACAATGAAGAAAGCATCTCCTTAAATAGAAGACACAATAAGAAATGGAGGGTTAAGATTGAGAGGTGTAAAAAGAGAGGTCGGCTAGGATTAGAGGGTAGGTATAAGAAATACCAAAATAATGAAAGAGGTAGGTAGTGTATGAATTAAGAGATGAATGACATGTGTCATGTGTAGAAAAAGCTAATGAATTAATTAAATAAATAAAGATTTATTTAATTAATAGAAGAAGTAGGACAATTAAATAAATAAAATATTTATTTAATTTAGGAAAGGGTAATTTAAATAAATAAATGTATTTATTTAAATAAGAAATAAGGCTAGAAGAGGATAAATGAATTAATTAAATAAATAAAGATTTATTTAATTAATAGAAGAATTAGGCTTAGATAATTAAATAAATAAAATATTTATTTAATTATACATGACAATTTTGAGTGTCTACAGAAGTTGTTTCAAATTGAATACTTTACCAATAATCTAATTGATGTTGAGTTCCAACATAAAGTGACTATATTTGTTTTAAATAAGCAAGCAATGATAACAATGTGCATGTCATTGGAATGCAGCCTGCTAATTGTGAAACACTACCTGCACATGAACGTCTGGATGTGCATCCCAGTAGTGGAGGTATTCATTTGCTATTCAAATTTATTTATTTAGCTATTAATACAATTAAACATCTTAATTTGTAATTAGAGTAGTAATTAATGTAACCTTTCTTGTTAATATTTTAGAGCATGTAGTCGGTGGTGAGCAAGTGGAGCATGATCTGGGTACACAACCTCAAGAACGTGATGTTCCCCACTCAGGTGAAGAGGACTGTGGTGTTCAGCATGTTGAGGTTGAGGCTACACAAAATGATGTGGCCCCATCAGGTAAAGAGCACAACAATTATGTTCTCTAAATTAATGAAATACTTGTAACAATAATTTTTATTTTTTTTGAATTTAACCCATTTCTTTGTTATTGCAGAGGACCCCCCTTTGCTTCAGTGTCCTCATCCTCAGTATAGGACTAGGCATACATTAAGATCACAAGTAGTTGGCGGAACATCTACAGAGGGGGGAAATGATGAAGACACCGATGTTCCACTTAGTCTTTTCATAGCTTCAAAGAAAAAACAAAGAAAGAAATGATTGTAATCTAACTTATTTGATAATGATTGATTTTTATGCGTTAGTGAATGTAATTATGTGCTAATTAATGGTTATGGATGATATGTGTTAATTAATATTGATGAATGTTGTGTGTTAATTAATGTTGATCAATGTTATGTGTTAATGAACGTTATGTGATATTAATGAATGAATGCTATATTTTATTAATGGTAGAAAGAATGAATGAATGAATGTTATAAGATGTTAATGGGGAATTTAGAGTGATGTTAGGGGGGGGAGGGAGGGGGGGGAGGGGCCAAATGAGCTTCCACCTTCACGTGGTTGGCCCTATTAAGTAGAGAATATTAAACTATTCTCGAAACCAAGCGAAGCTCAACAAGGTAACACACTTTTCAATATTTCATTATGTTGCACAATTAATCTTATTGAATAATGTATATTGAATCTTAATTGCAGGGTCCAATAGGGCCAACACGAACAACAACACCACGAGTTGCTGGGTATAATGAACTCCCATATTGTCTTGTCTTTACACGAACAATATGAATTGCTTCTAGTGTTGATATCCAAGGTGGGACTGCAAAAGTTATGAATATGCCTCATCCTTGTAAGTTTTTTTATTACAACTCCTAATTCTTGAGACTAAACTTTTTGTTCTTGATGTTTTTCACTAGTTTTCATAACCTCTGACTTTGATGCTTGTGCCTTAATAGAACTAGATGTTTCTTGTATGCATACTTGGTCAAGGACTGCATTATGATGCTATAGGGCTACAAACTAAGATTATTTCTTGTATTGAGTTGCACATTTGACATGAGTTGCCCTATGACTACTATACACATTTATGTATATAAACTATTTCTAGTCTGTATATTGATATTAATTTGGAGAAAATATTACAAAACTCAGAGTATTCTCCATAAGACTAGAAAAAAGCTTAGATAAATTTCTGTAGCATTTTCTTACAATTACTTGCGATCATTTTTTTAGGAGTCCTGGTATCCATTTATAATAGTATGGATGCATACAAGCTTTGGACCCTTCAAAAGAAAGTTTGTTACAAACAACCGATCATTTTCAAGAAGCGGTTATAAGTCCTTTTCAGCATTTGCGGCTTCCTCTGCTTGTTGTTCTGTTGCAACCTCCTATAACTGCTCCCGAGCATCTTCTTTCTGTCCCATATACTTATCTTTCCACTCCTGATACACATCATCACTAGGCCAAGTAAAACTAGCAATCTTCTATTTCATATCTTCTAGCCGCTTCCAGGTGACTCGTACATGCCCAATCTCTATTTCTATGAAACCATAATGAGATTTCACTTTTTCAATTTCCTCAATTGTTTGGACAAATAAGGATGTGTCATCAGTACTAATAATCTGATTGATCCTTAGGGACAAATTGTGGTCCACCTCCTTTAACCAAGTCTTCTCTTCCTTTAGCTAGACAGGACCAATGAAACCTCCTAGAAACATTTCAAATTTATGATTTGCATATTCTTTCCTATAAAGTTGGGCTTTTCTTTTTATGCCTGCTCCTTCCACTGAAAGAATATTCATCTCTTTTATAAACTCACATGTGGACCTTAGATTGTCATTCTCTTCTGCATCTACATGGGAAGAACACATGAGCTCTAACTCTTTACCTCTAGGCACCCACTTATTCAGGATTGGTTCTAAAGTGTCTTCTTCTTCTCTCAATTTGATCAAAATCTCAAGAATCCTCTTCATATTTATGTATACATTGGAGATTTTGACTGATTCAGCAAACTTCAAGATGGTGGCTTTCACCTTCTCCTCATATTTGTTTGCATACAATGTCTGAGCTTGTTTAAATTTTTCCAACTCATGTTGTACATTTTTAGGTAATTGGGAACTGAAGGGGAATATTCAATGATGGGACTAGTAGGAGGGGGTCTTGCTGGAGAGGAGGATATCATGAGTGTAGAAGATTCACCGAGATGATATTGACCTGCCAGTTGACTCTAGAGTCTAGCAATTATGGTGTCTCTGTTGGCTATTCCTTCTTTAGCATCATTGTAAGCTTTTAAAATAGTCTCCAACTTCAATTGGAGATTAGCCTTTTCTTGTGCCTCTTTCTCTGCCACCGCAACACTGAATTTTGTAGTCTCTAGGACTATGCTTGCAGCTTCCACTACCCCTGTGCCTTGGACTCTTTTAACTATCATACCTCCTAAGAGGCTAGAATCTGATGCATCCTTCCTTCTTTTGTTTTCATCCTTCTTTAAAGACCACATGACAAGAGCAGCATTATCTTTGTTGAATGTCACTCCTTCCATAGGCTTTGTTTCTTTCCTCACTGCATCAAGCACTAAGCCATCAGCTATATCCCATTCAGGGAGAATCAACACACCAGCCTTTGCTACCATTTCTCTTCCTTTCTCAGGGGTGATTGCTTTGAACTCCTCCATTATTTCTTTCTTAACCTCTTCTTCTACCTGAGTTGTAATTTTAAGAGGTTGTTCACTTTTCCTCTGTTCACATCTAGTCTTGAATTGATCAATATTTTGCTTCCATAGAAACTGTATAAAAGCTCTTGATGTGACAAATTACTGTCAGTTAGGAATTCTTCACTAGCTTGCTTAACAGTAAGGTCCATTTCTTGGCCCTTTAACTCACCATCAGTCAAATCCATTTCAGCATTAGGTGGCTCTTTGGGCATCCCCTCTTGGGTCTCCTCATAGGTATAGGCAATCTCACCGAGACTCCCTAACTGCAATAATTGTTCAGCCACAACTTGTTCATCTCCAATGTGGATAGGAGACTGAGATGGAGAATATTGAGGCTCATCAGTTTCAATTTCCTTTCCCACTCTCTGCTTCTTAGGGGAATCTTGGATGTCAATGACATCTTCAATTTTCCTCTTCCCTTTTGAAGTGGAAGGCTCACCTATCACTGGCATTATCACAGTGTACTTTGACTTTTTGTGCATTACATAGTCACCACATGGGATATCTCTAGCAAAGGCAGGCTTAGCCAATACCATCTTATCCTTATCAGGCTCATTTTGCATTATGGCCTCCCTCTTTTCTTTTAAGGTCTGCATGAGATCTTCAAAATAAAGAATCAGGAATTTTATTTTCTCCTCAAATGGATTGAAGCTAGAAAGGGGGTCATAGCCAGTGTCAAATTGATGGATAAAATCAAGGGCTTTCTTATATGCCACCCACTTCTCCTTCCTTATTTCTTGCTCATCTAAGCTGAATTCATTTCTAATCAGATCTTCTGGGAACTGAAATTGATGTGGCCTACCTCTGCACACTGCTCTTTTTCTAAACATGCCATTGAAAAAATCCTCGGGGTCTACACATCTTGACACTTCAGTAGATAGCCTATATGGCTTAAAGGATTCTTCAAAAAATCTCCATCCACCCTTAGTGATCACAAAATGGTGAGCCATCGTAATAGTTGGGAAAATAGTCCCTTTACCTCTATTGGTTAGCTCTGCTTCTTGTACTCCCCCAATTTGTCTCAGGACTTCTGCAATCCCTATCTTCAATGGGACCTAATAGGGTAGTAAAAAGGGGGTGCCTCTAAATCCAAACACTCTAAAAATAGTAGACACGGGGTACAAATATATGTCTCCCCAATTGTGAACAATCTTGATATCCTCTGCAAACTCCTTTGGTCTGAGAAACTCCAAAAGAGCCTTAGGAATTCTAGGGTTTTCTCTGCATAGAAGAATCCTAATTTTAGATGCAAAGCATCTATCAAACTTTAAATAACTTGCATCTTCTCTATCCCAAGATAGAACAGTACTCCACAATTGCACTGGCATCTCCTCTTTATCCTTGACCTTAATCAAGTCCATCTCCTTTCCAAAATAATCAGCCCCTTTGAATAGAAACATATGCATTAACATGGAGTACCATCCAAATGGCCTATCCACCTTACCATTTTTTATTCCGACTAGCCCTTTATGAATTGCATCAGCAAGGTATGAGGCATAATCAAATGTTATTGCTAGGGAGGGGTTTAGAATTTCTGCAATCATTAACATATAATGGGTTGGCATATTCTTTTCAGCATCCCCTCCAAAAATCTAGCATAATGCCCAATACATACCCTTAGCTCTCAGAGTAAATAGGTTGAGAGAGAATGGCTCCATTGTGTTGGGGCCTACAACTGTTAACCCCCCTATCTTTACAAAGAATTCTTTCAATGGGCCACTTCTAAGATGATCCCTTTGTGTGTTGTAAACCTGGGCTAATGACTCAAAGTCAATAGGTTCTAACAAATTGGAGGACTCGCTGAGTTTAAGCACTTTCTTGAATTCATCTTCATTTATCTCAATCAAGACTGATCCCTTTATGTTCCTGATGCATCTTGCCACAAAGTCATAATTCTGTGCAATCAGGGCTAACAGATCTACATCCATAAAAACACCTAGGACCACAAGCTTTCCTACATCCTGCTCCCATATGCCATTCAAAGGACCTGGGAAATTCCTCTGCCCAAAACCGACTTTGAAGAGTCCTAAGCCTGACAATCCTATTTCAGGGTCCCTCAACCAATTACCCTTATCATAAAGGCCATCTCCAATTTTTAGATGAGGGTTCTTTGAGGGACTAGCTCTTTGGCCTTAGCCCCAGCATTGGTGGACATGGTTAAATGCTCTAAAAAATCATCATAGATATTTCGGTCCTGGTAATTCTCTTTCCCTGTAAATTCTCTTCTGGGTGCCATTCTGGTCAAACAATTATACCACTAGAAGCTAGCACAGACCTCTAATGAAGTAATTCACACAGCAGTATTTGAGAACAAACCAAGAGTTATCAAGAAAAGCACAAGAAACCTGATTATTCCCCTGAAGAAAATTGCTCTGCAACAATTCGCTCTGCAACAAACTTCGATGAAACAATACTTAGCAATCAAGTTGATGCGAACTAAAAAGGGCAAGTTGGCATTTAAGTTTTTAGAAATTAACTCTACATGCTTCGGCTTTCTTTTCAGAATTAAATTCGTCAAATCGAATTCAAAACTGGCTCCAACGGGTCATAATTTCTCTAAGTCTTTCCTCTATTTCGCTCTTTCACTACTTCGTAGAACATAAAACCCGTGCTCTTTTCTTTCGCGAAACAACGCTGGTCGTTGGATCTCGAGAACTTACATCGCCTTTATCTCCGTTTAATCTCTTTGCTCTAGTGTCGGGCCCTACCTCCTTTTCGCCACTTCGCGGAGTTTAACAGTTATGCACTTTTCCTTCGCGAGGCTGAGCCAAGCGTTAGATCAAACTCAAATCACCTGGCCTTTAACTCCAACTGGGACCGTCAATCCTTTTAACTAATCGCGCCTCATCTTGACAGCTAACGGTTTTTACCATTTCGCTGAGGTTAAGCTACAAGCATCTTTAGGTCACGAAACAATGAGAAGCGTTGGATCAATCTTGAGATGAATGCCTTTTAAGTGGGCCCTTTATCCGGGAATTACTTACCCCACTTGTTATCTAGTTAATAAGCACCACATGGCAGTCGGCCATTAGCCCTGGAAACTCCTTTTGGTTCCACCCTTAATCCGCCACGTGTTCCCTTTTACTATTCCCACATAACTACCGGTTACACCGACACGGGCCCTCAACCACTTTTTTAAACTACGTGTCACGTCACTCCTCCGTGTGATTTCCATTTATCTTTTGCGACTTCGCGAACATTATTCTTCATTTGGCTTGCAGCCACGAAACCATGAGAACTGTTAGATCAAAACAGACCTGATCTGCTTTTAACTTCATACCATGCCTGTCCCTTGGGCCCATCAGCCTTTTCGCTACTTCGCAATGACTAACTTGCTAGCATCTTATCTTCACGAATTCACGTGAGCAGTTAGATCTCAAGAACTTGCTCGTTGTTTACTCTTTTTATGACAACCTTGCCCGGACCCACTGCATACCGCCAACTCAGTGCCTTGTCACCACCATGTCATCGCCAACTGGGGTTACCACATTTACTACCACTCTTAGCGGGACCCTCCCCCTTTTTGCTATTTCGCGGAAGGTATAGCTCGTGCATCTCCCGACCACGAAACAATGAGAAGCCATTGATCTTTTTCCAAGCTCTACAAAAAGCGACAGCTGTTATGCCACGTCACTCCTCGTGTGATTTCCACCCATCTTTCACGACTTCACGAACATTATTCTTCGTTTGGCTTGCAGCCACGAAACCATGAGAACCGTTAGATCAAAATAGACCTGATCTACTTTTAACTTCATGCCATGCCTGTCCCTTGGGCCCATCGGCCTTTTCGCTACTTTGCAATGACTAACTTGCTAGCATCTTATCTTTGCGAATTCATGCGAGCCGTTAGATCTCAAGAACTTGCTCGTTGTTTACTCTTTTTATGACAACCTTGCCCGAACCCACTGCATACCGCCAACTCAGTGCCTTGTCACCGCCATGTCGTCACTAGCTGGGGTTACCACATTTACTACCACTCTTAGCGGGACCCTCCTCCTTTTTGCTATTTCATTGAAGGTGTAGCTCGTGCATCTCCCAGCCACAAAACAATGAGAAGCCATTGATCTTTTTCCAACCCGATCATTCTTTAACCAAAGAAGACCGCTTATCTCTGGGACCCGCCAAACCCTTTCGCCACTTCGCGAAGGTTAAAACACGTTCAGCCTGATCTCACAAAACTATGTTGTCCGTCCGATCAGATGAAACTTGATTGGTGTTTAGCTTTGGTCCAAACCTATATGTTGGGTCCACCTTCGCCTTTCGCTACTTCGCGAAAACTAAGTTTCGAGCACTTTTTGGTCGCGAATCAACGCGGGCCGTCAGATCAACAGAAAATCGCATGATACTTATAAGGTCCGACAGACATTAGAAAAGGTAGATTAAAAGCGAACAAGAATAAAATATTTAAAGGGACCGCTTAGGTAAATGACAAGGGGAGAACATTTTTATGATAAATAGACCCATCGCTTAAGTGAATAGTACAGTAACGCCAAATTAGAAACCAAAAGGGCTTTTCTCAAGTATTTTTTTTTTTATATCGATGATAATTATCACTTTTTTTTATAAAAATGGTCATCGTCGGAATTACGACGAATACCAAGCTTTCGATCGACGACTTCTTTGACTGTCGGCAAAGTCCATTGGATTGTCAAATTTTCGACGAGCATGGCATCGTCGACCAATCCAACGTCGAGTTTTCGATGGTGGATTTTGTCGACACTCTGACGAAAATTCATCAAAAATTTAACAAACGGCCATCGGAAATCAGCTCTGAATGTACTAGTGTATGGCTTTCTTCACAAATTCATCTAATTTGTTTTCACTTAAAGAAAGCATGATCCTAAATTTCCAAGATACAAAGTTGGAAGCTCCTTCAAGACGATCCTCAAATCTAACATCATTCACCATTTTGATGTATAGAAGGGAGTTAAGGAACTCGAGGATATATAGAGAGTAGTCTCGCCTATATAAATTTGATTTGATATTTTCCTTAACTTGGCTCTGATACCATGTTAAGTTTTATCAAATTAATAATAGGTAGGTAATTTATAGTTTATTTCAACTTTAATCTTTGGTTGAGGTCAATTCAAGCTATGCACGGTGAAATCCAATTTGCAGAAGATATATTGCATTCACGGGAAGTGAGTGTCACAAACTAATGTCTGTATATGTCATAGACTGGTGTATATTAATTTCCACGATCTATTGGTGTACTCCGATCTGCAGGGTGAATACGTAATTTGATCTTGGTGATTACTTTCTATTGTATGTATATTATAACTTCTACCAACCATGATGTTCTCATCATGTCGATCGAATATGATAGTCGATATTATATATATGCACAACAGTCAACATAGAGTCATGACTCTATGTGGAACCGACATGGTTCTACATAGAGTCATGACTCCTATGTGGAGCCATGTTTATTGATAACCATTGATAATAATAATCAACGTAAAAACCAAATAATATGCAATCGGATAATTATATTATGATAACAATATTTAATAATTGCACGTACAAACCAATATACAATTACAATCGATATTATGTATAATCAGTATTATAAAACTATTACTGATTATACATAGGATCGATGGTATGTATAAACTGATTGTCATATCGATAATTAAATCGGTCATCATATAATATTATCATCTGTAGTTAAGTATGATTAAGGATAGAAATAAGGAAAACTCATACAAATGTCTAAGGTCGTTTATGCCAATTAGACATTTGAACGGTTAGAATTATTTGACTATTGCTACATAATTTGAATAGATCTCAAAGATGGAGAAGTATTTTAATTTTGAGAACACCACAAAAGAAAGAAAGGTGAAGTATGCTTGTACCCGGTTGAAAGGTCATGCATCTCTTTGGTGGGAAAATTTGCAGGTTGATAGATAGAGAAGAGGTAAAGAGAAGATCCAAACATGGGATCAAATGGTTGCTAAGGTAAAATCAAAATTTATGCCAACTGATTATCAAGTGAATCTATTCCAGAAGTTGTAGATTCTGAAGCAGAAGGAATCTAGTGTAAAGGAGTATACCGAAGCATTCTACAAGTTGAATATCAGATCCGAACATCATGATGATGAGGTTGAACAAGTTGTAAGATATTTGAATGGATTGTGGATGTCTATACAAGATGAATTCAGTTTGATCAAATTGTAAGATATTTGAATGGATTGTGGATGTCTATACAAGATGAATTCAGTTTGATCAAATTGTAAGATATTTGAATGGATTGTGGATGTCTATACAAGATGAATTCAGTTTGATCAAATTGCAGAGTGTTGAAGAATCTTACCAATATACCCTGAAAGCATAAGAGAAGCTGAACAAAAGACATGAGCAGAGATAGAGAGGTAGAGGTGGAAGGTTTTCTGGAGGAAGATTTCAAGGAGGAAGAGGATATACCAGAGGAAGAGGAACCTATATGGATCATAACAAGGACAAGGAAGCAAGCAAAGAAGGAAATTCATACCAAAAGGATGATAGAAATTTCTACCGAAGGAGAGAACCTGATGGCTTTTGGAGTGAAAATTTTGGAAAAGATTATAGAAGACAAGATAAGAGAGTGTTTAGAGGAACTTGCTATAAGTGTGGAGGAGGACATCGTGCTTTCAAATGCAAGAAGATAGAGAACACTAGGAGGACAACATTGGTAGAAGAAAACCCCACTAGATCAGCTAACAAACCGAAAGATGGAGAACTGCTGATGATGAGGATAGCTTTGTGTCATACCGAAGGAGATGAGGAGCCCTTGCAAAGGAGGAATTTGTTCAAGACCAGATGTAAGGTATTCGGTAAGTGTTGTAAAGTTGTTATTGATAGTGGTAGTTCGGATAATATTGTTTCAGAAGAAGTGATGAATAAGTTGAATTGGGAAAGATTAAAACACCCTAAGCCTTATCAGATAGCATGGACTCTGGATGATCATAAGCTGTTAGTAAGTGAGCAATGTTTGGTGAAATTGAAAATTGGGAATTATCATGATGAAGTCTTGTGTGATATTATGCCTATGGATATTTGTCACCTTTTGTTGGGTAGACCTTGGTAGTTTGATAGACAAGCAATACATGATGGGAGAAAGAATATATACACTATTGTGGCCAATGGGATGAAGCAAACCTTGTTGCCCTTAGAGGAGCCTTTGAAGAGTGGAGTCTACACAAATGCTAGAATATGTTTGATGGATGGAAGAAAATTCTTGGATGGAATGAGACATGAGAATGTGTGTTTTGCCTTAGTTCCTAAGAAGACTGAGAATCTAGAGCATGAAGAAGAACAACTGAAAGAGATAAAGAAATTACTGTCAGAGTATGAAGACATCATTTCAGATAATGTTCATGATGGATTACCACCTGTGAGAAGTATCAGTCATTGCATGGACCTAGTTCTTGGAGCTAGTTTGCCTAATAAATTTGCACACCGCTTGACATTGGTAGAGAATGAAGAGATAAATAGACAAGTGCATGAATTGTTGAAGAAAGGTTTGATGAGAGAAAGTCTGAGTCCTTGTGCAATACCAATAGTATTAGCACCTAAGAAGAATGGAGAATAGAGGATGTGTACCAATTCCAGAGAAATAAATAAGATCACAGTGAAATACCAATTTCCTTTACCTAGGATGAATGACATAATGGACTGTTTGAGCGGAGCCAAATACTTCATAAAGATAGACTTGAAGAGTGGATATCATCATATTAGAATCAGAGAAGGAGATGAGTGGAAGACAACATTCAAGACAAATGAAGGACTGTATGAATTATTGGTGATGCCTTTTGGGCTAACTAATGCACCAAGTACTTTCATGAGGTTGATGAATGAGGTATTAAAGAAATTATTGGGTAAGTTTTTTATTGTATATTTGGATGACATTTTGATTTTTAGTAAGACAAAAGAGGAACATTTGTTGCATTTAAGACAAGTTTTACAGAGGTTGAGAGAAAAAAAATTGTTGATAAATCTTAAGAAGTGTACTTTCATGAAGGAAGAGTTAGTCTATTGGGGATTTGTGATATTTGAGGATGGTTTGAAGATGGACCCTGAGGAAGTAAAAGCAATTGTTGAATGGCCTACACCGGAAAGCATTGGAGAGTTACAATCATTTCATGGATTGGCTAGTTTCTACCAGAAGTTCATCAAGAAATTTCAGTTTAGTTTGTAACCCTATGACTAAGACAATGAGGGGAGATAGGAAGGAATTCAAGTGGACCACCAGAGCAAACAAAAGTTTTGAATTGCTGAAGTAGAATGTTACTGAGCAACCTATGTTAGCTTTACTGGATTTCGACCAAGTATTTCAAGTAGATTGTGATGCAAGTGGAACTGCAATTGGAGCCGTATTGAGTTAGGAAGGGATAATTGTAGCTTATTTTAGTGAGAAGTTGAATGATGCTCGAAGGAGATATTCAGTGTATGATCAAGAATTTTATGCCATAGTTCAATCCTTGAAGAAGTGGAGACATTACCTATTGCCTAAGGAGTTTGTGTTGTATACTGATCATCAAGCCTTGCAGTATTTGAATAGTCAGAGTAAGTTGAATCAGAGATATATGAGATAGGTAGAATTTTTGCAAAGTTAAACCTTTGTGTTGAAGCATAGAAGTGGGAAATATAACGAAGTTGTTGATGCATTGAGTAGAAGGAGGAATTTTGTGACAGAGATGAGAGTGACAGTATTAGGATTTGAGGAGTTGAAGACCTTGTACGACGATGACCCAGATTTTGCAGAACCTTGGAGAGCATGTAGAGAACTGGTTATGGTAGACAGAAGCAAGTGGTTGGATTAATTCCTTCAAGATGGGATGTTATTCAGAGGAGTTTAGTTGTGCATACCTAAGAGTTCTATGAGGGAGAATATGATAAAGGAGAAGCATAGTGGAGGATTAGCTGAACACTTTGGTGTTGACAAAATAGTAGCATTGATGAGTGAGCATTACTTTTGGCCTTAGTTTCATAAGGATGTTAGGAAATATGTGAAAACTTGTAGATTTTGTCAAGTTGCAAAAGGTAGTAGTCAGAATGTGGGATTGTATAGGCCTTTGACAGTACCAGAGAGACCTAGGGAGGATATAGCATGGATTTCATACTTGGATTTCCTAAAACACAGAGAGGGAATGATTCTATATTTGTGGTAGTGGATAGATTCTCTAAGATGGATAATTTCATACTTTGTAAGAAAACATCAGATGCAATGCATGTAGCTGACCTATTTTTCAAGGAAGTGGTGAGATTGCATGGATTGCCTAAGAGCATAGATTCAGACAAAGATACTAAGTTTATTGGTTATTTTTGGAGAACACTTTGGAAGAAGATGAAGACAGATTTGAAGTTCAGTTCTACTTTTCACCCACAAACTAATGGATAGACATAAGTAGATGACCAGAGCTTGGGAAATTTGTTAAGATGCTTATTGGAGACAAAAGAAGAAGGTGGGATTTGATTCTTGCACAAGCAGAGTTTGCCTACAATAATGCAGTAAACAAGAGTACTGAAAGGAAACCTTTTGAGATTGTTACCGGAGCACACCCTAGAGGTATATCAGAATTGAGAGATATCAGCAATGAAGCTAAGAGAAGTGCAGAAGCAGAAGACTTTGCATACCACATGATAGCCTTGCATATTCAAGTTAAGCAACATTTGGAGGACATGAACAACAAGTATAAGGAGAAAGTAGATGAGAATGGAAGACATAAGGAATTTGAATTTGGCAATGAAGTGATGGTGTATCTGAGAAAAGAAAGATTCCTGGTTGGAACTTATAACAAGTTGCAGATGAGGAAGTTTAGACCTTGCAAGATTTTGAGAAAGTTCAGTTCCGAAAATGCATATGAAGCGGAGATACCAGATAGTTTGAGTATTTCACCTATATTAGACATTGCAGATCTACATTAGTATCATGAACCAAAATTCAGTGAGGGCGGTGTAGCATAGGAAATCGAAAATCATCACAAGCATATAAAAACTAATCTAATCCAATCACGAAAACTTAAATGTAATGATCTATCCTAAACACACTCAATAAAGACACAAAGACAAAACATTCAAAACTAAATACTATGCAAACCAAACGTAGATCTAAATGCTTCCTTCATGCGGCTCCATTGTTCTTCTTTCCTCTCCAAATAGCCTTTGTTTATGGATCTCACCTTCAAGTGCATACGCATGAGATGAAAGCAAATAGACAAGATTATGGCGCAAGAGTACTCGAAATGTGATTTGACAAAGTGATTAGAAATTCGATAATTTGATTAGGGATTAGATTGAAGAAATTCATCCAATTTATAGAGAAATTGGAGAAAAAGATCAAATTAGCATGATTCAATCCAAATAGAAATTGCAAATCAATTATGTCAATTATGACAAATTTATGACAAATTATGCACTTTCTATGCAAAATTTGATTGATTGATAATTTATGACAATTTATGACAAATTTCTATGTCAAGAATTGATTGATTGTCAATTATGAGAAATTATGACAAACTTCTATGTCATTCCCATGAAATTAGGAGAAAAATAGGAGAGAATTGAAATTAGGAATTAGGAAAATAGAAAATTAGAAAATTGATGAAAATTAGGAAATAGGAATTAGGTAAATTAATTAATAATTTATCATTTATTAATTAATTCACAAAAAGAGAAATAATTAGCCAATTAAATGAACATTTAATTGCGATGAGAAGACCTAGGATAAATAAATAATTTATTAATCCTAGAGAGAGAAATGACAAACAAGGTTAAATGATTAAATCATGAAACCCTAAAAGATGAATTAACAATGCAAGAATGACAATTAGGTCTTGATGAAAGATAATTGATATCGATTTGATTCTGATTAACAAAGGACCAATGTGATAAATGATTTGATTGATAAATGCGCCAATTGATGAGGAACAACGACTAATTGATCCAAATTGACATAATTGAGACAAACAACGATTGATGACAAATCGATCGCAAAATGACAAGATTGACAAGAGGACAAGAATCGATGACAAAATAGATTGCAAGACGACAAGATTGAAAATGACAACGATCGATGACAAATCGATCGTAAAATGACAAGATCGAACATAACAACAATCGATGACAAATCGATCGCCAGATGATAAGATTGATAAGAGGACAAAACCCTAATTAGGATTGACGATGTCCAAAATAATGACAAATGAGCACGCACATTGATGCGACAGGATAAAATCGATCAAAATCATGACTGGATAGTGTTGTCGACAAGACCAAATTTGAGAGCGAGACGAATGAAGAATGTAGAAGAATGACTCGATGCTCGCATATGATAAAAACCAAGTGCGTGACATAGGAGAATGTTAATGCGATGCAAAAACCTAAAATGAGGCAATGCGCAAATGTTAAAGTATGACTCCGCAAGCGTTGACCATTTTTAGGTGTCTACAGGCGGTATTGCAGACTTGGAAAAATAGTTGCCCCAGAAGGAACCAGATCAAATTGAAGACATTCTGGAGAGTAGGATTGGGTGTAGTACCTAGATCAGTCAGTATAAGGAGTATCTAGTAAAGTGGAAGGACAGACCAGTTGAAGATTCATCTTGGATTTCTCAGGAAGAAGTAGACCACCTTGGTTTTCCTCTAACCCTAGAAAAGTGAGAGACTCACTTTTTCAACAACCTCGAATGTCTGATACAGGAGCATCCCTGGTTCTTGGCAATCTTGCATCACCCAAAAATATTTCATTTCTGTTTTACTTTTTATTTTGTAGTCTCAGCATTTCATTCTGCATTTTCTGGCATTGGCTCACCGGATCTTGAGGAGTTGGATTTTGCTTGAAGACTTGATCATCTTCCTTATTCCTAAACTGCGAAGCATTTGGATCATTTTTCGGCAAGTTATCGATTCCAGTTTTCGAGACAGATTTTTGGCACCAGAACTGGTTGGACCTATTTGCTTTGGTGAATCTACCGGATCCCTTATGTAGCTTACAAAGCCTTGAGCATACCGGACGCATGAAGGACAAGCAATTAATGACACAAAAGACTGCGACCAACATAAGATGGAGAGGGTGCACATCCATCTATGCACTGATAAAGATCTATAAATGAGACCAAGAGAGTGAAATTTTCTCATTTGCACTAGCCCAAGAGGAGAATTTGTTGCTCTGGAAAAGGACACTTGCAAAGAGATGGCGAACATTCCAATGGCAGAGCACCTTGGAGAACATGTACGCACATTCAGACGATTGGACGACGCAGGAGCGGTGGTATGTATCTCAAAAACCCATGTTTTCAATTTCATGAATTTGACTTGTTTGCGGGACATTGCGGGGCCCACAGGGGATGCAGAAACATACTTATGCGCTTGTGTAGGGCGAATCCTGCACTTGTGTAGGGTCTTCTGTGCTTGTGTAGGGTACACAGGCGCAGGTTACAAGACACAGGCGCAGGTTCCTTGACACATGCGCAATTGTGCATTGGGAACTCAATGTTAGTCCAAAGCGACATGCGAATGATCCAGAAAGGGGGGATAAGGGTAGGATAGGTCAGATTAGATGAAAAACACCCTGATTTGGACATGAAAATGAGGAAATGCAACCCATAGGAGCAAACCCTAAAACTAACAAAATGTGCCCCAATTGTGATGCAGAGTCGACAATGTTCATTGATCACACGGGAGAACCGACCTGACTGCTTCATGCTACGACATAGACTCAGGAGCACGGACAGAGATACATTAGCAGGACTTGGGATATATTATATCACATTCATGCCCGAGATTAGGGCAAACACAGGACTGCTTACTGCATTGGCAGAGCGATGGCATTTGGAGACCTCCTCCTTCCATCTGGCGACTGGAGAGGCGACTGTGACACTGGAGGATGTATGGTGTATCCTCTGCATTCTGATTCATGGAGAGATGATAGAGTATGACCCAGTGACAGGGAGAGATGCATTGTGCAGATTATTTGAGTGCGACACAGATGATCTGGATATCGTGGAGAGGGAGATTGGCTGGGAGACCATGGCATCGGAGTATGATCGACGGTATGTGGTGATAGCAGTAGTGATAGCATGTCTACTAGCAGGGGATAGATGAGGACATGGATTCCCTATTGGATGGGGAAGAGTGCTGGAGCGGATGGCGACAGAGGGGACAGTGTATGCATGGGGACCATGTGTACTGGTTATGCTCTATTTTCAGTTGCATTAGATAGCGTATCAGGGAGTGCAGACTTTGAGCTATGGAGTCACATTGCTACAGGTATGGGCATTTGAGCACATAGCCATATGTCAACCAATTACAGATAGACAGGTAGTACCACACCGACCATATGTGTACTGCTATGGGGGAGCACTAAGACAGGGTCCTTTTGGATACATATTATATTGGCGACATGAGCTAGACAGACTGAGAGAGTTCATATGGAGGCCATATCATGATTGTCTGGGATGGTCAGATGATAGTGATGAGCTACCGTATTGCAAATAGGAGAGGTACCTGATTGGGTGACCAGTGAACCACCAGAGAGAGTCAAATGACAGTTTGGAGAGAGGCAGGATGTACCTAGGAGGACTACACACTTTGCCTGATCTCACAGAGAGACAAGTCAGTGGGGGAGTATGATTCAGCCACACATAGCATATGCTGACTTCTCACAGCTACGGCAGAGATCATGGGATTGGAGATCAGATGTAGTGGACGCCGGGATGACAGAGGAGTATGAGAGATGGTTTGTACAACTACGACCAGTGCCATTGACAGATCCGGATATTCCAGTACTGAGGCGACAAGAGGATTTCCCACTCACGGGAGAGGAGGAGGGAGATGATGAGGATGAGGAGGATGAGGGCAGTGACGAGGATGAGGGGGATGATGAGGACGAAGATGAGGAGGGGGATGACGAGGAGGAGCCATTGCAGGATATACCCATAGAGCCGGAGATAGCTAGGACAAAGGAGATGGAGATGTGCAGGGCGATCATAGAGAGTCAGTAGGATCACATTGCGACATTAGAGAGACAGTAGGATCAGTTCAGAGTGGAGATAGCCAGACTCATAGCGGCTCGGGATACAACAATAGCTCAGGCACAGCGAGAGGAACAGAGAGTCACTGAGTTCATTGGGTCAATTAGGGATTCCAGTGCATGGGAGATGGCACAGATGCTGGTAGAGATCAGAGAGGAGATATGCCATTGGAGGACACTATAGGAGGGTGCCATTCCACCAGAGCAGAGAACAGCTTCATATAGGACACGATCGAGGACAGAGAGCAGGGCACGCTCTCGGAGGTCATTGAACAGCATGGGAGTGAGTGGACCTATGAGACCACAACAGCCAGGACCAGGAGGGACATCATCCACAAGACATTGCAAGGATGAGGAGGATAGAGGGAGCACCCAGTGACAGAGGCACGTGCTCCTTAGGATAGACAGTGGACATTATGTAGTTTGACATTTTGTAGTCAGCCTGCGGGCCATACTTAGGACAGACAGTCCAATTTTGTACTCCGATATTATTTGGATATATGATATATGATATGTTATGACTTATAGTTATTTTCCATGTATGGATGACTTATGCACTGTTTATGTACCATTGTGGAACATGTATGGATGCATTTTTTTTTATATGTTTTTGATGCATTTATAATATGAAATGGATAAAATGCTTGATGTGATGCTCAATGTAATGCAAATGTACTAACCAAATGGATGCAGGATGCAGCATATGTGTTTTGTGTGGAGATCAGAGAACTAGATTGAACTGACTATTCGAACGGACGGAAGAAATGTTAGTAAGAAGAAAATGAGACAGAGGACAGTTAGAGATGAAGAAAAACTTGCTTTCAGTAATGCACTTTGTAGGTGAGAACCTTTATTTTAATGTAGCAAAATGGATGCGTAGCATCATGGCATTGAAGGCCAGAGCTGAAATGCAACCCTTTTTGCAAAAGACAGACACATCGCAGACAAATAACAATCATAACCAAAAAAAGAAAGGGACCATGAACCATCCCGGTCACTCTAAATCACTCAGTGACATCATCGAGCAACATAGGAACATGATCAAAGATAAATCAATAAAAAGATAAGATGCACAAAATTCCAACAAATCAAACAAACATCTTGATCTTCATTGTCAAAAGTTGAAAGCGTTGATAGGACGATCATGTTGTCTGGTTTCAGGACATGCGGTACCCCATCTAAGACAGGACACAGTCTGGTTTCGAGTATACCACACCCTGTATAAGACCCATGATAGTAGAGACAAGGACAAATTATTTGGATGCTGATTGATATGACAATTGTGATCAGTTTGAATGTCTGGTTTGATTGAAAAGGTCATCTGTTTATGCATGATTTTAGTAAAGCACAATGCGCGATTGTGTGTCGTTGGATGTATACTCAGTGAGCTGTCTATGCACAGAGGGGTTATTTATTGCAAAATGCTTTTCGAGTTTTTACAATTTTTATTTTTTTTGTGTTCATTTTTTTTAGGACTTTATTTGATTTTTTAAAGATTTTTTCAGGACATTTTTTCAATTTTTATGATCTTTTTCAGGACATTTTTCAATTTTTATGATCTTTTTCAAGACATTTTTCAATTTTTATGATTTTTTCAGGACATTTTTCAATTTTTATGATTTTTTCAGGACATTTTAAATGCAAAAGTTCTAGTGATTGATCTTGACAAGGGGAACGCACCCAATGCGCATCTGAAAGATATACATAGACCAGGACCAAAACATATGTACAAGAAACCGAAGTATGCAAGACAAGGATGTTGACCAATAACAGGCCTGGAATAGGACATTGGGTCAAGACAAAGATAGACATGATAAACTAGCCAAGAGAAAGCATAGCTAGAGGTCATGACAGATGACGGAGCAATAATCTCATTACTCATGGCGCCTGATTATCAGGTTTTCACCATGGTACTTGCCCAAAGCGCCGGTTTGCCAGGTTTTCACTAGAGGGCGAATCATTTTTCTTTACTCTTTTGCTTTTTTTTTCACTTTTTTTTTTTTTTGTATTTTGCTTTTTTCACTTTTTTTTTTGTATCTTTTTTCAGGATCATATTTGAAGAAGTGCTGATAGAAAATTATGCCCAGTATTTGCGAAGATGCATGTTGTTTATAGGATCAGACAGAGGTTCACTTTCTGGGGTAGCAAGCTGATATGCCCCCGAGCCATATGTTGCAGTTACTATGAAAGGCCCAACCCAATTAGGTTCAAACTTGCCTTTGATGATGTCAGTAGACTGTGCATTCTTAGGGTTTGCCTTTAAAACCAAATCTCCCACTTCCAAGTGTTGCCCTTTGACCTTCTTATTATAAGAGTGACGAAGACGATTTTGATATGCTTGCAAATGTGTCAGAGTTGTCTGACGTTTCTTATCTAACATCTCAAGCTGGTGCAACCGTGAGACTCTGTGTGTCTCATCATCAATCAGGTGTTGCAAGGAAACACGCAAGGAAGGAATCTCCACTTCCAAAGGTAAAATGGTTTCTGCACCATACACCAAGGAATAAGGTGTTGCGCCAGTAGGTGTGCGGATAGAAGTGCGATAGGCCCATAGTGCTGGATTCAACTGAACATGCCAATCTTGACCAGCGTCATTGACAACCTTTTTCAGGATCTTGATAATGGTTTTATTTGATGCTTCAGCTTGACCATTCTCCTGTGGATAGTATGGACTGGAGAAACGGTGTTGGATATGAAACTTTTCACAGAGTTCCTTGACATCTTTATTCTTGAAGGGGCGACCATTATCAGTGACTATGGAAAGAGGAACCCCATACCGACATATGATATAATTCAATAAGAATTTTGAAATTTGCACACCAGTGATATAGGTCATGGGGATAGCTTCGATCCATTTTGTAAAATACTCTATGGCTGTAATGATGAACTTGTGTCCATTTGCAGATGTCGGGTGAATCTTGCCAATAAGATCCAATCCCCATTGAGAAAAGGGCCATGGAGATATGACAGAATGAATCTCTTGGGCTGGTGCATGAATGTAATTTCCATGGATCTAGCACTTGTAGCACTTCTTAACAAAATCATGAACATCTTTTTCCAGAGTGGGCCAATAATACCCAGCACGAATCAACTTTTTGGCTAAGCTCAGACCATTGAAATGGCCCCCACATATACCATCGTGAACCTCGTGTAAAGCCATTTGTGCTTCGTCAGAATCCAAACACCTGACAAGGGTATGGTCAAAAGAACGACGGTAAAGGGTGTCGGCGATGATGACATATTTGGCTATCTGTCGGATAAAGGCTCGGCATTGGTTAGCGGAAAGGTTGGGTGGTAAGGTTTGAGATTTCAAATATTGATATACGTCATTGTACCACGGGGAGTTGGGACCAACAAGAACACACATCACATCTGCTGTCGGAATGTCAAAAGAAGGAACCAGCAACTGTTCGACCAAAAATTCACATTTGTCCATATTGTTTGGCATATTTAACATGGAAGCAATCGTAGCCATTGCATCTGCCGACTTATTTTGCATTCTGGGAACTTGACTAAAATGAATAGTCGTGAATTTTGTCTTGAAGAAATCTACCATATTCTTATAGGGAATAACCTTTTCATCTTTTGTTTTGTAGTCATCATTCACTTGTCGGATGACTAATTGAGAATCTCCATAGACTTGCAAATGCATGATGTTCCAGTGGACTGCTACTCGGAGTCCTGTAACTAGTGCTTCATACTCTACAATGTTATTGGTACAATGAAAAGTTATCCTGTAGGACTTGGGAATAGCATCACCTTGAGGGGTGACGAACAAGATGCCGGCTCCGGACCCAAACTTGGTATGGGATCCATCAAAGTATAACTTCCATTCATTAGAAGATGTAAGAGTAAAGACTGATTCATCTAGAAAATCGGTCAATATGGGATGATCATCAGAAATAGGAGCCTCTGCAAGTTGATCTGCTATGACTTGTCCTTTTATCGCCTTTCGCTCCATATACTCAATGTCAAATTCACTGAGAATCATGACCCACTTTGCTAGGCGACCCGTCAAAGCTGCTCGGCTAAGCAAGTATTTTAAGGGATCAATTTTTTGCAACCAACAATGTTTGGTGGCTTAACATATAATGTCGAAGCTTTTGTGTTGCAAATACCACTGCTAAGCATGCCCGTTCAATAGTTGAATAATTTAGCTCATAACCTACCAGTGTCCGGCTAATATAATAAATAGCTCGCTCTTTGCCATTCTCATCTTGTTGGGCCAAGAGAACTCCCAATGCTGTTTCAGTTGCAGAGATATACAATAAAAATGGCTTTCCTTCTATAGGAGGCATTAGGATAGGCGGCAACAGCAAATATTCTTTGAGAGCTTGAAAGGCTGATTGACATTGCTCAGTCCATTTAAAAGTGACACCTTTATGCATTAGATGCTGGAATGGATGACATTTGTTGGCCAACTAAGCTATGAAGCGACGGATTGACTGGAGCTTTCCTTGCAGACTGCGTAATTGTCGGAGATTAGAAGGAGGAGGCATATCCATTATTGCTTTAACCTTGGCAGGATCGACCTCAATGCCTCTGTGAGAAACAATGTACCCTAGTAACTTGCCAGCTATGACACCAAAGACACACTTCTTTGGATTGAGTCTGAGCTTGTAGGTCTCCATTCGGTCAAAGATTAGGCCCAGGATGGCTAAATGACTATCTCTTGTGATAGATTTGCATAATAAGTCATCAACATAGTCTTCCATCAAAGTATGCATGAAATCATGGAAAATTGTCGTCATTGCTCTTTGATATGTTGCGCCTGCATTTTTAAGACCGAAGGGCATCACATTCCAACAGTAGGTACCCCAAGCACAGGTGAATGTTGTCTTATGTTGATCTTCAGGAGCAATGCGAATTTGGTTATAGCCGGAGAAACCATCCATCAATGAAAGCATCTCATATCCAGCAGTCATGTCCACTATGATGTCGATATTTGGCAATGGAAAATCATCTTTAGGGCATGCTTTATTGAGATCCCTAAAATCTGTGCAGATTCTGATGCCCCCAGTTACTTTGCTAACTGGTACTAAATTTGAAATCCAGTCTGCATAATAAATGGGTCTAATGAAGCCCACATCCAGTAATTTTTTCAGTTCCACCTTGACCAAAAGAGCCACCTGGGGATGCATCTTTCAAAGTTTCTTTTTGACAGGCTTGGCATCGGCTTTCAATGGAAAATGATGAAGGACTAATTTTGGATCGAGGCCAGGCATATCTGCATAGGACCATGCAAAGCTGATCTTCTTCTCAAGAAAGAAATTGACAAAATCTATCTTTTCCTGTTTTGATAAAGAAGTAGCAAAATGAATGACCTTAGGGTTGTCAGGTGTACCCAAATTGATTTCCTCGGTCATTTCCACCAGCAATGTTGAATTATCCTAAATTGATAGGGGTATGTCCACTCTTCCACCTTTGGGCGCCTCAGAGAGGTTTTCACCCGCAGGTATGTCTTTTGTTTTTACTTTTGTATGATCAGAGAGTGCCTTACGGTTTTCACTCAAAGATCTATTCTTTTGATTTTTTACTTTTTCTTTTCTTTTTTCATTTTGATGACTAGAAGAGGGAGTTGACTCCCCAAAGTATGTTGTGGAATCCAAATCGATAGCAAATCCTGCCTTATGATCACCTTGTGGCATGCCTTCCCGTAGTCCAAGGAATTCTGCAATTGCTTCGTCATTTTGAAAACAGTCCAATGTGAGTGATTCTTGTTGGTCATATTGGATAAGTTGGGGATAAACGAGGGGCATGTCATCATCAGTTGTAAGGAGAGAAAGGGCTGATATGGTAAAGATGTAAACATCTGTGGTGTCACTATCCAAACTTCTTGTATCTGATTCAGAGCTTGGATCCCAGAATGACTCTATCCAAGCATGAGGACATGTTTTAGGAAGAGGAGTTATTTCATGTTTGTCTTCCATAGGCAAATTATCAGGGTCAATGAAAATATTGTCGAGGGCATAGGAGCTAGAAGAAAAAGAACTCCACTCCCATTCATTAGAATCAGTTTCAGGTCGGGTATCCTCAGGTGTTATTTCATCATCAGAGTCACGCCCTTTTCTACACGTGGGCACTTTGGAAGATGAGGGTCCAATTCGTAACGGTACAAAACCTAACCCTAAAGTTGGAGGTCGCATCTTGGGTATAACAGGTTCTAGCCTTCCATTGTTGTTTAGGCCTAAGCCACTGTAGCCGTCATATCCTTTCTTTTGCAGCATAGTAAATCCTTTGTCGTATCGTTCCACTAGCAACCTCACAGGTGGGATCTCAGTTGGATCTTTGTAAAGCCAATCTATGACATCATCATCTAAAGTTTCTTTGTCAAGTTCACCCCATCTTGTGAATGTAGTGGGAGGCTAATATTGAATAATGACCTTAGGTTCCTTTTGCAATAAATGTGGTTTGCCATATGATTTTGGAGATATTGGTAAATTCCCGATGAGGAATGTTTGATCCATTGAATATTCTCTGCATCCTTGGTCTTGTATCTTCAATTTTCCTTTGACAGCATCTAACAATTCGTTAGGATCCACATAACTATGTGAATTGGCTTCTCTATTGACTGGGACTTGTTGTTGAGGGGTATCCTTTAGAGTAGCACAAAATTGAAATGGATTAGGATCTCCTGGAATTGTTATCTCAGTTCCATTGTAAGGATATTTTAACCATTGATGATAAGTGGATGGAACTGCTTTCATTGCATGGATCCATGGACGGCCAAGAATCATATTGTAAGGGAGATCGAGGTCCAAGACCTGCAAGAAAGTGTTTTCTGTCACAGGACCGACTCTGATAGGCAATGTAATTATCCCTTTGGATGGGCGCTCAGCATCATCATATGCTTTTATTGTTATTCTTCTGGAAGCATCAATATCATTTTCTGTGTAACAAAGGCCAATGACCACTCTCAAGGTGCAAATATTAAGACCCACTCCAAAGGGATAATTACAAAACATTCAAAACTAAATACTATGCAAACCAAACGTAGATCTGAATGCTTCCTTCATGCGGCTCCATTGTTCTTCTTTCCTCTCCAAATAGCCTTTGTTTGTGGATCTCACCTTCAAGTGCATACACATGAGATGAAAGCAAATAGACAAGATTATGGCGCAAGAGTACTCGAAATGTGATTTGACAAAGTGATTAGAAATTCGATAATCTGATTAGGGATTAGATTGAAGAAATTCATCCAATTTATAGAGAAATTGGAGAAAAAGATCAAATTAGCATGATTCAATCCAAATAGAAAATGCAAATCAATTATGTCAATTATGACAAATTTATGACAAATTATGCACTTTCTATGCAAAATTTGATTGATTGATAATTTATGACAATTTATGACAAATTTCTATGTCAAGAATTGGTTGATTGTCAATTATGAGAAATTATGACAAACTTCTATGTCATTCCCATGAAATTAGGAGAAAAATAGGAGAGAATTGAAATTAGGAATTAGGAAAATAGAAAATTAGAAAATTGATGAAAATTAGGAAATAGGAATTAGGTAAATTAATTAATAATTTGTCATTTATTAATTAATTCACAAAAAGAGAAATAATTAGCTAGTTAAATGAACATTTAATTGCGATGAGAAGACCTAGGATAAATAAATAATTTATTAATCCTAGAGAGAGAAATGACAAACAAGGTTAAATGATTAAATCATGAAACCCTAAAAGATGAATTAACAATGCAAGAATGACAATTAGGTCTTGATGAAAGATAATTGATATCGATTTGATTCTGATTAACAAAGGACCAATGTGATAAATGATTTGATTGATAAATGCGCCAATTGATGAGGAACAATGACTAATTGATCCAAATTGACATAATTGAGACAAACAACAATTGATGACAAATCGATCGCAAAATGACAAGATTGACAAGAGGACAAGAATCGATGACAAAATAGATTGCAAGACGACAAGATTGAAAATGACAACGATCGATGACAAATCGATCGTAAAATGACAAGATCAAACATAACAACGATCAATGACAAATCGATCGCCAGATGATAAGATTGATAAGAGGACAAAACCCTAATTAGGATTGACGATGTCCAAAATAATGACAAATGAGCACGCACATTGATGCGACAGGATAAAATCGATCAAAATCATGACTGGATAGTGTTGTCAACAAGACCAAATTTGAGAGCGAGACGAATGAAGAATGTAGAAGAATGACTCGATGCTCGCATATGATAAAAACCAAGTGCGTGACATAGGAGAATGTTAATGCGACGCAAAAACCTAAAATGAGGCAATGCGCAAATGTTAAAATATGACTCCGCAAGCGTTGACTATTTTTAGGTGTCTACAGGCGGTATTGCAGACTTGGAAAAACAGTTGCCCCATAAGGAACTAGATCAAATTGAAGACATTCTAGAGAGTAGGATTGGGTGTAGTACCCAGATCGGTCAGTATAAGGAGTATCTAGTAAAGTGGAAGGACAGACCAGTTGAAGATTCATCTTGGATTTCTCAGGAAGAAGTAGACCACCTTGGTTTTCCTCTAACCCCAGAAAAGTGAGAGACTCACTTTTTCAACAACCTCGAATGTCTGATACAGGAGCATCCCTGGTTCTTAGCAATCTTGCATCACCCAAAAATATTTCCTTTCTGTTTTACTTTTTATTTTGTAGTTTCAGCATTTCATTCTGCATTTTCTGGCATTGGCTCACCGGATCTTGAGGAGTTCGATTTTGCTTGAAGACTTGATCATCTTCCTTATTCCTAAACTGCGAAGCATTTGGATCATTTTTCGGCAAGTTATCGATTCCAGTTTTCGAGACAGATTTTTGGCACCAGAACTGGTTGGACCTATTTGCTTTGGTGAATCCCCTTATGTAGCTTACGAAGCCTTGAGCATTAATTCCAATATTCCTTGGTGTGTGGCTAACCTTCCCCTTGATCCGCACTTCATCCTTTGGATTTTCCAGAGGAATCTCTTTGGCGGAGGCTTCCCTTGCTGGTTTTACACATTTGGTCTTGTTCTTCGACATTTTATCCTTTTGGGCCGACCGGATCCCCTTAAATCGTATAAATCATTGTAATTGAGCATTAGAATGTAGATCAGAGAAAATATAGAAAATAGAAGCTAGATCAAGAGTTTTGAGGTCCTAGTCGTGACCTGTTCTGTAATTGAGCATGTTTGTAGCAAGCCAATGAGCCTAATCTTGTATCCTGGATGTTATTGGTTGCTTGTAATCAATTTTAATGATTTAATTCATTCAATTTTGCATTGCCTCCATCATATCCTTGTGTTTCCGTTGTGTTTACTCTTGTTGATCGGTCCGGGCTGATCTCTTTGAGGTCCCTCCTAACCGGTGAATGCACCACGTGGACACCTTTAGGATATTCCATCATGTTTTTTAAGTCCTAGTGACCAATACCTACCTTTGGATTTCTCACTAATCAAGATAGATGCGTGTCTAGAGGATGATAGTGCAGGTGCTAAGCTTCATGGACGCTAGTGCAAAAACTAGACACTAGCACACCCAGAGGATGATAACATGCCTACAGGATGCTAGCATGTTGAACTAGTGGCCCTCTAGCACGCTAGGTGTGTGCCCAAGTCCACCTAGGGTGTCATAGTCTTTATTTGCTTGTTGGCAAGGTTTCTGAGGTCTTGAAAGGAGGTGTCTTGTTCTTGAAAGTTGTCTGTCATGTCTTGGAGAGATTAGGGAACCTCTAAGGTAGTCTTTGTGTGTTCTTAGTAAAAAAAATTTGTGTCATGTGAATCAGTTTACGTGCCTTTTCTTGTAGATGGTTGATCATTACACAAAGGACCAAGGAGATGGCCTATTTTACCAAGAGAAGACTTGTAAAGTCTTGTGAAGTCTGGTAAGGGTTGAAACCCCTTGTAGATCATTTCTATGGTTTCTTGAGAATTACCATGTGGTTGATTCACATTTAGGAGCCTTGGCCTTTCTATTATGCATAGTTGAGTTGCAACAAGATTCCATATGGTTACAGATTGAACTAGTGTACTTTTGCATGTGTTGAAAGAGTTTGATCTTGAGTTGATCAACCTAGTTTGATGTTTATTTGAGGTTGACAATTCCCTCAACCCATCCTATTGTTATTTTATGAGAGGATGTGATCATGGTGTGTTTTTATCATCATCAAGGATTTTTCCTCCATCTTTCACTTTTTTCATTTCATCGTAGTGAATGATTCCACATTTGTTAGTCTTTTGTTGTTGTCACCTTGCTTATGCAATGGTGAGGACTTCTATAGTAGTACCTGGTTGTTTTGGTCATCCTTGCCACACTTGTGGGCACATTGTCATGTAAGTGTGACATGTTGTGTCATATCTTTTGTGTTGGTGTTGTTAAGTTCTCTAAGAATATTTCATAAAAAAATATTCCTAGTTTCTTGGCGTGTTTCCTCAAGGGTTCCTTCATAGGGAATTATATCTAGTATTAGAGTGCATGTTGCAACACTAGGATCTTTTGTTTATATTTTTTTCCCTTGTAGTTGTTGTACTTGGTGTGCAAATGTCTGAGTACTTATGTTGTGACCCATTTATTTGACTGGTTGTTTGGGTTCCACTTATGGCATTTTAGTGAGTTTAGTATGTGTTGGTGTAAATAATTATTCATCATGGATATTATTACACCTTACTTAAGTTTACTTAGGATAATGCATTTGATAGTAGTTTGGGTATGAGATACTTGGGTGTTTGTGCCACATTGGGATAGTGTATGTAGGATAATTTCCACCTTTTATGGTGTGATCTTGTTACTACTCTATCATATCCACTTATTGTGGAGTGATAATTCCACCTTCGGTGGGTGATCCACCTCATGTGAAATATTTTATTGTTTCTCCTACCTACCACACCTATTTCCTACCTACCCTTGTTTCTTATTGAGCCACATGTCATGTTTGTGTGCTCACATATCCATATTGCCTTGCCTATATATGCAGGCTCATATTCTTTGTATGTAACAACTATTGATCATCTATATATTGATGAGAATATAATTTATTCTTGTCCTATATCTTGTCTCTCGTTTGTACTTTTCATTGAGCTCTTGATCTTGGCAAAATCTCACAGTATGAACTAACATATTTAGCATGTTGTGGAGGAAGAGAACCTCCTAGGTCTTTCTGCACCTATCAAGGAAGTATAGATACCCTTGTTTGAGAGCCTCTTAAAATGGCCAATGATAAATTGTGGGTGTGTTGCTCCTTGTGTGTGAGCTCTTTTTGGGTCTTCATGCTTGTTGGAGTGTCTAGATGATTTTGGTGATAGTTTTTATTGTTTCCTTGTTTGACCTAGAATGATATTTTGTATAAGTTCTTATTGGTTAAGAGTTATTTAAAACCTCATATGTGTTGAGGAGTGCCTTCTAGTGTAATTATCTCCTCAACATTCATTTCTTGTTTGGCATAGATGTTTAGCGGCCCTTGAGTGGTCCCATTTTATCTTTTGTGCTTCTTATATGGTATGATTGAGGAATCTATTTGACTTGAATTTTTATTGATTGGCTCTTGATTGAGATTTGTAAACTACATTGCATGAATGTTTCATTTAAAATTGAAAGAGATTGAAAATATTCCTCTTCATGAAAGGTTAGTGTGTGATGAAAATGTGGGTGTGAAATAAAAATGATTAAAAGATAAACTAATAATCGAACAACTACAAATAAATCAAACACCTCAAGATTGAGATGCTACAAAAGGAAATAAACGAAGCTAAAATATAAAATAACCATTAAAATGCAAACCCCATTAAAATTCTTTGATTTAATTATCCTAGGATTTGATGTTTGCTCATGATGTTGTGGTTGCTCGAGTTTGCTCGATGATTGACAATGCAAGATATGGATGATGATTGACGAAAAAAGATGTGCAAGGTGAGTGGTTATTTCGGCATTACGACAGTATGATTATGTAAAAGTGGATTATTTGCTAAGAAAAGGGAGGGTTTAAAAATAAATGAATGAGAGATGAGGGGAGGTTGAAAATGAGACACTTGTCCTCAAAGAGGACAAGTAGCAAGCCTCAAGATGTCATGTGGAATGAGATTCCAAACTTGTCCTTAAAGAGGACAAGTAGCTCAACCATAAATGACAAGTGTTCTCAAGGAGGAAAAATGTCAAAAGAGGCATGACATTTGTCCCAAGAGACATGTCAATTTTGGGAGATAGCCACCCAAAATTGGTTATAATTTCCTAAATATTAGGAAATTATGAATGTGCATTGGGTTGGAAGAAGGGTTTAGGTTAGGAGACATGTGACCAAATTAATTAATTTAAGAATTAGAGGAAAAAGATGACATGAATTAAATAATATATATGAATTATTTTATTTAATAGAAGAAGGGCTTAAAGGAGACATTAATTAATTAATAGGCTATGGGATATGGCTTTATTAATTAAATTAATTTAGCTAGAGGGAACAGGATGCCATATTTAATTAAATAATATGAATTATTTAATTAACATAAGTAACTAAGGGATTTAAATTTAATTAAATTAATTAGTCAAATGTTAAGTGTCTATAGTTAGAAATATGTTGATTATGTTGTACCTTCTTAGTATGCATTTTACATCGTCTTTGTGAGAATGTATTCTTCCTATGTGAAATAGAAGTGTTGATAATTGAAAGATGTGTTTATTATCATAATAGATCATTTGGGTTAATGACTTATGTCTCCAAATCACATTATTTACTGTATTCATATGAGAACTTGCATAATTTATTCCTTGTGGCATTTTGAGGAAGTTTATGTGGGGCGTTTATATTTGGTGCATCCTACATCTTCTAGCCATAGTCTTGTGTTGACCCTATCTTGCCTAGTATGCAAAATTGAATGGCTAAAGGAAAACTTGCATGGTACTAGCACCATGTTGGCATGGCCTAGTGCCTTCATTGTGTTGCCTTTGTCTAGCATGTGTATATGATTTTGGTGTAGTATGTGATATTGGTTCATGATGTAATTGAATGCATGTCCCTTATGTGGACAATATTTGCATGGTTGCATGCAAGTTATTCCTTGCATGAGTGAATGTGTAAATTGCCTTTCTAACAAAGCATAATGTGCCTTTCTTTGGTCATGTTTTGTAAACATACGATCAAGGTGATCTTATGCATCATATCCTTGTGATTATAAATTTCCTCGTGAGTGTAACTCTCTAAGTGAGCTTAGTCTATGTATTAAAGTGTATTCCCTATAGATGTGGTAGAATCTCGTGCATATGTCTCCTTGCCTAATGAAGTGATAGTTTTGCATTAAAACTTCAAGTGTCTCAAGTTGAGATTGTGCATAGATGCATGTATTGGTACTTAAATTTTGAATAGCATTGGATTCATAGATGACTTGTTTGTGTGATATGCTTGGGTATGTTCTTTGATTCTTTTGGGATGATGTATTTATGGGTTTTATATAGTGTTTATTCCCTAAAATGTAGCTGACATTAGTCACTTAGTCATGTGAAAGTATTTTGATATGATGACTTATTTTTGTTTATTTGAAATGTTCTACTTGTTGTAAGTGATAGCATTTTATTTTTTGAAATTTTTTATGACTAGTCTAGTCACTAAACTCCTCAATCTATCTAGTTTGTGACCTTTGGTCACACTTAACATCGTTGTATTTGCATGCATTTTTATGATTTATTGTTAAATTGATAATTCTCCATGTTGGATTTTCTTTTTTAATTTCATGTTGTTTATTCAAAATGTTTGAAATTGTTGGTCACGTTTCATGTTAAGTGTTTTTCTTATCCTACTCATTATGAGCCCTTGATAGAATGTGCAAGGAAGTACATCACAAAGAATGTACCATATCTAAATGTTGGTTAATTAGAATAATAGTTAGATTAAAATATATTCATGTATGAAATGTGATTGAAATATTTTGAGTTGTATGTAAATCCTTAGGAAATATATTGCTAATGAGATGTTATTGCATAGTCTTGCATTAATTAAAGTTGTAATTAAATTGAATATTTCTTACTCTTGTGAAATGTTGTGAGTGCATCATGTTTGACTTTGAATGAAGTGTATTTGTATCTTCCTATTATTCTTGTTGTAGTCTTGTTTGATCTTTCAATTGTGATGGTGAAATCATGTATTTACATTATACCTAATCATGTTTGTTAGTAGATAGTTGGGAGTGAATCGGTCCCTTAACAATGCTTGTTCTTTCCTTAGTGATCTTGAGGCCATGGTTCCCTAGTGCTTCAACATTAGTTGAGTACATGTGGAGGTTTTTAATGCACTGTGAGTCATGATATTTTATAGCATCAGGGTGCACCTTGTGTCATTTTTGATGCAATTTTCCTAGATATACATATGGTTGACATATTGTAAGGACAAGGAGTGTGTTGGTTAGTTCTATAGAACCTATTATTTGTATGTATCTTACTATGTGTGTGTAGCATCATAAATTGTAACCCTTTACAATTTTACACTAATTTTTGTGTGCTTTCCTTAGTGTGTTTCCCCCTAGCTCTCTCCAGGTGTATTTTTGGCCTTTATATTGTAAAATTGTATTCATATGATTATATGGTAATTTGAACCCCTATCTTGGGACTAAATGCACCTTTCTCACACTTGATTCACCTTTTTTAGTGGACAAGATCTTTTGGGCTGTAAGGATCACCATAATATCAAATTAACAAAATTCAAAAATTACACATAATCAAACATAATCAATTGCCATGTGTGGTTATAATATACAAGATAGAGACATGAAATTACATCTTAACATACAGATACAATCTAAGCCAAATATAAGGCAAAACATAAGGAAACATATATCGTTACAATAGACCACAAGGTTGAATACAATAAATGCATAAGGAGAAAATCACGATGACCACTTTGAGAGGAACTCCAGACATTTGTCTCCCTCGAGCACACCACAAGAAAGAACATTGTCAAAGCACGTTTCCACCCTATCATGAAACAGTTAAACTTCCCCGAAATATTTTATGACATGAAAGATACCCAACCTAGCATTAGGAAGACTAGCAATGCAATACTGGCAAGAGTAATGGAATCTGTGCAACATGATATATCCATATTTTAAAAACTAATATAACAATATCATGAGTACTTGAAATGCATACCACATATGTATGGAGATAGGACCAAAAACCTTTGTTTATCTTTTTAAGGTCATGTCAAGATCTTATTCTATCTCAAATCACATTTTTTTTGGGAGGTGAAAATAATAGAATTTATCTCAACACGGAGAAGATGGAAGAATTCATCCATGCATACATAAGAATTTAGAAGCTACATGAGAAATAAGAGTATAGAAGAACACATATAGCATACAAAAGCATTGGTCTATGCATATCCGCATGTCTACTATCGATATTTTAATACATCTTCAAACAAAGTTAATCTATAAATATATACATGGCTATATGCAAGAGTTTATTTCAAGATGAGAAGGGTAACTTACATCTTAACAACACTCAAGAATTTTAGTCAAAGAATACTACAATCTCCCTATAATATTCAATGGTTTGTAAATAATATCTAATATTGAGTAAAACTTCACCCTTATAGGAATCTAAGACTTCAAAGATATAAAGACGTTAAAGTTACATACAACTATACTTCCATACATTCAATAGAGATGCTCATTGATATAATATTCATTTTGAGAATTAAAAAAAAAATTATGATCATTTCTTTTTCCATCAGTCAAATACCATCTTGTCATAAAGGTAAAAATCTTAATTTAAAAAGGGAAACTTATTAATAGATTCCCCTATGGTTTTAAGTTATTCCTCTTTTGAGAGAATCATTAATTTGATAGTTTGTTCAAGTGGGTAATACCTTCCAAAATTGTCACTTTCAAACTTATATTTTCTAAGCTCATGAATAACCCCTAATGATGGTGACTATAAGCTTGAGAGCTTAACAAACAAGAGAAAAGAAAACTCCAATCAAAAGAGAAACAACTACTTCCAACCCTTGGTTGGATTCTCACAATTTCAATGGTATAAACAACTATACAAATTACACATAGACAAAGTAATGAAAAACTTTCTATAATCAAGGCCTTATATCCAACACCAATGAATGGGGATATGGTCAATCATATGTTGCTAATAATATAAGGTTTACAACCTCTTATCATAAGCATGATTCAAGTATATACAAAGTTATGTCTTTAAGGATAATAATATATCCTAGACACTTCTTCTACTAACCTTATGTGAAAAGACTTAAAAATATCATATCTTATGCATCTCTAGTAGAATATCCACATAGCACTATATTCTAAAGCATAAAAAGAAAATTAAGATAAAATAAATTATGATGTCTCTCTCAAGCCTTAACATACTTAACACAACCATAATAAGCTTACAAATAACTTTGCTTGATTCTCTTCCCCAATAATAAATATCGATTTGTATCATCATTTGTACTTCATCTATTTAATTCAACATGCACTTGGATTTCATACAAAGACTCTTAAATTAGGAACAACATAGC
Organism: Cryptomeria japonica; assembly: GCF_030272615.1. Classification (NCBI taxonomy): domain Eukaryota; kingdom Viridiplantae; phylum Streptophyta; class Pinopsida; order Cupressales; family Cupressaceae; genus Cryptomeria; species Cryptomeria japonica. The sequence continues at coordinate 519,503,046 of NC_081413.1, forward strand.
TAAGCACTAAATAAACTCTCTTGTCCTCATATGCAGGACATAAGGGAATGGCTTAAATCAAACACACTAAGCTTACATTTATGGGCTTAAAAGTGTTAAACATTCAGAGTTGACTAGCATTTTCTAGGCTTAATATGTTTCTTAAGGTGTGTGGTCACTCTAAGAATAGACTTCTAGGCTTAAAAGTGTTAAACACTCAAAGTTGACTAACATTCTCTAGACTTAATATGTTGCTTAGTGTGTGTGGTTTAAGGCTGGTTGGAGGTAAGAGCAGTTACGGTACATGCTAAAAGAAACTAGTCTCAAGAAAAATGACACCCATGAGTATACTAAGACACATGGTTTACTGAAGACACAAAAGAAAATAAAGAACCATCAATGATAGATTGTAGAGAACCTTAAGAAATATGTTTTCAAATTGCACTGACTATAAATCATTCTCAAGAGACTTGTCAAGCACTAAAGATATTAGTGTATGATCTAACTCCTGAGAAATAGACATAGATCTCAACCATATTCATCTCCTGATGATTTTAGGTTAGTGGGTTGATAAATAAATAAATAAGAATATAGATTTTGAGCATACAAACTGTTGACAAAAATATGGAAATTTGGTCCCATGAAATCGCATGATTGTAGGGTATGCATTCTACTGGATAGAGTTCTCTATTTGATATCCCATTGTAACTCCAATTACAAGGATAGAAAAAAATGGATTTGTTGAAAAGGCCTTAGAACATTCAAGCAAGTATTTTGGCAAGTGTAGTGGCAATTCTACAACCTTTGCAAACATTATACTAGAACAACTTAAATCACACACACTAAGTTTATACTTCTAGGCTTAAAAATGTTAAATACTCAAAATTGATTAACATTTTCTAGGCTTAATATGTTACTTAATGTATGTCGTCACACTAAGAATACACTTCTAGGCTTAAAAGTGTTAAACATTCAGAATTGACTAACATCCTTTAGGCTTTATATGTTGCTTAGTGTGTGGTTTAAGACTAGTACACATGTGTATGCCAATAGTAGGACCTTTTGAATGGGTAAGGACATGCATCAAAACATAATGGTACATAATTTTTGTTATATATAATAGTTGGAATATGCAGTAGTAGACATTTACAAAGGATGGAAGAATAGACTAGGCATAATATAAATATATTTCAATTCGAGAAAAATCCAAACAAAATTCCTACTGAATAAATAAAGCTTTGAATGTTTGTATATAAATTTCCAAACAAAATCTACTTACCTTACCAAGTTAGATATCATAATTATAAGGATGAATATGTGGGACACAATATCCTTATCTACCAAAATACGTAATCATGACTGAATACCTTAAAAATTAGATGACTCTTTTCTTTCAAAATTTACTTTTCTTTCTTCTTTTTTTATAAATCTCTAGTTTTTTAAGGATTTAAAATGAATCCATATTGAATGGAATTTAATTTATTTTTAAGTTTAGATATAGAATTTCTTTAAATAAACTTTTTCATTTAACTTTTGAAAGGTATACATATAATTTAAATTTTAAAATATTTGATATATTAATAAAAATTTTAATAATAATTAAATATATTTAATTATTAATATGAATTTTATTTTATTTTGATAGATGAATAGTTGCAGAGGGGCAACACCCATTGTATTAATAATAAAGGGGTTTATACATAGCTCGGTCTGTAATTGTTGTATGGAGAAAGTGAAACTGAACTTCTTCAAACTACTAACTGCTACTAGCTACAAAACGCTACACCCATCTAGCTATATCATTGCTCATATTTAACATAAGGGGCATTCCTGACTGCTATCACCCTAGAAACTAGCACTATACAGGATACATTGAATATATAGCAAGTAAAAGCCCTTAGACCACAAAAATGGGCTCATTGCATTAGAAGACACAAAAGATAAAAGAAAATATCATTCACCCTTCCACAGCTGTAGCCTCCTCCACAACCTCCTTTGTAATTGTATGTGGGAAAAGTGGGTTGTTAGAATTAAAAATGTGAAAAATATGTAAAATACCAATCCACACACACACACAGGACTTCTTGATGCAAGCTATGGAGTAACGATGTGTTACTCAGCTTCCCAAGGAGGGTCCCATGGTTCTCTATCTCACAATGTCCCTCAAACCAATGTTTTGCTCTCAGATTACTGAGCAAAATGGCTTAGGGATGGCAAATATGAGAACGAGAGAGATTTTAACTGATCTTAGTATGAGATGTGTTATAAGCTAGATGAGATGCTAGAAATGCAACAAACTAAATGATAAGATGACGAGATTACTATGAAGATTATCCTAGCATACTATATTTCTTCTATGATTGAACTAAAATGATAATGAACTTATTCTAACATGCATATTCATGATTAATTTATGATCTAAAAGAGGCTAAATGAGGAGCATATAAAAATGAAAGCTTGACACAATTTGAGCATAAGTGTGATGCTTCAAATTTGAAAGATGATCGTTAGAAATGGAGGAATGAGAGCTCTATTTATAGCACAAACAGGGCAATGGATGGTCAAGATTGAAAGGTTTAATCAAGGGCCAGGTTTGAAAGTTGGGGATCCATGTGCACAATTGGCACCAATGAAATGGTGACAAGTGTCAACACAGGATTGGGTTGAAAGAAGAGGTTGGAGGCATTAAAGGCCTGAGGAGACCTCATGGTTATCTAAAGGCTAAGGGTCAAGTCTAAGTTAGGTTTACCCAATGAATTAAGATCTAATCCAAAGATAAACCTTTGTGCAAATGATTAAGAGATAATCATGGTCAAAGCATTAATGACCTGATGAGACCCTTGGGTTGGGTAGAGGTTGAGTCAAAACAAATGTTTTAACCATGTGGGAGGGTTTGAAATAACCATTAATGGTTATTGGAGACTTTGTGGATTAAGTGGTTGAAGGTTGGAAGCCTTTAATGGTTTTCAAAGACTTTAGGGTTTTTGGTGGTTGAAGGTTGAAAACCTTCAATGGTTATCCAAGACTTTGGGCCATTTGAGAAGTGACCTCCCTTTGCTTAGGGATGTGACAAAGTTTAGAGGAGGGTTAGGTTAATTAGAATCGATTAGAAGATTCTAGAAGGGGTTAGGAAGGGGTTTGGGATTTTGCAAGTGGATGAGGGGATAATAGGATTTAATTGAATTAAATGATTTTCATTCAATTTGGTTGCAATTTGGAGAAATTAAATAAATATGATTTATTCAATTTAGGATAACTATTTAATTAAATTTGACTTTAATTAAAAGTGGCTAGGGGGATTTAATTGAATAAAATGATTTATTCATTAAATGGTATAGTGAATTTTATTTAAATAAATCGAGCAATTTACTTAATAATATAGAAGAATGTGATTAATTTAATTAAATTGGATTTAATTAAATAGGGAAATGAACATAAAATATTCATTTAGGAATATGGTCATTTTTATGCGTCTACATTTTGCCCCTCTTTGAAGTGACGTGTGTGCACATGTTAATTCAAAGAAAATGATGTGTTTTTGTGTTTTTATGATCAAATGCAATTTTTGTGTTGCTCTTTTGATTTGCCAGTCGTGCCCCAGATTTTGATGTGATACCCCAGATTCGATATTTGATGTGATGCCCCCTCGGGAGATGAATCAATATTTTTTTTGTTTGGAAAATTTCTGATTTAAATTGATGACGTTCGTATGATGTGTAGGATTTCATGTGTGTAGTTAGTGTGTAAATTGATTCATCTCCCGATAAATTACAAATGTTTTGGTATAGGGGAGACCGCGACCGTATTACAGGCCCAGTTAGTTAACCCTAATTTCATTTTCCTCCTATAAAAGGGGAAAAGGGCTTGATTTGAATTCATTTGTGCTTGTTGACTTTGAAGAAAAGAGAATTGGGTCTGGAGAGAAAATGCCTATTCCCTATCACAGGCACCGTTTCGAGCGCGTCCGGAGGTACCGGAGACCAGCTGCGCGTGGACCACCAGTAAGTCAACGTTTTTGACCCCTTTTTGATTTTTTATTTTGTCGTTTTTAGGTGTTTTTTGAATTTTCAAAGTCGGACAAATCGTTTTAGCGCATCTAGGACGTAAAATAGCGCATACGAAGTAAACAGTAGCGCATAGAAGTCAATTGTTAGGTTGCGTCCGAAAGTATTTTGTTAGCGCATAGCCGATCTGGGTTAGTGCGTCCACGTAGAATAGCGCAGGTAATGCGTTTAGTAGTGCTTTGGAGGAACAGGGTAGCGCGTAGGACTAACCTAGCGCATAGGAGTCGCAGAAGTTCGCATGAAACAGGGAGTTTAGCGCGTAGGAATAATCTAGCGCATAGGGCTGAAAGGGTAGCGCCCAGGCAAAGGGGTTTAGCGCGTAGGATAAACCTAGCGCATAGGATGAAAAGAGGAGCACTTAGGGAGGACAGATTAGCGCGTAGAAATATTCTAGCGCATAGGTTAGTTTGGGTAGCGCATAGATAGAATCTAGCGCGTAAGCAGCCTAGCGCATGGGTCTGTTTTAGCGTTTTGGGGGTCTGTTTTAGCGCATCCATCAAAATTTGTACTTTTTGTATTTTTGAAAAGTTGTGTTTTTGCGTGCCTGTCATGTTTTTGATGCATGTATCCAAGATGAGCATTTGTATAACTTGTTTTAATTTGAATGTTTCCAAGTTATGTATAGATATCAAGCTATTTGTGGTGATCAGAACATGATTTATTTGTGTTATCTGTTTTAAGTTCAAATGTGTATGAAAGCCTGAGTTGTTTTACAAGCCGATATGGGTTGGAAACTTGAGTTGTTTTACAAGCTGATATGGGTGGGAAACTTGAGTTGTTTTACAAGTTTGTGATTGTGGTACTTGAGTTGTTTTACAAGTTTTGATATGGTTTTTGAGAACTTGAGTTGTTTTACAAGTTGATATGAAATGATAGGTTTTTGAACTTGATGTAGATGAGCAAATTTGTTGCATGTTTTTGATGTAAGTTTTATTTTGATATCTTTTTGTTGATGTGGAATCTGATATTGGATATGTTTTGTTTGTTGACAGGAGCGATTGGGCATTGTGCAGTCGAGGGAGAGATTCCCGAGACCATGGACATTGATACCACGTCTGTCACAGGAAGACTTGGACATTATTGAGCGATGCGGATTGACCTCACTTCTGGATATGTCGCGGTTCACTGTGAACCGGGGACTATTGACAGCTTTGGCGGAGAGGTGGCACAGCGATACGAACACCTTCCATTTTTCTACGGGAGAGATGACCGTGACGCCAGAGGACTGTTATCGCATTCTGCGCATTCCTGTGGTAGGAGCCATATTGCCCTATGAGCAGACGGAGGAGGGCGGCACAGAGGCACTGCGCCGGATTTTTCATGATGAGAGTGTCTGCAGTTATGAGATCCCGTGGCAGAAGTTCCTGGATCTGGATTATGCACCGCTGCCATCTGTATTGGCAGGATTTATTGGAGGATTCCTTTGTCCTGATCGCAGGTCAAAGGGATTTTCAGTCGGATGGGGGCTGGTTCTGGAGCAGATGGTCACACAGGGCCGGAGATTTGCATGGGGGTCAGCGATGCTGGCCCACCTCTACAGGAGCCTGCATGAGGTGGTATACCTTGGATATGGGAGTCTATCAGCAGGGGTGACCCTTTTACAGGTATGGTGCTGGGAGCACATTCCAGCGGCGAGGCCACTGGTAGACAGGGATAGGCCCGTAGGGGCGGCTTATGCTTATGGTTATAGAGGCCTAGTTGTCTAGGCAAACTAGAGCATTGGAGGAGGGTGTTCGACGATATAGATACGGTCACCTGGAGACCGTATACAGACTGTGAGGTGTGGGCAGAGGATGGGATGGAGATGCCTTTCATTTTTATGACGAGATATCTGATCGGGAGGACTCCATTCGTTATAGAGCGATTTTTGGTTACCCGAGTTTTGCGACAGTTCGGGAGGCAGCAGGGGATTCCACAGGGGGCGTACCTATACGCACGGCGGCAGCAGGATGTGGCCGATTGGGGGCCGACCATTGACAGTGTCGTGGCCATTGAGGAGTTTACCAGTTTGGCTGAACAGATCTGGGACTATGCCCCAGAGATACAGGATGCTGGCATGACGGACGAGTTTGCTCAGTTATTTGCTGCTCGGGCTGTTGCGAGGATCTCAGATCCAGAGGAGATGAGACCGGTTTTTGATTCGGATGGAGAGGAGGGAGACGGGGGAGATGAGGGGGATGATGGGGATGATGGTGGAGATAGAGGGGGGAGGAGAGGGAGAGGTGTGCAGAGGGCGGTGCGGCAGGGTCGGATTGAGAGGGGGAGGGGTGGATTGGCCATTGGAGCCGGGAGAGAGGGGAGAGTTACAGAGGTATTAGCGGCAGTGGGAGGAGAGGAGGAGGTGGGGAGGCCAGTACAGAGGAGGAGGATAGATATACTTCCACCTCCTGTACCCAGGACAGGCCGAGTGGGGGGAGTGGCGCCAGCACAGGTACCACTACGGGTTCGAGTGCTGGGTCACGTAGAGGATGCGCAGATCCAGACGCTACAGATCACTGTGCAGCAGCTGCAGGCACAGATTTTGACGTATTAGCGGCAGATATATCAGTTGACCACTGAGAGAGATACCGAGATGGAGCGGCGGGGCCGAGCAGAGGAGGCCTTGGCGACCGTACAGAGAGCAGCGGCGGGTGGTCCCTTGAGAGACACCCTTAGAGAGATGACACGGAGTGTGCAGGAGGCTGCATACTATAGGCGTCACTATGAGGCGGCAGTGCCTAGAGAGCGGCGTGTCGAGAGCTTTGCACAGTCAAGATCGAGTCGATCTCGAACTGCTGGGACACGATCTGAGAGCCGTGGAGTGACAGGGCCAGTGGGACAGGACCTGCCTGCCGATCCGGGTGCGAGTGTTTCAGGAGCCAGACAGGATCCTCCTGGAGATCCAGAAGCAAGTGCATCGGGAGCTAGACCATCTCCATCAGGGGATAGTCATACTTGAGAGACACGGTCTCTATTGTATTTTGAGCAGTGTATTCTTTGTACTGGACACAGTTGTTACACATTTTGTAGATTTTGATCATTTTTTTGAGAGATATATATATACAGCACCATTTTTGACCGATGTGATGTGTTTATGGATGCATGTTTTATGTGTATCACTTCCTTTTTATATGATGATGTAATGCTTATATATATGATGTATGATGCAGGATGTATGTTTTTGTATGCTGTGAAATGTATCTTGAAAATGAGATATATGATTTTAATATGCTGCTACATGTAAAATGATGTAATAATGATGCAAAATGATATGTAAAAATGACATGCAACTAATTGTAAAATGGTATGCCATTAATTGTAACATGATATGCAATTAATTGTTTTTGGAGCATCTCTCACTCTGTATTTGCCATCCGAAAGAACCATTTATTTGCTTTCTTTGTAAATATCATCATGGAGCTTTGTTTGATTTTTTTTGGATATGTTGAAAATTTATACAAGCATAATGGTATAATTGAACCATAATGACCTGAGTAAAATTTACATGATTTTTAATTTTGCAAGATAGCACAAGCGTCAAGGTATAATTGAACCAGGACGACCTGAGTGCGTATTGCGTAAACATACAAGATTAGATCATTTATATGTGTGAAATGGAATCAGGCCTTCAGTGATAAGGATCACGTCTCGAGGCAAATATCCACACAGTACAAGTGATCGCCTCCCAGACAGAAGACTAAGAAAATGTTGGAAGTTCCTCATGATCTCCGGCTTTTGAAGCTTTTGATGAGATAAGGAGAAGATTCCAATTTATTTAAAAAGTTCAAAATGCAAAATAATCCAGACTTTAATGTGATAATGCAACATTGAGTACTTCAGAAAATCATCCATCCTTGAGATTTTTGTGTATTGTTCGTGTTTTGGTTGTTTGTGATGAAGTGTGTTTGTTGGATGTCCTGTGTCTGAGGTTTTACAACAGTTGGAATGTCTTTGAATGTTTGCAAGTTTTTGAACAATTTAATGCCCCTAGATGAGTGTTCGTCTGGATATGATTATGTACAGTGATTTCCAAGCCATGGTGAAATACGATAAGAGAATAGATGAATAACTCAGGATAGTGACTACGCTAAGTATGTCCTGGATGGATAGATGCTAAGTGTCGGGCAATGGCCGATAGTGTTTTGATGAATAAACTGACATGGATATAGATAAAGGAGCCGGCCTTTCACAAGGGCGCCTGTTTACCAGGTTTTCACCATTTGTTTTTATTGTACTTTGTGTTTTGACCTTTTCTGGATTTTTTATTTATATATATATATTTTTTTTTGTTTGTTTTTGGCGTTTTCCGTGCACTAGGCTACCTTAAGTATAGTACTTCTTTAGATGAATGCTGTTAGTTGGATCATCAAGCACATCTCCTTCAGAATTTGTTAGCTGATAGGCACCTGATCCATAGACTGAAATGATGACATAGGGACCCAACCAGTTAGGTTCAAATTTCCCTTTCTTTTCTCTATCTTGCTGGTTTCTTGGATTTTCTTTTAAGACTAGATCACCAACCTTGAAGTTACGAGGAATGACCTTATGATTGTAGCTCCTGCACATGCGTTGCTGATATGCTTTGAGATGAGTATAAGCATGTTGGCGTCTTTCATCTAATAGTTCCAATTCTTGCAGTCGGTTGACTCGATACTCTTCATCTGGAATCAAACCTTTCAAAGAGACTCTAAGAGATGGAATTTCTACCTCCAAGGGTAAAATAGCCTCTGATCCATATACTAAGGAATATGGTGTTGCCCCTGTAGGTGTGCGGATGCTAGTCCTATAGGCCCAAAGAGCTGGATTGAGTTGTACATGCCAATCTTTGCCTGCATCATTCACCGTTTTCTTGAGGATTTTTAGGATCATTTTGTTAGATGCTTCTGCCTGACCATTTCCTTGTGGATAGTATGGTGTAGAAAACCTATGCTGAATTTTGAATTTTTCACATAGTTCCTGCACATCTTGGTTTTTGAAAGGTCGTCCATTATCTGTGACGATTGAACTTGGAATACCATATCTGCAGATGAGATAATTCAGGATAAAAGAGGCAATTTGTTTCCCAGTCACTGTGGTCATGGGGACTGCTTCAATCCATTTGGTAAAGTATTCTGTGGCAGTTATAATGAACTTGTGTCCATTTGAAGATGAAGGATGTATTTTGCCTACCAGATCCAATCCCCATTGACAAAAGGGCCATGATGTGGTAAATGGTTGTAGTTCCTGTGCTGGTGCATGTATCAGATTGCCATGGATTTGGCATTTAGGACATTTCTTAGCGAAATGATATGAGTCTTTCTCCATTGTAGGTCAGTAGTATCCCATTCGTAGAAGCTTTTTAGCAAGAGTAGTGCCACTTGAATGTGTGCCACAAATACCTTCGTGAAGCTCGTGTAAAGCTGAATCAGAATCATTACGATCAAGACAACGAAGAAGAGTACCATCTAGACCTCGACGATATAAGGTATCAGCGGTAAGGGTGTAACGGGCAGCTTGTTGGATAAAGTTACATTTTTGGTTACGGGATTGGTCAATGGGTAAGATATTATGCTTGAGGTAGTCATATATTGGTCCATATAACGGAGAATTTGAACCGGTTAAGGCATATATAACATGGGATTCAGAGTGGTCATAGGCGGGAGAGAACAGTTGCTCTACCAGGAACTCATAACGACTCTGTTGTTCTGGAATTTGTAGTAATGAAGCGATCGTAGCCATTGCATCAGCTGCTTTGTTATTTAACCTTGGTATTTGTGCAAAGGTGATGTGCACAAAATACTGCTTGAAGTCATCCACCATCCGTTTGTAGGGTAGTAACTTATCATCTTTTGTCTGATAGTTGTTGTTGATCTGATTGATGACTAATTGTGAGTCTCCATAGACCTTTAATTTTGTGATTTTCCACTCGACAGCCATTTTGATGCCTATGACCAATGCTTCATATTCAGCCATATTATTTGTACAGGGAAACATAAGCCTGTATGATCTCGGCATAGTGTGTCCTTCAGGGGTGATGAATAGAATGCCGGCCCCTGAACCATGTTGTGTATAGGATCCATCAAAGTATAGGGTCCATTGTTTGGAGGAGAGAGAAAAAACGTCCCTGTCTGGAAAGTCAATGTCCATGGTTTGTTTTCCTGGTAGCGGTGCTTCAGCCAGCTGATCTGCAATTGCTTGTCCTTTGATGGCTCGTCTTTCTGTGTAGTGGATGTCAAATTCACTGAGAATCATAACCCATTTAGCCAATCGGCCTGTGAGAGCTGCCTTGCTGAGTAGATACTTGAGAGGATCAATTTTGGCTACTAGCTTGATAGTGTGTGCTAGCATATAATGTCAGAATTTTTGAAATGCAAAAACAACTGTTAGGCAAGCCTTTTCAATGAATGTATAATTGAGCTCATAGCCATTCAATGTTCTACTGATGTAATATATGGCGTGTTCCTTTCCTTGTTGATCTTCCTGTGCCAATAATGCCCCCAGTGAAACATCTGTCGTTGATATATACAATATAAGAGGCTTTCCTGCAATTGGCGGTACTAGGACTGGTGGATTCATCAGGTACTGTTTAATTTAGTAAAAAGATTCAGCACATTTGGTCTCCCATTTGAATGGCACATTTTTGTGTAGCAAATGGTTAAATGGCAGACTTTTGTCTGCTAGTTGAGTGATGAATCGCCTGATAGATTGAAGTCACCCTTGGAGAGATCGAAGTTGACTGATATTCTTTGGCGGTGGCATATCCATGATGGCTTGTACCTTTGCTGGATCAACTTCAATACCTTTAGCTGAGACAATGTAACCTAGTAACTTGCCTGATGTAACCCTGAAGACACACTTCTTAGGGTTGAGTCAGACTTTGAATTTCTGCAACCGATCAAAGATCTTTGTTAGGATGCCAAGATGTTCAGCTCTGGTGAAAGATTTTGCTAGTAAATCGTCCACATAGTCTTCCATGAATGTGTGCATCATATCATGGAATATTGTTGTCATTGCTCTTTGATAAGTGGCTCCGGCATTCTTTAAGCCAAAAGGCATTACATTCCAACAGTATGTTCCCCAAGGACAGGTGAATGTTGTTTTGTCTTGATCTTCAGGAGCTATTTTGATTTGATTATAGCCTGAGAAACTGTCCATTAATGAGAGCATTGCATGGCCTGCTGTGAGATCTACAATTATATCGATACTTGGCAGAGGAAAGTCATCCTTTGGGCAAGCTTTATTGACATCTCTGAAGTCGGTGCATATTCTGATACTACCATCTGGTTTTGAGACTGGAACTATGTTAGAAATCCATTCTGCATAGTCAATAGGTCGAATGAATCCGACATCTAATAATTTCTTTAATTCTATTTTGACCATGAGTGCTATCTGTGGATTCATCTTTCGTAGTTTCTGCTTGACTGGCTTGACCCCCGCAGAGATGGACAAGTGATGCATGATTAGGTGTGGATCCACTCCAGGCATATCACCATATGACCAGGCAAAGTTAATTTGTTGTCCTTTAAAGAAGATGATGAATGCCGATCTTTCCTCCTCTGTCAGAGATTCTGCAAGATGTATATTTCTGGCTACTTCAGTGGTACCAATGTTGATTGATTGAGTGGGCTCAATCAATATGCGTGATTGTTCATGAAAATGTTCAGGAAGAGTGTCAAGTCTCCCATCGTTAGGTGCCTTAAAAAGGTTTTCACCCTCCGATACGTCCTTTATTTTTACTTTTTTGGGAGCCATTGCTGCCATTGACTAGTTTTCAGCATTAGATTCATTATTTGATTCATTTTTGCGACTGAGAGACTTGGCACTCCCTGAAGAACAAACGTCGTTATGTGGTTCACTGGCAGAGCCTGTTTCGGGATTTACGGTACATAGGTAGTGGATAATAGATTCATCATTTGGAAAAATTGGGATATCATGAGTCTCAGGTTCAGTCCAGTCGATGAGATCAGGGAAGACAAGTGGTAAGGAATCATTGGGCGGGTCAAGTTCAGCTACTGTAACTGTTAGAATAGAGTTATCATCGTGACTGGTCTTGTTTTTAAAGAAGTTTAGGGTTTTATCGAGGTCTTCGATGGTGTCATCTTCTTCATAGACTTGTTCGTAATATTTCTGTTCGCCTTCCTGAACATCATAGATATGTTGTGGTCCAAATTCGAGAGGTCTATCTTCTGCGTTATGTTCTTCTTGAGAAATGGATATGAAATCAGGATCATCTGGGATATTTGTAGTAGTATCTGAACAGGTACCCCATTCATATTCATTTGGATCTGTCTCATAGTCATCATCCCAAATTCTATCTGTGTTGTAGACAGGTATGTTGTATGGCGAAAATAAATCCTTGATGATAGATACTATTTTGACATTCTGTGTTGATTCTGTATCTGATCCATCTTCTACATTCTGGATTTGTTCATAGATTGTGCTTCCTCGGGGAGGAATGATGGGTGCTTGTGATGATAGGATTGGCTCTTGAGCCACTGGTGTGTGAATATGAGCCACTGCTGCAGATATGGCCTTCTTATGATTCAAAAGTTTTTCCTGATGTATCTTCTGATCTTGACGTTCTCTTGCCTTACGGATTGTTTCTGCTGATTCAAAGAGAGCTTCTTGCCATGATTCTTCTTTGTATTTCTTCTTTTCTTTCCATTAAGGTTTTGCATTTGTATGAGGCGGCCTTTTTAATAGGAAAGTGAATTTAGAACCTAATCTTCTTTATTTCTACTAGGTTGTGAAGGAAGATCTATAGGTTCAGTGACTCCTTCTTGGCGTTTCCCAATAGGTCCTTTACCACCATATCCCATTTGTTTCATGATCAAGTAGCATTTTCCATACAGGTGTGTTGGTAGAACAATGTCTAGAGCGGCCGCTCTATTAGCTTCTTCTTCATCTTTGTATAGCCAGTTAAGAACATCTTTATCTTCTGATTCATGTGCTAGAGTCCCTAATTGGATGAAGGTACCATCAAATTTAGTTATGGGCTGAGTTGCTAGATGTGTTGATAGAGTAGGTAAACCATGGGATCTAGGTGATGTTGGCAATCTGGTTAAACACAAAGGCTCCATAGAGTATTCGCCCATGCCTTGGTCTTTGATTTGTATTTTCTGTTTGAAATCTCCCCATAAGGAGTTGGATTTTATGGTTGGTGGATCAGATGTTGGAGACCGCTGCTTTTCTCTGTTATAAGGAACCAAACTGTCTTGGGCTGCCCCCATTGCATTGCAATGTTGAAATGGATTGTGATCAGCTGATATGGAGATTTCCTGTCCATCATGAGGAAACTTGACACACTGGTGGTATGTAGAAGGTACTGCTTGCATTTCATGTATCCAGGGTCGGCCTAATAAGATATTGTAGGTGAGATCAATATCTAAAACTTGACATATAGTATTTTTTTGCACTGGTCCTACCTGAATAGGCAATATCACTGTTCCTTTAGAGGACCTTTCCTCATCATCATATGCTTTTATGGTAATCTTTTTACAAGGATCAATAGATTCTTCTGAGAAACCTAGTGCACGGATAAGCTTTAAAGTACATATATTAAGTCCGGCTCCTCCATCTATTAAGACAATTTTGACACGGTGTTTGCAAACAATGACTTCAATATGTAGAGGAGTATTATGCGGATGACTCAATGAAGTATTATCATGCTCTGAGAAGGTGAGGTTATGAGACTCTGTCATGTGGGCCACCATAGCTTGAAATCTGTCTGTGTCCAGATTTTGAGGTACATTTGTTTCTAAGAGTGCTTGCTCCAATATGTCTTTGTGTCTTGGAGATAGTTTCAACAATTCCAGGATAGATATCTGAGCCAAAGTCTTGCGCAGTTGATTAACTAAGTCGTATTGGATCTTTGGTGTGGTAGTTGGAGGTGCAGTATGTCCCTTCAGGACATATTTCTGAGTCCGGGTTGTTACATTGACAGATTCATGATCACGTTTATCTCGAATGGTTATAACATTGACTTGATGGTCATCGGCTGATATGTGATTGATTGTGTTGTTGTAGATGTGATTAATACGAGCTCCACGGGTATCATTTGAAGTGGATGCTCCATCTTTGTTATAATTTGGAAGAGGATCTTTGAAGGCTTCGTGATCATTATTTGTTTTGAGACCGTCCACCGTTAAGTCACCTCGATCAATCATGTCTTGGATTATGTGTTTCAATCTCATGCATTCGTTTGTTCTATGACCTTTGTTTCGATGAAAATCACAATAGTGTGAATCATTCCACCAAGGTGGTTTGATTGGGGGTTCATAATTGTTGATTGGAGGTAAAGAAAGAACCTTGTTTGCTAACAGCTCTCTGAATGCGGACTCTAATGATTGGCCCAATGGTGTGAAGATACGCTTATGGAAATTGTTGGTGTTGTTGCGTGAATTGTTGTTAGGCACTGGATTCAGGTTTTTGTTTTGATTATCGTTGGCATTGTTGGTATTGAGTTGTCCTTGAGCATTGTTTGGTGCATATGTATTAGTACTGGGAGTAGTATTTTTAGGATTTTTTGTATTTTGAGTATTTCCCGATAAGGCAAGCACTGGTTGCTTAGATTTAGGATCATATGATTCATTGTTGCCTTCATTTTTGTTTTGAGTCCAAAATCGAGTTTTGTCTAGATTGGTATTGTTTTGGTTATTGTAGTATGATGAGTTTGTTCCTTCTTTGTAGAACTTGAGTGTTCCCTTTTTGACACAAGCTTCCTCTACTTGGATGCCATTTTCGATTAATTTGTCAAAAGATGGTATGCATTGAAGTTTGAGTCTGTAACTCATTTCACCATTCAAATTATCAATGAAGATGTCCATTTTCTCTTTTTCAGGAATATCTCGAGGATACCTTGATACCATGCGTCGCCAACGTTGAAGGAATAACATGAAGGTTTCATTGTTCTTTTGTTTGGTGTTGCAGATATCTAACATGTTTATGGCATGTTGGATGTTGTAAGAATAATGGGTGATGAACTTGTTAACCAATTCGTCAAATGATCTAACAGGTGGTGTAATCTTGGATAACCATTCCATTGTTTGTCCTCCTAGGCTTCTTGGGAATAACCGCATCAGATAAGTGTCATTATGAGCAAATTCAAGACTCATAGTGCAAAATTCTCGAACATGATCTCGAGGATCACCTTTCCCATCATATTTATCAAATTTGGGAATGTCTGAGTTTGGAGGAAAAGGTATCATGTTTAAGCTTCTGTCAAATGGATAAGGACAGATTTCATTTATAGAGTACCGCACTGTTGTTCCTTGTTGCATATCGTGTATTTGTCTTTGCAACATTTGCATCTGTTGAGTAAGAGCAACCAAGGGCGCATTATCTTACCGAGGGAAGAGTTCTTCCCTCGTATTTGTTCTCAACTGAAAAGGTGCAGTAAATGGTATGCGTTGTTCTGGGGTTTCAAATACAGGTACTCGCATTTCTGGTATATGTTGTTCTGGAATATGTTGTTCAGGTATGCGAGTCTCTTCTTCCCTTTGTTGTTCTTGATATGTGTATTGTTGAGATCCTGTTTGAAAGACGTTTGCGTCAAAATCTTCAGGAAGTTTGATACCTTTGCTTGTGAGCATAAGTAGATATTTTTCTTTGTCATTTTCCATGAGTTTTTCGATGAGTTTTTGGAATGAAGGATTTTCTTGGCATTCTTGAAGAATTGCGTCAGTAATTTCAGGATCTTCTGATGATGGAACTTCAAAAGGATTTGATAATCTGTGATTCATACTTGATTCCGCGGGTGTTTCGCTTTGTTTGTTTCGTTGAGAGCGAGTGACAGGCATTTCAATAGAAACTTTCAGTGATGAAAGGAACAAAGTCCGCGTTGATGTTGTGCTCTGGCGTTGGTGGTTCTGATCTAGATGTGTTATATGTGATGCACTCGTCAGGTAGGAATGCTGGATTGATCTTTCCTCCGCGGTTTATCTTTTGATTAAAAGCAGACTTTTGACAGTATGCTCTTGTTTTCAGGGGTTCTTTGTCAAATTCGCTGGATTTGTTTTGGATATAACGTTTGACGTGATGAAGAAATACCCGATGGGATTTGAAGAGTTGACGATTGATGTATAAAAATTTATTTCTCTTGATGAATTTGGAAAAGCTAGGTTGCTGTTTCTTCAACGTGATGTTGCGATAGAGGTTCTTTCTTTTCAGAATGAGGGGTTTAGTCATGCATGAGTGATCAATGATTTCCTTTGATTTATTTGGATTCAGTTGATTCTTGTTGCGAAAATTTCAAATCTTACTTTATCAGGATGAAGGTTTAGCTGCCCCTTCACGATAAAGCGTGTCAAATGATATGGATAAGAGTTTCCCGCTCTGGAAACTGGATTTGACAATTTGGAAAAATTTCTAGACAAGTGTTTTTGAGATAAAATCCGTAAGATGTTTAAAGGATTGAATTGATACTGATGATGAAAAGTTTCTGGATTATGATAGGAAAGACGTCCTATATTGCTCGATTCGTTTTTGGATTTGGACAACCTTGTTTGACACAAATTGGACTTGAGAAATAGCTTTATGGTTTGTTTTTGTCACTCGGGTTTGATAAAAGACGTGTTTTGATGAAAAACTGTGTTTTAAAATATTTTGAAATTTTCAAAATTTTTGGTTTTTTCAACTCTCTGTTTTTCTCCTTTTTCTCACGCGCTAAAACAGGTGTTCAATGCGCTAGTAAATTTTCTCAATGCACTAAAACTATTTACCCACGCGCTACTCTGCCCCTGGTACGCGCTAAAACATTGATTCTGAAAAATTTTGTTTTGTTGACTGTGAAATATGCACGCGCTAGACTGTATTTTCCACGCGCTGACTGGTTTGGTTAATGCGCTAAAACAGGAATTCGATGCGCTAAGCTGTTTGTTCCACGCGCTAAAAAAGGTTGTTTCAAAATTTGCTGTGAAGTTTTTTGGAAAATCACGCGCTACACTGTGACTTTCACGCGCTATATGTTTCTGTTAATGCGCTAAAAGATTCCTAACACGCGCTAGAATATGTTTTGTACGCGCTAAAAGATTGGTTTCTGTTTTGCTTTTCAGTTGAAACGCTACTGTTTTTGTGGTACGCACTATTTTGTTCTGCAGATGCGCTAAAATAACTGTTTGACGCGCTAATATGTTGTTCCTACGCGCTAAACTACCCTGATTTTTCCTTTTGGTGTCTTTGTGATGCTCTTGATTTTTGTTGAGAGAATTTTTAAGTAGGATGAATGATTTTCTGAAATACAAAATGTAAGCACGGCACACAAAGTACAATCATTTCACTTAATCTAACATAAAGTGTATGTTCTGCCGAGGATGTGTTCAAATCCCCAATGTTTTAACAGGTTGGATACAAGATAAACACTTCAAAAAGACTCTTTATTCAAGGGTCATAAGCAACATCATAGCTCACTAGTCTCGATACTCCGTCAGCTCAAACAGCCGTGTCACCCCCTAGAGGGCGCCCATTTTTTTGCCTTTTGCCAGAAGTTAACCCAAAGTGAATTGCTTCACAGTTGAGTAGTTATCTTGGGAGATATATGGTGAGTAATCTTGTGGGCGGATTCTTCCCCACCCTTGCACTATGATGTTACAAATGTTTGGATACTGACTCAGCTCAAAGTTTCTAATGCTAAGGTTCTTAATCAGGCTTCTCGTTCAGCCGTCAGTGATAAACTCCCTCAGGAGGCTTCCCAACCTTTAGAACAAAGGCTTTACGTATCTCAAGGATATTGGGGGAAGGCTAATCGTTGCGCGCAACCGTTGAAAAGGACTTTCGTCACTTTCCACATTTGATTATAGTGGGTTGGAATTCTTGGCGTCAAAGTCGTTCCCCACTTAGGTCGTTCCCTTCACACCGGCCATAAACGGCTTTAAGAGTTGAGTGCAACTCCTTGGGAAGGCAGGCCTGCTAAAGGATTTATTGCTTGAAACACTGAAAGCATAAGAGTGGTGTAGCTTTTTGGTCACCCAGTTAAGGGGAGAGCATATACCTTCCACTTTCGAGACAAGGCAATCAAGTTGTTCTTTTTAACCCTCAAGACAATAATTTGCTAACTTCTAATTGGAGATGTTGCTCCAATAAGCATGATGTTCTTTTTTAATCCTTTATAGCAATAATTATCTAATCTATGGAAAATAGATCGTCAACAAAGCAAATTTTGATTTTCGAGGTCAACAAAAAGGAAAAACGTTTTGCTTGTAAAAACAAATCTCCTCGCTTTTCCTGCAAGAAACTTGTTAAAAATCCTGCAAATAGAAAGAAATTTGTCAGTTTGTTTCGGGGGACTTCCACAAGTCTAAAAATTTCTTATTCGGTTACAAAATCTTTTTGTTGGTTTTGTTTGTGATGCGCTACAGAACAAACTGTACGCGCTACAATACTCTTCGGATGCGCTACTGTTTCGTTTCCGTGCGCTATTCTGTTTCCCGGATGCGCTACTCTGTGGTTCAAACGTGCTAATTTATGGTTTGGTTTTCCCGCGGTCTGTTATTCGGGAAATTTTGAATTTCAATGTGCTAACTGTCTGTTGAGATGCGCTGGAAGATGGAGTATAAGCGCTAAAAATTTGGGTCGATGCGCTAATCTGTAAGGTGGACGCGCTGATCTATGGTTTGGTTTTTCCGCGGTCTGTTGTCGGGAAATGTTGAATTTCAATGCGCTAACTGTCTGTTGAGATGCGCTGGAATATGGGTTGAAGCGCTAAAACTTTGGGTCGATGCGCTAATCTGTCAGGTGGACACGCTGATCTGTGTTTCGCCGTCGTCGACACCTATAGGAAAATTTGTCAATAGTGTTATGCGCTAAGGAACAGTTTGAACGCGCTAAGACAGAAAGCCCACGCGCTAAACAGTAGGCTAGAAGCGCTAAACTGTTAGGCGGATGCGCTAAAATATCTTTTCAACGCGCTAATTCTAGTTTCCCGCATACCTGCAAAACTCTTCAATTTCAAAAAATGATAGGTTATTGGGGTGCGTGCCCCACGGTGGGCGCCAGAAATGTATGTGGGAAAAGTGGGTTGTTAGAATTAAAAATGTGAAAAATATGTAAAATACCAATCTACACACACACACAGGACTTCTTGATGCAAGCTATGGAGTAACGATGTGTTACTCAGCTTCCCAAGGAGGGTCCCATGGTTCTCTATCTCACAATGTCCCTCAAACCAATTTTTTGCTCTCAGATTACTGAGCAAAATGGCTTAGGGATGGCAAATATGAGAACGAGAGAGATTTTAACTGATCTTAGTATGAGATGTGTTATAAGCTAGATGAGATGCTAGAAATGCAACAAACTAAATGATAAGATGACGAGATTACTATGAAGATTATCCTAGCATACTATATTTCTTCTATGATTGAACTAAAATGATAATGAACTTATTCTAACATGCATATTCATGATTAATTTATGATCTAAAAGAGGCTAAATGAGGAGCATATAAAAATGAAAGCTTGACACAATTTGAGCATAAGTGTGATGCTTCAAATTTGAAAGATGATCGTTAGAAATGGAGGAATGAGAGCTCTATTTATAGCACAAACAAGGCAATGGATGGTCAAGATTGAAAGGTTTAATCAAGGGCCAGGTTTGAAAGTTGGGGATCCATGTGCACAATTGGCACCAATGAAATGGTGACAAGTGTCAACACAGGATTGGGTTGAAAGAAGAGGTTGGAGGCATTAAAGGCCTGAGGAGACCTCATGGTTATCTAAAGGCTAAGGGTCAAGTCTAAGTTAGGTTTACCCAATGAATTAAGATCTAATCCAAAGATAAACCTTTGTGCAAATGATTAAGAGATAATCATGGTCAAAGCATTAATGACCTGATGAGACCCTTGGGTTGGGTAGAGGTTGAGTCAAAACAAATGTTTTAACCATGTGGGAGGGTTTGAAATAACCATTAATGGTTATTGGAGACTTTGTGGATTAAGTGGTTGAAGGTTGGAAGCCTTTAATGGTTTTCAAAGACTTTAGGGTTTTTGGTGGTTGAAGGTTGAAAACCTTCAATGGTTATCCAAGACTTTGGGCCATTTGAGAAGTGACCTCCCTTTGCTTAGGGATGTGACAAAGTTTAGAGGAGGGTTAGGTTAATTAGAATCGATTAGAAGATTCTAGAAGGGGTTAGGAAGGGGTTTGGGATTTTGCAAGTGGATGAGGGGATAATAGGATTTAATTGAATTAAATGATTTTCATTCAATTTGGTTGCAATTTGGAGAAATTAAATAAATATGATTTATTCAATTTAGGATAACTATTTAATTAAATTTGACTTTAATTAAAAGTGGCTAGGGGGATTTAATTGAATAAAATGATTTATTCATTAAATGGTATAGTGAATTTTATTTAAATAAATCGAGCAATTTACTTAATAAAATAGAAGAATGTGATTAATTTAATTAAATTGGATTTAATTAAATAGGGAAATGAACATAAAATATTCATTTAGGAATATGGTCATTTTTATGCGTCTACAGTAATCTCATCCTCTAATTCCCTTATCCTCCGATTTGTTGCCACTCTCACCACCACATGACATTCCAAAACTGGAACATGGTAGAAAATATCATTTTATAAAAGGAATTGCAAAGGTTGATAGGTCAAAAAGCATCCAACGAGTTAGCCCCCTTATTTTCTAGAATGAGGATAATAAATGTGACATTAAGTTCCTTAAGTAAAGATTTGGCTCCAAATAATTCTTCAACAACACTAGAAACATTCCTCTCAACAATGTAGGGATATCAAAAACCATCCAATGAGTCCAAGATCTGTCTCCCCAGAACAAAACCATTTTGTTGAGGCACGATCAAAAAGAGCAAATCCTCAGCAACCTAGAAGTCAAGACCTTAGAGATGATTTTATAAAAGGAATTGCAAAGGCTGATAGGCTGAAAAGCATCCAATGAGTTAGCCCCCTTCTTTTGCAGAATGAGGATAATAAATGTGGCATTAAGTTCCTTAAGTAAAGATCTGGCTCCAAATAATTCTTTGACAGCAATGAAAACATTCCTCTCAGCATTGGGCTCCTCACTTCCTGACTCCCCTGCACTAGTATCATCCTCAAAAGATGTAGGGATATAATCAGACGGGGCAGGAAGGGCATGAAAATGGGAGTCAATGAGCATTGTTGTAGCCTCCTCCACAACCTCCTTTGTAATCTCATCCTCTGATTCCCTCATCCTCCGAGACGTCGCTGCTCTCACCACCACATGGCATTCCAAAACACAATCAAGGTGGGCCTCAGAAGCTGCCACCTCTTCAACATCTCATGCATCATTTAGGATCCGTTCTTCCCCTCGGCCTAAACCCCAGTCATTGTCGAGTGCTACCTCCCCATTTTCCTCTACACCAATATCCATGCACCTATGTAGGCCCTCTTCTTCCACATACCTCCTTTGCCATGCATTATCAAACCCAAGATCAATACCGGTGACTCACAAGAGAAGGACAATATTTCAATTTTTTTCTCCCCAATTGTCCTCCAAACTCTGAGGATTTGGGACTTGAACAATTACATATTTTTTAACCTTCACTCCACTTACCTACAACATGTAGTAGTTTTATGGCAAGGGCAGGCAAAGATTGTTATCCACATTGTCTAGGGCTGCATCTATCTCCCCAAAAAAGCATGCCTAAATAACATTTGACAGACCTTCTTCGCCCTAGCTTTGCTAACACCCATGTATACCAGCATAGCCACAAACATCACTAGGATATCAGAGTTATCTTATAGGGATGGTATACTTTCATGAATTCATCTCCAAGTACTCTATTGGTGGCATGCAGAATAAGAGGATTCCTCGTCACCATTACTACAAGCATCCACTTGTTTGTAATCTCCCCCGGGATAGCCATCTGGTTCTTGGTTGCCTCCAACAAAATGGGTGTGTCCATGCTTAATATCTCCCACAAAGCATAGATTGACAAAGAAAATCCTAGGTTGCAAAGCTAATGACTCTAGATGCCCATTTAACTATCATATTTTTATCTTCTCATCACTTGGGATTATGATAGTTCCCAAAGTGGCAATCATCCGTCAAATATTTTGTATTAAATTCAACTCATAAGCCAACCAATGACCTGCATGTGAAAAACTCATATCGATGTATGATTAGAAGGCTCACATAAATCTTTCATCCTCACCCTATGTTGTAATAAATTGAGCCTCGCAAGAGCCTCCACCTATCCTTCATAACTTACAAATCTCGTAAATAAAAAATTAGAAATCATTATCCTTACACCTTTGCATGTCCATATTGAGGATATCTCCTTTTCCTGGCCTATAATTCAAGTTTCCCACTTCCAGCATATGATACAATCCCCCATCGACTGACAAACATCACATCCATCAAATTGTCTCTATAATTTCTCTCCGTCTTCCTTGTCCTCCAAGCGCCACCTCTTTTGCCAACTTGTCCGCCAACTCATTTCCTTCTCTATATATGTCTCTAATTTTAAATTCCTCCAAACTATCCAACATGACTTTGATTGGTTGAATTATCTGATTCAGCATCCTTGGGGTCTCATTTCTTTGAATGGCATTGATAGTGATCAAAGAATCTCTTTCCAGGTGGGTTGAGGTGCTCCCACTTCTAAACCCAATTGCAATCCTCTCATGGCCGCATGAAATTCTACGATGTTATTTGTGGTTTGGCCTATGTATTCAGTCATCTCTTTCGGAATTTGCCCCTTCTCATCTCACGCCGCACACACTATGACACTTGATCTTGGATTGCCCAAGGACACCCCATCAAAATTTACCTTGAGAAAACTTGGTTATGGAGCACACCACCACATAAAAACTCTAGGATTACTAACTTCACACTCACTGCCAGATCCAAAAATTGGTGGAATGGTAAGGCCTACAAATCTCAGTTTCATTTTCTCATCCCAATTGGACTAGACATTTTTCTTGAGTGTCTTGGATTTGTCAAATTCGTTCACTAATTCAACAATCTATCGCTCAATTTTATGACAACCTCTTTGAATCCATTTCCTTATCCTAAAATATTCTTTGGTTGCGCTCTTTCCAGACCTCCCAGATTATCGACAATGGTAAAATATTCCAGATATCCCCAAATACAAATTTTCTACTTTTGGTTGGCTACATTTTTAACCACTCATCAATTCCCAGATGCATGCGACTGCTCTGGAATTTAACCTACTCATAAAATACCGCCAACATTTGTTAGAGTAATCACATCCCAAGAGAATATGATCCATCGATTCTGGATTGCATTTGCACAAGATACACCTACTAGGGCCCTGAATTCCAAACTTCGCTAATTTGTCACTTGTGAGGATCTTTTTCTGAATTGCCAACCATGAAAAAAACCCCACTTTTGGAAGGCAGTTCTTATTCCAAATTAGTTTAGCTAGTCAATATTATTTTGTAATTGTCGCTTCCATTTCTTTGTACCCTAAACTCACCTTATAGCTTCCAGATTTAGATCCACACCATCTAATAATATCCTCTTTACCAAAAGGGATAATTACTTTGTCCTTTAGGATTGCCATGAGAGAATCTTTCTTCTCTTGTTGGACATTAAGATCCTGCATGGATCACCACTCCCCAATACTCACACCATTTCTCTTGATAATGTGGCCATAATTACAGACTTTGTACCCTCATTGATGCAAAGTTGTCTCTCTAATATCTCTGAGCCTGGGACTGCGGCCAATGATTTGCCCCCCCCTCCAAGAGTCATTCCAAAAAGAATCTTTTTGGCCATCTCCTATCTCGCATGTGACATGCTTTCTGATAATATCTCTACAATCCACCACATAGTTCCAAATAGTTGAGCCTCTTGGTGGATCCAAGGTTGTGAGAATTCAATTAGGCTCAGTAGAATCCAGATATTTGTTTCTAATAATTTTGACCCATCTCTGCTCCCCCTATGTACAAATTGTCCATACCAATTTTTCCCCCATAGCAAGATTCATTATATCCAACTGTCTACAGCTAGCTCCGCTAGCCTCTTTCAGTAAACAAATCTTGTCCCAAGCTAATAAAGGTAGTTTATTTTTCTCTCCTACACCACTCCAAAAAAAATTCCTCATAATTTGAATGAGGTCATCTTCTATTGACTTCAGAATTTTGAGGCACACCATAGAATAGATAGGGATGACATAAAGGACTTCCTTGATCATAATTAGCCTTGTTAGAGAGGATAACCACTTTCCTTTCCAAGACTCCAAATTATTTTTGAAGTTGTTAATCAAATTATCCCAATAATTAAATTTATTCATCCCCACAAAAAGAGGAATTCCCAAGAAGGGGCCCAGAAAATTACCCACTCTCATATTTAGAATCCTTGATAAGTCCATTTGCAATCTAGGTTGGGTGTTGAGGAAGAAAACCTCTGATTTCCTCCAATTAATGCTCTGTCTGGAAGCAATTTAGTACTCATCTAGGAAATTTCCAATTACTCTAGCTTCCCTCCTAGATGATTCCCCAAATAGAATCATTTCATCTGCAAATTGTAAGTGTGTGGTAGGCTCAACCCCATTGGCAACATTCACCCCTTAACATATACCCTCTCTTCAAAGTTTGTCAATTATTCTATCGAGAGCTTCAGCCATGATGATGAAGAGGAATGGAGAGAGAGGATATCCTTGTCTGATGCCTGTGGTGGAGGAGAGGAAGCCACGAGTAGCACCATTCACTAAAATAGAAAATTTGGGGGTCACAATGAAACTCCAAATCCATCTGATCCACTTTTCATTAAAACCCAACTTTCCAAGAACCTCCATTAAGAATTGTCTATCAACCAAATCATACGCCTTTAAAATATCCAATTTCAAAATCATACAGGCTTCTCTAGATTTTCTTGTCAAGTGCAAAGTCTTATGTGCTATTATAATCCTTCCACAATGGATCTTCCTAGAGTGAACCCACTCTGCTCATTTAAAATGATTGACTTAAGAATATTTTTTAATCTATTGGCTATAATTTTAGTGACAATCTTATACACTGTGTTGCATAGGGCTATAGCTCTAAAATCCCCCATTTCTTATGGACATTTCTTCTTTAAGATGAGGGCAAGAAAAGTATGATTTAAAGCCCCTAGAATCATCATTTTCCTTCTAGATTCCTCAACTGCTAAGGATAGATCATTCCCCACCATGTCCAAAAAAATTTGTAAGGCAACCAGCAAGCCATCGGGACCTGGGGCCTTGTCAGGCTTGAGCTAAAAAGTGGCAATCTTGACTTATTCTTTAGAAATTTTTTGAAACAACATTTCATTTTGATCAACACTTATAATTGATGGGATTGCTTCCAGGATAATGTTTCAGTCTTCCCTATTCATGTGGACTTCCTTATTCAGAATGGCCTCAAAGAACCTGATAGCCTTAGCTTTAACCTCCTCAATATTTTGAGTCATCTTCCTGTCTTCTTTTCTAATTTCAGATATTATTTTTTTGCTTCTATTTTCTATAGAAGTCCTCTGGAAAAATTTAGTGTTCCTATCTCCCTCTTTTAGCCAAGTCTCCCTTGATTTTTGCCTCCGAAAACATTCTTCCTTTTTCAAAATCTCACTTAGCTCTTCCTTAAGTTCTTTCTTTGTTTCAAATTTTACCCTCCCCATTCCTTCTTGAATTATTTTCTCATTTAGAGCTACCAGTTCAACATCAACTCTTTCTTTTTCAATGAAGATGTTTTTAAAGTGAGCCTTATTCTATTTTTTTAGTTTAGTTTTAACATATTTCAATTTATTGTTGACCCTATAGAGGAGAATTATTGTCCACATTAATCTCATTCCATCATTCTGTAATTAGATCTGGTAGCTTAGCATTTGTTATCCGTATTAACTCAAATTTAAAGATACTACCTACAAGAGGGCTATCAGAAGATAGTTTCAACTACACTTGGAAGTGGTATGATCCAGTGAGTGATCAAATAGTTGTTTCATGAAGTGTTCCCTGTTGGACCCAATCCCCATAAATTAAAAAATCTATCAATCTTTTCTACAATGTTTGTGAAACCACTCCTCCTATTGGTCCAAGTGAGCAACCCATTTCATGGATTCATGCCCAATCCCCTTCTCACCTCTTCTAGCTCCAAGATTCATGAATAACTATTGCCACAATTCTCTTTTCTCAACCGTAGATATTGGTCCATAAATGTTAAAAATGTAGAATTCTTCATTGTTTTGTAGAATGTTAAATCTTGCTAAAATCCAACTCTTCCCTTCCTCCAGGATTTCTCCCTTCATTGACAAAGGATTCCATAAGAACCCAATACCTCCA
This sequence comes from Cryptomeria japonica, assembly GCF_030272615.1. Lineage (NCBI taxonomy): Eukaryota > Viridiplantae > Streptophyta > Pinopsida > Cupressales > Cupressaceae > Cryptomeria > Cryptomeria japonica. Next base: position 519,529,290 of record NC_081413.1, read on the forward strand.
AAGTCACCTTTTGCTTCAATAAAGTGCCTAGATCATTGCCTCCAAGATCTCAGTTTCTTTTCTACTTCTTCTCTACACAATTTTGTTTCCTACAGTAACCATATGTCGCCTTTTGCTTCATCCATTTGATGCTTGATTAAGCACCATTTTTTAGGTGCATTTAAGCTTCTAGCATTCCACGTTATGATCCTCATTGCCCTAGGGAAGGGTGTTTCCCTTCCCCTTCTTGAGTTTTGTTTGGTCAACAGCCTTTGTTGGCAATGCTAGTTTTGCTTAATTGGTTTTAGGTCCTCTTTTTCCTTTTGGTTTAATGTTTGGCTTTTTTATCTTGGAATGTGTTAACTCAAACCCTCATTCTTCCAGGATCCCTTCATCATCCTCATCTCCATTCTCATCATCATCCAATTCCGTAGGTTATATTACAAAACTTTTGCAGTCTCCTTTTCATTCTTAGTAAAAGTTAACATGATAGGGTTTTGGGAGATATTTCTTACTTTGCACAAATAACAATAACAAAACCAAAACTTGTTCTTAAGACTGTAAAACACAGAGGCTTGATGGTTTTGTCCTACCATTGAAACTTCCTTATTATGATATTATTTTCAAGACCAGAATAAAAAAACTCATATAAGCAAATGATATTATTTCCTTGCAAATGACATTTTGAGGGTTTGAACAAGGTATGAATAGATTTGAGATACAAGTGGCATGATACATGATGTGTGTAGATCTTTGCATGGATCTAAGGAGATGTGTCCCACATGCCTTACATTGTCATGATGCAAATTTCATGTTCAAACCTTTGAGAACAATTTGTCCACTAGAATACTGAGATTACACTGAGAAACCCTTTCTTTCACTCATAAATGAAGATCCAAGCATCGATTTTCTCTTTAAACCTTTGTTGGAGGTCTGAGAATGACTGACCACCATGAATCACTTTGCAAACAAAGAGAGACTCCTAACGAATAGGGTTTCTTAATTAAAGAGCCTAACTCTCATATGTTAAACTTGAGATTGATTAATGCTACATGGAAAAAGGATTAGATTACTTGTGACAATGCCATTTTAGACCCTTTACTATTTAATGCTACATGGAGATCTTTATTTTCCCTTTGAATTTTAGTTCCCTTCAAAATACAAGCTCAAAATTTTAACCTCTTAGCTCAAAGCTACGTAAAGTTTACACAATATCAGGGCTTTGCTAAATTTTAGGATAGATTAATGATAAATTAAGATCCTTTTGAGATTTTTATAAGACAACTTAAGCTGCAAAACTTTATTAAAAGATGCAATATGCTCCCTAGACCTGAGATTTTCCAACAACTGACTCAAACTGACTCACATTTCATGGCAACAAATTGATCCACCTGAAGATTGATAAGATGTAAATGACTCATTAAGTAAAATTAAGGCTAAAAGCTTGAATTGTATAACAAAAATAATAATAAATCAATTTAAATACAAATATCAATTAACTCCCCAAAGTGACCCCCAAGCTAAAATCATGAAATCCACATTAAATTGAATACATGCAAGGCATATTGCATATTTAAATATTAAATTGCCACTATGGTATACAAATATAATTAATATATACACGTTAAATAATGACAATTCAAATAAAACTAACTAAGCACAAACAAACTTTATGGGCTGACTCAACATAACGACTGGTTTTCTGAAAGTTATCAATTGTGTATGTGTAATAATCGAATTAACTCAAATCGTTGAAGGGGATTTTAACATCGTGTTCATTCTCATATAATCGAATGATACGATATCATCTCTTTCACTTCTACTTACCAATTAAACTTTCATAATAATAATTTCATCTAATTACCTGCATAAATAGCATCATCAATATTTTTCCTCTACAACACTAAGCATATAACTAAATTCCCCAAATAGGGTCAACAACATAACATCATTAGTAACAAGATATCTTATTAAATAAAAATAACATAAAATATGATTCATTACTTTTAATTTGGTCATTTTTATCCAAAAAAAATAAAAATCTAATTAACATCAATTATCTCATTCTAGTCATTTCTCAAATCAATATGTCACATATATGATAATACCAAATCATGAAATAGATCTATCTCAAACATCAAAACACATTAGGTTTATCTCGTGTCATAGTAACCGCCCAATGAATCAAGTACCCAAATCAGTCATGCAAAGGTTCTCACAACCAAGCATAGGAGGGAAAACATGCATCTCAATGCAACAACATTATCAAATCACCCATGAAGCAATACAACACATCAATTGTCTAGAAAGATCATTATCATACATCAAAAGTGAGCATAAGATAAACAATCAAGGTCACATACACTACAACAATGAAGAGTCCAAAGCAAGATCGAACGCCACAAAGAGATTGAAGAACACAAGTGGACACTGAGAGGGGGGTGAATAAGTGTAGTTCAAAACTTTAAGTTTAGTGCACAGATTTTAAGAATATAATGCAAACAAAAACACACACACACAAGATCACATCACATAACACTAGATGTACGAGGAAAACCCAATGTGGGAAATGTTGGTATTATGGATGTGTTGCATTAGTTTTGTCATTGATGTCAACACTTATCCTTATGGAGATCTATGTGGTGCAGGAGCACAAACTTTAAAAACTTGATTATCCTACCTTTTTATGACTCCTAAGGAGTCTTGGATTGTTTATTTCATGCTAGGAGTCATTGGTCTTGTTTTTGATCCATTTGTGAGGCCTAGTCCCAGGTTTGGCAATTTATGAGCCACTTGGTCAACTATGGTCAAAGGGTCATAAAACTTTAGTTTTGAGTTATTTTATTGTTTTTGGAAATAAATTGGTCCTTCATGACCACTGGTAGGATTTAGAAAGTTAGTTTGCACTTTTAAGTGCTTTTGAACAAAAATTGTCAAAAAGTGTCAATGTTGTCATCACAACACTTGACAACTTTTTGTTTGTAAGCAAATATCCTTCCACATTGGCTAATTAGTTCAAAAATTTGTTGTAACTGATGGGGGAGGCCTTTATAAGCCCTTTCAGGTGGGTGATGAAGGAGTTGATGTAAATTTTCATTTGGCAATCAATTAAAAAACCTTGTTTTCCTGCAAACAGTCACGTTTTTTCTCTTGTATGCATTATTTTTGGACTACTAGGAGGTTCTAACTTATGGATTCAGATTGAGGGGCCTCTTACCTTTCTTTTTCTTTTGATTTGAGGTCTCTAAGTGCTCTGGTTCGAAAGTTATTGCATTTTTACTAAAAACAGTTTTGAAACCCTCCTAAACCTAGGGTTTTGACCTATTTTTGCATTTCCTCTCATGGCCACCATACAAAAATTCTAAAACTTGGTGGAATGAAAGGTTTTTATATGTACTCAATGATTCTAGAATAAATTTTCAGGTTGGCAGGTGTTTTTGGCGTTTGCTTTGATTTTTAGGTTAGCATCCTCATGTGACAACCTAGTTTCGAAATGCAAAATTGGTGATAAAACAAAATAGGGGTTGAACCAATGCACAAACTCCTGGATTTGGTCAATTTGGGTGTGGATAGAACTTTTTCAAATGGTGAAACTTTCTGATCAATCACATTTCATACACTTTCTTCACAAACCCATCTCCTTAAGCCTAATTAGGCCTACTTGCATTTGTGAAGGGCAGCAGGTCTCCTTTGTTTTCCAGACCACCTCCTTTTGGATTTAGACCTTTCTCAATAAAGGTTATTTGGATATCCATTTTTTTTTTTTGGTCATTTGCAAGTTTGCAAAGTTGTTTTGATAATTCCCCTTGAGTATACAAGGATTTTGGGATTTTACAAAGGAACCTTGTTGGATTGATCAGTTTGTTGTGTCACAACACCTTGAGCATGTTTGTATGGGCATTTTAATCCACCTTGACCATTTGGTTTGATCCCTGCTCACTGTTTTGTCAAAATTCCAACTTGAAGCCACGTTTGGTGTCCAGTCGGTTTGAGTAGGCTTGAGCAGTTTTCAACTTTTGATCCTAAGATCTTGTCAATGTTATCCTTAAGGTCCAGAATGTTGTTTATGATTAATTGAAGAGTGTATTTAAGGTGTAAGTTTGGTTGGTAGGGTGTTTTGGGTTTCCTTGGTGGCCTATTGTGACAGTTTTGTCCTGAATTGCACTCACCTAACCTAACACTTGCATCACTATGGTTATGTTGAACCGGCACATTGTGTTCACCGGCAAGGTCAGTGACTTATGCACAGTCACTGGTATATGCTCACCAGCAGGTTATATGGTTCATCGGCATAAATGATGACTTGTTATCATCTGGAGATCACTTGATTATGTCAAAGACATGGTTTGGATACTTGGTTTTGGTGTTTTGGTTATTGGTCTAATCGGGTTGACATATTTGTTGTTACCGACAGATTGATCTAGGTTATGGACCGGTATGCGTTATCTATTCCAGATCAGCACGACATGTTATGGAGATTATTTATTGATTGGATATTGTTGTAAATATATAAAGCCGACATGATGCATCGCATCAAGACTTATTTGTAATTGATTTTATTGTAATATTCTTAGTAAGCCAACCTACACATTTGGTCTTAGGTTTTGTATATATGTAAGATCTCATTTGTGAGATGATAGACATGATATGGTTATAGTATGGTATTGTAACATGGTATGTGTGAATATTGGAGATCATATGAGGAGACCATAGAGAAGGTTCAAGGAAGGTTTTGAAGGTGTTTATCATAACTTAATGGGTATTGAATCCAGCATTGGAGATGCTATTTTGAGTAGTACATTATTCTAGGATTTAACCATCCTACTGTAGTCATTGCGACTCCCATTTGAGCAGTGTGCTCTAGGTGGTTGGCCTTTCTACATGTGAGACCCCATTTGTATACACATACTATCTGCAGTAGTATCATCTTATTATGGGTAAGGTTTCCCATCATGGTTATTCCCCTTACAGGGTTTCCACGTCAAAATATTTGTGTTATGTGTTGTGGATATTGTTTATCTTTCTGTTTCATGCATTAAGTTTCACCGGTATTGATATTAACTGCTAATCTGTTAACCGACAATAAGTTTGGTTTACCGGTATTAAAAATCAAGTTTGATTAAGTTATAATTGAGTTGAAATTCATTGACAACTGATTCACCCCCCCTCTCAGTTGCCCTTTGGTTCCTAACAATTGGTATCAGAGCTAAGTCCTATTTTTGCAGAAGCCAAACAGCTTGAGGAGATCCTATGGCAACAAACATTTTTAGGAAGGATAGTCCTAAACTTGATGGAACTAACTATGGTCTATGGAAGATCGGAATGGAGACACATCTGAATTTCAATGGAAGAGACATATGGGAAGTTACAAAGAATGGCTATGTTGGTCCTACTCTGAATCAACCTAATCCACCAACATTGGGTAAAGATCAAGAAAATGATTGCAAAGCAAGAGAAGCACTTCTGAGTGCTAGCAAATCATGGGATTATCAGACCGATCTACTGCTAAAGCTATTTGGGATAAATTTGAGACATTGAATGAAGGAGATACCACTATCAAAATTGCAAAAATGGAATGTTACCGGGTCAGGTATGAAAATTTGAAAATGGAAGAAGATGAAATAATTTTTGCTTTTATGGAAAGAGTTAATGAAATTGTTTTAGGAATACAATGTTGTGGAGGATCCTTAAGTGAAGATGAAATTGTTTCTAAATTTTTAAGAGCTTTGCCACTGGCATACAAAATGAAGGTAACTGCTATTAATGAATTGAGAACAATGCCTAATAAATCAGTATCTAGAGATACCTTGGTTGGAAAACTTTTGGCATTTGAGCTTGAGGAATTTGGTCATGTTGCTACAATTAAGATGGATTTAGCCTTCAGAGCATTATCATCTGCATCATCATCATTGTCATCATCATCATCTGACAAATCTGATTGGAAAGAACTTTATGCAAAAGAACTTGAAGATATTAGGAGGGAAAATGAAGAACTGGAAGAACTTGAAGCACTATTTGCAAGAAAAATGCCTAAGGTCAAGTTGGAAGTAGGTATGAAGGTAAAGAACCATTAAAATGTTTTAATTGCAATAAAGTTGGTCATATAGCATCTAGATGTCTTGATAGACATGCAAGATTGAGAGAGGAAGCTAAAAGAACATATAAGCCTAACCCTGAATATCAAAGATACATAATTAAGAAGAACAAAGATAAATCATGTTACTATGCTGATGAAGGAGTTATAGATGATTCTGGTGAAGAACTGACAGACAATGGATGGGCATTTGTTGCAATAAAAGAAGATCAACCGGCACCTACTATTCCATTGGTAGAGCAGGTCTTGTCAGCTAAAATTGAAGAAAAAGATGAATGGATCATTGATAGTGGATGTTCACATCATATGACTGGTGATAAAAGTAAATTCTTATCTTTTCAAGAATATAATGGAGGTCTAGTAATATTTGGCGATGATAAAGCTTGTTTAATCAAAGGAAAAGGCACTATATCTTTGGATGGTAAGCACAATACTAACATTGTTTATTATGTTGAAGATTTGAAGCATAATCTTTTGAGTGTTGGTCAATTAGTTGAAAATGGATTTCAGTTACAATTCAAGAATGGTAAATGCAAAATCATGAACATAACTGGATTGGAGATTGCAACCGGCAATCAGACTAAAGGTAATATCTTTCATTTGAATAACAGTGATAAGACATGCTTGATTGCACATATTGAAGAAATTTGGTTACGGCATAAGAGACTTTGTCATGTAAATTTTGATTGCATTGTAAAGATCAATTCAACTAAGGCAATAAGGGATTTACCTAAGATTGTGAAACCTCATAATCCAGTATGTAAGGAATGTCAAATGGGAAAGCAAGTCAGAACAACCTTCAAGAGTATTTTTGAGAAATTCAATAATATTCTTGATTTAATTCATATTGACTTGTGTGGTCCAGCAAGAACAATAAGTCTACAGGGAGATAGATATTTTATGCTAATTATTGATGATTATTCTAGAATGTGTTGGGTTACTTTTTTCAGGGAGAAATCAGAAACTTTTGGAAAATTCAAGCTATACAAGGCAATGGTAGAGAATGAAACCGGTAAGAAAATCAAATGTTTGAGATTTGATCAAGGAGGAGAATTTACATCTAAGGAATTTAATACATTCTGTGAAGGGAATGGAATCAAAAGACAACTTTCAGCACCCCGGACACCTCAACAGAATGGAGTTGTGGAAAGAAGAACAGAACTATTCTGGAAGCAACTAGAAGCATGATATTGGAAGCAAATCTACCTCATGTGTACTAGAAAGAAGCAGTGAATACAATGGTTTATACTTTCAACAGAATTCACATCAAAGATGAAACCGGTAAGACCCCTTATGAACTATGGTTTGGTAATACTCCTACTCTTAAATACTTCAGAATATTTGGAAGCAAATGCTATATTAGGAGAGATGAGTATGTTGGTAAATTTGATCCTAGAAGTGATGAAGGAATATTTCTTGTTTATTCATCTAAGAGCAAGGCATATAGATGTTTTAATAAAAGATTGCAGAAAATCATTGAAAGTGCTAATGTGAAGATAGATGAACACTTTAGAGGAAATTAAAGGTCTGTAGATTCTGAACCAACAGTTGAGATGATCATAAATGAACCAATACAGAGTGCACTGGTACAAAATGCGGATCCAGTCACACCGACATCATTAGAGAATTCCACAATGACTGAAGAATAGCAGCATGTGAATAAACACGGGTATGTAAGACTGAATCACTTAGAAAATCAGATAATTGGGAATAAGTATCAAGGTGTTATGACAAGAGGAAGAATAGCAAATGAAGAGGTATGCTTAATTTCTCAAATTGAACCAGCATCTGTTATTGAAGCATGTCAAGATGAACATTGGATAAAAGCAATGGAAGATGAATTAGAACAAATTGAAAAGAACAATACATGGACATTAGTTCCCTGGCCTAAAGACAAAAATGTAATTGGAACTAAATGGGTAATCAGAAAGAAACTTAATGAAGATGGTAAGGTAATCAGGAACAAAGCAAGATTAGTGTGTAAAGGATATTCACAGAAAGAAGGAATTGATTATAATGAAACCTTTGCACCGGTAGCTAGAATTGAGGCAGTTAGATTATTTCTTGCAATTGCAGCTCATAAGAACTATAAAGTATATCAAATGGATGTAAAATGTGCATTTATGAGTGGTGATCTTGAAGAGGAAGTTTCCATTGAACAACCTGGTGGATTTTCATTAACAAATGTTAAAGATATGGTTTGCAGATTAAGGAAAGCTTTGTATGGATTGAAGCAAGCTCCTAGAGCTTGGTATGCTAGATTGGACAAATATCTTTTGAAGCTTGGTTACAATAAAGGTAATGCTGACAACAACTTATATTTCAAAGTAACTAATGATGACATCTTGGTTATTGAATTTTTTGTTGATGATATCATTTTTGGAGGAGAAGATGGATTGTGTAAGGACTTTGCTAACACGATGTAGGAAGAATTTGAAATGTCTATGATTGGGGAGATAAAATTATTTTTAGGATTGCAGATTTCATAAACTGGTAGAGGTATATTCATATGTCAAACAAAATACTTGAAGGAACTACTGAAGAAATCTTGTATGAAAAACTCTAAACCGGTAAGTACTCCTATGACTACAACTGATAAATTGGCATTGAAGGATGATTCAGCTCCTATTAATCTGACAAGATACAAATCTATGATTGGAGGTTTACTGTATTTGACACAAACCAGACCTAATATAATGAATGCAGTATGTATTGTTTCAAGATTTTAGAGTAATCCTAAAGAAAATCATGAATTGGCAGTAAAAAGGATTTTCCAGTATCTACAAGGCACAACAAATCTTGGTTTATGGTATCCTAAAGATGAAAATTTTGATTTATGTGCATACAACGATGCAAATTGGGCAGGAGATGTAGATGACAGAAAGAGTACCACTTGCGGTGCATTCTTTCTTGGTAGTAGATTGATTTCATGGATAAGCAAGAAGTAGAGTTTTACATCAGTATCAACAGCAGAATCAGAATATGTTGCAGCAGCAACTAATTGCACTCAGGTATTATGGATTAAGAAAATGTTAAAGGACATAAAGGTAAAATGCAAAGAACCTATAATCATTTATTCTGATAATTCAGCAGAAATTAATATATCAAAGAATCTGGTATTTCACTCTAAGACTAAGCATGTTTCTATCAAATATAATTTTCTGAAAGAGAATGTTGAAGCAAAAGAAGTAAGATTGGTTTATGTGAATACTAAAGAGTAGATTGCAGATATCTTTACAAAACCTTTGCTTAAGGAAACTTTTGAATATCTCAAAGAGCAGCTTGGGGTAATACCCTCACCGGTAGAGACTTAGATAATTGAGGATTGGCATCAAACTGATAGAAACTAACAGATAAATCTTTTTTTCTGGCTTTGATGGAGGAGAGATACTTCTCAGGGGGAGTAGTTGGTTGTATGTTCTGGTATTTTTTTTATTGCTTTGGCATTTGATGTCAAAGGGGGAGAGAGATTTATGGAAAAACATTATTCTTTTCGAGACATTATTTATTGGGGAAGAGATATATACTCTTTGTATTTTGATTTAGATTTATGGTATTGATCTATTCTGGAGATTGTTGGTTTTTGGTTTTTGGCATTCTACTTTGGCACTTAGATATTTTTCCATCTAGTGTTGCCATCAATGCCAAAGGGGGAGATTGTTGGTATTATGGATGTGTTGCATTAGTTTTGTCATTGATGTCAACACTTACTCTTCTGGAGATCTATGGTTATGTTGAACTTGATAACTCAATGATGAATAGTGAGTACCAAACCGGTACAAAGAGGGGGGGGGGGGGGGGGGGTGAATCAGTACAAGCACAAAAACTTTCCTGAACCGGTTTGATTGCAGACTGTAAACTACTAGCAATCCCTAACATCGGTCTGAACCAGATTACTACCGATTAAACACAGTGTAACTGTGAAAGACATGAACCGGTCAATCTTTTTAACTTTTTATACAACCTACTCCCTCATTTCCACTTTGTCCTTATGCATAAATAGATAATCTATTGTAGCGTCGTAAATTGTACGCACTTGCTAGGGTGGTACAATTTCACACCTAGTTTAGCACCCGCCTTGGCGCATTTTGCATTTTGCATTGCATTTCCCCTTTAGCACTTAATTAATTAAATTAATTAGGTCTAAGGTTCTATTTTATCATCTCCCATATCATAAAGTTGGGCCCTTTTCATTAAAGTGTGCCCCTTTCATTTTATTCTTCCAATACATCATTTAATCTAAAACCCTAATTAGGTCCTATTTTGAACTTTAAGGCCTGATTTCGGGGGTCAAAACATCTTGAAATCAGTTGTAACTTCGGGATTCTCTCTAAAATCATCATATCCGACGGCCCTAAAAATTTGGTGAAAAGTTGTCGGGACCATGGCGCCCGAAGAGGACCATGGCGCCCGAAGTGCACACGGTCCCGGACATTTTTCCCGAAATTTTAGGAGCGCGATCCAATCATAAAATAAAGCTTAACCCCAAGAAATTGGTGGGAGATTCAATCTCTAAGTTGGCCTAAAGTGAAATTAAGACCTAGGGTTTCCTATATAAAGACTCTCTTTTCTCAATTGAAAGCATATATATATAAGAGACATATAAGGAAGAATCATGAATGGAGACAACAACAACAAGCAACAAGAAGGAAGGCATTGTAGCAAAAGAGAAAGTCTTGTGGGATCTTCAACAACATTCAACATCCATTAATCAAGCATTCAATTTCATTCATCAACTTAGGGCTTTGAAGACATAGAAGAACAATAAGAGATCACCGACTGAAGATTGGCTTGTACCCCTCTCTTGGGGTTGGGTATGGTTTCATGTTGTTTTCATATCTTTGCACAAGCTTCATTACATCCTTTGCACTCATGCTTTAGATCATTTTGCATCTTGATTTAGAGCATTTTACTTTGTCAATTACAAGCAATTAGGGTTTACTTTGTAGGTTGCTCTAGTTTGCTTACTTTCATTTTAGGATCTTGCACACACACAAGGTCTGCACACACAACTTTTACTATACAACTTGGCTATTCATGGAGGTGGAAATCACCAAAGCGGGGGTTTGACTAAGGCAAAACCCTATATAGCCACCTACAACCCTTTTCAGATATAAGTGCAGATTTCCGAATTCGAAGGACGCCGCAAGTTGCAGATCCGACGGAAGCGGACCGAGATAGAACTTCACACCAAATTCCAACCCAGAAAGCTAGGACGGGGGCATGGGGCACCCTGGTCCTACCAGGACAGGGGCGCTGGGCGCCCTGGTCCCTGGGACAGGGGCGTTGGGCGCCCTGGTCCTTGTCCATTTCAGTGAATTTTGGCAGTTTCAGAGGTAGCAGCTTCAGTATTTCAGGCTTCTGGCTTCAGTGGCAGATCTTGCAGAATCAAATCCATTCAAGGTACACATTTACATTTCTCCTCTTATCCTTACAATTGTTCATCATTAAATCTCAATTCTATAATCTTGTGCTCAAAGTTACTAGTTCATACTTACACTTTAGGGTTAATAGTTGAACTTGCATCATTCTATCTATCATTTGCAACAAAGGAATAGAAATCCTAATAGGTAGCCCATGGCTCTCTCTTCCACAAAAAGAAGTAGCCAACTGTGTGATACCTCTAGGCTCTTTCGTATTCCACAAGTGTGTGATTGAAAGTGAGATTAGGGCATTTTTGCTTAGTGTCACTTTTTCCCCCACACATTTTTGGTGAACCCGACGTGAATTCCAACCTTCTCTAATTCTGATTTATGTTTTCAAATTTGAGTGTTTATGCTATTTCAAATTCAAATTTGTATTTACAAGTTTTAATTTCTTGCAAGATTAAAAAATTTAGAGGAAATTTTTGGTAAAACCTTAATTTTTCAATTCAAAGTTGAACTTGTGGATAGCTTAATTGGGATCAATAATTTCAAATCTGATCTAGGAACTCATTTGAATCATAAATTTCATTTTCTAAATCTACGTTCTAAGTGCTTGCATTGGATAAAATTAAACATTTCCTTCTATTTTGCATGTGTTATTATTTGAAAGAGGAAAACTGTTGTCATGATGCATTCATTTCATAGATGTGATAATGGGTTAGCTTCCCTTGTTTCAATTTTTCCTTCTCCTAAAGAACCTCCCCCCATCTATAACAACATTTTAGTGCCTAAAAGAGTTGCTACCAATCCCTTTGAGACTCTCCCATGCTCTAAGGATGAAGACTTTAAGAGTGATCTTGACAATTCTCCTAAAATGTGCCCTTCCTATTTAGCTATCTTAGAGGAAGAGAATGATATCATAAACACCTTTCTTAATGTTACTTCACCTTCCCTACATGATTCCTCTCTAAGTGAAAAGGTATTGATGGACATTGACTTATTTTCTCCTAAATTTGGTCCTTCCAATGGGGGCATGTTAGTGCAACAAGAGGTTATGAACACTTCTTTCAAATATCTCCTTCCTAAGCATGAATCTTTGGAGAAATATGTTCATGTTCCTCCTAAAAAACACTCCCTTCATGAGGATCCTTTTGTGCAATAAGATGACATTATCCCTACATTTCCTAGTGATGGCATTTCATTTTCCAACAAAATTCCCACTAGAGATGATGAATTAATGATAAATGCTTACCCTTCTCCTAAAGTTGGTCTTACCCATAAGCATCCCTTAGAGAAATAAGATGAAATAATAAGCAATTTCCTTAATTCTCTCTCCCCTAAAGATCATATTGAACATATTTTGAGGAAAGAGGATGAGTTTAACACATCTATTGATGCTCTCCCTCCTAAGGATGAGGAATTAATAAACAATGTTATCTCCTCTCCCGAAATTAACAATACTTCAAACATTCCTTTCAACCACTTCACTATTTGGGATGAACCATTAGAAGAAGGTGTAGATTATTCTCTACCCCATGAGAGAACCCTAGCCAAAGGGGATGAAATCAAGATTGAAAACTCCCTTGATAGTTTCTCACCTTCCTTGAATCTCAATTATTCTCCCTCTAAAAATAAAGCATCTCCCTCTCCTCAACTTGGTTCTACTCATAAGGATACCCTAGTTCAAAGCAAGATGGTTAACATCTCTTTCAAAGATCTCCCTCTCAAAAGTGAGACTTTAGAGAGTAATGTTGATCCTTCTCCTAGAGAGTTTATTCCCCATGTAGATCCTTTGATGATAGAGGATGATATGACCTTTCCTAGTATTACTCTTCCTACTAGAACATCAATGCCTACCCCTTGTCTCTCTCCTAAAATTGATTTAATCTGTGATAAGATTTTAGTGCAAGAGAAGACTATCAATAATTCTTCCAACACTTTTGTTCATTCCTCTAAACCATCCTCAGTCAATTTGATACATGTGAATGAAACACCTAACAAACCTCTCTTCACTGTCCAAGGTGCTTGTCCTTCTCAAAATTCTCAACCTTTAAATAAGCCTATCTTAGTGGTTCAAGGTGGTTATGCTAATGATTCTTTTTGCACTCCTAAGAAACCTATTATTACTGTGCAAGGAGGTTATTCTACTAAGAGCCCTTATGAGTATGCTAAGCAACTGACTAGAGAGAGTTATAATGTGGTTGCTCATACCTATAACACAAGAAACAATAGGCAACCTAATCCTCCTCCAGTTATCCCAACTTCACTTCCTCCTTCTCAACCTATTCTTCCTCAAGCTCCTCGTATTTCACAAATGCTTAGTAAGGACTATGATCTTATTGAACAACTTAAAACTACTCCGGCAAAGATTTCTATTTGGGATTTAGTTCAAACTTCACCTGCCTATCATGGGATGTTACAAGATGCTTTAAAAAATTTAGATGTCCCACCTGCAGTGACACCTAATAATAATAATAATAATAATAATAACATGGCTTCCCAGATTGATTCTACAAGAAAACCCAAAGCTCAAATTGTGTTCACACAAGATGAGTTACCTTCTCATGAAATTCAAAATCAATATGATCCTCTTATGATTGTAGTTATTATCAATGAAAGTGCTATAAGATGAACCCTTGTGGACAATGGATCTGGCCTTAATGTTTGTAGTATTGATTTATTGGACAAGCTTAATGTGGATCATTCTCTCATTAAACGTTCTTCTATTTCTATTCGAGGCTTTGATAATGTTGGCAAAGAATGTTTGGGTATCATAACCTTACCTATTACAGTAGGTCTTGTTACTTTACCTACACCTATTCATGTCATCTCTGGTAATTTGACTTACAATCTTCTATTAGGGAGACCTTGGCTTCATAGTATGCAAGTTGTCCCCTCAACTTTGCATGGGCAATTCAAATTCATTTATGACAATATAACATACACCTTGCTAGCTGATACTAATCTTCAAGAACCATTACGAACTGGATCTTCTTGTTCAACTACTTCCAATCCTTCTACCACTTCAAATGCATCTACTTCCTTTAAGGATTTTGTCCCCTCTAGTACTCTTGATCCTTCTACTCAATCAGAATCTTCTCCCAAAGATATCTTTTCTCCCGAAAAGGCTCTCTTAGATGATGATTGGGGATCTTTATACTTTAACCCTACTTTTGTAGGAGAATATAGAGTGCCTAAGATTGAGAAGGGAAAATCTAAGGAAGAAACTAAAGAGAAGCCCACTTTGTCTAAGCAATTCAGTAACAACTTTGTGGCTAACTCCGATTCAAATAAATCTTCAACATCTTCCTCTAATACAAATAGCATTGAGACCTATGGGGCATCACCATCTCTCTCTGATTTAGCATCCCTTTATGGTCGTGGTTTTCACATTTTGGCTAAGAGTGGCTATAGTGGAAATGGTTGTGGCACAAATGAACAAGGAATTAAAGTTCCTTTAGAACATAACATGCATGAATATTCATTTGGACTTGGATATAATCTTTCTAAGCCCACCAAAGCATCTAAAAGACCATCTCTCAATGTGAATGCTATATTTAGTAGTGATGATGATCTCACTTCAACTAAATCATCTTCTACTTCTATCAACTCTCATTCCCCTCATAAGGAAATCTTGGCGATGAACAAATCTCTTTATGAATCCCCTCAAATTTCTAAATCCACTTATGAATCTTTATCTCCTATTCATCATAAAGTCCTTTCCTCCAGGGATAAGGCTTTAATAAATTACACTCATCCCTCTTCTAAGATTTCTTGTGACTTTTCTTCTTCAATTTTTATCATTTTATACATGTTTTTGATCTCACTTATAGTTGAGCATTTGGCATGTCATATTCAAATACCTCATTCAATCTATCATGTCTTTAAATAACATTAATGGCTATTATGTTGCTCATCATTATGTGACATTGGTAGCTCATTTACTGGGGGCTCATTGTCATTCATGATGGTACAATTTCAAGTGCAATCATATTTTTGAAGCAACATAATAGCCTAATTTTCTATGTTATCTCTTGGGGACAAGAGTGATTTCATACATCTCTTCTTTTTATGGTTAAAATTTCCCTTTGGGGTAATAGTGTGGAAATATTGATCATCTTTTCTTTAGAATCCTCTTTTCCTAGATATGGGAGAAGATGTGTATTCTCTTTCTTATCCTACCCACTTCTTGTGAGGAGCATTTTACATACACTAATGTCTTGCTTGCATGAACTCATGTGAGTATGTAGTACATTTTGCTTATGTCTAAATCTCTCCCTAGAAGATTGTGTAAGTCCTTCTCATTGTCCTTATCCTTGGGAGGCAATGATCTTTCCTTATTTTTATCTAAGGATCCACTTTTTCCTATTTCGTGGATGGTGTGAACTTTATTACTTGATGTTATTCCTTGTATGCATTTTTTGTTGTTTGTTCAAGGATTCTCTCTTACAAGAGGTGTAAGTCCTTGACTACAACCTCTTTTGCACTTGGTAAAATACATCCATAATGAATTCACTCTCCCAATTGGGTTAAAAGAGCGTCGTCCTTCATTAAGAATCACTCTCACCTCGCAAAAGAAGGAAGTATTGCATTCTTATTCTCTTCTTTGTCTTATTCTAGAAGATGTTATATTTGTCTAAGACAATTCCTCTCGGGGATAGGTGTCTTTTGTACAAAGATCTCTTCTCCTCTAAGGATCTCCTTTACACATACTACAAGATATCCCTTTTCAACTATCTTATCCTTGCTTAAAGAGTGCAAAACTCTCTTGCTTGGATCTATGACATTGTTGCATTTTTGGGGTATCTTCTTTTGTGGTGAAGGTAGGTATCCTTGTTCTACTTTGCTTATGACATAAACATTACACTTTTTGAGAAATGGGTCATTCTCGGAACTAGAGCACAGACTCTTAGAGAGAGATGTCTCCATTTTTTTCTTTTATGCAAGGTGATTATTCTCTGAACCAGAGCACAGACTCTTAGAGCGAGATGTCACACTTTTGTACTATACATATACAGGTTGTAGCATACTCGGGCATAGACTCCTATGAGGTGCTTCTAACCTCACTTACACACACATGCACGAGGTTGAGTGGAACTAGCGGCATAAGGCTAGACTTTCTCACTCTCCTCCCTTACATGGATCACCTAGACAGACTCTAGGGGCTAGTTTTCCATGTCTTTTTTCCCATGGATCACCAAGACAAGATCTAGGGGCGAGAAGTCCATGTTTTCTCTCTCACTATTCTTCTCATGGATCACCAATGTGTGTATTCATTCTTTTTTTCCTTTCTTTTCTTCTCTTTGCATTTTGTTTCCATTTACATCCTTCATCTTGTGTTAGAGAACTCTCAAATCCTCACACTCTTTGTTGTGTTGGAATTGAGATTTAGTCCTCTTTCTTACCAAATGATTCTCCATTAGTTTTTGATCTCATATCAAATCTTCTTGTGAGCATTTGTCATCAATATTCTTTAACAATTCGAAGTGGTAAACATGATACCCTGTTTCAACTCACTAAAATTAGCAAGCCGAAATAGGGGGGGGCATATAGCTACCCTCGAATTTTCATCACCTTCCTTAGTAAGCATTAGGTGATTTTGTGATCTAACATGTGGTTTTGTAGTTTGTGGTTCCTAACTGAGTACTGTAGATGCCGCTGGGGGCTTCATCCGACAACTTATGGATATATCCTTTTTCAAATAATGTTTACTTTTCTGTACTTTAGCTTGCATATGCACGTACTGTTCATATGACCGCTAAAGTGGGGGCTAAATGTGGCGTTGTAAATTGTACGCACTTGCTAGGGTGGTACAATTTCACACCTAGTTTAGCACCCGCCTTGGCACATTTTGCATTTTGCATTGTATTTCCCCTTTAGCACTTAATTAATTCAATTAATTAGGTCTAAGGTTCTATTTTATCATCTCCCATATCATAAAGTTGGGCCCTTTTCATTAAAGTGTGCCCCTTTCATTTTATTCTTCCAATACATCATTTAATCTAAAACCCTAATTAGGTCCTATTTTGAACTTTAAGGCCTGATTTCAGGGGTCAAAACATCTTGAAATCAACTGTAACTTCGGGATTCTCTCTAAAATCATCATATCTGACGGCCCTGAAAATTTGGTGAAAAGTTGTCGGGACCATGGCGCCCGGAGAGGACCATGGCGCCCGGAGTGCACATGGTCCCGGATATTTTTCCCAAAATTTTAGGAGCGCGATCCAATCATAAAATAAAGCTTAACCCCAAGAAATTGGTGGGAGATTCAATCTCTAAGTTGGCCTAAAGTGAAATTAAGACCTAGGGTTTCCTATATAAAGACTCTCTTTTCTCAATTGAAAGCATATATATATAAGAGACATATAAGGAAGAATCATGAATGGAGACAACAACAACAAGCAACAAGAAGGAAGGCATTGTAGCAAAAGAGAAAGTCTTGTGGGATCTTCAACAACATTCAACATCCATTAATCAAGCATTCAATTTCATTCATCAACTTAGGGCTTTGAAGACATAGAAGAACAATAAGAGATCACCGACTGAAGATTGGCTCGTACCCCTCCCTTGGGGTTGGGTATGGTTTCATGTTGTTTTCATATCTTTGCACAAGCTTCATTACATCCTTTGCACTCATGCTTTAGATCACTTTGCATCTTGATTTAGAGCATTTTACTTTGTCAATTACAAGCAATTAGGGTTTACTTTGTAGGTTGCTCTAGTTTGCTTACTTTCATTTTAGGATCTTGCACACACACAAGGTCTGCACACACAACTTTTACTATACAACTTGGCTATTCGTGGAGGTGGAAATCACCAAAGCGGGGGTTTGACTAAGGCAAAACCCTATATAGCCACCTACAACCCTTTTCAGATATAAGTGCAGATTTCCGAATTCGAAGGACGCCGCAAGTTGCAGATCCGACGGAAGCGGACCGAGACATAACATCACACCAAATTCCAACCCATAAAGCTAGGACAGAGGTGTGGGGCGCCCTGGTCCTGCCAAGATAGGGGCATTGGGCGCCCTGGTCCTTGTCCATTTCAATGAATTTTGGCAGTTTCAGAGGTAGCAGCTTTAGTATTTCAGGCTTCTGGCTTCAGTGGCAGATCTTGCAGAATCAAATCCATTCAAGGTACACATTTACATTTCTCCTCTTATCCTTACAATTGTTCATCATTAAATCTCAATTCTATAATCTTGTGCTCAAAGTTACTAGTTCATACTTACACTTTAGGGTTAATAGTTGAACTTGCATCATTCTATCTATCATTTGCAACAAAGGAATAGAAATCCTAATAGGTAGCCCATGGCTCTCTCTTCCACAAAAAGAAGTAGCCAACTGTGTGATACCTCTAGGCTCTTTCATATTCCACAAGTGTGTGATTGAAAGTGAGATTAGGGCATGTTTGCTTAGTGTCACTTTTTCCCCCACACATCTATCATCAAAGATACAATGATTTACCACTAAACAAGAAATAACAAAACATCACATGAAAGAGGCATCACACATGACACACATATTTTTCACGTGGAAACCCAACTGGGAAAAACCATGGTGAGGATGAATACCCACAAGCTATTATGAACTCTTTAGAAGTTCGCTCTGTTAGGAGCCTAGTCTGGTTAAAAACTATTACAACAAGTTCTGTTAGGAACCGATCCTGTTAGGGATCACCCGGTTAAGGGATGGCTAGAATACCCGGTTAAGGGTTAAACCCTGTTAGAGGCTACCTTGTTAGAGGATTTTATGAACTCAATGGCTTTGAGTCGCCCTGTTCAAGGATTTGCAGCAAGTTGGTTAAAGCTACCCTATTAAGGGATTTTCCAACTGTTGAAGTGGTTAGAGATCAACAGGTATCACAATGATCTGGTAATAGCACTCAATGCCAATGCAGATCCGCTTTAGTTCCTTCCTTCTGCACACAAACTATGCAGGTATCAATCCTCCCAATTGGTCTGGCAAGAATCACTTATCTCTACACATAGATACACACACAACATTTGCCAACAACCTCAGCATGAAACACCACATCGACCTTATAAGAAATAGATAGGTCAGTAGCATAAACCCTAAACCCTAAACACTTAGGTTAATAAATTTAGTCAGTTCAATCCTGACCATTGAACACTTTGCATTTGAATACAATGGTCTTGAACAGATCTCAAGACATTCTCCATCGTTCATTTGTCACTGCTTCTTGGAGGTGATAACCCATCACACGTTCTCCACCGTTTGCAGAGACTTCACACATTCATGAGGTAGATAGGATCAATCTCCTTCATGCAAGATCCTTCACGTGCATGAGGTTGATGTGGCAACACGATCTGATCTCCATTACAATGCTAACTCATCACACAATGCCATCAGTTGAAACACACAGGCTCAAAACACTTCAACTTGAAACCCTGAAGCTAAGACTGCCAACCAATAGTCATGCCATATGAACCCTTGATACAAAACATTCCATATACCGGTTCTCGTTCTGACATACTGGTTCTGGTTCACAAAATCATACCGGTTCACTTTGTTAGTTGCTTAACTTCAATAATCTTGTTCACTCTTTATCATGTTACCGGTTCCCTCTTCAACATATTACCAGTTCTCTTTCAGCATATTGACATCAATGACAACACAATATCATCATGTCAATATATTCTGCACATATGCCAACAATCTCCCCCTTTGGCATTGATGGCAATATACAAAGATATCTCTCTTTTTACATCACATCTTCTCCTTAATATTGCAGATATCTTTTCCACTTCACATCTTCTCCCCCTTTGACAACAATGCCAAAGTGGAGGCACAAGCTTCCCTATTCCACTATGATGCTCCCCCTGAGGAGTAGCATCCTTTAACGTATCAATCCTGAAAAGATATAGCAAAGTAAAATCTGACTAATGTGGAGCACAAACCTTTAGATTACCTCTTGAAGGGGCAGCACCCCTAACTCACCTCTTAGATAGGTAAAAGTAGCCTTCGGTAGAGGCTTGGTGAATATGTCTGCTAACTGCTCCTTACTGGAAACATGTTCCAATACCACCTCTTTGTTCTGAACCTTTTCCCTCAAGAAATGATACTTGAGTTCAAAGTGCTTGGTTCTAGCATGTAGAATCGGATTCTTGGAAATGTTAATTGCACTTGTATTGTCATAGAATATACTTACCGGTTCAGATACAGGAACTTTGAAGCCATTCAATACATGCTTCCTCCAAATAGTTTGGGTGCAGTTCATAAAAGCTGCAATATACTCCGCTTTTGTTGTAGACTGAGAGATACAACTCTGCTTCTTGCTCATCCATGAGACCAATCTACCATCGAGAAAGAATGCACCACCAGTTGTGCTCTTCCGGTCATCTACATTACCAGCCCAATCAGCATCTGTGAACACTTTCAGGTTGAAATCATTATTGTATGGATACCATAATCCATAGTCAATAGTTCCCTTCAGATATCTAAGAATCAACTTGACTGCTACCTAGTGGGATTCTCTTGGGCTTTGTTGAAATCGAGCGGTAATACCCACTGCATGTGCAATGTTCGGTCTACTATGCACTACATAATGCAACTTACCAGTCATTCATCGGTATCCCTTCTCATTTACCAATGCTGAGTCATCTTATTTTGATAGTTTACAACCGGTCACCATTGGTGTACCAACCGGTTTACTATCTTCCATGCCAAAGGTCTTCAACACCTCTTTGACATACTTGGACTGAGTAATAAAGATTCCATTTTTCATTTGTTGAATCTGCAGTCCGATGAAGAACTTAATCTCGCCTATGAGTGATATTTCAAACTCCTTTTTCATCTCATTTGCAAAGTCATGACTCATCTTGTCATCTCCTCCAAAGATTATGTCATCAACAAATACTTCGCAAATCAGAATCTGATCTCCTTCTGATTTCAAGTAGATATTGCTATCTTCACTTGTTCTTTCAAATCCAATCTTCACAAGATGGGAATGCAAGCATTCATACCATGCTCTTGGTGCCTGCTTTAGTCCATATAAGGCTTTATGTAGCCTACACACCATGTCATTGTCTTCTAATAGGGCAAACACATCTGATTTCTCTATATACACCTCCTCTTCAAGTATTCCATTTAAAAATGCAAATTTTACATCCATTTGGTATACCTTGAATCCTTTAAAAGTTGCATATGCAAAAGCATACGAACTCCTTCCAATCTTGCTACTGGAGTAAAGGTTTCTCCATAGTCTTCTCCTTCTTCTTGGCCATATCCTTTACATACTAGTCTGGCTTTGTTCCTTACCACTGTGCCATCCTCATTCAGCTTATTTTTGAAGACCCATTTGGTTCCAATGACATTTTTATGCTCCGTTCTGGGTACCAAAGACCATGTACCATTATTCTCTATCTGGTCAAGTTCCTCCTCCATTGCCTTGATCCAGTCTTCATCTTTATGTGCCTCTTTGAATGATTTAGGCTCCAATTCAGAGATCATACATGAGCTTTCTCTGACCATTCTTCTTGTAATAATTCCTGCATCTTCATCTCTTATGATCTGCTTTGGATCATGATTGAGTTTGACATACCTAGGTATGTTCTTAACAACTTCCTCTTGCTTTTCTTTATCATCTTCATCAGCATCAGCATCTACCGATGTAGGAGCACAATTACTGGTACTAGGCTGATTAGCAACCGGTTCCTAGAAGGTTACTACCAGTTCATCTCCTACATTCTCTCTGCCAGTTTCCTCTGATTTCTCAAAGTTTTCATCGACCCTAACATTGATGCTTTCAATAGTTCTCTGAGTCCTATTGTTGAAGCATTTGAGAGCTTTGCTCTTAGTGGAATACCCTAGGAATATTCCCTCATCACATTTAGCATCAAACTTGCTCTGATGTTCACTCCTCTTGATATAACATTTACTACCAAACACTCTGAAGTAGCTTACCACTGGTGTCTTTTCGGTCGAGTGCTCATAAGGAGTCTTATCCTTTCCTTTCTTGATGAGTACCTCGTTCATTGTGTAGACTGCAGTGCTCACCGCTTCTCTCCAAAAGGTGTGAGCAACCTTTCCTTGGATTAGCATGGTTCTAGCCGCTTCAACCACCGTCCGATTGTTTCTCTCTGCTAAGCCATTCTGTTGTGGATTCCGGGGGGCAGACGGTTGCCTCTTGATGCCATTCTCTTCACAATATTTGTTGAATTCACCAGAAGTGAATTCTCCTCCTTGATCAATTCTAAGGCATTTGATTCTTCTACCACTTTCCTTTTCTACCAATGCTCTGAAAGCTTTGAACTTTCCAAAGGCTTCAGACTTGTCCTTCAAGAATGTGACCCACATCATTCTTGAGCAATCATCTGTAAGAATCATAAAATACCTATCTCCTTACACACTCCTAGTTTTCATAAGACCACACAAATCAGTTTGCACAAGATCAAGTAAGTTGTCAGCAGTGAAAGATTTACCTTTGAAGGTTGAGGAAGACATTTTCCCCAGTTGACATTCTCTGCACAAAGGATTTTTCGGTTTGCTCAGCATCGGCAATCCTCTAACTGCCTTGATCTTACTGGCCTTTACTATGTTATCAAAGTTTACATGGCAGAGTCTCCTATGCCATATCCATCTATCATCAAACTTAGCCATAAGACATGTACTTATATTTCCTTTCAGCTGAAATAAGTTACCTTTGGTCTACATACCGGTGGCCATCAATTCACCATTCTTTCCTTTGATTTTGCACACTCCATTTTTGAATTCCAGAGTGAGTCCACTGTCACTCAGCTGGGAAACACTCAATAGATTGTGTCTAAGCCCTTCCACCCAATGCAGATTGTCTGCACTTCTCTTTCCATTTAGAGAGATGGACCCTCTGCCTTTGACCATACATGGTGCATCATTACCAAAATGAACCACACTACCATCATACTCTTCCAGAGATATAAAATTGCTCCGGTCACCAGTCATATGGTGAGAGCAACCACTGTCAATAATCCACTCATTGGAATTATCAAAGCGGGAAACAAGAGCCTTCTTGTCTGACACATCCTCCTTGACTGCAACAAACACAATATCTTCATTTTCTTCATCTTATGATTCCTCATCTGTGACACCTTCATCAATTGCTACAAAACAGTTTCGTTGGTTTCCTCCATTGAATTTCTTGAACCTTTTTGGTTTGTCCTTGCTATCACCATTAGGACAGTTTATAGCAATGTGTCCTATCCGGTTACAAGAGAAGCATTTCAAAGGAATCTTACCTCTATATTTACCTATTCCATTAGGAAGTCTCTTGGCAAGAAGAGCTTCAAATTCCATCAGAATCTTCTCATCATCCATTTCTTTGTTCTATCTTGGTTCACCGTTGATGCTTGCTTCTTTTCCTTTTTTGGATGGTGCAGCAGATGCTCTAAAAGCTGATTCAGTCTTCTGAACACTGCCATCAAAGCTATTTAGCTCATAGGATGTTAACTTTGCAATGATGGAGTCTAGGGACACCTTGGTCTTGTCTATTGACCTCAACTCCTGAATAGCAGCAACCCTTATTGCATAGACTGGTAATAAGGATCTCAAAACTTTTCTAACAACAGTGGAATCTTCCATTTTACCACCTGCACTCTTGATATCTCCAACAACAGTTTTGATTCTTATTCCATATTGTTGAATGGTCTCTCCTTCAACCATCCGCATATCTTCAAACTTTCCTCTAAGGATTTCTTCCTTAGCTTATTTCACATGCTCATCGCCTCCATAGATATTCTCAAGAGTATCCCATACTTCTTTGGGATTTTCTTTATCCTGGATATCAATAAACTCAATGTCAGATAAACTACTGATTAGGGCTTCCATGACTTGCCCATTCTCCTGGATCTCTCTCTTTTGATCATCGGTGAGAGTACTAGTAGGAATGGCATAGGCATTTTCAACATAGCTCCAGTGCTGAGCACCCATGCTTCTGATGTATATCTTCATTCTATCTTTCCATATTTTAAAATTGTCTTTGTTGAACTTTGGACCTTCCCTCTTCATCATTACAATAGGATCTTTCCCTCAAGCGGTTAAGCTTACAACACAGAGGACCTGGAGGATGCTCTGATACCAATTGATAACTCAATGATGAATAGTGAGTACCAAACCGGTACTGAGAGGGGAGGTGAATCAGTACAAGCACAAAAACTTTTCCTGAACCGGTTTGATTGCAGACTGTAAACTACTGGCAATCCCTAACACCGGTCCGGACCAGATTACTACCGGTTAAACACAGTGCAACTGTGAAAGACATGAACTAGTCAATCTTTTTAACTTTCCATACAACTACTCCCTCATTTCCACTTTGTCCTTATGCATAAACAGATAATCTATCATCAGAGATACAATGATTTACCACTAAACAAGAAATAACAAAACATCACATGAAAGAGGCATCACACATGACACACACATTTTTCACGTGGAAACCCAACTGGGAAAAATCACAGTGGGGATGAATACCCACAAGCTATTTTGAACTCTTTAGAAGTTCGCTCTGTTAGGAGCCTAGTCAGGTTAAGGACTATTACAATAGGTTATGTTAGGAACCGATCCTGTTAGGGATCACCCGGTTAAGGGATGGCTAGAATACCCGGTTAAGGGTTAAACCCTGTTAGAGGTTACCTTGTTAGAGGATTTTATGAGCTCAATAGCTTTGAATCACCCTGTTAAAGGATTTACAGCAAGCTGGTTAAAGCTACCCTAATAAGGGATTTTCCAACTGTTGAAGTGGTTAGAGATCAACGGGTATCACAATGATCTGGTAATAGCACTCAATGCCAATGCAAATCCACTTTAGTTCCTTCCTTTTGCACACACACTATGCAGGTATCAATCCTCTCAATTGGTCTGGCAAGAATCATGTATCTCTGCACATAGATACACACACAACATTTTCCAACAACCTCAGCATGAAACACCACATCGACCTTATAAGAAACAGATAGGTCAGTAGCATAAACCCTAAACCCTAAACACTTAGGTTGAGAAATTTAGTCGGTTCAATCCTGACCATTGAACACTTTGCATTTGAATACAACGGTCTTGAACAAATCTCAAGACATTCTCCATCGTTCATTTTTTACCGCTTCTTGGAGGTGATAACCCATCACGCGTTCTCCACTATTTGTAGAGACTTCGCACATTCCCGAGGTAGATAGGATCAATCTCCTTCATGCAAGATCCTTCATGTGCACGAGGTTGACGTGGCAACACGATCTGATATCCATTACAATGCTAACTCATCACACAATGCCATCGGTTGAAACACACAAGCTCGAAACACTTCAACCAGAAATCTTGAAGCTGAGACTACCAACCGGTAGTCATGCCATATGAACCCTTGATACAAAACATTCCATATATCAGTTCTCGTTCTGACATACCGGTTCCGGTTCATAACATCATACCGGTTCACTTTGTCAGTTGCTTAACTTCAATAATCCTGTTCACTCTTTATCATGTTACCGGTTCACTCTTCAACATATTACTGGTTCTCTTTCAGCATATTGACATCAATGACAACACAATATCATCATGTCAACATATTCTAGACATATGCCAATAGAACCGGCACATTGTGTTCACTGGCAAGGTCAGTGATTTATGCACAATCACTGGTATATGCACCTCAGCAGGTTATATGGTTCACCGGAATAGATGATAACTTGTTATCATTTGGAGATCACTTGATTATGTCAAAGACATGGTTTGGATACTTGGTTTTGGTGTTTTTTTTATTGGTCTAATCGGGTTGACATATTTGTTGTTATCGGCAGATTGGTCTAGGTTATGGACCGGTATGTGTTATCTATTCCAGATCAGCACAGCATGTTATGGAGATGATTAATTGATTGGATATTGTTGTAAATGTATTGAGCCGACATGATGCATCGCATCAAGACTTATTTGTAATTGATTTTATTGTGATATTCTTAGTAAGTCAACCTACACATTTGGTCTTAGGTTTTGTATATATGTAAGATCTCATTTGTGAGATGATAGACATGAGATGGTTATGGTATGGTATTGTAACATGGTATGTGCGAATATTGAAGACCATATGAGTAGACCATAGAGAAGGTTCAAGGAAGGTTTTGAAGGTGTTTGTCAGAGCTTAACCAGTATTGAATCCAGCATTGGAGATGTTATTTTGAGCAGTACATTATTCTAGGATTTAACCATCCTACTATAGTCATTGCGACTCCCATTTGAGCAGTGTGCTCTAGGCGATTGGCCTTTCTGCATGTGCAGACCCCATTTGTATACACATACTATCTGCATTAGTATCATCTTATTGTAGGTAAGTTTTCCCACCGTGGTTTTTCCCCTTACAGGGTTTCCACGTCAAAATATTTGTATTATGTGTTGTGGATGTTGTTTTTGTTTCTGTTTCATGCATTAAGTTTCACCGCTATTGAAATTAATTGCTAATCTGTTAATCGACAATAAGTTTGGTTTAGCGGTATTAAGTATCAAGTTTGATTAAGTTATAATTGAGTTGAAATTCATCAACAACTGATTCCCCCCCCCCCCCCCCCCCTCTCAGTTTCCCTTCAGTTCCTAACAGGAAAAAGCTCAGTGAGAATAGTTGTTGGAGTCTACTACTCCAATATAGCCTCATAGTAAATAATACTTTACAAAGCTTAGGGCACCAACCCAAGGAGCACCAACTCCTGAAACTTTAGGGCACCAACCCAAGGAGCACCAACCCCTAATTTTATGAGTACCTACTCAAAGGAGAACCTACCCCTACTCTGAGCACCCACTCAGAGGTTTACAGTGATTGTTCAATTTTACAATGCAATGATAAAGACTTGTTACAAATGAGTTTTGTAACACTTACAAATTTCTCATATCATGAGATTGACTTTGTCTGCCTGTTGATGTTTTTCCTCTATTTCTCCTCCTTCCCCTGTTTGGTTATCTTCTTCTCCCTGCTACAACATTACTCTTCGACCATGCTTTGATCTTGCTATGTTTTCTCTTAGCTAGAACACACTCTTTCTCACTCTCAAGAACAAAACACTCTCAACTTCATGGTTGTAACATCACCATTAACACATGGAGACATCTTTATTTCCACCTATATCTTTGTTTCAAGTCACACCTACCAAAAATGTTGAATCACATTTACAGCTACTGCTAGATTAGATCGACTCTATACGCATCATATTTTTCTTCTACAACAATCTTGAATATTTTGTTCAAGTCGGTTGTCTTGGAGGTCTGCAACTCTGCAGATTTTATCCTATCCTGAATGTGATCTCATACTTGTTTTCTGTAGTAAATGCATCATGTATGTCTTCATATCATTCTTTGTACTTGGATTACTAAGTTTAGTAATCTTCCTCTGCCCAAAACTATTTGCAATCCTTCCTCGAGCCGCACAACCTGCCTGCAATCCGGTCACCATTAATGTGTATGTCATCCTCTCTGAAGAGCTCGATAACTACCACACTAAAATCCACCATCACCAACTTCAACATATTTGATTTGTTTTATGTTTATCAGGGAGCCTCATGTCATCATATTCTTCGTCCATATCAAATGATCAAGGTCAATTGGCCTCCACGTAAAAACCTTGTGCCAATCGACATGCAAACATCTTCGTATTCAGCGTCCAAGTCACTTGGTCAATCCTGGCCAATCATCTACGTGGACCTCTGAGTCTATCAGCTTGAAGACATGGTTGCAAAGTCAGTCACAAACTTTAGTGCTTTTTGACAAAAAAACCTTTCATCTTTCGATGGGTGTCCTCTGATATGCCACGTCGTCGGGTCAAACTTGGTCAATGCCCAATTGGACTATCGAGCTACTCAGAACCATTGAAATTCATGCATGTTCTTCCTACACGGGATAAGCTTCTATTATTATCAAGAAGCCTTCCTTTTTATTTGTTAGCTTGCACCTCGTTAGCATGGTCTCTCAACACACGCGGGATAAGCTTTGTCTTCTCTTGACAAGCATCTTCTTATCCCACAGCCCTTTCCTTATCCTCGCAAGGATGTGCGGGATAAGGAAACCTCTCCTTTTCCTTTATACTCTTATCCCGCAACACTCTTTTTTTTTTTTTGAACCCTCGCGAGATAAGGATTTCCTTAGTATCTTTCGCTTTTTCTTGTCACACAAGACCACCGTATAACCATCCATCTCGTGCGGGATAAGGTTATTCAAGCAATCTCCCTTTGATTTATTATCCCGCGTGACTTTTGTTAGTCACATTTGACACTGCAAGATAGGAAAGAACATCTCTCTACTTTGACCTTTTTAACATTCTTATCCCAAACAACCATCGTTGAGAAATTTTGACAACATGGGACAAGAGGGACCATTTTGTTCAACAAGTCACATCTTAACAACATGGGATAAGACATAACACTGTTTTCTCCTCTTAAGAGTTATCCTGCAGGGTCTTCAACACTCGTCCAACATACAACTGGATAATAAGAAACATCATGTGCACTTGACAAGTGTTATCCCGCGCGACAAGTACATGACCTTTTTCCACACCGTAGGATAAGAGGGACCGCCTTGTTCATCGAACATAAGTTATCCTCCACGGTCTCTTCCTTGCTCATGAACACAACATGGAACCCACAAATACAAGTGAGCCAAATAACTGTGGCCACGTGGAAATCAACTCAGTGACTGTTCTTGACATGACCAATGTGTGAAGACAATGGAACTAATCAAAACCACAACGAGGAATCTAGTCGAAACTCCTACACACCATAACCTACATGTTATGCGCGATTGCTTGCTATCTTATTCTTAGCC
This sequence comes from Cryptomeria japonica, assembly GCF_030272615.1. Taxonomy (NCBI): domain Eukaryota; kingdom Viridiplantae; phylum Streptophyta; class Pinopsida; order Cupressales; family Cupressaceae; genus Cryptomeria; species Cryptomeria japonica. The sequence continues at coordinate 519,558,512 of NC_081413.1, forward strand.
ATCTACCTACTTCTCTACAACCATTTGACATCCTTTTGATATCAATGACAATAATGCCAACAATCTCCCCCTTTGGCATTGATGTCAACACACTTGCAGAATCATTCACATACCATTTCTCCGACCATTTATCCCCCTTTGACAACAATGATAAAGGGTGTTGCAACCAAATGTCAAATGTGCATGAACTCCCCCTTTAATTTTCTATAACAATGGATAGAACTTCCAATTTTGATCATGACACATCATAAATTTCCCTTACAACTTCTTGACCTTTACTGCCTATAGCTAGATGAACCATTATTACAATATAAAAAGCAGTGCCAATACTGCTTACAAAAATTTTAATTTCCCCCTGAGACTGTACATGAGGTTCAAGGTGGTAAGTATAGAAACAATATGCTCCCCCTAAACCATAGATCTTTTCTCAATGCTTTAAGTGCAGAAAGAGGGTGAGACAACACCCAATTTTTGTCTCAAGTACTCAAAATTATCCTTTGGAAGAGGCTTTGTAAAAATGTTAGCAACCTGCTCACCTGTGGGAACATATTCAACCTGTACCTCCTTCTCTACAACCTTCTCCCTAAGAAAATGAAATTTGAATGCAACGTGCTTTGTCCTTGAGTGCATGATAGGGTTCTTTGATATATTGATTGCACTTGAGTTGTCACACATAATAGCAATAAGATTTGAAAATGATACCTAAATGTCCTTTAAAGTTTGTTTCATCCACAAAACCTGTGAGCAACATGTGGTGGCTACAATATACTCAACTTCAGTAGTTGATAGTGAAATGGAATCATGCTTCTTATTGTGCCATGACACCAATCTATCTCCAAGGAAGAAAGCTCCACCATTAGTTTTCTTCCTATCATCTACACATCTTGCCCAATTAGCATCAGTATAGGCTTGCAAAGTGAAATCTCCTTTCTTTGGATACCATAAGTAAGTGTTCCCTGCAGATACTTGAAGATTCTTCTAACAACATGTACATGTGACTACTTTGGAGCAGCCTGGAATCTATATACCATGTACATTGCTTGCACAATATCAGGCCTGGAAGCTATGAGATACAACAAGCTCCCAATCATGGATCTATACAAGGTCTGATCAACACTAGGTGACTCGTCATCTTTGTTCAACTTGCATCCTGTCACCATGGGAGTACTAACCGGTTTGTTGTATTCCATCTGAAATTTATTCAACATATCTTTAGCATACTTGGTTTGAGAGATGAATATGCCCTTATTCTGTTGTGATATTTGCAAACCAAGAAAATATGATAACTCTCCAAGCATGGACATCTACAATTCTGACTGCATCTGATTAGCAAATTCTTTGCATAGAAAATATGTGTTGCCTCCAAAGATGATATCATCTACATATACCACTACTATTATCATGTAGTCTCCATCTACCTTGATATATAAATTATTGTCAGCATTTCCTTTTCTGAACCCTTGTTGGTGGAGATACTTATCCAACCTATAATACCACGCTCTAGGTGCCTGCTTTAGATCATATAATGTTTTTTTCAATCTGCAAACAAAGTTTTCATCTTCATGCAGCTGAAAGCCTTCAGGTTGCTCTATGTACACCTCTTCTTCTAGATTGTCATTCAAAAATATAGATTTGGCATCCATTTGATATACTTAGTATCATTTATGTGTTGAGAATGCCAAGAACACTCTAATTGCTTCAAGCCTTACAACTAGTGCAAAGGTTTCTTCAAAATCTATGCCCTCTACCTGAGCATATCCCTTACATACTATCCTTGCCTAGTTCCTTATGACCTTGCCTTCTTCATTCATCTTGTTCCTATAGACCCATTTAGTTCCAATGACATTTTTGTCAGAAGGTCTAGGAACCAATTCCCATGTTTTTTTATTTTCTATTTGTTGCAACTCTTCTTCCATTGCCTTCATCCGCTCTTCACTCTTGTTGGCTTCATCAAATGTCCTAGGTTATATCTCTGTCATAAGGCATAAATGTACTTGCTCATTGTTCCTATCTTTCCATCTAGTTTGCACACCATCATTTTTGTTTCCAATAATTTGATCCTCAGGGTGATTATTTTGCACATATCTGTTTGGGGATTTGTTAGGTGTTTCTTCTTCATGTTCATTCTCATATTGATCTTCATTTTTAGCGTATGGTTCTTCAGTCTCAGTAATTAAGTATTATCTTCCTTTGTGTGTGTCTTCATCTACTTTCACATGTACACTCTCAATTACCTTCTTTAGTCTTTTGTTGAAACACTTGTAGGCCTTGTTGTGAGTAGAGTATCCCAAGAAGATACCTTCATCACTTATTGAATCAAAATTTCCTAATCCATCTTCATCTATTTTGATGAAGCACCTGCTATCAAACACCTTGAAATACTTGACTAATGGTTTCCTATCATACCATAACTCATAAGGCGTCATTATGTTGTTCACTCTCAGTTGAACTCTATTTAATGTGTATACAGCAGTATGGACTACTTCTTTCCAATATACATCAGGAAGATTAGCTTCATTCAACATTGTCCTTGCCATCTCCTTGACTATTATGTTCTTCATTTCCACAACACCATTTTGTTGTGGTGTCCTAGGGGCTGAATATTGTTTTCTGATTCCATGTCTCTCACAGTAGTCTTCAAATTCATTTGATGTAGACTCACCTCCATGATATGATCTTAAACATTTTAGTTTGTATCCACTTTCCTTCCCAACCATCTTCCTAAAGATTTTGAATCTTCCATAGGCTTGAGACTTGTCTTGCAAGAAGGTGACCCATGTCATCCTAAAGAAATAATCTATAAGTAGCATAAAGTATATTTCTCCATTTAGGGCTCTTGTTCTTGTAGGCCCACACAAATCAGTATGCACAAGCTCTAAAGGCCTTGTAGTTGAGTACTCCTTTTTCTTGAAACTCTCTTTAGTTTGTTTTCCTCTTTGACACTCATCACAGAATGTGCTTTCTAGTTTGATAATCCAAGGTATGTGCCTAACATACCCTCTCTTGCTCACTTTAACAATATTATCAAAATTAATGTGACCAAGCCTTCTATGTCATAGCCAAATTTCATCAGCTTGTCCCATCATGCATTGGGACTCAAAGCATTATTTCAAGTTGTACACATTTTCATCTATCCTTTTGCCTCCAGCAACAAGTTTTCCATTTCTTTCCTTTCTGATTTGACATCCTTTTGAATCAAATGTAAACTCATATCCCTTGTCACACATTTGACTCGCACTTAGTATATTTTTCTTCAGACCTTCCACACAGTATACATCATGTTCTTTCAGTTTACCATCAATATTGAGAGTACCTTTTCCTTTTATTTTGATGGATGAATTGTCTCCAAACCTCATTGAACCACCATTCCAATCTTCTAATTTAATGAATTGCTTCTTATCACCAGTTATGTGGTTGGAGCAACCACTATCTACTACCCGCAAGTTTTTCCTTTCAACATGTAGGGCAGTTTGAACAATCAAACTTGACTCAGCCTTATCTCTATCCTTTTCTGGCCAAACTTGTTTGGTTTCTTTCTTCTTTTCTACTATCCCATTCGATTCTCATTTTTCATTAAGTTCAGATGTTGACTCTATCTTCTTTTTCTTAGTTGTCCTAAGCTTATAGTGTTTTGCAATGTGGCCCAAGTTTTGACAATGATAGCATTTTACATTTACATTGAATGATGAACTTGAAAATCTATTGTAAGATTGAGATACATTTCTCCTACATTCATAATTTCTATGACCATACCCATTATAATGATAACAAATCACATTCATGTCTCTCATAGCAGCAAATTGATTTCTACTTAAGCCTACATTCTGCAATTCTATGACCATAACTATTACATTTATAGTAGTAGCCATGGAATTGAGGTACATACCAATTATTATTAAAGTTGTTTCTCATTTGTCTCCTTGGATCAGCATAGTTTGGTCTTCTTGAGTTCACCCTTTGTGTATCCTCGACCTTTGTGAAGCCTCCATTATCAACATTTTCTTTTATTTTTAGATCAACATGTTGGTTCCTTGACTGATTCTTTGTAGCCGCATATGTCTTCTTCTCATTGGGCTTGTTGCTTGTGAAGATTTGTTTGACTTCACTTTCACTTGAAGAGGTTAAGAGTATCTCCTTGTTTGATGAATATTTACTAATAAAACATTGACCAACCTCAAATCTAACACCCTTGTGTCTTTGGAGTGCTTTTGATTTCTCAACATTTTATCCAAAGCATCAATGTTGCCCTCATACTTGATTCTCACTTTGAGTTCATGTTTGCATTTTTCAAGTTCCTTTTTGAGATTCACAATTTCTTCCTCCATCTTTTGATTTTCTTTCTCTTTGTTTTCTAAATCTGATATAGTCACTTTATACATTCTTCTAGCTTCATCCAATTGAGTGGTTAAGGTAGCAAGATTGCTATTTGATTCTTCAATATTCTTGTTTAGTAAGGCATGCTCCCTTATGATAGACTTCTTGTATTTCTTGAACTCTTTTCTTACTTTTTCAAGTTCTTCAAGAGCACAGACCAATTCTCCTTCAAGGTAAACCACAACATCTGCATCTTCTTCCTCACTTTCATCTAAATTTTCAGATTGATCACCACTATGTTTCTCATTAAGGATCTCTTGAGCCATGAAGACGCTAGTTTGTTTTTCATCTTCACTGTATTCCTCATCTGATTCACTTTCATCATCACAGACATCACTATCAATTGAGTAAAAAACCACCTTCTTTTGAAAATTTCTTCCTCTTTGTTTGTAAAACCTTTTACCCTTATCCTTGACATCTTCCACATAATTATCTTCCTTCTTCTTATAGGGACACTTAGCCGCAAAATGTCCTATTTTACCACAATCAAAGCATTTGAAAGGTATATTTCCTCTATACTTGTTTGATCCTTTCTTGATATTTCTAAAAAAATTAGCTTCATCAGCATCAAAGTCATTTTCATCTTCATTTGTAGCTTGTTCTTTTCCTTTATGTGTGGTATTGAAGGTAGCTTCTCTCTTTGAAGGTTCTGCACTTATTGTTTTCATCTCATAGGTAGAAAGATAGACAAATAATTCATCCATAGAGAAATTCTTTAATTCTTTAGCTTCCTCAATAGCTAAGACTTTTGTATGATACTTTGAGGTTAATGATCTTAGAACCTTTTTGACAGTGACTTCATCTTTTATTTCCTCTACAAGTCCTCTTATAGTACTCACAGTCTCATCCACTCTTTGCAAATAATCATCTATCTTCTCTTCTTCTTTCATTTTTAGATTTTCAAACTGAGTTCTTATATTTTTCAATTTGGTTTCTTTCACTTTGGTATCTCCTTCATATACACTCTTCAGCTTGTCCCAAGTTTCTTTTGCCGATGTGCAATGCATGACTTTGACAAACTCTGTATCTGACAGACCACTTAAGATTGCAGTTTTAGCTTTGGCATTATTCTCATATTCTCTTTTTGCATCAGGGTCGGTAGGAGGAATTTTAGGGACAATAGAACCATTCTTTACTAACATCCAGACATCAAATCCTAGGGAAGATAGGTAGATTTCCATTCTTCTACTCTAAAAGGCATAGTTGGTGCCATCAAAGATGGGTGCATTAGAAGATGAGGATTCATTCTTAGCCATTATGTTCACTAATCAGAATCTACCCAAGATGGAGAAAGCTTTCACTACAGGGGGAACCTAGGCTCTGATACCAATTGAAGAACACAAGTGGACACTGAGAGGGGGGATGAATCAATGTATTTCAAAACTTTAAGTTCAGTGTGCAGCTTTTAACGATATAATGCAAACAAAAACACACACACACAAGAGAACATCACATAACACCAAATGTACAAGGAAAACCCAATGTGGGAAAAACCTCGATGAGAATAGCTACTGGAGTCTATTGCTCCAATCCAACCTCACAGTAAATAACAGTTTACAAAGCTTAGGGCACCAACCCAAGGAGCACTAACTCCTAAAACTTTAGGGCACTAACACATAATTTTACGAGCACCTACTCAAAGGAGTACCTACCCCTTCTCTGATAACCCACTCAAAGGTTTACAGTGATTGTTCAAGTTTACAATGCAATGATAAAGCCTTGTTACAAATGAGTTTTGTAACACTTACAAATTTTTCATATCATGAGAATGACTTTGTTTGCATGTTGAATTTTTTCCTCTGTTTGTCCTCCTTCCTCTGTTTGGTTATCTTCTTCTCCCTGCTATAGCATTACTCTTCGATCATGCTCTTTTATTGCTTTGTTTTCTCTTAGCTAGAACACACTCTTTCTCACTCTCAAGAACAACACACTCTCAACTTCACAGTTGCAACAACACCATTAACGCATGGAGATATCTTCATTTCCACCTATATCTTTATTTCAAGAGTCACACCTACCAAAATTGTTGAATCGCACTTACAGCTACTACTAGATTAGATTGACTATATACGCATCAGATTTTTCTTCTACAGCAATCTTGAATATTTTATTCAAGTTGGTTGTCTTGGAGGTCTGCAACTCTAGAGATTTTATCCTTTATCCTGAATGTGATCTCATACTTGTTGCCTGTAGTAAATGCATCATGCCTGTCTTCATATCATTCTCTATACCTGGATTACTAAGTTTAGTAATCTTCCTCTACCCAAAATGATTTGCAATCCTTCCTCGAGCGATACAGCCTGCCTGCAACTTGGTCGCCATTAATGCGTCTTTCATCCTCTCTAAAAATTTTGACAACTACCATACTGAAATTGACCGCCACCAACTTCAGCGTATCTGATTTATTTTTTGTTTATTAGGGAGCCTCATGTCATCATATTCTTTGTCCAGATTAGATGGTCAAGGTCGGTTGGCCTCCACATAAAAACCTTGTGCCAATCGGCATGCAGACATAATCTTATTCAGCGTCCAAGTCACTTGGTCAATCTTGGTCAATCATCTATGTGGACCTCTGAGTCTATCAGCTTGCAAACATGGCCACAAAGTCAAACACAAAATTTAGTTCCATCAACAAAAAAACCTTTCATCTTTTGATAGATGTCCTCTGATATGCCACATCGTCGAGTCAAACTTGGTCAACGCCTAGGTGGACTATCAAGCTACTCGGATCCATTGAACTTCATGCATGTTCCTCCTACGTGGGATAAGCTTATGTTATTCTCAAGAAGCCTTCCTTTTTCTTTGTTAGCCCGCACCTCATTAGCATGGTCTCTCAACATACACAGGATAAGGTTTATTTTCTCATCTGAAGAGCACGCAGGATAAGATTTTTCTTCTCTTGACAAGCATCTTCTTATCCCACGACCCTTTCCTTATCCTCGCAGGGACGCACGGGATAAGGAAACCTCTCCTTTTCCTTTATACTCTTATCCCGCAACACTTTTCTTTCTATTGTGAAACCTCATGAGATAAGGATTTCCTTAGTATCCTTTGTTTTTTCTTGTCACATGGGACCACCGAATAACCATCTGTCTCATGTGGGATAAGGTTCTTCAAGAAATCTCCCTTTGATTTCTTATCCTGCATGACTTTTGTTAGTCACATTTGACACCGCGGGATAGGAGAGAACATCTCTCCACTTTTACCTTTTTGACTTTATTATCCCAAACAACCATCCTTGAGCACTTTTGACAATGCGGGACAAGAGGGACCATTTTGTTCAACAAGACACATTTTGACAATGCGGGATAAGATATAACATTGTTTTCTCCTCTTAAGTGTTATCTGAAGGGTCTTCAACACTCGTCCAACATACTACGAGATAAGAAGAAACATCATGTGCACTTCACAATTGTTATCCCGTGCGACAAGCACATGACCTTTTCCACACCGCGGGATAAGAGGGACCGCCTTGTTCATCGAACATAAGTTATCCTGCATGGTCTATTCCCTACTCATGAACACAACATGGAACCCACAAATACATGTGAGCCAAATAATTATTGCCACATGGAAATAGACTCACTGACTATTTCTGACATGACTAACATGTGAAGATGATGGAACTGATTGAAACCACGACGAGGAATCTGGTCGAAACTCCTGCATAACATAACCTGCATTTTATGTGCGTTTGCTTTCTATTTGCTTCTCAGCGACCTGCAACCTCTGAACAACCCTTGACATCTACCTACTTCTTTGCAACCATTTGACATCCTTTTGACATCAATGGAAATAATTCCAACAAAGATCCACAACCAAACTGCAAGAGATACAATCCACAACATAAAGCCAAGTAAACATACAAAAGTATGAAATGCAGAAGAGTAGATGGGAGGGGCATTACAAATGGAGAAGAAGTATTCTCATCATCTAAATCTTAATCTATACTCAATGTTATGTTAGGATATAGATCATGAATAAAGTGCATAACATCTTCTTGCCTTAAAATATGTTGGTGATTAAGATAAGCTTTAGGGGAATAAGGAGGATCTAGAGTGATATATGTACTAAGATTAATAGGTTTACTTTGTCCCTCTTGCACCAAAGTATCTTTGTGAGAAGAGGATGACTCAATGTTACTATGCAATGTTGCTTCTCCATTGGAGAGATCATTGATAGGATTATTGATTATTTCCTCATAAACAAAAGATACTCTAGGAGAGGTATGATTTATTTCAATATCATCTCTAGGATTAGGTAGGGTTTCATTTGAAATATCTACCAAAGCTTTTATGAAATTCAAATATTCCATTAATTTCTATAAAAATATCATCATATAACAACATGAAATATGAATGACATCTTTGAAAAAATATTTGAAACCCTTATAATGAAATACATTAAAGTTGTATGAATGAATGCAAGAAACATGAAATGAAAGAAGCTATTATCAAACACATGACTTTCATAAAAATAGCTAATATGTAATGTAATCACATGTGAAATAACAAGCCAATCAAATTTTGTAAATTCGATTATGAAAAATTAGATCTAAATATACCAAACTAGAAATATGCAAGATGTTAAAAGTTTCGGGTTCACCAAAAAGTAAGGTGGTGAAATAAGGCATTCACTAGTTTAGCTATGTAAATGAGGAATAAATCTATTTCACATGTTCCTAACATTTAAAGGGAAATTAAAGTCAATAGATTCACCTCCAAGGGGTGAATGTTGATTGATTTTATATGGATCCTTTTTTGGGGTTTAATTGGATACTAAAGATATGAAAGTTAAAATCTAGATCTAGGGCTAAAAATGGAAAATTGACACAAATGAACATGAACAGGTAAATGCAGATTTGATATGAAGTTGTAAGTACAAATTTGAAACAAGGAAGATGAATGGAACCTACGACTGGAATTTGGACATGAAAAAGCGGGTTAATGGAGCTCCAAACAACCTTGTCCTTGGAATGTCGGATGTCAATGAATTTAATATTTTTGGAACTAGAATGTTTCTCAGAATCTACTCTAGAATCTTTGCAAGAAATTCATTAGACAAAGGAGTGTGGAGAGACCCTATCCTCCACTTTTCATGCTTACAAAAGATGGATCTAATTATCTTTATCTACTCTACCTAATTCCATTTTTATAGCTCCTAAACAAGTGTTACTTGCACACAAAAAAAAGAAGAGAAAAGGTGTTGGGAATAGGTGTTTGCCTAAGTCAACCCCCAAGTTTGGAATTAACCCTTGAAATTGAATTAAAATATTGAAGTAAAAGTTGAATAATATGCTTCAAATTTGTTGTAGATGATTGTAGGTTGATGATGCAATGATCTTTGAGTGTGATCACAATTGTTGATGCAATAACATGACAAGACATGAATGACCTAATCATAAACACAAGCTTGCATGAAGATTGAAGTAATTTTCTGCTCCATGGTGTCTTGATCTTGAAGAATGTGGTGGGATGAATTTTCATCTTGATGCTAAATGAATGCTTGATGTGAATGCTTATGATATCTTTTGATGATACTGGATGGATTTGAAAATGAATTAGAAGAATGCTTTTATATAGGGTTCTCAAGGTATTTCCCTAATTAGGCCAACTTCCAATGGTCAAATTGAGACATTGTGATCCCAAACCAATGGACAGAAAATGTGCACCAAGATATTCAAAATTGGGTCTGATTTGGGAGGACAAGGCACTCTGGGCGCCACTATCCTAGGAAAATGGAAAACTAGGTGCCATTTGTTGGAATCAAGGAATGCTGAGAGGGGGGGGTGAATCAATATTTTGCAATCTTTAACTTTATTAACCTGTTCTTTCAACCACTTAATGCAAATCAAGAAAAGTAAAATGCAAAAATACAAAGCAAAGATCAGCAACACCATAACACCAAGATTCTTTGTGTGGAAACCCGGTTAAGGGAAAAACCACGGTGGGATTCAAACCCACGATATTAATATACTCTGTTAAAGGTATAAAAATATTACATAAGGGGAATGCACATGAATTTAGGCACACTGCGTAGAGCTCACTGCTCAATTTCAAGTAAGGGCTACAACCCCGGAAGGCTCACTACCTTACAAAAGATTACAAATAATAATTAGAATGTATGAACTAATAAGCAACATCTACTAATGCCAAAAAAAATTCCAGTTAAGCACAAAATACTTTGTTATGCACCATTGCTCTGTTATGATATTATGTTGTATTCAGAAGCACAAATCCTTCAACTGCACACGTGAAACTACGCACAATCTCTCATACACACTTCACACACAATCAACAATCCCAAAAATGATCAAATCAATCACTCTAATATATCTACATCAACAATTTTAGGTCTATTTCTTGTCGGCCAAAAAATTGCATAACACACAAATGAAATGTGTTACCCAAGTCGGCTTAATCTAATCCAAAACAAGCAAGTGGACCAAAATAAATTGTCCACACACTTCCCAAATGTCGTCTTTCTAACCTCGAACACACAACCAATCACCAAAATCACTCTACATAATCTGCACTATGAATCTTCACACGTTACAGCTGATGAACATTGTTCTAACCAGAAAATTGTCTACCGAATCTTCCAACTCACTCAAAACTTAACACCAGAGACCATAATTCTGGAATAAGGCATATTATACATCCACAATGCATCACTGAGATCCACAACACCAAATACTCAACATAAATGAATCACCAACCACAACACCGTACATTCTGTCGGATAACCTGTTCTTTTCACTAGACCTTGTCAGACCTCAATCAATCTTCTGGTATGACTGAATTATGAAATGCAGATTGGATATTTGACTCAAGTTGCCATCAATGAAAACATTTGATCATCAATGCAGTGTCTCTTGCCAACACCATTTTCCACCCAAAATACAATGAATAGGTTGGAGATAGGGTGCACATAACCCAAGATAGAGGTTCAAACAACCATGTGAACAAATGACACCAATTTTGAGGTTAAAGGCTAGAAATCAATTTGGATGAGAGATAAAATGGGTCACACTAAGGCAAGGGCACAAAAGTGGTGTAAATTGTATAGCATCACAATTTATGATGCTACAATACTTTTTTTTTTTTCTAAAACCTCTATATTTGTAATAATGTTGTGCTTCAATTTCAAGTTCAAGAAAATAAAGTGGCATTAGAGGTGGCCCACCTCTAGATTTTACTTGATCATTGCAGTAATGCCCCTTGTATTGTTCCTAGGGTCCCCCCTAATAGTTCTTCTTTCGATGGTCATTCTCTGCCTTGCAGCCATAGACGTGATTGGATTTTTTCAGCTTGGTGGCACTCTGTCTCTCCCACACATGGAGGTTCTACCTCTAAGTGGCCTTCAGGTGGGGATGGGCCATCTAGTGGTGGTGGCAACAAATGATCGTTAGCTAATCGTGGTGGTGGTTGGACAGACTCTTCAAAATAGCTCCCTTGGTTGGAACTAGCAATTTCATTAGTGAGGAATGAAGATAAAGAGGAGAGAGACTAATGTTGATGAGGAGTGGTTCCAACCTAACATCACCTTGGATCCCATTGATGTATGGGGTAAACTAGATTATCAAGGACCCTCTTCGCCTCTCACTGGTGTTGCTCTCACCACTTAGGTGGTTTTCTTGTTATTTCTATTATCTTGCTTTATGGCAATTGCTCATGTGACTTTGAGGAGTGACCTCATGTCCTATTTTTTTGTTGATATGTGTATATATTGATAAAATAATAAAAAATAGCACATGTATTCATAAAAAACAATGTGTATGCTATTTTATTATAGTGATAGAAAATCATACATTATGATATATTTGCAAATAATCCAATAGACGATAGCCTCTTAGCTTAAGCACAGGAAGAAGAAAGTGTGAAATTTCTTTAGATGAATTATGTATACAAGTTTGAAAAGAACAACTCAATATACATATTTGCATAGAGAATGATATTCAAAACAAAAAGTTTTAGTTGTGCACTGATATAGAAATGATCTAATCCTTAAATAAGGGGTTTGTTCAAAAGATAGGTAAACTAAAAATATATATTATTTGATTTCATGTGCAACAATCCAATTTTGTGCAATAGAAAGAAAGTGAAAGATAAGTAGGAAGATATCATGCTACCAGTCACAGCTTGAAGCTTATTATTAGCAAAAGATGGAGATTGAACAATAATGACTAAGATATTTTCAATGGATGGGAAGAAAAGGACAACATCAAGGGAGCATGATTATCTACTGGTATCATATTGGTCTCAAATCATAATCTTCATCAAATCTCATTCAAAGTCTCCCTAGTTTTACCAAGCACATCAAATAAAATCCTCTATTCTACTCCCTCTTCTATGCATATTCCCCCATCCTCTTTGTTTTCCTCATGCCACTAAAGATTTTGAAACCGACCCTTAATAGTATATCATCATTCTCCTCTCTTTAAATTGCATGTAACTCCCATTTATTAACGATGCCCCCATTTCCTTTTTCACTCAATTAAATTTAGTCTATATCTTCCATATACATTCTAAGGCTTTTTTTTATTAAGAATAAAAGAAACACATCATGCATGCACATGCATAAGAAGACTCATTTCTCAAGGACTTTAATCCCTAATAACACTTTGGTTGGATTTAATTAGCATCTACCACTCGCACAACTAACCCACCATTAGTGGCGATAGAATAGGAATAGAGTGGAGTGGTCGTATAGACACTATAATTCCCTTTCAAAGAAAACAATTCCCATGTAGCAAGTACTTGCCTTTTTAGTATTGGAATAATTAAAAAAATTGTGTAGTTGATAGACATGATTCATAACATATCAATTTAGAGGTAGGTTTGATAATAATTTGAGATAATATATTCTTGCAAGGCATATGTACTATAGCTATGTAGTGGAGAGTACCCACAATTCTAGTATTGTAATGAACAAATTGAAATTCAAAGTTGAAGGCAATATCGATGACCAACAAGGCCCGTTAATGGGCCTTGTAGGATTAATCCTACCCATGATATAAAGTGTGGTGTGGTATGGGAAAAACAGAATTAGGTTGGATCAAAATCAATTTTGATGGGGCTTCTCGAGGCAACCTTGGAATCTCAGGTGCAGGATGCATTGTGATAAATGAGGATGGAGTTGTTTTGGCAAGGGGAGCGATACGTCTACGGGATGGAACCAACAATGAAGTGGAGGTGCATGCCACCTTGCTTGTTGTCTCTCTTTCAGATAGACTTTTAGTTTCAAAGTTGCATTTGGAAGGTGATTCAAAAATTGTTACGAAGGCTGTCGCTAAAGGAGTCTCTCATTGTTGTAAAATCAATAAAATTATTAACATCATTGGGCTAAGATTAAAAATTATTTGAAAGACAATAAAATCTCACATATTCATAGAGAAGGTAATTCAGATGCATATATAATGTCGAATAAAGGGTGTAATTTAAATTGTCATGAAGTGAGGTGGTGGCACGGTCCGAATGTGGAAGGGCCTCCAATGGTTTGATGGATTACTTTGTTGATTTGGCAAGTGATGTACCGCCCATGCTTTGGGGAATTATTTGGGAGTGTTATGCATTGATACTCTCCACACTATTAATGCATTTTAATTATGTTTGTTGTTGTATTTCTCTCCAATCTAATTGTGTGGCAGAGAGTTAATCATTAATTGAGTGGGAGGTGGCATGTCTGGCTCATTTTAAAATGATGACTTGGTCGATTTATAAATCAAGGATAGGGGAGTGCATTTATTATTGTTACTCTGCTTTGACATGAGGTCAAGTGGAGGAGTTTAAAACAACTAAAGGGTGGCTTTTTGTTTTTCCAAGGAGAAGTTTGTGAGAAGCGGGGCTTAGATGATGACAGGAGGAAGATTGTAGAGTGAACATCAAGCTACTATGGAAGCGAATTTATTGCTCCATTCCATTAAACAACAACTTGCTTTCTTTGGGAAAGTGTTTGAGAAGAGACTGGGGGGCTATATTCAAGTTTGACAACCCCTCCTTTTTGCAGATAATGGAGGTGATGCTGGAGGAAGATTATCTTCATTCAGAATTTTGATATAGAACAAATGCAGATATAATTTCCATGGTGGTCGCTTGGGGCTTGACATTTGGGACAAAGGAGGAAGTGATCTAGGTTGCTAAACCCTGCATCCCAAACCATTATCTCTCCAGTCTAAATTCTATGATGGCGTGGGCAGTGGTGGGAAAGGGTTTGAGGCGCCCCTTTGATGAAGTTATCATGCCAGAGGGGAGTGACATGGAGGTCAGTCCATTTGTGTTGTAGAATGATGGAGCAGATCATGAAGCCAGGATAGAGGAGGCAAGGGTCGGATGAGAGTCTTTAAAAGACTACATTCAGGAAGAGGAAGTGGAAATGAGGATGACACAGGCAAAGAAGTAGTAGGATGTATCAAAGAAGGACGAATTTTCTCAAGAGGATTACTAGGTAAATGGACCGGGGAGAAATAAAATAAAATTGTGAAATGTTTGCAGTCTTTGTTGAAAATTTTTGTTAGTGTTGAACATTTAAGTTTGTAATTTGTTAAAATGGGTGGATGCCAATTTTTGGGGTGGCGGGGTAGTAATATTTAGTAGTGTCTATGTGGATGGTTAGGTGTGGGGTACTGGATGCCAATTTTTGGGGTGGTGGTGTAGTAATATTTAGTAGTCGTGTCTTTGTGGATGGTTAGGTGTGGGGCATTGGTTGGCTTACATGGTTGAGACTGATTTAGGGGTTTACCCCAATTTTTGCTAAATTGGATGTGATAATGTATAAGCTTTTATAATATTAATATTAAAAAACTGTTTACCAATAAATAAAAAATTGATGACCAACAATACCAAAGAAATAATATTTTTTTATTGATTAAAATACTTATAGTTATTGTGTAATTATTTTGAATTCTAAAATAATAATTAATATGTTTCAAGTTAAAAAATTATAGTTATAAAATTACAATAATCTTGCAACTAATTCAAATTTTAACAATAACCCTAATTCTAACCTTAAGCTTAATCTAATAACACTAACCTTAATGTTAACCTTATGTCTAGTCCAATTCAAATTCTAGTTGTAACCATAACCCTAATTCTAACCTTAACATTAATTTGCACCCTAGCCATTATTCTTATCCTAATTATAAACCTAAATCTAACATTGAATACAAACCTCATCCTAATATTTCCTTAACACTAGCCCTATCTCTTAATCTAAATCTAAGCTTAACTCTAACTTTAATTTTCAAGATAATTTGAACCCTAATCTTAACCCCTAATCTAAAACTAACTCATGTTGTAAACCTAATTTTATTCCTAATCATAATTATAATGATTTTAGAATTATAATAATTAAGATTAGGATTATCATTATAAATTAAGCTATAATCATTTATTTTAATTATAACCTTAAAATTAGTAATTATAGTCTTAATCTTGATTAATAACTATTTAATTAAATATTTAAAATAATATTTAACTAGTAGTATAGTTATAATATAATTGATAAAAACAATTATGTTTATTGTATAATTATTTTAAATTTGAAAATAATAGTTATTATGTTTTATCTTGAAAAATTATATAATTAAAAATTACAATAATCTATATAATTCTAATTCTAATTTTATCTTACAATTATAAATATTTCAACTTAATTTTAATTATAATTTTAAAAATTAAATCTTATTTAATATGGAAAAATTTTAAGTTGTGAAAAAACAATACAAGAAACGTGTGGAATGTAGACAGAAGAGTACCGCACCAACCAGAGCCAGGTGCTTAAATAATTGTTGGTCAGTAAACTATAACTCTCTTCCCAAAGTTATAATTGTTTTGTCAGTAAAGTATAACTATATTTTAAATGGAAACAACAGATCTGGTAAGGTGCAGAGTGCATACCATGTGAAACCTGGGTATTGGAGAACTTTGAACATGTGGGGAAGGTGTGTAGGAGGAGCCCTTGGAACATGACATGTATCTCTTTGTTTGTCCTGCAATGTGCTCTGTATCAGGATAGCAGGACCTCTCTTGCTCCCAACGGGGCATTACATTTGTAACAGTTGTTTCCATACTTGCAATGTGCCAAAGTTTTTCCTTGATCTCTGCAAGGTTTATGATGTTGTGTGAAAGATATGACAAGTAACATCCAAGGAGAGTAAAGAAGAGGAGATGATGAATGAGCCATATGAGTTCATCATGAGCATAGGATTGAGCCCAAAAGAGGAGAAGCTCACATGTGAGGAGGATTTTGTTATACAAATATTGGAAGAAGATGTGGATATAGAAGACTACATGGTGCGAGAAGATGGGAGAAAGTGGAGATGGATGGATAGTGGGATAGTGGTGGATCAAAACCCACAAAGAAGGGGAGAAAGACAAGGAAGAGCACTTGGAGGAGAAGATTGAGTAGCAATTAAGTTTAGGTGCATGAGAGTTCAATAGGTAAGAGGTTAAGGGTGGCATTAGCAAAATATTGTTAATTCCAATGAGGTGTCAAAAGAGGAGGAAGAAAATGAAGAGATAGTCCAACATGTGAGTAAGGGCTCACATATTTTATTACCTAGCACATAGTAGCATTATGGGTCTTAACAATTGACATGAACTTGAGGCACAAAATTGGTCATCGGTAAGATTTCTTGTGCTTGCAGCCACATATGGTTTTCAATTGCAATCGTTGATAGTTATCATTTATAACCATTGGTGAGGGAGTTATCATAGTGTAGAGGCACTTGTAGCAAAGGTGTGTACTTGCATCCAACTGATATGTAGCAAAGAAGAGAATGGGCATTGGATTACTTGCAATAACAAAAAGTCGTAGTAAAAGAAGAGGATACTTGTAGCAACTAGGAGCAATGGGAACTTGTAGTAAAGGAAGTGAGACATTAGGAGTAAGAAAACTTGTAGCAACAAGAGGTTGTGACGTGAAAAAACATCATGAGAAGGAAGTGATGATGTTGCAATTACATATACAATAAGGTGATACAATGAGAGATCTTGTATATCAAGGAGGAAGATGCAAGTCTAACAAAGGTTTATATTAGTTAATGGAGACTACATGTTTGTGTTTGAATAAGGAAGGGTTATAAGATGAGGAGGTGAGCATGAAAATACTGGATATTGTTGTGGATGTAGAGAGTAGGTCATAGGTGTTGTAGGAGGATGTTTATTGGCTATGTGGTTGTGTGGTGCACAAAGGGGTCAAGGAAGAGATCTAATAGCTGTAATGAGGTGGTGAAGACAAGAAAGGGGGGTCACGATGGAGAAATGATATTGTGGGAAAAACAGGTGGTGGGAAGGAAAGTTTAATTGACTATTTGAAGGCCATGATTTAGCAATAAAATGGTTGGAGCAACATCATGAAGAGTTCATTGGGGAAAGGAGTTATGGTGGTAAAGATGGGTGAGCAAGTTTAGGCAAAAATATAAAGAGGCCATGAATGATGAGGATTGACATTTGGTGATAATATCAAAGAGTAGGTGGCAAGGATGGTGAAGAGGTTGAAATTGTGCAAGGGAAAAATGTAGGATAGAGTTTGACATGAATGAGTTGGAAGGAGTCATTGAAAGGATGATCAAGTACCCTATCAATATTTATTGGAAGCTTAAGTCTGCAGAATAATCATTATGTGAGATCTTGAGGAGATCTAGATAGAATGTTGGCATTTCAATATTGATGGCATGATACAAGAGGGTGAGGAGGTAGATGAGTTTGAATGTTTAAGAATTTTGGTACGATCCAAGGAAGAGGTGTCCAGATAGGAGTTCAAGAAGTTCAAGAAGAGTGTGTGAGAATTTAGAAGATGACAAAGAACCGGGGTGAGGTTGTTCATTAATAGCTAAAGAAGAGAGTTGGACAAGACCCCTAGGATGGAATGTAATAGATAAACAGAATTTCAAAACGGTCAGAATCTTGTACAAAAAGAAAGATAAAATATGAAACACAACGAAACACTAAAGAACTCAAACAACATGATGTTTATTAAAGACAATTTCCCTAATTTTCACAGACATATTCATAGATTGTTTGTTTGTATCCCTCACAATAACAAATAAAATACTTTTTCCATATTGAAAAAACAGATTCCAATTTTTTACAGATGTACTACAACAAAATTCAGAGTCTTCTATTTGGCAGCTGCACTAAGCACAATTAAATCTGGAAAACGCTTGCAAGATGTTTTTTATAAATCTCAAAAATTCAAAGTTAAAGAACTTACTTAGATCTCAGAAATGTCTTGTTCAGTTAAAGAACTTACTTAGATCTCAGAAACGTCTTGTTCAGTTAAAGAGAGCTTGCATGCCAATTGTTTTCAATTTCCTGAAAGTGAAAGAAAGATTGAAGAAACAGAAAGTCAAAAGGTTAAACAACATGATGTTTATTAAAGACAATTTCCCTAATTTTCACAGACATATTCATAGATTGTTTGTTTGTATCCCTCACAATAACAAATAAAATACTTTTTCCATATTGAAAAAACAGATTCCAATTTGTTACAGATGTACTAACAACAAAATTCAGAGTCTTCTATTTGGCAGCTGCACTAAGCACAATTAAATCTGGAAAACGCTTGCAAGATGTTTTTTATAAATCTCAAAAATTCAAAGTTAAAGAACTTACTTAGATCTCAGAAATGTCTTGTTCAGTTAAAGAACTTACTTAGATCTCAGAAACGTCTTGTTCAGTTAAAGAGAGCTTGCATGCCAATTGTTTTCAATTTCCTGAAAGTGAAAGAAAGATTGAAGAAACAGAAAGTCAAAAGGTTAAGAAACGCCGCTGCCGGGGATCGAACCCGGGTCACCCGCGTGACAGGCGGGAATACTCACCACTATACTACAACGACTTTGGTGTTTTTATTTTTTTAGTATATTTTCTCCTTTTTTTTCTAAGCGCAGTTTTCAAAACATTAGCTAAGTATTGAAGTACTTCATTTCTTTATTATTTAATTCAAATTGTGATAATTTTATAAACTTGTAAGGGAATAATATTTTTTTCAAAATGGATTTTGTTTATTAAATATATTTTTATTAATATGTAGTGTTGTGGTTTAAACACTTCGTTGGTGACTTGCGGATTTGAATAAATGAAGTTGTTCTTTATCAAAAAAAATAGAATTTTTGAAATTTATTAGAATTAATTATACAATGTTTAAATTTTCAATTTGGTGTCATAATTAACTTCAACATGAAAATATCTTAGATAGTGTTACAACTGAAATATATTTTTTGATGGAATTTGAAGTTTCCTTATGAAAGAGGAAGTGATTTAATAGTTGAAAATCTCACTATCTATAAGTATGTTTTAAGTTTGAATATCAAGCTATCTAATATTTTCATTATTTTATCTATAATTTCTTATAGAAGTAAATACAATTTTTATCACAAAAAAAAAAAATTAATTAATTAAAATTAGAGTATGTAAAATACTTAAAATCACACAAATAATTCTATCACTTTACACTATTATGACTTAGTCTAGATTGAAATTTGTATAAATGTGTGCATTAATTTTTTTTAAATATTATCATAAATATAATTTTTAATATATATCCAAATTATTGCATAGAGACATAGAGACATAAACATATAAATAAATTTATAAATAAGAAAAATATAAAAAAATATTGTTCATTTTAATTTTTATAGTTGTTTTAGTTTTAAGAAAGAAGCAAAAAGATATTTTTCAAAGGTAATATAATAAATCTTAAAAGTCACAAATTTTCAAAAAGAAAATTGAAAATAAATGATTTACTTATATTTTATTTTCTATATGAATATCATGTCTAAAATCCATTTGAATTACTAAATCTAAGGGTAAGAAAAAGTACACTGTCTATTTAACTATATATTTAAAAATTATCTGATTGTAGACATTATTTTGATAAACTAAATGAAAATAAAAAAATTAATTTAACTTTTATTTTATTTTTTTAGAGTAATAAAGCAATCAACACATACAAACAAGTATAGGATAGTTAAATCAATATATTTTCTTCTACATGTCATTTATTGCATCACTAATATATTTTTTGTAAAAAGGGGTAAAAATTTATTCAAAGCAAAGCTAATAATACAAAGAAAAGGGCCCTAGGCCCAACCAACAATCTATAGACATCAAGAAGAATAATCAAAAGTAATCCATCAAAAAGGACATCTACACCATCCTGTCCTCCATAATAAGCTTTTCCAAATTCTCAGAATACTTAGGGGACAGGAGCCCCCAATCATCCACATCCCACCTACCAAAGTGTTATAAAGCCCATTTAGCCAAACAATCAACCACTCCTTTCCATTCACGAGGAATATGACAAAAAGAGATATGGTCAAAAAACAAACACATATTAAAAATATGCTTAACCACCAAAGCTAACTACCAATTAGCACCATCCAAATGTTTCCCATTCAGCATATCAATCACAATCTGAGAATTGGATTCACATATAGCCCTTTTCCAACCAAGGGAGCAACCAGTTTCTATTGCATGAAGAATATCAAGAGCCTCCATAAGGTTATTAGAGTGTTGTCACTTATAAGAAGAGGAAAAGAACACAACACCCCCGTCACTACCTCTACTAATTCCACCAATTCTTGCATGTCCAGGGTTTCCCTTGGAAGAACCATCAGTATTAACTTTCAAAACTCCCTCAAGGGAGGTTGCCACCAACACTCTCCCACCTTGCCATACAATTGTTTATCCAACTCAAGATACCTCAAGGCAACTATAAATTTTCCCTTTGAATCAAGACCCCATGCTAGAGTATCCCTCTCCCTAAAGGAACTACAAAGTCTTCCAACTAAAATTATAGCTAGCTCTTGATTCTCCTCTTCAAAACCACCCATCGGCCACTCCTAAGGGTCTTTCCAGCAAGTCGCTGCCAACTGGCCTTTTATTTTAATGGTCTTAAAATCTGCTACCTGACTCTATCTAGCCTCAACAAAAATGCTACAGAGAGACTGAAGATGAGGGAACTATGAAATAATCGGGGGATGCCCATCCCAAGTGTTATGCCATAACAGAGCATCAGATCCCCTATTGCATATCTAAAAAATATCATTTTTAATAAGCTTGACTCCTCTTTTGAGAGTCTCCCAAACCATGGACCCCTTCCCCACAAGACAACTTCAAGGCACATCCAAGCTACAAACACCCCAAAGGTACTTATGAGTAAGGATCCTAGCCCAGTCCTGATCTTGATAAGTACACCACCTCCAATATTACTTAGTAGATAAAACCTGACTAATCAGCCCAGCTAGTCAGAGACCAAGACCTCTTCTTCCTTCAGTCTACAAATAGAAATCCATCAGAACAAGCTCCATTTTGAAGAGAGAAAATTACTTGACCACAGAAATTGGCGAGCAAGAACATCAAACTCCTTAACAAAACTAGAGGGGGTAACTTGTACAAAGAATTTGTAAATAGGAAGAGCCTACACCATTGACTTCAAAAGGGTCACCCTTCCAACAAATGAAATCCATCTACAGGTCTAATGACTAACCTTCTTGTGAAACTTTTCCAGAATATCCTACCAAAACTCTTTGTGTTGAGAACCCACACCAAGAGGGATCCCCAAATAGACCAAAGGAAGAGAACCAATTTGAAATCTGAGAATATGAGCAATCCTGTCCTAAATAAGTCGAGGAGTGTTAAAGAAAAAGATAGAAGACTTAGCCTCATTAAAAATTTTGCCCCAAAGTATCTAGATAAGTATCCAAAGTTTTCCTAAAATTAACTTCACTGATTCTAGCCAAACCCATCAAAGCAGTATCATCCACAAATTGGAGGTGAGAATAAGGAGGTAAGTTATTGCACTAGCTCCAACCATGGATTATCCCTTGATGAAAATGGGATTTAATAAATCTACCAAGCCCCTCAACCATGATAATGAATAAATAAGGAGAAAAAAGATCCCCTTTCCTAAGGCCCTTAGAAACACACAACAACTCAAAAGGTTCACAATTAATGAGAACAGAGAAGGAGGTAGAAGCAACACAACTCATGACGCAATTGACCCACTCACCACCAAACCCAAAAGCTAACGGGATCTCTTACACAAAGGTCCATTTAACTATGTCATAAGCTTTTGCCATATCTAACTTAATGAGCATTGCCTTCTCCTTGGATGTCACCATATAATGAGTGGCCTCTGTAGCAATTTCAATTCCATCAATAATCTATCAACCAATAAAAAATCCACCTTGAGATTTGAGGCATAACTTAAGTCTATATGCAATTTGTTTAGTGATAATTTTATAAACCATGTTACAAAGGGCAATGGATCTAAACTGATCCAACTTATCTGCACCCTCCATCTTGGGAATAAGAGCCAAAAAAGTAGAGTTCATAACCCTTAACATCTATTTATTTCTCTATGACTCCTAAACCACATCTACAAGATACAACTTGATAATCTCCCAGAACTCCTAAAAAAATTCAACAGGAAAACCATTTGGGCCTAGGGATTTGCCTTTTTCCATGTGAAACACTACATCCTCTAGTTCCTAAAGTATAATGGTTTTGATGAGAGCCCCATTCATCTCACAAGAAACCAAAGATAGGATGCAGTCCAAAATAGTAATTTCTTCCTCCCCTGCTAGGGAAGAGTCCCCCGTAAACCTAGAAAACAAATTTTGAGAAGCTTCTCAAGAAATATCACCGTTTAAGGAAAGTTGAGCACCTTTCGAGGGAAATAGAGAGGTAATGAGGTTGCCATTTCTTCTAGCCTTTACAAAATTATGGAAGAAGGTTGTATTCCTATCACCTTCTTGGAGTCAATCAATACGTGACTTCTGCTTCTGAAAAATCTCTTCACGAAGTTTCCATTCTTCCAAATCCTTAACAACCGAGGTCTCCTCTCTACTCAAATCCAAGGTAAGACCCTGATCTCTAATTAGATAGGTGATGTTATCAAGACAAACTTGGGCATCCAATCTATTGGAGTGAAGGTTGACAAATCATTGTGTATTCCACCTCTTAAGCTTATATTTAACATATTGCAATCTTTTGACAAAATAATACATAGCCCTTCCATGAGCAAGCTTCCCCTCATATTACTAATTGGTCATTAAATCTTGGAGAGATAGATCCCACAACCGCATAAGTTGAAACTTCAAAGAAGGGTGATTGACCAATGATCTGAACCTCTCCAATCCAAAATCTCTAAGCTAGTAATTCATCTGTCTCCCATCCAGAAGCAAGAGACAAGAAATCTATCAAGTATTTCTGAAATTGCATCTTCAGCACTTCTTTTATTGTTCCAAGTGAAGGTGCCATTATTCGACTTTACATCAATAACATTCAAAAGATTAATATTAACACTAAGGAGATGAGTAGAAGGATCAATCCTAACTGAGCCTCCTTTTATTTCCTCTAAGCTAAAAACTGCATTAAAACCACTAGCCATAATCCAAGGGAGAAAGGGCACCAAAGATCATAAATATCTAATATGATCCCAAAGTTGAGACTTACCCAAGAGATCAGTGGGAGAATAAACATTAGTAAAAAGGCATATTTCACCTGAATCCAAACTAGAGGCAACCATAGAGATAGAAGATTGACTGAAAATCCATCGTAGAGGGACAATCTTCTTTGGATCCCCAAAACAGGCCACCCACCCGAACTTCCATGGGTTCTAATACTCTTACAAGAACTATGAAGCCATATTTTAGGAGCTCTATTTAACATACCATCCACTATCAACTTTTTTTCCTGAATAAAAACAATGTCAAGAAAATGAGATTCAACCAGATCAAGAATGACCTTTTCTCTAGGGATGATGTTCATACCCCTCACATTCCAAGATAAAACAATCATTTATGAGATCAGGAGAAGTAAGAGTCAATGGTTTTCACTTACCCAGATTCCACCAATGTATCACCAATAAGCTTCACCTTCTCCTAGTATGTCTAATGACCAATCCTCAATGATTTCTTCGAAGGCCCCTTTTTAAGTGGTTATTGTTGCAATCCCAAGGTTCGAGAGGCCCTATTGATCTTCCCAAAGTCCAAATCCTCTTTCATTAGAGTAGAGACCTAGGGTACCAATGTACCACCATCTTTCAATACCACCTTCCCACTTGGTTTTGGCTCTTCTGGAATCTAGGGAGGTAAGTCTGTGTCCATCTGTCAAACATATCAACCCTCCATAGACAAATTCTTATTTTCATTATGTTTAACCTTTGTAATGTCACACCCAATGACATAACACCTGAGGATAACTCCATAGGAATTCCCTCTTCCTGAGTTAAATTATTCAAAATATTGAACCAATTAAAGTTCCCATCATTTTTGTTTGTCCTTCAAAGTTCTTTTTTGTCCTCTCCCCTTATTGCGAGGTTTAACAAGAATGAATCCCTCTTTATCAGCAGTCCCATCAGGAAAGGGAGTCTTCCCTTTATCCCCCTTAGGGACAGAATTGGAGGGAGCATTGTTGGCGTTACATTGTCATTGATGTCAACCGGCGTGGTGGTCATTGATGTCAACCGATATAACTGTCATGGATGTCAACCGACAGTGTTTGTAGTTGAGGTCAATTGGTATGCAAGCTACAGTCACTGGTATACATGTTGATGTTGGGATTGAAGAAACCGGTACCCAGTGAACAAATCAGTATACATGTTGGTACTAACTGGTAAGATGATGACCATTAAGACTGCAAAGTGAACAAAAGAATAGTGTGCAGGTTACCGGTATGCTAGTGTGATGTCATCTAGCTGGACTCCCATTGGTAAACAATGTTGTCCTAGGATGAAGAGAAAACTCAAAAAATAATATTGCCTAAGGATTGTAGGGGTGTTGCATCTGCTAAATAACAGGGAAGTCACACCATTGCCCAGCAGGTGACATAGATCCTCTCCCATTGGTGATTGGCAAATTGTGAGCTATTGTGTATCTACCTCCATTGACTGGATGATAAGTGTGAGATATCATATGCCTTTGGCATGAGAAACCTGAGATGTGCACTGGATCAACAAGAGGATGGATGATGAGTTATCGGGATAGAAAAGAGAGAGTAAGTAGTGAAGTGTTTTATATTTAGGCAAACTGGTTGAGAGGTGAATCATTTAGATGAAGAAGAAGGTATGTGGTAACATTTGCAAACGTGGATCTACTCCGGGATTTTGATATCAACCGGAATGCAAATGTAGATCGGTGGAGGACAATAGAATATTGTTGGATTGGTGTCATCAAGGATACAACCGGTATGCAGACAGATGCATTTTCAACCGGTAAGAGAGCCAAGAGGCAAAGTGAAGTGCTCTCAATCAGATGAAAATGCACAGAGTGAGTCACCATAGATACTTGTTGAGGACCGATATATGTCACGATGGGACTGACATGATCCACCAGCACAAGGAGGGTGAAGGCATGAAGGTTAACCGATAAGGCAAGATATACCAATAGGGTTAGAAAGTCGGTAGGCAAAGATGGACCGATATTATGAAGCATACACCGGTTGTGTGTTATTGGTCGATGACCAAGTCTGACCTACATAGTGAGCTAAGGTTGATGCCAACAAAGGTGCGACGTGGAGTCGAGGTGGAAAACATACTAGGTAGATGGACCGGGGAGAAATAAAATAAAATTGTGAAATGTTTGCAGTTTTTGTAAGTTTTTGTTGAAAAATTTTGTTAGTGTTGAACGTTTAAGTTTGTAATATGTTAAAATGGGTAGACGCCAATTTTTGGGGTGGCAGGGTAGTAATATTTAGTAGTAGTGTCTTTGTGGATGGTTAGGTGTGGGGTATTGGTTGGCTTACATGGTTGAGACTGATTTAGGGGTTTACCCCAATTTTTGCTAAATTGGATGTGATAATGTTTAAGATTTTATAATATTAATATAAAAAAATTGTTTACCAATAATAATAAAAATTGATGACCAACACTACAAAGAAATGATATTTTTTTATTGATTAAAACACTTATAGTTATTGTGTAATTATTTTGAATTTTAAAATAATAATTAATATGTCTCAACTTAAAAAATTATAGTTTTAAAATTACAATAATCTTGTAACTAATTCAAACCTTAACAATAACCCTAATTCTAACCTTAAGCTTAATCTAAGGTTAACACTAACCTTAATGTTAACCTTATGTCTAGTCCAATTCAAATTCTAGTTGTAACCATAACCCTAATTCTAACCTTAACATTAATTTGCACCCTAGACATTATTCTTATCCTAATTACAAACCTAAATCTAACATTGAATACAAACCTCGTCCTAATGTTTCCTTAACACTAGCTTTATCTCTTAATCTAAGTCTAAGCTTAACTCTAACTTTAATTTTCAAGATAATTTGAACCCTAATCTTAACCCCTAATCTAAAACTAACTCATGCTATAAACCTAATTTTAATCCTAATCATAATTATAATGATTTTAGAACTATAATAATTAAGATTAGAATTATCATTATAAATTAAGATATAATCATTTATTTTAATTATAACCTTAAAATTAGTAATTATAGTCTTAATCTTGATTAATAACTATTTAATTAAATATTTAAAATAATATTTAACTAGTAGTGTAGTTATAATATAATTGATAAAAACAATTATGTTTATTGTATAATTATTTTAAATTTGAAAATAATAGTTAATATGTTTTATCTTGAAAAATTATATAATTAAAAAAGTACAATAATCTATATAATTCTAATTCTAATTTTATCTTACAATTATAAATATTTCAACTTAATTTTAATCATAATTTTAAAAATTAAATCTTATTTATATTAATTAAATATATTCTAATTAGTTGTGATCTTAATTCTAGTTTAATTTAACATTATATAAACATCTTCTAACAAAGAAAATAAAATATTTATTCATTAGCAATTTTAGATTCAATAATTTTTTTCTTTTACACATACAAATATGTAAAAAACAATTTACATAATAATCTGCATACACAAATTAAAAATCAATTCCATTAATAATAATGAGATATAACATATAATATTAGAAATAATAATTATTCTCTAAAAATAATAATATAAAATTAAATTGAAAACTTTAAAAAAATAATAATAATAATAATGTAGAGAAATTTTTTGCATTTTTAACAATCCTTATCAAAGGTTTCTTTGAGAAACCTCCCTAAATTAATCAATTCTAATTATTTAATTAAGAAATTTACTTAATACAATAGTACTAGCTGCAAGTACCAATAAAAATTTATAATTTACAAAATAAAATAAAAATTAATATAAAAGTATGTCTCAAAACATTAATTAAACAATAAATTTAAGGAAGATTTTTCAGGAATGAAATATCTAATGAAAAACCGTTACCATTATGTTTTGCAAATTTGAAAAGTTTTTTAGCATGACATTGCGTATGGAAATTAGCCTGTACCTAAATTTAATATGGAAAATTTTTGAAGTAGTGAAAAAACAACACAAGAAACGTGCGGAACGCAAACAGAAGAGTACCGCACCAACCAGAGCCAGGTGCTTAAATAATTGTTGGTCAGTAAACTATAACTCTCTTCCCAAAGTTATAATTGTTTTGTCAGTAAAGTATAACTATATTTTAAATGGAAACAACAGATCTGGTAAGGTGCAGAGTGCATACCATGTGAAACCTGGGTATTGGAGAACTTTGAACATGTGGGGAAGGTGTGTAGGAGGAGCCCTTGGAACATGACATGTATCTCTTTGTTTGTCCTGCAATGTGCTCTGTATCAGGATAGCAGGACCTCTCTTGCTCCCAACGGGGCATTACATTTGTAACAGTTGTTTCCATACTTGCAATGTGCCAAAGTTTTTCCTTGATCTCTGCAAGGTTTATGATGTTGTGTGAAAGATATGACAAGTAACATCCAAGGAGAGTAAAGAAGAGGAGATGATGAATGAGCCATATGAGTTCATCATGAGCATAGGATTGAGCCCAAAAGAGGAGAAGCTCACATGTGAGGAGGATTTTGTTATACAAATATTGGAAGAAGATGTGGATATAGAAGACTACATGGTGAGAGAAGATGGGAGAAAGTGGAGATGGATGGATAGTAGTGGATCAAAACCCACAAAGAAGGGGAGAAAAGACAAGGAAGAGCACTTGGAGGAGAAGATTGAGTAGCAATTAAGTTTAGGTGCATGAGAGTGCAATAGGTAAGAGGTTAAGGGTGGCATTAGCAAAATATTGTTAATTCCAATGAGGTATCAAAAGAGGAGGAAGAAAATGAAGAGATAGTCCAACATGTGAGTAAGGGCTCACATATTTTATTACCTAGCACATAGTAGCATTATGGGTCTTAACAATTGACATGAACTTGAGGCACAAAATTGGTCATCGGTAAGATTTCTTGTGCTTGCAGCCACAAATGGTTTTCAGTTGCAATCGTTGATAGTTATCATTTATAACCATTGGTGAGGGAGTTATCATAGTGTAGAGGCACTTGTAGCAAAGGTGTGTACTTGCATCCAACTGACATGTAGCAAAGAAGAGAATGGGCATTGGATTACTTGCAATAACAAGAAGTCGTAGTAAAAGAAGAGGATACTTGTAGCAACTAGTATCAATGGAACTTGTAGTAAAGGAAGTGAGACATTAGGAGTAAGAAAACTTGTAGCAACAAGAGGTTGTGACGTGAAAAAACATCATGAGAAGGAAGTGATGATGTTGCAATTACATATACAATAAGGTGATACAATGAGAGATCTTGTATATCAAGGAGGAAGATGCAAGTCTAACAAAGGTTTATATTAGTTAATGGAGACTACATGTTTGTGTTTGAATAAGAAGGGGTTATAAGATGAGGAGGTGAGCATGAAAGTACTGGATATTGTTGTGGATGTAGAGAGTAGTTCATAGGTGTTGTAGGAGGACGTTTATTGGCTATGTGGTTGTGTGGTGCACAAAGGGGTCAAGGAAGAGATCTAATAGCTGCAATGAGGTGGTGAAGACAAGAAAGAGGGGTCACAATGGAGAAATGATATTGTGGGAAAAATAGGTGGTGGTAAGGAAAGTTTAATTGACTATTTAAAGGCCATGATTTAGCAATAAAATGGTTGGAGCAACATCATGAAGAGTTCGTTGGGGAAAGGAGTTATGGTGGTAAAGATGGGTGAGCAAGTTTAGGCAAAAATATAAAGAGGCCATGAATGATGAGGAATGACATTTGGTGATAATATCAAAGAGTAGGTGGCAAGGATGGTGAAGAGGTTGAAATTGTGCAAGGGAAAAATGTAGGATGGAGTTTGACATGAATGAGTTGGAAGGAGTCATTGAAAGGATGATCAAGTACCCTATCAATATTTATTGAAAACCTAAGTCTGCAGAATAATCATTATGTGAGATCTTGAGAAGATCTGGATAGAATGTTGGCATTTCAATATTGATGGCACGATACAAGAGGGTGAGGAGGTAGATGAGTTTGAATGTTTAAGAATTTTGGTGCGATCCAAGGAAGAGGTGTGCAAATAGGAGTTCAAGAAGTTCAAGAAGGGTTTGTGAGAATTTAGAAGATGACAAGGAACCTGGGTGAGGTTGTTCATTAATAGCTAAAGAAGAGAGTTGGACAAGACCCCTAGGATGGAGTGTAATAGAAAAGGAATAGCAATTGAGAGGAATTGGTCAATTTGACAAGCTACAAAGAGCGCAATTGAGGAGGAATAATAGGAAAGTTGTGAGGAAGCCATTGGGGATTAGATGTAGGCAAGGCAGAGAGTTGTAGACAATGGAGGCCCAATAAGACTAGGGTAAATGAAAATGCCCAAGAAGCCAAGCAAAGAGGTTCAAGGAGGGAAGAGTTTGTGAGAAAGCTAAGAAGGTGAAGAGCATGCACAAGATTGATCAGGTAGTGTGGCAAGAGAAAGAGGTATGCGTGAATAACAAAAGAAGAAAAGATACATGTGAGAAATGAGTGGCCATGTGTAATTGGTAAGTTTATGTTAGAAAGAGAGGAGGGGGTTAAGTGTGTGTACAATTAAGGAGATGAGAATGCATGTATGTGAATGTGAACAAGGGAAGCACAAGTTCTTCCATGCAAAAAAATATACTTTAGGCAATTTAATGAGTTTGTGTTTATTGTTCAATGTTGTCCAATTGGTGTGATAGGGTGCATTAAGAGTAGGCCTCTATTGTTGTGTGTAATTTTTTAGGTTAGGTGATAGTGTTAGCGTGTAGGTTGTCATATGTATCAATTGTTATAACAAAGGGATAACTCTGATTTGCTTCCATGTAGAGCACATTGAGTACTCAACTGGTATCAAAGCACTTAGCAATGACTCAATGGACTTAAAGAAAGCAATGCATATTGAATTTGGTTGATTTATTTTTCTATAACAGTTGTCCTCTGGAAAATTTAAATGATGTTATTGGACAACGTGATGTTTTTTATTAGATAAGCAGAATTTCAAAACGATCAAAATTTTGTACAAAGAGAAAGATAGAATATGAAGCACAACCAAACACTAAAGAACTCAAACCAACATGATGTTTCTTAAAGACAATTTCCCTAATTTTAACAGACAAATAAAACACTTTTTCCATATTGAAAAAGCAGATTCCAATTTGTTACAGATGTACTAACAACAAAATTCAGAGTCTTCTATTTGGCGGCTGCACTAAGCACAATTAAATCTGGAAAACGCTTGCAAGATGTTTTGTATAAATCTCAAAAATTCAAAGTTAAAGAACGAACTTAGATCTCAGAATTGTCTTGTTCAGTTAAAGAGAGCTTGCATGCTAATTGTTTTCAATTTCCTGAAAGTGAAAGAAAGAATGAAGAAACAGAAAAAAGGTTAAAAAACGCCGCTGCCGGGGATCGAACCCGGGTCACCCGCGTGACAGGCGGGAATACTCACCACTATACTACAACGACTTTGGTGTCTTTGTTCTTTCAGTAAATTTTTAATTTTTTTTTCCGAAGTGCAGTCTTCAAAACATTAGCGGCGAAGTCTTGAAGTACTTCATTTCTTTATTATTTAATTCAAATTGTGATAATTTTATAAACTTGTAAGGGAATAATATTTTTTTCAAAAAAGATTTTGTTTATTAAATATATTATTATTAATATGTAGTGTCGTCATTTAAACACTTCATTGGTGACTTGCGGATTTGAACAAGTGAAGTTGTTCTTTATCAATTTGGTATCATAATTAACTTCAACATGAAAATATCTTAGATAATGTGTTACAACTGTAATATACTTTTTGATGGAATTTGAAGTTTCATTATGAAAGAGGAAGTGATTTAATAGTTGAAAATTCACTATTTATAAGTATGTTTTAAGTTGAGTCTGTAAAATACTTAAAATCACACAAATAATTCTATCACTTTACACTATTATGGCTTAGTATAGATTGAAATTTGTATAAGTGTGTGCATTAATTTATTTTAAATATTAACATAAATATAATTTTTAATATATATCCAAATTATTGCATATAGACATAGAGACATAAACATATAAATAAATCCATAAATAAAAAAATATTAAAAAATATTGTTCATTTTAATTTTTATAGTTGTTTTAGTTTTAAGAAAGAGGGAAAAATATATTTTTCAAAGGTAATATAATAAATCTTAAAAGTCACAAATTTTCAAAAACAAAATTGAAAATAAATGATTTACTTATATTTTATTTTAAAATTTATTCTTGAATTACTAAATCTAAGGGTAAGAAAAAGTACACTATTTATTTAAGTATATATTTAAGAACTATTTAATTTTAGACATTATTTTGATAAACTAAATGAAAATAAATTTTAATTTGACTTTTATTTTATTTTTTTAGAGTAATAAAGCAATCAACACATACAAACAATTATAGGATAGTTAAATCAATATATTTTCTTCTACGTATCATTTATTGCATCACTAATATTTTTTTTGAAAAAGGGGTAAAAATTTATTTAGAGCAAAGCTAATAATACAAAGAAAAAGGCCCTAGGCCCAACCAACAATCTATAGACATCAAGAAGAAGAATCATTTAAGTAACCCATCAAAAAGGACATCTACACCATCATGTCCTCCATAATAAGCTTTTCCAAATTCTCAAAATACTTAGGGGACAAGAGCCCCCAATCATCCACATCCCACCTACCAAAGTGTTATAAAGCCCATTTAGCCAGACAATCAACCACTCCATTCCATTCACGAGGAATATGACAAAAAGAGATATGATCAAAAAACAAACACATATTTAAAATCTTCTTAACCACTAAAGCTAACTACCAATTAGCACCATCCAAATATCAATCACAATCTAAGAATCAGTTTCACATATAACCCTTTTCCAACCAAAAGAACAACCGCTTTCTATTGCATGAAGAATATCAAGAGCCTATGTAAGGTTATTAGAGTGTTGCTCCTTATAAGAAGAGGAAAAGAACACAACACCCCCATCACTACCTCTACCAATTCCACCAATTCTTGCATGTCCAGGATTTCCCCTGGAAGAACCATCAGTGTTAACTTTCAAAACTCCCTCAGGAGGAGGTTGCAACCAAGACACTCCCACCTTGCCATACAATTGTCTATCCAACTCAAGATACCTCCAGGAAACTATAAATTTTCCCTTTAAATCAAGACCCCATGCCAGAGTATCCCTCTCCCTAAGGGAACTAGAAAGTCTTCCAACTAAAATTCTAGCTAGCTCTTGATGCTCCTCTTCAAAACCACCCATCGGCCACTCCTAAGTGGAAAGTCACTGTCAGCTGGCCTTTGATTTTAACGGTCTTAAAATCTACTACTCGACTCCATCTAGCCTCAGCCAAAATGTTACAAAGAGACCGAAGATGAGGGAACTATGAAATAATCAGGGGATGCTCATCCCAATTGTTATGCCATAACAGAGCATTGGATCCCCTATTGCATATCTAAAAAATGTCATTTTTAATAATCATGACTCCTTTTAAGAGTGTCCCAAACCATGGACCCCTTTCCCACAAGACAACTTCAAGGCACATCCAAGCTACTAACACCCCAAAGGTACTTGTGAGTAAGGATCCTAGCCCACATCACCTCCAATATAACTTAGTAGATAAAACCTGACTAATCAACCCAGCTAGTCGGAGACCAAGACCTCCTCTTGCTTCAGTCTACAAACAGAAATCCATCTGACCAAGCTCCATTTTCAAGAGAGAAATTTACTTGACCACATAAATTGGCGAGCAAGAACATCAAACTCCTTAACAAGACTAGAGGGGGTAACTTGCACAAAGAATATGTAAATAGGAAGAGCCTACACCACTGACTTCAAAAGGGTCACCCTTCCAATAGATGAAAACCATCTACGGGTCTAATGACTAACCCTCTTGTGAAACTTTTCCAGAATATCCTACCAAAACCCTTTGCGTTTAGAACCCACACCAAGAGGGATCCCCAAATAGACCAAAGGAATAGAACCAATTTGAAATCTAAGAATATGAGCAATCCTACCCTAAATAAGTTGAGGAGTGTTAAAGAAAAAGATAGAAGACTTAGCCTCATTAAATTTTTTGCCCCAAGGTAGCTAGATAAGTATCCAAAGTTTTCTTAAAATTAACAACTTCATTTATTCTAGCTAGACCCATCAAAGCAGTATCATCCACAGATTGGAGGTGAGAATAAGGAGGTAAGCTATTGCACTAGCTCCAACCATGGATTATCCCTTGATGAACATGAGATTTACTAAATCTACCAAGCCCCTCAGCCATGATAATGAATAAATAAAAAGAAAGAGGATCCCCTTGCTTAAGGCCCTTAGAAGCACACAGCAACTCAAAAGGTTCACCATTAATGAGAACAGAGAAGGGGGTAGAAGTAACGCAACTCATGACCCAATTGACCCACTCACCACCAAACCCAAAAGCTAATGGGATCTCTTGCAGAAAGGTCCATTTAACTCTGTCATAAGCTTTTTCCATATCTAACTTAATGAACAATGCCTTATCCTTGGACGTCACCATAGAATGAATGGCCTCCATAGAAATTGCAATTCCATCAAGAATCTGTCAGCCTCAAATAATCCACCTTGTTCATCAGAAATCAAAACTTTGAGGCATAACTTAAGTCTATATGCAATCAGTTTAGTGAAAATTTTATAAACCACATTACAAAGGGCGATGGGTCTAAATAGTTCCAACATCTTGGGAATAAGAGCCAAAAAAGTAGAGTTCATAGCCCTTAACATTTGTTTATTTCTCTATGACTCCTAAACCACATCTACAAGATCCAACTTCATAATCTCTCAAAACTCCTCAAAAAATTCAACAGGAAAAGCATTTGGGCCTAGGGATTTGCCTTTTTCCATGTGAAACACTACTTCTTCTCATTCCTAAAGCACAATGGGATGCAGTCCAAAATAGTAATTTCATCTTCCCCTACTGGGGAAGAGTCCTCCGTAAACCTAGAAAAAAAATACTGAGAAGCTTCTCAAGAAATATCACCTTTTGAGGAAATTTGAGCACCTTTTGAGGACACCAGAGAGGTAATGAGGTTGCCATTTCTTCTAGCCTTTACAAAATTATGGAATAAGCTTCTTGGAGTCAATCAATACGTGACTTTTGCTTCTAAAAAATCTCTTCACGAAGTTCCCATTCTTCCAAATCCTTAACAACCGAGGTCTCCTCTCTACTCAAATCCAAGGTAAGACCCTGATCTCAAATTAGATAGGCGATGATATAAAGATGAACTTGGGCATCCAATTTGTTGGAGTGAAGGTTGACAAAGCATTGTGTATTCCACCTCTTAAGCTTATATTTAACATATTGCAATCTTTTGACAAAAGAATACATAGCCCTTCCATAAGCAGGCTTCCCCTCATATTACCAATCGGTCATTAAATCCTAGAGAGATAGATCCCACAACCACATAAGTTGAAACTTAAAAGAAGGGTGATCGACCAATGACTCGAAGCTCTCCAATCCAAAATCTCGAAGCTGGTAGTCCATCTATCTCCCATCCAGAAGAGACAATAAATCTATCAAGTCTTTTTGAAATTGCATCTTCACCACTTCTTTTATTGTTCCAAGTGAAGATGCCATTATTCGACTTTACATCAATAACATTCAAAAGATTAATATTAGCACTAAGGAGATGAGTAGAAGGATCAATCCTGACTAAGCCTCCTCTTTTTTCCTCTAAGTTGAAAACTGCATTGAAATCACTAGCCTTAATCCAAGGGAGAAAGGGCACCAAAGATCAAAAAATATCTAATATGATCCCAAAGTTGGACTTACCCAAGAGATCAGTAGGAGAATAAACATTAGTAAAAAGGCAAATTTCACCTAAATCAAAACTAGAGGTAACCATAGAGATAGAAGAGTGACTCAAAATCCACTGTAGAGGGACAATCTTCCTTGGATCCCAAAAACAGGCCACCCACCTGAACTTCCATGGGTTCTGATACACTAACAAGAACTAGGAGGCTAGATTTTAGGAGCTCTATTTAACATACCATCCACTATCAACTTTGTTTCCTAAATAAAAACAATGTCAGAAAAATGATAATCAACCAGATCAAGAACAACCTTTTCTCTAGGGATGATGTTCATACCCCTCACATTCCAAGATAAAACAAGCATTTATGAGATTAGGAGAAGTGAGAGTCAATGGTTTTCACTGATCCAGATTCCACCAATGTATCACCAATAAGCTTCACCTTCTCCCAGTCTGTCTTATGACCAATTCTCAAGGATTTCTTCGAAGGCCCCTTTTTAAGTGGTTATTGTTGCAATCCCAAGGTCTAAGAGGCCCTACTAATCTTCCTAGAGTCCAAAGCCTTTTTCATTAGAGTAGAGACTTAGGCTACCAATGTACCACCATCTTTCAACACCACCTTCCCACTTGGCTTTGGCTCTTCTAGAATCTGGGGAGGTAAGTTTGTGTCCATCTGTCAAAGTTGTCAACCCTCCATAGACAAATTTTGATTTTCATTATGTTTATCCTTTGTAATGTCACACCCAATGACATAACACCTGAGGATAACTCCATAGGAATTCCCTCTTCCTAAGTCAAGTCATCCAGAACATTGAACCAATTAAAGTTCCCATCACTTTGTCTATCCTTCAAAGTTATTTTTTGTCCTCTCCCCTTATTGAGAGGTTTAACAAGAATGAAGCCCTCCTTATCTATAGTCCCATGAGGAAAGGGAGTCTTCCCTTTATCCCCCTTAGGGATAGAATTGGAGGGAGTATAAGTCACACTCTTTTTTGGATTAGAACGAGGGCACTTCCTTTGTAAATGCCCATACTCATGACAGGTACAACATTTGAAGGGAAGTGTTTCATAGTCCAACTATTGAATCCATGAAGAGGATCTAAGCAAATTTCAACTAAATGTAGTAACGGTTTATTTAAGTCAATTTCAACACAAATGCGAGCATAAGAAATTGCCTTCCTGTCTTGAGTTTGAGTAGCAGAGCCAACAGGTTTTCCTAGCTAAAGAGCAATCGAGTGATGAATATCACTCTTCCAGAACTAAAGCGGAAGCCAAGGCAGGCGAACCCAAATGTGGACCCTCGAGGGAAGCTCTTCAGTAGAGTTAAACCCCATATGCTAGGGTTTGATGAAAAGCCCAACCAGATTGTAAAAATATTGACCACCTTCAAATGCTCTATTCTGGTCTGTTATGCAAAAGAAAACAACTTAAAAATAATTGTTAGTTGCTTCCAAGATCTTCATATCTCCTTTAGGGTTCCAAACACACCAAGCCCAAGATTCTAGAACCAGTAAAGACAATCGAAGTCCCATAAATTTGCAAATAAGAGCATGATTATTCCAATAAGAAACGTCATCTGAGATTCTCTCTGGCTGGATCACCAAAAATGGGCAATCCATGCTCCTCTACAGATATCCATTAACTTTCTTAATTTTGGTAAAACCTTTGCACCCCTCTCTAGGTGAGGGTTTGTTTTGATGCTCCAAATCACTGGCATGTAGAGAGGAGTAGGGATTCGAGGTATCCATAGCCCCAGAGATCACCAAATCTTGAGAAGCATCTTGATCTGTCATGCCAAGGACAAAAAGAAAAACACAAATCCAAAGGATAAAAAATATCAAAGAAAAAATGAAGGCCCTCCACACACTGCAAACTAAGGCCAAAACACCACAGAATCACAAAAAAGACCAAGCTTCACCCGCAGCCTTCAAAAGGCCCAACAAACAGCTCCAACAAAGCAAAGAAAGGACAAAAAACAAATACAAAACCCACCCAAAAAAAACCTCTACACAAAGGCCACACACAAACCTCCAGCCACTGCCTTAACCCTGACACTCACCACTTATAGAACCCCAGACACCCCACAATCATCCCTCATGCAAACACAAAGAAACAAAAATGCAGGCTCAGGGTTTCACCTAACCCGCATAGCAAATCACCCACCTAGCAAACACAATCGCCATCCATTACATCATTGATATTATGCGTGTATACACAAATAAATGTTGCATTCAAATTAAGAGAGTCTTGTTAGCATGCTATTATAATCCATACTTTGTTAAAACATGATTTAAGAAAAAAGTTATAATTAATTTTAATTTTAATTTATATGATTAATAAAATAAAAATTATTATCATCTCTTATATAAAACAATTTCAATTTGATATAAAAAAATATTAAAAGCAAATCTAAATTCTCCATATATTAATTAAATTTGAACACTTTTAATGTTATTTCATTTCAAAATATAAATATTATAAATATGTATGTTGAGTATTGATGAAAAAATAAATTATTGATAAAGACTCTTCACAAATTTATTAAATCCAAACAATAATTTGTCTAAATTATTTTTTATATTCACTATCGTAGAATCTGGAGGTGTCCTCGCCGAAGCGAGTTAACACAGCGAACTCAAGACCATGGGGAGCATACCCATGCCTTAAGTTGCGATCCACAACCGAGCGAGCTAAGGCCGAAGCCCTTGTTACGCCAAAGGCATTCCCTATATGAGATTGAAGAGCTCATTTTGTTCATCAACGGTCTACAGTTATGGAGAGATTAAGCAAGAACATTGCATCGTCTATGGCCATCGATTGATTTCCGTCAAATTTGCATTGCTATCAGTTCATCTTCGTCGGCAGTTTTATTCCGGGGGCTGTTTACCGTTTGTTATTATCGGTTTGCACATTCAACTAAATTAGTACCATCGCTATTATTACTCTACCAAGACTATCAGGACCGACCAACGATAATTGATGGCAGTGGTAGGTAATTTGATTTTTCTTCATACTTTTCACTGTTTTCATCAGGTTATGACATGAACGCTTTATTCACCACATCGAGATAAGGCCACATACACTGTTTTCTATATAGTACTACTATGCAGCCTCCAACAAATGGTGTTATCATTGTGTGTGATTAATTTGAAGAGGTAGGTGAAAATTATGAATTAAAAATACTTTTAGTACAGAATGTCTGCAATAGTTAAAAAAAGGAATGTGATTAAATTCACGTGAATATGTTTATTTTCATTGTTACTAAAATCACCGTGGAAACTCGCCATTCAAAGAACTAAATGTAATTACTTTGATGGTTTGTTTTCCCTTTGGTGTTGTTCATATTTATAAATAAAAATTTTTGAATTGACATGTTATTTGTTTTACATGTAGAATTTTACTTTTAACATTTTAATTTTATCTTTTTACATGTAGCTTTTATAAATAATTATTATTTGTTTAGTTTTAGAAATAATTTATTTAAATTTGTTTTTTTTTATTTTTTTGTTTATTAATTTTTAGATATTTAAGTCTATATTATTAAAATAATACATCTAATATATTATTACTTATTTGTAATAAAAATCTTTTAATTATGAATTTTAAATTTAAAGACTTTACAATTTAATTCTAATTTATTTATTTTAATAATGATTATTAGTATATTATAATATAATAATGAGTGATATTATGATCATATGACAAATTTTCATAATATTATTATTTAAGTTTTTACAATATATATAGATAAATAATAGAAATTGTTTATAAATATACTTATTTTGGCAAAAAAAAATATTAATTATCATAATTATTCATATGAGGTTAAATATATAATTTTGAATTAACATGTTATATTTTAAATAGGTATAATTTTAGTTTTAACATTTTAACTTTGGCTTTTTACTTGTACCTTTTATAAATTAAAATTTATCTTTTTTTATCATATGATAACAAAAGATAAATAGATAAATAATAGAAATTGTTTATAAATATTCTTATTTTGGCAAAAAAAACATATTAATTATCATAATTATTCATATATATATATATATATATATATATATGAAGTTAAATATATAATTTTGAATTAACATGTTATATTTTAAATAAGTATAATTTTATTTTAAATTGCTAATGTACTATGTATTTGTTGTATAGTATAAATATTATATATTTTGGTAAATTATTAATACAAATTTTTTAATTTAATGTAATTAACATTTTAACTAACAAAATCTTATGATAGCTATTGATCCAGTATATTACTTTTTAATCAAGAAGATATTTATTTTTCCTCTCTTCATTGGGATCACAGAGATATTTTATTCAGGTAGTTGTTCATTTAAAGAAAACAGATGTGACTTAGGAAGATGGTTGGTTTGCATTTAATAGGAATGCTTAACCGACCTGGGAGTGCTACAAATATTTCGGTGTTCCTGTATTTTAACAATCACTTATTTTACTTGTAATTTCTGAGTTTTTTACAGTGGTATGTGTATTATACTTTGTTTTCTTTGTTCATCCTATTTATTTAGTTCCTCTTGACTATAAATTGTTTTCCTAACTAATTAATTTGGGGATGTATTGTTTTCAGCTTTGCATTCGTCCATCAAGTTACTTGTTAGGCTATTGTTACACTTTGCCACAAGTATTTTCCATGACTATTAAACTTTATATATGCTATTGTTACATTTTGCCATCAAACAAGTATTTTACCTTCTACGTTGCTGAAGTTTTTATGCTCAGATTACTTATATTTATGTGAGTTTTTCCATTTATTTAGAGTGACCCTTCTCTTTACTGTACCCTATTGTATTTCTTGGCTTAGACCTCTTTTTAATTAATTGAGCCCTTCTCCTTCCGCCCAGCAAACTGCCACACATTATATTAAAACACATGATAGATTCTAAAAAAAATGTTGTAAGAAAGAAATGGACACGATTTCAAAACATTAATTATTTTATCACTTTACAAAAAAACAAAATAAAAAATCTCATCCGAGGCTGCTCACATTCTAACTGTGCCTTTTTCCCTCAAACCATACTTAAGAGTTGAATCATCAATAAGAGCTATTTCCCTCACTGTCTCTCTTGCATTTATTAAAGAGCTATTTCCCTCACCGTCTCTCTTGGATTTATTAAATCCCTTTCGATCCCCTTGATTATCTTGTCGGCCTCCTTTGAATCCTTTACTTTTTTTATTACTCGACCAATACTTGGGAACTAGGGTTTCGCTTGTTGATGTAGCTCGTGGTCATCATCAACTCGTAGCTCGTGGTCATCATAAACTCCAAGTGTAGAAAGGCGGAAAATGGTATCATCCAACTCGGCATGCTCTGGATCAATATCCCACTGCTTTGTCTCCCCTTGTTTGTAGGAATTTTCTTTGGCCCCCTGTCCCTACAATCCCTTGTCCTCAAAACTTGGAGAAACCCTAGCAAAAACACATCTCCCTATCAAACAGTGGTTAAATTTCAACAGATCCAGCTCATATTTAAGATGACCTATGAATAGTTTTCCTCGGATTTGCTCTCTGTCATTGTATTTTTTCTGGCTAACAAACAAATAAATGCTTCTCTACAGGCTGCTGATCCCCTATGGTACTCCTGAGGATTATTTCGAGGTCTGTGATATCACCAAAAATATCAATTCACCTCCACCAGATGCTACACGAACTTTCCCAAAGGCACACCAGACATTATAGGCATGTTGTACATGGCATCTTCCAAGTGTGCACCAAACTTTACATGTTCTTCATCACGAACTTTGTCGGGGTTTCAGACACCTACATACCAAACAATGAAGGTCCATCAATCACAAGACATGGTACTGCCAAGTGCTAATATTTTATTCTGGCCTTTACCCAAATTCAACCATTATATTTCAATGTCACTCAACTCAATTACCCGAAGGTGAAGTTCTCGTAGAAGAGAAACTGTTTCATTTCCTAGGTCATCACAGCTTCGTAACATTATCAGATTTAATTGTATAATCATGGTTATTGCTTAGGCAAAGCTATTGGAAGATTCCCCTGAGAGTATGCCATTTACTGATCGCAAGGATAAATATACTAATTTTTGCTTCACTTTTAATATATCGCCTAGGAATTATACGTCTTTCTCCGATTAAATCTCGTCTCTTCTTTAATTGTATTATTGCTTCTGCTCCATCAATATTCCATGCCCAGAGGAGTGCACTAGAAATCCTATCTGATTCATTATTTCATACAGTCGTTGATTCTTCAATGTAAACAATAAAATTTAGGGTGTTTTTTAAAGACTGATTTGTCTACAGAATGTCAATTTTTAAATTCCTTTTGGAACATACTACGTAGCTTTTTAACTTCGGCAGTCTCGTATAGAAGATTTTACAACTTCGAGTATGAATTTTTTCCGTTACTATGTTGACTTTCACAAAAAATGACGGATTTTAGAGGGTTTAAAAAAAGAACTAGCTTTCTGTGCCTCCAAGTCCTCTTCCTGCTATTTTCACCCTGGCTAGGGTTCTGGCTACCACTCACAAATATACAGAGAAATTTCATCGAATCTTAGTTTATTCTAGATACGAAAATAAGAAATTCCACTTACCTGTATTGAGGCACTAAATAAAAAAAGATAAAAAAGAGTTTGATAAATCTGAACAAAGAAACAAATATCTATTGGCATCAC
Source organism: Cryptomeria japonica (assembly GCF_030272615.1). Lineage (NCBI taxonomy): Eukaryota > Viridiplantae > Streptophyta > Pinopsida > Cupressales > Cupressaceae > Cryptomeria > Cryptomeria japonica. The sequence continues at coordinate 519,600,700 of NC_081413.1, forward strand.
ATAAAACATACTATCTATACCTAATTTCTACACCCTTGACATATCCTCATCTGAATAAAAAAGCATTACAAACTGTAAGAACGGAGGGCATTAGATTTAAAGCAAACCTACGTGAATTCTAAGAGTATACAAAACAACAAAGAGCTTTATAATCCGAAGGATCTCATTCAGACTCTCACGTTTAACTGGCTTCTAAGCCACCGGCTTCTAAGCCACTCGTCAATGAATGCCCAGTTGAACACAAGAAAAGATATTTGTTTGAAAAGAGTAAAAGGGCTTTCTTGTCTGCGGTGTTCTTTGTTCAGTCTCCCTCATTCATTATTCCCATTACTGTTGACAAATTTAAATGGACAGTGAGAGAAGGGAATGTGATGTTAGTGCTAAATTTATGTTTGGTTATCAGACATTATGTGCTTCTAGCCTAATAAAGTAAAGGGCTACAAGTAAAGAGTAATGAGGAAGTGATGACCCAAATATAATGGAGTAAGGCTAACGTATTGATGATTCTGGAGATTAAATTTCCTTTCCAACTTTTAGGGTTAGAGTGCAGCAGGTACCTGTAGGGAGAGCAACAAGTTACAAAATTCAGCATAGCGAGATGAAAAGTAAAAGGAAGCTGTGAAAGAGACTACATCTACCAAGAAAATGTGATGATCAAACAACTTGTTATAGCTGTTAAACCACAGAGGAAAAGAAGAAATAGTGAATGAGAGCAAAAGAATGTGAATTAGCATGAGATTGGAAGAGAAAGGCATGAAAATGTAAACGTTTCAAGACAACAAACATTAGAGGTGCCAAGAGCACAAACATTCGATCCAATAAATCTTCTGATGTAGATAAAAACAGAGAAATTGAATCAGAAAAATAGATGACAATCAATATAGAAATTACAAAAATGGTGTAGCAACAAAGGCCTACCTACGCTGAAACGGGAGCTTTGTAATAATGTTAAAACAACTCTAATAGGGATGTATGAAATGTTTTGGACATGTCTTGGATGTGGAACTCCAGAAGCGAGTTCCCCGAGAATACCAGCATCCTCCACCTTTCACCACATGCAAACAACCTAAGTGCCATATCCACGGTTGAGAAGACAACTATATAGGTTTTTAAAAATAATTTTTTGCTGAATACGGGACAATGAGGCTATTATTATTAACTACTTTATCTGTGCCTTTAGTAAATGACAGTAAAAAGCTAAATAAAATTTTATTAGAATTCAGTTTTAGTTTTAAAACTTTAATTTAATGTAAGTTTTTTTTAGATTAAACTTGATATTATATTTATAATAAATTTTATGTCAGGTTCATATTATATAAATATAATTAAATAATATAAAGTTAAAATAATAATTAAGAATTAGATTTTAAATTAAGTTTATTATTGTTTTTTATTATTAAAATTTTAATAATGTAGATTAAGTTATAATTGTAATTACAATTTTTTTTTATTAGACTAAAATCATAATTATATGAATTAGAATTTGCTTAATTGGTTTGAATAAGATTTAATGTTGTAAATTAGAGTTACTATTTAATTATAATTATAATCATAATTGATATTATATAAATTATTTTATTATTAATTATTTATTTCTTAGGGTTCTATATATATAAAATATGTTTCTAAATTATCAATTGTTAATTCAAATTTAAACATAATTATAAAATATTTATAATTATTTGATTCAATTATATTATATATTATGATTGTGATCCTAATTATTAATTATCTTAAATTATAAACTCATGTATTGATGAAAGGAATGAAGAAAATTATTTTTGCAACCAAATTTATATGTGACTAAAGAAATGCTCTATTGGCAAAAACGAAACCTAATATTAATGTTTCTAGTGCATCACATCAACATCTATAAAACAAATTATACGAAAGATACAAATAATTTTCTCTCTCCCTCCCTCTTTATCTAATTATATATATCTCTCATTTTCTGCATCTCTTCCTCTATATCTATTTATCATTATCTCTATATCGCTATTTATATCTCTCGATCTCTCAAGTTCCCTCTCCCTCTCTATTTATTGTGCATCTCTCTCTCTCTCTCTCTCTCTCTCTCTCTCTCTCTCTCTCTCTCTCTCTCTCTCTCTCTCTCTCTCTCTCTCTCCCTCCCTCCCTCTCCCTCTCTAGATATTTATAAAGTTTATATTATTAAAATAATACATCTAATATATTCCTATAAAAAAAAATCTAATATATTAATAATTAAATTAAATATGAATAGTTAAAACAGATAATATATTTATTTGTATATATTATATACTTTTAAATACAAATAATAATTATATATATATATATATATATATATATATATTCATGTAGTATTAATAGATTAATTAATACTACAAAATATATCACTCCTTATTTCTCCCTTTATATATATGTGTATCTCTATCATCTTTATCTATACACCAGTCCTCTCTCTCTCTCTCTCTCTCTCTCTCTCTCTCTCTCTCTCTCTCTCTCTCTCTCTCTCTCTCTCTCTCTATAGCTTAATCCTCCCTCTTTATATCTTTCTCTAAATCTTCATTCCCATACCATTATTGATCATCTTCTCTATCTCTATGCATTTACACCTCTCTCTCTCTGTCTCATGCACTCTTCCCTCATCTATCTCTTCCTCTTCTCATCCCTAACTTTCCCCCTCATCGACCCCCTCTCTCCCACATCCATATTACAAAATAAAATGAAACTTTTGGTCATAAAACCTACTTATCATTTAATATATTTATTTGTATATATTATATACTTTTAAATACAAATAATAATATATATATTTTCATGTAGTATTAATAGATTAATTAATATTACAAAATATATCACTCCTTATTTCTCCCTTTATATATATGTATCTCTATCATCTTTATCTATACACCAGTCCTCTCTCTCTCTCTCTCTCTCTCTCTCTCTCTCTCTCTCTCTCTCTCTCTCTCTCTCTCTCTCTCTCTCTCTCTCTCTCTCTCTATATATATATATATATATATATATATATATAGCTTAATCCTCCCTCTTTATATCTTTGTCTAAATCTTCATTCCCATCCCATTCTTAATCATCTTCTCTATCTCTATGCGTTTACCCCTCTCTCACACACTCTTCCCTCATCTATCTCTTCCTCTTTTCACCCCTAACTCTCCCCCTCATCGACCCCCTCTCTCCCACATCCATATTGCAAAATAATATGAAACTTTTGGTCATAAAACCTACTTATCATTTTGATTTGTAGGTTTAGTTTTACTCACTTTGTTCAAAGGATTGCAATTGGAAACAAAAGTTATTAGAAACTATCACTTCTCCATTCACACTCTTCTTGCATGCATAACATCATTCACTAAATATCATACTAATAGACCTAATGTGATACACAAATATATTTGTACAAAAAGATCCATTTATTTCCTTACTACCTTTCCACACCTCTTCGATAGAACTAGTGCATAGGAACATTTTAATAGTTATTTCCATTTTAAAAACTTATTTTGAATTTGAAATTTTAATTTTTCATAGTTTAATAACATGGAGAATCAAATTTATTTGATACTTATACATTCTTCAAATTTACTCCTATCAGGAAATGGCCGAAGATACAAATTGTGATGGTATCACTGAACTGCTTACTGGAGATACAACCAAAAGTATTGAAAACCCTTTATTGGCAATGGATATCACAACCATGCCAGCAGAATCATGTTTTTCTGTGAATAAACCAGATTGTCTTGCAACTGATGTCCAAAATCTTGCTTCAATTGTGTCCACCAGCTGTCATGATATTGTACATAAATTCAAACTTACATGTCAATCAACACCTCTTGTGGAAGAATTGGATATTGAAAAACTTCAGGAGACGATGTCAACATTCCAAGCCAGTTACGCTAAACTAGATGGGCTATTCACTTTCCTTAAGGAGATATACTGTCACCGACACTATTCAAGTGATAAAGAGTCCTCTGTCTCCTTTTTCATTGATGCATATGAGGCATACTTAAAAAAAATGTGATTAGCTATTTTAGCTTCTCACAATGTAAATACCGTAATCATATATTTGCGCTACAACTATCAGTACAGATACTAAAAAGTAAGTAAACAAACTTCTATTTTGATATTATGTGACCTACCTAATCTATCAGTGGAAATTATCGACATAAGTTAATGAATAAACTTTTATTTTGGTAATATGATTCTTTGAGCTTCAACCACTCATTCATTTTAGAAGTAGATGTTTTTTACTTACAATTTTAAAAAGTTTACTTCATAACTTTATTTTTTGAACTAAATAGTGTAATAATAGCTTAGATGAGTTGTATCACAAGGAATACTTTAAAAAATATTTGTTATCATTATATACTCTCCATCTTTTAAAAATAGCTTAGATGAGATGCGTTAAGTTTGATGAACTTTTCTTTTAAACATAGCTTACCAAGGAAACAAAGAGTTATATTATTGTTTATAAAGATAATTAAAAAATAGGAAAGATTGGTGCATAACTTCAACAACTGTTCAAACACTTTTTTTTTTTCAAACAAACCAATCTTAACTTGAATACTACTTTGAAGACTTCTTTTTTTAATACTACATTTGTAGAAAGAAAGAAAAATTAACAAATTTCAATTTATATAAACAAACATGCTATTCCCACTCAATTTCAATTTCATGTTGACCGCAATTTCTTTGTCGCAACCTAATTGTCCTATTTCAACTTATTCACAGGCCAACATCTTCCACTCAGTTTGAATTGAATGATGGCAACATTAATTGCAAATGCCATAGCAGACATTCTTGCAGGCATGTCTCTTGTTGACCCTTCTTTACAAGTTATGGCAATACATTCCATTCAACAACCTCATTCTACAAATGTCAAATACCGCCTACAACTCTCTGATGGTATGCACACCCATCCAACATTGCTTCCTGACCAAATGAACAGTCTTGTTCTAGAAGAAGCTTTAGTCACGGGTTCTATTCTCTGCCTTATAGAATATTCTTGCAAGATATTCGACAAATACACGTATGTCCACATTTTCCAATTTTTTTTTGTATTCTTATTTCTTCTTATAGACCTCCTCACTAAATAAACATCTCATTTTATTGCAGGGATATTATAATTCTTAGCTTGGACATAATTTCAAATACTGCAGCTATCATTGGATCTCCAACTCCACTCCTTCAAGCTATTGCCTACCTTCCATCAAATAGTTCTGAAGACCCATTGAACCCTTTCCCAATTATTCCCATTAAAACATTGACCCCATATCACAAACAATGGTCCATTGAAGGTCGAGCATTAGCAAAAACCCCTATTCACAATTTCAAAAATGTAGGACGTGATGGGAAAGTTTTTGGATTTGATTTTGTAGACATGTTAGGATCTGAAATACATGTGACTTGTTTTAATGAACTTGTTGATAGCTTTTACCATGTTATTCACTCTGGTAGTCTTTATGTGATCTCCAACGGTCGTATTAAAGTGGCAAACACAAAATATAGTAGCTCCACAAACCCTTTTGAAATAATCCTCCACAACTCTTCCACAGTAACTCCTACCACATGCATAGACTCTACCGTACCCAAGCATAGCTTCCACATTAAGAGCATAGATTCACTACAATCATTTCCTATTAATGCCCTTGTAGATGTCATTGGAATAGTTTTATCAATCTCCCCTACATCAACCATACGTAAAAGAGATGGCACTGCGACAATAAAGTGTACTGCTACAATCATAGACATGTCAAGTTGTACCATAGATATTACATTTTGGGGTCACTACTATCAAATCGAGGGCAAACAAATATTTGAAATATCCCTAAAACCGAATCCTCCTATTCTTTTGATCAAGTCTGGCCATATAGTATCTTGGAATGGAAAATCACTTGATACTATCTTTTCAACTACACTTTTAATCAATCCAGATTTGTTGGAAACCACAATATTACAAACATGGTATGCCAAGAAAGGGGTTGACGAACCCTACATTTCATTGTCACAAACCAACCTTTCCCCCCACACATTTGAAAATCCAATAGATATTTCATCTATTACTGATGAAAGCTTTCCTGGCCAAAAGAATGTATGTGTGAAGGCCACTATTACAAAACTTTACTTAGACAACTTTTACTACCTATCTTGTCCACAAGTAGTGGACAAAAAAAAATGTAAGAAAAAAGTTGTGCAAAGTTCACCCAACACATTCCAATGCCCAAAGTGTTCTACTGATCTCTCTAAATGCGATTTTATCTAAATGCTTAAAATGGACTTGCAAGATGAAACAGGTGAGCTTCTTAAAGTTACTGCATTCGAAGGACCATCAAATACCTTGTTGAGTGTTGCTGCAGAAGATTTCCAGCTACTTCTAGCAAAACCTAATGTTGTGGAACCTATATTGAGCAATGTTATTGATTGCAAATTTTTCTTTGATCTCAACATCAAAATGGTTCCATTTGCTGGCCAAGAAACACAAAGCATTGTTATTATAGCCATTAAGCCTACCTAAAAGCTACATATAATACTGTTCATGGATGTGTATCCATTTTGTATATCTTTTTCGATAATATGTATTTCACTTGTCCATATATGAAAGCATTTTGTATATCTTTTTCAATATTATGTATTTCACTTGTCCATATTATGTTTACAGTATTATGTCGTCATCATGTATTGTACTTAGTCATGTTACTTCAAAAAATGCTTTTAAATATACTTAAATTTACACAATACAAAAAATCATATATAAATCAACATATGCTGTATTTTTTTCATTTATGATCAAAATTTATTTATTCAAACAATTAATCTCACAATTTTCTTTATAATGGTTTCATATGCTATTTCACATTACACTAGCACTTATTTTGGTATATAGAAATTTTTCTTAATTTGTTATATATTTATATGTTAAAGATTTTCATTCACAGATATATCATATACCTTTCATTCTCAACACACTGTGCCATGGAAATACAAAATGATACAGTGGAAGAAAGACGTGCTCATCGAAATCAAATGCAACGCGCAAGGTACCATGGAAGGAAAATCATTCTTAACAAAAGAAGAAGAGAAACTCGACACTTTTTAGCTGGACAACCCTCCACATCCACAGTATCGTCTCCCCACTTTCCACCCCATGTAGAAACACATGTACCCCAAATCCAACATACAAATCAAGCTACCCCAATTGCCGAAATCCATAGCTCCCCAAACTTTTGTCAAAAATATTGCATCGCCAGAAACAACTTTCGTTTGAAATTGGACAAGCTTTCAAAGATTTCAACATGTCTAATATGTTTCAAGAGATACCTAGGAATTAAAACTAAAGAATTTAATGGAAAAAATACTTGCTACAGATGCACAACAGAAAAAAATGGACACTGCTACTCAAATTGGAACAACATGGACCCTGGTGAGCAGCCTCAATGTTTGCAAATACTAACTCAAGTTGAGGAGATGTTGATAGCAAGGATTAGCCCTGTCCTTCAAGTTACCTATGCAAGAGGAGGCCAACTAAAATATAGTGGCCACACTATTTGTTTTCCTCAAGATATTTCTTCAATTGCATCCCACTTGCCTAGGCATATAGATGGATTGGACATGATAATAGTAAACAAAGCAAACAGTGGCCAACAACAATACAACTTCTATGTTAGTAGAGGATGTGTGCATGAGGAATTAAAATATAAGATTTGTTATGACCCATACTACAAAGATGTACAATTAGATGAATTAGCATTGTCATCTTTACCCATTAACCCCACTAATATATCTGACCTACTATATGCGACCACTTCAAATCCTGATCCCATTGACCTAAGTTTCATGCAAGAAGATGTTACAGAGGATGGTCCATTGATAGAGAACTTGCAAATGACTGATTCATTTGTGGCAAATCTTCCACCTGCACGTCGAGAGGTCGAAGAAGTTCGTGCTTTACTACAACTAGGGCAAGGACGCCCAACTCTTGTAGTTAAATGGCCACCCATTTCCCCATCTCCTATAAATGAATACACTATTGAAGGATTGTTTGTAATGTCATTCCCCACTTTGTTCCCTAAAGGTATAGCTGCATTCAAATAACCAAGTCTTAAAGAAGTTAAGCTACATGAGTATGGTCTCCATCTTTTAAGATACCATGATAATAGATTTGGTCAACACCCAAGGTTTAGGTACTTCATATTGAATATACTAATGCGTCATAGAAGTCAAGCCACCGCATCTGTATTTGTCCACAAACAACTTGATGATTCAATGCCTATAACAATTTTTGACCTTCCACAAAGATTAAAGGACTTGCTTGATGACAAACTAGCAGATCAACTAATGTGCTTTAGCTCGTCAATTCATGGAACTAAACCATTCTGGAATCAACGTAGAAGGGAACTTATAGACATGGTCATCCAAATTGGTTGTCCAATGCTATTTTTCACACTCAGTGATGCTGATACAAAATGGCCAGACTTGCATAATATCATGCCAACCACCACACCTACAAATCCATATGCAACTGCTAGGTGGAGATTACAAAATATAGTTCAAAATCCACACCTTACTGCAATGTACATGCATCACAGATTTACTGCATTTCATGAAGAAGTGTTGGAAAAACTTCTTGGTGCAAATGACTATTGGTATAGGTATAATTCTTGCAACCTACTACTTTTACCTTCAGCTCTTACCCTTCTTTTAGTTTTTTTGTTTTTTTCTAAAAACCTCTTTTCCCAAGTATGAATGGCAACATAGAGGCTCTGCACATATCCATGGTTTCATTTGGCTACCAAAAGTGCCTGACATTGGCAAATTACAATGGAATGACATTCAGTCAGTACAAAATGCACTTGCATACATTGATACATATGTCTCCGTGTGGAACCCACGAAGTCATGAATTGAGAAATCAAGTGTTCCACCGATCCATTGTTGACGACCCTTGCTTGATGGACACAAGCATGATAGTATCAAGTGATCCTTCCATTGACTATTGTGAATTGGCCAATTATGTTCAAAGACATACAAAATGTACTATCCAAACATGCCTTCACAAGAAGGGGACATCTCTTCAATGCTGTTATAAAGCCCCTTGGAACATTACAGAAAAATCGTCTCTTTCTAATGATGATAATGGCCAACCTAAGCACACCCCTGCTTGCAATGATGACCGCCTAAATCTTCACAACCCATTTATACTCTCAATATGGAGGGCCAATGTAGATTGCCAACCTGTTCTCTCAATTGATGTTGTGATCAAATATATTGCAAAATATGCTACTAAAGCTGAAAACAAATCAGAAACATACCATGCAATGTTATCTCAAATATCAACCAACTTTGAGTTTGATAAACCAGCTCCTAATGCTTTTCGCAAAATGCTTCTTGACAACCTTGTGGATCGTGATATAAGTGCCCAAGAAAGTTGCCACCTTCTACTAAAGCTACCACTCTCCCTTTATAGTCAAACATTTTTTTCTTTAAATGTGAACCAAGAAAAATTCCAACGTGTACCAATCACATCCACAGAAAGAACCACATATCCAAACTATATTGCATCTTACATGGCAAGACCAATACATTTAGAGAGAATGTCTCTTATCGAAGTAACTCAAAAATGGTTCTTCAACGCATCAAGAAAGTGTGATCAATGGAAAGAGCGAGCCACACCAATCATAGTTCGAGTGTCTCCACGATTCAGAACCATCCCTACAAAGGAAGAAAAATGTTTTCAAGAATTTTGTTGGACTGAACTATTATTGTACCACCCATTCCGCAACATTCAAATGGATTTCGACTCAACAGATGATGAAAATCAAGCACTATGGGAAAGGTTCTCTCACAAGTACAAGCCATGGCATGTACGTTGAACATCTACAAAAGCCGATGAAAGATCTAATCCTACCACTCCTTCAAGCGACACAAAACAAATGCCAGAAAACATCCTCAATGAATGGCAAGTACTGTCAGCTTCATACCCAGGACTTCCTATTCACCTGGATGAACTTGATATGCTTGGCCAACGTGATATTGACTTGAACAATGACTGGGGAGTACATCACTTCAGTCCACAAGAAAAAGAAATAGCTACAAATTTCATACACTCCAATCGCCGAACATTTCAGCCCCATCATGTTCTCCAGCAGCAAAGCCAAAATAACCTATGTATACAACAACAAACGGCATATGATATAGTTATTTCACATCTACATGCTAATAGTTTGCAAGCACCATTGAAAATTATTGTTCAAGGAACTGCAGGCACAGGAAAGTCACACCTCATAACAAGCATAAAATCAGCACTCACAAGATCAGTACCAAATGGCCAATCACCATTATTGCTCCTTGCACCAACAGGAGTTGCGGCATTCAATATACAAGCATCAACAATTCATTCAGCACTAAGAATTCCAATCAAAGAAATGCACCCTCTACAAGGACAAACATTTGGCAAGCTTCCAAGAAAGCATGTACTTCATTCGCTACCTTATAATTGATGAAATGAGCTTCATTGGTCCAAAGTTGATACAACGCATTGATATAAGGTTACATGAGGCATTCCCTGCCCATAACCAGCTCCCATTTGGAGGACGCTCAATCATTATCTTTGGTGACTTGGGCCAACTACCACCTGTCAAAGACATTCCTATGTATGCTTCAACTTCATATGGAGGGACACTATGGCGTAGCTTCATAACAATTATAACATTGAAAAAAATATTTTGTCAAATTGGAGATCAACCTGCACAAATTGCCTTTCGTGCACTTCTCTCCAATTTACGAAATGTAGAACCCACTATTGCAGATTGGCAACTTTTACTGTCTCGAGCAAATTCAACACTTTCCTCTGTAGAGCAATCTTTATTCTTATCATCCACACACTTATTTGCAACAAATGAAATGGTATCACTACATAACAAACGCATGTTGTTGGCAAAGCCTATTGCCCTATCTACTGCAGAACAACTCAAGGAAATCACATGCTCAAATCCTGATGAGGAACAACTTGAATCTAAGATCCTCTTATGTATTGGCCAGGAAGTTATGTTATCTGCCAACTTGTGGGTGGAAACAGGACTTGTCAATGGTGCACTTGGACAAGTCAAAGAAATTGTATATAATGGTGGTGAAAGACCACCTGAACTCCCCTTATTTGTTGTTGTTCAATTCAAAAAATACATAGGCCCAGTTTGGGACCAAGACAACTCAAAAAATATCCCTCTTATTCCAATAAGTCGTGGTCTTCGACGTCAAATACCACTAAAAATGGCATGGGCCTTAACAATTCACAAATCACAAGGGCTGACACTTCAAAGAGTGACAATCGACATCGGCAATACAGATCGTCAAGGGTTGACATTCACAGCAATTTCAAGGGTCCGTGACCTTGCAAGTCTTCGCATACACCCTCCATTCACATTCCAAAGATATTCACGTATACAAAAGAGCCCATATGTTGCTCGGCGAAAACAAGAAGAGGAACAACTGACAACGTTATCAAATGAAAATACTTCTCCAGGTTTTTGCTCTTCAACCCCTTATCACATTGAATCTTCTTCATTTCCCATTCTTTTCTTTACACCAAACAACAATACATGTACACCATTTGTTCAATCCAATAGTGTTTGTCCTTATATGAACTGTGCTTTATAAAACTATATTTGACATATTTATTGTGCTTTGTAACAGCGTGAGAAATTCTAAGCCTTGTTCTTACTGACAAATGAAAAATCTCTACACGGTTACAAACTTGCTTCAAATGGACTGTTCTTTATAAAACTATATTTTACATATTTAATGTGTTGTGTAACATCGTGAGACATTCAAAGACTTGTTATTACTGGAAAATGAAATATCTCTACATGGTTCAAATTGCTTTTCCATTTGATCTAATTTTCATTTATATATATACTACAAAATCTAACATCGCAAACTTTTTTCATTGATTGCAAAGGACCTATTCTATACCATATAATGGTTTTTATGTTATTCTCTTACTTCCCATCTTCTATTCGGCGTACCCATTGCACCCCAAAGTACAATTGCTAGTATAAATTATTTTCCTTAATTTTGTTTGATTTTATATATATATATATATATATATATATATATAGGAGGTTGGCAGCGTTGATATGAGTGCATGCAACGGCTAGTAAGTCACGTTACCTTTTCAAATTAAAATAGAAAACAATTGGTCAACTCCCATGTGTATTAAAACGTGTGAAAGATATGTTACGTCTCCCATGTGTATTGACACGTGTGAAAGATGGGTTAGGTAGAGCTTATTCCGTGTGTTTTCTAGGTATTGATATTGATAGATTCCAACCTTTTGTAAGACCGATGAATGACCTAAGGGATGACCTAATCTTCCATTAACGTCATATCCAACTAACACCACTTTTGATTGCTTTCTTCTCCTTGGGATGACGACATGACACACTGCACTAGGTACTAAAATAAGAAATGTCTTCACAAGTTTCACACTCGATTTTATATTAAGTGGAATCCCAATAGGTACTGCTTGAGCTGAGTTGTTCTCCACTTAGCTTTGTCTACGTAACACAAAGATCTGCCATGCCTTGTGGTATGATCCAAAATATCTTTTAACTAATTGTTGTTCTCTATAGGGGAAGAGCACCAGTAGTCGTCATAGCTAACTTCGCTCCTCTACAGATTTTCAATGGTACAATGGATTTTTTTTTTTTTTTAGTTGTCTTTGTATGCGACTTAACTGCTTATAGCTATTGATCTCGCTTCTGGGTAGTAACGATGCACGCTGTGGAATCAGTTATGCGCACAAAGGTCAAAAAGTACACATTTCAAATTGTCGCTTGATACCTAACTATAGATGTTCCAGTAACCGTCAACTCAAAATCGCTAGTACTTGTTGACAAATGTCCCAATAGTGGTGCACAAATGGAACAAATGTTCCAATAGTTGTGCACAAATGGGCCAATTAATTACAAAAAATGATCGGCTATTGGTACAGAACAAATTTATTAATGGTGTTTTCACTATGACGGCTATTGGGGGGTCAACATGACAATAAGGTGACGGTATTGGAACTATGTTATCTATTGGTGCTCTTCCCCTATCATCTTCTTTTTGTCTGCAATTATTTCATTGGTTTTCTGGTTAGAAATCTTCCACGATTCTTTGATATCTTCAATAATCCATGGTACTAGAAAATAAACCTTTTAGTAAAAAAATCTTTTTGAGTGTAGCTTTAGTATATTAAAAATTGAATTTGTGGTGGTCCATAGTAGTAATTATTTTTTCAATACATAAATAAATTTATTATTTATGTATTGAGATTGTTTTGGTTTTGTGTCAATCACAATATACTTCATTATAAAAGTGTGTACTTGGTAGTGCCAATTGTTATATCATTTAAGAATAGTTGGAATTAAGCTTAGATATTTTATGTTGCTAAAGTGGCTCCAATTTCCAAATGTGTAAAGTGTAGATTCATTCTATATAACCTTGAGTACACAACACATTTGACAAGAAATTTGAGGAATTGTTTTTGGGCTAGGTTTTCTTATGCTTTCTATTTCATCCTAATTTGTGAAGGTCTTTCTCCATATAAATAGTAACTAACTCTTTCTGAAATATTCAATGTATCGATTTATGGAAAACAAAAAAATTGAATTGATAATTATATTAACATTTAGATTTTATATATTTTTGTTTTTCATATTTTATTTATTATATATTTTTCATTTAAATTATTTGTATCTATTTTTGTGAAATAACAATAATATACAAAATGTATTACTAGTAGTTAAATTTATAATTATATTTATTTTATTAAAATGTGAATTATTGTGGAATAACTCTCTCTCTCTCTCTCTCTCTCTCTCTCTCTCTCTCTCTCTCTCTCTCTCTCTCTCTCTCTCTCTCTCTATATATATATATATATATATATATATATATATATATAGCCCTTTTTGTTTCTCTTCACATCTCTTCCTCACACACATAATCCCTATTTCTTCCTCCCCATCTCTATGTCTATATCTCCATCCTTTCCCATCTCTATATATCTCTCCCTCTCTCTCTTTATACCTATCTCCTTATTAATTTTCTCTATCACCCTCTTTCTCTCTTACTCTTTTCTCCTCTATCTCTATCTCTATCTCTATCTCCCCATATCTCTTCCCCTTTCTATTTATATCTCAATACCCCCCCCCCCCCCCTCTCTCTCTCTCTCTCACTCTCTCTCTCTCTCTCACACACACACACACACACAATATACTTCTCTACCTCTATATCTTTGTCTATCTCTCTCCCTAGATCTTTATATCACCATCTATCTATATCTCCCCCTCTATATCTCTCTCCATCTTACCCTCCTTTGTGCCCTCCCTATCCTCATATATATCTTTCTATATCTATCTATCTCCCCCCCTTTATATTTCTATAAATATCTATATCTCTATGTCTCTTTCTCTTCCCATATGTCTCCATCTCTCCCTCTCTCCCTCTCTCCATCTATATTTATCCATCTCTCCTCTCTATTTGTCTCTCCCTATATCTATCTCTCTATGAATATCCCCCTCTCCCCTTCTCTATTTGTCCTTCTATCTTTATCTCTCTATCAATTCATTTGACCGTCTATATTTCTATCTCTTCTTCTCTCTCTTTGTCTATATCTATATATCACTCTATCTCTTCTTGATTATCTCCCTATCTCTCTCTACCTTTATCTATCCCTATACCTTTCTCTTTATCTCAATCTATTTCTCTCCCTCTTTTTCTATCCCTTTATCTTCAATGTCTCTACATATATCTTCCTTTCACCCCTCTATCTATACATATGTCTCCCTCTCTCTATCCATCTATCTCTCTCCCTATGTCTTCCTCTTCCTAGACCTTTATATATGTATCTCTTTGCCTCTCTAGGTATTCCCTCCATACTTGTTCTTCTCTCTCTCCATCTCTCTCTCTCATCAATCTTCATCTTTATCTCTATCTCTATCCCTATCTAGCTCTTTATCTTTATCTTATATCTCTATCTCTATCACTCTTTCCACCCCCTCCTCCTATTGATTCCATGTATTAAACAAATGTATAAAAATAAATAAATCAATTACTTTACTAACTCACCTTTCATACCTATATGGCATACCCATTGCACACCAAGGTGTGATTGCTAGTTTTATTCTTTTTTGGGTACTTGTAAAGAAAGAACCAACACTTTTAAGTTATATTTTATTATTGTATTTGGGTGCCTACATGGTTATATGATTGAAAATGATATAGAGATAGAGAGTTTTGATTAGGACACAAAATTGTCCCATGGAGATTAGAGGTAGGTAAGAAACTTTAAAAATTTTGGGTTCTTGGTGTTAGGAAAAAATGATCAAAGTTTTTGAACAAGTGGAGTATTTTGGAAAGTGTATTTTCTTTTTATGCTTTCTATTATCATTTGATGATGGATCATACATGATTTGAAATTTCGATGCAAAAAATCTTTGACACAATCAAATTCAGAAACATAATTATCTATATGGATTGTGAAAATCCGATATCATTAAGTGTTGAAAGTTGTTTGGGTTTTGAGTTTTGTGTATTAGAATAGAATGGTTTAGTTGGATGAAAATTCTTTGTGAATATTAAATGATTAGAGGAAATGACTATTCATACAAGGAGTGCAAACATTTTTTGATTAGTGGGATCTATTGTAATGATGATCTCAACCTTTGATTATAATTCAAACATTTTAATAGTCAATAGCGAACAAATCACAATCTATAATTTGTTGTTCACATAGAGCATTCAAACTTGGACTCTCATTTGCATATTAGTAATGGCATGATAACCGCAATGACTCCAACTTAAACTCTCACTAATATGAGATGTTCTTTTTTTTAAGAAAAAAAATTAGTGATGGCATAATGACTACAACAACCTCTATTTTCTAGAGAGAGTTGTGTATATGAGACTCCTTCCCCCATTTAAGATCAATGAGAGGTTGAATTCCAAATGACGATTCTTTTTTTCTTCCACCAAATGTGTTAAGCTTAGCAATTCTCTTTGGAAGTCAAAGGCTACTATCCAAGCTCAATTTCTAGTTCTACGAGCATTCTCATGCCTTGTTGTAACCTATTCTCCTTTCAATTCTAACTACTTTGTCGATGAATCTAACTTGAAAATTTGCATATTAGGGAGTAACACCTCTCATTAAACAATCCTTGAATATTTGAATCCTATCATCAAACAATCCTACTTTTCAAGTGGAAACAAAGATGTTCAGATCATGCCTCTTGGAGTTGTTATGGCAGATCTCTTATTTGACCTTTTTTTTGCATTGCTACTCATATAAATATTTTGTATGACTTTATCAAATAACAATGATGTCAAGCAACATATGAATGACATTTTCAATTAGCTAGACATTATTGCATACACCAAGATTATTTATGAGAAGAATAAAAATGATTGCTAAGAATTCAACTATATACTAATCTCAAGTTTCTCAAGGTTGCAAGACTATTTTAAAGTTAATATAGCTACAAGAAGTGGTAGAAATGATCCTTTTTAAGATGACCCTATTTATTAAAATATTATTTTTTTCTCATATAATTATTTTCTAGAGCATCAATAGAAGTTTGAAGTTACAACAACATATACACAAAGTAGTTATATAGTGTATTGCCATGTCCATATGACATTTTTATAATTCTATGAAACATGTGAGTGTTGGGGTTAAGCAAGGAAGAGAAATTGCACTCAAAGTTGGTTCTTATAAAGAACTGATGCCCTCCTAAATGACACAAGGTTAGTCTAAGATCAAAGAACACAAAAACATACAAAACATTAGTGTTAGTCAATCTAAAACTAAACTATGAAGGCATACCAAAAGAGACAAAAAAGACATGCTAATTTATCTAATAAACAAAACACAGATCATGAGACATCTCCAACTGCCTCTTAGCATGGCCTTAGTTTCTTCTCCCTTGTTCCTCTCCTCTCCAAGTTCCAAAATAGTGTAGCTCTCAGTAGCTTTTTGCACTATGGATGCTTATGGAGGATTGAGATTGTAGTATAGCTCTAAATGTGAAATAAAAAACTAATACTAATGCTAAAATGATGTATTTTTAACCAAAAAGACAAGATGTTAGATTGCTTATGCTAAAATGCTCTCTAAAATGTCTATAGCTTAGATGCATACAAGTTTTCAGGATCTGGATTATGAAGAAATGGGCTCTATTTATAGGAAAAATGGAGCAATGGATGGTTGAGATTGAAAGGTTTAATCAAGGGTCAAGCTTGAAAGTTGGGGATCCATGTGCACAATTTGCACCAATGACATGGTGACAAGTGTCAACATAGGGTTGGGTTGAGAGAAGAGATTGGAGGCATTAAAGGCCTGATAAAACCTCATGGTTATCTAAAGGCTAAGGGTCAAGTCTAAATTAAGATTACCCACGGGATTAAGAGTTAATCCAAGGATAAACCTTTGTGCAAATGATTAAGAGATAATCATGGTCAAAGCATTAAATGCTTGATGAGACCCTTGGGTTGGATAGAGGTTGAGTCAAAACAAATGTTTTAACCATGTGGGAAGGTTTGGGTTAACCATTAATGGTTATTGGAGACTTTGTGGATTAAGTGGTTGAAAGTTGGAAGCCTTTAATGGCTATCAAAGACTTTGAGGATTTAAGTGGTTGAAGGTTGAAAACCTTTAATGGTTATCAAAGACTTTTAGGCTTTGAGAAGTGACTCCATTTTGTTTAAGAATGTGACAATAATTAGGGGATGGATTAAGCTAATTAGGAAGGGTTTAGAAGAATCTAGAAGGGGATTAGATTTTGCAAGTGGATTTGGTGGGTGAGGGAAAATAGGATTTTATTTAAAATAAAAATTCATTTATTTCAAAATGTGTGCAAGTTGCATTTGTAGGAAAATGCAAGTGGGGTGGGGATAATGATTTAAATAAATGTTTTATTTAATTTATTTAAAAGAGGAAAAGGGGGATTTAATTAAATAAATTGATTTTATTTATTTAATTGATTGAAATTTGATTTAATTAATTAATTAAAATAAATTGAATAATTTATTTAATTAATAGAAGAATGTTTGGAGATGAATTAATTAAATATTAATTTAATTAATTGATGGTTAGTGGATTTTTAATCAAATAAATACGAAATATTCATTTAATTAAAATGGACAGATTTGTGTGACTACATTTGCCCCTCTTTGAGACGGTGCGGTTTATCGCGTCGTTTCAAAGAAAGAAAAATAGGTGTGAAGAAATGCCCCATAAAATGTAAATTTAATGGGTGGTATGCCCCCTCGAGAGATGGGCCGAAAAATTTCAAAAAAATCGGGCGATCTCTTGAAAAAGAATGAGAAGTGGAGGGGAGGTAGAATAGAAGAAATTAGCAACAACAGTGAAAGAATGGAAGAAAAATAGAGTGAATACGGAGAAACAACAAGCCAGCGAGTACCCTGAGGTCATGCAAGAGATACATAGCAGATGTAGTGTGGGGTTTGGATTGATGCTATACAATTGATCAAAATTGGTTGGACAATCTGGTGCAATCGGTTGAATTGCCCCGGTCAAGTCAAAGCATGACAGTTGATGTCGGTTGGTCGCTTGGACATGATAAAGTCTGAGTAAGTGAATCAAAGTGACCTGATGTGACTTAGACAATTGATGTAATTGCCTGATGAAGTCAAGGTATATGAAGCAAAATACTCGTTGAGACGTAGACAATTGATGTAATTGTCCGATGTGATTGTGTTTGATTGGTTGATCAATTGATAGTGTGTGCGTGTGATGGATGGTTGTGGGGAATCATGGCAACCCCGTTGAGACTAGGCCATTATGATAAATGTCTGATGTAGTCTAGGATTACCATAATCGATTACCTGTTGAGACCCGAAGATACTTGATCAGAGTATCTGTTGATAGTCTAGGTGTGTGTGAGTCGATGTACCTGTGCAGACAGAGTAACTTGCTTGGCTTATTGGATGACTTAGCATAGGAAACACAATCCCTCCTATTTAGAGATGGATGGTGATGAACGTGGCTTGATTGGGTTGATTGAGAAACGATGTAGGGTATATGATGCTGATTATCGAGATGGGGAGGGTTGGGGGGGTTCGATGTTAGAAGAAATGGAGGACCTATGACTCATTCCTATGGAAGAAGAGGAAAATAGAGTATGCATTATTATGACTATGTATGCATGATATGTAGCTATTATGAATGTATGGATGGGTGGAATGCAACGAAATGCAATATATACAGATGAGATGAGATTACGATCCATAGTGCTCGATTTTCATCATTGAGCTTTAAAATGTTGGAAGAGAATACAAGCATCTTGACATAATGATTCAAGATGACCTGAGTATTTCTTACATGGATTTTGATATAGCAAGTTAATACAAGCAACTTGATATAATGGATCAAGTTGACCTGAGTATTGCTTGCGGAACAGACAAGGATTATCTCCGTTCATGCATGACTTGGATCGTCCTCCTTGATCTTAGGCTGATCAGATCCTGAGACAAGTGCATACCGTACTAAGAGATAACTCCTTTATCCAGTTTGGATGAGGTAGGAGGAACCAAAGGAAGAGCATTGTACCTGCAAACAAACAGTATATACATAAAGAATAAAGAATAAGGATCCTTGGTAATGGTTCATGCCCATATGGTCGAGGTATACGCTGTAGTCAGCAAGCCGTAGTGATCTATGACTGCATTTTGCATAAGATCACGTAGCTTGGTGAACTTCCCACATAGACACCATTAGTACATGCCCCAGAACTTCATCGGAAATAATGCGCAAACGATACAAAACAATGCTAAAAGATTCCGATACAGATAAACAAACGATTGTACTCACAAATCAACCAAGTATTTGATAGCCTAACAGAATTTTCTTGTCAAAGAAAATGTCATCTTGTCTTTGTTTTGGTAAGGAAGGATGCATCCTTGTTTTAAAGACAGTTTGGATTTGTTGATGTCGATTGTTTTGGTTTGATTGGTAAATGGTCAGTGTGTGAGTAATGTTTGTCAATGTTTATTTGGTATCTGATCGGATGACTATGTACAAGGTGTTGCCATGTTTTTTTTGTGTGATTTTTGATGGGTTTTGTCGATGTTTTTGGATTTTGTGAATCATTTTTGAATGTTTTTGGTATTTTTGAGAGTCATTTTTGAATGTTTTTGATATTTTCTGATGATTGCCTGAATGAAGAGCGTAATGACATATAAGACAATGTAGAATCCACTTCCATCACGAGGGTAAGGGTATTGCCCCCAGTTTGTAGACCTGACTATGAAAAGGTGGAATGCTAGACGCATGGAGTATTTTCTTAATGACAGATGAATAACAAGCCATGGCTTTGGATGGATGGATGTATGTATGAAGTAAATGTGATCGCAACGAGCCTGAAAGATACTGGAGCCATTGCCTTTATGAGTGGCGCCTGTTTGCCAGGTTTTCACCATCGCACTTACCCAAGGTGCCACCGGAGTGGTTGTTCACCGTTTGGATGCATGATTTTTCTTTACTTTTTTTTTTTTGAATGTTTTTGTATTTTCTTCAGGACATTTTCTGAATGTTTTTGGTATTTTTCTGATATGTAGGGGAGCCTGATGCTCTTGTACACCTTAGGTATAAAACCATTTGAGGTGCATGCTGTTGATTGGATCTGCAAGCGGTTCTCCTTCTGATGTAGCCAACTGATATGCCCCGGACCCGAACACAGCAGTGACAACATATGGGCCGAGCCAATTTGATTCAAACTTACCCTGATGTTCTCGGTTTGGTTGGTTGCGAGGATTCTCTCTAAGAACAAGATCACCTACCTCAAATGTACGAGATCTAACTCGGTGATTGTAGCTTCTACTCATGCGCTGCTGATAGGCTTTGAGGTGATTGTATGCAGCTTGTCGCTTCTCATCAAGTAACTCTAAGTCCTGAAGGCGGGATACTCTGTATGCTTCATCATCGATGAGATTGTGCAATGACACCCGTAAGGATGGTATCTCAACCTCAATGGGTAAGATAGCTTCAGCACCATAGACCAATGAATAAGGAGTTGCACCTATAGGGGTTCGAATACTAGTTCGATATGCCCATAATGCTGGATTCAATTGAACATGCCAATCACGACCGACATCATTGACTGTCTTCTTTAGGATTCTCAATATGTTTTTATTAGATGCTTCGGCCTGACCATTGCCTTGTGGGTAATAGGGGGTGGAAAAGCGGTGTTGGATATGAAATTTCTCACAAAGCTCGCGGACATCCTGATTTTTGAAAGGAAGACCGTTATCTGTGATGATGGACATGGGTACACCATACCGGCAGATGATGTAGTTGAGGATGAATGAGGCGATCTGCTTGCCGGTGACTTGGGTAAGTGGAACAGCTTCGATCCACTTTGTGAAATATTTGGTGGCGGTAATAATGAATTTATGGTCGTTGGATGAAGATGGATGAATCTTACCCACAAGGTAAAGGCCCCATTGACAGAAAGGCCATGGTGTCGTGATTGGTTGCAGTTCCTGAGCTGGTGCATGTATCAGGTCGCCATGAACTTGACATTTCTTGCATTTTTTGAAAAAGTAGTAGGAATCCGTTTCCATAGATGGCCAATAATATCCAGCTCGCAGGAGTTTCTTGGCGAGTGATGGACCACTTGAATGAGTCCCGCAAATTCCTTCATGTACCTCTTCCAAAGCCTTTGTTATCTCACCTTGTTCCAGACATCGAAGGAGAGTACCATCAAGACCGCGTCAGTATAGGGTTTCGGCAATAATGGTATATCGAGCAGTTTGGCGAATGAAGGTTTTTCGTTGGTTATTCGATTGGTTGGGAGGAAGGGTATGATCGCGAAGATAGGTGTAGAACTCACCGTACCATGGGGATTTAGGACCGACAAGGTGACATATCATTTCAGATTTGGGGATATCATAAGCGGGAATCCAAAGCTGTTCTACCAAGAACTCGTAGCGTGTTGAATTTTGTGGAACATCTAGGAGAGATGCGATGGTAGCCATAGCATCAGCAGCTCGATTCTAATCTCTTGGTATCTGCTCAAAAGTGATAGTAGTAAATGATGTCTTTAGAGTGTCCACCATTTGCTTGTATGGCATGAGTTTATCATCCTTGGTCTGATATTCATCAGTTGCTTGTCGAATGACCAGTTGTGAGTCGCCATATACTTGTAGTTCTTGTAATTTCCACTGTACGGCTAACCTGAGTCTTGTGATCAAGGCTTCATACTCTGCTATGTTGTTTGTGCATGGAAATGTGAGCCTATAAGACTTCGGGATGCTATCACCTTGAGGTGTGATAAATAGAATGCCTGCCCCCGAGCCATGCCTAGTGTATGAACCATCAAAATATAGTTTCCATGGTTGTGCTTCTGTGATCATGAATATCTCTTCATCTGGAAAATTGGAAATGAGAGGATGATCGCCTATGAGAGGTGCATCAGCCAACTGATCTGCAATAACCTGACCTTTGATAGCTTTACGGTCTACATACTTGATGTCAAATTCACTTAGAATCATCACCCATTTGGCCAAACGACCTGTCAATGCTGCTTTGCTGAGTAAGTACTTGAGTGGATCAATCTTTGCGATGAGTTGTACCTTGTGTGTCAACAGATAGTGTCGCAATTTAGTGGCTGCTAAGATTACTGCTAGGCAAGCTCGCTCAATAGGTGTGTAATTGAGTTCATAGCCAACCAGTGTGCGAGAGATGTAGTATACAGCACACTCTTTGCCTTCTCCATTATGTTGTGCCAATAATACACCTAATGCTGTACTTGTCGCTGAGATATAAAGTAACAACGGTCTACTTGGATCTGGTGGCATCAACAATGGTGGATTCATGAGATAGTCTTTAAGTGCCTGAAATGCTTGCTGGCATCTGTCATTCCACTGAAAGTGGATGTTCTTGTGTAGCAGGTGTGTGAATGGGTGACACTTATCAGCCAATTGTGCAATGAATCTGCGGATGGATTGAAGCCGTCCTTGTAGTGTTCTTAGCTGACTGATATTCTTTGGAGGTGGCATGTCCATGATTGCCTTAACTTTTGCTGGATCGACCTCAATGCCTTTGCTTGAGACAATGTATCCTAGAAGCTTCCCGGAGGTCACTCCAAAGACGCATTTCTTTGGGTTGAGTCGAACATGATATTGTTCCAGTCTATCAAAGATTTTATCTAAGATGTGGAGATGTCCATCTCTAGTGAGTGATTTTGCTAGTAAGTCATCCACATAATCTTCCATCATAGTATGCATCATGTCATGGAAGATGGTGGTCATTGCTCTTTGATAGGTCGCTCCTGCATTCTTTAGACCAAAAGGCATTACATTCCAGCAGTATGTGCCCCATGGACATGTGAAGGCTGTCTTATGTTGATCTTCGGGTGCGATCTTTATCTGATTGTAGCCGGAAAAGCCATCCATGAGTGAAAGCATCGCATGTCCTGTTGTTAGATCCACTATGATGTCGATATTTGGTAGGGGAAAGTCATCCTTAGGACATGCCTTATTCAGATCTCTGAAGTCAGTACAAATGCGGATGCCCCCTTTTGGTTTGCCGACAGGCACAATGTTGGAGATCCATTCTGCATAATCAATTGGCCTAATGAAACCAACATCTAGGAGTTTCTTGAGTTCTGTTTTGACTAGCATGACAATCTGAGGATGCATTTTATGAAGCTTTTATTTGACAGGTTTGGCTCCTTTTGCTACTGTGAGATGATGCATAACTAAATCCGGATCAAGCCCAGGCATGTCTGCATATGACCATGCAAAGTTGATCTGACGTTGCTGGAAGAACTCTATGAATTGAGGTTGTTCCTCTGGAGTGAGAAGAGATGCCGGATGTATGATATGAGGGTTTTCAGGAGTCCCCACATTGTATTCTTTGGTTTCCTCGATAAGAATCGTTGATCGTTCCTGTTGTGTACTAGCAGGGAGAATGTCAAACCCTTCATCCTCAGGCGCCTCAAAGAGGTTTTCACCATTGGATACGCTCTTTCTTTTTACTTTTGTCAGATCAAACAGTGCCACGGTGTGGTTTTCACTAGAAGATCCATGTTTTATTGTTATGTTTTTGGAGCTGAAAGGTTTGGCATCCGCCCCGAAGTATGCTGCGCTATTAAGTTCAATGGCAAATCCAGCTTTGTGATCCCCGCTTGGTAGATTATCCCGTAATTCCAAAAAGTCAATGATAGCCTCATCGTTTTGGAAGAGGTCAAGACATGGAGGATTTGATTGGTTCCATTCGATGAGTTCAGGGTGGATAATGGGCATTACTTCATCGATTAGGTTAAGTTCGTTAGAGGTATCAGTGAGGGTTAAGACAGTGTGGTGAAGGTCGTTAATGGTACTCTCCTTGTCAGAATCAGGCGTAGGATGAGACATAGGGTCTGTGGAAGATGTTTCCAGCTCAGGTACCCAAGTGGTCTTTATCTGTGCTTCTCCGTAAACAGGGATGTCTTTGTGTGGTGGAGGTGGTGATGTGTCTTCCTCATCTGAAGTGTTAAGCTGTACAGAATCAAATTCCCACTCATGTGAGTCGGTCTCTGAATCACTCTCCAGCATCCAATTGCTATACCATACTGGGATGTCTTTGGAGTTAAACATGGCAGGTGTGATTGGTTTATGTATCTTTGTAGTGATCGGTGTTGCAGGAACCGTAATGGGGTTTAAAGGATTTGTTACTGGAAGTATCGGCAGTGTTGATTCAGTGGCTTCTGTTGGAACGGCTGGTGCCATAGATGCTGCTGCGGGTTCCAATATAGTTGCTGCTATGAATGGTTTTATTGATGTGATGACTGCTGTGGATGGGATTACTGGTTCGATTGGTGGTATGTTTGGCACTGGTGATGGTTGCGGTGGGGTTGTGAGCCTCGATGGGGTAGTGGCAATATTGCTTGATGGTGCTTTGATTATGAAAGGTGTCCTCTTTGCAGTAGGTGGGCAAAATGGTTTGCTGGGTTTTCCTTTGAATCTGAGTTTAGGAAGGATCTCTTTTTCAAAGCCAAGGCCTGTATTACCTTTGGGCTTGAATTCTGGTAGCAGAGGTTCATGTCGTCCTTGTTTGCAGTATCCCAAAGCACTCTGACCATCATATCCCATTCTTTGCATAATGAGAAGGCCTTTGCCATACTGATCTGTAGGAAGTGTAACTCGCGGTATGTCAGTGGTGATGGGATCTTTATAGATCCATTCCGCCAGGTCCTCATCTTGTGTTTCTTCCTCTTGACTCTTTCCAAGAACGAAAGGTGTCAAAGCACATGCTGGTATGTTTAGTGGTTGCTGGAGTAACTGTTGTGGTTTACCATGAGTTCTAGGAGAAGTGGGCATTTGTCCCACACAAAAGAGTTGACTCAAGTTGTATTCCCCAGGACCTTCCTCTGCAATCTTCATCTTAAGCTTTTCTTGCTTCGGTATAGTGGTGTTTGAACTGGCAAGAGAGGCGGGATTTATATATGATGTGGAGGAAATGGCTTCTCTATTATTAGGAACGGTAATCTCTGGTTGATGGCTGATATTATGGCAAAATGCAAAGGGATTTGCATCGCCCAGGATTGTGATCTCTACACCGTTATGTGGGAACTTGATACATTGATGGTAGGTAGATGGAACAGCTTGCATGGCATGTATCCAAGGTCTCCCTAATAATAGATTATATGGCAGAGGAAGGTCCAGAACCTGACAAATTACGTGCTTCAACACAGGGCCCACTCGGATAGGTAGTACCACAGCTCCTTTGGATGAACGCTCTGCATCATCATAGGCATTGATGGTGATCTTCTTGCGAGGATCCACTGATTCTATTGCATATCCCAATGTTGTGACCAACTGTAGTGTGCAAATGTTTAGGCCTGCTCCATTATCGATCAAGACTCGCTTGATCCTGTGTTGGTTGATAAAGCCTTCAATGTGTAGCGAAGCATTATGAGGTTGTTGGAAGGAAGAGTTGTCACTTTCGGAAAAAGTGAGACAAGGTGATGACTTTAGATTTCCAACCATGGCTTGAAATTGGTCCGTATTCAAGTTTGCAGGGACTGACGCCTCTTGGAGTGCTTGATCCAAGATAGTTTTATGAGAGGGTGATAGGCGCAAAAGCTCTAAAATGGATATAAGTGCAGGGGTTTTGTCTAATTGTTCCACAAGATTGTACTACTTTGGGATGGAGGTGGTGCCTTGTGGAGCTGCCTTTATGGTAACTTTGCCGCGACGCGTAACAATATTGCAATTGGAGGTGGGATTTTTGAAGGTTATAGTTGCAATTTGTTCACTGGCATCATATAGGTGATTTACAGTGTAGTTATACGCAGCCTGCGTATAATCAGTGGTATCAGTGCCTCGCCGGGAAGTGGAAGGACCCCTTTGATCTTGTGATGGAAGTGGATTCTTGAACATTAGATGATCATTATTGGTTGTTTTTGGGTCATGTCCTTCAATTTCAATTTCTCCTCGATCAATAAGATCCTGAATGAGATCATTCAATCGGTGACAATTACTTGTCTTGTGTCCTCTTCCTTGATGGAACTCACAGTGTTCAGTATCTCTCCACCATGCCGGTTTGACCTGAGGCTCATAGTTTGATAGCTTAGGTAGAGTGACCAAATTTTGAGAGAGGAGTTGTCGCAACACTGTTTCAATGGGTTCCCCTAAGGGAGTGTATGTGCGTTTTTGTTTTTGTGGTCGAGGTCTTGGTTCATCATGAGATGTGATGCGACCTTGATTAGGAGGAACATTTGTGTTATTTTGAGGTGGAGGATTTTGTCCTGCAAATCGAACCACAGGTTGTGCATTTTGGATAGTTCGAGCATCCACAACCCCATCGTTGACGATATTCTTATTCTTGTTCCAGAAGTTTGGTTTATCGCTATTGAAGCGTGGGCGAGGACCATCTTTTGGTTCATTAAAGATTTTGATGAGTCCTTTCTTGATGAGTGCCCTTTCACATTTTATACCTTTGGTAATCATATCGTTAAAAGAGTCTGTGTCTTTGACATCCAGGTGAAATTCCATTTCTTCGTTTAAGTTGGAAATGAAAATTTCCACTAGTTCTCGTTCAGGTAACTGAAGAGAACGTCTGCTAGACATTTGGCGCCATCGTTGCAGGAATACTGAGAATTGCTCACCTGGTTTTTGTTTGGTGTTGCATAGATCAGCCATGGTGACATCGCGTTCAATGTTATGAGAGTAATGAGCTAGGAACTTTTGGATGAGTTCCTCAAATGTTCTAATGCCACCTGGTAGTCGGGAAAACCATGATGTGGTTGTTCCTCCCAAGCTTTGGGGAAAAAGGTGCATTAGGTAGGTGTCTTCATATGCCACTTCAAGACAAGCGGAATGAAATTCTCTGACATGATCACGAGGATCTCCCTTTCCTCTATATTTTTCGAATTTGGGTGTTTCGAATCCTCATGGAAATGGTGGCATGTAAAGATTCCTATCAAAAGGATAGGGACAGATGTCATTGAGTGAGAATTGGTTAGTCTTGACACCACTATGAAGCTGTTGGGCGAGATTCTCGACTTGTTGCCGCAACATCTCCATTTCATTAGGAGGAGGTGGTGGTGGGTTACCTCGAGGAATGTTATATCTGATGGGATCTCTACCTCTTTCCTCTTCATGGCGACTTTGTCTTTCTGATGCTTGTCTTAATTGGGCAAGATCAAATTCAGAGGGGAGTTTTGCTCCTTCTTGAGCGAGTCTTAAGAAGTGAGCATCCGCATTGCTCCTGAGTATTTCATCAAAAAGTCTGTTAAAGAGAGGGTTATGCTGAGCCCTTTCTATTATTGCAAGAGTGGGAGTACTTGGGTTTTCGTCATCTGCATTTCCTCCAAGTGCTTCTTGAAATTCATTGAGATTTTCCTCTTCTTCTTCTTCCCTTTCTATTTCTCGTTGCCTGGATTGTGAGCGGGTTTGAGCCATTTTGCTTGCAATCTTTTGTTGAAGTTGATTGAAGATGATGATGAGTTGGTGATGAAATGAAAGATTGATGGTTGGTGATTTGTGTTGTATGGGGATCTCTAGCACTTTAAGGTAGATGTAACCGAAATTCCTTCTTTGAATTGCTTGTTTGTTTTGATAAGATTTGATGTGATAAGGTGTAGAGAAATATGAGATGTGTTACAGATTTTGACTACCTAGCAATGAGAGGATTCACTCATGAACTAGTTTTAACCTGCGTAGATGTGTCTCTTAGGATGAGCTTATCCTAGATGTAGAAACAATCTAAAAAGTGATGTGATGTGTTTGATTTCAAGCAATATCTAAAAAGGAATCTTGGGACAAGAACCTCTTAATGTTTTGAGAGTTGGGACGGATTGATGATGAAGTGATGATGTATGAGTGAGATGATGGATGTTTTGTTTTCAACTTCAATAAAAACTTTTTGTTATAAATGGGAAAAACTCTATCTCTTCCCTTTCGGGCGTTGGTGGCACTTCTCGAGCTGTGTTGTAGGTGATACAGATGTTGGGGAAAAAGTTGGGATTAATCTTTCCTCCTTGATTTTTGTGATAACTCAGAGCTCTATATTGCATAAAAGCTCTGTTGTTCAATGATCCTGAATCAAACTCGTTTGTTTTACCTTGAAGGTATAGACGCATGCGATGTAGAAAGACTCTATGGGAGACAAAGGTTTGTCGATTGATATAGAAGAATTTCCTCCTTTTGATAAAATCCTTTGAGCTCAATGGTCTTCTTTTCAAGTTGATATTCTGATGACACTTCTTCTTTCGCAAGATGTGAAGAATGGTCATAAAAGTTGTGACTCTGTGTTGTTTGCACTTTGTTTTTGGTATTTTTGGTTGTGCTGACAGATGTTGGATGAATACTGTGTTTGTGGGATTGATTTTTTTATTTTTTATTTTTCTTTGACAAGAAAACAAAGTAAGCACACAAACACAAGAATGTTGCCTAAAAAGGCACAAATGAGTATGGGTCTAGATCAACCCAATCCTTGGACTTGTTTTTGACCCTTCTTTTAGATGTATTTTAAGATGTATTTCCAAAGCCTGAAGTCGGCTCAATTTGCACTAGGTTTGTAAAACGAACACACTTCAAACACTTTTTATCCCTAAGGTCAAATGGCCAGTTGTGATAAATTTAGCCCACATCTTGATATTTCTTCGACTTTGGTACTACATACCTTATGAATCCCGCCGTGGCAGGTAAGGATGTGATATACTAAGTCTTGCACGAGCATAACAAATAGATGATCCCTATGATGGGGGAGTCACCACTTTTATCAAGCCACAAGTGACTTTTCAAAAAGCTATGTTTCTACTCAAAGAAATATGTATGGTGAGTATCTTGGGAGAAAAACCATCTATGCTCTTGCACTAAATTATATCTCAAATATCCCCAATCAATAGAACAGG
Organism: Cryptomeria japonica; assembly: GCF_030272615.1. NCBI lineage: Eukaryota > Viridiplantae > Streptophyta > Pinopsida > Cupressales > Cupressaceae > Cryptomeria > Cryptomeria japonica. Next base: position 519,630,092 of record NC_081413.1, read on the forward strand.
TGGGCTTCTACTTAAAGGTGTTTAGTCATGTTCGATGTTTTTGGACATAAGTTCATTCTGCAGTGACTTACTTAAGAGCCTTGTAACTGGTGGTGGGGCCCATTTGTCCTTTCGGCCAGTTACACTGTAGGAACAGCTATACCCAAGGCTACAGCTTTCGCTCTCACCTGATTTCTATAGCGGCTCGAAGGATTTACCGCTCGAGGTCGTTCCCAAGAGTATCGATCCCTTGGCAGGCCTCTCTTAAAAAGATAAAATGTGAGTGTTACTAACACTTTTCTCTTGCACCTAGGACCACGAAAGCCAAGGGAGAGGATAGTGTGTGTTAGAGGTAGGACCACTCGACTGACTTTTGTGCACAAGCGTGCCAAACACCAAATTCACTTGTTCTTTTTAATCCAGCATTTTGCAAATGTGATCTAACTATTTGGAGATGTTGCTCCAACAGCCATGGTGTTCTTTTTAACTTCAAAGGCAATGTGTTTTGTAATCTAGAATTCGAAAATCCTGGTCAACTTAACAAAAAACACGTTTTGCTTGAAGTAAAATTGCTTGCGAAATTGAGACAAGTTGATTGTGAATTTTATTTGCACCAAAATTTTGAAGTGTGGATTGTAAATTTTAGGTCCGAATTGATGCAAGGAAATCAAATTTGTGTTGTTGATTTTAAGCACCAAAAGAAAATGAGTCCTAACTTGCAATGAAAGCAAATTTGAAGTTGTTGTTCTTTTTACCTTGCAATAAAGAAAGATGAATTTTCTTTTAAGCACCAAAAACAAGTTTGAGGTTCATTTTATGCACTCCAAAATAAAATGTGAGGTTTATTTTAACTTGTACAAGAAGGGAGAATGGATTCTTTTTAACCAACTTTTGTTGAAAGAAAGTAAAAAAAGAAGAAACTTAAAGCCTCTAAACTAACTCCTTCCCCTACACAGAACATATTAGAACCTGCACACAATCAGTGATCAAATGTTAGTGTGGGCTTACACAAGCCTAAATTCTGATTTTGGTTACAAATTTTACAAATCCTAATCCTGAAATGCCCTGAAATTTGACTAAGTCTGAAATTTGGAGGATCTTCCAAAAACTAGATTTTGCATTACAACTCCTAGAGGTCTGAAACCCCTCTCAAACATCCTGAAAGTATATATGGAATATAACTTATACTTAAATGTTATATTCCATATATATTTTGCCTCTCACAAACCTAAAGAAAAATAATTTTATCAATTACAAGGCCTTTTTTTACAACGTTCTGTTACAATAGCGCTAGTCTGTGTGAAAACAGAAGCGCTACTTTAACACAAACGCGCTAGAATATTACAAAAGCGCTAAAAGAAAAGATTTTTACAACATTGCAAAAGCGCTAATATAAATACAAAAGTGCTAATTAATGAACAAAAGCGCCAAAATACTGACAATAGTGCTAATTCTTTGACAATAGCGCTATTGTAAGAACAAAAGCGCTAAAAGACAAAAAAACAATAGCGCTAAAACGCGACAAAAGCGCCAAAGCGCGACCTGTGTGTCAAGTTCAACATTCAAACATGTTAGTTGGGTTAAAAAAATTGTTTTTTAGGTGCTTGGATTCACGTCAGGTTCACCAAATGATGCCCTCCTAAATGACACAAGGTTAGTCTAAGATCAAAGAACACAAAAACATACAAAACATTAGTGTTAGTCAATCTAAAACTAAACTATGAAGGCATACCAAAAGAGACACAAAAGACATGCTAATTTATCTAATAAACAAAACACGGATCATGAGACATCTCCAACTGCCTCTTAGCATGGCCTTAGTTTCTTCTCCCTTGTTCCTCTCCTCTCCAAGTTCCAAAATAGTGTAGCTCTCAGTAGCTTTTTGCACTATGGATGCTTATGGAGGATTGAGATTGTAGTATAGCTCTAAATGTGAAATAAAAAGCTAATACTAATGCTAAAATGATGTATTTTTAACCAAAAAGACAAGATGTTAGATTGTTTATGCTAAAATGCTCTCTAAAATGTCTATAGCTTAGATGCATACAAGTTTTCAGGACCTGGATTATGAAGAAATGGGCTCTATTTATAGGAAAAATGGAGCAATGGATGGTTGAGATTGAAAGGTTTAATCAAGGGTCAAGCTTGAAAGTTGGGGATCCATGTGCACAATTTGCACCAATGACATGGTGACAAGTGTCAACATAGGGTTGGGTTGAGAGAAGAGGTTGGAGGCATTAAAGGCCTGATAAGACCTCATGGTTATCTAAAGGCTAAGGGTCAAGTCTAAATTAAGATTACCCACGGGATTAAGAGTTAATCCAAGGATAAACCTTTGTGCAAATGATTAAGAGATAATCATGGTCAAAGCATTAAATGCTTGATGAGACCCTTGGGTTGGATAGAGGTTGAGTCAAAACAAATGTTTTAACCATGTGGGAAGGTTTGGGTTAACCATTAATGGTTATTGGAGACTTTGTGGATTAAGTGGTTGAAAGTTGGAAGCCTTTAATGGCTATCAAAGACTTTGAGGATTTAAGTGGTTGAAGGTTGAAAACCTTTAATGGTTATCAAAGACTTTTAGGCTTTGAGAAGTGACTCCATTTTGTTTAGGAATGTGACAATAATTAGGGGATGGATTAAGCTAATTAGGAAGGGTTTAGAAGAATCTAGAAGGGGATTAGATTTTGCAAGTGGATTTGGTGGGTGAGGGAAAATAGGATTTTATTTAAAATAAAAATTCATTTATTTCAAAATGTGTGCAAGTTGCATTTGTAGGAAAATGCAAGTGGGGTGGGGATAATGATTTAAATAAATGTTTTATTTAATTTATTTAAAAGAGGAAAAGGGGGATTTAATTAAATAAATTGATTTTATTTATTTAATTGATTGAAATTTGATTTAATGAATTAATTAAAATAAATTGAATAATTTATTTAATTAATAGAAGAATGTTTGGAGATGAATTAATTAAATATTAATTTAATTAATTGATGGTTAGTGGATTTTTAATCAAATAAATACAAAATATTCATTTAATTAAAATGGACAGATTTGTGTGACTACAAGAACTATTATGAAGAAATTAGACACATGCAAGGAAATTTGAGAGAACTATAAACAATAAATATGTTAAGGTAACTAAACACAACATCTAAGATTTTTTTAGTTTCTTAGAAGGCAAAAAATTTCTAATTTTGTTCTACTTTCTACTACTGTGAGTATGGGAGGTGACAAGATGAGAATCGAGCCTAGCACCCATTCTAAGTTCAAAGATGATGGCACTATTTGGCACATATGCTCTGAGGTGGGGGGTTTCTCAGTTCATTGAGAGTATTAATGGGTTTGAGGATAATCTCTCCATCTAGTTTGTGACTTTGTGGGAGAACCAAATGGCTAATGTGGATGGGAACTCGTTTGAGGTGAATGATGATGTGATTACCAAAGCTACTAGTTTACCTAGTAGGGGTAGAAAATGGAAAAAAAGGAATGGGGTTGTAGAAAATGATTGTCTTGTCATCTTTTTAAAGGAAGGTGAAAAACCAAGTTTCATGGAGGGTTTGACCGAGAGGAGTTGTCAAGGCCTTGGAACCAGGTATGTTTCATAATAATAAAATTCTTCTCTTGAAGGCAGATTTAAAGTTAACTACTATTACCACCTCATGTTGCTTAATCACTTCCACTATAATTCTTTAATTTGATTCTCAATCTTCCTATTTAACTCCCTTGAAAAATCCATTAAAGATACCATGGAAATGGAAAAGAACCCTAACAACAAGCCCATCGCACTCCATCAGAGGCTTATATTTTGGCTCTACCACTTCCTCTTATCCCTGTGTCCTCCAAGACCTATCATTGTGTTAGAGACCCCTCTACATTCTGATTCCCCACCCGTGGCTTTCATCTTAGACTCTTTGAGTGATCACCACATTAGGAAGAAATGCCTAAGAATTTTGGTCCTAGCAAAGCTTTCCCTTTGGATAGTACTGTAACCACTAAAGCCACCCCTTCTATCTCGCCTACTCCCTAAGGGGTTAAGACCGCTCCTAATACTCCTCCATCTATGAGGAACCTTGTTGCAATTGGTCTTTGTGACATTCAACATGCTACTACTCCATTGAGCTCTACCAAAAAAAGGGAAACTCAAACACTCTATGACCCTAGCCAAGAAAGCCAAGAAAAATTGGGCCTATCCCCAAATTGAGGAAATTGACAGTGACAATGAAACGACCCACTCCAACAAGGAAGAAGAGAAGAGTGTGGGTAACTCCAACCATAGGAGATCCAATAGGATGGCTATCAAGACTACAAAAAAAGGTAAAAGATAAGATGAAGGTGGATGAACTTGAAGAAGACATTGAGACAGAGGAGGAGTTTGAATATTCTGAGGAGGATAACAACTCAGAGAAAATGATCATTGGCCACTCGAATAGCACTAAGTCAATGCACACGGACTCAACAAAGGATGCCCACCTGGTTGATGATTCCCCTCGGCTAATTAAACCCACCTAGTAGGGGAGCCTCATCCCTGCATTAATTGTGACACTGTGGTTATTGACCTTGCTACCCTGAAGGCAAAAGTTACTGACCTTGAAAATAAAATGGTACACCTCTCTAGGCTCAGCATAAAGGTGATGCCTAGGTTTGCCACTAATCTATGTTTGCTACAAAAGAAGATGCTCGAGAAGGAGGTTGTTCAGATGAAGGAGACTATAAGAAGTTGTTTAAATTCCTTATTGAGGGTTGGAGTGGCATATTTGCATAACCATTTTTCTACTATTTTTTGGTGCTTTAGTTGTTTTAGTTTCATATACTCTAAAGACTTTTATATTGATAGTATTATTACTCTTAACTTCTTTGATATTATAATCTAGACTGTTAATATGTTGTTAATGTACCTTTAATGGCTTGTTAGAGCTTCGTACGAGTTGTTTGTCTACAGGTTAACACCCTAGTTTTGTTGCTTATTAATATACAAAAAATCAAAGAATTTTTTTAGGTTGGATTTTATGTAATTCATAAGGAGGTTCAATTATGTTTTCATCATTTTTTTCTTGACCCTGTTTTGTCTTTTAAGTTTATGTACATATTTAAACGAGATCATTTTTCAGGGCTAGGGATCTATTGCTTTAGTGTAGGAAAGGAACATGCCACATATTCATATTACTCATTTCAAAGCATCTTACTTTTTGTATTTGTTTCTTTCTAATCTTGGATGGTTTTGATAGTGATCATTCTTATTTGGTGATCATTGTTGTATACATATTATAGGATGCAATGACGATCCTCTCAACATTTTTTGTAGCATGTTGTGTTATTCTTCTATTATATTCTATTTATTATCAATAAGACTTTTTTTCATTTAACAAGTTTTATTATATTTTTAAATTCAAGATTTTTTTTCAAGTTGGAGCCATATTTTATTCTAGATCAAGTTAGTATTCTCTATACATTTTTCAACAAGAAGGAATTGGCTTGATTTATTTGTCCTTCATTATATATGGTTTCTGTAGTAGTAGAGAATATTGGAGCATCTATGAAATTATTGTCAAATTTGTGAGTGAGGTCATTTTGATCATTTGTAAGAGCATCCAATTGGATATGTACATTGATTATCTTAGTCTTGAAGTTAATTTTTCTTTCAACACCCCCTTTAGTGCCTTAGTGAGAGTTGACATTTACAAAAAAAATATTAGAGAAAAGACCCTACATGATTGCTTCCATTATTGGGAAGGAATTAGAAAAAAATGCTTTAAATATAAGAATACATATATACATTAAAATGCATTGACACAAAGATTCGAAAAGCTTATTTTTTGCACATGTTATTCTAAAAGTATAAATATCCAGCTCATTTTTTTATTTAATAAAGTAGGGAGGGGAAATATGATAGTTTGCCAAATTTGTTAAGCATGTTTGCAAGTTAGACAAGAATGTTTAATGGTCTCTAGTTTATGAAAAATGGGCACTCTATAGGTTGGGGAGCGGGGAAATTAAGGCACTATCCCAAGAAAATTTAATAGTGTATAATCTTTAAAGCTAGAAATCAAACCTTTTTCTTTGCTTTTTATTTCCACATGACAAGGCTCAACTTAAACCAATTTGATCCTTATTTTATATTGAGCCTTGTTTAAAGTTGGATTCAAGGGAAAATTTGTAAGTTGGTAGAGTTGAGGTGGAATCTTTCAATATTTTAGTAGATGAAGAACCTCTAATCTTTAAAAAAAATTAATGGGATGGAAGTCATCATTTTTTGCTACAAGGCAAGATAAACTGTAGCTTGAATCTTATGGATGTTGGCAATATGAGTTAAGTTGTAATTGATTTTTCTAAGTTTTACCCTTATAAATAGTAACTTGCTACATATCTAATTACTAAGAGTAAGAGGTAGATAAATAAATTATATCAACCTAATGGAAAATATATTGATGATGAGAAACTCAATCCATGTCTACATAAAGTGCCCTTTTCCATTCAAGAAGTGATATCAATTACCAAGATTTCTATATACCTTTAAAAAATATAAAATCTCTTGAGGTTGGGAGTGTTGTATCATAAGGATTTCATCCTTCCACCCAACCTATTTTCAAGAAATTCACTCTTGTTTATAGTAATCATGTCCCTAATGAGTGCCTTCCAAGGTGCAGATCCTTGAAAAACTCTTATAATTCATTTTTAAAAGAGGTAGGCTCATTGGGTTAAGGCATAAATAATTCATAAACCCAATTTTTTTGGGGGTTGGATACAATGAAGTCAAGATGCAATAGGGTAGTCATTCATACTATCCTATTTCATAAAGAAAATCCTCTATTGATTCGAGTTAATTGTTTTTAGCTACTTTTTGAAGTAGTCCAATAGAATAATTTGTAAACATGACTAGTCATTAGGATTTTGTTGGCAATTTGAATTGTTCCAGTCATTGAAAGAAATATTTTTTATCAATAACAAAGCTTATGTTTATTTTATTGATGACCCACTCCACATTTTGGGTAATGGGACTCGTACGCAAAGGGGATTTGTAGGTATCTATAAATTTCACCATATTTGATGTATTTCCATGATGAGGTGTTTGGTATATAAGAATTAATATAAAATTAGTTTTATTGAAAGAGAATTGAAAGACAATTACCAAACAAAATAAGTCCAAAATATCCACGATACTATTCAGCGCTTCTTGGGAGTTTTGAATGAATGATAAAATTTCATTAATAAAGTATGAATTAAGATCCACTTTATTCCAAGGTAAATAAATTTCATGGACTAGAATATAATTTTTGGTATGGTTTAGTAATTATCTAATAGCATTAGTAGTGAGAACATAAGAGAATGATGCCTTTAGACATCAAGTTGTCTTATTGATCTCTAAAGAGAATTTAAAGGTTGAGTGATGAATTCTTTAGTAGTAATATACAAATTACCATCAACAAAGAGCGATTGTGTGTGGGAAATGAGTGTCACCAAAGCCCAACCATTTAAGAATTAATGCGATGAATTTTCATCCTATTCAATTACAATCCTTGACAAAGTCCATTCTGAACAAGAGACTGTTTTTCCCATCTATTGAGTCTATTCCACTATCTCCCAAGAAAGTACCATATTATTTAGTACAAATCTCCCTCCAAATAACTTAGTTTTTTTAAGGCTCAAAATTTCTTAAATCGTTTGTCTAATTCTTTTAGCTATGATTTAAGCTAATAACTTATATGAAATATTTACAACATAATTTGTCTCAAACCTTAAACATTGTTTCCATTTATTAACCTTAAAATATTGCAAATATAATGGATCTCTTTGTTTTGGCTTCTTCCTAAACCTCATTAAATGACCTATTTCTTTCAAAAATAAATAAATAAATAAATTGCATGTAAACCATCTATGCAAAAGATTTTAAGCCAATAATATCCTTAGGTAGCATCAAACTCCTCAAGTGTGAATAGATGGTGTAGGTATATCATAAATAGTTCTATAAATAGTTTTTTAATAATGTTGAAATAAAATAGATTTGATATCGTCAAGGTTATCATATACCTTCCCCTCTTAATCATTAATAGGGACCTTTTGGGATAAGAGCAATCAAATGTTATGGAATTTTTTTAATAGTGTCTCACTTAACTATAGTCAAAATGGAAGATGTCAAGGTGTTTAAAAATGGTAGTGGGACAAAAATAAAGGTCTTTTTCTCTTTTGAGGATAAATATGGTAGGTTTATCTTGACCACAAGAGATTTGGACCTATGGGGAATTAATATTCTTAATAATTTATGAGTATGTGGTGGGCCCAAAATAAAGGCATTTATTTCCATAGGATGAATGTGGCAGTGGTAGTTTTATATTCATTATAGGTAATTATAGTTTTATTCTTTTTCATATGTCACTCTATATCAATTTTCCAAAGGTTTAAAAATGATGTTTCAGTTTTATCCCTTCAATGTTAGAGAGAGGTGTCATTAGTGAATAAATTCATTAAAAGAAAAGAAAAATATTTATTTCAAACATTTATAAATTTCTTAATTGTTGATTGTTCTCTTATTCAATTGTGCCCTAATTTTCAAACATGTTCTCTAGTAAATAAAAGAAATGTTGTTTGGAGAAATTTGTCTATGTTTTTAGGTAAGTACAAGGACTTTTATATGTTTATATTTCTCAAGATTTAAGTGAAAATTTTGTAGAAATTGTAAATTTGTGAGGGTAAAGTTAAGGAATTGGAGAAATTACAAAAGAAATTATATAACAACTATAATCGATTTTTAAAAGTGTATCTTGGAGTTGGAAATATATTTTCAAATTTATTATCACCTAATTGTTAGGAAAACCTTAGAATAACTTCTTGCACCATTATGAAAAACATAATTATTCTTGTAAGCTTCGAAGATGGTCCCAAAGTCAACTATTAGTGAAGACACATTTTTAGAAATTATCCCTTTCGCTGCAAAAAAAGGATACAAGAAATCTATATAAATAGATTTTTACTAACAGAGCATTTTGTGGATGTGAAGATAATATGAAGGATGCAACTCCTATAGTTTTTGGAAGGATTTTGTTTTAAAACATGCATAGAAACAAATTTTTCAAGACTAATTTGAAATGCCTAGGAGTTAGATTATGCTAAAGTGGTTATTCCAAGCAACAAAAATGGTAGAGTGAGCTACTAAGTGTAAAAATAAGAAATCTAAAGCAATGAAGGATTCTTCAAATCATATTTATTTTCCAAATAGACAAATAAGCCAAAATGTATATGAATAAATACTATAAACAAAAAAAAGTGTTAAAATTGCACTTATAACACTTGTTACAAAATAAAAGTATTATATCTACAAAGGAGAGAACTTGCATCACTACAAAAAAGGCCACAAGGAATACAAAAGACACATGTTTGTCAAGGTGAGGTTGAATCTTTAGATGCAAACACTTTTAACCCATATTTTTAAGATTTATACCAAGATTTGTGTCAAATATTAAGAGTAGACGCGTATGAAAAAATATTCCAGAAGATTTTGGTATTTTGTGATGATAATTTAAACCCTCATGTTAAAAAATTATTTTTCTATAGAAAGCTCTTAGTTGGGCACATCAATGAATGAAATAAATTTCAAAAAGCCAAATGTTAGAAAGAAAAGTAGGGGATCACATACCAGAGTTTTATGCACTAGGTATTTTGTATAAGTTGTATTTATACCTGAGAATCAGTAGTAAAAGAGGGATCTAGGAAGTTAACATATAATGTAGAATCAAACAAGGTGCTATAATAACTTACAACATAATTTAAATAAATTGCATGGCAAGCCATATAAGTATTGGTCAAATTTCATATATTGGTATAACGTCTATTATATTTCCATCACTTCATTATACATAGTTATCCTTTCAAAATTATGTTTTGTCCTCAATACATATCTGTAGTCACATAAACCTGTCCATTTTAATTAAATGAATATTTTGTATTTATTTGATTAAAAATCCACTAAGCCATCAATTAATTAAATTAATATTTAATTAATTCATCTTCAAACATTCTCTTATTAATTAAATAAATTATTCAATTTATTTTAATTAATTCATTCAACCAAATTCACACTCAATTAAATAAATAAATTCTATTTATTCAATTTAATCCTCTTTCCTCTTTTAAATAAATTAAATAAAATATTTATTTAAATCATAAATCCCCCCACTTGCATTTCCTACAAATGCAAGTTGCAACCACAAATTGAAATAAATTAATTTTATTTTAATTAAAATCCTATTTTCCCTCACCCACCAAACCCACTTTCAATCCTAACCCCCTTCTAGATTCTTCTAAACCCTTCCTAATTAGCCTAATCCATCCCCTAATTATTGTCACATTCCTAAGCAACTTGGAGTCACTTCTCAAAGACTTCAAAGTCTTTGAAAAGCATTTAATGATTTGTGTGTTCAACAATCTAACCTCCAAAGTCTTCCAAAACCACTAATGGCTCTTACATGACCATTTATGGCTCTTACATAACCATTTATGGTTATTTCAACTCGTACTCATGTGTCTCCTCAAACATTTATTGCTTTGACCATGGTTATCTCTTTTGCTTTTGCACAAGAGTTTATCCATTGGATAAAAACTTTATTCTTTGAATAAAGAAATTATTCATTCAACCTAACCTTGACCTTAACTCCTAAGTTAACTCTCAGGTCATGTCAAGCATTTAATGTTTATTCCCTCTCCTCTCAACCTATCTCACATTGACACTTGTCATCTTGGGATTGAGTTGAAAGCCCTCACATGGATCTCAAATCATTCAATCCTGACCCTTGTTAAGATTACTTAATCTCAACCATCCATTGCTCCATTTTTCCTATAAATAGAGCCCATTTCTTCATAAATCAGATCCTGAAAAACTTGTATGCATCTAAGTTATAGAGATTTTTAGAGAGCATTTAGCATAAATCACTAAATATCTTGTCACTTTGGTTTAAAACAAATCATTTTTAGTATCATAGCAATCTAGTATTAGCTTTTTATTCACATTTAGAGCAAATACTTCAATCTCAAACCTCCATAAGCATCCATAGTGCAAAAAGTTGTTGAGAGCTACACTAGTTTGGAACTTGGAGAGGAGAGGAACAAAGGAGAAGGAGCTAAGAGCATGTTAGGAGGCATTTGGAGATGTCTCATCATATTTACTTTCTTAGTTAAATATTCTCTCATGCTTTTAGTATCTCTTTTGATATGCCTGTTTAGAATAATCTTTTCTTGCTAACACTAACGTTTTTGCTCTTGTGTGTGTGTTATCTTCGAACAGATTTTCTAACTCTTTTTGGAGAGCATCATTTGGTGAACCCGACGTGAATCCAAGCACCCAAAATAATTTTTTAAAAAACTAACTAACATGTTTGAATGTTGAACTTGACACACAAGTCGCGCTTTAGCGCTTTTGATCACGTTGTAGTGCTATTGCAACTTGTTATTCTATCGCTATTGTTTTTATAATAGCGCTATTGTCTCAAGTTTGGCGCTATTGACCTTCATTTAGCGCTTTTGTGCTTGTTTTAGCGCTTTTGCGCTTGTTCTGGCGCTTTTGCATTTACTGTCAAGTTTTTCTTTTAGCGCTTTTGTCTTTGTAATAATGTGTTTTTGGTTAAATAGCGCTTCTGTTTTCACACAAACTAGCGCTATTGTAACAGAACATTGTAAGGAAGACTTTGTAACTGAAAAAAAATGATTTTTTTTAGGCTTGTGGAAGCCCTCCCTATGCGTGGATTTTACTAACTATTCACTTTTTGTGCAGGTCTTAAAAAAAAAAACTAACTTCGTTAAAAAATAAAAAACTTTGCTTTTGGTGCTTTAAAATTGAACAAAAACAAACTTTCTTTTCCTTGCAAGTTAGGATCATTTGTTTTTGGTGCTTTAAAATTGAACAAAAACAAACTTTGTTTCTTGCAAGTTAGGCTTAATTGTTCATTTGGTGCTTAAAATCAACAAAACAAATTTATTTCTTGCATCAAACTTAAGCAAAAGCTCACAATCCACACTTCCATTTTGGTGCAAATAAAATTCACAATCAACTTGTCTCATTTTTTTTGCAAAACGATTTTACTTCATGCATACGTGTTTTTCATTAAGTTGACCAGGATTTCAAAGATCTAGTTTACTTAAACATATTGTCTTTGAAGTTAAAAAGAGCATCATGGTTGTTGGAGCAACATCTCCAATTAGATAGAAAATCATTGCAATGACAAGTTAAAAAGAACAAGTGTTTTTCATAATTGGCACACTTGTGCAAAAAGTTGGTCGAGTGGTCCTACTTCTAACACACACTATCCTCTCCCTTGGCTTTCGTGGTCCTAGGTGCAAGAGAAAAGTGTTAGTAACACTCAAAGTTTTATTTTTTTAAGAGAGGTCTGCCAAGAGACACATCACTCTTGGGAATGACCTCGCGCGGTAAATCCTTCGAGCCGCTATAGAAATCAGGTGAGAGCGAAAGCTGTAGCCTTAGGTATAGTTGTTCCTACAGTGTAACTTGTCGAAAGGACAAATGGGCTCCACCACAAGTTACAAGGCTCTTAAGTGAGTCACTGCAGAATGAACTTATGTCCAAAGACATCGAAAATGACTAAACACCTTTAAGTAGTAGCCCACTCGTTCTATTGATTGAGGATATTTGTGATATAATTCAGTGCAAGAGCATAGATGGTTTTGCTCCCAAGATACTCACCATACATATTTCCTTGAGTAGAAACATAGCTTTTTGAAAAGTCACTTGTGGCTTGATGAAAGTGGTGACTCCCCCATCATAGGGATCATCTATTTGTTATGCTCGTGCAAGACTTAGTATATCACATCTTTACCTGCCACAATGAGATTCATAAGGTATGTAGTACCAAAGTCGAAGAAATATCAAGATGTGGACTGAATTTATCGCAACTGGCCATTTGACTTTAGGGATACAAAGTGTTTGAAGTGTTTTCATTTTAGTCAAGACCAAGTGCAAATTGAGACGACTTCAGGCTTTGGAAAGAAAACACCTAAAATACACTTAAAGGAAAGGGTCATAAGAAATCCAAGGATTGGGTTGATTTAGACCCATACTCATTTTTGCCTTTGAGGCAACATTCTTGTGTTTGTGTGCTTGTTTTGTTTTCTTGTCAAAGAAACATCATAAAATTCAAAAAATCAGAACAAGTATTCATCCAACCAAAAGACCAAAAACAAAAAGAAGAGTATCAAACTATATGACCATTCTTCACATCTTGAGAAAGAAGAATCTTCATCAACACATCAACTTGAAAAGAAGACCATTGAGCTCAAAGGCTTTGATCAAAAGGAGGAGATTCTTCTATCTCAATAGACAAATCTTTGTCTCTCATAGAGCTTTTCTACGTCACATGTGTCTATACCTTCAAGGCAAATCAAACGAGTTTGATCCAGAGTCATTAAACCGTAGCAATATAGAGCTTTGAGTTATCACAAAAACCAAGGAGGCAAGATCAATCCCAACTTCTTCCCAGACATTTGTATCACATACAATGTAGCTCGAGAAATGCCACCAACACCCGAAAGAGATTTGGAGATGTCTCATCATATTTACTTCTTTAGTTAAATATTCTCTCATGTTTTTAGTATCTCTTTTGATATGCCTGTTTAGAATAATCTTTTCTTGCTAACACTAACGTTTTTGCTCTTATGTGTGTGTTGTCTTTGAACAGATTTTCTAACTCTTTTTGCAGAGCATCAATATCTATTTCAATTGGCTAGAACAATGGCCTTGTAAATTTCCTTCAGATATATGAAGGTACCATCCCATTGGGTTTTGGTTCCTAGAGGAGTTGGTTTGGTATAGTGATATATGTGAGGAGATATTTCTCTTTAACAAAGTGGTAGGGTTTTAGATTTATTGGGCCTAGGTATGTGCATCTCCTAGAATCCATGTCACATGTTCTAGATGCTTTCTAACAACTTCCCTAATATATTTGAATCATTTTCTTATTCACTTCCTTTCATCCTACAACTGTTGAAATTGTGCATGTAGCAAGATTCCATATGTACTCTCCAAGGTTTGAGTATTTTTTTGATTCACAATCCTTTGTGGGTTCCACTTTAATCAATTTTGACAAGTTATTGGGTAAATCAATTGTTCCTATAAAATAAATTGTGCATTTCTAAAAGGATGATTGAGCTAAGACTAGATATAAGGGAATTTCACTTCTTGCAATTAGCATACCAACTCTTTAACATATATCACATTATTTAACATATTTCTTGCGTCCTAATATAAGGTAGGTCATCATAACCCAACTAATTTTACTTTTTTATTGTAGTTATCTCCACATTTGTGATTGCCTTATATTCCTTCATGTGCCTCTCTTAGAATATCTATGTGTTCATATTTGTAGACAACCCAACAAATAATATCATCCCTACTTATTTAATAAAGTTTTCCTTCTAACAGTGCAAATGGGAGAGATTTTTACATCAAAAATTGTCTATCCCATGGAATCATATTAGTGGGATACTAATATATTGATAACATTGTGACTACATCATGCAGCTCTTGGTTGTTGCGACTATTCTAAAAAAAATTGCAGCGAGTAAATATTTAGCATGATCATTGGGTTCTTCACTTTGGTCAATTCAAGAGATTTATTTCAAACATTGAGTGCTCCTTATTTGCTTTACCATAATGTTTAAATTGAACTCTTGAAACAACAATAACCATCTACATATTCTTCCTTCTATGGCAAGCATATTAAGAAGGTATTTTAGGAGCTCATAGTTAGTTAAAATTAAATGGTGTAGATAATAGATAATGTCTAAACTTTCTTAACATGTACACCATTGTTAGGGCCTCCTTTTTAATAATGGTGTGATTATTTTTGGCCTATGTGAGTTTGTAGCTAGTGAAAGTAATTGGATGATCCTTATTATCATGGGGTTGTGTCAAGACTTTACCAATAGTTATTCCTAAGGCATCAACATGAACATGAAAATGGATTGACCAATCTAGAAATATTATTATGAGTGCTTTGATAATATTTTGTTTAAGTATGTCAAAATATTGCCAGTACTATTCTATCTAGTTGATGGATTTATTAGTCTTCATCTTCCTTAGTAACTCTTCTAGTGGTGTCATAATTGTTACACAACCCCTAATGAATTTATAGTGGTATCCTATATAGCCAAGGAAGGTTTTTACTTTTGGTACTATTTTTGGTGGAAGTAAGGTCATGAATAACATGAATTTAATTGGTTTGACCATTAAACCCTCTTTACAAAAGATATTACCTAATAGTATCCCAAAAGGTAACGTAAATATACACTTCTTGATAATCAATGAATTTTATAAATTTATACAATGTTCTAGTATGGTTCAGAGGGCTTGCATATGATTCTTTATTAAGTCATAGACTATCCAATCATCTAGAAATGCATTAACCATGATGCAACTAAATAACTTTGAAGAATTCTTAGGCCAATGGGCATTACTATGTACATAAATGATCCCCAATTAGTAGTAAAAGTGATTAGTTTATATTATTCTAAGATTTTAACTTGATGATATCTAGAGAATCCATCGGTTACTACTTATTATAGTTGCCATTAGTTTTATATCCAAAGTCATTCTATATACTCTAGTCAGTTACTACTATCGAAACATTCAGTCGGTATGCATAGAACAGTCGGTTATAGAAGAAAGTAGTCACAGAGCCCAGTATTCATCGAGCTGTCTACCGAGTAACATTCCATGTCTACCGAGCAGAAATAATGATACACTGAGTTGATATACACCGAGTGAAACGTGTTACCAAATTCATTGAATCTAGACACACATGGGAAAACATGTTACAAGATCGAGGAACATAGAACCGTTATCACATTGGAAATTGCACTTAAAGTTTGTGTATGATTTTGAGGTCATCTAACCAATGAAATATTTTGTATAGTTATCATTCGATAAATCATGTTTGTAAGATCGAAGCAATGAACCTGATCACCGACATAAGAGATCTATTTATACAGCATGGATTGAGATCAGATAGAGATATATAGAGGTGTATGAAGCAAGACATGTGTGATACATAAGAAAGCACCGAAGTGTTATGATTGTTACAGAGACATAGAGGTCACCGAGAAGGATTTCAGAGAACAGTCAAAGAACAGAGTAAATAGAAGGGTTTACCAAGTTATTCTATGGGTTACCGAGGTATGCTATAAGCAAGGTAATCTCATTTTGAGCACATAGAATCTGCTATAACATTCTAGATGTAAAGTTGCAGATATTTGTAAAGATTTTATTGTAACATTTTGAAGTTGTAAGAGAAACCTTTAACAGGGTAAAAGACTTTAACAAAGTCTATAAATTGTAAAGCTTTTAACCAGGTGCAACATTTAGTTTAAGTGTTGCAAAATCCTTTAGCAAGGTAGATCTAACGATCTTGATACTCCTAACAGGGTAAGCTATCAGAAATAGTTGAACATGTAGCTCTAACCGAGCAGCCTTTATTATTGCAGTAGTGAAGTTGTGGGTGCCATCCCCACCGCAATTTTTCTCTCTAACCAAGAGTTTCTGTGTAACCAAAATATATGTGTTATGGAGTGAATCATGTATGATTGTTATTTATTTGTTTTAGCTTTATGTTATGTTACAACAGTTTGTGGTTTATGCATAACAGTAAAGATATTGTTGATAAAAGGATTTGAAGTATTGATTCACCCCTCCCCTCTCAGTACATTAGCTTTCCATATTGGACCTAACAATAGGTATCAGAGCTTGAATCTTGGAAAAAGGTTTAACAACCTAAAGAGAAAGATCTTATCAATGGAAGGCTATAAACAATCTCGGAGAATTGTGTATCTGCAAGAAGAGTTGGATCATGCTAATCAAGTGATTGCAGACATGCAAAGACAAATGCAAAAATCATTGAAAGTTAGAAGGAGATTATCTAATGATTTGCAGGACTCTCAAGAGTTAGTAGAACAAATTGAAACATCATCTAAGAACAGTATATCTGAAGAGATTGAAGAGATGATTGAAGAACTAAAGGAGAAGAACAAAGCACTGATTGATCAACTAAAAGCAATGAAAAGTGGACATGAACATTTCAGCACACAGATGACTGAGAATCTTGATGCATTAAGGACAACTGGGGATAAAGTAAGAGATCTAGAAAGAGAAAAACAACAGCTTGAAGCATTAGTATCTAAAAAGAATGATGAAATCACAAGGTTGACTAGGATTCAACAAAATCTGTCAGATCAATTGGGCTATGCACATCATGAAGCAAATCTGAAAGATGAAGAGAATCAAGCATTGAAACTTGAAGTATAAAGGTTGACCAATGAACTTGAAACATAAAAGAAATCTAAGGAAACACTGAAAAAGAGTTATGAAGCATCAAAGATGTTGGATGAGCAACTGAATACAAGAAGACCCAACAAAGAAGCAGGACTCGGTTACAAAGGAAAAGACTCTACCAAGAAGGGAATTCATACAACCGAGAGAGGAGAATCATCAAAGCAAGCTGGAAATAAGAAGAATATCAAAGGAAAGAAGTCTGTTTGCAACTACAGTGGAAAACAAGGTCACACTGCTAACATATGCCAAATCAGAAAAGGTAAGCAACCAAATGTCACTAGGTCTAATGGTTATTGTCACAATTGCAACAAATACGGTCACACATCTAAACAATGTAGGACAAAGTCTACTAGCAATTATAAGAAGGCAAAATTCAAAGGGTTTTGTAAAAACTGCAATAGATATGGACATAGTACCGAGGAGTTTTGGTTTAAGCAGAAAAACTATATGTGGTCTACACACCGAGCAAATACTAGACACTATCGAACTCACATAGATCCTTACCGACAATATTCTGCAGTACCATGGGATTAAAATACAAGGATATGGTGTGAATGTTGTGGAAGATATGGACATATAAGTGCCAGCTGCTTTATAAGGTTTAGAATGAACAACCGAAGATCATGGAAAAATCCTGGTATTGCATGTTTTCATTGTCACAAAGTTGGACACTTGGCTAGAGATTGCAGATATCAACCTAGAGGAGACACTAAGGAAATAAAAAGCAAATTACAGATGATTTGGAAAAAGAAGGAAATTGTGTCAAATGAAGAAAGCACCTTACCTACCGAGTTAGGTGCACCTATTCCAAATTAATCGGTAAAGGTATGAAGGGACTGCATTATCTCAAAGGTCAAATCTTAACAGTTCCTATTTTATCTTGTACTTAATTCAAAATCTGCATAATTAAAGATACATTAGAAAATTTGAAATTTTATCAAAGTCTTTTGGAAGCCTGTCAAGTCGGTAAATGCAGGAAGTCTAGCTACTCAGTAAAAGCACAAAAAAAAAGGAAGTAGTGGTACCGAGTGCATTTAATGTTTTCTGACCTAACTGCATGAAGCCCCATGAGGTATAATGAATACTTAAAGCTATTGCGCGGTCATTTTTCACTCACCAAGTTTTCAAGAAAGCAAAGCAAAGCGAATCAAAGGCGATCAAACCTCCTCCGAAGCAAATTCAAAGGTATTTACATCAATCACAACGCATTATCAAGATAGTTCACCGATCATATCAAGTTGTTATTATTTGCTAAGTAGAAAGCGTCTGTCGTTTGAAAGTCTTCAAACCCTAAGGATCTTTTGTTAGTATTTATCTGAAATCTGCAATGGCGCCTAAGATCCAGTATCTCGTTGTTGTTGAGAACATCGAAAATCCCTCACTGAAATACTCTTTAACTCCCAAAATTGCATCTGAATCGGATGACAAAACTGCATTTTCACTCATTCCGGATAGAGTTTTATTAGTCGAGGATATGAGATTCTTTACTAAATGTCGAGTTGAAGAACTAGGTCATGTTGAGATCAAAGACACATATGATGAATTGTGTACCGATGGTAAAATGGATAGCAAATATGAACACATCAAAATCAAGGGATTGACCGAAGCCCTAACCTATCCCCATGTCTTCAAACCCCAATGGGTCAAGTTTGTTTTGAGAAAAGTTCATGATGACTTCATGTGGCTAAAAGAGCAACCATTTAAGATCACCAAGGAAATCATTCATTTGATCATCGGTTACCCTATTTATGATCATGCTCGAGCTCAGAAAATGATATCACAGAAGGAATTGATCAGTTTAACCGGAGTAGAATCTGATTGCAGGGGATTGAAATTGAACAAAGTCACTGATGCACAGCTAAAGTTTGCCATTAGAGTAATAGGTTATTATTTCTTCCAATCAGCAAGGGAAAACAGTGTACCCTGTGCAGCAGTCGACTTAGCATATAAAATTGTGAAGAAAGGCATGAAAATTGATTTATGTGAGGTATTGTTGAAAAACCTGTTTGAGAATCTCAATACCATAAGGAAGCCAAAGAAGAACAATTCGGCTAATACACTAAAATTTGGATCACTTCTGGTATGCATGGTTTTCTATTTTGAAAAATTATTTCCATCAATCGGTAAAGTTGTTTGGGAACTACACCGACTAATCACCCATCAAATCAATGACTTCATCAAGAAGCTAGGTGATGATTTTAATGATATTATGGATGATTATTTCAGCAAGTTTCAGGAGAAGATGCATAACAGATATAGAATTCCACCCAAGTTAGTGGAAAAATACAAGGATGACATATGTTTTGAAGTGGACACTGATTACTGCTATGTTAATGTTGTGGAACTAAGAACTCAATCTTTGCCACCTATGGGTTATGAGATTGATTTTGACATCACACAACAGCAGATAGATGCTTCTCTTACATTACCAAGGCATGCTACCGAGCTGAGGTATGAAACATATGAAGAAGTGAAGGAAAAAGTAAAAATGAGCATTGTAGTACCCAAATCTACAAGGAAGGCAACAAAAATGATCAAGGCATTAACAGAGAAATTTGGAGAAGGTTCTTCCTCCACACCTGTCAAGGGAACTATAGCCATTACCGAAGAGGAATCTGAAGCCCAAGAGGCAGCTATAACACTAAGCACCGAATTGCCTAAAGGGAAAGTTTTGAAAAGAAAGAAACAGGATACATCCAAAGTGTCACTGACTCCTCCAGCAAAGCGACCTAACACAAGAGCATCTGCAGCATCACCGAGTAAGAAACCAAAGAATGTTGCCGCACCCAAGGTAACAAAAACTTACAAGAAATCTACTCGGAGACTCATTTTGACTAAAGAGTCTAGTGATACTGAATCTGAAGACAAAAACAAATTTCAGATTGTCAAGAGTACAAAGGCAAATGTACATAGTGTTGAAAACTTTTGTGCTAATCTAAAGCAATATGGTGGATTTGGATCATTCAAATATGTAAAATGTGAATCCAGATCTGATGATGAAAAGAGAGAAATAGAAGAAGCTATCATCTGCACACTATTGAAATTTCAATTGGTCCCATTGGAAGTATGTAAATCTCTTCCAAATGAATTATATTTGCATATTGACAATAGGTGGAAGTATGCAATGGACTTAGAGAAACAGATGAGAGAAAGAAGTCTGGTACATCTTTTCCCAGACATGTCAGTAGATGAGATCACCGAACATCTGAAAAACTGCCACACAAAATTCCTAGTCAAGCAAAGAGCCTTGAAATTGATGAATGGCCTTTACTTGGATGTAGAGAATGAGACCAAAGAAAAATGGCAGGAAATATTTTGAATCAAGAATGCTGGTGAGCAAGCTGAAGTTGAAATAGTTGATGTCACCGAGCAAGAGCCTGATATCACCGAGCAAGACCCTGCTGACACCATACAAGTAGATGAAGATAACATGGATATCGAGGCACCTGAACAGGAAATGATAGAAGGGAATGCTTATACCCAACTTGTATCCAGTGAATTAGTTTTGGAACAAGTCCAGCCCTATCCTCCGGTCAATCAACCTATCTCAACCGAGGTCCCTCAGGATACGGAACAAGGCACCGAAGGTCACAAGTCAACAGCAGGAGAAGGTACTTCTCAAGAACAGACCTCTCAAGCTCCCTCTAGCACTGAAAATGTTACAACTGAGACACCAAGCTCAGAGACACCAAAGGACACTACAGAGGCTAAAGAAACAGACCAAAGTGTTGCCTCTACCGAGCAACCTACCGAGGGTCAACAAGCCTCACAAGCCATTGTTTTAGTTCAACCGATGAAAGGTAAAGAAAAGAAAATGAAAAAGCATAGTTTCAAATTAGATTTGTCAAAACCAATAGTGTTGCCCAATGTCGATATATCCAAATTAAAGGGGCAAGCACTCATTGAATTCGGTGAACTATGCAAAGCCAAAGCTAAACAGGAGAAGCAAATGGCTATTCAAAAGAAAAATAAAGTACTTCAGAAGGTGAAAGCACTCTTAACCAATATGCTACCTGAAGCAACCATGACAAAATATGCCACCATCCACATTCAACTAGATGAACTCCTAACCAAGATAGATTCATCTAGAGTAGATGCATCTGAATATTTGAGCAAATTAAAGGACAAGGAGCTCACTACTAAAATGATTTAAGAGGTACAGAAAGCTATTGCTATTGGCAAAGTTAAACTTGTCAAATTTATTGCTGAGTTGACCCCTCAACTCAAGCACATTCTTTATTTATTTCAGAAACTCTGTACATTTTCTTTATTCATTAAAGATATCAAGAATAAAACTAAAGTGATTGAGAAAGAGATCACCAATCTCTCAAATAAGTTGACCACTGAGCCAAATTTCACTCAGAATTTTTATACAAAGTTATAAAAGCTCATGGCTCAACAATTAGAACTCAGGAATGAAGAGCACAAGATAAGGATGGACATAATGACACTTCAAACATTATCCATTCATCTTTCCTCCGTCCAAGAACAGATCAACAAAGCTACCTCCCTATCCACTTTATAAGAGGGAAGCACCTTAGATGGACTCATTTCACTGTTAGCTGACATTACAGCTCAGAATTCACTCATGGACAGTGTTAAGGATGCCCTCTCTGCCGCTCTCACCGATTCCCGAACAAAGTACAAATCCATTTTTGACCAATTGCCACCACCAAATGGTAACTAAGTTTTGATGTTTGTCAAAAAGGGGGAGTGAGTATCGTATCAAAGTATACAGGGGAATGTAGTATACAGGGGGAGTATACCGAGCAGAACAGAGCATATGCACAGTTAATTTTGACAAGAAGAGCAGTGAACCGACCAGGACACCGATCAGTGATCATCAAGCAGAACCAAGTACAGAATATTGATCACCGAGCATGCAAACTCAGATTTTTGTACAGTATATTGATAAGGGGAGTATATCTGAATATACTATTTCATTGACAAAAGTATATGTTGTCAGTTTTGTCAAAATTTTGTAAGTATATAGATTTTTGAGTTATGACTTTGAAAGTAGTTTTGTCAAACATCTCAACTAATGTCAAAAGGGGAGATTGTTACTACTTATTATAGTTGCCATTAGTTTTATATCCAAAGTCATTCTATATACTCTAGTTGGTTACTACTATCGAAACATTCAGTTGGTATGCATAGAACAGTCGGTTATAGAAGAAAGTAGTCACAGAGCCCAGTATTCACCGAGTTGTCTACCAAGTAACATTCCATGTCTATCGAGCAGAAATAATGATACACCAAGTTGATATACACCAAGTGAAATGTGTTACCAAATTCATTGAATCTAGACACACATGGGAAAATGTGTTACAAGATCGAGGAACATAGAACCGTTATCACATTGGAAATTGCACTTAAAGATTGTGTATGATTTTGAGGTCATCTAACCAATGAAATATTTTGTATAGTTATTCATTCGATAAATCATGTTTGTAAGATCAAAGCAATGAACCTGATCACCGACATAAGAGATCTATTTATACAACATGGATTGAGATCAGATAGAGATATATAGAGGTGTATGAAGCAAGACATGTGTGATACATAAGAAAGCACTGAAGTGTTATGACTGTTACAGAGACACAGAGGTCACCGAGAAGGATTTCAGAGAACAGTCAAAGAACAGAGTAAACAGAAGGGTTTACTGAGTTATTCTATGGGTTACCGAGGTATGCTATAAGCAAGGTAATCTCATTTTGAGCACATAGAATCTGCTATAATATTCTAGATGTAAAGTTGCAGATATTTGTAAAGATTTTATTGTAATATTTTGAAGTTGTAAGAGAAACCTTTAACAGGGTAAAAGACTCTAACAAAGTCTATAAATTGTAAAGCCTTTAACTAGGTGCAACATTTAGTTTAAGTGTTGTAAAATCCTTTAGCAAGGTAGATCTAACGATCTTGATACTCCTAACATGGTAAGCTATCAGAAATAGCTGAACATGTAGCTCTAACCGAGCAACCTTTATTATTGCAGTAGTGAAGTTGTGGGTGCCATCCCCACCGCAGTTTTTCTCTCTAACCAAGAGTTTCTGTGTAACCAAAATATATGTGTTATGGAGTGAATCATGTATGATTGTTATTTATTTGTTTTAGCTTTATGTTATGTTACAACAGCTTGTGGTTTATGCATAACAGTAAAGATATTGTTGATAAAAGGATTTGAAGTATTGATTCACCCCTCCCCTCTCAGTAAATTAGCTTTCCATATTGGGCCTAACATCTTTATTAAGTCATAGACTATCCAATCATCTAGAAATGCATTGACCATGATGCAACTAAATAACTTTGAAGAATTCTTAGGCCAATGGGCATTACTATGTACATAAATGATCCCCATTTAGTAGTAAAAGTGATTAGTTGATATTATTCTAAGATTTTAACTTGATGATATCTAGAGAATCCATCGGTGAATGAGAATAATTATTTACCTACAACAAATTATAATATTTTTTTTGTAATGGGAGTTGGAAAGGGGTCATGAATATAATATTTTTTAAGCTCTCAAAAATCAATGTGAATCCTTATTTTCCTCATTTTCTTATTTTTTATGACCATTGGACTAATCCATTCAGTGTCCTTAAATAGTTTGATAGTTATAGCTCAATCATTTTATCTAATTCATTTTTTCATCTTTTATTCATGTGGATTAAATTGGTATGGCCATTTTATTTGTGGTTTCACTCCTTTTAACTAGATTTTCATGACACTATCTTCCTCCTTAATACCCTTCATATCACTAAATATATGAGGAAATAAATCTGCATACTAGTATGCCTACTGCAACATAGTCATCCCAATAATCATCGATTTTAGCCATCTTAGGGTTTTTTATGGATGATATATTTTCTCCCCTTATTTTTAAAGGTTGATTATAATTGTAATGGTGTAAATTTGGAATTAGGGTTTCATTAAATAAAACCAAGTTAACTAACCAAATTAACCATGTACATTGAATGAAGCGGGTAAATCCAATAGATCTAGCCTCAATTTGATTAGAAAGAGGGTTGAGAGTGTTGATTAGATTTACCCAATTGTGTGGTTGGTGATTTTCCTTCTTTCTAAATTGAATTGTAATGTTAATGAAATTAGGGTAAAGTGAGGGATTATTGAAGTGATTTGACTAAAAAAGTAGGCTACAGATGTCCCACAGAGCCACCAACCTGGATTTGAGCAAAATGAGATGTTTAAAACCTATCCTCCAAAGTTTGACTTGATTTTTCGAGACCAGGTAGCACAGATTCGCCCTGGTCCTCTGAATTTGCCATTGTCAAAAGCCCACCCATTGATCACTGTGAACTATGTTGGATTTCCCGAGTACATCTTTGCACATGTTTCCTACACATAAAAAGAAAGGGAAAGATGTTGGGAATAAGGGTTTGCCTTAGGTCAAACCTTGGTTTTGGAATCAACCATAAATTGAAATAATGCAAATACTAAAATAAATGTTTAAGGAAATATACCCCAGATTTGCAATTGTTGATGATGATGCAATGCTCTTTGAATGTAATCACAAATGTTGAATGTAATGGCATGACAAACACATGAACATGAAAAACCCTACTCACACACACATGCTTTCATGGACATTGATGTAACTTTGCGCCACAATGGTTGAAGATGAAGATACAACATTGAATATCTAAATATGCTTAATAATGAATGCTTCATGAATGCATGAATAATAGGAATGGAGTCTTAGATTTCTTCTTCGATCTAAAATGAATTAAAATAATATCTTTATATAGGGTTCCCTAGGTAATTTATCGATTAGGCTGACCTCCAACAATCATGTGTAGCCCCAAGGATCAAATTCCAGTGGGGAGATATAGCTCCCAACCCATTTCAAATTGGGACCCCTGTAATGCCCCGCCAGGAACCCCGAAGGAAAACCCACAACAAGGGTGAAACAATTTTTATTTTTTTTAAAGTATAAACATAATACGTGCATAACACACAACATGCACGATAACACAAGTAGAAGACTTACACCAGAATTCCTTAAGGGTTTCCAACTAAGAATTTAAACCATAAGATAAATTCCATAATTACCATTAATCCAGATATTCATCAATAACTCAATGATCACAAGAAACCATAAGCAAAAATAAATACACTATTGAAAGATTGAAAGATTGAAAGGATACAATATAATTCCACTTCAATAAGCATTTACACATATCATAAGGAAAACTAATAAAAAACATCCCAACATAGGATTACATTTCTCTTCCAATACACAGCTTCTCAATATACATATAAGGATACAACTTAACCAAATGCAAGGTTACAAAAGATCACGATACAATGACCACAAGGGTCTCCAAATAACAATAATATCCAAACATGAGATGAAGCATGAGCCACGAATCACAGGAACACCTATGAAGCCAATCCTCGCATGAAGGTACAAATCAGAACGTCCGATGGGAAGTGGCACTACCACCCGACCATGTAATTCCCAAAATGGAATCACCCCACCGTGTTAGGAGATAGTTGAGGACCCTCAAACAAGCATAAGCATGACATGGTCGACAAAACAATACAACTCCATGACAACACAATATGACTCCACAAAATCCAGGTGACTCAACATCACAATTACACAAGTGAACCTAATGAGAGAGTGTCATCGCATAGCCTAAGATGGATACCATGGTACAGCCTCCATAGGTCCCGGCTCACTATCCTGATAACCTCTCTCGAACCTCCGGTTCCAACTAAGTCTCATGTCGACCCTACCACCCTTTCGTGAAGACAAGGTGGTCAGTTTGCCATTCCAGGCCTTCTCACAACATGATGAGCCTCAGTACAAGCACTCACCCAGGCGTGAGGTACACTTATCTTTATTAATGTTATAAGACTACCCACCTAATCAATTCATTAGATTACTAGTTATTATCTAACTTTCGATGGGTTATCCTACCATCCACTTAGGGCGCAACCCCCACTCGAAAGCCACTCTCTCAAAGGACACTAAACATAACATGGTCACTCCACGAGGACACTATGGCGAAACAGACAACCATAACACCACTATCAGAAACAAGTGGTCAAACAAGGACATACTGACTCTTGGTTAACCATAAGGCAAAGACACTACATGGTTAAGACAACGAAGCCAACATATATCACTTGGTCAAAGGTACCAAATACGTCACCACAGGATGACTGAACCACAGACCAAAAATAACACAATATACACTTTCAAGGACAGCTAATTCACTAAGTTTGCACTCAGACAATCTTTGAGAAAATCAACATCATAAGCACTTGCAACTTCATTGATTGAAAATTAAATAAAACACTCATTTCCAACATTCTCATCTATTCAATTTCCAAATCCATATTCCATCAAGAAGGAAATCCGCATTAAACATTCAACCAGTTATAACATGAATTCCTAACGGGCATTTAATTCATTTCCAGAATATATCCAAATTTACCAATTTGAATTCCTAATTCATGCCTTGATATCCAGAGATAAATTTATTATACCACATAATAAAAATCACATGAAAAAAATCACCATTTACATTTAACACTAAAACCACTTAATATATATTTCATTTAATAAAATTTAAGTTCATACCATAAACCAATTTGTACCGGTAAGGGTACAAGGTCAAGCGGTGGCCAAGGCCAACCCACAGTAGTGCTACTGTCGAGGCAACATACACTACCTGCCGGTAGTACCACTATCGCTGGTAACGGGCCTACCGACCGGTAGTGCTGCTACCAACCGGTAGTAGCCGCTACCAACCGGTAGCGATACTGTCGATCGGTAGAACTACTACCATCAGTGGCAGTCGCTACCGACCAGTAGCACTTCTACCAACCGGTAGCGGTGTTGTCGACCGATAGTACTGCTACCTGAGAGTAGCAAACACTACCGACCCACGTGGAGGGACTAGCCCACCATGGGGTAAGGTAAGGTCTATGAAACAAATAAAAACATGCTTCCAAAGCATTTAAAACCCGTTTTAACAGGAACACGATTCATTCCCGGTTTATTTCACGGGTACACACATACACAGTGCCAAATCCAAATTTCAAATGGATATTTACCAATAATGCAAATGGTGAAATAAAACCCCACAAGAACCCCAAATCTTGGGCAACAAGATACTAGAAAGCACACAACAAGCTAAATCTAGTTCATTCTTTCCAAATAGAAGACGTATTTCCAGAAGTTGATTTTCAAGAACACAACATACAACAATTAGAGAAATGAACTATTTCTTTCCTAAATGCAAACATATGATAAAAATTTCACAAAACAAACAATAATAGACACTCTTTCTTCCATTCCAATCATTCCACAAGAATCTACAGGAAGATTTGCATAATTTCAACACACAGGAAGCAAACTGAAAAATTCAAATTAAATTTAAACCAAGAAGAGATTATCCAACCTTGAAGCAAACTAGCAAGCAAAATGATGGAAGAATCCCAATCCTTGCAACCCAAATCAAATTTCAGCTCCTCCTTCCAGAATGATTTACCAAATTTCTCTCCAGAAATTCTTTCCTCCCATTCCTGTGAATTTTCAGGCATATATGGAAAAATAATTTTTAACCTAAACTTTCTAGGTTGAAAGTTTTTCCTTCCAATCAGATTTAAATATTTTAAAAATTAAAAAGCAATTAGATTTACTTTCATCCAAAAACAATTCTTTTTCAACAAATTAAAAAGCAAAATTCAAATGGAAAAGTAAAAAGATGAGCTTTTATTAATTTCTATTTCCAAAAATACTTTCTTTCAACATAGGAATTTAACATTTAAATGGCTAGGCAATTATTTATTTCCTTTCACAATATATATTAATGCACTTTACCAAATGAAATAAGTCATTTAACCATTTAATCTAGCAAATCATTAATTTAATTAAATCAATGATCTCATAACATAATAATTAACTAATTACGCCAACATAAGATAGCATCATCCATCCAATTAAATAACCATTTAAATAAACGGAAACACGCACACGAAGGATGATCAAATGATGACTCACAAATGACCAAATCAAAGAACTATGACTTGCATACCAACCAGACGGGAAAGACAACCAACTGACAACACTCACACGAGTGTAACTGCGGGTCAAGTTAGGGTCCAACAACTATCTCCTTCACTCCCATCAGACATATAAGGCATGCTCAAACCTGTGAAACCGAGTGGATTCGATACCCCGTACCTACCCGGTACTAGTACCTGCAATGTCCTGCACCAAAGAACCA
Source organism: Cryptomeria japonica (assembly GCF_030272615.1). Taxonomy (NCBI): domain Eukaryota; kingdom Viridiplantae; phylum Streptophyta; class Pinopsida; order Cupressales; family Cupressaceae; genus Cryptomeria; species Cryptomeria japonica. The sequence continues at coordinate 519,658,658 of NC_081413.1, forward strand.
CACGTGCATATAGACCAATATATATATACAGACACGACACACACACCGATGAAGGAGAATCATGGCGTTCCTTGTCTCACCGGAGTGAGTGAAGGAAAATCATCCCCTCGCATCCCAATACACTTGCAAACACGCAACATATAAATAACGCATCAAAATATAAGGTAAGAGTGTCAGTCCATGATAATGATCCATAAAATAACATTAATCATAAGCACTGAGATACTGCATAAAATCATACACCACAGATCTAGATAAAGCATGAAATAACATCACATAACATCTGAATCGATATACAATAACGTTCCATTAAACAGTCACTGAAATCAATCAAAAACATACAAAAAAAGTCTGATCAAGGAGGAGTACTACAACCCCTTTGAGAGGGATCAGGGCATTTTGGGGTGTCTTGGCCCAGACCAAGGCATTTCATGCCATGTTCATTCTACAAAGAAGACCAAAACAAGTAGCCAAGGGGGTGGGAATCTCATAGTGGGACCCACAAAAGGGTGTATATAACATCAAAGTTAGATAATCAAGCCCAAATGGACCTAGAGACGGGACGAGGATAAGACACGCTAAATTGGGAGCACAAACATGAGGTGTAAATTAGATCGGTGATAATTTACAATGCTACAATAATATTGGTCCTTAGAGTCATTATTGAGTTGTATTTCTCTTTCACTTTCTACCACCTAGATGTCTATTTTAGGATCCTAATTTCAATCTTCTTGATTTGTATTATAGCATCTTCTTTTTTATGATTGGGTTTGTTTGTCCATCCATTAAATTGGTTTCCATATTTCTTCTTCCTTAGGAAGTGGTGGAGTTTGTGTGTAGTCATAGATGTAACTATCTTCTACTTGACTGAATATAATTTATATCATCTAGAATAATGGAGTATGAATATTTGTATCTTCCTCTAAGAAAGAGAAGGTAGGAATGAAGTCATTTTGGAGTTCATGTCAATCTCTTGTTTCAACCCTCCTTTCTTTGTTGATATACCATGTTTGCATGACTAGTGTTAAGGTCCAATGAAACAGTTGTATGTACAACCTAATATAATACTCTTCTTCCATTCCAAGCTATAATGCATATTCATATATGACCTTCTACTTTGATGGATTCATTGTATTTTAAAATTATAGAGTATTCTCCTTCTTCCTTTATGTACCTTGTTTGGATGAGGATTTTAACACAATACCATTAAGGGATATTTACTTGATGTGTCCTCCACCTATATGAAAATTTGTAAATTAATACATTATCTTGTAATACATCCATCTGCAAGTGCGCTTCTGTGAAAATTTCACCTATATCTTGTAGGTATCAATCTAGGTCACCAATTTGAGAGAATCAAAATAGCTTAATACGTGAAATTCCCCTTTGAACATGATTTCTTTCTTTAGTCTTTTTAGGATAAGGACTAGGATACCTTCTTTTTCTACTTCTATAATTTGTGGGTTTTTTGTGGCATTTGTGGTATACTACATTACAATTTCAAGTTATTTGTTTGCCATGGATACTGTTATAAACTCATAAACTCTCTAATAAGTTAGCTCTACTTCCTTCATACATGCACATAATACAACTCAATTGTATATTCTAGTATCATTGGTCTTCAACCTAATTTCTCCTTCACTATTAGCCACCTCAACAATATCTCTTATAGGTAGCTTATAAATAGAATAAATCAACCTTGTATTATCTTCCTCATCCTCTTCTAGGACAATTCATTCAATTAAAAAATTATATTCACCTTCTCCTATGAGGATGTCAAATACTTTTAAGTTACGTTTTATTCTTGTATTTGGGTACATGGTTAGATGGTTGAAAATGATAAATAGATAGAGAGTTTTGATTAGGACACAAAACCATCCCATGGAGATTAGAGGTAAAAAGTTTTTTAAAATAGGGTTCTTGGTGTTAGGACAAAATGGTCAAAGTTTTTGAACAAGTGGAGTGTATTTGGAGAAATTATGGAAAGTTGTTTAGGTTTTAAGTTTATTAACTCCTTTATGTACTATAATAAAATGGTTTAGCAGTGCAATTTTTTTTGATTTGATGGAATCTATCCGAATGATGATCCCAACCTTCAATTATAATTCAAATTTTTTAAAAGTCAATAGAAAACAATTCACAATATATAATCCATTATTCATATATAGCATTCCAAATTTAACTCTCATTTGCATATTAGTAATCGGATAATAACTACAATAGCTCCAATTTAAACTCTCACTAGTATGAGATTTATTTTTTTAATTGGTGATGGCATGTGACTACAACATCATCTATTCTCTAGTAAGAGTTGTCTATATGAGACTCCTTCCCCCATTTAAGATCAATGAGAGATTGAAATTCAAATTAAGATTCTTTTTTTCTTACACCAAATGGTTTAAGCTTAACAATTATCTTTAGAAGTCAAAGACTATTATCCAAGCTCAGTTCCTAGTTCTACGAGAATTCTCATGCCTTGCCATAACCTATTCTCCTTTCAATTCTAGCTAATTTCCCTATGAATATCACTTGGAAATTTTTATCAATAGAGAGTAAAGCCTCTCTTTGTTTCATATTTGAATCCTACCATCAAACAATCCTACTTTTCAAGTAGAAAAAAATATGTTAAAATTATGTTTTCCAACAACATCATGCCTCTTGGAATTGTTATGTAAATCTTTTACCTAACCTTGTTTTTTAAGTTTCCAATCTTACAAATATTTTGTATGATTTTATAAAATAATAATGATATCAAACAACATATGAATGACATTTTCAAGTAGCTCAAAAGACTAAGATTATACTGGAAAAGAATAAAAAAGATTGCTAGGAATCCAAATATATACTAGTCTCAACTTGCTTAAGGTTGCAAGATCATATGAAAGTTGTTATAGCTACAAGAAGTGGTATAAATGATCCTTTCTAAGATAGCCCCTTTTATTTAAATATTGAATTTTTCTCATCGAATTATTTCCTGCAGCACAATAGAAGTTTGAATTTATAACAACTTTACATGATGGATCAAAGTTCGTGTATGACATATTAGAGTACCTATATAGTGTCGTTCCATGTCCAATATGGAATTTGCTTCCTTCTATGGAACATGTGAGTGTTGGGTTTAAACAAGGAAGACAAATTGCATTCAAAGTTGGTTCTTGTAAGAAACTATTATGAAGTAATTAGACATGTTCAAGGATATTGGGAGAAGTATAAGCAATAAATATGTTAAGGTAACTCAACACAATATTTTAAAAAATTTGTGGTTTTATTTTATGCAATCAATAAGGAGGGTCAATTAGGCTTTCATCATTTTTTTTTACCTCCTTTGTATTTTAAGTTGATGTGCATCTTTATATGAGTTCATTTTTAGGGCTAGGGCTCTATTGCTTTAGTGTGGAAGAGGAGTTCATACTTCATTTTCATATGACTCATTTCAAAGTGTATTACTTTTTGGATTTATTTCTTTCTTTCTAATCTTGGATCATTGTTGATGCAATGATGGCCCTCTCTACAATTTTTGTAATATGTTGTGTCATTATTCTATTTTATTATATTTATTATTGATAAGAGTTTTTTTCACTTAACAATTTGAATTAAATTTTCAAATTCAAGAAAAATTCCTCAAGTTGGGACCATATTTTGCTTCTAGATCAAGTTAGTAACTAAGTTAATACCTTACATGTACATTATTCAATGCAAAGGACTTGGCTTGATTTATTTATCCTTCATTATGTATGGTTTCTCTTGTAGTAGATAACACTTGAGCATCTATCAAATTAGTGTCAACTTTATGATTGAGGTTATTTTGATTATTGGTAAGAGCCTCCAATTGGATATGTGCATTGATTAACTTAGTCTTGAACTTAATTTTTCTTTTCAACACCTCCTTTAGTTCCTTAGTGAGAGCTAGAAAATGCAAAAAAATATTAGAGAAAATTTCGTCCATGATTGCTTCCATTGGTGAGAATGAATCATAAAAAAAAACATCTAAGAATTCACATATAAATTAAAATAAAATGACACAAAGATTCAAAAATCTTATTTTTTACACAATGTAATTATAAAAGTATAGATTTTCGACTTGATTTCTATTAAATATAGTAATAAGTGAAACTATAATAGTTTTTAATGTTTATAAGGTGACAAGAATGTTTAATGGTCTCTTTTTGTGGAAAAATGGGCACTATATCGGTTGGGGAGTAAGAAAATTAAGGCACTTTCACAAGAAAACTTGGTAGCGACATAATCTTTCAAGATAAAAATTAAGCCTTTTTATTTTATTTTGATTTCCACATGACAAGGATAAAGTTAAACCAATTCAAACCTCATTTCATATTGAACCTTGTTTAAAATCGAATTCTAGGGAAAATTTGCAAGTAGTTAGAATTTGAGGTGAAACCTTTCAAGTTTAGAGTGTGTGAAGAACATCCAATCTTTTAAAAAATTACATTGGACGAGATTCAATGTTTTTTTCTACAAGGAAAGAGAAATCATAGCTTGAAACTTATGGATGTTGGTATTATGAGTTAAGTTGTACTTGGTTTTTCCAAGTTAAGGATAAGAAGCCTAAAATATCTTTGACCCCCTAATTACCCTTATAAATAGTAACTTGCTACATATCTAATTGCTAAGAGTAAGAAGTAGATAAATTAATCATATCAACCTAATGGCCAACATATTAATAATGAGAAACTCAACCCATGTCTACATAAGATCCCTTTCTACTCAAGAAGTGATATCAATTACCAACATTTCCATATACCTTTAAAATGTATAAAATCTTGAAGCTAGGAGTGTTGTATCATAAGTATTTTGTCCTTCCATCCAACCTCTTTCCAAGACTTTTTAGCCTTAGCTATTTCAATCATGTGCCTAATGAGTACCTTCCAAGGTGTGAATCCTTGAAGAACTCTTATAATTCATTTTTCAATGATGTAGGCTCCTTGGGTTAAGGCAACAATAATTCCTAAACCCCCATTATTTTTTGGTTGGATACAATGAAGCCAAGATGCAATAGAATAGTCATTTTTACTATCTCATTTTCCTTAAAAGAACCTTTAGTAATTTGATTCAATTATTTTTAGCTAATTTTGGAAATAGTCTAATATGATTTGTAAACATTACTTGTAATTAGGATTTTGTTGCCAATTTGAATTCTTTTAGTCTTTGAAAGAAAGATATTTAACAAGAACAAAGCTTATGTTTTATTTTATTGATGAACCACTCCACATTTTGGATAATGGGACTCCTACCCTAAGGAGATGCCTTGGTATCTAAAAATTTCACCATGATTGGTGTATTTCCATCATCCATCAAGATTTTGGGTATGTAGAAGTTAATTTAAACTTAATTTTATTGAAATCTAGAATTGAAAAATAAATTACTAAACAAAATAAGTCCACAAGATCCAAGGTACTATTCAACTCTTCTTGGGAGGTTTAATGAATGATAAAATGTCATCAGGAAAGTGTGAATTAAGGTTCAATTCATTCCAAGGTAAATGAATTCCATGGATGATATTATGATTTTTAGTATGGTTTAGTAAGTATCCATTAACATTAGTGGTGAGAACATAAAGGAATGGGGCTATTATACATCCTTGTCTTATTTATCTCTAAAGAGAAAAAGGTTGAGTGATCAATCCTTTAGTAGTAATATAGGAATTTACATTAACAAAGAGGGATTGCATGTGGCAAAAGAGTGGCACCGAAGCCCAACCATTTCACAATTTATGTGATAAACTGCTACATTATTCTATCACATGCCTTGAAAATCCAATTTGAATAGGAAACTATTTTTTCCCATTTATTGAGGCCATTCACTATCTCGCAAGAAAGCACCAGATTGTCTAATATAAATATCTCTCCTAGAAATCTAATTTTCTCAAGGTTCAAAATTTCTTAACTCGTTTGTCTAATTCTTTTAGCTATGGTTCAATCTAGTAACTTGCATGATGTATTTACAAGGTGATTAGTTTCAAGACTTAGACATTTTTCCATTTATTAACCCTAGAATGTTGAAAAGACCAATAGATCCCTTTGTTTAGGCTTTTTCATAAATCCCATAAAATTCCTCCTTGATAGATGGTCATATTGCTCTATAAATGTACATGTAAACCATTTATACAAGTGCTTTTAGAGCCAATAACATACTTAAAGGTAGCATCAAGACCCTCAAGTGTGAATAGATGGTGTAGGTGGATCTTTTGGTCAACATCAATCTTACTAGGCATTAAAGTGCAGACAATATCATTGATTATATCTAAGAACGGATCTCCTTCAATTAGTTTTATAGGTAAGTTTTCTATAATGATAAAAGAGAATTGATTTAATATCATTAAGGTTATCATATGCCTTCCCTCTCAATAATTTATAGGGACAATATACTCTTGACTATACTTTTGTTTTACATAATTAAAAAAACATGATTTATTTATCTCCTTCATTCATCTAATTTAAAAATTTAAAAATTATCTATAATTATTCTTAAAGTCCCGAAGAATTTTATAACCCAAATATTGTCATGGTAAGTTGAATCATATTTGTGTTTATTATAAACTATTTTGCAACTAGGTCTTCATCATGCACATTCATTGGGGGTTCTTCCCATAGCGTGTTGGTTAAGTGGTTGTGTTGTTGTTGTGACCACCAAGGTTCAAACCCCTACTCAACTATTGAGATAGTAGGCTTGTGTATTTGTTGATCCAATGTGCTCACAGATTTAAACCTCAACATTGTTAAATGAGGATGAGGTCCCTTGTTTGTGACCTCACTAGTTCATAGTTCTAAGTCAAAAGTGTTTTATGTGGTATTGGAAGATGTGGCGTGCCAACATCACCGGTCACATTAAAAATTTTACATGACACTTTAAAAAAAATACATATTTATTATAATTTTAAATTGGAATCCTACTTCCCATTACCAATCACTTAAGCCACCTTATTTTCAATGTGTGTTGAATGTTTACTGGCTATAGGTTTTGTAATAAATCATTTCTTCAAGTTACCTCCCCAATAAATTGTAAGGCGCATGCCATCAAGTTTACAATGTGTAAAAAGCAATAGTAAAGTGAGTAATGTGGTATTTTATCATAAACCTAGGTATGCACTTCTTGTATGATATAGTACATAATTAGCAAAACCAAAAATTATGCATCAAGATCACATTGGGTCAATAAGCATCAAGGAAATGTTCCAAAGTAGAAACTCCATATTGGGTCAGTAAAATTTGAGAAGTGTACTCATGGCATTCTAGTCGATTATGCATAATTTTAGACTATGGGCAATCAAAATAGTTTATGCGATAACCCAAACATTGATGTGTTTATCTAATATTAAATATTAATTGATTAGTTCAATATGATACATGGTGGGCCCATTGTAAAATATTTGTTAAAATTCAAAAAGACCTTTTCGGATACGAGCAATCAAATATCATTCCTTGTTTTTTATTGAACAATGCAAATTACATAAAAAATAATAGCAAATCAAAAGAATTACAAAGGAAATGAAGAAAAACATTACAAATCAACAACAAAACTATCATAAAATATAATATCAACAATTATATAAGCAATAGAAGGGTCTTTATAGTTATCTAGAACACCTATCCATTGTTGAGCAACATATACACTAAATAACAATGACTAAATTTAGCAAATACAAAGCAATGAAATAACAATAAGCTATTTATACATAAAATTTGAACAAATTTTGTAGCTATCTAGAATATTTGACATATGTTGCATGTATTTGAACAAACTAATATTTGATCTCTTCCAAAAGCTTGTTGTAGGCAATCTTCTTCTCTAACTGAGAGAACAAAGAAATGAGTTGTAACATGACATCATAGTAAAACTGTAGAATTTCTACTCCCTGATGAATAACTTGATTAGAAAAAAAAATCTTAGCATCTACTTTTCCAAATATGAAGCAAGATAGTTTGTCTCATAGAATCAACAACCAAGTTCTTAAAAAACCCACAACCAAAAATAGCTTCTTTCCAACTCAACACACGGTCAAAAATCATAAGAAAGTTGTTAAATATAGTAGTCCATTTTTTCTTAGCCCAAAAGAAATCCCAAGAAATATGTTTCACACTTTTTGGTCACTGGCAAAATGGGCACTTAAATAGATGAATCCTTAAATATCTTAACCTATCCCTTATAGGCAATTTCTAATGCAATATTTTCCAAGTTATGATTTGAGGATTAGCCTCATCTTTGGTCTTCTAGACTTGTGCACTAAGGTTCCTCCATGTCCTCTCTTTAAATTTACAATCCCGTTTAATGTTCAACCTTGGATTTAGCTTCATGTTTGGAGAAGAGACAAATAAATCCTCTTCAAAAGGAAATAGAAAAGTGGAAATTTCACAAGCCAGAGCCAATCTTTCAAAAACATTACATTAAAGAGGAGTGCATAATTTCATGATAAGATTTTATAAGAACAAAAGATTTTACAAAAGTGAGAAACCCTTTAGACTTATTTTTAAACCTGAAAGATGTTTTGATGTCTTCTCACTCAACCCAATCAAGAGAAATAAAATCCCATATATCACTAAATTCTTGCACCACTTTTTTGAAGAAATATAGAGTTTGTTTGGGAAATATGACCTCAAGAGGTTGTCCATGATATTGCACTAATTTGTTCCACGAAATAGAGGAAGAAGAAAAACTAAATCCATGTTGCAGAGAATCCTTCCTCGGGAAATTACAAACATGTTGCCAGACATTCCATATTGTTTGGAAGGGAAATGATGTTACTACTTACTAAGTTGCCATTAGTTTTATATCCAAAGTCATTCTATATACTTTAGTCGGTTACTACTACCAAAATATTCAGTCGGTAAGCACATAGCAGTCGGTTATAGAAGAAAGTAGTCACAGAGCCTAGTATACACCGAGTTGTCTACCAAGTAACACTCTATGTCTACCGAGCAGCAATAATGATATACCGAGTTGATATACACCGAGTGAAACGTGTTCCAGATTCAATGAACCTAGACACATGTGTGGAAACGTGTTACAAGATCGAGGAACAAAGAACCGTTATCTCATTGGAAATTGCACTTAAAGATTTTGTATGATTTTGAGGTCATCTATCCAATGAAATATTTTGTATGGTTATTCATTCGATAAATCATGTTTGTAAGATCAAAGCAATGAACCAGATCACCGACATAAGAGATCTATTTATATAGCATGGATTAAGGATCAAATGTGCATGTGTGTATGAGTGTGAAGACAAACATATGTGAAAAGCAAAATCATGGGAAACCACTGAGTGTTATGACTATTACAGAGACACAAACGTCATCGAGAAGGATTTCAAAGAACAGTAAAGGAACAGAGTAAACAGAAGGGTTTATCGAGTTACTTTATGGGTTACCGAGGTATGCTATAAGCAAGGTAATCTCATTTTGTGCACATAGAATCTGCTATAACATTCCAGATGTGAAGTTGCAGATATTTTGTAAAGATTTTATTGTAATATATTGAGTTGTAAGAGAAACCTTTAACAGGGTAAAAGACTCTAACAAAGTCTATAAATTGTAAAGCCTTTAACTAGGTGCAACATTAGGAATAAGTGTTGTAAAATCCTTTAGCAAGGTAGATCTAACGATCTTGATACTCCTAATAGGGTAAGCTATCAGAAATAGCTAAACATGTAGCTCTAACCGAGCAACCTTTATTATTGCAGTAGTGAAGTTGTGGGTGCCATCCCCACCACAGTTTTTCTCTCTAACCAAGAGTTTCTACGTAACCAAAATATATGTGTTATGGAGTGAATCATGTATGATTGTTATTTATTTGTTTTAGCTTTATGTTATGTTACAACATTTTTTGATTTATGCATAACAGTAAAGTTATTGTTGAGGAAAGGATTTGAAGTACATTATCTTTCCATATTGGGCCTAACAATTGGTATCAGAGCTTCAATCTTGGAAAAGGGTTTAACAGCCTAAAGAGAAAGATCTTATCAATGGAAGGCTATAAACAATCTCGGAGAATTGTGTATCTGCAAGAAGAGTTGGATCATGCTAATCAAGTGATTGCAGACATGCAAAGACAAATGCAAAAATCATTGAAAGTTAGAAGAAGATTATCTAATGATTTGCAGGACTCTCAAGAGTTAGTGGAACAAATTGAGACTTCATCTGAGAATAGTACATCTGAAGAGACTGAAGAAATGATTGAAGAACTGAAAGAAAAGAACAAAGCACTGACTGATCAGCTAAAAGCAATGAAAAGAGGACATGAACATTTCAGCACACAGATGACTGAAAATCTTGATGCATTGAGGACAGCCGAGGATAAAGTAAGAGATCTAGAAAGAGAAAAACAATAGCTTGAAGCATTAGTATCTGAAAAGAATGATGAAATCACAAGGTTGACTGGAATTCAAAGTAATTTGTCAGATCAATTGGGTTATGCACATCATGAAGCAAATCTGAAAGATGATGAGAATCAGGCATTGAAACTTGAACTGTCAAGGTTGACCGATGAACTTAAAATAGAGAAGAAATCCAAAGAAACACTGAAAAAGAGTTATGAAGCATCAAAGATGTTGGATGAGCAACTGAATACAAAAAGACCCAACAAAGGTGCAGGACTTGGTTACAAAGGAAAAGACTCTACCGAGAAGGGAATCCACACTACCGAGAGAGGAGAATCATCAAAGCAAGCTGGATGTAAACAAGAAGAACATCAAAGGAAAGAAGCCTATTTGCAACTACTGTGGAAATCAAGGACATACTGCTAATATGTGCCAAATCAGAAAAGGTAAGCAATCGAATGTCATTAGGTCTAATGGTTATTGTCACAATTGCAATAAATATGGTCACACATCTAACCAATGTAGGACAAAGTCTGCTAGCAATTATCAGAAGGCAAAATTCAAAGGATTTTGTAAAAACTGCAATAGATATGGACATAGTACCGAGAAGTGTTGGTTTAAGCAAAAGAACTATATGTGGTCTGCAACCTGAGCAAATACAAGAGGCTACCGAACTCACATAGATCCTAACCGACAGTATTCTACAACACCATGGGATTACAGTACAAGGATATGGTGTGAATGTTGTGGAAGATATGGACACATAAGTGCCAACTGCTTTATAAGGTTTGGAATGAACAACCGAAGATCATGGAGAAATCCTGGTATGGCATGTTTTCATTGTCACAAAGTTGGACACTTAGCTAGAGATTGGAGAGATCAACATAGAGGAGACACTGAGGAAATAAAAGGGAAATTAAAGATGATTTGGAGAAAGAAGGAATTTGTGTCAAATGAAGAAAGCACCTTACCTACTGAGTTAGGTGCACCTATTCCAAATTAATCGGTAAAGGTATGAAGGGACTGCATTCTTTCAAAGGTTAAATCTTAACAGTTCCTATTTTATCATGTACTTAATTCAAAATCTGCATAGCTAAAGATGCATTAGGAAATTTGAAATTTTATCTAGTCTTCAGGAAGCCTGTCAAGTTGGTAAATACAAGAAGCCTGTCTAGTCGGTAAATACAGGAAGTCTCGCTATTCGGTAAAAGCATAAAAAGGAAGTTGTACCAAGTGCATTTAATGTTTTTGACCTAACTACACGGAGCCCCAATAAGGTGTATTGTGTACTTAAAACTTTTGCGCGGTCATTTTACACTTACCAAGTTTTCAAGAGAGCGGAGCAAAGCGATTCAAAGGCGATCAAACCTCCTATGAAGCAAAATTCAAGGAATTTACACATCGATCTCAAGCATTTCTAAAAGCTAGCTACCGGGAAATATCAGTGTGATTATCTGTTTTATATTTGCTAAGTGGGAAGCGCCTGCCGTTTAAAAGTCTTCAAACCCTAAGAATCTTTTGTTAGTATTTATCCAAAATTTGCAATGGCACCTAAGATCCAGAAGCCCGTTGTTGTTGAAAACATTGAAAATCCCTCACTGAAATACTCTCTAACTCCCAAAGTAGCGTCTGAACCGGATGATAAAACTGCATTTTCACTCATTCTAGATAGAGTTTTATTAGTTGAGGATGTCAGATTCTTCACTAAGTGTCGTGTTGAGGAACTAGGTCATGTTGAAATCAAGGACACATATGATGAATTGTGTACCGATGGGAAATTGGATAGCAAGTATGAACACATCAAAATCAAGGGATTGACTAAAGCCCTAACCTATCCCCGTGTCTTCAAACCCCAATGGTTCAAGTTTGTTCTGATCAGAGTTCATGATGATTTCATATGGTTAGAGGAGCAACCATTTAAAATCACCAAGGAAATCATTCATTTGATCACCGGTTACCCTATTTTTTATCATGCCCGAGCTCAGAAAATGATATCACAGAAGGAATTGATCACTCTAACCAGAGTTGAATCTAATTGTAGAGGATTGAAATTGAACAATGTGACAGATGCAGAGCTAAAGTTTGCCATTAGAGTAATAGGTTATTGTTTCTTCCAATCGGCAAGGGAAAACAGTGTACCCTGTGTAGCAGTCGATTTAGCATATAAAATTGTGAAGAAAGGAATGAAGATTGATCTTTGTGAAGTATTGTTGAAAAATCTGTTTGAGAATCTAAATACCATAAGGAAGCCGAAGAAGAACAACTTGGCTAACACACTGAAGTTTGGATCACTTTTGGTATGCATGTTTTTCTATTTTGAGAAATTCTTTCCATTAGTCGGTAATGTAGTTTGGGAGCTACACCGACCAATCACCCATCAAATCAATGACTTCATCAAATGGCTGGGTGATAACTTTAATGATATTATGGATGATTACTTTAGCAAGTTTCAAAGATGCATAACAGGTATAGAATTCCACTCAAGCTAGTAGAGAAATACAAGGATGGCATATGCTTTGAAGTAGACACCGACTACTGCTATGTTAATGTTGTGGAACCAAGAACTCAATCTTTGCCACCTATGGGTTATGAGATTGATTTTGACATAACACAACAGCAGATAGATGCTTTTCTTACATTACCAAGGCATGCTACCGAGCTGAGATACGATACATATGAAGAAGTTAAAGAGAAAGTTAAGATGAGTATTGTAGTACCCAAGGCTACAAGGAAAGCAACAAAAATGATCAAGGCATTATCAGAGAAATTTGGAGAAGGTTCTTCCTCCACACCTATCAAGGGCACTCTAGTCATCACCGAGGAGGAATCTGAAGCCCAAGAGGCAGCTATCACATTGAGCACCGAGTTGCCTAAAGGGAAAGTTTTGAAAAGAAAGAAACGGGATACATCAAAGGTATCACCGACTCCTTCAGTAAAGCGCCCAAACACAAGGTCATCTGCAGCGTCACCGAGTAAGAAACCAAAGAATGTTGCCGCACCAAAGGTAACAAAAACTTATAAGAAATCTACTTGGAGACTCATTTTGACTAAAGAGTCCAGTGACACCAAATCTAAAGACAAAAACAAATTTCAGATTGTCAAGAGTAAAAAGGTAGATGTACACAATGTTGATAATTTTTGTCCTAATATGAAGCAATATGGTGGATTTGGAGCATTCAGATATGTTAAGTATGAATCCAAATTTGATGATGAAAAGAGACAAATAGAAGAAGCTATCATCTGCACACTTCTGAAATTCCGATTGGTCCCATTGGAAGTATCTAAATCTCTTCCAAATGAATTATATTTGCATATTGATAACGGGTGGAAGTATGCCATGGACTTAGAGAAATAGATGAGAGAAAGAAGTCTAGTACATTTCTTTCCAGACATGTCGGTAGATGAGATCAATGAGCATCTGAAAAACTGCCACACAAACTTCCTAGTCAAGCAAAGAGCCTTGAAATTGATGAATGGCCTCTACTTGGATGTAGAGAATGAGACCAAGGAAAAGTGGCAGGAAATCTTTCGAATCAAGAATGCTGGTGAGCAAGTTGAAGTTGAAATAGTTGATGTCATTGAGCAAGATCCTGATATCACCGAGCAAGATCCTGATATCACCGAGCAAGACCCTACTGACACTATACAAATTGATGAGGATATCATGGACACCGAGGCACAAGAACAAGAAATGATAGAAGGGAATGCATATGCCAAACTGGTATCCAGTGAGTCCATTTTGGAACAAGTTAAGCCCTACCCTCCGGTCATTCGGCCTATTTCAACCGAGGCCCTTCATGATACTGAACAAGGAACAGAGGATCACAAGTCTACAGAAGGAGAAGCTACTTCTCAAGCCACCGGGGAGCAGACTTCTCAAGCACCTGCAAGCATAGAAACTGATGCCACCGAGACCCCAAGCACAGAAGCACCGAAGGACACAACAAAGGCTGCATCAGAGGTTCAAGAAATTGACAAGAGTGTTGCCTCTATCGAGCAACCTACCGAGGGTCAACAAGCCTCCCAAGCCATTGTGTTAGTTCAACAGGTGAAAGGTAAAGAAAAGAAGATGAAAAAGCATAGTTTCAAATTAGATCTGTCAAAACCAATAGTGTTGCCGAATGTAGACATATCCAAATTAAAAGGGCAAGCACTCATTGAATTCGGTGAACCATGCAAAGCCAAAGCAGAACAGGAAAAACAAATGGCTATTCAAAAGAAAAACAAAGTACTTCAGAAGGTGAAAGCACTATTAACAGATATGCTACCTGAAGCTACAGTGACAAAAGATGTAGCCATCCATATTCAATTGGATGAACTCCTAACTAAAATAGAGACATCTGGAGTAGACGCATCTGAATATTTGAGCAAATTGAAGGACAAAGAGCTCACTGCAAAAATGATTGAAGAGGTACAGAAAGCTATTGCTATTGGCAAAGTAAAACTTGTCAAATTTATTGCTGAGTTGTCCCCTCAACTCAAGCATGTTCTTTATTTATTTCAGAAACTTTGTACATTCTCTTTATTCATTAAAGATATCACAAATAAAATAGAAGTGATTGAGAAAGAGATCACCGATCTCTCAAATAAGTTGACCACTGAGCCAAATTCTATTCAGCATTTCTATACAAAGTTACAAAAGCTCATGGCTCAACAATTGGAACTTAGGAATGAAGAGCACAAGATCAGGATGGATATAATGACTCTTCAGACATTATTCATTCCTCATCTTTCATCCGTCCAAGAGCAGATCAACAAGGCTACCTCCCTATCCACTCAACAAGAAGGAAGCACCTTAGATGGACTAATTTCACTGTTAGCTGACATTACAGCTCAAAATTCACTCATGGATAGTGTCAAGGATGCCCTCTTTGCCGCTCTTACCGATGCAAGGACAAATGACAAATCCATTTTTGCCTAGTTGCCTCCACCGAATGGTAACTAAGTTTTGATGTTTGTCAAAAAGGGGGAGTGAGTATAGTATCAAAGTATCAAAGGGGGAGTGTAGTATACAGGGGGAGTATACCAAGCATAATAGAGTATCCAATGCATAGTTAATTTTGGCAGTGAATCGAGCAGTGACAACCGAGCGGTTAATACAAAATATTGATCACCGAGCATGCAAAATCAGAGTTATGTACAGTATATTGATAAGGGGAGTGTATCTAAATATACTATTTCATTGACAAATGTATATACTGTCAGTTTAGTCAAATTTTGTAAGTATATAGATTTTTGAGTTATGACTTTGAAAGGAGTTTTGTCAAACATCTCAACTAATGTCAAAAGGGGAGATTGTTACTACTTACTAAGTTGCCATTAGTTTTATATCCAAAATCATTCTATATACTTTAGTCGGTTACTACTACCGAAATATTTAGTCGGTAAGCACATAGCAGTCGGTTATAGAAGAAAGTAGTCACAGAGCCTAGTATACATCGAGTTGTCTACCGACTAACACTCTATGTCTACCGAGCAACAATAATGATATACCGAGTTGATATACACCGAGTGAAACGTGTTACCAAATTCATTGAACCTAGACACATGTGTGGAAACGTGTTACAAGATCGAGGAACAAAGAACCGTTATCTCATTGGAAATTGCACTTAAAGATTTTGTATGATTTTGAGGTCATCTATCCAATGAAATATTTTGTATGGTTATTCATTCAATAAATCATGTTTGTAAGATCAAAGCAATGAACCAGATCACCGACATAAGAGATCTATTTATACAACATGTATTAAGGATCAAATGTGCATACGTGTATGAGTGTGAAGACAGACATATGTGAAAAGCAAAATCATGGGAAACCACTGAGTGTTATGACTATTACAGAGACACAGAGGTCACCGAGAAGGATTTCAGAGAACAGTCAAGGAACAAAGTAAACAAAAGGGTTTACCGAGTTACTTTATGGGTTACCGAGGTATGCTATAAGCAAGGTAATCTCATTTTGTGCACATAGAATCTACTATAACATTTCAGATGTGAAGTTGTAGATATTTTGTAAAGATTTTATTGTAATATATTGAGTTGTAAGAGAAACCTTTAACAAGGTCAAAGACTCTAACAAAGTCTATAAATTGTAAAGCCTTTAACCAGGTGCAACATTTAGAATAAGTGTTGTAAAATCCTTTAGCAAGGTAGATCTAACGATCTTGATACCTCCAACAAGGTAAGCTATCAGAAATAGCTAAACATGTAGCTCTAACTGAGCAACATTTATTATTGCAGTAGTGAAGTTGTGGGTGCCATCCCCACCACAGTTTTTCTCTCTAACCAAGAGTTTCTGCATAACCAAAATATATGTGTTATGGAGTGAATCATGTATGATTGTTATTTATTTGTTTTAGATTTATGTTATGTTACAACAGTTTTTGTTTATGCATAACAGTAAAGTTATTGTTGAGGAAAGGATTTGACGTACTGATTCACCCCTCCCCTCTCAGTACATTAGCTTTCCATATTGGGCCTAACAAATGAAACTCTACTGAAAGAAGGGATTCATCCATATTTTATCAATCCATCCCACACCTTACCATTTATTATTTGCTACAACAAGAGTAATACGATGATGAACTAAATGTTTCCAAGGTTCATCACTAGTCACAACTCTAATTATCCATTTTGTTGATAACAAGAACCTTGTGACTTGGGATCCAGCAACGTCAACCCACCCTTGTTTCTAGCTTGTATACAATGAAGCTAAGATGAGGCTTTAAGAGTTGGTTTACCATCCCAGTTAGACCATTAAAATTGACGTACAATTTTAATTAGCTCATCATAACTACTTTTGGATGACACCCAACAAGAGGAATAGTACACATGAGTGGCCAATTTTTTTTTTCATTAACCACTTGAACCTTGCCAGCGAGAGATAAGTCTTGTTTTCTTAATTAAACATTGTGTCTTTCAATTTAACTAAGATCCATCTCCACATATCCAATAGATAGACCCCCAAACCAAAGGGAATACCTAGATATCTAGTAATTTGACCATGTTTGATTTGTGTACATTTTTAGAGGATCCAATCAAACACTATATCTGACTTAATCACTAGAAATTGTGTTTTATGGTAGGCAAGCTTGGATCTTGAAATAGAGCGGTGCATATTGAGAACTTTCAACACATTATTAATTTCAGTCTCAGAGTTTTGAATAAATAACATGCAATCATAAAAAAAATGGGAATTGATAACCACAACATTATTAGGAATATGGTTTCCATTAATTAACTTCATTTGATTAAAATTTTATAGTAAATAACCAAGAGCACCTATTGTAAGCACATATAGAAATGGTGACAAAGGGTAGCCCTTCCTAATAGACCATTCCAATGGGAAAGAATAAGTGATAGAATTATTGATCATATGATGAGCATTAGCATCCTAAAATAACATATGCACATATTTCTAGATTTTAGGACCAAATCCCAACCATTGGAGCATTTTGATAATGTATCTCCACCTCATTCTATCAAGGGCCTTATGAAAGTCAAGTTTCACAAGCAAAGCATCTTGCCCTGATTGTTATGCCCACTCACAAGTTTCCTATGCAAGGATAAGATTGTCAAGAATAAAATGTCCACCAAGAAACCTAGTTTGTTCAGGTGTGAATATCTTCTTGACCATTGGTTTATTTTTTATGCTAAGGCTTTAGCAATGATTTTTTAAGAAGTGTTAACTAAGGTGATAGAGTTCCATCTATAAAGAGAATCCTCATTCTTACCTTTTAGAAGAAGTTTGATTAGGCCTTTATTAATGTGAGAGCCTAACTAATCTTGATCCAACACTTCTAGGTAAACAAGATAAAAAAAATTCTTAATATGTTGCCACATAGTTTGATAAAATTTAATAGAAAACCCATCAACTCCAGAGATTTTATTAGGAGCCATTAAAAAAATAGCTTGCTCCAAATCCTCTAAGGAAAGATTTTGGTCAAGATGTTTACTATATTTGAGATCAACCTTCCTTGGAATAACATATTTGATAATTTATTCTAGGTTCAATTGAGAATCAAGCTAACGAGATTCCTCCTTGAAAATATTTTCATAAAAAATATTGTAATGGATGGAAATAGGGTTCACAAGTTCATGCATGTAAACTAGGAACGATATCTATTTCACAATGATTATATTAAAAGGATAATGAACTCAATAGATTCAACCTAAATTCTATTAGGAATAGGGTTGAAAGTAGATTGAGTTACACTCCTTTTGATTGAGTTGAAAATAAGCTATTGAAAGGATGTGAATTGAATGCAAGATCTAGGGTAAATAATGTGAAATTGACAAGAATCAATATACACAAGTAGCTACAGATCAGATATGTAAACATAAATTATAAATCTAGAAAGAGGATGTGGAGAGGGACCTGCGTCTAAAGCTTGGACACTAGCACATAGGACAATGACGCTATGGGTGACCTTGTCCTCAAGGTGTCAGATGTGGACAACAGAGGTAATTTTGGGATCAAAATGCTAGCCAGAACCTACACTAAAATTCAAGACACTGGAGCACACGACAATGTTTCTCCAAGAGACCCTTTCCTCCACTTCTCGCTCCTACAAAAGTTGGATATGATTGTCTCTATCTACTCTACTTAGTTTTGCAATTGTATCTTCTGAACTTGTCACTTGTATGCAGAAGAAAAGAAATTGTGTTGTTGATGGGGGTTTGCCTAAGTCAAACCTTCAATTTAGAATTAACCCTATGACTGAATTGAAATTGAAATGGAAATAGAAGCCTAAATTGAAATGATTGACTAAATTGATTATACCTTTAATTGATGATGCAATGTGCTTAGGATAAGTCCTCCATGTGTTGATGCAATAACATGATAAATCATCGTAAAATCCATAATGAATCATAATGGAAAACATAATTGAAGATGCTTTAATGTAGATTTCTTCTCCTCAAACTCAAATTTGTTGTTCAATTAAAGTGATATCATAAAGATAAGATGATAAATGACAAATCAAAATGTGATCCTGAAATGAATTGAGAGGGATGCCTTATATAGGGATCTCATAATAAGATGACCTTTAGTCCGACTTAGAATTATTATTTTTTCACATGGAGCTATATTTGAATAGGATAGGACCTACATATTATTCTCCCAAAATTTGAGGAAATGAGCATCAAACAAGGTGGCGTGGGACAACCCCGTCTCGACAATTTCAACCCGATTTTTTAGGAATATGAGATAATAGGAGCCCAATGCTAAAAATAGATTTGTATAAAAATATATAATGTTTAGATGAGGGAAATATGTTTTGAGATTAATGTGCTTAGGATAAGTCCTCCATGTGTTGATGCAATAACATGATAAATCATCGTAAACTCCATAATGAATCATAATGGAAAACATAATTGAAGATGCTTTAATGCAGATTTCGTCTCCTCAAACTCAAATTTGTTGTTCAATTGAAGTGATATCATAAAGATAAGATGATAAATGACAGATCAAAATGTGATCTTGAAATGAATTGAGAGGGATGCCTTATTTTATGATGAAATTTAAGCACGTTATAAAATTAGATGCATGACTTAAGTTTTAATGTAAGATTGAATGTAATGAATGGTTAAATTTTATTGGATGAAGTTAATCATGTTATCTATAGTTATAACCTCAATGGATGAACCTTATCATGTGATCTATAATTTGATCTTACTGAAATAATTTAACCTTGTTTAAAGTGATATCTTATCATTAAGTTAATCAGCTTAATTGGGGTGGACAAGGTAAAAAATGCCTTGAGAGTTTTAATTGAT
This sequence comes from Cryptomeria japonica, assembly GCF_030272615.1. Classification (NCBI taxonomy): domain Eukaryota; kingdom Viridiplantae; phylum Streptophyta; class Pinopsida; order Cupressales; family Cupressaceae; genus Cryptomeria; species Cryptomeria japonica. The sequence goes on from NC_081413.1 coordinate 519,678,768, forward strand.
GGGCACTACCTGTTAAAACTGGATAGTGTGTGTGCTCGTGTGGTCCCAAAGGTGGGCATTGTTCCTGAGGTAGGGGTGGCTGGTCCGGTGATGCCGCTACCACTCATTCGATGGGTTGATGATGATTTGAAGGCAAGATGCAGAGCTCTTGCTTGGTGCGGGTGGAAGGCCTTCAAATTGTTTGCAAGGTTGATGCAGTGTGATGGGGTTTTAATGGTCCTTCATGAAGTGGCACATGCAGAGGTGGGTCGAGAGTTGCTACCGAGACCCGAGACTACCCAAGCAATGAAGCGGCTCTCAGAATTCCATGGTAACCCAGAGTGCAGGTCGTTTCTCGGTTAATATGTTTGTATCTTTTTGTTCCATGTATGTTTTCTCCCTAGGCCCAAATTTTTATGTATGGGAGGATGTCTGCTACAAATTTTGGTATGCCGAATTGGAATTTTGGGGTTTTTGCATGTAGTAAGGTTTTATTTTTTTGTTGGGAATGGTGGTTTTGGCCCTTGGGGGTGTATTTTGTGGTGGCAAAACTCTGGTGGTTTTACTATACCACCTATACTTGCATATTTGTAATATTTTATTTCCAACTAATACAATACAAAAATTATCGATAAAAAAATGAAATATCATGCAAGTTTTGAAATTACATATTTAAATTGTATATTTAATTCATTATAAAGTTATATACAGTCGTCCGTTGGATGAGCACAAATCAATGACATGGCGGGCCGAATGTGGGAACGATAAACATTTTTTGCAAACTTCTAATGGAAGACTTCCATAAACGATAGACATTTTTTGCAAACTTCTAACGAAAGACTTTCATAAATGATAAACATTTAGTTAAGTATAGTTAAATTCTAAATTTGCAATTGTAGGCTTAATTAAATTTAATAAGCTCTATTTCGACAGAAGTTGAAAAGGATTAAAAAGTCTTCAAAATCATTCTCAAAAAGTGACTCGTGTCTGTTGACATGACCAAAAAATGGCAAAAGTCTTGGGACCCACGACAACTGACAACATATACCATCGTTTGTTGGATGAGCACAGATCAACGACTTAGGGTGGATTTCGGCCCGAATGTGGGAAGTAAACACATTTGTGAGAACTTCACCCAAAATTGAATGTTTTACATTTAATTAACTATAATTAAGTCTATAAATCTCTATTTCGGGTGGAAGTTGAAAAGGATTAAAAAGACTTCAAAAACAGTTCGGAAAAGTGACTCGAGTCTGGTGATGTGCCCGAAAAATGGCAAAAGTCATGGGACCCACGACAAATGACAACAGATACCATCATTCATTGGATGAGCACAAATCAACGACTTAGGGTGGATTTCAGCCCGAATGTGGGAAGTAAACACATTTTCAAGAACTTGACCCGAAATTGAACGTTTTACATTTAATTATCTATAATTAAGCTCTATTTCGGGTGGAAGTTGAAAAGGATTAAAAAGACTTAAAAACAGTCTGAAAAAGTGACTCGTCACTCAAGTCTGGTGACGTGTCCACTTTCCTTAGAATTTAGACTGAAGCAATGAATGTTTTGTCCTTCAACGACGAATAGATATTAATAATAATTTATAAAATTACAACAGGATTCTAGAAATTTTGTTCTTTAGGTATTACTTTTGTACTTTTCAGTGTTTTCAAAATAAGTGACTCATAATTGTATTTCATTTCATGGACAAACCAATAAATCGAGGGAGATTCAGAAATGACTACTAGATTGAGGAATGTAAGTTGCAACAGAGTCTATCTGCGCCAATCTAGTAAAATAGAAATTTTGGGTAAAATTTAGAACACCTACATCCCACGTTTTTTACTTTTTTAATCTTCTGGTTCAATTTGAGGGTTAGAATTTTTAGGCTTGTATTTAGCATTATTTTGAATTATTAACAATAACAACGATGGGGAAATCGGGAAGTAGTAGTTCAATAGGAAGCCAAGTGAAAAAAAAATAGACCTAACCGAACTGGTTAAAACACTAGGTTTCACTAATGAATACCATGATATTTATGACCATGCTATCCATAGTAAAAAGTGTATCATAGATATTAGATATGCATTGTCTAATAAGGCGACAGATCCAAGTAGGGCAAAATTTACTTTTTTCAACACAATGTTAAAACAAAGAACAAATAAAATCGCATCCTGGGATGTTGGATTGGGAAGCATGGTCTTACCTGAAGTATTCCCTTGCCTGGAATTTGTCATGGTCTGTGCCAAAAATTATGATGAAGATAAAAAAGTAATTGTCAATAAAAATACAAAAGAGGAAATTCTATCCATAAACGTGGGAGAATTTGCTCGTTTGTTGAACCTAGGGTTTGAAGCACAAAACTCAAATGTCCACATTGACCTAGGAAAGCTGGCAGAGAAATATGAGAGTCTTGATCCAAGTCATAGAGATTCATTTATCAGAGCTCTAATAATGTGTGATACTCCGTTGGATCGGAATCATAAGCCTCCTTATGATTATAACATTTTTGTTCCATGGGTTCAAGATACTATTTCCTTGCCGACATTTTGCCTGGGATTGGAAAATAATAGGGAAGTGGGTGTTAGCCTTCTTGAAATGATTTTTAATATCCATTGTGTAAGTCAACCAATAAGATATAATTTTGTTGAGCACGTTGTTCAATCCATGCAAAAACAATTACTAATGATAAAAAAAGGTTCTTGTAAGACATTTAGGTTCTCATCCTACTTGTGTTATCTTCTTCTATCCAAGTATCATGCAATATTCGAGACCAACAATCTTCACATTGTGAACTATAATATTGATGAGAAGACTTGGAACAAAACAAAGTGTCCAATATATGAATAGACACCAAAGATAAGGATGCATGATAGCATAAAGAACTACAACCATTTTGTAGACTTCTTTTTTGCACCAATGTATAATGAAATTACAAGCACTCTAATGCCTAGATTGCCTGTGTCTTGTAGAGATTGCATTCAACTTGGAAGTCAAATACAATTGGCTGACTGGTTCTTCATGGAAGAATACACTATGTTAAGGTTTTACGGATCAATAGTAAAACCCCACAAACTTCCAATACATGTGACAGAGAGGGTATTTGCATTGGAATATGTACGACAGTTGGAGAGCATAGATAGACACTTTCATGGTAAGCAAAAGAAGAGCATGTTTCCTTCCTTGCCTTTCTCATGTGGAGGGTTCACATTTGAGAGAAAAGCATTCAATGTGGCACATGATTTTTTGACAATTTTTAGCTTTGGTGATGAGGGTCTTTGGCAGTATGATCCAATCGGTGTAGTTCAAGCAAGGCTTAAAAAAATGGGAACTCTTCAGTGTTATGTCAACACGAAAGTAAACCGTTGCTAGAAAATCTTAGAAACATGGACTCCTAGGATGAGGTTAAAAAAGAGATGGAGAAAATTGCCATTGACAATAACATTTCAACAGAAGAATTGTCATCACAAATTATGACATTGCACACACAGAGGACAACAAAGGAGGGCATCCAAAATAGGAGGTCGTACAATTTCTACCCAAAATCTGCTAATCCATCTAACAAATCTATTCCCAAACACAATTATTGGACTCAAACCAAAATGAATAATTTTTGGACTATGAGGAAGAGTCTCGGTGAACCAAAGACCAGTGCAGAATTTGAGTCCATCGACAAGGATGTAGAGTTTAGCAAATTGTGGAATATGGAGCATCCCACAACAACATATGATAGGAGTGACGATGAAAATGAGTATGAGGTTCAACCCACTGCAACAACTACTATAGTCCCTAAAATATTAGGTGGAGTCAATGAATCCATGAAAGAAAAATATAGCGAAGGGGCAAACATTGTGGAAAAAATGGGTTTTGAAGGTGGTGGTCTAGGTCCCGTTGGAGAAGGCATTTGGTATCCACTTGAGATACAACTTCCATCAGATTCAAAATCAAAAGTTTATGTTAAACCAGTCATTGGACTTGATTTGTCAGATTCATCACGAAAAGGTACTACTCATTACCCTCAGGGTCCACCTGCATTTGTTACAAGTTCAAATCCACAACCACCACCACATCATGGTATTCCCGTTGGTGGTGAATCAAGTGCCACTTCCACTGGTGGGGAATCTGGGGATAGTATTCCTATTAGTGTTCAGTCAAGTGCCACTGTGATTGGTGGGGTAGGCATGGGTACTACCACTGATACTAGTTATCTTGTCGTTGGACAAGTGCAACAACAAAATATCTCTCGCAAGAGGCCACTAGTGGTAGATACTCATACTATTCAGAATCCTATATCAAGTGCCACTGCCACTACAAATCTATCATTTGCAGCTTCAGAACAGACCCCTCAAAAGACTAGAAAAACTACACATGCAAGCGATAGTGGGACAGGATCAGGAATGGTTGTTGGTACTCCTCATAATTCATTAGTTAAAACCACAAGCATAGGTGGAATTGGAAACTCTGCTATTTCACCTTTCAAACATTCAATTGCTTCAGCAAGCCCGTATTTTCAATTTCATGATTACTTAAAAAAATTGAACACACAACAAATGCAAATAAAGAAAAAAAGAGAGCATTGCATAGGGTTGCCTTGACTAAAGTTTTAGACAAACAACCTGCAAGGAACAAGGTATTTCCAACATATGACCCACACAAAGATACCATGGAGTTCATGATTGTTATGCCCCAAATAAAGATAAAAATACACCACACAATCAAATAGATCCCTCTGAATTTCAAGTTATCACCCTCCAAATGGATTTTTCAAAAGTACAAAATGTGGACAAAATTAGTGTGTCAAAAAGGACTAATGAAGTGGTCTACACTTCACTACTAAAGGTGGAGAGAGAAAAAAATAAACTAGAAAAACAAATAGAAAAGTTATAGGCAGACTTGGCAAATGAAAAATCAAAGAGGAAAGCAATAGATAACAAGTGCAATGATTTACAGAAAAAGGATAAAAAATTTGGGCTATGTAGTAGAAATTGCAGAGCAGGAAAAGATGGATGCAAAATTGAAGGACCCGAGTGAAAAATGGCTAAAAGTAGTAAAAAAAATTGATGATGAAAGAGCCAATTTTCAAAAATTATACAAAAGTTATGAGTTTGCTATTGCCAAAATAAGAAAAATACAGGACCTCTTGGATCATGAGAAGGAAAAAGCAAAACATTCGGAAGAGGAAGTAGAGGAAGAAAGAAAAAAATGTGCACAAATGAAAGAAGACCTGCACAATGCAAATGATAAAATTAAAACTTCAGAGGATAGATTGAAAGATAATATGAAAAATACAATGAAGTATATACAAGAAAATATTTGGGGGCAAATAATGCAGAGGAGTGACAAGTTGTGTGAATGGTTTGAATTGAATGAAAGTCTGAGATTAATTTATATGAAAATCAAAGGGCACATTGAGAAGAGCATACATGTTTATTCAAAAGAGGATATGGCAAAACAAATTTTGCAAGTAGCCTATAGTACTGGTGACAACTATTTGGCATCCAAGGGAATTAACAACCGCATTGATGCCATAGTTAAGACATCATCCATCCTTCAAAAATTCCAGAAACTAAGGGAAACATCAGAAGTTATGGATAAATGTGGCAAAAAGATATTGAAGCTGCAAGAAAAGAAAACTACTTTGCTTAAACTTGGTTTGCCTAAGATCGTTGACCCATCAAATAAATTCATTGGAAAAGAAGCTTACAAAAAAAACATGGAGATAAAATGAAGTTTGATTTAGACTTGATTCCTAAGAACACAACTCCCCAAAGCTTTTTGGAATTCATCAAACCATTTACAACTCTGAATGTGGTATTGGGTGAAACAATGATGCCAAGTCACTCTTCTAAATATGGATTGTTGATGAAGCTACAGTTGACTTTCCATAGTTTAAAGAATATTGACCTTCCATCAGACGAAGAGTGGAGCACCCTACAAAAATTGGCACATAAATCTCAAGAATCATAGTATGTATTGCACAATTTTATGCTTTTACTCTTAATTTCAGGGTTTTGTATTTTTTCTGTTTGGAATTTGGCATCGCTTGAAATAAATCTATTTTATGAACATGAAAAAACCAGCACTCACTATTGCTAATCCATCCTATGAATCTATGATGCACAGTGCAAACCTTCAGCCTATAATTTTGTATTCTCAAATTCTCCCAAGTTTTAACATTTCTACATTTCTCTATTTCTGATTACTAGGTTTTGGGCACTGCTATTATCTATATTTAATCTGTCATGGATTGAATTGATATTTAATTTTAAACTCTATTTTTTGAACAAGAGACATCAAACATGTAGCAGTTGTTAAATTGCTAAATTGCTAATCCGGCCTGTGATGGCCATGTAAATTTGTGCTGAGTTTGTGATACTGATGGTAGTCGGGATGATATATTCAATGTTTAGTGCCTTAGTAATTGATTTTGATGTTGAGTCTTCAAATGTTGCGAATCGATCTGAAACTGTTGTTGCTCCCTTGTTTCTATAAAAGGGAATTCAGGGTCATTTGCAAAGGGTTCTGAAACTTTGTATTGACTTTTGCATGGAGAATCACACAGAGTGGTGTATTGAATGAATTGTATCATATGGCTATATTTTGAAAGAATTAAAGAAAATCTAATTTCTCAACATGTCTAAATAAAAATTTCTGTATCAATAAACACATTATGGTCTTTTATTATGCTATTTTAAATCTGGAAATAGAAAGATGAAAAATACAATTACAAATCAATATTAAATTCTAATTGCAAAAAGTTGACAGACTCATAAAATATCATCAAGTTATCAACCATCATAATATGCTTTTGTAATATGAATGATGAGATACGGTAATAAGATTAATAAATACCAATCTCTTACAGTTGCCATTCATCCTCATCAAATTCAGAGATTTCTTGATTCTTGTCTGTGTTTTCTTCACTCTAAGTCTGCATAACTTCATTGAACTGCATCTCAATGCTACTAGTAGGTCCAATACATGAGTCAATAGTCCCACTGACACTTTGGTTTTAAGTGTTTACCAAACCTCTTCTTTCACATTTGGACCTCCATATTTTCAGTGCCCTATCGTAAGGAAAAGTGTGGACATCATACCTAGATGTATAGAGACTCAAGCAATTTTCCAAATTTTGTCTAGTTTATTTCTTAGCTTTGATTTTAGGAACCCCAAATCACTGAGAACTCTCTCATCTTCCATCGAACCCAATATCATGGTAAGACATAAATCAACAAGCTTCAAATATTCTGGTATTGAATCACGCAACGCTGCGTTCTCAGCTATATATTTCCAAAGCCTTGTTACTGATCCCTCTTCACGGGGGTTCTCCATTCTGCCAGATTGTTCCCTCATATTGTATGCAAAACGAGATGATTTCTCTCTAAGATGAGTTTCGTCTAATATTCCATTTATAGTTACTCCATTCAATTATGTGGATATGCAAAATTATTTTATCAAAGTTAGTAGCTTACTTAAAAAATCAGTTGCACTGTTGAGGCTCCAATATTGAGGAAACACAATAGACATGGCTTCGAGTAGGTTGTTAGGAGGGAATCTGCTTCTAATCTGTGAGGAAAGATCATAGGCAATTTTCTTCACAAAAGTAGTTACAGATTCAACAATCTTGTCGAAATCTTCCCTTGTAACTCTTGCTAGTTGCTTCCTAATTCCTTGGGGTCGACCATGGCATACAAGTGCATTGGTATCTCAACTCCCTATACATTGGCACATACCTCCCCATTTGCACTGATTTGTAAAAAGTTATCAAGATTTTTCAAATCTACGAGTGTCTGCCACTTAACAATTTTTTCATTAGATAGTGTTGGTTGATTTCGATAGAGATTGTTGAATGTCATGCATGTCATCTTACATAGCGTAGCATATTCTGCAATATACAGAGCTCTTTTTTGGGCAGCCTTCATAATATTCCTCATTTCCTCTAGCATGGGCATAAGAGTTGCTAAAGTTAAGAGTGTCTCTAGATTACTTAACCTCTGAAGAAGGTCAGGAAATTTTGATTGCTTTGATTTGTCATGAGTTGTGTGAAATAGTCCAATCAAGGATGTATATTCTAAAAAAATCAATGTGCTGGACCATCCAAAGAGATCCATCTGGTATCATTATCCTTGAGAAGCTTGTTCCCATCAGTTATTCCATCAACAAAGTGTTGAAATTCCATAAATCACTTGGGACTTCGACATAAGTGTGAGTAGAGCTCTCTGATTAAAATTTCAATTTTTTTTACTGAAGCATACTTGCTCACAATTCCAAAAGCTAGATTAATTTTGTGAGCCATGCAATGAATTGCACTAATGTATGGTGCAAAAGAAGTTTCAATCTTTGTACAAAGACCGTTCATGTGACCTTGCATTACTGAAGCTCCATTTGCTCCAACACACCATTTTTTTGGTAACCGTCATGTCATCCATTCCTCCATATTCAATTAAACATCTCTTTACTAGTTGAAATAAATTTTCCATTGTCACACTATCCTTCATTTTAGCAACAGATAGTAGATGAGGTTGGCGGGCATGATTCTGTACAGTATAAACATGCATGCATACCCATGAAGTATTGTCTACTATCGTAACTTCATCTAAAGAAAATGCAATAAATTTTGACTCTCTTATTTTTTCCTTTACATCTTCTTTTTCAACCTCAACAAGACAACTTGCCCATTCCCATCCACTGTTTACTAACCAATGACTATTAGGATACTTAGGAACTTTCAAAAAGAACTTTAAAAAAGTGTAATAAACCACTAATTGATGGGAAATTTGTCATAGCATGCCCTCTGCTCAAAATATAAAAAATAACACTTAACTGAACAACTTTTCCCAGTTGTTCTATTTGCATTGCTTTTCCAAAACTAGCTTCAATAGAACCTTTAACTTCAACAGGCTTCGTTTGTATTTTCTCATGAAAATAATACTCTTCGACATTCCTCACATGCTTACATTCCTCCTTCATTTTCCATCTTATCACTGATTTTTCAACTTCGTCTATCATTTGTTTTTCATAAACTTTACCCATATGTTTTTCTATGGTGTCAAATTTTAGCTGCAACCTAATTTCCTTGTTATGTTTCCAAGTGAAAATCTTACACCTGCATTCTATTGGAGGCTCACCTTCAATTGGATTCTCCACTGGTTCAATGAATGGATACTTTGATGCCCAATTAATTTGAAAATTCCTCACTGACATATCCCACTCCTGATCCTTTTTTGATTGTGGTTGATCCTTTTTTGATCTGGCTTTTCTTTTCCCCTTCCGTGCATTATCATCAATCACCCAAGTCGATTATATCATTCTGGCTAACTTGGGCATCTACCAGATAATCTTCTTCAAGACCATCCTGATCTAAGATATCAGGTTCGCCGTCGTCTTCAACATGCGATGTAGGTTGTGAATTTTGTACTTGTACTTGTGATGATGGACCTTCCTGATTTTTACCACAATATTTTCCAAATCCAAAGTACGAAGACAACGTTTTGCGTTTTGTTGGCCTCTCATAGCCTTCCCCACATTCAAGTTTCCTACCCTTCTTCTTGTTTGACATCTCCAACAAAATAAAGGCTGCAAAAAAATATCAATTTGTTGAAGAAGCAATAATAGACTGTAAAGTATAATATATGTTTCATTGGCCCTACAACCTACAATCTAGATGTCTGAGGTCTGAATCTCCCGAATGACCACTTGGCACTGACGGGTCCCCATTGAATAAGAATGAACTCAAGAGTGCAAATAGATATAGATAAATTCAAAATAATATTATAACACTTCAAAAATATGATTGCTCACCTTTAGGTCACTAGCAGTCGTCAATGCAATCAACAACAATGATTTTCCTTGGTCTGAAACTTCGCTATTGATCCGAATTCAAAGCCTAGAATCCACCAGATTGTGTAGAGATAGATATGATCTTCGAATGTATTTATACCAATCCTTATATGGCAAATTCCACAAGAATTTTGTATGGTATACAAATATTTGGCGAATCCCGCTTAACTATAACACGACTTATGTAATTTTTGAGGCGATTATGGGTCGTCCAAATAATTGGTAAATACAATATAGTTGGCAAAAATTGGGGTGAATGGAGACACGCATCGACAAAATGTCGAGCGAATTTGGTCCTCCTGGCTAACAAATCTTCATATGCCTATAGGCGAATTATGGTCATCTATTAAAGCAACCTCAGAGAGTGTAGGCGAAAAAAATAAATTTACCGTGTGTCCACCGTATATTGTATTGGCGAAATACTCGCATAGAAACATTTAATTACATAAAACATATGGCGATCGGATCGTGAATTTGACGAAAATTGATAATGTTCTAGCGACATGGCCACCCCCAATCGGTACAAAATATTCGCCATTTCCCAAGTCGTCAAAGTGAAACATTCGCCATTGGAAAATATTCGCCACCAAATTAATCTCTGCATTTCAAATCTGAAGGTTTGATCTTCTGTTTTTGTTGTTTTGATGTTTTTTTTTACGTCAAAGCCATAAGTTCTTTTTTGCACTCCAGAAGGCATATCTTGAGCATCCGGACTCCGTTTTTGGCACACGAGATATCATTAGAAATCTGGTTCTATGCACTTTCCATTGGTATGGGTCTTCTTTCCAGATTCTTCTAGGTACATTTTATTCAGTGTTTTGCGTTTAAATGCACTATGGTGAATATCTTGGATGTTTCAGCTCCTGGGATCTTTTTCTTTGTGCGCGATGACTCATCTTTGGCTATTATTTTTGTATTTCCAGCCTTTTGTCTTCTTTGAGCATTGTATACACCATTTTATAAGCATTTTCCGTTTTGCAAACGCACTGAGATAAAGTGCCACTATGCTTTGCATGCTTGGGATCTTGCACATCTTGTGCCTTATTGTACTTGCACTGCATTTTAAAGTGGCATGGGGGGTTTGATGTTTGCCTTTGTTTACCATCTACCTTTGTCACATGAGTCTTCCTTCCATGACATTATCCTCATGATGTGTGTCAAGTGAGTGTTCCTTCCACGAAGCTAGCCTTTATATGTGTTTGTACTTTCTGCGGCACTCTCAACGTTCTTGGTTCTTCTTCATGCAGTTTTTCTTGGCATTCAGTTTCAGTGTACTTGTCAACTCTCCCTTGTCAACATTATGGGGGGGGTTCTCTTGTTGTTTGTTGGTTCTAATGCTTCCTTGGTTCATTGGAGTGAGCTATGTATTCAGTATTTGTTCCTATGTACTAGGCGGATGCAGTGGCTGGTTACCTATGCATTTCGGTGAGATGGATCATTTACCACGTGGACACTCTTTCATTCCTATTTTTGGAGGAAACCTTCCATCTTCGATTGATCAACTCTTGAGACTTTGTTGTTTTTGCCATTTGTATCTTTGAGTCCAGTTGTTTGCCTTTGTTTGCCATCTGATTCAAGTATTGTTATTTGAGGGCACTCATGCAGATTACAATCTTCTCTACCTGATCATCTTCTATTTCAGTGGAGGTTCTTCAGATCGACAATTATTCTTCGACAATGTTTGCAGCTTCATGCTTTAGTGGTGTTCTTCATGTTCATCCTTTGTTCCTTTTTTCTGGGACATTCTCTTGTTTGGAGGCTTCTTCAATCCTTCACTTGTATTTCTCTCTTTAGGAGAGGAGTTTTTCCCATGAGGTTTTCTCCTTTTCTCCAGTTGTGAGAGATCTTTTGTACTTGGGTACCTCATCAGGCCTAGTTGTTGGGACCCATTGTTACTTTCATGCATTTTGTTTACATTCATTTTTTAGTCCTTATATAGCTACTCCCTAATTTCATCTTAAGGGGGGGTGTTAGAGTTATCATGTTGTGGCTAATAATTATTTATTTAATTATTAGTCTATTATACTCTATGCTTAAGCTAAACTTAGGCATCTTATAATTCTTTAGGGTTTTCTCCTTTAGGATTTCTAGTATCCTTTTATAAGGATCCTCTCTTTGTAATTTAAGTAGCTGTATTGCATTATTCTTGCACAATCAATATGACTCCTCTTTTCTAGATCATTGAATTTTGGCTTCCATAGCTTTGTTTTTGCTTCTCTCCTTCTGTGACAAGTTTGCATGCAGGTGATCCTTGGGAGCTGTAGAGTTGATTTTCCTCAACACCTATACAAATGTTTTTCAACAATCAAATCTATGGGGATATGGTCATATATATCTTTTTTACGTTAGTTTTATTCAATGGGTACTCTCATAAAATGAGTTAACCACTTTACTCTATGGATTATCTAATAAGCTAATTTGTTGCTTAATAATTTATTTATAGTTAAATAAAAAATAATACATTATATCAACATAAATGTTGTAACATATGCAACTCTAGTGGGAAAAACCAAAAATCATAATGATTTTGATTACACAAAGATGTGGTGAATAAAATTTTCACAAATCACCTTGTCAATCAATTAATTTTTTTGTGACAACTGTCCATTCAAAGTTGGTTTTCAAATGTGAGGACATTTTATTTTTTTTAAATGGGTATCATAAGTTAGATATGTATTTAACTATACTTCTATATGATTTATCATGGTCTTTTCAAAATCTTCGCTTTCATGTAATAACAACTCAAAATTTTGAATCTCTAAATTTGATCAAATGACCATCAAATTTAGGCCATGTATGAGAATGAGATCATGAATCTATTTGAATCTTGAAATCAAAGTTTTAAATAAAATGATATATATGACGAAGTGTGGATTGCTTTTAAGCTTATAGAAACCTATGAATAAAAATTCAATTGATACATGGTAATTAAGTTTCTTATTTTATCACATAAAATAATATATAATAAAATAACTAATAACTATAATATAAAGTTCAAAACACACACATTTCAATATCAAATATAAAAATCACAAACAATGCAAGATGGGAGACAGGGATTTAAAAAAAATAAAATAGATAAGCCTTTGCTACATATAATGCTGGTTGTTTTATTGACATCATTTTTTATTAATAAGACATAAGAAATTATTAAAATGTTCCAAGATAACACACATCTCTTCATGAGCATCTTTTGGAAAGAAATAGTATATATGTTCACTTAAGAAGATAGCATGTAAGTTTAAAAAAACACACATTTCAACATCAAATATAAAATAATACAAGGAATGGAAGTGGGGAGATGAGGATTAAAAAATTATGTAACGGATAAGCCTTTCATATATGTAATGTTGGTTGTTTTATTGTCATTATTTTTTAATTGATAAGACAAAAAGTTATTAAAATATTCGAGGATAAAACACAACTCTTTCTCAATTGTCCTTTGGAAATAAAGAATATGGATAGGTTAACTTAGTATCATCCTTTAAGTAATTATTTCACAAATGAATCTATAACAAATAAGTTTTTTAAATATTCTTTAAGTACATCAAATTTCTTTTATTAAGATAAGGAGACCAAGAGCATTAGAATGCAATATTAGACCATAAAGTGTAATTCAAACTATTAATAACAATTCTTGGATAAACATTCAACTAATATAATCTTCCAACTAAAAATTCATTTAGATTGAAATGAAAATGCAATTAAGAAATTAAATTAAAGATTATTAATAACGTCCATGAGACCAAAGTAACATATGATAATAATGTCCACGAGGCCAAAACAAACCCAATAATACCCAAGAGTACATAAAGAACATCCAAGTATTATAAGATTGCACCTAAATCTTACAAACTCAAGAATACCCAAAAATACACAAAGAACATCCTAATATTATAAGTTTACACCTAAATCTTACAAAATTTGTAAACTTCTCTTAGGATCAAATCTTCAACCTTGGACAAGAATCTCAAATTAAACTTACATGATGTCTTTATACCAAACACTTCATGACAATGGATGGCAACGCCATATAAACTACCCTCCAACTCAAATATGGGAAAAATGCTAAAACAAACCTTCCTTCCAAAATAATGGTGTTCAATTTCGTTTCCCATTTTCATTGGTTAGACCTCAATTGGAAGAAGAAAGAAAAAAAAAGAATGAATTTTAACATCCATGAGGCCAAGAATAGCCTATGGGACAACCTCTCCAATCTGAACCAACTTCTGAAGAGAAGATCTTTGCCTATGCAAGTCGATGATGAGTGCACTTAGCTTCTCTATATGTTCCTTGCTGAATAAATTATACCATGTGTTATCACCTAAGATATTGACAAACTTACCCCTATTGTCTTTAAGTGCTTCACACTCCAACATAAAATGTTTTTCAGTTTCGACCCTCTCGGTGTTGCAAAATAGGCAAACTCTTTCTTCCCAAGTTTCTTTTGGTCTTTTCCACTGCCCGGTCTCACATTGAAGTTGGTGAGAGTTGGTTCTAAGCTGAGCAATGATAATTTTAGCTCCCCAGGATATATTAGCCCCTATATAGACTTTTTGGAGATGATCATAAGTGGGGTTGAACTCGTTGATATTGTACTGTTTCTTTCTACCTAACCCACTACCCCATATTTTTTTGTAGAACTTATCCATAACGAATACCTTTAACTCCTTGTTGTTAGTGAGACACACACTCAAATAGATGTTCCATTTTTTCAACCATTTAATGTTTTGCTGCATCCATGACTTCTTCCTTTTGCACAATAAATCATTGACAACAACCTTAGGCCATCTATCTCCTCATAATTGACAACAACAATACATCATTGACACTCAAAGAAGAAGACAATTGGAATTGAACTTCTACATGAACTACTCACTACCTTTACCTGCTATGACTCAAAAGTGGAAGCAACTTGGCTGATGGCTATGGGGGCAAAAATTTGCACCGCCCCCATGCCAGGCTCGTACCTGCAATTTGTCCGTGAGGGCCCCTTCGCCGTGCAACCTGCCAATCTGACGGGGATTTGACTGTTGCTTCTGTGAAACTATCGCCAGCCAAGTCTGGTTTTAATATTTTTCTAAGATTTTTTATTATATTTTTACTTTTTAAATTTTATAATTAATAATAATATAATAAAATAATAATAAACTATATATTTAAAAAAATTAATAATAATTTATATGTTTAAATTTTAAAATTTTATTTATTTTAATAAAAATAACATATAAAAAATATATAGTGATTCTAAGATATATATAATTATCATTTTTATATTATCAATATTAAAATCAATTTATCTTAAATTTAACTAAGTAATTTTAACATACAAATTTTTACTTTCAAGGCTGGTTATGATTTTTTAACATACATAAATTTAACATAAGAAATAAAAAATTATTTGTTAAAATTACTAATAACTAGATGATTTTAACATTGAATTTTTTCTCAATATCTGAAAATTACTTAAAATAACTAAGTGATTTTAACATAGTTTTTTTTTAAACATACATGATATATAGCTTAATATATAGTTAAGTTAAATTTAACATAAGTGATTTTAACATATAAATTTTTATTTTCTATGTTAAATTTTAACTAAGTGATTTTAACATAGAAATTTTTTTAGCATACAAAAATTTAACATACATACAAATTTTTATTTTCTATGTTAAATTTATGTATCTTGAAAAAAAAATCAATGTAATTTTATTAGTAATTTTAACATACAAATTTTTATTTCTTATGTTAAATTTATATATGTTAAAAAATCATAACCAACCTTGAATATAAAAATTTGTATGTTAAAATTACTTAGTTAATTTAAGATAAATTGATTTTAACATTGATAATATAAAAATGATAATTATATATATCTTAGAATCACTATAATTTATATATATTATTTTTATTAAAATGAATAAAAATTAAAAATTTAAATATATAAATTATTATTAAAAATTAGTTAAATTTAAGCTATATTTGATTTTAACATTGATTATATATATATATATATATATATATATCATTTTTATTAAAATAAATAAAATAAAAATGTAAACATATAAATTATTATTAAAAAAATTTAAATATATAATTAACTATTAATTTATTATATTGCTATTAATTATAAATTTAAAAAAAAATGAAAAAAAAAAAAAATCTTTAAATCTCCCTCTTTCTGTATAAAATGATGACAAGTGACTCCAACCTCTCTACAAAATTCTCGCTGAAAAAATCGTACCAAGATTCCTCAATCAATAATTTATTAATTAGAAAATAGGATCAATGATACAATATGAATGCTACATAGACAAAAGTGTCAGGCTGACAGGCCCTGGCAGACAGGTACCAGTCTGACATGAGGGAGGTGTTAACCGCTACGATTGACTAACCTATCACTAACAAACTGCACGAAAGATCTGTAGCCGCGACCCAAATTTTCGCCCCCCTAGCCAGTGCCAGCAACTTGTGTGTGGGGTCAGCCCTCTCGTTAGGCGTACCAAATGCGAAAAACCAACAACGACAGAATATTTTGTTGTTTAGAGCATCTCATTTTCATGGATGAAGTGCAGCACACTTGGAGAATTGGAAAAATTATGTGCCACCTACTAATTAGGATCCACCTAACAAGAACCAGTGGCCGTCAAATCTCATGCTCACCTAGCCCACCAAATCACCAACCCCAAAACTTTATCAGCTGGTTCATACAGGAAACAGCATGATTCCTTTCACCGTCCATTCTTCGCTCCACGGGGTTTTCGGGTTCTTCAGTCTTTACCCATTTCTTGACGACTGGGGACAGTTGGGGAAAACCAGAATCTTCGGAGCATTTCATTGTCAGACCAGTTGTCAGATTTAGCGGTCACTCATGTCTGTGTATCTACTTCTTCTTTCTTCTTCTTCCAGTTCAATCGCAAATCCGTGGTCTTTTTCTGCCTTCAAACATCCAGTTTGACCGGCTTACTGCCCACGATTGCATAGTTGGCAGTGATATAAATACATTATTTTATTATACATGTATTGAGTGGACACTCACAACGAGGAGTCGCGTGGGGTTAAACTCAAATTTGGAAATAAACAAGGAGATTGATTTAGCATCTGGTAGAATGTGTAAGCTTGCAAACTAAGCTTGCAAACTTCTTCTTGTCTCAGGCTTTTATAAAAGTTTTCTGTAAGTCAATCGATTTGGTTTGTTCTATATTCTTCCATGTATAGTCATGATTTGGGTGTATCTAATATTGTTTACCTGCTGGTCTATATTTACAGGGTTCTATTCTAGAGTCATCTTTCATTCTATGATAAACCATTCTCTCAGATGTCTTTCCAATTTTAGGGCGTTCTCTGCTGTAGATTAGAATATCTTTTGATTTGGGTGCAGAAGCAAATTAATATCATAATTGTTTAATACAAAAAATCATTTCTCACATAAAACTTGCTACTAATTTGAGTGTAAACGGAATTGAGAATGGTAGGCGAATCGGAGTTGAGTGCGGAATGACAGTAATTAGTCGATTCATAGCCTAAACCTGCCATACATACGATTCAGATTAACCCAAATTAGGGACCATCATGGCGTTAAGGCAATCTGATGCATAGGGTATCAATATCTTGTAACGACAGGCATAGACTAGTTTGCGTAGCTGTATATATCTGTATTGGGAAATCGCGTTGTGGGGTACATATTTGTCCAATTGCTGACACCAAAGATTTCGGTAGATTTAATGTGCACATAACAAGCTATTAAGATCTTGCAATAATATCATTCTTCTTCTTTGGAAGATAGAACTAGAAGATTTTGAGTTCAGTGGTGAGCAAATTCTTATTGAGCTATTTGTTTGTGAACAGGACAGGGTCTACCTAATCTTGCATCGTACCAGTCACGTTCAAGTATGGAGCACTGCTTTCGCTAAAATCTTCAAAGATAGTTGTGGATTTTGTGAATAAATCCGAGTAAGATAAGTGACAATGTTAGGAATGGCCCAAAATGGTTGTTTCCTCTGTATCCCCATTGTGGCTCATTCTGTTGAAGAGATGGTGTCTCAAATGCAGCAGGCGCATACTCAAGGTGCAGACTGCGTAGAGCTTCGCATTGATCATCTGAAATCTTTTAATCCTCAAGTGGATTTACATACCCTTGTAAAATCCAGCATTTTGCCTATTATTGTTACTTACAGGTATACCTTTTTTTCCTTCAATAAACGTTACATAGTTTATTAAATATCATTATCCAATATTGCTGTTGGAAGAAAGAAAAAGATTATTTCAAATCAAACGGGCCAATGGGTACAAAAGTATAAAAGTTAAAATCTCTCATCAGGAGTACAAAAGGAAACTCAAAAAACGATGCAGTACCTAAAAATTAAACTAGAAAGCTGGATTGATCCATTTTGTTGAAGAAAATAAAGAATTTTTTTTGAATCACTCAGGTCAATGGAACTAAAACTAAAACTAAAACTGAAGGCGGGTGAGGATGGTGATCTTAAACGTAACACAAGTTATATGTATAGAATCTTAATAATAAGAACAATCCTATAAGAGCTTGAAAGTTGAAACACATTTTAATGTTTGAATTAATAATTGATCCTGCTTCCTTCAACCATTGACAATTCTCTTTTGCTATACCCATTTACTTTTTCCTTGTATTAAGGCATTTCTGGTTTTCTTTGAAGTGTTTTAAAATACCATGTTACTCTTCTTGACTACTTGTGATGGGTAGGATATAGCCAACTATTGCTCTATGATCAGTATAAGCACTTAGCTATGATTGCAGTGACAAGGCAGGACTGATATGGGGTAAAAGGATGCCACTACGTGGTTCCTGTAGCTTTTATCCCTTTTCTTTCTCATTTATTGTGTATAATATGCAGCTGAGGACTGGTTTCCTAACAAACACATAGTTTGGTTGATTGTCTTGCATTTGTGACATTTGTAACTGAATGCATACAATGTTTTGAAACGTCATTAGCATGCTACATTCACACCACGTGATAGTTTTAGAATATGCCTCTGGGTAATTGTTTTGCTCTTATATGCCATGGTACTCTTCCCGGCTCAGTGCATGGGTGGGATATAGCTCACTATTGCTCGATGTTCAGTATAGTCACTGAAGCCATGACCGCAGGGGAAAGGTAGAAGTGAGATGGGGTAAAAGGACGACACTAGAGGCATATTATAAAGCTATCACGTTGTGGGAATTTAGCATGCTAATGACATTTCAAAACTTTGTATACTGTGAAGCTGAGGACTTGTTTCCCAACAAGCACATTGTTTGGTTGATTGTGTCGTATTTGTGAGATTTGTAATTGAATGCTTACAAAGTTTTGAAACATCATTAGCATGCTACATTCACACAACATGATAGTTTTATAATATGCCTCTAGGAAATTCTGTTGCTCTTATATGCCATGTACTGTTCCTAGCTAAGTGTCATGGGTGGGATATAGCACACTATTGCTCTATGATCAGTATAACTACTGAAGCCATGATTGCAGGGGAAAGGTAGGAGTGAGATGGGGTAATAAAAGGATGCCACTAGCTGGTTCCTGTAACTTCTTTCTTTTTTCATTTTCATTTATTGTGTATATATGGATTTGAACACTGATTTCACAACAAGCACATTTTTTGGTTTATTGTTCTGCATTTGTGACTTCTGTAACTTAATGGACACAAAGTTTTGAAACATCATTAGCATGCTATATTCACACAACATGATAGTCCTATAATATACCTGTAAGAAGTTCCGTTATGCTTGTCTATATTTTGGGTAATATTACTAGTGCACAGCATTTTGGGTGGGCTTATCTTTCAGTTGAACAGCAAGAAATTCATGCATTCTTTACTCTTTTCTATATCTTGGGTAATATTAGTAGTGCATAACATTTTGGGTGGACTTATCTTTTAGATGAACAGCAGGAAATTTATGCATTCTAGGTTGACATTACATTACTTTCAATCAATGCTTAAATATAGCACAATGCCAACCTAAGTAGAGTTATAATTTTTGTGACTTTTTTAAAAGCCTCTCATGTCTGTTTATTTAAGTGTCTTCTTGCCTTCAAGCTTCACTTGATAATGTTCTAAAATTCTCATACGATGCTACTTACTAGCCAATGTTAATTTTCTATTCTCCTGCAGTCTACTTGCCACTACATAACTCTGATTCATCTCCAATAGTCCAAGTTTCTATCTTCAGTAATTCATCAATGTACATGAGTGTTTTAATAACAGCAGAAATATCTGTCTAAAACTTATTGTTTTCTGTGTTGTCATGTTTGTTGATCCATATTGGCCTACACAAACTGTGCTTTGTGATATACAATTCACCAAATATTGTTATTCTCTGTTTTATTAGAACTGTTGTTACTCCTTTGGAAGCTACGTGATTAAGATTTTTTCTCAATTAGAAGAGCATTTCGTCATCTCAAACACTTTGGAAAACAAAGTGTTATTGTGGAAAGCTTCACTAATGGAGGAAAAAGCAGCTTGGTAAGTGCCAATAGCAGGATTACCTATCTGTATTAATTATATAATCATGTACATATAGGGGTCTTTAGAACTTCAAGCTGCTTACTACTATCTGTTTGGTTCTCTGTTAAGTGGAACTGACCTTCCTTGTGGTTCAATAGTGTCAAAACACTTAGCGAAATTTCCAAGAGTATCAAATGAACTTCTAACTCCCCTTTTCAATCTATGTTGTGGCTCCCCAATGCTTTGGAAGCATCTGCGATAAAAAATGAAGCATCAAAAGCCATTACTGTTCATGTCCCCAGCTGTGCATGCGTTGTTGCGTTTTTGCTTCTTTCCTCAACATTTCTTTTGCTATGGTATTCTGTCATCTGCTGCAATATATCAATCATTTACTGTGATAGATCAATCATTCCATGTGATAGATAGTTGTCTAGGATGGTAGATGGAGCATTGCTGTGGTATTCAGATGTTTTTGCTGCTTTTGCAAAACAATGGGTACTTGCACAGTTTCAAAATTTAAAAACAAAACATCATTCTTGTTCTTTAGTTCATCTTGATCCTTTTGGATCATACCTCCTTTCATTGAGAGAGGCTTTTTGTTCCACAAAAGCTAAGTTACCGGTTCGGGTTCGGGTACCGGTTCGGGTTCGAAGAACCCGGTACGCCGGTACGGCAAAATTTTGAAAAGGGGTTTGGGTTCGTTTGGGTTCGTTAGTACAAAAACATGTAAATTATATATATATGCAACCTATAAGCATGAATTAAGATTAGCATGTCACATAGCATCATATAAACAACAAAACCAACATAAACTTGTAATCGTAGCATCATGATCATACCATAACAGCATCATATACATCAAGTCTAATATCAAAATGATAAAATATTCAAGTATCATTGTTTCAACTTTCAACAATTTAAAGTTTGATCATTAAATGGATTCAAACTAAGAACATCCAAGTTTAATTTTTCAAACTGAGGACCTGGATTTTGCCGGCAACACCCCCAACGGGGTCAAGGGGCAGCGCCCCTTGCGGGGGTCTGGGGGCAGCGCCCCCAACGGGGTCAAGGGGCAGCGCCCCTTGCGGGGGTCTGGGGGCAGCGCCCCCAGCGGGGTCAAGGGGCAGAGCCCCTTGCGGGGTCGAGGGGCAGCGCCCCTTGCAGGGTCCCGGGGCAGCGCCCAGGGCGCGCTCCCTGTCGCGGTACAGGGCGGGGTCGAGGGGCAGCGCCCCCGCCGCCAACACCAAATCACAACCTTCAAACCCACACAGAACTCCATGGCGTGCATCAGTTTTCTGTTTTTTTAAAACGTCTAATTTTCTGCTTATTAAGGTTATAACTTTCACTTTTTACAAGGCGGAATTGAAAAAAAAATTAAATTTGCATTGTTTTTTGACTTTACAGGCCGCCCAGCCACCCAAGTTCGACTGGGTCTGCCCGGGTTCAACTGGGTTCGACCCCGGGTTCGACTGGGTTCGACCAGGGTCGAACCCACTCTGGGTTTTTCGAACCCTGGTCGAACCCAGGTCGAACCGGACCCGTACCACGGACCCGGTCGAACCCGGACCCGTACCAGGGGGGCCCAGAGGCGAACCCGGTAACTTAGCACAAAAGCTTAGTGAGACATCAAGTGAGGAAACATTGCCCATACCTTTTCCTTGGAGTACCATTGGGCTTGATTGATCATTTGTCGTTTGAGTTCCACTTGCCAAGGCCCAAGACTCTTGGACTCCCCTTCTAGTCTCTCTTTGTTTCCTTTGTAGCACCACATCCTCGGGAAATATCAGTTGCTTGTCATAGACCAAATATTTTAACAAAGGTAGCACCAAATCCTCTTCTTCTTCATTGAACATGGATGGTTTATACAGCTGGAGGTATGCACAATTGGTCATTGGATGGATTTTTATGAAAAGAGGTAGGTCCAATTTGAACCCATTCTCCCCAGCTGCCTCTGAGATGGTGGAAGGCCGTACCTTAGAGGTCTAGTTTTTTTGGCTTGTCCTTGCATCCACTCTTTCTCTAGGGTTAACCATACTTTGTCTCTGACCTTGAGACTATGCTCCACACAATGCTGATCATGCCTTTCCTTTTATTTTAACCAAGTTTTCTCTAGTTGTGTTCTCACCTTGAGTGGGATTTGACGAATCCGCTCAATTAATTTTGTTGTTTTTGTCACCTCTAAATCCAATCCTTCTTGCATATCTTGCCAATCAAGTGCAACATCAAGTGAACTGGTACCTACATAACCCAAACACACTTCAAAAGGTGACTGTCCTGTAGAGGAATGTATTTGCTTTGTTGTATGAGTGTTGTATGTAAGGTAAAGACTCATCCGAAGCCTTTGGAAACTTCTTGTGGTAACCTATTATGAGCTGTAATAGGGTCCTATTTACCAACTCCGTTTGCCCATTCCTTTGAGGATGGAAAATTGTATTCTTTCAGAGCTTGGTGTCCATTTTCTCCCACAAGGTGACCAAAACTTATCAACAAACTGAGTATCTCTATGCAAGACAATTGACTTTGGTAACCCTTAATACACCCACACATTAGCAAAGATAATATATGCGGACTTTTTTCCATTAATTGTTTCCTTGCATGGGGCTAGAACACAGGTCTTGCTGAACCTATCAACAACAACAAAGTCATAATCATTGCCATGCTTTCCCAGTAGCAAACCACCCACAAAATCCATGGAATTCTTTCCCACTTTAGTGTGCACCAGAAGAGGCATGTATAATCCTTCATTTTATATCTTGGATTTTCAACATAACTTTCATCCCCTAATAAACTTTGCTACTTCTACTTGCATTCTAGGTCAATACATGTACGGTCATACCTTTGCAAATGAAGACACCATTTTTCTAATACCAAAATGACCCACCACTTTGGAGGTATGTACCTCCCTCACTAGCATTTTTCTCAACCTCTAAGTGCAGCTGCAAATTAGGCAAGGCAAACACAGGAGCATTACAAATCTTGTTCTTCAATGTATCAGAACCATTGTCTTGTATCTTGCCCCAATAGAAATTCTTACTGAATGCTTCAACTGTGTAAAGGAGCAGCTATAGGAAAGAAAGCTGGAATGAGTTTACACATATTGAGCGGCACCTACAAAGCTCCTTCTCTGTGTGGCACTCTCTGACATGGGCCAATTCTTGATAGCATCTACCTTCGTGGGATCCACTATAAACTCACCTCATCCAACCACAACCCAGATATGCTAACGATTCTTTTACAAACTCACACTTCTTCACATTGCACAAGAGCTCTTTTTCTTTCAAGATTTCCAAAACTTTCTGTAAGTGAACTAAATGTTCTTCCCATGTTGCACTATATATAAGAATGTCATCTGATAAACTATGAGACATGTATCTATTAACTCTCTCAAAACATTATTCATAGTTGGTGCCTTACATAAACCAAAAGGAGGAACTAACCATTCATATGTTAATGATTATTTTATAAACGCACACTTAAACAAAATGCACAAGAGCCATTTCCTTAGAGACTTCCAAAAATGGCTGTAAGTGAACTAAATGTTCTTCCCATGTTGCATTGAAAATAAGAACGTTATCCAGATACAATATGAGACATGTATTTATGAGCTGTCTCAAAAAACCATTCATAGCTGGTGCATTACATAAACCAAAAGAAAGAACTCACTATTCATAGAGTCTTGCTTGGTTTTGAAAGGGGTTTTCTATGTATCTTCCTCCATTCGTACTTGATGCCAATCTGATTTTAGATCCAATTTGGTAAAATATTTTGCATGTTGCAGCTGATCCAACAAGTCATCTATTTGTGGAAGTGAATGATGGTTTTCTATGGTGATCTTGTTGAAAGCTTAATAATATATGTACATTCCCAAGATCCATCCTTCTTTCTTACTGTTACAATGGGTGAATTGCATGGTTAAGTACTTGGACGTGTCACACTGTGATACTATAACTCTTGAAGCAGTTAGTTCATCTCATTGCTCTACATTAATGATTATCTATACAATGCTATGTTGGGTGGAGGAGATTTGGGAAGCAAGTGAATATCATGCTGTACCTCTTTTTTGGGAGGCAGCCCTTTAAGCTCATGAAATCCTCTTCAAATAATGCCAACATCTCATCTATCCCCTTGGTATTCTTGCTGGTATGAGATGTAGAAGAAATCTCAATTTTTTCCTCTTGTTTATCTTTCAAAAGAAATAAACAAAACTGTGTGGTCCTTTGAATTTGCTCAAGGGCTTGAGTGGAACTTATGATGGCAATCCTTGCTTTGTTTTGGTGTCCCTTGACAATGTATTTGATTCCTTCCTTGGCCCATTGCTAATTGTTACCCTCTTCATGAATATAGTCCTCACTCACATACAAATATGGACTCTCAAGTACAATATCAAATGCATCAAGTGAAATTACATCCACCTTTACTTCATCAACATATTGAGCATTAATCGCAAACTGAAGTTTGCACCTCTTCTTTACTGTAGCCTCAAAACTCTTTTCAAGTTAACCCAAAGGATAAGAGTGAGGATGATCAGAAGTCTTCTAACTGAGTTTCCTAAACATCTTAGCTGAAATTAAATTACATTGGGAATTGGGGTCTATAAGTGCTTTTGCCCTTGCTTTCTTCACTTGGAGTTAAGTGTGAATAGTTGGTTCATTGCCTCAAGTTTTTGTTCACTCATGATGATTCTTTGGTCTTTTGAATTTGCTTGAGTGCTTGATTGGATTTCTGATGGCAATCCTTGCTTTGCTTTGCTTGAAGATGTATTTGACTCCTCCATCAATCCATTGGTACTTGTTAGCCCTCTTCATGAATGCAGCATCTCTCATGAACAAATATGCACTTTCAAGTACAATATCAAATGCATCAAGTGAAATCAAATCTACCTCTACTTCATCCACATATTGGGCATTAATAGCAAACTGAAATTTGCATCTCTTTACTCGAACCTTAACACCCTTCTTGACCCAACCCAAAAGGTAAGGTTGAGGATGATCATAAGTCTTCAAACCCAGCTTTCTAACCATCTTAGCTGTAATTAAATTGAACTGGGAATTGGGATTTGCAAGTGCTTTAACCCTTTTTTTCTTCACTTGGAGTTTTCAACCAAATAGTTGGTTCACTGCATCAATTTTTTGTTCACTCACAATGATCCTTGTAGCTATGCTTCGCAATTTATCATTAATATCCTAGCTATACTCTATTTCTACCTTTTCCTAGATGGCAGCCATGGGCTTTTTTGAGTCCTCCTTGGGCTCATTTTTTGGGCAAAACCTGGTACGCAACCTTCAACACTTGTTTTTAGCGCTTGACCATCAATATTGCAATGCGAATAATGATTTTTGGGATCCTTGCATTGGTGAACAGTAACGTTAGTCTTCTTACCTTTCCTTTCATTGGTAGATTTGCTTTTCTTTTCCTTTGATGGTTCTTTCTTATCCTTCTTCCTTTCCTCATTTATGTAGTATGCCATACACAAGCCTCATCTAAATGAGTTGGCTTAGCAGTGATGACTCTCCTCTTAAGATTTGAATGCAATTCAGCAAGGTATTGGTAAGGGTATCTTCTTCCTCCAAGTCCATAGAAATGGCTTGCCCAAAAAATTTGGTTGTATAATTTTGGACACTTTAACTTGTTCCTTGCCTATAGTAGAGCCACTTTATCATTGATCGGTTTCATGGCCAATTGGATAGAAATTCTTCCTTAGCAGGTCTTCAAAACCACCACAATTGTAGATTTCTGGTTTCTTTTTCTTTTCATATCAAGAAAAACAGCATTTCCACCATACAAGAATATGTCCACTCATTTTCAAGCAAGCAAAATAAATATTTTGACATTCACTCATCTTATGGACACTAGAATACACCTCCATTTGTATTATCCAACTGTCTAAAATTTCTATATTAACTTGACCTTCAATTTTGATGTCTACATTGATTTAAACTTTAAATGGAGTTGTAGCATATTTTAGCTTGGGTTCTCTTTCTTCGTAGTGGCAGTCATGGGTATTGTTGATGTGGCTAAAATCGCATTGCTACGACTCCATCCGACCAACGTAGAATAGAATGCTAAGTATCCTATCCTCTCTTGAGATAAGGAAATCCCTAATGCTGTTTTAAATTGATCAATGGGGGATGACCTCAAGGTTTCGATTGTCAGGTCTTGACTGCAGGATAGCTAGTGATCGATGTGATTTGTTGGGAGCACAAGGGGACTTACGTTTTGCAACAAGCTGATCTGCTGCGATTCTCAGATTGCGAAATAAAAAGCAAAGGGGAAGGGATAGGAGACCTAAAGACAAGGATGATAACAGTTGATGCAGCGGGTAGACATATTTTGATAAGCCAGTTCTTGTTTTGCCAGAGACACCCTCACAACTAGACAAGAATGGTGCAAGCTCCAAGGGATGAAGGATTTTTCAGATCGGAGACACTCGTTTTAGGCACCCAATTCCGGCATAGCCTAAGACGAACACCTGCAGTTGAACTAAGCACAGTTTGGGTTCAGACTAACTATGCACGGTGACCTACAATCAACAGATCCCCAATGGTATGAACCAGAAATGCATCAAATACCCCTCCACACTTCACCATTAAAATCCCTGTACTCTAAAATTAACTAGCTGAAAGAAACCATGCAAATAGACTAAAACAAAGACAACAAACACTATATTTCAATGTTCATATATTTGCTTCAGCTGCCATTACAACAATTTTTGCAGCATCTCTATGCTATGCCTAAAATCTAACCTATTCTAACTCTAAAATCTAACTACAAAATTCTAACCAACAAAATTCTAACCCTTTACAAAAGAAAGGCCTCTGACTTTTATAGAATTTACAATTTTGAATCGAAGGGCAGGATTGACTGCATCCAAGGGCTGCAACCTACCATCCAAAAGCTGGCAGCCTTAACCCATGCCCATTAAACTCTCAGTCATCTATCCAACCACTATCTCAACTACCTGCAACTGTCTGGATTCAATTTGAGTCTATCCGGTAGTTGGACATAACTATCCACAACTGACCTGTTTCCCCTTTGTTTCAAAATATCTTGAGTGGGGCCCATAGGTAGTTTTACAATAAAACAGTTTCAGTTTTCAGAAACTGAACTTTTGGAATTAAATCCAGCTGTGTATTTCTTGAGAATGCATAGACTTGCCGCATTCGGAGTGTTCTTCGGTCTTTGGTCCCAGTGGTGGACTTCAGCTTTGTGGTCTGGTGGCACAACGACACGCTTCCCAATGCTCAGTTCAGATCTCGCACTCCTGCAGCGCGTTCTTGCATCTTCTTCTTCAGCTTTCAATGCCTGGCTCCTTGACGTTTCAAACCTTCTCCTGGTTCTTTGGGACGATGCCTTCGACCTGCGAACAATCAATCTCACTTTAATAAATCAATTTGAAAAATTAATATTAATTTGACAAACATTAAATTTTAACATTTGGCTCGAGAAGCTCTTTGTGAGATGATCTTTAAATGTTTTTCGCTTGATAGAGGTGAAATGTGAGATTTTATTTTAAATGCTCATTTGCCTCTCTCTTTGGAACTTTGGGCATATTAGGCAATTTGAAACCTCTAAGCATTTTTTGAATTTCGGCCTATGAGGATTTCGACTTATTAGATTTTTGGCCAAAAAGGCCTTTTGCAAAGTTATTAAAACGCCTCTCTTCTAACATCTTCACGATTTCGGCCTAAAAGGCCATTTTGCCAAATTTTAAGTGATTTCGGCTTAAAAGGCCATTTTGCCAAATTTTAAGTGATTTTGGCCTAAAAGGCCTTTTTGCAAACTTTTAAGTGATTTCAGCCTTAAAGGCCTTTTTGCAAACTTTTAAGTGATTTCGGCCTAAAAGGCCTTTTTGCAAACTTGAGTTAAAATGCCTTTACTTCTCATTTTTGCGTTTTCGGGTTAGAAGGTCATTTTCAGCCCAAAAGCATATTTTCACGATTTTAATGATTTTCGGG
Organism: Cryptomeria japonica; assembly: GCF_030272615.1. Taxonomy (NCBI): domain Eukaryota; kingdom Viridiplantae; phylum Streptophyta; class Pinopsida; order Cupressales; family Cupressaceae; genus Cryptomeria; species Cryptomeria japonica. Next base: position 519,707,012 of record NC_081413.1, read on the forward strand.
ACTTATGACATTTTGGGCCCAAAGGTATCATTTGCGCAACTTTCAACTGTTGTTTCATTTTCGGCTTACAAGCCGAGTTTGCAAGACTATGAAGCTTTATCATTTTCGACGATTTAACTATTTTGCGAGATTTTTAGAGGGCATGAAACTTCCGAACTTTATCCTTTTGCTCATTCTGCTAAGCGAAATTGGGTTTCTAAGGCAACTCATGCGAGGTTTACTATAAAGCATTGAACGCTTCCTTCATTTCTCTCCTACTACGCGGGAAGACCAGACTCAAAACGGGGTCCCTGTCAATGACGGGGTGTGTGTGCTATACGCACAACAGGTACCCTTCTCATCTTCTTCGAATGCCATAGCTCCTAGCTAGAGCCCACACTAGAGTATTGGTTTATGATTAGCACTCTTCGGTAATTTGAGCTTTTTGTTTGGTCATGTGCTCTTGTTGTTGAGTAACCTACCAGTGGTTCTTCATCACTTGTTCCATGTGATTCTGTAGAGCTGAAACTCCTGCATTCATGGCATCCATTCTTACTTCTTCATTTGAATGACATATTCCAATCTCCAGATGTATTGGGCTTATGTCTCCACCTGAGGACCTTGCCATGGTCATACAATTGCACTTTCCACTCTAGTGCACATAAGTTTTATCTTGCTCTGATACCAAAATGATCCACAACTGCCTACAAAATTGCGCTTTGTGAATTTCAAAAACTGCCTACAAAAACTTGGCATGGTCACCTGAGGACCTTGCCATGGTCATATGATTGCACTTTCCACTCTAGTCCGCATAAGTTTTATCTTGCTCTGATACCAAAATGATCCACAACTGCCTACAAAAACTGCACTTTGTGAATTACAAATCAGCAAAATATTGTCATGCTTTGTTTTAGAACTGTTGTTGCTCATTGGAAGCTATGTAAATAAGATGGCTTCAACTAGAAAAACATTCATCAAAACAAACACACTGGAAAACACAGGTTTAGCCTGGAAACCCCTACTTATCGAGGAAAAACCAACTTGGTAGGTGCCAATAGGATGACTACTTATTTGTTTAATTGAAAACAAGTATAAAGAGGAGTGTTTACAACTCCAAGCTGTTTTGTACTCTCTGTCTGTTTCTCTGTGAACTGGAACTGACCTTCCTTGTGCTTCAATGGTGTCAAAACAGTTTTCAAAACTTCCAAGAGTTTCAAATTAACTTCCAACTCTCCATTTTAATCTGCTAAACATGAAACTGCCAAGATAAAAAATGAAGTGTCAAAAGCTATGACTGTTCATGTCACTGACTGTTACTTGTGCCATGGGTTTTTGCCACTTTCCATAGTATTTCTTTTGGTGTGGTAGTTTCCCATTAGCCATGGTATTTTGTCATATGCTGCAGTATATCAATCATTTTCTACAGGACACAGTCGTTGACCATGGTAGACGGGGCATTTGCTGCTTTAGGAAACAAATTAGTCCATCACAAAACAGTGGCTACTTGCACATTTTCAAATTTTAAAAAAGACATCATTTCTGGTTCCTTAGTTCATCTTGATCTATTTCTTATCACTTGGCCTGTGGCAATTGAAGTTAAAGAAACTTAAAAATTTGAAATGGCATTATGACTCTGAAGTTGTTTTATTCTCTGCAATGGTATTTCTTCTGGTCTTAATCACTTCTAGATTCTAAATGACACAGGAAAACATCTTTTCTCTTTTTGTAACTCTTCATCTCTGCATCGTTTAAATTTTCTATGCATTGAATAGTTTGTACAAAATAACTGAAATGCATGCATGAAATAGTGAGGGATCGTGTTTTCGACCATTAAGTATCACATGAAACTATTTTGTTTTGGAGAGTAAAAAACAGGAAATGGATTTCCAGGAGTCTGGGAAGTCTAGGGTTCAATGAGTTGGGTCTTTTTCTCTTATTTTCTTTTTTACCTTTTTCTTTTTGTCAGGAACAATATTTCCTAAAAAGGGAAACGAACTGATAGAACCAAGATATTGTAGATTTCCTTTGATTTTTTCAACTCTTATCATTTGGACAGTTACTAACTAGACCAGTACCTGGAAGGCCATAGACTTTATATTCTTTGCTTTCTGTTGCAATTCTATTGGTTGGTCTCTTGTACAACTCTTAAAGGTTTACTGTCAAAATATTTTCTATTTGGGAAAAGTAGTGTTCCAATCATGTTTCCGATTGAATTGCAAGAAACATGTGACCTTTTTAAACAGTTACTTTTAGTATTTATTAAGTGGTTGAAAATCTGAAAGCATGAGGATTACATTCCCAAATTTGGTGTCAATCATTGAGATTTGTATATTTCCTTAAAGAACTTTTGCCAAGCTGGCACACTCAATGTAGTTATAATTTACAGTATTTTTGATACCATCAGAGGGATTGAAGTTCCATTCGTTGCTGAGGAAATAAGTTATGTGCAAGATGGAACTGCAGGAACGTAGGCCTCCAAAAGGAATTAGAAGATCAAGTTATTCATTGATGGATACTTATGCCTTGGACATTACAAGTACATAGAAACATATATGGCAGATGTGATTTTGACTATCAGAGCAATGTCATGATTTTGAGAATATGGCATTTGTATCCATATTAACTGATCTCATATAAATTATATGAGTATCATTATGTGCAATCAAGTATGGATGGTAACTACTGAATGGAAAGAAAAATGCAAGAGATTAGTCCTTTTTGTATTGCATAATGAACTAGATTATGTCAAAATAGGGATTAGAGCATTTGACCATTATAAGATTTTCTTTTTCTTTTTCTGATTATTGGGCAAATGATTTTCCCCTGGGAGGCATGGGCCTGTTTCACATCGCATTCCATGTAGTGCTCTCTTCATTTTTTTCCACAATTTGGGTGCGAGCGGGTATGCACCCCTGGGTTTAGAACTGGGGAAATCACTGTTATTAGGGCAGCACGTTACCACTGCAGCCCAGGCTTGAATCTGACAAAGATTAAAAGTTTGTTTCAGAACATATATTCAAATTAGAAAAGACACTTTATGAGATAGTATTCCATGAACTACATATTTACGACTGATTGTGACTTTTATCTCCAATGCAAACTCCTACCTCAAAATAGTTCAACTTATTAGAGAAATCAGAAAACTGAATGCATTGTTTGTATATATGATATATTCTTTAATGATTCAGTCTTATATTCTTTATTGACTTTTCTTTCATATGCTCGTTACTTTTCAGGCCAAAATGGGAAGGTGGAGAGTATGAAGGCAATGAAGAAAATCGCCTTAATGCACTTCGTTTAGCTGTGGAATTGGGAGCTGATTACGTTGATGTGGAGCTTCAGGTTACTCTAGCGTTTTATACGTTTTTATTTAATGGTTGATAACTATGTGTATCAAGCTTTTGTTAAACCTAGTTTTTTAATTAACCAATAGTGCTCATTGATCTGCTATGACAAAGTGGAGTAGTCCTTTATGTGTCTTATAGTTAATCTGTAATCAAGCAGGATGGAATTAACATGTTGCTTTGGCTACGATGTGGTTATAGTTATTTTTAGTTCGAAGTTCAATTAACAAGGAAGTTTTGCTTAGATTTGTCTTATATTCACCAATTCTTGTGCAAGGTATGATGATTCCAGTGCTGAGATTTTTGTTTACACTTTAATTGGAGAGATTCTTTATCTAGCCTTGTATATATAAAGTTATAAACATATGAACTTTTTTGGAGGCTGTTGTGAAAAAAAAATTTCAAGGTGGTTCAATCTGCTATGTTTGTGGCAAATTAAGTGGAGAGGTGTAACTAAAATGTATCTGATCCATCATTCTAGAAGCCAAATCTGATTCAAATGGGTAATGGATCAGTATTAATGAAAAGTTCAAGCCTAAAAAATGAAGAATTGAACATCTAAAAGCCATTGCATGCTATAAGAGAAAGCTTCTAGATGGTGTAGAGAAGCACTCACCACCATGAGTCGTTGTCAATTTATCCTTAGAAGGATTAGAACAACTAGTGCTGATTAATATGTAATGACATGGTGTTGTAGACCTTTATTGGCCTCATAGTTAATTAATAATTTGTAATCATAGTAGAATGGTATTAGCGTTTTTGCTTGATTTGTACTTGGTTTAGTTATTTTTAGTTTTGAGCTCAGTTAACAATAAATCTTTAATTGGATTTCTTAATTTATATGCCCTACAATTCTTGTGCAAGCTATAAAGATTATCAGGCCTCAAAAATGAAGATTTGAACATCTAAAAGCCAATGCATGCTATAAGAGGAAGCTTCTACAGGGTGTAGAAAAGCACCTGCCATCACGAGTCATAGTCAATCCATCCAAAGAAAGATTAGAACAAATAATGCTCATTAATATGCTAAGGCAAGGCAACGTAGACGTTTATCGCTTTGTTAGTTAATTTGTAATAAAGCGGGATGATATTAGCATCTTTTCTTGGTTACCACTTGATTTTAGTTATTTTTAGTTGGGTGGTAAACTAATAATGAGTCTTTTTTAGATTTGTTAGTTCATATGCCCTACAATTCTTGTGCAAGCTACAATGCCTTCAGTGCTGAGATTTTGTTTACACTTTTATTTGGAGATATTCTTTATTTGGCTTTGTATATATTTATATGCAAGATATTTTGGTTGGAATTATGAAGAAAAGGGTTTCAAGGTGGTTCAATCCATGAAGTTTGTGGTAAATTAAGTGGAGAGATGCAACTGATATGTACGAGGTGCCATCATTTCAGAAGCCAGACGTGATTTGAATGGGTAGTGAATCAGCATAAATTAAATGTTCAAGGCGCAAAAATGAAGAATTGAACATCTAAAAGCTGACACAAACTATAATAGGAAGCTTCTAGATGGTGAAGTGAAACACTTAACACCATGAGTCTTTGTCAATCCATCCATAAGAAGTATTGGGACAGATAGTGCTTATTGATATACTATGACAAGTAGTCCTTTATCAGCCTTATAGTTAATCTGAAATCAAGCAGGATGGAATTAACATTTGTGCTTGCTTCCACTTGGTTTTAGTTATTTTTAGGTTGGAGCTTGGATCTCTGTTAACAATAAAGCTCTACTTAGATCGATTAATTCATATCCCCTACAATTTGTTGTTGTATTACACGCACCTTAGTTTGTAATAATTTAGGATTATTTCTAATAATTAAAATTTTAAATTGCAGTTATCCTAAATATTTTAGTCATCTAGTTAGGTTGAATAACTACTTGAGATATACGTAACTTGTTGATGGCACTACTTTGATTAGAAATTATTATTAGTTGCTAAACTAGGTTTATTGGTTGGTTAGACGGAGTGTCACTCTAGTGAATCGTAAGCTTAACTTGGAGGTTTACTTGACATCTCATCTAGTTTCTTAGTTAGATTCTTAGTTCATTTGTCTATTTAAAGTGCATACATTATGTAACTCTCTAATTTTTATTTTTGATGCATATAGAGTCTCTTTCTAAGCTGTCTTTTATTTTTGACTACCAAAGTGCTGTCAAGATTCTACTTGAATTTGAGCACAGAAGGATTTGTGGGTGAGGCTATTCTTGGTGATTATGACAAGTTGATGTCAGATTTCAATATGTTACCAGAGACATAACCTTATGCCTTCCTCTTTTTTAATCTTTCATCTTATTTGTTGTGTTTCTAAATTGTAGAAACATTAAAGAGGGGATGCTTTCAGATTGCATAGTTTCTTGGCATGCTGGAAAATTCTGACCATACATCGTGTCTGGAATGCTTGAAATTCAGTTTCATCTTGATCAGAGCTATGGTGAAAGGAGTGAATGCAAAATTAAGTTTCATTGTGGTGTTCTGAGCTCTCAAAATCCAAAAAAAGGGGGGAAGATAACAAGGAATATTTTTACCCTTGATTATTATTCACTCAGCTGCTTGCCACATCAGCATTCAAATGTTTAACAAGGGAGGTTAAAATTCTAGCCTTCTCCATTGTGATGGCACAAGGCCTCATTGGCATGAGTGTTTCTGAAAGTTTTCATCTCCAAAACTGTACAACTCCACAAGCAGCATGGCAGAGCTTGAAGAGTGATTAGAGCAAATCGATGATATCAGACCCTTTCAATTGGAGAATGACTTGACCTTTTTGGATGCAAGTGATTTGCCTTCCACTGAAGACTTCTTTACCAAGTTTAAATTTCTTTGATTTTAGTTGCAAGATTGTGGAATTGGGAAAAAAGATAAGCACCTCACTCTACCATTTGTCCATGTTGAAGGGGTCCTATCAAATGTTTGTGTCCACCTTTGACTCTACAATGGATGCTTTGGTACATCATTCCAAATGCTCCCCCTTTGAGATATTTTGTGAGTGCCGTGCATAGGAACAAACCAAGCTAATTCAAGTTGAGGCAATATTCTCTACGGGCACACAAAATCAAGCTTTAATAGCCCAATCATCAAAGGACAATAAGAAAGGCAAGATACCACCCAAAGGTTGGAAAAGTACTAAAGATGAAATGCATAGAAACAAGACTTCTTTCTCATTCACTAAATCTATCCTGCACTTAAACAGAATAAGAAGTGTTTTGAGAAATGTAACCTCACCACTCTATGAAACATTATGGATGCTCCATAAGTAATTCCTGACTTAGTGAGGCATCATAGACACCTTACAAAGTAACTTTCCACTTAATGAGGCATCATAACCCTCACATTATGAGGATGTCATGGATTTACAATGGAGCACAAGTGGTGAGTTTTCTCTTCAAGAAGGCAATCCCAAGATTATCTCCAAGTGTTTCAAAATAAATGAGGCCCCATTTTTAAAAATTTAAAATTTCAAGACAAGGTTTTCCTTGTAGGAAACATCCAAGCCCACCCCCAGTAGATTTCAAGTGCCTTTTTTTTCCCAAGCATAGAAAAATAAAATGAAATATTTTTTTGTTGACCCCCATGAGAATTCAAGTGCCTTTTTTTTCCCAAGCAAAGAAAAATAAAATGAAAGATTTTTTTGTTGATGCTGATTCCTTGATCTCCATGATGCCCTTGCATCAATAATGTTGTCATTACAGATTTGTAGGAACTTGAAGTTTGTGATAGCCTCTAGGTTTGTTGATGATTCAGAATCTCAGATCAATTTTACAGGTTTGATTCTTTTGAGCCATCATTTTTTCCTCACATTGTTATTGCACATGTAGTTGATTTTAGAGCAAGTGATGGCGTGAATGATTTGGTCACCTTAGTTGTAGGTACTTGCTAAAATTAAGCACATAAACTATGGTATTGGGCCTTTCTAAATCTTCTTGCAAAGATGGTGTTAGTCATGGTTGTATTCTTGGCAAGCATCATTGTGAAAGTTTAAGAAGTGAAAAGTTTGGAGAGCCAACACTCTACTTCAATTGGTACATCATGATTTTATCTCTTTTCCAACACCTTCTTTTCAAGAGCCAAGTGTGTTCTAACTCTCATTAATGACATAAAGAACAGATCAAGCATGAAACAATCTCATAAAGAATACAATATAATTCCTGTTAGCATTTTAATTTGTCCTTTCTACGACAACTCAAATTGGAATAGTGCGTGAGGAAATCCTCTCTGCAAATTCACAGGGGAAGCTCCTGGATTTGAATTACTCCTAAAATAGAAACATTAAACAAGTTTGCTACTTATGTGCATTGCCCAATATTATCATTTGGAATTCTGCACGAAAGTAAATACTCGAAAGTAAATTAGACTTATCATTTTGAAAAAAGAACTGAGAGCACAAGGCTTGAAAAGATTTTTTTATCTCACCATGAGAATTTCTTGTTAGGCAATTCAACAGCAACATGAATTGTAAACAAATACTATTCATTGGTTAAAATTTGAGGCCAACAAATTTGTATTAACAACAGGGTAGATTTAACACAAGCAACATTCTACTAACGATATGAAATAAAATTTTAGATTGAAGGCAGTGATTCCTTAAAAGCATACAAAGATACTTATGATGTGCTAAGCAAAGTTGAACACAAATTTATTTGACATATCAAATCTCCCAATAGAACTTGATAAGTTGACTTAACAATTTGAATGAAAACTTTTCTAGCATAAGTCTTTCATAAACTCTTGTTACAGATTGTGTTGAAGGCATTTATTTATAAGATCATCAGTGGCAGCTTTTAGGGATCAGATAATAATAAAATAATCTCAACAAAGCTTTCCTTTAAATCAACCTTTGAAAAGAGACAATTAAACATTCAATGAGCCTAAAATAGGCTCATTCAAGCTTTAAATCTGCATTCTTCTTAATGGAGGCCCGTGAGCTTGAGATAACACCATCTGTTTTAAAAAAAAATGCTTTTACCAAAGGCATTTAGATTGGACTTAGCCAACTATTTTTAAATTGTGGAATCCTCGAGTGGTGTCACCACCCCCAAAATGTGACATGAGTGTCTTCTTCTTTAGCCACGATTTCTTTACTTCCTTGTCACTTAAGCATAGATTTGTGCTAGGTGTGCCATTTCATTATTGTGTTAAACTTTAATGTTTTAGTTTTTAGCCTTATTTGCTTTGATGCAACTCACGAAAACACTTGCCACACCCTTGGTACTATTTCATAATGACTTTGCCATATTTTTAGATTAAGGCAAAAATTGGAAGTGGCGTTGCCACCAGAAAAGTATACCATTTTCATGTTATTTTTAACCTCTGTATTCATGGTGTGGTTTATAATTGGCTATGCTATGTCAAAATGGTGCCATATTGTCATTTCACTTAAACTATCTCATTCTTGGAATAATTATGTTAGCTCTTTGCTACCCTTGATCCTTGGTGTGATTTTCTTCTTGCCTTGCCACCTCAAAATGGTGCCAAGTTTAATTACTTGTCCTCCTTATAGATCAACCACAGTCTTATCATGACGTTGCCACCTTGGCCACAATTTCTCCCTAGCTTGGCTAGCGAAAAAGTTGTCATTCTTTTACTTAAGTTATTTGTCGGGTGGAGATTAGGGGGTGCTTGCAACCCTTAAAACATTGGCACGATTTCAACTCGTTGTTGCTACCTTGGAATATCTCCATTTTCCCAAGTTTACCCTTTGTGCAGCTATGATTGACTTTGCCATTTTTTATGCTTGCAGATCTTGATTCCATGCCTTGGCTATATCCACCATTGATCCAGAATTCCATCATTTTCTTATAATTGCATGTTGTTCTTGGAAGGTCATCTTTTGTTTGGTCATACTTATTGATGATCACAATACTTTATCCCCAAAAAGGTGTTAGAAGAAAAGACTAGGAGTAGACAAACATTCCCAAATTGATTGGGAAGACCACAGTTGACTTGGCATTGGCATTTGATTTGAGGATTTACTTCTCAAAAAAAAAAAAAAAAAAGAGGCTACAAGACTGGTATTCGTACGGGTACTAACATCGTCTCTTTCTGAGGACCATGGAATAAATGTGGGCCATAGGACAATTTTAGATTTTCTAGTAAAAACATTTGTCTTGTTTATTATCGATTGGGCAATAGGGTTGAGCTTATATTGAAAACCAACCTAAATAAAACATCCAAAACGATTTGTAAACACATTAAGCTAATGGGAAAAACATTACAACATCATGAATGGTAGTACAGTAAAGGGAAACACAACACACAAAAAAGAAGATCCTGCAATCTTAAGGGTTGAAATGTTCTTGAAACTGTTCGTTGTAAGGTAAGGGTAGATAGGTACCATCTAGACAAGAAGCTGGTATGTGTTTGTCATGCCCCTGTCATGGAGACTTAGACAAACTAATTGCAGCAGTATTAATAATTTAAAACCTAGGCATTCAAATTGAAATAAAAATAATAATAATATTATTTACCTAAAAGGGCCGACCCCAGTTAAGTCCCTGTTAAGGGCCAACCTAGGTTTTAAGCACTAGATATTAGCAATTGGATGAGGGAGGCCAACCAAGGGAGAAGGGTAAAATTCAGGGGCCAACCAAGGGGAGCATAATAAAGGGCTGATCCAAACAACACTTGAAGCAAGAGGGGATGCATCCCTTGTAAAGAGATTATTTATGAAAAGAAGTGACCCTTCATCTAAAGAGAAGGATATAAAAGGAAAATGCATTCATTTGGAAAAAGGGCATCCATAAAAGATCAAGCAGATAAGTGCAGAACTCAGTAAGAGCAGAAAATAAATAAATTATATCAGAAATCTGAGCTGTTATTATCAACCTAGAACTAGTGAGTTCAATTGTGAAAATATGATAGGGAATAAGAGATTAATATACAAGACAACAAATAGGAATGAGCATCAATCAGGCAATCAAAGAAGAGCAGAACTACTTATACATCAAACAAGATCAAGGATATCGATCAGAACAGAAAACATTATATGTAATCTGCACTCATCTTAAAGGGATCAGTTGGTACCAAGCATCAGCATTCATATACAGTAGTCTTGTGTCCTATTCATCTTTGTGGTATGCAGCACGAGTTTTTATGCATAATTCCTCACATATTGATATAGGCAATAATATATATGCAACATGATAATATATTTGATGCATAACCTCTCATATATTGGATATAGGCAATAATGTGTAATATCTAGATTCCTAGTCTACTCATCAAATTGCTGCAATCAATCATGACGAGCTTAGTAAGGGAGTACAAGGAGGGAGAGTAGAGATGGAACGTCCTTCTAAGTAGGCCACCCAATGTTGGATGTCCAAAGTGCCTACCACTTGGGGCAAAGGAGTGCAAAGACATGCCCTTGGGCTTTAGATGAGATGTTCTAGGCCCTCTATCGGGGCTTCCTCTCCAACCTCTACGATGATTGATTGTGGACACACTTATATGTGGGTTAATGAAGTGGCACAAATAGGGAAGACAAAGACAAGCTCCCCCACTACGTAGGCCACCCCATGTCGGATGTCCAAAGTGCCTACCATTTGGGGCCAAGGGGTGCAAAGATACGCCCTTGGGCTTAGATGAGGGATGTTTTGGGCGGCCTATCGTGTTTCCTTCATTCAACCCAACAATATGGTTGATTACTATATTTGAGTATGTTGCCTATTTATTCTTTAAGCTCAATATGATTTAATGTCATGACAAATGATCAATAATGCAATGGATTATATATGCATTTATTTGTTATTAAACACTAACCCTAATGAAATAAATTGGTCTTATGAATTACATTTCCAATATTGTCTAACATGATTGCAAGACCTAAACCAGGATTTATCTTACTTAAAACATTTTAATTGGTAAAGTTATAACTCGAACTATATTACATTGCTTATTTTAATGAAACTTGTGATTTTAAGCAAGATTTAGCGCATTCCCGAAGGGGGATATTACAGTATTATCTTCACAGATGTGTCAGATTTTGAAAGGACCAAGCCATTTTTACCATATAGTTTCTTGATCTACAACTTAATATTGCAAGTATATCTCTAGATGTTCTACATCATTCATTTTTGTTTGTTTGTTCTGTATGCAAGTCGGCTAAAATCACCATTGTACTTGTAACACCTCCTCCCAATTTATGAATTATTATGTTTCCACAAGCAGAAGTTAGAAATATGGCCCTTGGTGAAAGCTATGAGCATTTTGGTTTTGGAGCTGGCTGTACAGTTTCATGTAAATTAGAGATCTGAAAGATAAAGTTGGTATTGTAGATACATTTTGCAGGTTTTAACCAGTCAGTGGATCATTGTGTTGTGCCTAATAATCAATGTTCAAGATACTACAAACAAAAAGTTGTAGGAGACAGAGCAAAATGGTCATAAAGGCACCACTTTTTTCTTAAACAAAAGGACAATATATGTGAGCTCCTATATGTACGTCAACAAGCTTTTTAATAAAGTCTTTTGGAGTGGATCCTTTAGAAATACAATTCTGCACACAAGTTGCTCTTTAGACATTTGAACTGATAATTTGAATTTCTGTTTATGGATATGGGGCACAAATGTGTCAAGGCTAACTTTGTGGATTTGATACCATGGTGAAACTTATTGATAAGTCATTTAGGATTAATATTCAAGATATGCACAGCAAAGTGTACAAGAATAGGCACATGGCATCTGGAGGGTTTAACTACAATATTCAAAATTATAAATCAATTAGATAATGCACAATGATGCAAGTCATTATAAGTGTGATGATACATCCTTCTCCAGCCCCTTCCCAACACATACATGATTATATGGGAGACCTAGCCAACTATTTGGTTGTTTTAGTGTTAATCTTAAAATAACGATCATGATTAAAGCAGGCCTCTTTGGGACCTCATGTCTACATACCAGTACTTTTACCACTAACAACACTCTGATTAATGCATTTATGAACATTTTGCAAATCCTAGTAGTTTTTTCTGTAATTTCCTTTTACTATTGTAGGGAAATATCAACTGCCAATATTATATTTCCTTGAACAGAATTTACTGAGAAAATTGGATGGAATGAACTCTAGTCTCCATCAGATACTCTATATCTCCCTTTCAATCAACTGATTATGTTCTAGTTGTTTGTTCTTCACCAAGCATATTGTATACTTAGACATAGTTTGAACTATTCTTAGCATCTAGGATTTTGTATACTTAATAATCTGTATAGCTTCTCCCACTAGTGCGGGACATGCATTAAACAAAGAAGTAGCTGACTTAAGTGTGTCGATTGTTAGTATGAGTTGTGTTGTTGATGCTTTTGCTCTATTGTCCAGTTTCAACATGGATTTCCTTCTTTTTTGGAGAATACATCATTTGAAAATTTATAACTTCCTACCATCAATGTGAAAGACACATATTCATGAATTAGGGGTGTTCAGATTTTGCTGATATGATTTTAATAATAGGAAGTCTTGTCTGCATTTACATTACTTTTTAGATTTCTGTGCTTTATTTGATAAAGGTTATGGAGTTGAGAGAGTCACTATATGTCACTGATGCAAGTTCTGTTGGTTTCTTTCCAGGCCGCTCCTGATTTTCTTAGTAGTATTTCCAACAAGAAGCCAGAAAACAGCAAGATCATTGTTTCAAATCATAATTACAAGTTTACTCCATCACTTGAGGATCTTAGTGTTCTCGTGGCAAGGATACAATCTACAGGAGCTGACATAGTGAAGATTGCAACAACTGCGACTGATATTACCGATGTTGCTCGAATATTCCAAGTTCTTGCACACTGTCAAGTGAGTTTGCAGAAATAAAGAGAAGGTTTTTTGCTGTTTCTGTTCCTTTATATCTCACCAAGTTTAAATTAATACTTGCATATGAACAAGGGACAATTTGAATGTTATGTTGGTTCTTCTCAAGTTCTCAATTTCATTTCTCATTCCAATCTCCTCATTCTTTCATTTCAATTATTAATTTAATAATTATTAATGTAGTAATATAATATTATAATATACCAATATAAATATAAGATTATAATATTTAGAATATTAAAACATATAAATATAATATTAATATATTAATAATATAATATTATAATGTATAAATATAATAATATATAAATATCAACAATATAAGTTATACAATTTTTCAAGGGATCCCTGCCACATTGGACTGGATCCCAAATCTAGTTCGAACTGGACCCGGATGCATCAGCTTGGCCTATGATCCAGTAACATAATAAATATTCAAGATATAATGCAATAGTTCTTGATAAGAGCAAAATGTGCCATTTTCATGAGGCGATGACATTTATGGAAATAAATGCTATTCTTTAGGAAGTCTCATAAACTAGTATTTCTCAGTAAGTACATGGAAAGGCCAGATTATGATACTGACCTGATTCTTGTACTGAACTTTCTTCTTCCAGTTTGTTTGCTGTGTAAGCTTTTCTGAATAAACAATTTTTTTTTAATTAACACTATAGAAGCAAAAATCTTTATTAAATTGTTATTAATTTCTAGAAATTATCTCAGTTGGCTGGGCAATTTTTTATTTGAAAATCGCTTTTTTTTTCTAGAAAATCAGTCAAAAAATCAGTTTCTGAGTTTAGGGTTAGGGTTTTCTCTGATTTTTAAAGCAATTTTTCTATTTTAGGGGTTTGGGGCACATGGATACTTATATATTTTCAACCCAAGTGTGATGTTTCTTGAAATTTGTACATTCTTTGAAGATGCACAACCATCCTATTTATTGCTTTGAGGATGGAATGCGGTGGATTATGGTGGCACTGTGTCCATCATTTACCCATATTCTTTCTAGAGATAGCTCAAGAATCTTGCATGTCTGTAATATATGATGATGGATGGTAATCCAAAGTGAACCCAAACATTTTGGAAGAATAGCTGAGTTGTTTCCTAGGTTGTTAGATAGCCTATTTTACATGGCATGACAATTGCCAACTTTGAGACTATCTGCCAGAACATACACACAATCATTTTAATGCTTGTTGGTAGGAAACCTTTAAAAAGAATTCATGGAAACTGTTTCCCAAGCTGTGTTGTATTACAATGGAGCTAATATTCCTCTTTTTCTGCTGGTCAGCTTGGCTATAGCACACATGTTTCAAGATTTGATGTATTTTGCAACACTTGACTTTAAATGTGGCCAAAATAAGTACTTTTTAAAATATTAGAAATATTTTTAGAATTCCAGAATGCCCCAAAACGTTGTTGAAGTTAGCCTACAAGATCAACTTTTGACATTTTGCTTTGTGTGGTTGATTGTCCTATTGTGATGTTTTCACATATCGCCCCATTGCAAATGGGGACCCCCTACTTTTTAGGCCCTTTTGGTCTTTTGGCTTTGTTTTTTGGGTCTTTTCGCAGTGGTCTCGTCAGTCTATCTACTTTGCAAGTGTTTGGGGGTCATATTGATCAAGTTTGCTTTTCGTTTGAGCAAATTTGGTTAAGTCTAGGGCTCGTTTTGTCGATTTTAGGGTTTATGCCTTCAATCCTAGATTTTAGGGGTTCCTTTTAGGGTTTTTCGAAAAACTGAACATAGAACTGGAATCAGGGCCTTTTGAGGAACCTCCCAGTAAATTTGAGTGAAATTGGAGTAACTTCTTATTTTTAGAAAGTTCCTATTTTTTAGGGATTTTACTGCATCCCGAAATGTCTTCTTTTGGCGAAAAATCAAACTTACTATTTTTAGTAATTTCTATTGTTTCTATTTATAGTAAGTCATCTTACGTCCTATTTTGGGGTCTAACTCTGTCATTTTGAAAAGTTTCTATTTTTGAAAAGTTCATTTTTGACGAGCATTCTTGAAGATCTGTACAAATCCAGAAAGTCAAAAGCAGACAAACTGGATCAAAAATGGCTAAGTTTGGTATTCCATTCCAAAAGTGGAAGGCGTAAAATGTTCTAATTCTGGAGAAATCCACTTCAAAACCCAAAATGGCACTTCAGTCCGGAGGAGGTCAAAGGTGGTTAAGTCTAGAAGGTTGAAAGTAAATTTCCATGTCAAGGTAAAATCCACATGCAAATTTGGAGTAAGGCGCCAAATTCAACATGTCTTGGAATTCATGAAAATATCAAAGTTCCATGCCTAGGGGGAAATAACACCCATGCATTGGGAAGGGCGCCAAAGTTGATGTCTCATGGAATTCATAGCAAAGTCAAAAATCCCTCCCTGAGTCAAAATAGCACCCATGAGTAGAGTTAGGCGCTAAAACCTCATCATCATGGAAAACAAGAAAAAAGTGTGATTTCCTTGGCCAGGGTAAAATCCACCCAACACAGAGATGGGGCACCAAATGCATGGAGGCTTGGAAAAGTTCCCAAAACACAAAATTCCATGCAAAGTAGAAAATCCGCCCTAGGACAAAGATGGGTGCTAAAACCTCATGCCCAAGGATAATGAAGAAAATGTCAAATTCCATGCCTAGAGAGGAATGGCGCCCAAGGATGAGACAAGACGCCAAGAAAAGGTGTCCATGGAGAATGCAGGAAACTTAAAATTCCTTGAAAAGTGCAAATTTCCGCCCAAGTTAGTCAGAGGGCACTAGGGAAGGGGTGTCATGGAAAGATTACAAATCTCCAAATTCCTTGCCTTGGTGGAAATTCCGCCCAAGACAAGATATAGTGTGCCAAATTTATGGAGGCATGGAAAATCCAAGGTGAAGGAAATTCCACCATCAGGGCAAAATAGCGCCCATTTCTGGGATAGGGCGCTGAAATCAAGTCATCATGGAAAATGAAGAAAAATAAAATTCCTTGATTCATGGAGAATAGCGCCCAAGGTGAGACATAGGTGCCAAACAAGGGGTATCATGGAATGGATGAAAGAAATGAATTCCTTCCCTACATACAAATTCCGCCCAAGCTTGACCATAAGCACCAAAATGAAAGACTTCAGGGAAAACTAGAAGGTGATGCATTGATTCCTCGATGGCATGAAAATGATCAAATTCCTTCATCAAGGAAAATTCCAAGTCCAAGGTCGAGAATGAAGATTTTCTCCAAGACAAAGGGGAATTTGAAGGTCAGGAATGGAATGTGAAAAGCAGGAAATCCCCTCGGGAATTTTTTAGAAAAATCCATTTTTAGACACCAAGTCTCATCGGAATTTGAAATTTTTTGCAGATTTGGACTCGTGAGAAAATTCTTGTAATGCCCCGCCAAGAAACCCTAAAGGAAACAACTACAAACACTCGAAAAGAGTGCAAATAATTTTTTTTTTAATAAGAACACACTAATGTACAAGATATACATTGCAATAGAAGTTGCACAAGCGGAAGACTTAACACAAACTCCTAAAGGGTTTCCAAGGAAGATTACTCAATTAATCCAATGAACATTAAGGTGTATTAATCCAATTAACAATGAGATTGATTAAACCTACTCATGATAGAATGATTACCACATTAACATAGCAATTAAATTCCATAAGAGATTAAACTAAGCATGATTGAATATATACTTTTTTCATTTGTTACATTACGTCACTAAAGCTACTTTCATCATAATCCATATTATTGCACTTAAATTGATAACTTCATACATACAATTAAGATTAATATCACCTAAATTACATTATACAATTTGACCATAATACCATTCATACATCCAAAATTAAAAGGAACTAGATGAACACATACACCATACAACACCAATTGATATCAGAGTTCACCCCTAATGGGCTACATCTCCGGGTCCGCTTCAAGTGCAAGACCATTCTAATAAATAAAAGATGAAAAATTTAAAATACATAAAGTTTACATCAATTACAACCTGCCATCAAGGCATACATAAACAAATGATACATATGACCACATAGGGTCCAAGAGATACATGAATGATCCGAGAAGAACAAAAGGATCCATCTGAAACATGGAATGGAGTAAATACAAAAATAACAACTGGAGCACCTGCAAAGCTAATCCATCGCAAGAAGGTGCGAACAAAATACCCAATGGAAAGTGGCACTACCACTCGACCATGTGGCCCAAAAAGGAACCATCCCTCCATGCTAGGAGATAGAACTAAGGCCCTCAAGCAAGCCATAACAAAGCATCACATGGTCTCACATGTACATGAGGAACTCACACAAGACATAAGCATACAAGCATGACTCTCACAAGAGTGCTCCAAGTAAAGCCAACGCATGACTATACACTAGTGAACATAAGGAAAGAGTGTCATCGCATAGCTGATATGGACTCTGGTAGGCCTCCATAGGCCCCGACCCCCATCCTGGGTTACCCTGGTAGCCTCTCCCGAACCTCTGGCCCCCATCCATGTCTCATGCGAACCCAACAAACCTTTCGTATAGATAAGGTAGTTGGTTTGCCATTCCAAGTCTTCCCACTGCATCCTGAGTCTGTACTAGCACTCAACCATGAGCGGGGCATAATTTATCTTGATTAATGTTTGTAAAACCCAACCCCCCGTTTTTTAATTAAGTTATCACTTATTACTCAACTTTCGATGGGTTACCTTGTTACCTCTTTGGGCACGGCCCCCACTCGAAAGCCACTCTTCCTTATGACACAACACAACCTCCAAAGAACCCCAAGGCAAAACACAAAAGCCAACTAACATAAGGAGTTAAAAAAAAAAAAAAATGAAGGACAATATGATTAAACAAACCTTCTACCATGGTTAAACCAATTGGAGGTGTGAAACGAATTGGTCTATCCACAAAACAAGACCAAAACCACAATAAGGCAAGTACGAACACAACCCAAAACTTAACCAAATCAACTTGCACAATAAAATTACATTCAACAACATGCCATCATGACTTTACCAAATCAACACCAAAAATTCACCAATCAGAGTAAACACTCAAACGAATCTACTTGCACTCTAAATTCATCCATGTTAAGGAATCATAACAATCACTCAAAATATACTTAAAACTAACAATCTCTAATTGTAGCTATTTCAATAACTGACTCTTTCATGATAATAAAATCCACATTAGGGAACAACACATCATTTAAAAACAAATATATAATCATTTCAATTTAAGCCAATTTGGCTATAACAAATATCACTTGAATTTCAAATTTCAAGATAATGAAATTAACATTTAAAATACTTTTGAAAACTAAATTCGATATATAAATCAAAATAATCTTTCCAATTTAAAGTCATATTGACTAAACGTAATTGATGGCTAACAATATAAATTTCATTTGCACAACTAATTTACATTTACATCAAATCAATATTTAACATTTTCTTCATATAATAAATTCAAAATACATAGTATAAATATATACACATATTTATAAATTAATCACTAAACTGATATTTCTTTAAAAAAAACCGAATTTCATCCAATACCATATTCCAAATAAAAATTACAAATTGAAAATTACCATTAACAAATTAAAAATTACAAATTACACACACACACACACACACACACACACACACACACACACACACACACACACACACACACACACACACACACACACACACACACACACACACACACACACACACACACACACACACACACACATATATCGAATTTAAAATCAATATAAAATTTTACGCATTGGACAAGAAATAACATTTACTGTGATTTTGTTTTGACTGAGTTTTTTTTTTCTAAATTCACACAAATAATTGCATTTCCAGCACATGTATCCAATTACTCAATTGACCATAACGCTAGGAGAACGGATCCGATTCAATCCACAAATGAAATTTTCATATATAATATCATTATTCCACATAATAATTTCACATTTAAAACATCAAATTCACATTTTTCAAAAAAGTCTGAGACCAATAACCAGGTTTTGGAGGCCATCCACCATTGATGGACCTCCAAAAACTCAAAAAATTATAACTTGCCAAATTAAACATTTCTTAAAACCCATTGGTTGATGGGTGAACAACATCACTCTTTTGCAATAAAATTCACTTTCTGGGCATACATAAAAATTTGGGCAGCATTTCCCTAAAGCAACTCTCATTTTAAAAATTGAAAAATACAAATTCATATCTAAACTAAAATCCAAAATTCAAGTTGGAGAAATGTTTTAAATCCATTTTCTATCCATTTGCAACAAGAATTACACAATTTCATAAAGAATCAAGTGAGAAATCAAATAAAACTCACCTTCAAGTTGAAGAATTTCAAAATGAAACATGGAGCCAAAGACTCTGAAAGAACTCACGAAAATCGAGTAGCAACAAGAGTTTTCCCGCTCGAATCCAACAAGCTCCTGCCCACAAAATCTCTCCAAGCAAATCCTTCCCAATCAAAATTTCAAAAATCCATTGTAGGGTTGGAAATCTCCAAAATTTGGAAAATAATACTAATTGTTCAAAAATGCATAACCATATTTTATTCCACCATATGGTAATAAATAAATACTCTAATTTTGCTAGCATAATAGAATTTAATTTATCAATTTATAAAAAACAATGGTCTTATTTTTCTTTTTTTAAAAACAATTACTCAAGCCAAATATAATTTAACTTTCACTAATAATTCAACATTCACTCTAACTTAGACAATTAAAAATAATCGATTAATTAATTAATCATAAAAATGATTCTAATACAATTTATTCTTAATTCCCTTTAATCAACACAACACATTAAATTCTCATTAACTACTCAAGAAGAAAATAATTAAACACAACGCATAACACGCAACACTCAACTGAAACCAAAAAAGAACATGACACACATATCAATGTCAAAAAAGTGGCCTACTTGGCGAACCGACAAGGCAAACAAAAGATTGACGATGCTCACAATTGAGCAAGGCTAGGGTTAACATTAGGACCTTAGATCTACCTCCTCCACTTCCATTAGGTTAATTAGGTACACTCAGACCTGTGGAGACGATACCTTGTACCTGCAATTCCCTGCACCACCAAACCACGCATACATATATATACACAAACACGGTAAACACACTAGTGAAGGAGAATCGTGACGTTCCGTGTCTCACCGAAATGAGTGACGGAAAATCATCTCCTCGCACCCCATACACTTCCACACAACATGACGACATATACATGAAGCAACTCGCACGTAAAGTAATTGTGTTAGTCCATCTTTAGTAACGCATAAATAAGCTTAACATTTCCTCATTAATAAAATATGATGTAGAAGCAGAGTTAACAATTACTCATCAATAAGTAATAATGTATATTCAATATCTATTCCTCAATGAACTATAATGCATAATCATATTCACCAAACACACTCCAAAGCGTAATACCAGAATACACATCACAATCACAATAAATCAACCATCCACACAAGCCACTGAAAAGTCAACCTTGGTCAACGAGGCCAAAAAGTGTCTGAACAGGGTAGGGGTACTACAATTGTCTCTCTTGGACCCATGTCCTAAATTTTAAGATAGTTCCTAAAAAATAGGAGATGGTGAAAAATTGTTGAAAATCTCCTCTAGAGCAAGGAAAGCTGGAAAAACTTCAAAGAAAGTCTTTCCAAGTCAAAGATTCTCTCTCCTGAAGTTTTCTCTGTCCTTGGGTTTCTTGATCAAGTGGTGGCGGGGTCAATGCATGATGAATAAATGGAGCATCTTTTGCATGTAGCTGTCACATTTAAGGCATTATGACAGATTCCTTTTGCATGCAGTCGTCACGTCCAGGAGATGATGGTGCATTTATAGTTTCATGGTGGCACATTCATTGCTGGAATGTTTGACCAAACGGCGGCTGAGTCAATGCATGGCGGGGTGGTGGAGCATCTTTGCATGTTGTCGTCGCATGCGAGAAAGGTGGACACTTATGACAACATGGCAATTTTGCATGTAGAACATTCAGTGCCTGTGGGCGAATTTGGTAAAGATGGTTCTTTTAATGCACAAATGGATGCTATTTTGGATACTTTTGAATTAATTGTATAAGGGCATGATGGGTTATTATTTGCTGATTCCCACCTTGTTGCATCATGTGTGGGGAATCTTTTAGGGAAAACCCTAATTAGGGTTTTGCATGTAATCATGGCCTGAGGCCTATATAAAGGGGTGACCCCCCTCATTTGTAAGGAGGGGGAGACTTGTATGAAATTGTTGCGATAAGTTTTGAGATAATAACAATGAAACATTGTTCTTTAATGGTGTCCACTTAAGTTATTTTTTCAAGACTTGCATGGTTTCACCTTCCTCACTTAGAGTAGTAGTATAGTGCTTTGATTTCAATGGAAAATGTAATGGTGTTTGATGAATTTCCATGGTTCATACTTTTTGCATCTTGTTGATTGTAAGTTGCAATGTAAAGTTAGTCTGAGCTCCTAAATTTGTGCTAAGCTCAATTGTGGATAGTCATCTAGATTGTGCCATTTTGGGTATTCAAATGCACTTTCTCGATTCGAAAATCCTCTAACATCCCCAGAAGATTGCACCGGTTCTTGCAGAGTTGTAGTAAAGCTTGGCGAAGCAGAGCTTGGTTTATTTGGAATTTGTCCACCAAAGCACTATCTTTTGATATAACTGCCCTTAGGAGTAGATTTAGATCCTCTAACCCTTTCCCCTATATTTTTCAGTTCATTTCAATTCAGTTTATTTGAAGCAAAAGCATCACAAAATTGCTATATCCGATGATGAAGTTCCAGCCACAACAAAGAAGTGAAAGAATGATCCAAACGTAAGGCCCCTTGGATTACTAGCAATCACATCAGCCAATTGAGTCACGTCCGTAGCATAAAGGAACCTTGGAGTCGTTTGTTTGAACTTCTTGCAATCTTAGCATGCAATCGCACTTTGATCAAGAGAGAGTAAGGTGACCGTTGGTAACTTTATTTTGTGTTCGACGTAGTCATAAAAAACACGTCAACATGTCCCAAGATCCATCTTGCAAGGAATAAGTTTGGAATTGACTTAGCACTAGGTAGTGGTTGGTTTAATTTTGCAAAGTCTGAATCTGGTTTGTATAATTTTGATTGTGTAAGTATAATCATAGAGAGGAGAACATGGAACAAGAGTCTACTCAAACAATTTTATACAGAGTTGGCACTTCCATTCTTATGTTTGATGTTCAGTTGGAAGTGTTGAATGAATGAAAATAATTTTTGATGTCACTTTTCTACTATTTTGATGGTCTCTTTTCTCTAGTGTTGTTTTTTCTACTCCCAATGCCTACAAGCTAGGACAATGACGTAAATTATTGATCACGTGGAAGGTTGTCCCACTGCACTGCATGTCTCATTGTGGTAAGCAATTGAGTGACCAAATTGATTAATTGCTCCTTGATCTCAAGGGTTGTTGAAATCAGGTAGTGCAACTACTAATAGGAGTCTGGAATTTAGTTCCTTGAATGCTTTTTGTTGTGTTATTGCCTAAGTTAAAATTTTCTAGGGAACTTAATTGAAGGGCCAAGTGGTGCGTAAGAAAATAATTACAAACTTCCTATAGAAATGTACCAACCACATGAAACTATGAAGTTTTGTGAGTCTTTGGTGGCTTTGAAGAAGAGAAGTAGATTTTAGCTAGACCCATATGTATTCATGTGCATGTATCATATATCCTAGATATCATATCTCCATGTCAAAAGAAGATTTTCCCACATTTACATGCAACCTGTGTTGCCCCAAACTGTGGAGTAATTGTTGATCATAATTTAATTGTTCTTCTCATGTTCTTCTAAAGATGAGTAGGCCATCAAGACAAATAACAAATGAAATAGTGAATGGCCATAGAATGTCATGTTTTTTCTATATGTATGTTATAGGAAGATTGGTTTGTTCAAAATGCATAACGAACCTATTTAAATAAACTTTTCTTTGTTTTAAATCATATCTTCCAAACATTTGACGATTCAACATGAACTTGATGGTACATCGATTTGAGATCTCTCTTGGTGAAGTGAGCACTATGGAGCTACTTTAGTAGATTTTTTTTCATAGTTATTTTTCAAGGCTCTACAGATGATGCACAACCTCCATGTGCCATCTTATATTTTTCAAGGTATTATAGTCAATGTGCAACCTCCATGTGAATTTGGTGTGAGCACAATTGGGCACAATTGGGCTGTCACAAGGTGATGAATTGAGATTGATGTGGCCTTTTACCCTCAAGTTCAAGAATCTTCTGTTTGAGCTTTTGGTTCACTTGGAATGAACAACAGCATAGAGAGGTATAATGAAGAGGTAGTCTGATAACTAGATCAACGATTTGCTTTACAATGCATTGTTTAGGCCATGGTAGCAAACCTCATTAATGGGCATAAATTAACAAACTGAAAGATATGGTTTTTTTTTTTAAATAATCATGATTTAATTTGGTGAATAAAGGGGAAAAATAAGGCTAGGGTTAAGGTTTTTGGAAAATAGAAAAAAATCTGTCAACTCAGAAAATTGTGATCAAAATTTGTCAATGAATTGCCTAAAATTGCAGATACTACCAAGTCTGCTAATTTATTTGCAATTTTATGGCGATTTAGTCGCTAACAAATGTGAAAAACTTGGCACAGCTGATTTAATTAAAAAGTCAAATAATTTCTTGAAAAAATCATCCTACCGCCCGATTCTTTATTTCTCATGATTTATTGGCAATTAGTGCTTCTATGGTTTAGGCTCTCCAGTTGGGGACTAGAAAAGATTGTTGTATTCCTCCAATACTTGATTCATTTATTGCTTTTTTGTAGAAGGAGGTGCACTATTATCTTGTATTGTAAGTATGCCTTTCTTACATGTAGGATTCACCATCAAGAGCATGATTTTTTTTTAAGAACTCACAAGCTTCTTGCATTGCTTTAGCACTAATGAGTGAAAGCACGATGAGATGATGTAAGTGCCAAATCCACTAAGATCACGAAGAGTGTAGGGAAGAAAATAACAATTTGCACTGGTGGAAGCTGCCATTTGAGATATTAGTATAGGAGTTCTCACCTAGCTTGTTGAAGGAGGACTGACATTTTGTATGAAGCAATGGGCTGTCCTTTTGTGGAGGATGGTTATGCATTGGATACAAATATTGTCTAAGAGAAATCAATTCATAAAGATCAATAATGATTTATGTTGTGGTGTAAAATGCTGAATTTTAGTGGATCAATAATTACTTGTGTATAAGGACGATCAAAATGATTTGCTTTTTTAAAATTTGGGTTTCTTTAGGATTTATTTGTCAAAATAATATATGATCTCTAGTTTTACTATGACATGAATTCTGTTAGTAAATCATTAGTAGACTCAAAGTTGCAACTGAAATGCTTTTTTCAGTTAATTATGTCTCACAAGTTTTAAATCATTTTCTAATAATTGGAACTTGCTTGTCAGGTGCCCATTCTTGCATTGGTGATGACTGAAAAGGGGCTTATAAGTCGGCTTTTGTGTCCCAAATTTGGTGGATATCTTACGTTTGGTACTCTTGGAGCTGGGAAAGAATCAGCTCCTGGACAGCCAACATTGAAAGATCTATTAGATACATACAAGATACGATCTTTGGGAAGAGATACTAAAGTTTTTGGACTTATAGGAAATCCAGTTGGTCACAGTAAAGGACCAATTTTGCACAATCAAGCACTTAGAGAGACTGGAGTTGACGGGATATATGTGCCCTTTTTAGTTGACAACATTGCAGAATTTCTCAAAGTGTACTCATCACCAGACTTCGCAGGTTTCAGGTGCAACTCATCTGCTGTTTACAAGAAACACCATAGTTAAATTATTTTCCTTTTTTCTTTGTATCCTATTTGTTAGGGTGAGATATGTATTGTATAGCCATACTTTTTTTTTACAAGATATTTACAAGCTAATTTAAAGCAATAGGGACATATTGTCATATAATAGTTTTCTTCATGTCCTCCACCATAAAAGTCAACCAAATGAAATGGCAAAAATTTTAGGCTTCAAGGTCAATAGTCCAATAAATTTAGTTAAAAACAGTCTCATGTTTATTTATTATTTTCTTTATAGCAATGTCAAGCACTATTTATGGCTTCCTCGAAGATAACAATTTTCTGAGGGAAGGACTACGTTGTGATGCAATTTTTTATTTTTTTAAAAGTAGTCTTTGCCCCTGTAGCAAAAATTAGGCCATTCTGATTCCATTTATTGTGTTATAATGTGAATACATTTCAATCATCCAAACATGTATATTCCTTAGTGATATGTTTCTGAGGCTAGTGTGCACTTAGATCCCCTTTACAACCCAAATTACACAACTCTAGCTAAAACAAATCCAAACAATTTTCATGATGTTTCTTTGAGCTTACTGGTGTGACTCATACAAGTCTTACAATTCAAATGTTATAACAAAAACTTTAGCATGTATCTTGAGATATAAAAAATATCACTCATGAGGATGTGTTCCCATGGTCTGGGTGACATCTTGGATGTGCTGGGGACTTAGGTACTTGGAGGGGAAGTCCCCTCCTTGTCCCCCTTGTTTTGAAAGTTTTGGGGATGCTCCTTAAAGAGGCACATCTCCTTATTTTGGTCTTGTTGAGGAGACTAACTGGCATTCCCTGGCTGTTCCTGGGACTGTAGGGCATCCCCCACATTCAATGCTTAAAAAACAACAAAAGGAAATTAAAAAAAACATTCCAAAACAAGTAAAAGTGTAAAACGATGGAGGGGCCCACCAAGGCCTTCCAACCCAAGAAAATACTTTAAAAAACCATGCTCATAGCGATTTTGCATTCACTAAAAGAGAAGATGAAAAGAGACAGAGAGGAAAAGAGAAGCGGAAGAGGAAAAACAAGAGGAGTTGCTTCGGAGATATCAATGATTCAATGCAATGATGACTTCAATTTCTGAGCTTGTTGCTCAATGTACCTATGTACTATCATACTTGGCATCTCTCAACATAAAAAATGTTATGTTATGTATGATTATCAGTCTATTAGATGGATTATGGAATCAATGAATTGTTTTCCAATTCACTTATGGAACTTCAGTTTCTTTTGGTTCATATTATTTTTAGGTGTTCTTTGTTAATTGGTATTTTAAAAAGTTCAAATATTATTAATTCTATATGCTATTTTAATAGGCATCCCCCTGCCATCTTCCAAATCTGAAATTGGAAAAAAAATGTTACTTTCCATCAAATGCAGATTTTTGTTCGCAATCCCTGAAACTTGCAGAATCGCCAGATAACATTCATCAACAACACATTAAAAACCTACTATGATTGTTATCTATCATAGAAATTTCTACATAAATAATGAGAATGAATGCAAACAAG
The DNA here is from genome assembly GCF_030272615.1 of Cryptomeria japonica. Taxonomy (NCBI): domain Eukaryota; kingdom Viridiplantae; phylum Streptophyta; class Pinopsida; order Cupressales; family Cupressaceae; genus Cryptomeria; species Cryptomeria japonica. Next base: position 519,733,516 of record NC_081413.1, read on the forward strand.
TTTGTTAAACAGAATGTTGTTCTTTATCAAAATTAATGTGATGATGACAGGAGTGGGAATTTAGCTTGCAAACAAACTAATCTGTTTGTCTTTTCTTCTTTTACTGAAATTGAAATGCTTTACACAGTCAACATAATGAACCATGATATTCATAAATGTGATTGGCATCTTTGTAGAATAGTTAACAGGTCTGGCTAGATCTAGTCTGATCTATATTTTCAGATTGACTGGATGAATCCAATACAGATCTCGCTTTTTTCTTTTAATTTATAACTTCTATTCCAATTTGGTGCACTATCAATAAAATAAAAATCTTCAAAATTTAAAGAAATATACATAAAAAAGAAAAGACAAATGCTGGTTAATTCTATGAAAGATGGTGCAATTCAGAATAATTACATTTCAATGTATAGATTTTTTTTAAAGATATCATAATGGGGGTTCTGTAGGGGCCCACACCCTTGAAAAGAAGTATTACACTAAGAGAGATTAGATTTCCACAGTCCTTTAAGATTGCTGCTTAGTTTCTGGATTCCACTGTGTAGGCTTTTGTTTGCATCCATTTTTCATATCACACTCCATGATCCATCATCAGTATGAGAGAGCTGTTGGCTTTTGTAGTGGTACATGAGAGCTAAATTAGCAACAAAATCCTCCCTGATAGCTGCTTTGGAGAGGCAATTGTGGATTTCACAAACCCTAGCATGGTCAGGTCCTTGCAAGAGTAAATGTATTGCAGTTGTTGGTTTGATGTGCCTCCTTGCAAGAGAACCACCCCATCTTGATGCATGAATGGCTAGTCTTCCATGCTTAACCAGCAGCTATATTAGAGATACTACCGATGTATGACATTGGAGTGCATTTGCCAAAGCAGCACCATTTCCACCCTATTAAAAATCAATAACAGGACTGCGCAATGACCAATCATACCTATCTTATTGAGCCCCACTTGATGAGTTCAATCCTTTGCATGCTCCCTGGGGTACCATCTTCTTAATAATAATGACAACTTGCTGGTATACTAAATGAATGGAGATAGCTTTGAGATTCCCATTAAAAGAAAATATAGTTCCTCTCACCAGTTATTGAAAATGATGTGCCATATAAATACCACCATCATTCTATGCCACCCTCACACTTACCACATGCTAACCGCCCTTAGCACCTATCCCCTTTACAGCTTATTATATGCTTATGGTTGCCTCATAATTGATTAAAATACACATTCCAAAACAAAATATAAACTTCTAGTATACACACCACTTGACCTATGATATTCTGAATGACAATTTACTATTTAAATTGGGCCATGTCTTTGAGCGATGACTAAATTGCCATTATTGGTGCTTGTTGCATGCCTTAATTTGCTAGAAAGGCTGCCATAGTGTTAGATTCTTTTTGCAATGAGTAAATTTGATTTTTTTAAAGGATTGCCTCAAGATTAGGCTTTGTTTATGTAATGTCTCTTTTTCAGTCCATTCCAACATTCAAACAGAATAAAGTGTATATGCCCAAAACAGAAACCTAGGGTTTTTTGAAAGATGCTAAGTATGTAAGATCCAGGGCCAGTACTGTCTGATCCATCCAAACTAAGTGCATCATGGCAGCTGCTATGTTATGCCAAACATCTCCATATCTTCACAACAATCTCCCCCTTTGGTGAACACTCCTTTCAGTTCTATAAAAACTGCAACATCAATGACTGATGGTGATGATTGATACATTTGATATCAATGACAACGCTATGTCCAATAGGGTTCATGCGATTGCTTATTGTAAATATGGTTCACTGTAGATTGACATCAAACTATGCTGCTGAATCTTGAAAAGTAAATCTTATTACATAATGATGAACTGTGGAAATGTCACCTGTATAAAATCATTCTGTTTTACTGTTGTATAATTATTTAATCACAATTGCAAGTTTATATTTGTCCATTTTGAGGTACAGAAATCTTTGTTGGCCACTACCCAAATTCAAATACAGGTGTTTCCATTTGTTTAAATGTGTTAGTAATTGTTTTTGGAGATGCTCTTCCTTATGCCAGTGTTCACATTGATCACAAGGAGAGCTCTTGAATGTTGTAATGCAGTTATAATAGTCTTGATTTTAATATACTGTTTCTTTTTGCAGTGTTACCATTCCTTTCAAGGAGGCTGCCCTCAAATGTTGTGATGAAGTTGATCCACTTGCACAGGTATTTGTTCACACCAGCTTTATTATTTTCTGGTAGTATTCCTTAAAAATAGCTTACTTTGGCAGAAATGACGTTTCTTTACTTGGGTAGTTAAGGAAGTGAATATTTATTATCTTAATACAGCTTGAATATGTAGGATCCATGTGGGTATTAACCGGAAATAATATGCTATGAAGATAAAGAAAGTTTTCCTAGAACTTATCTTGGTTTTGTGTTTCTTATTCAGTCTGTGGGAGCAGTAAATACAATTGTGAGGAGAAAAAGTGATGGAAAATTAATTGGTTATAATACTGACTGTGATGGTTCAATTTCTGCAATTGAGGATGCCATAAAAGGTGCCAATTTGAATTTTTTTAATTTGTTCAGATCTCATTCTTTACTTTGTTTTTTTCTCTTTTCCCTTATCATCATATTGATGCTAATTATTTTGCATAAAGAGCAATCATGCTTGAAAAGACATCAAAGAGAACCTGTGGCGGACTTTCTGAGCTGTCTGTTGTGTTGCTTTTCAGACAAATATGCTACCAAAGATTGGACACAAATCTCCCCCCTTACTGGAAAGTTGTTTGTGGTTGTTGGAGCTGGAGGAGCTGGTAAAGCACTTGCATTTGGTGCCAAGCAAAAGGGGGCAAGGGTTGTAATTTCCAACCGAAACTTTGGTATTTTCCCCTCTAATATATTTGGAAGTACATTTCAGTAAAGATAAATAACTTGACATATGCATTTTTCTAGAGTTAGGCAACTCAGGTCTTTATGGTTCTACAAATATTAATGTTGACAGGTAGAACCTATGTATAATCATGCATAATGAGATATAACTATATTTTAACATGTCAGAGAGAGAGAGAGAGAGAGAGAGTAGGTAATTCTATAAGGTTGATACATAGAGAGCAGTGCTGCCAATAACAGATGGATATGCTTTTTAATTTTATTGGTGTTTATAATTTTCTATGTTTTAATTGTATTGTCTCCTTCAATGTCTTACTTGAAGAACGAGCCAAGGCTTTAGCAAGCCAAGTTGGTGGAGAAGCTATTCCTCTGGACAAACTGGATACCTTCCATCCAGAAACTGGAATGATCCTTGCAAATACAACATCAATAGGAATGCATCCAAATACTGACCAGACACCTATATCTAAGGTTTGCCATCACCTATGGTTACAAAATTGTTATATAATTGTTCATGTTCACACCAATGAAAGATAAAGGGTATCCTTGTATTCTTAATCACCATGCAATTGCTTAGGTTGTTATTGCCGACGCCCTTTTAATATGGTGCTATGTTTTGTTGTGCCTGCATTTTTCATTTTTCTTACTTTTTCAAAGTTTCAACCTTATAGTGCCTTAGTATTGTAGTTTTGTAAGAGAATGCTGTTTTTTCAGGATTCTTTGATGTCATATAGTGTCGTTTTTGATGCCGTTTATACACCAAAATGGACAAGACTCTTACAAGATGCAGAATCAGTTGGAGCATCTGTTGTAAGTGGGCTGGAGATGTTCATAAGGCAAGCCATGGGGCAGTTTGAACTATTTACTGGCTGCAAAGGTCAGCAAGCTCTTATTCCCTTAATTTGTGTAAGATATTAAGTGATATCAATTAGTTCTTGTTTATTAACTGTCACAATGATGCTTGAATTGAATGCAGCACCAGAAAAATTGATGCGGGAAATAGTTATGAATATTACTTGAGTACTTCAGCTTTAAAGATGACAGCACTATTGCACTGCTTTTAAGTTGAACTTCCTGTGCTGAATGCAGTCGAAATTTCTTTTAATTGATGGTGATTATTCTTGAGGACCCATTATAGCTCATAATTTACAGATCCCCGTCCTAGAAACAAAGGGCATTTTTGCTGTTGATTGTGTGTAAATTGACTCCAAGAAATGACCTAATAAATTATTTGCAACCTTTGTTAAATTGACAAAAGTGGAACACTATGTTAGTTTTCCATACATGGCTTTAGTGTTGTGTCAACAGGAAATTGCCTTGTGAATGCCCTAGAGAGAATGACCACATGTGGCAGACAAATCAAGGTATGCATTGCCTGGTATATTACGAACTTTTAATAAAGTTGTTGGTAGCTATAGCCTTTTTGATAAAACTCAGCTCTTTGTAGCTGCAAATATCGTGCAGACACTTCCATGGTATTGTCCCATAGAGTTATCATTCTGTGGGATGAGAAGCTCTGAGATAACTAATTATATTAACCATGGTGTCACTTAAATGCATTGTTGATTGAATGCTAGAAAAATAGACCCATCAACTTGAAAAAACTGATTTAAAAAAAGTCATGCAAGGGATTATTGGTTCCTAAATCAATCGAAAGAGACTATTCCTTAATTATCATGCATGTGTTTACAAATTCACTCTAGGATTTCACTTCCGTAACAACGACTAGCAATTCAAAATAATTGAAATGTATGAGGTTGTCATGGAAGCAATTTTGCATTAAATAGAGGACCAGCTCATAATAAAAGATGAAATTGTTTATCATCCTTTATATTATCTGCAACTGTGTGGCATAAAGTAGTCCAGATGCATTCCTTTGTGGTTGGAGTGAATCCGCATTGCTTGGTATTATGCAAAGAACGTAATGCATTGATGTATCCATTAAATGCAACCAATGAGATTGATGGCTTATAAGGTAGTGGTTTTGTCTTGGTAACACCCACCAAAAAAGAAAAGTAAATGGCCTTAACATATCAATGGGAGGAAAGGATAAGATGTTACTAGGACTTTGAATTTAACAAAATGCTTTTATGTGGATGCCATAATTTTTTTGGGTTTTGCAATGACGATGTATGCATTAAGTAATTCCGTTGCACAAGCTGCATGATGTACCTTTTGAGTTTGGTTTAGTCAATTTTTGGCTGGAAATGAACATTTAAAATTAAATTTCAAAAAAAAGTAAAGAAATTTTTTGTCCAATTGTTTAGGTGGCACATTGGTAAAAATAGTGATTTAGGTTTAAATCCATACATTATGCACTAAGAAAGCCTATTATTTTGGAGGATTATTGGAAAAAGGGGATATTTTTAGTATACAACTCAACAAATTGGTTCTAAAATTGCTAAAACAAATTGGAACCTAACATCTACACAACAAGGCCTCATTGACACACATCACTATCACCAAGCTTTTGGATGGATATGTAATAGGAAGTAGGATATGACAAAGTTTACCAAAAAATGAATACAAGCATACAAAAGAAAAAGTTTCATATCTTTGATGCAAAGGAAACCATCATAGATACATATTACAACCTAGTGATTACCAAGCCTCTTCACTTATTGCCCAAGCTTAGATTAAAACTAGGGAAATTTATTCATTTCTTTATTGCACTATCGTCAAACATATTGGATCGAATAATGAAATAGTTTCTAAACTATAATATAAAGGCAATACAAGAACACCAAAACATTGGTAGTACAAGGTCTACTATACTTTCTAGATAAGTGAAATTTAATGGATGATAAGGCAAATACACCCAACATTTATGGTACAAATTTACCACACCTAACCATTTGCTTGGTATAGGTGGATGTTGGATCATATCTAACAATGAATTATCATTCTAAATATAGTTTTACAATAGATCCAATAAGGTAAACCGATGCTAAGATACACAACACAAGCCCAACTAGATTCAAACTATACCACAAAAATTTGTTTTCTATCCAAAGTTATAATCCTAAAGATCAACACAATTCAAAATATTAAGGGGATTTTATTAGTAAGGATTATAACATGCTATGTTTGTACTAACACACTTATTAGCCAAACTTGTGGGATCCAAGGAATATGACATTACTCCAAGCCTACTTTACAATTAACTTCCTAAATTCTAAATGAAAAATTTTCATTCCATTGTCCATTGTAGAAAATGCCTTAAAATGTCTTGAGATAGTCTCCAAAACTAGAGACCATGATCTACAATTCAAGTTGTATGACAACAACTCCATATAGATTGACATGTGTAAAGACCAAATATCCATAGATCATCAAACATGGAAAACTTGGATCATATGATGGTCATCTCTAAGTAGCCAACGGTAGCCAATCACAAAGGGCACAAAGGTTCTTATCTACTAGAGATTGAAAGAATCATCACATAGAGCCAAAATTGTGCAACTATAATGGGCCAAAGTATCATCACATGCAAAGTAACAAGTTAAATCACTATAGATGGAAAACATGCTCATTCTTATATGGCTAAATATGATTACTACAAGTAGCTATATATGAATCACTACAAATAGATTAATATATTAAAACATACTTGAAAGTTGCATAATGACAAAGCCCAAAGGCCTACCCTACAAGGAGCAATAATTGAACTTCAATAAATAGAGCAATACACATCACCATGGCAAGAGCCATATGGAGTCGCAATCAAGATTAAGTTCTACTTTCCAAAGTCTATCAATGTAACGAAGATAATTATGTTGCTTGGAAATAATCTCATGAATAGGGATCATCATCATCATGAACATAGATGAAAACAGCAAAAACATTTAGGTGCCCACACAAGAGCCTAGTAAAGATGAGACCATCATAAGAACCTTCTACGCCTTCAACAAAGTAGCCAAGGAAATAATGGACCAAATAATGATTCATCATTTACAAGGCAAGTCAATGGAAACCATGAATCTTAAAAGGAATCTAATGTTAGTACTCCAAAATTTATAAGTACAATGTTGTAAGGGAAAATAAACCACTTACATAAATACCTAGGCTTATTAAGTAATGCAGTCAACTAGACACATAATTAACCTACATAAATGAACTAGAAGTGATATTAGAGTTTTAAGTAAATGTTCCAATAAATCTTGAAATAAAATGAAGTAAATGCAAGTTGCATGGATCTAAATGTGATGAAGATGTCACTATGTTGATGTTTGGAATTCATTTTACCATAATGCCATATTTTATTAAATGTTAAACTATTGTCACTGATATAAGAATTTGATTGTGTACTATGTTAGTTCGCTTCTACAAATGTTGACTTGAACCTATGCATAGAACTAAATTGTGGCTATTTTAGGGATACAAGAATATCAAATTCTTTTTCTTCCTTCAAAATAAGAAGGCAATTAGGGTCCATTCTTTCTATCAATTCCTCTTAAGGCCAACTCCTCACTACACAATTGGTCTTCCAAGTTCAAGTTATTTCTTTCTCCTACTCAAAATGTCTTGGATCTTGATTGCTCTCTTGTAGAGAATATACCCATGTTAATCTCGCAAGATCAAAATAAGATGCTTCTTTTCAAATTCATTTGAGGGAATTCAAAATGCACTTTTTTTCTTACTTCTAGACAAAGCACACGGACTTGATCATTTTACTACTTTATTTTTGTAGAAATGTTGGGATTTATCAACAAGGATATTTGGTGAGTAGTTGAAGAAGCCAAAAGAAATCCTAACATCCTAAAGGAATTGAATTTCACCTTCATTACCCTCATTGCAAAGTCTCAAAATCCTTAAACTTTTGCTGATTTTTGACTCATCTCTCTCTATAACATCATTTATAAGATCTTTTCTAAAGCCAATCCTCTGAGATTGTCTTATATCATCCCTCATATCATCTCTAAAAACAAGGAGGTTTCATTCCTGGTAGAGAAATGTTAGAGGGTGCTTTGATAGCTCATGAAGTCCTTTATTCTATTTAGTCTACCAAACTATTAGCCATGGTGATCAAGCTACATATGATGAAAGCATATGACAAAGCAAATTAAATTTTTATAATGCTGGTATTAAAAAGTTTTGGGTTTTCTCACCATTGGTGCAAATGAATATTTTATTTTATTTCAAGTATGAAGTTTTTTATTCTTTAATTTGGAAACATGATTGATAACTTTGATTTCACTCAAGGGATAAGATAAAGAGATTCTATATATCCTTTCCTTTTTATCATAATGGTCAAGGCCCTTAGTGTTGAAGCAACCAAGATCAAAATGCAAGAACAAAAATAACTTCTATAGGTGAATGATGAGCACAAGTAACATGCCTATCAAATAAAATGAGTGTCAAATCTACAATGTTCCTTGCATATTAAGGCAAAATAGAGGAGGTAAGAAGGTAGAATTGAATGTCTAACTGCCCCACCAAATGTGCAACACATGTTAGCTCATATGACAAGTGTGAGAGCATGTGCTAAGTGTGCATGAGATATGTGTCTCAAGAGGTGTGTACATGTGTTTGAACCACATGAAGTGAGACAAAAATTAAAAAGTCCCTAAGTGGAGACTTAACAAGTGCAAATGGGTCAACCTAGAAAGAGTGATATGCTAACTAGTTGTGAAATGACCCTATTTACTGTAATAACCCCCCTTAAGTGCAACATAGGGAGGATAAATACAATGTTGATAGGTCTCAGCTACTAGGCCATGTTTGGGACTCATGAATAAATTTTTCATAAATGGAGTAAAGAAGATAATTTTTTAAATAAGAACTCCTATGTAAAAAATAAATAATATAACGTGAATGTACAAGTGATGAGGATAGAAGATAGAAGGAAGGACTCGTCGTGATCTTCTAAGGACTACCTCTAGCACAATGTATAATAAAAAAAAACCCTCATAGGAGAGAAAAGAAGGAAAGAAGGAAAGAACTTTGCAGTGTCGAAAATTGCATACCCCTTTGTGATTCCACCTACACTTTTGTACCCACTTTAGTGTCCATTTCCCTAGCATCTGAGTAGGCTCATTAAAGCCCTTGCATCAACCCTTTTCCCTTTCATGATTCGCAAGACACCTTTTCAACAACTACCTTTCAACAATTGATTTTGCATTAACCATGTGTTTCTCTTGCCACTTGTCGTTTTTGAGTTTGATTCATTTGGACACTAGTGCATCGCACAAATGTTCGTGCACCGTGAATTCATTCCACGATATCTTAACATTCAAATGTTGATTCTGCATATTTCAACACTTGTCACCTACCTTGGCCGATGGAAACTGCTTAGATTCTCCTAAACAGCTAGCTAACCTCTTCTTTCCCTCCTATTCTCTCTTTTCAATCCATCTTCTCACTTCTAGCAATCTCTCTGACTCTTTGAATCTCTCTTGGTTCTCTCAAGAAATCTCTTGTATTCTCTTAGCTCTCACAACTTTCTCTTGCTCACTCATTTGCTACAACAATCTCTAGCTTGCTACAACAATCTTTGCATCTCTCTTGGCTTTCTCAAGCCTTGTTGGTAATATCTTTCTCACATCTTTGAGAAAATTGGTATTTATCACATCCCCTATCTATTTGATCATTTATCATTCTATCTATTTATCTTTTTTATCTATCTATCTATCTGGTTGTCCATGGAAGTGGAAACACCAAAGTGGGGGTTTGACTGAAGCAAACCCCTATACAACCCCAATATTTTTCCTCTTCTGTATGTGTGTAGGTTTATTGAAGGCATTCGAATGCACAAAGGTTTGTTGTATTTATTGATTTTGTTCCTCTCATTCAATCCCTTAAATTTTGTTATTTATTTTATTCTTTTATCTTTGTATTTGCTATTACATTTCTAACTCCTAGGTTTTGTAGGTCATTAAAACACAGAGTTGGGTTTTTGTGCTTTTGAGTCTTTTCTGTTCACGGTCTGTACAAGACTACAGTGTGTCACATTGATGTTTGCACATCATGTTGGTGTCCTTGACCAAGATGCTTAGATTTAGACTGAAGACTCTATCGTCTACTCTTTCCATCTTTGTAATTAGATATCTTCACCAGTTTCACTAGTTGGAGATATCTAAATGTATGTTGTGGAATTGGCTCTAAAGGGAACACAATCCTTCCCTTTGTAGGAACACTTTTATACTATTACAAACTCCATGCTAGGAAATGCTTCCTATCAAAACTAAGATGACAAGAGAATCCTTGCAACCTCCTCTCAAAATGCCTCTTGTAGTGATAGTAGATGCTCAACATTGGATGCTAAAGATTATCCATGAACAATATTTCTCCCCTCACGAAGAAACAAATACCAGGAATGTGCAGGAAGTAAGATGAATGCCTTTGAATTCTTCACATGATCCAAAGACCTAGATGGTGTCTTCAAATACTGCTCAAATGGTCCATGTGAAGGATGATATAGAATTCGATCAAAAGATGTATACGAGGGGATAACAATGTTGATGTGGCCATCATAAAAAAGAAGACAAATTTCTTCAATATTGTCTTCTAATTTTGTAATGTGAGACTCTACAAACAAAGATGATATGTCTAGTAGAACTACATCTCCAATGTGGTGGATTTGAAAAAATGATGTCAATGTCCTAGTATTCTTTATTACATTGTTCATCTCCAAATGATGTTGATGTATCGCGAGATGTCTAAGTAAGACCACATGATGTTTTTGCATGTGTTGGAATTAAATGATTAGGTAAAGAAATACCATGATAAATAAGAAAGTGCTTTATTTCATTAATTAAATGATAAATACAATCTTTTGTTGTATGCCTTTTCTTCACAAAATATCCACATTTGATTTTTCATTTATTATGAGGATTATGAATAATAGTCAAATGCAAGAGATGTAATGCGAGAGACATGAACATATGAATAGCAAAATCAAAAGAAAAATACCTATATTACCTCTTAATTTAATTATAACTAAAATCAAACCCCACCCCCCCCTCCCCCCCCCCCCACGCCCGCCCCACCTCCTCCCCCCCAAAAAACTGCAATCTTTTTAAAGTTGATTTAAGATCGGCGACATTTATAACACATACCTTTTTTATAATTTTTGATAGAATTGGCTATCCAAATCTTAATTTTACATGCAAAAAAAAATTCTTTGCAAAATTATTGATAGTTTTCAAAAAAATTTATCAATGTTTTATAGTTAGAGTGAAAGTTATGACTATCAAAACATTGAACTTTAGAGACCAAAAGAAAGTTAAAATATTACTATTTTGAAAAAATCGATTTCACCACAACATCTATGACACAACAAGCTAATTGTTAACTATAAACTTGTAAAAAAACAACTCCCATTTCACAAATTATCACAAAATTAAAAAAAAATCCCTCCTTTTAAAAAATTGATTGTCAATTTGAAAAAAAATGTCATATTTATAAATGTGAACTGTCACAATTAACATAAAATGTTATCTAGGTAATTTATTTGAATTGCTAACAAAATTTTATAGTTAGCTAAAATGTAACAAGCATCTTGCAAACTATTACAACAAAGTTTTGTGAAATGGTGGGGATAAAATTAAATGTCAATTGTTTTGAAGACGTTGAAAAGTCTACAAAATAAATGGGTTTCAGAAGATCAAGCTTACATGTGTTATAACATTTTTTTATGTCTCTCTTAGCTCTCTTTTATTCTAATGATAGATCATGATGTCTTATACAAAAAATTACACACAGTCAAAATCTGAAACAATAATAACTATATTTTAAATTAAACAACAATATTTATTATGTTGTTAATGATTTCAAACAATATTGATGTTTGAGACTCAACCACACAACAAGAAACAGATGTAGAGAAAAACACTGCAAAATAGATGGAGTAGAGTGGCTGACGTTGTGAGTCCTAGAGGATTCTCTCCATAATAAGAGGCCACTTATATACACAACTTGCTTTACACCATCAACTCAACAGAGAGAAAAATGGGGATTCAAAAAATAAAGGCTTCATGGACAATATGTTGCTTGAGTTGTGTGTGGGTCTCATCATGGTGGTTCTTCTCACGGCGGTGATCACAGTTTTGGCAAATAATTGGCAATAGCATCATTAGCCAACATAATTCATAAGTTGGTGAGTAAGATCTGAGGGGCTTTGTAGTTGATCTAAAGGCAATTGCCAAGGAGTTGAGAACTTGTATATGGTACTGCATGGTACAAGAAAAATTTATAATGTAAGTTATTGAATTTGACTAATGTAAGAATATTCTTTGTTTATTATGTTTTTTGGGGGATTCAATGTTGGTTCCATGATACTTCATTTATAGGGATGAATGTTGGAATAATGTATTGTGAGAAGGAACTTGTTATTCCTGACTATGATAAGATGTTGGAGAAGTGAGGTCAAAATGTAAGGACGAAGATAACTTTCACAAGTGAATAATGAGCACAAACAAGCATACCTATTAAATAAAATGAGAGTGTCAAAATGTACAATGAGTTCTTTACATATAAAGGCAAGATAGAAGAGGTATTAAAGTAGGATTGAATGTTCGATTGTCCTTCCAAATATGGAACACATGTTAGTTCATATGACAAATGCGAGAATGTTTTAAGTGTGTATGAGATATATGTCTCAAATGGTGAGTACATGTGTATCAAAAACATGAAGTCAGACAAAAATTAAAAACTCTCTAGGTGGAGACTTAATAAGTGTGAACAGGTCAACCTATCAATAGTAATATTCTAATTAATTGGAAATGAACTTATTTACACTAACATTTGGTAGGTCAACAATAAGTTCGTATCAAGATTAGACTAAAAAGATATTAATATCCCAAGATTTCCATCCTTGACCATACATTCTCTCTTTGCTAATGACATTTTGTTAAGCAAGGCCACTCTAAGGGAAGCTAAAATTATCAACAAAGTACTACAAGACTATTGTGTAGTTTTAGACTAGTCAATCTACTCTACCAATTCAAAGATCTTCTTTTATGATACTTCTTTGACATGTCACAAAAAGTTACTAATTTTATGGGCTTAAAATAAAACAAACTACCCTCACAATATTTGGGCGTCCCACTTTTCTCAAGAAGCATAAAAAATAAACTTTTAGAAGAAAAATAAAACGTGGCTTCAACCATTCAAAAATTAATTTCCTCTTGAAAATGAAGATGACTTACATTGGTTGGTCATCTAGTCGTGATGAGGATGGTGTTAGTGGTGGTTCCAATTTACTTAATATCTATTTTAAGAATACTAAAAGGTATTATTGTAGACTTAGAGAAAAAGCATGAGAATCATTTGGAAAGGAAGCTCTAAAAAGGAGAAAAATACTACACTAACCTCTTGGGACAAGATTTTCAACCCAAATCATAGGATGGGGACAAGATTAAAACTAAAACATGGCCCTTTGAACTAAAATTGCTTGAGCTATGTTCACAAAACTAAATTCCAAATGGTGCAAAATATGCATGCAAAGTACATAGTTACCATGGTCAAATAAATAATATTCACTTTGGCATTTCCCCCAACTAACTAAAAAATTGGAATATAGTTAACTACAGACACAACATTATCCCCCCATCTTTCATGGATAATTCATGATGGAGAAAATGTCATTTGGGGGAAGTCTCTTGGAATGAGTACACCCTATTGAATAACATAGAAGAAATAAAGAAAGGAAAGTAAGTCTTCATAAAAATATGAGGTGAAAAGGTGAAAGGCTACACATAATTATTAGTTTATTTTCTTTCATCAAATGTAAAATGAAAAAAACTGTAAGACTATCCTATCACCTCTAGCAAAAAAATATCCTCACAAGAATTATTGAGAAAGGAAATTTTTTACTCCAACAAGCTTGATGGATTGTCATGGATGCCTTCCAAAATAGGCTAGTACTTAGTCAAACTCGATTACCATGCTCTAACCTTCTTAGTAGTAGTGAAAAGTTGGCTAACAAGTTTGTGTTGGAATAAGTTTTACATTCTGAAGGTAGGCACCTTCTCTTGGCTTGTTCTAAATGATAGGATTTTCATAAGAAGAAGACTTAAAAAGTTGAGCATCTCTCTTACTTTCAATTATATCCTATGTGGATCAACAATATATGACATGAACCATTCACTCCTATATTTCTCCTTTCTTGATAATTGTTGGCATTATTTAATCTCTAAATTTAAATGGCATGGCACCTTTCCAAATAATTTACTACAACTTTTTGTTTCTTGGCCCTTTCTTTACCCTAGTTTGACTTTTTTATTGCATTTGTTAGTTTGTCCCTTCTCTTCTAATTTGAAATATTTGGCTTAAAAGAAACAACAAAATCTTTTGGAAACAATCTTCAAACATAAATGAACTCACTCACTAGTTAGTGAAATTCATTTCTAAGAACATTGTAACACAAGCCAACAAAAACATAAGTAACAACTCAAAGTTCTCAAATTGGGATGCAAAAAATGAAGTTTTATGAATATCCCCCTTTCCCTTAATACCACTCAAATTATTAAGAGTGTGATTGTAATGTCCCCTTCCTAGGTGAGGGGTAGTTGAGCTAGGATTGGTCTATCATCAGGGTCCCATAAGTCAGTAGGGTAGTTTGGGAGGCTTGTGGGGCTCAGCAGGGAGCTTTATGAGCCTTTCAGTTTCGAGTTTTGGGGTGAAACCATCATTAAAATTGAAATATTATAGTTGGCCTTATGTGAATAGTAACAAAGAAACATAAGAGGAATAGTGAAAAGTACCCCCCAACCTAGTAACTTAAGTTGTTTTTTAAAAGGGGGCCAAGTTCACAATGAGAAATTAGACCCTCAAGGATATTTTATGATTTTAAGGCCAAATAGTAACCCCAAAATAGATAAAAAGGCATTTTGCCTATCATTTGGATTCATTTTTACATCTCCATTTTTTCAGATCAGCAGCTTGCATGAGAACTTCAACAGCTTGGGCTTCCAGGAATGCCAACTCTTGGAAGAATTGGGGGATTTGGACGAAAACCCATCTCTCCAGGTGTTAGTTTCCATCAAATTTCAACTTCAATGTGCATATGACAGCCTCTTTTGGGAATCTTTGAGCAAATTTATGAGTTAGAGGGCAAGTTTTCTTCAATCAGTTGCATGGTTGACCTTGTAGAGGTCATTTCCATCTTTTTCTAGCTCTATTTTAGTTAGTCGCTCCATTTTGGGTAGAAGGGTTTCAAACCCTAGAATGTATTTAGGGTTTTTACATTAATTGGAGCTTCTTTCTATTTTTTTATGGGCTGGAAACTTGCATCAGACTTATGAGTTCATGTTAATGGTACGCACACTGCACTTTTAAGCAAATGACAATTACTTATTTACCTTCCTTGTGTGTTATGCATTGTATTAGTTTAAATCAGCAGTCTCTTTATGTCATATTCAAGAATCTTGCATAAAACTTCAAAACCAATCAAAACAAAAACAAAATCCAGTCAAACCCCATCCAAATATACGTTGGCCAAAGACTTATCAGCAAAACAAATAGTTGGTTTGGATCAAATTTGGTTAGAATCGGGTTGGGGATCTTTCAGTGGTATCAGAACCAAAATCCTGCCAGCCTGTGGGATGTTGAGGTTGTTTACAGAAACAGAAGAATGGGAAAATGAAATTGCTGACACTAAATTTGCTAAGTGGTATAACAGATATCAAAAGAGGAAGAATCTTCTAACATTTCAGGAATATCAAAATTTGTCAAAGTTGATTATTCCTATGAATGAGGAGGTTATCATAATTTTTTATGAGTACTTAAGTGACCATGGGGAGGTTCAAGGCTACTGAATCTTCTTATAGGTATTACATAAGAAAAAGAAAAGAAGGGAAAGTTCAAGAGGGATTTGATTCTAAGCATGATGTCAGAAATTGAAATGAATGAGAAGAGTAAGGAATTGCAGCCAGGAGGAACATTCTTGAAAGGGAAAAATTTAGAAGTCACCATTGAAGAAAGGATGGAGAAGAAAGAGGAAGCTTTTACTTGCGGTTTGCAGCCTACAAATGATCATGATAAAGACAAAATTCAGTCATGTGGAAGCCCTAGGATGGATGAAGGTATTAACATTCATAAGGACCACAAGGTTAATGAAGATACCATATTGGATCAGCCACATGTAGGATATGTAGAAGAAATGCAATAAGATGTGTTATCATTTGATTTGCATCTTAAGGAGAACAAAAATCAATCAGCCTATGTCAATCCTATGGTAGAAGAAGAGAACAAATGTGTCTTGCAGCCTACCTGTGAAAATAAGAAGAGCAAAATTCAGTCAACATATGAAGACCCTAGCTTGGAGAAAAAAGAATCACATGGTTTTCATATTGATCACAATGATGAAGACAACACTATTAGGGATCAGCTGCTTGAGAAGGAGTCTCTATGTACCTTGACATCACGTCCATTGGTTGGTGGAACAACTTGTGGATCCCCGAGCCTTGAGAAACGTGAAGGAAAGATCATAATTCCTAGCCTTGTACATGGTATGGCAGCTTATTATAACCTTAGCTTCCATGATCTTGTACACATGTTTACATTAGAAGAGAATTTGATGAGGGTTTTTGAGATTCATTGCATTGAAGAGTTGTTCATAGAGACTAGGAGATTGCCAAATGGAAAGATTCTCTACTTTGACAATGTGTGGTTCGTCATGAACCTTACACCATGGAGTTGGTGGGAATCCAAAAATAGAGCAGCCATAGAGATGGAAGCATCGAACAAGTTTGGGACACCTAAACTAACTAAGGAGACATATGATGTTCAACTTGCTACTCCTCTTAGACCAATACTTCTTGAGGAGATACTCACCATGAAGAGAGAAGCAAGAGAAGACAACCAAGGTAACTTGGAAAAGTGTGAACATCAATCATACTTTCTGAGCTGGAATAGTAGTATAGTGTCTTCATGTGAGTTTGAATCCAATGAAGATTGTGGAGATAATGATCCTATTCATGTTGAGTGGGAAGGTAAGTATGTAATGAGAAATTCATTTTGCCAATATTCTATATCAGCAATTGTAGATAGGCATGAGTCTATTGTTATGATGCCATTTCACTCTTATCATGATAATCCTTTGTTTGAGTATGTTTATGACTTAGCTCACATGCATGGAAAAGAGGAAGATGTCATGGAGAAGGTTGTTTGGGATGAACATGATGGTAGAGCTAATATTTTGCATGAGGAAGACCAGTCCTATCATTCACATTCGTAGATGAATCAGCTGAAGGTGAAGGAGGATATGGTCATGGCAACCTTATCCCATTTTGATCACATTTATTAGTTGGTGGCAGATTTGTGGGGGAAGGATAGACCCCAGAATCGTGAAGTGTTGCAAGAAGATTTGACAAAGAGGAAGAACAACTATGTGCACCTTCTTTTGGATAGAGATTGCCTTTTTGCATTTGCATCAAGAACCATGAAAGAGGACAAGTTAACCCACAACCATGATGCCTATACCCTTCAGTTGGGAACACTTTTAGTTGATGGCCTTCTACCCATGAAGTGAGGGAGGATGGAAATCTATGAGGACTCCTCACACAAGCATGTTGTTTCTTATCCTTCACACATTGATTATCATGAGATGATTGAGACACTTCACTTAGTGATCCCACAGGAGGACCAAATAATTTTGATTAGTGAGGATACCGCCTATGCTTTGGATGGATATCATGTTGTCCTAATGGAGAGGACTAATTTCATCATTTGTAACAATAGACTAGTGAGTGGTACAATAGACCACAATGTGATTGGAGATACTACGACCCGTGAGAGAGAATTTCAGCATGGTACATACCTTGGGACAATAGCCCATGATGATCTCCATAAAGATAAGACGAGAAGATACGACAATACTTCTGATTTTTTGTTTGATGACAGCAACATACCTTCATTAAATCATGAGATGGCAACCATAACACATAATCATGAGAGAAGCCTAAGATCTTCCATTGATGCGAATATAAGTCACATAAGATTTGATTTTTTGTATGCTAGCATGGATGACGTGGAAAAGACACAGGACATGTGCAATAAGTGGAGACAAAGAGCAGTGAAGGCTAAGACACTTGCTGCCCCAAAAAAATAGCACTTGCAAGAAGTCAAAGATCATTGCATTCTCATGTAGCAAAGAAGACAGTAGAGGAAAACCTACTTTAGATCCTTATTACTTCCAAGGGAAGAATGTATACAAGCTAAGCATGCAAAGGAAGAACTTCTCGAGGTAAACAAACAAGAAGAACATGTTATTCTCTGTGAACAAGAGAAGAGATATTATCTAGAAAATTCAGAATGTTTACCTAGTTTTCATCATGAGGATCATGAGTTTCCTCTTTTAGAGAGTTCTTTAAAGATTCAAAACAATGATGATAATATTTACACACTTGATGGACCGGCCACAAGTGATATATCCATGTCTGTGAAATGGAATATACTTAATTTCATTTTGGTTATTCATGCATCATCTACAGTGGAAGGACAATTATTAAGATCTTATGAAGCATGTTGTTTTAAAAAGATGAATAAACAGACTAAGAGGTTTCTTGCTACAAAGATCTTGCATTTTGATAATGTTTGATTTATTTTGCAAAATTCAGAAAATCAGTCACTTATAACAGCTACTTCTATAAAGGAAAATGATAATGCAAGAGGTCTAGAAAATCAGTATTTTGGGCCAACATTTGATGAAGAACATTCAAGTTGTGTTAAGGAACATGAAATTAATTTAATGGAGCTAGACAAAGGTTATGATTTTCAGTTTGTAGACAACAACTATCTATTCCCACTTGAGAATGAAATGACAAGTTTAGAATGCAAGCAGACTGATTTTGAATATCATAGCATCCGAGATGAAGACTTCTTTGAGCCACTTCCATTTCTAATCACTTGGGAAAACCATGAGATGAATCGAGACTCATTGTTGTTTGATGACTACAATGCAAGCATAGAAGAGGATCTTAAAGGTTTGATTTTGGATAGTGATGTTCTTCTTCCTCATTCTTATGATAGTGCTACCCTTACATTTGGAAAAACTTGTGAAGAAGAGTCCATAAGTGCTGGAATAAAAGATGCATGCATTGGTAATGATAATTTATATGATGCATCTCATCATCATAAGACTGATTTTAGACACTTTGGAGCAGTTGTTATAGAGCAATCCCAAATGTTGAATGAGGGATGGTTAGAAAAGGCAAAGAAAGCTAAGATTGTGGCTCAACAAGCCAAGCTTCACCTTCAACATGTTCGTGATGTTCACCATTCATTTGATGATGAGAGACATGAATTGATTAATTCAGAATTTCCTATTGAGGTACATTTGATCATTCTCTCGGTGATGATAGTGATATGGTTGATGACTTTCTTAGTGGGCCAGCCACTCTAAGTTTGTCACCTATTTCACTTGATATGGCAACGATATCTTTGTTGATTGGTGACTTTATATTCTTTGATTCTACAAGGGATAGCAGTTGTCCTAGTTGGAATTATGTTGTACTTCCTGATTTTTCATGGAATACATGAGCACTTCGGCTACTTGGGAGTGTATGGAAGTATGTTTGTTGGATGAACGTGGAGTATGAAATGGGGTTACATGGTTTGCATTGGTATGCTGATATATGTGACATCATTCAATTTGTTGGTTTGAGTTACAACAACGATACTAAGTGGCCATTTATGTTGGTTTATTGGTTTGTGGGAGTTCATTTCCACATTTTCTTGTTGGTCTACTCCCATGGGTGGTTGTTTCATGGTGTTTGGTTGAGATATTTCCCCTCCATCTCATTTAGCAGGTTCGATATTTTGGTTTGGGATCTAGGAACTGGGTTCAACGATGCATTGGTATTTAATGATCTTGGTGATTTGCTTTAGGTATGGAAGTTATGTGGAATTTATGTTAGAATGGAGCAGCGGAAGCATATAGTGTTGTACCTACGGTTACTGTGGAATCCTGGTGGCACAGTGATGTATTGCTTGTGGGCAAGCAATTCCAGGAAGGGAGGATTGTAATGTCCCTGTCCTAGGTGATAGGAAGTTGAACTGGGACTAGCCTATAATTGGGGTCACGTAGGTCAGCAAGGTAGTTTGGGGACCCAACCGAGGGTTGTGGAGCTCAGTAGGGAGCTTTACGAGCCTTTCAGTTCTGATTTTTGGGGTGAAACCATAATTAAAATTGAAATATTAAAGTTGGCCTTATGTGAATAGTAAAAGTGAATAATAACAGAGAAACATAACAGGAATAGTGAAAAGTGCCCCCCAACCTAGTAACTTAAGTTGTTTTTTAAAAGGGGGTCAAGTTCACAATGAAAAATTAGACCCTCACAGATATTTTATGATTTTAAGACCAAATTGTAACCTCAAAATAGAAAGAAAAAAAAAAAAGGCATTTTGCCTATCATTTGGATTCATTTTTACATCTCCATTTTTCAGATCAGCAGCTTGCATGAGAACTTCAGCAGCTTGGGCTTCCAAGAACGCCAACTCTTGGAAGAATTGGGGGATTTGGACGAAAACCCATCTCTCTACGTGTTAGTTTCCATCAAATTTCAGCTTCAATGTGCATATGACAACCTCTTTTCGGAATCTTTGAGCAAATTTATCAGTTAGAGGGAAGGTTTTCTTCAATCAATTGTAGGGATGACCTTTTAGAAGTTATTTCCATCTTTTTCCAGCTCTATTTCAGTTAGCCGCTCCATTTTGGGTATAAGGGTTTCAAACCCTAGAATGTATTTAGGGTTTTGACATTAATTGGAGCTGATTTCTATATTTCTATGGGTTGGAAACTTGCATCAAACTTATGAGTTCATGTTAATGGTACGTACACTGCACTTTTAAGCAAATGACAATTACTTATTTACCTTCCTTGTGTGTTATGCATTGTATTAGTTTAAATCAACAGTCTCTTTATGTCATATTCGAGAATCTTGCATAAAAATTCAAAACCAATCAAAACAAAAACAAAATCCACTCAAACACCATCCAAATATATGTTGGCCATAGACTTATTAGCAAAACAAATAGTTGGTTTGGATCAGATTTGGTTAGAATCAGGTTGGGGATCTTTCAGTGATGGACATAAGAACCATAAAATGGAAACTTCCACCATCTTCAATGGTTGAGCTCAATTTTGAAGGAGACTCTCATGGAAATCTATGGGCCTTAGGAGTAGGTGACATAATAAGAGGCTCTAAAGGAAACATATTTATAGTTCTCATAGAAACATAAAAAATGACTAATGCATTCATGTATCATTAATGTTGGCATTTTGAGTTTGTTGGCATTTTGCATAGAGAGTGCATTAATGATATGTTGTCATTGATGTCAATTGAACCGGTAAATGGTATTCATGTTATTGTTGATATTGTTGTTTTTAATATTGGCTAGTAACCGATAAGAAGAGCTGTGTGGAAGATGTTGTAAAGTGGTATGTAAAGTTTGTGAGTTGAACCGGTGAACCGGTGTAAAGGATTAAACATTTCTATGTAATACGACCGGTAAACCCTATCAACTGTTAAACCCTAACTGATCAAGTTTGTTGGTTTATTATCTGATGAGGGGTAATGATGGAGACACGTGTGATCATTGGATAAGGATAAATTCAAAGTTGTTTTGGCGCGTTTGCTTATTGTCTAGGGAAGGAGCAAAGTGGATTGCATCTAATGTACAGTGTGTGATGAGTTACAAAGTCCACTGGAGCGGTGATCATGGAGCAGTTGGAATTTTCTTGAAGAATGTGAAGATATTATCATGATTTCTAACGGCCAAGATTGAACCGACTTGTTTGTAATCTCAATGATGAGAATAAGTTTTTTGTTGTGTTACCGACCTAATTGATTTGTATTTAAGGTCGATGAAGTTGTTTGTAAATGTTGTTGGCAAGGTTGGTAGAAAACCTGTTGAGTGTGTAGTTGCCAAACCGGTGAATGGATCTGCACTTTGAGTGAAGGCAGATTGAAGCTTAGAAGGATTTGATCAAGCAAATATAGTGCTACTTAGACAAATCAAGAAAACCTGTTGTTTTCTAACAATTACAGCATAAGTAAAATCCCTTAACCGGGTAAGCTCTAACAAGCTTGGTTACTCATTAAATCCTCTAACAAGGTGGTCCATTAGCTTGGATTCTTAAATCCTCCTGCGAGGTTACTCCTAACAGGGTATTGTGCTTTTCATCAAGGCATATTTGTAAATCCCTTAACCAGGTGATTCCTAACCAGAATTAGTTCTTAATAGGACTTATTGTAAAGCTTTAACAGGCTTGGCTCCTAATAGGGCGAACTTCAAAAGAGTTCAGATAGCTATCCTTGTGAGTCCCATCTCACCAAGGTTTTTACCTATTTGGGTTTTCCACGTATAAACATTTGTGTCAAGTGGTGAATGCGTTTGTGGTTGTGATCTTATTTGTTGATTTGGTTAATTTCTGATAAGGCATGTTAAGTAGAAGCATTGAGAGATGAATATGTTGAGTTATGATTAAGAATTGTTTATGTTTACAAGATTGAAGTTGTTTACTGTTAAAGTTGTCTTAACAGTCAAACCGGTTGATGTCAAGTATTCTTATGAATATTGATCTTGACTGAGATATGTTTACTTTGTTTGACTGAGCTTGAGTTTGGGAACTTTGTATCAGTTTTTCAATATATTGATTCACCCACCCCCCCACCCCTCTTAGTATTCTACCAGATACTTATTCTTTCATCATACCATCAATTGGTATCAGAGCATCGCAGGTCCTCTTAATCTAAAAGCCTAATAGCTTGAGGAAAAGATCTTGTAGATCATGATGAAGAAAGAAGGTCTGAAGTTCAACAAAGATAATTATAGAATATGGAGTGACAGGATGAAGATTTACATTAAGAGTCTTGGTAGTCAGTATTGGGAGCATATAGAAAATAAGTATACTACACCTACTAGACCCCTGACTGGTGATCAAAAGAAAGAACAACAAGAAAATCACCAGGCATTAAAAGCTATTATCAGTTCCCTGTTCGATGTTGAATATGTAGATGTTCATGGTCTTGAAACTGCATATGAAGTATGGAAGAAACTGGAAGAGATTTATAGTGATGATGAACATGTTAAGATTGCCAAAGAGGAGAGTTTAAGAGGCAAGTTTGACGACATGAGAATGTTTGAAGGTGAGGACATCCAGCAATACGGTCAAAGGATTAAAGAGATAGTTGGTGAGATAAAGAGTGCGGGAGGGAAAGTAGAAGATGCCACAGTAATCAGTAAGGTCCTGAGAACCCTGCTACCGGTCTATGCTATCCGAGTTGCAATTATTCAGGAGCTGAAATCCATTGACAAGACAAAGGTAACTCTTGACTCTATTATTGGCAAACTTACTGCTTTTGAACTAAATGGCTATGATGGTAGTATAAAGAAATCAGAATCTGCATTCAGAGCTTCTATCTCTAGCCCATCTGTGAGAAGAAGTAGAGATACCGACCATAGTTATGAATCTAGATCCAGTAGAGATGTTGATGATGAAGACAACCTAGTGGAACTTGAAGCATTGTTGGCAAAACGACTGCCTAGAGGCACTGGTAAATATAGAGGTAAGCTACCTTTAAAATGTTTTGCATGCAACAAGATTGGTCATATAGCAGCATATTGCCCTAATGGTGTAAATGATTACAAGAGAGACAAATTTAAGAAGTACAAGGGTAAAGGCAACAGAGATTGTCTTGTATCTATTGACAGTGGTATTACTGATGATGATGCTAGTGAAGATATTGTGTTTGTAGCAATTAAGGAAGAAATATCAGATCAGAAGGCACTAGTATCCAAAATGGATAACTCTGATGATTGGATCATTGATAGTGGTTGTTCACATCACATGGCCGGTGATCAAAGCAAATTTCTTTCCCTAAAGGAATTTGATGGCGGTGTTGTCAGATTTGGCAATGACTCACCCTATATGGTAAAAGGTAAGGGAGTTATTTCTCTTAATGGGAAGAGCAGTGTTGACGATGTCTATTGGGTTGAAGGCCTAAAGCACAATCTGTTAAGTGTGGCTCAACTTAATGACAGAAGATACCCACTGGAGTTT
The DNA here is from genome assembly GCF_030272615.1 of Cryptomeria japonica. Classification (NCBI taxonomy): domain Eukaryota; kingdom Viridiplantae; phylum Streptophyta; class Pinopsida; order Cupressales; family Cupressaceae; genus Cryptomeria; species Cryptomeria japonica. The sequence goes on from NC_081413.1 coordinate 519,757,390, forward strand.
AGAAATGGTATATATAAAATCTTTGACAACAAAGGTGAATTGATTGTAACCGGGAAACAGACCAGAGGTAATCTATTTCATCTCAATCCTAAAGTTAGCAACTGTTTGACTGCAAAAATAGATGATAGCTGGCTTTGGCATAGGAGATTTTGTCATATAAATTTTGACAATATTATTAAAGTAAGCAAGTCTAAGACAGTAAGAGGTATGCCTCAGCTAGACAAACCGGTTAATGCTCTTTGTAAAGAATGTCAACTAGGAAAGATGACTTCTTCAAATTTCAAGAGCAAATCCTTCTCAGCAGAGCACTTGTTAGATTTGGTTCATACAGATCTATGTGGACCAATAAGAACAAGAAGCATTCAAGGTGGCAGATATTTCATGATCTTCACTGATGATTGTTCAAGGATGATGTGGGTCACATTCTTGAAGGATAAAAATGAAGCTTTTGGTAAATTCGAGGCATTCGGAGCCTTAGCTGAGAAAGAGAGTGGCAAAAAGATTAAATATCTAAGAACAGATCAAGGCGGTGAATTCACTTCTGCAAAGTTCACTAAATATTGTGATGATAATGGTATCAAGCGGCAACTTTCTACACCAAGGACACCACAGCAAAATGGTATAGCAGAGAGAAACAACCGGTTAGTGGTTGAAGCTGCTAGAACTATGTTGATACAAGGAGATGTATCAAAAACATTTTGGAAATAAGTTGTAAGTACAGCTGTGTACACAATGAACCGAGTTCTCGTGAAAAGAGGTAACGACAAGACCCCATATGAGTACTGGTATGGGAGATCACCTGATGTTAGTTATTTTAAGGTATTTGGAAGCAAATGTTTTATTAAAAGAGGTGATTACATAAGCAAATTTGAAGCTAAGAGTGATGAAGGCATATTCCTTGGCTTTTCCACCAAGAGTAAGGCCTATAAATGCTTCAACAACCGGACACAGAAAATTGTTGAGAGTGCTAATTTTCATGTAGATTAATGTCCTGAAAATTCAGAAGGAACCAGTTCTGAGAAGAAGGATGAAGATCCTTGCATTTTTCTTTCGGAACCTGAAACTGTTAAATCAGAAACCGGTAAAGCAAATCTTGATGTACTTGTTCAACTTTCCACAATCTTTGAGTATTCATATTATTAGGAATTTGTGCTATCATTGTGTTATCAAGGTTATGCTATTGTGAGAGCAACCCACGTTTCTATATTACAAACAAATTTCAAGATAAAATGCAACAATACTAATTTTTTTGTATGAAATGTTTGTTATTATTTTAATTTCATACATTGATCTTAAACTTTATCAAGTGATTATAAAGTGTGAATTAGGTTCTTTCATTGTTTTTATAATTCACATTTTTATTATTCACATTTTGACATCCTTGGTGGGACTCAAATTTTAACACTTTATTTTATAATAATGTATTTGAAAGACACAGGTTTAAAAAAACATATTTGATTTCACTTATGACACTTTTGTATCAACCTTCAATGCTTGTAAATTGACCAACAACACTTCTTTGAATTTTGGTGCATCTGATTTGACTAGTACGACCTTCTTGAATCAACCATTGGTGTTATTGATCTGTTAAGCAATGCATCTAACATTTATTAAGACATATTTAATAGTTGCTTATGCATCTAATTTTATTTTTTATAGATCTATAGATTGACATTTCACTGATTATTTTGGCTTATTTATGTTTGTGGGACTACTTTATTTTATATATCTTTGATAGATCTAACTCCTATTAAGTCATATGTAACCCTTGATTGGATTAATCATAATAAATTTGAGGGTTTTTTATCTTCATTTTCATGCATTTCACTCTCTACAATAGATTGACGCTTTTGAAAAATAGATCAACACATTTGACAAGTAACTCAAGACATAATTGATAGCTATAACAACACTTCTGATTCCTCTTCCTACGTATTTGATCTTTGTTTTAGCGCTTGAATCGATATTTGTTTTTGTATTGGAAGGTTATTGTTTTTTATTATTCTTTTTTTGGTTGTGGCACTTAATCCAATCAATGTATCTTGATGATTGCTCAAAGAGGAAAAAAGTTTTGAGATTACTAACACTATTTGGTGCAAATTGCTTATCAAAGTCATTTTTATCACTAGTTTAGTTGCATATTTGGATTTTTAAAGGGTAAATAAACATGTTTGTTGTGTTTGTGTATGCTTTTGGATGTCTTTGTTCTCCCCTTGCACCTAGTGTGAACTTGGGGATCAAATTTACCTTCTAATTCACTTATTTCTTTATTTGTTTACCCAAGGTTATGCTAGCTTGTGTATGCTCTCCTCTTGTGCTACGTGCAAGTTTAGGGTTCAGAAGCACTAGCATCAATCTTTCCTATTAGGGGACTACTTGGAGATTTCATCATTCCAAAATCAACCTTAACAACATTTTCTAATAGAGTATATATAGGGTGGATAGAAAAAAGTTGTACCTCAAAGTGTAGCCAGCGTCATCTCTGACAAAGCCTCAAGAACCTTTGTTCATTGATAATTGTGAGGTGAAGATTCTAGGAGAGACCCTCCTAGCTCCATGTGAATGTGCAACTAGGCTCACAATTCACATATTTCACTATGAACTTTATTTTTTAGAAGAGTTTAAGACTATAAGCAATCTTCCTAATATGATGCAAGGTACAATATCATGCCTAAAATAACTCAATATGTGCCTTCTTGAGTAGAAAAATAAATTATTTGGGATAAAGGTTCCAAATCCTCCAAAGTAATGGGAAGGTGAGCCCTTAAGCTAGCACTAGAATCCTACCTAACAAATCTTGATTGTATTTTATCATTGTTCCTACACTAGCAAAGACACACCTACTCGAATAATGTAAGGGTTGTTATTGTGTTTGTTGTGTATTTATTGTGAAATACCAATAAAAAGCCAATTTAGCCTTTACACCTTGAAGACTCAACAACTATCTTGTTTTTTGTTTGTCTTAAAACATTCCATTATTGAAAAACATACATAATTGCACCATTAATCTAAAATTGCATGCCCCTGATTAACATTACTCCATTATTAAGCTATATTATACCACTTTTGGTAAACAAAATTGTTGCACTTCTAAGTCACAAATTGACACTTTTGACATATCATATTCCACTACTAAGTTATCTGACTATGCTTCTAATTCACAAATTGGTTCTTTTGACACATCTTGTTGCACATTTAATTTGTAGAGTCACATTGTTGATCTATCTTATAATTGAGCTATCGACCCAAGATTTTGACACGTTATCCATATTGAGTCAATGATTTACATTGCTAAGATATTAACCTAAGTTTCTGATATGTTGCCTATATTGAATGATTGACCTACATTATTGAGATATTGACCTAGGTTCCTAATATGTCATCATTTCATGCATCTAATCTATAGAATTATACTTTTAACCAATATTGTGTCACATCTGATTCACATATTAGTTACTTTAAGTTATACTTTTGTGCATTTGATTGAAAGATTTGCACTTCTGAAACATTTATTTGTGTTTTTTTATCCATTTTGTGATGCTTTTGACCTATTCTATGATGGTTTTGATCTATCTTGTGGTGCTTTTGCCTTGTGAAATGATGTATTAGAACCATGTCAGTGTCATTGTCTCTTGAGAATCCAAAAATAATGCAAATATTATACCTTTTTATCAAACAAAACTTATTATAGACCTAAAAAACACCAATTTCATCTATAACCAAAAATATTAAATAAACCTCTATCCATATCCATCAACATTTCATCTTGTTCGTTAGACTTAAGAGCTATTATATTTTATAAGACTTAAAAATAAAAAATGTTTGAACTTATCCCAATCCAAAATCAACATATCTTTATTGTCACCAACCATCCAAAGAATCCAAAATCATTGGAGTATAATCTAGATCTCTTATCTTTTGTCTCTAGCTTGCTTTTTCGCTTGAAAAGTAGACTCTTTCAAATAAGGAGTTAAGTTAGCTCACATCACTAGTGGATATACTAGTTTAGGAGATTTTGGCTACTCTTGAGTTAGTAGATTCCACTCCTTATCTATTTGCTTGGAATCACAAGTCTAGTTCAAGTAAAAAAAATCCAATCCCAATCCTTATCATTTGGAGATATACATTAACTTTTATCTAGGTATGGTCCTATCTAACCATCTTCCCCTATCAATAATTTTTTTTTAAATAAATATAATCTTTTCAAAGTATCAATTAATGATGTATCAAATGTTAAAATAAAACCCTAATGTGGTTGCCAAGGATTGGAAGGTTAAGTAAAAATAATTGCACAATCAAGATAATAGAAAAAGAAGTAACTATATAAAATTAACGAAGAATTGGTCATGCAAAGAATTTCAAATATAAAATTGAGATGAAATATCATAGAAGTATAGATCTAAGAAACCCTAGAAAATGACTAGGTTGTATAGCATTGATTGAGTTCACTATAGTACAAAGAGGTCTAAATATGAACAAGAGAGAGGAAAGGAGGGTGGGAGGGAGAGGTAGAGAGATATTTCAAGAGATTAGGGGAGAGAGAGGGAGTGGTAGGCGGAAAGAGTGTGAGAGCATAGATGGAGATATATAGAGAGATATGTAGAGGGATAGGGGAGAGATAGGTTATCTTGAGAGAATCGGGTAGAAAAGGAGGGAGAGTTATAGAGGTATAAAGAGGGATAAAGATAGAGGAAAGGAGGGAGAGACTGAGAGGTAGAGAGATAGGTCTCGATCTCAAGGGAGAAAGTGAAAGAGAGGAGGGGGGCATGACGAGATAGAAAGATAAGTCTAGAGCTTGAGAAAGAGAGACGGGGGTTGAGGGAGAGGTGGAGATATATGTCCAGAGAGATTTTTCTAAAAAGGGACTTGAAGAGAGAGAGAGAGAGAGAGAGAGAGAGAGAGAGAGAGAATTACTCTCTTTAGCACAAATAGTAATTTTTTTATTATCAATTACTCATTTAGTGTTTCAAGTATTTTGATATGCTTGAACTACACAATATCATGAAAAAAGGACTCTGTATGCAAAAGTTGTGAGCATCTGATGTTTCAAAAATGAAGAATGATTGTGAAATGATAATAATGAATTTTTGTGCTTAATCTAGAAACACTATTTAGTCCATTGTGTATAGCTCTAAATCACCTTTCGAACGCCTATAAAAAATCAAAATTTTGATAAGAAACACAAAAGTTTTACCCATTTTACTAAAATGTGTTTTTTAGGCTTTTCAAAATGGATACTTGTTTTTAGAAAAAAAAAAAAAAAGGATATTTTTTTGAAAAACATAAAATTAATAAAAATAACTCTAGGAAACATATATCCATTTCTTAGGTCTAAAAGACAAATATTCGCCTCTAATAGATTTTATTTTTTTCTGACATAAATTTTTTCCCTCCATTTTTGCCTTGGGAAAGCTTTGGAATTATGCTTAGGAGGGTCAAACCTAAATGGTCAACTACTCCATCGTGTTAAAAGGTTTCATCCTCTTTTTAAGACTTCACCCTTTGTGCTAATGACTTTTCTAATCTAAATTTGATGAAATGAAATGGGTTTATTAAGTAAATTGTCAACTTTCTACCAATATAAGATATGACTTATTTTGAATTCAGTAGATAATTATTATTGATTTCCAATATGCACTGTGCGAAGTCTTGATTGATAGGTTGATTGAAAAACATATATAACTCTCAAACGGTTTCACATTTTATGAATTCGATAGATGTGTCACACTATATGCTTCACAAACTATAGGTTGATTTTTTGTTTTAATTTCATAAATTTTTTACCAGGTTAGGTGGTCGAACAATTACTATTTAATAATTTTAAAAATTCCTACTAGAAATTTCATAACTAATTATTTACTTGCAAAAAATTACAAAAAAATATGCATCACATCTAGACATGTGTCCTCTACTTATAATGAAAGATTAAAAATATATATTTTTTGGTCATACTTAGGTTGGTCGAATGAACATATGCTTTTTTATTTTTTTCAAAAAATTTAGTACTACTGCATTGAAATTTCAAAGTTTCACCAAATAAATTCTTTTTTTTTCAAAAAAAATAACTAGTAGTCTACAAATTACATTCAATTTGCTACAAATTCTATTTCTGCATATTTTCCAAATTATGTTAACTTATTTAAATGTTTATGTGAAATTGCTTAACTCTATTTTTTCTAAATTTTCATTGTCACTTGGAAGCCTAGTTTGGCCCATCATGATCCTACATTGAACCTTGTGCTGCAATTTATATAGTGACCAAGATGAGGAGAGATATGCCAACACACAACATGGTAAATATTGGAAGAGGCCACCTCACATACTCATAGTTGCCATGATGAGAAGGAAGGGGTTGAAAGGAAAAAAAATGGAAACTAAATTTAAATAAAACATGCAATCTTTCATCGTTGATTATTATAGCAAAATGGACATAGGTGTTCAGTTAACCAACGACATCCATCAAATGACATTTCTTCGGATAATCTTTGAATTGCATCTTTAAAAGGTTTCCAAAACACACAAAAGTCTCTTTCTATTTAGCATTCAATGGATTCTTGTAGGGGAATTTATTGTTATAGATCATAGGTATCAAATGAATTCTATAATTTCTTCCATGTTTATGGGTGTGCTACTAGATTTGGACAAGGATAAAGATACAATGGACACCATGGCCAACCTAATGATCAATAAATAATTGCTCAAAGGTCTCAATGATACTCTTTAGGTTGGAGTTCTTGGCTTGGGCCTACCTTTGGAGAACAAGGCATTAGTGGCTAATGGGCCTTTGACAGTTCAATGGAAGTCATTCATCCCATCCAACAACCCACTACTAGAACCTAGAAGAAAGTTGAAGATAAAAGAGGCGATAAATTTCTTGAAACAATTTATGGGTCTTAGTGAGCAAATGAGAATTGACTGAGTGGTCTCCTTATAGCTTAGAGAATGAAGATAATTATACAATCAAAAAATTGAATAATATATTTACTATATAGACTAATTAATAGCTAATAAACTTATGTAATTTCTAAGCATTTTATTTAAAAGCCTATAAACAAAGCTAAAATTTTGTTACAATTCAACTTAAACTAGAAAACAATATAATATTTTATATTTTAATTGAAAGGGGAGATATCCAAAGATCACAATTTACTTTTCTGTTTGAAATTAAAATATTTTTTATTAAACTAAACGTACCCTTAACTTTATTGTATGTACTTTCAAAATGGGCATTGTCTACCCATAACATTTCATATTCAATAAAATCAAAAGTGTATCCAAGATAGACAATAAATTAAGAATGTGATGTCATTCCACTTACTACTTTTTATAGATAGATCAATATTTATTTATTGTAAATAATATTTATTGTAAATGCAATAAACAATAAACAATGTTTAAGCTTTTTAAAGAGGTTTGAATTTAAGTAAAGGAAAATTATTTGACATAGGGGGACCCCATGATTTGACATTATGTCCTCAATACCAAATCAAATGATAAAAGATTTGGTTTAAACTATAAGCAATTAATTATGTTTATCATAGAGTACAATATAATGAATCATATACATCATAGTATAAGATATTCAATATGATTTCTAAAATTACAATACATTGATTTTGTAATTTTAGCATAGTGTGATGGTTAAGTCGTGGCGTTGTGATTATTGCCACCAAAGTTCAAATCTCTATTGAATTGATATTGCTAAGTGTTCATGTTGCGGGTGAGGTCCTTCCAATCACACACACCCGCAGTTATTTGTGATTTTTCATAAAAGTCAATAACACGAGTTTTATAACCCCGTTTTGGAGCCAGAATAGCTGTGATCATCACACACATCATAGCATTGGATTTTGCAACTCTAACATAGTGTGATGGTTAAATCATGGGGTTGTGATTCTTGCCACTAAGATTCAAACTTCATGATTCATAACTACAATCACACACATCATGTCACAAGGTATTCAATATAAGTCATAAAATTACAATACAAAGATTTTGCAACATAGCATGACGGTACATTCAATATGAGTCATAGAATTACAATACAAAGATTTTGCAACTCTAATATTGTATGATGGTTAAATCATGGTGTTGTGATTCTTGCCACCAAAATTCAAACCTCTACAACGATAATACTCAAATTGAAAATGTATGTGACCTCACCAATTCATAACTCGAACAAAAACATTTACATCAATTTTTTTTTTTACATTTATGCCTCACTTACCTTCAATCTAGAAGAAAGATGTTGGAATGAATGTATAATGGCAAAGATAAAAGAGAAGCCTTTACATAGCAGAGATAGTGAGGAGGTCGGTGGAAGCAACAGCAGCAGCATTACCAGATGCAGGATCATTGAGAGCCCAGAGTATCTTACGGAACAGAGAGACCTCGCAAGGCAAAGTGAGAGGGCCGAAGCTCTGGAAGCCATACTCATTCTCAGCCTGGTCTAACAGCATCCGGAACAGGGGATGGTTTATGTGCTCTGTCCTGATAACAAATCTCTTCCTCTCTGCACCCACATATACTGCCAAATACCCCTCGGGAGGAGTTTCTTCGTTCTCATGCCATGATCTGTACCTCCGCAGGCTGATAATCGCGCATCCCATTGATGGCCTCGAATTGAAGCTGCACCTCCGCCATTTTCCCAGAGACATAAACCGCGTCATCAATCTAGTTCTTTTAGGACCATGCATTAAGCTGTCCAGAAGATTATGATAACAATAATGACAGAAAAGAAATTTCAGTTTGAAACTGTTTTGGAACAATATGTGATGTTTTATATCATATAGAACAGAATAAAATAGAAGACTCTAGAGATTAAAGATAAATTTATGAAACAGCAGTCTCTGTCTTAAATCATATACACTAAGCTTACATTTCTAGGCTTAAAAATGTTAAACATTCAGAGTTGACTGACATTTTGTAGGCTTAATATGTTGATTAAGGTGTGTGATCACACTAAAAATATACTTCTAGACTTAAAAGTGTTAAATACTAAAGTTGACTAAGATTCTTTAGACTTAATATGTTGCTTAATATGTGTGGTTTAAGGCTGGCCCTGGAAAACTGTTTCAAATAAACTGTTTGTGTTTTGTCTTACATTTTGTCATGTGTCTTTATGAGAATAGAATAGAGTAGAGTAGAAAAATTTTAGTGTTCATGAGGTTAAAGATAAATCTATGGAACAGCAGTCTGTCTTTCTAACTTTCTCATTTGTCTATCTAGTAATAGACCTTGTCTTCCTAACTTTCAGATTTAGAAACCACTATTAAGACGATTATTTGGTCGAATACATACCCTTCAATCTTTAATACTAAACTGAAGAGTGACTATTTTTTGCACCACCCCACAAACTGTTTTGAAATAAACTGTTTATGTTCTATATTAGATTTTGTGATATAGCTTTATGAGAATAGAATAGAAAATAAAATTTTTAACAAGATTAAAGATAATCTATAAAACAATGGTCTGTCTTTCTAACTTACAGATTTACAGAATGACTACTAAGTAAAGATAATCTATAGGACAGCAGTCTCTCTTTGTAACTTTCAGATTTGCTGATCAACTATAATCTATGAAACAGTGCCTCTGTCTTCCTAACTTCCAGAAATGCAAAATTACCGCTAAGATTTGATCCAATAACAGTCTCTGTCTTTCTAACTTACAGATTTGCAGAATGACTACTACTAAGAAGTAAAGATAATCTAAAGGGCGGCAGTCTCTGTCTTTCTAAGTTTCAGACTTGCAGAACAACTATAATCTATGGAACAGTCACCCCTGTCTAACTTTCAGATTTGTGAAGGACTACTAAGAAGAAAAACTAAAATTACTGTATAAGATTACATACCCTTCAATCCTTAACACTGATGATTGATGATCCCTCACCCCACAGACTGCTAAAATCCCTGAATCTTTTTCTTTCCAAGAAAACCAAAACAACAGTTTTGAAGCCCAAAACCTCTGTCTTCATCCTCTATCATAAGCCATGTAAACATTCATCATCTTGGCCTGCAACTTCCTCGCCTGATTGCTCATCACTCTCTAACCGACATGCATACTCTGCATGTTGAAAGCCCAGAAATTGTCACCCAAGATTGGATTTTTAAGGGCTAAAAAGACAGTTCTGCACATTCCAAGAAAAAAATGGAAGCCGCCTCAAAAAGGCAAAATGATGGGTTATTTGAGGAGAACCAGGAATCCAATTTAGGGTGTCCACTTGCCATCTGTGAGTAAAAATCAAGAGTATTAAAAGCCTTTTCAGGTTACCGTGGGCCATTCTCAGCTTATTCCGGGTCAACTCTGCACAGTTTGATTAATTACATCCCCGAACAGATACAATAAATTTATTCTTTCTCGTTTGGAAGTTGATAAGAACTAAAATTTTATTCTTTCTTGTTTGTTCCAGCAATCAAATGAGACAAAGTCGCCCCTACACAACTGGTTTTAAAAAGCTCTCCTGATGTTTACAGGAACTAAAAAATCAAACAAGATTCCATAATCGTACGACTCTTCCTTTCCTACGTATTTTTCTTATCTGATCAATTTGGTTTTTGTGTGCTGTCGTTGCATTTGTTTTAAGATTCTGCTCATGGCACGCAGAGCGCCGCCTGTTAAATCAATGGTATCCACATCTTTATTATAATAATATATTAGAGGTGCATCAACAACTGGGGTGGTTGACAATGAGTTAATTATGGGGAGTAGAAAAGACAAAGAACTAATCACTTGCATGGAATGGAGGATCAAATGCAATCTGTCAATTAGGTTATCCACACCACAAATAATTGAGAGACATATTCATAAATAAATAATCAAAGTGCGAGACGAAATTATTTTAACATTCATTATAGTCTATGGGACAAACCCCTTCACAAACCAATTTCAACATTTCAAAGAAATTATTTTGACGTTCATTATAGTCTATGGGACAGACCCCTTCACAAACCAACTTCTACATTTCAACTCTTTTATTGTGTAGCGTGATGATGAGTGCCCCTAACTTATCCACAAACCCCTTGCTGAATAAATTATCCCAAGAGTTGGCTGCCGAATGTTTTCATAGTAGCCGTGTTGCCCTTGAAAGCGTCACATTCAAGAAAATTACTTAGATTATTTCTGAAAATTTATAAACTTTACTATTATTTTTGTTTGGGATTACTTTCACAATTGTCAATGTAATCTTTGTAATTGTGGTATCTCATTCAATTTTTTCAACCTTTTGTTGTTGGTTTTGTAGACACCTAAAATTGTCCTGGCTTAATTACATAAATATATTAAAAATGATTTTTTATTTATTTAACTAATTCATTTATCCTTTTCTAACCCTTTCTCTATCATAATTTAAATAAATATATTTTTATTTAATTTATGTGGCCCTCCCTCTATTAATTAAGTTCTTTAATTTATTTAATTAATTCATTTATCTTAAACAATCCCTTTATTTTATTATTTCTTCTGCCTACCCTTCAATCTTAGTCGACCATCTTTTATCTCACCTCTTAATCTCGGCCCTTCGTTTTAAGGATGTTCTCTATATAAGAGACTTCCTCCCCTTTCTTTTTCATATAGCAATCTTGGAGCATACTTACATTCTGCCAAATTGACTTTAGCCTACATCAAGCTACATCATCACAACCACATCCAGTCACCATTGACATCTTGTGCAAGCATACAAATTTGAGAGCAAAATATCAAAAGCAAGATCAATGGAGATAGGAGAACAATACAGATCGCCTTTGAATGTTTGAATGGTATCATTTGATATATTTCATAATTCTGCATATTTTATGGTTCTTCATTAATGTTGTGTTGGATTTTATTGTAGATCTAGAGTTTTTGTCGTTGAATCTTGTTAGGATTTACAATATTGAGAATTCAAATTCGACATATACCGGTTTGAATCCATTCCTTGATTTGTATATGATTGATTTCCTTTGGCTATCTGAATATGGCGTTGTCAGTAAACAAACAGAGTTTCTTGTGTTTGGTATGCGAGGATTATAACTATGCACCTTTCACCTTATTCAAACTATTGGATCAATTTAATACCTTTAACAAAATCAAAGATACCCAAAGTAGCCATGCAAATGCCTATGTTGTTATAATCATGTTAGTGCAATAATGATGCAATACTAAATCATTATGTCATAAGATTAATTATTTTTCTCTGTGATGATTTTTATTAAAAAAAAAGATAAATTTTACTCTTCATTTTTTTGAATTACTTTTACACTTGTGAAAATAATTTGTGTCATTGTGGCCTTGAAATTTTTCTATGGATTCAACCTTTTGTTGTTGATTTGTACCTATTTCTTGATTTTTGTATAGGTCTATTTGCTTTGGTGATCTAAATATGATGGTGTTAGTAAACACTAATAGAGTTTCTTGTGTTGTATATGCGAGGAATTTAACTCCCCACCTCTGACCTTAGTAAAATCCTTGGATTAGTTTAATATTTTTAACAAAACCGAAGATACTTTAAGTAGCCATGTAAATGTCTATGTTGTTATTGTCATATAGATATCAATGTAATGACGATGCAATGATAAGTCATTATATTATAAGATTAATTATTTTTCTCTATGGTGATTTCTATAATATATTTAAAAAATTACTCTAAATTTTTTTGAATTACTTTTACAATTGTGGATATAATCTGTGTACTTGTGGCCTTGAAATTTTTGTGTTGATTCAACCTTTTGTTGTTGATTTGAACCTATTTATTGATTTCTATATAGGTATATTTGCTTTGGCTATTTGAATAATAATGGTGTCAATAAACACTAATATAGTTTATTGTGTTTGGTAGGGGAGGAGCCCAACTCCCCACCTCTCACATTAGTTAACACTATAGAGCTTTGTGTGCTTGGTATGTGAGGAATGGAACTCCCCACCTCTCGCCTTAATCAAATTATTGAGTCAATTTAATATTTTTAACAAAATGGAAGACACCTTAAGTAGTTGTGCAAAATGCATGTTTTTCTATTATCAATACAAATACCAATGAATTGATAGAAAAGTCATTACGTCACTAGATTAATCATTTTTCTTAATGATGGTTTTTATTAAAAAAAAAAGATTTACCCTTTTATACAACACTCTAGAATTTGAATTTGGATATCTTGCATTCAAGTTAGCAAGTAATGACTAGTTGGAAAGGGGTTGGCTTAGGCTTATTAAAAAATTAATTAAATTATTCATTTTCAATTAGATTATTTCTAATTATCTCCTTGTGCTCTCGAGTTGTTATTATGATGACATTCATTGATGTTGAGTTTAGGAGATGGTTTATTGGGCTTATTTCTTAGGATAGGAATGGTATTAGTTTTGATCTTCTTGGTTATGAGAGGCTTACATCCATGTTGATTACATGATATATATATATATATATATATATATATATATATATATATATATATATATATATATATATATATATGTTTGTTTGGCGAAAGAGATTGAACAGGTTTGGGTGTTGTTATGACTTTTCATGTGGGGTTTTATGGAGAAGATCATACTTGACACAATTGGAATTTAGAGGTGTATGTAGAAGGAAGTGCTACCGAAACTGATTTTCAATGTTTCTCTCTTTGGTCTTGGTTATCTTCCTAGATGTTTGATTTTACATCACATTGTATTTGAGGTTGTCTGGAGCTATGTGATCGCTATTTTGTGTATGTGTGTTGTCATGTGGGAGATGGCATGGAGGTTCCTATATCTCTTTTCTTTTGTTGGTTGTGGAGATTATGGGAGAGATATAGAGACTTATGGTGAGAGTTGTACTTGTAGGTTATCAATTTACAGGCTATACAAATTATTGTGGATGTTCCTTGATACTACATGTTTATGGTTGTAGCATTGTAAATTGCATCATTATACAATTTTGTCCTCACCTAGCCCTCACCTTGGCATTCTGACCCTTAGTGCTCAATGCATGCTTTGATGTTATTCACACCCTCTTGAAATTTGCATTTCAACTCATTATCTAGTCTCTATCCAATTTTGAGTCTTGATTGATAGGACCAGGACGCCCTAGGTGCCCTAGTCTTGGCTTAGGACAGGGGCACATTGATTTCCCTGGTCCTCCCAATCAAGACCTAAATTACAATCTCATAATGATCACTTCATGTGGGTGGTAAATTTGGCTCTATGTCGGTGTGCTCTAAAAATTCAAACATTTAATGCATAGTTAGGTATAAAAGGAAGCCTACCCCCATAATTTGGTAACTAGAAAATCATAAGTGAGCTCTCAATTACAAAATCAATTCAAGCCTAAGTGAGCAAGTAGTCAACTATTCATCAAGCATTGAAGAAGAATTCAAGTTCAAGCATTCATGATCAACATTCTATGATGACATTCTACATAACCTCCTAAACCCTTGTATAAAGATTCAAACAAGCTTCATCAAGGTATCAAGTTCAATTTCAAGCATTTTCAGAATAGATCTAGCCTTTTCCCTCAAAATAAAATCATTCTACTTCAATTCCATTTCAATTCCAAGGTTAATTTCCTAAACTGAGGTGTGCAAGGAATTGTATCAAGAGTTGCAAGAGAGGAATCCAACAAAATTGATGATGACAATCAGACTCATATTTTGAAGGCAAAAAAAGTAGAGGACCAAGATGATCAGCTCCCGTCGGTCCTGAAAATTTCTGACAATCTTCTACCAATGGATTTTGTGTGTCATCCCGAGCCTAGAAAACATCAAATTTGTCTACCCTTAATATTTGGAGAACCAAGACTACGTGATCCCCCTAGTCCTAACAATTATGTTTGAACTTTCCATCAAAATTTTTGATCTATCTCGCCTCCCAAGATCTAAGTTTGCAGCTCTACATGTATGACTAGAAGTTTCCTTTTAGGAACACCAAATATCTTAGGATGAAGGTGAAATCATGAGAACCACAAATGTCTTAGAAGGAAGGTTAAATTGCAAGAACCAATAGGAAGAAGATCAAAGTTGAACTCAAGCTCAAGAAAACATCGATCACAATGAAGTACTTGTACCAAGCAAAGGTGATTTTCTCAAAATATGAAAGTGAAGTCCAGCGGATCACAAACATTGAGATAGGGCATATTGGTATGGAAGTCATAAAGACAATAATTTTCTAGCTAGACACAACTTTGAAAAGTATAAGAAGATAGAGAGGTAAGGGTTGTGACATGGTGTCGCATTTCCTCAAGCATTACATTGTCCGAATTTAATCATGACAATTGCCCAACATTGCAACCAAGCTACCAACTAATATATAGACAACAAGGGCAATGTAATAATGGATATTTCTCCAAACATGGTACCACAAACCTTTGAGATTCCAAAATATGACACTCAAACTAATGAGAATGATGCCCTGGAGGAATATCTAAGGAATGTATATAAGCATAAGGAACACTTGAATAGAGTATGGTTGAAAGATGGGAAAATTGCAGCAAAGGTTCCAGATAAAGTCCGTATATCAAATTTCAAGGATCCAGTGGTTGACTTAGTAACAATGCTTTGCAGAGAATTTAGTAAATAAGACTCCAGGAATTACTATCCCTAGGTGTATTATCATATAGCCAACATTCTAAAGGGTGAATATTTGTTTGACTAGGCACAGTTGATTTATGATAACAAACATGAGTAGTTGTGTAAAGTGACAACAACTAAGAGGTTCTTCATGAACTCTTATGTAATTTGGATGGGAACATGGGCAAGTGCCTTCTTTAGTTTAGATACTAAAGGTAGGAGGGGAGAAGGCCCAGGAACGGTCAAAATATGGAACAATTCACAGAGCTACCCCTGAAGTTTTTTGGTATGGAGCCTGATCAATCTCTAAGTGGGAGATTGTTGGTATGTGACGACTAATCATGATATTGGGCTTTAAATATTTGTCACTTTTTTAACCACATCTTTCCCTAAATCAATTAATAGGGGAGTGCACAACCTCTCTTGTGGGGCCTAGGATAGATCCCACATTAGGGATCTAGGGGCAACGCCCTAGTGGAGGCTGCTACGGGCAACGCCTCCAGTAAGAAGTTTTGAGAGCAACACCCCCTGAAGAAAAAATTGCCCATTATTTAATAAAGGAGGTAGCTATTATTTTGGCATGTAAATCGACCTTTGTAAACCACCAAAAGGCTTGATGAATATGTTGTTGTGTAATGTGAAAATATCATATTCTAATTTGATCTTCGTTGGATAATAGAAAAGAAGTGGATGATTGTTTCTATGATGGATGTAGCCCACATTGGGTGAACCACATTAAATATTTGTGAAGGTAACTCACAATAATGGTTCCTACTTTTTTGCCAACTTTGACACTGAGATGAACATTTTTTTTTTATTATTATTTCCAACACCTATAATTTTTAAACTATTAAGAATTTGAAGACGATGTAAATTAGTGATTTGTAACATCTTGTTTGCAAATTCTAAATATATATTTTTCAAAATATTTTGAAGAAAAAAGTTTTTTATTTTTCCATCTCCCTCAAAAAGTAGTTTTTTATAGCAAACAACATTTTTTAAGAGTGATGTGCCTCTCGAAATGCAAAACTTTTTTTTCTATAAATGATAAAAACTCAATTCTTTCAAATTTTGGTTTGTAACATCAATATCCAGTGCATGGAGTTGGTTTGATAGTGATATGTTGAATTTTTTCCATTATAAAGCTTTGAAGTCCAATTGATTATAATTTAGACATAGGTGTACGTTTGAACACATAACTTGTTTTATATATATCGAAATCCAATATTATTTTTTGTTAGAAAGAAGACATCAATATGTAGTGCATAGATATTTTTCATAATTTTTTTGAATTAGTTTACAATTTTTTCCAATGTGTTGAATAGAGAAGTTCATGTTCAGTAAATAACCAATATTTTGTAAAATTTAAAAAACAAGATCATAATAAACTCACAATGTAATAAAATTATAGTCGTTGAAAAGCTTGCTTCAAGCACTAGCATCCTAAATTTTTGGGTTGTCAAGATTCTTTCATTTGACCCTTGAACCAAAGGTTTCAAGGCCAAAATTTCTCAGAAGTTTGAAGAGATTGAGGGAGAGATGTCTAGGAAGTTGGTTCACGCGAACATGGGTTCATATGAAGTAGGTTCGCTCAAACCCTATGGGGTTTGCTCGAACAATTGTTCGCTCAAACATGGAGAGCACAAACAACCACATAATTGTTGAGACATGGACTAGCTAGGACTCGAACCTAGGACCTTCCATACATTGTTGGAGTGCTCTATCACTGATCTACTGGCCCCTCTTGGACCAGTCCATCGTCGATTCAGATGTGGCTTATTTCGAAGACCAACACCCCCCCTTAAGCCACATCTCTCGTTTGCTTGGGGATCCTAGCCTGGACCTAGCTTTGATACCATGTTGAGACGTGGACCAGCTAGGACTATAACCTATGACCTTCCATACGTTGTTGGAGTGCTCTACCACTGAGCTACTGGCCCCTCTTGGACCAGTCCATTGTCAGTCCGGGTGTGGCTTATTTCCAACACCAACAATAATGTCATGTTCCCTCCTTAATCATTATTTATATCTTAAATGAAACAATTACAACGAATGATTATTTAGAATTATTAACTATTTATTTATTTATTAAATATTATTATTCATATTTATTTAAATAATAATAATATTCTTGAAATATGTAGTACCCCTACCGTAATCGATCTCTAACCTTGGTTTAATCTTAATTAGTTAATCGTAATATGATGTTACAATCAGATGTTTGATTTAACGCATAGCTATTGATGTGGTTCTCACACTAGTTGTATGCAGATTTCAGTGTTCCTATTCCGTGATGTTAGTATCGGACTAATGATTTCATTAAATTGTATATATGTATGCATGTATGATCTTTGGTTGCAGGAAATTTCAGGTACCACGCCGCATGAGTGCGAGGTTCGTCTTCACCTGGATTGCAGGTTTGAGTGTACCTTGTTAATCCCTAGAGTCGGATTAGGTGGTCGTGAGACCCTAGTTGACCTTCGTCATGCTCTAGTGAGCATCGCCAGTCGTCGTCGGTAATCCCTTCTTGCTTGGGTTTGCGAGTCGTCTGTTTGGTTGACTTTCTCGATTTGCATGCTTGGTGTGTTTGGTTAATTTGATTAATTAGTCCTTAATAATTTCTTGATTAAATATGCATTTGTGCATTGATGATTAATGGATTAGATTAATCTGGTTTCCGTTATGTGATTTTCGTTGATATTGGGTTGCTCGTTTTAAATTGGGAGTGAAGTCGATTAAATGTCTGTTTCGAATATTTAATGCATTTTGTTTATGCTGTTGAAAGAGGAAGTCTGATATTTTATCGCAATAGATTAATTGTATTATGTTAGATTATTAAATTAGAAAGATTAAATTTGTTTAAATGAGAAATCAAATTTTGAATTGAAAAGGCAAGTTAATTTGTTGTGTTTGTGAGAAAGAATTAAATTTTGTGAATTATTTGTAAATAAAAATTTTAATTCCTAAAATGGAAATTTTGGGTCAACTCTGCCATATAACCCAATTTGGGGAAAAAAATGGGAGGATGGACAAATTTGGAAAATCTTTGGTTGGAGAAAATTTTGGAAAGAAAAATTGGAAAGGAAATTGGAGGTTTTGGGAAGGAATGAGGCTGGATCTGGCAGGTGGGCTCTCATTCAGCCATTCCAGGATTGCGTTTTAAGGTAGGATTCTGAACTAGTTATTGAAAATCAATGTGATTGTCCATTTTGGATTGGCTGGAAATTTTGGTTTTGAGTTTTTGGTTTTGAGATGCTGGTTAATTCCTCCTTGATTTTGGGCGTTTGAAACCCTTGGGCGCTTGTAGAGAATGAGAAAACCCTACATGAAAACGTGATATCAATCTTAGTTTGTTTAATTCGAATTTAAATTGAATCAAAATTTATTTCAATTCTGTGATGGACGTTTTGCTTTATAGTTCGAACTGTGTTTATTTTGGGGAAATGAAAACGTTGATTTCAACATTTATCTGTGTTTCAAAAATTAAGAAATTATAGCATTTCGGACTGGGCGTGTTTTTTTCATGGTTTCGGACTGCGTTTGGGGTTTGGGAGAGCGGGGAGCGGAGCTCCACCCGCTCCCCTCCCCTCACCGCACGCCCCCCCCCCCCCCTTTTCCCCGCTCATTCACCCGGGTTTCCCTTAAACTCCTCGCTGGTGCCTTAGTCCCGGGCCGCGGCACACTGCGGTGGCCGCAGGGCGCCGCGGACCTGCGGGCACCGCAGGGCGCCGCCGCCGCGAGCCGTGTTGAGTGGCGCCGCCGCATAGTTTGGGACGACGCTAGGGTTAGGGCACGGCCCTTCCCAGCGCGCCTCCCACTTTTTTAAAAAAAAAAATGCATTTCGTTTTAATAAAAGAAAATAGTTATTTTAAAATGCATTTTCTTTTTCTTGTTTAAAGAAAGTATAGTTTTAAAATGGGTTTTCCCTTTTATGTATTTTCTTTCCCATTCAAAAAAAAAGGAGGGATCATAATATGTTGAATATTCTTGTAATATTAGTGTTAGTTAGTTCTTAATTTTGATTAAGGAGGCATTAAACTTGGCAAATGTTAGTTGGTAGTGATTAACCTTATAATGGAGTTATAGGCTAATTGTTTCAACTTCATTTTGTGATTTACGCCTTCTTTCTAATTAAGTTCTTCAAATGTGAATTTTCGCAATGGAACTTTGTTGTTTATTTTCCTATTGAACTTGGATTAATGAATCTAGATCTTACTTGCTAGCTGATTAAGGGAGTTGGCTAATTGATGTAGTATTGTTTAAAAATAATAGAGAATAATATGTTATTGGAAAGCGTTGGAATACGATGTAAACCCTACTTAATGATGTTTTGCCGGAGATTTAATAGCTTATTTTAGTTGATTAATGGTTGTCTGAGATTTATCAATATGAATTAGTTAAAACTCTTCATGGCTCAATTTGCCTGTTCAATGCTTGAAACTTAGGAGTTAGAAAACCAAGAACAACTTATCCCCAGTTGAGGTAGATAACTGTAACCTGATTTGGATCTTGTAGGAACTTGATCGCCTTGTAATGTTTAAATCAATTTGAGGAAATATTGTCTTACCTGATTATTGCCTTGCGAGTGTAATTGTTGTATTCGCCCTTAATTATGAAATGGCATGTTTGCTTTGTTTAAATAGGACCCTGTCGTATGCATGATTTGGTGTTCCCGTTTCAGTCCTCGAATTTTGAGTTGACTATGGTATTGTGATGTTGTCTTAGATGGTCATATTCGCTTGTGAGAGTCAAATGATAATTCGTGGTTAACCTTAGTTGTCAGGTCTCTAGTTAGAGTACCGTCAGTAAGTGATTACCCTTGAGTCGGGTTTGACCAAATGATTGTTTCTCTCTTCTTGAACTCCGTTCGTCTGACCATGTGTATTCCTTGGTTTGAGTTCGTCTGAGTTAGTCTAGTGTCGTATGGGAAAGTGGCTTTCGATTGGGGGCCGCGCCCAAAGTGGCTGCTGGGTAACCCGTCGGAAGTGAGTCTAATAAGTGATAACTTAAGTAGATTAGAATATAATTTATAAGTAAGATAATTGTGCCTCACACATGAGACGAGTGCTATCATAGATTCGACATGCTGTGAGAAGGCCTGAAATGGCAAACTGCTATCCTTGTCTTCACGAGAGGATGTGTGGGTCCACATGAGGCTTGGATGGGCCGGAAGTTCGGATTAGGTTGCCAGGGTTACCAGTGTATGGATCGGGACCTATGAAGACTTGCCATGGTATCCATACCAGGTTGTGTGATGACACTTGTCCCTACGTTCGCTAGTGTGTTGTCGTTTTGTCCTATTTTGAGTACCTTTGTGAGTCGTCCTTTGTCGCTGCCCTTGTGAGTGTCGGTTTCATGTTAGACCTTGGGTGGTGATGGTTCAGTTTTATGGATGCTCTCATGGACTCTTATGTTATTAGCTTTGATTATGTTCAGCTGGATCCTGTTCCTTGTAAGGATCGTTTATGTATTTATTGACCGGTGTGGTCGTTTGTATATTGCTTATGTATCGCCTTGATGGCTGGATAGTATGGTGTAACCTCTTGTACTCTTAACTTTATTAATTATCAGAGGGGTCTTGCAGTTGCGCAGACCCGGAGATGTAGCCCTTTAGGGGTGAACTCCGAGATCATTATGGTGTTATGTGGTGTATTCTCTCATGTTTCCTTTATTCAGCTTTATCATGTATGATTAGCTTATGTTAGTATGGTTAAGTGGATAATTGAAATTAACTTTAAATGCTTATATTCAGTTCTATCTTGAATGCCATGTTGATCGAATGCTTAAGTGGTATAGATGAGAGTTATCGTTGATGCTAGTATGTAATCATCTTTTAAATGCAATATTGGGATATGAAAGGATGTATCTTAGAGTAATGAATTATTCTCAGTTGTTGTTAAGGAATTTAAATATGCTTGGAGTGATCTCTTATGTTATGATGAAATCCTAGTGTATTAGATGTTAGATGTATGGTTTGTAATTTTAAATTGAAAAGCTTGAATGAGGTTGATGAATGGATCTTAATGGATGAATCTTTGTTGTGATTTATATTTCCGTCCTTTGAAAGAAATTATCCTGATTATGAATTATCTCGTTATTAAGATATTCAGCTCTTGGATTAATTGTGTGAGTTAAGTGTATTGTGAAATTTAAGTAATCTCGTTGGGAAACTCTTTAGGTGTTAGTTGATGAAGTCTTCCGCTACGTAATCTGAATCTTTGATATCTTGTTGCATCTTATGTGTTGTAACTTTCTTTAAAAAAAAAAATTGCACTGTATTCTTGTGTTATTTTGGCTTATCCCTTCGGGGTTTCCTGGCGGGGCATTACAAAATATTATTATATTATGATCATTTGGAAATATCATAAAGGAATATTACATATTAATATAGTAATGATATTATTAATAAAAAAGCAATAATATCTGTAATATCTCTACATCTAAATGTTAATCTACTAAATTAATTTAATGTGCAAATATTAAATAAATTAATCTTAATCATGAAATAAACTAAACCATCCCACTAAGAAAGATTCAATCATAATCAACATTTGATTAAACAAATTATGTAAGACATCGATTGGAGTCAAATTGACTAAGCCATATGAAGATCCTTAGAACATCAACAGCCTTCTGTTTCCACAATCGCTAATCAAGAGGAATCGTATATCAGAGACAACACCGATGTTTCCATAAAAGCAATGGATTACATCAAGAGAGTATAATTAACAAACAACAATCTGTATATATTGAAGCCTCCATGAGCATTTATATCAAACATGAAGCAAAATAGACATTAATGTCATCATTATCGCCGCCCAAAAGAAGTGTATCAAATGTTGTTAATTAATAAATTAGTTATCCACATAAGGTGTGATTACCATGAAATTCAAATAGTCAAGTGGTGCGACTTGTAGATAAGAGTAATTTAATTAATGAAGAGGTGACTCACGAAAAGGTTAATATGATGAGATGTCTCCCTTCGTAAAGAAACTGGAAGCTATAAAAAAAATATTAAATGAGAATTGAAAGGGGGGGGGAGGATATATGATGGGATAGTCGTCGATCAGATGAGAACTATTAAGTTACAGGCAGTAACATCCTTGTTTGGTGGTATGCATGGGAACATGCTTAATACGTAAGCTTAATATATAGAGTCTGATGATGTTTTATGCAGAATTTAAGGGTAACATTAATATAAACTACAATACGTATGACAACCACTCCTTAATTCCATATATAGTGGCAGACCAGATCTGATGCATGTCAGATCTGTCTGTCCTCACAATTATTAAATATAAGTAATGTTGTTAGGAAGTGATGGTACTGATAATTAATATAATGGGAATTAATAAATAGGTAACTAATAAATAATTAAATGATCTATAATGTAATATAATTATTTTATTTGTTTATTTATGTTCAAATCAATATATATATATATATATATATATATATATATACATACACATATGTATATATATACATACACATATGTATACATACACATATGTATATATATACATACACATATGTGTATATACACATATGTATATGTATATACACATATGTATATGTATATACACATATGTATACATATATATATATGTGTGTGTGTGTGTGTATGTATACATATATACATATACATATGTGTATATGTATATATGTATACGTATATATGTATACATATGTATATATGTATACGTATATATGTATACGTATATATGTATACATATGTATATATACAGATGTGTACACACACACACAGATATATATATATATATATATATATATATATATATATATATAACAATGATGTAATATCAATAAGATGATATATGTATATACATACACATATACTAATACATATATATACATATCCATATATATAAATGTATACATAATGTCTTTAATCAGATAAATAACAATATTAGATCGTAATTCAGAAAAGCTCATAGGATAATAGGTAAGGAGAATATGTTCACATGTATAATCCATGTTACTGTTGTCTAAACCTAAGAGGGGACATTACAAATAACTAACTGGTTTGTGCGAATATGTCATTTTTTAACGACCGACGTTCATACAAACCCTGGCCGATGCAAAAAAATAAAAAAAATCACAATTAACAATCTCATATAAATAGAAATGTTTTATTTCATTTTTTCAAACACAAATTATCAAAGTATTTCACATTTTTTTATGAAAGAAGACATTTAAAGGTTATGTTTAGGGCAAAAATTTGAAGATCATTTTATGGGCAACAATTTCATGTCATTTGAAGATATTTGAAGGTTTTGAAGGTCATTTTAAAGGCATGGGGAACAGGAGGACAAGGCAAAATAAAACTTCAAGGAAGTATTCAGCCAACATGGAACAAAGATATCGAGAAATGAGAATGCAAAGATATTATGCACGTATGTATCTTTACTTAATTTCTAATTACTTTTACATGTATTACCTACCGAAAATTATGTTTATTTGATTAGTTAAATATTTTTATGTAATAATTTTTGAAAATATTTTAAATAATTTTAATTTAATTTGTAGTCACACAAATCTGTCCAGCTTAACTAAATAAATAATTGCTATTTATTTGATTAAAAATCCACTAGCCATCAGTTAATTAAATTAACATTTAATTAATTCATCTTGAAACATTCTCCTATTAATTAAATAAATTATTCAAATTATTTTAATTAATTCATTAAACCAAATTCAAATCAATTAAATAAATAAAATCTATTTATTTAATTAAAACCCCCCCTTTTCCTCTTTTAAATAAATTTAACATTTATGTAAATCATTTATCCCCCCCACTTGCATTTTCCTACAAATGCAACTTGCACACATTTATTGAAATAAATTAATTTTATTTTAATTAAAATCATATTTTCCCTCACCCACCAAACCCACTTGCAAATTTAATCCCCTTCTAGATTCTTCTAAACCCTTCCTAATTAGCCTAATCCATCCCCTAATTATTGTCACATTCCTAAGCAACTTTAAGTCACTTCTCAAAGACTCCAAAGTCTTTGAAAAGCATTAAATGTTTTATGTGTTCAACAATTTAACCTCCAAAGTCTTCCAAAACCACTAATGGCTCTTACATGACCATTAATGGCTCTTAAATAACCATTCATGGTTATTTCAACTTGCACTCATGGGTCTCCTCAAGCATTTATTGTTTTGACCATGTTTATCCCTTTTGTTTTTGCACAAGAGTTTATCCATTGGATAAAAGCTTTATTCTTTGAATAAAGAGTTTATTCATTCAACTAACCTTAAACTTAACTCCTAAGGTCATGTCAAGCATTTAATGTTTATTCCCTCTCCTCTTAGCCTATCTCACATTGACACTTGTCATCCTGGGATTGGGTTGAAAGCCCTCACATGGATTTAAAATCATTCAATCCTGACCCTTGTTGAGATTGCTCAATCTCAACCATCCATTGCTCCATTTTTCCTATAAATAGAGCCCATTTCTTCATAATCCAAATCCTGAAAACTTGTATGCATTTAATCTATAGGCATTTTGAGAGAGCATTTTAGCATAATCAACTAATAATATTGTCATTTTGGTTAAAATAAATCATTTTAATATCAATAGCATAGTGTTAGCTTTTTATTCATATTTAGAGCAAATACTTCAATCTCAAACCTCCATAAGCATCCATAGTGCAAAAAGCTGCTGAGAGCTACACTATTTTGGAACTTGGAGAGGAGAGGAACAAAGGAGAAGAAACTAAGAGCATGTTAGGAGGCATTTGGAGATGCCTCATCATATTTACCTTCTTAGTTAGTTATTATGTCATGCTTTTGGTATCTCTTTTGATATGCTTGTGTAGGAAAGTATTTTGTTTGTGATTTCTGACACTAACAGTTTGTCTTTTCTTCTTGTTTGTGTCTTGATATCATTGACTAACCTTCCCTTTTTGTAGAGCATCATTTGGTGAACCTGACATGAATCTAAACACCTAAACAAACAATTTTTTTTGACAACTAACATGTTTGAATGTTGAACTTGACACACAGGTTGCGCTTTAGCGCTATTTCTCACATTGTAGTGCTATTGCAACTTGTTGTTCTAGCGCTATTGTACCAAGTTTAACGCTATTGACATTGTTTGAGCGCTTTTGACTCTATTTTGGCGCTATTGAGCATGTTTGAGCACTTTTGCCTTCTCTGTCATTTTCTTCTTTTAGCGCGTTTGTGTTAAATAGCGCTTTTGTTTAAACACAGAGTAGCGCTATTGTAACAGAATGTTGTAAAAATGACCCTGTAACCGAAAAAAGAAAAATTCTTAGGCTTGTGGAAGTCCACCATAGGATCGATTTTTACTAACTATTTGTCTCTTGTGCAGGTCTAAAAACCAACCTCTTTAAAATCAAAAATTTCCTTTTGGTTTTTTAAAATTGAACAACACAAAATTTGCTTTCTTACAAGCTTAGGATCAAAATTTGTGTTTGGTGCTCTAAAATCGAACAAAACAACTTTTGTTTATTGCAAGTTTAGGCTTAACTTTTCATTTGGTGCTTAAAATCAACAAAAACAAATCCATTTCTAGCATCAAACTTAAGCAAAAATTTACAAGCCACACTTCAAATTTTGGTGCAATTAAAACTTATAATCCACTTGTTTCAAATTTTTTGCAAAGCGATTTTTTCCTTCATACGTGCTTCAAATTAAGTTGACCAGGATTTTCAAAGTTCTAGTTTACTTAAAATTTTACATTTGGGATTAAAAAGAACACCATGATTGTTGGAGCAACATCTCCAAATAGTTAGAACACATTGCGATGGCAAGTTAAAAAGAACAAGTGTTTTTCGTGCTTGGCACGCTTGTGCAAAAAATTGGTTGAGTGGTCCTACTTCTAACACACACTATCCTCTCTCTTGGTTTTCGTGGTCCTAGGTGCAAGAGAAAAGTGTTAGTAACACTCAAAAATTTTATCTTTTTAAGAGAGGCTTGCCAAGAGACACATCACTCTTGGGAACGACCTCGCATGGTAAAACCTTCGAGCCGCTATAGAAATCAGGTGAAAGCAAAAGTTGTAGCCTTGGGTATAGTTGTTCCTACAGTGTAACTTGCCGAAAGGACAAATGGGCCCACCACAAGTTACAAGGCTCTTAAGTGAGTCACTGCAGAATGAACTTATGTCCAAAGACATTAAAAATGACTAAACACCTTTAAGTAGTAGCCCACCCGTTCTATTGATTGAGAATATTTGAGATATAATTCAGTGCAAGAGCATAGATGGTTTTGCTCCCAAGATACTCACCATACATATTTCCTTGAGTAGAAACATAGCTTTTTGAAAAGTCACTTGTGGCTTGATAAAAGTGGTGAAACCCCCATCATAGGGATCATCTATTTGTTATACTCGTGCAAGACTTAGTATATCACATCCTTACCTGCCACAACGGGATTCATAAAGTATGTAGTACCAAAGTCAAAGAAATATCAAGATGTGGGCTGAATTTATCACAACTGGCCATTTGACCTTAGGGATACAAAGTGTTTGAGGTGTCTTCGTTTTAGTCAAGACCAAGTACAAATTGAGCCGACTTCAAGCTTTGGAAAGAAAAGCACGTAAAATACACTTAAAGGAAAGGGTTATAAAAAGTCCAAAGATTGGGTTGATCTAGACCCATACTCATTTGTGCCTTTTTAAGGCAACATTCTTGTGTTTGTGTGCTTGCTTTGTTTTCTTGTCAAAGAAGAATCAAAAAATCAATTCCAAAACAAGTATTTATCCAACCAAACATCTTTCAAACAACCAAAAATATCAAAAACAAAGTGCAAACAACAAAGTATCAAACTTTATGACCATTCTTCACATCTTGTGAAAGAAGAATCGTCATCAGAACATCAACTTGAAAAGAAGACCATTGAGCTCAAAGGCTTTGATCAAAAGGAGGAAATTCTTCTATCTCAATAGACAAATCTTTGTCTCTCACGGAGTTTTTCTACGTCACATGCGTCTCTACCTTCAAGGCAAAATAAACAAATTTGATTTAGACTCATTAAACCGTAGAGCTTTCATGCAAAGCACAAAAACTGAGGCAAGATCAATCCCAACTTCTTCCCAAACGTTTGTATCACATACAACATAACTCGATAAACGCCACCAACGCCCGAAAGGGAAGAGGTAGAATTTGTTCCATTTGTGACACAAAGCTTTTATTGAAGTTAAACATTTCATCCATCTACTCATTCATACATCATCACACATCATCATCAATCCATTCCAAACTCTCAAAACATTAAGAGATTCTTGTCCTAAGTTCTCTTTTTAGATATTGCTTGAATCAAACGCATCACATCACTTTTTAGATTGTTTCTACATCGAGGATAAAGCTCATCCTAAGAGACACATCTACGCAGGTTAAAACTAGTTCATGAGTGAATCCTCTCATTACTAGGTAGTTAAATCTGTAACACATTTCAGATTTATCTACACCTTATCACATCAAACCTTATCAAACAAACAAGCAATTCAAAGAACGAATTTCTGTTACATCTACCTTTAAAGTGCTAGAGATCCACATGCAACACAATTCATCAACCATCAATCTCTCATTTCATCAACAACTCATCATCATTTTTGCTCAACTTCAACAAAAACTTGTAAACAAAATGGCTCACACCCGATCACACTCAAGGCAACGAGAACCAGAAATTAAAGAAGAAGAGGAGGAAAACATCAATGAATTTCAAGAAGCACTTGGAGGAAATGCAAATGACGAAAACCCAAGTACTCCTACTCCTGCAACAATAGAAAGGGCCCAGCATAACCCTCTCTTTAACAGACTTTTTGATGAAATACTTAGGAGCAATGTAGATGCTCACTTTTTAAAGCTCGCTCAAGAAGGAGCCAAACTCCCCTCTGACTTTGATCTTACCCAATTAAGACAAGCATCAGAACGGCAAAGTCGCCATGAAGAAGAAAGAGGTAGAGATCCCATCAGATATAACATTCCTCGAGGTAACCCACCACCTCCTTCTCCAAATGAAATGGAGATGTTGCGGCAACAAGTCGAAAATCTCGCCCAACAACTTCATAGTGGTGTAAAGACTAACCAATTCTCACTCAATGACATCTATCCCTATCCCTTTTATAGGAATCTTTATATGCCACCCTTTCCACGAGGATTCAAAATGCCCAAGTTTGAAAAGTATTGAGGAAAAGGAAATCCTCGCGATCATGTCAGAGAATTCCATTCACCATGCCTCGAAGTGGCATACGAGGATACATACCTAATGTGCCTTTTTCCCCAAAGCTTGGGAGGAACAACCACATCATGGTTTTCTTGATTACTAGGTGGCATTAGGACATTTGAGGAACTTCTGGAGAAGTTCCTAGCACATTACTCACATAACATTGAACGCAACATCACCATGGCTGATCTATGCAACACTAAACAAAAACCAGGTGAACTATTCTCAGTATTCCTGCAACGATGGCGTCAAATGTCTAGCAGGCATTCTCTTCAATTACCTGAATGAGAACTAGTGGAAATATTCATTTCCAACTTAAACGAAGAAATGGAATTTCACCTGGATGTCAAAGACATAGACTCTTTTAATGACATGATCACCAAAGGTTCGAAATGTGAGCGTGCCCTCATCAATAAAGGACTTATCAAAATCTATAATGAACCAAAGGATGGTCCTCACCCATGCTTCAATAGTGATAAATCAAGCTTCTGGAATAAAAACAAGAATATCGTCAACGACGGGGTTGTGGATGCCAGAACTATCAAAAGTGCACAACCTGTGGTTTGGTTTGCAGGACAGAATCCTCCACCTTAGACTAACACAATTGTTCCTTCAAATCAAGGTCACATCACATCTCATGACGAACCCAGACCTCGTCAACAAAAACAAAAATGAACATACACTCCCTTAGGGGAACCAATCGAGACAGTGTTGCGACAATTGGTTTCTCAAAATTTGGTAACTCTACCTAAAAAATCAAACTATGAGCCTCGGGTCAAACCTGCATGGTGGAGAGATACTGAACACTGTGATTTCCATCAAAGGAGAAGACACAAGACAAGTAATTGTCACAGATTAAAAGATGTTATTCAGGATCTTATTGACCGAGGTGAAATTGAAATTGAAGGACGTGACCCAAAAACAACAAACAATGATCATCTGATGTTCAAAAATCCACTTCCATCATAAGATCAAAGGGGTCCTTCCACTTCTAGGAGAGGCACTAATACCACTGATTATACACAGGCTGCGTATAATTATACTATAAATCACCTGTATGATGCCAGTGAACAAATTGCAACTATAACCATCAAGAATCCCAACTCCAATTGCAATGTTGTTACATGTCGCGGCAAGGTTACCATAAAGGCAGCTCCACAAGGCACCACCTCCATACCAAAGTAATACAATCTTGTGGAACAATTAGACAAAACGCTTGCGCTTATATATATTTTAGAGCTATTGCGCTTATCACCATCTCATAAAACAATCTTGGATCAAGCTCTCCAAGAAGTGTCAGTCCCTGCTAACCTAAATACAGACCAATTTCAAGCCATGGTTGGAAATCTAAGTCATCACCTTGTCTCACTTTTTCCGAAATTGACAACTCTTCCTTCCAGCAACCTCATAACGCTTCGCTACACATTGAAGGCTTTATCAACCAACATAGGATCAAGCGAGTCTTGATCGATAATGGAGCAGGCCTGAATATTTGTACACTGCAGTTGGTCACAGCATTGGGATATGATATTGAATCTGTGGATCCTTGCAAGAAGATCACAATTAAGGCCTATGATGATGCAGAGCGTTCCTCCAAAGGAGTGGTGGTACTACCAATCCGAGTGGGCCCTGTGGTAAAACACATCATTTGTCAAGTTCTGGACCTTCATCTACCATACAATCTATTGTTAGGAAGACCTTGGATACATGCCATGCAAGCCGTTCCATCTACCTACCATCAATGTATCAAATTTCCACATAACGGCGTAGAAATTACAATCCTGAGCGATGCAAATCCCTTTACATATTGTTAAAATATCAGCCATCAACCAGAGATTACCATTCCTAATAATAGAGAAGCCATTTCCTCCACATCATATATAAGTCCAGCCTCTCTTGCCAGTTCGAGTACCACTATACCCAAGCAAGAGAAGATTAAGATGAAAATAGCAGAGGAAGGTCCTGGGGAATATAATTTGAGTCAACTCTTTTGTGTGGGACAAATGCCCACTTCTCCTAGAACATATGGCAAACTGCAGTAGTTACTCTAGCAACCACTGATCACGCCAGCATGTGCTTTGATGCCTTTCATCATTGGAAAGAGTCAAGAAGAAGAAACCCAAGATGAGGACTTAGCGGAATGGATCTATAAAGATCCTATCACCACTGATATACCACAAGCTACACTTCCCACGGATCAATATGGTAAAGGCCTTCTCATTATGCAAAGAATGGGGTATGATGGTCAGAGCACTTTGGGATCTTGCAAACAAGGAAGACATGAACCTCTGCTATCGAAATTAAAGCCCAAAGGTAATACAGGCCTAGGCTTTGAAAATGAGATCTTTCCTAAGCTCTGATTCAAAGGAAAACCCAACAAACCACTATATCAGCCTATTACAAAGAGGACACCTTTCATTATCAAAGCAATATCAAACACCATCACAACTGCCCCACCGAGGCTCAAAATCCCAACACAACCATCTATAATGTCAGTCATCCCACCAATCAAACCAGTGATCCCATCAGCAGAAGCAATACCATCAATAACACCATTAGCAGCAGCAACTATATCCAAGCCCGCAGCAACATCTACAACACCAGCAGTTCCAGCAGAAGCAACCGATTCAACACTACCGATACTCCCCGTATTAGATTCATTGATCCCCATCATCCTTCCTGCAGCATCGATCACTTCATCTACGAAGGTACATCAACTGATCACACCCGCAGTGTTTAACACAACGGACATCCCAGTATGGTATAGTAATCAGATGCTGGAAAGTGATTCAGAGACCGACTCACATGAATGGGAATTTGATTCCATACGGCTTAACACTTCAGATGAGGAAGACACATCACTACCTCCACCTCGCAAAGACATCCCTATTCACGAAGAAGCATAGATAAAGACCTCTTGGGTTCCTGAGCTAGAAACTTCTTCCACAGACCCTACGTCTCATCCTACGCCTGATTCTGACAGGGAAAGTACCATCAATGACCTTCACCATAAAATCTTAACCCTCACTGATACATCTAATGAACTTAACCTAATCGATGAAGTAATGCCCATTATCCATCCTAAACTCATCGAATGGAACCAACCAAATCCCCCATGTCTTGACCTCTTCCAAAATGATGAGGCCATCATTGACTTTTTGGAATTAAGGGATAACCTGCCAAGCGGGGATCACAAAGTTGGATTCGCCATAGAACTTAATAGCGCAGCATACTTCGGGGCAGATGCCAAACCTTTCAGCTGCAAAAATATAACAATAAAACATGGATCTTCCAGTGAAAACCACATCGTGGCACTATTTGATTCAACAAAAGTAAAAAGAAAGAGCGTATCCAACGGTGAAAACCTCTTTGAGGCGCCTGAGGATGAAAGGTTTGACATCCTTCCCTACAGTACACAACAAGAACGATCAACGATTCTCATTGAAGAAACAAAAGAATACAATGTGGGGACTCCTGAAACTCCTCACCTCATTCATCTGGCATCTCTTCTAACTCCAGAGGAACAACCTAAGTTTGTTGAATTCTTCCAGAAGCACTAGATTAACTTCGCATGGTCATATGCAGACATGCCTAGGCTTGATCCTGATTTAGTCATGCATCACCTCACAGTAGCAGAAGGAGCCAAGCTTGTCAAGCAGAAGCTTCGCAAGATGCATCCTCAGATTGCAGTACTAGTCAAAACAGAACTCAAGAAACTCCTAGATGTTGGTTTCATTAGACCAATTGATTATGCAGATTGGATATCCAACATTGTGCCTGTCGGCAAACCAAAAGGGGGCATCCACATTTGTACTGACTTCAGAGATCTGAATAAGGCATGTCCTAAGGATGACTTCCCCCTACCAAACATCAACATCATAGTGGACCTAACGGCAGGACATGCCATGCTTTCACTCATGGATGGATTTTCACGATACAGTCAGATAAAGATCGCACCAAAGGATCAACATAAGACAACCTTCACATGTCCATGGGGCACATATTGCTAGAATGTAATGCCTTTCGGCCTAAAGAATGCAGGAGCGACCTATCAACGAGCAATGACCACCATCTTCCATGACATGATGCATACTATGATGGAAGATTATGTTGATGACTTACTAGCAAAATCACTCACTAGAGAAGGTCATCTCGACATATTAGATAAAATATTTGATAGACTGGAACAATACCATGTTTGACTCAACCCAAAGACATGTGTCTTTGGAGTAACCTCCGGGAAGCTTGTAGGATACATTGTCTCAAGCAAAGGTATTGAGGTCAACCCAGCAAAGGTAAAAGCAATCATGGACATGCCACCACCAAAGAATATCAGTCAGCTAGGAACATTACAAGGACGACTCCAATCCATATGAAGATTCATTGCACAATTGGCAGATAAATGTCATCCTTTTACACACCTGTTACACAAGAACATTCGCTTTCAGTGGGATGCCAGATGCCAGCAAGCATTCCAAATGCTCAAAGACTACCTCATGAATACACCATTACCGATCCCACCAAATCCAAGTAGACCTTCGTTACTCTATATATCAGCAACAAGTACAGCATTGGGTGTACTATTGGCACAACATAATGCAGAAGGGAAAGAGTGCACTGTTTACTACATCTCTCGTACACTGGTTGGCTATGAACTCAATTACACACCTATTGAGCGAGCTTGCCTAGCAGTGATCTTGGTAGCCACTAAACTGAGGCACTATCTGTTAACACACAAGGTACAACTCATTTCAAAGATTGATCCACTCAAGTATTTACTCAGAAAAGCAACATTGACAGGCCGCTTGGTCAAATGGGTGATGATTCTAAGTGAATTTGACATCGAGTATGTTGACCGTAAAGCTATCAAAGGTCAAGTTATTGCAGATCAATTGGTCGAAGCACCACTCATAGGCGATCATCCTCTCATTTCCAATTTTCTGAATGAAGAGATATTCATGATCACAATAGCACAACCATGGAAACTATACTTTGATGGTTCATACA
The DNA here is from genome assembly GCF_030272615.1 of Cryptomeria japonica. Classification (NCBI taxonomy): domain Eukaryota; kingdom Viridiplantae; phylum Streptophyta; class Pinopsida; order Cupressales; family Cupressaceae; genus Cryptomeria; species Cryptomeria japonica. The sequence continues at coordinate 519,791,130 of NC_081413.1, forward strand.
GTAGGCATGGCTCGGGGGTAGGCATTCTATTTATCACACCTCAAGATGACAGCATCCTGAAGTCTTACAGGCTCACATTTCCATGCACAAACAACATAGCAGAGTATGAGGCCTTGATCACAGGACTCAGGCTAGCCGTACAATGGAAATTACAAGAACTACAAGTATATGATGACTCACAACTGGTCATTTGACAAGCAACTAATGAATATCAAACCAAGGATGACAAACTCATGCCGTACAAGCAAATGGTGGATAGTCTAAAGGCATCATTTACTACAATTAACTTTGAGCAGATACCCAGAGATCATAATCGAGCTGTTGACGCTATGGCTACCATCGCATCTCTCCTAGATCTTCCGCAGAATTCAACATGCTACGAGTTCTTGGTAGAACAGCTTTGGATCCCCGCTTATGATATCCCCGAATCTGAGATGATATGTCACCTTGTCAGTTCTAAATCCCCATGGTACGGTGAGTTCTACACCTATCTCCGCGATCACACCCTTCCTCCTAACCAATCGAATAACCAACGTAAAACCTTCATTTGCCAAACTACTCAATATACCATTATTGCCGAAACCCTATACTGACGCAGTCTTGATGGTACTCTCCTTCGATGTCTGGAATAAGATGATATAACAAAGGCCTTGGAAGAGGTACATGAAGGAATTTGTGGAACTCATGCAAGCGGTCCGTCACTAGCCAAGAAACTCCTACGCAATGGATACTATTGGCCATCTATGGAAAAAGACTCCTACTACTTTTTCAGGAAGTGCAAGAAATGCCAAATTCATGGAGACCTAATACATGCACCGACACAGGAATTGCAACCAATCACGACACTGTGGCCTTTTTGTCAATGGGGCCTTGACCTTGTGGGTAAAATCCATCCATCTTCATCCAATGGCCATAAATTCATTATTATCGCCACCGAATATTTCACAAAGTGGATCGAAGTTGTTCCACTTACCCAAGTTACCAGCAAGCAAATCGCCTCATTCATCCTCAATTACATCATCTGCCAGTATGGTGTACCCATGTCCATCATCACAGATAACGGTCTTCCTTTCAAAAATCAAGATGTCTGTGAATTCTGTGAGAAATTTCACATCCAACACCGCTTTTCCACTCCCTATTACCCACAAGGCAATGGTCAAGCCGAAGCGTCAAACAAAAACATATTAAGGATCCTAAAGAAGATAGTCAATGATGCCTGTCATGATTGGCACATTCAATTGAATCCAACACTATGGGCATATCGAACTAGCATTTGAACCCCTACAGGTGCAACTCCATACTCATTGGTCTATGGTGCAGAAGCTATTCTACCTATTGAGGTTGAGATACCATCACTACGGGTTTCCTTGCACAATCTCATCAATGATGAAGCATATAGAGTATCTCATCTTCAGGACCTAGAGCTACTTGATGAGAAGTGACAAGTTGCATACAATCACCTCAAGGCCTATCAGCAGCGCATGAGCAGAAGTTATAATGATCGAGTTAGGCCTCGTACATTTGAGGTAGGTGATCTTGTTCTTCGAGAAAAACCTTGTAACCAGCCCAACCGAGAACATCAAGGAAAGTTTGAATCAAATTGGTTGGGTCCATATGTTGTCACTGCTATATTTGGGTCCAGGGCATATCAATTGGCTACGTCAGAAGGAAAACCACTAGCAGATCTGATCAACAGCATGCACCTCAAACGGTTTTATACCTAAAACGTTGTACAGAGCATCAGGCTCCCATATATACTGGAAAAAATACCAAAAACATTCAGATAAAATGTCCTGAAGAAAATACCAAAACATCAAAAATAGTAAAGAAAAATCATGCATCCAAATGGTGAACAACCACTCCGGTGGCACCTTGGGTAAGTGCGATGGTGAAAACCTGGCAAACAGGCGCCACTTGTAGAAGGCTATGGCTCCATTGTCTTTTAGACTTGTTGCGATCACATCTACTTCATATACACATCCATCCGTCCAAAACCATGGCTTGTTATAAATCTACAATTAAGAAAGTACTGCATGCGTCTTGCATCCTGCTTTTTCATAGCTCTGACTAAACTGGAGGCAATGCCCTTAACCTATTGATGGAGGTGGATTCTACATTGTTTTGTAATTCATTGAGTTCTTCATTCAAAACTATCTCACAAAATCCAAAAACATTCAAAACAATCATCAAAATACCAAAAACATTGAAAAACAACCATCAAAATCCAAAAACATCGGAAAACATCGAAAATCAATCAAAAACATGGCAACACATTGTACATACTCATCCAAGCAAATACCAAACAAGCATTGAAAAATACTCGCACGATGATCACTTCTCAAAATTGACCAAAACAATCGACATCAACAATCAAACTGTCTTCAAAAAGGATGCATCCTTCCTTACCAAAACAAAGACAAAATGACATTTTCTTTGACGAGAAAATTGTGTTAAGCTATCAAATACCTGGTTGATTTGTGAGTAATTCATTCATTTATATGTATCAAGTTCCTACAACATTGTTTGTGTATCTTCGGTGCATTATTCCGATGAAGTAATGGGGCATGTCCTAATGGTGTCTACGTGGGAAGTTCACTAAGCTACGTTATCATAGGCAAAATGCAATCATAGATCACTACGGCTTGCTGACTACAGCGTATACCTCGACCATATGAGCATGAACCATTACCAAGGATCCATATTCTTTATTCTTTATGTGCATACTATTTGCTTACAAGAACAATGCTCCTTCTTTGGTTCCTCCTCATCCAATTGGATAAAGGTTTTGTTTCTTATTAAGGTATGAACTTGTCTCAGGATATGATCAATTCAAGATCAAGGAGGATGATCCAAGCCATGCATGAACAGAGATGATCCTTGTCTGTTCCGCAAGCAATACTCTAGTCGACTTGACCCTTATGTCAAGTCGTTTGTATTAACTTGCTATATCATAATTCATGTAAGAAATACTCAGGTCATCTTGAATCATTATGTCAAGATGCTTGTATTCTCTTCCAACATTTTAAAGCTCAATGATGAAAATAGAGCACTATGGATCGTCATTTCATCCCATCTGTTTATATATTGCATTCTGTTGCATATCACCCATCCATTCATTCATTCATATGTATGATTTATATGCAAATATGAACAAGGTTCATATGAACAGTTATGTGAAAATTGAGCTGGTCTTGGATACAATCACGACTGAGTACTCTGATACATCATCAATGCATCATGCAAAGTCTAAAAAACCTTGCATTCATCATGATCATACCATCATTACATTTAAGTTGCATTTTGCATTAAGTACATTCATATCATTTTTAATTAAATTGCATATAGTTCATTTAGTTTATTGACATTAATCTTCATTAAATCATTTGCATCATTGCATAATCATGATGATTAGATTTATATAATCAAATTGTCCTTGATTGTATTAACCATTTACTATGCATTCATCTAAGTGTCAATTATCAATTATCATTTTATCATCCTTTATCATCCTTTATCATTTATCATTGCATACAGTCATTTATCTATTCATTTGTTAAAAGGTGCATTCATTCATCCATTATTAAGTGTCTTATTATGCTCATTTTAGGATTCATTTACATTGCATTCATTATCCTTTTTAATTGCATTAAGGTGCAATTATTAAAACCATAAGTTGCATTATCATCACATTATCATTTTTACTTAACCATGTTGAGGCATTTAGAATCATAAAACCCATTTGTTTCCAAACATTGGTTCATACCATTTTATATATCCATTATACATGTGCATTCATTTAGACATTATCATATAAACATTTGTACTTTACATTTTGTTTATCCATATTACATTCATCTAAAATATCTAGATGCATAAACATACATAAAATCATTCATTCAAACATTGCATTAACATAATGGCATATCATTATCTCATCATTATATCAAAATAGGAAACACCAAAATCCTGTTCATAACTCATCATAAGCATACAACATCATCATGGCATTACATACATAAAGCATTACATCAAAACAAAACGTGCACACATGTATAAACCTGCATTCATATGTCAGTATCCAACATCATAAATCATCGTAAAAGAATGCATATAGGAATCATCTCATAAATGCATACATATACACGTATCCATCTAAGTAATAAACTCATACAATCACCATCCTGCATAGCATCCATACATATCAAATGCATATCATCAAAATATGAGATCTCCTCATATATATCATCTCATGTATCAGAGTACAATGAAATCTACAAAATCAGCTACCAAGAGCCATCCAAGATATAGTCCAAAAATAAAATACATATATGCAAAATGCTCTCACAGATGTCACTCTGACCAGATGTTGTACTACCATCGCCACCTGCTCCCCCACTGGTCCCCGCACCATCTGATCTGTCTCTCCGTGGAGGCCCCATCAATACCCCACTAGCTCCTGCACCCCCTGATCTATCTCTCCGTAGAGGACACATCACTCCCCCACTACTCTGCATCCTCTACGACTGCTCTGACCTGGTATGTCGCATTTGTGTATAGCTTAGTGCTCGTTGACTAGCTGGCACCACCTACTCATATAATCCCTGCCAATACTCTATCTCAGTCTGTGCCCGTCCAAACTATCTCATCACCTCCCCAGTAGGACCCTGTGCTCCTACTCCAACCCAGACTCTCTCCTATAGCTCCACTAATCTCTCCACTGCACTATCCCTCTCCCGCAGCACTACAGTCAGCTTCGCCTCTCATGCAAATAGCTGCAACCTCCGCCTCCAAATCCTCCACCCGTGTCTCAGATGCCTCAAGTCGAGACTGCAAATGTACTATCAATCGCTCCCGCACATCTCCACCTGATCCCTCTCCTGTCTCCATGGCTGCCTCACCAGTATATCCCTCTCCAGTGGCTCCCTCCCCTCTCTCCAACAGTAACTCCCTCTCCATCCCTCTCCCACCTAATCTAACTCCTCCCTGCATCAATAGTCCCTACGATATCCGCAGTGGCAATCCGCCTCTCCCTCTCCACTGTATCCGACTCCCCAACCCACCACCTCCCCCACCACCTCCTCCTTCATCTCAACCATCTCCTCTCCCTCCTCCACCTGCTATAGGTCCTCTACCTCCTGCCCTCCTCCGTCTCCGTCCCCTCTCATCCTCAAAATCGGGCACCGGCTCTGCTGGATCTGATATCCGTCGAATCGGATGAGCCGCCAGGTACTGCGTGTACTCATCCGATACCCCTGCATCCACGACCCTCGGTTGTATGTCCCAAGGTCTCGCCTGTAGCATCTGAAACTCTGTCAGTGCCTGGTCATACGGAAGTACTGGCCCCCAGGCATATCTCCCTTGTATCACCCGAGCGTACTCCCTTGATCCACTAGGCAGTCCCTGCTGCCGTCCAAACTGTCTCATCACTCTACCGGACACCTATCTCTCTACATGATACGAGGTCCTCCCAATGAGGAATCAGGTCATAAACATATATGGCAGTGCCTCCGCATCATCATCCCAGGGCTCGCACTCCAGATAGGGTCTCCATATAACTGCATCGAGATCATCCAATGCCCGCCGCCACCACTCTAACTTCCCCAAGTGGGGCTAACTCATCATACCGCTATACATGAACATATACGGCTGATCCACTGCTCAGAACTTGAGACTCACTGGTCGAGTCACTGGTAAATGCTCCTACGCCCAAATATGTAGCAGTGTCACTCCCACTGCTAATGAGCCCCTCCCACGGTATACCACCTCATGCAGCTCCTCATAAAGGTGCGTCAGCACGCACGGTCCCCAGGCAAATAGGTCCCCTCTGTAATCATCTGCTCTATCACCTGCCCCCATCCAACGACCAAACCATGAGAGCGCCTATCAGGACACAGTAGTCCTCCCACAATGCCAAACACAACTACTGGTAAAGGCTCGTATAAGGTCGCAATCTCCTCCCAAGCAATAGAGCCATCATCAATGAAAACATCCTCATCAAAAAACCTCTGTACTACTAGAGTCCCCCAGGGTCTATCGTATGTCACCAGCTTCCCCTGAATCGAAATACGCAGGATGTGCCACACATCCTCCAGGGTAACTGTCATCTCCCTCTGCACAAGGTGAAAAGTGCACATCTCAATGTGCCAGCGCTCTGCTAAAGTAGTAATCAATCCGTGATTCATCTGAATCACAGGCATGTGCATCACATCATACAAACCGGTAGCTGCAATGCAATCGATCTCGGCCTCTGTCAGCCAATCCCGCAACCCTTGTGTCGTCGGATGTCTCTCACGTAACTGCAACATGCGTAGATCCTCCTGCACACGGACATCAATCAATCCTCATTAGTTGTTTTGTTTACAAACTTTCTTAAAGTTTAAACCTAAGACTATCAACAGATACTTTGATCAAGTATCTTCGGGTCTCAATAGGTAAGCAATCATGGCACACCTAGACTTCAACAGGCATTTATCCTAATGACCTAAGTCTCATCAGGCTGCTATGGTTCAAAACAACTCCCACTTCGCCTCCCTATCCATCCATCTTTGGCATCGGGAGATTTTCACACAAACTGGGGCATTCCTTATCTTGCAAACAAAAGCACTATTTTGCACACAAAAGCGTTACTTCTCTACAATAGCGCTAAATACCTAAGAAAAGCGCTTAATCAGCTATCCAACAGTGCTAAAACTGCAAATGCGCTACAACCACTATACAACAGCGTTGATTAACGACAAAAGCGCTCAATTAAGCACTCATCCATCAAAAGCGCCTAAACTAGCCTACAATAGTGCTAAAAACTTCAAAAGCACTCAAACAGCACCTCAATAGCGCCATTGCGGCACAATAGCGCTAGTTAATTGGACAATAGCGCCAAAATGTAGTTTCAGCGCTATTGTTCCGACTCAACTTCGACTCAGCAGAAAGCGTCTCAAAAATGCATCAAAATTAAAACTTCAAATTTGCGTATCGTTGGTTCGTAGTCGTCTAGCTATTGGAACCGACGGACTCGGTCGAATCGGTGCTCTACAACTGGTACTAGCATCCTGATTATTGCTCACTCCTCTCAAAAGTCAATCTCAGAGCTCTGGTTTCACACTGGTCGCGGTTACAAATGATCATGTTTTCACCCCTTTCTCCCCATTTAAACCCTTTGCAGTCATTGTAACTTTCCCCCGCTCACCACCGTGGTCCCCGTAAACTTCCCGAGCCTCCCATTTCTCCATTTTACCCTCGATTTCTTCTATTTTTCACCTGTGTTGCTAACTTCTTTTCTTCTACCACCCTGCCAATTTTCATTTTTTTTCGAGAGATTGCCCGATTTTTTGCAATTTTTCGGCTCATCTCTCCAGGGGGCATACCACCCATTAAATTTACATTTTATGGAGCATATTTTTTCACACCTATTTTTTTTTCTTTGAAACGACGCGATAAACTTCACTGTCTCAAAGAGGGGCAAATGTAGTCACACAAATCTGTCCAGCTTAAATAAATAATTGCTATTTATTTGATTAAAATTCCACTAGCCATCAGTTAATTAAATTAACATTTAATTAATTCATCTTGAAACATTCTCCTATTAATTAAATAAATAATTCAATTTATTTTAATTCATTCATTAAACCAAATTCAAATCAATTAAATAAATAAAATTTATTTATTTAATTAAAACACCCCATTTTCTTCTTTTAAATAAATTAACATTTATTTAAATCATTTATCCCCCCACTTGCATTTTCCTACAAATGCAACTTGCACACATTTATTGAAATAAATTAATTTTATTTTAATTAAAATCTTATTTTCCCTCACCCACCAAACCCACTTGCAAATCTAATCCCCTTCTAGATTCTTCTAAACCCTTCCTAATTAGCCTAATCCATCCCCTAATTATTGTCACATTCCTAAGCAACTTTAAGTCACTTCTCAAAGACTCCAAAGTCTTTGAAAAGCATTAAATGCTTTATGTGTTCAACAATTTAACCTCCAAAGTCTTCCAAAACCACTAATGGCTCTTACATGACCATTAATAGCTCTTACATAACCATTCATGGTTATTTCAACTTGCACTCATGGATCTCCTCAAGCATTTATTGCTTTGACCATGTTTATCCCTTTTGCTTTTGCACAAGAGTTTATCCATTGGATAAAAGCTTTATTCTTTGAATAAAGAGTTTATTCATTCAACTAACCTTAAACTTAACTCCCAAGGTCATGTCAAGCATTTAATGCTTATTCCCTTTCCTCTCAACCTATCTCACATTGACACTTGTCATCTTGGGATTGGGTTGAAAACCCTCACATGGATTTGAAACCATTCAATCTTGACCCTTGTTGAGATTGTTCAATCTCAACCATCCATTGCTCCATTTTTCCTATAAATAGAGCCCATTTCTTCATAATCCAGATCTTGAAAACTTATATGCATTTAATCTATAGGCATTTTGAGAGAGCATTTTAGCATAATCAACTAATAATATTGTCATTTTGGTTAAAATAAATCATTTTAATATCAATAGCATAGTGTTAGCTTTTTATTCATATTTAGAGCAAATACTTCAATCTCAAACCTCCATAAGCATCCATAGTGCAAAAAGTTGTTGAAAGCTACACTATTTTGGAACTTGGAGAGGAGAGGAACAAAAGAGAAGAAACCAAGAGCATGTTAGGAGGCATTTGGAGATACCTCATCATATTTACCTTCTTAGTTAGATATTTTGTCATGCTTTTGGTATCTCTTTTGATATGCTTGTGTAGGAAAGTATTTTGTTTGTGATTTCTGACACTAACGGTTTGCCTTTTCTTCTTGTTTGTGTCTTGATATCATTAACTAACCTTCCCTTTTTGTAGAGCATCATAATTAAATCAATAGACGCCCTATCTCGTGGGTGGTCTCTGGTTTTCTGTGCATCAGGGGAAGGGCGTTGGGTCGTCTTGCAGGGAGGGAAGTACCTTTTGCTTGGTGGCTAGTGGCGATGGCGGTGGGGTGACTTGTGGGTGGAAGGTTTGTGCAGAGTGCGACAGGAGCTCGGGTTCTTTTTCTGCTGCTTCGTGATTGCCTGTGGGGTGAGGGGGCTTTGATCTGTATTGCTCTTTGGTGGTGCTCAGGTGGGGTGGGTGTTCATTGTATTGTTGGGGTGTGTGTTTTCATCTTTCATTTCCCTTTGGGGTGTGGGTTTTTCGTGAGCTGCGATGTCTAAAACTGGAGGAGAGGCCTCCAGGGCATCTCCTGACATGGATTTTCATGCAGTGTTGGGTTCGAAATCCCCATCTCAAGGTATTAAGACCTTTAATAATAATCTTTTTGTTTCAGATTCAAGGTTTGGTAGTGCTAGTATCCCTGATGGCTCTCAGATTAAGAAGATCAATGGTTGTTTGGAGAGATGCAGTGAGAGGCCAAAATTGGTAATTCCTCTGAAGATTATAGTTGAAGATGTTGAATACTTTTCAAAACACTCCTTATATTGTAAATTTTTGAGGATGAGGATTTCTCTGCAGTTTTTGGAGAATTGGGCTTAGAGGAATTGGGCACCAGAAAGGAAAATGGATATATGTTGTTGGCTAACAATTACTTCATGGTTACTTTTAATTACATGGATGATTGCAATAGGGTCCTTGAAGGAGGCTCGTATTTTTATAACCAGGTGGAGTTGTTCATCAAAACTTGGCATGCGGAATTTAACCCTTCGGAGGAGCTCCTGAATCAGGTCCCAGTATGGGTTCGATTATCTCATTTTTTGATGGAATGTTGTCAGGAGGATGTGTTGCGAATGCTAGCTTCATTGCTTGGGAAGCCTGTTGGATCTTCAATGCAAAACCCGGGGAGAAAGGTAATGACTTTTGCACATATTTGTGTTGAAATTAATCTTAGTAAGCCTTCTCCAGATGCTATAGATATGTGCACGAGCTCTTACTCTTGGGTCCAACAACTTGATTATGAGACTTTACCATTCTGGTGTCATCTATGTCATGAGTATGGTCATTTGCAGCGCAAGTGCCCTAGGTCTAAACCGGTTGAGCATCAGTCTCAACTGCCTTCTTGTAACCTTGATGGGGTTGATAAAGGAAAAGCTTCCATTTCTGGTGAGCTTGTGGGTGCTAATGGTTTCATCTTATTTAAAACTAAGAATAGGAGTTGGGGTCAAAATAGGTCTTTGCAAGAGAGACAGGAGGAGGATACCTTTAATGGATTTGAAACCTTGGATGACCTTAGCCAACAGGAGGTGAATCTAGGGATGAATCCTTTAGATCATAGTGTAGTAGGGTTGATGCCTAATAGTGTGAACTTGGATCCTACCCAGGGTTTGCGGGAGGTTGGAAGTCCACGGATGGAGATGGATCAGCAGGTTTTGGCTCAAAAGGGACCCATCTCTAGTGTTGAAGTGAAGATGGTTGGTGGGGATGTTTCTCCTGCAACATAGAAATTGGACTCTGCTGGGGTTAAAAGTAAGAAGATCTCTTTACATCTAGGTCTTCTTCAGAAAGACATTAAAAAAGGAGCAATGGAGAAGATTTCGAAGGTTGGCAGAAAGAAGGACTTGGATAAGATCAAATAGATGAGAGAGAATTCGGTTGAGTCAAGGTCAGAAAAGACTCTGGATTCTCATTTTTCTAATCCCCCGAAATGATTATGCTTTCATGGAATGTGAGGGGCTTGAATAGTGGCCCTAGACAAAAATTTGTTCGATAATTGATAAGGAGTCATTCTCCTAATGTCCTCTTCTTGCAGGAAACTAAATTATCTATGGAAAGTATGTTGGGTCTAGTGCCTAAGCTATGGGGGAGAGGTGAATGTCAGTGTATTAGGGCATTTGGCTCCTCTGGAGGTGTGGCTTGTCTTTGGAACCCCTTAAGGATTCGTCCTATGTGGTGGGTTTCTTTTAAATCATCTTTATTCGTGATTGCCTCTAGTCTTGAGACTGGGGAATATATCTTGCTTATTAACATTTATGCCCCCACTGATCTTCAGGGTAAGCAGAATTTGTGGTCTCGTATTACTTTTATACATGGGTTTTTTCCTTTTCATCCGTGGATTATGGCGGGTTATTTCTATGTCATCTTAGAGTTGAGTGAGAAGAGGGGTGGTGTTATACGGTTGGAGCCTTCTTCCTTCCTTCTTCAGGATAGTATATCAACCTTGAATCTTGTTGACATCAAGCCTAGTAATGGTCTGTTCACTTGGAACAACAAGAGATTAGGTGAGTATTGGATTGTGGAGAGGCTGGATAGCTTTCTAGTTTCTAGTTTTTGGGTTGGTGGGGAATGGTCCACTTGCTCTGAGATTTTAGATTGGAAAGGTTCGGACCACTGGCCCATCAAATTGGTGTCCTCTTCTACTCGGGTCACTCGCATTACTTCATTAAAATTATAGCTTACGTGGTTGCAAGATTCTTCTTTGCAAGTTCAGGTTGTAGAGTCACTAGTACATTCGGGACTAATTTTCGATGGTCGATTGTCAGAATTGCGACTAATTTTCCTCGGAGTGCCGACAAAAGTAGTCATCAAAAACTCATCGTCGAACTTGTCGATGATGCCTCTGACCATTAGAAATATGACAATCCCATGGACTCTGCCGACGATGGGCATGATCGCTCTTCCGGTCAAAAAAGTTGTCGGACATGAGGCATCCCCGTTGGACATGCAACATCCCCGTCGGATGTTTGTGTAGAATTCATCAAAAAGTCGACAGAAGTTTGGAACTTTCCACCGATGGTGATGTTGTTTGTCTGACAGTTGTGTCGTCGATCCATTAATATGCATCGACGACTGTTCAACTAGGAAATGTCATCGCACATACAACATCCTCGTTGGATGTTTGTGTAGTTTGAGTCGAAAGTGCGACGACTCCAGAACCTTTGCACTGACGAGAATGTTGTTGGTCCGACGATTTCATCATCTGTGGAAAGCTTGGTATCCATCGTAATTTCAACGAACATTTGTTTTTTTTTTAAAAAAATATTATTATCCAGTCATTGATATGTACAACGAATGATATTCTATCCCCACCAGCTACCAATAGGGGGCATAGGTTTGAAGCTAATATGAGGTGCACTGGTTTGAAGTTAATATGAGGTGCACTGGTTTCAAGCTAATATGATCAGGCGCACCATGGTTGAGATGGTCCCACTCCTAAGAGGACTGTATGAACTACTAAGTATTGGCAAACCTATTAAAAATGGTGTTGATAGGGAATTAGCTAACCCAAATATAAGAGCCTTTAAAGCCAATCAGGGAGATGAAATGACTTTATCTACCTTATCTAAGTTAGTTGTTCTTGTGAGCTACCAAAACTTATATACTATATATAAATATGAAATGAATTTATCTACTATATATGCACATATTTCTTATCTACTATATACGAACAAAACTAATTTGAAGGAATTAAAGTCACACTCAAGTATATCATCCAAAATGCCATAGTATTGATTTTGAAACTGTTGAGGATGTATATCATTTCTCGATGAAATATTTGTCACCTCAAAGACTACAGTGATGCCAGAATCACAAGTTTTCTTCGTGTCATCCAACTTTTTTATGCGAAATTTATGACCATTGCAGCACATAGCGTTGTGGTGTTTGACCTGCGATATGTCAAACATGTAAAATTTTATTGCATTGTGAGTTGATAAACATATGGGTGATTAATAAATTTATACGTACCTGTTTATCTCTTAAACCATATGCTAAATCAATTTCCCTTTATGTAACATTGGAATCTCCATTACGATGAGCATCTTTAACCAATGAAGCCACACCTTCCCATGTTAACGTGTGTCCAGAATGTTGACAACGTTCAATCCATGCCATCATCCAATCAATATTGTTTACAATATACAAATGTAGTGTATCCCACTCTCGACCAACTGTACAAAAAATAAATAGATGTCTTACAACCGTATTATATTGAAGATTAAGAATTAATTAACTACAATAACATATTATAATTACCTCTCACTTTCCTCTATCTACCTTTCCCCGTCAAGTACTCCCCTTCGAATTTGTTAATGGGGTTGGGATCCCAAATGTGATCCACATGGATCTTTGCTGCAAACTTAGGAAGATATTCAGAAATGTACACCATAGTCCGGTATACCATATATCCCTCCACCATAGAACCCTCAGGATGTGCTCTTTGTCGAACCAAAGCCTTCAAAAATTTCAAGTGTCTCTCAACCATCCACATTGACCTAGTGTGTACAGGTCCACACAATTCAATCTCCTCAGCTTGGTGTATGAGGTAGTGTTCTTGGGCATTGAAAAAAGATGGAGGTAAACACATTTGCATTTCACACATTAAATGAGGAATTTTTCTCTTCCAATATTTTATATCGTCTTTATGGATTTCTTTACATGACAACCACCTACAAGATATTCAAGATGCAAAAAAATATATTACATAACAAGTAAAACAAATAGCAAATATAATATCTATACAACGAACTGAACAAATATCACTACTTACCTCATGTATTTTCCAAGATCATATATGACTTGCTTGACATTATTGTCGAAGTCATCTGGGAGAGATAGAGGTAGAACGTACTGCAACAATTATAAAATTATCTTTTCATTTTTTTCTAACATAATACAATGAAAAGTACACGTATGTGCAGTACTTAAATACATAGTAAAAACACAAGAACATGAATTACTTTAATGAAGGTATGCCAATCATGCATTTTCATCCCTGGCCCAAATTCACTTTTCTTTGGTATGAGATTGTTTATGTTCACAGCAAATCTTGTGGGAAATCGAATTTTTCGTATGACTTCTTTTATAGCATTGCTTTGTTGGTCCGTTAACAACCAAGGAAGCTCACTTATATTAATCTGGTCTCCATAGCTATTTGATTGAATGACATTTATCATTGCATGATTGGAATCCTGAATGTCACTACATATTTTGACATTTTTTTATTTGTCACGCCTTCCATCCAATATTTTCCATAGTCTCTATTATATTCTTTCCAATATGAATAGTATAAAACAAATGAACAATTTGTAACTGCTCGTAGTAGGGCAACCTACTAAATTGTCGGGGATAACTTTTTAGTCCCTTGGGAAGGTGGTCATTTATGCCTTCACGACCTTCATGATCATTAGTCACTTCATCCATAAACAAAACAAAATAGAAAAGATGTTTTATGACAAACCAATAGATGGAATGGTATTACCTTGATGATTAATTCTATTATATTCCAACTTCCACAGGTGAGGTGTCATTCTTCGTGGCTTTGATGTATTCTCTTCTTTCCCATTGAAAAGATGTTTTTCAGTATTTCGATACTTATGATTTTTGTGGAGAAAGTGCCTATACTCATCAAACACCTGCTTTCCTAAACTTTTTGAATGACGAGATTTCATCTTTGGACCACAAACAGGACATGCAAATTTTCCCTTTGTTTGAAGACCTACAAGATAATGTATAATTGGATTAAATATGATATTTTTTTGAATTATAATGTTCATGCACAACTTAAACACTATAACATACCACAAAAATGTGTTAGCCCTGGGGCATCGTGTATTGTCCATAGAAGCATCACATGGAATTGAAATTTTCTTTGTCCTATTGGTCTAGAGACGTCATACATAGTGACACCATTCCATTACTCTAGCAACTCGTCGATAAGAGGCTCGATATATACATTCATATCTTTAACTTGGTACTTACCTAATCGAATGAACAAAGACATTACATAATTATTATGACCATTTTACTGCAATATTTATAATTAAATGTAAACGACTATATTTAAATGATAAAATACCTAGAACAATCATTGCCAACATTATGTGCTCCCTCTATATTGACATCCATGGAGGAATGTTATTGTTGATAACAAAAACAAGCCACACTGAGTAAACAGATCTCATCTCTCCAAATGGATTGACATCGTCTGCTGCCAATGAAAGCCTGAGATTACGAGGTTCTTCTTTAAAGTGTGGCCACTTTTCCTCTATGTCCATAAATACTGAACCATCCGCAGGCATTTATAATGTCATCTCGACTTCTATTGTGTGCATGGTAATCCATAAATTTTGCCAAGCTAGTGCACTTGAATAATAGTTGCATACGTGGAATAATGGGAATGTAGCGAAGAACCTTGTGAGGAACCCTTTTTGTTATTTGATCTATTCGATATCTACTGATATGACATTCAAAGCATTCAGTTCAAAATTCATGTTGTTTGTGATATATAATATGATCATTGGGACAAGCATCTATTGCTTGATACTCCATTCCAATATATTTCATAACGGCAAATAATTCTCGATATGAGCAAGGTAGAATATTTGATGGTGGTAACAAAAACTCACCTATCAATCTACGGCAAAAAAATATAATTTGTTAATATAAAGAATATTAATGGTACAACATGATTCACAGTTTATTATGACATATATGACATACCTTAACATACGTGAGATTGTTATGTTGGATAAACCATTCATAACCTTCAAGTTCACCAACAACAATACAGCGGAGAGAAGAGTTGTCTGTGAGCCTTCGTAAAGGGTCTCAGATGCCTTCTCAAGTAGAGGGACATCATGAACAACATCAAGGTCATCTTCATCATCATCATCAGCTGCGCGAGTACTAAATGTGTCATGGATCAATGTATTTGTACCATCATCTTCAATTGTGTTTTGTGGCTCATGATCGTCATCTTCCATGGGATCATTATATTTAGCTTAGATATTCACACCTCCATGTTCGTCCACTTCGAAAACCATATTCTCCTGGTTGTGTTGATCCATACCATGTGCTCCAGGGTGCTCGACCTATATAAAATTGATAAACATAAATAAACCATGGTCATGATCTCATCATCAAGTGATTTATTATGTATATAAATTGTTAAAATGATATAATGAAAAACTTACCAATGGATGATAATCATGTCCACCTTCAATGTGACCATGCAGCCTACAATGTTTCTTAGTTGTTTTGATTAGAAGTCTTCTAGTCTTTAACCCCTTACAAATTTTGCAGGGACAATAACATTTTCTATCACCTTTTCTTTTCAAGTTAGACCACAATATAGAAATTATCTCCTTATTTTGTTGTTCACTGATATTGTCTGACATGGTCTTTCTTCACAGGCAATAAAATCGGGCTATAGAACTAGTTAAATAGAAGTTGAAATGTTAGTTATGAAATCATGTTTCAGTATAATATACCAAATTAAATTACTTGAAAATAAAAATTATCATCATTGAACCAAAACCATTTAACTCTTCTTTTTCATCTCAAAACATATCTAATGGCTTTGTGGTATGCAATCCTTGTATCATATCTTAAGTTAACTAATGTCTAATTGGGGTAATCCATGAGTGTCTAATGTGAATTCAGTATCCTAAACATTGGAGAGACCTTATCTGAATTGCCTAATCAATGTGGTTGTTGTCCTAATTTGAAATAGTGAGTTCTACCCTTGCCTCTGCATCAAACTTCTCACATCATGTTTCTTCAACAAAACACGCTAATATGAATTGAGCCAACACCATGAGGATAGGATCGGGTATCATGACAACTAATCATAATATGTGAAGACGGGGTTCACACATAAGTGTTGGCTCTCAACAATGTCACACTTCCAAAATTGGTAGTCTCAAGACTTCTCCTATTGGGTCAGCACTCATTGTTAGCCACAAGGCCAAATCAATGTATGTAGGCTTAAAAATCCTTACTCTAGGCTTGGAGGACCCTACATAAGGTCTATGAACACTCACTTGGTATTACAATAGAAATAGCCTTCCTCTAGAACTTTGTTTGCAACACACACATCAATATTGGTAATAATTGTTATGATGGATGGTCTATTAGGACGGTAAATAAAATGCTTATTCTTTTTCCACCCTTTGAAACTACAACAAGGTATTTGACTTGGTAGGGTCCCCACACATCACTTCAACAACAAACATTAGGCAATTCAACCCTTTGCCTTCTCAATGCATTTCTTTTTGTCTTTCACTGGTTTTCTCAGTCCGATACATAGGGATATCAGACCTTTCATGGCATCATCACACACGCCTTCCAATATGTAGTCCTTTCATATTTTAGGTGCCTACACACTATGTTGTTTTTAATTATTGATGTAGTCTTAATACATCTCATGACTCCATTACATGTCCACACTTGGGTTTACAAACACAACTCTGTCAAAACAAAAGCAATATCACTAGTAAAACTATGACTGTGACAATCAATACCCTTAGGACAATCATAGAAATTTAATCTATTTCATTTGGTTTTGATCAAAAAACCCTTCTAAAGTTTGTATAGGGTCCCCTCACCCCTCTCTCTATCATCAACCACTTCAAAATACCAATCACTTGGTCTTACCACCAAATTCTTCACTCTTACTGCCTTTTACTAACTGATAAATAGAGATATCAGACTGTCCTCATGGCCAAACATACCAAATCTAATTTGGAGCTCTGCACACAACATAATATGATACATGACATGAAAAAGGGTCTTCCCACTCATTTTGGCTAATTTATATGCATGGGAGACCAAACTATACATTATTTACTCCTCTCGGTAAACACTAGACAGGGTTTTGACATTTTTTGGAAAAACTATGATATCTAATTTAAAACACAATGAAATTCAATGCCACAAAAAGGAAAAAATGAAGTTAACTCACTGATCTACCACATCCAATCGACTTCCCATCAAATTATGATGATTTTCACAATGAAAAATGAAGAGAATCAAACCGAAACGTCAAAAAATGCACATAAAACCCCAATTTCATTAAGCAAAACTCTTGGATGGCATGCCAAAGGCCTATTTATTCCCATCCTAGTGGGTTAAAACCTCAAACCACCATAAACTAACTTTCCAACCATATTTTAAGAAGTTTCCACAAGAAATGCAAAAGTTGTCATGGCAATATGACAACTTTTTTCCCAGTAGACTTCAAACTTTCACAATTAGGTCTCTATTTGTTGTTAGAATGCGATCTATGACTAAGTATTAGAGGATCTTACTAACTTGGGTATCATGCTTTTATGTGTCTCTGACACGACTCCTAGTAACTATATAAGGATCTTACTAGTCCTAGATCTATGCCTTGTCTTTTTGATATGGTTCCTAGTGAGAATATATGAACCTTACTAGTTCTAAATGTCATAACTTTGTGTTTTGCATGCTCCATGTGTGTTACCAATGTTACTCATATTACTCACTTTGTACTTCCCTTTTATCTCAATATTGTAGATTGGTAATATCATAAGTCTTGGGAGCTACCACCTTTCCAAACTTGTAGTCATCTCGACTCTTCAATATCTTGGTGAAAGAATATTTGGTTTTTCCATATTTTCCCAAGAGTACATGAGCATAATTTCATACTCTTGCTAAGAGGGGGCTAAATATTGCATCATAAGTTGCATCTCTTTAAAAATATACACTAGGTTTGGACTCACTTTAGTGGTTGTGCCTTATTTATGCCTAATTGTACTTAGGTTTGAGAATGTTTCCATAAATTTGGTTCATTCCCTTATTCATGATGTTCTTCATGGCTCATTTTTATAGGACTAGGGTCTTGGGAACCCTTATTCATGGAAATTGGACCTAAAATTTGAAAGATGAATGTTGGATTCGCAAATAGTAGGAATTTCCTCTCCAAATTTGGACTTTTGCAAAATTTCAATTTGAAAAGGAGCAAGGACCATCCATATAAGGTCAATCTTGAAAATTAAATGATAATACCATCCATGCATATTAAATGATATAGTCAAGTAATAAAGAAGGAAAACCATTTCATGAAGTTGTCAAATGATTTTAAAGATGCACAACAGTCCACTAAATGCAATTCACTAAAAAAGAAAACAAAGTATGCTACAAGATAGTGGGTAAGATGCAAGGAATGAAGTTAAATAGACAAAGAAAAACCATGAATATTACCAAGTCAAAAGGAGTAGCTATGACCTCTTAGGTGTTTTTTCACTTGCATAAATTAGACTTCTTAAGGATAGAAACACATGTAGATAGTAGTATGAAGTCTTTTAGACAATTTTTAAAGTAGTTGAAGGAATGGCTTATTTTAGTTATATCTAACCCAAGGCAATTTCATCTCAAAGTAAGGAATAAAACCATATGTCCTATAAGTTTGGGAAGCTAATTGAGTAGTTGGACAAGGTATGGCATGACTATAGGGTAGTCTTGAGACTCTTTTAACTCAATTAGAACATGTACCAAGTATCTAGGAGCTTACAAAGCCAATTCAACCATATTTCAAATGAAAATGCAACAAAATGAGTAAAAGCTTTGAATACACCTCAAAAACCACTCCTAGGTGGCCAAGTAGGTGGAAATAGTCTTTTCCAACATTTTTTCTTCTTCATAGATGCAGCCCTATATTCTCTTTATTATTTGAGATGAGATATAGGACTCCTAGGGCTTAGTTCATCTTAGTTCTTTAAATTCTATGCCAAGTGTTGTAACTAAAAAAATTCTTACAACAAGAGATATTATTTAATATCATTTAAGGTTGCAGTAGTGCAAGGAACATCAATATGAAAAGAGAAGGGATGAAGAATTCAAGGACCTTGAAATTATACCTCAAAACCATGATACAACTAGCTGGGAAAGAATTTCCCCCTCATTGGGATAGCCATTTGACTCCTATTAGGATAGCTAAACAAAGCCAAAGAACGTAGATAAAGACAAGGGAAAGGAGAAGGTTAATGAAGAGGGAGATGTTGAAGAGGAAGAAAAGAACCAGAAATATCAACAAAAAGAAAATGAAGAAGATTAAGATGTGTAACCTAGTTTGATGTTTTATCTAGTTTTGGACTTGAAAATTATTTATGTGTTGACAATATTTTATGTTTTATGGCTCATGGAAACTCACGATCTAGTCACTAAAGTATATGAAACTCACAAGAATATGAAACTCTCTCATGACAAATGAGAAGAACTAAGGAAAAAAGGCCTATCTTTTTATTGCAGGAAGAAATGGGAAAGAGGACACACTTGTAAACAAGATGAAACAGAAGAGGGAAAGATGTGTTTTTATGTGCAAATATCCATGGGTACCCAGGCATAAATGTAATTCAAGGAATCTTTAAATAAATAACTTGTGTTATAAATGCAAAGAAAAATGGGAACTATGACATATATGTGGAGGCCAACTACGAAAAATGGAGGCAATATCCAATGATAAAGCAAAAGGAAACCTAAGGAAAAAAGAAAGATATGGCGAAGGAGACCATAAGAGAATCCCATCAAAAGAAGAGGGGACAATTGAAGAATGGAGTTTTGTGGAGGAACCAATCCAATAATCGCAAGACCCTCATAAATATGACAGAAGAAACCTCTTCATAGAACCTCAAGGTTTCATCGTTAAGTAAAGAGTGAATGCATTCTACTAAATAAGAAGGATCTAACAATAGTACATATATTGGCATGTGTATACTTCGTACTTGGTTCATGCTTAATGTATTTTCAAGAGTGATGCTTAACAACTAAGAGAATAAAAAGAAATAAGAATTTATTCAAAAGAGAACATTATGTTTAAGGTCATAGATGTGTGGCATGCTTCTAGACAATATATGGAAAGTTTGCCCTTATTTTGTCTCATGATTACAATTGATGAGAGAAAACTTGTCTTAATATTACAAACCTTGGGAGGGGGCTGATATATTTGATCATCTAAACCTAAAGTTGCTTGAGGACAAGAAAATTTGGGAGGGGAGGACTGTGATGCCCCCAATTTGAACAACTAACATTTCTTCACGGAAGGTCCAAATGATGAAATTATCTTACATGGTAAAACTTCACAATTTCATGGAGGAAATCATTGATTTACTATAGTCAAGCTTATATGGATTAAAGACAATAAATATCAACCCTCACCATTAATCTCTAGCGATGGTGAATATTTAAGAGTGATAACATATTAAGGGTGTGTAATAAAATGAAGAGGCATGCCAGTTGTTAGGAGAAGACATCATGGTTTAGGAGGGGACACCACCACTCCAACAATCACCCCTTATTGAGTGGTCACCACTTCTATACCCAATGAAGAGATATAAGTAGTGCACTCCCAACAGTTATAAGATCATCAAATAAAGAACTTAATACTTGATAAGGCACTGAATATAAAACAAATTGATTAATTAATATTATTTGGTATGAATTCCTTTGTATATAATAGAATGGATGTTAGATTAATGAATATACTTCTACACACTAATCATTGAGAAATACATTGTTGGCGGTTCCGTTATTACCCAATCCGGTATCGATCTGATCTTGTTGGGGAAGCAACTCGTGATCAAACCACAAGGTCTCATTATCGATTAGTTTACTGTTACCAGGGTTCACCCTCTAATTTGTGAAATTTTGCAACTTATTTATTTTATGCTAAGTATATGTCTGACGCTATAATCTTTCATACGATTGAGTACTTCCAGCTATGGTTGAAGGGAAGTAGGCTTGCAAGAGTGGTACAGTGATGGTTCTGTGTGGGCAAAGGGTTACAAAGCGTACTGTCCTTGGGCATAGAGGAGATGGCTTCTATGGAAACCTATTGTAACCTCTTTCCCCTGTCATGGTAAAGATTCAAATCCGAAATTCCAAAATTCCTCATCCAAACATTATGCAAATCCAAAATTCCTCATGCAAATATTATGCAAATCCAAAATTCCTCATGCAATTATTATACAAATGCGAAGATTCAATGAATGAAGGTGAAGATTAAACAATTCCTCATATTATGCAAATCTAAAATGAAGGTGAAGTTCAACAATTCCTAATATTATCCAAATCCAAAATGAAGGTGAAGATCCTACCTTGAATGGTGAGTGTGTCTTCTGATCTTGCCAGGGGTTGAGCTCGATGCGGAAGCCTACGCGGGATTGAATGCAAAAATGACTTGCCCTCTTTTCTTTTTTTTTAAGTAATGCCCATTGCCATCGAAATTTCGACGAACGCGGGCACTTTTCCAAAAAAAATCAAATTTGGTCACAATATACCTTCTCCGTCAGAAACCTTTGTCAGAATTCTAGATTAAATGTATTGGTGAGTGGTGGAAGAAAAGGAGGCCGGCCTTTGGCACTACCATGTACACTTTTGCCAAGTAGCTGCAATTTGTTGAGTTTCAGCTTAAACGGTGGAATCGTCAGTGTTTTGGTAATATTTTTCATGCTAAGACAGCTGCTTAATTAGAGTTGAATAGCATTACTAGAGAGATAAGAGAGCATGGATTGTCAGAAGCCTTGCTTAGGGAGGAAGTCAAGGTAGTCAAGGTTTTAGAGGAGTGGGAGCTTAGGGAGGAAATCTACTGGAAACAAAGAGCTCATATTGATTGGCTTCAAGTGAGGGATAAGAATACCGTGTTCTTTTTCAATTTAGTGAAAGTAAGAAGACATGGAAATTCCATCCCTATTCTGGTTAATGATAGAGGTGAGCAGTGTTTATCCTTGTAGGAGATTTCTAGGGAGTCTATGCAGTATTTCCAATCCCTTTTTAGTGAGGATTCTCAGGGGGACTCAGAAGAGGAAAATTGGGTTCTTGCTTGTATTCCTTCTCTAGTTACTAGGGAGATGAATGAGTAGCTTGTGGGACCTATTTTGTTGGACGAACTTGAGAGGATTGTTTTTTACATGAAGAAGGGGAAGGCTCCTAGACCAGATGGGTTTTCGATTGAGTTCTATCAAGAATTCTGAGATATTATCAAATTGAACTTATTGGAGGTGGTCCAAGAGTCCCAGAGGAGTAAGCAGATGCTTTGGGATTTGAATACAAATTTCATTGCACTCATCCCCAAGTGTGAGGGGGTTGATCGGTTAGGCCAGTTACGTCCTATTTCTCTCTGTAATGTGATTTATAAGATTATTTCTAGGCTGATAGCAAAAAGGTTAAAGAATTGGCTTGGGGGGTCATTTCTGAAGAGCAGAGTGGGTTTGTGGAGGGCCGCCAAATCTTGGATGGAGTGGTCATCGCTACTGATACCATTCATTCTATAGTAGCTTCCATGGAAAAAGCTATGTTTATCAAACCAGACATGGCAAAGGCTTATGATAGAGTCTGGTGGTCCTTTATCCAAAAGATTCTTAAGGCATTTCATTTTGCTGATGAAAATGGGTTATGAGTTGTGTTTTGTCTACCTCATTCTCTGTGCTAATTAATGGAGATCATATTGAGTTGTTTGGTGCATCTAGGGGTCTTCGTCAGGGGGCCCCTCTTTCCCCATACTTATTCATTCTTCTGGCCGAGGGTCTAGGGATATTGATTAAGTAAAATGTGGGACTAGTTACTATTCATAGTTGGAGCTAGGGTAATGACATACCTCCTCGGTCCCATTTGCAGTTTGTGGATGATACGACCCTGATGGGACTGGCTAGGATCAGAGAAGCTATAAATCTGCATAAAATCTTGGATGTCTATCTTGTTGCTTCTAGCTAGTTGATCAATGAGGATAAATCTTCCATTATCTTCTTCAACACACCTAGAACTGTTCAGTTGAGAATAACTCATATCTTGAGATTCCATGTTGGTTCTCTTCTCTTGACTTACCTGGGTATTCCTATCTCTGCTGGTAATCCTTCCAGGAACTCTTGGTAGGGTATTCTGGATAAATTTCACATGAAGGTTGAACATTGGACTCATAGATGGTTATCCTTTGTTGGGCGGGTTCAACTGATCCAGTCAGTGGTTCATGCTCTTCCAATTTATAGGTGTATGCTCCAAGTGGCCCCAAAGTGTTTATGAAGGAATTGCATTCTTTGGCAAGGCAATTCTTATGGGCAGGCAACCTTTCCTCCTATAAATGGAGTCTTGTCAAATCGGACTTGGTGTGCAGCCCGAAATAGTTGGGTGGGCTTGACTTAAGGCAGTCCTATTTATTTGGGGAGGATTTGGCTGCTAAATTGTATTGGAGGTGGTGTGTTGAACAGGATCAAGGTTGGGCTAGGATTTTGTCTTTCAAATATATGCAAAGGATCCCGAAGGAGGAAATCCCAAGATATCCTCTTGCAGGAAAAGGCTCTATGATTTGGAGTACTCTCAAGAAAGGGGATGCACTGATAAAAGAAGGTATTTTTTGGATTTGTAAGAGGGGGGAAGAGGTTCTTTTTTGGTTCGATTCTTGGGATGGCTATCCCCCCATTATTGATCAGTTTCATAATTTAGTGAATCTTTGCAAGAGGTTCTTGGAGGTAGGGTGGTCTAGAGTGAACGACTTTAATTTTGTTTATAGGTGCAGGCAACTGGAAATGGTGTCGTAGAAGGTTCCTAATGAATGGTCGATTGTTGATATGGAGGAAGACTGCGTTGAGATTCGGGGCATTTTGGCTAGTAGACATTGTAGTTCCATTAAGGATACTGATAGACTTGCTTGGTCCCCAAATCCTAAGGGTGTTTTTACTATTGCCAGTGGGTACTAAGAGTTATTGTTTCATCGCTTGGAGGAGAGGGAGGTGCACTGGTGGAAATATATTTGGAACAATTTCTCTTGGCCGAAGTGTAACTGTTTTGCTTGGAATTTGGCTTTGAATAGATGTCTAACTTGGGACAATATTCTCAAGTGTGGGTTCCACGAGGCATCCATCTATGTTTTGTGTGGTAATGGAGAGGAGGATTCCTCACACCTGCTCTTTAGATGCCCTTTCTCGTTGCTGGTCTGGCATTATGTTTTGTGTGGTAATGGAGAGGAAAGCTGAAGATCTAGTGAAAGGAAGAGATCGTGAGATCTCCAAGCTGAAACAAGAGATGAGTGCCCTAAATGCTCAACTCCATGCAAGTAAAGTGAAAAAGGAAGACATGCAAGGAGAACTGAACACTGCCATCTCTGAGAATGAGAACCTATTGGAAACAAATGCTGCTATTTCCAAAGAACTCTCTGAGTTAAAGGAAATACTTGCTAAGTTCAACAAGAGTACTGTCAAGCTAGAGCAAAAGCTTGAATTTGCCAAACCTGTCAAGGATACCAATGGAATTGGTTATTCCTGTCATGAAGAACATGAGACCTTTGGTACAAATGCTGGAACATCAAAGAAACAACTGGCATCAAAGGATAAAGGTAAGCAAAAGTTTAAACCTATTTGTTTCAACTGTCTTAAAGAAGGACACACTGCAAATGTGTGTAGGAGTAAGGCTTACAACAATTTTCCTTATTTCCTAAATGATAAGCCTAGATCCTATAGATTTGATGGTAACTGTTATGCATGCAACAAGTATGGGCATAGAGCATCTGAATGCAAGTTTGTTATGAATAACACTGGAAGATATCCTTAGAGGACCCAAGGAGTTGGTTCTGAACCTTTTGTGAACCGGAATCACAACCGGTTTAATGCCTTCAATCATCAGCCAAGAAGCGGTGGTTATCAAGCGGCAACCAGATGGAGAGAAAATTGTATGATTTGTCATGGTCATGGTCACATTGTTGCAACATGCAGAAGGAAGAATGGAAACATGAACAATGGACCTTGGAGAGCACCTGGATTGGTTTGCTATCACTACAACAAACCGAGTCACATTGCCAGATTTTGTAGATCAAGAAAGAACATATCTAATGATATATTGGTCACTCCGAAAGGAAACATTGATGTTGACACTGTTCAAGCGGACATGAACAAAATCTAGAAGGAGAAACTAGTGGTGTTACAAGAGGAACCGGTTTCTGCACCTAGTGTGGAAATCACAAAACCAGTAAACTAAGCTTCAAAAAGCTTAGGGGGAGAAAATGGCAAAATGTTTCGAACCCCCGATTTTCACCGGTAAAAGTCCTTAACTGGTATGTGATACCTGTCGTTTGGCAGAAGACCAGAAATGATAAAAAGGCAAATTAGGGTTTACGCCCTAATTGAGGAGCATTAATGATGGTAGGTGAGGAATATGTTTAAAAACATTTTTCAAATCATTTCTCACTATCAGTTTTCAAGAGAAGAAAAGTTTTTCAAAGAGCAGAGCAACGAAAAGGCGATTTGAGCAGAGATTTTGAGAAATCGAGAAACCGCGAAGGACATTCAAATTCAAACTGGAAATAGACAAGTGGAGAACACAAAGTGGTGATTCAGCAACCGACGGAGTGTGAAGTGAAGGAGAATGGGCAAGCCCTAATTTCACGTGTTTCAAAAGGTATTTCTCAAGATCTTAAGATTTCTATCATGGCTTCCGCATCTCATACCAGTTCTAGTGCATCTGTCGAGTCTGCAAGTTTTATTCAACAGAAGTCCAAGTATAATGCCCTACCACAAGTTCTGGCTGGTGTGATAGTAGAAGAGGGAATTTCTGACTACATAGATTGCAAGATTGAAGACCTAGGGTCTCTAGCTATCCACACACAATTAGGTTTATTTTGTGGAAAAGATAAGAAGATCAAATCAGAGTTTAACATTTTGGAGAAGAAAAAGCTCCACAATGTTGTTTACTTCCTAGAGGAATTCACAGAGGATCATATAAGGATCATTTTGAGCAGAGTCCATGGTGATAAGATGTACCTGGAGAGAACACATGACATCATGCCGCAAGCAATTCATGCAGTCACCAGATTCTACAACAAAGGGGAAGTGCCAGCTCTGAGGACGGTAAGCAAAACTGAAATGTCCAAGCTCACCAGTTAAGTGAGAGACTCGCGAGGCATGACAGTAAATTCTATCAAGGATGATCTGGTGAATTATGCATGCATGGTGATTGGATACCGAACATTCTCAGCCAGCAGAATTAACTCTGTATATGTTGTAGCAGTAAATGTCGCTTACTGGATGATAAAGGAGAATGCATCATTTGATCTATGCATCGGTATGCAGAGACAACTCCTGTTGAATCTAAAGTCGATCAAACAAGATAATGCACTTAGGTTCAAGTTTGGACAACTACTGGTTGGGTTGTTCTTCTATTTCCAAGGCTACTCTCCAGGAGTAGGAGATGTCTAAAGGTCTGGTGACCAATCGGTGACCAAGCAAATCAAAGAAAGCATTGAAGGAATTGGAACCGGCTACCCTGATGTTCTAAACAAGTATTTCTATGAGGTCAAAAGGAAAATGAGTCAAAGAGTAAGGATATCAGGTGACATCGTCAAGAAATATGAAGACGATATCTACTTCACCATCCAAGTAGATAAATGCATAATGGAGGTTGTTGAGCCTAGACAGGAAGAAGTGGAGCCAATGGGCTATGAGGTGATGTACGATATGCTGGAAGGGTATGCCTCTACCCTTATTACCTCACCACTTGATCCTAAGGCAAAGAGAACCGGCACCTACCTAGAGAGGATAGCACCGGTTGAGGAACCACCAGCAATGAAAGAAAAAGAACCGACAGTAAAGAAGGCAAAGGCAGTGCCTGCAACATCAGCACCGGTTACTACTACAACTCCAAAAGTGACCAAGAGGTCACCAACCAAGAATAAATCGGAAGCAGCACTGACTAAAGTGTTCGAGAGAAAGAGGAAGACAAGGAATACCTCTCCAAACTCAGACGAAACTATGTCTGAGGAAAAGCCAAAGAAAACACGTCAAGCAAAGAGGAAGACAAAGAATGAACCGACATCTTCTGCACCAGTAAATATAGGTATCTCTTCCTCCAAACCTTTGACACATTGTCAAAGAACAATAAAGAATACTAGGAGAAAAGTGCTAAATGACTTAATTGAGTGTTTTGACGATTTTAATGATGATGAAAAGGAAGTGGTTGAAAAGGAAATAATTTAGTATTTATGTGCTAATGACCGGTCGCCCTCAGAGATTAAGTCTTAAACACCAGATTCTTTATATATGTCATTAGACAATAGATGGTGCATTGCCATAAAAAAAGAACAGGAAATTAGGGAGAAAGTTTTTGCACAGTACTTTCCTGACTTGTCAAATTCTGAATTGTTTGATGTTATTGACCAAAATAAAGGACTCTTCTTCACTAGAAGAAGAAGACTCTGGCTATTAGAAGGTAGAGTTGATGATGTCGAAAAAGACACTCATCTGTATATGAGAATCGTTGTCCAGACTCACAAAGCGCATCTAGCCAACCAGCAAGCTGAAAAAGAACCGGTTATATCCAAACCGGACGAAGTATTTGATGATGAAGGAAATCCAATTGTTGAACTGATCGACACCATTGATGTCGATGCTGTGGGCGTTGAGGATGTTACTCAGGAAACACCATCCAAGGCAACAGGGCAGGAGCAACAGGCTAAACAGGTTGATAAGCAAGCCGAGGACAGCCAGGAAGCGGCAAAGGAAGAGGCAAACCAGAGGAAAAAGGATGAAGAAGAGAAGCGGAAAAGGGATGAAGAAGAGAAGAAGAAGAAAGATGAAGAAGAGAGAAAGAAGAAGGATGAAGAAGAGAAGAAAAAGAAAGATGAAGAGTAGTAGAAGAAGAAGGATGAAGAAGAGAAAAAGAAGCAAGAAGATGAAAAGAAAAAGAAGGAAGAAGAAGATAAGGAACAAGAGAAGAAGAAGGAAGCAGAGAAGAAGAAAGCAGAAGAGGACAAGGCAAGAGAAGAAGAGAAGAGCACTCCGAAGGCAACCGGGAGTCAAGCCAAACCAGCTGATCTCTCCAGTCTGCAAGTGTAACGGAGCTAATGCAGAGCATCAAGGTAGCTCAAGAGCGCCTTAAAATCATTCGATGGAAGGAGCAGGATGTAATTCAAGCAGCTGTGGATACGCTTACCAGTTTGATACCCAGTACAAATCTTCCCAACACTAATTCATCACTAGCTAAACTCAAGCTCCTATGCATAGTAGTGGATGATCAGGTGCAGAGCCTTGAAGAGGTAGCAGAGGCTAATGTCAAGAAGGAGCATCAAAAATCTCTTAATATAGCTTTGGTGAAGAAGTTGAATGAGCTCCGGACTGAACTGAAGAAAGAACAAAAGGATATAAGGGATGCTCTAGATGAGGGGAATCTGCTACTTAGCAAAATCTGCCAACCCCATCTATTCTATGATGATGTGCTAGCTCAGAAGCAAAAACTTGAAACGGACTTGCAATCCTACTTGAGCACATTCAAGTCACCTTATGATTCCTTTACAACTTATGGGCAAACCATTCACTGGTTTCACATCCAGTTAGCAAAAAATGGAGCAAGAGATCAACACTCGATCTAGAGATTTGTAGGAGCTCCAAGTGGTTCTACTACCATGATTGCAAATTCTTCAGAAGTGCTATCTAAACCTGGATGCCTTAATAGTTACACAGGAGATGAGCACAATTGATGCCATGGAAGAATAGGTCTCCTAGATGCAAACAGAGCAAGAAGTAGCCACCTCCCTACTTGAGTCCTTGTCTTTGTCGATGAAACAATTCTTGCAGGACTTTAAATCTATTTTTGACAAGTATCATTCCTTGTTGTCATAAACTTTTTTTTTAATATCAAATGAAAACAAGGTTGTTTAGTTGTACTCTTTCATTGTTGGCAAAGGGGGAGAAGAATTCTATTTGGAGAAGTATTCGGTAATCAAAATTTTGATTCTATGCTCTAAATATCTCAATGTTTATGCTCTATATGCAAAAGTGTTATACATTGTATTGTTAAAGGGATAGTGTGTATGCTTAGGGGGAGCAATTTTGCTAATGGCATGATTTTGTTGTAAAACACTTAGATGTCAAAAAAAAAATTTCCTAAGTGTTGCCATCAATGCCAAAGGGGGAGATTATTGGCATTTTTTATGTTTATGTTGTGATTGTCATTGATGGACACACACTTGCATTGAGATCCTCTTTATATGTATAAGTTAGAGCACAACCGGTATTTGTTCCAACCGGTGTGTTGTATTATAGTCTTTAGACTATTGATGTTTTGCAGAATGTGTTTCCTGGTCTGAAGCAGCATGTTGACCCCAAGCGGTACGAGGGATTAAAGCAGCATAACACATTTTTACCAGTCTTCATTTTTGTCAAACCGGCAACCGACATTTTGTATGAACCGGTAATACATTGTGATGAGTTACCAACCAGCATTTTGTGATGAGTTACCATCCACCGATTGTTTGACGGTGCCGACACATTAACGGTGCTTTTTGTGTCATGGTACCAAGTATGTCCAGGTTCATTGAACCTAAGAAATTGTAATGTAATCCTATTGGACCGACATGAAATCAAATTCCTTTATAAGGACATCATGTCTAGGGTTTTAGGTTGTTGATGAGGTCGCAACAAAATTTTATGTTGTTGCTAGGGTTTAAGGTGGTTGAGGAGTTGGAAAGAATATGAATGTGTAGAAGACTGAATTAATGCAAGAGTGCATTAAGAATGAGCTATCAAGGATCTAACCGAGCAGTCTGTGCTATTAGATAGATCGAACACTTGTTGATTACTCACATCTTTGACAAGTCTATAGCCCTTAACCGAGTAGGCCCAAAAGCCTTTTTTTAAATGCTCTAACAAGGTGGTTCACATTTGTGGATCTAAAATCCTCTAGCAAGGTAGTCTTTAATCGGACTTATCTCCTAACAGAGATTGAGATTCCTAACAGGATATGTTCTGGTAAAGAACATTGTAAGACCTTAACCAGTCTGGTTCCTATTCTGCAGATAGTTACTTGTGAGTTCCATCTCACTGTGGTTTTTCCCATTTGGGTTTCCATGTCAAAATCTCTTTTGTTATGGTGTTTGTGCTTCTGTGGGTGAATGCATTATTAGCTATTTGGTTTGCATATTTGTTAACCGGTTTGTCTGCTAAATTGTTTTACGGTTTACTGTCAGTCTTGCAAAGTGTTTAAGTGTGAAAATTTTTGGCATACTAATTCACCCTCTCCCCCCCCCCCCCTCTTAGTATTCAACACAAATTTACCAAGAAAAGGTTTTAGGACTTCATTCATGAGTCTCATGAATATACTAAGTACATTGGACAAACCGAAACGCATTACCCTCCACTCATAAAGGCCCATCTTCCATTCATCTCCAGCCCTTATTATGATTTGATGGTACCAACTCTTCAAATCCACCTTTGAATACCACCTTGCACCCCCTAGATGATCCAACAAGTCTTCAATCCTAGGCATAGGGAACCTGTACCTGATAGTAATCCTGTTAATGGCCCTTGAGTTTGTACATAACCTCCATGTACCTTCTTTCTTAGGTGCTAGCTATTACTACTTATCAGATTGCCATTAGTTTTATGTCAAAGTTATACTATATACTCTAGTCGGTTATCTATTACCAAAATATTTAGTCGGTATGTATAGTCTAGTCAGTTACAGAAGAAAGCAGTCACAGAACGCAGTATACACCGAGCTGTCTACCTAGAAGCAAAGATGACACACCAAGTTGGATTACACCGAGTGAAACGTGTTACTAGATTCACTAAACCTGGACATGCATATGAAAAACATGTTACAAGATCGAGGCACATCTAACCGTTATCACATTGGAAATTGCACTTAAAGATTGTGTATGATTTTGAGGTTATCTAACTAATGAAATATTTTACATGATTATTCATTCAATAAATCATGTTTGTAAGATCGAAGCAATGAATTGGATCACCGTCATAAAAGATCTATTTATACAGCATGAGTTAAGAGTTAAAGGTGTGTGCATGAGTGTAAGAAGACTGTTACAGAGACACAGAGGTCACCGAGAAGATTTTTAGAGAACAGTCAAAGAACAGAGTAAACATAAGGGTTTACCGAGTTACTATATGTGTTATCGAGGTATCCTATAAGCAAGGTAATCTATTCTGAGCACATATAATCTACTATAACATTTCAGATGTAAAGTTGAAGATATTTGTAATGATTTTATTGTAATATTGTGAAATTGAAAGAGAAACCTTTAACAGGGCAAAAGACTCTAATCAAGTCTATAAATTGTAAAGCCTTTAACCAGGTGCAACATTTAGATGAAGTGTTGTAAAATCCTTTAGCAAGGTAGATCTAACAGATCTTGTTACTCCTAACAGGGTAAGCTATCAGAAATAGCTAAACGTGTAGCTCTAATCGAGCACCCTTTATTATTGCAATAGTGAAGTTGTGGGTGCCATCCCCATTGTAGTTTTTCTCTCTAACCAAGAGTTTCTGCATAACCAAAATATATGTGTTATGGAGTGAATCATGTATGATTGTTATCTATTTGTTTTAGTTTTATATTATGTTACTGCATTATTCGGTTTATGCATAATAGTAAAGATATTGTTGAAGAAATGTTTTGAAGTACTGATTCACCCCTCCCCTCTCTGTACATTATCTTTCCATATTGGATCTAACATTAGCATGGCTAGAACAACACATGGACTCATACTTTTAGAAATCAAACCCTTTTCTAAGAGTTCCTGGATTTGTCTTGCCATTTCCTCATTCTATTGGGGTGTTAACTTATAGGTAGCCTTATTGGGAAGTCTAACCCCTGGAATCAGATCAATGTTATGGCTAATCTCTCTAATAGGAGGTAAGGAATTAGGTAACTCCTTCGTTACAATGTCTTTGTAGGTCTCAAGCAAATCAGCCACCTCCTTTGGTCCTACCCTCCTAGATTCTTCCTTCTTTTTGTGCACCTTCTTTTCTTCCTATTTTGGCAACACAACCAAAGCATAACAAGGAGTATCCTCCTCTTTCAAACATTCTAAAAACTCTTTCTCACCTACAAACATGATTTTAGAGTCTTTTGCTTCTTCACCATTATCAGGTAGGGGTAGCAAAGTTACCTTCTCACCTTTATACCAGATGGTGTATGTGTTCTTCTCACCATCATGCCTTGACTTCATGTCATATTGCCATGGCCTTCCAAGTAGAAAATGGCATGTATCCATGGGTACAATTTCACAAAGTACCTTGTCCTTGTACTTGCCAATAGAAAACTCCACCCATGCTTGTTCTTCAATGATGGTTTACTTCCCCTTTGTGAGCCATGATACCTTGTAGGGTCTTGGATGTTTAATCCTCTTCAATTTCAGTTTCTCTACTACCTCAATGGATGAAAAATTATCAGTAGAACCTGAATCAATCACCGCACTACATACTTTGTCACCACTTCTACAAGTAGTTCTGAAAAGTGCCTTCCTTTGGGGTGGCTCTGATGGACTAGGTGCTTTGATCAATGTCCTTCTCATCATCATGATCTCTCCTTGTTTAGGATGCATAAAGGATCCATGAGAGTGAACACTATGTGTGTTCTCATCTCTCACCAAATTTTCTCTCCTTTCACCTTGTTTGTTTGCCTTCTCTGGACATTTGGATGCAACATGCCCCATTTGATGACACCTATAGCATTTTATGCCTTTTAGGTCTCTTCCTCCACCTCTTCCTCTAAATTTTCCTCTCTTTCCTCTAAAATATCCTCTATAACTACCTTACCCTTGTTCATTCCCTTGACTTGATTCACCAAGGTCTTTGGAACCTTGTCCTCTTCCTTGAGACATATTTATGCCCCTATTTCCAAAGTCTTTTTGTCATCTCCCTCTACCACTCTTATCACTCTTCCTCTTGAGTTTCTCCTCAGCCTTCAAAGCAAGTTGAAAGCATTTTTGGACTGTGGGAGGGCTGCTTATACTGAGTTCATCTTGAATGGTAACTCTCAACCCTTGCAAGTATTACAAGCTTCACACATTCAGGCTCCACCACATTGGACTTCATCACCAATTTATGGAACTCTTGAGTATAATCTGAGACACTCATCTCCTTTTGCCTCAAA
The DNA here is from genome assembly GCF_030272615.1 of Cryptomeria japonica. Lineage (NCBI taxonomy): Eukaryota > Viridiplantae > Streptophyta > Pinopsida > Cupressales > Cupressaceae > Cryptomeria > Cryptomeria japonica. Next base: position 519,824,716 of record NC_081413.1, read on the forward strand.
CTCATTCTCCTCTTATGAAGTTGGACTTCATAATCATCAGGAACATAGGCATCCCTAATCAATGAAATCATCTTCTTCCAAGTGGTCACTGGATTCTTCTTCTCCTTCACCCTATCATCTTGAGTGAAATTCCACCATGTAAGGGTTGATCCCTTCAACTTGGACTTATCAATATTAACCCTCTAACTTTCAGGTATGTCCTCACATTCAAAGAAACTTATGAGGGCATCAATCCATTCCACAACAGCATCTGGGTTCAAGTTCCCATCATAGGAAGGTAGGTCCATCCTAACATCCATGGTCCTTCTCTCCATGGCCTTCAGGGTCTTCACAAGTAGTCTTTGATCAACAGGCACTTCTTCTTCCTCATCCTGCTCAAGGGGTTCCTCATCACTCCCCTCTTCAACAACATTAGAGTTTCCACCACTTTTCTTACGAAGTTCCCCATTAAGTCTATCAACCTCCTTCTGCAAGGAATCAATCTTGTGAACCAAGTTTTGATCTTTCAAAAACTTCACTATCTGTGCATTAGTCATCCTTGAGGAAAAATCAACCTATTCTTCTTCCCCTGACATGGCTAAACTGAAACAATCCTTCTCCTAAGGATCACACTTGCTTTGATACCAATTGATGTAGAGGTATGGTTCCAACAACTTGAAAATGCTCCAAGTTGCTCACTTGCTCAATTGGCAACCCAATCCCTTTCAAAAGAGATTTTCCCAACCAGACCTCACACCTTGACAAGAAACAAATCAATGTCTCATTTCAATTTTTTTCATCCCCATAACCCCCCACCGAGACATTTTACAAAGGCTATCAACTTTGGTTTGTCAACCCCACAGACAAAGTGCTCTAAAGTTGCTCAAATAGCTCACAACCCCTCCAAATGGTTTTATAGGCCAAAAAAGGCTCAAGATAGGTTTTATAGGTTCCTAAAAACTCAAATGATGCCAAACAACCCTCTGATTTGGTTCTTCAAGTCCCAAAAGTCACAAAGTGCAAATTGGCTCCTTAGACCTATTAGCCTTCAAAACTCACTTTTTGGCTTCCCACCAAAAAACTCCAAAGGATAGGCCAAGATTGTTTGATTTTATTTAAAACCAACTTGAGGAATCACTTTCTACCAAAGGACAAGTTCTGGAACCTCTTGCAAGTACCATTACTAATGAACCCTCATCTATGGCTAGAAGGGCTAATTTAAGCACTTAACAAAGGAACTACCCTCAAAACCTACAATTTATCAAGGGAAGAAATTGTAACACCTTGGGGTACCCAAATAATCACCAAATACCAAGTTTTAGCTTTTATTTTTCATTAAAACTAAAGTTATGGGGACTGTTCAGGAATTCTATTCAATTCCCACAACCAGTCACATAGAGATGCCTGGCCAAATTTAATAAAATCTCACCCAAGTTGCATCATTTAGATCTAAAACCTTTTGTATATTAAAATAAACTCCAAAATCCTCCATTTCACCAAGTTTTATAATTTTCCAATGGTAGATTTGGAAGAAATGGGAAATTAAAGTTGAAGCCCTAAGAAAGGGCACTTTTCCGGGTTGTTTGGATCTGTTACAACTTTTCTCCCTCAATATTCCACCTCTAGACCTCTGGTTGGATTCAAAAGAAAGGTATTTCACCCCTATAACTCCAAATGAAATAATTTTTCAGTTTGGAGTTATTTAAATTCCATACCAACCAAAAGAACAACAAATTTTCTGGAAAATCCAGTTTTTTTTTATTGATTTCAAATAACAAGTTTTACAAATTTCGACCACCACACCATCACACGAGTTTGTTGAGGCATATTATAGTTTTCCCAAAAATTTTAAACTAAATTTAGATGGTTATGAACATTGGGAAACCAATTACAACAACTTTTTGAAAAGTTGCTTTACAAATTGACAGCTTTGTCATTTTTTTACAATTTTTTACAATTTTGGCATTTTGCCATTCAAACTAATTTTATCATCAACCTAGGGACATAAACACATTGAAATGGATATAAATATACCAAAAATAACTTTACTCACTAAATCTACTCATCCTAAGTCCCTTTGACCATAGTTGACCATAGGGTTTATAATGCACCCTAGGCCACTAGGCCTTACAAAATGGACAATTAGGACCTTATTACAAAACAAAACATAAACAAAGGATTCTTTGATCCTTACCAACATGTTTCTATCCAAAAAATTAAGTTTTCAATCAATAAATTATGAAATTGAGGCTTGTGCCCCCACACCACTTCACAGAGGAACTAGAGGAGGATGTGGTCTTCTGGGAAAAGCACGCAGTCATTGCCATGATTATCGGGTTGAACTGGCCAAGAAAGGAAATCAAAAAATGGGTAGAAGGCAATTGGGGGATGCAGATAGTCACCAAATTCATCCCAAAAGGTTTTTTTGTGGTATTGTTTAATGATGGCAATGATAGAGACCGCATCCTCAACCAGAAGAATTAGTTTGTGCACGATCATGCAATATACCTGCAACCGTGGTCCTCGAACTTTGACCCCCTTCCATTGGTTGTTTACTCTGCACCGGTTTGGATTCATTTATACAATCTTCCCATTGAATATTGGAGCGAGAATTCATTGGAGAAGATCGGTAGGACCCTGGAGACCCTCTTGGAAGTAGACTTTGATGACAAGGAAGACCTCTGCGAGATTGCTAGATTAAGGATTGTTGTGGTCAAGAGGATTCCTGTATCCTTGACTCTTTTAACTACAAACAGAGATTGGTGGCAACAAGTGGAAATTGAAAAAGAAATCAAGCAATGCCCCAGGTGCGAGAGCAAATTTCATGGACTGGAGGCTTGCAAGATGTTTGTGAGGAAGGCCAGGAATGTCGTCAGAAAACCATCCAAGGTTTGGAGGCAAAAGGCGAGTATAAAAATGGTTACAAATCAAGAAGGAAAGAAACATGGAGAGGTTGATCATCAGAACCCTTCGACTTCCCCGGTATTAACACCCTGCTTATTGAAGGACACTAATGAGGAAGAAAAGGTCTTGGTCCTAGGTGACTATGAAGATGGTTTGAGTTTGAATAATAATGCAGTTGGGGAAATTGATGCACCAATCTCCCCGAGCTTTAACCCTTCGTGCAGAGGATTATCTGATACTGAGTTTGAATTTGAGAAGGGCTTGGACGATGGTTTTCTACAAGATGATGAATTGGAAAATATTGATCCTAGGTGCATTAGTTAGTCTGCTAAAGCACTGTTGGGGAAGGCCAAAGGTTTTAGAGGCAGAAGGAGAAATCAACATAAAAGGGAGGCGAGAGTAGGGGAAAAGGGGATCATCAACGTTATGTAATTTATGAAGAAATCCAAGGGAGAAGGGTTATCCCTTGGTAAGAGATGAAAATCACATCTTAGAATGTCAGGGTCCTAACGACCCCTGACAAGAAATGCTTGGTCAAGCGGTTTTTGTCAACCCACAATCCTGATGTGTTACTTTTACAAGAGACCAAGCTTGGTGGTGATAAAACTGGGTAGTTTATTAATTCATGTTCCAAATGGGACGGGTTTTTCCAAGATGCAACAGACTCTGCAGGGGGTCTAGGCATGGCGTGGAATCCGGCTAAGGTTGAGGTGGTTCTTATTGCCTCCCATGAGAATTGGATGGCATACGAGATCAAAGGTATTGGCACAAATTTGAGGTTTCCAATTTTTAATGTCTATGGACTGACAAAGATTGAAGACAAATAGAAAGTCTGGAGAGAAATTATATTACAAGCAAACCTTGTTGAATTGGATAGAGCTATCATAGCAGGTAACTTCAATGCCTTGTTGGACGTGGACGAAAAAAGAAGGGGGGATCAGAAAATGCTCAAAAGTTATGAAAGATTTCAGAGATTTCATTGAACAAAATAAGCTTATTGATATCATCCCAAAAAATGACAAATTTACCTGGACGAACAGAAGGCTAAACTTCTCTAAAATTTCAGAAAGATTGGATAGGTTTTTTTCTAGAGAATGGTGGTTGTCTGGGGACAAATTTTTGGCAACATGCATCATCCCCCAATGTGGCTTGGATCATCTACCAATTTTGCTATCAATCGGCAAGGAGATTCACAAACAGAAAGGATATTTCAAATTCCTAAGTATGTGGTAGAGTGACCCTGGCTTCAAAGACAAACTCAGGGAATGGTGGTTGGAAGGGAACACCTTCGTAGGCACCACTAGCTTCAGATTTGTTAAAAGATTGCAATTTTTAAAACATAAGATCAAGATTTCGAACAAATTGACCTTCAAAAATATTTTCTTAGAAAAATTGAGATTAGAGGAAGAACTTGAAACATTAAACCAGATAGTGATGATGGTCGGGATGACTAAAGAGGATTTTCTACTTGAAAACAAGTTGAAAAAGGAGTACAATGAAGTTATAAAAAGAGAACAAATTTATTGGAGGGATAAGTCGAGAGAGCTATGGATTTCAGAAGGGGACCACAACACAAAAAAATTTCATGCTTCCTCAAAAGCTAGAAGAATTCATAATAAGATCAGTGCCATCAAGGATGAACAAGGACATTGGAATATGGAAGATGAGGAAATTCAACGTACAACCCTCCATCATTTTCAAAGACTTCTAGGGAATGCTAAAGTGGAGGGTGTTGATTTTGAAGACCCGGTTGATGCAAATATCAAGCACAATCTTCTCTCCAGATCGGATGACGATATGTTGGCAGCGCCCTTCACAATGGAGGAAGTTAAGGCTGTGACATTTGGATTACACCCGAACAAAGCCCCTTGCCCAAATGGGATGTCTACAGACTTGTTTCAAAACTGCTAGGAATTCATGGGGAGAGATATTTGGCTGATTGTAGAAGAGTTCAGGAAAAAACACAAATTTGTTAAAGAACTTAATCACACCATGATAGTTTTAATTCCAAAGAAAGAGGACTATATCCATGGCGGACTTCTGACCCATCTCGTTATGCAACACAATATACAAAATTATCTCGAAATCTCTAGCCAATAGGCTCAACATAGTAATGCCCAAATTAATTTCCAAAAATCAAAATGGCTTCACTCCAGGCAGAGAATTAGCGGATAGTATCATTCTAGTAGCAGAGGTATTGCACTCCATGTAGAAAGGCAAACAAAAAGGTATGACCATTAAACTTGATGTTGCAAAAGCTTATGACAGGGTGGTTTGGAATTTTCTTGTCTGTGTTCTTAACAAATTTGGTTTCCTGAAAGACTAGATTGAATGCATTAAATTTTGTATCTCTTCGGTTAGCTTTTCTATGATTGTAAATGGAATGGTATGTGGACTCTTCGAGGCAAAAAATGGGTTGTGCCAAGGGGATCCTCTTTCCCCTTCATTGTTCTTCCTGATGGCAGAGGTGTTGGGTAACCTCATCAAAAGGAGAAACAGTGTATGCCTGTGAAAAGGCATCAGGGTGCATGAGAACTTCGAGACCATCACGCACTTGCAATTTGTGGACGACATAATTTTGTTTAGCGAAGCAACTTTGAAAGATGCGGGGGAAATCAAGAGTGTCCTGGATATCTACAGTCAAGCATCAGGACAGGTGATGAACATGGACAAATCGCAAATCTTCTTCTTCAATACCAGCAAGCTCCTTCAAACCAAGATTGCCAACCTCTTGGAATTTAAGATTGGGGTTCCCCCCATCAAATATTTAAGGGTTAGAATCGGTTCTAGTTGTAGGCAGAGCCATATTTGGGAGGATGTGATCCACTCATGTCAACGAAAGGCTAAAAAGTGGAAGAACGGGTGGCTCACGCAGGCGGGAAAGTTGACAATGATTACAGCAGTCCTCTCGGCCATTCCAGTCTAAAATATGTCCTATTTCAAGTTACCGCAGGTGGCTGGGAGGAAGCTGGATGGGTTGCTTAACAGATTTGTGTGGGAAGGTGACAAAGACCTTAGGAAGATCCCCCTAATCAACTGGTACACCATGTGCCTTCTAAATGTTGAAGGTGGTGTCGAGCTGAAAAAGATGGATCTTCAGAACCACGCGTTGGGGGCGAAATTAACCTGGAAAATGTATGAACAACCAAACAAGTTGTGGTGTAGAATTTTTAGGAAGAAATATTTGGACAGGGAGAGCCCAAACAGGATCCTTACCATTGCGGATGTAGCAAGAGGTTCCTCGACTTGGAATTTCTTGTGGGATAGTAGGAGCATAATCACTGAGCATTTATCTTGGTGCATTGGTAATGGTCAAATGACCATGTTTTGGTGAGACTCATGGGAAGGAGAGCAGGTGCTTTGTGATTTTTTTGTTGAACAAGAATAGATTAAAGAAATTGAAAGCAAAGTTGGCCTATTTGTCAAAGATTATGTTGTCGGCAGCTCGGGCATTGGTGGGAGGCTGGAGTGGAAATTTAATGATATTGGGGATAGTAGGTTGTGCTTGAAGTTGGCAGATATACTCAAAAACATATGCATCTTGCAGTCGGAACAAGAGGAGACCATCTTCTGGTGTGCTTCCAAATCTGGTAAGTACAATGTGAAATTGGGATATGAGATCCAACGCCAGAGAGTGAGTGAAAGCAAATGGCCTTATTATCTTTGCTGGAACAACATAGGTCTCCCCAAAGCGGGAGCATTTTTGTGGATTACTCTTCATGGCAAATTTTTGACAGGTGACAAACTAAAGCTCATTGGGATCTTAGGTCCAAGTTGGTGTGTCTTGTGCAAAAGGAACGAAGAGTCAACCAATCATCTACTATTTCAATGTCCCTTTGCAGAAGTGTGTTGGGATTGGATTGTGGATAAGATGCAGTTTACTTCAATCAGAAATGAGCTACTCAAGGACTTCCTTATGGCATGGTTGAAAACAAATCATTTGAAGTGGAGTGGCTTGTGGTAGATCACCCCTGCATTGTTAATATGGCATATCTGGAAGGAGAGGAACATGAGGATCTTCAGAGAAACATTTAGTTCGGTGGAGGAGGTGATTTTAAAAATCAAGGAAGGAATTGAAGAAGTGATTAATGGCAAGACCCCCAAAGCTAAATCATCCAAATACTACAATTGGGATAGGGATATGGAAAGTAATTGGTCACTCAAATATTGGGGGTTGGGGGTCACCCCTGTTCCCAAAACCAATAAGAAGTTAATCAGATGGATCCCTCCACGAAGTGATTGGGTCAAATTGAATTTTGATGGAGCCTATAGAGGGAATCTTGGCCCAACAGGAATTGGTGCAGTCATCAGAAATTCCTCGGGGATACTCCTGGGAGGATTGTTTGGGAGTCTGGGACTTGCCACAAACAACGAAACAGAGATTAGGGCATTGGCAGTAAGAGTGGACTTATGTGTTCAAAAAGGACATGACAAAATATGTATTGAAGGAGACTCACAAATTATCATCAATGGAGTCACTAAGTCTGGCTTCTTGAATTGGAAACTTGACAAGTGGATACCTTATATTAATGAGTCTCTAGGATCTTTCAATTTGTTTGAATTGAAACATACATATTGGGAAGGGAATAAGGTGGCAGACCTTCTGGCCAATATTGGGATTGATAAAAATATTGGTACAATCATTTTCGGTGAAGAGGATGCAGACACAGTGGTACTGGATACTATTTGGAATGAGAGACCAGATAGGCCTTGTACGGGGATTGGATAGTCTCAATATGTTGATGCCTTTCATGAGCCAGAACATAGGTGGCATGGCAGTATGATTTAAAGGGAAATATCTCTTTGATCCAATTCCCCATGAGTCCTACTCTTTCCCTAGGCATATAAGTGATAACATTACTTTGTAACTACGCCCTTCCACAAGGGAAGGGATTTTGGATATGTGATAACATAAGTTGTACTCATTTTCCTTTATTAATATAGGGCGCTATCCCCACAGCTGATAGCACTTACCATTAAAAAATAAATAAAAAATTACCTGATGCATTCATTTAATTCAATGCATTTGTATGAAATTTGATATTAAATTAGGACATGTATGTGTAAATATGAATACATCTTAAGGGGACATGTACAATTAGGATGTATATATCTAATCTATATTCAAAGTAAAAGTAAATGTACATCTAATCAATCTCTCTCTCTCTCTCTCTCTCTCTCTCTCTCTCTCTCTCTCTCTCTCTCTCTCTCTCTCTCTCTCTCTCTCTCTCTCTCTCTCTCTCTCTCTCTCTCTCTCTCTCTCTCTCTCTCTCTCTCTCTATATATATATATATATATATATATATTCAAAGTAAACATCTAATCTATCTACACATGATATCTCTATGATATATATAAATTTAAACGCATGAACTGAAATGGTTCTAAATCTCAAACATATATAATAAATGGAAGGTTTGAATATATATTGAATGTGTGTGTGTGTGTGTGTGTGTGTGTGTACAAACATGATACGATGTCTAGTCAAACACACATGTATAAATGTCAAACATATAAAGTATAGCAAATGTATATATAGAGGTAAACAAACAACACATGTCTGAGAAAGTCTATATAAAGTAACTTTGAATGTAACGATATATCTATGAAATTCCATGTATATATCAAGATAAACATGTGTAATTGCAGCCCGACACATGCTAGAAAGTGGCAAATCGGTCTGAATCATGTTGGCCACGAACGGAGCAACCCTCTAAGTGAGAGTCCTAGTTTGATGGATGTCCAATCGACCCCTACAAAAGTATCTAATATAAATTAAATATCTCTACATGTATGGATATTAAATCAAATATATACTATTAAAATATAATATAATGTACAAGTAAAAAATCCATAACCAACCTGTCCACTAGCAAGTGTTGCATCGAAAGAATCTCGCCTACGCACATGCTCTGAGCTCAATCTAGGAGTGACATGAGGTAATTGATACATACATATTTTACCTGATTAGTTTGAACAATAAATGATACGCTAGTTGAATAATAGAAATTGTATCCATTAAAAATATACTTGCATGTATCGACATTTTTATTTATTTAAAATTGTGTGCACATGTACATGTGTATCAGGAGGTATAGTCTGATCATCTCCTACTATCATATCAGCCACATCAACTGCATCTACATATCTCTCTCTGGCAGTACAAATGAGTGAGGAGTGTGAGGGGCTATGTAGATGGGTGTGCATCGATGAAGTGTTTGATGCTAGTAGCATATCCATATAACCAATCTGTCCCAAATCCCGTAGCTGCTCCTCAAATGAATCCAAGCCCTCTGTTGTGATATGGACCTAATCAGCCTATATCTCCTCCTCGACAGCAATAGAGTGATTTGTAGGTGGTTCATCAAGAGCATACTTAGAGTGATGAGAATATTGTGAATGTCTTAGCGTATGAGTCGATGCAGCAGCCTACGTGTCTCTAAGAATCTCCTCTTTGACATCAACTAATGGTATCCGAAGTCAAGATGAAATGAAACGGTATGCATGTAAGAGGTACTCTGATAAATATTGAGAAATTTGTATATGTCGAGCACTTCCTGATATAGATGTTGCATCATCTGGTGAGGGGATGCCAACAGTAACATACTGATCTGAATCGGACACCCTGTGATTGGAAGATCCACTTGTGGATGATCTCGAATGTGCTTGAGTCATCATGTATCTACCCAGTCTATTAGAAGACATTGTGGTTGTTGTCGATGCAATATCTCCAATGGTATCAATTACTTCTCTCTAAGAAGAAATCTCAACGTGATCAACTGTGGGGGGAGGGATGGGGCTATCATCAGAAATCTCTTACCAACAAGCTACTTGTGTGTGGGCGCATGTCTATCACCCCAATGATATAAATCTCTATCAACAACTCTACCCCTCCCTTGTCCGTTATAGCCTGGAAGGTCAAGGTAGTTGAGTTTCAAACCCAAGTGAACCTCAACGTACACCTACTGAGTAAAGTATAATGGTATCTAGTTGTTACTAGAATAACAAACATGAGCAACTAAGAAATGTGGGTATATCTTCGCTGCCACTAATGGATCAATGCATTGTGTCATCTAGTATGCTCTCACCTTACTCTTCTCCTAATACTGGGAAAAACATCACTTTAATGACTTCCTTGGGGACTTTCTTTTGCATGTTCTCCAAGGAAACATTACCCCTAACATCATCCCTAACCTATAGGTAAAAATGGAATCAATAACTTATGGGGATTATGATGTGTGGCTCCCCAATCTATTTCTCAATGTCTGCAAACTAGTATAAATCTCTTTGCATGTATGCTTGTACATCCCATTTGTTTGTGGATCATCTAAAATAGATCTCAATTTTTGCATCTCATGATCACTGTAACGAAATATGGTACCAATATTTGGTGCATGTCCCAGTTGTGTAGGTTGTGCATGAGGAGCCTAATCTGGATGTACAGGCTATGTATTACGAGCCTGATCCTCCATCTATCTAGGTATCATAAAGTTAGAATTTATGTAAGTGTACATGAATGCGCACACACACATGAAGAACATTCAAATTAAAACATTAAATTTCTATTGTTTCATAATTTAATATTAAAGAGAGAGAGAGAGAGGTAGTTAAAGAGTGCTATTAAATTAAAACATGAAGCTTGCATTCAAATTAAAACATTAAATTTCTATTATTTTGTAATGTAATATTTAAAGAGAGAGAGAGAGAGAGAGAGAGAGAGAGAGATAGAGAGATCATTAAAGATCATTAAATTAAAACACATGGAGAGCATTCAAATTAAGGGAAGAGAGAGAAAGAGAGATCATACTAATTCAAAAAATATTTAGGTGTCATATGCTGTCGTTAGGGGTCATATGGGGTCACACATGGTTTTAGAACGCTGTATGACCCCTTAGGATAATATATGAACCATTAGTACATCATATGGTTCTAATGGTTCATATGTTGTCCTAAGGGGTCATCTGGTGTTGTTAGGGGTCATATGGGGTCCTAAGGGGTAACATTGTGGTCTAATAACATCGTATGACCCCTTAGGACACCATATGAACCATTAGGACATCATATGGTCCTAATGGTTCATATGGTGTCCTAAGGGGTCATATGGTGTCGTTGGGGGTCATATGGGGTCCTACGAGGTCACACGCGGTGTTAAAACACCGTATGACCCCTTAGGAGAACATATGAACCGTTAGGACATTGTATGGTCCTAATGGTCCATATAGTGTCGTAAGGGATAATATGGTGTTGTTAGGGGTCATATGGGTTCCTATGGGGTCATAGGGGTCATTGGGGTCTTAAGGGGTCACACATGGCGTTATAACAATGTATGACCCCTTAGGACAACATATGAACCTTTAGGACATTGTATGGTCCTAATGGTTCATATAGTGTCCTAAGGGGTCATATGGTGTCGTTAGGGATCATATGGGGTCTTAAGGGGTCACACATGGTGTTAGAATACCGTATGACCCCTTACAACACCATATGAACCATTACGACATCATAAGGTTGTAATGGTTCATATGTTGTCCTAAGGGGTCATATGGTGTCGTTAGGGGTCATATGGGGTCCTAAGGGGTCACACATGGTGTTAGAACACTGTATGACCCCTTAGGACACCATATGAACCATTAGGATGTATCATATGGTCCTAATGGTTCATATGTTGTCCTAAGGGGTCATATGGTGTTGTTAGGGGTCATATGGGGTCACACATAGTGTTAGAACACCGTATGACCCCTTACAACACCATATGAACCTTTAGGACATCATATGATCCTAATGATTCATATAGTGTCTTAAGGGGTCATATGGTGTCGTTAGGGGTCATATGGGGTCATATGGGGTCACACATGGTGTTAAAACATCGTATGACCCCTTAGGACAACATATGAACCATTAGGACATCGTATGGTCCTAATGCTTCATGTAGTGTCCTAAGAGATCATATGGTATCATTAGGGGTCATATGGGGTCCTAAGGGATCACACATGGTGTTAGGACATTGTATGACCCCTTAGGACAACATATGAGCCATTAGGACATCATATGGTCCTAATGGTTCATATGTTGTCCTAAGGGGTCATATGTTGTCCTGAGGGGCCAGATGGTGTCATTAGGGGTCATATGGGGTCCTAAGGGGTCACACATGGTGTTAGAACACCGTATGACCCCTTAGGACAACATATGAACCATTACGATATCATATGGTCCTAATGGTTCATATAGTGTCCTAAGGGGTCATATGGTGTCATTAGGGGTCATATGTGGTCCTAAGGGGTCACACATGGTGTTATAATATCGTATGACCCCTTACGACACCATATGAACCATTAGGACATCATATGGTCCTAATGATTCATATAGTGTCCTAAGGGGTCATATAGTGTTGTTAATGGTCATATGGGGTCCTATGGGGTCACACATGGTGTTAGAACACTCTATGACCTCTTAGGACACCATATGAACCATTAGGATACCATATGAACCATTAGGACATCACATGGTCCTAATGGTTTGTATGACGTCCTAAGGGGTCATGTGTTGTCATTAGGGGTCATATGAGGTCCTAAGGGATCATATTATCCTAAGGGGTCATGTTGTGTACTAGGATGTTAAAAGGGTTCATAAAGGTTCTAATTTAAATTGAGTTTTCTTTAAAAAATTATAACGTTTTTCTAAGGTTTAATTTTTCTAACATTTTAATTTATTATCTAAGTTTTCTAATGTTTTAATTTATTATCCAAGTTTTCTAACGTTTTTCTGAGTTTTAATTAATTATCTAATTTTTCTAACGTTTAATTTATTATTTAAGTTTTCTAACGTCTTTCTAAGTTTTAATTTAGTATCTAAGTTTTCTAAGTTTTTCTAAAATGCTAATTTTTTTTATAAATATACAATTATATAATTAAAAAAACAAATTAACAAATTAAAACTATTTTATTTGCTATTTTTAAAAATAAATTTAACAATAAATAAAAAATACAAAAAAATAACATTATTAAACAAGAAAGGGTATTTTTGTGCACCTGAAACAATGTAGGTTGAATGACAACTGCTGAGGAGCGTTGATTGGTGTCGTCGAGAGTCGTTGACAAAATCTCCACATAGGGTTCGCTCAAACCACCTCAGTGGAGACCAGATGAACAGTTGAAAATGACATTTCCACTATCATTTGGGTTTATATAGACAGTTAAAAAAAATTCGGTTGTTATGGGTTCGCTCGAATGGGGGGTTCGAACGAACCCATTAAATTATAATATTTTATTGGGTTCGTGCAAACCCATTTTTGAATTTGCGTTTGCACAAACCCTACTCCATTATTGGGTTCGCTCAAACCTTAAGGAGTAGTTCGAATGAACATGGGTAGCTCGCTCGAACCACCCTAAAAAAAATTACCCACATCCGCGAATTTCCTTCGCGAGTAAAACTAGGAACCATTATCGTGGTTTCACCCTATTATTGTGATTTTTTATTTTTGTCTCTCTTATTATGCATTATATTCAATAATGTTTATCACTCTAGTCTGCCTGAAAACCTTAACAAGTGGCATTAGAGCCATGCATTTCAGTCATTTGGCAGGAGTTTTCAAATTCAAGTGGAAGCAATGGCAAAATAAGGCTAGATTAAGGTTGATAAGTTCAACAACCAAAATTATCGATCATGGAAGATGCAAATGGAAAATTATCTATATCAAAAAGATCTTTACTTACCATTCAATAGACAATCAAAGAAGTCGACGATTATGACAAATCCACAATGGGAGGTTCTCAATAGGAAGGTACTAGGAACAATACGACTATGTCTAGCATTGTCGGTGGCTTTCAATATAGAAAAAGAAACAACAACGATGGGTTTGATGACAACATTAGCCAAATTGTATCAGAAACCCTCAACCTCCAATTAGGTATTTCTTATGAAATTTATATTTTATACAAACATGCCAGAAGGTGTGTCTATTACTGATCACTTGAATGAGTTTAAGACAGTCACTAGTTAGCTAAATTTTGTAAAAGTAACTTTTGATGATGATGTTAGGGCTCTCTTGATTTTGTGCTCATTGCTAGAAAGATGGAATGGCTTGGTCAAGGTTGTACGGAATTTTGTCTCAGGTTCAAACACTTTAAACTTTGATGATGTTGTTAGTGTTCTCCTTAGTGAGGAAATGTGATTGAAAAACATAGGTGAGACATCAGGTAATTTTTTTACTATTAAGACCAGGGGAAGACAAAGCAAAAGAGGAAAGAGCCCAACAAATCATGAGAAATATAGGAAGGGTAGATACAAATCTATGACAAGGCTAGAGTGTTGGTATTGTGGGAAGAAAGGATATTTGAAGAAAAATTGTTGTTAATTGAAAGGGGAAACAAGGGGATGGACAACAAGAAAATAATAAGGGAGTAAATGTAGCAGGTGATATTTTACAAGATGCTTTGATTGTTTCTTTAGATAATATTATTGGTTCTTGGGTGTTAGATTTAGGGGCTTCATTTCATTCCACATCCCATAAGAAATATTTTCTAGACTATGTTCAAGGTGATTTTGGACAAGTTTATTTGGGTGATGATGAATCATGCAATTTTTTTTGGAAAGGGCAATATATAGATAAATTTACTAAACAAAAATGTGGGGAGGAAGACTGATGGGTAGGCACATCCTCCCATGACGAAGATATACATTTTCTTTTTTGAACTTGATACTCATCGTCACCATTTTCCAGTTTTTGTGACAAATTTTGTGGTTTTTTGTTGGGGTCTAGGCACTATTTTGTAAGTTGGGGGATGCTTTAGCTATGGGTATGTGTAGGTCTTATGTACTAGACTGTATGGATTCTATAAATATTGAAACATATATGTCAATAGTAGTGGCGGGGACTGTAATTACAATTTATGATGAAAAGTCTGCTAGGAATAGTTAGAATGGAGTGGATGATGGTAGATATGGACCAATACCAGTCCAGTTGAAAATGTAAATCTTTTTTTAATTAATACAAAGGATGCTACCCCTAGCAGCTATTAAAATACCCCAAAAAATTATAAAATAAAAATCAATGGTTGTTGAAAGAGGTGAGACATGTTCCTGATTTGAGAAGAAATTTAATATCAATAGGAAATCTAGAAATTGGAGGTTGTGTAGTTACATTTACAAACAATTCGTAGAAGGTCACTAAAGTCTCCTTGATAATAGAAAAAGGAGAAAAGGTAGGTACATTGTATTTATGTATTGGTAATTTTGTTTCTTCGACTGTTTCCATATCTTTCATAGAAATAGATACAACTTTATGGTATAATACACTTAGGCACATGAGTACAAAGGGGATGAATATTCTCCATTCCAAGAATTTATTGCCTAGTTTGAAGCAATTTGATCTATGAAAATTGTGTCTATAGAAAACAAAAGAGAGTCAAATTTCTCAAAGTTGGGAAGGAAAAGAAGAGTGAAAAGTTAGAGCTCATGCATTTAAATGTACGGGGACCTACTCAAGTATCATCTCTTGGTGGCTCTTAATATTAATGTTACTTTAATTGAGGATGCATCTAGAAAAATGGGTTTATTTCATTCCCCCAAAAAATAATGTATTTGATACTTTTAAGAAAGGGAAATATTTGTTTGACAATGAGACATGAAATACATTGAAGTGTCTCAGGTCTAATAATGGAGATGAATATTGTAGCAAAGAATTTGATAGTTATTGTTCATACCATGGAATTCATAGGTAGAAGATGGTTCCAGGTGTAGAGCTTTTTAATTGTACTTGAGATTGGAATACTAATTCACAACTCGAGGATTTTTATCCACACCGAGCAACCCTTCCTGGATTAGAAGCTACATTTAATTGTCAACCCAGGGATGTCAACTTGAAGTGATTCAACACTATATTAACAATATGGATGCCTTATAAGTTTTTCTATCAGTTGTGTATAGAAAATAAACTCAAAATAATAATATGAATTGAAAACATAACAATGCTAGAAATAAAACTTACAACATAGCAGTGGTTGCAAGAAGACCGGTTATTTGCAAGAGCAGTGACTACAGGCAGATTGTTCTAAAAATGATGAAATTAAATATATTGAAATAAAATCTACCTTAAACAACTGATAACTAACAATAAAGCATAATAAACAACAATCTAAACTACTACAAAACTAAACTACAATGGAGTCACAATTCCTCAAGTGGCCCTTGCTTGAGTTGCTACAATTTTAGTCATTAGCATTCAACATCCAATCTACAAGCTTCATTGCTCAAATCATCTCCTTATTGCAAATCAAAGATTATATTTATATATATCAGGCTTGTTGATTGAACATAGACATTGTTAACAAGACTCGACACTAATCGGACTACACTCTCTACATTACTCTCACAACTCAACAAGATCTCATAATTATGCACGAGACTTGAGAGTTAGATTAAGTACAAACTCAAAAAATTATTACAAATTTTATTTCTCTCATGAGAGTAAGGAGATGACTTATTCTACTGATGATTCATAATAAAGACTAAACTAACAAGAGTTGAGAGAGTTCTAATCCTCTTCAAATTCTCACAACTATAAAATATAGTCATGGTTAAACATATGTACAAAATATGTTATAATTATTAATGAATCACTATATATTGTTTCCAAAAGTTTCTCCAATGTTCTTACACTTTAATAACTCCAAATACACTAATTCATCAAGAGGTGGAAGAGTCCAAGTCGAATTAGAACTCAATCCTTAACTGTTGCCTGGAAATCTTCTAGTTTGTCTTAGTCAACTTCTAGTGAATGGTTCTCCTTAACTATTACAAATCAGCTCAAACATTTTGGTAGGATTTTATATCTCCTTTTAATCTTTCCAAATCATTTTTAAAAATTTGAATCTCATTAAGAAATGAGTTAGATATTCCCATTTTACACCAATTGGTTTTTTGACTTTTTTTGCATTTCCAATCAACTAGTACATCTGTTAATTGCCAAATTGTTCCTCCTCCCTTCTAGCTGCATGAATGAATCAAACCACTTAAAAACAACATGTTAATCCTTCCAAAATATTTTACATTCAATAATAACCATTTATTATAATATTTTACCATTATTTAGCATCAACTAGGTAGACATACATATGCATATCAAACACCATTAATCCTAGTTAATGCTTCATAAAACCAAGGTAATATTTGGAAATGACTTGGAAAGACATTATTAAAATGAGGTAAAATTTCAAAAATCATGAAATAATATGGTCAATTTAATGGCTGATCACCAGGAACACCACAAGAAAATGGTGTATCTAAAAGGATGAATAGAACTATCATGGAGCATGCAAGAAGTGCGAGATTGCATGCAGGATTATTCTTATACTTTGGGCACATGTTGCAGATACTATTGCTTACTTAATAAATAGAGGGATTTAAAGTTCCTTAGATGGTGGTAATCTAGAGGAGGCATGGATGGGTAAAAAGGTAAAGTACTCATTTCTAAAAAAACATTGGTTGTGAAGAATTTGTCCATATTGACATAGAAACTAGAACAAATCTTGAATCAGTATCCAAGAAGTGTAATTTTATTAGGATATGGAGTTAATGATCTTGGCTATCATTTATGAGGTTATGAAAATTACAAAATCATTAAGAGTAGATATGTCATATTCAATGACAAGGTTGTGTATAAAAAATATTTACAGGAAAAGAAACAGGAGGAGAAAAACACATAATACATGGTCCTTGATTAAATCCTAAAAAATATAGTACCATCAGTACCACAAAATATTGAAAAATCAAAGCAACAGCAGGTACCTCAAACTCCTACAAGAAGATCTACCAAGATAAGTAGACCCCCTGAACAATACTCTCCCTCGTTATATTATTTATTATTGATTGATTCTAGTGAACCAAAATGTTATGCAAATGCAATGCGGGTAGAAACTAGAAAGAAGTGGGAGCAAAGAATGAAAGAGGAGATGGACTCTTTGATACAAAACTAGAAGTGGGACTTGGTTTAAATGTCTTAAGGTAAAAGATCATTATCGAACAAATGAGTTTACAGGCTAGAAGAAGATCATGGAAGTAAGAAAAGATATAAGGCCAAACTTGTTGTAAGAGGTTATGCATAGGAAAAAAGGTATTGATTTTGATGAAATATTTTATCCTGATGTTAAGATGACTTCAATTCAAACTATTCTACTTCCTTTGGCTATTTAAAACTTGCATATTGAACAATTAGATGCAAAGAAAGTTTTTCTCTGTGGAGATTTGGAGGTCGAGATTTATATGCAACAACCAAAGGGATATGAGGTTAAACGTAAGGATGACTTAGTGTGCAAGTTAAAGAAAAAGGTTGTATGATGTAAAGCAAGCACCTTGGCAATGGTATTTAAAATTCGACATTTTCATGGTTGAACAAGGTTACAATAAATAACATTCTAATCATTGTGTTTATTTTGAGAGATTGGATACTGGCAGCTATATTATCATGTTATTGTATGTTGATGGCATGCTTATTGTGATCTAATATGTAGCATATCAATGAATTTAAGTAGAAATAAACAAAGTCATTTTCTATGAAGGATTTGGGTGCAACAAAACAAATCCTTGGTATGAGAATAATTATAGATAGGAAAAACACATATTAACATTGTTTCAAGGTGATTGGAATAGAGAAGGTGTTGAAAAGATTTCAAATGCAAGATGCAAAAATAGTTAGTACACCTTTGCACAGTCATTTTAAATAGACTAAGGAGACGTGTCCCAAAAATAAGAGGATATGGACCACATGTCAATTTTTTCATACTCTTCAACGGTTGGTAGCTTGATGTATGACATGGTTTGTACAAGGTCACATATTGCACATGGAGTGAGAGTTGTGAGCAGGTATATAAAGAATCGTCAAAAAGAGAATTGGAATGAAGTAAAGTAGATTCTCAAGTATTTGAGAGGTTCTACTACTTAGGAAATATATTTTTTAGGTTTTTAATTCCACTCTACAAGGATATGTTGATTTAGATCTAGTAGGAGATATTAATGGCAAGAGGAGCACGATAAAATATGTGTTTACTGTAGGTGGAACAACAATTAGTTGGATTTCACGATTGCAAAAGGTTATTGCACTCTCCACCACAAAGGCAAAGTATTTTGTTGCTACTGAGGCTAGTAATGGGATGATCTAGTTACAAAGGTTTATGAAGGAATTGGGAAAGTGACTGAAGAATAACATGTTGTATAGTGATAGTTAGAGTGTCATTCATCTTGCAAAGAACTCGACCCTTCACTCTAAGATGAAACATATATAGATCAGGTACCATTTCATATTCTCAATTTTAGAGGATGGGAAATTGAAGCTATAAAAGATACACACTAGCCAAAATCCTACAAATATGTTGGCCGAGGCAACAACTTGAGAGAAATTGATTTCTTGTTTAGTTTCTATTTGCCTTCAAGAATGATAATAGTGGAAATGAAAAACAAGCCAAGTCCAAGTGCATCAATCTAGTGGGAGCTATAGGTGTAGCAGTGTTCATTAAGGACCAGTCTCCAAGTGGGATATTGTTTTGGTTTCAAGCCTAATTAGACTCCAAATGGGAGATTGTTGGTATGTGGTGTCTGGTCATGTTGCTAGGATCATATTTTGGTGATTTTGTCAGTCACATTCTTTTCCCAAATCAATTAACAAGGGAGTGCAGGGGGGAAGAGAGCCCCCTTGTGGAGCCCAAGGGGCTCATCCCCTAGGTAGGGACCCGACGCTAGAGCCCATGGTAGAGGTTTGGGGTAGCAACTCCAGCCAAGGGTTCCAAGGGAAGCACCCCTAAAGTAAAAATTGCCCATTATTTAATAAATAAATTGACTATTATTTTGGCATGTAACCTTTGCAAACTACCAAAAGGCTTGATAAATAGGTGGTTGTGGAATGCGAAAATGTCATATTGTAATTTTCTCTTCATTGGATAATAGAAAAGAAGTGGACGATTGTTTCTCTTGTGGATGTAGCCCATATTGGGTGAACCACATTAAATATTTGTGTTATTGTGATTTTTTTTGTTTTTCCCTCCTCTCTTGTTCTACATTGTATTTAATATTATTTATTCTTAAATTCTTCCTTAAAACCCTGACATAGAGTAAGCAAAAAGTCACTTTAAGAGGGTGAATGACCCCTTGCAATAATCAATATATTAACAAGAGATGTGGTATACAGGTTTTCAAAAGATACAATGGAGATCATCGCATCTTGGGGAACATTGTTTATCCAAAATACCAAGTCAACTTACATAAGGCTTAGTGGTTTCCATGAAGAGTAATTCTTTCTTCCTTGTTGTTGCAATGACAAAGTTATTCTTTTGGAGTTTACAAGGAAAAATGTGTAGGTCCAATCCCTCCTAACCTCAAAACATAAGCTTGGAGTAAAATTTACTTTTTAGGATAGGTTTTTATGAATGCTCCAATGTGTTGAAAGCACAAACTGCAATTCACGAGCTTCAAGTTATGAAGTTCACCATTGTGAGAAGAGAATAAGCTATGATCCCATGGGTAAGTTGAAATACCTAATGCGAGATTCCTTTCCCAATCATCAAACGACACTAGAGGAATCCCAAAGATAAGAATATATAAATTGTACAAACACAACACACACTCAAAGGGAACAATGAACATTGAAAATCTAGATAGTAAGCATACCTATCATCGTGACTACATAAGAAGATGCAAGAAATGGAATATTATTACTAGGGGGTGTAATGAGTTCAATCATGAGCAGTTTTTAGATGTTACCCATAAACTAGTGGCCCTAAGAATGATTCAGTCAAAATTCTCAAATAAAACATTTCACGCTCATATATTTAATAAAATCAGGGCCTAGCCACGAGGCTTCAAACTTCTAATTTTTCCCTTTGTTATATGATCGAACACCCCAAATTACTATTTACGTTCTCATCAAATAGTAGTTTTAGGTTCTATTTTACGAAAAATTTATCATGGTCTATTCTACTTATTTCATCTTTCTTAGCCAATTGGTTATTTATTTGGTTGATGGAATTGTCTTTACCCTATCAATTCACCACAACAAATTATACACATATCTATATATTTACAACTCACAGAGTTTCTCACACACTAGCTTATATGGAGGTATTCATATGGTTTTCTTTTTGAGTGACACTCTTGACCCATATTACAAAATAAATCTTTCCATCTTGTATCTTTTTATTTAATCTACAGTAGTTTTGTTTGTCATCATCAATTTTAGTTGCTATATTTAATTTACCCATTACCCTTGGGATGTTTATAATGAAGGGTATGTGCTATTGATCCCATGTTAGATATAAAAATATATAAATTCATATTCTCAAAAGCACATGCTATTATCTATAATAATCTTTTGTGGCACCCAAAATCTACTAACAATACCGATCAATAAGAAGTCTATCACTACCTTAGTTTTGGCACTTTTTCTAGATAACCTCAAACCACTTGGTAAATTAATTTGTTGCTACTGGAATCCAATTTGAAATAATTACTAGGTTTCTTGATATTTTTTCCCCATGAAATCAACCTCTTGTTGTAGTTAATGTTTTATCTAAGATTGTTCTAGTGAGAATTTCCTAATAAATTCACCTTCTAGAAAACCTTTGGTGGGCCTCGCACCTTCTAAACATTTTGGTCACACCCTTAAACATGGATAACCACTAATGTGTTGTTGGAAACCCGAGTTATTGTCATTGATGTCAACCTATCTTGTATTGTCATCGATGTTGAAGTAAGGATGGTGTAGTGGAAGTTTAAATATGCAAGAAAGAGTATTTATGTGTTCTGGTATTGTTGAGTTGTATTGTGGAGATGTTGAAGTGTTTCCAAAGGATTGGTGCAGTGGAAGTTTCAACATGTAGGAAACAATATTTATGCAAGAAATATTTTTTAATGTCCCATTGGAAGAATGCTTTGCATTGCTTTGGTATGTGAATATTATATGTTATGGTTATAGATATAATGTTTAGGATCTATGCATATTGCACTATCAAATTTGTAGGTTCTCTATTACTCAAATGTTAGAATTGGTTGTTGTTGTCTTTGATAGTAAGGTTGTCTGTCAGAACGAGTCGAAAGAATGCTTGGTGGATTTCAGATATGTAGATTAAAGTGCAAGGGTTTGGAGGACATGTTTATGTGGTTTGTGTAGTGTTCCAATTCAGTTTTCAGGTGATGATTTGATTGGCAGGTGGAGTTATGATGTTTAGAGTTATGTGTTGTTAGCTAGTCTAGTTTTCAGTTGACCGTGGTAATGTATCTTACTTGGATCATATTATTTTGGTCTAGGTTTGCTTTGAAAGATGAGTTTACTTAGTGTTTTGGGTCTCACCATGGTGTGTGGAGATCCATGTCGTGTAATTTGCATTGGAGATTTGTTTTGGGGGTGATTGGTTAACATGCTCTAATATCTATCTACATGCTTCATTTGATGTCGACCTTGGAAGATGTATTAGCCTGTACATGGTTCATTGGAATAATTTGGAAATTATATGTTGTGATGTTTTTGGGTCCTATCTATTTCCTAGGGTGGGCCAAAATGAATATTTTAGGTTTAGGTGGCCAAATTCATGTAATATTGTATATTTTATTTGTGGTCGACTTAGCTAAGGGTTTTAATGATTAATATTATATGTAAAGGAGTGTGGATGTATGAGTGAAGGTATAAAATGAGTGTGAATTGATAAGCAATAGATATTAATAATCTGTAACCAGATTTGAAGTTGGAGTTGGAGTTGCTTGAAAATCAACTGTGAAGAGCTTTGATAATAATATCTTTTCTATGACAATTTTTTGAGATAGAGTTTGAAGTGATATGTTCTTGACATGATATCAGTCGCATGACACCATCATTAAAGGAAAATTTTATGATCATGAGATCTTGTTCCTTTCAATTTAGCTATTCCTTTCTTTGCCAGAAGACAATGAGTCTCTTGGAAGCTTTCTGTATCTTGCACTGAGACAGTGTGTTTCAGTTCTGCAGGTCATTTGTATCTTGCCCTAAGGTTATGCACCTTAGTTTTGCAAGTCCTCTTAGGTGCAATGAGTTTCAAATGCAACATTGTCATAAATTATATTCATATTGTGAGTTTGATTCTCACTGTGGTTTTTCCCTGCTTGGGTTTTCCACATAAATCTAGTGTTCATGTGTTTGTTTTGCTTTGTGCTTTCACAATTTATTATTGTTATGATTATATGGTTAAGGTTTAAAGTTTTAGGATCAGATACTTATTATTAATGGTGCTTCGATCTAATTTACCCCCCTCTCAATCCTATGGTGTGTTCAACGATTAGTATTAGAGTGAGGTTCTAAGAAGCTTAGCTGCTTGAGGAAGACTTAGGATGACACGAGATTACACCTTCAAGGCTCCAAAGTTTGATGGCACAAATATTGCTTATTGGAGAGAAAGGATGAAATATCATTTGGCAACTATGCTGGTTGAAATTTGGGAAAGCATTAAGAAGGGTTATAATGCTCCACAAAATGGTCCTACAACTATAGATGAAATCAAAACATATGAGAGTGATGCAAAGGATACAATTGCAATTGTCACTTGCTTGAATGATGCAATATTTAGCAAAGTTATAGAAGTGAAGTTAGCTAAAGAAATTTGGGAGAAGTTGAAGAGTCTATGTGAAGGTGATGAAAAGACAAAGCAAGCCAAGCTTATAAATCTAAAGCACAAGTTTGGGAATGTGAGAATGTGTGAAGATAAAAACACTGAAGGTTATATTCATCAAGTGAATGAAATTGTAAATTCTCTTAGAGGTGTTGGTGGAATGGTAGAAGAAAGTAAATTTGTAAGGAAGATAATGGAAACATTTCCCAAAAGCTATAAACCTAAGAAGTATGTCATTGAGGAAAGTCATGACATGAATAAGTACATCATGGATTATCTCCTTCGTTCACTCACCGCCTTTGAGGTTGTTGAATTGGATGACATCAAAAAGGAAAGGAGGGAAACTACGTTCAAAGGTACAAAGAAGCTTGAATAAGAACTAGAAGAAAATAAAGGCATAATACAGACTGGAGCAACAAAAAATATTAAAAATAATGTAGAATAAAATAGGCAAAACATAACAATTCACAATACACTCATATATTTAATGTGGTTCACTTGACGTGGGCTACATCCACAAAGAAACAATAGTCCAATTTCTTTTATTATCAAGCAAAGAGAAATTTACAGTTTGATGATTTTCACATTACACAACCACTTATTAATCAATCCATTTTTGGTTGTTTACAAAGGTTGGTTTACACGCCAAAACAATAGTTGACTTCTTTATTAAATAATGAACACTATAAAATTTAATTAATTTAGGGGGAAAATGCGATTGACAAAGTCACCAAAATTTAAGTCCAACAATATGATAAGTCACCACATACCAATATTTTTTTCATAATATTGGCATTTAAACTCTATTTAAATTTGACCAAGTTAATTGTAAAATTTGTTCCTTTGAAAGTGTGTTGAGCTAGGAGCCAAGAACCTTGGTTGTAGCAAATATCACAAAAAAATCAAAATTAGGTTAAATTTTTTTTTTGGGTAATAGAAGATTGCTTGTGGTGCTGGGCACACATCACTCCAAGAAATTTTGGTTTGTTCTAAGTTTTTGTGTTGTCTTTCAAGTTGTAATAATGGACCAACCATTTGGGACTCAATGGAGCCATGGTTGAGTTGTCCAAGTTTTTGTTGTGTTCGGGATGTTATTAGTCTAGAAAGTTGTAATGTTGATGTCTTTACCATTTCATCCTTGTATAAATTAGCTTTATTAGCAACATTGACAAAATTTGATAAATTAATAACTGTCTCTCTTTTCTTCTCCTTGCCTACTACTATATCTTTTTCTCCTTTAAAGAGGTATGTATCAAATGCAACCTCTTTGTTTCCGTCATTTTCTTTTATCATTTCTCCATGAAAGAATTTTTCTGTTTTTCTTATCTCCTCTTTCAATAGGAGACTATCTTCTTCTTCATCGATCTCTGTCAAATTTAGGATTGTCAAAGTCCTTTTTTTGAATTGTTGCAAGTTCATCCACCTTTGCAATGTTATCTTTTCATGCCCTTCTCACATCCACAAATTAATTGATCTCTTTAATCTAAAACTCTCTTTCACAAATATCATAGGAATGGCATTTTACCAGTGTGTTTTGTTCCTTTTCTACTGTTGTCCCAATCTCTTCTTATTCATTATCTATTGCAATCTTATTGTTCTCTTCTTCTACATCATCTTTTGTGCTCAAATGTGCCATTTTATTCAACATCTTTATTTATTCTTTTGTTGCAGCTTCAAACTATTTCTTCTTCTTCTTCTTCATCTTCTTTATCCTCATTTCCTGCACCAATAGATTCAACTTCACGCATACTTTTGTAAAGAAAATAACGTGACTCAACCTTACCTATATTTTCCTCTTCTCTTCATTTCTTTATATTCTTCTCCAAGACATCTAATCTTTCATAAATATCTACACACCTCTTTTGAAATCTCTCCCTACTTTCTTCTTCAACCACACTCATACTCTTCCTCCTTGACATTTTGTCAAACACTTGGCTCACACTCTTAATCTATAGTCACAATTTCTACAACAAAATTCACTTACACAAATATTTTTAACAAAAAATCTAGAAGTTGCTTCCTCTATCCACTCTCTCTTTGTGGGTGAACTCTACACCTTCTACCCAACGTTATTTCTATTGAAAGATATCCAAGATGCTCATTGTGACAAGACTCCTGCAACAAGCTCACACATCATGCAACTCACCTCAACACACTTCCCAACAAGAAAACCTCACTCTAAGACCATTTGATGTAGATCAAGGATGGGGATTTTTATCAAAGTGTTATCTTTTAAAAGTAATTTTAAACCAAGTTAATTAGATCTTTGATGTAAAATAATTTGATTGATAAATGCTTAATAAATGCATCTAGACAAAATTACTTAGGTAGATTTTTGAACAAAAAATGAGTTTACAAATTAAGGATATTTCCAACAAAAATTTGCTTATACAGAATATTGATATTCATCTACAAGCTACCACTCTCATAATAATATTCAGAAAAAGCAATCATCTCATTTCTCTACGTCAAAACCACTTGTCATTCTAGGCGTTGGATTTCCCAATCTTGGAGCTACAAAAACACATATCCAAATCACTCCCAATATAACATTGTAAACCTCCTACAACCCACTACTTGTATTTTGACAAAATAATACATTCACAAATGTAACTCCCTTCTACTTATAACCTCTCCTGCAACAAATCTGATGCCCAATTATCGTTGCTAGCTGCAAATGGCGTTGAATATAACCTCCAAGAAAAAAATTAACAAATTAATATCATTTCCCAACCTTTGGCATTTGGTTTTATTTTCCAACATTTTATATTATTTGCTAATTTAAGTATGCGTATAAAAAATCAGCATTTATAAATTATTTAACGTGCCACATAAATCAACACTCACATAATCTTAGGCCCCAATATTTTTTACCTATAATATTGGCATTTAAACTCTATTTAACTTCAACCAAGTTAATTGTAATTTTTTTTGCGTTGGAAGTGTGTTGACCTGGGAGAGAACCTCGCCCGTAGCAAATATCACACAAAATATAAGTGAGATCAAATAATGAAAATGTAGGAGTTTGGGACCATCGGGGGTTGGAGGTCCAAAAAACCTCATACCACGTGCGAATTAGGAAGTCAAAGTATCGAGAATCGAGAGTGATGAAGAAGACATACCATTAGGGTGTGTGGAATGAGGAAAGTTGAAACAAAATCTTGACACGAGAGTTTCAGATTGTTGGAGATCAAAGTTCATGGGTGACTCATTTCTAGTTCTATTTTGAAGGAAAACTTGCATCTCAAACCATGATATTAAGTATAAGGAAATTTATTGGGTGATAGAGTTTATAGATACACAAGGAAAAGTACCAATATAGAAAGATGGAAAAAAGTTCGACTTTGAGAAGATTAATGAAGGAATCAACAAGGTTTAGGATTCATACATGAAATTTTTAAAACAAGTATACAAATAGAAGGAAGGTTGCAACTTTGAATTCTATATAAAATATAAAGGAAAAAGTGAGTTATTGGTAGTCTGAAATCAATGAAGGTCCATATGAAGTACTCATATAAGAGATGGTTTGAAACTTTTAAGGTAGACAAATTTTAATAACAAAGGATCGAGAAAGTGGGGATTAAAGGGAAAAGGTATGTTGGCAAGAGAAATTCTATGAGTTGATACAATTTTTTTTGGATTTTTTTACAACTATTAGCAAATAGGGGATGACATAAGAAAATAATAGGTAATATTTGACTCACAAAAAAATCACTTAGGCTCTTTGAAACCATGCATAAATAATAGGTTAAGAAGGTGAAAGCACACAATAAGGATGATAATATAAAAATAAGTTCCAAAGTCCACAAAATAATATACACTCAAAAGCAAGAAGAACTAACATTACATCAATGACAAATGAATTATAGACATAAAGAAATAAAAACTTAGATTCTTCATGATACATGAAATCAAAACTCAAATAAAAAATATCAAAATCCAACATGAAAAACAATCATAATTTAATAAAAACTCTCAAAAGAAATTTCAACCTAAAATTCATAAATATTGAATAACTAAACAATTCCCTCTTCCCCCTTCCCCAACCCCCCCAAAAAAATTAAAAAAATAAATAGTGAAAAAAAAATTCACAAAGATTATTAACACCGTCCCTAACAAAATTCATTAAATCACAATAATTAAGTAGTTAACTTGAAAATTTAGATTTTGTAATTGACAATTTATAACGCTTGTTATTTGGCGGCAATCGCAGGCAACATTGGGATGGAGGAGGCAGAAGTGGGGGTGAGGGTTCGAACCCTGGGCGGCGAGAACAGCATAATCAAAATTGGCAGAGAAGAGACTGTGAAGGACCTGAAGGCCAGGCTTCTTCTCCACCATGCCAATCTCACTCCGAACTTTCATCTTTACTTGCGGGTGAGTAACATTGTTTTACTCACTTGAAATTGAATCTTTCCTCACCCAAGTTGTGGCAGTCTTCTCCATGTAAATTTTATTTAACACTTATGAAAGGTATGACAATTACAAACCTCCATTCGGGCCTCACAAGTCTCTTGAAATTCAAGACCAGCAATGGAGCTTTCCCGTAACCATTCATATTTTTTTTTTGAAATTTTGGTTTTGAGCTGGTGATGTTGAGATTTCCTATTCTTCTACCCCATGTTTATTCGCAGAGCTAAATTCAATGAAATGATGTACAATGCTATGTTCCAAACTGTAGCAGCTGCAAATTGAACAGCAACTTGAGTTTTCCAACCTTTTGGAGATTCACTTAGATAGTACTCGCATTTAGACTCGGTCGCGTTTGTTAACTTTTCAGTTTTTTTTAATAGAATTTCAAAATATTTTAAAACTTAAAACTTAAGGTAGTTTTTAAAATTTTAAAATTTCTTTTTTTATTTATTTTCAGTTTGCACTCAGTTATTTTCTCAAGCAACAAGGTGAGCAGTGAAAATGAAAATGTTAGTAAGGAACAAACAAGAGTTGGGAGCTCATCAGGGTGTGGGAGTGCCGTGGATGAAGTAAGACAGCCGCACAACTTGTTTGAATGTCCTTCCGTCTTCGTAAGATTTGATGCAAAAGGCCCATTCAAACCTTTTAAACCTCTTCTTCAATTTGTAACAACTTTAGACAAAGATAAAAAGAAACATTCAAGGGAGGGTAGAGTTTGGTTGTGTTATTTGCACCTCGAAGATTTCAAAGAAAGCTACAACAATGTATTTCATCACCTTTTTGGGCATTATAAGATGGGGGTTAAGGTTTCTCCAAAGATAACCATAGCGAATAGGCAGAGCTAAATAGTTTGTTTATGGAGGGTGAAACAAAATCTAAGCGTATGTCAGTAGAGTTTGCAAAATCTCTTATGCTATCCATGGTTGCTAATGGTGAGGCTTCTTTAAGAGAAAAGTGGAAGACTAGTGAGAGGTTGGGGACAATTGTAGAGATGTTAAATGTGCAACCATGGGAATTGACAGAATCTTTGGTTGCCATTTTTTTTGTCAATGCCATCTCATTTCATGTGGCACAATCTCTTTGTTTTAAACAAATGTTGAAAGATACAATATCTTTGGTTCTTTATATGCCCTTGAGAGAATAGAAACCATGCATTAGCTTCCTTGAGAGAGAATGTTTCAAGGTCAGCTTGTTGTTGGAGGACATGAGGCAAACTTGGTTAAGGACAAGCTGCTCTATCATCATGGATGGCTAGACTATTAAGATATTGATCACTCATCAATATTATAGTCCCATATATAGTTGGCTTGTATTTTTTAGAGTTGTTGGTTTTTAAAGGTATAAAATTTCTTATTTCATATTTTGAAGGATGCCATAGAGGTTGGGTCCTGGAGTGTTGTACACGTGGTCATCAATTTAGCATGTGTGTGTAAGTTAGTTGACATGATGGTGGAAAGTGTCCACAAGTGCATTTTGTGGACCTTGTGTTGTGTTCATGTGTTGAACAATGTATTGAAAGGAATAGAGAAGATACATTGGGTGAAGAGAGTGGTGGTAAAAGTGAGATATGCGAATCTTCAAGCACCAGAACTCACTCTCTTTACGACCTTTTCGAAGAAGGAATTTCTCAAACCTATGGAAATTAGTCATATTGGCTATTTTTTTAAGGGAGGACACTTGTGGTGTTGGAACCTCTTCAATTAATGATGTTTAATCCAAAGTGGGGTAGATGGCTAAGGTGAACACAACTAAAGGAAAATGTATGAAGCGAAGGATTCTTGATGATTTTTGCTAGTCCATTGTGAGGTAAGAGATTTTTGATTTTTTTTAATGAAATTATTGATGTTTCTAATGTGGATTATTTTTATTTTTTCTATTAACATTCACTCTTTGTCATTTGAGTCTTATTGTTTTTGAATATTTTGTTTGTAGATATGTTTTCTCTTTCATCTCACTTGCACAAGTCATTGGATATGTTGATACAAATTCTCCTATTCTTGGAGAGATTTTCAATTGCTTTGACAAATGAAGCAAGCTATTTGTAGTTGAAAATTCGACTTGGGATTGTATGAGGAACGTTTTAGTTCTATGGTGACTTGGTGGTGGAAGTAATGAACATTCTATTTTCTATTGTGCCCTTTACTTTGAATCCCAAATGGTATGCACCAAGAGTTGAGAGAGTGCCTCCTTGTGATATTGAAGAGGTGAAAAAAGGTTAATGAAGGTCCCTTGAAAGATATATAGTGTTGAGGAGGCAACTTTACTCTAAACATAGTGGATTGCTTTTGTCAATTTTGGGGTTCAATGTCCAACAAACCAGAGGTGGAGACAAATAGAGCTTCATCAACTCAAATCTGAACCTATTGGATGGTAGACATGGCATGACAAGGATGCAACAGAGTTGTGGATACTTTCCATTTGCCTCCTTTCGGAGGTTGTTAGTTCCTTTTCTATAGAGAGGAGAGGGTCCATGCATACAAGCTGTTTCAATCAATCAAGAAGCTGGTGACTATGCATACTGTCTTGCAACTTTAGGATCTACAAATCATTGAATATTGAAATACTCCAACTTTATGGTGGGATGCTGATCTTGAAGAGGCCACATAGGTTGCTGAGGAGGAGGCACAAGAAGGATTGATTTGAGTTCCATTGGATGTCCCTCATATTGGCAGTGATGAAGATCTAGACTTTGATTTTGATTTAAATGATGTTGAGGCAAGGACATAATAGTGGTAGATCTAGTTGTTGTTGTAACCTTTTGGCCATTTCATTTTGTTGTATATGCACCTTGGTAATGAAAACTCAAATGCTGTATGTTGACTCGTGAATTTTCAATTCAGCTCTTACATTTCATAATATGATTATATAATGAATATGATAAAAGAATTATCATATAAATATTTGGAATTTTCTATATTTTAAAACTTCCTTATTTTTCAATTGTTATCCCCTAAAGCAAGGCCTTTTGTCCTTTGCCATCCTAGAATTGTGTCCCAACATTTCTTGCCATCCTTGTCTTGAAAATATTGTGGAACATTGGACTTCATCCATTTTTCTCACCAAGTTCATCAAGATTACATCAATCTCTCTTCTGTTGTGTTTCAGGGACTCACCATACTCCAATTGAAGCAAATGTCTAAAGATGTAGGTGGTGTTATAGGTTCATATGTGTTCAAACCTGAAAATATTTTCACATGAGCCATGGTATAGACCAAATAAGTAGTTGTGTGAAACTCATTAGTTTGCTCAAACTTTGATAACTCCTTATGTATACATTCATTGATCAAGATGCTCCAATCATAATAGTTTTCACCCTCACATATGATACTCATATTGTAGAACCTCCAATTTTTGAAGTCGTTGCCTCTTCCCGTCCATTGACTTGATTGAGAAAAAGTTATCAAGATAGAGAGCTCATCCTTAAATTCAATGTTTTTGGCATTCTCGAATCCACGATTTGTTTTTTTTCTTTCAATAATTGCCAATATGTTTTTAAAATTCAAGGATACTATTATCCCACACTTTTTGACATTCTCCAAGATCAATTTGTTGTCTCTTCTTAAAGTGGCAAAGAGAAAGTACTTCCTGTTGCATTTGGATCAAGTTTGCAAACTTGTAAAGGACTTGCTTCAATGACTCAACCTCTTTGCTATTTTATTTCCATTTCTAATCTTTTATCCAAATTCAATTCTTTCACATTGGCATGACATAAATTAGTTTCATTGATTTTCAGATGTTTGGTGACTAAAGTTGATGAAACGTCCACAGTTTCGAAGTGAAACTGTATTTTTTGAAGCTCTAGGGTTTTATGATGAATTGTTGTTTCGTTTTTAGATTGATCAATTTATTCAACAAAACCCTTTAAAAGGCAACCGATAACTCTCCAAAGCCTCCAATATGATTGTTGTTGTGATGGAGGAGATCCCGAGAGTGTTAAAGGAGTCGCACAAAGGGTTAGCTGGAGGCCACATAGGTTTGGACGCAACCACACAAAAAGTGCTATTGGTAGGATTGTGGTGGCCGACCCTACATGTAGATGCTCAATAGTTGGTACTTGGGTGCGACACATGCTAGAGGGCTAACAAGCCATTGAAGAGGGATTTCATGCCCTTGTTCCCTTTGTAGCCGCAAGAATTGTTTGAAAGATGGGGTCTTGACTTTGTTGGGCCACTGGAAGTGAGTAATATGCATCGGTGTTGGTACATTGTAGTGGCGACAAAATACCTTACGAAGTGGGTGGAGGCAAGGGCACTGCTGGACAACATCGCAGTCAACATAGCAAGATTCCTCTATGAATAAATTGTTACACAGTTCGGCATCCCCATCCATATCACAAGCATCGGGGGGTACGCTTTGTGAATCATTTCATTCGGACAATGATAGCGAAGTTCAAGATATTCCATAATCTGTCGAGTCCTTACTACCCCCAAGCCAATGGACAAGCGGAGTCTACAAATAAGGTGCTAGTGTCAATCATATATAAGTCATGTTGAGTGAAGGAGGATTGGGAAGAAAGACTCCTGATTGTACTGTGGGCATACCGCACCACGTACAAGGCGACAACAGGACATACCTCATTCCAGCTAATGTATGGATAGGTAGCAGTGGTGCCAGCAGAGTACATCGTACCAAGCCTAAGGATTGCAATGGAAAACTGTCTGGGTGATGCAGGGAGCTTGAACAAACGTCTTTTAAATTTGACTAAGTTAGGCGAACGGAGGATGGCAACACAGTGGGCAATGGAGGTGGCTCAATGGCGACGAAAGTTCTGGCATGACAAGCATCTTTGGCAGATGAACTTCCGGCTTGGACAATTGGTGCTAAAATATAACGGTCGTAATGAACTCTGACCTAAGAAGTTTAGAGTTTGTTGGTTGGGGCCGCATAAAGTCAGGGAAGTCGGCTTGAATGGGGCAATTAAATTATCAACTCTGGACGACAACCCCATCCGAGATCCTGTAAACGGATCGAAGTTGAAAATCTACAGAGCGAGGGAGAGGCTGATTATGGCAATAAATATGTTGGGGTGTGCAATCCGTGAAGATTGGACAATTGGACAAAGTGATGAACTCGAAGAAGACCCTATAATCATTGAAGAACCGTATAGGCCAGACGTGGATTGGGCCAAGCCAATGATAGCACCAAAGAAAAGGCTGGCAAGGAAGAATGTGGATGGTGTCATAGTTCCGAGAGTCCACAAACACTTTACCAATGCATCGTTCGACACACTTACACTATGGGTGCGGATTGACGGCTACTGGAAGTGGAAGGTGCCATATGAGGGGAGGCGCCAAGGATATGTGGCGTATGATATTGATGAAGAAGCTGAGAGGAAATGCAATGAAGAGCAAGCAGAGAAGGGGGAAGTCCAAGAAGAGGAGTTGGAAGAGGAGATAGACCTGGAGAAGTACAGAGCTACTCTCAGGCCTTGTCTCAAAATGGTGATTAAAACAAATGATCTTTTTGTATGTGAAAGAGACGAACACTACGAGTGTATCATCTGAAGATGTGTGGACGAAGGGAGAGAGACCCCAACTTTTCCTACCTCTAATTCATTGTGGAAAGTCATTCCAAACCCAACAGGACCACCAATGATTGACGGGGACGAAGTAGCATGGTACGAACAGTATGGTAGGAGGTACATAGATGGCAGTTACAAAGGGGTGGGGCCAACACCCTTACTTGACAAGATATTCGATCTCAAATGTATTGGCACGTGTTGTAAGGATGAATGTTATAAAACCTTGTTGGGTTTTTGCTGGTGGTAGTATGCATCAAAGGTCATCTTTCGACCTAATGTCGATCCAAGGGGGACAAAATGGAAAGTTGACAAGGAAGAGGAGAAACCGAAGAAATTGCAAATTGGCAATATGGAAAATCACAAAGTTGACAAGATTAAGAAAATTAATAAGAAGAATTGCTACTAAGTTGTGAAGAGCTGACAATTCAAAGGGAAGAGGACGAAAAAGCAAGAAAGGAGAGAGGTAAGCCCAAATCATTCGAAAGTGAAAAAGTTAAAAGGCATGATTTTTTATAAAGTATTGAAGGTCAAAAAGTTAAAAATGAAAAGAACAAGGAAAATATTTTTTAAAAAAAAATTAACAAATTGATGGAAAAGGAAGTAAAAATCATAAAGTTGAAGAAAAATATAAAGGAGAGAGAAGAAATACAAAGGGGTCAACAAGGCAAAATAAATAAAGTGAAAAGAAAGTTATTTTTATAAAATTAATAAAGTTTGCCCTTGTAACCCTAATACTAGCACGGAATCATAAATACTCTCAATATGTCCATTTTGTTTCAAAAAGAAGGGAAGGCAGTTGGAAAGAGGGAAGATCTTGGAGTATTGGATTTTCAGAAAACTTTATACAACTTTGATTGTCACATAGAAGAGTGGTAGGTTTTAGAGGCTTTCCAAATAGTCCCACAATCAACTTCCTAAGCCACACTGCTTCTCGGGCTCCCATAGAGGCTGCTATGTATTCTTCTTCGGTAGAGCTTTGAGCTACAAAGGACTGTTTCTTGCTTGTCCAAGAGATCATGGCAGATCCTAGACTGAAACAGTATCCAGAAGGACTCTTATGGTCAGTCACATTTCCAACCCAATCTGAATCTGTGTATCCATGTAAGTCGAAATCAACTTTCTCATATTTAAGGCCATATCCAATAGTGCCTTGTAGATATCTCATGATATGTTTTGCTGCCACAAGATGTATTTCTCGAGGTTCACACATAAACTGACTTAAAGCATTAACTACATAGCATATGTTAGGTCTAGTGTTAACCAAATACATAAGTGATCCAATGATCTGTCTATAATGAGTAGGATCCACAAATTTGGAATTTGCTGTAGCTTCCTTCAACTTGTGCAAGTTTGTTTCCATGGGTGTAGACATCGGTCTACAGTTCATCATTCCAAATCTCCTCAATATATCAATGGTGTACTTTCCTTGATTCAAGAAAATACCATCAGGTTTCAGCCATACCTCCAAACCTAGGAAGTAGTGTAAGAGTCCCAAATCCTTCATATCAAATTCTGCAGCTAGATCCCTTTTACACTGGACAATGAGATGGTCCTTACCTGTGATTAGGAGATCATCTACATAAAGTATTAGGATCAGCAAGTCACCATTAATAACTTTAAAATAGAGATTTGGATCTGCAACATTCTTTGAAAATTCTAAGTTCATGAGATAGCTGTCAATTATTTCATACCAGGCTCGGGGAGCCTGTTTTAGCCCATAAAGAACTTTCTTCAGTTTGCACACATGAGTTGTGGCATCATGAACTATAAAGCCTTCAGGTTGTTCCAAGTAAACCTCTTCTTCAATAATTCCATTTAGGAAAGCAGTTTTAACAATCATTTGATGAACCTTCCACCCTTTGGATGCTGCAATGGCTAATATTGTTCTAATCGAGGTGTATCAAGTTACTGGTGCAAAAGTTTCTTCGTAGTCAATACCTTCTTTCTGTGAGAAACCTCTAGCAACAAACCATGCCTTTTGTTTTTCTATACTACCATCTGCAACATGTTTAATCTTGAATAACCACTTGGAGGACACAACTGATTTTGCTTCAGGTCTGGGCACTATGTCCCAAACATCATTTTTCAAGATGGATAGGTACTCTTCCGTCATGGCATCTTTCCTTGCTTGACTCTTGAGGGCTTCAGTAACACTTTCGGGTTCTGAGTCCAAGATTTCATTCATTAGTGCATCATAAGTTAGTTTTCGAGGCCTCTTGCTTTCTCTGAATGTACCATCAGATGCCATGAAGCTTCCTGCTTCCTCTACTATTTTCCTAGCCCAGAGTGGTTGTTTCTTTTTGTTGATATTTGGATTTTCTTCTTGATACTCCCTCTGAATTTCAGCTTCAGGTGGGTTTTCATAAGAAGTGTCTTCAGGAACTTTTGTCTGAACTTCAGGGAAGTAACATGTTTCCTCATTTGAGGGAGGATTTTGTATTTCCAACTCATCATAATTCTTTGCCCTTTTGAAGGCAATATCCTCCTCAAATATTACATCCCAACTTAGCTCTATTTGTCTATGTCCAGGAATGTGGATTCTGTAAGCCTTTGTAGTCTCACTGTATCCCACAAAAATACCTTTCTTTCCTGAAGGCTCCAACTTTCTTCTCTTCTCTTTTGGAACATGAATATATACAGGACAACCAAATATCCTTAAATGACTTATGTCTGGTTTCCGGCCTGTAAATGCCTCCTCTAGAGTTCTGTTGTTAAGATGAGAATGTGGACATCTGTTTTGGATATAAACTACTGTTCGAGATGCTTCTGCCCAGAATGAGGTATCTAAGTTCTGATCGAACATCATTGATTTTGCAGCTTCCACAATAGCTCTATTTTTCTTGATCTTGCTGCTGCTGGCTGCCATGTTTGAAATGGAGACAATGAAATTTCTAGCTTTCATTTGCGGCTGGCGGGTCGTTATTATAACATTCTCCTCTTTTGGCTTGGCTGGGGTTACCAATACTTGTTTTCACCATTTTGAATTCCTGGCCATACCACTTTTCCTACCTCCTGCATTGTATGGTCCTTGGCACCTCCTTGAAGTACGGTGATGGGTTGTGTTGTACGATGGTTTGGTACTATTGAAGATATTGTAGCTATGGTCAGATTACTGAGATCTATTTGTATATATATATGTGAACATATGCCTTGCATATATTCACATATATATATACAAACTGAAGCACATACGATACCGATGTAAGACTTGGATTAATATCTTCACATCTAAGATGAACTTGAGACATATATGAATCAATATCAAATGTTAAGTGCTGGAGATGCGATTGAATTATAGTTCGATCCATGTTTGTATTGTTAACATACTAATAGTTAGTTAGTACTTACTAACTAATCAGATTCATATGAATTGGGTTAGTTACTAACTAACCATTAATACATACCGTTTGATATTGAAGAGACGCAACCGATCATGGATCGGTTCTACAATTCATATATAGCCTCATTCGATGGAAGAATGCAATCATTGAAATTGATAAATGACTTGTATTCTTTAGCAGAGATAATCCCAGCAACTCATATATTCACAAGATATAGTTCGGCATTATATATTCATTTGATATTGCAGATTGATAACAATATCCAAGGCATTCTATATCGCAGATCGACATCATATTAAGGGTAGTTTATACTGCAGATTGAATATATATTTTCAAGTGCTGGGCATTCACTATTAGTGAATTAATCATCATATCAGACATTACTGTATACTTACCTAGGCGAGGTCTATCGGTGATCAAGGTGGACTTGAGCAATATTATATATCGGGCACTGCTTCATATTAGTCAAAGTATAGATAAGTAACTGATTCTATACTAGTTGCAAATCATCTACTGCATTCTTTGATATTAGATTCTAAAGACTTCTTTACATACCTGTGATTTGTCTTTCTCTACTTGAGTCTAAAGAAGTTAAAGAATTGAATTTAAAGATACTTACCTGCAAATAGAAGACTGAATTTGATTTAGTTCACATCTATCTATATCTATGATAAGTTCAATTTGCATTAATAGGGACATTACACAAATTCAGGGTATGATTGGCCACTAGAACCATGCCCATTTGGATATATAGGCGCTCATCCTAAAAGTGCTAGAGATAGGGCTTGGAGGTATGCCTATGAAGGACTGGACCCTGGGTCGGTGATTTGTATTAAATGTGAAAAGGTATTTTATGGAGGCATAAACTACCTCAAATACCATGTTGCAGGCATCGAGAAGCATGATGCAAGGGTATGTCTTGGGTCCACCGAAGAAATAAAAAGAGACTTTAATGCCTTTCTTTCAGCTGGGGAAGAGAAAAAATTGCAAAGGGAGAGGGAAAAACTAGCCATGAGAGCAGCCATAGCTAAATCTCAAGGTGCTTCAGTTGACATTGAAGAAGAAGCAGCACTTCAGGGCATAGTGGGTTCTCGTCGTGGCCCACGTATCGGCAAACCTAGCATAACCTCGACCACCACGTCTACTTCCTCTAGTAGAGTACCTGTTGCATAACCATCAGGGACAGTCTATAGGTAATTTTTTTGTGCCCAGGAACACACCTGAAGCACAACCATCATTAGAGGCCACTGGATGGAATAGGGAGGCACATGAGAAAACATACATTGCATGTGCTAATTTTTTGGTACTTTAACAACATCCCATTCAATGTGGCAGACAATTCTTATTGGCTAAATTTTGTTATTCGGGAAAAAGGTACAAGGCCCGTTCTTGCAAGGATTTGGGTGGGAGATTAGTAAATAGTCCACTTGATTTCATTTTTAATTGTTTTTCTTGTTTATTAAATCAAAATTGTGTACTAAGACCTAATTTCACTTTGTTCTTGTAGGTTGCTCACAAATGCAGTTGATAGGGCAAAAGAAGTGGTGGAGGACCAAATAAAAGAATGGAGAAAATATGGCTGCACCATTCTTTCTGATGGGTGGACAGATGGCAAAAACCGCACCATTATTAATTTTTGGTTTCTTGCAAGGACAATGTGGTGTTCTTGAAATCGGTTGATGCTTCCAATAAGGTGAAAAATGCAGAAACATTGCCTGGAATGTTGGAGCACATTGTCATGGAGGTGGGATTAGAGAATGTGGTGCAAATAATCACAGCTAGTGCAACAACATATGTGGTAGTAGGTACAATCCTACAAGATAGGCACCCCACTCTTTTTTGGACACCTTGTGTAGCACATGCCCTTGACCTTTTTTTGGAGGACATAGGAAAACTTGATTGGGTGACTCCAGTTGTGGAAGATGCAAGGAGGATCACAAAATATATTTACAATCACCCTTCTACATTTGATTAGAGAGCACACTTAAGGGAGAGATTTGGTTAGATCCAATGTCACAAGGTTCGCAACAATTTTCTTGACATTGCAAAGCATTCTTGGTGCATTGACTTCTTTGAAACAAATGTTTGTGAGTCAAGCATGGCTAGACTCACCTTATTCAAAGAAGGCTGAAGGAGAGGGTGTCTCATGCATAGTCTTCAACAACCATTTTGCACAAAAGGTTGCAGAGATTGTGAAGGTAACTTCAAAACTTGAATCTTTAATTATTCTTGATTCAAGTCTTTCATTTTTAATTTGTAACTTCATTAATGTTGGTTGAAAATTTTGTACACTCGTGAAAGCAAACAAAATTGTGGCTTCAACCACAGTGTGTGAGTATGAAACTCTCCTAATTAAGGGAAGGCTCCCCCTATCTATCTAAAACTGAAATAAAAACAGGATGGGACAACAATCTTCCTTCTTTCTTCAAGGAAGCCTATATCCTTTTCTCTCCTTAGAAAAGTGATAGCAAGAAAATGTATAATAATGGTAACAACTTCAAATGAAAACGAGAGAAAGGAAATGAAGTTTCCTGAAAGCTCAAAGACTCCCGTCACTTCCTTCGGGACGGGACAGCAATATCAAGCTCAAAGACTTCCTATCTACCCTTTGCTATACAAAATTTTACAACGAATAAAAGAGAACAGCTCAAAGACTGGAATAATCTATTATTTCAACACAAAGACAAGAACTAATGCAAGCTCAAAGACTTGCTGCTATTTCTTATCAAACAATAATTTTGCCTCAAGAATAGACGCAAGTTCAAAGACTTGCTGCTCCTTCTAAACATTTTCCTATTTTAATTAATCTTCTCTACTTGCAGCTCAAAGACTTGAAATCAGATTAGACTAAGCTCCTTTAGAAACACTTTGCATGGAAGAAATAAAAAGATTCAAACTCAAACATGTAGCTCAAAGACTCAAAACTTGAGTAATCCTCCTTTATTATTCTTCAAAACTTTCAATTCACATACATAAGCTCAAAAACTTCTTGCTGTAAATTTGGCAGAGTTCTTGCTTGCTTTCCAAAAGATAAATATTACAATAGACCCCTCAAGTATTTATAGAAGAGGAGCCTTGAGAAAAAGGTGGGAGGATCCTAACTAACTTGAGAGATTCTCTCAACCACCAAGATTTATTCAATAACTAACTAAGACTTCAATAACTAACTAAGACTTATTCCAACTATAGTCCTAATCGGACACAACTTGTAGTCGCCTTACATGTAATTACAAAAGTGCAAGTAATGAGTAACTTGCATTTTACAAAAAATACTTTTACATGTAACTTGTCAAAACAAAATTACAAATGCATAACTAAAACTATTCCATGTGTCTAAAGACACGACTCTAACTGCATCATCCTTTGTCTGTGATGATCTTCATGTCGCTTCAGGATGCTAGAACTTGAAGTATTCTAGATTGGTATAGACATCTTGAACCGGAACGGGAACTCGCATCCTTGTCTTCTTGCTTGGGGTAGTACTATTTTTTCAGGAGGGAAAGGGTTGCCTTCCTCTTTTCATGTCATGACCATCTTTGTCTTGAAAGCATTCTATGCTCACAACCATGAATTGTTGTTGTATCTCTTTTTTGTATCCTCCTCCATTTCTTGAAATTTGCTTGCAAAATAAGGCCCATGCCTTAATCCATTGATTTGGTAGATTGTGTGTGCAAACCGGACTGACAAGGGAAGAGAGAAATTGATGCAAAAATGGGCTCACAAGTGAATTTCGGGTTTTGGAAGTTGCATTACATGTGTGGGGAAAACAAGAGCATTAACTTGCAATTGTGGAGAACAAACATGCAACTTCATATGTGTAATGGGTAAACACAAGTTTGCACTTGTAATTGGACCTTTAGAACTCATTTTCAAGTGTTTTTTGAGTGCATTTTGGACCAATTTCGGGTTCTGGATGGCTGATAGCAGGTAGACTTTAAATGGGGAAAATGAATGAAGGTGTGAAATGAGTGGATGAAATGGTATGTACGGATGATGGAAATGAATATGAAAAGATTTTGGGAAGATCATTTTCAAGAAAATGAGAAGAACTTTCAACATGTAATCCGGTTCTAGAAACCCGATTTTGAAAGGATGGGTATTTTTTCATTTTTGCAACTTGGAATTTCAACAAAAGATGGTTAAATCTTTTATCCGTAAGGGAAGAACAATTATTTTCATCTAACTTGTAATCGGGATTTAAAATCTCGAATACAAGTAAAGAGGGAAAACGAGGAAGAACAATGCAATTCTAAAATTGCTTTACAAAGGGGAAAATCTCTCTCACAAAACCGATTTTTGGGGAAGAACCAACATATTTACAAAACATAGAGAAATGAAACAAGAAGAAAATAAATCTTACCTTGCTCCAATCTGAAAATGCCTTCTTCAAAAAGATGATCAATCTTTGAAAGAAGGAAGGAGAACTCTTAAAAAGAAATTAACCGCATTCCAAAACCCTAGCTACGTTTTTTAAAAAATGTCCAAAACTGAAAAACGTGGCAGCAAATGCATGAGAAATGGCATGGAAAATGGCCAAGACTCTTTCTAACCTCAATGCCTTAGCATACCATGCCAAAACGATTCATAACATTGTTGATTTGTGGCATTCCAAATGGCAAAAAAAAAGTGGTTTTTTGAAAAAACGTGGCTGCTGTTATAAAGCTAAAAACCAACAATCTTAACCTCCACGTGGCGTGAAAGGTGTTTGAAAATGCATAAAAATAGGGACGAATCCAAAATGCCTTCTATCTCCCAAAAAATCTCCACAAAAATTTGCCTAAACTCCTCAAAAAAAACGTTTTTCCTTGCAATTCGGGTTTTTTGGAACCAATAGCAAGTTCGAAATGCATTGAAACAATGAAAATCGGGTTTTTTAGAAGATATAACAAGTTTAAAATTTCACTTTTTCAACATGTTGGGCAAAATCGGGATTTTTTGGCCAAATAGCAAGTTTAAAATGTCAAAAATGCACTTTATAAGCAAAATCGGGTTTTTTGGACCAAATAGCAAGTTTAAAATTGTCACTTTATTTCATTTCTAGGCAAAATCGGGTTTTGGAGAGAGATGTGCAAGTTTTAATTACTTGTAAAGGGAAAATAAAATCCCTACAACAAGTTTTAATAACTTTCACATATGTAATAGGGGTTTAAAATCCCTTTTACATGTAAAAACCATCAAAGTAGGGGTTTTTAGACCAAACTGCAAGTTTACTTGTAATTTAGCCAAAAAATCCCTATTTTAACTAAAAAAGACAATTAAACAATAAAAATGATAAAAACAACAAAGGAGAAATTTAAAACAAATTACAAGTAACATCTTTTAAATAAAAATGCACATGTAATAAGCCAAAAATTCCCCTACAAAGACCAAAACAATGAATATCATTAAAACTTGCAGTTTGAAGAAAATTCTCCACCTGCTGTCGGGATTTTAAAACCCGAAATTGAAGGAAAGACATAGCAAACGAATCCAAAATTCGACGAAATTCGAAACGTAGTTCGAGGATGGGTTGAGGATTAAGCCAGTCCAAGGATTAGTCGAAATTTTGCCTCGGGAAGCATGCCATAGAGTTAAATCTTCAACT
The DNA here is from genome assembly GCF_030272615.1 of Cryptomeria japonica. Lineage (NCBI taxonomy): Eukaryota > Viridiplantae > Streptophyta > Pinopsida > Cupressales > Cupressaceae > Cryptomeria > Cryptomeria japonica. The sequence goes on from NC_081413.1 coordinate 519,867,079, forward strand.
TGTAGCGATTGTTCTGAAACCCAAAATTGCACAGAAAGCTAGGAAAAGGAAGACCAAAACTCACCAAAACTTAGACAATGATGGCAAAGACACCCCCCAATGATTTGACACTATCAAATGTGAGTTTTGTACCTTGTAAAACGTGCCTTGGAGACAAAAATGACACTTTTTAGGCAAAAATTTGTATGGGTTGTCACATTTTTGAGAATCCAAAAATGAGGACAACAATTGGCTCTGACTGGGGAACTTTCTTTGATTGTTGGGGCGATTGAAGGGAGTAGAATCCAGAACTCTAAGTGCCTTAGTATCCATTGGGTTACAGAGTCAAGCAACAAAGACACGGATGACAAGATGAATGATATGATTGACACAAAGCAACTAAGTAAGACGCTAACTTGTGCAACTACACTTATTGAATATGGAAACCTACCTATCCTAAACTAGCCACAAAGAAAACTTTTCAAATGAAACCATTCACTGGCTCAACAAAATAGTTACTTTTCTTCAACAACTTATGGTACCTTGCATGATCATGAGCAGCCACAACCAATTGAAGAACAAACAATTGTACCAGAATTTGATGAAACACTCCTTGGAAACGATGAACAAATTCACCTTCCTCTTGAAATGAATCATATGTACTGCTGCTCCAAAGTAGATTTTTGATGCTAGGCAGCTAGACTGCTCTTGCTTAGCTGTAAATGCATGTTTGGACTCTTCAACAAGTGTATCTACCAACTCAGGAACAAGTGAAACCTTTGTCCTCCCATTGGCTTCCAACCAAGAAAGATGTCTGATTGGACATCCTCTCGATGGGACAAAAACATAATTCTTCTTGCTGATTACATCTTTATCAGTTGCTTCTTCAACCATAACCTTATGTTGGACAGAGAGATCTTCATGTGATTCAAATGAAAACATGATTGCATTGCATTCCTCAGTATGCTGTTTACAAACTTCAGATTTGAGAGAATCATCAACAAGATTTAAACAAAACTCTTCTATAGTACTCATGAAATGATCCTCATCAAGTTTTGGGGTAGATCTCTTATGCATGATATGTCCAAGTTCACGACCTTGGAACACGAATGCATTCATTTCAACTTGATTGGGACCTTCATGCATGCTCGTACAAAAAGAGAATTCTTCTATAGAACTTTCTTGGGGACTTGAACCAATATCAAAACCTCCATCTTGGAAAATAGACTCTTGATTTTCATCTTTCTCAAGCTTCTCATGATCTTTTAACTTATGAGATATCAGTTTAACATCAAAGCTTGAACAAAATAGTTCCATCTCATCCCAAAATGTATCCTCTTCAATATCTTCTTTACTCTTTTGAATAGGAGAGTTGAAATTTGCTTTATGACAACTCTCATCAAACTTTCCAAACTTCAAAATAGAATTGTCTTTATGTTCATAAATCATCTTTTCACATACCATGACATGATTGTCCTCCTTTATCGACACCTTGGAAGAATGGCCTTCAACCTCTTGTTGTGCATTGTCCATGGTATCCGGCATGGTCCATTTTTTTTGTTCATCAGCTTTCTGGAACTGCATAAACCAGATTTGAGAGTCGCCAGCTACGTCTGCTTCCTCATCTTCTTGGAAGAGACCAGCAAGATCACTTTGTTCAAATTCAGAATCCTCCACTGCTGCATTTGTTAGTGGTGCCTCAAGAGAAAGCCCTTCTGGTGATGAAGTAAGCTTATCTTGATTTTCAGCTACATAACTAGGAGCAATATTTGGGTATGGCCTCCTTGGAATGTCTTTATAAGGGGACGAGAATACACCTTGAGCTATTTGCCTTTTGAGGGCAATCAGCTCATTAGCCAACTTCTGCACCATGGGATCTGTTCTCTTGGTAGCCCATTATCCCAATGAAGAGATTTCTTTGGACCCATTTGATTCTATCTTCATCTTACCAGTAAGGATAAGATTATCTTCAATATCAATTGCCAAAGCTTGCGTTGCAGCAAGGTCTCTCGGAACTTCCCTGGAGCAAATTTGCAGAGTGCCAGAGCAAGTTTGGAGACGAAATCCTCCAACCTCTTGATGATAGGACGAAAACCCTTCATCAAACATCACCCATTTTGCAAGAGAAGACTTTATTTGTGTAAAATTCCTTAGTAAACATTTATTACATACAATGCTTATATCCAGATTATGCAGAAAATGACCCCAGATAATGTGTATGATCAGTTTATTCAGTAGAATACCATGTAGTTTTGCCAGTTGATTCTTGTCATGCATATGAAATTCTTAAATTTACTCTTACAATATCAATTTAGCCTCTGAACTTGTTATTCAACACAATTAGATTGAACAGTCCTTATACAATTTCAATATCAGATAGTTAAGCTTTTCAGTGTACACCTTCTAAATTGCGATGTCGTCAATGCCAACTTGCTGACTGTGACCTTCTGGTAACGTCAGCGTTCGCTCCCTGGCTGTCCGTATGTGAGGCCTCTACCCCGACCACGTACCACTGCTTCCCTCCGAATTGTCTTTGTTAAGTCTTACGAGTTAATCCGCCAAGGTTGGTCCACGGTTTTTGTAAGGTAATTATAGTCCTCCCGCATTAGTCATTGTGACTTGATCGCCATCCTTCATGCAATGCCACTATGTATTACTTTACTCCTCACAGGTTCACATTCCCGGCATCGGCCTTCTAGCCGTTAATACGTGATGAACATATTCTCCGTCTCCTCCTCCAGGAAGAACACCCCGATACAAGCATTGATAAATCCACTGGTCTCCGAGCACTCCTTAATCGATCATATGGAATATGAATGTTATCATCCCTACAATCGTCGATCGCATCCGATACGTTCATAAGAAATATGAGTATGCTTTGGTCCCTGCGTCTGACATCCGCACCCGATATGTTCTTAAAAATTATGAAGATTGTATTCTGCTCACGACATTCCACGGTAACATACCTGCACGGCTTCCACCAGCTTGCCATCCACCGATCGTAATAGCACCAATAGGCTAGTCTTCACAGACGAAAGGAGGTTGAAATCTGTTTGCAGTCCGCCAAACAGAAAGATGACCTTCAAGTCTCTAGATTTTGTTTTATATAATTGCCTCCATACTCTCGGATGCAAACATCCTTTTATTAACACAGTTTGGTTAGGAATCCCGTACTAGTTAGAACTAGTTACGGACTGAAATAAAATTAACGACATTATTGTAAGTATTAATTATTTATATAAATGAAGGAAGAAATTTATATAAAATAATTAATACAATTTAATACTTTCCTTTAAAAGTTTATGGGGACATGACAGTCTCCCTTGCCTTGTGTTGCTTGCCCTCAAACCACTCCAAAACTTTTTAATTTTCCCAGGTAGCATCATCTTGAGGCAGATTTTTCCATTTCATGAGGTATTCTCTGATAGTTCTGTTCCGCAGTTGCCTATCATGCGTTTCCAAAATTACTTCTGGTATCATTTCGAGTTTACCTTCATCATTGAAAGGAGGTAAATCTTTGGACACTGACACTTGCTGTCCCAAAGCTTTCTTGAGACATGACACGTGAAAAACATTTTGTATCTTACTATCCAGTGGTAGATCAAGTTCATAAGCAACTGCTCCAACCTTTCGGATTACCTGATAGGGACCATAAAAGCGCGGTTTTAATTTTTCAAACCCACTCCGTTTTAGAGAAGTTTGCCTCTAAGGTTGTAACCTGAGAAATACCAAATCCCCCACTTCAAAATGGCGTTCAACTCGATTTTATCCGCATCGATTTTTTGCTGATTCTGAGCACATTGCAAATTCTCCATAAGGGCTGATAAAATGTCTTGGTTTTCTTGAAGCCAGTCACGAGTTTTAGGTACATTGCTCTGTTCAAAAGCCAAGTCAAGAAAAGAAGGTACATCGTAGCCATATAATGCTTTGAAAGGAGACATACCAATTGACATATGAAAAGTAGTATTATAACAATATTCACCCAGATATAACCAACGAACCCAAGCTTTTTGATGACCAGCCACATAGTTATGAAGATACCCTTCGATCCACTTATTCTCTATTTCTGTCTGTCCATCGGTTTGCGGATGATAGTTGGTGCTATGATTCAATTCTGTATCTGTCAATCTGAAAAGTTCCCCCCAAAATATGCTAAAAAATCTGCTATCTTTGTCACTGATTATAGTGTTCGGTAAACCATGCAAACGGAAAACCTCTCGGAAAAATACTTCTGCAATCTGAACTTCTATAAATTCTGTAATGATAGAGAAAAATGGTGCATATTTAGTTAATCTATCAACCACAACAAATATACAATCTTTACCTTGGGATTTCGGTAAACCTGTGATGAAATCCATGGATATACTTTCCCATTTCTGATCTGGTATAGGTAGTGGCTGTAATAAACCGGCAGGATATGTTTGTTCTGCTTTATTTTGTTGGCACGTGGTGCATTCTTTGACATAGCATAGAACATCGTTTTTTAAGCCTTTCCAAGTGAACCTTTCTCTTACCTGACGATATGTTTTGAAGTATCCAGGATGCCCTGCCAAAGGAATGTCATGCATAGATTGAAGAATTTTCTCTTTTAACTTTGATCCTGAAGTTAAATAAATCTGTCTTTGTAATAAATAATATCATTAACAACTTTATATTTATCATCCTGTATATTACCATCTAACAAATCACACGCAAAAGAATCCTTTGAATACTCAACCAGCAATAAAGATTTCCAATCAGTTGTTACGACAGATAACGCATTGATTTCAGGCCTTCTAGATAAAGCATCAACAACAACATTATTTTTACCTTTTACATATTCAATCTCAAAGTCATAGGCTTGAATTTTACTGATCCACTTTTGTTGCCTGTCATTTAAATCTTTTTGTCCCAAGAAATATCTTAGACTGTTATGGTTAGTTTTCACAACAAATCTCCTACCAACCAAATATTGTCTAAATTTTGTCAGTGCATGCATGATTGCCAACATTTCTTTATCATAGATAGATTATACTTTTCTCAAGTTTATTAAGTTTCCTGCTTTCATAAACTATAGGATGTTTGTTTTGCATTAAAATTGCTCCTATTCCATCACCCAAAGCATCACATTCCAATACAAAAGGTTGATTAAAATCTGGAAGAGCAAGTATCGGACAAGAACTTATTACCTCTTTAAGTTTCTCAAATACCTGTTGAGCTTCTTCAGTCCATTTGAATGCCCCCTTTTTGGTAAAATCTGTCAAGGGTGCCCCAAGCTGTGAAAAACCTTTGACAAATCTCCTGTAATAACTGCATAAACCAAAGAAACCCCTTAATTCTGTAAGGTTCCGTGGCGGTGGCCAATCCAAAATGGCTCTTATCTTTTCTTGATGTACCTGTACCCCTGTTGCACCGATCATATGCCCTAAATACAAAATTTTAGTCATTCCGAATTGACATTTAGATGCCTTTGCATACAATGATTGTGATTCCATGATACCAAGGATTATATTAATATGTTTCAAATGCTCTTCCCAAGTTTTGCTATAAATCAATATATCATCAAAAAATACGAGCAAAAATTTCCTTAACTGTTTGTTAAAAATATGATTCATACAGGACTGAAATGTGGCCGGAGCATTTGTTAGACCAAACGGCATAACCAAGAATTCATAATGACTGTAATGACAGCGGAAAGCAGTTTTATGAATGTCTTGTTCCCTTAATTTAATCTGATGATATCCTGATCTCAAATCAATTTTAGAAAAATAAATAGCACCATGCAATTCATCTAACAATTCGAGGAATTGGATACCTGTTTTTGATTGTTTTCTTGTTAAGAGCTCTGTAATCAATACACATTCGAAGAGTTCCGTCCTTCTTTTTGACCAACACTACAGATGAAGCAAAAGGACTAGAACTAGGTCTGATATGTCCCATATCCAATAACTCCTTAATTGCCTTTTCTATTTCATCCTTGAATGTTTTAGGGTGTCTATAAGGAGTAGTAATCACTGGTTTAGCACCTTCTTCTAATTCAATAGTATGTTCGAAACCTCTGTCAGGTGGAACTCTTGGAGGATTATCATTAAAAACCAAGTGATGGGAATCTAATACTGTTAACAAATCAGCTTGATAAGATTTAGATTCAAAACTTGATACCTTGTTGGAGATTAAACATTGTGCTGACCATGCCACATCTCCATGTCTGAAAATAGCTTCCATTCTTTTCGCATTGACGATCTTGGGACCACTGTTAGACATACCATGAAGGACTACCTTCTTATCATCAATTTTAAAAGAGAATTCCATTCTTTTAAAGCTCTGAGTATATTCATCTAACGTTTCCATCCACTGTATGCCCAAGACAACATTAGTATCAGCCAGATCAATCACATAGAAATCATCAGTAACAGTGTAATTGCCAAGAATAATATTCAACTTAGGAACTTTATGAGTACTAGACAAATTAGTCCCACCTGCTACTCTAACATCAAATCCTTCATGTTTTTCAGTCTGCAAACCACGTTTTTCCACAAGTGCTGCATCTATAAAATTATGAGTAGAACCACTATCAAGCATGACAATTACACACTATCCATTCAAAACTTCTCTAACTCTGAAAATATTATAATGTGGGGTTCCTGACATGGATGCTATTACTCCTTTTCCTTGTTTGGTACCTGTTTCTGACTCATTATTCAGAGGTGTTCGTTCTATGTTAGGTTCAACATTCTCTTCATTCTCACTGTCAGACATAACCTCAATATAATGAATTTTCCCCTTCTCTAAACATCTGTGTCCAGGCTGCCATGCTTCCCTACAACTAAAACATAGTTTTTTCCTTCTGAGCTCTTCTCTTTCCTCTTTATCTAGCCTGCTTTTAGGGAAATCATCTTTGTTGAAGGGTTGTTTGTCTTTTTCCGGTTTAGGAGGTGGTCCTTTGTTAAAAGGTTTTCCTTTTGAAGATGGTTCCAATTCTCTTGCTCTTTTGACAGCTGTTTGTAAAGTAGGGGGGTTTAAGGATTTAACCCACCCTTTGAGGGAATCAGACAATCCATCTATAAATATCACAATTTTGTGTCTTTCTAAAATTTCAGTCACTAAGACCGCCAATTTTTCAAATTCAGAAATATATTGTTCAACAGTTCCAGTCTGCTTAAGCTGAGTCAATTCTTTAAGATGTAATTCAGGGTCTTTAGAATCAAACCTATCAATAAGTTTCTCAGTGAATTCAACATAAGTACCTATCAAATTATGCCCCAAAGTTATTTGTCCGTGATGCCACCATTCATGTGCTACACCGTCAAGATGTAACGCAACATATTTAATTGCTTCCTCTTCCAACATAGGGTTTAATTGGAAGTAAGTATCTAATTTTTGCACCCAAGCTCGAGCAGTTGTCTTTCCTGAACCATCAAAATAAGGAATGGACATTTTTCCAAATTTTCTCTGTAATTCACTATTATTTCCTCATTGTCCTCTTGGCCTATGTTTCATTCTGACATCTAAATATTCTCTAAATGTCATTAATGATCTGAATTCTTCACCGGAACCTAACCTGTCTTGATGTATTTCTTCCTATATTTCTCTTATTGTAGGTTCATTTTCAGGTGGCTGGTTTCTAGCAGTAAATGTAGGCATAAATGGTCTGGCTGTTCCTGTTCTTTCTTGGCTGATTATCAACTGACTGTTCATCTCTACCCCCATTGTTTCCCCCATTATTGTGATGTTGATTATTCTGTCTTCCATTATTTTGGTGCTGATTTATATTATTGGCCATAAACTAGGTCATCAAGTTGGTCATTCTATTAATGTTATTTTGCATATCTTGTTGACTTCTGATCAGTGCAGCCAATAAATCCCTATTGTTATCCGGGTCTCCCATGTTGGTTTCAAAGATAATTTCTTCGTTAGTTTTCTGTGCGGCTATCCTCAATTTCAAACGAAATAGATATACTACGCTGTGTTAAAGGAGAGTTTGTAAATCTGTTTTGACGGGCCCTAGTACTTCGGAAATTATAATTTCCTTGGTGCATACTCAACTGTGCATTAAGTTTTTCTAAAAGCACCCTACAGGCTGGCAGGATTCAAAGCTTTGATACCACTGTAAAATTCCTTACTAAACATTTATTACACACAATGCTTATATCCAGATTATGCAGAAAATGACCCCAGACAATGTGTATGATCAGTTTATACAGTAGAATACTATGTAGTTTTGCCAGTTGATTCTTGTCATGCATATGAAATTCTTAAATTTACTCTTACAGTATCAATTTAGCCTCTGAACTTGTTATTCAACACAATTAGATTGAACAATCCTTATACAATTTCAATATCAGATAGTTAAGCTTTTTAGTGTGCACCTTTTAAATTGTGATGTCGTCAATGCCAACTTGCTGACTGTGACCTTCTGGTAACGTCAGCGTTCGCTCCCTGGTTGTCTGTGTGTGAGGCCTCTTTCCTGATGTAATGTCCCTACTATTTAGAGATCATTAACCTGCAAAACAGATTGTTAGAACATAACAAACTTATATATATATATATATAGATATAAGTAATCTAAATTGCAATCTAACTTCAATGCTTAATTAACATAATCATAATTTTCATCTAATAAAAAGGATACAATGCCATATGTAAGTATGTCCTTAGGCGACCGTGCGGCTCGCCTTCTTGGAACCCCTTGCCCTCCAGGAATTCGAGTCCTATCTTGGGTGTAACCTCTTACACCCAAGCCCTCCAAGGAAGACCCTTGTCTATTCCTTGTCTTGGGTGATGCCTTCATCATCCAAGCCCTCAAAGAGGATCGGCCCGACCTTTGAGTCCTGTCTTGGGTATAACCTCTTATACCCAAGCCAGCCAAGGAAGACCCTTGCCTTTTCCTTGTCTTGGGTGGTGCCTCCATCCTCCAAGTCATCAAAGGGAATTGACCAGATCCTCCTCTTCTTGGTTGAGTTTAGTCAACCAAGCCATTCATTTGTATAACAGTTTCAGTTCATAAACTATCCCTTGTGTTAACATGAATTCTTAATGTATTCTTAAATTAATATATACATCAATACGATTTTCCATCTTTTACATATGCATTACATTTCTTAAAATACCTTTGTATTCATAATCCTTCTTAATATACAAACTTATGTATACAACAATTACAAGATTATATCTTTTACCTATTTTTTATGACTAGTGAATATTATACATTAATATATGTATAAATATCCACTAGACTACAATTAACATCATCTATTAATGAACCTTATTCATTATCTATTATTCATTAACTAATATTAACTAATATAAATGAACCTTTATAATTAACATCACCTATTACTATTAGTAAGAATGACAATTCATATCCTATACTTATATTGTTTAATATAAGTGGGAACTCGATTTCTTACCTCTCCTCCGTGGTCTGCTCTTCCTTACCTTTTTCCGCAGCCTGCTCCTTACCTTCTTTTTCGTGCCTTTAAGTCTTACTGCTGCCTCCTTTATAACCCTTGAGGGGTTGTGCCCCTCCACGGGCCCCTTCCGCATGAAGGGGTGCGGAGGCTGCGATTACCCACGCACCGCTTCATGCGGAGGTAACCCAGCCCCATGTGGGATTATCTTTAACTTATGTTTTATATATAATATAGTAAATATTATACCTTGCTTCCTTGTTAGTATATTAAATATTAATTATGTTTCATTTCAAATATATAAAATACTATATATTATCTCCTTTCAATATATTAAATATTAATTATATTTCATTTTAAATATATATATTATTTCTTTTTAAATATAATAAATATTACATAATGTTTATATTACATAACATTTCATTAAATATATTCAATATTACACATCAAAATATATTTAAATATCTTTCCATTTAAATATATAACATTTCCTTTAAAACAATTAAATATATTTCCTTTTAATTTTCATAGATTACTTAGATTATTATTTTAATTTATTCATTTACAATATCCTTATCCATGCAAGTCTTACGGGTTAATTTGCCAAGGTTGGTCCATGGTTTTTGTAAGGTAATTATAGTCCTCCCGCGTCGGTCATTGTGACTTGATCGCCATCCTTCACGCCATGCCACTATGTATTACTTTACTCCTCATAGGTTCACATTCCCGGCATCGGCCTTCTGGCTGTTAATACGTGATGAACATATTCTCCGTCTCCTCGTCCAGGAAGAACACCTCGATACAAGCATTGATAAATCCACTGGTCTCTGAGCACTCCTTAATCGATCATATGGAATATGAAGGTTATCATCGCTGCAATCGTCGATCACATCCGATACGTTCATAAGAAATGTGAGAGGATGCTTTGGTCCCCGCGTCTGACATCCGCACCCGATATGTTCTTAAAAATTATGAAGATTGTATTCTGCTCTCACGGCATTCCACGGTAACATACTCGCACGGCTTCCACCAGCTTGCCATCCACCGATCGTAATACCACCAATAGATCAGTCTTCACTGACGAAAGGAGGTTGAAATCTGTTTGCAGTCCGCCAAACAGAAAGATGACCTTCACGTCTCCAGATTTTGTTTTATATAATTGCCTCCATACTCTCGGATGCAAACATCCTTTTATTAACACAATTTGGTTAGGAATCCCGTACTAGTTAGGACTAGTTAGGGAGTGAAATAAAATTAACGACATTATTGTAAGCGTTAATTATTTATATAAATGAAGGAAGAAATTTATATAAAATAATTAATACAATTTTATACTTTCCTTTAAATGTTTATGGGGACATGACAATTTGGTCCTGAAAAAGGGTTCAAACCAGGTAATTGAAGATGGCAGCAGTATTAAAGGATACTGATTTTCAGATCTGAGTGAGGAGGAGACCCAATTTGATGAATATTGTGCATATTTTAGCCAGCCCTACTTCCTACACCTAGCCATACCACTCCAATCTGCCTGTGGAAGCCAATAAAATAATTGAGAGGGTTTCAGCTTGGTCTTACTGCTCAGAATTCATTGACAGCAGACTATAAGAGGAAGCCATGGGTTTATTTGGATGCATTACACCAAATTGGAGCTACATCAGCGAATTAGAGTGAAATATTGGGACAAATTGTTGATCTCTCATGGCAAGGTTTCAGAATAAGCATCAGGATTGCCTATTATTCATTCATTTGTTTTTGTTAATTATTGTTTAGAAGATTAAAGTGTATTGGAGCTGTTTCTACATATTGGAAGCTCCTGTAGCAGTGCATTCATTCAATAAAGTCAATTTGGAGCCACCAGGCAAGGCGTTGGATCATTGGCAGGCCAAATTTGGCATTTAGAATTGATAATTAATTAATCTCTTATATTTGTTAGTTGCTGATAATAAATCAGTTATTCTGAAAATTTAATTCAGTAGATGTATTTGCACTTGTTAGTGATTCCTATTTGCATTGTTCATTATATCAACCAAAAAAACCAAAAAAAGTATTAAAACTCAAAAACTCTCTCAAAAACTACAACTACAATTCGCTGGCCAAACACTGAATTCTAAACCAAACAAATCAGAATTGAGATATCACCACGTCGACATCTTTCATTGTGATGTCGGGATAATATTTATAATATTTCCTGATTCTGTTATTTTTCTACACCCTTGTACGACTGTGTAATTTTTTTTCCTCCGGCTGCCTTGTATGGTTTGTTCCCTCTGTGTCTATGTACGGGTCTAGGTTGTTTGGATTCCCTTCACCAAGTCTGTACGATGATGGCCTCTATCTCCTTCCCATCACTGTACAAATTTTTGGAATATGTATGGATTTGGGATGTACGAACTTTCCTACTATCTCCTGCGACTTCTCCTATCGTCGTACGATGTGCCTCTTTGCCTTGCTCAGAATCGGAATTTCTTACCTTGTCCTTCACTCGTACGATCTTAAGCCTGTACGGACTTAGTTTTCTCGAATTTCCCTACTGCTGGCAATTTCCTTCATCCGACACTTGTACAGATATATTCTCCACTTGAAACCGTATGGTTTTTCCTTCACTTGTACGAATTCTGATGCGCGTTTTGACCTTCTCTTTTGCTGTATGGATTTCACCTTGTACGGATCTCCCTTTGCTACCACCGTACGGATTTCGATCTTGTGCGATTTCTTCAACTTTCCACCTAAGCCTTACAAATCGTACGAATTTTGCATTTGTGTTTAGCTTCCTCCTACGATTTGTTCTGTTTATCTTCATCTCCACTATATGGCGCTGCCTTCTCCGTCCGGTTCTTTGACGATTTCTTCGTGTTGGCTATCTTTTGTTCATCTCATATGGCCTTGATTTCTTAATCCATGACCATACGGCTGTTCCGTCGTCTTCTACTTAGCTTCCAATTTTTTTATTTATTGTGGCATCCGTGAATAACTACCGCCATACATTGCCGTACACCCTATTCCCGTTGACTTTGGCTTGTACGACTTATTTCTTTCTGATGGTCGTAGGATCTTTTTTTTTTTTTCCTAAGGGTCCTATGATTTCCGTACGGGTTATGTCGGCTTTCTTTTATTGCCGTATGATTCAATCGCCTTCCTTTTACCTGCCGTATGGTGAGTTCTCTAAATTTTTTTTTAGAGAACTCACACATATATATTCATTGATTACATAATTACAATGTATCTCCAAACTAACATATCTAGCATAACATAACAACCACATCAACATATCCCGGGGATAGGTACACAAACATATATATGAGTGTCGGCCGGCTGCCCAGTGTCAACCGGCTGCAACCGTCAGCTAACCGTCGACCCCTCGATAACAACTTAACAAATACTAATTTACACAACAACAGATGCAAACCTAGCTCTTGGAATCTGCTTGCTCAGGAGTTTTGATTGAGACGTTTCAATGCTTTTCTTGTACTCTCGGCCATGTAGGAATCGTCAACTCTTCCCTTCGCTTCAGCCTTCCACACACTTGTTTTGCCTTTAGATTTTGTTTTATACACCCTTGGCTCGACTTCTTCCCCTTTGATTGACAACCTTTCATGCTTGAAGGCTACTATCATACAATTTTGTGAAGGAACATGACTTTGTCTCCCAACTTTCCTTGTCTAGAGAAGATTGTCTTGAATTTTCAACTTGTCTACGTTCTCGAGAAGGGCTTTAACTTGGGAATCATCCGATTGTATTTTGATCAATTGTTTCTTGTAATTGTCTCCTTCATTCCCTTTGCTTGATGATCCTTAAAGATTGCCCAATCTCATGGTCTTGACCATCTTGTGGCCCCTTTTCACCTTTATTGGGATCTAAGGGCATGAATTGCTCAAATCTAACTCCATTTCTTTTGAAGCAATGATGCCAAATGTTTACTGCTATATCTGATAGAATAAATACCTGAATTAATAATAGAGATGATAATGTATATTAGATACCGGAGTAAAATATATCTTTATTCATACATGGAGTTATTACAGAAGAAGACTAGAGATGGTCAGCTAGGGATTGGATTTGATGCGACTAGGTCATACTACTTCCCTTGATGATACACCATATATTTAAAGGATTCGACGGTTGCCAAGAGGGACACAACCATCAACCATTTGACGCTTATAAATACCTGATACTTATAACTACCTGAAGATGATAAACATTTAATACGAACAATTAGTACATAGTCGGATAACCAATATAATCAAACATAACAATAGACATTGTACGCTGAGCACATGGTTTCCAATGTATTCCTGTTATACTTGGATTGTCTGAGAATTTGAAGAACTGTTACTTGTCCTGTATCCATATAGGAATTCTCTATTAGGTATTGAGTTGAAGTGATGACACAAAGACACTTCACCCATAGCTTATGAGTCCTAGACATGCATGTACTGATGGAGATGACTTGTTACAGAGTTATGGAAAATGTTATGAGGCAGTCATTCAGATATTCGTAGATACAGAATCAAAGATATGATATAAGATTCTAAACTGGAAATTTAGCTCTTCTATATATTTAGAAGAGATGGAAGAACTTTTATTTATATAACTAGGGCAGAGATTGGTTGTTAAATGAACTATTTGTTTAGTGGAGGAACGTTGAAGTTAGTTCACTCTCCCGAATAGTAAGTGGTATGCAATCAGCATTAGGAGAATTAAATTTTTTATGTTGTAATTGTTTTGGTGTGTTGATGTTGTACGACTTTGTGTGGATGTAGGAGATTTTTAGATGTCCATCATCATGTGTAGAATGTTAAGACTGAGGAAAATAAATTTATAGATGTCATGTGGTGATGTTTAAAATACCTATGCACAACAAGTGTAGAAAGGTATTCTTGCCCTGCAATGTGTATCAACTTAACAGGAGTGCATTGCATTGTGCATTCAAGTAATAAGAGTGATGCATTGTAAATCATACAAATTAAAAACATGTATTGTGTATGCTACACATAACCACATCTCTCTTGTCTAGTCGATGCCATTTAATTTTTGTATCTCATTTTCTTTTCTGTAGCTACAACACTTATGTTTGATTTCGTGTTAGTGAATTATAAGCACCATGTCGTAAATAATGACATTAAATACTTAACCTGTCATATTCTGCACATCTGTATATGTTTGGCTACCCCCTTGACTTGCTTCATCTATGTGACAACCTTCAATGTGTCTTGTTGAAACCATATACTTTTTTTTTGTTAGGCGTGCTGCCTGTCTTGTCTTTTCTTTGTTGACCTGTCTCCATTTTATTGTCTCGTATAAGGTATTTATCATTTGCTCTAACAGGCTAGTCTGTATGTCAGTTCAACTGTTCAACTGTTCTTCTTGTTTCTGGGGCAACCTGCTGTCAATATCACTCTTTTTCACTCTTAATATTATTTAAGAATGATTAAGCAATTTTTGCTCTTTTAATTGCCTAATATTTGATTCCTGTTTCAGGGGTCTAAATTAGATGTGGGTGCTCAAATGAGTTCTCTTCTGTTGCAAGATAGTGAATTTATGGTCCTCATTCCATTTACAAAGAAGCAGCACCCAAATGATATTGGTATCAGTGGAATAACTTCAAAATTAGATATTCCTGCAAATGATTACAAACAAAATCTAATTGGGGATAATAGTGATAGCATATCACAGTTGTGTTGTAAAGGAAAGATATCAGGGACAGATATTTCTGAATCTTCAGGAAAGCATACTCGAGCCGTTGCTGATGCTGCCTGGCATGATATTATTTCAGATCTTGATCTGTTGAATACTTCATCAAAATTTTCACCTGATGTGTGGTGTTCAGCCAACGCCACCAAAAGTGTAGTGGGAAAAAGGAATGAATTGCATGATAATCAAGAAGGGGATGGGAGTAGACCTGTTGGTCTTTCATTAAATTCCTTTAGATTGAATGAGCTTAGAAATGTTAAACAGGATAAGGATTCAGACAGAAAAAGGAAAAAAGTGAAAGGTATAAATCAAGATAAATCATCAGCAATAACAGAAAACTTAACTAAGAATTCTGGGTCTGCATGTGTTGAGATCCTTGATGAAAGAAGCCATGCACTTGGTGAACAGGTTATCAATTCAAAAACATTTTTGGCAAATGATGCACAAGAAGTTTATTCTTCAAGGCTATCAAAGCTCATTAGGGATACAGATGTTGAGTTGAGATCTCTATGTGGGAGTTTGAACAAAAATCTTAGAGAAGAGGAAAATGCTGGAAAGCAAAGGGAAGTTCTGTCTTATCCTCCTGCTTTACAAAGACCGATCAAGATCTTCAAGATTCTGAACACTGTTTATGGGTTCTTGGAAAAACAGCACATGCAAACTACTTGGAATAATATCAAAGGAGCATTGAAGCAGCTCTTCTGTCATGGATTTGAAGAAGTTACTTTGAAGGACATTGAGCAACTTGCAAAACTTTGCCCAAAGGTAGCTAAATTTACAAGTAATTTTTTTGGTGTCCAAATTTGTCAAAAGCTGGTAAGTTTTAATGAAAATGTCAATGCTCGGAGTGTTGACTCTATAAGATAATAAAGTTCTTAGGCACAAAATGGGAGAATGTTGTCAATATGCTGATTGAAGTCCAGAGTTTGTCAAATCTGTTTTCTGAGACATTCATTTTATATATTTTCTGTTGATTATTAATGAATTCTTATTGAATTTTTTTTTGGGCAATGATCTATAGTTTTTTTCTTTTATTTTATGATCAGCAGATTCAGTATGTGGCTTTGTTATTTTACTTTTCATTCAGTGATCATTCTTGAACTTGTAATGGTGCATTCAAACTTTTTCCCCTCTATTACTGTTCTTTATATTTCAGTCCATACAATATTTATGTATATTAATTGACATCTGTTCATGTCCTAGAAGCAATATGTCTTTTGGAAGCTCCCATAGTTATCCTCCTTTAAGCATGCCAATTGGTTGCTTGGCTCTTGCTAGTGGAATATTGTCTGAAATGAACTAAATTGAGATCTGGAAACTATGGAAATGAAAATTTTAATAAACTGTCTGAAAAGCATATCTCTGGAAACCATATAAACCTGATTGATAATGAATTTCCACCATCTGAAACAATAAAACTCTATTCTAATTTCGGATACAACCAATACACAGAACTACCAAAGTTCTCAGTCGAGTCCCTGCTATCTGTGATGGTGGGCCAATCTTCAAATATAATAATAAGCATAAATTTAAAATTGACATAAGTAAATAATATTTATCACACTTTTTAAACTAAAAACAAAAATACCAGTGACTTTTTCAAAAACGAAATTAAAATTTAGGTAAAAAATAAAATAACTTCATAAATAAAAATAAAGTAAACAATGTAATTGTTGTCACAGGGATTTGCACCTGAAAGCTAAGTTGAGGGCTTAACAATCCCGTGAAACATGGAAACACCTTCGAGCCTGTGGGTTGCTCAAATTGAAGGTGAATCTCCAGATTATGGCTGGCTCCCCTTTAGATATCCTAAAAACTGTAAATGATGTTCAATTTACATTCAATATGCAAGTTATAATTCTATTATCTAATTTTGTATTATTTAATTTCTTATTGTATATATCTAACTATCTTCTTGCTTGTGGCAGTTGAGAGGAGCATTTAATATTTTCTATGTGCTATCTCAAGAATGCCACTTACTATAAGTATATGACAAAGAAGGCACGGTCAAGCAATGCCTTGATCTGTCATGACCGATCAAGGCATTGCTTGACCGTGCCTTTTTGTTTATACTAACAAAAGCATGTTACGGTAAATGCCAATCGGTGATTATAACCGAAGTTCATCGGTGTATTGACCCAAGGCTGACCGATCAAGGCATTGCTTGACCGTGCCTTTTTGTTTATACTAACAAAAGCATGTTACGGTAAATGCCAATCGGTGATTATAACCGAAGTTCATCGGTGTATTAACCCAACGCTAACAACTGATAGTATATCGGTGGCTGTCAATGTTAACAGCCGATAGTTATCGGTGTGTTAGCTTTGACAACCGATAACTATTGGTGTACACTAACACACCGATAACTATCGGTGACTAATACATTGCCACCCGATATGCATTCCGATAACCCGATATATATTATATGCGCTCCGATATAATATTATATGTAACCCGATATAATAAATATTCAATTCGGTATATATTAATCGGTATCATCATTATTTATGTTTAATTGATATTCATCTAAATATAGGATTCATTAGATAGATGAACATGAGGAAGATACATAGTGTGATTATCAATAGATTGCCCATATGGAAATATAGAATGGCTATCAATGATGAATTAATTGCTTGATGGTTTTATCATAGTTATCGATATGATAAATGATTGAATGAGAGACTTCATTTATCTCTCATTCAATCATTTATCTTACCGAAGCTATTATGCATTAACACTCCCTCTTAGCTAGGTAAGATGAATGTAGACAATATATTCAAGCATCATAATTTAATTGATAGATATCATTTTAGTCATTCATGGGAATCATACCATCTAATCATTTGGTATGTGGTATCACCTAAACACGTGATATTGAAGTTCATCAGTCTTACGATTGATAGTGTTGGTTGAAAATTTTGTACACTTGGGGAAATATACAAAATTGTGGTTTCAACCACAGCATACGAGTAAAAACTCTCCTAATTAAGGGAAGGCTCCCCCTATCTAACTACAACTTGGAAAATAAAATGGGATGAAACAACAATCTTTCTTCTTTTTTCAAGAAAGACAATATCCTTTTCTCTTCACAGAAAAGGATAGCGATTGAATAACAGCAGTGACCACTTTCAAGTGAAATAAGAGAAAGGAAATTAAGTTTCCTGAAAGCGCAAAGACTTCCGTCACTTCCTTCGGGACGGGACAGCAATATCAAGCTCAAAGACTTGACTATTGGAAGTCCTATCTACCCTTTGCTATACTAAATTTTACAACGAATAAAAGATAACAGCTCAAAGACTGAAATAATCTATTCTTTTAACACAAAGACAAGAACTAATGCAAGCTCAAAGACTTGCTGCTATTTCTTATCAAACAGTAATTTTTCCTCAAGAATAGACGCAAGCTTAAAGACTTGCTGCTCCTTCAAGAGAGTTTCCTATTTTAATTAATCTTCTCTACTTGCAGCTCAAAGACTTCAAATCAGATTGGACTAAGCTCCTTTAGAAACACTTTGCATAGAAGAAATAAAAAGATTTAAACTCAAACATGTAGCTCAAAGACTCAAAACTTGAGTAATCCTTCTTTCTTATTCTTCAAAACCTTCAATTCACATACATAAGCTCAAAGACTTCTTGCTATAAATTTGGTAGAGTTTTTGCTTGCTTTCCCAAAAGATATATTTACAATGGACCTCTCAAGTATTTATAGAAGAGGAGCCTTGAGAAAAAGGTGGGAGGATCCTAACTAACTTGAGAGATTCTCTCAACCACCAAGACTCATTCAATAAATAACTGAGACTTCATTAACTAACTAAGAGTTACTCTAACTAACTAAGACTTATTCCAACTACAGTCCTAATCGGACACAACTTGTAGTTGCCTTACATGTAATTACAAAAGTGCAAGTAATATGTAACTTGCATTTTACAAAAATTACTTTTACATGTAACTTGTCAAAACAAAATTACAACTAAAGATTACAATAGAGGGAAAATTCAACCAAGTGTTGAAAAACACTTAAGTTGCATTTTGTGAAGACACGAATCCTTGAAATTTCCGGATGCTCGCTTCTAGTTCCTTGGGATTCAGTTCATTGGTGTTCTTAGCAACAACCATAGTCTTCACAATAGTGTCGTGACAGCGGAGGAGCGCGGAATTGTCTTTATCCAGGATAGACTGGATCTCATGCAAAAAGGCTTGGTGTTTCATCAATGTTTGAATTGAAGCTGCCGAGGATTGTTCGCTCCTCCATTCATTATGAATCCTCATCTGTAAATCAGCAAGAACCTCTTCTTCTGGAAACAACTCTCCATCCTGACTTACTACATTGCAAGAGGCCCTTTCACATTGTGAGACAATACCTTGATAAACTTCATCCCGGAATCTCCTTGCATCACTGATCTCCTCAATGAGGGATTTAAGAACAAGGGTCTTGTTTTCCATGAGTTCCTCAAATTCCAAGTACATGACCCTGGAAGAGATGCTGGCGTGCTCCTGCAAAATACTCAGCTGTTGTTGGGGCATGGTACGCCAGATTGCCAGACTTTTCTCAACACTTTCCAGATTCTTTTTGAAAGTGTTAGAAGTCTAATCCAGTTTCTCCTCAATAGTTTCCAACTTAGACATTATTTGAAAAATGTCCTTTACTACTTGTACACATTGATCATGAAGCTAATCAATCCAAGAATCCAGTGCTTGTACTTTCTAAGCAGCCCTTTCCACTCCACGAATCGATTCTTGGGAACCAGAAGAACCTATGGAGTTACTCCCTTTAACAACAGGTTTTGTGATTTTATGGATGGCTGCCATAAGCTGTCGATTTTCCTCTTCTAGCTTGTCTTTCTTCGCAAGAAGATCGTCACACCTTTGCACTAGTGAAGCAACAGAAAACTGAGCATCATGTTTAATGACCTCATGTGTTTGCTTGCCCAATTCTACCCTTGTAACCTTATAATCAGCAGCTGACATTTCATCAAGTGGTTTATCTGCAATAGGTTCCACAATTTTAGCTACTTTCATCTTGTTGCTATCAACAGTTACCCTTGAGATAGTTTTTGCCTTCTTAGCAACTTTGGATCTGGATTGTTTGAGTTGCTGGTAGTCAAAGGCATCAGGTGAGATCTCTTGCTTCTTCCTTTTCGGGGTGAAAGAACTAAGCCATGGAGGCAAAGTCATCAACTCACTTCCAGTAGCAGCCGTAGGCAAAGGAGAAGCAGTTTCTGTTTGAATTACCGTGGTCACCCTGGGAGGAATATCTGTTTGAATAGCGACCACGGTTTGCTCAGTTACCAATGGACATGAAGATTGCCTCATGAATTCTTCAAAACCAGAAGTGGAAGTATCAATTTCTGATAACCGAATGCAAGTGGGATTATCTTCAGGAACTTTCAACACACTTTCTCGTTGTCGATCAGGAGAAGGCTTGGATGCTGAAATGGGAACTGCATTCTGAGGAGACTCATCTACGAGCAAATCAGGAGGAGAAAGAGGCGTCTCAATGGAAACTGGAGGAATGACCTCGTGAGGCGAGTCTGAAACTGGAGACTTAGGCGCATCGTCAGATTGCTGCCCCTTTTCTGGATTATCCAGATCGATCACCCGAACATGGAATCGTGATTTCTCCTTCCCACGAGTAGTCGTCTCCTCAGGAGGAAGCACTACTGCATGACTAACTCGTAACTTGATACTTGTGCCTGAAGATGAAGCACCCTCCTTGTTATCAATCTGAATCTCCGACTTCCGTCCAAGAGGCCCTGTAGAATTATCTTCTTTACCAACCGTGATTTTGATAAGTCTAACAACATTACTTTTCAGCCATGCGTTAGTGTTGGCCAAGATAGGCTGAAATCTGTCAAGGATGGAGACGCACTCCTTGTGTGACCATTGGATCAAAGGAAGTGGAGCTTCCTCAACCCTTCGTGAAGTGTATTCAGGATCAAATATATGCCTGTCATCGATCATCCCTTGTGGGATATCCGCCAAGTTCAAGTCAACAATTTGTTCAACAGTGAGCCTGCAGTAATCCATCTTCAGAACTTCAGCTTCCGTGCGGAGATCTACCCAGATGTCTTCAATACGATGAACATGCACAAAGGATTTCTTGATCTTTTCTTTCATACCTCTATAATCAAAATCAGCTCTAGGTTTGAACCTCTTAAGCTTGATTTCCTGCAGTTCGGCCTCCATGGCCTTAGCCTTCACAGATGTGACAAGGGAGTATCGACCAATTTTCAATGGGTTTGTACTAGAGATTCCCATTCCAACCTTGTGTCTAGTAGACTGAAAAGTATGAACAGCCATGATCTGTCTTCCCAACTCCATAAGAATTATCTTATCGGTTGGGTATCTTGGAAGCATGTATGGCTGACCATCATAGCATCCAATCCTCATATAGGTGAAGGTAGGAAATTGCAGGAACAAACACCCATACTCAGACACCTTGACCCATGCCTCATCTGATACTCTTTTGTTTCTGAGATCCACGTCAAACTGACACATGAAATATCCGAAGAATGCATCTTGGACTCTTCTGAAATGCAGTCTGCTAGGTTTCAATGGCAACTGGTCATAATATTCCCAAACTAGTATAAGCGAGCGATCATCCTTGGTAGAAAGACCTGGAAAGTGTCTAAGTGACGCTGCTAAATATACCAAACAAGAATTCATGAAGAAGGTCATAGTGGTAGGAACTGCTGCAAGTTGTTCGCACAAAGCATCACTGATGATTTCACCCCATGAAATGTGATGCGACTGCCGTATGAACATAATGAATTGATACATCCATGGCTCAAAGACATTGGAGTGCTCAAGGCCCAACATGCTGCTGAGAAGAGTGATGGTGTCTCCTATCTCCCACTTGAAATCACAACGGTACAACTTTGCCCATCTTGAGAAGGAAGGACGTGGCTCTTGGATCCACCTATTGATGTGTCGCTTGCAATCTTTTTCCCTTTTCACATAATACTTTGCTGCACTTTCTTTGGTGACTTCCATATAAACAGGTGCAGGAGGTATTCTGAAAACCTTCTCGATTGTATCCGCATCAAGGCGAATTATAGCTTCACCATCATCATTTTTGATGACTCTTAATTCCTTATCAAAATGATGGGCGCATGCAAGAATGAACTTAGGTTCTAGGGCAGCCACTGGGAAAGAAGATGCATGATGGATATGGCTGTCCAACAGCCGCTGCAAGTTGTTATCCTGTGGATCTTCTACCCTGTTGATGAATTCTGCCATATCAACGTGCCCTATTTCCGTGTCCCTGATGCGATCCAAAGGAGAAGAAACCTGGGAAGGTGCAACCTCATTCTGGTATTTGTCATATTTGTATTTCATTTTCTTTGGAGTTGGAGATGCCGACAAATCTGACATTGATTGTGAACCTGGAATGCTGTGATGAAGACTTAAAAGAGTTAAGGCAACATCATAGTCAGCTGCAAATATCATTCTTCCTTCTTCAAATGGGTAAAACTTTGATTTCTGAATTTCACGGTTTTGTGAGAGGAAGAGGGGAGATATGTAGAAATGGGAAAATCTTGACTTTGACCAATTTCGGATCTTGGGAGAATTTTCGCAAGTATACAAGTTGGAAAGGACATACATTTAATCGGGGTTTTAAAACCCGAATACAAGTACACTTGTAAATTCGAAAATGGAGAAATGGACGAAAAATGAGATTTTGACTTGCGGGAAATGATGGATATGGAAAGTACGGATATGGGGAACGTGAATGGATAGAAACGGGAATATCCGGGAAAGTCATTTTTATGAAAATGGGAAGAACTCTTCAACATGTAATCCGGTTTTTAAAACCCGAATTTGCAAAGGAGGGGTATTTTACAATTTCCAACTTGGAATTTTAACCAAAAATGATTAAGTTGCTTAACTGTAGGGGAAGAACAAGAATTTCCAACGAACTTGTAATTGAGATTAAAAATCCCGAATACAAGTTAGGAGGGAATTTTGGGAAGAACAATGCAATTCAACAATTGCATATTAAGGGGAAGATTTTTTTCACAAAAACCAATTTATAGGGGAAGAACATCACATGCCAAAAATGTAACTAATAACGAAAAATAAAGAAAACAAGAAAATAATAAAATGAAGGGAAGAAAGGAAAGAGAACATACCTTTCTTAAAAATGCAAAATGCTTCTCTAATGATGCAACAATTCTTGAAATGAAGAAGCAAAACCAGTGAAAAGGAGCAATCCGGAATGTCAAACGCTTATCACGTTTTTTGTAAAAATGCCCCAAATATAGCAGCAATCTTAAACTTGGAGGACCAAAATGCCAATGAGAGTGTGCATCCAAGTTTATTAGAGCAAAACGCCTAAGGTAGAAGAAGAAGCAATGATGCCAAATGTTTGAAAACGTTACCAAAGGTTGAAAACGTGGCCAAAGGGAATCACGTGGCCACCATTATAAACTCCAACGGCATCATTAAATGGTGCGAAAATCCTCTCACCCTCCACGCCTAAGTAGGAAAGGGCAAAACGATTTAGGTGTGTGCAAATTTATGGAGTAAAAAACGCCCAAAATATGGGTTAAAAGAACCACGGTTTGCTGATTTGGCACCAAAAACGAGCAACAGTAAACTCTAAATGGCGAAAAATGTGTTTGTGAAAGCATGAGAATAGGATAGAATCCTAAACGCCTTGCATCTCCAGCAAATCTCCCCAAAAAATCACTTTGACATCTTCAACAAATCCATTTTCCATGCAAATCGGGTTTTAGAAGACACATGACAAGTTCGAATTGCCCAAAATGAAGCAAATCGGGTTTTAGAGAGAAAATAACAAGTTTTATTTTCACTTTTTCCACTTACATGCCAAAATCGGGTTTTTTAAGACAAATGGCAAGTTTAAAAATTCACTTTTTGACTTACCAAGCCAAAATCGGGTTTTTTAAGACAAATGGCAAGTTTAAAAATTCATTTTTTCACTTACCAAGCCAAAATCGGGTTTTTAAAGACAAACTGCAAGTTTAAAAATACTTGTAAAAGGGAAATAAAGTCCCTACAACAAGTTAGAAACACTTGCACATATGTAATGGGGATTTAAAATCCCTATTACATGTAAAAACCATTAAAGTAGGGGTTTTTTGACCAAACTGCAAGTTTACTTGCAGTTGAGCCAAAAAATCCCTATTTTAACTAAAAATGACCAAAAAACAATAAAAAGATAAAAACATCAAAGGGGAAACTTAAAATAATTTACAAGTGACATATTTAAAATAAAAGTGCACATGTAATTGGTAAAAAATTCCCCTACAAAGACCAAAACAATGAATATCATTAAAACTTGCAGTTTGAAGAAAATTCTCCACCTGCAGTCTGGGTTTTAAAACCCGAAATTGAAGGAAAGGCATAGCAAACAAACCCAGAATTGGACGAAATTCGGAACGTAGTTCGAGAATGAACTGAGGATTAACCCAGTCCAAGGATTGGTCGAAATTCTACCTCGGGAAGTGTGCCATAGAGTAAATTTTTTCATTTTTTAATAAAAATTTCACCGTAGTGGTCCTTCATTTTTGGAAACAAAAATGAGGACAACAGATAGGATATCACCTAAGCATGTGATATCAGTATTGCCTACACGCAATACTTAAGGATAACTATACGAGAAAGATTAATTTCTTACCTTATCCTAGTTGTGATAAGTGCACTAACACTTTATACAAATGTTTTATCACAACACAATCATGGCACATCCATGACATACGAGAGATCCAACATGATAAATGGTTTGGACGTTATAAGATCGTCACCTTATAATGTCCCCATAGAAGTGATCACTATCTTGAGAGATCGTCACCTCTTAGATGTGAACTCAAGGGATAGAATCCAAAAATTGTCCTAACATGACAAAGAGGTTTACACATTAAACATCTTATAGGTATGCAAATATAGATTACAAAGCAATTTACCTTTTTGTCATACCTAAACCTTTTCTGAAGTGATCAACTTTCACTCTGGACAGGGGTTTGGTCAGAATGTCTACAGTTTGATCTCCTGTACAAACATATTCTAGTTCAATTGCATTCCTATCTACCATATCTCGCACATAGTGGTATGGAATCTCAATATGCTTGGATCTGTCATGAAACACTGGGTTTACTGAAAGTTTTATGCAACTTTGATTGTCACAGTGTATAGTAGTGGGTTTCATAGGTTCACCAAACAATCCTACAAGCAACTTCTTGAGCCATACTTCCTCTCGGGCAGCCATAGAAGCTGCAATGTATTCTACCTCGGTGGAACTTTGGGCTACAGAAGGCTGCTTCCTGCTGATCCAAGATATCATAGCTGAACCTAGACTGAAGCAACACCCTGAAGTGCTTTTCCTGTCCGTTACACTTCCAGCCCAGTTTGAATCTGTAAATCCATGTAAGTCTATCTCAACCTTCTTGTATTTGAGACCAAGATTTAGAGTACCTTGTAGGTACCTCATAATGTGCTTCACTGCAACCAGGTGAATCTCCTTTGGTTCACACATAAACTGAATTAGAGCATTGACTGCATAACAGATATCTGGTCTTGTATTTACCAGATACATCAGGGACCCAATCATCTGTCTGTATTGAGTAGAATTAGTGGGTTGTGACTCTGCTGTTGCTTCTTTAAGTTTATGTAGGTTGGTTTCCATAGGAGAGGTCATGGGTCTACAATTTAGCATTCCGAATCTCTTCAAAATATCCAAAGTGTACTTTCCTTGGTTTAGTATAATGTTGTCAGAATTCTGCCATACTTCTAATCCTAGGAAGTAATGAAGGAGTCCTAAGTCCTTCATATCAAATTCTTTAGATAGATCATTCTTGCATTGTTTTATGAGTTGATCACTTCTTGTGATTAATAAGTCATCAACATATAAGATCAATATTAGCATATCATCTTTATTTCTTTTGTAGTAGAGATTAGGGTCTGCATCATATTTGGAAAAACCTAGTCCTGAGAGATAGGTGTCTTTTCGTTCATACCATGCCCTGGGAGCCTGTTTGAGCCCATAGAGAGCTTTCTTGAGTCTACACACATGAGACTCCGTGTCATGAATTTCAAAGCCTTCAGGTTGCTCTAGGTAGACTTCTTCTAAGAACTCACCATTTAGAAACGCTGTCTTAACGTCCATTTGGTGTACCTTCCATCCCTTTGTTGCTGCAATGGCTAATACAACTCTTACTGAGGTATACCTGGCAACAGGTGCAAAGGTTTCTTCATAATCTATTCCTTCCCTTTGTGAGAAGCGTCTTGCTACAAATCTGGCCTTGTGTTTTTCAATACTGCCGTCTCCAGCATGTTTGATTTTGAACAACCATTTAGATGAAACCACAGATTTCTTGGTTGGTCTAGGAACAATTTCCCAAACATCGTTCTTCATAATGGATTGATACTCTTTCAACATTGCATCCTTCCATACTTGATGTTGAAGGGCATCTGATACATTGCTTGGTTCAACTTTAGAGAGGTCATTCATAAGGGCAACACAGCTAGTAAATTTATTAGGCCTTTTGCTTTCTCTGAAGGTTCCTAAGGGAGCAACAAACTTCTGAGCTTCTTCTACACTTTTGGTGGCCCATAGTGGTCTTTTCTTGACGTTTTCTCTAGGTGGACTTAAAGTTTCATTCATAGTTTCCTCAGGATTCTCCCTCTGAAGCTCAAAAGTAGGATCTCTATCTAAGCCGGGGTTAGGAATATGGACTTCAGGATCTAGAGAGCTTTGGGCTTTTTTGAAGGCTAAGTTTTCTTCAAAGATCACATCCCTACTTAGTTCAATGTTCTTTTGGCTGGGTATATATATTCTATAGGCTTTGGAGGTTTCACTGTATCCTACAAAGATTCCTCTCTTTCCAGAGGGTTCTAATTTTAATCTTTTCTCCTTAGGTACATGAATATACACTGGACATCCAAAAATCCTAAGGTGGCTTATATCTGGTTTTGATTTTGTAAAGACTTCTTCAGGGGTCTTGTCTTCAAGATGAGCGTGAGGACATCTGTTTTGAATGTATACTGTAGTGCTGGTTGCTTCTGCCCAAAGATTGATATTTAGATTCTGATCAAGAATCATAGCTTTGGTAGCTTCAACGATTGTCCTATTTTTTCTTTCTGCTATCCCATTTTGTTGAGGGTTGTAAGGTATTGTTAACTCCCTCTTAATCCCTGAATTTTTACAAAACTCTTTAAATAATTTTGATGTGTATTCCCCCCCATTATCAGTTCTAAGGGTTTTAATTTTGTTTACTTAGTAGTTTTCTGTTAATGATTTGAATTCTTTAAACCTATTAAGGATCTCTTCTGATTCTTTGCATTTCAGAAAGTAGATCCAGGTTTTCCTAGAGTAGTCATCGACAAATATCACATAATACAAAAATCCCCCCAATGAATTTACAGACATAGGTCCACATACATCAGAATGAATTAACTCTAAAACTTTACTTGTTTTCCTAGTACTACTCTGAAAAGCACCCTTAGTATTTTTGCCTAGGGCACATCCTGTGCATGCCCCTAAATGATATTGCTTTAGCTTAGGTAGACCTGTGACAAGGTCTCCCATTGATGATAAAGCTCTAAAATTTAGGTGGCCTAGTCTTCTATGCCAGATTTCATTGGCATCTGTAGTTTCATGAATTAGGGCTAAGTTGGGCTCTGTGCATAGCTCATATAGGTATCCTTGTTTATGACCAATTTTACTAGCTTTCTTGATAGATGAGTTCTTTGGCCAAGCCAACACTTTGTTGTCCATGAATGTCACTCTGTATCCATTGTCCTCCAGTGCTGATATTGAGACAAGATTCCTCTTAATGCCTGGAACATATAGCACTCCTTCAAGCTGTAATGATATACCTGACTTCAGTTTGATGGTGCAGTTTCCAAATCCTTTGACAGGGTGTGTGGAGTCATCTCCGATAGTTACCTCTTCATCATTTTCCTCTCTCATTAAGTCTAGTACTTCTCTGAATCCCGTGATGTGACTGGATGAGCCACTATCGATTACCCAGGACTTCACTTTGTTTGATGTTTGATGTGTGAGTGCTGAATAGAGCACATACTTCTCGGAGTCCTCTTCCCTTTTCGATTTTCCTGATTTGGCAAATGTGGCTTGTTTAGCTCTTTCTAGACATTTGACAACATAGTGCCCAAATTTGTCACATCTGTAACACTGAATTTGAGAGAGGTCCTTTTTTAAAGAGTTCTTGCCATGACGATTCTTTCTCTTCCTGAATTGATTCTTCTTGCCCTTTCTGTTTGAGTTCGTAGTTAGAACTTGAAGGTCTTCATCTATATTCTTTTGTTTGATTCCTTTCTTATTTTGCCTTGATTCCTCTTGGAGACTGTTTGCCCTCTCGGGTAAACAATTAAATGCAGAAAGTAAATGCACAGAACATAATGGAAATATATTAAATAACCAGCCTCTGTATTAATTCCACAGTCCATGTACAATAAGTGCTTATAACATTACATCTGACACGACTAACATGATCCTACTTCGAAGAAAAGGTACACAATATATAATACCCGAAGGGGCACGACACAACCGTCGCGACTCCAACTACCTACCCGTCAGCCAACTAACTGACCGCCGTAACTCATTATTACCGACGACAACATAAACATAATATAACAACATAACATAATGATTATTCCCGTCAACATCATCCCCCCCAAGAAAAGAAGTCGACTCCGACGACTTAATACAAAATAGAGATGAACGGCAAGAACTACTGACGCCAGTCGGGCCCAGATCTTATACACTTGCTGCATCCTTGCCTGAAAACCCTTTTCTGCTACCATCCGATGCTCAAGTGCGGATTTCACCAATATTGCTTCCTTTGCCATCACAGTCCTCCTGTGCCTAACCCAAACTTGTTTGCAAAACACGTTTTTCAGTCTCAGCTTCCACCAACTGCTACTCAAATGATACTGTCTCCCTAGCCAATTTGTCCTCGATAGCCACCCGTGCTGCTCTCCCGGCATCCAACTCCTGGGTACGCTGAACTAAGTCTCACGCGACTATTGCCTCCAACCTGGTGGTCAACTCCTCCCGAGCCCTCTGTGCATCCACCAAGGCAACCTCACGTCCAGCCGAGACATACTTGAGTTCCTCAAAGCGTACCAGTCATGCCTGGAGGTGGCCACAATCCGCTGGCACAAATGCTAGGAGACACCTCAAATCCTCCATCACACTCCCCAAAGGCCAAAAACTGAATTGAATAACTCCCTGGTGTCATACAACTGTGCGGACCTGCAATGCCTTCCCTCAAACTCTGTTTGTTCGCAACCTCCAAATCCGTCTCCCTCTACGGTTTATGGCTTCCCCGCTAATGCTTAGCTGCAGGCTTCTTTCTCACAGTATGGACAACCACAACACTCCCCGTGGTCTTCTGTAGCTCAAAATAAACTGGGGGTTTGGGGGCAACGCCCCTAGCGGGGTCGAGGGGCAGCGCCCCTCGCGGGGTCTGGGGCAGCGCCCCAGCCGGGTCGAGAGGCAGCGCCCCTCGCGGGGTCGTGGGGCAGTGCCCCAGGTGCGCTCCCTGTCGCAGTACAGGGCGGGGTCGAGGGGCAGCGCCCCCGCCGCCAACACCAATTTACAACCTTCAGAACCCTCCACCGTACGACTGTGTTTGTTTGTGCGGGGGCTGGGTTTATGTCTTCGTGCTCCGCGACAGCAGTGGTTTCCACCGCACGGTGGTGGACGTGCTACCGTACGATGGTTCCATCGCCGGTGTTGCCACCGTACGATGGTTCCACCGCACGGTGGTTCCACCGCACGATGGTTCCACCGCACGATGGTTCCACCGCACGGTGGTCCCACCGCCGGTGTTGCCACCGCACGGTGTTGCCACCGCACGGTGGTTCCACCGTCGGTGGCCCCACCGTCGGTTTTGCCACCGCACGGTGGTTCCACCGTCGGTGGCCCCACCGTCGGTTTTGCCACCGCACGGTGGTGCTACCGTACGGTGGTTCCACCGTGGCTTTCTTCTCTTTTTTTTTTTACAATACGGTCAGCTGACCCGTACGACCATACGATTTTTTTTTATTTTTTATTTATTTATTTATTTTTTCTTGTTTTCTTTTTTTTTTCTGCTAGAGAGTCTTTTGCTGGGGTCCCCTGTCTCTGAGATCGCCCTTCATCCTTCTCAGTTTTCCTCGCCCAAAAGTCTCCTGATTTTGTCTCGTGCCTCTCGAGTCACTTGCCCGGCCTCTTAGGTCCCCTTCCATCCTCTCGGGTCCCCCTTCGGGCTCTCGGGTGTCCGTCCGGCCTCTCGGGTCCCCTGCGTGCTTCGCGTGGTAGGGTTTCAATTTGGGCCTATTGGTGGCAAGTTTATTTTCCATGGCCATCCGAAGACCTGGAACCACAAATTCTACAGGGACCATAGTCTCCTTCTCGTACATAAGAAGAAGAAGAATAATAAAGATTTTGAAGACTACGGTCTTCCACATAGGGTTCCAATCATTGCCAACACTCTTCAGATTATCTACATCGCCAGGGTTTGGGGCGTCTCCCTTCTAATATTGTTTGTATTCTGGCAGGTACACCTCTGTTGGTTGCTCTGGTTCCTCTACTTCGAGCCTGTAGCTTTGGAACATCTCGTAATCCGCCATTTGCCAGTGGAAGAGCCCGTTAAGTGAGCATACCTCATCTTCAGAACATCCCTCCAATTCGAGCACCCCTTCACTGTTCGGCTCCATTGCATTCTTGCCCTTGCTTTCATCGGGACCCCCTTCCCCTTTATTAGAGTCCTCTGAGTCCAAGTCTGAAGAGGCGAGCTCTTCGCCGACATCTTGGGTGTGTAGGTCAATGGTATATTTCCGCCCTCCCTTCTCCATGGAAAGTGTATTTTTCTTCCAGTTGTGGTTTACCCTCGCGTTGATCAACCACGCTCTCCCCAGGATGGCCTCATAGCCTTTCGTCTTCGAGGGAATAACCACGAAATCTAACAAGAATGGTTGCGTACCAATTGTCACTTGCTGGGCCATCAACAGCCCGAGTGGCTTAATGCCGTGTTGGTCCGCTCCCACCAGGTTGAATGTGGGTGGCCACAGGGTGGGCTTCCCCAGCCGCTTCCATGTTTCTTCTGGTAGTACATTCACCCCAGATCCACCGTCCACAATGGTGTCCTTCAGAATGGTCCCACGGATACCCTTTTCTACCACAGCTGGGTGTCTACCACTGCTCACGGCTAGTAACATTTGGTCAGTCGAAGGGCTGACGGAAACCTCCACTTGTGGTGTACTCTTCGAAGTGGTGGCGGGAACCCCTACTTGTGGTGCACTCGACGATGCGGTGGCGGGAACCCCTACCTGTGGTGCACTCGACGATGCGGTGGCGGGAACCCGTACCTGTGGTGCATTCGACGCTGCGGTGCTTTGCACATTGGTGAGGATGGCAGTCCTCAATTGTGGCATAGAGTCTAAAAGGTCTTTTACCTTTATCGGCACCTCCATCTGCAAGATTTGCCCAATGATGTTATTTTCCGCTTCCGTACAGGATGATGTACTTGCCACCTCATTGTCCCGTCGTTCGGTCGTCATGTCACATTCAATATTGGCCTTTGCCTCCCGTAATCTCTCCTTCTCCGTACGGGGGTTGGGATAAGTGGCTTTTTTCATCTGGGCGCGGGTGATCGCCAGTACTTCTTTCTCACCAGTCTTCTCAGCCTTCTCAATGTTGAGGAGATTAACCCCTGCCTGCGGGCAATTTGCGTCCTCATGGTCGCCTGGCCCACACCAACGACAGAGGTGCTGAGGGGTGGCTTCCTTTGTGCAATCACGGGCGAAGTGCCCCCACTGATTACAGGCCCTACATTGGATAATTGGTCGGCCCTTGGCGTCATACTGGATACGGCTTCCGTTATTGTTATTGTTGCTACTCCTTCCGCCACCGCGTCTGTTGTCCCGGTATCCTCCAGATGATGCCGTTGTGTTAGTATGTTGGCCGGTACCCGCTGGTGCGGATGTTGTGGCCTGCTCCGTGAACAACACCTGGTTCATTTGCGTACCTCGGGTTTTCATGTTGTATGGGCACTCCTTGGTGGAGTGTCCCATCACTTGGCAAATCTCACAGAATGCCTTCTTTTGGCAAGTACCCTTTGTGTGCCCTTCGCCTTTGCACTCAGTGCACCATATGTCCCCTTCGTTCCGACCAGTGCTTCTCATTATTTTGAATTCCTTTCTCATTCGCTCCATGTCTTTCTGGAGCGCTTGCACCCGTTTGCCAGCCTCGTCGTCGCTGCTACTTTCCTGTGAAGAGTCATTGTCCTCAGATGAGGATTTTTTACTTTTCTTCTTCTTTGAAGTTTTGTGTTCGCTCTCCAGATCCATCGCCCTATTATAAGCGTCGTCATATGACGTCGGGGGTACAATTTTCATCTTCCTCCGTAGGGAGGATTTCAACCCTTCAACGAACCATCGTTTCTTCAATTCATCTGCGGGTTGGCTTTCCATTTTACCCAAGAGTTCTTTCAGCCTCCGACTGTATGCCCGTACTGTCTCCCCGGTACCTTGTTTGGTACTGTATATCTCCGTTACAATTTCATTGTCATCACGGAGCAACCGAAACTCCCCCGTGAATTCCTTCTGTAGATTGGCCCACGTGGCCACTTTTTTCTTGTCCACATCGGAGTACCAATCTATGGCAACTCCTCGTAACGTGGCTAGGAACTGCTGTACCCAGTCATCTTGGTCTGTTACTCCGTTGGCGGACCAAATTTTTTCACATGTACGACAGTGCCGTAAGGGGTCTTCCTTGCCCTCCCCTGTGAACTTTGGCAATTTTTGTTTACTCGCCATCCCATCGCTAGGTCTCGCTCCTCTAGTTCCTTGTGTGCTTGTACCTGGCGATCCTCCGCCTCCTGCAACTGAACCTCCACTCGTGGGTCCTCCGGAAAAAGTTGCTGACACCGAACCAAACAAATTGCCTCCCGTATGGTACCCTTGTGCTCCCTCGGCACCTTCGGTCGTACGGTCACTTTCCGGTGTCTCCCTCCGGTTGGTTGTCCCCCTCCGGTTGTCCTCTGAAATGGACAAATTCTTTAGCAAGTCTTTCTTAGCGTCGATCAGGTTTAGACTTCGCCTTGTTTGTTCCACCAACTCTTTGCGGCTTCTTACCCTACGGTGGTATTCTGGCGAACTGTAGAGTTCTCCTTCGGCACCCTTCGTGACTCCTTCTAGCAGTCCTACAACAGTGTAGACAGTGTAGTTCTCTCCGTCTATCTCTGCCTCCGCAACCTCCGTGACACCTCCTGGGTTCCCTTCGGGCAACCCCTCGGCCGGTCGTCCCTCGGCAAGCTGCCTTAGCCTACGCCTTCGTTCTATCTGCTGTCTGAGATTCAACGCGGTTTGTGCCACTTCCCATTCGTCACTCTGTATCTTTTTATTTTTGTCCTTATTTAGTCTATTGGGCATAAGTCACTTCCATACACAGCAAACACACGCCATGTACACAAATTTTTTTTTTATTATTTTTATTTTTATTTTGCCTTTCGGCCACAATTTATATCAGCAGTGTGTCGGGATTATTACAAGGTTCAATTTCCTTCTGGCCTGGAGCCATCTCGTTCTGTTTCCCGTTGGTTGTTCTCTTCGTAGCGTTGCAGGATTTGTTGTCGTCGCTCATCCTAAGCAATCTCCTCCAGGCGGGCCTGTTGTGCCAGCGATGCCTGTGCAAGCAACCGGGGGAGGTGGTTCATCAACCGGTTTACTGCCGGGCTAACCTCCAGCGCTGTCCACACGACACTTGGTGGGATTTCTGCCTCTGCCACTTCTCGTCGAACGTATGTCTGAATGGCTACCTGGAGCAAAATTGAAAATTCTCGCGTTGCCGTGTCTTCTCCTGTGTAAAGTTCTGTCCGTGCGTCGTCGGCCTCCGGGTTTACTTCACCAACAGGTAGGCCCATTGTGTCTGTGCGCCATCCGTGTCTTCCGTTCCCGAGTTCGTCTAGGCAGCGGCGCCAAATGTTTGCCCTCTCGGGTAAACAGTTAAATGCAGAAAGTAAATGCACAGAACATAATGGAAATATATTAAATAACCAGCCTCTGTATTAATTCCATAGTCCATGTACAATAAGTGCTTATAACATTACATCTGACATGACTAACATGATCCTACTTCGAAGAAAAGGTACACAATATATAATACCCGAAGGGGCACGACACAACCGTCGCGACTCCAACTACCTACCCGTCGGCCAACTAACTGACCGCCGTAACTCATTATTACCGACGACAACATAAACATCATATAACAACATAACATAATGATTATTCCCGTCAACAGAGACAGTCAGCCTTTAGTCTATCGAATTTTGGAAAGTTGTCCCTTGCACTGATGCCTTGGACGAACGTTTCCCAGAGACTAGGCAACCCGTCTAAAGCAGTGAGGGTTAATTCTTTGCTTTGGATCTCATATCCAAGGGTTGCTAGTTCATCCCTTAAGTTAGATATTCGCATGAAGTAGGCATTGACTGATTCTCCTTTCATCATGGTTATATGATTTATCTCTCTTTTTAGAGCCAAGGTTCTACTGGCATTGGATATCTCAAAAGCGTCTTCAAGTGCTTTGAACATGTTGAAAGCTGATTCGTGTTTCTTTATGATGGGCATAATATTGTTCCTTACCCCATCAACTATTATTTTGATAGCCTTATCATTTCCTTCTCTCCAAATTGCTTGATCAATTTCAGTCTCAGGTTCTTTGGATTTAGTCTTTACGAATGATTCAACTTTGTTATCTTTTAGTATCATTTGAATTCTGAATTTCCATGCGGAGAAATCGTCACCTCCTGCAAGTCTGTCTTCAAATCTGATAGCGCTAGCCATTGATAGGATTGTGATGTTGAATATATACTTGATTTGAATTTTACGTAAAATTGAACAGCCTCAAGTTCGATTTAACTATAGCTCTGATATCATGTAAATGATGTTCAATTTACATTCAATATGCAAGTTATAATTCTATTATCTAATTTTGTATTATTTAATTTCTTACTGTATATATCTAACTATCTTCTTGCTTGTGGTAGATGAGAGGAGCATTTAATATTTTCTATGTGCTATCTCAAGAATGCCACTTACTATAAGTATGTGACAAAGAAGGCATGGTCAAGCAATGCCTTGATCGGTCATGACCGATCAAGACATTAATTGATCGTACCTTTTTGTTTATACTAGCAAAAGCATGTTACGGTAAATGCCAATTGGTGATTATAACCGAAGTTCATCGGTGTATTAAGTTATTAACCCAACGCTAACAACCGATAGTATATCGGTGGCTGTCAATGCTAACAGCCAATAGTTTTCGGTGTGTTAGCCTTGACAACCGATAACTATCGGTGTAGACTAACACACCGATAACTATCGGTGACTAATACATTGCCACCCGATATGCATTCCGATAACCCGATATATATTATATGCGCTCTGATATAATATTATATGTAACCCGATATAATATATATTCAATTCGGTATATATTAATCGGTATTATCATTATTTATGTTTAATTGATATTCATCTAAATACAGGATTCATTAGATAGATGAACATGAGGAAGATACATAGTGTGATTATCAATAGATTGCCCATATGCATATATGGAATGGCTATCAAGGATGAATTAATTGCTTGCTGGTTTTATCATAGTTATCGATATGATAAATGATTGAATGAGAGACTTCATTTATCTCTCATTCAATCATTTATCTTACCGAAGCTATTATGCATTAACAAAAACTAATGACTTTGCTTGAGAAAAAGGATAGAAGGATGCTTCTAAAACTGAAAATAAACTTATAGGTGATTCAGCAATGAAATGAGAAGACTTATCCTGCTATTGGATTCACAATGTACTCAACTATGAAGCTATAAAATAACTCACAACTCAACTACACATGTCTGCAATAATGTTTCACATGAGAGGTTTAATGCTTTTGATGTTTGTATAAAGGAAAACAATGTTGTTTTCACGATTTTATGCACCAAAATT
Source organism: Cryptomeria japonica (assembly GCF_030272615.1). Taxonomy (NCBI): domain Eukaryota; kingdom Viridiplantae; phylum Streptophyta; class Pinopsida; order Cupressales; family Cupressaceae; genus Cryptomeria; species Cryptomeria japonica. Next base: position 519,903,123 of record NC_081413.1, read on the forward strand.
AACAACACACTCATTGACTTGCACTATAACATGTTTCTGAACCAAGCATTGAGGAAATGAAACCTAAATAAAGGATTTTGGTGATAAAATCACTATATTCTTATCAGATTACTCACATACAACGCTGGGACAGAAATAATTGAGAAAGAATGAGGCCTCTTTTATGGAAAAATTGGAACAAAAAATCATTACAAATCTAAAAAATGCTCTATATTGACTGAAAATCTCATGAGTAATGAGTTACAAATGTCTAACATGCTGCTACAGCAAAGAAAAGACTGAGAACTAGAGAAAGAAGAGAGAAGAAGGACTTATAGTCAAGAAAGGCTCAAACATTTGAAATTTGAATTGTTGGCTGTCTTTGACTTGATGGAGATGATGTTGACTGCTTCTTGTTCTCAAAATCAGCTTCTAACTGGCTGTGAATCATCTTCTTCAGTTGTTGGGCAAGCAAATTTGAAAATGCCATAAAAACAGGGTTGGAACCGAGGTTTACTTGCTGCTAACAGTCTCAAAACTCCCCTTGGATGGTGACTAAGCCTTGGAGGCCTTCAAAACAGGTGTAGGACTGTTGTTCTTGTCTTGAAATCCCCCTCAAATTGTGGGATTTTGCTTTGGCCGACCCTTTTGACTCAGATATGAATTTGAAGATTGCTTTGATGAGTAATTTGAATTTGAAATTCAAATGTTGCTTCTTCTTATGACAGCTAGCCCTATGACACTTGCTGTAACTTATCATTTTTCTCTCTCACTGTTATTGTACAGACCTCCTTAACCCTTATGACTGTGTTGTTCTGACCTTTTGACTGTCCTAAGTGTTTGGACTGTTATGACTGTATTTGAGGCTAATGATCGTCCCAAACACTGAATAGTTGACCTGGAGATTTGACTGTGACTACCATCCTTCCTTTTTGATCCACCATCTTTCACTGTATCTTCTTATATGGATAAATAGCTGCTCTTTGAACTGCTCCTTGAGACTGACCTTCTAACTGTGATATCCTTTGCATTTGTTGTCTTTAATCCTTGGCATCTCCGGTCTTTTAATATAAAGACCTTCTTTGTACAACCTGAGTTGGCCTAGTGGTGGAGAACTTGTGCTCTTGAAAGAGAGGTCACAAGTTCAAATTCCACAAGGGGGTAGGGTATGTACACCTTATCAGCTTCGACCCATTACCGATCAAAAAAAAAATATAAAAACCTTCTGTAGCTATATACTAAGACACTGTGACTGTGTTTAGGTACTACAAATAGCTTGGTTAGAGTCTTATCGACTGGTCTTTCACTGTGCTAAGGTCTTGTTGCTCAGGACTGCTATTAGCTGCAATAATACTGTTCTTTGTAATTTGATCTAGAATCCTCCAATATTTTTGACAGTGGATTACCATCATCATGTCTTCAAAATATAGCTTTGTATCTTACATGAGTGTTGCTATGACAATGACCTTTTGTCATTTCCAAACTTAGAGCTGCTATAATTCCTCATTGAGACTATTTTCAGACCCTCAAGAAGACTATCCATGAATGCAAACTTGGAGTCTTTATTGTGGTGACTGTCTTTCTTACTGTACACCTTGGATTGTGATTTGCATTATATCTTTGAAGCTAATCATGTACCATGTCATAGTATGTATGCTTATAGCTTGACTGCCCTTTTACTGTGACTTATGAACTGATCTTTGAATATCATCTATAAATTACTCTTATGCCAACAGTGAAGGCTGCTAAAGCTCCTGAGCTGACTGTATCACAGACCCTTTATCACTGTCCTATTCTGTAACTTATTTGGTTGATCATTGTTTTGGCTCTTCATAAACTGTTATAACCTTATTGACTGCAAATTTTGTCTAAGTTTTGTAGCCTTGCAATCATCAAATCACTGCATTTCTCTGCCCTAAACATTGTACACTGTTGTATCCTTCATCTGCTAAAGGTCCATTTTAGTGCATTGAGTTGGCTGCTCTTTTGTGAGATCTTCGAAGTGCTAAAGGTCTTCTCCACAGTGACAAAATCGTCTATCTTTGAGTTATTGTTGGGACTGTTCTATGATGCTATTCACCATTCTTTACCTTCAAAACTGCCCATTCTATTGTATTTTACAACTGAATATGGGCATGATGCTGCTCTTTGTGTATTGTTGTAACTGTGTCCTTAATCTGACAGTGAGCTTCACTGGTTTTGACAGAAAACTAGTGAATCTCTTCACTTTGAATGCTGCTCACTATATTTGACCTTCTTACTGCCTTTCTATTGTGACCTTGAACTGATTCATGATGATCTTTTGAACTGCTCCATTCCTTCATATCAGTCACTGTCCTCTGTTGCAGTCTTGGGTCTGATACTTTACTTCTTTTTATGAAATGCCAATATATCATTATTCTTGACTGTCCCATATTCCCTCATGTCTATTTCAGACTTTATTATGGCTTTGAAATAACAGTCTTACTCAAAGGCACAATTCTTGTGTTGCTTTTGGTTCATGACTGTGGGTTTTGGCTATGATCCTCTTTGAATCTTTTTGATGGCTCTGTGATTGTCTTATGATCTAGACTTTGAAAGAGGGCTGTGACTGGTATCAAACTTAGGGCTAGATCTGCTATTATACAGAGATAATTGTGCCTTAACAACCTCTTTGCTGTTATCATAGATGACTGTCAAACTCATGGCTCTGTGCTCCTCCAGCTGGATTGTTATTCTATTGTTCTTATTACTTGACCTACTGTCCTTCATGCACGGTTATATGGACTGCTTCAATATGCTGCTCATTAGCTTTTATTCTTTGTCTCATTTGTCTCAGACCTAAAACATAATGACTGCTATTTGTCACTGCTTTAACCCTGTTCAAGACTGCACTGAGCCTATTGTTGGCATATTCATTGACTATTTTCTTCAATGTGACTGTGACTTGAGGATAACTGTCTTGAAGGCTTTTGTCTATTCACTGTCCTGAGAAACCTTCTCACTGCTATTGTGATTGTTGGGACTATGTTCCTCTCAATACACTGTCATAAGGTAACTTTCAGAAGATTCAAGCTTTGTCTTAGATATAAGACTATCATTATCTTAATATGAAATACTTGTGACCTGTATCGACCCTGCAAAATGCCAACGTAGGATGAAGTTGCTCTTATTATGCCTTGCAAACCCGATTTAAACCCCGAACATGATGCCAAAAAATGCCAAGAAGTATTCCATGTGAAGGCACAAAGTTGCAAATCTCAGGCAAAACGAAGAAAAGAAATCGCACAAATCCCTTCAAAATTGTTAAGTCTCGTCTGAGCAGAGGAATAAGCAAATTACGCCTTGGACTAAAATCGCACCATCTTCCAAATTTGGCCGAGTTCTTTCCCAACAATGGACTTAGCACAGGCGTATAAGAAAATCGGTGATTTTAATCGTTTTGCAAACAATGAAAAAATTGCACAACTCATTTACAAATCCCGAATTCGCTGAGTGAAAGGAAATCGCATGAATCTTTTGAAAAACCCAAGTTACAGAACCATTCGAAGCAAAACTCGTGCATTTTCATCTAAAATCTCGAAATTATCAAACCAAGGTGCGCTTTAAGCAAAGTTCGGCGATTTTGAGCGTTTTGTGAAGAGCACAATCACTCATTTACCTTGTGTTTGCCCTCTCGGGTAAATGGTTAAATGCAGAACGTAAATGCACAGAACATAATGGAAATATATTAAATAACCAGCCTCTATATTAATTCCACAGTCCATGTACAATAAGTGCTTATAACATTACATCTGACACGACCAACATAATCCTTTCGAAGAAAAGGTACACAATATATAATACCCGAAGTGGTGCGACACAACCGTCGCGACTCCAACTACCTACCCGTCGGCCAACTAACTGACCGCCGTAACTCATTATTACCGACGACAACATAAACATAATATAACAACATAACATAATGATTATTCCCGGCAACATCATCCCCCCCAAGAAAAGAAGTCGACTCCAACGACTCAATACAAAATAGAGATGAACGACAGGAACTACTGACGCCAGTTGGGCCTGGATCTTATACACTTGCTGCGTCCTCGCTTGAAAAACCTTTTCTGCTACCATCCGATGCTCAAGTGCGGATTTCACCAATATTGCTTCCTTTGCCATCACAGTCCTCCTTTGCCTAACCCAAACTTGTCTGCAAAACACGTTTTTCAGTCTCAGGTTCCACCAACTGCTACTCAACTGATGCTGTCTCCCTAGCCAATTTGTCCTCGATAGCCACCCGTGCTGCTCTCCCGGCATCCAACTCCTGGGTACGCTGAACTAAGTCTCACGTGACTATTGCCTCCAACCTGGTGGTCAGCTCCTCTCGAGCCCTCTGTGCATCCACCACGGCAACCTCACGTCCAGCCGAGACATACTCCGAGTTCCTCAAAGCGTACCAGTCATGCCTGGAGGTGGCCACAATCCGTTGGCACAAATGCTAGGAGACACCTCAAATCCTCCATCACACTCCCCAAAGGCTAAAAATTGAACTGAATAACTCCCTGGTGTCATACAACTGCGCGGACCTGTAATGCCTTCCCTCGAACTCTGTTTGTTCCCAACCTCCAAATCCGTCTCCCTCTACGGCTTATGGCTTCCCCGCCAATGCTTAGCTACAGGCTTCTTTCTCACAATACGGACAACCACAACACTTCCCGTGGTCTTCTATAGCTCAAAATAAACTGGGGGTCTGGGGGCAACGCCCCCAGCGGGGTCGAGGGGCAGCGCCCCTCGCGGGTCCTGGGGCAGCGCCCCAAGTGCGCTCCCCCACGAATTTACAACCTTCAAAACCCCACGAAAGTCCATGGCGCGCATCATTTCTGTGATATTTTATGATGTCAAAATCCTTCTTCTACACTCCAATATTTTCAGTGTCTAGGCTCCAGACTTCAGCAAATCATTTTAAATCTGGTCGTCGTCGTTTTTTTTTTTTTTATTTTGTTTTTTTGGCACTGTAATGTCCCCAATGGCACCCGACCATACAACCTCCCTGTACGGTCAACAACAACATTGGCACCTCCGATCGTGCGGCCACCTTCCCAATCATGCAGCCACCTTCCCGTGCGGCCTACACCCCTCCACCGTACGGCGGACCATGACGACGGAGCGGCTGCGCTTTGTGTGCGGCTGTGCGGGGGTTTATGCTGGGTGTGCGGTTGATTCATGTCGCGGCAACAACCTTCGGTGCCTCCCACCGCACGGTGTGACCGCCGCACGATGGTGTCACCGTCGATGGTTCCACCGCACGGTGGTGCCACCGTCGGTGGTGTCACCGTCGGTAGTTCCACTGCACGGTGGTGCCACCGCACGGTGGTGTCACCATCGGTGATTCCACCGCACGGTGGTGCCACTGTTATCGGAAAATATGTATAGTTTAGTAATGTTAATTGTTGATAGTTAGTTAGCCGACGGGTAGGTAGTTGGAGTCGCGACGGTTGTGTCGCACCCCTTCGGCTGTTATATATCGTACCACCTCCGGGTGTTGGAGGACATGTAATGTTGACGACAGATTATAATATGAACATCTTTTGACATTAATGGAAAGCTTATTCTGGTACTTCTTTGGTATTTGCATTGTGCATTACTGTTCGGTTTCACAACACATAAACCAAAACACAACACGTCTTTATTAATTCATTCTTTTGTATACAATCAACATAATTCTTCTGCTTCTAACAGTGTTCTTTATTTCTCTCCCTTCACAATTTAAGGATTATTTGTCCTTCGTCGGTCGTCCGTCATCCTGGCGCTCATGAAATTCTCGTAAGATTTGGTGTCGTCGGTTCTCACGGTAGGTGTCTTCTCTGCGGTTTTGAAGAGCCAAAAATGCTTGAGCCAGAAGGTTAGGCAAATTGCTCATCAACTGATTCACCGCCGGGCTTACACCAAGCGCCCTCCACACAGCATCCTCTGGAACAGCCTCAATGGTGGCTTCCCTCCGTACGTGTGTTTCGATGGCCGCCTGAAGGATGCAAGAGAAATCTTTTGTGAGTGCTCGTTCTCCTTCGAACAGTTCTTGGTGATCTTCGTCAGGGTTAGTGCTCGTCCCCTCGGGCAATGGTTGTCCCATTATCCCTGTGCCATGTAGTATATTCCCGTCCCTCCCGGAATAATTTCGGCAACGACACCAAATGTTTACCTCACTGGGTAAACAGGAAGAATACAGAAACCGAACAGTAATGCACAATGCAAATACCAAAGAAGTACCAGAATAAGCTTTCCATTTTCCCCCTTTTTTTTTATCTTCTTTTTTTTTTTTTTTTACCATACGGTCGCTGTCGTACGACCGTGCGATTTTTTTCAAATCTTTTCTTCCAACCGTACGGTCATTTGCCGTACAGCCCTGTACGGTGGTGTTTTTTTTTTCACAATTTTTTTTTTTCAAAGTTGTCTAGAGAGTCTTCGGCTCGAGTCCCCTATCTCTGGGATCGCCCTTCATCCTTCTCGGTTTTCCTCTTGAGTCCCCTGCCCGGCCTCTTAGGTCTCCTTCCATCCTCTCGGGTCCCCCTCCGGGCTCTCGGGTGTCCGTCCGGCCTCTCGGGTCCCCTGCGCGCTTCGCGTGGTAGGGTTTCAATTTGTACCCGTTGGTGGCCAATCTATTTTCAATGGCCATCGGAAGACCTGGAACCACAAATTCTACAGGGACCACGACCTCCTTCCCGTACATAAGAAGAAGAAGGATAATAAAGATTTTGAAGGCTGTGGCCTTCCACACAGGGTTCCAATCATTGCCGACACTTTTCGGATTATTTACGTCGCCAGGGTTTGGGGCGTCTCCCTTCCAATATTCTCTGTATTCCGGCAGGTACACCTCTGTTGGTTGCTCTGGTTCCTCTACTTCGAGCCTATAGCTTTGGAACATTTTGTAATCCGCCATTTGCTAGTGGAAGAGCCCGTTAAGTGAGCATACCTCATCTTCAGAACATCCCTCCAATTCGAGCACCCCTTCACTGTTCGGCTCCATCGCGTTCTTGCCCTTGCTTTCATCGGGACCCCATTCCCCTTTATTAGAGTGCTCTGAGTCCGAGTCTGAAGAGGCGAGCTCTTCGTCGACATCTTGGGTGTTGAGGTCAATGGTATATTTCCGCCCTCCCTTCTCCATGGAAAGGGTATTTTTCTTCCAGTTGTGGTTTACCCTCACGTTGATCAACCACGCTCTCCCCAGGATGGCGTCATAGCCTTTCTTCTTCGAGGGAATAACCACGAAATCTAACAAGAATGGTTGCGTACCAATTGTCACTTGCTGGGCCATCAACAGCCCGAGTGGCTTAATGCCGTGTTGGTCCGCTCCCACCAGGTTGAATGTGGGTGGCCACAGGGTGGGCTTCCCCAGCCGCTTCCATGTTTCTTCTGGTAGTACATTCACCCCAGATCCACCGTCCACAATGGTGTCCTTTAGAATGGTCCCACGGATACCCATTTCTACCACAGCTGGGTGTCTGCCACTGCTCATGGCTAGTAACATCGGGTCAGTCGAAGCGCTGACGGAAACCTCCACCTGTGGTGTACTGTTCGAAGCGGTGGCGGGAACCCCTACCTGTGGTGCACTCGACGATGCGGTGGCGGGAACCCCTACCTGTGGTGCACTTGACGATGCGATGGCGGGAACCCGTACCTGTGGTGCACTCGACGCTGCGGTGCTTTGCACATTGGTGAGGATGGCAGTCCTCAATTGTGGCATAGAGTCTAGAAGGTCTTTTACCTTTATCGACACCTCCATCTGCAAGATTTGCCCAATGATGTTATTTTCGGCTTCCGTACGGGATGATGTACTCGCCACCTCGTTGTCCCGTCGTTCGGTCGTCATCTCACGTTCAATATTGGCCTTTGCCTCCCGTAATCTCTCCTTCTCCGTACGAGGGTCGGGATAAGTGGCTTTTTTCGTCTGGGCGCGGGTGATCGCCAGTACTTCTTTCTCACCAGTCTTCTCAGCCTTCTCAATGTTGAGGAGATTAACCCCTGCCTGCGGGCAATTTGCGTCCTCATGGTCGCCTGGCCCACACCAACGACAGAGGTGCTGAGGGGTGGCTTCCTTCGTGCAATCACGGGCGAAGTGCCCCCAGTGGTTACAGGCCCTACATTGGATAATTGGCCGGCCCTTTGCGTCATACTGGATACGGCTTCCGTTATTGTTATTGTTGCTATTCCTTCCGCCGCCGCGTCTGTTGTCCCGGTATCCTCCAGATGATGCCGTTGTGTTAGTATGTTGGCCGGTACCCGCTAGTGCGGATGTTGTGGCCTGCTCCGTGAACAACACCTGGTTCATTTGTGTACCTCGAGTTTTCATGTTGTATGGGCACTCCTTGGTGGAGTGTCCCATCACTTGGCAAATTTCACAGAATGCCTTCTTTTGGCAAGTACCCTTTGTGTGCCCTTCCTCTTTGCACTCAGTGCACCATATGTCCCCTTCGTTCCGACCAGTGCTTCTCATTATTTTGAATTCCTTTCTCATTCGCTCCATGTCTTTCTGGAGCGCTTGCACCCGTTTGCCAGCTCGTCGTCGCTGCTGCTTTCCCGTGAAGAGTCATCGTCCTCGGATGAGGATTTATTACTTTTCTTCTTCTTTGATGTTTTGTGTTCGCTCTCCAGGTCCATCGCCCTATTATAAGCGTCGTCATATGACGTCGGGGGTACAATTTTCATCTTCTTCCGTAGGGAGGATTTCAACCCTTCAACGAACCATCGTTTCTTCAATCCATCTGCGGGTTGGCTTTCCATTTTACCCAAGAGTTCTTTCAGCCTCCGACTGTATGCTCGTACTGTCTCCTTAGTACCTTGTTTGGTACTGTATATCTCCGTTACGATTTCATTGTCATCACGGAGCAACCGAAACTCCCCCGTGAATTCCTTCTGTAATTTGGCCCACGTGGCCACTTTTTTCTTGTCCACATCGGAGTACCAATCTATGGCAACTCCTCGTAACGTGGCTGGGAACTGCTGTACCCAGTCATCTTGGTCTGTTACTCCGTTGGCGGACCAAATTTTTTCACATGTACGACAGTGCCGTAAGGGGTCTTCCTTGCCCTCCCCTGTGAACTTTGGCAATTTTTGTTTACTCGCCATCCCACCGCTGGGTCTCGCTCCTCTAATTCCTTGTGTGCTTGTACCTGGTGATCCTGCGCCTCCTGCAACTGAACCTCCAGTCGTGGGTCCTCCGGAAAAAGTTGCTGACACCGAACCAACCAAATTGCCTCCCGTACGGTACCCTTGTGCTCAAATTCTTTAGCAAGTCTCTGGTAGCGTCGATCAGGTTTAGACTTCGCCTTGTTTGTTCCACCAACTCTTCGCGGCTTCTTACCCTACGGTGGTATTCTGGTGAACTGTAGAGTTCTCCTTCGGCACCCTCCGTGACTCCTTCTGGCAGCCCTACAACAGTGTAGACAGTGTAGTTCTCTCCGTCTATCTCTGCCTCCGCAACCTCCGTGACATCTCTTGGGTTCCCTTCGGGCAACCCCTCGGCCGGTCGTCCCTCGGCAAGCTGCCTTAGCCTACGCCTTCGTTCTATCTGCTGTCTGAGATGCAACGCGGTTTGTGCCACTTCCCATTCGTCACTCTGTATCTTTTTATTTTTGTCCTTATATAATCTATTGGGCATAAGTCACTTCCATACACAGCAAACACACGCCATGTACACAAAAAAAACTTTTATTTTTTTATTTTTCCCTTTCAACCATAATTTATATCAACATTGTGTCGGGATTCTTACAGGGTTCAATTTCCCCTTCGCCTCTTGTTCCATGTGCGCGTCGTCGGTCTCTGGGTTCATCTCACCGACGGGTAGGCCCCTCACGTCCGTGCGCCATCCGCGTCTTCCGTTCCCGAGTACGTCTAGGCAACGGCGCCAAATGTTTGCCCTCTCGGGTAAACGGTTAAATGCAGAACGTAAATGCACAGAACATAATGGAAATATATTAAATAACCAGCCTCTATTTTAATTCCACAGTCCATGTACAATAAGTGCTTATAACATTACATCTGACACGACCAACATGATCCTTTCGAAGAAAAGGTACACAATATATAATACCCGAAGGGGTGCGACACAACCGTCGCGACTCCAACTACCTACCCGTCGGCCAACTAACTGACCGCCGTAACTCATTATTACGGACGACAACATAAACATAATATAACAACATAACATAATGATTATTCTAAGTTAACTCATTATTACCGACGACAACATAAACATAACTACGGGGGATGCTTCTCAAAAGGATTTTCATCCTAAGTGCACTGAGCTGAGTGATAAGAGGGAGGACTATGAGAATATCCTGGGCTTGGCTAGAGATCATGCTATTGACTCTTTTAGCCTTTTCAAGTGGCTCTTCCATGAACTCAAAGTGGTCAAACTTAACCAAAGGGCTGTGGGGAGCAAGCTGGAAGCTATGCCTATTCCTACTTGTGAATATAAACAACATGATGATGGTCAGTGGATTGAAGAAGAGAAGAAATCTGTGGTGGACTGTGTTAACAGAGCTGTTGCTGGCATTGATCACATGAAAAAAGGGTTTGAGGATTGAGTCTCCATTGTTGAGCAGAATTACAAGAAAATCTAGGTTACTCTCAGGACCATTATGGCCAACAGTCACAGATTTGTCAAGCAGACTGCGGATTCCATGAACATTATGGTCAATAGTGTTGATGGTCAAGAAAAGGTGCTGATTAGTGTGGATGAGGACAAAGATAATACACAGGCGGAGTTTGGTCCTTACAAGTGGACTAGAAGGAAGCTGAAGAAGAAAGTTGTTGCTCAAATTTAGGACTACAAAGAACTTAGGTCTGTTGCTAACAATATGAGTCTTCTGGAGGCTGAGGTTGTTGAGACCGTTAAGAGCCTTATGTAATTCTCTGTTTTTTCTGTTTTGCTGGTTTGTGGGTCTCTGCTGCTTTTTTGTAGTTAGCTTGGTTTTTTACTAGCTCTTTGGCTGCTTTATGTATTGCTTTATCCTCTGTAGCCTGTTTGGTTTTGGTTTCAGTTTGGTTGTGTTGATTCTAAATATTTTAGAATCTTCGTTGTAAAGGGTTTCAGGGTCCCTTCAAAACCTGTTTTTGCCTTAATGCAAAACAATAATACGCATGTACCCTGGGAAAACCTTCCAACTTGAAATTGAAAAACCCAGCAACAAATAGTCTCTGATTATATTTATCAAATATAAGTATATCTTTGCAAGGATGCTTCACTCCTTGAAGCGGAATGTATCAATTCACCATAGACTATAGTATGAAGATCTGAATCACAGTAGGATACATAGACTGTCAAAGTATAATCTACGATCTTCAATCTGACGTGTATGCAAGGTGCAATCTACTGATGATGAAATACGATCTGCTGGAGGATAGAATTAGATTGCTGAAGGATGTTGTAATTGATTGCCAAGAGAGGAAGATTTTACCTTCCTTTATACCTATCAAGGGTGACTCTTCTCCAAGAGTTGGCACCCTTCAAGAGGTCACGACCTAATGTAAGGGTGGCGGACTTTCAAGTCGGCCCTATAAATAATAATTATGGGCGGACTTTTAATTACATCATTTATATTAAACTTAAGCATATCGCATATACTTAGTTGTCATTTAATTATATGAAATAAATCGGTTCACATAAATGTCTAAGGCCGATAGGCCAATTAGACATTTGGATTGACTATGTCAGCCTGAAGTAATCCGACCATAGCTACATTAGCATTAACACCTCCAAGTGGGCGACCTTCTCCTCCAAAGGTACCCTCAGCTTCTCTCTGGAGAAGGCTGGCTTCCTTTCGAATCCAGGTGTAGGTGTTGAACCAACCCAACACTTCAAATCCTACTTCTAAACCTACTCTAACAACTTGTAGGAGAAAAGAAGTGAGAAAATGCAAAAAGTAAAGAGGTGATGCACCAGGATAAGAGATGTCTCTTTCCCTTTCTCGGAATGACACAAAAAATCAATTAAAATACCTTGGAGATGCACAAACTTCAATTGGATGAATGACACCAAACACATGTATGGATATTAGGATTTGTTGAATGTCAAAAGGGAAGAAGGCTTCACACAAGTCACACTTAGAAACAAGTTAACACAACATATATGTGAGAGAATGCCAAAAAAAACACGCTTATCATGAAGGTAAGAAAACATACATAACATGCATAAGTCGAAGAGAGGCAAGAATGATGATTTTGATTCATTTACGGAACAATGGCCAAACTTACAGTTGTAGAAATGCAAGCAATATACAAGTCTTCAAGAGAAGTGAAAGAGCAAAAGATAGCTCAAACTAGCAGGGAGAGAACCCTTTATATTGAGGGCTAACAATCTATTTATAGCAAATTGTTCACAAAGAAGAAACCAACAATCAAAAAGGGGAAACCTTGTCTTTGGTGTGTATAGGAGAATGTCAGTGTGAGAAGATAGGGAAGTGTCTAGATCTAACATGATTGTGCGTGCAAGAGACCATAACATACCCTGACAAGGCATTTTGAAGAAGGAAAGTACATTTGGAAGGTGGATTGCCTGACAATCCATGGTCAGACCATGCAATCTTGACATGAAAACTATCAAGCAACCATAAATAGGCATGGCCTTGGACTCCACTATCAAGTAGAAAATGATTCAGTTGGACTAGTTGGGCGAAGATCCAACGTCAGGATCAAGTCCAAAGAAGGTGCTTCCTCTTCTGGCACTAGAATCAAGTTAAGGGCTAGTAGGGCTTTGGTTATTCCTCCACCAGAAGTGTCAGCAAAAGGAAAGAAGACACCGCAGGTGCAAATTCATGCTATTGATCCAGAGGGTGATGAGCATGAAGAAAATACAACATGATCTCCCCCTTCTATTGGCTCGGATTATCCTCATACTACTGTTCCTCAACTATCATTGGATTTACCAATGTCTCCAATTGACACATATGTGGACTCTTTTTCCACTGTTTATGTGGATCTTGTGGAACCAAGCACGTTTGTTTGCGCTAGCATAGAAGTACCTATTGAGACCTCTAATGGTGGCTTGGAGAATGTCTTCAATGTGAATCCCTCATATGCCATCTTGTCCAGTGTATCTTTTCCTGAGGTTGATAGCTTTGCCATGAGTTTTGATAAGTTCATGACAGAAGCTAGTCATGATTTGCCGCTTGAACACACGCTTGTCGCTGTTCAAATAGAGACTTCTCCAAGAGTAACGACTTTGGTATAGGCTGATCCTGTTTCTTCAAAAACCACAGTTGCTGTCTCAGACTTGAACTTTGCTAGAACTACCCCCTTGGTTTATTTCAATCACACCCAAAAGGAAGAAGCAGTAGATCTCTCCTGACATATTTGATTTCCAGCAGCTCAGGAAATCTAAGTCCAGGGCTACTAAGAAAGCAAAGACAGTCTCGTGGGTGATAGTGGATAACAATAAAATTAAATATGCAGAAGTGGCAAAGCCTTTAGTTGAGAAACCGCTAGGAGAAATGCAGTTGTCAGATTATAGGTCCATGAGGGTAGAACTTGGTAACTAGACGCATACAGGTATCATGCATGAAGCTATGGATTCAGTGGCTTCATGGGTCCAAAGTTATGATGAGGTGTTGGCAAAGAAGAATGAGTTGAAGGAGAAAAATTCACAACTCATCTCGGTGATCAAGAAGATCACTAATTCTTCAGAACAGGTTGATCCTTTGACCTCCACGTGAAGAATCTATCAAACGATTGGAGAAAGACGCTCAGAAGGCCAATGCAGTTGATTCTTGGGTAGATTAATTAATTGATCAAAATACTCAAGTGGTGAAGAAGGCATTGCAGGTATTGAGCAATGTAAAAGCAACAAAGTTGAAGTTGAATCAAACTTTGGAGGCTTTTAATCAAAGTCTAGGTTCATTGAGAAAGATCTAAAACTCTGGCATGAGATGGATCGGATCAAATTGGAAATCCTGTAGAGAGATATATAGAATTTGTTGAACTTTTGACAAACAAGTAATTGGTTATCAAGGACCTCATCAAAGATGTATAGGCTACACTTGAATTGAGTGATGATGTGGAACAAGATATACTCTCTAATTTTGACAAAATGTCTGGCAAGATTTTAAGTCATGATGGAGAGTTGCTTGCAGTAGATTCGATACTTACTGAATTGGTATCAAGTGTTCGCCAGGGGCTAGAATCAGAACGGTTTACTATAGGTTCAATCCATAAGTTTGTGAGTTATCAAGTGTTTTTTGATAAGATGCAAATTGTTCTTGAGGAGCACACGGAGGCAACAGTGAGGTATTTTCATGTCATCATCAAGACAGATGCCATTGCCAGGAATACAACAGGTCCCGATCTTGATGAGTTGTAGGGATTTCTAGTCCTTCCTGGCTAGAAATAGGAAAGAATAAGAAGTGTCTCATGACACTTACTTTTTGTTTTATGCATTTTGTTTTTGACAAATTACAAGTAGTGTTAGGATTCATGGTTGCAAGTGAATTCTCACTTGTAGTCCTGTAAATTGTAATTACATGTATACAAATTACAAGTTGGTTAGTAATAGAACTATAATTTGAATGAGTCATAGTTAGTTAGTTGTGGAATAAGTCTTAGTTAGTTAGACTTCTCCCACATTTTGCTCTCAGCCCCTCTCCTATATATAGATGAGGGCGCTCTATATAATTTTTATCTTTTTAGCAAGCAAGAAAACTTTGCAGAAATTTGCAATCATAAATACTTTGAGCTTTATACTTGTAAACTGTTTTCCTTAAGTAATATCAAGAGATTTTGGAATTTCAGAGTTTGTGTTGAAGCCATACTAATATGTCCATTGTGTTCTTATGTCATAGTGGAATATTTCTTTGTATTTGCTTGAGATTGTAGAAAGTTGTTGAGAAGAGCTTCATTCTGATTATTTGCAGACTTTGTGTTGGAAATATTAAAGCTTGAATTACTATAGTTTGGTGTTTACAGTTGAGAAGAGTTGCAAGACTTTGTGCTTGTGGTTGTTCTCATTTTAAGTGATTAAAAGGTGCATCATACTGTTTACCCTCTCGGGTGAATAACTTAAGGCACACAGATAAAACACATAATGCAGAATAATAACGCCATAGATACCAGATGCAATATATTAGATGTTATTCCATTCATAAGTGTCCTTTTACAAGTTACATTCCAAAGTATATAAAGATGCCGAGGGGGTGCGAGTGCCAACCGTCGCACCACAACTGCCACCCCTTGGTACCAACACAATTACAACTTAATTAACTAGTTTTATTTCCGTGTACAATATTGCCGCCAACATCATCCCCCCCAAAAGAAAAGAAGTCGTCTCCGGACGACGTAACACAAAATAGAGATGACATTAAACAGAATTGCTGACGCCAGTCGAGCACAAAACTTATACACTGGCTGCCTCCTCGCCTGAAAACCCTTTTCTGCTACCATCCGATGCTCAAGTGCCTTTTTGATATCACAGTTCTCCTGCTGTATGCCCGTGCTGTCTCCTTGGTACCTTGTTTAGTACTGTATATCTCTGTTACAATTTCGTTGTCATCACGGAGCAACCGAAACTCTTTCGTGAATTCCTTTTGTAGGTTGGCCCACGTGGCCACTTTTTGCTTATCTACATCGGAGTACCAATCTATGGCAACTCCACATAACGTGGCTGGGAACTATTGTACCTAGTCATTCTGGTCGGTCACTCTGTTGGCAGACCAAATGGTTTCACATGTACGGCAATGCCGTAAGGGGTCTTCCTTGCCATCCCTTGTGAACTTTGGTAATTTTTGTTTACTCGCCATCCCGGGTCGTCTTCCTGGGGGCGGTTGTGCCTGTGTCTGTGACCTTGCGCTACTTCCTCCGGTGGCGCCGGTGGTGTGTCCTGCGTGGGCGACTGGAGGTACGGTGTTTTGCCTGTCGTGTGTGGCACCTACACCTGTACAGTTGCCCTCCCCTTCGCTCCCACCCGTGCCCACTCCTGGTTCCCGTTGGTTATCTTCACTCCGTGGTGTAAGGGATAAGTTTCTAAACTGATCCCGAGTCTCTTCGACTAGATCTCTCCTTAACCTTGTTTCCGCCAGAAACTCTTCGTGGCTCTGTGCCCTACAGTGTTCTGGCGACGTGTAGAAACTTCCCTCGACTTCTGCACCCTCCGTGACACCTCCGTGGTTCCCTTTGGGCCACCCTTCGGCAGGTCGTCCTTCGGCAAGTTGCCTCAGCCTCCGTCTCCGTTCTACTTGCTGCTCCAGAATCAAGGCCCTCTGCGCGGCCTCCCACTCGTCCGTTTCTACTTTCTTATTTTTGTCTTTATTTAATATATTTGGCATAAATCACCTCCGTACATAGCAAGCACACACCATGTACACAATTCTTTTATTTTTTATTTTTCCCTTTCGACCATAATTTATATCAACATTGTGTCGGGATTATTACAGGGTTCAATTTCCCCTTCGCCTCTTGTTCCGTGTGCGCGTCGTCGGTCTTTGGGTTCATCTCATCGACGGGTAGGCCCATCGTGTCCGTGCGCCATCCGCGTCTTCCGTTCCCGAGTACGTCTAGGCAACGACGCCAAATGTTTACCCTCTCGGGTGAATAACTTAAGGCACATAGATAAAACACATAATGCAGAATAATAACGCCATAGATACCAGATGCAATATATCAGATGTTATTCCATTCATAAGTGTCCTTTTACAAGTTACATTCCGAAGTATATAAAGATGCCGAGGGGGTGCGAGCGCCAACCGTCGCACCACAACTGCCACCCCTCGGTACCAACACAATTACAACTTAATTAACTAGTTTTATTTCCGTGTACAATATTGCCGTCAACACATACTTGTAGATTTTGCGCTGCCATATGCTGTATATTGTTCTTGGTTATATTATTCTGTAATGTCCCCTTTTTAGCTTGTTCCTATATTTGAACGATTAGCCTATCATTCTGACCCTCTTAGGCTAATGAGGTTGGACAGAGGGTCTCATTCAGTTGCCATCTACTCCAGGATTCAGTATGCTTTGGGTTGGCTTTCGTTTGGTGTTATTTGGTCTCCATTTGCTATACATTTGCCATACTTACTATTTATAGTAAGGCAGAAGCTCATAGACAGGGGACCTTTCTATTTTAAGAAAGTGCATTTGGTCACATGGGGAAAAGCAGGGTGAACTTCCATTTCAGACGACAAATCAAAATGTTGAGTATTTTGGGAGTTATGAAGATTTTAGTGGCCAAATTAATATTAAATCATTAAATGGCTCATTATAAAGTTATAATTTAACTTTATAATTTCACTTAAGTTGAGGGTCAAGTCATCATTGGAAGGGGGTCATTTGAGAAATTAATTATTAATGCAAATCTTAATGAAATATTAAATGTTTTCCCTAAGTCTTAATGAAATAACATTTTAAATGTTATTAATATGCCTTTTATGGGAAATTGAGCCTTAAGAAGGAATTAAAGTAAAGTAGGATTTATCCCACATTGAGTGTGGAGATTGATTTGGAGTTTGAGTAGTCTTTATAAACAAACCTTGTCTTCCTTCAAGAGCAGGTTATGAGATTATTTCATGGAAGCCATTCTTCTTGTTGCTGAAAGTCAGTGACTGGTTAGTTTCTAAGGACGAAAATCCTAGGAAGCTGAAGGTTGGATGCAAACCCATACCTTCTAGGTAGAGTGGATTTATATCAGAGTCCACCATTGAGCTTAATCAGTGAAGTTTCTGAAGTTTACCATCAGGGGTTGCAAGAGCGATTTTCAGATTGTTGGAGGCACAATTTTTAGAAGCCGATCAATTGCTGTTAGCAAACTCCATTGGCAGGCACGTGGGTATTTGAAGGTCTGTTCTATCTGCTGCAAACATTTCAGTCAATTCACTACTTCCAGGTCTGAAGTATAATCACTGTCATTAATGTTCTTGAATGCCAAATTATTGTAATTGGATTATTGAGCATTGTAATCAGTTGTATGCAAATCAAAATTTCAGTACTAAATATCAAGTTGAAGTTAAAAGGTTGCATGGCATGTGTTTGACAAGATGCCTAATAGCTGTGGTTTCATATCTGCATGAGTTTCAGTCTTAATAGAGTTGGGGAGTTCGCATATCGATTGTTTGATATCATGTCATATGGCTGTAGCTGTACATGCATTTCATTTTTAGTCACTTGGAGTCTTGAAGATTGCATGCTAAATGTTTGTAAAAATACCTCTTAGCTGTAGATGTTCATTTATATCAAGGAAACAATAATCGTTTGGGGAATTAATCAGCAAAACAAAAGTATAAGATTTTTTCAAAAAATTGGGAAAAAATCGGATATACAAAAAAATGTAAAAAATTGCAGAAAAACAATCAAAAACTACTTTTTTTAGGGTATTTCCATAGCATAGAGATATTGTAGGCAAATAAAATAGACACTTGAAAACATGAATTGCAGGAAATAGATTTTCGTTGTTTATATTCATATCACTGATTATGTTCCACAAAATATACTACACCATAAATAATATCTAGATGGTGATAGATGTCAAAATCTCAATTACAATATAGTTTGTGACTTTGAACAAAGTCAACCAGTACAAAATTCCAAAATCTCAAATGTAGGCAATGACATGCTAGAGGCCAGGAGGCCCTGATGATGAAGCTCCTGGGTAAGAGCCTGTCCTAATTCCTTCAACCCATTCAAGACGAAAGTTGGCTTGCCTCATGATATCAAAATCTTCAGACACAAGCGGACGATCAGCAACAACATAATCATCATCATCAACATCATCATCATCATCATCAACATCATCAGCAGCAATCAACTCGCACTCTGGATATATCTCATCGAGGTCAATTGGCAAGCATTCCTCAATAGTTCCTGATTTTGCCCATGTAGAAATTAGTGTTTCCCTTACAAATGAAAAACCAATGAATAGTGAATACAATTCAAAAAACTGCAACGATATATTAATATTCTCACCTTGAGCTTTCCTTATCTTCAAGCGGAGGTTGTGATGAACAAATACCAAGTCATTCAGTTGTTGTTGTGATAGGCGGTTGCGTTTCTTAGAATGTATGTGTTCAAACACACTCCAATTACGCTCACAAGCTGATGAGCTACATGGTTGGCTCAAAATACGCACCGCCATCCACCTTAAATTTGGTATTTCATCACCAAAAGAAGCCCACCGTGCAGCTGAAAAACACATTATATGGAGATGATATTGTAAGACTAAGAATATCTTATAATCTTAACAAACTTAATGGTTGGCAAAATAAAGAGATTGTCAAAAGTTTATAGAGTCTACCTGGTTGAATTGTCTTTCTGCTTTGTATAGCAGCCCTAGAAGAGAGAAAGCCCTTAGCATGCTTGTACATTTCCAGCTCTATTGTAGCCGCATCAAATTTTTCCAAGTCAGGAAACATTTTTTCCATGCACTTGAAGAAGCCTTGTTTGATCTCAGCATCAATTTATAGGAAGTCAGTCTTATAGAATAACAGAGGATTGAGAAAATATCCTGCAGCATGGAGAGGAGTGTGCATTTGTCCATCCCATCTCCTATCAATTATGTCCCACAACGGCATATACTTATCCTTGTTATTTTCCAGCTTACTCCTTATCACCTCCTTGGCCCTATCCATGGCCTCATACACAGATCCCATGGGGGGTTTATCTCCATCCACTAGTCTCAAGACTTTTTACTAAAGGCTCTGAAAATTCTACAATTTGTTCAATAGATTCCCAAAATGTGGTAGAATACATATACTTTGCCACTGCTATGCCATTTGCTTGAGTTGTGAAACCAGACTCCATCCACTCAGCTGAAACAAACATTCGCCTCAAATTATCTTTTTGTTCACATAATGTTTGTAATGCAAGGAAATATGTTGCAAATCTTGTCACTCCTGGTCGAACTAGCTCCTTGCCTCCTGTGAAAGAGCGCATTATAGCCAAAACCCTTGTGTGAATATAAACAAATTTGGTAACCTTGTGAGCTTTCTGAAATGCCGCCTTAACCCATTCAATTTTTCCAATGTCCTCTAGGGTTAGATCAAGGCAATGTGCTGCACATGGTTTAAAAAACATGGAAGGATATTTATCTGTCAGAAGTCTCCCTGCAGCAACACAAGTAGCAGCATTGTCTGTGATAAATTGAACCACATTTTGTGGCCCTACATCCGTAACTACCACGCCATACATCTCAAACAATGCATTTGTGGATTTCTTCATATTAGATGCATCCACAGATTTCAAAAAAACAGTGCCAATCTCACAAGAGACAAGGAAGTTAATGAGAGTTCGGTTCCTTCTATCTATCCAACCATTTGACATGATGCTGCAACCAGTTCTAGCCCACTGCAATCGATGTTGTTTAACAACATCTTGAACATCCTCTACTGCATCTTTCAGCATACCAACCCTCAATGATTCACAAGATGGGACTTGAAACCCAGGACCTACAGCTGCAATAGCATCTACCATGGGTTGCCAATATGGATTTTTGGAAGCATGGAATGTCGTGTGAGAGGAGTACCAATAATTAGCAATTGCCTTCTTTGCTTGTTCAGTGACAGTTTTCCTCCATCCTGTACTCTCCAAAGTGGTTTATGATCCTGGTGTGATACGAGGTTGGAAGAAAGCATTAGTGTTTCCTCCACCTGTGTTTGGTCCACGTGCTATAGAATTATGTGTCGACCCAGATTCCCTAAAACTCCCATCTTCAACATCCTCACCCAAATCATGCATCCTAGGATTTGTAGAAGTAGAACCTAGTTCAACCCCAATTCTTGCCGTTTTGGCCTTATTCTCAGCAATCCCTTCAAGAGATTGCTTTGCCTGATACGAGACATCTGCAGGGCATTTTTTGCATATCTTGGTGTTATTTCTCGTTCTTTTGACAAATGCCATTTGAAACGATAAATTCCACCACCGATCTCATCTTGACACCAATTGCACTTGACCTTCGTGCTACCAGGAATTGCTGTGCAATGTGTCCATGCAAAGTCTTTTTGGCGTGACATTGTGATCAAGAATCAGTTCTACAAAAGCATTACACTCAGTTTTTAAATTTTGAGGGATCTAGGGTTGGGTTTGTGTATGTTAACGTTGGACATTCATCATGAAAACTAGACAGTTATATTAAAATTTTCATTTTTTTGTATATTAAATGTTAATAACTATAGGGAAAATGGCATTATGGATCTATGATAGACTGTATATATTAAATGAAAATGATTTTTTCATATATTAAAAGCTAAGAATATTTTACAAAAAAGGAATTTAATATTACTGTAAATGAAAATGTAAATTCTGATTACAATTAATTACTTTAAATACAAATTTAACTAATAATTAACAGTAAAACAATCAGATTACATATTTAACAGTAAATACTAAATAGAAATTAGTAAATATTTAACTGTTTAATTAAAAAAATTCTAAAATTACTAAGTTTTAAATAGTTAAACAGTAATTATTCCGTTTAATTAATGGTAATACAGAATAATTACTGTTTAACATAAGGTTTGTAGCTTATGTTAAACAGTAATTATTCTGTATAACAAGCAGTTCCTATTTCTCAAGAAATTTTATAAATTATCCAAGAGTTTTTTCTTTTGATTTTTTGAAGCAGTATGCAAAAGACATTTTAATTCCAAGACCAGTGATACCAATAGGATCTAGTGAAGTTAAAGTGCCCTTTCCTCTTGCAGGTACCTCAAGTGCTTCTACTTAGTTTCTATTTTATTGTGTTAAAGTTGAGATGAAATATTCACATAAATGCTGATGAAAGGCCAAAGCACGGGGGCTTAAAGTTGGACAACCTGTTATCACTACCACCAAGTAGAAACTATGAAGAGGAATAAATTAAGAACAAAATACATAAGATAGACTCCAGTTCAATGATTAAGTCAATAAGTAAATACTAAATATGCTCAAGAGTCCCTTGTAGAAAACCCAAAGGCAATTTAAAATTTGAACTTACAACAGAAAAGTTTACAGTCTCAGCCTAAGAAAAGACAAATGCAAAATGGTGTTAGTTTCCCAAAGTATTCCATAGAGCAAAAACAGAGTCAACACTTGTTGTTTTCTTCCTTAATTGATCTAAAGAAGAACACTAATAAAGCTACTAAGATTAAAGCCCAGTTGTACACAAGTGTACAAACTGCTTTAGGATTGTAGAAGAAGGTAAAATTCATTTCTCAAGCCATCTATACCTTCTCGGATTTTATTATTGCCTGAATCAGAAATTGAGGTAGTAACGTTACCAACCAAGGGACCTAGGAGACAAACAATATTTTGAATAAATGATTTAGGCAATGGATATAATACTACAAGCATTTAACAAATATCAAGTGACCTAGGAGACAAACAGTCTCAGAGGCTCAGAGCAGGACAATCGGAGATTACTATCAAAGATATAGCAGGAAATACAGTCAAGAACACTTGTCATAAGAGTACTATCATATCAACTCAAAATCACAGGGCAACTGATCAAAAAGATTCAGTTGCTGATCTAAAAGGTGTTAGTACAGAGAAGCTTTATGGGTTTGACAGTGATTGTAATTACAAAAGGGGTTGTTTTACATAAGCTACAAACTATTGCAAATTACTAGATAGTTAAACAGTAATTTCTAAAATTACTAAGTTTTAAATAGTTTAATTATGTAATGATAATCTAATAATTAAACAATTAAACAGTAATTTAATAGTAATACATAATATTTAATAATTACAGTAATATTAACTTAATACTATGAAATACATTATTAATGCAAAAAGTTAATAGTGTGAAAATTTATACATTTATAATGTAATTCACAGTATTAATTTTTTGCATCTATAATGTCTTTCACAGTATGTAAACTGTGAATGTTAGTTTCAAATCAAAATACGTTTTTCTTACTGGTTATTTCTAGCATTATGACAAATATTGAAACCTTGTTGAGCGTAAATACTAGGAAGTTGTACTCTAGAAAGAATGGAGAATGGTCATTTATCACAGAATGTTGAGCGTAAATACCTGGAAGTGTTGCACTCGCAGCCCAGTTGATTGTCCAATGATAGTTGCCGGTGAAGAATGGCGGTGGGGAGAGGTAGCCTAGTTCGGTGAAGGAGCCGGAAAGAACTAGTTCAACTGGAGTGAACTAGCTTAGCAACACCAGCGAGGAGAGCAAACTAAATGTTATCGCACTCTCAGCCTGCAAACCGTATACCGCACTCTCAGGCTGCAAGTTATTGGGCGAGATATGGAAAACCCGAAGCGCGAAACAGTTATAAAGAAAAAAAGTGGACGATTTTCGCGCCCTATTTTGGCAGTTTAGGGTTATTTTTTACATGGCGTTTTATTGGCGATTTTCGGTGCGATTTTCCGCGATTTAATCGGTCAAAAATCGTAAAAAATCGTTGAAAAAAGTCAACGATTTTTATGCGCGATTTTGGGGAATTCATCGGCATTCCAGCCGATCCGCGATTAATTGGGAAAAAACGCGTTTTTTTCCTGACTGTTGTTTCTATGATTCATATAGCTGCATATCATTTCCAGCTATCATATAGTTTGAGAAAGTTAGAGAATTACCTTGCATTACATCCTAATTCATTTGTAGTCATTCGGCAAACTTAGTAAGTAATTTTATGCATTTTTTCACCTTTCTTAAAGGAGGAAACCAAACAAGAAACCATTTACCAGCTGGAAAGAGATTGTTTGCCAACTGTTTGACAAAATTCCCAATTGTTTAAAACTGAAAATTTAAGTCAGAACCTGCAGGGGTTCTTACACATTCTAAAAAGGGTAGATAGGATTATAGAAACTTAAGACTTTGTGCTTAGTTGCTGTTCTCCCCTCCCGGGGGAGGTGACAAGTCTTTGTGCTTTCAGGAAACTTCATTTCCTCTCTTGTCTTGCTTTAAGCTGCTGTTATTATCTTTTAAAGTTGTTGGTTTTTTTCTAGGAAGAGAAAATAAGATAATCTTTTCTAAGAAAAGAGAAAAGGTTGCTGTCCCACCCAAATTAGATTAAGTATTTAGTTAGAATTAGTAGAAAAGGGGGAGCCTTCCCTTAAATTAGGAGAGTTTTAAACTCACACACTGTGGTTGAAACCACAATTTTGCACATCTTCTCAAGTGTACAAAATTTTCAACCAACACTTATAATACTAAGCGGTTGTGTCTCTTGATCTGCAACAGACATGTCCTTTCCTTAATCGTGACTCATCATGAAGAATGGTTACTTATACAAATCGCACTTGTTTTTCCTAATCGCTGCCCTTATAACAATTGTTTGTAAACATACACCATTCAAAATCGTATCTTTCCATGTGGACTAGTTCACACGTATTGGGGATATCAAATTGTATCTTTAAAGAGTAGTCACTTAATCAAAATGCACCACTTGAATGAATAGTCAGCATCTTAATGCCACCCTGTGTTAACTAAGTTGTTTCTTGAAAATAATACTCTTAATCTTGGTTACCATCATACAATAACCCTCTATCATTGCCTGGTCAATATAATTTTCACATCCTTTATTTTAGTCGATGCTTATCTGCTTGTAAATTCTGACACAGCACCATCATTTCCTTATCAAAGTCGTCTACATAAAATTGATTGTCTAAATAGAATAAGCATAATGTTCTGACCGCTATATTCAGTTGTTTAATCATTGTATGGTCTTCATTATTGTTGTTTTATCCTTACATTGAATTGCTACCCTTTAATCTCGCTGCATACAATACATGGGTATATATTATTTGATATTATGGATCGCTGCATACATGAAGATTGGCTGTCTTGGTCATTATGCATTCATTTGTAAAGTATCTTCATTGGTAGAGATAATATAAGGAGCTTCCTTGTTTGCTTGTTTAGTTTGGGGACATCACAGAACTACTGTCTACCGAAACATACCCTCTGGATATGAACGCCCATGACAAGCAACTGCTCTTAAGGAAATCATTACCATTTACTTTGATCGAGGGAGCTCTATATAAGAAAGGAAAAGATGATGTACTCCACAAAGTGGTATATGAGCATGAAAGACAATAAATTTTAAGAGAAGCACGCGAGGGAATAGCAGGACATAATTGTGGTGATGCTACAGCCATAAAGATTCTACTATCTGGATTATGGTGGCCAACTATATACAGAGATTGGAAACATTATACAAAGAAGTGTGATATTTGTCAGAAAACTGGATGCTCTACATCTTGGGATGAGATGCCACTGCAATCAGTCCTTGCAAAAAATGCATTTGAAAAATGGGCGATTTATTTCGTTGGGCCCATTGACCCCCTGACAAAATTATCCAAAGCAAGATTCATCATCACTGGTGTGGACTACCTAACGAAATGGGTAGAATTTGAACCAACCAAAGATGGCACTACATACATAGCTGCTAAATTAATCTACAACAATATCCTCACTAGATTCAGATGTCCCTTAAGCATCATGAGTGACCAGGGGAAGCATTTTGTCAACAAAACTATAAAGGAGTTGCTAGCAAACTTTATGACTACACATAATTGGAGCACTCCTTACCATCCACAAGCAAATGGAGAAAGTGAAGAGCTGAATAAGATCCTTGGAACAAATTTTACCAAGATGTGTAATGCAGACATAACTGATTGGGAATTAAAATACATGGAATCCTTTGGGCTTACCAGACTACATACAGATGGGCTACATCAGATACACCCTTCGACCTAGTTTATGGCACAAAATCTATTCTATCAATGAACTTAATAGTCAATAATCTACACACAACACTCACTCTGAGATTAAGTGAGGAAGAATCCATCAAATATCGGCTTGAAGCATTGGAGAAGTTAGATTAATAAAGACAACTAGTTAAATTACACTAATGGGTACAACAAAGAAGATAGAAAGCCTAACATGATAGAAACTTGAGGACCAAGCAATTTCAGCTTGGAGATACTCTCCTCCTATATGATAGTAAGTTTAAGAAACAAGGGAAACTTAAAGTCGGCTGGCTAGAACCATATAAAATCATTGACATTCTTGATTCCGGAGCAATCTGGCTGGAAACTGTGGATGGCAAAATCCTAGAGTGCTACGTTAATGGAGCAAGATTAAAACATTTTCATCATGTTTCTAGACAAGCTTGGCTTGAGGACAAGTCAAGGTTTTGAAGAGGGGATGATGTTGGCTAGACAACAATATATAGACATCGGTTTGGAGATATGTAATAACAAACCGAATATAAGGGTCCGGAATAGGAGTTTTGGAAGATAGGTTATACTTTAGGGATATCATTTTAGGGCCACGTGTCTTGTTGCAGATACAAGTAGATAAGAAAGATCTCTCACCAAATTAGATGATAATAGAGGATATAGATAAGAGATATATATAAAAGGAGATATAAGGAATGCGATGGATATATGTTGAAATACGGATACAAATAATTCTGATTTCTGGTCTATTATGTGTATATGATATTTTATTGTGATTTACAACTAAGATATGATCTAGGATATCTTTCCTTGTTGCCTCAATAGGATTGAGTTTGGGGTAAGAAGACTACAACATCAAAAATCCTTTGGGTACAAAACTCTGATTTGTATCCCTTAGGTTTCTTTGTAACAGTAATACAAGTATGGTTGCCATTGGGGGTTCCTCTAGGAGTGGGAATGTATTAGGGCTAACAATTTCAATTAACCCATTTGAATGCCCTTCTAAACTCTTAACAAACTATGTAAAATGCCCATTTAACCCCAAAAAGCATCTTTTACAATTTGCATCACAAATAGACAAAGATAAGAAAAAAATTAGTGGGGAGTACAGTATGGCTATATCATTTTTGTAACAAAGACTATAGGGGCAGCTATATTAGAGCTTATTCTCATCTTTTGTGGATAGGTGCATAAGGGTTAAAAGGTTGTGAGACTATAACTCTAGTTGAGAAGGTCGTTGCAACTAGATTGCATATGATGGGGGAATTGTTGTGACGTTTTCACACATCGCCCCATTGCAAATGGGGACCCCTGTTTTTTTTTGCTTTTTAGGGTTTTTTTTTTAGGTCTTTTAGGGTTTTGTCAGTTGGCTTTTGCGTTTTTGAGTGCTGTCGGGGAGATCAATAGGATAGCAGGTCCTGCTGGAGTGAAGTCCTGATCCTGAAATTTGGCTAAGTCTGAAAGTCCTGATCCTGAAAATTTGGCTAAGTCTGAAAGTCCTGATCCTGAAATTTGGCTAAGTCTGGAATGTCCTGATCCTGAAATTTGATCCTGAAATTTGGCTAAGTCTGGAATGTCCTGATCCTGAAATTTGACTAAGTCTGGAAACTGAAAAACCTCAAAAAACTAGATTTTGCAATATAACTCCTGGAGGTCTGAAACCACTCTCAAACACCCTGAAAGTATATATGGAATATAACTTAAAGTATAAGAAAGAAGAAAGATAGAAGGAAATGTTATATTCCATAAAAATTATCCTGATAGAGAGTTCAAAAAGTCAAATTTCGCTCCTGTCCTTCACTGAGGATCCAGAGCGAATTTCGCTCCTGTCCCTCTCCAAGGGACCAAGGCAAAGCTCTCCTGTCCCTCACCAAGGGTCCAGGGCGAAAAGGCTTATTTGAGTCATTCCTGACCTTGTTTGGTCAAATTGGAATATCAAAGGCATGGTGGAGGACGAAATGAACGTGATAGAGCATCCAGACTTGATTAAAAACAATGAAATGATGAAGCTTTTGTCTAAAAAAGATAAATTCGCCCTTGTCCCTCCCTGAAGGACTAGAGCGATTTTCTTTATACACACCTTTTAAGACCTTTCTCGGACTTGAACTCTTGTTCATAGCTTGTAACAGGATGATATCTTCCCTAGCAAAGGAATTTCGAGATGAAAAGTGAAAAGATTTGGCCTAGAGGGCAAAATTCGCTCCTGTCCCTCGCTGAAGGACCGGAGCTTGAATTTCAAAATTTGCATTATCCTTGCAAGATTAAAGTGATTTTACGATTTGAAGAGGTCAAGGGAGGTGTGTTTTGTCCGTTGAATATAACTTGAGTGGACCACAAAGGAGGGAATCAACCCAAAAGACAATAATCGCTCCTGTCCATCTCCAAGGGACCAGGGCGAAAATCTTGGGAGAGCCTATTTTGCCTTGAGGAAACGAGTTAAGCATGCATAGAATGAACAATGGGGATCATTGCTTACCCCACAACATGAATTGGCAATTTAAAAGATAAAGATCAAGGACAAAAGTAGAAAATCGCTCCTGTCCCTCACCAAGGGACCAGGGCGAAAATGTTCTAAGGCACACTCCTTCTAAAGATCAAGTGAATTAAACTCAAAGTTCCAAATAAAAATGCCATTTTGGACGCCAAGGCTGAGGTTTTGAACGTGAAAGCAAGGAATGCAAGGCTTAAAATGCAAGAGCGCTCCTGTCCCTCTCCAAGGGACCAGAGCGAGGTTATTTACATTCGTTATTTTTTACCATGCTTGGGCGTTAATATCCTCCAAATCGCATTAGATGCCAAGTTCGCTAAAAACTTCGAAATATTTGAAAAAATTAAATTAAATTGGCATTTAATAAATTGATTTTAGGCCTTAAAAAAAATCGAACTTTTATTGTGAAGGCATTTAAAATTAATTTTTATTAAATTAAAAAAGATGGAGCGCTTGAGGTATCATTTTTTTTATCAAGTCGGCCTCTTCTTTTTTTTTTTTTCAATTTTATTTATTTTGGAGCCTATTTTATCAAGTCGGCCTATGGGGAGGTAAAATGGTGAGCGCTCTATATATTTGGGTGTGTTTGTTCATTATTCAAATCATTCACTCATTATTGCAAGTGCGATTTGGAGGGCAAAGAAGAAGTGCGAAAGCTGGCCTATTTGGAGCAAATTTTCCTCGAGTGTTGAAGACTTAAGGTGGTGGAGTTGATACTTGTGAAGACTAAAGGAGGCGCATTTTGCTAAAGGGAGTCTTGATCTACATTTTGCCTAGCAAATTCACCTTATTTTTGCATCATTTTTTTAGAATTAATTCTCAAGTGGAGGTATGGCGAGATCATCCTAGTCCCAATATTGAAATTTTGAATTTTGAACTTCAAGTTTTGAAAATTGCGTAGTTAATTAGGAAATGATAACTCAAGATTTATCATGAAGTTTCCTAATTAAAATCTTGAATCTTCCTTTTAAAGTTTAATTTTTAGATTTCAAGATATATTACTAATTTTGAAATGTTGTGTAGGTATCAAGATGGCGACTCCAAAGCCCGGAGGATCTACAAGTCGGCAGGTTCTCATCAAGGACGATCAAGCAAGGACAAGGGCGACCTCCTCCAGCCTAGCATAGACAAGGACGGCCTTCTTTGGACTAATGTCATCTAGGGCGACTTCTCCAATCCAGTATTCCAAGGCGAGGTACATCAATCATCTTGCACATCAAGGACACAAGAAGTTAGAACAAGGGTTCGTTGAAGAAGCAGATGGTTCCAGATGAATTAATTAAAGCTAGCTTCTCAACAACATCAAGTTGAATATTTACCAAGTGACAAGTGTCAGACGAGGTGGCATCCTAGTCATCACTTCTCCAGTCAGTATGGTCCACCTCAGCATTTCCAAATTCAATGTATCTAACTCATGGAAGGTGGCACAAACTCCGATGTACCTACCCCAGCTATCCATTGGTGGAATTTTCTAGAGAGGACATGTGTCCAAGCAATACAATTTTATCATTGGTCAAGCATTAAATGTTATGTAATGGTTGTAACAAACCCTAATTAGGGTTTTCATTGTTGAATCTTGGCCATTGGTCTCGAATTGATCTAAGCCATCGAATTGTATTGAGGGCACTATATAAGCCCTGGCATTTCATTTTCGAAGGCAGTTAGAATATAGTTGGAAGCAATTAGAAGACAGATAGAGAGTAGTTAGAAGGTGATTAGCTAGTTGATAGAATAGCAATTAGAGTAGAGTAGAGAGAGAAGGCAAAGATTGTTGCCAAGATGTTGTTGTAAAAGACTTGTAACTTCATTGAAGAAATGGTGAAATTTATGGGTTGATTCGACAATTTGCATGGTCTTTATACTTCTCATGTTTGATTTTATGATTAGATGAGTGGAAGAAATGTGCTTGATTGATGGTGGAATTCGTATATCCATACTACTAGCAGTTTGTTGATTGCAGACTTGCCTTGTGTAGTCAACTGGAATCATTCAGCTTAAGCTTAACTTCAATTGTCGCTTCTTCATTGATATGCATCAACCTGATGGTGTCTATGCCTGCAGGGATGATTTGAACATCATAAAGCTTTCCTTCGAAGATCGCACTAACCTTGTGGAGATGTTCCTGTGATGTCAAAACAAGACTTAGTTAGAATTTCATCAAAGATCATTCATTGTTCTTACATTCTTAGTGTTAGGATTAGATCCTTTCCTCACCCTCATCTTTTGCCTTTTTTTTTCAAGTCTAAGCTAGTAAGAGCCCGTGTTCCAACAATATTCAAAGCAGATCAAACGTTCAATCATCAAATGTAAGTCCCCTTGTGATTCCAGCAAATCACATCATACCACAGAGAGCTTATCCACACGTAGAGACCCTACATACAAGAACCTTGAAGTCATCCCGATTGATCTTTTTCGCGACATCTTCAGCATTCAGAGGCTTTACTCAAGAGAGGATAAGGTACCTTTAGGTATTTTATTCTGTGTTTGATAGTGTACAAAATACCCGTCAACAGGAAGCAAGAAAGAAGAGAATTCCATTGGAGAGTATGTTGTCTAGTGTGTCATTGCCTATAGGAATGGTGTATGTTGGAATTCAAGGGGGAGAAGGTTCTATTTCTACAAAGGGAAAGAAAAGAAGTACTAGTGTTGCAAATATATTTAACATACAATCATGAGAGGTGGCTAAGTCTTCTATTGCTCAGTTTTTTATGTTCATGCCATACTATTTCATGTGACATGTTCTTCCTATTTCAAACAAATGTTCAAAGATGCGATATTGTTGCGTCTCATTTGTCCCACCAAAAGAACATAAGCTACACACCACCCTCCTTGGTACAAATTTTTTTGTGTTGATGGAAGAAATGAGACAAAATTGGATAAGGGATGGAGGTTCCATCATCATGGATTGGTGGACTAATATCAAACACGATTACTCATCAATGTCATTGTCACAAGTTCAGTTGACTCTTATTTTCTTAGAGCTATTGATTATTTAGGAAAGTGGAATGATGTAAGTTTCCAATTTCAAATTTTGAAGGATCTTATAGAAAAAGTTGGAGCCTCTAATCTTGTACATATGGTGATAGATTCAGCTTGTGTGTTTAAGTTAGCTACTTTGATGGTGGAGGGTTCTTACAAGAAATTCTTTTGGACCGCATGTTGTGTTCATGCATTGAAGGACACTAGGAGGACAGATTAGGTTAAGGCAGTGGTCTTAGAGACTAGAGATGTGTAGATATTCATTTTCAACCATCACACTTCACTTGTTTTGTTTAGGTGTTTTCAAGGAAGGAATTCCTCAAGCCTATGACTACTAGATATGCTAGTTACTTCATTTTTTGAGAGGAAATGTTTGATGTCTAGAGGGTGTTAGAATTAATGGTGGTTAATTTAGAGAGGGGTAGATGGTTAGAGGTAAGAACACCTTAAGAAGTGACACAAAAAATCCTTATGATGATTGGTGGTCCACAATGAGGTAAAAAATTGTTGGTTTTATTATTAAATTACAAAAAAAGTTAGTTTATAAATGTTTTTAACTTGTAAATTATTTTCATTCTTTGTAACAGCGATCACTCTATCATTTGAGTTGTAAATTCTTATTTTTTTGATAAAATTTTAATTTCTATAACTTGTTTGCATTTGTAAATATGTTTGCTCCTTCATTGAGCTTCTTGTGCAAGTCATACGAAATGTTGATACAGGCTCTTCTAGCCTTGAGGAGATTTATTATACCTTTGATAGAATGCTTGTGCAGATGAAGCAGTCCATCTATAGTATGGATCCTACTTCTAGATTTACTGAGGAGCATCTTAGGCACATTGTGATGCGATGGTGGAACACTATGAACACCTCACTTCATATGGAAGACTATACTCAAAATCCCAAATGGTATGTAGTTAAGGCTAGAATGGTGCCTCCATCTTATGATGAAGAGGTGAAAAAAGGCTCACGAAGGGCCTTTGTAAAATGTATATTGATGAGGAATGTTCTTTACTTTACATACAAATGAGGAATGTTCTTTACTTTGCATACAATGGATTGCATTTGTGATTGGATTGCATACGAAGTAGTAATTGAGGATATTACTCCTTATGAGGAAATCAACAAGGTTAAGGAATAAATTTCATTAATGAAGCAGATGATTAAAGGATTTTCATTAGTGAAGGAGGCAATGTAGAAGGAGATGAATGAATTGTCAAGGAAAATGGAATTGTTTATTCATGTTATGAATATAAGGGAGAAGATTCACATAATAAGGTGGAAGATAATGCTTGTATGGGATATTAATTGTTTGAGTTTGACTTAGTTCTCAAGATGGTTCAACACTTAAATAATCCCATGCCTAGGCATTTCATGTTAGTGTAAATAAAGTCATTGTCAAACTACTTAGGACATTACTTTTCTAGGATTGACCTATTCACACTTAGCTTAAGTTTACTTGGGCTTTTTCATACTTTTGTCTCACCTCATGTGTTTGAGGCATGCATCCTCATCATTTGAGACACCTATTGCATGCATACTTACCACTTGCTCACACACTTTTCAAGTGAGCTCACAAGTATTGCACCTTTGGAGGGGTAGTTAGAGTTTCACTTCTATATTCTTACCTCCTCTACCTTGCCTATATATGCAAGGTTCATCATTGTATTTACACTCTTTCATTTGTATATGATAGATATGCTTTTGTGTTGATTGTTTCTCTAGTGAAAGGCTGTTTTTTTGCTTTCAAACTCTTGGCTTACTCCAACATTTTATTTGAAAGTTGGATATGAGAAAGTTTGATATCAAGGATCCAACCAATTGCTGTTGCCAAATAGAGAAGTTCTTTTATCTATACCATATTCCATGTCAATAAAAGGTGGCATGGTATCATTATACTTCGAAATAGACCAATCTATTTGGTATCATTGGTTATGTGAATAGAAGAAAAAGAAGGATTGTGTGGAAATGTTGTTAGTTTTTGAAGAGGGACTTGCTATTCATTATGGAGACAATTTAATGGATAGCTACTTTTGCCAACTCATTAAATTAAAGCAAACAAGTACAGACAAAGGCTCTATTCATCAATTTCAAACCTTGTGTTTAAGAGTGGAGAATGCTACAAAAGAAAATTTAAAGGAACTATTTCTAGGACGTTCAAAGGACTACATAAAATACAAGGTACGTTTATCCAACGATAGTTATTGTCCAAGCAATGCTTATGGCAAAGCAAGTTGAAGAACTTTTTTTGGCTAGTAGTCAACAAGGGTTTGTAAACATAAGAGAAAGGAGCTCTCGTACATAGTCATTGCTTCAACCTACCGAGTTGACTCTGCAACAAATTGAAGAGAAGAGAGCAAAAGGGTAATGTTTTAATTGTGATACCAAATATAGTCACTGTAATAAATGTGCTGGAAAGAAATTATTATGCATTGAAGGTCGAAATGAGGAAGAAGAGGAGGAAGAGGTAATATTAGATGGAGGAAATGAGATGGAAGAGGAATTTGGAGATACTCAATCATTTCATTTCATGCTCTTGCTGGATTTAGTGCCCCACAAAACTCTAAAAGTGGTCGGCTTCCTATAGAAAGAGTAATAGTGTTGATTTAGGATGCACTCACAACTTCAGTAATGAGAAAGCTACTTGTCTAAATTGTTTTATATACCCTACTCTAGAATTCTAGGTGCAAATTGCAGATGCGGTACGGTTAGTTGTTTAGGAAAAACTTGTCGCATTAAATTAACTATGGGAGAATGTTAACTTGATTGCCTAGTGTTTTCTATTCCCTTGGGTGTAATAGATATAGGAGTGGGAGTACAATGGCTCACTACATTAAGAACAATTGAGATGAACTTCCTTGAGCTATTCATGGTATTTCACTTAAAAGGAAAGATAGTGGGGCTGGTTGCGTGCAAAGTTCCCATAGATGGTAAGCTCTCATCAAATCAAAGTTGCAAAAGAAAGGAGTTGATGGATTTTTGGCCCAATTGTTTTTATCAGCATCCTATCAATCAAATGCTCCCACCCATTCAAATCTATAGGCAATTGTAGATTGTCATCTGATGGTTTTTGAAGATATGCCTAAAGGACTACCTCCTAAGAGGCATCAATTTCATGTCATACAACTTGTGCTTGGGAGCCAATCACTTGACATTAGGCATTATAGGTACCCATATATTCGAAAGAGTGAGATTGAAAAATATTGTTCAAGAGATGCTAAAGGTTGGTATTGTAATGTCCCCCATTTTCAGGTTCTCTTGTAGTGTAGTGTGTGTTGGCTTTTTGGGTTGGTGTCAATAGGATTAGAGGAGTATTTCGATGTCGCTAGTGTGTTTATACGGATTAATGGAGATGTTAATTTGGACATGGATTGGCTAGTTGAGAGTTTTGGTTGACTTATAATTTTTAGTAGTTTCTATTTATAGTAAACACTATTTTTGGTGGCTGGTCATAGCTTGGGTCTCCTCTCAACTTCAGCATGCAGTATCTTCAATTTCAGGGTTTAGATAGCCTTGGCTATTTTTAGCATATTACTATTTATAGTAAATGCTAATTTTTGTAATTGGTCTCAGTCTCAGCCTTTCCTTAGCTTCAAAGTATAGTCTTTAGTTTCAAGACTTGGTGAATTTCCTAAGTGGGGAAAATATTGTACTGTTATTTTACTTAAATATTTTAATAAAGTGACTTTATCACTTAAGTAAAATAAAGCGGATGCCAAAGTTAAGGAGGTGAAATGATATTTTAATATAATTTTATGTGGCCTTCTAAACTGAAAAGAAATTAAAAGTTTTAAATGATATTTTAAAGAGCAAAGAAAACACATTTTTGAAAATGTAGTGAAAAATAAAAAAAGCACATTTCCAAACAAGTAGGAAAAAGCAAAAAGTTCTTTTCTGAAAAATAGCAAAAAAGCAAAAAGTGTTTTTAAAAAAAGAATAATGAAAAAACAAAAAAGGGCGATTTCAGAAAAGCACTGAAACAGCGAAAGTGCTTTTTTTTGAAAATGCAGCCAAAAAGAAAAAATGTTTTTTCCTAAAATAGCTCTCAAAAAGTTATAAAAGGAGGTTTGGGATCTCATTTGAAGATATGTTGTAAATAATTATTTTTGATATTTTCTCTAATGGGAAGGAAACCTTGTGTGGTTTCTGGAATTGGTTCAACTCAACCTTTTGGAGGAGGAAATCCATTTTGAAGAAGATTGGCTACGGAGTGGAAGATCTACTCTGGCTGATTGTTGGAAATATCGTACAGGTATTTCACATGTGCTTTCAGATGAGATATTTTTGTGGTTTCTTTTAGTGGTTGGAGGCGCTGGGGTTTGATGGACTTGGAAGCAACATATTCGCTTGGTTTGCATTTCACCTTGATTGGTGTGGTTATATCAATTCTTGGCATGAAATCTTCTTTTTTGGCTTGAGGGTTTGGGCACCTTGTAATGTCCTGTTTTAGGAACAATGCAATATAACCACAAAATGCAATGCTCTGATACCATGGTAGTGTCCCCTTATGTAAATATTTTAGGAATAAGGGAACAATGGACTTAAAAATTAATTGCAAGAGACTTCTTTCCTTCAAGTCTCAATTATCACTATGAATTATGATCTATGATACCACTTGTGAATGTTTAAATTATGCAATTGATAAGATGTATATAGATAATGATAATATTATTCAAAGAACAATATATATATTAGATATTGATCACTGCTGTATCTTTGTTTGGTCTTCAAATATGGATCGGTCTTGATTATGCAGTGATATTTGATCCAAGCAATCTGGTAATATCTCTCTTTATCGTATATCAATGAGAACTTTCTTTCATATATGGTTGATATGCTCGATGCTTGTTGGCTACCAATTCTATTTAATTGATGCTTATCTGATTAGTCTGCTGATTGCTACTCCATGATGATGATATTATTTGACTTGCTGATGGTAAATGATTCTTGATCAGGCTCTCGGCTTTTCTCACTTCACAGCAAATGCTTATGATGTCTTGGATATGACTTTCATATCATCTTCATGATTGTCACGATGATCGCTATCTTTTATCCTCATTGTATGATGATTGCTGCAATGAAGGTATCGTTGTATAATGATGGTTTTATTAGGAATATTGCATCATTATTTCATAGGTTTGTTAGAGTTTGTTTGATAGGTTATTATATTGGTGGTACAAATATTTGTTTACATTGAGTTGTTAAAACAACTCAATATAATTAGGGAAGTTGTGTATGAAGTTTCCTACAAAATAGGATATAAGAATCCTATATATATGGATGCAATTCATATTATGAAATAAGATGGAATAAAGAATATTTTTTTGTGTAAAATTCCTATGATATCTTTTATGGTATCGGAGCGATACTCACTCTTGCGTTGTTCAAAAGCCAATATTGGGGATGTCCTTGCACAACCTCCACAAATATAGAGATATCTTCGACTTCAATATCGTTCTCCACAATAATTGGATTGGAGGAACAAAGCAGAGTGAGGACGTTGGCATTGGAGCCCATAGTCATCCCTAGATTATAGGATTTGTCATTCGGTAAAGCTTGCAATTGCTAAAGCACGCTGTTGAGAACGACACTGGTGTAGAAACGTGCATGGTGTTTGGCTTGACATGTTGCACAATGGAGCTGATTGAGAGATAGTTGAAGGGTAATCTGTTGCTGCAATGGAGGAGGGCAAAAGCAAAGAATCAACACAAGTTATTTTTTATATTATTATATACTTATTTCTTTCCGAGCATTGAAATCGTATGCTACACAATCTGGTGACATCTTCATATTGTGCTTTTAATCATTGCATGTCGTGAGCATCCATTGATTGTCATGTCTTGAGGTTTATCGAGATTTGCATTATCCATATTGATAATGCACGAAGGAGGTAGAGATATAAAACTTTTTCTGCGTGCTATTATTTTTCATACCTGAGTTTGACCCCTTGTTATAGCCAAGCAATGTCTATGATCAAGAGTTAAGTGAAGAGAATGCGCCTGTGAAGGGATTTTTATTGTCTTCAATAAAGGTGGCATAGATTAGTGCGCAAGGTTGCTGTTATAGCGGTGACATCTATCACCGAGATCTCAAGCTTGAGAATCTCAATGATTATCTCAAGGTCTTTGACTTTGGCTCAACATGGTGTCTGAGCAGTTTTGGTAGGACAACCCGCTCCATACAACTTGCGGACTCCGAATTTTGTAGCACTCGCGGTCATCCTTAAAAAAGGGGTAGCAAAACCAACTTAATCTTTTTTGAAAAGGTATATTCACCATTACTGGCTAGGTTGGTTTTTCAATTAAAGAAGTTTTTAAGTAGTTTCATAATGATGGGTCGTCATCATTAGTTATTATCATTTTAGTGTCTCTAAGGTCAAGTTTTATTAAAATTAGAGTTTATTTGTCAGATTTGTATTAGTGCTAAGGTGCATTATCGGTGGAATCTGACACCTTCAATATTATTTAGATTACGGGGGGAGTCAAATAGTATTTTTTTAAATGGAGAAAAACGGTATATTGATAGAAAAATTTGAGGGTTCAGAATTTCATACGTGGCAAATGAAATTACAATTGATCCTTATTGAAAAGGATCTATGGGATGTGGAGCAACAACAAGCTAATTGATGTTGATGGAAGCGCAACATGGATTGTGAAGGATCAAAGAGGAATAGATTTGATTGGTCTTGGACTTTCAGATACATAGCTCCACCACATTGACTTATTGAAGACCTCAAATGAAGTGTGGGATAATTTGAATGCTTTGTATGGATCAAAAGTATCAAGTGCAAAGATGGGCATAAAGAAAAAATTGTTCGGGCTGAAAATGATGGAAGGTGACAACATTGTTTTCACATTAAACAAAGTAGACACCACCCTAGAAGATACAATATCTACTTTGATTGATGGAGGAGCTAAGAAAATTGACTTATCTATAGAGGAAACTGCAATGTATGGAAAAAATAGGCTTAACCATTCTTCCAAATCTAGTTCTTCTACATCAAAGGGAAATCGTTTCTTCAAGAATAGAATTTTGTGCTACTATTGCAAGAAGAAGGTACACATTATTATGAATTGCACTTAGCATGCCAAGGATCTACTTGATGGCACACTAAATATGGATAAGGCATTGAGTGTAGATGCTAGTGAAGAATGCTTTTTTGAGGTGGCCACTAAAGACCCTCCACACGAAATTAGTGAGGAGGAATATATTTTCTAAATCAAATCAAAAGTTTGTATTTGTGATTGGATGTGTTTGTCCCCAATCACAATAGTTAGTTGTCTGTGAATGGATTTGTTTGTCCCCATTAACAAGATAATGAAAGTGATTGGATTTGTTTGTCCCCAATTGTTGAGTGGATGTGTTTGTCCCCATTCACAAGACAATGTAAATGATTGGATTTATCTGTCTCCAATCACAAGAGTTGGTGATTATGATTGGATGTGTGTGTCCCCAATCATAATAGTTGTGAATGGATGTGTGTGTCTTTGTTCATAACCTTGATTTTGGATAGATGTGTTTGTCCCTATCCAAACATGATGTAAAACCTTGGATAGATGTGTTAGTCCCTATGTTTGGTTCAATGATTAGATGTGTTTGTCCCTATCCTTGGATAAAAGTACATAAGAATGGTGAGGCTAGTTCTACCATTGCTTGTCATGAGTAGATGTGTATGTCCCTACTCATACCTTATGATGAACTACCAAATTTGGGTTGGTCCACTATCCCCATTTGGAGAATGATGCAATATGGGGGGGGGGGGGGGAGGGGGCTGTTAGGAATATTGCATCATTATTTATTAGGTTTGTTCGAGTTTGTTTAATAGGTTATTATATTGGTGGTACAAATATTTGTTTATATTGAGTTGTTAAAACCATAGTTGAAAAAATCGCTCTTGAAACTCGCAAGTACTCGCGTGCCAAAACTGGTGCTGAGTCTCTCACGAATAAATTTGCTCACGAGTTATGCTATGAATTTGCGGCGATTTATTGTAAAAATATTGCTGGAAATTGCTAAAGTCAGCCAAAAAAATGGCAGAAAAAACCCTAAATTTTAAAAACCATTTTGACGTGATTTTGAACACAATAGGAGGGCATGGTCATGCGATAGGAGGGCACCATTTTGACATGATTATTCCGTGTTGCAGAAAAAAAGGCTCATCTTCATCCTGCATAGCAGAAAAGAAGCTTCATTCTGTGTTTATTCGAGGAAGAAGAATAATAAACTAAGTTTCATCCAGTGTTTGACACCTATCAATGATATTAATATTATTTTCACCTATTTTTATGTTGATAATAGGTGTATAGTTCTTATATTTAATAATACATATCATTCATCCGGAAAGAATAATATTAGGAATTTAGGAGTAATAAATTTATGTTGATAATATTAATATTGTTGGTAAGAATAATATTAATCTCAATAATTAAAATAATTATATTAAGAGTAATAATATAATTGATGATATGTGTTGAAACTAAGTAGCTTCGGTAAGATAAATGATTGAATGAGAGACTTCATTTATCTCTAATTCAATCATCTACCTTATCGATGTAACTACAAGCTAATGGTAGACTTCATGTCATGTCTCTTCCTTCATCGTTATATACGTCTTAAATGAATTAATTATTATTATTAATTAATATAATAATAACCACGAATTTCTATTTGGAATTTATTTATTTATTAAATGTATTATTTAATTAATATCTATTAATATTTCAATAAAAACAATATATAATAAGATAGTAATTAACCTAAACAATAAATAAAGTTAATTATTAAATTACATATAAATAAACTGATGTGTCAGAGATTGTCCCCACACAATAGACAATAACAGAAACATATATTTATTTAGATTCTAATTAATATGAATAACTATTAACTATTAGATTAATGACAAAGCAGTAACTAAATATTAAATCAATTAATTATTAACTATTCAACGATGCTTATTTCTTTTGTGAAATCACATGGGGATATTAGCCCATTTCTTAAAAGTCATATCGATTACGGTTGCCAGCATATAGGGGACACGGCCATTAGAAAGTCACGGCCATTAGAAAGTCACGTCTCTTCTAAGAGACGCGACTTTGTATCTCAGACTGCATAAGTATTTATGGGTGTGTGATCACCTGAGACTAGGGGGGGAAATGATAACATATTACATACTAGTTCATATCATATACCATGCGACAAAGTGCCAGTATTCATTAATAACCAGATTTCAAGCAATTACTATTCCACCGTATAGTAACTTTAATACATCTGATTCCGTAGTATTACTATAGGTAATAGTTACCGATTGTGTAATTCCATTATTGAATAGGAGAAAGCATTATCGATCTATCACGGCAAGTGACAGAATTCACCATTTCTATTGTATAGGTCCATTATACCTCGGATATTACAATTGCCGTATAAATCACACTGTGTGCACCATAATTGTATAGCAGACATTATAATTATCAGATAACTGACATGATACATGTTTATTCCATTAGGTCAATATCAAAGATTACATATAGTTCATCTAATTTCCATTATCTGCTTAACTTACCCTTATTTGACATAGTAACAGTCCCGATATTTCTCCATCTCCAAGAGGGGACATTACAAGCTCAAGGGTATTGAGCTTCATTCCTACCAAACGTTGGGGTTTGGTGAGCCAACTTTGACCCATTTTTGGCATCCAGACTAGACTTATATTTTGGGCAATATGTTGAGAGGAAGAGAGGCAGGGCGTGGTATAAGAAAGCTGTGAACAGCAAAAGGAACTGCAGATTGGAAGCTGCTACAGCGGGTGCAGACAGGTAAGGGATGTCACAAATGTATATGTAAATGAATATAGTCAATAAATATTCTAATATATATTAATGAATATTAATATTGAATATTTTAATATATATTAATGAATATTAATAATGAATATTTTAATGAATATTAATAATGAATATTTTAATATATATATTAATGAATATTAATAATGCATAATGAATATTTTAATACATATATTAATGAATATTTTAATACATATGTTGATAACTATAAGTAATGAACATTTTATTACATATGTTAATGAATGGTTCTTACATGTTAATGAATACATATCAATGAATAGTTAGGAATATACGTTAATAAATAAATGTGAATTTTGGATAATGGATATTTTCCGAATATACGTTAGGGAATATGTATGTTAAATTAGGATTATGTAAATGTGGATTATGGAATGGAAAATAGTAATAAATTGTAAAATGTAATATAAATGTGATTACATGATGGAGGCTATAGGGAGGAAACTCCCTTAGTCTAATGGAGGGATTATGATAATCCCTGGTAGGCAGTATATATACTGAATATCTATATGCATATATATGGCTTGGTTGACTAAGTTCATCCAAGAAGAGACGGATCTGGCCGATCCCCTCTGATGGACTTGGATGATGAGATGCATCATCCAAGGCAAGGAATTGACATATGGTCTTCCTTGGATGGCTTGGGTGTAAGAAATTACACTCAAGATAGGAATCGAATTAACCTTCGATTTCCTGGATGGCTTGGGTGTAAGAAATTACATCCAAGATAGGAATCGAATTCATCTTCGATTTCCTGGATGGCTTGGGTGTAAGTAGTTACATCTAAGACAGGAATCAAAGTAACCTTTGATTTCCTGGATGGCTTGGGTGTAAGAAATTACATCCAAGACAGGAATCGAATTCATCTTCGATTTCCTGGATGGCTTGGAACCAAGATGGGTTTCAAGAAGGCGAGCTTCACAGCCGCCTAAGGACATATCTCCGTATGGCATTCGTATCCTTTTTATTAGATAAGAATTGTGATTAGTGTTAATTAAGTATTTTAAAGTTAAATTGCAAGTTATATATATATATATATATATATATATTTGTTGTATTCTAACAATTTGTTTTGTAGGAAAGTGATCCCTAACTAGTAGGGACATTACACTTCATGATTGAGTGAATAAACTTATTATAATCATCTTTACATGCATTTCACAATCCAAGCATCGGATTGAACATTTCGACACTTGGACATCATTACCAAATCATGCTATGACCATATTTCATATGCTCTGGTGTGATTGTAATTAAACAGATCGGATTTATGATATCATAGTTATCATATGATAGCACCGATTGATGTTATCATATGATAACTATAATAGTTATCGTATTACTCTTGCATCATACAGATTTGTTATCAGTTGTTATAATAATAAAATAGCATTCGAAACATACCGATTTGTTATCGGTTAATATTAAAAAGCATTTGATTTGAACCGATAGTTATCGGTAAACATCTTAATGAAATGGTGTTTGTGAACCGATCAAGACATGTCTTGATTGGGCATGTCAAGAGACATGTCCGGTCAAGGCATCCCTTGATCGTTGGGCATCACATATATGTATATGCCATGAGGAATGCTGCAACGATCATTGAAATCAATAAATGTCGTCTACAACGATCTGCACTATAAGAAGGAACAGTCAATAAAACAAAAAAGAATATCTAAATTCTTACAACTTCTAGATTTGAACATAAATTTGAATAACATTTACATGGTATCAGAGCCACGTTGATCAAACCTAAGGCATTCAAATTTGAGAACTTCAAATCGAGGATATAAACATCACATATACCATGGCTAATGCTATTAGATTTGAGGATAGACTTGAAGGAGGCGATAATTTCTCAGCATGGAAATTTAGAATTAAGATGATTCTAAAAGAGAATAAAGTTGAATCATTTGTAAGAGTTGAATCTAAAGAACCAGAGAATGAACCTGACAAATCGACATGGATTGAGGGAAATGAAAAAGCCATGAAGATCATAGTCGATGGAGTGAGAAAGCACATTATGCCAATAATAACAAAGGATGAGACTGTTGTCATGTCCGCTCCTGGATCGTTATACATAGAAAGAGAGAGAGACCCCAAATGAATTAATAATTACCAACGAAGGAATATTTGAAACTTATTTATTTATTAAATATTATTATAACTAATAAATATTCCTTAAAGGATAAGGATGGGAAAAAGAATACGTACAACGTAATCCTATGCTTTTTCTCCAACGAACAAGAAAAGTATTTAGACTAATTGACATTAATTGGACATACATCGCTAGTGGTCCGCAATTGTGTGGAGTCTCTAAAAGAGACAAAATTGTGAATGTAATCAGAAGACCATTATGATAGATGGGTTCAAGGGTGGTGTTTAGCATGAACCACCATTTAAGAACACTAATCATATAGTCAACGATCATGATTAAGGACATATCGGGCACTCTAAGAGAATTTGCACCGAATGTAAAAATACTTAATAAAGTTAATGCATGGATTAATTGAATTAGGTTAGTGTAAATAAATAAATAAAATAATAATATAAGTAATCAATGATAAATATATTTAAGTTATTTCAAAGGAAATGCTATTTAATATATTTAAATGGGATGATACTTAACATTTAATATATTTAAAATGAAAAGATATTTAATAATTAATAAATGTTATTTAATATCTAATATATTTAAAATGAAATAAAATGTAAATATATTTAAAATGATATATATTTAATATTTAACATATTTTAAAAATAAAAAAAAGGGACAACAACATGTAATATTTAATATTAAATATTACCCAATGTAGCTGGGTTACTCCCGCACGAAGTGGTGCGCGGGTAACCGCAGCCTAGGCTGCAATTACCCCCGCACCCCTTCATGCGGAAGGGGCCCGTGGAGGGGCACAACCCCTCACGGGCTATATTAAGAGCAGCGGCAGGGGTTAAAAAAGGGGGAAAAGAAGAGGAGAGCAGACGGTGGAAAAAAGGTAAGAATAGCGGACTGTGGAGGAAAGGTAAGATCAAGGTTTTAATTTATATTAAATAATATAAGTATATTATTTAATATGTAATGTCATTATTATAGTTAATGCGTGAAACTCATTAATATCAGCTACCGAGTAATGTGTGAGGTTCGTTAATAGGTGATGTTAATTGTAATCTAGTATATATATATATATTCAATCAGAACAAGGGGTAACATAATGATTATAAATATAGATATTGATTATAATAGATAGGTAATGAAGGAAGTTAAGGTTAATGAATGTAATAAATGTATACGTAATGTGTAGGATAATGAACACTTTAATGAACATATTAATGAATGGTTTTCAGATATTAAGGAATAAGTAT
The DNA here is from genome assembly GCF_030272615.1 of Cryptomeria japonica. Lineage (NCBI taxonomy): Eukaryota > Viridiplantae > Streptophyta > Pinopsida > Cupressales > Cupressaceae > Cryptomeria > Cryptomeria japonica. Next base: position 519,947,407 of record NC_081413.1, read on the forward strand.
AAACCGTATGTTAATGAATTTGTACTAACATACGTTTATGAATATACGTATCAAAGAATAGTAGGGATATAAATTAATAAATGTAATGTTCATTAATATTAATTAATGTGTAATGTCATACATATGGGTAATGTGTAATGTTCATTAATATGTTGATATTAATCGTAGTCTAGTGAATGTATATATATTAATTAATGTGTAGTATTCACTAGTCACTAAACATAGGTAAAAGATATAATTTGTTAATTGTTGTATTCATAGGTTTGCGTATTAAGAAAGATTAGGAATACAAAGGTATGTTAAGAAATGTAATTCATATGTAAAAGATGGAAGATTATATATATCTATGTTAATTAAGAATACTTTAAGAATTCATGTTAACACAAGGGATAGTTTATGAACTGAAACTATTATGCAAATGTATGGCTTGGTTGAGCTAAAACTCAACCAAGGAGGGAAGGATTTGGTCACTTCCCCTTGAGGACTTGGATGATGGAGGCATCACCCAAGACAAGGAAAGGCAAGGGTCTTCCTTGGCTGGCTTGGGTATAAGAGGTTATACCTGAGACATGACTCAAGGTCGGGCCGATCCCCTCTGAGGACTTGGATGATGAAGGCATCACCCAAGGCAAGGAAAGACAAGGGTCTTCTTTGGAAGGCTTGGGTGTAAGAGGTTACACCCAGGACAGGATTCGAACTCATCTTCGATTTCCTGGAGGGTTTGGAATCAAGGGGTTTCAAGAGGGCGAGGTTCATGTCTGCCTAAGGACATCTTGGAACCAAGGGGTTCCAAGAAGGCAAGCCATACGGCCGCCTAAGGACATACTTTGTATGACGTTCGTATCCTTTTTATTAGAAAAAAATTATGATGATGTTAAATAAGCATTGAAGCTAGATTATAATTTAGATTACTTATATATACATATATGTTTGTCATGTTCTAAACAATCTTTTTTGCAGGTTAATGACCTCTAAATAGTAGGGACATTACAACTGTCTACCATATGTTCAAAGCACTCGAAAGTGCATTCAAGATAAGCAATGCAAGTAGAACCCTGGCTCTAAAAAGGGAAATAAATCATATAAGTTTGAACAAAGGATAGTCAATCAATACATACTTTATGCGGATATCAACCCTAAGGGATGAACTGGCAATGCTTGGATATGAGATCCAAAGCAAAGAGCTAACGCTCATTGCTCTAGATGGGTTGCCTAGTACATGGGAAACATTCATCCAAGGCATTAGTGCAAGGGCTAAATATCTGAAATTTGAAAGTCTAAGAGCAGATTGTCTTCAAGAGGAGTCAAGGTTAAATAAGAAGGGGATCAAGGAAAAGAACCTAGATGAAGATTTCCATGTTCTAAATACCAACTCCAACAAGAAAAGCAAGAAGAAACATTTCAAGAAGAGAAATAACCGACATGAGAAAGGGTCATCTAAGAAAGACAACTCCCACATTCAGTGCTTTAGGTGTTATCAATATGGACACTATGCAGCAAAATGTCTGGATAGAATCAAACAACAAGCTACATTTGCAAAAGTGAAAAGGGAAGAACGTGACTCCAAGAAGCATGTATTTTACTTTGCCCTCTCTAGCCAAGTATCCAATAAATCTAACACCTGGATCATTGACAGTGGATCTTCAAGACACATCATTGGGTATAGAGAATTATTGGATTCCATGTTAGAAGAAATTGATGAAGAAGTAACCATTGGTGATGATTCTGCACATCCAGTGAAAGGCATCGGTACCTGCACCATTAAGCTAAAGACAGGCATGTCCCTCCAACTCACTGGAGTGCTATTCGTTCCCGGCATCAAGAGGAACTTAATCTCCGAATATGCACTTGAAGATGATGGGTACAAAATAACCTTCTTGAATGGTAAATTTCTAGTATTGCCACAAAACTCTTCCATCAAGAAGGCTATAACCCTAGGGCATATAAAAGGCTTTTTGGACGAGGTATGTACTGGATCTAACCTAGCCCTACTTCATGAGATTACATATTCTAATGAAATTTGGCATAGAAGATTAGGTCATTTAAACTTTTGTGCTTTATGTTCAATGGAAAAATTAGTAATTGGTTTGCCTAAGTTAAAACAATACCATTCCGGTACATGTAAGAGGTGTGTCCTAGGCAAAAATACTAAGAGTTCCTTTTAGAATAGTTCTAGGAAAACAAGCAATGTTTTAGAACTAGTTCACTTTGACCTATGTGGGCCAATGTTTGTACCATCATTATGAGGGTTCTTTTATTATGTAATATTCATTGATAACTTCTCCAGGAAGACCTGGATCTACTTTCTTAAACGTAAAGAATCTAAAGAGATCCTCAAGAGATTTAAGGAATTCAAATCTCTCTCTGAAAACTCTTCCGGAAAGAAAATAAAAATCCTAAGGATTGATAATGGGAGGGAATATAAACATTTTTAGGGAATTTTTTAAAGAAGCTGGGATTAAGAGGGAGTTCACTATCCCCTACAACCCCCAACAAAATGGGTTTGCTGAGAGGAAAAATAGAACCATTGTAGAAGCAGCCAAAGCCATGATTCTTGATCAAAACTTAGAAACTCATCTTTGGGCAGAAGCCTCCAACACTGTTGTATACATACAAAATAGATTTCCTCACTCCCACATTGAAGATAAAATTCCTGAAGAAGTTTTCACAGGGATAAAGCTCGATATCACTCACTTTAGGATATTTAGATGCCCTATTTACTTTTTATATACCTAAAGAGAAAAGAACAAAACTACAACCCTTTGGAAGAAGAGGAATCTTTGTTGGATATAGTGAAACCTCTAAAGCCTACAAAATATTTGTACCTGGACATTGTAATATTGAACTTAATAGAGATGTAATATTTGAAGAAGACATAGCCTTACTCTATTGAGTTAGAAATCTATGCTCCATCTTTAAACCTAGAAGAGGATCCCACTCCTGAGATTCAGAGGGAGTGTTCAAAAGAAAATGAAGTACAGATTCCTCCCCAAGAATCCCTAAGAAAAAACCTCTATGGGCTCACAAAACAATGGAAGATGCAAGGGACTTTGCAGCTCCTTTAGGGACTTTTAGAGAAAGTAAGAGGCCCCGAAGATTTACTAGCTATGTAGCCCTAATGAATGATCTCTCCAAATCATAACGCGCTAATGTATCAGAAGCTCTTAAACATCAAGTTTGGAAAGATTCCATTTTTGAGGAATATAAATCCATTTTAAACGATGATGTTTCGGAAATTGTTCCTAGGCCAAAAGGAAAATCTGTTGTTTCATTCAAGTGGCTATTCAAAATCAAACATGCTGCAGATGGTAGCATAGAGAAACATAAAGCCAGATTTGTAGCCAGGGGGTTCTCACAGAAAGAGGGAATAGACTATGATGAGACATTTGCTCCAGTTGCTAGATACACCTCAGTCAGAGCAGTACTGGCCATTGCAGTAGCTAAAGGTTGGAAAGTCCATCAGATGCATGTAAAAACTGCTTTTCTGAATGGGAAAATGGAGGAGGAAGTCTACTTAGAACAACTAGAAGGGTTTGAGATCTACAATGTAGAATCACATGTGTGCAGATTAAAGAAAGCCCTATATGGACTAAAAGAAGCCCCCAGGGCCTGGTATGAAAGAATTGACAGCCATCTCATGGGATTGGGATTCTCAAAGAATGATGCAGATCCAAATCTATACTTCAAGAAAGTCAAAGGTGATATGTTGATATTGATCTTGTATGTTGATGATCTTTTAATTACAGGAGAAGATCACCTTATTGGCCAATGTAAGAAAGACCTTGAGAAGGAGTTTGACATGAAGGATTTAGGCCTTCTACATTACTTCCTTGGATTGGAAGTTTGGCAAAACTCTGACAGTATTGTACTTAATCAAGGAAAGTACACCTTAGACATATTGAAGAGATTTGGTATGATGAACTGTAGACCCATGACTTCTATGGAAACAAATCTTCACAAACTAAAGGAGGCAGCAACTGACTCCCCATTGGTAGATCCTACTCTCTACAGATAGATGATTGGATCGTTGATGTACCTAGTCAATACTAGACCTGGTATCTGTTATCTAGTAAATGCCTTGAGCCAGTTCATGTTTGAACCTAGGGAGATACATCTTATGGCTGTGAAACATATTATGAGATACCTTCAAGGTACTCTCAACTATGGACTCAAGTATGAGAAAGTTGATTTGGATCTTCATGGGTTCACTGATTCGGATTGGGTTGGAAGTGTGACTGACAGGAAAAACACTTCAGGGTGCTGCTTCAGTTTGGGTTCAGCCATGATATCTTGGATTAGCAGGAAACAGTCATCAGTAGCTCAGAGTTCTACAGAGGCCGAATATATCGCAGCCTCCATTGTTGCAAGAGAAGCAGTATGGCTTCGGAAACTGCTTGTGGGATTATTCGGTAAGCCACTAAAACCTACTATAATTCATTGTGATAATTAGAGTTGTATAAAACTCTCTGTGAATCCTGTATTTCATGATAGATCCAAACATATAGAGGTTCCTTATCACTATGTGAGAGATATGGTAGAGAGGAATGTAATTCAGTTACAGTATATCAGTACAGGAGACCAGACAACATACATACTTACAAAACCTCTGTTTAGAGTGAAAGTTGAACACTTCAGGAAAGGTCTTGGTATGATTGATTTGTAATTTGTTTTGTAATCTGTACTAATATATGAGATGTTTAATGTGTAAACTTCTTTTGTCTAGTTATGACTATGGGATCCACCCCCTGTGTACATTTCTAAAAGGTGATGATCTCTTAGACAATGAACACTTGTATTAAACATTATAAGGTGATGTTCTTGTAATGTTGATATCATGCTGACTTGATATCATCCTGACTCATGGATGTGCCATGATATGTTATGGTAGACATTATGTGACGTAATGTCAACGCACATACCATAACCTGGATATAAGGGAATTCAACATTTTCAAGTATTTTATATCCAAGGTATCACGTGTTATGCGATACGGATATCACGTTTTATGTGATATCTATATCATGAGATGATGTGATATATTTCTGTGTCACGAGCATATGTGATATGATCCTTTGTATTACGAGGTCATGTAATACATTCTATTATGAGAAATGTGATGCTTATTTCAATGTTTACATAGGTCTCCAGTTATTTTCCCTAGCTAAGAGGGAGTGTTGAAACTAAGTAGGTTCGGTAAGATAAATGGTTGAATGAGAGACTTCATTTATCTCTCATTCAATCATCTACCTTATCGATGTAACTACAAGCTAATGGTAGACTTCACGATTGAGTGAATAAACTTGTTATAATCATCTTTATATGCATTTCACAATCCAAGCATCGGATTGCACATTTCGACACTTGGACATCATTATCAAATCATGCTATGACCATATTTCATATGCTCTGGTGTGATTGTAATTAAACAGATCGGATTTATGATATCTATCATAGTTATCATTTGATAGCACCGATTGATGTTATCATATGATAACTATAATAGTTATCGTATTACTCTTGCATCATACCGATTTGTTATCGGTTATTATATTAATAAAATAGCATTCGAAACATATCGATTTGTTATCGGTTAATATTAAAAAGCATTTGATTTGAATCGATAGTTATCGGTAAACATCTTAATGAAACGGTGCTTGTGAACCGATCAAGACATGTCTTGATCGGGCATGTGAAGAGACATGTCCGGTCAAGGCATGCCTTGATCGTTGGGCATCGCATATATGTATATGCCGTGAGGAATGCTGCAGCGATCATTGAATTCAATAAATGTCGTCTACAACGATCTGCAATATAAGAAGGAATAGTCAATAAAACAAAAAAGAATATCTAAATTCTTACAACTTCTAGATTTGAACATAAATTTGAATAACACTTACAATATGTATTTAACTCAAATTATGCTATAGTAATACTGATAATATGTATTTAATAATAATATTAAGGTTTTTAAGGGTTTTAACAATATTTAAAAAATTATATATATTTTCAAAATTTCGGTAAATTTGTTGAGTTATGGCTGATTTTTTCTTGAGTTTTTTTGGCAAGTATTGAGTTTTTAAATTTTTTGGGCGAGCCGAGTCATTGCCAAGTCTGAGTTTTTCAACCTTGGTTAAAATAACTCAATATAATTAGGGAAGTTGTTTAACCTACAAAATAGGATATGAGAATCCTATATATATGGATGCAATTCATATTATGACATAAGACGGAATAAATATTTTTTGTGTAAAATTCCTATGGTTTCTTTCAGGTTTATATCTACATTTAGCAACATGCTTATTCCTTTCTTATTTATTTGTTTTGGTCTTATGTCTTCATCTCGTCTTCAATTTCTTATTGATATAATAGATTACTACCTATTTGAACTATGATGTACAAAATAGTTGTTTCCTATCTAATTGGGGGTGTCTCAACGCTGCCACCCTTGATCACATAAATGTTTTGATGCTTATTATTAGAAGGTCAAAATGGGAACATCGCACACCTAGGAGGTTTGTCATTAAGTTTTGAACTATCATATGACTGTAATATCGAACAAAAGGTCAGAAATCTCATAACTTTGTTGCTCTTTCCAGTTAGATATGTTTGAATCTAAGTCTCCTTCTATGGCAGTTATTTTTCATCAATATGATTGCTTCCGTTTTAATTATTATGCAAGTTCCATGCAAACCAAAACACATTAAAATCACTCAAACCTGCAACAATTAATTACATCCATCTCAGACATATGGAAACAGAATGACAGAGGGGTTAAGAAAGATGATAAATAAATTGTGAACATTTGCATTATGCAGTAAACTATAGAAGAATCCTCTTATTGTCAAATGCATACAAAATGTTTGATTTAATGCGTGAACTGTAAATCGTTTGGAGAGTCAGAGGGAAAGTGCAAAAAAATTAGTAGCAACAGGGATGGCCTCTCACAGTAATATTCTGAAATGTAACTTTCTTCCTTCTATACCATAAATTTCTTTTGCATGTTAATGTTTACTATGCGAAGGATTCTAACCAAGGATAACCGTGAACAATATGCAACCTATCCCTATCCAAAGCATAGAAGCCTGAATGCAAAACATATTTATCCATAGAGAGTATCAAATCTTCAAAAATTTGAATATATTACCCTCTATTTGACTATCCTTGATATGCTTTGCTTGTAATTGTAGTTTGCTACTATGGTTTATAGAAGCAATAACCTCTAGTTTTTGAATGCATTTGTGAAATTGAAAGGTTAAATCTTGTTTCGTTGGAGTTAAAGTGCATGTACTTATATCTTGCATCTTCTTGTCATTTCCTTTCCCTTCTTCTTCTTCTTCTTCTCCTTCTTCTTCCTTATTCATCCTCTTCTTCTATTTCTTTTTCTTCTTCTTCTTCCTTATTCATCCTCTTCTTCTTCCTTATTCATCCTCTTCTTCTATGAGAGGTCATCTATTGAAGGAAGCTTGTTCAAATTCATCTAGAGAAGAAAAGCCATTTTGTAATGACGCGTACCAATGCCAAGCTTTCCATGTTAAGTGGAGAGAAAGATATGATTTCCAATTTGTATTTTTACCAGCAAATATTTTACATTGATGCCACCAATCTAATGCATCTCCAATTCCATAAAAATAGCACACCCCATTGAAACTAGGGTTTCTAAATTCCACCACCTTCGCGATATAGGTAGCCTCAAATTAAAAAATGAAATTAATATTGATGATATAAACCTAATTTTTGGACTCTAGCTTCCTTATACGATCCTCCAACTTCAAAAAAAATGCAGAAAAAACTGCAGCCGTTTGAAAGATACAGGTAGATCCTCGAAAATTAGGGTTTTGTAGTCACCTTTGTCCAAAGTGTAGCTCTGAAACCACTAGATAAGGTTCACATATATAATGATGAAAATAATACGATATAGAAGTTGATCTTACACAACATAAGAGATGTTTGCGGGTCAAGATGCCTAATTTCCAATATATGCAGAAATAGAATAAACCCTTGAGAGATTCTAACATTGTATAATACTCCCTATGGAAGAAGCCACTCCATGCTATACTCCCTATGTTTCCAGGAGATCCCAAATACATATCATACTCAACACATATCTATAGAATGATAATCATCTCCTTTATATAGACCTCTTCCTAGTAAGATAATAGAAGGGTAACTACTAAGCACCTAATATAATTAATTACACTAGTTGTTCACTTGACCCAATATAACTAACTAAAGGGATGTGTGTCACATATCGCCATCTCTGCCCATCTAAATGCATTATAATATCATGTCCCTGGCTTATAAAATTATCAATTTTTACACTGCACAAGTTAGTTGTATTGTTTTTAGGATGATTGTAATGAGTTTGTGATGTGCAGGAGAAATTTCTAGAAATTGTCATTTACGTTTATGTTCTGTCCTCCATTTTTATTACATTCAAATTTATCAAAAATGCAGTATGAATCGAAATTTCGTAGCATTAATGGGGTTTTCTAATAACTCTTTTGTGTTCAGCAACCTGATTTATTTTGATTAGAGAAGGGGAGAAGTGAAGATGATTTCCATGTTTGTGTTGGATATGGGTAATTAGGATGAGTAGACAAGTTGATCCACCCTTGAATTGTTAATTGTCTAATCCTAGTTCTTTGGAAAATCTTCATATGATGTTAATTTGAATCTTCGTCTAGGTCTCGTTGCTCTTTGTGAACGTTCTATTTTGTAATGCAACATTTTGCACTGTTTTCCCCTTTCTTTCAATGAAACACCTTCAGAGGCAATATCTCCTTCATGTTTAATGTTATAATAACATATGGTGGAATGTCAGCTAAATCTTTTTTATATTGAAATTTGGTACTGGCTTTTGTCATTTTGAACTTGGGAAGTCATTGATATTTTCACTTGTGGATGTCAGGTGCTTGTGCTTAGTAGTAGGGCTGTGGATGGAGAGGATTTGACATTCTTTATTGATTTGCTTCATTCATCAAGGAAAGGAATGCATGATCAATTGAATCCATTGCATGATGTTATCCCTGGTGAATTTCAGTAGAGAGTACAACTTCCAAATGAATATGCTTTTTAATGTCCCTTATTGTAGAACACATCCTTTTGTATGTCTCTTTCTCAGTCATGTTGTGATTGTTAAACTGTCAGGTGTTTAATTGAATTAATGGGATTTTGAAATGAAGAATAGCAGTTTGTACTAACCTTTGTATGTATTTGGCATGTTGTATGAGGTGGCAAGAAAGTATCAGAAAGAACTATAATTAATACAATCCAGAAACGGCAGAGAGCGTTTGAGAAAGATTTACTAGAAGCTATACAATATTGGCAGGTATGCATGCATTCACATCACTTTAAAAATATTATTATGTCTCTTCCCATTTGCAAGAGAGGGCCGTGGAGTATTTTCTGCTTTCTTGTTTCCATCCTACAGTATGTTAGATTCTTGGCCAGCTCCACATGTTGATGGGAAAGGTTGATATTTTCATTTTTCTCCATTTGTGTTCTTCTATATTATTAATGCTAGTCAAAGGCACATTTTGACACTGTTGTCGAGTATTTGTGATTTAAAATACTAATGCATAAAAACAATGAACTGACGAAGCATAAAATGCTTTGAACGCCATCATGCATGTTATAATTTGTTGCATTGCTGTCCAAGAAGTCAAAGGTAAACTGGTGTCATTAAGATTGTTGAGGAAGGAGTTTGTTGATGTTGGTTGGCAGCCTTGCATGAAGAAAATAATTAAATAATAATTTGGGCCAACCTCGTAGTCTTTGGTGCCTTGTCTTGAAGAATAAAAAATTAAATAAAATTATTGCTTGCTAAGGGCTGATCCCCCTGTTTTTGGTGCCTCATTTTGGGGATTTAATTTTGAAAATAAAAAAAGTATATATTTTTAGAAGGGCCCACCTCTATTGGTGATGAGCACACGGTTATACTGAGGTGGGGGGTGGGGGGAACGGGTGCAGGAGAGGGTGAATCAGTATAACAATAATTTTTACCTTTTTAAACTTAATTCCATATTTAAAACTTGATTGATAACAATAACATCATTTACTCATCATCAATAATCTTGCACATGAGAACAATACAATAACACACGATATTTATGTGGAAACCCTTGCGAGAGAAAACCACGCCACAATATTGCTCTTATATGAATTCTTCTGTTTAGATATTTTGTAGGCATCAAACCCCTCATTCAATTTGTGAGCACCAACTCATTGGAAGCACCATGTTTCTACTACAACGTATGATGGATAATTACAATCTCCTTCACAAAATGTCTTCTTCAATAGATAACTTACTCTTTTGATGTCTTCATAAAATCTCTTTTTATTTCTGCATAAACTTCTTCTCCATCTCTGGAAGATCTTCTTCTTTATCAGCGTAGACTTATCTTTTATTTCTGCCTCTAATTATCCTTTAAATCTGCTCATAAATCTTCTATAATATTGCTCATAAATCCTTCGTAAATTCTGCATATACACTTCTTAAAAATCTTCTCTTCATATGTTTGGATCTATTCAATCCCTACTTTCTATCTCTCATACAATTCTCTCTCTATTTAGAGACATCTCCTTTCAGCTTTAAACACAACTCTTCATTCCACATGCTAATTGTATCCGTTCATTAATAAATCTGATTGTGTTTGAATGATATATCTTTATTTTTCACTCACATGTCATCTTCCATTTCAATAAACTCAATTTATCTTCACAAGTCCTACTCACATCTTATATCTCCGTCTTCATGAAAAGATGCAAATTGTAGGAAAGCGACAACCCTTTGAATGGGTATGTTCTTTGATAATAAACTTCTAAATACTAATCACTACCTTCGAACATTTTATTTATCTTCTACGCTACTCAGGGATGTGTCCCTCAGCCTAAAACCCTTGTCCTTGTTTTGGGACACCTTGAGGACGTCCCCAATATGTAGAAAAATAGTGGAAATGTCCTGAGAAATAGGGGATGGCGTGGATTTCCGCCGGGGACTTTTGGCCATCCCAGGTATGGTAGGGGACATTTGGGACATCCCTTGATCGTCCTAGGGACAGCCAGATGTCCCCAATGACAACCTACTCTTTAAAAAAACCAAACAGTCTCAGACTCTAAAGTCAAAATCTCTAGGCAGGTTTTTGATTCAAGTACACTGCACCCCGCCGTACACCGTACTACCGACCGACAGGAACTGAAAGGGAAACGCTGGCAGTTGGAAGGAGAAAGTGGCAGGCGCAAGGAAGTTAAACTATAAAAGCAGATTAAGGGAATTAATCGGGGATCAATGGACACAAACAGGAACAAGGCGGATTGGAGAAAACGGTTACAGCCGTTAGAAGACAAGTTACAGGGAGGGCGAAAAACTTCAGAATCAAGTTGTTGTCGGGAATAATGATTATGTTATGTTGTTATGTTTATGTTGTCGTCGGTAATAATGTGTTACGGCGGTCAGTTAGTTAGCCGACGGGTAGGTAGTTGGAGTCGCGACGGTTGTGTCGCACCCCTTCGGCTGTCATATATTGTACCACCTCCGGGTGTTGGGGGACATGTAATGTTAGTCGTGTCACATGTAATGTTGACGACAGATTATAATATGAACATCTTTTGACATTAATGGAAAGCTACATCCTTTGTAATTGCATTGTGCATTGCTATTTAGTTTCTGTATTCTTCCTGTTTACCCAGTGAGGTAAACATTTGGCGCCGTTGCCTAGACGAACTCAGGAACGGAAGACACGGATGGCACACAGACACAATGGGCCTACTCGTTGGTGAAGTAAACCCGGAGAACCGACGACAGCAAATTTTACGAGAATTTCATGAGCGCCAGGATGACGGACGTGGGGAAGACCGACGAAGGACAAATAATCCTTAAATTGTGAAAGGAGAGAAATAAAGAACACTGTTAGAAGCAGAAGAATTATGTTGATTGTATACAAAAGAATGAATTAATAAAGACGTGTTGTGTTTTGATTTATGTGTTGAGAAACATGAAATTGTATCACAATTAATGCCCAATTTACTGAATAAAGACAGAAATAAGAAATTAGAAACCGACGAGTGGGAGGCTGCGCAGAAGGCTTTGATTCTGGAACAACGTGTAGAACGTAGACGGAGGCTGAGGCAACTTGCCGAAGGACGACCTGCCGAAGGGTTGCCCGAAGGGAACCAAGGAGGTGTCACGGAAGGTGCAGAAGCCGAGGGGAATTTCTACGCGTCGCCAGACTACGGTAGAGCGAGAAGCCTTGAAGAGTTTCTGGAGGAAACTAGGTTACAGAGAGAACTAGTTGAAGAGACTCGAGATCGGTTCAAAAACTTATCTCTCACGCCACAAAGGGAGGATCACTGAAGGGAGCCGGGCACGGGTGACGACGAAGCGCCACAAAGGGAGGATCACCGAAGGGAGCCTGGCACGGGTCACGATGAAGGGGAAGTTAACCGCACGGTAGGTATAAGGCAGAACACCGTACCTTCGGTCACCACCACAGGAGACATCAGCGGCATCGGAGGAAGTAACCGCACGGTAGGTACAAGGCAGAACACTGTACCTTTGGTCACCACCACAGAAGGCATCAGCGGCATCGGAGGGAGCAGCACCCGAGGGCAGACACAGCCACAACCACCTCCAAGTAGATGATTTCCATCAATGGCGACCAAACAGAAGTTACCCAAATTCAACGGGGATAGCAAAGATGATCCTGCACGGCATTGCCGTACATGCGAAACCATCTGGACAGCCAACGGGGTGACTGACCAGGATGAATGGATGAAGCAGTTCCCCGCCACACTGAGAGGAGTGGCTATTGACTGGTATTCAGACTTGGATAAAACCGGGGTAACTACGTGGGATGAATTGAAGAAAGCATTCGAGAAGGAATTTCGGCTTCTCCGAGATGATAATGAGATAGTCTCGGAAATCTATGGAACAAAGCAAGGAAAGAAGGAGACCGTACGGGCATATGGCCGCCGGCTAAAGGAATTAGTCGGAAAGATGGAAAGCCAACCGGCTGATGGCTTGAAGAAGAGGTGGTTTGTCGAGGGTTTGAACCCTAAGCTACGACGGAAGATGAAAATTGTGCCTCCAACATCCTACGACGACGCATACAACCGGGCCATGGACCTGGAAAGTGAAAATAAGACGGCCAAAAAGAAGAAGAATAGATCTTCATCATCATCTGAAGATGATGACACATCGGAAGAAGAGAGTAGTAGTGACGAGAAGCCGAGGAAGAAAGTCACAGCCCTTCAAAAAGATATGGAAAGGATGTTAAAAGAATTTAAGACAATGAAGGGGACTACAAGTAAGGACGATGAACTATGGTGCACGGAGTGTAAGGAGAGCGGCCACACGATAGGTGCCTGTCCCAAGAAGGCATTCTGCGACATCTGCCAGATTATGGGGCATTCTACGAAGGAATGTCCATACAATCTGAAGGCACGTAACCAGCAAGTGCTCTTTGCGCAGGAGCAGCCATCCACATCGGAGGCAAACAATAATGCATCATCTGGAGGATACCGGGACAACAGACGCGGCGGCGGAAGGAATAGCAACAATACCAATAACGGAAGCCGTATCCAGTATGACGCCAAGGGCCGGCCAATTATCCAATGTAGGGCCTGTAATCAGTGGGAGCACTTCGCCCGTGATTGCACGAAGGAAGCCACCCCTCAGCAACTCTGCCATTGGTGTGGGCCAGGCGACCATGAGGACGCAAATTGCCCGCAGGCAGGGGTTAATCTCCTCAACATTGAGAAGGCTGAGAAGACTGGTGAGAAAGAAGTACTGGCGATCACCCGCGCCCAGATGAAAAAAACCACTTATCCCGACCCCCATATGGAGAAGGAGAGATTATGGGAGGCAAAGGCCAATATTGAACGTGAGATGACGACCGAACGACGAGACAACGAGGTGGCGAGTACATCATCCCGTACGGAAGCGGAAAATAACATCATTGGCAAATCTTGCAGATGGAGGTGCCGATAAAGGTAAAAGACCTTCTAGACTCTATGCCACAATTGAGGACTGCCATCCTCACCAATGTGCAAAGCACCGCAGCGTCGAGTGCCCCACAGGTACGGGTTCCCGCCACCGCATCGTCAAGTGCACCACAGGTAGGGGTTCCCGCCACCGCTTCGAAGAGTACACCACAGGTGGAGGTTTCCGTCAGCCCTTCGACTGACCCGATGTTACTAGCCTTGACCAGTGGTAGACACCCAGCTGTGGTAGAAATGGGTATCCGTGGGACCATTCTGAAGGACACCATTGTGGATGGTGGATCTGGGGTGAATGTACTACCAGAAGAAACATGGAAGCGGCTGGGGAAGCCCACCCTGTGGCCACCCACATTCAACCTGGTGGGAGCGGACCAACACGGCATTAAGCCACTCGGGCTGTTGATGGCCCAGCAAGTGACAATTGGTACGCAACCATTCTTGTTAGATTTCGTGGTTATTCCCTCGAAGAAGAAAGGCTATGACGCCATCCTGGGGAGAGTGTGGTTGATCAACGCAAGGGTAAACCACAACTGGAAGAAAAATACACTTTCCATGGATAAGGGAGGGTGAAAATATACCATTGACCTACACACCCAAAATGTCGGCGAAGAGCTCGCCTCTTCCGACTCGGAGGACTCTAATAAAGGGGAAGGGGGTCCCAATGAAAGTAAGGGCAAGAACGCGATGGAGCCGAACAGTGAAGGGGTGCTTGAATTGGAGGGATGTTCTGAAGATGAGAGATGCTCACTTAACGAGCTCTTCCACTGGCAGATGGAAGATTACGAAATGTTCCAAAGCTACAGGCTAGAAGTAGAGGAACCAGAGCAACCAACAAAGGTGTACCTGCCGGAATACAAAGAATATTGGAATGGAGACGCCCCAAACCTTGGCGACGTAGATAATCCGAAGAGTGTTGGCAACAATTGGAACCTTGTGTGGAAGACCGCAGTCTTCAAAATCTTTATTATCCTTCTCCTTCTTATGTACGGGAAGGAGGTCGTGGTCCCTGTAGAATTTGTGGTTCCAGGTCTTTCAATGACCAGTGAAAATAGATTGGCCACCTACGGGTACAAATTGAAACCTTACCACTCGAAGCGCGCAGGGGACCCGAGAGGCCGGACGGACACCCGAGAGCCCAAAGGGGGACCCGAGAGGATGGAAGGGGACTCGAGAGGCCGGGCAGGTGACTCGCCAGGTATAGGACCAAAACAGGAGACTCTCGAGCGAGGAAAACCGAGAAGGATGAAGGGCAATCCTAGAGACACGGGCCCCGAGCAGATGACTCTCTAAGACATCTAAATTAGGAGATGAGGAAAAAAAAAAAACGTACGGTCGTATGACAGGCGACCGTACGGTCAAAAAAAAAATTAAAAAAAAAAGAAAAAAAGAAAGAAAAAGTGGCCACCGTACGGTGGACACAGCAGACGGCACCACCGTGCGGTGGACCCACCGACGGTGGCACCATCGTGCGGTGGGACCACCGTGCGGTGGAAGCCACCGAAGGCCGCGGGAATATAAACGCCGCACAGCAGCCAATGAACAAAACACCACAACACGCCGCGCAAAGGAAGAAAAAAAAAACGAACGCCGAGGAGAGGAGAAGCCGCCACGCCGAGCAAAGGGAAAAAAGGAACAACACGCCGCACACGGAGGATAGAAAGAAGACACCGCCGCGCAAGGATAAGACACCGCACACCGCACAACACCTACCACGCACCGCACGGCCTGATCAACACGCACAACAAGGGTAAAAAAAAAAAAAAAAACGACGACGGCCAGATTTCAAATGATTTGCTGGAGTTTGAAGCCAGGACACTGGAAATTTAGAGTAGAAAAGAAAGGTTTTTGGCATCTTGAAATATCACAGAAATGTAGTGCGCCATGGACTTTCGTGGGGTTCTGAAGGTTGTAAATTGGTGTTGGCGGCAGGGGCGCTGCCCCAAACCCCGCGAGGGGCGCTGCCCCTCGACCCCGCTGGGGGCGTTGCCCCCAGACCCCCAGTTTATTTTGAGCTACAAAATACCACGTGAAGTGTTGTGGTTGTCCGTATTGTGAGAAAGAAGCCTACAGCTAAGCATTGGCGGAGAAGCCATAAGCCATAGAGGGAGACGGATTTGGAGGTTGGGAACAAACAGAGTTTGAGGGAAGGCATTGCAGGTCCGCGCAGTTGTATCACACCAGGGAGTTATTCAGTTCAATTTTTAGCCTTTGGGGAGTGTGATGGAGGATTTGAGGTGTCTCCTAGCATTTGTGCCAACGGATTGTGGCCACCTCTAGGCATGACTGGTACGCTTTGAGGAACTCGGAGTATGTCTCGGTTGGACGTGAGGTTGCCTTGGTGGATGCACAGAGGGCTCGGGAGGAGCTGACCACCAGGTTGGAGGCAATAGTCGCGTGAGACTTAGTTCAGCGTACCCAGGAGTTGGATGCTGGGAGAGCAGCATGGGTGGCTATCGAGGACAGATTGGCTAGGGAGACAGCATCAGTTGAGTAGCAGTTGGTGGAACCTGAGACTGAAAAACGTGTTTTGCAGACAAGTTTGGGTTAGGCACAGGAGGACTGTGATGGCAAAGGAAGCAATATTGGTGAAATCCGAACTTGAGCATCGGATGGTAGCAGAAAAGGGTTTTCAGGCGAGGACGCAGCAAGTGTATAAGATCCGGGCCCGACTGGCGTCGGTAGTTCCTGCCGTTCCTGCCCCAGGACCCCGCGAGGGGCGCTGCCCCTCGACCCCGCTGGGGCGCTGCCCCAAACCCCGCGAGGGGCGCTGCCCCTCGACCCCGCTGGGGGCGTTGCCCCCAGACCCCCAGTTTATTTTGACCTACAGAAGACCACGGGAAGTGTTGTGGTTGTCCGTCTTGTGAGAAAGAAGCCTGCAGCTAAGCATTGGTGGGGAAGCCATAAGCCGTAGAGGGAGACGGATTTGGAGGTTCGGAACAAACAGAGTTTGAGGGAAGGCATTACAAGTCCCCGCAGTTGTATGACACCAGGGAGTTATTCAGTTCAGTTTTTAGCCTTTGGGGAGTGTGATGGAGGATTTGAGTTGGCTCCTAGCATTTGTGCCAACGGATTGTGGCCACCTCCAGGCATGACTGGTACGCTTTGAGGAACTCGGAGTATGTCTCGGCTGGACGTGAGGTTGCCTTGGTGGATGCACAGAGGGCTCGGGAGGAGCTGACCACCAGGTTGGAGGCACTAGTCGCGTGAGACTTAGCTCAGCGTACCCAGGAGTTGGATGTCGGGAGAGCAACACGGGTGGCTATCGAGGACAAATTGGCTAGGGAGACAATATCAATTGAGTAGCAGTTGGTGGAAGCTGAGACTGAAAATCGTGTTTTGTAGACAAGTTTGGGTTAGGCACAGGAGGACTATGATGGCAAAGGAAGCAATATTGGTGAAATCCGCACTTGAGCATCGGATGGTAGTAGAAAAGGGTTTTCAGGTGAGGACGCAGCAAGTGTATAAGATTCGGGTCTGACTGGGGTCAGTAGTTCCTGCCGTTCATCTCTAATTTGTATTAAGTCGTCGGAGTTGACTTCTTTTCTTGGGGGGGATGATGTTGTCGGGAATAATGATTATGTTATGTTGTTATGTTTATGTTGTCGTCGGTAATAATGTGTTACGGCGGTCAGTTAGTTAGCGGACGGGTAGGTAGTTGGAGTCGCGACGGTTGTGTCGCACCCCTTCGGCTGTCATATATTGTACCACCTCCGGGTGTTGGGGGACATGTAATGTTAGTCGTGTCACATGTAATGTTGACGACAGATTATAATATGAACATCTTTTGACATTAATGGAAAGCTACATCCTTTGTAATTGCATTGTGCATTGCTATTTAGTTTCTGTATTCTTCCTGTTTACCCAGTGAGGTAAACACAAGTGTAGACATAAGCAAACGAGTTTTGCCATCTGGTGTGCGTCTTGTAGGCAGCCTCGGGATGAGCAGCAGTTAGAAAAGCAGGAAGCATCGCCCAAAAACCCAGTCGACAAAGGATAAGGATGAGGTAACAGCAGATAATATTGTGTTCGAAGGTCTTAATGGAATAGACTGCAGAAATTGGTGGGCGAAGACACCTCACGATGACCCGATAAAGAAAAACCTGGGCTAGGCACAGGTACACTGGGCTGTCCAAATGCCAGTTTTCTGCATAAAGATTTTGAGGTGTTTTTGCGTGCCATGATTGGCAACTATGATAGACACTGCCACCAGTCTGTATTTGACTATCAACACCAACGGATAACTATTCCCTTCACGGCAGGCGAGTTCAGCAGGGTGTTTGGCATACCGGGGTTGAAAGGAAAAAAAATCGATACTTCACAGAAAATTACTCCAGAAAACCGTGCCACCTTGCTACAATTGATGTTGAGGGATAACCTCATGCAGGGAGAAAAAGATACCCTCAAAAGTGCACGCAAGAGTAGGGGGGTCAAGAAAACATTTTTGGCTAAGGGAGTATGGCAATGCTTGTTGTTCGTAGTGAAGAGTCGCCTTACAGGTGCCAACCGCGTGTCTGACATAGCTATCAGCCAAATAGTGTTGATGAATGGGCTGCACAACGGGGTGGTGTATGATTGGGCATCACTGCTGGCAGATAGGATGGACGAGTTCATGACCCTCCAGTACAAGAAATTTTACATGCCGCATCATGCCATTGGGTTATTTCTCGATGCAGTCCACACACAAATCACCCCAGGCTCACAACCATTGGAGCCACAAGGTCTTGTTGCATCGGACGAGCCGTCCATATTCTACTGGTTGCACTTGGACGTCTTGGCACATGGCGCAGAGGCACGTCTGGGCACAAAAAGGAAGAAGCCCGCCATGTCAGACACGGAGTCTGACACTGAAGAGTCCGATGCAGAGGATGAGGCGGATAGCAGCAGGGAGGAATCCACAGACACCTCCCAGGTGAGTGGAGGGAGCTTTTGGTTGGCAGGGAGAGGAGGTTACCAGTTGCCTAAAGAGGAGGTAGTTGAATCGGCAGGTACAAAAGGGTTTGTTTTAGCATCGCAGGTTCAGGTCCACTTTACACCTCCACGCTTACTGGAGACTTGTCAATTGGCGGTGCCATGGTCATTCGGGACAGTCAGCGTAGTCACCACGGTGCCAGTACCTAGCTTTGGGCAGCCTCAGGTGACGATAGCTATGACACCACCGCGGGTCGAGACAACAACAGGGACCGACTCTGGGGTGGCCTCACTTCAACAGGATGGGCCGGGTACCTTGGCAAGTGCAGGGGCTTCCATGGAGCAGGATGTGCCGGGTGTGCCAGGTTATATGCAGGAGGTAATGATGGAAGTAGGCGCTCTCCAGGATGACCTGAGTGCCTGGTTGAGTCGTTACCAGCTCACACTCGTGGCACCTATAGCGGAGGCCACTCTATCTCCAGGCAAGGAGATGCATCCCTTGGATATCATTGATCTAGAAGAAGGGAGTTCTTCGAGTAGTAGGGCGCTTCAGAGGGTTGCGTCACCCCCAACGGATGTAGTAACCAGTCCTTACAGAGAGAAGGGGGTGCCTATGGGAGTGCAACAGGGCACCGGAGAATTTGAGCAGTTCATTGTCGAGATGACTCTAGGAGCACAGCGGCTTGTGTCATCTGCCAGCCTCCAGGCGGATGCCGCCATGGTCGAGCGAATGGAGAGGTTGTTGACCTTTGCCCGCACCGAATGCAGAGAGGAGTTTGGGAGGTGTTTTGAGTCTGTCAGGTGGCCCGAGACGAAGAACCTGGGGATGGTGGAGGCTTGGCGCCTCATTGAAGGGGTTGGCGAGACCCGGATGCAGTTGTTGTTGAGAGAGGTGGAGCAGGCCTTCCGCGAAGGCTATCTTGAGCTCCGAAGGACAAAGCACATGGCATCCACAATCGAGGCCTTGCGCGTAGCAGCAGTGACGGCTCGGGAGGAGCTTATTGTCAGGTTTCGGGAAGTTGAGGCTACCATGGCACATACTCGCACAACGATGGACATTCTGGTGGCAGATAAGTCTGCCTTGGCTATACAGCTGGAAGAGGAAAGGGCATCGAGAGAGCAGTTGGAGACTTGATTGGTCAGTGCACTGGAGAGCGTGGACAAGAAGGATAAGGAAGTGTTGGAGGCGGCCTACACGGTGAAGACTGCAATGGAGAGACAAATGGTGGCAGAACGGGATCTGAAGAGGAGGACGGAGCAGGTGTACGAGTTGCGTGGGCGATTGGCGTCCACCACTACACCACCACTGGCGCCTTCTTCATCAGGGACGCCCTCTGCACCCCCTTAGTTTTTTATGTTGGGTTCTGTAATAAGCAATGTATTCCCCATTTTGTTGTAAGTCGTCTGGAGACGACCTTTCTTTTTTGGGGGGGATGATGTCGGCGACAATATTGTACACGAATAAAACTAGCTAATTAAGTTGTAATTGGCTTTGTTAGTTCGGCAACCAAGGGATGGTAATTACGGTGCAACGGTTGGCACTCACACCCCCTCGGTACCTTTATATACCTCCGAGGTAACTTGTACAAGGACACATGATTATGAATGGAATAGCATCTTATATGTTTTATTTGATATCTATGGCATTATTATTCTGCATTACGTGTTCTATCTGTATGTTCTAGACTGTTCACCCAGAGGGTAAACAACTACTTTGGGCTTGTGGATGTAGTTGACAAAGAAAAAATGGAAAATCTTTCTTCATTCTTGTGTTGTGGGTTTGAATTTTGCAACCTAACTTCTATTCAAATGTTGAGGATTGTCTAAGTTCACATGGATGGAATCATTAAGGAGTTAGCTTCTATCCAATGCTTTCTGAGTGATGTATGTTGGCTGGAAAGGTACCAACCTGTGGTGGATATGGAGAATTTGTTATCGGAAAATATGTATAGTTTAGTAATGCTAATTGTTGATAGTCAGTTAGCCGACGGGTAGGTAGTTGGAGTCGCGACGGTTGTGTCGCACCCCTTCGGCTGTTATATATCGTACCACCTCCGGGTGTTGGAGGACATGTAATGTTGACGACAAAATATAATATGAACATCTTTTGACATTAATGGAAAGCTTATTCTGGTACTTCTTTGGTATTTGCATTGTGCATTACTGTTCGGTTTCTGTATTCTTCCTGTTTACCCAGTGAGGTAAACATTTGGCGCCGCTGCCGAAATTATTTCGGGAGGGACGGGAATATACTACAGGGCACAGGGATAATGGGACAACCATTGCCCGAGGGGACGAGTAGTAACCCTGATGAAGATCACCAAGAACTGTTCGAAGGAGAATGAGCACTCACAAAAGATTTCGCTTGCATCCTTCAGGCGGCCATCGAAACACACGTACGGAGGGAAGCCACCATTGAGGCTATTCCAGAGGATGCTGTGTGGAGCGCGCTTGGTGTTAGCCCGACGGTGAATCGGTTGATGAGCAATTTGCCTAACCTTCTGGCTGAAGCATTTTTGGCCCTTCAAAACCGCAGAGAAGACACCTACCGTGAGAACCGACGACAGCAAATCTTACGAGAATTTCATGAGCGCCAGGTAGGATGATGGACGTAGAGAAGACTGACGAAGGACAAATAATCCTTAAATTGTGAAGGGAGAGAAATAAAGAACACTGTTAGAAGCAGAAGAATTATGTTGATTGTATACAAAAGAATGAAATAATAAAGACGTGTTGTGTTTTGGTTTATGTGTTGTGAAACAGGAAATTGTACCACAATTAATGCCCAATTTATTGAATAAAGACAGAAATAAGAAATTAGAAACCGATGAGTGTGAGGCTGCGCAGAAGGCTTTGATTTTGGAACAACGTGTAGAACGTAGACGGAGGTTGAGGCAACTTGCCTAAGGACGACCTGTCGAAGGGTTGCCCGAGGGGAACCAAGGAGGTGTCACGGAAGGTGCAGAAGCCGAGGGGAATTTCTACGCGTTGCCAGACTACTGTAGAGCGAGAAGCCTCGAAGAGTTTCTGGAGGAAACTAGGTTACGGAGAGAACTAGTTGAAGAGACTCGAAATCGGTTCATAGACTTATCTCTCACGCCACAAAGGGAGGATCACCGAAGGGAGCCGGGCACGGGTAACGACGAAGGGGAAGCTAACCGCACGGTAGGTACAAGGCAGAACGACGAAAGATGAAAATCGTGCCTCCGACATCCTACGATGATGCATACAACCGGGCCATGGACTTGGAAAGTGAAAATAAGACGGCCAAAAAGAAGAAGAATAGATCTTCGTCATCCTCTGAAGATGATATGTTGGAAGAGGAGAGTAGCAGTGATGAGAAGCCGAAGAAGAAAGTCACGGCCCTTCAGAAGGATATGGAACGGATGTTAAAAGAGTTTAAGACAATGAAGGGGACCACAAGCAACGATGACGAACTGTGGTGCACGGATTGTAAGGAGAGCAGCCACACAAAGGGTGCCTATCCCAAGAAGGCATTCTGTGACATCTGCCAGATCATGGGACATTCTACGAAGGAATGCCCATACAATCTAAAGGCACCTAAGTAGCAAGTGCTCTTTGCCCAGGAGCAGCCCTCCACATCGGATTCAAACAATAATGCATCTTCTGGAGGCTACCGAGGAAACCGACGAGGCGGACGGGGGAATAATAATAATTCCACCAGAAACAGGGTCCAATACGATGCGAAGGGACGCCCGATGATTCAATGTAGGGCTTGCAATCAATGGGGTCATTACGCACGAGAGTGTAATAACAATGACACCGCTCAAAAGCTATGTCGGTGGTGTGGCTCCGATGACCATGAAGATGCCGATTGTCCGAAGTCTGGCGTAGGGGCCAATCTGATTGATATCGAAGGCAACACACGGGGTAAAGAAGCCATCCTTGCTCTTACCCGAGGGCAGGCAAAGGAAGCTCGATACCCCCATCCCCGCACGGAGAAGCAGAGAATGACGGAGGCAAGGGAGGAAATAGAAAGGGCCATGAAAGCCCAACGAGGAGAGACACACGAGTCATCTGGACCCTACTGGACAGACGTGGAGAGGAACATTGTACGGCAGATGCTCCAAATCGAGGTACCTGTGAAACTGGAAGACCTCCTACACACCATACCGCAATTGGGGACAGTGTTGTTGGGCACAAAGGTTGATAAACCCAAACCGAGAGACATGGACGCTCCCATACTAGGAAGCTCGGCAACAAATCCAGTTGTACTTACCGTCAACAATGGCTGACACCCAGCCGTGGTGGAGATGGGCATCCTGGGCACCATCCTGACGGATACTATAGTAGACGACGGTTCCGGAGTAAATGTCCTTCCGGAGGACACATGGAAAAAGCTAGGAAAGCCCACTCTGTGGCCACCTACGTTTAATCTGCTAGGTGCAGACCAGCACGGGATTAAACCCCTCAGCATGTTGATGGCACAGCAAGTCACCGTGGGTGCACAACCTTTTGTAATCGACTTCGTGGTCATTCCATTGAAACAGAAAGGGTATGACGCCATACATGGAAGAGGATGGTTGGTGGCAGCGAAAGCAAACCACAACTGGAAACGAAATACACTCTCGATGGAGAGCGGAGGCAAGATATTCACTATTGATCTCCGGACGCAGTTGGTGAGCGAGGAACTTGCCTCTTCCTCGGGATCTGAATCCGAGACGGAAAATGACCCACGAGACGAAGGGAGAGAGGGGATGGACCCAGATGTCGAAGGCATATTAAAAATCGGAGGTTGCTGTTCGGAGGATGACACAGATTCACTAAATGGATTGTTCCATTGCCAGCAGGAGGACTATGAGATGTTCTCACCCTCCTATAACGTATTAAGCGTCAAAGGAGAGGAGCCAGATCAATATCCTCCAGAATATGGGGAGTATAGGGAAGGAGAAGCTACAATGGACACCGTACCCGCACATCAATTTAGAAACAAGGAGGCCATGAAGTATGAAGAACCGACGATGAAACCTTTGAATCTAGGTACGGAGACGGATAAGAAAATCATTCTGGTAGGAGATGACTGGAACCCAGTGCTGAAAACGGCCGCATTCAAGATTTTCACCGAGTACAAAGATGTATTCGCATGGACTTATAAGGATTTGAAGGGAGTCCCACTGGAGTTATGTGTTCATCGTATTCTGTTGGTACCAGGCGCAGTACCAGTACGACAGCGATCGTACAGGATGAATAAAAACTATGCTGCAAAAGTACAAAAAGAGATTGAACGAATGCTGGAGGCCAAGATTATCTTTAGCGTGCAGAATAGCGAATGGGTATCCCCCATCGTAATATCTCTCAAGGAGGATGGTAGTGAGATCCGGATTTGTGTCGACTTCCGGCGACTCAATGCAGTTACCATCAAAGATCCATTTCCCATACCGTTCACGGACTCTATTCTTGAAGAGGTGGCCGGCCATGAAATCTATTCATATATGGATGGATTTTCCGGCTATAATCAGATATCAATAGCAGAGGAAGATACGCTGAAGAGGACATTTGTGGTGGAGGACGGAGTATATGCTTACAACCGGATGCCCTTCGGCCTCTGCAATGCTCCGGCAACGTTCCAACGAATAATTCTCCACATTTTTGATAAGATGTCCGTTGGTAACTTCAAGGCGTTCCTAGATGATTGGTCCATCTACAACAGGGAGGAGACGCATCTGAAGGCACTCGGAGAATGTATGGACAGGTGCCGGAGGGCACGACTCGCACTGAACCCTAAGAAATGCAGATTCATGGTACCTCAGGGTAGACTACTCGGACACAGTGTGTGTAAAGCGGGACTTAAAACAGACTCGGATAAAGTTCGGGTGATTGTGGAGATGGAACCCCCACAGGATGTCTCAGGGGTAAAAATTTTTTTGGGACACATCGGATATTACCGAAGGTTTATAAAAAATTTCTCCCAGATATCTTACCCCCTGGATAACCTCACAAGAAAAGGGGAACTGTACGTATGGGGAACGGCGCAGTCGGAATCCTTCGAGGAATTGAAATCACGACTGTTGGCGGCACCAATATTGGCCTACCCAAACTGGGACAGAGAATTTCATGTGCAGGTCGATGCCTCCAACTATGCAATAGGTGCAACATTAGCACAAGTTGGGGATCATGGGTTGGATCACCCGGTCTACTTCGCCAGTAGACTACTCTCGAAAGCTGAGAGGAATTACAGTACAACTGAACGGGAAGCGCTCGGCATGGTTTACGCAGTACAGAAGTTTCGGCATTATTTGTTGGCGACACCCTTCACCTTCTATGTAGACCACCAAGCTTTGATGTACTTGGTGAATAAACCTATTATTCAAGGACGGGTGAGTCGGTGGCTGTTACTACTGCAAGAATTCACATTCAACATTATAGTACGGCCAGGGAAGAGCCATGTGATCGCTGACCAATTGTCATGAATCAAGTTGGGAGAACGAGTGAAGGGGGTGAATGATGATTTTCCGGATGCGCACTTATTCCGGATTGCCGTTTTACCATCATGGTACACTCGCATTGGCGAGTACCTGTCGACGTCCCAGTTCCCTTGAGACATGGCACCAGGGGAACGACGCAAACTGGTTCAGAGGAGCCGAACGTTCCAACTGATCAATGGACTCCTTTACAAAATGGGGACAGATCAAGTACTCCGCCGATGCATGATGGAGGAAGAGATACCGGGGATTTTGAAGGAAGCGCACGAAGGACCCGCAGGAGGTCATATGGGGCCGGACACGACGGCCAGGAAAGTATTGTTAGCCGGACTATGGTGGCCGACGCTACACAGCGACACCAGAGAATGGGTCGGAAGCTGTGATACATGCCAGAGGGCCGGAAAACCACTAAAACGAGACTTCATGCCATTAAACCCTTCAGCGGCACAAGAGTTATTCGAACGTTGGGGGCTTGATTTTGTGGGGCCTTTAAAAGTTAGCAGACCGCGGCGATGTACATACATTGTGGTAGCTACGGAATACTTGACAAAATGGGTCGAAGCACAGGCCCTACCTGATAACACTGCGGTGAGTACGCCCAGATTTATTTATGAACAAATTATTACGAGATATGGAATTCCGCTTCAGATAACCAGTGACAGAGGAGGCCATTTTGTGAATCATGTGGTGAGACTCCTTACGATGGAGTTCAAAATTTTTCACTCCTTGTCCAGTCCGTATTACCCGAGGGCCGATGGTCAAGCCGAGGCGACCAACAAGATTTTGGTTTCGGTCACCTATAAGTCTTGCGGGGTAGAAAACGAAGATTGGGAGGAGCGACTACCGTCGGTGTTATGGGCATACCGCACCACCTACAAAGTAACGACGGGCCAGACACCATTCCAATTAATGTACGGACAGGAAGCGGTAGTACCGATGGAGTTCATGGTGCCAAGTCTCCGAATTGCTATTGAGAATAAACTTGGCGATATGGAGAGCCTGAGGGAGTGCCTGTATGCCCTAAACAAACTCGATGAACGAAGGTTGATGGCACAATGGGTGACAGACGTGGCCCAGCAACGAAGGAAACATTGGCACGACCAACACATTCGGCGGGCGAGGTTCACCCCGGGGCAGTTAGTCTTGAAATATAATGGACGAAACGAGATTAAGCCTTGCAAGTTCAAGGTCAAGTGGTTAGGCCGCTACAAGGTCCGAGAGGTCGTAGCAAACGGGTCCGTCAAACTCTGGACCCTCAACGGACAAGAAATTCCGGAGGTTGTCAATGGCTCAAAACTTAAAGTATATCATCAGAGGCTGGAGGCGAGCAGGCAGCTCGACAATTGAAAAAAGAATTTAAAAAAAAATAAAAATAAAAAAATAAATAAAAATAAAAAATAAAAAATAAAATAACTTTGGGTCCACCGTGCGGTGACCACCACGCGGTGGAATCACCGTGCGGTGACCACCGCACCACCTACAACCCTCACCGAACAATGCGAAAGGAACGAAGGAGCTACCTTGCGGTGGGCACATCCAAACGGAAACGCGTTCAAGTGCGGGGATATGTAAGCAAGTCCCAAGGGAAAACAAGTGCGGATCCCAACCACCGGACAGCGCGAGGAGATATAAAAAGAAAACACCGTGCGGTCAAAAAAAACACAAAACGCACCGCACATACCCCACGAACAGGCAGCGCGAAGCCACGAACAAAGTCTACCGCGCAGTGGGCACGTAGACATAAAACAAGTCCAAAGTGCGGTGGAAAATAACGGATGCGAAAAGGGAACGCACGGGGACAACAGCGACAAGTTTGGGTTGGCTCCTCCCGGTGTCTACCGCACGCCCAACGCACAGGCACATACAAGGGATCACCTCCGCACAGTCTTAGCCGCCCGGAGGTAGTTAGCGGCTTTTGCAACGACACGGCCAAAATCAAGAATCAGTTAGCGGAGGAAATTAATGGAGTCTGCAGGAAAAAGGAATTGGAAAAAACAGTTGCAGGATAGCAGCCATAGGAATAAGGATACGCGAGTTCTTCCTTCGAGTGTTCGCATAGCCGGTAGCACAATGCACGCCAGGCAGAAGAGAAAGACACCACAACAGCATGCCGCACGAGGGAAGAACGCATTGACCCCACAGCATATCACCTTCGAGGGATTGAATGGGTCCGAATGCAGAAAATGGTGGCAAGATGTACCAGATGATGATTTGGTGAAGAAGAGCCTTCGTAAAGTAGGAGTGGAGTGGGCCATCCGAATGCCTGTCTTTGCTATCCGTGAGTATGAGGGAGCATTACGGTTCATGGTAGACACTTTTGATAGCCATTCATGGACGAGTACTTTTGAGTAACTTGGGAAGGATATCACGATATCCTTCCAACCAGCAGATTTCACGAGAGTGTTTGGCATTCCAGGAGTACATGGCAAGAAAGGGGAATTGAAAGCTAAGAAGATGACGCGGGAGGAAAAAGAATATTGGATTAAATGAGTATCCCGAGACTTGACCACAGCAGAATTGGAGAGCATTGTTGATGCCACGAAGAGCCGTGGGATGCGTAGGTCTTTTGTTGCAGAGGGCCATTGGCGGTGCATAATGGACGTCATCAAGAGCAGGTTATGGACGTCATCAAGAGCAGGTTGACGGGGTCTGGTAGGGCATCGAATATCGCTCTACCGCAGATCATATTGATGAATGAACTTCTGAATGGCGTTGTGTATGATTGGGCTACATTCTTATTAGAGTGGATGTGCGAGTTCTTGAGGATGGAGCATCGCACGTTTTACATGCCCCACTATGCCATCGGATTGTTTCTGGAGGCCACGCGAGAAGTAGTACCGGAGGCAGAATTGGAGATACAACCGCAAAGACCATTAGCTGTAGGTGAGCCTCCTATCATGCATTGGAGACACCTTGACATTGGCCATTCTTCCGCGAAATGAAAAAGGATAGTAGAGACCCCCTCGGCAGAACCTGATAGTGGAAGAGAGACTTCCAACAGCGAAGAGGTTTTGGAGGAGGAAGATTCGGCGGAGGATAGTAGCAGTAGGGCGATAGAAGAGGGGAGGATGGAGCCCGCGGGGGAGCGAGTCTTGTTTGCGCCACCCTCACTACCACTTGGCACACTTGTGAGGTCATCCACGGGAGTGGGAGGCACGTCGATTCCAGCTTTTGGGGAGGGCCGGATGGCCGTTGCACTTGGGCCCATGCAGCAGGTGGCATCACCTTTTATTGTACCACCTCCGTAGGCTAGTGCGCCACCCGCGGGACCGCCTCCGGCCATAGAGGCACGTACAGAAGGCATGGCGGAGTCGTATGGATCACCGCAGCAAGTAGTGGCAGAGGAGGAGCACAGGGAGGTGGTTGATGCAGAGCCTCAGGTGCGGTTGGACGTTGTGGGATCCGAGGCAGTAGTGACTGTGTCTGCCTCCTTGTTGGAGGAGCCCATGGATAGACACACTTTAGAGGTGGAGAGAGGTCCGGAGGTGTTGAGTACGGATCCATCGGTGGTGGCTATGGGGAGTTGGCTGACCCGGCGATTTCAGATGATGGTGATGGCACAGTGGGAGCTGTTGTGTTCTCACCTCGGCGAGAGCCTCTCACGGAGGTGGTAGACTTGGAGGATTCATCGGGTGAGACACCGGTACCAGCAGTAGGGCATGAGATAGAAGTCGTCCTTGCTATCCGGGAGCAGGTGGGGGTAGAGGAGACACCTTTATGCCAGCAGGATGCAGCGGCGCCAAATGTTTACCTCACTGGGTAAACAGGAAGAATACAGAAACCGAACAGTAATGCACAATGCAAATACCAAAGAAGTACCAGAATAAGCTTTCCATTAATGTCAAAAGATGTTCATATTATATTCTGTCGTCAACATTACATGTCCTCCAACACCCGGAGGTGGTACGATATATAACAGCCGAAGGGGTGCGACACAACTGTCGCGACTCCAACTACCTACCCGTCGGCTAACTGACTATCAACAATTAACATTACTAAACCATACATATTTTCCGATAACAGAATCTTCTTTGTCCTAATAAGTGTAGTTGGCATAAAATGCCTATTGTTATTTTTGATAATATTTGTTATCTGCCAAAGTATTAATTATTTGTATTAAGTGGGTTGTCACTCTTAGGTAGTTAATGTGTCGGTTGGTTGACGGTTGTGTTCCTCTCGACAATCGTCGGGTCCTTTAAATATGTTGTGTACCGCCAAGGAAGGGAGTATGGTATAGTCGGATCTATTGTAATCCTTGGCCGACCATCATTGGTCTTGTCGTCTGTAATAATTTCATGTGTGAATAAAGATATATTTTACTGCTCTATCTGGTATGCGTTGTCATGTATATTATTATTTCCAGTATTTGATTTATCAGATATAACAGTAAGCAATAAGTCTTCTTCCCTAGAAGAAAGATTCTTGCACACCAAGGCTGAAAAGGCAGTGTTGAGGATGTTGGAGAACAACTCCTTTGGCCCAAAGGGAGGTTGTTGAGGTCATTTGGTTTGATCTTGCATGCTAAAATTACATGGTCGTGTTACTAGGTTATTTTTGTATACATTGTCAAAATGATTTGGTCTCTATGTTTGGGGTTTGTTCTGTTTAAGATTACATACTGTTAATTATTATTTGTAGTTGTTAGTTGGCCTTTTTTGCTAGGTGCTTGTGTCTTTTGTCTACTATAGGTATATATTAGTGTGTTATGTTGCTAAGAATGTCTATGGTGAAAGTCTTCAAGGGTGGTTGTCATCACAATCAGGGTTAATGTTATTTGTTTTGTTATCTTCCGTTGTCCGTATTTTTGCATTCACAATAGTAGGACAACCCCTTTAAAATTTTTGTTCAAAAATGAAAATTTTAACTCTAAGGCACACTTCTCGAGGCAAAATTTTTGCTTCTGGTTAAATTGGAGTAATCTTCGGTCTATCCTTGATCCGCATTTCAAATTTTATTGCGTTTCAAGTTTGTTTGCTATGTCTTTCCTTCAAAATTGACTTTTATTTTCTGGACTGCAAGTGGAAAAAATTCTTTCCTTAGCAAGTTTAGAGTTTTCTTTATGTTATAGTGTTGTAGGGGTATTTTCTAGCAATTACAAGTGCACTTTATTTGTAATTTGCTACTTGTAACTTGCTTTTTATTTTCCATTTCCCTTTTTGTCGTTTAAGTTGTTTGTAGGAATTTTTTGGACAAATTGCATGTGAATTTAAAATTACAAGTTTAATGAGAACTTGTAAGTTCTTATAAAAGTTCCTACTTTGTGCTTTTTAGTTGTAATAGGGGTTTTATTTCCCTATTACAAGTTTTTTTAAGTTTTTAAAGTGATTTTATGTCTTTTGTTTACTTGTAATGGGAATTTTATTTCCCTAGTGCAAGTTTTTAAGTTTTTATTCCTTTTAGTTGTAATGGGGGTTTTATTTCCCCATTACAAGTCGATTTGCTCTTTATTTTTGTGCTCTTCTTCCCTAGAAACCCGAAATTGCTCAAGTGAAGGAAAAAGTAATGTAATTTAAAACTTGCAAAGGGGTTTTAGAAACCCGATTGCATCTTTTGGAGGGCACATTTTACTTGGAGTTGGAAAGGAAGAACCCGACCTGCATTTTTGTTCCCACAAATCCGTTTTTTGTAGCATTCCTCCTCAAAATCCACCCCAACTTCATGCTAAATGGTTAAGAATCAATGCTGGTTGCCACGTTTTCTACCCAAAACGGTTTTGGCAAACACGTTTTGCGTTTTTGAAGGTGTTGTTGAAGATGTTTTTGATCCATTTTTTGCTAGTTCTTGCCATGTTTTGGAGCATGGAGTTCGGTTTTGTTTCCACATTGCAAACACGTCTTGCATTTTTCTTGCATTGATGAGTGTTTGAAGTCAAAAAACTTCTCTTTCTAAGCCATTTTTTGTGGAAGGGTTTAAAGATAAAACCGATTTGGTTTGCTGGTTGCAATCATAACGTGGTGGCTTTCTTACCTATTTAAAGAGCATTTTGGTTTCTTTCTAAGTCTATTTGATTTGGTCAAGGGCATTCTTCAAGCAAGGTATGCGATTTTCAGTTTTGTTTTTGTTTTTTGCTTTTGCTTTGTATATATCTCGTTCTTGCTTGAATTTGGGTTTGTGAGAGTTCTTCCCATTTTGCCCAAATCTTGAATGCACTTTGGAGATTGTAATGTTTTTCCACTTTGTATTATTTTCATCTACTTGCATTCGGGTTTTTAAAATCCGATTGCAAGTAAGTTGAAGAAGTTGGTCTTCCTCTTTGGTAGAAAAGACTTCACTCTTTTGCAAAATTTGCAAAATAAAAAAGTTGTTTTAAAAGCCTACCCATTCAAAATCGGGTTTTATAAACCTGATTACAAGTTAAGTTCTTCCCATTTCACATGTGGTCAAAATGAGATTATTCTTCCAAATTTCATTCATAGTCATTCATGGTTACTATCCTTGGTCATAAACTTCATTTTCCCTCATGTCAAAACTCCATTTTTACCATTTATTGCGCATTCACTCATTTTTTCACATTTGAAGTCTACGTGCAGTCGGTATTTAAAAACCCGATTGCAGTTATGTCTTTTCACACGTTTTTCCCTTTTTCATACTTGCAATATGTCTCCCAAGATCCTAAATTGGTCAAAAGCTCAGTCTTTAAAACCTCTTGTCTATCCATCCTTCCATCTTCAAAAGCTTTAGGGTTAGAGTTGAGTTTTTCCCCTTTCAAGTAGATCATATGGCTCTTTCAACGGATCATGATGTTGCATTAACACTTCTGGATTTTCATCGCAGTGTTACAAGTTCATGTTTAATGACTGATTTGCCAACATCGTCTTCCCAAAAGAAGATGAAGTACAAATATGACAAGTATTAGAATGAGATCTCTCCTTCACAAGTCTCTTCTTCATTGGATGAGATTAAGGATACAGAGATTGGGCATGTGGATATGTCAGACTTTTTCAAGAGGGTTAAAAATCTCGTGGATCATAGCATGCAGTGCTTGCTGGATAGTCATCTTCATCTTGCTTCTTCCTTCCCAGTGGTGTTGTGCGTATTGCACCACATCCCCATCCTGTTGGCAGGGACCCCCGATTTTTGCAGTCTGCCCGAGAATGAGAGGACTCTAAGGGAAATTTGAGCCTTTCGTATTACCTTGCAAACCTGAGAACAATCTCGAAGTTACACCTCCTTGCAAATAGCAAAGGAATGTCGTTAAGGTCCTCTTGTAGAGTGACGACGCAAATCATTAAGGCGTTAAAGCGCAATGGAGGAAATCGCGTTTTTTTCCTCACATTCACCGACCAAAATTCCGACTTTGCAAAATACTTCTAAACGCGAAAGAGAGCACATTGAAACCCTAATCTCGACCCTGCAAAATGTTTTCGGATGCCTACAAATTGCCAAATAATCCCTCGGATAATGTTGAGCCATGGCAAAGGCGAGATAAAATTCGCGCTTTTGTGATTAAATTGTGAAGTTCGGGCTTCTATGGTTCGAATTTTAAAGGACCGAAAAACCTAAGTCAACCGAAATTGCACATATTGATCAATTTGCCCAAAGTTGGAGACAAAGGGCGATATCACTGAAAACGAAAAATCGCACAAATTGGTCTTTTAGCCCAAATTTCAAATAAAGGGCGTATTAAGGCATCCCAAAATCGTGCAATTCGGCCAACTTGCCCGAAGTTTGAATACTAAAGGAGAGTGCCAAAATCGTGCAGAAAGGTCTAAAAGGCTGAAAAGGAGCTTAAGTCAAGTAAAAATTGCACCAATAGGCCCCCAAAACCCAAATTTCATAAATATTTCAAGGAGCCGAAAAAGGGGTCACTTGAAACTTAAAAAATGTCGAAATCGCACGTCTAAGTTCACAAGCCCAAATTTTTTAAAACAAAGGGGCGAGATAATGAAATCAAATCACACATTTGGGATAGAAGGTCCGAACTTCTAGGAAAGAGGGAAATAGAAACTCGACACTTTTAGTGTTTTTGTGAAAAATAAAACAAATCGTGCTTTTGGGTGGAAAGGGCCGAGTTTCATGATAGGAGAGTTAGGCGTTCAAAGTCAAAAAGAAAAATGTAAGCCTTTCATTCTTCTCCAAGGGCCCGAATTGGACGTATAAAGTAAGTCTCGCAATTGACCTAAAAGAGCCATACAAAGGTGGGGGGTATTTAAAACTTAAACTCACATTCTCCTTTGAAAACCCGAATTTCCCCCTTAAAGTAAAAAGATGAAATTAAAATTGGGGGGGGGGGGTTGATTTATTATCGTTTCGCTTAAAAGACCCAATTTTGGCACTCAGATAGGTGTTTAAAATTCTTGCATTTTTGGCTTAATAGGCCGAAATTTTGAAAGGTGTTTGTATTTTCACCTTAAGGGCTGAGTTCGCTTCAAGAAGGGACATTTAAAAGTTAAAATTAATATTTGTTAAATTAATTTATTTAATTTTTATAAATGATTAATTTAAGTGGAAATCGATTGTTTGCAGAACGACGTCGAAAAGACCTGATTGCAATCAAAGCCTAAACAACGAAAATGCAAGAGCGCAGGATCAAAACGACAGTCCTAAGCATTGGCAATGAAGAACACACCACAGAGCAACAATGAAGCATGAAGAAGCGCACCACCACCTGAACCATAGAGTTGAAGTTCACCCTCAAGACCGAAGACAAAGAACACTCAAAATGTGAAAAATGTACAAACTCAAATTTACACAGCTAGAATTAATTCTAGAAAGTCAGTTTGTAAAACTGAATTGTTTAATGTAAAGGACTATCTGTGGGCTCTGTCTAATGTATTCAAAACAAAGGGACATAGGTCAGTTATTTCCAACTACCGGATAGACCTGAATTGATAATAAATAGTTGTAGGTAGTTGAGAAAGTGGTTGGGAGGATAACTGAGGATTAAATGGGCATGGGTTAAAGTTGCCAAGTTCTAGAAGGCAGATCGCGACTGTTGGATGCAGTCAATCTTGGCCACTGGTTTAATTTATAAAATCTATAAAAGGCAGGATGCCTTCTCTTGTAAGGGTTTAGATTCTACTTAGATTGTTATAAGGTTAGAACTTAGTAGTTAGGAATAGAGTAGAACTGCTGCAAAAATTGTTGTAATGACAGCCAAAATCAATATATAAACATTGAAGTATGGTGTTTGTTATCTTGGTTTTCTTTTGTTTGCATGGTTTCCTTCAATAGGTTTAGATAGATCCTTACTAGTGTGCAAGTATTTGATGGATTCGAGTTCATACCATTGGGGATGTGCTGATTGTGTATCCCTGTGTATGGTTAGTCCGAGCCTTTAAAATCATTCTTAGTTCGATTGTAGGTGTCCTTCTGAGCTGTGCCAGAATTGGGTGCTTAGGCATGCACCTGCAATTTGAAAATATTCTAAGTCTCCCTTGAAGACTGCACTGTTCTTACGAGGTTGTGAGTTATTCTGGCAAAGCATGGATTGGTTATGTTGAATCCATCTACTCACACACCAGTCTTGTTAATTTTCTATGTTTCTTAACCCTTCTCTTTTGCTTTTATTTTCTGTAGTCTTAGAATCGCAACATCGTCAGATGCAGACCAGCTTGTTGTAAACGTAAGGCCCCTTGTGTTACCAACAAAACACATCAAATCCCTGAGTTATCTTGCAGTCATGACCTGACATTTGGAACCTTGAGGTTGTCCCCTTTGATCAACTAAAACAACATTAGGGATTCCTTATACAAGAGAGGATATGATACTCAGCGAGAACATTCTATTCTGTGTTGGCGGATAGAGTTGTAGCAATATGATTTTAGCCACGTCAACAAGTGGCTGCCTTAGAACCGGAATTTGTTCTTGCTTGTGCTGCTGACTTTGATCAAGACACCAGAACTATTAGGGATGATGATGGTGAGGTAGTTATCCGTCTTGATGCTGAAACTATTGAAAAGATTTTCAAAATACCCATAGCTCCTGTTCATGTAGAAATTTCAAAGGAAAGTGCAACAAAATACTACATGAAGAGGGAGAAGGAATGTAAGTGTCATATCAATAAGTGGATTCAAGAACCTAGAACTTGTCTTACCCGGTGGGCTAAGTTGTTTTGCTGTGATTTCAAAGAGGAAATTGGTGATACAATTACCCTTTTGAGTAGAATCATGGGTTTAGAGCATTCAAATGTCTTTGAACCATGGATGTATCCGTTCTTTGTACTCATTAGACAATCCCAACACATTTTTAGGGGTGAAATCGTTAGCGACACTTTGTGTGAGCAGCTTGCCAGAGTTCCCACCACTTTGACGTTTTACATGAACTCATATGTGGTGTATATTGCAGCATCACTCAGACACTGTCTTGGTCTTTCTACCAAGGGTGATCACTCGCTTGTGCCTTTGTGGATTACTATGATCAGCTACCTTTGAGACCTAGCAGGTTGCATTATAGGAGAGTCCAGGATACTTTCTATGGTCACTACATGTGTCTATTTGACAGAACATTGAAGAACAAAAGAGTGTCAAATGTTGCATGGGAGAAAGTAAATGAGTATGGGTGTCTTTTCCTTGAATTGCCAACATTTACTTATTTGAGAGTTGGATGCTACAATGGGCAGGCATACATGCTTCGAAGATATCCAACCGACAAAATCATTCTTATGGAATTAGGAAGACAACTCATGGCAGTTCATGCACAACAATCAGTTCGACATAAGGCTAGGATGGGGATATCTTCTAATAACCCATCGCAGATTGGTCGATATTCTCTCATGACATCCAGGAAGGCCAGAGCAATGGAGACTGAGATGCAAGAGATCAAACTCAAAAGGTTCAAACCGAGGGCAGATTTTGATTATAGGGGCATGAAGGAAAGGATTAAAAGATCCTTCATCTATGTGCATCGCATAGAGGACATCTGGATTGATCTTTGCACATAAGAGGAGATCCGTAGGATGGACTATTGCAGGCTCACACTTGAGAACATTGTTGAATTGAACCTTGCTAGTATTCCTGAAGGAATGGTTGATGATTGGAATGTACTTGATTCCGAGTATGTTGAAAAAAGAGTTGGTGAAGCCCCACTTCCATTGATTCAATGGTCACAAAAGGAATGCACTTCCATTCTTGATAGATTTCAACCTGTCTTAGCTAACACCAATGCTTGGCTCAAAAGCAATGGTGTTAGGCTCATCAAAATCAAGATTGGAAAAGAAGATGATTCTACAGGGCCTATCGGATGCAAGTCTGAAATTAGAGTTGATAACAAGGAAGGTGCTTCTTCTACTACAAGGATCAAGTTGAGAGTTAGCAGAGCAATGGTGATTCCGACCGAAGAAGTGACAATGAAAGGGAAAGAGAAACCACAGCTTCATATTCATGTCATTGATACTGAAGATCCAAAAGAAGAGCAGCAAGAAGATGATGCTCCTAGGTCCACAACTTCGGAGTCACCTCACGAAGTTCCTCCTCAAATCCCTTTGGATTGGCCTATGTCTCCTTTTGACACAGATGTGGATTCTTTTTCCACCATTCATATTGATCCTGTTCCGTTAAGCATGAATGCAAAGTGTCATTCCAATTTCAGCAACAAAACCATCCCTTGATCACACACAGGAGGATTTGTTGAATATCTTTGAGGATAACCTTATCCATGTCTCTTTGCCTGGCTTGTCATCATCGGAGATTGATACTTCTACTTCTAATTTTGACAAATTCATGTTGCAGGCATCACATCCTCTAGTGACTGAATGGGCCATGGTTGCTGTTCAGATAGAAACCTCTCCCAGGGTGACCACTATAGTTCAAGCAGAAACTGCTTCTTCCACACCTCCAGCTGCTTCTAAGGCAAATTCAATAGCCTTACCTCCATGGCTACTCTTTCACTCCTAAGAGAAAGAAGCAAGAGATTTCTCCTGACATCTTAGATTTTCAGCAGCTCAAACAAACTAAACCCAAGGTTGCTAAAAAAGCCAAAACAGTTTCGAGAGTGATAGTTGACAGTAACAGGATGAAAGTTGCAGAGATCGTTGAACCAATGGTAGATAAGCCACATGAAGAGATGCAAGCTTCTGACTACAAAATCACCAGGGTGAAGGTTGGTAAACAAACACATGCAATTGTCATGCATAATGCTCAACATTCAGTGACTTCATTTGTGTAATGATATGATGAACTCCTAACGAAGAAAGACAAGCTAGAGGAAGAGAATTTGCAGCTCATCTCAGTTATTCAAAAGATCACCAAGTCTTCTGAAGAGGGGACCAATCCTTCCACTTCTTTCAATAACAAAGAATCAGTTCAAGAAATTGAAAGAGCTGCTTAGAAAGTGCAAGAACTAGACTCTTGGGTAGATCAAATTATTGATCTCTGTGTTCGAGTCTTGGAGGAGGTTTTCTAGGTGATGGTCAAGATGGAAATGATCAAAGAAAATTTGAATCAGACTTTTGCAATGTTCAAACAGAATCTGGAGAAGGTTGAAAGTAGCTTGAAAGTTTGGCACAAGATGCCACAGGAAAAGCTGAATGTTCTACATGAGAATGGCATCCTTCCTACTATAAACATGTATTTAGAATCTGGAGAACTCCTAGAAAATAAATCCCTTGTCCTGAAATCACTTATTGAAGAAATTGATGATACTCTGGGATTGTGCATGGAAGTGTTGCAAGATATTATTTCTCACTGTGAGAGAGTTCCTTGTAAATTTGTAAATCAGAATGTGAAGTTGTTGCCAAAAGAAGATGTTCTTTCAGATTTGAGAAGGAAGATTCAACAGGAATGGCAGGACGAAGAATTTTCAGTTGCATCAATCCAAGCCTTGGTCAAGTACCAAATCTTTCTGCAGGAAATTCAGGCTACTCTTGAGAAGTATAATCCTACGATTTTCTTATGCCAATATATTAATATGTCATCATATTCCTATGAAGAGATGTGATCCTTCTTAAAGGAGATGACCACTTGAATAGTTTTGACTTCTCTTTAAATTTTGCTATAACTGCTTCACAAATCTTCATAAAACTCTTCGTTATAAATCTGCCATAAATGCTTCACAAATGTGCATATCACCTATATATCTACATACCCTTATGTCTCTTCATGAAAAGAGACATCTCTTTAAATAGGGGTGGCCTTTTGAAAAGACATCACCTTGTTGAGAACACTGTTATATTGAGAGGAGGGCGGGGGAGGGGGGTAGAATCAGTACAACATAAAACTTTAACTTTTTAACTTAATAACAAAAGCACATAACTTAATCCCAAATCATATTCATTTCATATAAACATTCACATTAAATCTAACTACCATGTAACACATAGGATATACATGGAAACCCTTACCGGAGAGAACGATGGCAAAATAGCTTCCTTATATATAAAAAACTTCTTTTACAAATTTGTAGGTATCAACTCACTAGAGGCACCAACTCCTCATTTTGTTTGTGAGATACTTTCTCCACAAACTCTTCTTACTATGGTGACAGTAAATCTGCCACAAAGATGATCACAATCTCCATATAATTTCTTCAATATGCTGCATAAATCTGCTATGATCTTTCACAAATCTTTATGTATTCTTGTTATCAAATCTTGTTCACAAATCTGCCATCTTTATGAATCTGCCTGTTGTTTTTATCAAGATTTCACCTTACAACTTTGTACAGTCACCTTTTCAGATCTGTATGTTCTTCCCTTCTCAAATCTTCCCTTCATCAACTGATATGTTTCTTCCCTAAATAATTCACACCAATCTGCCTTGAATATTTATTCTTCACAACTCAGTCAAGATCATATGTATACTTTCCTCATACAAGATTGCTGAAGTATACAAGATGTTATTTCACATGGCTTACACCCACACTTCTCAAGGGTCTTCTTTTACACACTTCTCTTAAAGATCTTCTTTTCCACACTTCACTCACACACCACATTTCATTCTCTATTCATATGTTTCACGAAAAGACATGTTTCTTCATATATAGTCACAACTTTTATATTAACCTTTTCATAAACATTAATTAAATCGAATGCATCTCTTTTCTTATAGAAATCGCACCTTCTGATGTATTAATGATAAATGATGTGTTGACTTTAACTTTTGACTCTCACCTTTTCTTTATCGCAGTTTCTTTGATTTAGTGTTGTTTAACATAGTCAAATCGCATCTTCTTAATGAATCACACATCCTTAACAAATTATACTTCTTTTAACAAGTCGTGCTTTATCATATTTTCAATCATATTAACTGAATCTTAATACATTGGTCAGCATATTAATTGTCTTTAATACAGATCACATTGCTTGAGCATAGGTGATATTAATTGCTGTGATAGTTTAGTGACTTTAGTCGCTACAATACATTTTCTGCCCTCTTTCCTTTCTTTCAAATATTCCCAATTGGCTGTCCAACTGCTTGAAGTAATACACCAGTTAGATCCATTAAATCGCTGTCCATAATTTTAAATTGCTGTTCAAAAACTCCTTGCAATTGCTTTATCACTGCATATGTAAATCAAATCACTCTAATATAATCGCTTGTCCTCCTTTCCTTCTAGACTTCATTGCTACCAATTTCTAATAAACTTCCTTTTAACTTAATCGTAGGTATGAGTTCATCATTGACTTTTAGTTTTAAATTTAATGGTCTTCTCTAATATATTCATTGTTATTTATTTATTAATAAAGTTGTGCTTTCAATTTCTTAAAGCTTAACGCTGCCATAATATAATCTTCATACCCATCCCCAGGAAACTTAGTTATAGGAATGTGGGTCCCATACCCATCTCATTACCCACAATTTTTAGTGACAATATTTATATATAATTTAGCTGTCTATTTATTCATTTATTCACATATCCTAATTTGATTGGCATCCTGTTGTGACCATTTCACACATCGCCCCATTAAAATGGGGACCCCCTCTTTTTCGCTTCTGTCTTGCCTGTTCTTCTCTCTGCTCTTAGGGTTTTGATTAAGTGAGTGAGTCGTCTGGACTAGGGTTAAGCGTTAGGGGTTTCTATTGGGTATTTTGAAGCCGAGTCCAGTCAAATTTTGAAGGTGATTGAGCATCCTCCCGAGGGTTGCAAATTTTGAAATAGGATGAGCCTG
This sequence comes from Cryptomeria japonica, assembly GCF_030272615.1. Classification (NCBI taxonomy): domain Eukaryota; kingdom Viridiplantae; phylum Streptophyta; class Pinopsida; order Cupressales; family Cupressaceae; genus Cryptomeria; species Cryptomeria japonica. The sequence goes on from NC_081413.1 coordinate 519,987,802, forward strand.
TCAGGAAGGTCAAGTATGTCTCAGGATAGGTCCAGTCAGGGGTTTTTAGGGCACATTCAAATTTTGTCTAAGTATTAGCATTTTAATGATGGAATTGTGCAATAATTTTTGTCTGGGTAAATTTTGGCCAAAATTTTGATAGCTTGATAATTGATTCTTGGCCTTAGAAATGACCTAATTATGCCTTGTGAAGTGATTGAAAACCTAAATTTTGGATATTTTGGCTTATTGAGGTAAAATCGCTCCTGTCCCTCTACCAGGGACCAAGGCGAAATTGATATTTTATGCATCTTGGTTATTGACTTGTCTTAATTGTTTTGTGCAGGGTCGCCAGGGGACATGATCGAACGTGAATTGAAGGTTTTGAAGATTTTGAAAACTCAAAAATGACAAGTCTTTAAGGTTTAAGGCAAAATCGCTCCTGTCCTTCACTGAAGGACCAAGGCGAAATGGCTTGTTTTGATCATTTTTGGTCTTGGTTGATCGAACTGGAACATCAAGGACGCAAGGAAAGATGAAGTGAGAGTAATTGAGTATCCAGACTTAGTCGTTAGCAGTAAAAGGTTGAAGATTTGGCCTAGAAAGACAAGTTTGCTCCTGTCCCTCTCCAAGGGACCAGAGCGATTTTCTTCAAGCACACCTTCTTGGACATTTTTTTGGACTTAGGCTCTCATTCACGGATTGCAAAAGGATTGTATCTTCCCTAGCAAAGGGAATTTGAGATGAAAATTGTGAAGATTTGGCCTTGACGACAAAAGGCGCTCCTGTCCCTCACTGAAGGATCGGAGCCTAAAATCTAAATTTGCATTATCCTTGCAAGATTTAAGTGATTTCGCGATTTGAGGAGGTCAAGAAAAGTATGTTTTGCGCGTTGAATATAACTTGAATGAGTCACAAAGGAGAAAATCAACCTAAGTTATAAAAGGCGCTCCTGTCCCTCTCCAAGGGACCAGGGCGATTTTTTAAAGGAAGCTCCTGTCCCTCAACCAAGGACCAGAGCGATTTTCTCAAGAGACAAGTTTTGGGCAAAGGAAAAGCAAGTTTCAAGTTTGAGATGAAGGAAGGAAGGCGTAATTAATCCGTTGAAGATAATTTTGAATGTTGGCAAAGCACAAGTGAGCCCATAATGGCCAAGGCGCTCCTATCCCTCACCCAGGGACCAGGGCGAAAAACACATCATCAAGCCTTTCCCTTCAAATTTGGATGAATCCAGGCCAAGGCACAAGATGGCGATGATATTTGAAATGCTTCAAGGAAGAACAAAGTTGCAAAGACCACAAAACTGGATGAAAGATGGCTAGGGCGCTCCTGTCCCTCACCAAGGGACCAGAGCGAAATCTTCAAGTATGCCTAATTTTAGAAAGCCGCTTTTGTTTCCAACACTCAAGATGGGATAAGCAATGACGTTTTTCGCCTTGAAGGTTATTGGAAGTTGATATGATCATGAATTTTTGCAATAATGCAAAAATCGCTCCTGTCCTTCACTGGAGGACCAGGGCGATTTCTATAGAATCAACCATTGTCTTCCAAGACCACGCCAACGCTAGAATATGCAAAGTCAAAATGTCTTTCGAGGGACGATGAACAAGGAATTGACTCCAAGAATTGACTATCTTAAGCACAAATGCAAAATCGCTCTTGTCCTTCACTGGAGGACCAGGGCGAAAATCTTAAGAGGATCAATTTTGCCTTGAGAAAGCAAATAAAACATGCATAGAACGAGCGATAATGATCATTGATTGCCCTGCAACATGAATTGGAGATTGGAAAAGATAAGGACCAAGCACAAAGGGTAAAATCGCTCCTGTCCCTCACCAAGGGACCAGGGCGAAAGTGTTTTAAAGTGCACTCCTTCCAAAGATGGAATAAATCAAACTCAAGATTCCAAGCGAAAATGCCATTTTGGATGTCCAAGATAAGACTTTGAACGTAGAAGCGAGCAATACAAGGCCAAAATGCTAAGGCGCTCCTGTCCCTCTCCCAGGGACCAGAGCGAGGTTTTTAACAAAGTGATATTCTTCCCATGCCTAGGCGCCAATGTCGTCAAAGACACATCAAATGCCAATTTCGCTAAAAACTTAAAATATTTAAAAAATTAAGTTGGCATTTAATAAATGCGCATGGGCATTTAATAATTAATTTAGGCCTTTAAAAAATCGAAATTTTAAAAAGGCATTTAAAATTAATTATTATTAAATTAAAATTCAAAGCGCTTAAGGTGTCTTTTTAATGTTTTTGCCAAAGTCGGCCCCTCCTTTTATTTAAATTTTATTTATTCTTGGGCCTATTTTCCAAGTCGGCCTATGGGTAATTGCAATAGTGAGCGCGTATATATGAGAGGTGTTTTGAGGCATTCTAATCCATCATTTAAATCATCTATCCAAGTGCGATTTGGATAAGCAAGGAGGAGTGCGAAATCTGGTCTAAGAGGGAGTGCGAACTTTGTTGGAGGCTAGAGGTGGAGAGAATTTTCCTCAAGGCATTGAAGTCAAAGGTGGTGAAGTTGATAAAGGAGGCGAATTTGCTAGAGGACTTCGATCTTCACTTTTACCTAGCGAATTTCTTAAATTTTGCATCATTTTTTTAGAGTTAGTTCTCAAGAAGAGGTATGGCGAGATCTCCCTTGTTCGAATTTTGAAATTTTGAATTTCAAATTGCATAGTTATATTTAGGAAATTATAATTCAAAGATTTATCATGAAGTTTCGTAAATTTAAAATTTAAATCCAGTCTATATTTCTACGTTGCAAAGTATATTGCTCATTATGAAATGTTGTGTAGGTATCAAGATGAGGACTCCGAAGACAGGAGCATCCACTAGTCGTCCAGCCCTCATGAAGGAAGATCAAAAGAATGAAGAATTGGAGACCAAGATCGTGTCAAAGTGGAGCAACATTGGAGATACCAACTTGGGAAACTTCAGTGTGAAGAAGTTTCGAGAGGTCCCTTACATTGGAAAGCCATCACTTGTCGCAAGGAGGATAATTGAAAGTGGCATTATCAAGGCGGCCGGCTTCCCTCCAGCAGTCCAGTGTCATGAGCTGATGATCGAGTGTGCCCGCCATTATGACCCACAATCCAGATCAATCGTGTCCAAGGATGGAAATACTTTGGCTTACCTTTCAGAGGAGGCTATCAGTGAAGCTCTCCATTTGCCAGAACATAAAGATATGATTTACAAAAGCTTGGAAGGAGCTAGATCCATGTATGAAGATGATCCAGACACTTGCTTGAGCATCATCAATAAGAATTGGTTACTCAAAAGTTGTCCTCGCCTGAGCAAGATTCCGAACACACCACATAGGATCGACTTCTAGGAGGAGTACAGAGATTTGATAACCTTACTCAATCGAGTTACAGGGGCTCCTCGAGCCTTCTATTTTGAGAAATGGATGTTCTACTTCATCCAAGTGATAGTTCAAGGGAAAGGAACAATTCATTGGGCTAGAATTATTAGCCATTGCTTGGACGTGCAGTTGAGAAGACTGAAGGCTACCAAGTCCTTCCACATGAATTCATACATCATATATGCCTTGATCAGGAGTTTTGAATATGCAGGACTACCTCACAGAGGGGCGATCGGAAGAGGGCCCGAGGAAGTCAGAGTTTGTGAATCTTATGTTCATTTGCATCATCCACCTGGAAGTAACTACAAGTTAGTTAATGATACCTTCACGATGAACATCACCAGGACATTGCAAGGTGGGATTCACAACCGAATATCTCAAGATGCACAAGAGCTTGTAAAGAGGTATGGTGCTTGGTTTATCCAATTCCAGAAGTTTACATATATTAGAGTTCATGGGTGTCCTTCACCACCATATATGTTGCCAAGATATCCGACAGACAGAATAGTGTTACTTGAGGTGACTAGGCAGTTGGCGGCTTATGCAAAGGCATTCAGACACAGGCATGGAAATGGAATTCCTGTGCCTATCATACTAGGGAATTCAGTTGAGGTATGTCCTAATGCTCTAGCCATGGATGATGCAGAGAAAGAGTTGGCCTTATATTCATTATCATTCTTTGCCTTGAGAGAGAACTTTGATCCTTATGGATATCAAGAAGAAACAGTTGGTAGAAAGTACAAGCACGAATTTCAGATAGAGGACTTTTTGATGAATCTCTCAAGTGATTTAGAGGTAAAAAGAAAGATGCATTCCAGATTATCTTTAGATCTCATCAGGAAATGCAAAGTTTACAGAGTGGTCGATCAAGCCCAGGACAGTGGCAGACATCTCCAATCATCTTATGACCGAGAGGACAAAACAGTGAAAATAGATTGAAATGAACCTGAGATTACAGACTTGAGAACTTTGATGGCTCCGATTTTGTCTTGTACTCGCAGATGGGTGGATATACAACATCAAAAGTTGAGAGAACAGAACACATCGATGACTTTTACTTTCGAAGAAAAGCCAGGGGAAGGAGGAGCAAGCACAAGTGAGGGCAATCCTCATCCTAGGAGCACAAATGAAGACAATCCTCACCCTAGATGCGCAAGCGAAGGCAATCCTCATCCTAGAAGCGCGAAGAGGAAGGAAAGACCTGAGAAAAGGGAACCCTCCAAGAAGAAGCAAGAGGCCCGTCGAGGTCACTCATCTAGCACATCTTCCCAACATGAAAAAAGGACAAGTCAAGGACAAGAGAGGAGGGTACTTGAAGTTGAGGAATCTATGGAATCAATGGTTCAGAATGATAAACATGAAGAAAGGCAAGCACCTCAACGTTCATCAAGTCAATCTCCCCAGGTCAATGAGCTACATGAAGACAGGAATGATGATGAAGTGACATCTCCTCTTCGAGATGAGGGATCAGTGCCTAAAGAAATACAAGTTAGAGAGACAAGGTCTGCCATTCCAGACTGGTTAAAGGAGAGGCTAACGAGAGTGATTGTGATCGAAGATGAAGATAATGTAATTGATTTAGAAAGCCTTGTTGGAAATTCTCAAGAAGTGACAGAAAGAAGGAAGGCTACCAAGATGTCCAAGATGATCAGAGATGAGACAGGGTCCAGGAAGTTGCAGATAGCTACACCGGCAGTGGACAAGTATGAAGGTGAAATTCTTGCAGAAGAGTATGATGTAGAAACATTTGAGCTTGGTCCACTCACAGCCGAGCAGACACTAGATGAGGTCACTGATTCATTCGAGGCACTTAAAGACAAGCTTAAAGAAGAAATGGAAAAGAATAGAAAGCTTGAGCGAGAGGTCGGTGCTTGGAGAGGCTACTTTAGCCATCTCAATCAGCCTTTGGGACGTCAGGATCCAGCAGTATCTCCTGTACAAGCACTTCCCCTTGAGTCAGTTGGTGAGGTAGAAAGAGTTAAGAGCTTGGTTCAGCTTATGAGCTCTTGGATTGACAAATCTCATACCGTTGCCATTGAGTTTGCAACAAGAATGATGCAGACCACCCATCGAGCTATCCAGGTCCTTGAGATCATTCATAACCTAATGATAACAGTAGCCGCCTTTGCCCACACTAGAGATGTTATCATTCCTGTTCTGCAAGTAATCAGGCAAACACCAAGGAAGATCTTGGCACAAGAAAAGATAATGGATGGAGGAGCTTATAATTTGCTCCAGTGTCAACTCTACTTCAGATGAAGGAAGTTCTTTTCGAAGACATTAGTACGAAATGCAATCAAGTTGAGGAGGTCATTCATCCGATTCAGGACAAGGTGTTTGAGGTGTTGTGTTCTATTCTTGGAAGGAGGATTGAAGATGAGACAGATGTGAATCTTCAAGAGCTGGAGGAAAAGGTCAAGGTCATCTTTTGCAAAGATGAGAATGTTATCACCGATGAGCAAAGAGATCAAATGTTCGCCACTATGCTCCTGATTGAGAAAATCAAAGAACTCGAGCCTGGATGGGATGCGGCTCTTCTCAAGTCTTTTGATCAGGTCATCCACTTGGAGGAACGAATGAGGAATCTTCCAGAGATTCCTATTGCTGAGATTGAAGGACTTGTGTCCAGATTCATTGCATATGCTAAGAAGGAGCATTGGAAAGGGAACAAGGTTCTAGAAGAGAGGTTGTTATAGATGATGTGGCACCTTAATTATCATTGGTCTATGTTTCCTAGATTTTTGTGCCAATTAAATATTTGGCTATGCATTTAATATTGTTCAATAAAAGAGGAACTTTTGTAATAAAACCCTAATTAGGGTTTAGGTGTCAAAATCTCAGCCGCTCATCTTCTTTTGATCTGGGCCGTTCATTGTAATTGGGGATGCTATATATACCCTCATTCATTTTCATTTTGTAATAGTTAGAAATTAGAAAGGAGATATTAGAACTAGAATTAGAGCTTTTGGAGAGAAGAAAGTTATTTTGTAGCAAGATTGAGCATTGAAGAAAGAATTTCAAGCAATTGTTGTCTATGTTGACTTTGAGATCAATAAAATATTGAAGTTATGGTGTTTTATTGCAATTCTCGTGGTTATCTTCATGGTTGTTTACTTTCTTGAATCATTCTCAGTCAAAGTAGTGTTTAAATTTGAAGGACTAAGTGTTGAGCTTGATCTTTGGTGAGATTCACATTCCAAACCACTAGCTTCTTACTGATTGTAAGGACGCCTTGTGTGGTCAACTGGAGATATTTGGATTGCTTAAACCTTCAGTCATTATTGAACTATTGACATGTACCTTCATGGTAGTGTCTATGATTCTTGATGATTTGAAAATCAATAATCACCTTAGAAGATCGCATCAATCTCATTAGAGTTGTAATTCCTTGGCAATACTGAAATTGGTCGAATCCTACCAAAGCTAGCCTACGTTGAGTCATTCTTAGGATTAGATTAGGATTCATCTCTTGCAAACCCTACCTTTTGATCTTTTTAAGAACTTGTTAGTTTTAGGAAAATCTGTTCCTGAACGGAAACGTAAGGCCCCTTGATGAAATAGCATTCACAACGACCACTGGTGCTTATCCACACGTAGAGACCCTACATTACAGAACCTTGGAGTCATCCTGATTGATCCTTTCTCGCGACATCTTCAGCAATCAGAGGCTTTATTCAAGAGAGGATAAGGTACCCTTGGGTATTTTATTCTGTGTTAGGCAGTGTACAAAATACACGTCAACACATCCCCAATCCCCTACTCGTTCTTTGTCCCCATGTTTCCAGGTAACTATGGAGAAAAGATCCATTAGTTGGAGATCCGTTGCACTCATAAAAAATGTTGGTAAGGAATCAGGATGAAGCGAATAGAGATGCTAGTGCTGATAGGTATTCTGGGTCTGGTTATTCATGTTTGTTCATAAATAAAGGTTTTTGGAGGTAAAATTGTTTCCTAGCATATCGGAGTCACCAAAGTTAAAGGCCAGCTAAACTTTGCGCTTAAAAAGGTGAACTAAACATCATATAAATGTCTTAGAATCTGCCATACGCATGGAGCAGCAAGCTTATGTTATTTATATCCAAACATTTGGATGGGACCTGGTAGCTTGGTTTGCTACACTATTTGACAAAAATAACTAGTTTGCCACAGGAATGTGTCGCATGGACCTGAGTGATGTCCTGGATGTAGTGGACATCCTGATGACTTGGGGACTTGGATGGGATGTCCCCTCCTCATGCCTTCCTGTTTTGAAATCTTTTTTCGTCTTTTTGAGGATATTCAATGAACATCCTGTTATTCCCTGGCTCTCCTTGCGACTGTAGGCTCTTCTCCACATCAAAGACCTAAAAATAATAGAAAAAAGATACCCCTGAATGCCAAACTCAATATGTGCATTATCTTCCCTGGTCAATGCCACTTATTAGTCTCCACTAAATTTTGGTGGTCCACTAGTGTTTTGGGCCCTTAGTCATCCCCACTTAGTAAATTGCAACAAGCAACCTTCCTATGTTGTCGCAAGTGACAACAACCAGGTTGAAATGCCACAATGAGATCAATGTACAAAAGAACATGCCATAATTGCTGCTGTCCACACCAACTTCTTAAATACCGTCATTCACAGACATGACATTCAAAACCTAGTTTTGATTAAAAGTTAAATCCATTGATTCTGAAGAAAGGTGTATCATCTTTGTCAGCACTATTTTACCACTGCAAAATGAGAGTATCAAGATGTTGGAACATGCAGTCTACAGCAATATGGATGCACAGTTTTACCCTCAGCCAACTGCCAAGTAGTGAGAGGAATCACAGGAAGGTGGAAATGGCTCCATTCTTCCCGACAAATTGGAGCCTTGTTAGGCTTCTTTTAACTGGTCCACAATAGGTAGCATGAACTGTGAGGACAAAGGAGGATGATTATCTGCTCAAGGAGAACATCTTGCTGTTGGACCATCCAATTTAATCAAGAATAGCTATGAAGGCATAGGAACAAATATTGAAATTCTGGAATTTGTTCTCCAAATTTTTTTTCTCTATAACATATATGCTTCCCCTTTGTATGTTTCTTTGTATAGGTTAGTTTTTGCTATCAATACCATTATTTTGATTGTATCATTTTAAGCTCTAGCTGTTATAGTAATGTTATAGATTAGTTTTTGCTGTGCTTCTGGCAAATTCGTGTATTCTCAATGATAACATACCTTCAACTTCCCCCTGCCCCAACCCAAAAAAAGAAGCCAAAATCCAACTTTTCTCTGAGTTTGTCGGATGGTCGTATAGGGGAACATGGTGATGTGTTTCTCAGATGGAATTCCCAAATCTTGAGGGTTGTAGGACTTGGAGGATGGAAAGTTTACATATACTTGTAATTTTTTAATTGTATAATCAAACAACCGAACATAATTAAACATGCTAAATAGGTGAAATTCAAATAACCACAACATCTATAACATTGAATATTGAACATTCAGCATTGACCATTGAAAATTGAAATCCAAAATTGATTGAAACACTGAATACAAATAGGAAATTGTACATATGATTCTATGAATGTGTGATTATCATAAGATTAGTGATCATGAAAATAGTTGTTTAAAAATGCCCCATTTTTCTTTCTTTAAATTTTTTAATTTTCAAAATATGTTATTTTTTTTTAAACAATAATTGACATGGGGGATATATGTCCCTGATATGTCCCTAACAGATCCTGTGAAGTTTCAAGGATGTTATATGCCTTCAAGTACACCAAAGCAGAAAATACCCTAAGGATGCAAAAAAAATACTGAAACATCCTTGGGATGTGAGAAAAAAATTCAGGAAAAAGAGGACATGAAGGGTATGCCCCCGTGACATCTCCAAATTGCCCAAGACATTCAAGGTGGCTCCTCAGGGCACGGGTCTCCTCCCATTTAACACTACCAAAATCTCTTGTTTTTTTTTTTTTGACCACAAAGACTGCCAAATTTCCCTTAAACATGCATGATGCCTTTGTTCTCTTGGGATTGCTTCAAGAATATTTCTTTAAGGAATCTTCTCTTTGAAATACCATACCAACCTTTGCAACCCAATTCTCTTTTAGTAATTTTAATTTGAGTTTATATAATATTGCACTTTATCATATTTCTTGTTTTAAATGGTGACTTTTATAAAAAAGTAAATTTCATCTATTAGCAACATGGAATTCTTCCACAAAATTCTTCTTTGAGATTTTCCCCTTTTTTGTGTTGGTGGAGAGGAATTCTTAGTACATCTTAGTTATTTGTGGTGTTTTATAATCAAGATGTGAACACCTTGATCTAGTAATTTCAACGAATAAATTGTGAAGTCCCTTAACATGGTTGGGAACATACTTGCACGTGACTGCCGATTGTCTTGCTCAAGTGTGGCACAAATTGTCCTAGACATGCTCCAATATAGTTTTGCATCCTCCCTTGCACTTTGAATTTTAAAATCTTCCATATATCTTGGAGGGTTGACATTATCATTTGGATATCTGTGCTCTGAGTCACTATCATTGTTTCCTCTTCAACTCTGTTGTAGACATTGTGCTTTGAGTCACTAGCATTGTTTCCTCTTCAACTCTGTTGTAGAGATTGTATATCTCATCCTGAACACCTACATCTCTAAAGTGGTAACTCTCCTTTTCTTGTAGAATTTTCCAAACTTGCTGAGTTGCCCTTCTTTTGGCCTGCATAGGAGGGAAATGTAACCAACCATGGCTGTGCCAAAGAAATCAGCCTCTATTCATAACGAATGGTGATGGAACAACTCATAATAGAATAGAAGTTTGGCAGTTATTTATTATCATCAAATAAGTGCAATGTGAAAATTTTCTTAATGGAAACTAATAAAATCAGGGAGAATAAGAGAGACTTTTTTTTTTGACAAGGGCCCAATCATGAATATATATTGGACCTCATAGCTATGCCAGTTGGACAGCTATCCAGCACCTGTATATACTAATGACAAATACTCACCAGGACCACGAGTAATAAAGAAGAGAAATAATCACCCATATGTCACATGACACATTATTCTGCGAGTATTTACTTAGCTACACAAGAAGCTCTTTATTTATTGAGACCAAATAAAATCTAATACCTACATGTAGACAAATATAAATCCTAAAAAATTCCTGTTTTTTCCTAATTTTTAAAACATCCTTGGCAGAAACGGTTTTTTCCCCAAAAGCTCCCCAATTTAATCAGCCATGAGTTTCAACAATGTTCAATGATATCGAAAGGTTTGAATCGCGAAAAAATTGCAAAAATATAACCCGAGAAATGCATTTTCTATCCACCATCCTGACGTGACACCCTAACCACACGAGATCACTAGATAATTGGGTTTTTCATTGATTTTTAGCATGGAACTAAGTGCTAGCTTCTGGGACATGGTTCACCATAAAAGATTAGCCATATTTCATTAGGTGATTGATTGGGGCAAATCATAGGTAGGTGATCTTGAGTGGACATATATTTCTAATAGATGTTAAGGACATTAAAATAGAGACACATTCTTTGATATGCTTCTATCTGTGATGTTAAGGAAATAAACATGGAATGGTTAAGAGATGTGTTGCTTTTTTCTTAGTATTTCACACTATTGTCATTTGCCTTAGGCTCATAGTAAGTTCTTACATGTATATAAATCCAAAGACACCATTTCATAGGTAGGTGATCTTGAGTGGACACATATTTCTAATAGATGTTAAGGACATTGAAATAGAGACACATTCTTTGATATGCTTCTATCTGTGATGTTAAGGAAATAAACATGGAATGGTTAAGAGATGTGTTACTTTTTTCTTAGTATTCCACACTATTGTCATTTGCCTTAGGCTCATACTAAGTTCTTACATGTATATAAATCCAAAGACACCATTTCATAGGTAGGTGATCTTGAGTGGACATATATTTCTAATAGATGTTAAGGACATTGAAATAGAGACACATTCTTTGATATGCTTCTATCTGTGATGTTAAGGAAATAAACATGGAATGGTTAAGAGATGTGTTGCTTTTTTCTTAGTATTCCACACTATTGTCATTTGCCTTAGGCTCATAGTAAGTTCTTACATGTATATAAATCCAAAGATACAATTTATTGGAAAATGGTAGACAATATCATAAATACTAAGTAAGGCCTCTATCTGATTTTTTAACACATCTGAACCTTATAGAGTACTTGCCAAAAGTAAATATAAAAAAACTAAACTGAAGCTAAAGTCTATTTGGTTGATATCAACCAAAATAAGTTTGTTTTTTTGGAATTTTGTCATCCTGACTATTCAAAAGAATTTTAACATTTCAATTGTCAACAATACCAAGGTGGTTTAAATTATCAAGTTTAGGTTGGGACAAATTTCCTTTTTGGATTCTGATAATGTGTGATAATGTGGAGCTTCAATTTGACCTTGGCTATCAAGTTTTAATGATAAGTGGGTAGGATAGTGATAATTGTGTAATCAAGTGGGAAACAAAAGTATATACATAATAGTATATAGATATAAGTAGAATGCTTCATATCAGAAAGATAAAAATCAGCTTATAGTGTTGAGAAAAATGAACTCTAGCAATATTTTATAAAAAAATGTAGGATTGTTTTGGTTATATTTAAATTTCTTATATATTCTGCAGGCCTAATGCTTTGTTTTTGATATTAAAAGCAGCCAAAACAAGGGGGCTGACCCAGGTACAGACCAAGAGACAATGGCAAGCCAACTGTCAGCAGAGCAGCAACAAAATTACAGCCCCCTCAACTTTCCTCTATCAAAAACAATTATCATTCTACGCATGTTCACTAGATATATAAAAGTCTTAATAAACATTTTAAACATATGCCACGCAGGGCAATAGGTAGATAAGTTCAAACATAAACATAAATTAAAACTATAAGCCTCTACTAGGGCCGAGCAAAAAACCAGAGGTCCGAGACATAGGAGCGAACTAATTCTTTTTTCGATGGCTCCACTTCGGGAGGAGTTGCCTAGCCCATTCCTTGGTGAGGAATTTGAAGAGGGCCCTGTTGTCATCGTCCTCCTTGCCTTTGCCTTTAGTAGTATTCTCCTGCAGAAGACATAAAGTGGTCGCCGAGCAATGCATAACGTTCAAAGCAAACCTGGAGATGTCCTGCAGCTTGTTTTCGATGGCCTCCATTTTGCTGGTGATTTCCTGCAAATTATCAAACAAACCCTCCACTTTCTTACCCAACTCCGCCAAGTTGTTGTCCTCTTCCTCCTTTATGCTGGTCACTTCCTCCACCACCATCATCTTATCAAACCTGAGGGTTAGGGAGGGGGAGTTTGTCTGGGATTTGGGGCTGGCCTCCGGACTCGTGGAATTTTTTGGGCTCTCAGAAGTGTGGGTGAAGCTAATAGAGTGGGGGGTGGAGGTAGAATGAAACGGGGCCACATTCTCAGAGGGGATGGAATTCCTAGTTTCATGGGATGAGGAGGGGTCTCTTAAGGATTTCTCAGGGGGTTTGGAGGCCAATCTCACAGAATGGCGAGGGGTGTTGGCCTCATCGGTAATCTCCACATCATAATCAATCTCCTGAATTCTAACTTTCTTTGGGGTTCTAGCCTCCTCAGGGTGGCGCTTTTTGTTCTTCTTGCTGCAGGAGCCAATTTCAGGCAGCCGGGGAGGGCTTGTATTGGGTTTATCCATGGTAATGGCTAGGGGATGGTTTTCAGCCACATTCTGGAAAGAGATTGTGCGGGGTGGACAAAGGGCTAGGTGGAAATTGTAGAGGCGAAGGATGAGACGTTGGTGCAGAATGGGAAAGTCTTTTCCTTTTTTCTTGGCCTCGGCAATATCTTTAACATTAGAGTCCAGCGAGTGTAGAAGAAAAAAAAAGGAATGGAGATAAGGTCTTTATTTCCAAGATGGTTAAGGAAAGGGAGGTGATAATAGTAAAATATCCCATACTGTCCTTCTAGAGTGAAGTATTTCATCATGATATAGAAGACCTCGTCCCACGGTGGCGGAAGCTCCTCCCGGTTGAAGCCGCTTGCCCTCTTCACAGGGTTCTCCCTTCATGAAAAAACTGGTTCAAGCTGGTAGTATCCGAAATGCGGCTTTGTTTCTTCCATTTCCTCCCCTCCATGGACAGACCTGTCACTTGAGCGATCACTTCTTCATTGATTTTGAAAGAAATACCCCCCATGGTAACCCTTCTATCCTCCCAGGAAGCCACGAACTGCTTTGATAATCTCTCGTCATTTCCTTTCATACTTTCCATAAATTTATCAATCCCACCCTCTGCACAGACAAACCACACCACTGGCTTGGCTTTAAATTCGTCCGTTTTGGCAGGCTCCAGTCTTAGCTTGTCACCCCCCATGGTTGTTTCTTCCAGCTTAGCAGAGTGAACAATAAACAAAATATCAAAGAAACAGAGCCGAACCAGAGCAGAGGCAGAGTCGTGAAAAAAACTTAGCCAACTCTAGGATAAAATCATACAATAAACGGTGTTATTATTGCAAGTTGTGCCTAAATAGATTTCGCTTTCACGAAATCTATTACACTTGTGCGAACCCTCAATCCAACCAATGTGATTTGGCTGATCCCAGTTGTCGCCTTTATCGCTGCCAATAATATCTGTCCGGATGATAATTAGGAAATTACCATTCCCGATATCAGTACTATAATAATAATTATCATCATTATTAAACCCTCTTCGTAGCTGATGACAAGGCCAAAAGTAGCTACGTGGCAATCCCAACCCATGATGGGTGGGTTTCCCCTCCAAATTCAAAATTCAAAATTTGGCTCTCTTCATCTGGTGATGGTTATACAGGTTCATCATTAGACTTGGTTTTTTCGGTCTCCAAGATCTCCTTGGTGATCATTGGCAGCAAATCGGGGTTCCTCCAGCATTGTAAGCCGTTTTGTAGCCTTCCCACCGCAGCCATAGAGTCAGTAGTAGCATTCCCTTCTCTGAAGATGTGGTGGATGGTGAAACCATCAAGGTTAGTCATAAGCATTCTAGCACCTTGAGTTTCCGAGATGGGGGGACGGGGACAGAGAAACGTGATTTCGGGACGGATTTTTCGGGATGGGGGACGACCATATAATTAATAGGGAAAATTTAAAATATAAAGGGAAATTTCAAATATTCTGTAATGTCCCCTACCTGATCTATTTAAATATACTAAAATTGATGGATTTTCTTCAATAAGTTATTAACAAGTGCTTGTCTATTTTCCTCATTAGCTGATTAATTTCATTATTCATAGTTCTTAATATAGATATCAAACCCTGCTACTACTTCAGTTTTAAGGGAGAAGGGTTTACATATGTTACCAAAGCGCTTAGAGACCAACTACAATAGGTTCCCTCAAAGTTTACAGATCCAAGCCCTTACCTATCTTGGGTCTATACCCTCAAGGCTTATTGGTCGTTGATCCCCACCCTATCTTGGGACTTAACCTATTGCTTGGATTTAGACTGCCCCTCTTTGGAACATCTCAATCCCATCTTCTTAAATACGGAAAGTAATAATATGATTTAGACTATAAGTATATATATTTCTTATGTATTATGAATATGTATATGAAATTAAGTATGACTATCATACATAATGCAATCCATATTAGTATTACTATTAGTTTTGCATAAGAACATTATTGGGCTTCATATATTAAGGATACTTATTAAACACATCCCCATGCATACCACCAAGAACAAGGATGTTACTGCCTGTAACTTAATAACAGTTCTGATCTGATCTGATCCATGCTGCTGTTATTAGATGCTTTTGATTCTTTTCCTTTATATCTCTCAATGTGAGGGATAGGTCACACCCCTTCATCATGTATGCCCTTTGGCAAGAGACACACGCTTTCACCATTCCCTTTGATAGAGTGCAACTCTTCATTATTTCTGCCCTTTGAAAGGGACACAACCTCTCATAATCAGATCTGCACTTTTTATTTAAATTAGATCTGCACTTCTCATTTCCAAATTATCCCCCCTCTCATATGAGGTCCTCTTCTCCCTTTTATATCTCATTGTTGAGGGAGTCACAACTTTTCCTTTCATGTCTTTTGACTTTTCATTAACTTAATTAATTTTTAATTAATCATATTTAATTATATTATTTTATATTTTAATTTAATTTTATTATTATCATTTATTATTAAATTTTATTTCAAAGTGAGGACATTACATATTCATATGATAACATTGATAAGTCATTCATCATATACATTATACATAGCAATTGAGTTGAATTGAGAGTTCAAATGAGAGTTGAAATTCATAAATTCATATACATGATGCAGTGTAATAGTTAATACATTAGGAGGCGTCCACTGCTGTCCCCCCGTCCTGTTGACGTGTCTAAAATCGCTGAACTTACGACTTCATCCGGTCAACGCAGAATAAAAATGCTAAGAATCTTATCCTCTCTTGAGATAAGGAAATCCCTAATGTTGTGTTAATTTGTTCAATGGGGATTACCTCAATGTTTTGGTTGTCAGGTCTTGATTGCAGGATAGCTTAGCGGTTTGATGTGTTTTGCTGGAAACACAAAGGGGACTTAAGGTTAGACAAAATTGGTTTCGAATGAGTTCCCTTAAGTTCAACAGTCTTATATCATCTGATTTTGCTTGGATTGATACTATCTCAGCTTGACTGTATGGTTTCATTTTGATAAAAAAAAGGGGAAAAAGGAAGGGAAAAGAGATAGAGAATATCTAATTAATCTATCTAAGATAACATATTCAGGAAAATAGACGGAAACCTCAAAAAAAATAGATTTAACACTATCAGCTAATAAAGCACAATGTTGTAAAATCTAGTGCAATCTTCAAAGGGAGTTGAATTTTCATGCTATTAAACATAAATGCAGAACTTGACATCCATTCATTTGATGTTTAACAACCGAACTAAACACATAAATGGGTTTAGACTAACCATGCATGGGGGAAATAGCAATCAACCAATCCTTAATGGTATGAACACCAAAGTTTCTATCAAATATTATCCCAAAAACACTATCTGAAAGCAAAATGCATAACAAGAATATTAAATGGTGAAGGAGACCATGCACTCACAAAGAAATAAGACAACTTTAATTTCCATTAATTCTGCATGAATTTCGCCAGAGTTTCAGCAACAATCTTAGACTTCTTACAAAAAAAGGGAAAACCAACCCTTTAAATAGAGTTTGAAAACTTAGATGAATGGCCAAGATTTAAAACAAAACAAGTGGCCCAGATTCATCAATACAACATAGTACCCATGCCCATAAATGGGAGGCAAAATATCAACAACCACCAAAGGAGAAATAATAACTACCCAAAAAGGTAATTAATAACTACCAAAAAGCAGCTCAAAAAGTGCACATGCACGGAGCTGAAGATTTACAACTGTTTTGGCAGTTAGAAATGAACTTTATGGCCAAAAAGTGCTTTTTAAGATTTGAAAAGAATTTTACACTTTATGAAAGCACTTTTTCCTTTTCTGCAGTAGACCCTTTTCTAGAAATTCATCCTCGCCTTGCAAATACTCTTTCCAGAGGTCTCGACCTGCTGCACGCTCTGCGCGAACATATTCTTGAAATTTGACGCATAGCTGGAACAACACCATGCTTTGAGGCATAGGAGGATGGCGTATTTTATATTGCATACCCTCCAAGTGGTGATCTACATGCTTTAACCCATCCTTCCAGTCGGACCGATGAGCCTCAAAACATAAAATGTCCGAATGCAATCCATTGGCAAACTCTAGGTCCTTCGTGGAGTACGCGACCTTATCAATTCTCAATCTATCCTCCTAGTCTGGTTGCACTTGGTCATCAGACAAACTATTTTTCCAGCCCAGAACCATTGATCGGAGAATCCTTTCACCAAGGTCCATCATGTCTTCCAAGTTTTCCTCGCATTCTGCCTGCTCTTTATTAATGGTATCTTTTGTTTCATTCTTCATGGTGGCGGTCCAGTACCATTCTTTAAAGATGCCGATAACATAGGGATCCAGGATAGCGGACAATGTGGGATTTTGTGCGTGGGTCCAGAAAAGAGCCCTCATGAGGGGGAGAATTGTACCAACCACCTCATGAACCCTGAGACATTCCCTCTTTACCTCGAACAATTTGACCAGAATGGTCTCTCGGTGGTTGGCCATTTCCTTTACTTCTTCAATGATCCGCTCTCCCTTTTCTTTAATGTGTCGAATCCATTCCTTGACAACTTTGGCGGTATCACGTACTCCTTCAAACTCTGTTGTAGTCCTTTGTGCCAATGCCAATGGGGGGACATGGGATTCAAGGGCATGTTGTAGCGGTCTTAGCAGGTGATCGACATATCCCTCAGCCTGCTCAGCACGAACTCGGTACATGTTTCTCACAGCAGAGATTTTGTCGAGTTGCCTGAGCATATTTTGCACGGATTCCTTGAACTCCTCCCTTTCTTGCTCTTTGGTGGCTTGCCCTATCGGGACGGTTGTAATGCTATAATCGGCCAATGCAATTTGGTCTGCTGGCTTATCGATAGGTGGGGTAGTGATATGGATGGTGTGGTTCCTCTGCTCATCCTTGGTGATCCGGGAGTAGGTCTTGGGCTTTTTCTTCCCCTTGGACTTTGTTTCCCCTATGCGAGTGAAAATATCCTCCAAGTCGATAGGTGGCTGCCTTTCGCTGTGCACGAGCAACTAACCGGTCTTGAGGTATGGTCTGCCCAGATGTTATGGCCAAATTCCCACTTTGCTCCTTAGAGGTCTCAGCTGGCTCACTCCCTATCTGCAATTGATTTGTCATAGAAGGAACAAATGCAATATCCAACCCTTTACTTATAGCTGAGTTCTCCCCTACCTCACTGAACAACTGTCGGGTATCCCCTTGTGATGGTTGCTCTTCAGTTCTGTCGGGCTCGTGGGTCTCATCCGCCTTTCGTTCTCCTTCGATGGTGGCGTCATCTTTGCCGACACTATTCAGTTGTAATTCATGCTGACTCCCCTGGGTGAGTTCATGCATATCAGCCTCTTGATTAGGCGGAATTTCTCCTTCCTCAACTTGATTTCCAGGTTCACTAGAACCAATGATCCTTACCTCTGCATCTAGCTCATCTTGTGGCGGAGGATTATTAGCCTCGAATGCATCAACATCGCTCCGGGAGGGCGGAGCAGGTATATAGTCAAGCTCAACTATGTCATCCTCCGAACTGGGGTCTTTGGAGGACGAACTGACCTCAGGCCTTCTAATAGGGATCTTTTCCCTTCTAGTTCTTTTTGATGCCCGAGTCCCTCTATTAGCTCTGGCTTTCTTCCTCTTTTCTGGTTTCTCAACCTCTTCCTTCGGTGCACTTGAGGTTCCCTCATCTTCCAAAGACTGGGAATCGAGACTGCCCATCATATGGTATGTGAATTGAATTCCTTCATGGGTTAGTCTCTCAATCTGCTGGTGTAACCAATGATCGGTGTACCTTCCTGGAGCTGCCATAACTGCCAAAAAATCAATAATCGGATCTTGAGACCAATCAATGCTTGGCAAGAGGTACTTTACTGCCTCAAACTCCTGAACCTGCAAGCAATTGCCAGAATCTGTCACGTGATCTGGGACCCGACGGTACTCATAAAGCCGCATCTGCGGGACACTTAGCCTGGAATACTCACGCTGTCGGACAACATAGTCATCGGCACAATTTTTCCAATAGTCCTCAATTGATTCCTTTGCTCTGTAGCGCCTTCCATAGGTTCTTTTTGCCAAATTGTTATGATCAAAACATTTCCTTGGGAAATGTTCCTTTAGGCCATAAGATGCTAACTCAACAAGTAACTCATTCACCTGCACTGAATTCTTGAAATGCACATCTAGGTTACCCAAAATCATAGGGAAGGTGAATTCGGATTGCTTCTTATCTTTGAGTAAGCTGCCTGTTGGATGTGCTTGCCTTGCAACTTCCATAAGAACTACTTTGTCTGTCAGATAGCGTGGAAGTCGGAACGGAGCTCCCTCAAAGCTGGCTATCCAGATATAAGAGAACCTAGGGAATTGAATAAACCAGGCGCCGTACTTTTGTACCAAGATGGTAGCCTGCTCTAAGAGCCTTATGTGCAATCCCCCCTGCATCAACCTGACTAGGCACATTGTGAAGGCATCATTGACATGCTCATACTGACCAATTGCATAAGCCGGGTTCTTTTACCTTTGAGCTATGTCTTAGTAATGTAGTTGAGGATAGCAGTCATACATCTTGACTTGATTTGGGCCGTTCCCGATTTCACCCTTCTTGATTAATCCTGTTAGCGGTTGGTGTTAGGCGAACATTTCTTCAAGTTCAACAAGCTGGGTATGAATATTATCACTGATGATCTGAGTCTAGTCGAACTTGGATTTTCCGGCAAAGACTTGCTCCGTAAAGTAGAACATCCACTCTTGAAAAAGGTTAGACTAAGGGAGTCCCAGAACCCGACTGAGTAAGGTGACCATGTCACCATGCTCGTTATGAAAGTCGCTTCTGGGGGTCTTTTTATTGATTGTAATACTCGGAGGCCTTCTCTCCTTATACCATTCTTCATTTATCAATGTCATGCATTTAGCAGGGTTCATGTCATAAGCAACTTGTGCTTCATCTATGGTTGTAGCAATGGGATTATCTAGGAATGGGATGTCAAATGCATTGCCAATGGCCTTAGGTGTGAAATCAGCTAGCACCATATTTTCTAGAACCACTAGTCTGGTCTCTGGCTGATAATGTCAGGCAGCCTCAACTACTAGCTCATAATTTTGCACAGATGGGGGAAATCTTGCCGCCTGAGCGATACCACTTTCCATCATCCGCCTGGGTTTTCCATAGGCGTTAGGGGAATATACCTGGTCTCGGGAGTCCTGAATGTCTATGTTGCCCAAATCAGTATCACCTATGTTTTCCCATATGCGTTGAACTTTTGACTCCCTCTGTCCTCCTCTCTGGTATTGGTATTTCATCTTCTCGCCCTTACGGGGAATGTCAAATTTAGAGACCCAAGATGTTCCGGTTGCACCAGGTGTCTTTGAGGATTCTACCGCGGATTTAGGCATTTATCCTGCACAACCGGATGCAAATTACAAGACGAGATGAAGGAAACAAACAGGTTAATCAAAATAGAGGATGATGTTAGCACATAAGGATCAATGGAAAACTGAAATTTGAAGAAGGTACGATGCTTCAGCATAAGAGCCTAATTAATTTGGAAGTGAAATGCTATTAAGTTCTTTGTTTAAAAAACTGTCACTTGGCTACAGTTCAGTTTTTCAAAATGTTCAAAATTGCTCTAAGTCTAAATTTTCGCCTTGCAAGGTTAATTTTGGCAGGTTTTGCTGTTGTGCTACGTTTAATGTTACAAATAGACGACCAATTTTGCATAACTAATGATTTGGAGGAGAGAAATGCACTTACCTGGCGAACAAGGTGTCTATCCTGCGATCTCCGCAAACTTCGGGTTAGAAAGGCTTTGTGCAAATTCGCCCAGCAAGGTCCTTCTAAAAACATTGAAAACATCTTCCTTGCAACTTTTGACTATGAAGAGGTTTTGCAAATTGCGTGGGTCTGACACCTCTTCCTTACGCGATTCCGGCTGGGAGAGATGCTTAGCAAATCCCCTTAAACTGAACGCCTTACCTTACTTCGCGTTTTTGGTGTTTGGAGGGTTTTATGCAAAGTTCAAATCATGAAAACTCCTAACTTCTCCTCTTGTGATTTCTGGCGAAAGAAGGCATTTTGCAGAAAAAAAGAGACGCCTTACCTCCCGCAATTTCCTTTCGGGTGATAAAGGTGTTTAAAAAGTTTTTCTTTGTTTTATGCTTTCCCTTTATTTTCATTTTCGGGCTGGGGGCGATTTAAAACTTTTACTTCATATGTCAATTTCGGCCTGAAAGGCCCTTTTTAAAAGTTTCTATTTCCCTCGCAACTTAGCTAAGAGGGCCGACTTTGAGAGATTGCGCGAGTTTAGACATTTTCGGCCTTGAAGGCCACTTTGCAAATAATTTCGTTAAAACGCTCTACTTCAAGTTGCGATTTTCACTTGCCTCATTTTCGGGTTGAAACCGAGTTTCGCAAATGTTTAACGTCTTTGCTATTTTCGCGATTTTCACTTATTCCTGCCCAATTTCGGGCCAAATGACATTTTTGCAAACTCTAAAACTTAACACCGTTTTCAAAACATTGGCATTTGCGGGCCAGATAGCGATTTTGAAAAGTTTTAGTTTAGACACCTTTTAACTTATTCGTTGAATTTCGGACCAAAAGAGCATTTTGCAAACTTTCTTTTAACTTGCCTTTTCCGCATTTTCGACATTTTTGCAAACTTTAAAACTTAACATCGTTTCCAAAACATTGGCATTTTTGAGCCAGATAGCGATTTTGAAAAATTTTAGTTTAGATGCCTTTTAACTTATTTGCCAAATTTCAGACCAAAAGAGCATTTTGCAAACTTTCTTTTAACTTGCCTTTTCGGCATTTTCGGCATTTTCGTAAACTTTTCCATTTTTGTTTTCACTCTCTTCGCCCCGAAGTTCGGGCTTTTCGGCATTTTCGGCATATTTGTAAACCTTTCCATTTTTGTTTTCACTCTCTTCGCCCCGAAGTTCGGGCTTTTCGGCATTTTTGTAAACTTTTCCATTTTTGTTTTCACTCTCTTTGCCCCGAAGTTCGGCCTTTATGCGACTTTTGCAAGGTATCAACTTTTGTTATAACGTTTTAACTTGTATATGGCGAAATTTGGGCCAACGATGACTTTTGCGAAGTTTTCTTCAAGTTTAACGTTTTAACTTGGGCCTCGAAATTTGGCCTTTATGCGACTTTTGAAAAGGTTTGCAAAACTTTAACTTTGCCCTCTGATTTGGCGAAAATCGGCGAAGGAGCGATCTTTGCAAGGCTTTCAACTTAGGCATTTTACTTCATGGCGAAAATCGGCCAAGAAGGCCGTTTCGCAAGGTTTTGGAACTTAGGCGTTTTACTTCATGTAGTAGATTCTCAGGCTTATGCTATAACTAGATCTCGCTTGGATTGATTTTGGGCATTCAAGATGTGAGACTCTCCACGCATGACGAAGGCTGAAAACCAAGGTTGCATGG
Source organism: Cryptomeria japonica (assembly GCF_030272615.1). NCBI lineage: Eukaryota > Viridiplantae > Streptophyta > Pinopsida > Cupressales > Cupressaceae > Cryptomeria > Cryptomeria japonica. The sequence goes on from NC_081413.1 coordinate 520,010,207, forward strand.
GTACGGGGGTTCTTGGAGACGTCTGGTACTGGTACGACTATTTTTTCAAAATAGGAGACGTGGGTACTTGGAGAGGCCAAATTTTTTTTTTTAATATAATTTAATAATTTATAGAAAATCTGAAAAATCTGATGACATTGAACTTTCAAAACAAGAAATAACATTAAGTATTAACTATTTGTATTACTATTAACTATGAAGTTTAGGATCAAAATGCCATACAATCATTGTGTCATAGTTTCAAAGTTCAAACTGATTAGTGATACTGATTACATATTGAAGATAGCTTGATAAACAACAAGCTGATGCGCAAACCAAAAACTGAAAGCAAAAATCAGAAATTTAATATTTTTAATCTACTCTTCTTCGCCATGATCATCCATATCAAGGTCATCAGCTATGAGGCTCTCCAAATAGTCATCACTCTCAAATTCAGGTTCCTCTGATGGTAGAAAAACAGGGGGTAAATCAGCTAGTCCATCTGCTTCAACCACTTAATCTATAATGGCTGCAACTTCTCCATCAGGTGAAATTTGATCCCATTTTGCCGAAGGACCCTCATTGTATCCAGGAGCTACACGAGAGAGAAGACGAAGTGAGCTATGAATGTACACCAGGTTCTCTGCTTTCTTTGATCCTAATCGGTTTCTCTTTAGTGAATGAATGAACCCATAAGTGCTCCAATTTCTCTCACAAGATGAAGAGCTAGCCACTTGTGAGAGCAATCGTATTGCAAATGATTGCAATTCAGGGGCTTCACTTCCATGATTCCACCACCACTCTATAGGGTCTTTCTTTACTTTCATATCATATATAGCTTCCACAGAAGCAAAATCACCTTGCCCACGTGAAAACTTATTCCATTGAGTCCTCATAACTGAAGCTTCCTCACCTCGGCCATAGATCTTTTTAACCGCAGCCCAAAAGCCCTTCATTACCTCTCTATCCTGATGTGGAGCTCTCTTTTTGGTCACTTCTATATCATACCATTTAGGATTAAGGGCATAGGCAGCACAATGAAGAGGTGTGTTAAGTTTTTTCCACCTTCCATGTAACTTTTCTTCTATCAAAGGATATAGAGAAATATCTTTTGCATTAGTTATCTTCTTTACTCTTTCACACATGGAATCTATTGCTTCATAAACCTCTCCCAAACATGCCTTATCTGAATCTGCAAATTTGATCACCTCACATATGGGCTTAATAAAGTCCACAACAAACTTAACATCAGCCCAAAAATGCTCATCAAGGACCATAGCTCTCACTTCAACTGCAATATCTCATGTAGATTGTTTCCAAGCTGCCCATGCATCACTAACAACCGTGGAACACAAAGCTCCTTTGACTTCACAAAGGCGGTCAAGAAGAATGAAGTAAGAAGCAAAACGTGTGTCAGCAGGTTTGAGAAGTTCCACCTTGGCAAATTTACGATAAATGGCTTGTGTGTGGTGATGGTTACATATGAACATTTGTATCTTTCTGCCCTTCTCTATGAGATCTGAAATCCATTGGAACTTGCCAATATCCTTGAGAGCATTATTTAATGAATGCACACAACATGGTGTCTAAAATATCTGCCTGTACCTCTTTTGCACCAACATGCCTGCTGCTTTACAGACAGGCGCAGCATCAGTAACAACTTGGACTACATGTGATGCCCCCACCTCGTCAATGCTGTCACATAACTGGCTATGAAGAAATTCTGCATTTTTTTCTTGCCCTGAACAATCTATTGCCTTCAAAAAATAAGGCCCTTTGCTACATGTTACCATGATATTAAGTAGTGGACGATTCCTAGCATCTGTCTACCCATCCATCACAATACTACATCCTTCTTGAGCCCACACTCTTTTCAATGGTGCAGTTTGTTCCTCTAATCGACTTTTTTCTTTATCAACAAGAGTAGTGCGAAGCTTCTCATACCCAGGTGGTTTATAGCCTGCTGGTGCATTATTGATAGCATGAACCATCTCTTCATAGAATGGAGAGTGAGCCACATTGAATGATATTCCATTTGCATAAAAGAATCGTCCAATGGCTGCATCAACTGCTTCTTGTCCTTGCACATCAAACAATCTTCCAATGGGGTTTGCCCTACCAATGTGTGGTCTTTTGGGAGCCGGTTCAGTTGCTCAACCTCTAGAAGTCACATCCACCTCTAACTCTATATCATGACTGTAAGCTGTAGTAGCTGCCCCTGTTGTTGAAGCATGAGAGCTTCTTAGAACAACTTTCCCATCAGCCCTTTCCTGTTCTCTCACAGCATCATATCTTTCACACTCATTTGTACAAACTTCAACACCATTACATGGCAAGTGGAGGAAATGAGCCTTCACCCTCGTGTAGGTACCTTTCCATCCCAAATTACAAAGTTTGCATTTGATAGTGGCTGTTCCACCTGATCCTTTCGGCCTCGAAACACGATCAACATACTTCCATAGTGGGTACAACCCTTGTCTTCCTCCACCTGACATTTTGAATGATGAATCTGAATAAAAAATATAAAATAAAATATTAAAAATAAAAAAATAGCTGATGGACTAGCTTATTTACTTGGTACCCCTGTTATTCTACCCAAAACGTGTATTTGCAGGTTTGAGTATATATTTTTTTTAGTAATTTTAAATTTACCAGAAATTATTTGTGTTTGCATTGCATTTGTGGATAGAATTATTCTATTTCTCAGTGTATTTGGATGGTTGCTTAATAGTTTTGTCTGTACATTCTTCATTGACATATAGATGTTGTATTGTATGTTTGTCATAGTGTTATTGATCTCTGGACATTTGACAGTTGAATCTACAATTAAGAGATACAGTGCATTTCTGCTTGAATTGTTCTATTTCTGAGTGTATTTGGATGGTTGCTTAACAACTCTGGAGATTTTGCATGAACTAATTTTTTTAGTATTTTTTAGTAATTTTGAGTATATAATTTTTTTAGTAATTTTAAATTTACTAATTTAACAGTAATTTCTGGTAAAATTTTTTTACTCAAAATTAAATTAGAAGTATAACTGTATACACTATACTGTCTTATTTTATCACAATTTAGAAGTATAACTGTATACACTATACTGTCTTATTTTATCACAATTTAATAAATTGTGATAAAATAAGATGGTATAGTGTATACACTATACAATTATACTTCTAATTTAATTCATGGCATATAATTTTATAAACTGTGAAATCTGAATGTATCGAGCATTCACAGTTAAAACTTAATAATAAATATACTGTGAATCGTATGTATATAATTTAAATTTATAAACTATAAAGTATAACTATATACTAAAACTCGAAATTAAAAAAACGGTGAAAACCTATAAAATTCGCTAGCCAAAATGGAAGGCGAAATTAAAAAAATTTAAAAACCTGCAACTCGCGTCAAAGCCTCCTGCAAATCATGTCAAAGCCTCCTGCAAATCGTAAAACTAGTGTTCACAGCTTCGCGCGACGCAACTCGGCTGCAATCTGTGTTTGCGTGACGCAATCTGTGTTCGCGTTGGGGTTTTTTTAACTTTTGGCCGCCGTATGTGGTTGTGTCGTCGCAGCTTTAGGGTTTTTTAACTTTTATCACGCGTTTTTTATTTTTTTTTCGGCGCGGATACGCTAGGAGACGCCCTGCCGACTCCCACCCACGTCTCCTGTAACTGGATACGTATCCACTGGCGCCTCCGACATGGGATACGCGAACCAGTCTGTGGTGCGGGTCTCCAAGGGACAGGGGTACGTTTCCCTGCAACCTTGCTGAAAACCAAAGAGCACCCTTTCGGTGACAGGGAGTGTGTGCAACGCACAACACGTCCCCGAGACGTTTCCGTTTTCGGGATGCCTGATTTTTCCCAGAAAATGCGTCCTCGGGTAATACTGTTAATTGGTGAAAATCACCACTTATATGCAATGCCCTACAATTGTTAGGGAACTACATTCCATTTAGGCTCATCATATACATGGAGGTTTAGAAGGCTTGCAAGGAGTACAGTAGTAGTACATGACTGCTTTAGATATATGGCGTAGCATTCCATGCATGTTAAATAGGTATAAGGAAAACTAATACATGCCTTGAGAGAAGTCTTGCTCTAGTCTTGTGGGCTTATCTTAATCCCTCCCGGATCTAGCCTCAAATATTTTCCCTTTAAGGATCCAAATAGATTTCAGCAGCAATTGCCTCATCGAAACGGAATGTTCCTTGTGCTTTGATTTTTCATTGAAACTTGTGCCCATAATCCCTCAAATTCTCAACTGAAATTCCATCAATGTTGTTAACTCCATTATCCACTTATACACAAAATCAAGGAAAATTTACTTGAATAGTAATAGCTAAAATTGTGGCTTAGCTAGTTACTCTCTTCTTTTGTACTAGTAAGTCTTTATTATCTAATTGAAAGATATTTGACCCTCGATTTGTTGTTTTACAAATCTGCTTAAATAGCTATCATTGAGAACATTTCAATATCATTTATGGTCTTTTGAGATGTAATATTCTTTTTCAAAAGCATTTTTTATTGCTCTATCCTGAGCTATCTAATTCAAAACCTATTAAGTTAGACTTTGCAATTGCTTCCTTTGTCATATAATTTCCTTTTCACACTCTTAATATAGTTATCTTTCACACTCTTCTAGAAATTGCAAATTTGCAAGTACTATGAAATTACAAATATGAATTAGTTAATTCCCCTTTTGTAATTTATGATAGTCTATTCAACAAAGGAAAAATGTCTTTTTAATGACTTTCTTGAGTTTGAGGATTTTGAGATCTTGGAGGTCAACTTGGATAGTCATGAGGTTGAATGACTTAGGAGAGGCTGTGAACTAGGAGCTTCATCATCAGAATTTACAACCCTCTAGCATAGCTCTATTTGTAGCAGCAAGCTACAAGAGTCATTGGCTATGTTTGTTTTGTTGGGAACTTTGTACTTAGTTTATAGGTTGACTTTGTACAAACTACATTGTAATTGAAATTTTTGTCAATAGTAACCATCCAATAATTATTTATGCACGATGAAGTATGTTTTATGGAATTCAATGTAATCAGTGATATGAATATAAACAACAAAATCCTATTTTCTACAATTTATGGGTTATACTCACTATTTTATTTGCTTTCTATATCTCTTTGCTGTGGAAATACCCTTAAATAAAAAAAAAAAGTAGTTTTTGCCTTCTTTTCTACAATTTTTTTACGTTTATTTAAATCTGATAGTTTCTTAAATTTTTGAAAAAATCTTAACTTCTGGTTTGCTGATTTTGTCCCCAAACAATTTTTGCTGCTATGCCTACACGTCATTTTCTCCACCCTTACTTGTCTTCCCACAAGCCTTCGTATATGAATAGGGAGCTTCTTTTCATCATCTACTTAGGTAATGGGGAAAGATCTAGTAGGAAAGGAAGTCACAGTGAGGTTGTCAAATCTTCAATACTTAACCTAGTCTTGGTGTCCTTAATTCTGGCCAGTCATTGCTTTTATAACAGACACTAGTTCTTGAATAAGGGGAATATGCTTAATATATTTCAAAATGAATTCAAAACATAGTCTAGATGCCCTTCATTTCTAGCAATGTCACATAAAACTTGACAAAGCTACCAAAAATGTTATGATGGATTCCCTAAGAATCCTTGCATGAACCTGTTGACGTGTCTAAAATCGCATTGCTGCAAACTCCATACGGCCAACACAGAATAAAATGTACTCGTTGAGTGTCCTATCCTCTCTTGAGATAAGGAAATCCCTAATGCTATTTCTTATGTTTGATCAAAGGGGACAACCTCAAGGTTTCGTTTGTCAGGTCTTGACTGCAGGATTACTTAGTGGTTTGATGTGTTTTTGCTGGAAACACAAGGGGACTTACTGTGAAATAGGCAATTGCTGGATGAGTTCCCTAGAAGTTTAATAGCCTTGTTTATTGACTGGTTTAAGTTGGGTTGATACTGTTTTCAGCAGGATTGTGGATTCTTCTTGGTTAAAAAAAGGGAAAAAGGAGAGATAGGGAGAGAGAGGTACAAAAAATCTAAGTTATTTAGCTAAGATAGCAGATTCAGTAAACAGACAGACACCTCCAAATAACTAGATTAAGCATTACTAGCCATTTAAGCATAATACTTGCATCAATCTAATGCGATCTTCAAGGGAAAAATTGAGTTTTCATGTTATTAAATACAACATCAAAACTTTAACATTCATTCAGTGAGCATTCAATAACCGAACTAAGCATATGAAGGGTTCAGATTAACCATGCAGAAGGAAAGCCAATCAGCCATTCCCTAATGGTATGAACAGCGAGGATTTTATCAGATGTTTACTTAGAAAATGCTATATAAAGGAAGGAAACATAACTGAAAATTCTAAATTAATGAAGAAGGAGACCATGCACTCACAGGGAAACTTGAAACAGTCTTAACTTTGCATTAAATGTTGTAAATTTCGCCAGAGCTTCAACAACAATCCATGAACTTCTTACAAAATGAGGGAAAACCAGTCCGTTTAAATAGGCTTCAAAATGGATGAATGACCAAGATCTAATCTAAACAAGTGGCCCAGATTCATCCTTTACAAAAGAGTACCCATACCCATAAATGGAGGGTAAATATCAGCAACTACCCCAAAGGGAGCAATAACTACCCCAAAAGGTAATTTAAACTTATCCAAAATAATCCAAAAAGGTGCACACACATAAAGTTTACATTTGTTGACTTGGAAGTCAAATATGACCCTTTGGCCAAAAAGTGCACTTTTCAAAATCAAAAGGAAAAGAACACTTTCTCTTTTCCAGCTTCACATCCCTTTTCTAGGAATTCATCCTCACCATGCAAATATTCTTGCCAAAGGTCCCGACCTGCTGCACGTTCCTCACGAACATATTCCTGGACCCTGAGGCACAATTGGAATAACAAACTGAATGGAGGCATAGGAGGATGACGAATTTTATACTACATGCCTTCAAGGTATTGGTCTACGTGCTTCAAACCATCTTTCCAGCTGGAATGATTACGCTCGAAGCACAACATGTCTGAATGGAATTGACCAACAAAACTCAGGTCCCTACTGGAATAGGTGATCCTATCCGTCCCTAGTCTTTCCTCCCAGTCCGACTGTATCACTTCAGCGGACAGGTCATTTTGCCATCCCGAGACCTTTGATCAGAGGATTGTCTTGCCGAGTTCTTGCATGGTTTTCAGAATTGTCTCGCATGCATCGTGTTCTTTATCAATGATTTCTCTTGTGTCATTCTTCATGGTGATAGTCTAGTACCATTCTTTGAAAATGCCGATATCATGGGGGTGCAGGATGTCGGAGAGTGTGGGGATCTGTGCCTGGGTCCAAAAGAGAGCTCTTACGAGGGGAAGAGTTGTGGCAGCCACTTCATGCATTCTGAGGGATTCCCTTTTTACCTCCAATAGTCTAACCAGGGTGGTCTCTCGATGGTGGGCCATTTCTTTCACTTCCTCGAGGATTCGTTCTCCCCTCCCTTTGATGCCTTGTATCCATTCTCTAATGGCCCTTGCAGTATTTCGTACTCCTTCAAATTCCATTGTGGTTCTTTGTGCCAATGCCATCGGGGGAATGTGGGATTCAGAAGTATTGTGTAATGGCCTCAGGAGTTGATCAATATACCCCTCGGCCTGCTCAGCACGAACTTGATACATGTTCTTTTCAGCTGTTATCTCTTCAAGTTGCCTGAGTATGTTTTGTACTGAATCCCTGGATTCGTCCTTTTCTTGTTCCTTAGTGGCTCGTTCGATGGGGACAGTCGTGATGCTATAATCAGACAGTGTAATCTGATCTGCTGGCTTGTCTACAGGCGGGGTGGCGATGTGATGAGTACGGCTCCTTTGCTCATCTTTGGTTATTCTGGAATATGCCTTGGGCTTTTTCTTCCCCTTGGCTTCAGCTTAATTGATACGTGAGAAGATGTCCTCCAAATCGATGGGTGGCTTTGTGGCGGCCTTGCGATGGGCTCGAGCAATTAACCATTCTTGAGGTACAGTCTGGGCTGATGCTATGGTTAAATTTGCACTCCGTTCTTTGATGTTCTCAGCTGTCTCATCACAAATTTGCAGCTGTTCCGTTACAGGAGGAGTGGAGGAGGTGTCAAGTTCTTTGCTCGCAGCAGAGTTCTCTCCCACTTCACTGAACAATTGTCTAGTGCCGTCGTGTGATGGTTGCTCTTCAGTCTTTTCGAGCTCGCGGGTCTCCTCTGTCTTTTGCTCTCCTTCAACGGTAGAGTCATCTTTGGTAGTATTATGGAGTAGCAATTCATGGCGGCTCTGCTGGGTGGGTTCATGCAATTCAATCCCTTGAATGGATGGAATTTCTCCTTCCTCAACTAGATTTTTTGTTTCGGTTGATTCAATGGCCCTTAGCTCAGTGTCCAACATATCAAGTGCAGGAGGATCATCAACTCCAAATGCATCAATATCACTTTGGGAAGGCGGAGTAGGTATATAATCTAGTTCAACTACGTCATCGAATGAACTAGGGTCCTTTGACAATGAAGTGACCTCTGGTCTCCTAATGGGAATCTTTTCCCTTCTTGTTCTTTTGGATGTCCGAGTTCCTCTGTTGGCCTTAGCCTTCTTCCTTTTCTCAGGCTTTTCAATCTCTTCCTTAGGTTCACTGGAAGTTCCTTCATCTTCGGAGGACTGAGAATCAAGGTTACCCGTTAAGTGGTAGGTGAACTGGAATCCTTCATGAGTTAGTCGCTCAATCTGTTGATGCAACCATTGGTCAGTATATCTTCTTGGGGCTGCCATGACTGCCTCAAAATCAGTGATCGGGTCCTGCGACCAATCAACGCTTGGCAAAAGATGCCTTACTGCCTCAAATTCCCGGACTTGCTTGCAATTTCCTGAATCTACGAGTTGATTTGGGACCCAACGATATTCATAGAGTCGCATTTGCTGCACACTCAGCCTTGAATATTCACGCCTTCGGACCTCATAGTCATCAGAGCAGTTTTTCCAATGATCTTCAACTGATTCTTTTGCTCTATACCGCCTGCCATAGGCTCTCTTGGCCAAATTGTTGTGATCGAAGCATTTCCTTGGAAAATACTCTTGTAGGCCATAGGAGGCCAGCTCTGCAAAGGATTCCTCCTCCTGGTATGAGGTCTTTAGATGGGCATCCTGGTTGCCTATAATCATGGGGAATGCGAATCCAACTTGCTTGCTGTCACTGAGTAAGCTACCGGCCGGACATGACTGCCTTGCGACCTCCATAAGAACTATCTTGTCGGTTGGGTACCGTGGAAGCCGGAGAGGGGCACCATCGAAGCCGGCTATCCGGATGTAGGAGAACCTTGGGAACTGGATGAACCAGGCTCCGTATTTCTGTACTAGAATAGAAGCTTGCTCCGAGAGCCTTATGTGTAATCCTCCCTGCATAAGCCTGACCAAGCGCATTGTGAAGGCATCATCGACGTGCTCATACTGGCCAACTGCATAGGCCAGGCTGTTCTTTTCTCTCTGAGCTATATCCTGATAGTGTAGCTGTGGGTAACAATCGTATACTTATACTTGATCAGGTCCATTCCCGATTTGACCTTTCATTATCAAACCTGGCAGCGGCTGGTTCCTGGCGAACATGTAGACCAAATAGGAGGTCATAGTGAAGTACTTCTTTGTCTCAAGTTCGATTAGCTGAGTGTGGATGTTGTTGCTTATGATCTGGGCCCAGTCAAACTTGGATTTCCCAGCGAAGACCTGCTCGATGAAGTAAAACATCCATTCTTCAAAGTAGTTTGATTTGGGGAGTCCCATAACCCTGCTGAGCAATGTGATCATGTCCCCATGCTCATTGTGAAAGTCGCTTCTTGGGGTCTTTTTTTTCCAATTCTGACGCTTGGGGGTCTTGTCTCCCTGTACCACTCTTCATTTATCAGCGTTCTGCATCTGGTAGGATTCATATCATACGCCCTCTATGCTTTATCTTTTAGTTGTTGCTATAGGATTGTTTGGGAAGGGAATGTCAAATGCATCGCCAATGGCCTCATGAGTGAAGTTAGCGAGGACCATGTCCTCGAGGAGCACCAATCTGGAACCTGGTTGGTAATGCCGGGCAGCCTCCACTACTAACTCATAGTTTTGCATTGCTGGAGGAAATCCTGCTGCTTGGGCGATGCCACTTTCCATCATTTGCCTAGGCCTGCTATAGGCATCAAGGTAGAAGACTCGGCTTTTGAAATCTTGGATATCGATATGGCCTAGGTCAGTATCACCGACATTGTCCCAGACACTCTGAACTTTTGATTCCCTCAGTCCCCCTTTTTGATACTGATATTTCAGCCTTTCGACTCTGCGAGGGATATCTGATCTGGATGCTCGCGATGTCTCAGCTATAGCAGGCGTCGTTGATGATTCTACCGCCGATTTAGGCATTTATCATGCACAGCTGGATGCGGATTACGAGGCGATATAGAGGAAGTAAAGCAGGTTAGATGAAGAATATGCTGTTGGCGGCATTATTGTACACGAGAATAGCATTAGTTAATTATGTGTAATTGTTTTGGTTAGTTGGCAACCGAGGGGTGGAAGTTGCGGTGCGATGGTTGGCGCTCGCACCCCCTCGGTACCCTTTTATACTTCGGAATGTAACTTGTAAAATACACTTATTATGAATAGAACATCTGATATACTTTGTCTGATATTTACGGCATTATTCTGCATTATGTTCTTTATACCTTAAGTTATTCACCCGAGAGGGCAAACATTTGGCGCCGTTGCCTAGATGTACTCGGGAACAGAAGGCACGAATGGCGCACAGACACAATGGGATGCGCGGACATAACTTTACACAGGAGAAGCCACGGCAACTCAAGAATTTTCAATTTTGCTCCAGGTAGCCATTCAGACCTACGTCTGATGAGAGGTGGCGGAGGCAGAAATCCCACCAAGTGCTGTGTGGACAGCGTTGGAGGTTAGCCCAGCAGTAAACCGGTTAATGAACCACCTCCCCCGGCTGCTTGCACAGGCATCGTTGGCACAATAGGCCCACCTGGAGGAGATTGCCCAGGAAGAGCGACGACAACAAATCCTGCAACGCTACGAAAAGAACAGTCGACGGGAAATGGAATGAGATGGTGCTAGGCCAGGAGGGAATTGAACCGTGAACTTCTTATTTTCAAATAAAAGTGTCATTGACACGAGTTGTACTTGAGCAGATGAATTAATAAAGACATGTTTTGATTTATGAATTGAGAGTTATGGAAATGTGCGACAATTAATGCCAAACCTATTGAATAAAGATAGAAATAAAAAACCAGAAACGAATGAGTGGGAGGCCGCGCAGAGGGCTTTGATTTTGGAGCAGCAAGTAGAATGTAGACGGAGGTTGAGGCAACTTGCCGAAGGACGACCTGCCGAAGGGGGTCCTTAGGGGAACCAAGGAGGTGTCACGGAAGGTGCAGAGGTTGATGGAAATTTCTACGCGTCGCTAGATCATCGTAGGACGCGGAGCCACGAAGAATTTCTAGAAGAAACAAGGTTACAGCGAAATCTAATCGAGGAGACTCGGGATCAGTTTAGGAACTTATCCCTTACGCCACGGAGTGAAGATCACCAACGGGAAGCAGGAGTAGGCACGTGTCAGAGCGAAGGGGAGGGCAACAGTATGGGTGTAGGTGCCACACATGACAGGAAAACACCGTACCTCCAAGACACACCACCAATGCCACTGGAGGAAGCAGCGCAGGGCCACAGACACAGACACAACCGCCCCCAGGAAGACGACCAGGGATCGCGAGTAAACAAAAATTGCCAAAGTTCACAGGGGACGGCAAGGAAGACCCCTTACGGCACTGCTGTACATGTGAAACCATTTGGTCTGCCAACGGAGTGACAGACCAGAATGACTGGGTACAACAGTTCCTAGCCACGTTACGTGGAGTTGCCATCGATTGGTACTCCGATGTAGATAAGCAAAAAGTGGCCACGTGGGCCAACCTACAGAAGGAATTCACGGAGGAGTTTCGGTTGCTTTGTGATGACAACGAAATTGTAACATAGATATACAGTACCAAACAAGGTACCAAGGAGACAGTACGGGCATACAGTAGGAGATTGAAGGAATTGTTGGGTAAAATGGAAAGCCAACCGGCTGAGGGTTTGAAAAAACGATGGTTCGTGGAAGGGTTGAAATCCTCTCGAAGGAAAAAAATGAAGATTGTACCCCCGACGTCATATGACGATGCCTATAACAGGGCGATGGATCTAGAAAGCGAATACAAAACATCAAGGAAGAAGAAAAGTAATAAGTATTCATCTGACAATGATGAAAATTTTGACGGGGAGAGCAGTAGCGGTGGCGAATTGAGTAAAAAGGTAAATGCGCTCCAAAAGGACATGGAACGAATGCGGAAAGAATTCAAAGCTATGAAAGGGAGTACAAGTAAGACGGAAGAAAATGAAGTGTGGTGTACCAACTGTAGGAGTGACGAACACACCAAGGGGTTCTGTCCCAAGAAGGCTTTCTGCGACATTTGCCAGATTGCAGGACATTTGACAAAGGAATGTCCCTACAATATGAAAACCAGGAACCAACAAGTTCTCTTCAGGCAAGAGCAGCCGGCCGTCGGAACGTCTCAAACCTCCAACAATAATGCATCATCTGGCGGATATCGGAACAACCGGCGAGGGGGGAGGACCAATAATAATAGGAGCTGAATCCAATATGATGCAAAGGGATGGCCAATGATCCAGTGCCGAGCTTGCAATCAATGGGGCCACTTTGCTAGAGAATGCACCTCAGAAGAAACTCCACAAAAGTTATGCAAATGGTGTGGGCCTGGAGACCACGATGATGGAACGTGCCCAAAGTCTGGAGTAAACCTGCTCAACATCGACAGGACGAAGGAACAGGTATTGGCAATCACACGGTCGCAGGCAAAGAAGGCCACATATCCGGACCCTCGCACGGAGAAGCAACGGGTGCTGGAGGCCAAGGCGGAAGTGGCGAAGGAAATGTTGGCACAAAGGAGCACCCAGGAAGCGGTAAGTACCTCCCGATCTGAGGCGGAGGAGAATATCCTGAAGCAAATGCTGCAGATTGAAGTGCCAGTGAAAATGAAGGACCTCCTGGAAACTATGCCGCAATTACGTACGACACTCCTACGTACGGTCCAAGTAACCCTGCACAGTCAGGCAACCCGGAATACGGATGGTATCGGCAGAATACCTACAGACCCATTGGTCCTGACACTATACAGTGGCCGACACCCAGCGGTGGTAGAAATGGGAATACTGGGAACCATTCTGACTGACACTATCGTCGACGGCGGGTCCGGGGTGAATGTGCTTCCGGAGGAAACCTGGAAGCAGCTTGGCAAACCAACACTGTGGCCGTCAACCTTTAACTTACTGGGGGCGGATCAACATGGTATCAAACCTCTTGGAACGCTCATGGCGCAACAAGTGACCATCGGGACACAACCATTTGTCCTCGACTTCGTGGTGATTCCGCTAGTCAAGAAAGGATACGACGCCATTCTGGGCAGAGGGTGGTTGGTGGCAGCCAGAGTGAATCACAACTGGAAGCGGAACACGTTGTCAATGGAAAAAGCCGGGAGAAAATTTATTATCGACCTGAAGACACAACTTGTGAGTGAAGAACTCGCATCGGAGTCAGAATCAGACGGCGAAGGCGGAGTTGACGGAGGAAAGTACGCGAGGGAAGCGAACGAGGAAGGCGTTCTCGGAATCCAAGGATGTTCTGAGGACGAGACCGATTCCCTTAATGGGCTCTTCCACTGGCAAATGGAGGACTACAAGCTGCTGTATGGGTGTAACATGTTGCAGGTTGACGAGGATCGGGACGAGAACGAATTTCCGCCAGCGTATGGGGAATACACCGAAGGGGATGCCCCGGTCAATGAAGTACCAGCACACAGGTTTGACATGACAAAACCAATCCGGTACGAAGAGTCCGTAAAACCGACAAACCTCGGTACGGAAGCAGAGCCAAGAAACATCCTGGTTGGCGACGACTGGAACCCAGTCCTGAAAGCCGCTGCGTTTAAAATATTCATGGAATACAAGGATGTATTCGCTTGGACGTATAAGGACCTCAAATGGGTGCCGCTGGAACTGTGCGTACACAAAATTTCACTCATTCCTGGGGCCATACCTGTGTGGAAGAGGCCATACAGAATGAATAAAAACTATGTGGCAAGAGTGAATGATGAAATTGAGCGTATGCTCGAAGCCGGGATTATTTTTAAAGTGCAGACCAGCGAGTGGGTATTGCCCATAGTGATATCCCTTAAAAAGGAGGCAAACCAGATACGAATCTGCGTGGATTTCCGATGCCTTAACGCGGTCACCATAAAAGATCCGTTTCCAATACCATTTATGGATAGCATCTTGGAGGAAGTGGTCGGTCATGAAATTTATTCATTCATGGATGGATTTTTTGGGTATAACCAGATATCCATCGCCGACGAAGACAAATTAAAAACTACCTTCATAGTGGTGGATGGCGTGTACGCGTATAATCGAATGCCGTTCGGATTATGCAACGCACCAGCGACCTTTCAACGGATAATCCTTCACATATTTGAAAAGATGTCAGTAGGGAACTTCAGGGCGTTCCTGGACGACTGGTCCATCTACAACAACCAAGATACACATTTGGCCGCACTTGGCGAATGCATGGAGAGATGCAGGCGAGCTCGCCTAGCACTCAACCCTAAGAAATGCAGATTCATGGTGCCTCAAGGGAATTTGTTAGGACACATAGTGTGCAAGGCTGGACTCAAGACTGACCCAGACAAGATTCGGGTGATAGTAGAAATGGAGGCACCCACAGATGTCACGGGAGTCAAATCCTTCCTAGGACATATAGGGTATTACAGGCGATTTATCAAAAATTTTGCTCGAGTATCCTACCCTTTGGACAAGTTGACAAGGAAAGGTGAACGGTATATATGGGGGACGGCTTAGGAGGAGGCCTTCCAAGAACTGAAGTCATGGTTGGTGGGTGCGCCAATCCTAACCTATCCTGACTGGGACAAAGAGTTCCACGTACACGTTGACGCATCCAACTTTGCCATAGGGGCCACACTGGCACAGGTTGGTGACCACGGGCTAGATCACCCGGTCTACTTTGCAAGCAGACTCCTGTCGAAGGCAGAGAAAAATTATAGCACCACAGAAAGGGAAGCCCTCGGGATGGTGTACTCCGTCCAGAAATTTCGACATTACTTGCTCGCCACCCTGTTCACATTTTATGTGGACCACCAGGCTTTAATGTATCTAGTAAACAAGCCAATTATCCAAGGACGAATCAGCCGATGGCTGCTACTGCTGCAGGAATTTACATTCAACATTATAGTAAGACCTGGGAAGAGCCATGTGATAGTCGACCAGCTGTCGAGAATTTAGTGAGGAGAACCAGCCGAAGGAGTGAACGAAGATTTTCCAAACGCTCACTTATTTCGCATCGCGGGTCTCCCCGCTTGGTACGCAAGCGTGGGGGAATATTTGTCGACATCACAGTTCCTGAGGGAGATGCCACTAGGAGAAAGAAGGAAACTGGTACTGAGGAGCAGGACATTCCAACTCATTAATGGCCTATTGTATAAAATGGGGCTCGATCAAATCCTATGGCGATGTGTCCTAGAAGAGGAAATTCCGGGCGTCTTGAAAGAAGCACATGAAGGGCCCGCAGGTGGACACATGGGGCCCGACACCACGGCAAGGAAAGTTCTGTTGGCAGGACTGTGGTGGCCGACACTGCATAATGACGCCAGGGAGTGGGTAACAAGCTGTGATACATGCCAACAGGCCGAGCGGCCATTAAAAAGGGATTTTATGCCCCTCAACCCATCGAATGCCCAGGAACTGTTTGAGAGATGGGGATTGGATTTTGTCGGACCATTAAAACCAAGTAGAGCTCGACGATGCAGATACATTGTGGTGGCAACAAAATACTTGACCAAGTGGGTGGAGGCACGGGCCTTACCCGACAATTCGGCGGTCAACACAGCAAAATTCATCTATGAACACATCATTACGCGGTATGGGATTCCAATCCAACTGACGAGTGACAGAGGAGGCCATTTTGTAATTCACATGATCCGATTGTTAACAACGGAGTTTAAAATCTTCCACTCCTTATCAAGCCCCTACTATCCACGGGCGAACGGACAGGCCGAGGCAACCAATAAAATAATGATGTCGGTGATATATAAGTCTTGCGGAGTGGAGAAGGATGACTGGGAGGAGCACCTACTGTCAGTACTTTGGGCATACGGAACAACTTACAAGGTAACTACTGGACAGACTCCCTTCCAGCTAATGTATGGACAAGAAGCCGTGGTGCCAGTTGAATTCATGGTGCCGAGTCTACGGATTGCCATCGATTATCGACTTGGCGACATGGAAAGCCTGAGGGAGAGGCTGTACGCTTTGAACAAATTGGACGAACGAAGGATGATGGCTCAGTGGGCGACAGAAACAGCCCAGCAAAGACGGAAGGTGTGGCACAACAAGCATCTCCGGCGAATGAAGTTTACTCCTGGACAGCTGGTTTTGAAATTCAACGGGAAGAACGAAATTAAACCCAGAAAATTCAAAGTCCGATGGTTAGGGCCCTTCCGGATACGCGAGGTCAATACGAACAGGGCATTTAAGTTGTGGACGCTGGACGGGAAGGAGATACTAGACGCAGTCAACGGGTCGAAATTAAAGCTCTATCACGAACAGAGGGAACCGGGACCCTCCAGCCAGTTAGTCCGCTAAAATAAAATAAAAATAAACAAAAAAAAAGAAGAGAATGTGGCCATTGTACGGTGGGACCACTGAAGGTGACACCACCGTGCGGTGGTCACACCGACGGTGGGGCCACCGATGGTGGAAGCCACCGAAGGTGGTCACCGCAACATGAAAACACCTCCCCGCCTTGGCAATAAAACCCCTCGCGCAACACTAAGACGTCGCACACCGCACAGTCGACCACCACGCGATGCGAGGGAAGAAGAAGACGCCGCACACTGCACAGCCGACCACCACGCGACGCGAGGGAAGAAGAAGACGCGGCACACACCGCACAACCCGACCACCACGCAACGCGAGGGAAGAGGAAGACGCACACGCCGCACAACTGGCACATGCCGCACACGCCCGATCACCACGCAACACGCACAACAAAGGATCAAGCACGCCGCACAACAAGGTTTACCCACAACAAGGTTTAAAGCACGCCGCACAGTAAGGCAAGAGAAACCGTGCCAGCATATAAGGATACCAGGCAGGCAACGCGCAGTGGAGAAAAAGAAGCAGCCCGCACAGCGGCAGCTATACACAAAAAGAGGACCATTACGAAGGTGTAGGATTTTTTTAACAAGCAATCAGTTATACAGAGATTGATGGATTCAACAGGTAAAAGTTGGAAGAAACAACTGCACGCTTCTTCCAGTAGCAATATCAGGGTTTTAGCGTCAGGAGTACGTGTTGTAGGCGGCACCATGGATGCCAACGCCCGACAAAAGCAAAAACAGAAGGCACCACAGGTTGCCATAAGTGCGAAAAACATAGTGACGCCACAGAATGTTACTTTTGAAGGCCTGAATGGATTGGAATGCCGGAAATGGTGGCAGGACACCCCCGATAATGACCTGGTAAAGCAAAACCTCAGTAAGGCACAAGTAGAGTGGGCTGTTCGGATGCTCGTGTTCCCTATGTGGGAGTACGAGGGTGCCCTACGCTTCATGGTGGACACCTTCGATAGGCATACATGCACCAGCACGTTTGAATACCTCCGGAGGGATGTTACTATATCCTTCAAAGCAGGGGATTCCATGAGGGTATTCGGCATTCCGGGCAGCCAGGGCAAGAAAATAGACTTGAAGGCCAAAAAGATGACACGGGAGGAGAAGGAGCGGTGGATTAAATTAGTCTCCCGGAACTTGACGACAACAGAGTTGGACAGCATGGCTAGTGCCATGAAGGGTCGCGGAATCCGTAAGACTTTTGTTGCAGAGGGCCACTGGAGATGCATTATGGATGTCATCAAGAGCAGATTGATAGGGTCGGGTAGGGCGTCGGACATTGCCCTCCCTCAGATTATGTTGATGAATGGGCTGATGAATGGCATCGTGTATGATTGGGCCGCGTTATTGGCAGAGCGTATGTATGAGTTTTTGATGCTCTAGCATCACACATTCTATATGCCTCACTACGCTATAGGGTTATTCCTGGAGGCCACGCAGGAAGCAGTGCCGGAGGACGAGTTGGAGGTAAGGCCGCAGGGACCGTTGATAGCTAGAGAGCCTCCAATAATGTATTGGAGGCACTTGGACATTGGGCACTCTTCCGCGAAGCGGAAACGGGCGGTAGATAGGGCCTCGGCCTTAGGGGAGCCTGACAGCGTGAGGGATTCCAGCAGCGCGGAGGATTCAGAGGCGGACGATAGCAGCCAGGTGACGGAGGAGCCTGTACGAGTCCTGTTTGCCCCACCCCTGTTACCGATGGGCACGACTGTGCCATCATTTGGAGTTGGGAGGCACTTGTATTCCGGCCTTCGGGCAGAGCCATACTCCTGTTACACTTGGTCCCCTCCAGCACGAGCACCAGGGAGCATCACCGGGCCCAACCACGACGACACTTACCGAGGACATGGCAGAGTCAGGGATGGAGGAGTCACCGCATCGGGTAGTGGTCGCTGAGGAGCAAGGGCTGACGGAGGTGGTGGATATCGAGCCTCATGTACGGTTGGACGTCGTGGATAGTGACGTAGTGGTGCCTGTTTCTGCTTCCTTGTTGGAGGAGCCGACGACAGCGAACCACCCCCCGGTCACGGAGATGCGTGCTGACCTCGAAGCTATGCAGAGCTGGCTCACACAGTGGTTTCAGATGACACTGGCACAGCCAGAGGGAGCTGTTGTATTCTCACCTTGTTGAGAGACTAGAGCGGAGGTAGTCGACTTGGATGACTTGTCAGGGGAGGCACATGGACTCACAGTTGGGAACGAGGCGGGGGAGGTCACCTCTGTTGGGCAGGCACCAGGAGATGGTGCACCTTCGGTGGCGGAGGCGGTACCTTCACAACAGGATACAGTAGTGACCGTTCCACCAGGGACTTCACAGCTTTCGGCGCAGACGGGGGAGGATGTTGAGAACTATCTAGCTGACATGGCTGATATGGTGATGAGGGGTAGGCGGGTGGTGGCCGCTGCCCAGACGCAAGCATTGCAGTAGGTGGTGGTGGAGCTAGAGCAGGTCTTACAGTTTATGCGGGTGGGCTGCCTGGCAGCCTTTGCTACCTGCTTTGAGTCTCAGGGGTGGCCGACTGCGGAGACAGAGGAGATGCTCCAGGCTTGGGGGCTGCATTAGCCCGTTGTGGAGAGTCGGGTGACGGCAGTTGTCTGCGAGATCGAGCAGGTCTACCGGGATGCCTATTATACATTGAGGCGTACATAGCAGGAATCTGCAGTCAGGGAGGCTGCCCGAGTAGCATTGGAGAAGGAGGTGGCCAGTCAGCAGGCCTCATGGGCAGCCGAGAGGGCGTAGTTGTTGGCACAGTTAGAGATGGCTCTCACAGAGACAGCTGAGACCCGGGCAGCGAAGGTCGAGGTAGATACTCGTCTGGCAGTCGAGCAGACTCGGTTGGTCTGTGCGATGGAGGCAGTGGATACAAAAGAGGAGTTGCTGGAAGCCGCACACATGGTGAAGACAACTTTAGACAAAGTATTGGTGGCGGAACGGGATGTGGTTGCATGCACTCAGCAGGTGTATGAGCTCCGTGCCCGCTTGGCGGCCCAGACATCGACATCTCACCCTTCTGCTTCAGGGACGCTTTCTCAGCTCCCTCCCTAGTCTTTCAGATATGTATGTTGTATAGGTTGCATTATCTCCATTTTGTAAGTCACCTGGAGACGACTTTTCTTTTTGGGGGGGATGATGTTGGCAGCATTATTGTACACGGGAATAGCATTAGTTAATTATGTGTAATTGTTTTGGTTAGTTGGCAACCGAGGGGTGGAAGTTGCGGTGCGACGGTTGGCCCTCGCACCCCCTCGGTACCCTTTTATACTTCAGAATGTAACTTGTAAAATACACTTATTATGAATAGAACATCTGATATACTTTGTCTGATATTTACGGCATTATTCTACATTATGTTCTTTATGCGTTAAGTTATTCACCCGAGAGGGCAAACATATGCCAGCATTCAAGGATCAATTCAAAGAAACCCCGAATTGAAAGAACAACATGATTTCGTTGGCAAAAAGCTTGATTGATTTAAACATGAATATTTATGAAGCTTTTCGATTGCGGATTTACACTTGGTCATTAATTTCGAAATGGACAAAGCTTGAGAAATTTTCCTAAGTTTGAAAATGCATTTTTTAGCTGATTCTTAGGAGTAAGTTCTGATTTCAATTGCTTTGCATGACGCCTTACAAACAGAAAAAGATGCGATTTTGAAGACTTAAGTAGTTTAATCAATTTTTGGCACACACATCTATCCAATTTGCAAATATTTCGGACGATTGAGAGAGGTAAAGCACACTTACCTGATGAAAATGAATGGCGAGAAATTGCACGATCTGCCTTGCAAGAATGAATTCCAAATTTTGAATGGGAGAGTCTGCAATTTAAATTTCAACGGTTAACTCCCTATTCAAAATTTCGCGCCTATGGTTTGGAAAGAAAATGTAGACTTACACACTTAGACATAGCGATTTTATCACCTTGGTGGTTTTGGCGAATTCTAACCTCGTGATTTTATGGCGCTGAGAATGTTGTTAATGGCGTTTTACTTTTCAAGGCTCATAAAACTTCGCGATTTTACCTTATGCGATCCGCAGCAAAATGGAGAGGGTTTGAGATTATGAAGATTCACGTTTCTGCCTTACGGTGAACCATTATGGGGTCTACTGAGTTTGCAAGGTTTGTAAAAATCGCGATCTTAGCTTTAATGCAAACTGTGCTCTTTGGGTTTACCCTCCAGACCTTACGCCATTTCCCCTTTCATGCGATTTTACCCTGACTTCGACGGTTTGCGAAAATTGCGATTTTGGCATTTGGGGTGGGGGTCTTCAAACTTCGGCGTTTTGAGGTTACTTTTCAACCTTTTAAATCCTTGCGATTTTCCTCCATTGCGCGAAGTTCGGCGATTGGGCGTGGTTTGTCATCTTCGAACCTTTCTCTTACTTTGCCAACTTCGGACCTTTCAAACGTTTTGCCAATTTCGGCGATTTTGGGGCTCTTGTTAATTTTCAAACTTTACTTTCTTCATGCTTTTCCTTCAAATTGCGATTTTTGGGGATATGGAGGCTTTTTGAAAATTTCCGTACTTTAAATGCTTTTGTAAACTTCGGCCCTTTCGCACCTTTTGTCGATTTCGGACCTTTTGGTCATTTGCTAATTTTCAAACTTTACTTTCTAACATTTTGGCCTAAAGGTCCGAATTTCGCCCCTTTTGGGTATTTTGCAAACTTTCACATTTTTTGACATTTTGGCCTAAAGGTCCGAATTTTGCCCCTTTTGGGCATTTTGCAAACTTTCACATTTTTTGACATTTTGGCCTAAAGATCCGAATTTCGCCACTTTTGGGCATTTTGCAAACTTTCACATTTTTTGACATTTTGGCCTAAAGGTCCGAATTTCGCGCCTTTTGGGCATTTTGCAAACTTTCACATTTACTGACATTTTGGCCTAAAGGTCCGAATTTCGCCCCTTTTGGCATTTTGCAGACTTTTACATAAAAGTGCGAGTTTTGGCGCTTGAGCGAGTTTTGTCCACTTTGGCACTTTGCATTCTTTATCTTCTTTATATCCCTTGGCGAAAATCGGCATTCATACAAATCGTGCAAACTTCTAAAAACATCACGTAATCTCTCCCATTATTCTTATGCGAAAATTGGTGTCTTTGGATCCTCATGCGACCTTCAGACGCTTTATCCTTTACTTGGCGAATTTTGCCAGTCTCTATCATCCCATGCCTATCCAAGGTGATTTTACAAGCTTAAACAACCTCTTGGAATTCGTGCCCGAGGGCTCAACTGACTTCATGGAATCACAGGCTCCTTCGCTCAACATCATCATCTTACGGATTGATCGCGGGCTCGCTTGAAAGGACGCGAGACACTCTGTGCGGAACTCAACAGGGCGAAGACGGAAAGGTCCAAAAAGGAAAGGGGACCTTGTCGGCGACAGGGAGTGTGTGCATCGCACAACAAAACCTTGATATCCAATGACACTCTAACAATACTATGAGACCTATTGGCTATAAACTAGGGACCTATGGAGTAGAGACAAAACTTTAGAATAAAGAACAAAAATCTATAGTTAGGTGATACGTTCAAATTCATGAATGATGCAAAAATAGCTTGGTTATCTATTTTTGTCAAATTTCAAAGTACTGCAACTTTCTGTTTATATTTGTCACACTGGTTAACTAATTAATTCTTTATCTTTTCTTGTGCAGGAAACAAAAGGTTCTAGTGATAAGGCATTCGATGCAGTCACTGTAGAAGATTTGATATTGGCTGCAAAAGATATGGATCAAGTCACTACAAAAAATTGCATTCGTGGATGTGCTTCCCCACCATTTCCAAGAACATCACAGGGGCATAATAAACAATATCGCTGTTCGGTAGTCCACTTGTCTTTTTCCTATTGCTTGAGAATTATAAAGTTTTCTTTCTTGTGTATTGTGTCGATATTCCTGTGAATGCTGAAATTTGTTAGGAAAGGGAGATGTATAATTCATGATTATTCATGCACTGCCTTCAGTTTATTGTTTTTTACTTCAAGTACTGTTGTTTGGATGCTAGTAATGTGTAGGAAGTATATGGTTCTTGTTCAGAGTTCTTGATTCTGAATTGTTACATCCCTAGGGTTTCTTAAAACTGAATTCACCAATTTTTAGATTACTGTTTCAAGAGGAAGCACAAATAATAATTTTAGTGCAAACAGAAAACTTTAAAACCTTTGACAAATGGTGTGTGACAGAAACTCAGTTTTGTGTAATAGATATGAATCCAATTCTGACATAGGTCTTACAGAAATTTTGCTGTTACAAGAGGAGTTACATATATGAACAAATTTGACAAGATTCTCCACACAACTCTTCCCTTTCTAATTAGGGCATTTGTTCCCAAACCAACCACCTTGAGAAGTAGAAGTTTGGTCGCTGAATGCCTTTGCCTTAGTTGCTGGTGATGAAGATTCTCCCTTAAATTGCATGTGAATCAGTTCTATGGCACACCAGTTGTTGGATCTGATATAGGTCTGCAGTATGATGGTGTTGGATGTTGGTCGATCACTGGCAGGGCCTTGCTTTCCTTGCAGCATTTGATCACCTGAGACTCTATTTGCTGCTGCTGTAGATGATTGGAATCCCCCTCAATAGTGATATGGTGATTGCTGATTCTACATGCAGACTCCTTTCTGAACCAGTTAGCTGGTGACTGGGTGTCTAAGGAGTGTTCTGCAATAATGTCACACTATCGAGCCTTCTATATACATGCAAGCTCTAGCAAACCTGCTCAAGGAAAGATTCTGACATGAATCTAGCTTGAGAATCTGACCAATCTTTTATGCCAGAAAATAAACCATGTCAGACAATCTAAGCTATAAACCGTACCTGGGTTTGCAGGCGCTTGATTTGAACATTTAGAATGATATTGTTGTCCCTGGCTTTCATCAGCACTGTTGAAGGACTATTTTTATCCTTAGAGGGTAAGTATATGCATAAATCATAGCAGGAATGGAAAAGGTTGCCTGCATTCCTGCAACCTGCATATACCATGAGTTCCTCAGACAAATCATTATGTTGTTCAGGACTGCCAGAATTTTTGTGCACATCCAAAATCCCATTAATGGATCCAAAACAAAGAGAATCCTTTGACAAAGTTGCTTCTGTAGTAGAAGGTACACCAGCAACTACATGGCTTGAGGATAAGAAGCTGCATCTAAGCCCTTTCTCCACCATTCCTGACCTGGATCTTACTCCTGCTTAACCATTACAGGCATTAACCAAACTTTTGTTCATTCGAACAATATCTGAAGCATGTTTGCTTCTTCATTTACCAGATCAAAGCTCATCGCAAGGTGGCTGTGATTATGAATAGAGGTAAGGGAAATGCTCCATATCCTCATCTGCATCATCTTCCTTACCAGACCCAGAGGAAACACCACCCACCATTTGTTCTTTCCTGCAACCTTCAAACCCTAATGATCATGATCGAAAGTCACACAACTTCTTCAGTGTCATACATGTTCTAAAATGGTGTTCCACCTATTACTGTATTGTTATACGCATATTAAAAACAAAATTGAGTATGGTTATGCTAATTATCAGATCTGTGTACTTTCTTCAGGAGACTAAGGAATTAATGCCATTTGATATGGTTGACCATTTGAAGAAAGGATTGGGGTCTTGTGGACAGGTAATGCTTATATATATTGAAATAGTGTTACTGTTGCCTTACATCTAGCTATAACTGTTTACTGTAATTTCAACTGAAGAAAATTGACCTGGATATGCAATGAAATCTGATATAAATGCACTAGATGTTGTATGGTTGCATTGAATGCTTGAATAAATATTTTTTCAGCAACTTTCAGTTGAGTCTTTATGCTCTTTGGTAGGTGGTACATGTCGAAAACATCAATGCAAGGAAAGCGAAGTATGGGGTTCCTTCTATAACATTTTCAGAATCTACTAATGCTCTCCTTAAAGGAATGGGTATAAGTCGCCTGTATAGTCATCAGGTCTGTATCCATAATCTTGGTAACATTTCTTCCTTTTATATGTGACTAATTGCTATCAAACTGATACCTTTCCTATGCAGGCAGAAGCAATACAAGCTGCCGTATTGGGAAAAAATGTTGTTGTGGCAACTTCAACTGCCAGTGGAAAGTCACTTTGCTACAATGTCCCAGTTCTGGAAGAGCTAACAACAAATCCCTTGTCTTGTGCGCTATATCTTTTTCCAACAAAGGTTCTATTATTTTGAGCTTTTGTTTAAAGTAGAATAGAAAATGGTTCATCTGTTTTTCATATCAGTTTTACCAGTCAAGAGAAATTTACAGAAAATGACAAAGAAATGAGCAACAAACCCAAGCACATCTTAAATTTTATTAATTTAAGCAATTAATTAGTACATAACTTGACAACTTACTTCATGGAAAAAATGAATAATCATGTGTGATCTCCCACGCTTCAAATTCTTTCTAATACATTTTCAATATTATTTGCTTTTCTTTGATACGATTCCAAGTATACTGCCTTGTGATGCAAAGTTTGCTGAACTTTTTCTCTGCAATTGAAATGTTATAAAGTGATGTAGGGATTGTGCTTGAAATTTTGTATGCTGTACATTTCAGCAAAATCCTATCAATTTTTTAGGATTATTCTGTGCACTTGTGTGTTTAATGATCCCAAAATGTTCACTACAAAGGTGAACTATGCTATAGATGACAAACCTATAAATATGGAAGCTCATGCTGAAAGATCCCCAAAAAGTCTTTGGCCAGCGTATTTTAAGTGGGGGTTTGACTGATTTCTTTGTTTTGTTTGGGTTTTTTGAGAGATTTTGAACAATGTTTTGAATGCTAAGTGAAAGAAATAGCTGATACAATATAGAATAAAGCATAACACATTAAGAAGGCAATTAAGATAATTTTCTTTCACTTAAAAAGACCAATGTACATACGTTAACTGAGCATAAAAGGTCTGATAGAAATTTGTAGTAGGTAGAATATAAAAATCAGCTCTAATATTAGCTTCAAACTCCAATTACAACCTAGGGCTTGATGCCCTTCTTCCCAAAATGGAGCTGCTGGCTGAGAACAAGTTGAAAATGAGTGATATTGACCTCAAAAAGGTCTTTCCTGCAATTAATTGAAGAAAATCTGCCCTCACATTGATAATTCTGCACTCAAAACCCCAAAGAAGGCTGCCAACTACACAATGAAGCTGGATAATGATGTAACCTGTCCCTAGGAGAGATGGGGTTTCGTCCAAATCTCCGAATTCTTCCAAAAGTTTGTGTTCCTGGAAGCTCCAAGCTGCTGAAACCCTCAAGAAAGCTGCTGATCTGAAAATTGGAAGGATAAGAATGAATCCAAATGATAGGCAAAATTTCTTTTTATCTGTTTTGGGATTACTCTTTGGTCTAAAAAATAATAAAATATCATTGAAGGTCTAATTCCTTATTGTGAACTTGGCCCCCTTTTAAAAACAACTTAAGATACTAGGATGGGGGTACTTTTTACTATTCATCTTATGTTTCTCTGTTACTATTCACTTTTTACTATTCACATAAGGCCAACTTTAATATTTCAATTTTAACTGTGGATTCAACCCCAAAACTCCAATCTGAAAGGGCCCCAAAAGCTCCTTGTTGAGTTCCACAACCTCCAATTGGGTCCCCAAACCACACTGCTGACCTACGAGACCCTAATAGTAGGCCAACCTTTGCTCAAGTCTAGGATGCCTAAGGAAGGGACATTACACATGCTGTCACCTGTGATGAGCATCCTAATCTCTGCAAATGTTGATATATCTTGCTGTCTGTCAAGAGTATACAAAATCTTATGAGATCAAATCGCTTGTACTCCAACTACAGTCTGAAAATGCCTAATTTCTCAACATGTCAATTTGATTTAGAACCATCCTTTAGATGGCCTTTAGAGTCACTAACTCCCATATCTAGAAATCCTCCAGAAAATAGAAAAGCTACCTATGGTAGAAAAACTGTCCCATTGACTTGAAGAAATTTGATTAACCAACTTTGAGCAAAATGATAAAAAACCCCCTGTAATATGTGCATAAATGCAAATGCAATACTTTGTAATAACTCATCTCTCAATTTGATGTATCAGCTGCTTATCTAAACATTATCTTTGAATGTCTCATCCAAAAACTGCAATAAGCACTATCATGCGATGTATCTACAAAAATGGCTATATCCTTAGTGGTCAATATAAGTAGTCAAATGGTAACCGTAAAACACATTTGGGACGGTGCAAACAAATAATCACGTAGAATTTAGAAATGTTAAAACATTCCCAATTTGATGGCCCCTTCTCAAATGCAAGTTCAATGAAGACCATTAGCCTATTATTTCATTACCGATAGGCTAATGGGGTGTGGCAAGGGAAATAATTTAATAATTTAACTTACGATGTTGAAAAATTAATTTTAAGTTATGTTCCGAAAAGATGACTAAATGATTTTTAATCAAAATAAAGATTATTTTAAAAAAGGGACTTAAAGTGATTCTAGAAATGGGTTCTAAATCCAAAAATAAAATTTGGAAGGAAAAAGGAGAAAAAAGAAAATAATAATTATTTTTCCTTGAAAAGCTCGTGTAAGGAGGAGTTGAGGAATGGAGAGGGTTGTCAGTTCCATATTTCAAACTCATTCTCTTGAATTTGAATATTGTTCATCTTTTCTATTCGAGGACAAAAACCCGAAAACCCTTTGGTAAAGAATGGTTTCGAGGACGAAAGCTCTCCTATTCTTTTGGGTAATCTCATATAAGGATTACCATTGAGCTGAGTAGTTGCAAGTTTTCAATGTGTTCTAGTTTGTTAATTATTTTTCCTTGAAAAGCTCGTGTAAGGAGGAGTTGAGGAATGGAGAGGGTTGTCAGTTCCATATTTCAAACTCATTCTCTTGAGTTTGAATATTGTTCATCTTTTCTATTCGAGGACGAAAACCCAAAAATCCTTTGGTAAAGAATGGATTCGAGGACAAGAACTTTCCTATTCTTTTGAGTAATTTCATATAAGAATTACCATTGAGCTGAGTAGTTGCAAGTTTTCAATGTGTTCTAGTTTGTTTGAATATTTCTATATTTTTTTGTCTGTGCACTAATATTGTGTTCTATTCATTTTCACAACATGGTATTGTTAACACAAAAGTTTGCACACTTCGTGATTAGGCTTGACCACCAACCTTGTGAAACATTGAATCAATATCTCAAGTGTGAGACCTTGCGTTGTTGTGAGGTTGAATCTCCGGAGAAGGCCGACTTCCTCTTCAATTTGAATGCAGAGTGTTGGACCAACCCAACACTGATAAAACTAATCTATGGTTTGATAGGGAAAAGGGAGAGAGAGAAGGGTTGCATGAAAGAAGGCAAATAGGGTTTGCACCCAAACTGAAATGATGATCTCCCCTGCCTATAGCTGCACAAAAAATGAATAAGACTACCCAAGTATGCACAATTTCCTATCTTAACCAGCCCCTAAAGTGCAGAGTGAAGGTTGGAATTTGTAAGATAGCAAGAGGAACGATCCAGTTCACAGATGATATCCACAAGGAATCAACACAGTCATCTATATTTAGGAAACAAATTAAAATGCACTCAGACAAAGAGGTAAAAGAAATACACAGATTGTCGGAACTGAGAAGAGGCAAAATAGGTGAATTCTATTCATGTAAGGGCAAGGCAGAACTTTACAAGTGCAAAGAAACATAAGAATTCTGCATGAGAAAGGAAGGGAGAAGATGTTAACAATATGTTACAATTTTGCCTTTATAGATCAGGCATAACTCAGATGGTTGCAATTGAGAAAACTCTAACCCTACTCGGGTTAGGTTACAAAAAATATCAGAGGAGAGGGAGAGATCAGATCCAAGATCTGGGAGCCTCCTCTGCCTCTGGAAGAGCAAATATCTCCGCAAATCAGGGAAAACTTTGCATCTGGATGCGTCTCTATGTACTGGATGGCGTCTGCAGGCATCATGTCTGGTGTTATGGCATTGAAATTTGGTGGTTGCAGTGAGATGGGGTCCAAAATCGGGCGTTGACTGAGCAGAAAACGACCTTGACCATTGGGTTGACAACCACCGCTTGCGAAAGAGTTTAAATGCCAACGACAGCTGCAAGTTTGAATATTGGTCATTGATCTGAGAGATTTGCGTTGTGTCCACATCCTCTGCATTGTGTTGACCGCTAAATGGTCTTGCATCTTACCCCGCGACATCACTGCGGGTCCTATTTTACCTCGCGGGATAAAACTTTTTTTTTTATGTTTTGCTTATCCCGCGACCCTTTTGTGTCCTCGAGTTTACCCCGCGGGATAAGCAAAATGCCTTATAGTTTCCGTTTGCTCCTTATCCCGCGGGATCTCTGTAGGTCCCTCCTCCACATCGCGGGATAAGAGTTTTGCTTTGGTTCTACCTTGCTTTTGTTATCCCGCGGGACCACTTGTGTCTTTGTTTCTACCCGTGGGATAAGAGTCTCCTTTGATCTACTCTTGTTTCCTTATCTCGCGAGACCTTTGATGCCTTTGCTCAACCTCGGGGGATAAGGGTGAATACCCACTGCTGCCATGTTATTCCAACCCCGCGGGATAAGGGGAACGCCTCATTCGCTTTTGACTTTCCTTATCCCATGGCATCACATTGCTCCCCTCGACCCCGCAGGATAAGAGAAAACACATTGTCTTTTCTCAAACCTCTTATCCTGTGAGATGTTGCCTTTGCATTTGAACCTTCGTGGGATAAGGGTGAACACCCGCTGCCACCTTTGTATCTCTTATCCCACGGGACCTTATCCCCGTGTCCATGTTGTTCTTGCTGACTGGGGCCCGCCAAACGGGTCAATAACATGCCATGCCTCTATGGTCAAAAACACGACCCGGTTATTGACATGAACTGTTGATATAACAAATGAGGCATGAGGGTCAATAACAATCGTGTTATTGACACATCATATAATGCTCGTGTTATATGACTGCAAAACTATGAAGAAGCAACTAACTCTGCTGAGACCGATAACATGACATGTTATTGGTATTGACTAACACGAAATGTTAGTCACACTGAAATCCTGGATTTGAGCTCTGCTAAGATTGGCACAAAAATTGCCAACAGGTATTTGAGCAAGGAATTGCATGAAAAAGAGTTTTCATTAGTATGGCACATTTTGTGATATTTTTCAAGAAAAATCACGGCAGGATGAGAGGGTTTTTGAAGTGTCATGCCATATATTGACACAAATTTTGCCTTTTTTGTGCAAATCGGCAGCCAAGTCTAGAGCAAGAAATTGTGCAAATATTTTTCTAATAAAGTTTGTGGGTCGAATTTTCTTGCAAAATGGCAAAGGGAGTTTAAATAGAAAAGTGTGATGTTTAGTCCTTAATGTGAGGTTGGCAAACTCATGGATAAAACAAGGATTTTCCACACGTACCAACTATTCATGTAATGGAACATTTATATATCAAAGCATAAGTAACAATAACAAACAACTATACCAGAAGAATGATATCTTTATTGAATTCTCCAGAATATGCCAGTACAATACCATCCTTGCCGAGGTTCCATTCGAAAAATATATAGACTCGACGGTTCGCCAAGTTGCCAACCGTCACTAACTACCAACTACCCCACGGGAACCTCTCGGCGACTCAAACATAACCAAACATAAACACCCATCCCAACTACAAACTAACATGTGTTATTGACCCCTAACATTAGCCCCCCCCAAAAAGTAGTCGTTTTCCAGACGACTAAGACCATAGGAGCTGGAATACAAACAAAAGACTAAGACTGAGAAGGGGGAGGAAGTGTCCCTGTAGTTGTCGAAGAAGAAAGTTGTTGCCCTGTGTGGAGCTGAAGGTTCTTCTTTGCCACCAGTTGCCGTTCTCGTGCCTTTTTCACCATGTGCGCGGCCTCCAATAGTTTTTTGTCTTTTTGCTCTATCTGCAAGGTAAGCTTGACAACCTTTGCTGCCAGGACTTGCACCTCCTTCTGCATGCTGCAACAGGCCTCATAAGTAGTCACCTTCGTTTCTAGCTCATCCCGCAGGTTATTTTCTACTGCCACTAGCTATGCATGCTTCTCCCCTTCCTTCTCCAGTTTTGCTATATACAGCCGCTAGCCTCCTTCTCTATCTGGCGCTGTCGCATCTGTAGGTACACATCTCGGAAGGCTCCCTCCATGCTGCAGAAGGTGGTGCCCAAGGTTCCCCCTCCTTCCATCAGGCGCATGTGCATTCATTCCTGTACCATTTTCGGCGTACTACTGTCTGGCCACCCCTGCTGCTCGAAGTGGCGCACAAACTTGTCTACACATCCAGAAGTCATGAAGTGGCATAGTTTCGCAGCGTCGACGGAGTTACCGACCTCCATCTGCCCAGTCAACTGTGCTCTTCCATGTGCAACATCTGAAATCCCGTGTAACTCTCCAAGGAACTGCTGGAGCGAGCTTGCTGGATCGCTAGGATCTGGTGAAGTGAGGTGAAGTCTTGCGAGTGATCCTTCCGGCCCGCTTTCCCCATCATTGTTGATCTTCTGGCTCTGCCCAGCACTTCCTGTTGCCCTATGCTTCTCGTCGACAGACATCCCCTCATCCTAGTATGTGATAAAGGTAGTCATGTCTTGTGTGTGGTGCGACCCACTAGCCATGGTGCGCAGTGCAGGGGAGGAGGGGGCGTGAGGTTTGAATGCGAACTACCCCAGCCACCCATCCAACGATGCATCTATATCCTCATCCGTCAGTGTCTCCAGTATTGCCAACTCCTCTAGGCCAACCCCAGTCATCGATACATCCCCTACCTCATCGTTCTCCGCTGGTACCGTACTAGTACCTGTCGTATTGGTACCTTCCAGTACAATGCTAGTACTTGCTGGTATTGTACCAGTTCTTACGGGCATTGTACTCGTGCCTGTCGTACAAGTACCTAAACCTATCGTACTAGTACCAATTCCCTGTACGACGATCTCGTCTTTCCCTGGTACGACCTCCCCTGCTACTGCCATACTGGTACATTCCGTGGCTTCCGACGCAAGCACAACTAAGCTGATCTGTGGTAGTGACACTCGCCGTTGTGTCGGTGGTTCTCCTTCATTGATTTTTCGGAACAACACGCTTACTGGTCGTACGTCCCGCAGCGGGCTGGCCACTGTAAGTGCTTCCTGTGGTACCAAGTGTGCTGAAGATAATTTTGGGGGTGTGAATTTCACCTTCATGCTCTTCCATTGCACTTGTAGCCCTCCCTGTTGATCTTCCTCTTCCTCTTCCTGTTGCTACGATTCTGCTTCCCCTTCATCCCCTATAGGTGTGTGTGGTGCCATACGAAACCCCTCATCACCACTCTCCTGCTCCTCAGTCTCTTCTGCCTCTTCCTCAGAATCTTCGG
This sequence comes from Cryptomeria japonica, assembly GCF_030272615.1. Taxonomy (NCBI): domain Eukaryota; kingdom Viridiplantae; phylum Streptophyta; class Pinopsida; order Cupressales; family Cupressaceae; genus Cryptomeria; species Cryptomeria japonica. Next base: position 520,042,310 of record NC_081413.1, read on the forward strand.
TACTGCTGTCATCTTCAACCTCTACGGGCATGTCCAGCTTCCTCCTCCTCTTTGCTGGCTGCACATTGTCACCAAGTGTGTCCAGATGGGCATAGTAGTACATGGTCGACTTATTAGCTTCCAACCGTCCGCGTGGTTCGAAGGTTCCCCACATTTTTGGCGGTACTTGCAAGCGTACGACATCCAGGAATAGGCTGATGGCATGGTGGCACATGTAAAATGTCTTGTGTTCCAACTTGAGAAAATCATGAATTCTTTCCACCAAAAGTTGCCCCTAGTTGTACACTTTATAATCCCGTTCATTAACCCTATCATCTAGACGGCTATGTTAGATGCACGACTGGCTCCTGTGCGGCGACTTTTTACCAAGTCCATCAGCATTCTCCATTCTCCTGGTGGGATAAACGCACGCTTCAACCCCCTACTGTCAGACCAGGCGCTTTTCCATTGTTCTTCTATGAGGTCATCCCTGTATACCAAATCTATTAGCCACTTCTTCTTTTCCTTGGTGAACTTCTTTGTTGGTTTTGCTGCAAATGCCCCCTTCTCGGGTATACCAAATACCCTCCTGAAGTCTTCTGGCTTGAATGAAACTCGTACTGTGCATCCCTGGAACTGAATGATGGAAGCCATTTCTCGCCGGTTGTATCCGGATACCATAGTCCGTAGCACAGGCTCAAAATCCTTGATGTTGAATGTCGACATCTGGATGGCATGGTCTACCTGAGCTTTTTTGAGGGAATCCTTTATCACATGGTCGGGGGAAGTTTCCTCCCACCAGGTACGACATTCCCTACCAGTCACACTCTCCAAGGCTACATTCTCCGCCGTGATTGCCTCTGGATCCTTCTGTACTTTTGGCCTGATTTTGGCCTTCTCGCTGTTGGTGGTTGGATCTGTAGCTATCATGGTTGCACTGCAACTGTTTTGCCTTGTTTTCCTGTCTTTGTCCCGTCCTTGACCGTTATTATAATGGTCTGCAAGTGTGGTTCGCCAATTGGTACGGACAATTAGATCAACTGCTGCTTCTACATTGTATCGATTGGCCCGTATACTTTCCTCCCCTGATCGTACGACTTTTCTAATGCATGCCAACTCTGCACCCAACTTCGTATGGATGGTAAAAAATTCCTCTTGTAGCGTTGCCTGTCACGTATAGAATATTGTACGTCTCGTACTGCAAAATTCTTTCAATTCCGTACGTTGGCCGTACAGTGTCCAATCTCTTCCGTACGGTGTCCTATTTTCCTTGTCTTCCGTACCTCACTTGTCCATATGGTGCGCAAGTTCTAGCTGTCTTCTTCGTACGGCACCTCGTTTCCGTACGAAATTCTAGTGCGCAAGTTTTGGCTGTCTTCTTCATACGACACCTCCCTTTCATATGACTTCCCTTGATGCTGTCTACTCGTCTACCTTACGGCTTCACTGTACGGTTTCGCCTCCAGGTGTGCTCGTGTGGGCTGTACGGCTTTACCGTACGGCTTCTCCTGAGTTACCAAACTCTGTATGGCTTTTCCGTACACTGTGTAATGATCACCGTATGGTTCACTTGCAACGCTGTACGACTTACTTCGTCCATTCTTGGATGCCTCTGTACGTTTAATCCGTACGTCGTACGGATTCTCCTTCCTTGCTACGCCTTCTTCTGGACTCGCTCCCTCTCTCTTGGTCTTTCTGCTGTCACCAGCACATTCTTGCCTGTGTGTTGTATAAAAATGAACTTCTAGGGGTTTTTTATAATCATTCGCTCTTTTCAGGGTTAGGGTTAGGCTTAAATACTTTATTAATTTTTTACAAAATAATTGCCTTTTTATCAATCGTATTTTTTCCTTACTTATTTCTCTTACTTTTGCCTGGCACTTTAATTTTTTTAATACTTGCCAACCCTCGCCTTTTTGTCCCCTCCATATACTCTTTTCTTTTTATTTTTAACATTCCGTCTCTTATCAATTGTTTTAATTCTATTATTTGACAACACTTTTTAAATGTAATTCTTCATACCTTCAGTTTACCACGGTATCCTGACGTTAGGTTGCATCGTTTAGATGGAGCTTTGAGATCCACAGGGTAGCTTATTGCCTCCACCAATGCTGCCGAATGATTTTTCCGCCCCCTTAGTTTCCTCTTTGTTGTTCGGGTACTATATTTCTTCCTTGCTCTTCCCATGTCACTTGAACTGTCTTCCTTCCATTTTTTGTTTGATCCTTGGTCTGCGTCCTTATCTCCAATGTTCCTCTTCATTCCTGAGGGGTCATTTTGAGTCTTCAGCTTTATCTCTGAATCGTACAACCACATATAAACGTGTGGCAACCTCCTATAGCATTCTTGTGCACAACAGGACCCCACGTACTCCAGGTCCCATATCTTGTCAACTAACGGAGCGGGTCCCACCCCCTTATATCGGCCGTCAATGTAATGGCCTCAGTTCTGTTGGTACCATTTTACTTTCTCTCTGTTAACCTCCGGTGGTCCCGCAGGGTTAGGGATCACGTGGTATAATAAATTGGGTTCGGCTTCCGCTTCACCTGGCTAGGAGGCGATGATGAATAAATCTTCTGTTTTCAACACCATTTTAAAACAAGGACCCAGGGTTGCCCGTACTCCTCCAAGTCTAGTTCCGCCTCCAGGTCTTCATGTTCCTCCTCTTTATTTGCACTCTCGGCTATCCTTCGGGCTTTAGCCTCTTCATCGATATCGTATGCTATGTACCCTTCTCGAAGACCTTCATATGGGGCCCGCTTCTTCCAATGTCCTGATGCTGAAACCCGCACCCATACCATTGGCTACCCAAAATATGCGTTTGTGAGGTGCTTGTGGTTCCTGGGAACCACAACACCTTCCACCTGCTTTGGCACAAGCCACTCTTCCATGGCTGCAAAAGGCTTTGCCCACTCTTCATCTGTCCGGTAGGGTTCTTCTTTTACCACCGGGTCTTCTTCAACTTCCTTGCTCTGGCCAATGGTCTAGTGCCCTTTGGTAGTGTATCCCAGCATTACCCGATCACAGGTTTGTTCCGTTCCTTGTAGATTTTCAGCTTTGAACGATTCACTGGGTCCCTGATTGGATTGTTATCCAGAGTAGATAGCTTCACCGCCCCGTTCTCGTCGACCTCTCTGATCTTATAGGGTCTGAGCCAACAAACTTTAAACTTCCTCGGTTGGAGTTCATCCCGATCGTTATACTTCAGAACCAACTGCCCCGGTTGGAAGTTGGCCCACCGTAGGTGCTTGTCATGCCAGCACTTCCGCCGTCGTTGCGCTACCTCCGTTGCCCATTGTGCCATTATTCTTCGTTCATCTAGTTTCATCAGGCTGTCAAGCCTTGCACTCAAGCTTTCTTCATCATCGAGTCTATTATCCACCGCCACCCGGAGGCTAGGTACGGTATACTCGGCCGGTACCACTGCGTCCTGCCCATACATGAGGTGTAACCGGGTATGCCTCATGGTGACCTTGTAGGTTGTGCGGTAAGCCCATAGTACGGCTGGTAGCCTTTCCTCCCAGTCTTCCTGCTCCACCCCACATGATTTATAAATTATTGACACCAACACCTTGTTGGTTGGTTCTGCCTGTCCATTAGCTCGAGGGTAGTATGGACTAGACAGATTGTGAAAGATTTTGAACTCTACGGTCATGGTACGGATTACTTGGTTGACAAAATGTAGTCCCCGGTCACTGGTGATTTGAAGAGGTATCCCGTACCTCGTGACGATTTGTTCATACAAGATCCGTGCCGTACTCAGAGCCGTGTTATCTAGCAAGGCCCTCGCTTCTGCCCACTTGGTGAGGTATTCCATAGCTACTACAATATATTTGCACCTGTGCTCGGCTTCAAGGGTCGTACAAAGTCCGTACCCCACCGTTCAAATAACTCCTGTGGCTGTGAGGGAAAGAGGGGCATGAAGTCCCTCTTGAGTGGTTTTCCTGCACATTGGCAAGTGTCACACACGACCACCCACTCTCGGGCGTCAGTGTGTAGAGTTGGCCACCACAAACTGGCCATAAGTACTTTCCTGGTAGTTGCATTTGGTCCCATATGTCTGTCCGCTAACCCGTTGTGTGCTTCTTTCAACACACCCGGAATTTCTTCCTCCATAACACATCTCCTCAGGATTTGGTTGGGGCCCGTCTTATATAACAGCCCATTGATTAGTTGGAAGGTCTTACTCTTCAGTGCCTAGCTTCCGCTGTTCCTCCGGAGGCATCTCCTTTGGGAATGTGGAAGTTTAGAGGTACCGACCGATCTTTTTGTACCATGATGGTAGTATTGCAATCTGGAACAAGTGTGCATCTAGGAAGTTCTCGTTCACCCCTTCAGCCGGTTCCTTGATCTGATCCTTGATAGTTGGTTGGCTATCACATGGGACTTGCCTGGTCGTACAATAATGGTGAAGGTGAATTCTTGTAGTAGTAGTAGCCATCTACTTACTCGACCATGGATAATTGGTTTATTTACCAGATACATTAGTGCCTAATGGTGCACGTAAAACGTGAACGGCGTAGCCAACTGGTAGTGGTGAAACTTTTGTACGACGTACACCATCCCAAGTGCCTCCCTATCCGTTGTGCTGTAGTTCCGTTCAGCCCTTGACAAAAGTCGGTTGGCGAAGAAAACAAAATGATCTAGTCCTTGTGTCCCTACTTGCTCGAGGGTAGCACCAATTGCGAAGTTGGAGGCATCGATGTGTACATGAAACTCCTTATTCCAATCTAGGTATACCAGTATTGGTGCACTCACCAACCGATCTTTCAATTCCTTGAAGGCTTCTTCCTGCTCCGTACCCCATACGAACGACTCTCCCTTTCTTGTCAGCTTATCTAGGGGCCAAGAGACTTTGTGCAAAGCCTTTGATAGATCTCCGGTAGTAGCCGACGTGGCCCAAGAATGACTTCACGCCTATCACATTCGTTGGATTCTCCATGTTGACAATCACTCCTATCTTATCTTGATCTGTCTTCAGACCTTCTTTACAAACAATGTGGCCAAGGAGCTTCCCTTGCGGTACCATAAACCTGCACTTCCTTGGGTTAAGAGCTAGCCTATCTCTCCGACACCTCCCCATACATTCTTCGAGTGCCTTTAGATGGGTGTCCTGGTCATTGAAAATCGACCAGTCATCCAAGAATGCCCTGAAATTTCCTACGAACATTTTGTCAAAAATGTGTAGAATTATTCTCTGGAAAGTTGCGAGCGCATTACATAGCCCAAAGGGCATGCGATTGTAGGCGTACACCCCCTCCTCCACCACGAATGTGGTCTTTAGCTTGTCTTCTTCCGCAATACTTATCTGGCTATATCCCAAGAACCCATCCAGAAATGTGTATTTCTCATGCCCAGCTACTTCTTCCAAGATGCTGTCAGTGAATGGGATCAGGAATGGATCTTTGATGGTTACTGCATTTAGGTACTTGAAGTCCACGCATATCCTTATCTGATTGGCTTCCTTCTTGAGAGAAATGACTATTGGGGAAACCTAGTCACTAGTTTCCACTTTGAATATGATCCCCGCCTCCAACATTTTGTTGATTTCCTCATTTACCTTGGCCGCATAGTTCTTATTCATCTTGTACGGTCTCCTTCGTATGGGTTGGGCTCCTGGTACGAGGGTTATGCGAAGTACGCACAGTTCCGGCGGTACCCCCCTCAAGTCCTTGTAGGTCCAGGCAAAGACGTCCTTGTATTCCAGGAATATCTTGAAAGCCGCCGCCTTCAATACGAGGTTCCAGTCATCCCCTACGAGTATCGCGTGCGGGTCCTCGTCATTACCTAGATTAACTTTCTTCACATCTCTTTCCTTGTACTTGATGGGTTTGTCTTGTTCAAACTGGTGGGTTGGCGTGTCGTCCATCCGTGCCATTCCCTCCTAGTACCTACCGTACTCTGGGGGAAATGACTATTCTTCCATACCACCACTCGATTCCCCAATCTCGCATATTTGCAACATGTGGCACTTCGGGTGGAAGACCTCGTAGTCCTCCATCTCCCAATGGAAGAGTTCGGCCAGCGAACTAGTTCCATCTTCAGAGCATTCGTCCAGTTCCAGCACTCCTTCCTTGTTGGGTTCCCTCCCTCCTCTGTCTCCTTTGGAACCCCACTCCCATCTATTTGAGTCCTCCAAGTCAGAGTCAAATGACGCGAGCTCTTCACTGACGGACTGATTCCTCAGGTCAATCACATACTTATGACCTTCACTCTCGATTGAGAGTGTATTCTTCTTCCAGTTATGATTGGCTCTAGCCATGATCAACCATCCCCTTCCCAGGAGGACGTCATACGCTTTCCTTTCCAGTGGGATGACCACAACGTCTAGAAGGAATTGTTGCGTCCCGGTCACCAGCTTTTGTGCCATGAGAGTCTCGTGGGGTTTGATGCCCTATTGATCCGCACCGACGAGATGGAATGTTGGTGGCCAAAGAGTAGGCTTGCCAAGACCTCTCCACGTCTCTTCCAGTATCACGTTGACTCCAGACCCGCCATCGACAATGGTGTTTGTGAGCTTCTCTCCCATTATGTCCATCTCCACCATGACAGGTTTTCGTCCAATGCTTATCATGAGCAGCATAGGATCCATGGCATCCGTACCAGGTTCCTTCACTGGAGCCATATTATGTGGTTTTGTCATCGTCCGGTGTTCCTGACCGACGGTAGTGTCATCGACTGCATTTGTCAGGGCCATCCTCAAGTGTGTGCATGGTCAGTAGAAGATCGGATACCCGTACGGGTATAGTGGTTTGTAACATTTGTTTAATGATAGTTTTCTCCGGTCCTGACCGGAATGGGGTACTGGCAGCCAGGTGCAAGGCCCTCCGTTCTTCTGCCATCGCCTGCTCAATATCTGCCCTGGCAACCTGGAGTCTTTCCTTCTCCGTGCGAGGGTCAGGATACATGGCTTTCTTGTTTTGCAATCTTGTGACTGCCAGTACGCCTTCCTCTGGTTCTTCTACCTCCAGCATATTTAGCCCTTTTTGCTTTGGACACTCCGTGTCCTCATGATTCCCTGGACCGCACCATTTGCACAACAAACTTCCTATGTCATCTCTATTTTGACATTCCCGTGCGAAGTGACCCCACTCGTTGCATATCCGGCATTGAATCATAGGTCGTCCCTTTGCGTCATATTGAATTCTACTCCTTGGCGTGTTATTATTGGGCTTGTTGTTACCCCGCGGGTTGTTTCGGTACCCTCCAGGAGAGGCGTCAGAGTTTGCTGCCGGCTTCGGAGGTGTCGCTGGCAGTGTGACTTGGTCTGTGCTTTCAAGTTGTACGGGCATTCCTTAATGGAATGTCCCATTACTTGGCAGATGTCAGAGAAGGCTTTTCGAGGGCAACTTCCCTTAGTGTGCCCTTCTGTCTTGCAGTCGGTGCACCACAGTTCCTTTCCTTCCTTGCCACTTTCTTTGTCAGCCTTTAGTTCTTTCATCATCCTCATCATATCCCTTCGGAGTGCTTGCACGGTTTTGGACTCCCCGTCGATGTCTTCATCCGTACTATCACCATCGCTCACCCGATGCTTCCCTCGGGATGTCTTATATTCACTCTCAATATCCATCGCGCGGTTGTGTGCTTCGTCATACGAGGGCGGAGGGACCACCTTCATCTTCCGTCTGAGAGACGGTACTAGTCCTTCAACAAACCATCTCTTCTTGAGGCCATCAATTGGCTGGTTCTCCATTTTGTTGAGCAGTTCCCTCAACCTTCTATTATATGCCCGCACACTTTCACTTTTTCCATGCTTGGTATTGTAAATCTTGGCCACAATTTCATTGTCATCCCACAGGAGTTTGAACTCCTCTTGGAAAGCCTTCTTCAGATTGTTCCAGGATGTTTTATATTGGGCATCCAAGTCTGTATACCAATCAATTGCTATTCCTCGCAGAGTGCCTGGAAATGCCTTCAACCAATAATCCTGGTCGTCCTGGCTATTTGCCTCCCAAATGGTCACGCATGTCTTACAATGTCGTACAGGATCTTCCAACCTGTCGCCCATGAATTTTGGAAGCTTTTGTTTCTCTGAGGTGTGTGCCATTGTTTTTGTCTGGATGGTTTTATGTAGCGCTTGAAAGTTACTATATGCTCGGAAGGTATTATGTGTCTGGAAGGTACCGTACGCTCTTGACCTGGTTGGACCTCTGTCCGCAGGGCTTTGGTCACCCTCGGTCCTATAGTCCCCCCTTCCCGGGGTTTTTGGATTTGACCCTCCTATGTTGGTTTCCTCTGACAAGGACAAATTCTTGATGCCGGATAATGTTGCTTCAAAAATATTGGCGACCTCTTCGTGCAGGTCCCGTACCGTCTTCTCTCCTTGTTCAGAATATTCAGACGGGTTGCTTTGTGACTCGGCTCCAGAGTCTTCACTTGATGTCGAGTGTGGGGCCTGGTCGATGAGATCTCCCTCCGCTTCGTTTGGAAGTGGTAGGTTCCAGGCGACCTTGGCCAACTCCTTACACGTACACGACCTTTGTCTCTCCCGACTACGACTCCGACTCATACTCCGACTTCTGCTACGTTTCTCAGGGCTCTTCGAGTCAGTAACCTCCCTTAGCCGTCGTCTCCGCTCGGTTTGTTCTTTTATACGGAGAGATGTCCGTATAGTTCCCTCGTCTACTCCTTCGGTGGTAGTGGTACGTTTGTCTTTGTTTGGCTGTAGGGGCATTAAGTGCCAGAGGTACGGCGTCGGCTTTTCTCCCTCTCCTCTTCCTCCCTACGGTTCCGCTCTTCATACGTTTGGAGTACTTGTTGCCGACGGAGTTCCCGTGTAGTTTCCTCCCTTCGGTCTTGAAGTGCAATCAGATTTTTGGCGAGTAACCTTGGAATACTTCCGAGCAGGTCAAAGACGGGAGTGCTGACGGTGAGTTCACCACGTAACGTGCCTTCAGAGAGGGCTCTCTCTTGAGCCTCCCTCTGCACGTACTTCGGACTGACACGTCCCACAACTCTACCAAGTTTGCCATCAACTAATCCTCTCGTGCCTCTTCCGCGGTACTTTCTTCATGTGTGTCGCTGTCCACGACAATTAATTGTTGGTTGAATGGCCGTCCCATTAATTCCTTGTGCCTGCCGCCATAGTTATCTCCAGGTTCGTTCAGGCAATGACGCCAAAATGTTTAGTCCTTAATGTGAGGTTGGCAAACTCATGGATAAAACAAGGATTTTCCACACGTACCAACTATTTATGTAACAAAACATTCATATATCAAGGCATAAGTATCAATAACAAATAGCTATACAAGAATGATATCTTTATTGAGTTCTCCAAAATATGCCAGTACAATACTATCCTTGCCGAGGTTCCATCCGAAACATATATAGACTCGATGGTTGGCCAAGTTGCCAACCATCACTAACTACCAACTACCCCACGAGAACCTCTCGGCGACTCAAACATAACCAAACATAAACACCCATCCCAACTACAAACTAACATGTGCTATTGACCCCTAACACGTGACTACTTTTTAGAGGAAAATTGTGGCTAGGGAAAAATAAATCGTGAATTTGTCCTAGAGACCAAAATTGGGCTTTGGTGTTGTCACCGGTGATGACACCATTGCCCTAACTAGTGCCATAGTCAGGACTACAATGTTGGAAAGGACTAAAGTGCGTTTCAGTGACTTTGGTTCAAAATCTGGACACTAATGCTTTTCTTAGACACTTGTGTCAATATAGGAAACCTATGCATTTGTGCTAGTGTCCCACTTAGGCACTAGTGTCATGTTTGGGCATTAGTGTCCTCTAGTGCTCTATTTTCTGTTGTTTTTTCATTAGTAAGGTCACTAGACCATGTGTCATGGAAACTTTGTTTATAAAAGTTGTTCCCTTTGGCATAGCGAGTCTTCTCATTAGTCACTTCATTGACAAGTGTCATGCGTTAAGCTTTATGGATCCCATTTGTATTGGGAAGTGCGTTGTTACATGGAAATGACTCGTTGTCATTCTTGTTGGTGGAGGGTTTGAAGTCTTGATAAAGAAACCTCTTGTAAGGCTTTGTTCTTGTGTTTTAAGTTTTGTTAAGTTGGTTGTTGGATGGATTGGAGGTGGTTGTTACCCTCATTCTACTGTTTTTGGAAGTTGGTTGTTATGTTGTGAGAAAATGAGGTTTTTGGGTTAGCACCTTATTGTCGTTTGGGTATCGTTTTCTCGTCTCGTAGGTTCATCGTGGGGTTTTGTCTTGCAATTTGTAAGTCTTCCATTGGTTCATGGTGAGGTTCTTTGTGTTGTTAGTGTCCTTGTGTTATTATATTTCACATGACACTTGTGTCTACTTGTGCAAGGTGACATGTTGTCACATCTTAGTTGTCATTTCAAAAAAGAAGTGGTTTGGTTGGCTAATGTTTTAGGTGTGTGGCTTGGGGCATTATTCTATGCATTTGCAACTATGTTCTAAATTCTTAACATAAAGGAACAATGAGCAATAGTGTGAGTAGTGAGATTGTATAGATTGAAATGGAAATCCAACAAAGAACTAGAGGTTGAAGAAGTATCATTGCCTTTGTGATTTCTTTTGGGAGTGGAAGTGTTGTGGAGATTGCATATTCAAGTAATCCATTTGAATGCCTTTTTGAACTCCTAAAAAATTATGCAAAAGGCTCACTTAACATCAAAAAGCCTCTCTTACAATTTGCAACATGCATAAACATAGACAATTTTTTTAGAGTGGAGTAGAGTATGTCTATGTCATTGTGCAAGGAAGACTATAGAGGCAGCTACATAAGAGTTTATTCTCATCTTTTGTGCATTAATGGATTAGGGGTAAAAGCTTGTGAGTCTATAATTCTAGTTGAGAAGGCTGAGGTAACTAGATTGCACATGAGAGGGGAGGCAAAGTAAGAAGGGAATTCGAATGGAGAGTATGCAACGTAGTGTGCCATTTTCAATTCAAACCATAGATGTGGAAGTCGAGTGGGAGTGGGTTCTACTTACACCAAGAGAGAAAAAGGAACTAATAATGATGTAGGGTCGTTTAATGCACTATCACGAGAGGTGGCCAAGTCATCTATTGGATTTTTTTTTATGTTCATGCCATAAAATTTCATAATACGTTCTCTCTATTTCGAATAAATGTTCAAATGTGTGATAGTTGTTGGTCCCTCATTTGCTCCACTTAGAGAACATAAGCTACACACCACCTTTCTTGATAGAGAATATTTTAAGGTGATTGTGTTGATGGAAGGATGAGACAAACTTGGATAAGGGATGGTTGCTCCATCGCCATAGATGGGTGGACCAATATCTAACACTTGCCACTTGTCACTATCATCACCACACGTTCAGTTGGCTCTTAATTTCTTAGAGCTATTGGTTGTTCAAGGGAAAGGAATGCTGTAATTTTCCAATTCTAGATTTTAAGGATGCCATAGAAGAGGTCGGATCTTCTAATGTTGTACAAGTGGTGATTGATTGAACCCATGTATGTAAGTTAGCTAGTTTGATAGCGAAGGATGTTTAGAAACACGTTTTTTTGATCCCATGTGTTATGCGTTGAACAACACATTGAAGGATGTTGGGAAGATATATTGAATGAAGATTGTGGTGGTTGAAGTTAAAGATAAATAGATGTTCATTTACAACCATCACACTTCACTTGCTTTGTTCAAGATTTTTTCACGAAAGAATTCCTCAAGCTCATGGATACAAGACATGCCGATTACTTTAGTTTGGTATTGAGGATGGTTGAGGTGTAGAAGCCTCTACAAATAATGGTGGCTAATTTTGAGTGGGGTAGATGGCCAAAGGCAAGCACACTTGAAGGAGAACATGTGAAACAAAAGATCCTTGATGATGATTGGTGGTCCAAAAAGAGGCAAGAAATTGTTTATTTTATTATTTATCAAAAAACAAAAGTTTATTAATGTTTCTAACTTGTAATTATTTCCATTCTTTGTAACAACATTCACCCTATATTTTGAGTTATAAATTCTTAATCTTTTTTAATTTTTTTAATTTTTGTAACTTGATTTCATTTGTAGATATGTTCTCTCTTTCATCATATCTATTATGAGCAGCATAAGATATGTTAGTTAAAGTTTTGAGTATGCTATTCGACTGATTATATCAGATTTGGAATCATATATCTACTATTTGATAATTGATCTGGAGCTTTTTGTAGTAGATATATAGTGGTTTGGTACAATTTGCAGCACTCCTTCATCCTGTAGTTATGTTAGCTTTTATTCTAGGTGTTTTATGTGTTTTTAGTTTACATTCCAACTGCTTGACAAAATGTTTATTTGCAAATTGTTTGTCAATTCTGTCATAATTCCAAGATTTGAATATTGAATAGTATTAATTGCTTATCATTAAAAAATGTAATTTTGTATGTTCTTCATTGCTAGACTAGCTTGAATTTGTAAGTTTAGATGGTTATTCTACTATGTTACCGGGTTTGTTGGTTCTGGTCCGCACACCCAAACCGGGTTCACCCAAGGGTTTGTACTTGGGCATATCCAATGTTGATGAGTGCCATAAATTAACAAAAACCTACATTTTTTGACCTTTTTTTGCATTCAAAACCCTAATTGTCCCTAAAAGCATCATTTTTTCCAATACAAAGATCATTTTGCTGTCTTCTCTCTGTCTTTTCTCATTTTCTCTAAAAAAATTGCTACCCCTTGAACCCTCACTTCTGGTCCATGGGGAAATGCAAGTGTGTTTCCTCGCACCCCTAATATCGTTGGGTTTTTCTCACATTTAACACCTTGTGCAGTTTATCATTGCTACCCCTCAAACCCATTAGTGTTTCCACTACCAAACCCCCACTAGTTAGTGGGATCTCTTGTCATATAAGAAATTTTATTACAATGAGGGGGTCTGGGAATGGAGACCAGAATCAAGGACTTAGACAACAAAAATTATCACTATTAAATCCCAATTTATAAAGATAAATATTAAATATTTAACTATCAATTGGCATTTAATATTTATCTTTATCACTACCATTTTCATTTGAATCGTGAACCTAGACATATATGATACATTGATATATATTATATATATTAAATGGCATATGACATAATATGATAATATTAAAATTCTGAACTATCAATTGGCATTGATCAATGATGAAGTATCATACTACCAAATGTATTTAGTTTCATAATTTTGTATATTTCTTTGAATTTTGTATATATATATATATAATACACACACAGAGACACAAACATGTACAGAAGGCCCGAACCTATGTACCCTAGGGCAAATATTTTTTTTGCCCGCACCCACAAATTGGGTTCTCATACTCGAACCTGTGCCCCAACCCGAACCAGTAACTTAATTATTCTATCATAACAATTGTTTGTCTATTTATTTCTAGCATTACATACAATGTAGAGCTATGGCTTACTGTCAATAAGTTAGTGTCTTGATCACCATATGCTCTCACCTTGACCACATTGGGATTTGGATGATTACAAAGTGGAAGGGTTTGTGCATTTCATCAAACATTTGCAAAAAAATTGAAATATCTATACTGGGACATCACATTTAGTTTCGGGTAGCTTTGTGGTTAAGGTTGACAACAATAGTTTGAAATTCTTCCTCAACTTTGAAAGACAAACAACATAAATGGGTGAGTAAGCTTTATGCCTATGATTTTAATATAGAGTATATTAAGGGTAACAGTAATGTTGTAGCTGATGTGTTATCTAGAAAACCAATTTTATGTTCTGTGCAAGATATGTTTGTTGATTGGAGGGTTACTATAATAGTAGAGGATTTTTGAAGGAAAATTATGAAAAATTGATTACTCAAAGTAATCGGATAATCTATTCAACGATATACAACCGTATATATAGAGATTACAAGATGACGTTCTTAATTAAGAACTAGTCGTCTAAGTGAAAACTAAAAAGCTGAAAATATTAAATAAAGCTTGAAAATCTAAATAATAAAAAGCTAACTATGCGTCTTTAATAAAGAAGCAATAGTTTCACTTAATGCACTAAAAAAGCTAAATAAGTCGACTAGAAAGCTAAATAGCTAAATAAGTCGACAACTAAGATGACCACTAAGAATAGAAGATGACCATTATAGAATAGATATTAATATTATTTTAATACCCTCCTCAATGGTCATCGTACTCAATACCCTACAAAAGACACTGCAGGTGTTTTGATCACAAATGCAAAGAACACTCTACTGCTATGGAGACCCTCCCAGGTTTTGTAAAATGTAAATGATCAAGAGTACCAAAAGTCATCCAAGCTGATGTAGCCCTCACACGCGAATTAGAGATTTGGCACACGCGAATTACTGAAGCTTGAAACCATGATTTTGAGGAAAAAATGACAAACCCTTTTGCAGAAGAGTACTGAGCACTGATTGCTCCAACAACTCCAAAACAGATTGTAAGATACCATGGTTGCAGATGTTCGCCCTAGTAGTGCGACCCAAAACTGATTGCAACAAAGAACAATTTTTGTGGAAAAAACCGTCAAACCCAGAGAACTTCGCGAATCACAAAGTCACACGCAAACTTCGTGTATTATAGATAATTTTTGAGCAAAAAATCGAAAAAACGAACAAACAATTGTTGAGGAAAAAATCGTGGAAACCTAGAAAACTAGATTTTACAAATCATCTTTTTTTGAAAGAAAAGGTAAAAACCCAAAGATAGGAACGCCCATCATAAATCTAGATACCCAAAAATCTCACGCGAACTTCATGAATTACAGACGATAATTTTTAAGGGAAAATTATAAACCCTACGAACAATTTTTGAGGAAAAAATCATAAAATCCCTCAGACAATTTTTCAGGTAAAAACCGTGTAAACCCTACCAAACAGGAAATGTGTTTATCTCAAAGCATAGAAGGTTGACTCCTCTCCAGATTGCTTTGCAACATGAGCCTGCTTTTGTTCCTGAGACCTTCGTAGTTTAGATAGAACAAATGCCAACAATTTCCTGGAATCTTTCTTCATATGGCCAAATTGGTGACAATAGTTACATTGTATACTTTTCTTCTTTGAAGACTGCTCTGGTGGATCGTGTCCCTTCTGCTGGAAGGACTAAGCTTTACGCTTGTTCTTATCCAAAATTTCAGCTGTGAAGGTCTGTTCAGTGGACGAACTAGCGTTGCTTCCAAACTGTTGCTTCCATCGATCCTGCTGCAAAAGCTTGTTGCAAAGATCAAGAAACTTCAGATCAACACTAGTAGATGAGATATTGAGCATATCAATAAAATGCTCATAGGATTTGGGAAGGCTTTTCAGCGTGATCACTACCATATCCTCTTCTACCATGGTATGGCCTATAAATTCCAACTGGTCACGGATGTCCTTGATCTTCGTGAGATGTGCCTGGATAGATGACTTCTCATCCATCATGATAGAAAACAACATATTCTTCAGAAAGAAAGCTCGGCTCTTGTCAGACGTTTCATGATTTTTTTAGTAGGTTAGCAGTTAGATTAGGAGTAGAAGTAGAATAGGGTAGAGGCTATTGGACAAAAATTGTTGCGATGGCAGTTAGAACAAATGAATGAAACATTGAAGCTTGGTGTTTTGTCATTTGCCTTGATTTGTTTGCATGGTTTCTCTCCATTTGGTTATTTAACGTTCAATGATTTTAGTAGTGAAGTGTGAGGGTATTTGATTTGATTTCAGGTTGATACCATTGGAGGCGTGTTGATTGTAAGTCTCTGTGTATGGTTAGTCTGAACCCAATATTGTTCTTAGTTCAACTATGGGTGTTTGTCTCAGATTGCGCCAGAATTGGGTGTCTGAATGAACGCCCATAGTCTGAAAATCCTTTCATTCCCTTGGAGCTTGCACTATTCCTATGGAGTTGTGAGTATATCTTTGGCTAAGCAGGAATCAGTTTATTTAATGTCTCTCTACCCGTTGCACCAACCGTTACTCTCATTTTCCTTAGGATTCCTAAACGCTATCCTTTTCTTTATTTATATCCTCAGTTTGAGAATCAAGGCTTCGCTAGATGCAGGCTAGCTTGTTGCATTCGTAAGCCCCCTCGTGTTTACCAGCAAAACACATAAACTGCTGAGTTATCCTAAGTGGTCAAGACCTGACTGTTGGAGCCTTGAGATTATCACCTTTGATCAGTCCGAACACCATTAGGGATTTCCTTATTCAAGAGAGTATAGGATACTCGACATTCTATTTTGTGTTGACCAAATGAAGAGCGTACTTTTCCCATGTCAACAGACTATAGGTTACTTATAGCGGAATAAAAATGTTCTGACCCCCTTACTTGATCGAATGACCTGCCTTATAGATCTTGAAGTAGGGGACGAAGAGTCACCTTCTTTCCAAAACTTCCATCCCCTGGAAGCAATGCATCTCTTCCTAATTAATTGTGACTCTTCCATTACATTGATCATTAACTTGCTGCTCTTAATAGTATATTCGCTGCTATTCAACTTGTCCTCCTCCGAGCTAATTATGATTGCACCCCCTTTTATATAGGTAAATCCCAAATATATTTTCTTGGTGCCAAAAGTAGAGAGTCTGCCAACATTGTATTGTAGCAAAGTTCGGCTTTAAGAATATTGAATTTATTTCAATTTATTTTAATCTCAGTGCTGACTCTTAGAACAGGTCGCCCGGCCTCCTTATTAGTTAGTACTTTTTAATTATCCATTTTTAATATTAAAGAGGCTGCAATTTCACTTTATAAATTTTGTGATCTGCTGTGCTAATTTGCAGGGGTATGACAATATTCCTCTCTTGCCCAACCAAATCTCTCCACCCACTTATTGTACTTTTAAAAAAGTTTACAGTGTTTTTTTTTTGCAAAAAGAGGGTACTGCCAATTCTTAAAGTTTGGATCAGTTTTGATATGTGAACAGTTATTTTTTTTTTAACTAACTTATATGTCAATGAACTCTTGAATGCAGGTTGCTGCACATATGATGGGAACACAACTTAATGCATAATTTATATGAGTCTCCTATATGGGGCAGATCGATATCTAAAAGGCTTGCACTTATGATTACTGTACTTGCCTTATTAAACTCGAACTGCATCATATTATATACCTTACGGTATAGGCATGTCAATGGACAAACATGCCTCTACATACATGGACACATGTCGATGAATAAACATGTCTCCACATACGTGGAGACATGCCTATTCATTGCGATGTCTCTATACCTAAGGTTTGTGCAAAACAACGATATCTTAATCATTATTTATTCGGTTTAACATTCAACCACGATTTCTCTTATTGTTTAGTATTTAACGATTCTTCAAATCGTTAAACATTATTGTTACGTGCAACAACGATTTCCATAATCGTTTTGAAGGAGATCGACTTATGTCGATATGCAGGGTGATAAATATATATCGGATTTCTTTATAAGAAAAGTCGATTCATATTGATCAATATAATCGACACTTATGGATACGGTGCTCATATTCTGATTTGTATAGACAATAATAAATATTCGTTATGTATATATATAGATATTCGTATATATAATGATAATAATGACACTTATTATTATTACATATATATATATATATATATGTTCATGTCAACGATAATATGCATTACTTATACATATGAGACTTCTTCGACTGAAGCTATAAAACATCAACACTCCCTCTAGCTAGGGAGGAGGATTACAAGTTTTTATCTGTATATAGGAAACTACACATCATGTAGTAGAGATCATTATATGATATCAGGAGCAATGGCCTACAAGTATCAACACTTATGATGCTTACCAGAACTCAGAATGCCCAATATGGTATGTGCACTAGCATTAACCATATGATGCCTACCATAGGGATGTATGGAATTCATGGCATACTCACAAATATTAAGCACTTAATATCCACCATTATATATATGAACAATTTCAGGTTATCAACCTCATGATAAAATTGTTATAAGAAATATGCACTATCATGACATGTTCACAGATACCAACCATATGATATCTATCATGATAGATTTCAGAGTTATCGTAAAGTCGTCACCTTCCAATAACTACTGAAAATACAAGTGATTATCATTTTGAAGTCGTCACTTCTTAATGATGTACACAGGTGCCCAAAATGATAGAAATAGTTTATATTAAACATCTTTTAGAATATATTAGTACAATAATAATGCTGAGACTCAAAACTCAGAATTTTACATTTCAACTATACCAAGCTTACTGTTGAAGTGTTCTACCTTTGTTTTGGCTAGAGGCTTGGTGAGAATGTTTGCTGTTTGATCTTCAATACTAATATATCTCAGCTGAATTACCTTTCTTTCCACCATGTCTCTAACATAGTGATAAGGTATTTCAATATGTTTGGACCTGTCATGAAATACTGGGTTTACTGAAAGCTTTATACCATAGTTGAAAATCTTGGACTTGGCTCGGACTCGGCAAACCAAAAATTTGGACTCGGACTCGGACTCGTGAAAGACTCGCGAAAAAAAAAAACCGTAGTTTTACAAAAAATACATAAAGAAATTAATGCATTTAGAGAACATAAGTGCCATAATTGAAACATTACACGTCATATGATCTACAAACACGCAATATTTGAAATTTCATCATTCATGGCAGCATATTCAAGTTTCAAGTTTCAAGTTTCAACTCTAAAATGTATATTACTATAATGGCAGCATAAGTATATAAATGTTAACAAAATTACGTATAATGATATGTCCAAGTCCAACTCCAAATGTGAAAAACAACAATGTGAATGAACAAACCAAAGAGAAGACTACATCTTCCTCTTTGTATTTTTCCTAATATAGCTCAATTTTTCAGGCCTTGAGCTAGAAGTAGTAGCAGTGGGTGTTGTGGTATCTAAATGGTGAGATGATTCTTCTTCAAAGTCAAAGTCCTCATCATCATCCTCATCTTCGTCCTCATCTTCATCCTCCATTTCATCCAATCTTGCTCTTTCTGCATCTTGTGCTGCTCCTGTCTCTATTTCTGCAATTTCTTCTTCGGTAAGGAGGACATCGTCACCATCATTTTGTTTATTCATGGTCCAATCACCATATGGATCAATTTCATCCAAGTCAATGGCCTCATGTGAAACACCCTCCACCTGTCTAACTCGAAGGCGAAGGTTGTACCGAACAAATACTAGATCGTTGAGCCGCTTTTGTGACAATCTATTTCTCTTCTTTGTGTGAATGCTCTCAAATAGACTCCAATTTTGTTCACAACCAGAAGCACTACATGGCTGAGACAAAACACGGATAGCTATCTTTTGAAGATTAGGCATGCCAGCACCATAATTCTCCCACCATAAATCTACAAAAAACATTTAGAAATATTAGAATTGAGAAAAGAATGTAACAATCAAGTTTGTAGGTTTTTTCTTGCACTATTGAACTAAGTTACTAAATTTTTTACCTGGCTGTTGTTTTCCTCTCCTATCAATTGCTAGTTGTGATCAGAAGAGTCTCCCCTCTGCACTTTTGTAGATCTTGAACAATGAACATTTCCAAATTCAGAAACAGATAGTCAAAGTGTCAAACTCAAATTCAATAATGAACATTTCCGAATTTATATATAAAGATAGAGCAATTGCAAATGTCAAATCTCACCTCCAACAAATTAAGAACCTTGTCTCTCAACTCAGGATCAGGTGTCATCTTATCAATGCATATAATAACACCCGCCATGACCTCCTCATCAGCCCTAAATGAATCAGAGAAGTAGAATTTCGGGTTCAAAAAGTAGGCGAAGGCATGTATCGGTTGGTGGAGTTGGTTTGTCCACCTACGATCAATGATGTGCCAAAGGATTTCACATTTTCTTTTATTTCCACGATAGTAATGTGAAATGGCCTCTTTGGCCCTATCCATGGCCTCATAAATGAAACCCATTGGCATGCCCTCTCCATCCACCATACGAAGAACCCATACCAAAGGTTCTGTCACCTAAAAAAATGAAAACAAATTTTAAATTAGTACAAAATCAACCCCTAAAAAATAAAATCAGCAAATAGACAAGATTGTATAAACTTTACTTTTGTGTTTGTTACTTACTGTAGTCAACTCCTCTCCACTTTTATTGAATCCATCATCAAAAACAATGCTTACAATCTTCTTTGCTTCAGGTCTTTTGGAGTATGCAGACCCCAACCAAGCATTTGACACAAACATCTGCTTAAGATGAGGAATGGCACTAAGAATGCTCTGCAAAGTGATGAAGTGGCTAGCAAATGTAATATCCCTTGGCTAATCTGACCCTGTTTTGCTTATATGAACACCAAGGAATATTGTCAAACATTTGGCATACAACGTTTGAAGCCGCTGTAGTGAATTCTTTATTTGTCTTCTTTGGGTTTGTAGGCTGCAAATGAAGTTATGGAAAGCTTCTAACAATGCAAAGTTGTTATAGAAATGATATACTAGCTGTTTTAGACCTTTCCACACATATGTAATGACTTAAATTAACTAGTACAGCTAGTTGACATTAAGACAAACACTTGTCATGCATCCGAAAGTACACCTACAGCCATTAGGCATTTAAGCAAACAATTGGCATGAAAGTTAAATGGCTGATCAATGTTGAATGTGGAATATGCAAATTATATCTCCATTAAACATATGCAACCTCCAAATATTTCATGATATAATCATAATAGAAAATGATGCAATGAAGTAATGATTTTCTAATACAATGACCATAGATAGAAAACCTGGTATTTCAATGGCTGCCTTGATATATTGGTTTGATTCTCCTCATATGCAAATCCCTTGTCACATATATATAGTTGTTCAACCTCTCTAAATCCCCTTCTATAGAACTCCAACTACTGTAGCGCACTGTTCATGCGCACTGTTCACGGCACTGTAGCGCACTATTCACGGCACTGTTCATGCGCACTGTTCATGGCACTGTAGCGCACTGTTCACGGCACTGTTCATGCGCACTGTAGTAGCAAGAACAAACTTGCAATCTGCTCTTAAAACCTTGAATAATTTGTTGCCAAATAAGGATGATTCACAACCAACTATAAATGTTCTTCAACAATAAACTTCAAACCCTTGTAGAAAACTTCACCAATTTGCACAAATGAAAGAACTGAAGTATTCTTTCCCACAACTGCAATAATTCAGATGTTATTTCACACCTTCAAAATTGCTATCAATAGGAAGTTTTCGTTTCTTATGATCAAAGAAGAAAATTGCGAAAGCCCTAGGCTCCACAATAAAAATCAATCAAAATACTATTCATCAACTGGATGCCGAGAATGAACTCTTGCCTTTCCTTTTATTCTTTCCTTAAGAGAGCTCAAACACCTTCCTGGCCAATGTGGGATAAAAGATTTATTCCCACATTAAATTATTTACTTAACGCACTTTATTATATTAAAGTGACTTTATTATTATAAAGTTAATTTAGAACTTTATAATAATATTAAAATATTAAATAAATCACTTAAGTCACTTAAACTTTAATATCTCTTGATGTACTTGTCTGATTGCTAAGCCGTCTGAGCCAGGAGTCGACTCTCCCTGTTTTCCATGTGATTGGATGCCTGTCTAAAAATAGAAACCCTGAATAGTGACTTACTATAAATAGTAAGTATGTGGAACTGAGTCTAGAAATAGCTGCAAAGGCCCAATCAAAGTCGACACTGCCAATAAGCTCTTTTCAGGTGTCTTTCTATTAATAGGAACCCTGACTCTCCCAAAATAGTAACTTACTATAAATAGTAAGTGTGCCAATCTGAGTCAAAAATCCTGTGCAAAGGCCAAAACCTGAATCCAGCTGAAGAGTAATGTCTCTAATCACCAAGTAATTGCCACACGAGGCCCTCTATCAATAATTGTTAGCCTACGAGGGTCAAATGATAGGCTAATTCTTACAAACTCTGATGCTCGCAAAATGGGGACATTACAGCAAATCATGTCACTCCAGGTCGCACAAGGTCCTTGCCATTTGTGTGTTTTCTCATCAAAGCAAGCACCCAAGTATGGTTGTAGATGAATTTGGTGACACTTCTTGCATCTTCAGCCACCTTCTTCACCGATCCAATCTTCCCAATGTCCTCTAGCACAAAGTCCAAGCAATGTGCAGCACAAGGACTCCATGTAATCGAAGGATGCCTCTCCATAAGCATTCTACCTGCAGATACATATGCAGCTGCGTTGTCCGTGATAATTTGGACAACATTTTCAACTCCAACTTCCTGAACCACACCATCCAACAGATTACACAAAGTCTTTGCATTTTTTATTTCATTTGAGGCATCGATAGACTTTATGAATACCATTGCACCATTTGAAGCCACCAGGAAGTTGAGAAGAGTCCTATTCCGTCCATTTGTCCATCCATCAGATAAAATGCTGCATTCTTTTCTCTTCCAATACCTTTTCTGATCATCAACCACACCTTGTGTATTTTGCACAGCTTTCTCTAGCAATGGCCCACTGAAGTCATGACCTGTTGGGGCCTTAAACCCCTTACCCGCAACTATTACTGCATTAAAAAAACCTTCCCAATACACATTGTTTGCTGCATTGAAAGATAGATTATTGTAAAACCAAAAGTTTGAAGCTGCTATCCATGCTTGTTCATGCTTCTCTTTATTCCATCCTGTACCTTCAAGTGAAGGTTGTGCACCTGGAACATTGCGTGGTACAAAAAAATTAGAGTCTCATCTAACAGGAGTGCCACTAGCGTCACCCTCATTGTCACCAAAAGATGAAAGTGACTGATGACCCCGAGTGTGACCAATGGGACCCGAAGTGGACAATGTGGGAGTCATTGTAGCTGCCATGACTTCTCTTGTTTTTTGCCTTTCTTCCTTATGCATATCATTCTCAGCAAGAATGGCCTTCATCTCTCTAATAATTTTAGGAGTTGATTTGGGGCATGTCTCCACACCATATCCAGGTATTTGTGCAAGCCGGTATTTTAATCTATTGATTCCACCAGTCATCCATTTTGTACATTCGGTGCAAGTGACCTCCCCCTTTTTGCTTCCTGCAATCCCATATTTCCATGCTTTATCTCTTTGTCTTCCTGACCTTGGGGTTGCCCTTGGAGTTGAACTTGCCATTGCTGATTTAACATGAAAAAAAAAAATCAGCAGGGTTTTATGGAAAATCAACAAAAAAAATGACAATGAATCATTTGGGAAAAATAGCATTCAAAAACAAGAAAAAAAAATGGGTAAATAACTTGGGAAAGAAAATAGAAATTTTTTTGGCAGCATATCCCTTTGATTTTCAAAATGTTTTTGAGTTTCAAAACATTGAAATGATTCAAATGAAAAAAAAAGAAAGAGAAAAAATCTTTACCTAGATCTCTCCTGCTGATTTTTTCTTCTTCCCTCTACTCCTTCAAACCCTACAAACCTGCTATAATCAAAGAAAAACAAAAATCAAGTGAAAAAAAAACAAAACTGAGTTTTAACCTTTTACGAGCGTCTTTTCTGGGCCAACGAGTCCCTGCGAAAGACTCACGAGTCTAGGCAAAAGACTCGCGAGTCTTTCGCAGGGACTCGCCTGGAGTCGCCTCGCGAGTCCTTGGCGAGTTGACTCGCTGCTCCCAAAGACTCGCGAGTTCGTGGCGAGTCCGCGAGTTCTAAAACTATGCTTTATACAACTCCGGTTGTCACAGTGGATAATAGTAGAACTTAAGGATTGTCCAAATAATCCTACAAGGAGTTTTCTCAACCATACTGCTTCTCGTACTCCCATAGATGCTGCAATGTACTCTGCTTCTGTGGAGCTCTGAGCAACTGAGGATTGCTTTCTGCTAAACCAGGATATCATGGTTGATCCTAAACTGAAGCAACACCCTGATGTGCTTTTTCGATCTACCATACTCCCAGCCCAATCTGAGTCTGTATATCCGTATAAGTTTAGATCTACATTTTTATATTTTAAGCCATATCCAATTGTTCCACGAAGATATCTCAAGATGTGTTTTGTTGTGACTATGTGTATCTGCTTTGGCTCACACATGAACTGACTGAGTGCATTCACAACATAACAAATATTTGGTCTAGTATTGACCAAGTACATCAATGATCCAATCATCTGTCGATAGAGAGTGGAATCTACTGGTTCAGAACTTGTAGCTGCTTCTCTTAATTTGTGTAAGTTTGTTTCGATGGGAGTGGACAGAGACTTACAATCCATCATTCCAAACCTTTTTAGAATGTCAATAGTGTATTTCCCTTGATTTAGAATGATCTCATCAGTTTGTTGCCACACTTCTAAACCGAGGAAATAGTGTAGAGGCCCTAAGTCCTTCATATCAAATTCAGCTGCAAGTTCTTGTTTACATTTGACGATGAGATGCTCTTCGCCTGTTATTAACAAGTCATCAACATAAAGGATAAGAATTAACATATCGCCATTGATTACCTTAAAATAAAGATTCGGATCTGCATCATTCTTTGAGAAGCCAAGTCCTGATAGATAGTGATCTATCCTTTCATACCACGCTCGAGGAGCCTATTTGAGCCTGTATAAGGCTTTCTTCAATTTGCAAACATGAGAAGGTTGTTCATGTACTACAGATCCTTCAGGTTGTTCCAAATAGACTTCTTCTTCTATCACACCGTGAAGAAATGCGGTTTTTACATCCATTTGATGGATTTTCCATCCTTTAGATGCAGCAATAGCAATCACGGCTCTGACATAAGTGTATCTGGCAACAGGAGCAAAAGTTTCTTCATAATCAATTCCTTCTTTTTGAGAGAAACCTTTGGCGACAAACCTTGCTTTGTATTTTTCAATACTTCCATCTGCAGCATGTTTGATTTTGAAAAGCCATTTAGAAGACACTACTGATTTGTTCTTAGGTCTAGGCACAATGTCCCATACATCATTCTTGATAATAGACTTATACTCTTCTGTCATGTCTTCTTTCCAGGCTTGATGTTGGAAGGCTTCCTCCACAGTAGAAGGTTCTGAATTAATGATTTCACTCATTAGAGCAATGTAGCTAGAGAATCTATTAGGTCTTTTACTTTCCCTGAAAGTTCCTTTTGAAGCTGCATAATTTTCAACCTCCTCAATCATCTTCTTGGCCCATAGTGGTCTTTTCTTTGTCATATTAGGGTCCCTAGGTTCAACCATATAGTCCATAGGTTCAATGTGAGTGTTGCCTTCAATTGGTTAGTGAGTTTCATTCTGAATCTCAGAGGAGTGATCCTTTTCATTGTATTGAGGGGATTCATCTTCTGTTTCATTAACATCCTTAGATCTTTTGAATGCAACATCTTCTTCAAATATTACATCCTTGCTTAGTTCAATTTGTTTTTGACCTGGAATATAGATCCTATAAGCTTTAGATGTTTCACTATACCCAACAAAGATTCCCTTTCTCCTAGAGGGTTCTAATTTAGATCTTTTCTCTTTAGGGATGTGAATGTAAACAGGACAGCCAAAAATTCGTAAGTGACTTATGTCAGGTTTTATTCCTGTGAATGCTTCTTCAGGAGTTTTGTTGTCAAGAAATGAATGTGAACATCTATTTTGGATATATACAACAACACTAGAGGCTTCAGCCCAGAAAGAGTTGTGAAGGTTTTGGTCATGCATCATGGCTTTGGCTGCTTCTACTATAGTTTTGTTTTTTCTTTCTGCAACCCCATTTTGTTGAGGGTTGTAAGGAACAGTGAACTCCCTATTAATCCTAACATTATTACAATTTTTTTAAAGGTTTTTAGAGATGTGTTCCCCCCCATTATCTGATCTAAGAGTTTTTATACTTCTACTTGAGGTGTTTTCTACTAAAGCTTTGAATTCCTTAAACCTTTTAAGGATCTTTTAAGGACTTCATCAGACTCTTTACACTTTAGAAAATATATCCATGTCTTACTAGAGTAATCATCTACAAAAATGACATAATACAAAAATCCTCCTAAGGAGGGTATTGACATGGGTCCACATAAATCAGAATGAACAATTTCTAATACATTTTTTGATTTACTTTCACCATTATGAAATGTTCCCTTGGTATTTTTTCCTAAGGCACACCCCTTGCAGATTCCTTCATGTTCTTGAGTCAACTTAGGTATCCCTGTCACCATTTTCTCTATTGAGGGTAAAGCACGAAAATGAAGATGCCCTAGTCTTTTATGCCACAATTCACAAGTGTTAGAAGATTCATGAATAAGTGCTTGTGAAGGAGAGATGCAAAGTTTGTATAGGCAACCATGTCGAACTCCAATGGTTGAGTTCTTAGACCAAGCTAAGACTTTTCCATCCATGAAGGTAATTCTATATCCTTTATCTTCAAGAGCTGATATTGAGATTAGGTTGCGTTTGATGCCTGGTACAAATAGCACACCTGTCAATTGAAGGGCAATGCCTGATTTTAGTTGAATCGTACAAGTTCCAATCCCATTCACTGGGTAGTTTGAATCATCCCCAATTGTGACTTCCTCATCAAATTTCTCTATCATAGTGTCTAAGTGCTCTCTGAACCCTGTTATATGCCGAGATGCCCCACTGTCTATTACCTAGGTGTTGAGGTTGGTTGATACTTGACTGGATAGAGCAGAGTAGAATACAAGTCTTTCAGAGTCTGTGTTTGGCTCACCGACTTCATCAATTGAGGCTTGAGGCTTAGGTCCATCAGGACACTTTACAACAATGTGACCATATTTATCACATCTAAAGCATTGTACTTTAGATAGGTCCCTCTTCCTTTTGAAGGATTGCTTCCTGGTTGAGTCTTTGCCTCTCCTCTTCTTGAAGTTATTCCTCTTTCCTCTTTTGTGAGACTGAGTGTTTGGGACTTGCATTTCTTCATTTTGGGAGTTAATTCCAGTCCCTCTAGTAATCAATCTGGACTCTTCTTGTATACAATCAGTCTTTAATCGATCAAATTTGGGGAGTTTGGATCGAGCACTAATTCCTTGAATAGAAGATTCCCAAGAAGTGGGAAGTCCGTTGAGTGCCAGCATAGTCAATTCCTTGATATCGAATGTGTGACCAATAGTAGATAATTAGTTTCTTAGTTCCGTTATCCTTATGAAATTTGAAGTGATAGTTTCACTTTGGTTCATTTTGATGTGGTGTAGTTGCTGTTATAGAGCAAGAACGCTGCTAGTATTATTTATCTCAAACATGTTCTCTAGTGTTGAAAACATTAGATAAGCAGTATCTAATTTGGAGATAATTGGAACAATGTGATCTTTTACTCCATCCACCAATAGTTTCATAGCTTTATTATTATTTCTTGTCCATAGAAGTTGCTCGTCTTCTTCATCGGGCATGGGTAAGCCCTTTTCCACAAGAGTGTTTAACTCATGTTCCTTTAATGTGAGCATCATTCTAAACTTCCAAGATACAAAATTTGCAGCTCCTTCAAGTCGGTCCTTTGGCCTAACTCCACTCACGATTTTGACGAATATAGAAATCTAGAGATTTTAATGAAGTTTGGTTGTTTCCCTCCTATAAATCTGACCGGATCTTTTCTTCAAACTAGCTCTGATACCATGTTAAAGTTTGGATCAGATTTGATATGTAAACAGTTTTTTTTTTTTTTAACTAACTTATATGTCAATGAACTCTTGAATGCAGGTTGCTGCACATATGAAGGGAACACAACTTAATGCATAATTTATATAAGAGTCTGCTATATGAGGCAGATCGATATCTAAAAGGCTTGCACTTATGATTACTGTACTTGCCTTATTAAACTCGAACTGCATCATATTATATACCTTACAGTACATGCCTCTTCATTGGGATGTCTCTATACCTAAGGTTTGTGCAAAGCAACGATATCTTAATTGTTATTTATTCGATTTAACACTCAACCACGATTTCTCTTATCGTTTAATATTTAACGATTCTTCAAATCGTTAATCATTATTGTTACATGCAAGAACGATTTCCATAATCGTTTTGAAGGAGATCGACTTATGTCGATATGGACGATGATAAATATATATCGGAATTCTTTATAAGAAAAGTCAATTCATATTGATCAAATGAAATGATCAATATAATCAACACTTATGGATACGGTGCTCATATTCTGATTTGTACTATAGACAATAATAAATATTCGTTATGTATATATATAGATATTCGTATATATAATAATAATGACACTTATTATTATTTTATATATATATATATATATATATATATATGTTCATGTCAACGATAATATGCATTACTTATACATATGAGACTTCTCCGACCGAAGCTATAAAACATCAACAGCACTGGGGACAGTTGACCCGTCCGCAAGATGGCCGTCTGTCCCCAATGGCAATATCCTGAGTTTCTGTGTTTCTGGGATGATTTCTTAATTTTTTGCTGATTTGGGGATGCTGAGGGGACGTCCCTGAGCCATCCCCGAGTCCTATAAACATCCCCGAGACAGGAATGGGGGGATTTGACATGGGGATGCATCCTCAGGTAATGTAACTTATATGTTCGCAATGATAATGATAGCCACTATAGTCTTATGATCAATCTGCCCAATTGTGTCTCTCGTAAGACCCATCAATGATGTACAATTATTCACTTTTCTTGTAGTGTCATGATTTACTAAACTCCATTCTTTTAAAGAGGTCATCAGAATTGTAATATGAGAGCTTTGTGTAACATCAATTCAACCATTGGAAATAATGGAAGCCTCTGAGTATCTCCAGCCTTCTCAAATATCTTATAGCGACACATCCATGCAAACCTGATCCATTCTCACAAGAACTCTACAAGATTTCTCATAACTAGGCATCTCATATCCTTTGGCATGTGTATCAGCATGAAACTATCAATATTTTTAAGTTTCAATATGTAATGCTAATCAAATATGATATATGTAGTGTTTTGAACTGTTTGACTCTTTACTACTTGGGTTCTTGGCATAAAATGCACACATCAAGGTCTTGAACAAGCTAAGAAAATCATACAAGGAAAATTTGGATGTGCTTGGTTATAACATATTTTTGATGCTTTCGATTATTTAATGTACTCTTACTTATACATAGCAATACTTGTACAAGTTGGAGTTTGCTTTGGGAAATACTCACTAATTTGACTGCAAGCTTTAGCATGAGTTTTCATTACATGTATAACTACAATTCTCATTTGTTTTGTGAGCACTGTACTATGAGTTCCCACATAGAGATGATGGTTGTTAAGGGATTTGTTGGACTCATTTCAACGCTGTATTTTATTAGACTATTGCAGGAGTAAGAATTTGTACATTCTCTGCTGATTTTTGTGTAGATTTTTAATAGTGTTTTAACACTGGAAAATGTGGACAGGCTTTGGCTCAGGATCAGCATCGGGCTTTAATAGAAATGACGCAAAGATTGGAAGTTACCATAAATATGGGTATTTATGACGGTGATACTTCTCAAGGTCATCGAATCTGGATTCGTGACAATGCTAGACTGGTATGTGCATCTTTGTAGTTATCAATGGTAGTCTGTTATGTCTTGATTAACTTTTTTTAATGTTTTCTTTATGCTTTTAGTGATAAAGTTTGTGCATACTACAATCTAATGAAGAAGACCATGTTGTTTGCCAGCTTATTACCAACCCAGATATGCTTCATATGTCAATATTGCCAGTACACAAAAAGTTTGAGCGCATCTTATCAAATCTCAGGTAGGGGAATCCTTTGGAGTTAATTACCGTCTGTTTTTGTTCTTTTACATAACTTGCTTCCATAAAGCAGAATTTATCTCAATGGAATCTTTTTTCATATGATATATGTTATTGCTGATAGTTCAATCGCTTTCCTGAATGTAATATTGTTTTATTGAGCAAGCACAAAGAAAAATTTGAAGTTGTATTGGTTCTATAATTGTTTTTAATTGGTGGTGCCATTTAAAATTTCAGTTGCTTTTGATATTCATTTTTTGTTCTCCTTGAATAGGATGTCTTCTGCCGAGTTTTTTTTGATAGCATGCATGCTTTCTTTGTTGCATTTTTCTTATTGATTGCAATATGTGATTGTTGGGCAGTGAACAGCACTGAATTTTTTATTTTCTTAAAATGTTTGATAAATTAGGTTTATGATCATAGATGAAGCTCATATATACAAAGGAGTTTTTGGGTGTCACACTGCTCTCATTTTGCGAAGGATGCGCAGGATTTGTCATCATTGTATGCTCTTTTTTGCATTCTAGATACACTTATGATATTCTGTAGTTTATTAATTGTTATATTCACATACACATATTTCTTCTTGCATGTAAATTTAATCTTTGATGTGTGGATAAATCATGCAGTATACGGAACTAACCCAACGTTCATCATCAGCAGTGCAACTGCTGCAAATCCTCGTGAACATGCCATGGTATGGATCATGACTCTCTTGGGACATTAAAAGATACAATGATGCTATGCATTTGCTTTCATTTATTTCAGGGACTGCAAATGAGATAGTTAATTATTTGTGCTGACCTACTGATTTGATGAAAGGCTTTATCTTAGGTTCATTTATAAATTATATGCAATAAGAAAGCAGAGTCAAATATCCATATACAAACAGAGTTTGGAGGAAAGAGAGCAACTTATTGATGAAAACGCAATACTCTCCAATGTAGTTACAATAAATAGCTCATAATGGAAACTTGCCTCTCAAGATCTTCATCTCTGACATTCTTCTAATCTTCCTGTAAGAATTCCATGCGCCTCATACTATATGGTTACCTTATCACTAACCTTTCAATGTTATTGATCACCATGAAGGGACTGATACAAGATCTGATAGTGTTTATCAGGGAATGTCGAGGGCTGAGAGTATCAAGCAGGTTACTTTCTTTAGGATCATATAATCACCATAAAATATATCCAGATCTGATTCTTGATTACATTATGACTGAACAAGTCCATACACTTCATCAAACAAAAGTCACGATTCATGCTGGTGAAATACCAATCTGCATTTCCTGTACGGTGTGACATGATGAACTTCAATCTGCTCCTGCAAGTCTTGGATTACAACTCTCTCTTCTCCCCCATTTTCTTGACAAGAAGGTATGTACCTTTCCAAGATTAGTGGAGGTCTTCTATGGTGCAGCTTTCTTCCAATAGAGGGGCATTGGAGACATAAACTTATCCTCTGATACCATATAACACAATGATAGGAACATAAGCATGGTTACAATGTGGAGGAAATAACAATTCACATTATTGAATACAATATATTCCATACAAGAATTTACAGTTAATAGATATCTCCTCAAGTTCTCATTAACCTGACTCACTCCATATGTGTTTCAAAAAACTTCAAATGCTTCTTCAGTTAGCTTACAAGGCACCTCTCATGTGCCTTTTGAATGTACAAGCGTCGAACTTGATGTTAGAACAATTTTATGTTGCACTATTTCAAACAAGATGATATTGAAATTCATTTTAATTGCCACATACCAATAAAGTGCTCCATAAGATGAATGATATATAGACACGATTCCTTACTGAGGGCCTATTCCTCGTAGAACTGGTCTAGATCCAATTTCCCTAGCTACCTTTAACCAAAAGAAATTATCATTTCAATTTTAATTTGAACTTTTGAGTTCGAATTTTACATGGAATATTGGATAGGATGCTTTATTTTGCTAAGAGGAAGCATGATTGATGACATTAACTATCTTTATCCTTTGGACTGTAGACTGAATGTTAAATTATGATCTTATCAACTTAATCTCTCTGTGTAACTTGTCTTCTTAGGAACTTGCTAATCTGCGAGAAGTGGAAGTGGTGCTAGAGGATGGGAGTCCATGTGGCTCAAAGCTTTTTCTCCTCTGGAATCCTCCATTGATTGTAAATCATGTATGTGCCACTTTGTTAAGGTTCTTCGTCATATAACAGGCATTGAATGACTTTCTTTTATTTTTGCATTTTTAGTTTTTGGCATTCATTTTGTAATGCATAAACAAAAGAAAGTTAGGTTATGAAATCTATTTGGTTGAAAAAGGATTATGTAGGTACATATTTTTATTTCTTCACTTAATAGCGGGTATTGGCATTGCAGAAGCGAAAGACACAAAAAGGTGTCAAAATGCATGATCCAGATAATATGAACATAAACGTTAAGCGTTCAAGGTAATATTCTTATCTGAAATATTTGTGTAGGGGAAACATCATAGAATATACATCTGTTGCTTCTTCTACAATAATTTTCACTTTGCCTCTTGTTTGCTCAAGGATTGCTTAAATGTAATCTTGGAATATCTCATTTAAAATGGCATGCATAAAACAAAGTATTTACTGTTGATGTGTTTTTATGATACTTCAAACACAGAATAAAATACTAAGTATTCTATCCTCTCTTGAACAAAGAAACCTCATATGCTAAACAATCTGATCGAATAAGGCAACTCCAAGGTTTACAATGCAAACAATCGACTTTATATTGTGGATAGACTCAGTGATTTGATGTGATAATTCTGGTAATCACAAAGGGACTTACGTTTTGCTGGAACACGGAACACTTAACTAACTTGGAAAATAAAAAACAAAGGGATTAGGGTTTTAGAGAATCTAATATAATACTAAGGACAAGGATGATAAAGGATAGTGCTTAGATAGATGGGTTCCACAATCAAGCCTTGGTTCGCCATGAAGAAACAACTACACAAAACTGATGTAATCTCCAAAGGGAAGGAAGGATTTTCAAATTGTAAGCATTTATCAAAAACCCAAGACTGGTGCAATCCAAATGAATATCCACAATCGAACTAGTGCTAAATCAGGTTCAGTGTAATGTCCTCAAATTATGAATACCCAAATTTTGCCATAGATCACAATTCTTAATTGAAACAAGGTAGGGTTAGAGATACCTTTCACTTTGATTGAGGCCCTGCAAACAAGTTAGAGATCATTTCATAATCATAATTCATAAAATAGATCTCCTTAATTAGAAAGCAAGAAATACATATATTAAAAGTATAGATCTAATCACAAGATGCTTAAATCATTTTGAGAAGGCTCAACCATAGAAGAGCTAAGATAGGGTGACTTGATAGCGTGCCCTAGAGATCCTCTACCCTAGGCCCAAGTGTGGACCTTATCCCCCTTGGCCTCATGTGGCCTATGCCATGCATATGAGGTGGAATACCTATTGAGGTCTCCTATGACTGTTGCCCTCAATCTTGCCACCCCAATCCTACTTATGATTGAACATTCTTAATTCATTTACCATGATATGAGGAGCATTCACAATAGGGTGCCCTGGAAGTTCATTCTTTCTAAGCCCAAAAGCAGTGCCTTTTGTACCCCTTTGGCCTCATGGGATTCCCCGGTCATATACCATGAGGTGGCCTACCTAGAGGATAACCCCAACACCGTTTCCCTACTTGTAATCCTCAATTCTTATGATTGAGTATCTATTCAACAATTGATCAATCTGGAGATAGTAGGGTAGTTGAAATAGGGTGTCTTTTGACCCTTAACCCTAGGCCCAAGGTTAGGACCTTATCCCCCTGGACCTCATGTGGTCGTTAACCGATGGTCCTTAACCATCATCATGAGGTGGCCTCGTGGTCCTTAACCAATGGTCCCCAACCATCTTTACGAGGCACTGTACCTAGTGAGGAATCTTTCACTGTTCCCCCTCCTTGCACTCCCTTCCTTCCTTCCACAGGATCAATTATTGCACATAGGAATTCACATTCCTAAATAAATACTAATTTTAGATCTAGATATTCATATATGCATACAATAATCATTCACATCTGCATACAATAAGCATTTACATCTGCATACAATAAATGTTAATATCTGCATACAATAAGTATAAATATATACACAAATCAGACACCAAGACATGCATTAATATCTCCTTATACCACAATATAGGAAGAAGGTCTTTCAGAATTTGGCGATCTGCTTATATCATCATCTCGGTCTGCTGATTGATTGTCTTTTTCTTTCAAATTGCATTACTTGTATCCTCTGTATTGGGTTATTGATGCTTGTAAGCGGATGATCTTTTTTCTTCTTGATGCCCCTCCTTCAATGTCGATAAGGCCCCTTTATATCCCTCTATTAGGTTCGTGGAGGGGTGTCTTTTCCTACAAGGTCACAATTGATGGGGGAGAGCCATGTTTTATTTGTTCTCATCACACCTCTTCACACTTAATCGCCTTGATTTGTCTGCCAATAATCACTCTGTGAATTTAAATGCTTGATTGTTCCTGCTAACAGGAAGGCTTCTGTTCATAAGGAGAGAGAGGGGCGATATTGAAATTGTGCTCCTTGTTATAGATGTGTTTGACGCATAATGAGTTGGGCTTGTTCAGGAGTGATCATGGGCATGATGTGGACGATCAATGATTCGGAAATCGTAAAGTCTCACTGTTGTGAGACAATCTCCAATTAGGTATCATTGAGTCGGGATTGGCTCATGACATTCAGACTAACCATACATTGCAATTTGCAATCAACAAATTCCAAATGGCATGAACCAAAATTTAATCAAATATCATCACATTTCTCCATTACAATCAATGAACTTCAACTAACTTTGAGAAGTAACAAGAAACCATGCAAAATATAGAAACACAACACAAAGATCCACCATAGCTTCAATGAAAGTTATGTATTGATTTCAACAAGTCTTGGAAACAATCTCTAGCTCCCTCCTCCTACTCTACTACTAACTATCAACTATTCTTCGAGTATTAACTATTAACCTTTTCAAATGAGAAGATTGAGCCTTATATAGAGTTCTTGAATTACAATGAAGGGCCCACATTGATTTGAAATCAAAGGCTGAGATAATTCCATGAAACCCTAATTAGGGTTAGTTACAACCAACACCTCATTGACCAATGAGAAAATTACGCTGCTTTAAATACACGTCCTTTTATGTGAGGGACCAACAAGAAACAAGGTTAGGTAAATTGAATAGTATTTGACGTAGTGCCACATGTCACTTGCTCCTTGGATAAGTTAGGTTCAATGCGCCTAGACATGTTGACTTGGAATCATTGAACTGGTTGATGATGATTGGGTGCCACCTCAGCATAGACATCTCATGTTACTCAACATTATTTGATATTTTTGACTGATTGTGATGGTTCATATTCCCAAATTGCATCATCTTGGTGATCAAGTTTCCAATTTTGATTAACTCTTCTGAAACTGTCTTTCCTCCTCGATCATCTTTCACTTTTGTTTGGGAATCCACCTTGTGATCACTATCCTTGAATTTGATATCCTCAACCTTGTCATGTTGCAATATCTTGATCATGTTCATCTTGACGTCTACTTGGAATATGGAACATGTCTTTGATTTCTTGATCCCTTTGTAGTAGTTGTAGATCTTTTCCATGTTGTATAGCAATCCGCCATGTTGTTGTTGCATTGTGAAATATGGATCCTTCCTTTGATCTTGGATTTCCAAAGGTCGATGTAGAGTTTTCTTTGTGACGTTTTTGAATGTCTTGATGTAGTGTAAGTCCTCTTCCTTGATTAACCATTCCATTCCTCTTGAAATTGTTGATCTTGATATGTTGTCCTTCAAGTTGTATCTTGATCTTTTCTAGAACTTGAACCTTGATTCCTCTTGTTGTAGTTGTAAGGCAATCTTTCATCTTATAATGCTCTTCATGTTGTTGAATCCTCATTGCATGGGGTAACCCCTTTCTATCAACATCTTTGGATATCTTGATCTTTGAACTAGCATCCCAACTTCATCCTTGGATATCCTTGAGCTTCTTCTTGTATTTTTCTCCATGTTGTATCCCCACGTGTTATCGAGTCCTTCATGTAGAGCAATCCCCTTCTTTGCTTGACTTGATCTCTGTCATTGTAAAGTCCTGTTTCCATGTTCCATACACTTTATTCCTTGGAGTTGAACATCTTGAGCTAGTGCAAATCTTGATGTTGCCCATCTTAGAGATTATGTTTCCTTCGTCCTCTTTCATGTTATGAAATTCGTCTTTCTAAACTCCATACACTTTCTCATTCCTTGCTTCACCTATGCATCAAACCTAAAGAGAAAACACATTTTGCATTAATCACCATGTATGAATGAAAGTAATACTAACACTTCAAGGTCGGATGGAATCAAACGATGAAGGGATTTTGGAGTTATAGTCATGCTCGGAAGATGAAAGAAATTGTTTTTGTGATCTATTTCATTGGTAAATGGAGGACTATGAGGCATTTTCATCATGATGTAATTTTCTTAAAGCGACAATTCTTGGCCAAGTTGCTGATTTGGGTATGAGTGTTGATACAGATACAGGTTTGAATATGGCGGTTTGACAATTTTGTTTTCCCTTGGATACACGTACGAGTACAGCTATACACAGACACACATATACATCTTTTAAATTATAAGTGATAAGTTTAAAATGAATAATAAAATAATATGAATATACTAATATGTTTGAATATTTGATAAAGTTAAACACAAAACAAAATAAATAATAAAATATGTTCAAAAATTCAATTTAAAATCTTATTAATATATAATAATATAAATAAAAATATATTATAATATTAATAATTGTGAAAGAAAGGCAACTTAAAACAAATATAAGTGAAGTTCTTTGATTAATAATTGTGAAAGACACTTGTTCAATTGCAGGATGAGGAAGATATATGGAGGAAGAAGAGAGAGGAAGATGCCCAAACTTTGCTGAATTCAAGATGAATCTATGGTCGTATTGTACCGAACCTGGACCTTAATTGAACCCCACCTTGGTTCTAGCCTCAAACTACTGAACCTAGTATCGAAGACTCTCGGTGAAGAGAAAATGATGAAAACATGTAAAATTATGGACAACACACCTAACATAGAATATTTAGTGTAGAGCATACAAATAATTGTCAAGAGAAATCAACTTCATAAAAAAATTACAGAAAAAGAAACAAAAAAGCATGGAAAATGGAAAGAAAAGCAAAAAATAATGGAGTTGGAAAAAATTAAAAAATTAAAAAGGGGAAATATGAAGTCGGCCAGTGCGAAATTTAAAAAAAAGAGGTATTAAAATATTAAGGTTGAGGAATACTAAATCAAAAGGAAAATTTATTAAGGTGATTGAAAGAAATTAGAGGTCAAGAAAATGAAATAGGAGAATAAAAGCCAAGCAAGGGAATTATTGTGAAGGCCAAAGGCCAAATAAAAAATAAAATGAATGCTATAAGGGAATTGCACTTGTCTTTGAACATTTTATTACTCAGAAATCAGCCAGAGGAGAACAAAGTACGACCACACTTTGCAAACAAGGCGCAATACCAAAATTGCATCGTACGACCCCTTACTTCCAATGTACGACTTCCATTTGGTTGATTGTACCATCAAAAGTAACGTGTTGTAGAGTGAAATTTTTAGTGGTACGACACCCTCTTCACTACATCATATGACCTCTAGCATATACGCTTGTATGGTGACTTTCACTTGTGATCTTGGACGCAGGACACAGTTTCAAACTACTAGATCATACTATAGTAGAGGTCAATATTTGTACAACAACATTTCTTATCCTTCATCGTATGACCAAAAAGGAGTGTGTTATGCCTTGCACACACTCCCTGTCGTCGATAGGGTCCCCCTTTCGATGTTTTCTCGTCTCGTCCTTGCTCAGGTCCTGAGTAGGGAGTTCCGGTAATTTGCAGAGAAGATGCAACAATTATGAATTCGAGGTATTAAGGAGAAAGGAAATTCGCCTTGGAGGTTGACCGCAATTTTGATTGCAAATTGAGAAAAGGGTGAATGAGCATAGTGGTTTTCAAATTCGGCTTGAAAGACCAGAACGTAAGAAAGGCTGAAAATAGCCTAAAGCTTGAAAATCGGTCTATAAGGCCAGAACGTGAGAAAATATGTAAAACTTGCTTGAGTTTGAAAATTGTCGTTTTAGGCCGAATGTGCAACATCTCGCAAAGCGACTCTTTAACCCAAAAAGGACATTAACATCAAAATCTCGCAAAGTGGCCTTTTAGGCCGAAAATGTTAAAATCGCGAAAAGTGTCCTTTCAGGCTGAAAATGTTAAAATCTCGCAAAGTGGCCTTTTAGGCCGAAAATGTTAAAATCGTGAAAAGTGTTGTCTTACTCTGAAATTGCCAGAAACAACTAAAATCGCAAAAGGGGCTAACCGACCGAATTTCAAACAAAGGGAATCACGCATTTTGGTCTTTTAGGCCGAAATTTATCAAGGGTGTATTAAAGTGCTCCAAGATTGTGCATTTTGGACTTTTAGCCCGAAATTGGGAGGTTTATGGTGAACTAAAAAGACCCGAAATCTTGCATGACAGCCTTGACACTCGAAATTTTAAAACATCAAAACTCACAAAATTTCAAATGTCGAGATAGGAAGCCTGAAATTCAAATCAACTAGGGCGAAAATCGTACAAAAATTTCTTATGGCCCGAAATTGTCATGAAGGGGGATTTTGACCTAAAATTAAAATTGCACAAATTGACTCAATAAGCCGAAATCACTCAACGCTCGCAAAATACCTCAAAACGATGATTCAAATATACATAGGCTCACAAATTGGCTTCATAAGCCGAAATGTGAGGTTCTACAAAACTCACAAAGTCATTTAACTCGCCGAAAACTTAAAGGAAAGAATCTAAAATCGTACAAGGTGACCTTCCGAGTAAAAAATGTCGAAAACATACAAAATGAATTCAAATGGTAAAGAGTCCATTGACTCACAAAACGTCTTAAGAGGCCGAAAAAAATAATTAAAACTCTTAAAGCATGTTAAAAAGCCGAAACATTGAAGTTCATGCAATGACTCCCAAATGCCTCTATTTTGCCGAAAACGAAAAGAAGTCGTCGTTATAAAAGCACGGTGCATACCCTTTCATTTACCCTAAAAATCTTTAAAGTCACCAAGTCGCGCGATAGACTCTTTTTGCCAAAAATCTTGAGGAATCATTCAAATCACAAAGAACTCTCACTTGGTCGAAGGTTTTCAAGTCTTCATGATCATGTGAAGATCATTCCAAGCTATTGAAAATTTGCAAATCTCTGCAAATCGCAATATTGTTTAAAATCGTGAATTTCCCCTTAGGATGAAATCTTCTAACATCTTGCGCTTTGGTCCAGAAGGCCGAAATTGAAAGAAGAGAGGAAAATAGTGCAATAGAATTCTGCTGAAAGCATTCAAAGTCTAAGCTCGTGCGAATAGTGTGTTAGGTGGAAAATCTTTAAGCTTTCAATCTTGCAAAATAGCTCCACAGGCCGAAGAGAGTCCAAAATCGTACAAAATCCACTCATCACCCGAAATTGGTAGAAAGTTTGAAATCACGCAAAGCCCTCATATAAGCCGAAAATCACAAAGCTGGTTTCCAACATTTTGAAATTCGCTATTGGAGTCCGAATTCGTGCAACGCGACTAAGGAAACCGCAAGCAAGGAGAGGCCGAAAAGGGAGGTAAGTCCTAAATCGCCATTTAATCTTCATTTTGCCGTATTTTCAAGCACATCAAATCATTCTAAGTTTTAAATCGCTCAAACCCTCTTCTAAGCCGAAAATAATAAGTTTGCATTTTGGAGTAATGGATTCAAGGTTTGCATTATTGCTTTCAAAGCCGAAAATCGTAAAGGAGTTAAGTTCATGCAAAGGAAATAGGGTGTAGGTTAAAGAGTCGAGCCCAAGAGGTTCTCCCTCTATCACCGAATTTCAACTATTTTTGGTCAACAACATATCATATTGCTGCAAGGTAAGATAAATTCGTCTTTCACATGGTTGAAATGATCATATTTCTTTTACTTAAGATGGACTTGCAGAATGAATTGTGAAAATTTAAACTTAAACCTTTGGAATCAATCAATCATTTTCCAAAGCACTCTTTTCCAAGTTCATTTTCGAAACAATCAGCTTTCAATTATCAAAACATTTAAACGTTGAGTCGCAAGCCAGAGCATTCATAATTTTCCGCCATTAACAATCAGGAGTAACATTTCAAAATTCACTCCAAGAACAGTAGGTAACCAAACCAACTTGACTTTCAGCTTCAAATTGCATTTAGCTTCTAGACGATCAGATTTAAATTGTTTAAATGTCGTGTTTTAGGAATATTATCAAATTTCAATTACCTCGTTGATCGTCAATCTTAATGCTAACGCCGTCTTCTGGTTTTGCTAACCTATTTTTGTTACCTTAATCTCGTCTCGTAATCCGTGTCCGATTGTGTAGGATAGATACCTAAATCGGCAGCTGAGTCCTGAAAGGCACCTAGCGCAACTGGAACATCTCGAATTTCCAAAGCTGACATGCCCCGCAAGGTTGAAAAACTGAAGTCCCAGTACCAGGGAGGAGTTGGGGAGTTGAAGGTCCAGAGTGTGTCGAAAAACATCGGAGACACGGACCTAGGCCATATTGATATTCAGGATTTCAGGAATAGAGTGTACTCTCCGAATGCCTATGGCAAGCCCAGACAGATGGAGAGTGGTATTGCTCAGGCAGCTAGTTCCCCCCCGGCCGTGCAGAATTATTAATTAGTGGTTGAGGCTGCTAAACATTATCAGTCGGAAACCATATTAGTGGTGTTGAAGGGGATGGTACCAGCTGACTCCACCCCTGAAGCCCTTGGGGAAGCATTTGATATCCCATTTCCCGATGATCCCATTGCCACAACTATCGATAAGGCTCAGGTTGTTTATGACTAGTGTTCCACGGGGACGCGTCCCTCCCCTTTTTGTCTACGTCTCCCTGAGGGGGACGTCTCTAGGACGGGGGGACGGGGACGCAACGTCCCCCGCTGTCCGGCCACCGCCATCCAATCGCCCTCTCCGCGTCTCCCAGGGAGATGTGGAGACGTCTCCTTGGGAGACGTCTGGGTGTCTCCCTGTCCTTCGAGAGATGTGCAAACGTCTCTCGAACTCGTCGCCCCCAATATGCAATGGTTAAAATTAAAATATAAAAAAAAAGTGACTTTTTTGGGGGTTAAGGGGTAATCCTTATTGGACGTGGGCCAGTAGAAAAATAACACCCGACGCCTTTAGAAAATAATAAAAGTATTTTTGGCCTCATGGGGCGCTGCCCCTTGACCCCGCGCAAGGGGCGATGCCCCTTGACTGCAACTTCAGGGTGTTGCCCCCAAACCCCCATTGAAAAATATAGGGGGAAACCGCGCCGATAGAAGTAGGGAAAATTTAACCTCCAAGTCTGATCAGGCTCCATATAACAACACAATTAGCATTGAAGAAATCTTGGTATTTAGATTTAGTATTTCAAATTTCCTATAGTCTCATTTGAAATGTAATTCTTATACTGTACTACTGTCATACATCTTTTCAAAACTAGTTTTTCAAGTACTATATGTATATGTATAACTATATCAGCACCACCCCCCCGCCGCCATCCTCCCGCCGTCCCTAAACTTAGGCCCTTGGTCCCCCCCGTCTCGGAAACGCGTCCCCGTGTCCCCCCGTCCCCAACGCTCGTGGAACACTGTTTATGACATGAATCTTGCTAAGTGCAAAACATTGATAAATGAAGAATGGTTCAAGGGGAGAAGACCCCTAAGCACTAGAATCAGTAAAAAGACCCTCAAAAGCGATTTTCACAAAGAGTATGGTGATATGGTTACCTTACTCATCCAGGTCGTGGGACTTCCTCAATCCAATCTCTTTGAGGAATGGGTGTTCTACTTCACGGAGCAAGTCTTCGTTGGGAAGTCTAAGTTCGATTGGGGTCAAATCATCAATGACAATATTCATACACAACTGGTTAAGCTTGAAGAAAAAAAGTACTTTGCCATGACTTCCTACTTGGTCTACATGTTTGCTCGACACTAGTCGCTGACGGGATTAATTAAGAAAGGTGAGGTTGGGAACTGGCCAAATCAGGTGAAGGTGTACGACTGCTACCCTCAGTTGCATTACTATGACATTGTCCAAAGAGAAAACAATAACATCGCATACGGAATTGGTTTGTACGAGCGTGTTAATGATGGTTTTACAATTCGCCTGGTTAGATTAATGCAAGGAGGATTGCATATAAGGTTGTCAAAACAGGCTATCACCCTGATCCGAAAATACAATGCATGGTTCATCTAGTTCCCCAGGTTCACCTACATCAAAATAGCAGGCTTTGAGGGAACACCATTGCAGCTTTCGCGCTATCCATTGGACATAGTAGTCCTCATGGAGGTAGCAAGGTAGGCACACCCAACAGGCAGCTTACTCAGAGACAAAAAGCAATCCGGGTTCACCTTCCCCATGATTTTGGGTACTCTTGATGCGCACGTCAAAAATTCTGTGCAAGTTGAAGAGTCATTTGCTGAATTAGCATCCTATTGCTTACAGGAACATTTCCCTAGGAAATGCTTTGATCATGATAAACTGGCAAAGAGGGCCTACGACAAGCATTACAAGGCCAAGGCATCGATAAAGGACTATTGGAGCGATTGTTCTGATGACTTTAAGGTCCGTCGGCGGGAATATTCTAGGTTGAGTGTTCAGCAAATGTGGCTTTATGACTATCGCCAGGTCCTAGATCAAGTGACAGACTATGGAAATTGCTTGCAAGTCCGAGAATTTGAAGCAGTCAAAGACCTCTCGCCAGCCATTGATTGGACTCAAAACCCAATCGCAGATTTTGAGGCAATCATGGAAGCTCCAAGAAGGTACACAAATAACTGGTTATCCCAACAAATTGAGAGACTGACCCATTAAGGGACCCAATTCACATACAATTTAATGGGTAGTCTCAATTCCCAATATTTAGAGGACGAAGGAACCTCAAGTGCGCCAAAGGAAGAGGTTGAGAAACCTGAAAAGAAGAGAAAGAAAGCAAGGGCCAATAGAGGGACTCGAACATCAAAAAGAACAAGGAGAGAAAAGATCCCAATCAGGAGGCCAGAGGTTACTTTGTCATCCAGCGACCCCAGTTCGGAGGATGATGTGGTTGAACTCGATTACATACCCAGTCCACCTTCACAAAATGATCCTGTTGCATTCGAGGCAAATAATCCTCAAACACAAAATGAGCAAGAGGCATAGGTGAGAATCATTGGCTTGGATGAACCTGGAAATCAGGTTGAGGAGGGAGAGATTGCCCCTGATCAAGGGATTGGTAAACATGAGCTCACGCAAGAGAGCAGGCATGAGTTGTAGCCAAATAGCGGCAACAAAGATTACACCACGGTCGAGGGAGAACAGAAAGGGGATGAGACTCAAGAACCCAGTAGAACTGAAGAGCATCCATTACAAGAGGATACCCAACAGCTACTTAGTGAGGTGGGGGAGAACTGAACCGTGAGTAAGAGATTGGATACTGCTCCCATTCCTCCTATGCCTGATCAATTACAGATAGGCAGAGAGTCAGCTGAGGCCTCCGAAGAACAAAGTGAGGATCTGGTAATTACATCGGGACAGACCATCCCTCAGGACTCGTTAATTGCTCGTGCACAGCGGAAAGCGGCTGTCAAGTCACCAATTAACCTAGAGGATATCTTCTCTCAAATAGGAGAAATAAAATCCAAAGGCAGGAAAAGGCCGAAGACTTACTCCAGGATTACCCAAGACGAGCAAAGGAACCGCATGATTCATATTGCTATCGCACCAGTAGACAAACCGGTAGATCAGATTGCAATGGCTGATTACAACGTCATGACCATCCCCATAGGGCGAGCAACCAAAGAGCAGGAGAGGGAAGAATTCAAGGATTCCATGCAGAATATGACTGTTGAAAGAGATATGTACCGGGCTCGTGCTGAGCAAGTTGAAGGGTACATAGATTGCCTGTTGAGACCGTTGTAGCATGCCACTGAATCCCATGTTCCCCCATTGGCGTTAGCACAAAAGACTATAGCTGAATTTGACGGAGTGAGTGGTACCACCAAGGCTGTCAGGGAATGGATTCAGAGCATTAAGGAAAAGGGAGAGCACATCTTCAAAGATGTGCGAGAAATACCTCTCTATAGGGAATCCACTCTTATCAAAATGTGTAAGCTGAGGAAAGAATGTTATAACGCTCATGAGGCAATTGCCAAGGCATTGCCCGTCATAAGGGCTCTATTTTGGAGCTACACTCAGATCCCCACATTGCATATTATCCTAGATCCCTATAATGTCAATACCTTCAAAGAATGGTATTGGATTCTCAACATGAAGAGCGACATGAAGGATAATATCAACAAAATGCAAGATAAGTGCGATGACGTTTTGTCAAACGTGAAGGATCTTGGTGAAAAGATCCTCAGATCAATGGTCCCTGGCTGGAAGAGTAGTATGATAGATAATGAGGTACAACCACAGTGGGAGGACAGGCTGAAAACCAAAGTCACCTACTCCATGGAGGGCCTGGAATTTGCTAGTGGGCTACAGGTAGATATATTGTGTTTTGAGGATCATAAATTATACTGGAGAGAAGAGCTGGAGAATGTAGG
Organism: Cryptomeria japonica; assembly: GCF_030272615.1. Classification (NCBI taxonomy): domain Eukaryota; kingdom Viridiplantae; phylum Streptophyta; class Pinopsida; order Cupressales; family Cupressaceae; genus Cryptomeria; species Cryptomeria japonica. The sequence continues at coordinate 520,086,537 of NC_081413.1, forward strand.
TAGCCTCCTAGAGGGTATTCAGTATAAAATGTTTAATCCTCCTATACCTCCTGCAACTAAACTGTTTGAGTTGTGCCTAAGATTCCAGGACTACGTTCGGGTAGAACGTGCATCGGATCGAGATATTTGGGGAGAGTACTTGCGCGATGAGGTCGAATTTGTGGAAAAAGAGTCTACCTCTAGGAAAGAAAAAGTGCTTTCCTGAAAATATCTGTTTCTTTCAAATTTCAAGTGCACTTTTTCAAATATAAAGTTTCTTTCAACTACCAAAGTCATTGTAAATTTTTTGAGCTCCGTGCAAGTGCACTTTTTGGAGTAGCTTTATGTTTGGTAGTTGGAAGTTATTTGTTACTTTATGGTTGGTGTTGATATTTTGCTTTCCATTTATGGGTATGGGCAGCCTTGTTTTAAGGGATGAATCTGGCCCACTTGTTTAAGTTTAATCTTGGCCATTCATCCATTTTGAAACTCTATATAAAGGAGTTGGTTTCTCCTTTATTGGAGGTAGAAAGGTAAAGATTGCTGCAAAAGCTCTAGAAAAATTTATACAGATTTTAATGGATGTTAAGGCTGTGTCATTTTACTGTGAGTGCATGGTCCTCTTCTCCACCCTTTTTAAAAATTTCTGCAAATGTATTTATTTTTCAGACAGTTTGTTTAGATATATATTTGATGGAAATCTTGGTTCATACCATTAAGAAATAACTGGTTGTTAAATTTGAATGAATGGGTGTGAAAGTCCAGCATTTGTATTCAACAATTTGAAAATTTAAAGTTCCTAGATGATTGCACTGGTTTTTACCTAGTTGTGCTTGTTTGCTGGCAAAGTAATTTCTGGTTATTTTAAGATTTCCGTGTATGTGTCTCAATATGTTGTCTTAGTTAAATTAGCTAGCTGTTCTTATTACTCTCTATCCTTATCCCCTTTTTTCCCCCTTTTTTAAACCTGCAAGTCAAGCTAAAGCAGCATCATGTTAAAGGTAAATCAGATGAAATCAAACTATAAGATTTTAGGGAACTAGTGCGAAACCAATTCTGTCTAACCATAAGTCCCCTTTGTGTTTCCAGCAAAACACATCAACTGTTGAGCTATCCTGCAGTCAAGACCTGACAATCGAAACCTTGATGTCATCCCCCATTGATCAATTTAAAACAGCATTAGGGATTTCCTTATCTCAAGAGAGGATAGGATACTTAGCATTCTATTCTGCGTTGATCGAAGAGAGTCGTAGTTCTGCGATTTTAGCCACGTCAACAGAGTGTATGATACCAATTCCTTCTTTTTATTGTATGACTCCTAGTACTCGTACAACAACCTTTCTTATCCTTCATCATATGACCAAAAAGGAGTGTACGATATCAATTCCTTCTTTCCATCATATGAATCCCATTCTTTGTTGTGGATGTATGGTCGTTGCGTTTTGTCTTCTATGTATGGCTATCTTCTATCGTTGTAGGAGACTTTGCATGTGAACCATCTAGTCTTTCACTCATCTGCATACAACCCTCTCTTGTACGACCTACTTTAGTTATTTGTTATAGCATACGGCTAGACCCTTTTATTGCACAACCCTAGGTTGTATGACAAGTTTGGCAAGCTTCTCATTGTAGCAATGCATGACTTGGTAGATGTTCATTCACACAATGAACAATATTGGCATCCTTTCATTTCAGCATCTAGTCGTACAAGCAAGTTAGGAATTTCATTTGGAGAGTAGTGCACTCTTCCTACGTACTACTAGCACTTTGGTTCTTTATACAATAGCCATCAACCCATTTTTGTAGCGAATTTTTTTCCTTCGTCGACATCCATTGGCTAAACACTACAAAATCTCTATTTTTGGGCTTTGTCGGCATTGCTTTTTGGGACCCTGCGAGCGGCACTGCTTCTTGACCTCGATGGGGGTGCTGTCTCTTGTCCCCCATCGCACTCATTTGATTTTCCAAGTATAGTTTAAGTTTGAGTGTGACTAGTACAAATCATCGTCTATAATATTGACATTAGTCTTCTCGTATATTACTTGATGTTTTCTTTTTGTTTGGAAGGCAACTTTTTCTTTTGGGGGGGAGGGGATGATGTAGTCAGTGGACAATGTCTCTGATTATGTTCCAATAATATTGGTTATTCGACTAGGTATTAATTGTCGGCTTTAGGTAGTTATAAGCATTAGGGATTTGTAAACGTTGGTTGGTTGACGGTTGTGTTCCTCTTGGCAATTGTTGGGTCTTTTAAATATAGTGTATCGTCAAGGAGTGTAGTATGATCTAGTCAGATCAACTCTTATCTTTGGTTGATCATCTTTGGTCTTATTCTGTAATAATTTCATGAGCGAATAAAGACATATTTTACTCCTATATATGGTATGCATTGTCATGTTTATTATTAATTTATATGTTTAATTTATTAGATATTGTAGTAGACATAGGCCTATAAGGAAAGGCCTGATATAGTGGTGGTATGACCATGGCAGTGAAGAACCTAAAATGTTAATCATTTTATAATCAGTTACTCTCACAAGTAGATGGTTATTTAGCATGTAAGAAGAATTGGAGTACTTATAATTTCATTCATTCATTGAAAAGGGACTAACTTAGGCCAAAGAATCGAGAGGATTCAATGTATGCTCATAGTACACTTCAACTTTTGTCTCCCCACGGCATGAGGAAGGTCCTTCAATAAAATGGAGCAAATTCCACCTAGTGGAGAAGATGTCCCAATTGTGGATGATGAGATGTTGAGTATAAGGTTCTAGTGTTTTACTTCTAGTTTGATTACCTCTAGATGAAACAAAGCTAAGAATAATGGGTATCTAGCGCATAGTAGCATTACTCATAGTGAGGATTGACTCAGCAAACCCAAAATATTAGTGGAATTCAATTAATTGGGGTTTAATTTGGGAAAAACTGAGGAAAAAATCAGGATACTAAAAAAGGTTGAAAAATTCATAAAAGTAGGGGAAAAATGCTGTTATTGTTATTTCAAGCCAAATAAAGGGAAAAAATCCTTGCTTTTCCATTTGGCACACCCCAAAATATATATTTGTTGCTTTCCAGAACCAGAGCAAGGTTTGGGGTGGCAGTTAAGGCCTTTGAGGCCACAAGGACCTTCATGCCTCATACCATTCTTCATAATTTAATTGCTTTTAAGTTTTAACCAAGCTCCAACCTGTTAAAAGGATGGAAGCATCTGGGCCTAAGAGCATCGATTAGAACTTAACAATCATGATTAATGGCTTTCCATAAATTATGCACAACTTTTCAAATTCAATTTTGAATTGTTGGACTGCCCTTATGCATCGGAAATCTTCTGTGTGAAAATGATGTAAATTGATATAAAGTTGTGTTTATATACAAAATAAAAAACCAGTTTATTCATGAATAATTTATTCAAGAAGTTGCAATTTATTTCTAGCTTTTTAATAGAGTACAATTTTTTGAAGTGTCTACTGCAATTTAAAAAAAAATACTCATGCAAGTTTCCTTTTTCAATTCACAGGCGTTTTATCAAAACTTGGCAGAAAAAGGATGGTTTAACATTTCTGAACTTAATTAAACATGTCAACTGCTGCATTTCATATTTCAAATGATATAGATTCTAATGAAGAATGTGCTGATCATATATAAAATACAGGAGCATATAATAAACAGTTCACAAGAATTCTATATTGAAGCTCCCATAACAATTTGATCTTTACATTTACTAACCAGCTGTTAACATCCATTATGTCAAACACACACTATGTGATTAGAAACAAGGAAATAAATACCCAGACGAATGAGATGCATATCAGCAGGTAGACAATGAATTAACCATTCTATTAATATCTCCTGCTGACACACATCCTTCTACAGGTAGCATAGACTGCAGAAACTCTTTTTTAATGCTTTAAACAACCTTGGAACTATCAGTGATACAACTTGGGAGTGGTCGACATTTTTTTATAAATGCTGGAACTTTGTTTCTGCCTTATCAACTTTCCACATCCTCATCCAAGCTATACACAGAAGCACATTAAATGACAGCGATTAGTAATGACTTTCTTTCTTTTTCAGTGGCAGTCCAAAGTCTCACCACGTCCCTCCTTCAAACCCTCAACCCTTATTATGCCTGCCTCTATTCACTTAGTTATTGTATTTGGAGAGTCTTAAAGGAGGTGGCAAGGAAAATAATGCTCATAGCTGGCGGCCAAGCGTTGTGATAGCCAATAAAATATATAACCCAAAGACAACTTGACTTTCATAAAGTGGCAATCAGGGATGAAATTTGGCAATCTCTGAAGTTGGCAATTAGAATGGAAGAATATGAAAGAAGATAAGTTGCTATAGATTAAGCTCCATACATAGATGAACATTACTCATAAATTTATTGCTTTCCTGCAAACCCTCAATACATTCATAACTGCCAAACTCTCTGAATCCGGAAGAAAATATGAAACATTTCGTTTCCACTTGTAATTCCTCAGTTGTTAAGGACAAATGTGAATTTTTCTTGAATTCAACCCAGTTGACTAGGAAGAGTTTCTTCTTTAAAGATGAATACCCTTAGGATTTTCTTTATAGGGTTTCAAACTGAACACAAAATCCAAACTTCACAATAAGAAATGAAAATGACCAAAAGATATGAAATTTTCTTTTGTAGCTCCTTTTTATTTACCTTTTTAACTTTCGAGAAAATTTTTACTTTCTATCTCATAGAGTAACCGCTGTTAATTTTTAATTCACTTTTGGGCTTTTGAAAAGTCACTTTAAATTTAAATGGTCACTTTTAATAAAATTCATTAATTACACCAAGGTTGCTCGTGAAATAAGAATTTAAGATAACTTAAATTTAATCAATTAAATTATTCCCCCTCCAAACTCTTGAGTTAGCCTATGGGAATAAAATAGGCTAAAGGGTCCTATCCAAAGTCAAACACTTGGGTCAAAGAAGTGGACATTACATTTATGTGGTGTTAAGAAATGTGCTAGAGAACTGTAGAATTTTGTGATCCAATTCATATCAGATAGCCATTCAATATGGCAATTAATCACAATTAAATTACTAATCTTGTTTTTCTAGATTATTGGATTCTGGATTGCATTTTGAGGAGAACTTGGAGACAGACTCATATCGGGTGCAGGGTTGAGCTTGATCTATTTGATAAAATATGAAAATATATTGAATTTATATCACATTCTTTGTTTTGCTTGGCTATTTGTATACATTTCAGTAAGTAGACCTCATACTACCTTAGTCTTCTGATTTGAGACTCTAGTTTATGTTCTGATAATTAAATTGGCACTATGATTAATCTCTACTGTATTTGACTCATAATCTGTGTACTTTAAAATGTTAATTTCCATGTATTCTATGCCTTTTGAAGTTTCTTAGGCATTCTATAGTAATTTATTTATATTTCTGAAATGTAGGTTCATTTAACTTTTACTTTTGTCCTGATATCTTCTGGTTTGCCTATACCCATAGTTGGAGAAATGGTGTTCCTGACAAAATACCCGTATCTTGCACTTGTTTTTGTCCACCTTTCCTAGTAATATTTAACACTTCCCTTTCTTTGTAATAGGGACTTTTCATGGTGACCGTTTTTTTAGTTAAGGTTTGGCTGATTTTATGTCCTTTATTATAGTGATTTTGGAATACCTTCGACAATGGCATTATTACAGTGATGTTTTCCTGAATATGTGCTTTTGTATAATTTGTATGTTTTTTTTCCTTTTTTCTTATTATCTTGTATTCAAGATCAACATTTTTACTTTTATGGTAGTGTCTCTAACAGTATCAATGACTAGAAGGCCTAAAATATGCTTTCCTTTTGTGTCTTGAAATTCTTTTATTTCACAAATGAGTGGAGTGCTGGAAAGAGTTGGATTGCTTGATACTAACATACTTGTGGCATGAATTTTGTAGTGCTATTATGGAGGCTTCTTTCATCTTTGCTGAATTGGTTCAGCATGGATTGCGCTGCATAGCCTTCTGCAATACTCGTAAACTCAGTGAGCTTGTCCTCAACTACACGTATGTTTCGAAGTTGTCATCGTTGCCAAGACTTTCAAGCTAAATGTTCATTTCTAGTGAAGAATGGTTAAAATGCTCCTTTTTGGTCATTTCTAGAGAAGAATGCCGAAATGTACTTTTTCTCATACATCAAAAGATCTGCTATATCAAGGAGGATATTTTTCACTAGAATTAATTTTGGACCTTGCTTTTGTGATAGGCATGAGATTCTAAGGGAGACTGCACCACATTTAGTCAATTCAATCTGTGTGTATCGAGCTGGCTACACTGTTCAGGTGTCTAATATTATAACATTTTACTTTGGTACTATGAGTTATCTAAATCTTTTTGATTAATCTTTTCTGAGCACAACTCTGTTAGCATAGAGATTTGAAGTAGACTATGCACAGATTTTAATACTTTTCCCTTTCGTTCTAGTATTTTTATAGAGACCATCTAAACAAATTCATCATTAGTCCCACTTTTACAATGCCTCATTATGCTATCTAATTTATGATAGTGCTACTCATGACAATATTATTTTTGTATTATGAATAACTCTGTTTCCTTGGTAAGAATTTTATTCTTCCGCTTTACTAAATTTAGATCAATCACCCAAATATTTCTTGGAGCTATTCTTTGCAAGCGAGGGCTCCCATGGTCCTAGTTAAAACTCGCCATTTTGTGATGAGAAAAAAAGTTGTCTACAGATAACAATTGGACAAAGGCAAATAAAATATACATGATATTCCAACATGAATATGTAGATGTGTTTCAATTGAGGATGGGCAAATTTATACTGCATGATGACTGTGAAAGACTTCATGAGTTACTTATGTTGTACCCGCATGAATATTTTAGTATCGTGTCACATTTCAAGCTAAAATGTTGTCATTTCTCCAATGGTGGGTCCTATTTCAACCCTTGTCATGGTTATCTATGTTGTTTTTGTTGTTTCTAGTCAGTGTCTATGTAGAGCCAATGAAACAAGCTTTCCAATGCATTAGGCGATGTGAAGATTGGAGCTCAGATGGTGGAGTAAAGAAAAAATTCATTAAGGCATGAAAATTTGAAGGGATACATGAAATATCAAAAATTAAGAATGTTGTTCAATACGTAGGAGTGGACCTGGTAAAAGGGAGATGTAGTGTTTTCAAGTAAAAAATGGTGTCTCAAGAGTCAATACATAGGCATATGCGTGAGAGGGAGCAAACATTAAATTTGCGAAGTTAAAATTGCTATTTATATATATTGGTACACTCTCATAAGAGGGAGAACAGGTTTTTCAGAAACAGAAATTGCTGTGCTACATAACAATATATGCTTCATAAAGATATGACAAATTTTCAAAATGATAAGAGTGCAATGATCTATATAGGCATGGCCCATTGCGAAGTGTTGCAAGTATTGACGTTTTCAAAATATGCAAGGCAGTATAGAGGAGTGCACCATATTAAAGAATTACAAAATTTCTGTTTGTTTTTGTGCCTCATAGAGGCTGAATATACTCAGCATTAAAAAAAAAAAACATATTATATCTCCTAGTAAAGTGACTATACTTTTAACTTACTTTTGAACTATCTGAGTCACTTTATAATTAAAAATAATTATATTTCTACACAACCACCAAGTTGAGGAAAATACTAAAATGATCCAAATATGAATTTTGATCACACAAAAATAACCTCATCCTTTCAGGATAGTGAACTTAATGAAAATTGATGCTTTCCAAAAATAGCAAACTTCTTCAAGAAGTTTGGAGAGCTAGAAAGTCGAAATTGCATCCGGAAAGTATCATTGGACTCATCTTGATTTCCTACAGTCACTACCATTGTTAGAATTCCTTTCTCAAAAAGACTGGCACTCTCCAAGAAAGTTGGAGTTCTTAAAGATACTTGAAAGGCTACAAAAAGGGGACATTACACAACAACAACAATAAACCTGCCAATGGATGATCGTGTAGGCCCTTCAGAATGTGGTGCTCAAGGTGGATGATGACTTGCTTGCAAATACCCTTTGCCAAACCTGAAAATAACACAGATCTCCAATTCAGTCTACCATGCGATTCCCATTATGGAATTGCTAATGCTAGAGAATGAGGGTTTTTGTCTTCATGTCGAAAATGGAAATCCAAAAGGGTTTTCATCCTCAAAGATTACTAAAAACAGCCAAGTGTATACATCCTTGGATCAGTAGAATGATCACAATTCTCAATCTGGAAAGTGAGTAAAATGATCACAATAGCTAGCTTGGGCAATTTGGGATGATTGAACTTATAGCTCAGTTGGAAGGGACAATTTTACCACAAGCAAATGCCAATGGCCATAGATGAGCATATCGCTAGCAATCCCAGTCTTCTTATTAAAACATTTATATGGCCTGTTCAGATTAGTTCTAATAACTATAAAACAAGAAGTAACAAAACATATGGGCAAAGCCAAGGGAACCTGTTTAATTTGTAAATCACCAAGTTATGCTATTGATTTGTCGACCATAAAACAAACACCTTACATATTTCCCTTCAAATTAGCCATGCTCTATGGATTCTTCCTAGCACCAAACACTCCTGCTAAGTCAAAATGAAAGGATAAAAGAAAAATAAAAAGGAAAGTTAAGCTGTGGATAGTTATATCGCTTGGTTTCCTCTAGATATTAAGATTCATTAATTCAAATAAAACTGGTTGAATGTTGCTGTTTGCATTTCTGGAGTTTTTCAAAGTTTTGTTTTGACATAATTACAAGTGCACTTGATTAACAGGACAGGAGAAAGATTGAGAGTGATCTCTTTGGAGGAAACGTTCGAGGAGTTGCGGCAACAAATGCTTTAGAGCTTGGAATTGATGTGGGTAACCTTGATGCAACCTTGCACCTTGGCTTCCCCGGCAGTGTTGCAAGGTTAGTAATTTGCCTGGCTTTTTTAGGGGCTAATTCTCAGAGAAATTATATCTTATTAATTGTGAATTATAACTCTGTTGTTTTTTGTTCACGTCTTATATACCAATTGAAACTATTTTGTAATTCAACTTGTATATTTGATTACAGTTTGTGGCAGCAAGCTGGCAGAGCAGGGAGGAGGGAAAAGCCCTCCTTGTCTATTTATGTGGCATTTGAAGGACCACTAGATCAGCACTTCATGAGATACCCTAATAAACTGTTCTCAAGACCAATTGAACATTGCCAAGTGGATGCTTATAATAAACAGGTTATTATTCAAAACAAAATTTGAATTAGTTTTGGTGATGTCCTGAATCCAGATCCTTCATATATTGATTATAATGTATACTGGAAAGGACACCTAAAATGACAAATCACATTTGTCATGCATGAGTTATGCTTAGCTATGTTATGCATTCATTTTGATTGGGAAATTCTTTCATTTGAATTTTGGATTGTGATATGATACAGGTGGTAAAACAACATCTAGCTTGTGCTGCTTTGGAATACCCTATTCATGTGGAACATGATGAGAAGTTTTTTGGTTCTGTATTACATGATGTTATTTTCGATCTTACCCAGAGAGGATATTTAAGTAGGTGTTCCAATGGTGTACCAAATGATGAGTCTTTACACTACATTGGGCAGGAGGTAGCCATTTGTTTTGTTTTTCTTATTATGCATTGCACAGTAATTGTGTCAGTTTTTGTAGTATGTACTCCTTGTAGTCACCGATATAATCGTTCAAATATTGTTTGTAACGTACAAAATACACATTAAAATTTGGCTTTTTTTTTTGATGATTAGAAACACCCTTCCTATGCTATCAGTATTCGGGCAATAGATCCAGAGAAGTACAGTATAATAAATCAGTCTACAGATGAAGTAATAGAAGAAATTGAAGAAAGCAAAGCCTTCTTTGAGGTATGCCACTAAAAGAAGCATTCTTGATTCAAGACATTCCGGACTGTTATCTACTATTATGGCTTGATATTTGTTGAATTTTGAATGTGCATTACTGGTTATTTTTTATGGGTGTTTTGTGACTCTCTCCAACACATAATAAAATACACCTAGTATTCTATCCTCTCTTGGATAAGGAAACCTCAAATGCTAAAGATTTGATCAAATAAGGTTACCCTAAGGTTCCGATTGTCAGGTCTTGATGATGCGAGGGATAAAGTTAGTGAATAACGATGTGATTTCTGTTTACACAAAAGGACTTACACAATTGATCAAGATTTTTATCATTTCTTTCCTAAGGAAAACTTTACCAAATTCTTGACCTCAAGACCTTTAATAACATCAGATTATGTAATAATGATTTATGCTCTTTCAAACTTATTCTAAGAATGATTTCAAATAAAATGCAAAAGAAAGAAAAGGTTGTAGAAGTCTAATCTATTCCTAAGGACGATGATTTAATGGATAATTCTTTAGATAAACAAATTTCTTAAAAACCTACTTTCTACTTGACCAGAGATAGCTTACAACGCCATAGAAAGAGTGCAATCTTCAAAGGTAGTAAAAGATTTTCCTATTGTAAACATCCATGAAAATACCCAATGTTGGTGCAATCCAAATGAACATCCACAATTAAACTATTGCTAAAATATGGTTCAAACTAACCATGCAAAGTAATTTACAATCAACAAACTACAAATGGTATGAACCAAGGAATCTATCAAATATATTCGCATTTCACCATCAAAATAATGAACTTTAACTAAATATTGAGAAGTGGAAACCATGCTAACATTCAAAACAACACATATTAAGGAAGAAGGGTCATTACGATGAGTGGGAGTAGGAAGTTTGTAGGTAGGGTTTTGTTTGTGAAGGGTGAGAATGGAGAGGGTGAAGGAGATGATCAAGACGATGAGGAAGGTTGTTTGGCTACCTCGATGGATTGGGCCCAAGTTTCTTTAGGGTGCTGACCATTTCTGGGGGCCGTTTGGTCCCATGGTTTTTCTCTTGGTGGCACTGATGTAGCAGGGTTCCCTGTGTTTGCATGTCCTTTTTAGCATGGCGGTTTGTATCTTGCTATGGCTTCGACTTCGGATGTCCCTGATCAGCAGTGGGTTTGGCGTGATTCTTCCCTTTTGGGCCTTGTAGAGGTTGTGATTGGGGCTCGTTTTTGTGCCCTTTCCTTGAATTGGGATCTCTCTGTTGTGTGTGCCAAATCCTGTGATGCTAGTTGTGGGTATGGCTTTCATTGTTCATTTTTGGACCATCTTGTCTATCCCTGGAGCTATGTTTTGGAGGGTATGACCCTATTCTTTCTATCTTTTGTGTTTACCTTGTCTTCTGTGGTGTTCGGTTTGAGGGGATGGTTGGGAGATATTACACCCCTTGTTTTTCTTTGTTTATTTTGTTGGGGTGGTGTTGCCTCCCTTTTTGTGGAAGGGGTTTTTGTGCTTTCCCCTTTGACTGAAATGTGTTCATTATTACTCTTGGCCCAATTTCAGTTTTCTGTTTTTGGTTAGTGGTGATTATGAGGGGGTGTCCTTTGGCTCTTACTTTGGCTATTCCTATTGAGATGGAGTACTTTGTGAGCAATATATCTTTTGATCCCCATGTTGGCTGGCTTTGGGATGGCTTGGACATCCTTGCTTTTATCTTCTCGTGCTGTTGTGGGTAGATTCTTTTGCTTGGTGGTGATTTCACCCTTGTCTCTCCTATAGAGGTGGAGAGGGAGGTGGTGGGCTATTTTGATGTTCGATAGGTAGTTGTTGGTTCTTCTTCTGATCTTCCTATAGAGGTGGTTCTATTTCCTATTGAGGTGGAGACAGGTATTGCAGGAGAAGATGTGTTTTTCAGTAAGGGGGCTAATGCCCCCCTTTGCTCAAGAGATGCCTTTAATTTTTTTTCTAATGGTCATATTGAGGTGGAGCCTTGGGATGCTGGAGGTTTCATGCTTCTACATCGAGGAAAAGTGGCGATTAAAAGGTTATTCCCTTTAATGCTTTTCTTATTGTATTCTAGGCTCAAGATGGTTGTATCCTTGAACTGGTTGCTTTTATGGCTATAGTCTTCTTGTTGTAACAATTTTTTTTGTTATTGGTTGGCTGTTGTTTGGCTGCTATTTGATCAAGATCCATCTTTTGGCAGCATTCTGTTAGTGGTTGTTGTTTGTCTATGATCTATCTTCTTGCGGCTTTTTGTTTGTGGGTTCCAAATCCTGCTGAAATCTGTTTGTAAAGGGTTTCAGGTCCCTTCAAAACCTGTTTGACGACTAATCAAAAACATTTAGAACAACACAAGTTCTCATCAGGCTTCAATGAGTTTGTATTTATTTTGGTAGTATTTTGTCAACAATTTCACAAAATCTCCCCTTTTACAAATGAAAAAGACAAGCCTTTAATAGACTTCCAATTACAAATCAGGGCCCAAATTGATCCTAATAAATGAGCAAGATTAAACAATAAAACCCTAAGGTGGGGGTAGGTATACCCACCACCACTTAAACATTTTTGACCAATGAGAAAATAAGACCACTGTCGAATACATGTCCTTTTAGGGAAAGGACTAATGAAAAAAAGGGTTGTAATATTTCATTCATTTAATGCCTTTTACATGTTTATTTCCATCTTGAAGTCAAGCTCAATGAATCTAGACACAATAATCATTGACTTGTCATTGGTGGGGTAGGTAGGATTTCTATCCTTAATGCCACCTAAGCTCTTTGTTTCAACTCCACTTCTATATCACCATAAAGAAGTCTCTACATCTCCAACAATATCTCTTGATACTCAACATCATCCACTTTTTTAGACTGACCGTGATGGCTCATATTCCCAAATTGCATAATTTTTATCAGATTTAATACCATTGTTTGTATCTCCACCAGACGAGTTTCTAATTTTGATCAACTCTTCTAAAACTATCTGCTCAAGAGCAAAAATTGGTGTTTCCTCAGCTTGCATGCATCTCGAAGTGTTCTTCAATTCAACTTTGTTATCGGGAAAAAATGTATAGTTTAGTAATGTTAATTATTGATAGTTAGTTAGCCGACGGGTAGGTAGTTGGAGTCGCGACGGCTGTGTCGCACCCCTTCGGCTGTCATATATTGTACCACCTCCGGGTGTTGGAGGACATGTAATATTGACGACAGATTATAATATGAACATCCCTTGACATTAATGGCAAGCTTATTCTGGCACTTCTTTTGTATTTGCATTGTGCATTGCTGTTCAGTTTCTGTATTCTTCCTGTTTACCCAGTGAGGTAAACATTTGGCGCCGTTGCCTAGACGAACTCGGAACGGAAGACACGGATGGCGCACAGACCCAATGGGCCTACCCGTTGCTGAAATAAACCCAGAAGTCGACGATACCCAAACAGAACTCTATGTAGGAGAAGACACCGCGACGAGAGAATTTTCAATTCTACTCCAAGTAGCCATTCAGACCTACGTTCGACGAGAGGCGGCGGAGGCAGAAGTCCCACCAAGTGCCGTCTGGACAGCGTTGGAAGTGAGTCCGGAGGTAAATCGGTTGATGAACCATCTCCCCCGATTGCTAGCACAAGCATCGTTGGCACAACAAGCTCGCCTGGAGGAGATTGCCCGGGAGGAGCGACGCCAAGAAATTTTGCAACAGCACGAGGAACGGGAAGCAGAACGAGATGGCGCCAGGTCAGGGGCATTTGAACCGTGAGCCATACAGGACGGAATAAAGAACACTTATTGTAATAATTATGTCATATTGTTGGCATAAACTTGTCTTCCACATTATGAATGAATGAAAGTGTTCTACTTTTTATGTCATTAAGTATATAGAAAGTTGTTGGGAATTAATGCCCAATACACTGAATAAAGACAAAAATAAGCAAGAATATATAGATGAACGTGCAGTAGCCCAACGTGCCTTGATCCTTGAACAGCAAGCGGAAAGGCGACAGAGGTATAAGCGAAGAGAGGAGGAACGCTCCGAAGGGGACGGTGAGGCCAGCGGCCACCCACGGAGTCGGGAGGAGTTACTTGCGGAAACCCGCCGTAGGATAGAGTGTACCAAAACTTAGTTGAGGGATTTGAGGGACTTGCCACACACACCAGAGGCTAGGAAAACTCCAAGGAGTGGGGAGGAGGCAGAAGAGGGAGAAGACACCGGGGCTGCCAGGAGTGTCGGAGGGACACCGGGGCACGGCGGTCAAGCACCCCTTATAGGATCTGACCCATCCGGAGTAGGACAACAGCCACCAATAGTAAAAAGACAAGACATGGCACAAAAACAAAAACTTCCAAAGTTCCATGGGGATGGGAAAGAAGACCCTGTCCGCCACTGTCGCACTTGTGAAACAATTTGGGGAGCGAATGGTGTTACTGATGAGGACGAGTGGGTAACACAGTTTCCCGCAACCTTGAGGGGCGTAGCCATCGATTGGTTTTCGGATACGGATAAGGCTAAAATTAGCACATGGGCAGACTTGAAGAAGGAATTTCAAGCAGAGTTTCGTCTCCTAAGAGACGATAATGAGATCGTAGCCGAAATCTACGGCACGAAACAGAGAAAGGACGAGACTGTTCGAACCTACAGCCGGCGGCTCAAAGAGCTGCTAGGAAAGATGGAGAACCAGCCGGCAGACGGACTGAAAAAATGGTGGTTCGTGGAAGGTCTAAAGAAATCCCTTAGACGAAAAATGAAGATAGTACCTCCTCCTTCATATTCCGACGCCTATAACAGGGCAATGGATTTAGAAAGTGAACAGAAGACGTCCAAGAAGAAGAAAAATAAATCCTCGTCGGAGGATGATTCCTCTTCTGACAAAAGTGATAGCAGTGATGACGACTCTAATCGGAAGGTACGGGCTCTCCAAAAAGATATGGAGCGAATGATGAGAGAGATAAAGGCAACCAAAGGAAGCACAAGCAAGGGCGACGAAGGGGAGTTATGGTGCACGGACTGCCGTACCGACGGACACACCAAGGGGTCTTGTCCGAAAAAAGCATTTTGTGACATTTGCCAGATTGCCGGACACCTTACCAAGGAGTGTCCGTACAATATGAGGACCCGTAACCAACAGGTTCTCTTTATAGAACCATCTGCGTCAGCCGGCACGTCCCAGCCTGCGAGCAACAACGCCTCATCTGGCGGCTATCGAAACAACAGGCGAGGAAGAGGTAATAATAACAATACGAATAATAGAAGCCGAATCCAATACGACGCTAAAGGGCGGCCGATGATACAATGCCGAGCTTGCAATCACTGGGGGCATTTCGCCAGAGACTGTACAGTGGAGGAAGCACCACAAAAACTTTGCAAGTGGTGCGGTCCGGGGGACCATGATGATGGCAATTGTCCCAAATCTGGCATGAACCTGTTGAATGTAGAAACGGAAGATGCACTCGCCATAACAAGGTCCAAGACGAAAGAAGCCACTTATCCAGATCCCCGCACGGAAAAACGAAAGGCACTGGAGGCACAAGCGGAATTGGAGAAGGAGAGGTCAACGAGCAAGGATGCACAGGGGCTTGCGGGTACTTCTCGCTCTAAAGGAGAAACAAACATTATAAACCAACTGTTACAGGTCGAAATACCCGTCAAAATGAAGGACCTCCTGGAAAGTATGCCGCACTTGCGAGCGACATTGTTGCAATCCGCAATAATAACCCCAGTAGGCCAACCAATACATGGCAAGGACAACCTTGGCGAGACAGCGACAGACCCATTAACCTTGACGATCAATAATGGTAGACACCCAGCAGTGGTGGAAATGGGTATATTGGGCACCGTCCTGACCGACACAATTGTCGACGGCGGGTCGGGAGTAAATGTCTTGCCAGAGGAAACATGGAAAAAATTGGGTAAACCTACTCTCTGGCCGTACACCTTTAATTTATTGGGAGCAGACCAACACGGCATCAAGCCGCTTGGCACACTCATGGCGCAACCAGTGACGATCGGAACACAGCCGTTCGTCTTGAATTTTGTGGTCATCCCATTGAAGAAGAAGGGGTATGATGCCATCCTCGGCAGAGGCTGGTTGGTGGCGGCCAAAGCAAACCACAATTGGAAGAAGAACACGTTGTCCATGGAAAAGGCTGGCAGAAGGTATACCATTGACCTCAAAACTCAACTGGTCAGTGAAGAGTTGGCGTCAGAGTCAGAGTCCGACGGAGACAACGATATCGACGAAGGAAAAGATGGCAGGGAACCAGATGATGAAGGCATCTTAGGAATTCAAGCTTGTTCTGAGGATGAGACGGATTCTTTGAGAGGGCTCTTCCATTGGCAAATGGAAGACTATGAATTATTGTACGGGTGCAATATGTTGGGGATTGAAGGACCTGACATGAACGAGTTTCTGCCAGAATACAGACAATACAAGGAAGGGGATGCCCCTATGGATGATGCACCAACGCACCAGTTTGACAAAAGTAAGCCCATAAGGTACCAGGAATCCGCACTTCAAGTTACAAACCTTGGAGAAACTTCAGAACAGAAAAATATTCTGGTCGGCGATGACTGGAATCCGGTCTTAAAGACAGCGGCGTTCAAAATCTTCACAGAATACAAAGATGTGTTCGCTTGGACGTATAAGGACCTCAAGGGGGTACCACAAGAACTTTGTGTACATCGGATCCCTCTGGTTCCCGGAGCCATGCCCGTACGGAAGAGGCCATACAGGATGAACAAAAATTATGCGGCCAGGGTAAATAACGAAATTGACCGCATGCTTGAAGCAGGGATTATCTTCAAGGTCCAGACGAGTGAATGGGTATCACCCATTGTGATATCCTTGAAAAAGGAGGCCGATCAGATAAGAATCTGTGTAGACTTCAGGTGTTTGAATGCTGTCACAATTAAAGATCCATTTCCCATACCATTCACAGACACCATCCTCGAGGAAGTCGCGGGTCACGAAATTTATTCATTTATGGATGGATTCTTCGGATATAATCAAATTTCCATTGCAGAGGAGGACAAATTGAAGACCACTTTTATCGTAGAAGATGGCGTCTATGCATACAACCGGATGCCATTTGGGTTGTGCAACGCGCCAGCTACCTTTCAACGGATAATCCTCCATATCTTCGATAAAATGTCCGTGGGAAACTTCAAAGCATTCTTGGATGATTGGTCCATTTACAGCACGGAGGAGGCACATCTGACCGCACTTGGCGAATGCATGGAGAGATGCCGACGAGCCCGCCTCGCCCTAAATCCCAAGAAATGCAGATTCATGGTGCCTTAGGGCAAGTTACTAGGGCACATCGTCTGCAAGGCTGGACTGAAGACGGACCCTGACAAAATACGGGTCATTGTGGAGATGGAGGCGCCCGACGATGTCACTGGCCTCAAGTCATTTCTTGGACACATCGGGTATTATAGGCGGTTTATTAAGAACTTTGCCCAAGTATCATACCCACTTGATAGGCTGACACGAAGGGGGGAGCCGTACGTCTGGGGGACGGCCCAAGAAGAGGCTTTTCAAGAGTTAAAGTCACGGTTGGTGGGTGCGCCAATCTTGACATACCCGGACTGGGACAAGGAGTTCCATGTACATGTCGACGCATCCAACTTCGCCATAGGGGCCACCCTGGCACAGGTCGGCAGCCACGGGCTGGACCACCCAGTATATTTTGCAAGTCGACTCTTATCAAACGCGGAGAGAAACTACAGCACGACGGAGAGAGAAGCCCTCGGCATGGTATACTCCGTCCAAAAATTCCGACATTACCTATTGGCGACACCATTCACATTTTATGTGGATCACCAGGCGTTGATGTATTTGGTGAACAAGCCAATCATCCAGGGGCGGATTAGTCGATGGCTGTTGCTATTACAAGAATTTACGTTCAACATCATTGTCAGACCTGGCAGGAGCCATGTCATAGCCGACCAGCTATCACGAATCAAGTCTGGAGAACCGGCAGAAGGGGTTAGCGAGGATTTTCCGGACGCCCATCTTTTTCGCATTGCCATCCTTCCTCATTGGTACACTAGTGTGGGTGAATACCTGTCAACGTCAAAATTTCCTAAGGAAATGTTAGTAGGCGAAAGACGAAAACTTGTATTAAGAAGCCGAACATTCCAACTTATAAATGGCCTTCTCTACAAAATGGGCCTTGACCAGATCCTACGACGATGCGTCTTAGAAGAGGAAATCCCAGGAGTATTGAGAGAAGCCCATGAAGGGGCCGCTGGAGGACACATGGGACCGGATACGACAGCAAGGAAGGTCCTTCTAGCGGGCTTATGGTGGCCGACACTGCATAATGACGCCAGAGAATGGGTGACAAGTTGTGATACATGTCAGCGTGCTGGGCGACCCTTAAAGAGAGATTTCATGCCACTTAACCCATCGCATGCTCAAGAGTTGTTCGAAAGATGGGGGTTAGACTTCGTTGGTCCATTGAAACCAAGTCGCGCCCGACGATGTAGATACATTGTCGTGGCGACATAATATTTGACCAAATGGGTCGAGGCGAGGGCTTTGGCAGACAACTCCGCCGTCAATACGGCGAAATTCATTTATGAACAGATTATCACCCGGTACGGAATACCTATTCAACTGACAAGTGATAAAGGGGGGCACTTTGTAAATCATATTGTTCGACTACTGACAACCGAGTTTAAAATTTTTCATTCTCTATCAAGTCCGTACTATCCCAGGGCAAACGGTTAGGCTGAGGCAACCAAGAAAATCATCGTGTCGGTAATTTATAAGTCCTGTGGGGTGGAAAAAGAAGACTGGGAAGAGCTTCTGCCTTCGGTACTTTGGGCGTACCGCACAACTTACAAAGTAACCACCGGGCAGACACCTTTCCAATTGATGTACGGCCAGGAGGCTGTGGTACCGGTGGAATTCATGGTGCCAAGTCTCAGAATCACTATTGACAACAAGCTAGGCGACATGGAAAGCCTTCGAGAGAGACTATACGCCCTAAATAAGTTGGATGAAAGACGGACGATGGCACAATGGGTGACAGACGTGGCCCAGCAACGCAGGAAATATTGGCATGACCAACACATTCGGCGGGCGAGGTTCACGCCGGGCCAATTAGTCCTAAAGTATAACGGACGGAACGAGATTAAGCCCGACAAGTTCAGAGTGAAGTGGCTAGGTCCTTACAGGATCCGAGATATCGCAGCGAATGGATTCGTCAAGCTCTCGACCCTCGACGGGCAGGAAATTCCATAGGGCGTCAACGGGTCAAAACTGAAAGTGTATCACCAGAGGCTAGAAGCGCACAGGAGCAGCCCGACAGGAGGCGCAGTCAGATAATAAAAGAAAATGAAAAAAAAAAATTAGAAAATTTGAGAAAAATATATATATATATATATGAAAATTTGAAAAAAATATATATATAAAAGAAAAAATTGGAAAAAAAAAAAAAAAAAGAAAAAACGAAAAAAAAAAAGAGACCACCGTACGGTGGACACGTGGTGGCACCACCGACGGTGGAAGCCACCGTGCGGTGGAACCATTGACGGTGGGACCACCTTGCGGTGGAACCACCGTACGGTGGAAGCCACCGTGCGGTGGAAGCTGCCGAAGGCCGTGGGCAATAAAGCCTTTCGTTTACAAACGCCGCACAAGACGAACCAAGGACACCGCACGAAGCCGCATACGGAGGGAATAAAACGCGCCGCACGAAGCAAGGAAGAAAGAACAACACTGCACAACAAGCAAACACCGCACGCTAAGGAAAAAGACACCGCACGCAGCCATTGTTCGGGTGAAGCACAGGGTTTAAATAATAGCAAAATAGAGCGAGCTCGAAAGGACCAGCATCCTGACCAGTAAGGGAGCCAAAGCTTGCTGTTCGTCCACCCCCGTGACTACCGTTAAAGTTGAAAGTCTTTCCTGGAAAAAGCGGCATTTCCTTTGCCGAAAACCCTTTCGCCCGGATGTGCGGATCATGGTGTGAATTTCATCATTCGGCCAAGGCAGATTGCACTCTACCAGGGTCGTGATATACCTGCAGATTGCACCGTTTTCACAGGAATTGTGAAAGATTTTTGGGGACAAGTTCTTGCTGTGTATTTCATCGTTCGGATTGCTCTCTACCAGATTTCATAGTGATGACCTGCTTGTATTGATAGAACACGAATCTACAGCAAGCTACCGTGCGGTGTTCACAAGCATAGGCGGAGATATATAGTGCGGGAGGTGGACAAGAGGATTTTTTTTTTTTTTTTTTGAGCTTTTTACTAGCCGGAGGTAGTTGGGGATTACAGCCGTACGGCCTACCTGCCAGGAGGTAGTTAGGTGCCTTCCGTCCGACAAGGGAAAATCACGAAGTGGTTAGCAGGTCAATGGAGTCTGCGGGAAAAAGAAATTGGAAAAAACAATTGCAGGATAGCAGCCATAGGAAGCCGGATGCACGTATTCTTCCTTCAGGTGTTCGAATAGCAGGTGGCACAATGGAAACCAGGCAGAAGAAACAGACACCACAGCAGCCCACCGCACGAGGGAAAAACACCTTCACTTCACAGAATATCACCTTTGAGGGATTGAATGGGGTGGAATGTCGGAAATGGTGGCAAGACACGTCGGATGATAATTTGGTGAAGACAAGTCTTCGCAAAGCAGGGGTAGAATGGGCTATCCGGATGCCTGTGTTCGCCATTCGCGAGTACGTGGGAGCATTGCGATATATGGTTGATACCTTTGATAGCCACTCACGGACGAGCACATTTGAGTACCTTGGGAAGGATATCACCATATCCTTCAAACCTGCAGATTTCACCAGAGTATTTGGCATCCCAGGCATACATGGCAAGAAAGTGGACTTGAAGCCGAAGAAGATGACACGGGAGGAAAAGGAACATTGGATTACGCGAGTGTCCCGAGACTTGACCCCAGCAGAGTTGGCGAGCATCGTAGACGCCACGAAGGGTCGTGGGATGCGTAGGTCCTTTGTCGCAGAGGGTCATTGGCGATGCATAATGGACGTCATCAAAAGCAGATTGACAGGGTCGGGTAGGGCATCCGACATCGCTCTGCCACAGATCATATTGATGAACGGGTTACTGAACGGTGTCGTGTATGATTGGGCTACCTTGTTATCCGAACGGATGTGCGCATTCTTGATGATGGAGCAGCGCATGTTTTACATGCCCCACTATGCCATTGGACTGTTCTTGGAGGCTACGCGGGAAGTAGTGCCAGAGGCTGAGTTGGAGGTACGGCCACAGGGACCCTTGGCGGAGGGTGTGCCTCCTATCATGCATTGGCGACACCTGGATATTGGACACTCTTCCGCGAAGCGGAAACGGGTATTAGAGACCACCGCAGCAGAACCGGATAGTGGGCAAGAAACTTCTAGAAGTGCAGAGGATTTCGAGGATTCGGAGGATGAGGATGACAGCAGCAGTCGGGCCACAGACGAGGGGAGGATGGAGCCCGCCGGAGAGCGAGTGTTGTTTGCACCACCCACACTCCCACTTGGCACACTTGTGGGGTCGTCGGCGGCAATACTTCGATTCCGGCATTTGGACAGAGCCGCCCGCCTGTTACACTCGGGCCCATGCAGTCGACGGCATCACCTTCAGCCATACCACCGCAGCCGACTTGTGCACCAGCCGCAGGACCGACTCCCGCAGAGGCATGTACTGACAGCACGGCAGAGTTGTGTGGTCCACCGCAGGGAGGCGTGGCAGAGGAGATGGTTGAGACGGAGCCTCAGGTGCGACTGGACGTCGTGGGATCCGATGCAGTGGTAACGATTGCTGCCTCCTTGTTGGAGGAGCCCATTGCAGGACATGTTTCCAAAGGGGAGAGAGGGTCAGAGGTGTTGAGTGCAGCTCCATCGGTGGCGGCTATGGGGAGTTGGCTGACCCGGAGATTCCAGATGACAGTGATGCCACCCGTAGGAGCAGCTGTACTCTCACCTCGGCGAGAGCAAACCACTGAGGTGGTGGATCTGGAGGATTCCTCGACGGAGACGCAGGCACCAGCAGAGGGACAGGTCCCTGGAGAGGGTGTTCCTACTGGCCCAGAGCAGGCGACTGCTACACTTGAGGGGGCGGGGGAGACACCATTGTGCCAGCAGGATGCAGCAGGTGTGGTTGAGGAGACTTTTGAGTTACCACGTGGGCTTCTTGTACCTACATCGGGGCTGGATGGGGAGGATATTGAGGTTTACTTGGCAGATATGGTGACGAGGGGTCGGCGAGTGGTGGCCGTGGCTCAGACACGAGCTCTGCAGCAGGTTGTGGAGGAATTAGAGCAGGTCCTCCAGTTTATGTGAGACGGCTGTCCCGTAGCTTTCACTTCATGTTTTGAGGCACAAGGGTGGCCAGTTACCCAGACGGATGCGATGTTGGAGGCTTGGCGTGTGCCTCAGCCCGTTGTGGAGAGTAGGGTGACGACTCTCGTCCGGGAGATTGAGCAGGTTTATAGGGAGGCCTACTATGGCTTACGCCAGACATAGCATGAGTCTGCGGTTCGCGAGGCTGCTCGAGTTGAGTTAGAGCAGGACATGGCCAGACAACAAGCCTCGTGGGCAGCCGAGAGATCAGAGTTGGTAGCACAGCTTGAGACAGCCCGGGCAGAGAAGGTTGCGGTGGCCACCCGTCTTTCGGAGGAGCAGAGTGTGCGGAGTCTCGTCCAGCAGGAGTTAGATGTTGCTCAGGCTCAGTTGGTTCGCATAACAGAGTCCGCCGATACCAAGGAGAAGGAGCTACTGGAGGCTGCGCTTATGGTGAAGACGGCCTTAGAGAAGGTGTTGGTGGCAGAGCGGGATGTGGCAGCACGCACCCAGCAGGTCTATGAGCTCCGCGCCCGCCTGGCGGCCCAGACACCCGCATCTCACCCTTCGAGTTCAGGGACGCTTCCTCAGCCCCCTCCTTGACTTTATCTTGGTTGTATATCTATATTACATTGTCTCCATTTTGTTGTTAGTCATCGGAGACGACTTCTTTTTTTTGGGGGGGATGATGTTATCGGGAAAAAATGTATAGTTTAGTAACGTTAATTATTGATAGTTAGTTAGCCGACGGGTAGGTAGTTGGAGTCGCGACGGCTGTGTCGCACCCCTTCAGCTGTCATATATTGTACCACCTCCGTGTGTTGGAGGACATGTAATATTGACGACAGATTATAATATGAACATCCCTTGACATTAATGGCAAGCTTATTCTGGCACTTCTTTTGTATTTGCATTGTGCATTGCTGTTCAGTTTCTGTATTCTTCTTGTTTACCCAGTGAGGTAAACAAACTTGTCTTCTTCAAAATGTATTGCTTGCCCTTTCCTATGCATTTTCATCTTCATCATTTGCCATCCTTTTTGAGAGTCCTCGATTTTCTCATCCTTAGCGAATTTCTTGACTTCATATCATCTTGCCTTCCAATTTTCTCCATCCTCTTCAATATCTTGGACCTTGATTTCCCTTGTTTTGTTGAGATATCCTTTTCCATCATTCTCTGTCATCTTCCTTGCATCACCTGAAAAGAGAAAGGATTTTTGGACTAAGAGTTAAATGAAATCCTATGTCAAATCTGGAATTCCTTAAGTGAAATGCAAGAAAATTATGGTAAGAAAATGAAATTTCAAAACCTTGAATTCCTAATTCATCTTGAAGAACTTTTAAGAAATTCCATGACAATCATGTTTCAAGGGGAAGTTGTGAAACAAATTTTATCCTAAAACAACACTAAGAACTCACAAAAAATGCTTCACAAATCCTTCCACTAATCTGGAAATAACACTCAAAACTTGGAATTTCTGGGAAATTGATCACAAGCAATTTTTCTTTAGATTTAATGGTGTTTCTTATTGTTTTAAAATCTGGAAATGCTCAATCTGTGAAGGGATTCACTCAAGTTTGCATTTAAATCACTTGTATTTCCTCTAAGAAATCACTTCTCCTTAAGGTCTTCAATGACAGATCAGGTGCTTCCTTCTTCTTTTATTCACTACTTTGCGTCAGACCTGATTTTCTTGCATAAATTTGTCTTCTTCTCTACTGAAATTCACTCCTTTTTCTGCTATTGAATTGCTTTGATTTGTTGTGAAAATGACTCCCTTGACCCTACCTTTATAGACATTTCATATGGCAATTGCTCATCCTTGGCAAAGGTTGGCCAAGTAATGATTTTACTTTATTTTCAAATTTCAAATTATCTCCATTTCAAGTTGGCCCTCTTCACATAGACTTTTGCATTTTACAATTGAATTTTGGACGGAATTTTATGCCCTTCAATTCAGGTTGGCCTCCTTGCATTATCTTTGCATTTTATCTTGGAGTTTTGGAGATAACTTATTCAATTTTTCACATCACGTAGGCCTGGGTTTGATTTCATATTGTTTTTACACTTCTTGTCAAAGGAAACTCGACGTTTTCATTATAAACTCATCATCTGTGGCAGAGATTTCAATAGTGTATGCACAAAAATGCCAAAATACGGGGCGGATTTTCATTCATCATATGCATTCTTGGGGTGGAGATTGAGGTAATGATTGCAATTTCCAGGGGAATTTCAAGGTGTGCTTGCACTGTTTACCCTCTCGGGTAAACGGTTAAATGCAGAAAGTAAATGCACAGAACATAATGGAAATATATTAAATAACCAGCCTCCGTATTAATTCCACAGTCCATGTACAATAAGTGCTTATAACATTACATCTGACACGACTAACTTGATCCTACTTCAAAGAAAAGGTACACCATATATAATACCCGAAGGGGTGCGACACAACCGTCGCAACTCCAACTACCTACCCGTCGGCTAACTAACTGACCGCCGTAACTCATTATTACCGACGACAACATAAACATAATATAACAACATAACATAATGATTATTCCCGGCAACATCATCCCCCCCAAGAAAAGAAGTCGACTCCGACGACTTAATACAAAATAGAGATGAACGGTAGGAACTACTGACGCCAGTCGGGCTCGGATCTTATACACTTGCTGCGTCCTCGCCTGAAAACCCTTTTCTGCTACCATCCGATGCTCAAGTGCGGATTTCACCAATATTGCTTCCTTTGCCATCACAGTCCTCCTGTGCCTAACCCAAACTTGGCTGCAAAACACGTATTTCAGTCTCAGCTTCCACCAACTGCTACTCAAATGATACTGTCTCCCTAGCCAATTTGTCCTCGATAGCCACCCGTGCTGCTCTCTTGGCATCCAACTCCTGGTTATGCTAAACTAAGTCTCACGTGACTATTGCCTCCAACCTGGTGGTCAGCTCCTCCCGAGCCCTCTGTGCATCCACCAAGGCAACCTCACGTCCAGTCGAGACATACTCCGAGTTCCTCAAAGCGTACCAGTCATGCCTGGAGGTGGCCACAATCCACTGGCACAAATGCTAGGAGACACCTCAAATCCTCCATCACACTCCCCAAAGGCTAAAAATTGAACTGAATAACTCCTTGGTGTCATACAACTGCGCGGACTTGCAATGCCTTCCCTCAAACTCTGTTTGTTCCCAACCTGCAAATCCGTCTCCCTCTACGGCTTATGGCTTCCTGCCAATGCTTAGCGTCAGGCTTCTTTCTCACCGTACGGAACAACCCACACTTACCATGACTTCTCAGATGCCCTTCGCCCAACTCGAAAAAGTGTATTGTAGCTCAAAAAATAAATTGGGGGTCTGGGGGCAACGCCCCCAGCGGGGTCGAGGGGCAGCGCCCCAGCAGGGTCGAGGGCAGCGCCCCTGCGGGGTCGAGGGGCAGCGCCCCCGCCGCCAACACCAATTTACAACCCTCAGAACCATACGGAAGTCCATGGCGCACAACATTTCTGTGATATTTTAAGATGCCAAAAACCCTTCTTTTCCACTCTGAATTTCCAGTGTCCTAACTGTAATGTCCCCGATGGCACCCCGGCCATACAACCTCCCTGTACAGTCAACAACAACATTGGCACCTCCGATCGTGCGGCCACCTTCCCGTGTCGTCAACACCCCTCCACCATACGACGGAGCGGCTGCGTGGTTGTGCGTCTTAATCTTTGCGTGCGTTTTTGGCCTTTCCACACGACGATGGTTACCACCGCCGGTGGTGTCCACCGTATGGTGGTTCCACCGTCGGTGTTACCACCGCACGGTGGTCACTACCACCGGTAGCCCACCGCACGGTGATCACCGTCGGTGGTCCACCGTACGGTGTGGTCACAAAAGTGCCACTGTGGTCCACTGTACGGTGGTCACCGTCGGTGTCGCCACCGCCAGTGGTCCCACCGTGGCACTTTTGTTTTCTTTTCTCTCTTTTTTTTTAATAATTTTTTGACCGTATGGTCGCTGTCATACGACTGTACGGTGTTTTTCCATTGTTTTAATAAGTTTTTTACCGTACGGTCGCCTGTCATACGACCGTACGTTTTTTTTTCCCTCATCTCCTAATTTAGTTGTCTTAGATAGTCGTCTGCTCGGGTCCCCTGTCTCTGGGATTGCCCTTCATCCTTCTCGGTTTTCCTCGCCCGAGAGTCGCCTGCTGTGGTCCTATGCCTCTTGAGTCGCTTGCCTCGCCTCTCAAGTCCCCTTCCATCCTCTCGGGTCCCCCTTCAGGATCTCGACCTCTCGGGTCCCCTGCACGCTTCGCGTGGTAGGGTTTCAATTTGTACCCGTTGGTGGCCATGTAATGACCCTTACTTTAAAGGCCACTAATAAACCCCAAATCTGAACTGAGACAATTTGTCAAACACTTGGCATGCACTGAATTGTTTTGTTTGTGATGTAGTGTTTCAATATGATAGTTGTTTTGAGCATCAAGTACAATTGAAATAACAATACCAATATTGAAATGTAACACAATAAACAATAATGAAACTCTAAATATTCATGCAAGGACTTCAATGCTAATATATCATGAATTTCCCAAATTCTGATTGCATTGTTCAGTAGACTAATTTTCTAAAAATGTATGACTGTTACAAACTCTTACACATGAGCACTGAATTTATGACAAGAGAATGTATAAACTATCACACATGAACAATGACCTTGCAATGCACCTTCTCTACTATATCAATCCAACTACAAGATAGCAATGTCTGATTACAATGGACTGTTTTCTGAATACATATATGACTGTTACAACTGTGCACTTCTATCATAAAAATTGACAACAAAAACCATGCAATGGAACTTGGAAATCGCTCCTTGAACTCCGATTATGAAATGCTGATGAAAGGAGGACTGGGCTGTCCCAAGAATGCCCTGCTATCACTACCGTACTGTCCCTGCTGCAGGCCGTACCTAGGTCGTACTGTGCGGCTGTAGTACCAAATTTTGAGCTGGGATGAATTCAAAACCCTTATTTACCAAATACAAGCCCTCAAATCAACCTTCAATTGAAATCCAACATGAAATGGCTGAGTACCATCTCTAATAACGCAACCCTTCAGAAGATATTTCACTTCCTCAGTTATGCTAATCTACGGGAGTTATCGTTCCCAAAGATCAATGATATTTGCAGACCTTCAAGCTCCACAAATGCTCAAGTAGATGCACTAGAGAAAATAGACTTCGATGCCAAATGAGAGACCCATGGGGTCTATTTATACACATAATAGAATCTTCTAGAAGCCTCTTAGTCTTTCTAGAAGTATCCATAACTTTCTAGAAGTATCCATAATAGAATCTTCTAGAAGCCTCTTAGTCTTTCTAGAAGTATCCATGACTTTCTAGAAGTATCCATGATAGAATCTTCTAGAAGCCTCATTGCACTTTGTAGATAAAAAGTTACTTCATAAAATAAAAAGTGCACCTCAATAACATTTTGGCCCCAGATAAAAAGTAATAATAAATATAATGTCTCCAAGAGCATAATGAGCCATCCAATCACCAAATAAACGCCAAAATGACTCTCTCATCACAACCATCTGCCTACGAGAGTCTGGAATAGGCAAATCCACGTAAAGTGTCATGTCATACTAAAGAGGGGACATGACAGGCCAATCTATTTTCAATGGCCATCGGAAGACCTGGAACCCCAAATTCTACAGGGACCACGACCTCCTTCCCGTACATAAGAAGAAGAATAATAAAGATTTTGAAAGTTGCGGCCTTCCACACAAGGTTCCAATCGTTGCCGACACAATTGTTCTTCGGATTATCTACATCACGAGGGTTTGAGGCGTCTCCCTTCCAATATTCTTTGTATTCCGGCAGGTACACCTCTGTTGGTTGCTCTGGTTCCTCTACTTCGAGCCTGTAGCTCTGGAACATTTTGTAATCCTCCATTTGCCAGTGGAAGAGCTCGTTAAGTGAGCATACCTCATCTTTAGGACATCCGTCCAATTCGAGCACCCCTTCACTGTTCGGCTCCATCGCGTTCTTGCCCTTGCTTTCATCGGGACCCCCTTCCCCTTTATTAGAGTCCTCTGAGTCCGAGTCTGAAGAGGCGAGCTCTTCGTCGACATCTTGGGTGTGTAGGTCAATGGTATATTTCCGCCCTCCCTTGTCCATGGAAAGTGTATTTTTCTTCCAGTTGAGGTTTACCCTCGCGTTGATCAACCATGCTCTCCCCAGGATGGCGTCATAGCCTTTCTTCTTCGAGGGAATAACCACGAAATCTAATAAGAACGGTTGCGTACCAATTGTCACTTGCTGGGCCATCAACAGGCCGAGTGGCTTAATGCCATGTTGGTCCGCTCCCACCAGGTTGAATGTGGGTGGCCATAGGATGGGCTTCCCCAGCCGCTTCCATGTTTCTTCTGGTAGTACATTCACCCCAGATCCCCCGTCCACAATGGTGTCCTTCAGAATGGTCCCACGGATACCCATTTCTACCACAGCTGGGTGTCTACCACTGCTCAAGGCTAGTAACATCGGGTCAGTCGAAGGGCTGACGGAAGCCTCCACCTGTGGTGTACTCTTCGAAGCGGTGGTGGGAACCCCTACCTATGGTGCACTCGACGATGCGGTGGCGGGAACCCCTACCTGTGGCGCACTCGACAATGCGGTGCTTTGCACATTGGTGAGGATGGCAGTCCTCAATTGTGGCATAGAGTCTAGAAAGTCTTTTACCTTTATCGGCACCTCTATCTGCAAGATTTGCCCAATGATGTTATTTTCCGCTTCCGTACGGGATGATGTACTCGCCACCTCATTGTCCCGTCATTCGGTCGTCATCTCACATTCAATATTGGTCTTTGCCTCGTGTAATCTCTCCTTCTCCGTATGGGGGTCGAGATAAGTGGCTTTTTTCGTCTGGGCGCGGGTGATCGCCAGTACTTCTTTCTCACCAGTTTTCTCAGCCTTCTCAATGTTGAGGA
The DNA here is from genome assembly GCF_030272615.1 of Cryptomeria japonica. NCBI lineage: Eukaryota > Viridiplantae > Streptophyta > Pinopsida > Cupressales > Cupressaceae > Cryptomeria > Cryptomeria japonica. The sequence goes on from NC_081413.1 coordinate 520,115,647, forward strand.
GATTAACCCCTGCCTGCGGGCAATTTGCGTCCTCATGGTCGCCTGGCCCACACCAACGGCAGAGGTGCTGAGGGGTGGCTTCCTTCGTGCAATCACGGGCGAAGTGCCCCCATTGATTACAGGCCCTACATTGGATAATTGGCCGGCCCTTGGCGTCATACTGGATACAACTTCCATTATTGTTATTGTTGCTATTCCTTCCGCCGCCGCGTCTGTTGTCCCGGTATCCTCTAGATGATGCCGTTGTGTTAGTATGTTGGCCGGTACCCGCTGGTGCGGATGTTGTGGCCTGCTCCGTGAACAACACTTGGTTCATTTGCGTACTTCGGGTTTTCATGTTGTATGGGCACTCCTTGGTGGAGTGTCCCATCACTTGGCAAATCTCGCAGAATGCCTTCTTTTGGCAAGTACCCATTGTGTGCCCTTCCTCTTTGCACTCAGTGCACCATATGTCCCCTTCGTTCCGACCAGTGCTTCTCATTATTTTGAATTCTTTTCTCATTCGCTCCATGTCTTTCTGGAGCGCTTGCACCCGTTTGCTAGCCTCGTCATCGCTGCTGCTTTCCTGTGAAGAGTCATCATCCTCGGATGAGGATTTATTACTTTTCTTCTTCTTTGATGTTTTGCGTTCGCTCTCCAGGTCCATCGCCCTATTATAAGCGTCGTCATATGACGTCGGGGGTACAATTTTCATCTTCCTCCGTAGGGAGGATTTCAACCCTTCAACGAACCATCGTTTCTTCAATCCATCTGCGGGTTGGCTTTCCATTTTACCCGAGTTCTTTCAGCCTCCGTTTGTATGCCCGTATTGCCTCCCTGGTACCTTGTTTGGTACTGTATATCTCCGTTACAATTTCATTGTTATCACGGAGCAACTGAAACTCCCTCGTGAATTCCTTTTGTAGATTGGCCCACGTGGCCACTTTTTGCTAGTCCACATCGGAGTACCAATCTATGGCAACTCCTCGTAACGTGGCTGGAAACTGCTGTACCCAGTCATGTTGGTCTATTACTCCGTTGGCGGACCAAATGGTTTCACATGTACGACAGTGCCGTAAGGGGTCTTCCTTGCCCTCCCCTGTGAACTTTGGCAATTTTTGTTTACTCGCCATCCCACCGTTGGGTCTCGCTCCTCTAATTCCTTGTGTGCTTGTACTTGGCGATCCTCCGCCTCCTGCAATTGAACCTCCACTCGTGGGTCATCCGGAAAAAGTTGCTGACACCGAACCAAACAAATTGCCTCCCGTACGGTACCCTTGTGCTCCCTCGGCACCTTCGGTCGTACCGTCACCTTCCGTTGTCTCCCTCCGGTTGTCTTCTGAAATGGACAAATTCTTTAGCAAGTCTCTGGTAGCGTTGATCAAGTTTAGACTTCGCCTTGTTTGTACCACGAACTCTTTGCGGCTTCTTACCCTATGGTGGTATTGTGGCGAACTGTAGAGTTCTCCTTCGGCACCCTCCGTGACTCCGTCTGGCAGCCCTACAACTGTGTAGACAGTGTAGTTCTCTCCGTCTATCTCTGCCTCCGCAACCTCCGTGACACCTCCTGGGTTCCCTTCGGGCAACCCCTCGGTCGGTCGTCCCTCGGCAAGCTGCTTCAGCCTACGCCTTCGTTCTATCTGCTGTCTGAGATTCAATGTGGTTTGTGCCATTTCCCATTCGTCACTCTGTATCTTTTTTTTTTTGTCCTTATTTAGTCTATTGGGCATAAGTCACTTCCATACACAGCAAACACACGCCATGCACACAAGAAAACTTTTATTATTTTTATTTTTATTTTGCCTTTCGGCCACAATTTATATCAGCAGTGTGTCGGGATTATTACAAGGTTCAATTTCCTCCTGGCCTGGCGCCATCTTGTTCTGTTTCCCGTCGACTGTTCTCTTCGTAGCGTTGCATGATTTGTTGTCGTCGCTCTTCCTGGGCAAGCTCCTCCAGGCAGGCCTGTTGTGCCAGCGATGCCTGTGCAAGCAACCGGGGGAGGTGGTTCATCAACCGGTTTACTGCCAGGCTAACCTCTAGCGCTATCCACACGACACTTGGTGGGATTTTTGCCTCCGCCCCTCTCATCGGACATAGGTCTGAATGGCTTCCTGGAGCAAAATTGAAAATTCTCGCGTTGCCGTGTCTTCTCGTGTAAAGTTCTGTTCGGGTGTCCTCGGCCTCTGGGTTTATTTCACCAACGGGTAGGCCCATTGTGTCTGTGCGCCATCCGTGTCTTCCCTTCCCGAGTACGTGTAGGCAGTGGCGCCAAATGTTTACCCTCTCGGGTAAACGGTTAAATGCAGAAAGTAAATGCACAGAACATAATGGAAATATATTAAATAACCAGCCTCCGTATTAATTCCACAGTCCATGTACAATAAGTGCTTATAAGATTACATCTGACACGACTAACTTGATCCTACTTCGAAGAAAAGGTACACCATATATAATACCCGAAGGGGTGCGACACAACCGTCGCAACTCCAACTACCTACCCGTCGGCTAACTAACTGACCGCCATAACTCATTATTACGGACGACAACATAAACATAATATAACAACATAACATAATGATTATTCCTGGCAACATGCACAAATTTGGCAAGTGAGGGGCGGTGTTTTCACTTGTTCTTGCGTTCTTGGGTGGAAATCCTCCCTGTGCAAGAACTTTTGGGCATAAATTCTTCTTGTTTTGGAACAAAATTCACATAGTTCCTAGTGGAAATTCTCCTTGTTCCAGAACAAATTTTGAACAATTTTATTTTTAGAATTTCACTTTCTTTTTCCTCAATCCTTTAATTGTTCCTTTCCATTCTTTCATTTTCAATTCTTTCCCTTTGTGTACAAATTTCCTTGATTTTGTGAAAACTTTGTACGAACTAATCCTTCAAGAATTTTTCTCACTTTTGAAATTTCATTCACGTTTTGCATTTCATGTTTGGGGGAAGTTCAATGGTGCTAGGGACAACCTTTCACAAGCTAGGCATAATTCAACCTTGTTTCAGAACAAAAATCCAAATCCTATTTTAGTTTCGGAACAAAAATCCAAATTCCAGTTTAGTTCTAGAACAAGAATAATATTTCATTGCAATTGAATTTTCACTTGAATTTTCATTTATTATTTCACATTCTCATGATTTTTACCTTGGACGTTCATTTTTACACAAGACTTCGTTTTACAATTTTCTTCCCCAACCAACTTTAGGACTTGACAGATTCATACCCTTCCCACTCTAAGGCTAGAGACTTTGAAACTATTGCCAAACCTAAGCTAAACTAAGCAAACACCTAAGACTAACAACTAAGCAAACCAAATATGAGGGGTCCCCATCTGCAATGGGGCGTGTGTTTTAACAACACAACACTTGCACCATTTCGAAAAAATGTTCATGAACATTTCAAAGATAAAGACCTATTCCACACAAGACTTCGTTTCCCAATTTCGTTCCTCCACCAACTCTAGGACTTGACAGATTCATACCCTTCCCACTCTAAGGCTGGAGACTTTGAAACCATAGTTGGACTACTCGTCGAAAAATCGACAAGTCTCTAAAAACTCGTGAGTTTTTCTGGCTAGTGATGTAATGTCCCCTTTTCTTGGTGACATGAGATGAGCAGGGGTTGACCTACCAATTGAGTTCCCGTAGGTCCATGACATGGTTAGGGGACTCATTCTGAGGGTCATGGAGCTTTGCGGGGGCTCTGTGAGCCATTTTGGACCTTCAGACAACAGTTCCTATTTTTTAGGGAGAACTGGTAGTTGACTGAATGATGACGGGGACCAAGGAGTAGAGCAGGATCCTTTTGAGCAGTTATAGGTGTTTGGAGAGAGGTTCCTACATTTTAGGGCGATTCCCTACTTTTTAGGAGGTTGTGGCAGTTTCCATATTTGAGGTTCCACGGACCATACCATGGTTTCAGTTTTAGGAAAATTGGGTGTGTTTCCTAGTTTCTAAGAGTATCCCTAGTTTTTAGGGATGGGACTGCCAGTTGGCCCACCTTGTCCGGCATTAGTCACAGACAGGTGACAAAGTCAGATCCATGTTTGGTTGGTTATTTTGGGTTATTATTGTATCTATGGAAATATTTTAATATATTTAAATATTTCCTAAGTTAGCGATTAAATAAATTAAAATAAGGGTTTTTGGCTTGATCTTGTTTGATATGCCTATGTGTTATAGCTCGTTGGAAAGGTCTTGAACTTTGCTACATGATTCTCACCTCCCGGAGTCTTTTTGGATGCTTGAAGCTATTTATTCGCAATAAAGTGATATTTTTCTGTAGTTTGACGCCATAATTGGGAAAGTGTCACTTTAATTATAAAGTGTAAGCTTTATTATTCTTTAGGGTTCAACTTGCAAAGGGAAATGAGTTATAAGGGGATGAAAACCTAATTGATAGCATCTTTGATCATTTTGAAACTTGCGAATTTGGGAATTGCTCTGGAAGAGTGATTTTGGTCTGGGACGTAAACCCCAGGTCTGAACTTGCTGGAACGTAGCTCTCAGCAGGAGTTGACAGTGGATTTATCCAGGATTGTACAGAGATTGTTAGAGGTAGAAGACACATCTTCTTGGCCTGAAGATTTAGTGTGCACATTGGGGCTTTCAACAGGGCGGCTGGTCTATTTCAGCTGGCACGTGATTTGTAGCAGCTTCCACGCCTCCTTTGCAACCACGCCTTGTTTGTATGTTGGCTTGAGGGGTTGTATTCAGCTTAATTGGTCTTCCTTGTTCGTTGCCAGTAATATTCCTCCATCTGGCATCAATCCAGATTGAGAACAACTCCTAATAAATGTATGGATTCTTGCTGAATACAAAACTAGGTTGTTTGCCTGGTATGATTTGCAGTATTTTCAGATTGCTTAAGTGTTCTTACATATGAACATTGTTTACTGTTTTATTTCACAGTTGTTGCTATTTATCAATTACTTTACTTATAACATCAAAACCCAAAAAGAAACAATCCCTTTCTGCAACTTCTGTCTATTCTATAAGATCACCAGAAAATTACAAAAATATAGTATGTTTAATTAAGAATTTACAGCAGCAACAACAAAAGGATCCATTTGGGATCTTTCAGTGGGATCAGAGCATAATCCTGCCAGCCTGTGGGGTGGTAATTGCATTCACTTGGTGTGGTTGGATTTGGTTTTCAGTTGGACTTAAAAAGAATGATCATGACAGGGTTATGTAAAAATAAACAAGCAGGAAGGGAATTTGATCAAACACCTTCAAAGAGTTCAAGACACACTAGAGGTACAACTACATTTAAAAGTACAAGGAGACCCCCTGTTAAAACATTCATTGATACAGTCATAATCAACTATCATGGGTATTGCTCCCTTCCAAAAAAGCTACAAGATATGCTTACCTTCACCCAATTTATAGGTATTTCTGATGAAGCTGAAGATGCTATGAATTCATATCACCTGCTATTAAAAAGAGAAGAACCGATTGACTCATCCATAAATGAGGTTTGTAAAAATCTCTATGAGGAATTTGATGTTCATTCTACAAGGGATGAAGTGGTACCTATGAATGTTGAAAAAATGTCAGAAAGGTATGGCAACCATTCTGATTTTTATAACAGCAGTCCTTCATATGAACACAATGATGATTCAAAGGTCATGGCACATGAGGAGGAAGTTGTAGGAGGGATTCCTACAGTTGGCACACAATATATGAGTGTTAAACAAGAGGGATGCAAGGGGAAAACAAGCTATAGCAGCCCTGACTTTTATGAGAGCAGTCTTGCTACTGAGCATAATCAAGATTTTGATGCTTTGGTGCATGAGGATGATGGTTGTGAGGGATCATCTCATGCAAACACTCATTGTTTGGGTATTACTGATGCTTTTGATATTGAAGATACATGTCATAATGAGTCTGATTTTTCAAATCAGACCTTAGAAGATGGGAACAAAACAGAAAATGTGCCTAATGGTGATGGTTCCGAGGAGAGTTTGACAGATGTGTGTGAGTCTATCTTGATAGGGGAGGTGTATGTTGAACTTGGCAAATCAGCAGCCTCTAGCATGTCATTCGAGCCACCCACGAGGTTCATAACAAAAGTGATATAACTTCTCTTCCTCAAGATATGGCAGCCTTTGGTCAAGAAGAGAATAATGATTTGCATTCTAGACTTGAAGGTACACATGGTGCAATCATGGGTTATGATAATGTGAATAATACAATCCATCATAAATCAGATTTTGTGCATTTTGGGACAGCTAATATAGAGCAATCTCAAAGGATGAATGAAGGATGGTTGGCAAGAGCCAAGCAAGCCAAGTTGTTAGCTCATCAGGCCAAGCTTCAACTTCAGCACATTCATGATACTCATCACCATATTGGTGAGGAGGAACACGAGCTATCTAATTCTGATTTTTCAGTTGATATTGGTTATTTTTTTCATGGTGGTGATGGAATTGATAATGAGGCTCATAGTGGACTAGCCACTAATGAGTTATCCTTTATTGGCATACAAGGTGTTCCCAATGCACCTTTCATTTTGTCACCTCTTTCATATGATAAGGCAGCATTGTACTTATTGATTGGTGACTCAGTTTTCTTAGATTTGACAGTCGGCTATGAAGATCAGCATGTAAGGGACTTCATTTGTTACATGGCTCAACAAAACATTTACTTAGCAACCTTTAATGAAGGCACATTAATTTGTGGAAATATAGGTAAAGTTACAACAACTGTTTGGAGGTCTTGGAAAAGTATTCAACACACTTTACTTCTTGGAAATTGGCTCATTGATGGATTCATATCGGCATTGATGGATTCATATCAGCATTGATGGTTGGTAGTACTTGTGGCTTCAATTGGAGTGAAGTTCTTAGTTGGTTAGATGATGTTCAGGTTCACAGCAGCAGTATAAAGAGTATTGACATGATGGATGGATGTGATAGTGCAAAGATTTGTGATCCTGGTATTGACATGTGTGGTGTATTTCTTCAGTGGATCCATGATGAGTTGTTTCAGTTTGGGTATAAAAATATTATATCAGAGTAGCGTAGCGGTTGGGTGAAGCAACGTTTATCAGATTGATATGGGATCCAATGAATTGGTTTTCAGCGTGCAGGTGCAGATTGCTTGAGGGCAAGCAATCTTCGGGAAGGGAAGATTGTAATGTCCCCTTTTCTAGGTGACATGAGATGAGAAGGGGTTGACCTACCATTCGAGTTCCCGTAGGTCAATGACATGGTTAAGGGACTCATTCTGAGGGTCATGGAGCTTTGCAGGGGCTCTGTGAGCCATTTTGGACCTTAAGACGACAGTTCCTATTTTTTAGGGAGAATTGGCAGTTGACTGAATGACGACGGGGACCAAGGAGTAGAGCAGGATCCTTTTGAGCAGTTACAGGTGTTTGGAGAGAGGTTCCTACTTTTTAGGGCGATTCCCTACTTTTTAAGAGGTTGTGGCAGTTTCCATATTTGAGGTTCCACGGGACCATACCATGTTTTCAGTTTCAGGAAGATTGGCGGTGTTTCCTAGTTTCTAGGAGTATCCCTAGATTTTAGGGATGGGACTGCTAGTTGGCCCATCTTGTTCGGCATCAATCACAGACAGGTGACAAAGTTAGATTCATGTTTGGTTGGTTATTTTGGGCTATTATTGGATCTATGGAAATATTTTAATATATTTAAATATTTCCTAAGTTAGCGATTAAATAAATTAAAATAAAGCTATGTATATAGCCATTTCGGAGTAATAAGGGGTTTTTGGCTTCATCTGGTTTGATATGCCTATGTGTTATAGCTTGTTGGAAAGGTCTTGAACTTTGCTACATGATTCCCACCTCCCGGAGTCTTTTTGGATGCTTGAAGCTATTTATTTGCAATAAAGTGATATTTTTCTATAGTTTGACGCCATAATTGGGAAAGTGTCACTCTAATTATAAAGCGTAAGCTTTATTATTCTTTAGGGTTCGACTTGCAAAGGGAAAGGAGTTATAAGGAGATGAAAACCTAATTGATAGCATCTTTGATCATTTTGAAACTTGCGAATTTGGGAATTGCTCTAGAAGAGTGATTTTGGTCTGGGACGTAAACCCCAGGTCTGAATTTGCTGGGACATAGCCCTCAGCAGGAGTTGACAGTGGATTTATGCAGGATTGCACATAGATTGTCAGAGGTAGAAGACACATCTTCTTGGCTTGAAGATTCAGCGTGCATATTGGGGGTTTCAAAAGGGCGGCTGGTCTATTTCAGGTGGCACGTGATTTGCAGCAACTTCCACGTCTCCTTTGCAACCACGCCTTGTTTGTATGTTGGCTTGAAGGGTTGTATTCAGCTTATTTGGTCTTCCTTGTTCGTTGCCAGTAATATTCCTCCATCTGGCATCAATCCAGATTGAGAACGGCTCCAAATAAATGTATGGATTCTTGTTGAATACAAAACTAGGTTATTTGCTTGGTATGATTTGCAGTATTTTCAGATTGCTTAAGTGTTCCTACATATGAACATTGTTTACTGTTTTATTTCACAGTTGTTGCTATTTATCAATTACTTTACTTATAACATCAAAACCCAAAATGAAACAATCCCTTTCTGCAACTTCTGTCTATTCTATAAGATCTCCAGAAAATTTCAAAAATATAGTATGTTTAATTAAGAATTTACAGCAGCAAGAACTAAAGGATCCATTTGGGATCTTTCAAGTGAGTAGTAATGCCATTGACTTGCAGAAGAAACTCGCCGAGTTCTTGGGAAAAACTTGCCGAGTTTTTGGCGAGTTTTTCACAAAAACTCGGCGAGTTTGAAGAACACAAGTCATCACTGAGAGGGGGGGTGAATTAGTGATAAACAAAAACTTGAACTATTTGGATGATTAGAACATTAATAATCAAGACTCTGAACCTATGAGCAGATATATTGAAGCACATGAACAAACACACATAAAATGCAAGCCCATAACACAAGATGTACGAGGAAAACCTAATGTGGAAAAAACCTCAGTGAGAATATCTGCTGGAGTCTACTGCTCCAATCTAGCCTCACAATGAAATCTAATTACAATGTTTAGGGCACCAACCCAAGGAGCACCAAAAATATTCAATAACAATTATGAACCTTGTTACAAATGAAATTTTGTAACTCACAATCTGTTCTTTCCCTTTAATATTCTGCAACAATTACTTCTTCTAAATCCACCATAGCTCTGCAACTCTTCTCTTTAATCACTTATCTAGTTTGAAACTCTTTTCTCCTCTTTTCCTGCTCTCTGCTTTTGCTTCCTGTTGTCTCTGAATTCTCCTTTTTCTTCACAAATTTTCTGCAATGTTATTGACCGCCCCGACTTTGTGTTATGTGCACCTGCGGAAACTACTTTTTTGCTACTTCTATTTTTCTTCACTGCTCTATATTCTACCCTTTGCACACCCTCACATCTTTTTGCAAGTCTTCAAAAACTCATTACATAATAATCAACAACTCTAACTCATTCAATTCATTTTTCAAGGGTTTTCCCTCCAAAACGTAACAGGCTGTTCTAGCTGGACTTTCCCTCTAGAAATTGCTTTCCTTGAAGGATTTCCCTCCAAAACAAAAATTTGAACAAAAATCCCGGCAATAACTCTTTCCCTCTTTTAATTTTTGATTAGACTGGAAATCTTCTTGGATATTAATGCGTCTTGCAGATTCAATGTCCAACCAAAAAAGGAATGATTTTTATTTGTCCGCTCAACATTCACATGTTATTAGGCACATGGCGGATGGTGAGACCCATCAACAACTCCCTCTGCTTACAAAAAATCCACATGTAGAAGAAATCCACGAAGAATTTGCGGGCTGTGCAAATGCGTTCTGTAGGTAGCATAACACATGTGTTATACGCGTCGCGAATCAACAACTCTTCCTTATTGCAGGCTGTCGGGATAAGGCGCCTTCTACAGTTTTCCTTATCCTGTGTCATTTCCTCTCAGACCTTCTTAGGCATGTGGGTTGGCGGGATCCATCTATTCCCTTTGGTATTTTTACCCTGCACAAGCATCTCTCTCCATGTTTGCACAGTGCAGAATAGCGGGGTGCTTCGTTTGCCTTTGTTAAGTGTTACCTTGTAGGGTTATATTACTTGCGAATAACATGCCGCGGGATGGCGAGGTGAGTAACTTGTCGTGTTATTGACTTCATCCACCACAATGCAGCGTTACCCCGCATGGTCACTTATCTTCAACCGTTCATGTTGCGGGTTAGCGGGGGCCGCATTACCGTCGTGTTATTGACATCTCGATTGACCAATTGTTGCCAAAATAAAACCTCCGTCACCAAGACTTGAGGACAATTACACTGAAACAAAGGATTTCGATATAATCCAAAGGGGCAGCCAAAGAGAGAAAGGGTCTTGCCGAAAGGCAAACTCTCACTGAAATCAAAACATGTTGGCAAAACATCCACTCCGTCTCACCAAAAAAAGAGACTCAGTTAGTATAGCTTATAAATGACTTCATAGCCTGAAATGGGTCACAGGGATAGACCAAGTTACATCAAAATAGATGATGTCGTTGAGACAGAAACACAGTCATGCCGAAAAATGCCCAACAAAGGATTTTTAACATTTCTCAATTGTAACTTCATAGCGATAACCTATGTGTTATTGACAACTGTGGCTGATACCCCCTGTAACTACATGCGACTAACATAGCGTGTTATACACAACTGTAGCTAACATTTTCTGTGTTAGACAAGCTCGCCCAATACATTTCAAACTCAACTACCTGTGACCTCCTCGTCCATTTTCAAGTCCCAATTACACACTTCATGCATTCCTTGTTTACCTCGTGGGGTGTGTTATTAATATTGCATATCAACAGTCAGATGATAACCATAGGATAGAATAGTAACCAGAAACTCAGAGCAATGCTTTCATTAATGCCAAAATGTCTAGTACAATAATCATTCTCTGCATCAGTGTATCCAACAACAAGTACAAGAGCATATATAAAGACACAGTTGAGGGTTGTGGTTACCACCTGTGGGGAACCGTCGTGCAACAGACAACTACCCTCGACGACACTAACATACTAAACCAACGTAGCTTAACAAGTAGTACAAAGCCCATTTTACGACCAACATCATCCCCCCCAAGAAAAGTCGTCTCCGGACGACAAGGACAAAAATTCGGGACTAACACAACAAAATGGGGATGAAGTACATTGTATACAATAAGAAAATCACTGAGAAGAAGGGGTTGAGGGGGCGTCCCTGAAGGAGGTAATTGCACCGCCGATGAAGAAGATGCAGGAACTGTTGACGCCAGTCGAGCCCGGAAGTCATACACTTGCTGCGTCCTCGCCTAAAAACCCTTTTCTGCTACCATCCGATGCTCAAGTGCGGATTTCACCATTACTGCTTCCGCAAGGAGTTCTTTTTTTTTCCTTGACATCAGAGTCCCCCTGTGCCTAAACCAAACTTAACTGCAAAACACGCTTTTCAATCTCAGCCTCCACCAACTGCTACTCAAATGATACCGTCTCCCTAGCCAATTTGGCCTCAATAGCCACCCGCGCTGCCCTCTCGGCATCCAACTCCTAGGTACGCTTAGCTAAGTCTCACGCTACTACTGCCTCCAATCACACTACTACTGCCTCCAACCTGGTGGTCAGCTCCTCCTGAGCCTTCTGTGCATCCACCAAGGCAACCTCATGTCCAGTCGAGACATACTCCGAGTTCCTCAAAGTGTACCATTCATGCTTGGAAGTGGCCACAACCCTCTGGCACAAAGGTTAGGAGACACCTCAAATCCTCCATCACACTCCCCAAAGGCTGATAACTGAACTGAAAAACTCCCTAGTGCTGTACGACTTCGCGTGCTTGCAATGCCTTCCGTCAAACTCTGTTTGTTCGCAACCTCCAAATTTGTCTCCCTCTACGGCTTATGGCTTCCTCGCCAATGCTTAGCTTTAGGCTTCTTTCTCATAGTACGGAACAACCCCAACACTTACCGTGACTTCTTTGATGCTCTTCGCCCAACTCAAAAGAGTATTGTAGCTCAAAAATAAACTGGGGGTCGAGGGGCAGCGCCCTCGCGGGGTCTGGGGCAGTGCCCCAACAAGGTCGAGGGGCAGCACATCTTTTTTGTGATATATTAAGATGCCAAAAGCCTTCTTCTCCACTCTAATTTTTTACTTTGATTTCTTTTGGCCCCAGCAGGGTCGAGGGGCAGCACATCATTTTTGTGATATATTAAGATGCCAAAAGCCTTCTTCTCCACTCTAATTTTTTACTTTGATTTCTTTTGGCTAGATGTGTATCTCCTTGTGTGTATAACACGGTGTGTTATATGATGCTACAACAACACTTATGCTCTTGGTCAATCTGACCTCTCCACTACATCTTCTCAATTGTTGACATCAATGACAATCTAATGCCAACAAAGTTTCTAGAAAAAACTTGTCTGCATTAAAAAAGAGGCCCAAACATGTCAAAAAATTATCTTTTTTTTTTCAAGGCAGTCTCATTCTCTTCATCAGAATATATACATAAAATATAACATTTAATATAAGTCACATTTCAATAAGTGACTTATACATTAAGTTATATTTCATGTATATATTGGCAGGATGTTTTAGAGTGGTTTTAGATCTCTAGGAGTTATAATGCAAATTCTAGGTTTTAGAAGATCTTTTAAATTTTCAGACAGTCAAATTTCAATAATCAATAGGCTCCTATCAACATTCTCTCACTCTCTCTATCTCACTTTGTTTATCCACCCCGAATTTTAGACCTATTTATCTCCCTTTCACTCTTCCTCTATCCCCCTCTCTACCACTCTCCATCTCACTCTCTCCTCTCTCCCCCGGATTTAGACCTATCTCTCTACCCTTCTCTTTCTCACCTTCAGATCCCCGCGAGGGGTGCTACTCTCAACATAATTTTATTTTGCAGATGTCTGGTGGCAAAGTTGGAGTGGAAATACCCCAAATCTCAAATAACTTGCCCTCAAAATATTATGTCAGCCTTGTAGTTCATCCAATTGTGAGCGCAATTGGAGCTTGTTTGAGGCCATCCACATGAAGAAGAGGAGCGAGTTATCTCAAAAACGCCTTAATGATCTTGTCTTTGTGCAAGATAATCTTCAGTCACACATACGGTAGAGGAAGCACCGGTTGGTCCAATTGATTCGGATGATATAGATCCTTACAGTGATTGGACATCGTAGGAGCAGCCTCCATTGTTTATAGAGGATGACATCAATGATTTGGAGAGGCAGGCTATGGAGGAGGGGTGTGGATTTGGTTTCACATTGGATGACATTCAGGAGGGTGAGGAGTCATTGCCAGTGCCAGGTGTAGCTAGAGGCAGAGCTACATCTAGGATGGAGGACAAGCCATAGCCTGAGCCAGTCATATTGAGCAAGGAGGCACAATCACGCCCACAACAGACTTCTAGGACTAGACCCTCTAGTTCTACCTCTCCCCTAGTTTTAACTAGAGCTAGGAAGAGGAAGATGTAATTTTATTGATTTATTTACTTTTGGTTCTGTAAAAACTATTTACTATTTTGCTTCCAGCCATCAACATTCATCATGAGGATGCGATTTTGTACCTATTTGCGTTTAAATATATCTAGACTCATCTTGTTTCTTTTGTGTTCTCATTTATTGACTCATGGGATGCATCTTCTTATTGAATTTTGCAAAAAAAATGCATTTCTAATTAAATTTAAGCAATTTTTTAAGTTCCCAAGTTTTTTGCTGAGTATTGGCCGAGTTTTTTTCGAGTTTTTTTTGGGCCTTGGCGAGTTTTTGTTATTGGCGAGTAGTTCAACTATGTTTGAAACTATTGCTGAACCTAAGCTAATTCAAGCAAACACTTAAAGGCTAAGACTAACAACTAAGCAAACCAAAAATAAGGGGTCCCCATTTGCAATGGGGCGTGTGTGTTTACAACACAATATTAGTGCCAATTCGAAAAAACGTTCATGAACATTTCAAAGATAAAACCTATTCCACACCTAGAACCTCTGGTTAATTCCTTCCAACCTGTCAACCAACTAGGAAACATACTCAAAAGGGGAAAAAACCACAAATTGGATCATGACACTTTATCTTTTGATTACTCTCAAGTGTGTGCAAATGCATTTATTCCATCTCAAAGACCATTGATATTCCTAGAGTCCATTGTGATGAGCTACATGAGTAGTCCTACTTCAAATGCAACTTGGATATTGCGTTGATACCAATCAGGTGTCCATAACCCCGACGAGGTTATCGCTGTAATCCCCACAAACATTGTTTTATTGCCAGCCAGGCGTCCATAGTGCTGATGGAAATATTCACATCTTCCCAAATCCAAAATATTTTAATATTTCCCTTTTCATTTCATTTCATTTTTCATTGTTTTATTTTTTAAATTTTTTTATTTTTTTCCATATTTTGCATTTTGAGTCATAATCAGTAAAGCACATAATGGGTTTGAGAATTACAATGGCATTGAAGTAGGATTTAGGATTTTTCACTAACCATGACTTCTAGGAAATTGCAATGACTTAGAGCATTTAATTATATGTGAAAGATATAATAATCCTAAGATTTTAGTATCAAGACACAATAAATGATCCCGTTTCGAGTCTAGGACAAATTCCAACTAGTTAATAAAGCTAGAGAGGTTCAACCTTGGATCCTAAAGCACTTCATAAATAGTTATCCAAGAAATGAACCAAACATAACCTTGTAAATATATGCCAAAGTGTGCCAAGGATACGACACCTTTCTCACAAATGTGGATCCCTCAAAGCAAACTAAAACTAAACAAAGCAGGAACAACTAACTAAAAGCAAACCAACAACTAAACAACCCAAAGCAAGAAAACCTAAGACAAACTGTAATCTAAACAAAGCAAACCTACACTAAGACAGGACTAAAAGGAAAACTACTCTATCTACGTACAAAATAGGTTTTGCAAGGAAACCTATAGTTGGAAGTAATGCTTGAGAAATTGCCCATTGATAGGCAATGAGACATCTTTTGTAGTTAATGTTTTCAATTTGAATGCATTTTCTCCCAAAATCTTAGAAATTTGTGAGATATCCCCTTAATTTTTTGCCAGTTTAAAACACAAGAATTTACACCTGTTAATATTAGCATAAGAAAATCCAGCAAAATCAACCACTTGTTCAGCGGGAGTATTAGATAACAACTTGGAAAAATATTCTGGAAAATGAAAGGGAATACAACTTGGCGATATAACCAGCCACTTACACTTCTTAGCGGGCAATACAAAAACTAAAGTCAACCACTTATTCAGCGGGAGTGTTAATATCAAATGCTGGAAAGTGGAAAGTATTAGAATAAGAAATTGGTGGTAAACCAGCCACTTCCACTTATTCAGTGGGTAACTAGGTTAGCTTCAAAATTTGAAAATTAAGGAATGTTGTGTAGTACTACTATAACAGCGAATTACAATCAAGCTAACAATGAAGCATCATGAGAAAACACTACTACTATAATTCGGAACGTTAGAGAATCAATCCTAAACTCAAAGTTTTGATAATTTATAATGAAAATTAGGGGTATAGAGCAGCCATACCCAGTCTGATATGCAATAGCTGTAGACTGCTTTATTTCAACCAGCAACACTGGATAGCTTCAAATGTTCATAATTTCCTTGATTCTTCTTTGAATGAGCTCGATCTGAAAGCAAAGACACCATAAGGGCTAGGTGTCCAACTTTCAATCATTCCAAGTCCCAAAACTAGCAACCAGGTAGATGGCACGAATCCCAATGCAGCCCATGCAAGATGGTATGGCCAGCTAAAAGGTACGACCAGCAGCAAAAATTAGTGTCTTAATCAAAAATCACAAAACTTTGGGCATAGGAGTGCCCAGATCTCTGGGAAAGAATGAGCCAATACCCACAAAAGTCAGACGAAACCTCCAGTCAGTATGAGTATAAATGCGAATCAGCATATAGGGTTTTCGCACTCCAAAAAACAAACACCACTCACAAACTATTCAGAAAACATCGAATCCACACAAAATTGAAAGATGAGGCCAAACATCTCCATTGAAATTCTATGGCAACCTTTGGATGAAGTTGCACCACAATCAGCTAGGAGTTATCTTTCAAAATCGAAACTGGAAGAAGCTAGGAGGCACTCAACCTTGAAGCAAGGGTGTCTGAAAAATTTCAGCAGCATTTCGTTTTGAAAATAACAACATACCAAAAGAGGAGGGACCTTGTATTTATAGGCTCAAAACCTAACAATTCAAATTTCCTATTTTCCCTCCAAGTTGGACGTCCCTTTTCATGTGCACAAATAACTTAATAAAATTCATAATTTGTGATAACCCCTATGATATCACCAGATGTAAAATTACTTAATAATATTAATATATGGATTAATTAAATAAGGTTATTGTAAATAAATGATTAAAATAATAATATAAGTAATCTATGAAAAATAAAGGAAATATATTTAATATATAATAATAAAGAAAAGTGTTATTTAATATTTAATATATTTTAATAAAGAAAATGTTATTTAATATTTAATATATTTAAATGAAATGATATTTAATATTTAATATATTTAAAATATATATAATAATAATGAAAAGCATTATTTAATATTTAATTTTTCAAAAGGCAATATGACCCCTATGCAAACATAATATACTATACTAACTAGCTCCCTGATTACTCCTGCACGAAGTGGTGCGATATTACCACCACACCCCTTCATGCGGAAGGGGACCCGTGGAGGGGTACAACCCTTCACGGGATATAAAGGGAGCAGCAGCAGCGAACAGAAAGGAGGGAGGATAAAAAGGTTGTTGCCTGGCAGGGAAGGAAGGTCAGAAACTACGACAGCAGGCTACAGGCTACAGGTAAGTTATATGAATATGTTATTATATATGTTAATAAATACATATAATGAAAATGATATTACTTATGTTAATGAATATTGAATATGTTAATAGTAAGTTATATGAATATGTTATTATATATGTTAATAAATACATATAATGAAAATGATATTTCTTATGTTAATGAATATTGAATATTCTAATACAAATATTAATGGATATAGTAATTTAATACATATATTAATGAATACAGTAATGAATAGTCTGATACAGATATTAATGAATGATTGTCAGGTATTAATGGATATGTATAGACGTATGTTAAGGACTACGTCTCAATGAATAGTTGGAATATAAATTAACAAATGTGAATATTTGATAATGGACATTTTCTGAGATATATGTTATGGAATACATGTCAAGTTAGGAAGATGTAAATATAAATGGAAAATAATAATCAACTATGAAAATGTAATATAAATGTGATTATATGATGGAGGCTATAGGGAGGAAACTCACTTAGTCTAAGGGAAGGATTATGATAATCCCTAGGACAGTATATATATTGAATACCTATATGCATATGTATGGCTTGGTTGACTAAGTTCAACTAAGAAGAGACAGATCTGGCCGGTCCCCTCTGAGGACTTGGGTGACGAGGTGCATCACCCAAGGCAAGGAATGGACATAGGGTCCTCCTTGGATGGCTTGGGTGTAAGAAATCACACCCAAGACAGGAATCGAATTAACCTTCGATTTCCTGGAGGGCTTGGATGTAAGAAATTACATTCAAGATAGGAGTCGAATTCACCTTCGACTTCCTGGAGGGCTTGGAACCAAGATGGGTTCCAAGAAGGCGAGCCTCACGGCCGCCTAAGGACATATCTTCGTATGGCATTCGTATCCTTTTTAATTGATGAGAATTGTGATTATGTAATTGAGTATTTTTAAAGTTAGATTGCAAGTTAAATTAGTTATATATATATATATATATATATGTTGTATTCTAACAATCTGTTTTGCAGGACAGTGATCTCTAGCTAGTAGGGACATTACAGTGGTATCAGAGCATAATCCTGCCAAACTGTGGGAAGGTTCTTAGTTTATGATCACATATCAGAGAAAGAGAGGAGCAAAAGCAATGGTCAATCAATTGGCCAAATAGCCTCAGACTTTCATGGAGCAAACCAATGAGAAATTCGGAAGAATGAGCCAGTGAATCCTCCAAAGTACAAACAACAATAATAGACATATGCCAAACCCTAGAAGAGAGACACACTCTAATCACGCTAATAACGAAGGATCGCCTCAGAGTTCTAGACAAACAATTCCTTAATTGCTTCCTAGAGAGGAACATGTGAGGGAGGAAGAGGAACCAGGCACACTTGGGGTGGAAGAAATCGCCCATATTTATGCTAGATTAGTGCCAGAAGTTCAGAGGGTGGTGTCCTTCAGGGACTTGTGTGAGTCCAAGAGTAGTGAAAGTAGAAGGAGAAAACCTATGGGTAACAACCTCAAAGCTAAAGTCAACAAAATGTCCGTACCATGTTTTGATGGGTCAGGGAAGGATGTCGCCCAAGCTTGGGTACAAAATCTAGACACCTACCTTTCATACAGCCCCATGACCGAAGGAGATGCTATAAAATTTGCCATACTAAATTTAATCGGAACCGCCCATAATTGGTGGCATAATGGTCTCATTACCTTAGGACACAAAAATGTCTCCACCTACAATGAGTTTACCCAAAGGCTCATTAGCCGATTCGACCAAAAAGACTCCGAATGGTACTTCCAAGAGTTAACACACCTTAAGCAAGTAGGAACCATTGAAGACTATATAGATCAATTCCAAAACTTGTCATTTATGGTCCCCGACCTATCCCAGAAAAGGCTTACCTACATGTTCTTAGAAGGCCTGAAAGACTCTATTAAGAATTTTGTAAAACCCCTGGAACCACTGAACTTTGGAGAAGCCATTAAGAAAACTAGGATGGTCGAATTTAGTGCTCACAAGAATACCTCAACCAAAACACCGCATAGGAATGAGGGACCCCAGAGGGATCGTCAGGAAAAGCCTTGCCGCTTGTGCAAGAAACCTTGGAGTTTCAATCACGAATGTAAGGAGAGAGAAGAACTCGTGGAGAAAGGGTTATGTTTCAAATGCAAGGCCCCATGGGGGAAAGGCCATGAATGTAAAAGAGGACAGCTAAATAATACAGAAGAAATACG
This sequence comes from Cryptomeria japonica, assembly GCF_030272615.1. NCBI lineage: Eukaryota > Viridiplantae > Streptophyta > Pinopsida > Cupressales > Cupressaceae > Cryptomeria > Cryptomeria japonica. Next base: position 520,134,679 of record NC_081413.1, read on the forward strand.
GGATGAGGAAAGACCCTATAAAAGAGTCAGATTTGAAAACAATGAACCAAGTACCTTGGCAGTGGTCACTCGAGGAAGTGAGAATAGATGCTTCAAACTCAAAGGGACTATCAAGGGACAAAAAGTAATTGCATTAGTGGACACAAGAGCTTCACATGACTTCATTAGCAAACACTTAGCAGCAAAGAGAAGATTAAAAACTCAAGAGTTTGGAGGGTTTGAAGTGATCATGGGCAACGGAGTCATAGACAAGTGCACTAAAGTTATACCTCAATTGGAAGTCACCCTGGGAGGACATACAATTACAAGGAACTTCTTTGTGGTAAACCTAGAGAATGACATCATTTTGGGGATGCCATGGATAAACTCATTGGGACAATTCACCATGGATAGTCCAAATCGGGAGATATGCTTCCAACATGAAGGGAGAGAGATAACATTGAAGGTAATTCCCGACAACTCTCCAAAGATAGTATCATGCAATAAAATGGAGAAAATCCTTAGACATGATCAAGGAGAGTGGGTCGCCCAATGTATGGTCTTGGATAAATCTCCAACCGAAGGTCAAATCATTTAAAATGATGTACAACCCATCCTTAGGAGACACAAAAAAATCTTCGAGGACATTCCTCCAGGTTTACCCCCAAAAAGGGGATTTGAGCATTCCATTGAATTAGAAGGAGCAAAACCTGTCATTACCACTCCTTACCGCCACCCCCACAAATTCAAAGAGGAGATTGAAAAAACCATAAAAGAATTATTAGAAATGGGACACATCCAACCAAGCAGCAGCCCTTTTGCTTCATCAGTAGTATTGGTCAAGAAGAAAGACGGGACAATGAGGATGTGCATAGATTACCGGGCCTTGAATAAAAAAAATATAAAAAACAGATACCCCATTCCAAGAATTGATGAACTAATGGATGAACTCCACGGAGCAAAATGTTTCTCTAAAATCGATCTAAGGTTAGGATACCATCAGATTAGAATGAGGGAAGAGAATATTCCCAAAACAACATTCAGATGTCACTATGGACATTTCGAGTTTTTGGCTATGCCATTTGGTCTCACTAATGCCCCGGCCACCTTTCAATCATGCATGAATCATACATTCAGGCAACAGTTGAGGAAATTTCTTCTAATATTCTTTGATGATATACTCATTTACAGCAAGACATGGGAAGAACATCTCCTGCACATCAAAGAGCTATTAAATATTCTTGAGTCTGAATCATTATATGCTAAAGCCTCCAAGTGTGAATTTGGAATGAGAGAAATCATCTACCTAGGACACAAAATTAGTGAGGCCAGAGTAAGTGTGGATGAAGAAAAGATCAAAGCCATCAAGGAATTGCCCACCCCCAGAACCTTAACACAATTAAGGGGATTTGTGGGGCTATGTAGCTACTATAGACGTTTTGTAAAAGGGTTCTCCAAGATTGCAGCATCCCTTACCAATCTAACTAAGAAAGGGGCTTTCGCATGGAATGACCAGGCCCAACAGGCCTCTGAACAACTTAAAATAACCATGAGCACTTGTCCAGTAGTAGCCCTCCCCGACTTCTCTATACCTTTTGAACTACAATGTGATGCATCAGGAGAGGGAATTGGGGCCGTACTCATGCAAAAGAAACACCCCATAGCTTTTGAGAGTCGTAAACTTACCGACGCTGAAAGACACTATTCTGTCTATGAGAAAGAAATGCTGGCCATAATACTGGCCGCAATGCACACCTATACCTTGTCTGTGGGAGGTTTGGTGTGAAAACTGATCATAACAGTCTACGCTTCTTCTTGAGCCAAAAGGATCTTAATGATAGGAAACAGAAATGGGTGAGCAAAATACAAGCCTACGACTTTGATATAGAATATGTAAAAGGGGTGAACAATGGGGAGCATATGCAATATCCCGAAGGGCTCATCTTAATACCATCACCAGTATCTCAAAAGACTAGAAGGAAGAAATCCTTAACGAATATGACCAAGATCCACAAACAAAGGAAATCTTGGCGGGAAATCTTCCTAATGAAGATTTTAAAGTTAAAGGAAATCTCATCTTGTATAAAGCAAGGATATACTTGACCCCTCAGACCAGATTCAAAAGCAAAGTCCTCAAAGAATTTCATGATAACCCCCTAGCAGGACACCCAGGGTACTACAAAACTTATAAACACGTTAGGGAATGATATGCATGGTAAGACCAAAAAAGAGATATCCAAAAATATGTACAAGAATGCCTAACATGCCAGCACAATAAAACTGAACTCACCCAACCCGTTGGGTTGCTTCAGCCATTACCTATTCCTAATCAAAAGTGGGAGAGTATTTCTATGGATTTCATAACTGGGTTGCCAAGGACACAAGGGAAAGATAGCATTTTTGTGGTGGTAGACATACTCACGAAGTATGCCCATTTCCTTGCAGTCTCCATTGAATACAAAGCCTACCAAATAGCAGATCTATTCTTTAGGGAAATTTTCAGACTCCACGGGCTCCCTTTGAATATTGTCAGTGACAAAGATAGCAAGTTTATTAGCCAATTTTGGCAGGAGCTCTTCAGAATGGCAGGAACAGACTTGACCCCTAGTACCAGGTACCATCCTCAAACCGATGGGCAAACTGATACTGTGAACAAATGGATAGAGGGCTACCTAAGAAATTATGTTACAGGGCAATAGATTGCTTGGGTTAAGTGGTTACACTTAGGAGAACATTGTTACAATACGACATGCCACATGTCAATAGAGATGAGTCCTTTCCAAGCCTTGTACGGCTATGAGGCGACAAGCTTTGGGGAACCAATAACCCAAGAAAGCAAAGTACCAAAAGCACAAGACTTTGTTCAGTAGAGTAGGGATATCATGAAGACCTTGAAAGAGAATTTACAACAAGCTCAAAATCAACAAAAGATCTATGCCAATAGGAAGCGTATAGAACGGTCATTTGAGGCCGGAGATCTGGTGTTTCTAAGATTACAACCATATAAGCAATCGTCCCTCAAAAAGAATGGGACTAAAAAATTGAAACCCCAGTTCTATGGACCCTACAAGGTAATTCGAAGAATTGGAGAAGTAGCTTATGAGATTAAACTTCTTAAAAGCAGTAAAATACATAACGTGTTCCATGTTTCCCGACTCAAGAAGGTTCTCGGACAACACTTGGTTGCTCGCGGTGAACTACCCCCCTAGATGATGAAGGGAAACTCACCTTGTACCTTGAGATCATTCTAGATACACGGAAAAAGAGCTTAGGAACCAAACCATTACCGAATACTTGATTAAATGGAAGAATCTCCCAAATGAGCATGCTAGTTGGGAAAAAGAGGAAAATCTAAAGATGCTTGAGGACAAGCAAAATTGAGACGGAGGGACTGTGATAACCCCTACAGTATCACCAGATGTAAAATTACTTAATAATATTAATATATGGATTAATTAAATAAGGTTATTGTAAATAAATGATTAAAATAATAATATAAGTAATCTATGAAAAATAAAGGAAATATATTTAATATATAATAATAAAGAAAATTGTTATTTAATATTTAATATATATAATAATAATGAAAAGCATTATTTAATATTTAATTTTTTAAAGGGCAATATTACCCCTATGCAAACATAATATACGATACTAACTAGCCCCTCGATTACTCCCGCGCAAAGTGGTGCGATGCTGGGCTGCGATTACCACCGCACCCCTTCATGTGGAAGGGGACCCGTGGAGGGGTACAATCCTTCACGGGATATAAAGGGAGCAGCAGCAGCCAACGGAAAGAAGGGAGGATAAAAAGGTTGTTGTGTGGCAAGGAAGGAAGGTCAGAAACTACGACAGCAGGCTACAGGCTACAGGTAAGTTATATGAATATGTTATTATATATGTTAATAAATACATATAATGAAAATGATATTACTTATGTTAATGAATATTGAATATGTTAATAGTAAGTTATATGAATATGTTATTATATATGTTAATAAATACATATAATGAAAATGATATTTCTTATGTTAATGAATATTGAATATTCTAGTACAAATATTAATGGATATAGTAATTTAATACATATATTAATGAATACAGTAATGAACAGTCTAATATAGATATTAATGAATGATTTTCAGATATTAATGGATATGTATAGACGTATGTTAAGGAATAGGTATTAATGAATAGTAGGAATATAAATTAATAAATGTGAATATTTGATAATGGACATTTTTTGAGATATATGTTATGGAATACATGTCAAGTTAGGAAGATGTAAATATAAATGGAAAATAATAATCAACTATGAAAATGTAATATAAATGTGATTATATGATAGAGGCTATAGGGAGGATACTCACTTAGTCTAAGGGAAGGATTATGATAATCCCTAGGGCAGTATATATACTGAATACCTATATGCATATGTATGGCTTGGTTGACTAAGTTCAACCAAGAAGAGACGGATCTGGCCGGTCCCCTCTGAGGACTTGGGTGATGAGGTGCATCACCCAATGCAAGCAATGGACATAGGGTCCTCCTTGGATGGCTTGGGTGTAAGAAATTACACACAAGACAGGAATCGAATTAACCTTCGATTTCCTGGAGGGCTTGGATGTAAGAAATTACATTCAAGACAAGAGTCGAATTCACCTTCGACTTCTTGGAGGGCTTGGAACCAAGATGGGTTCCAAGAAGGCGAGCCTCACGGCCACGTAAGGACATATCTTTGTATGGCATTCGTATCCTTTTTAATTGGTGAGAATTGCGATTATGTAATTAAGTATTTTAAAGTTAGATTGCAAGTTAAATTAGTTATATATATATATGTTCTATTCTAACAATCTGTTTTGCAGGACAGTTGTTGACGGGAATAATCATTATGTTATGTTGTTATATTATATTTATGTTGTCGTCGGTAATAATGAGTTACGGCGGTCAGTTAGTTAGCCGACGGGTAGGTAGTTGGAGTCGCGACGGTTGTGTCGTGCCCCTTCGGGTATTATATATTGTGTACCTTTTCTTCGAAAGGATCATGATAGTCGTGTCAAATGTAATGTTATAAGCACTTGATGTACATGGACTATTGAATTAATATAGAGACTGGTTATTTAATATAGTTCCATTATGTTCTGTGCATTTACTTCCTGCATTTAACCGTTTACCCGAGAGGGCAAACATTTGGTGCCGCTGCCTAGACGAACTCGGGAACGGAAGACACGAATGGCGCACAGACACAATGGGCCTACCCGTTGGTGAAGTAAACCCGGAGGCCGACGACGCGCGGACAGAACTTTACAGAGGAGAAGACACGGCAACGCGAGAATTTTCAATTTTGCTCCAGGTAGCCATTCAGACATACGTTCGACGAGAAGCGGCGGAGGCAGAAATCCCACCAAGTGCCATGTGGACAGCGCTGGAGGTTAGCCCGGCAGTAAACCGGTTAATGAACCACCTCCCCCGGTTGCTTGCACAGGCATCACTGGCACAACAGGCCTGCCTGGAGGAGATTGCCCGGGAAGAGCGACGACAACAAATCCTGCAACGCTACGAAGAGAACAGTCGACAGGAAACAGAAAGAGATGGCGCCAGACCAGGAGGGAATTGAACTGTGAACTTCTTATTTTCAAATAAAAGTGTCATTGACACGAGTTGTACTTGAGCAGATGATTTAATAAAGACATGTTTTGATTTAAGAATTGAAAGTTATGGAGATGTGTGACAATTAATGCCAAACCTATTGAATAAAGATAGGAATAGAAAACCGGAAACGAACGAGTGGGAGGCCGCACAGAGGGCTTTGATTCTGGAGCAGCAAGTAGAACGTAGACGGAGGCTGAGGCAACTTGCCGAAGGACGACCTGCCGAAGAGGGGCCCGAGGGGAACCAAGGAGGTGTCACGGAAGGTGCAGAGGCCGACGGAAATTTCTACGCGTCGCCAGATCATCGTAGGACGCGGAGCCATGAAGAATTTCTAGAAGAAACAAGGTTACGGCGAAATCTAGTTGAGGAGACTCGGGATCAGTTTAGGAACTTATCCCTTACGCCACGGAGTGAAGATCACCAACGGGAAGCAGGAGTAGGAGCGTGTCAGAGCGAAAGGGAGGGCAACATTACGGGTGTAGGTGCCACACGTGATAGGCAAAACACCGTACCTCCAGGACACATCACCGACGCCACCGGAGGTAGCAGCGCAGGGCCGTAGACACAGACACAGACACAACCGCCTCCAGGAAGACGACCAGGGATGGCGAGCAAACAAAAATTACCAAAGTTCATAGGGGACGGCAAGGAAGACCCCTTACGGCATTGCCATACATGTGAAACCATTTGGTCTGCCAACGGTGTAACAGACCAGGATGACTGGGTACAGCAGTTTCCAGCCACGTTACGTGGAGTCGCCATAGATTGGTACTCCGATGTGGATAAGCAAAAAGTGGCCACATGGGCTACCCTATAGAAGGAATTCACGGAGGAGTTTCGGTTGCTCCGTGATGACAACGAAATTGTAACAGAGATATACAGTAACAAGCAAGGTACTAAGGAGACAGTACGGGCATACAGTCGGAGGCTAAAAGAACTCTTGGGTAAAATGGAAAGCCAACCCGCAGATGGATTGAAGAAACGATGGTTCGTTGAAGGGTTGAAATCCTCTCTACGGAGGAAGATGAAAATTGTACCCCCGACGTCATATGACGACGCTTATAATAGGGCGATGGACCTGGAGAGCGAACACAAAACATCAAAGAAGAAGAAAAGTAATAAATCCTCATCCGAGGACAATGACTCTTCACAGGAAAGCAGCAGCGACGACGAGGCTGGCAAACGGGTGCAAGCGCTCCAGAAAGACATGGAGCGAATGAGAAAGGAATTCAAAATAATGAGAAGCACTGGTCGGAACGAAGGGGACATATGGTGCACTGAGTGCAAAGAGGAAGGGCACACAAAGGGTACTTGTCAAAAGAAGGCATTCTGTGAGATTTGCCAAGTGATGGGACACTCCACCAAGGAGTGCCCATACAACATGAAAACTCGAGGTACGCAAATGAACCAGGTGCTGTTCACGGAGCAGGCCACAACATCCGCACCAGCGGGTACTGGCCAACATACTAACACAACGGCATCATCTGGAGGATACCGGGACAACAGACGTGGCGGCGGAAGGAATAGCAACAATAACAATAACGAAAGCCGTATCCAGTATGACGCCAAGGGCCGGCCAATTATCCAATGTAGGGCCTTTAATTAGTGGGGGCACTTCACCCGTGATTGCACGAAGGAAGCCACCCCTCAGCACCTCTGTCGTTGGTGTGGGCCAGGCGACCATGAGGACGCAAATTGACCACAGGCAGGGGTTAATCTCCTCAACATTGAGAAGGCTGAGAAGACTGGTGAGAAAGAAGTACTGGCGATCACCTGCGCCCAAACCAAAAAAGCCACTTATCCCGACCCCCGTACGGAGGAGAGATTACGGGAGGCAAAGGCCAATATTGAACGTGAGATGACGACCGAACGACGGGACAACGAGGTGGCGAGTACATTATCCCGTACGGAAGCGGAAAATAACATCATTGGGCAAATCTTGCAGATGGAGGTGCCGATAAAGGTAAAAGACCTTCTAGACTCTATGCCACAATTGAGGACTGCCATCCTCACCAATGTGCAAAGCACCGCAGCGTCGAGTGCACCATAGGTACGGGTTCTCGACACCGCATCGTCGAGTGCACCACAGGTAGGGGTTCCCGCCACCGCTTCGAAGAGTACACCACAGGTGGAGGTTTCTGTCAGCCCTTCGACTGACTCGATGTTACTAGCCTTGAGTAGTGGTAGACACCCAGCTGTGGTAGAAATGGGTATCCGTGGGACCATTCTGAAGGACACCATTGTGGACGGGGGATCTGGGGTGAATGTACTACCAGAAGAAACATGGAAGCGGCTGGGGAAGCCCACCCTGTGGCCACCCACATTCAACCTAGTGGGAGCGGACCAACACGGCATTAAGCCACTCGGCCTGTTGATGGCCCAGCAAGTGACAATTGGTACGCAACCATTCTTGTTAGATTTCGTGGTTATTCCCTCGAAGAAGAAAGGTTATGACGCCATCCTGGGGAGAGCGTGGTTGATCAACGCGAGGGTAAACCACAACCGGAAGAAAAATACACTTTCCATGGAGAAGGGAGGGCGGAAATATACCATTGACCTACACAGCCAAGATGTTGGTGAAGAGCTCGCCTCTTCCGACTCAGACTCAGAGGACTTTAATAAAGGGGAAGGGGGTCCCGATGAAAGCAAGGGCAAGAACGCGATGGAGCCGAACAGTGAAGGGGTGCTCGAATTGGGGGGATGTTTTGAAGATGAGGTATGCTCACTTAATGGGCTCTTCTACTGGCAAATGGAGGATTATGAAATGTTCCAAAGCTACAGGCTCGAAGTAGAGGAACTAGAGCAACCAACAGAGGTGTACCTGCCGGAATACAAAGAATATTGGAAGGGAGACGCCCCAAACCCTGGCGACGTAGAGAATCCGAAGTGTTTTCAACGATTGGAACCTTGTGTGGCAGACTACAGTCTTCAAAAGCTTTATTATTCTTCTTCTTCTCATGTACGGGAAGGAGGTCGTGGTCCCTGTAGAATTTGTGGTTCCAGGTCTTCCGATGGCCATTGAAAATAGACTTGCCACCAACGGGCCCAGATTGAAACCCTACCACACGAAGCGCGCAGGGGACCCGAGAGGCCGGACGGACACCCAAGAGCCCGAAGGGGGACCCGAGAGAATGGAAGGGGACCTAAGAGGCCGGGCAAGCGACTCGAGAGGCACGGGACAAAAGCAGGAGACTTTTGGGCGAGGAAAACCGAGAAGGATGAAGGGCGAGTCCAGAGACAGGGGGCTCGAGCCGAATACTCTCGAGACAACTTTCAAAAAAATAAAAATAAATAAATAAAGGCCACCGTACGTGGCCGTACGGCTGATGACCATATGGTTGGAAGAAAGAAAGAAATGTACGGTCGTATGACAGGTGACCGTACAATAAAAAATTTGAAAAAAATCGCACGGTCGTACGACAGCGACCGTACGGTGAAAAAAAAAAAATAATGAAAAGGGAAAATGGCCACCGTAAGGTGGGACCAAGGTGACACCACCGTGCGATGAAACCACCGTGCAGTGACACCACCGTGCGGTGGAATCACCGACGGTGACACCACCGTGCCGTGGAATCACCGACGGTGACACCACCGTGTGGTTGAACCATCGCGGTGACACCACCGTGCGGTGGGACCATCGCGGTGACACCACCGTGCGGTGGAACCACCGACGGTGACACCACCGTGCGGTGGAACCACCGACGGTGACACCATCGTGCGGCAGTCACACCGTGCGGTGGGAGCCACCGAAGGTTGTTGCCGAGACATGAACCCACCATTGCACACCGCACCGACCACCGCGCAACACCGAACACCGCCGCACAGCAAGGGATAAAGGAGGAGGAAGACGCACCGCACGGCCCGACCACGCACCACATGACCCGATCAACACGCACAGCAAGGGTTACGCACACCAACGCGCAGCAGCCACAAAAGGAAAAAGAAAAAAAAGAGAGACCAAGCTCGCATAATCCACACAGCCACGTAAGGGCAAAACGACCGCCACAGGTAGACCAAGCAGCGGCACGATCGGAGGTGCCAGTGCTGTTGTTGACCGTACAGGAAGGTTGTATGGCCGGGATGCCATCGGGGAAATTACAGTGCCAAAAAAAAGAAAAAAAACGACGACGGCCAGATTTAAAATGATTCGCTGGAGTTTGAAGCTAGGACACTGGAAATTCAGAGTGGAAAAGAAGGGTTTTTGGTATCTTAAAATATCACTGAAATGATGCGCGCCATGGATTTTCGTGGGGTTCTGAAGGTTGTCAATTGCTGCCCCAGGACCCCGCGAGGGGCGCTGCCCCTCGACCCCCCTGGGGGCGTTGCCCCTAGACCCCCAGTTTATTTTTGAGCTACAGAATACCACGTGAAGTGTTGTGGTTGTCCGTATTGTGAGAAAGAAGCCTACAGCTAAGCATTGGCGGAGAAGCCATAAGCCATAGAGGGAGACGAATTTGGAGGTTGGGAACAAACAGAGTTTGAGGGAAGGCATTGCAGGTCCACGCAGTTGTATCACACCAGGGAGTTATTCAATTCAATTTTTAGCCTTTGGTGAGTGTCATGGAGGATTTGAGGTGTCTCCTAGCATTTGTGCCAACGGATTGTGGCCACCTCTAGGCATGACTGGTACGCTTTGAGGAACTCGGAGTATGTCTTGGTTGGACGTGAGGTTGCCTTGGTGGATGCACAGAGGGCTCGGGAGGAGCTGACCACCAGGTTGGAGGCAATAGTCGCGTGAGACTTAGTTCAGCGTACCCAGGAGTTGGATGTCGGGAGAGCAGCATGGGTGGCTATCGAGGACAAATTGGCTAGGGAGATAGTATCATTTGAGTAGCAGTTGGTGGAAGCTAAGACTGAAAAACATGTTTTGCAGACAAGTTTGGGTTAGGCATAGGAGGACTGTGATGGCAAAGGAAGCAATATTGGTGAAATCCGCACTTGAGCATCGAATGGTAGCAGAAAAGGGTTTTCAGGCGAGGACGCAGCAAGTGTATAAGATCCGGGCCCGATTGGCGTCAGTAGTTCCTGCCGTTCATCTCTATTTTTTTATTAAGTCGTCGGAGTCTACTTCTTTTCTTCGGGGGGATGATGTTGACGGGAATAATCATTATGTTATGTTGTTATATTATATTTATGTTGTCGTCGGTAATAATGAGTTACGGCGGTCAGTTAGTTAGCCGACGGGTAGGTAGTTGGAGTCGCGACGGTTGTGTCGCGCCCCTTCGGGTATTTTATATTGTGTACCTTTTCTTCGAAAGGATCATGATAGTCGAGTCAAATGTAATGATATAAGCACTTGATGTACATGGACTGTTGAATTAATATAGAGACTGGTTATTTAATATATTTCCATTATGTTCTGTGCATTTACTTTCTGCATTTAACCATTTACTCGAGAGGGCAAACAACAGTGATCTCTAACTAGTAGGGACATTACATAATTCCCAACTTGGACGCTGACATGATAACATCTTTTAAGAACAATTTAAAAGTCTTTGAGCCCAGGCATGGTGTCAAAAAGCAACTTGAAATTATAAAATCACTTCAATTATTACCTTCCAGAAATGAACTCCAAGAAACCTGAATAAGCCACCCCTCGGACTGTACCACCAGAAATAGAAACCAAGTGTTGTACCATACTGCTAAAAATAGTACTTACTAAAAATAGCATACTGCTAAAAATAGTGACTCCAAACACCTTTTAAGAACAATCCGGGTAGTCGTAGAAAATTACTAAAATTAGTAAGTTTAGGAATCTCCTTTGATGGAAATGCATGTCACACCATTCTGAATTTTTCTGAAAACCTAGAAAGACCCAGAGAGAAAACTATCAGACTCTTGCAAACAACCTCGTTGAAAACCTCCTAGAAGATGGAAACTCTAATTCAGTCTTTGATTAGCTTACTGGTCTTCGGAATAGGCTAAAAGTCATCCGAAAGGACTAGTGCTGGAAAGGGGACATTACAGTCTGCCCTCCCCAAGTTTGCTTTTCCTCAAGCAAACGCAAGGTTGGATTCTGCAAAATCTGCTCATCTTCCCAAGTGGCATCCTTAATCGATAGATTCTTCCACTTCACCAAATCTTCCTTAATAGATCTTCCCTCAAAGAGCGCTCCCTGAAATCAATGATAGTCTTTGGAATCAGAACCAACTGTCCCTCCTCATCCAATGGAGGCAAATTCGATGAAGATACTACATTATTTCCAAGTGCCTTCTTGAGGTGTGACACATGGAAAACATTATGCACCTTACTGCTTCTTGGTAGTTCTAATTTGTAAGCCACTTCTCCGATTCTGTGACGACTCTGAAAGGTCCTAAAAAATGTGGCTTGAGCTACTCCGCCTCATAGTTCTTTAGAGTGGACTGTCTGTAAGGCTGGAGTCTCAAGTAGACCATGTCACCAACCTCAAAAGTGTGTTCCATACACTGCTGATCAGCATATAACTTTTTGTTGATTCTGTGCATGCTGAAGGTTTTGAATGTGCTGACTCTGTTTCAACATATCCCTCCCTTGAGGGGCCCTACTATCACCAAAGATCAGATAAACAAAACTTGATGCCTCATATCCATACAAAGCCATGAAAGGTGACATTTTGATTGACATGTGGTAGGAAGAGTTATAGCAATACTCTCCCAAATGAAGCCATCTTACCCAACTCTTCTACTGCTCCGAAACATAATTTCTGAGATAGCCCTCCAACCATTTGTTCACAATCTCCGTTTGCCCATTAGTCTGAGGATGATAACTAGTGCTTGGAATAAGCACTGTACCACTCAATTCGAAAATCTCTTGCCAAAAAGTGCTTAGGAACTTGTTGTCCCTATCATTCACAATGGTTTTTGGTAAACCATGCAACCTAAACACCTCTCTAAGGAATAAATCAGCGACTTGAGCTGCTATAAATGAGCTGGTAATGGTGAAGAAATTCGCAAACTTTGTCAATCTCTCCATAACAAATATATGCAATCTTTCCCATGTACCCTTGGTAACCCAGTGATGAAATCCATTGAAATACTTTACCATTTCTGATTGGGAATAGGTAATGGCCACAACAAACTAGCTCGAAAAGTGTGTTCATTTTTGTTTTGTTAGCAGATCGGACATTGCTTAATATAGCGAAGGACCTCAATCTTGAGTCCCTTCCATGAAAATATTTCACAAATTTGCTTGTATGTCTTGAAATACCCTTGGTGACCAGCCTAGCGAATGTCATGAAAGGATTGTAGAACCTTCTTTTTGAACTTAGAATCAAGTACAAGGAAGATTCTACCTTAATAATGTATCAAATCATCAACCAATTGATTCCTTTCATCATGTAAAGTACCATCAACTAGACTAGTAGCAAACTGATTTTTGGCATACTCTGCAACAATCTTCTGTTTTCAATCAGCAGTAATTTTCAATGAGCAAACTCAAATGTGGCCTTCTTGACAAAGTATCAGCCATAATGTTGTTCTTCCCCTTGACATACTCAATGTCACTCTTCTTATCACTTGCCAACATACCTCTCTGTGCTGTTTATTCCTCACTCTTTACTGAATCTTGACCAGAGTTATTGTCTTCTTTCATCATTGCAGTCCTGTAACTGTGCTTTCTTTATGCTATGACTGTGTTATGCCATTGCATACATTTCTGATCTTCATCTGTGGCAGGATCATGTGTTGTCTTTCCATAAGACTGTCAACTTGTATACTCATTCTGTGACTCTCTCATTCTCTCTTCTTGATTTTGAGAATGACTTTCATACTGGTGAGCCAATCTCTAGTTCAAGCTCTCAATCAAGTAACTCAAGTACTTGACCCCAGGTTTTATTGGCTGTCATCATCTTCATCAAACTGTCACTCCTAGGACTCCCTAGCCCTGTCACGAGCCTTCAGCTTCTGTGATTGTACTTGTCTCGCCTTTCACTATCATGACCTTATACAAGCTTATAGGTTTTAAAAAAAAAATCTTCCAGATCTTTACTGATTTCTTTACCAGGCATTATCTTCTTGTTAGGCCTCTTAACACAACACTCATAAATCCTCAGCCTCCTGCAAGCTCGACAACTGTCAAAAGGTTTCTATGACTGTTCTTTTCATGAGTCCGAGATTCCTTTCACAAGGAGTAGTACTGGCATCTCTTCCTAAATCCATCATACTTCTTTATTGCTATGACTGCATATAGGCATCCTTAAGTACTCAATATTAACAAATCTAATAAAAGGTTCACCACTAAGCACTGTTTTGAGGCTCAAATGAAGCACAAGGACTGTGAACACGTAATATATTATAATAAACCCTTGTTTTGATAACAGTTGTCCTACTCTAACTGTTCGTTCACTGGTCTGAAATACCAACCATGGAAACAAAGCCTTACAATCCTAAGATTACAAAGCCATGACTCTCTTATCTCTGTGTTTCTCTATTTAGAACCAACAGTAGCAAGAACTTACGTAAAGGGTTTTGTTAGTGATCACTTGACATTTCCTTAATACCTTATGACAGCATGCTTCAAAAAGGTACTTTAAAAAGAAATACAGCCCATGCAAGACCTAAGGCACCTACCATGTAACATATGTGGTGATTGAACACGTGGATAAGATTTGGATGGACTCTTGGAACTTTTCTCTGCTCTCTTGCGATGTGGTGTTTTTGTGCCCTTTGGACTACTTCAATGCCAGCGCAAGAGCATCTTCAATGCTAACAACCAGCAACCCTCACTCCATTTATGCAATGTGTATCCAAACAAGACCACCATCTGTTGCTTTTTGTGCTTGGAATGGAGCTTTTCATTAATAGAAAACCCCATTTCTCCAATGCTTCGCGAGGAGAGGAAAAAAGACCCCCAAAAGTGTGTTTTCCATCTTCTTTTGTCCTTGGCGTGAAATATTGGCAAAATTTGTTCACCTTTAAATTTTCACTCTCTTGGCATTGGACATAGCAAAACTTTACCTCTTTGACAACTTGGCACCTACAGAAAAAATGTGAAAAATTCCTAGTTGCAAACACAACTATGGCTCTAAAGGCTTAGTGTAATGTCCCTACTAGTTAGAGAACACTGTCCTGCAAAATAGTGTGTTAGAATACAACAGACATATAAATATATAATTGATCTGAATTGCAATCTAACTTAAAATACTTTACATTTTCATAATTTTTATCTAATAAAAAGGATACGAATGCCATACGAAAGTATGTCCTTAGGCGGCCGTGAAGCTCGCCTTCTTGGAACCTCTCCTGGTTCCAAACCCTTCTTGGAACCCCTCTTGATTCCAAGCCCTTCTTGGAACCCATCTTGGTTCCAAGCCATCCAAGAAATCGAAGGTTAATTCAATTCTTGTCTTGGATGTAACGTCTTACACCCAAGCCATCCGAGGAAGACCCTATGTCAATTCCTCGCCTTGGATGATGCATCCCATCATCCAAGTCCTCAGAGGGGACCGGCCAGATCCGTCTCTTCTTGGTTGAATTTAATCAACCAAGCCATATATATGCATATAGGTATTCAGTATGTACTGCCCTAGGGATTAGCATAATCCCTCCCTTAAACTAAGTTTGTTTCCTCCCTATAGTTTCCATCATGTGATAATATGTTTCTGCCTTTCATTAATTAACATGAATATTTTTGCCTTCCATTAATTAACATGAATATTTAAACTAAGCATGGACATATATTCCTTAATATTTCAAATCCTTTCATTAAAGCATTTACTAACATGAATATTATTTATACATTAATTACATTAATTAAACCCCTCCCTTACCTATCTAATGCATTTATTATAACATTCATTATTTATATCCATTAATTACTTATATTATAATGTTAACTATTTGTATCCCTTTTAAAATACATAATAATTAACATTACCAACGACCTTGCCTATATTCATAACCCCCTTAATATATTTACCCTTTTACCTGTTCGCTTGCAGCAGAATTCCCTTTTTTTACTCCTCTACCTCCCCGTGTCCCTTTTCCTTGAGGTGGCTGCTTCCTTTTAGAGCCTCGCGAAGGGCTGTGACCCCTCACGATTCCCTTCCGCACCAAGGGGTGCGGTGGTAATGCGATTACTGTCGCACTTCTTGGTGCGGGGGAATCGGGGGGGGGGGGGGTTTATTAGCGTTTGCCTTCCTATTCAATATTACGGTTTTCTCTTTTTAATATATATTAAATATGATACTTCCTTCATTGTTATATATATTTAAAATAATAATATAATGCTTTCTTCATTTCAAATAATAATATAATACTTCTTGTATTATATGTGTATATTAAACATATGACATTTTAAATAATGTATTTCCTCTTAGTATATTAATATTATTTAATACATTTACACCGGTGATACTGTTAACTCCTTCCTTGTGATAATCAATATTATTCCTTAATCGCTACTAACCATAACTGATGACTATTATCAAACTAACCACCATCTCCACTCAGACCGATATTGCGTAAGTCCCTACTTGTTGTCTTTCAACCTAGAGGAAAATCGTGAAGTCTCATAAATGAGACAATTTTTGATTTCATTTATATGATTAAATATAATAACATTAAATAGTTACTTAATAATTTCAAATAATCATTCGTTGATAATTAATATATAATAATAATTATTGTTTTATTTATGCTCTACCTAATGATCAAGGAGGGGACATGACAGTTAGAGGCATAATGTAACCATGCATTGAGTATCTGGACCCCATCTGTGCAAAAATGCTAACAACTCCAATTCATCTTCTACTTGGACAATGCTATTGTATGAAATAATATAATAAAATTTTGCTCTATACTCTAAATCCATGTCATGGGATTGTCTAGCTTAAGAAAATGTTTATCATCAGTAGTTGTTGCAGCTTATTGGTGTTAATTATCTTAATGTTGGTTTCATTGGTATGTTGGCATTGCAAGATTCTTTGTTCAATTGATTTAACCTTTATTTTATTGCATATCTTGCATGTGTTTCCATCTCTCCTGTCATTAGTGCAGTTCAACCGTTATACAAAGCAAAGCTTGATTGGAGTAATTTTATTTTGTTGATCTTTGTAACATTCTTCCTTTTGAAGATTCTGTTTATTTACAGCGGTATATTATATTCAGAATGGAAGTGTTTGCCTTTAGTAATAGCCTATTCTCTCCTTTACTATGCTCAAATTTCAAAATCCAAGGAAGCTCCTGAACTATTTCCACTTAGCATTGCTTTAGCTTTGCATGATCTGATTGAAATTGAACATTCAAAGAAATTTGGATCTGTTTGCAGGTGTATGAAGGTGCTGTCTACATGCATCAAGGGAAGACGTTCCTTGTTAAGAGTTTAGATCTTTCTGCAAAGATAGCTGTGTGCCAAGAGGCAGATTTGAAATACTATACAAAAACTCGTGACTTCACGGATATTCATGTAATTGGTGGTGACCTTGTAAGTGCTCCAAATTTCTGTTTTCTTTTTCCTTCCATTCATCCTCATAAAATTATGTAAAGGAAATGTCAAGTGGAAACTTAGCCTTCAAATTACCTATATCAATATTTCATTCCTTCCATTATGAAGAATAGTAAATACCAATGATGTTGATGTGAGTTATCTTGAGGGCTGGTGTGACTTCTCCAAAATGCGAGTAGTCATGCACAGTTGATTCATGGTTTCATTTGTACCCTAATGTATTGAACCTATACACATGCATTAGATGAGGTCAGGTTAGTCTTGTTACTGGGGATAATAGTAAATGCAGAAAATTAGTCAGACAGACAATCCGACACTGCAATGTCATTGCTGATGTCTTAAATGATGTCAGATGAGTTATAATGTTCTCATACTGAAGTATAAGGATATAACCATGATATCCCCATGTTTTAATTGTTTATTTTGTTTCTGATTGCAAACTATTCTCCATTATCTTGAGCATAGCAGCAAAAATCTTTTGGAGGAAAATATCAAATTTGAAGAAAATGTAAAAGAAAGTAGAAAAAGGGACAAAAACTTCTTGTATTTGAGATTTAAAGACATTTCCATAGCATGGAGATATAGAGAGCAAATAAAATTGATAGTTTAGCCTATGAATTATAGAATGTATATTTTTATTGTTCATTTCATACGCCACTTTCAACTTAGAACCTTTCAATCGAAATTTAAAACATAAATGATAAATATTATAAAATATTCATTGTTCAAACATTAAGTTCAATATTAAAATTATAATATCCAGTTCAACAATTAGTTTTCAATGTCATATGGGTTTTTTAATCATCGACATCATTGGCATTAGATGTCGGAATATTTGAAGAACCACAAGTACTGCCAGTCAGTATGCTTTGGCTCCTTATCCCACAACTTCGTGGGGGCCTAGGGGCAATGCCTCTAGTGGGGTCAAGGGGCAGCACCCCTTGCAAGGGTCTAGGGCCAATGCCTCCAATGGGGTCGAGGGGTGGCACCCCTTGTGGGGTCTTGGCTTCAACCACAGTGTGTGAGTATGAAACTCTCCTAATTAAGGGAAGGCTCCCCCTATCTATCTAAAACTGAAATAAAAACGGGATGGGACAGTGTTGGTGTCTTTTTTATCATCTACCAAACATTAGGATAGGATACCCAATGGTATTCTATCCTCTCCTAAAAAAGCACTACTAATTCCGAGGTCTATATGTGCGAACAAGCGACTTTAGTGGAATAGCTTTTTGGGTAGTATATGTTGAAATTTCAAGGGGGACTTACGTTGACAAGTATCTTGAACTGCTGAACTTAGATGGATTTGGCAATTTTAGGCTTTTCTTTTTTTGGGGGGAATTTTTTTGGGATTTAGACTTTCCAAAGAAAGGGAAAAGGGGACAGGGTTTGAGAAGGCTAATTTGATCCTACGAATTTTGGAGATGATATCAACTGGGTGCTCTCGGGAAACCAAACCTTGCTTCGCCACACTAGGGACAGCTACACAAGGCCGGTGCAATCTTCAATGGGTTGTGCTTATGATCGAGATGTTGGGATGCACAGGGGATGGGCTCAGACTAACTTTGCACGGTAGAATGGAAATCATACATTTACCAAAAGTATGAGTGGAGATACACCATCAATTGACACTTATCAAATCCTTCATTCAAATTAACAACAATGAAAGCAAATTAA
Organism: Cryptomeria japonica; assembly: GCF_030272615.1. Taxonomy (NCBI): domain Eukaryota; kingdom Viridiplantae; phylum Streptophyta; class Pinopsida; order Cupressales; family Cupressaceae; genus Cryptomeria; species Cryptomeria japonica. Next base: position 520,153,405 of record NC_081413.1, read on the forward strand.
AATTAATTCTAACTAAGTGTTGAGGCAATTGAAACCATGCAAATCATTCAAATAATAGAGATCACAAAGCAGCGCACATGCAATATATTATCTGGAAATGACCTTAAGCAACGATACATCAAAAACCTCACCCTCTTCAAATGAGAGGAGGTAGCCTTATATAGTTTCTCAAAAATAAATGAATGGCCAAGATCAAACAGCGATCAAGGGCCAAGATTGAAAATCTTAAACCCTAATTAGGGTTTCCCGAAATACTATTAGTTCAAACAAATGGAAGAGTGACACGTGGCGCAACTGCTAATTTCTCTAGGGTGAGTGGCCACTTTCTTCTTTCAGAGATTCAACTTATCTAGACACAATGAGCTTGACGTCCTCCATGGTGACACTTGGCAAACCGCCAATATGGAAGTCGACGAGGTCCACATCATCGGTACATGTGGCAAGGATGCCTTCCCACTCAACTGCTTGGGTGAGGAAGGCATCATCGATGGAGAGGAAGTTTGCAATCTTTGAAAGATCGCCTTTGTCAATCATCCCTGAATCCTTGAAGAAGCTTGCCTGAATACTGGCTCTCAGGTTCTCTGCTTGTAAATGCTTCTCCCTTAGGCTTTCCTTCTTCCAGATCTCTGACGCCACACGGAATACCTTGCCCAGGATCTCTCTAACACTTGCCTTTGTCTCGAAGCACTTGGTCTCGGATTTCTTCAGAACCTCAATCCGAGTGACCAGAGTATAGTACTATGTGCTGAAGTCGTACCTGTGTCCTGTCTGTATGATGCCTGCATTCACTAAGCTTCTCTTCGACATGCCTCGGATAAACTTCAGATGAGGGAGTATTTCATTTTGAATTTCATCCACCTCTTCCCAATTGGAGGCTAGATCCTGGATGCGATCAATCAATAAGAAGTTGCCTCGTGTGCCGATACTAAGTTTTCTACCAGTGTGTCAGCATGCACCGAAGCGTCTGAAATCCATTCCTTTTCTTGAGTGTACGAGCCCTTCATATCATCATAGTCCTTCATTGATCCCTGCTGAAGAGGCTGTGGCAGAGTAGGTGGAACCTCATGGTTGAGTGGGCTAGTGAGATGGAGAACATATTTCTTCCACTGTTGGTTCTCTTCTTCAACCTTCCTCCTCTTTTCCTTTTCATGAGCCAGCCTCGTCTTTAGAACGTTGCAGGAGTCATCAAAATATTGGATCTCTTGGTCCTGGGTGGGCTTACCCAGCTCTATGGTGGTAACCTTGTAATCATCTGCGGTGACATTGTCTCTAGTCTTCCCTTCTTTGGGCACCGCTATCTGGACTGTCCTGAATCCGGCACTGTCTCTCTGAATTAGGGAAAACTTCCTGGCGGGTTTGGGTGGTTTAGATATAGTGGGTTCATTCACCTTCTCCAAGAATGCCGCGGTGACCTCCTTGGTTGAGTGGGCCTCTTTGGGAACCTTGGCCTTTATCCTTGCTCTCAGCCAATCCAGAATGGCTGATTGTTCTACAGTGTTCCGATCAAACTCATGATTTGCCTGTCTTGGGTTTGCTGGTATGCCATCCAAGAAGATTGTAGGTGCTTCAATTTGCTCTCTGTTTGGACTTTGGAAGACCTTTTCCACTACTTCCTCAACTGGCTGGGAAAGCACTCTTACTTCATCATCAATCACACAGATGTTCATCTCTTGCTCCCCAGTTGCACTCTGATCGGGCGCAATGGAAGCAACACTTAGGATGGAGCGACTCTCGCTGGATTCTCTTCTCTCACCTACAACCCTTTTCCCTGTGACCTTTGTGGAGCTTCCAACCAACTCCTTCATCTTTTGATACCCAACACTTTCTGGATTTCGAGCATCACCGACGGAGGTACAAGGATTGACCGACAGAGTATCATGTACTCCCATTAATTCATAAGTCAAGGTCACACCTTTGGCCTTCAACTGTTTTGTCTTTTCAGACGCCCACCACCTTGAATACTCGACCACTGACCTCATGAGGTCTGCTAGATCTGATTTCTCTCCCTCTGTCCAATCTATTAAGACTAAGGGTTCATTTTTCATCTTCTCAAAGTCGGGCTGCTGAAGTTCTAGGCTTTCTTCTACCTGATCGGCAACCCTGAATACTTATGTTGCTCTCACCATACCCAACGAGATTCTTGACCAGAATCTCTTCCTGATCTTGAAGCTATCGGCTGCATTAGCCCAGTAGTCTTCTAGATCCAGTTTGTGCTCAAACGTTGTTCCTTCAATCTTCTTTATCCTATGGAATGGATCAAAATCTTTTCTTGCCTTGTATTGATAGAAGGGATACCAGGCCAGCTGTAATGTCCCCAGTTTAGCAGTTGACCAAGTGTGTGTGCGTTAGCCTTGTTCTACATGGTCCCGAGGGCCAATGAAGGGTTTAAGGGGATCCTGGAGTGTTTTGGCCTAGTCATTTCTAGTTTGGGCCAAAACGAAGTTGATTTACTCAATTTCAGGCATACTTACAATTTTTAGTAAGTCAGCAGGACATAGTGGAGGCCAGTTTTGGTGTTTGGATTTGATACTCCTCGGTGAGAGCTTTCCGACGAGCTATCACTCGCATTATTCAGAGTCCGATTGCTAATACATTTTAATGCCTGAAGTTTTATTAAAGTAACATTTAATTTAATTGTAAAATATTAAAGTGTTACTCTAATATTTATTTTATGGGGATCTGTACCCAAGGGAGACATAAGTGAATATTTTAATATATGTTTTATATTGCTCATCTTTCATCCCACATTGCCCATGAGAGTTGAGTGGACCCTTGGAAAAAGAATAAAAGAAAGCGTTTGTGGCTTCATTAGACATGTTGAATATGAGAAGAATTGGTATGTGTGAGTTGCAGATCCGTTCTTGGCATTAGAGGACGTCTATCCTCTCTTGTGACATTCTAGACGTCATTCCCCTGGGGTTTGGCCTTTGGAATCCATTGCTATCAGCTTTATTATCAGGCAGATTGGGTGCATTTCCAGCTACAGGCAGATTTAATGTTTGTTCATATCTCCTTCCCTACTTGTCCGATGCTTATGCCATTTTGAGGAGATGATTTTATGAAGATATTGGATCTATTGAAGACAAATTAATATTGCTGCAACACTATTCACGCGGTTACTATTCACGCAGTTACTATTCATGCGGGTACTATTCATGTCACTGTAGCAGCAAGATTGAAAATGATTGCTGGAGTATTATGTCAATAATGCTGGAATAATTAGTGAGTTGATAATCTGCCATGTATTTGATTTTATTAAAATCTGAAAATAACACCTTATCAGCAGTAGTTCAATTTTCAGTTTGCATATTATTGTAGTTTCATTCTTGTCCATATCTGTGATTTCAATTCCATGTAAAACAAACCAACATTTCATTTCCGGAGCCATAAGGGAATTTAAAACATTAAACGGAGAAATAAGGAGTTGGATGCAAACTGTTTGATAAAATTCCTAGCAGCAATTGGTATGGTTTTTGGGCATTCCGGGGTGTCCATTACACCAGCTCCTTCTCAACGGTTGCAGCAGCTTATGAAGATGGACATGTTTCCAGCCCATTACCAATTGTAAGTGAGGACATCCCTGCCTTCTTCTGCTTATCCCTTTGAATCACTATATACTCCTCCAATTGTCTCACAACCTCGAGCAACACCACTCGGTTGGCAGGGTAAGCTGGAAGCTTGTATGGAGGATCGGAGAATCCCTGAATTCAGAGGTAAGTGAATTTTGGATATTGGATGTACCAACACCCGAACCGATAGATGAAGTCCATAGACTTTTGAGAGAGCCTCTGGTGCAGGCCACCTTGAAGTGTCCGGGTAATGTGCATCAGGAAGGTATCATTCACCCTTTTGAAATGGAATTTCTCCTCCATGTGGAGCTGGGGATAGCAATCGTATGCTAGAAACTGGTTCTTTTTGTTCCCAACTTCTCCTCTACAAGTGAGACCTCTGTACCTGTAGGTCTCGGCCAAAGAATAAAACAATTAAGAACTCATGAAGAAAGTCCTATTTGTCTCCAGGTTCCTTAGCTGGCTGTCTAGGTTGTCGCTGATCATCCGGGCCCAGTCTAACATTTTTACTCCATTGATTATTTCATTAATGAAATAATATATCCAGGGTTCGAATGGAGCTCCCTGAGGATTTCCTATTATTCTATTGAGCAGGACAATCATGTCCCCAATGTCTTCCTTGAAGTATGCTCGCACTAGGCTCTTTCTCTGGAGTTTAGAGGCGCCCTTCCTCGGCTTGTCTAGCCAGGAATGGTTAACTATGGCATCGTATTCCTCTAGGTGTCATGGTACAGACTGTTAGCTTCGTCCTTTGTCATATACACTGTGTTGTGGTACTCTGGGATCCTGAAGGCCTCTGTGATGGCCTCATCGTTGACATTCGCTAGCGTTCTTCCATCAGGTGCAACAATGTCCTTACTGATGGGGTTGTATGTAATGTCCCTACTATTTAGAGATCATTAACCTGCAAAACAGATTGTTAGAACTTAACAAACATATATATATATATATATAAGTAATCTAAATCGCAATCTAACTTTAATACTTAATTAACATAATCATAATTTTCATCTAATAAAAAGGATACGAATGCCATACGAAAGTATGGCCTCAGGCGGCCGTGAAGCTCGCCTTCTTGGAACCTCTTGGTCACAAGCCCTCCAGGAAATCGAAGACGAGTTCGAATCCTGTCTTGGGTGTAACCTCTTACACCCAAGCCATCCAAGGAAGACCCTTGTCTATTCCTTGCCTTGGATGATGCCTTCATCATCCAAGTCCTTAGAGGGGATCGGCCAGAACCATCGAGTCATGTCTTGGGCATAACCTCTTACACCCAAGCCATCCAAGGAAGACCTTTGTCTATTCCTTGTCTTGGGTGATGCCTCCATCATCCAAGTCCTCAAAGGGGATCGACCAGATCCTTCTCTTCTTGGTTGAGTTTTAGTCAACCAAGCCATACATATGCATATCAATTCCAGTTCATAACTTATCCCTTGTGTTAACATGGATTCCTAATGTATTCTCTAACATATATATATCAATGTACTTTACCATTTTTAACATATGCATTAAGTTTCATTAAATACCTTTGTATTACACATTCCTTCCTAATGCGTAAACTTGTGAATACAATAATTAACATGATTATATCCTTTACCTATATTTAATGACCACTGAATATCATACATCAATTAATATATATACATTCACTTGGACAATAATTAACATCACAAATTTACGAGCATTCCACATTACCCATTAACTAATGTTAATGAACATTACATATATTACATATTAATTAATAATACTGAATACTAATTAATTAACAATGGACATTACATATTAATTAATAATATTGAACATTAATACGAGCCTTCTTACCTTTCGTCTGCAGCGTCTCTTTTCCTTCCGTTCCCTATCCTCCCTTGACCCCAACGGTTGACTGGGTTTAATACCCGTGGGAAAGGGTCTGACGGCCCGCAGCCTAAGCTACGGCTACCGTCACACCACTTTCCTTCCGAAGGAAGGGGTGTGACAGTAGGCGCAGCCTAGGCTATGGCTTTCCGTCCCACCACTTCCCGCGAGGGGTTGGGGGAGAGGGGGGGTCCACGTGACCTTCCCTACATTCTTGATATATTTAAATATTTCATGGCCCGTTTAATATATTAAATGTATCAACGTAATTTTCCCAATATAATACTTTATTCTATTCAAATAATATGTTAATATTATTTAATGTTTTAATTCCATAATACATTAATATATTACAATTGTCTTATATCATTTTACTTTCCTAATATATTAATATATTACATTATTTTAATAATGGTCTTTTTAATTTATTATATCGTTATAAGGCTTACATCGGGCAGTGAGGTGGGGTTATCACATTGTAGTGTTTGGCACATTCGACTACTAGTTCATTGCACTGCACGGTGGGGAGGAAGCCAACAGCATGCACGATACCACTCTTCATCATCTTTCGCGCAATGATGGTAGGCACAAAGTTGTCCAGACCAAACATTCGCTTCTTAAATTCCCTCAGGTTGATGTGTCAAAGGTTGGTGTCGCTGATGTTCTTCCACTTTGAAGTCATTCTCGACTCTGGAGGAACATCTTTCTCTACCTGGAATTTCATAAAGTCTGGGGTCTGCAAGCAAATAATGAAATTTTAAAGTTAGAAAATGATTTGCAAAGTTTTGAAAATAACAGGGCTGCGAAATGGCTAAGTGTTGGAAAATTTTCCATTTTTATTCTCATACTTAGCCATAAAAATCGAATTTCCACCTAAAAACCCTCAGTCTTAAAGCTGGTTGTGGTTACCACCAAGTGTCAACTTTCAAAAAAAAATTCATACTTAGCCAAAAAAAATGATTTTCTTCCTCCAAAATTTCAAAAAAATCATTTATAAAATTTTGGAAAATATTCAGAAAATTCATAATTTTAATTTCACCTCTGACTTGGATAGAAGTAAGGCTAGAATTTTCTCCAGAATACTCAGAAAATTCAGAAAAGTTTAGATAATTCTTCCTCGTGCTAGTTGCCTTTCTCCAAAATCCTGTAAAACTTTTGCCAAAAAATATTATTCAACTTCCAGCAATATCTAGAATTTTCTCCAGATGTTCTTCAAACTAACATACTTTACTAAGCTCTCCTTAGTAACTTTGAACTTCTTGGTGTAATAATGAAGTTGATAATGAAGTGTTTGTAGACAAGGTTAAATCTTCAAGTAGAAACCCTTAAAATCATCCAATTCATACTTCTAATTTGAACTTCATGTTTCCCAGTTTTAAGACAATATCTCAAAAAAACATTCCATTTTGATTTATGTTTGAAGATATTTATCAATTCTCCAATATTCCCTTTCAAAAAAACATTCCATTTTGATTTAACATCTCAATAATCTTTCAATATTCTTTTCCTCCAAAAAAAACTTTCCATTTTGGATTTATTTTGAAGATATTTAATAATCCTTAGATATTTTCTTCATTTTGGATTTAATTTTGAAATCTCTGTGGATTTTTTTTTTTGTTGACTTGGTTTGACCTTCCATGTGTAGGCGGACTTTTGGAAGTTTATCTTCATCTTCTCCAAGTTTTGGCGGACTTTGCCTACCCCCTCCAAGGTATGGCGGACTTTGGAAGGTGTTGGTGGCACCCCTTGGTGGCATCACACACATGGCAGAGTTTAGACCAACTATCTCACATGGCCTAGGGCGGAGTTTAGACTTGGTGCTCTTGGGCGGAGTTTAGACTTGGTGCTCTTGGGCGGACTTTGGTGGCTTCTCCACCTTGGGCGGACTTTGGAGGTTGCTCCCATCTTAAGACCTTGGGGTGGACTTCAAGCACCTCTCCTCATGGCTCTCTAACCTTTGGCGGACTTTGGGCTTGGCTTCTCCATGCAAGGCGGACTTCAGCACATATCCTCATGGGCAGACTTTAAGCACCTATCCTCATGGCCCTCTAACCTATGGCGGAGTTTAAACTTGACTTCTCATGGCCTAGGTGGACTTTGAACAAGGCTCCTCATAGCCTTCCCAACCTATGGCGGAGTTTGGAGAGTGCTCCCACATAGCTCTCTTACCTTGGCGGACTTTAGACTTGGCTCCTCACAGCTCTCTTACCTTGGGCGGACTTTGGAGGTTGCTCTTGGGTGGACTTTGTAGGCTCTCCCTACCTTGGGTGGACTTTGGAGACCTCTCCTCATGACCCTCCTAGCCTATGGCGGACTTCAGGCTAGGCTCCTCCATCACTGGGCATGCTTGGGCAGACATACATGGCGGACTTTGGAGGTGCCTCCTACATGGCCTCCAAGATAGTGGCGGACTTTGGGGAGTGCTCCCACATGACCTCCCAATGCATACATGGCCGACTTTGGTGGTTGCTCCATGCAAGGCGGTCTTCAACACATCCCCTCATGGGCGGACTTTAGACTGTTGGCCATCATGGCCTCTTCAACACATGGCGGACTTCTGGATGGCCTCATTTGTACCTGCAAAAAAAAACCCTTCGTTAGCTAGACTTAGAGGATTTTTAGAAAAATTTCAAAATTTCACAGCTTAATCAAATTTATCTGGATTAACTTGAAATTTGAAATCCATGCCTAGGTGGATCATCTGAAGAAGCAAAAAGCCTAAAATCTAGGGATTTAGCTTTTTTAGGTCAAAACTTGGAATTTTCGAGTTCCGGTCGAAGCTGGTCAATGGTGCAAGTGTAAACCCTAGGTTTGCATCCCGAAAAAGCAAAACGCCTAAAATCTAGGGATTTAGCTTTTTTAGGTCAAAACTTGGAATTTTCGAGTTCTGGTACTCGTCAGTGGTGCAAGTGTAAACCCTAGGTTTGCATCCCAAAAAAACAAAAAGCCTAAAATCTAGGGATTTAGCTTTTTTAGGTCAAAACATGGAATTTTCGAGTTCCGGTCGAAGTTGGTCAGTGGTGCAAGTGTAAACCCTAGGTTTGCATCCCGAAAAAGCAAAAAGTAGACATCCCTAAAAAATAGGGAAAACTTTCTAAAAATAGCCATACTGGGGATTGGGCTAAAAATGCCAAAAACAAAACTTCCTAAAAAATAGGAAAAAGCAAAAAAACCAAACTTTCTAAAAATAGAAAGTTGTCCAAATCAATTGCGATCTTCGTCCTTTGGCCTTTCTAAGCACTCTGGTGGTGTTCACACTTCGGAATCACGTAACTTGCAAAAACTAACTTTCAATCGTCAGGGCTTGAAATGCTCTGAACTGGACAAGGCTTGGTGAAATTGCAGCAAAAGGTCACAGGACACTAACAAAACCCTAGAAAGCAGGAAAAGGGAGGGTCCCCACTTGTAATGGGGCGATGTGTGAAAAAGGTCACAATAGACAGCAGTCTTCCTTCTTTCTTCAAGGAAGCCTATATCCTTTTCTCTCCTTAGAAAAGTGATAGCAAGAAAATGTATAATAATGGTAACAACTTCAAATGAAAACGAGAGAAAGGAAATGAAGTTTCCTAAAAGCTCAATGACTCTTGTCACTTTCTTCGGGACGGGACAGCAATGTCAAGCTCAAAGACTTGACTATTGGAAGTCTTATCTACCCTTTGCTATACTAAAATTTACAACGAATAAAAGACAATCGCTCAAAGACTGGAATAATCTATTATTTCAACACAAAGACAAGAACTAATGCAAGCTCAAAGACTTGGTGCTATTTCTTATTAAACAATAATTTTTCCTCAAGTATAGACGCAAGCTCAAAGACTTGCTGCTCCTTCTAGAGATTTTCCTATTTTAATTAATCTTCTCTACTTGCAGCTCAAAGACTTCAAATCAGATTAGACTAAGCTCCTTTAGAAACACTTTGCATGGAAGAAATAAAAAGATTCAAACTCAAACGTGTAGCTCAAAGACTCAAAACTTGAGTAATCCTTCTTTATTATTCTTCAAAACTTTCAATTCACATACATAAGCTCAAAGACTTCTTGCTGTAAATTTGGCAGAGTTTTTGCTTGCTTTCCAAAAAATAAAGATTACAATAGACCTCTCAAGTATTTATAGAAGAGGAGCCTTGAGAAAAAGGTGGGAGGATCGTAACTAACTTGAGAGATTCTCTCAACCACCAAGACTTATTCAATAACTAACTAAGACTTATTCTTACTACAATCCTAACTGAACACAACTTGTAGTTGCCTTACATGTAATTACAAAAGTGCAAGTAATGAGTTAACTTGCAATTAGAAAGTTATTTTTTACATGTAACTTGTCAAAACAAAATTACAAATGCATAACTAAAATTATTCCATGTGTCTAAAGACACGACTCTAACTACATCATCCTTTGTCTGTGATGATCATCATGTCGCTTTAGGATGCTAGAACTTGAAGTATTCTGGATTGGTAAAGACATCTTGAAACGGAACGGGAACTTGCATCCTTATCTTCTTGCTTGGGGTAGTACTGGCTTTTCAAGAGGGAAAGGGCGGCCTTCCTTTTTTTATGTCATGACCATCTTTGTCTTGAAAGCATTCTATGTTCTCAACCATGAATTCTTATTGTATCTCTTCTTTGTATCATCCTTCAATCTTGAAATCAGCTTGCAAAATAAGGCCCATGCGTTAATCCATTGATTTGGTAGATCGTGTGTGCAAACCGGACTGACAAGGGAAGAGATAAATTGATGCGAAAATGGGCTCACAAGTGAATTTCGGGTTTTGGAAGTTGCATTACATGTGTGGGGAAAACAAGAGCATTAACTTACAATTGCGGGGAACAAACATGCAACTTCATATGTGTAATGGGTAACTACAAGTTTGCACTTGTAATTGGACCTTTAGAACTCATTTTCAAGTGTTTTTTGAGTGCATTTTGGACCAATTTCGGGCTCTGGATGGTTGACCGTAGGTGGACTTTAAATGGGGAAAATGAATGAAGGTGTGAAATGAGTGGATGAAATGGTATGTACAGATGATGGAAATGAATATGAAAAGATTTTGGAAAGGTCGTCTTCAAGAAAATGGGAAGAACTTTCAACATGTAATCCGGTTCTAAAAAATCCCTATTTTAACTAAAAAAGCCAAAAAACAATAAAAATAATTTAAAAAAAAAAGGGAAATTTAAAACAAATTACAAGTATTCATCTTTTAATAAAAGTGCACATGTAATAAGCTAAAAATTCCCCTACAAAGACCAAAACAATGGACATCATTAAAACTTGCAGTTTGAAGAAAATTCTCCACCTGCTGTCGGGATTTTAAAACCCGAAATTGAAGGAAAGACATAGCAAATGAACCCAGAACTGGACGAAATTCGAAACGTAGTTCAAGGATGGACTGACAATTAAGGCAGTCGAAGGAATAGTCAAAATTTTGCCTCGGGAAGCGTGCCACAGAGTAAAATCTTCAACTTGTTGTGACTGTTTTGAAACCCGAAATTATACAGAAAGCTAGGAAAAGGAAGAGAAAAACTCACCAAAACTTGGACAATGATGGCAAAGACACCCCCAATGATTTGACACTATCAAATGTGAGTTTTGTACCTCGTAAAACGTGCCTTGGAGACAAAAATGACATTTTTTAGGCAAAAATTTGTAGGGGTTGTCGTATTTTTGAGAATCCAAAAATGAGGACAACAAATATCAAATTTGAAGAAAATGTAAAAGAAAGTAGAAAAAGGGACAAAAACTTCTTGTATTTGAGATTTATAGACATTTCCATAGCATGGTGATATAGAGAGCAAATAAAATTAATAGTTTAGCCTATGAATTATAGAATGTATATTTTTATTGTTCATTTCATATGCCACTTTCAACTTAGAACCTTTCAATCGAAATTTAAAACATAAATGATAAATATTATAAAATATTCATTGTTCAAACATTAAGTTCAATATTAAAATTATAATATCCAGTTCAACAATTAGTTTTCAATGTCATATTGGTTTAATCATCGACATCATTGGCATTAGATGTCGAAATATTTGAAGAACCACAAGTACTGCCAGTCAGTATGCATTGGCTCCTTATCCCACAACTCCGTGGGGGCCTAGGGGCAATGCCTCTAGTGAGGTCAAGGGGCAGCACCCCTTGCAAGGGTCTAGGGCCAATGCCTCCAATGGGGTCGAGGGGTGGCACCCCTTGTGGGGTCTTGGGTCAAGGGGTGGTGCCCCTCATAGGGTCTTGGGTCAAGCCCAAATGAAGACCTTCAAAACTGCATAGACATTCATGGTGCGCACCATTTTCATAATTTTTAAAAGGAAAAATCAAAAACAATTTAGAAAATCAAAAATCAAAAAATGCAAAAAGTTCATTAAGTTCACACTAGGTTTAGTCGGGTCCACTTGGATCCTCATTGAGTTCACTTGGGTTTGTACTAGACAAACCTACCTCCTTAGATCCCCATCTTGTGTGTATGTGCAGGCAGATTGAATCAGATGAGCTGGACCTAAATTCTAACATAATATTATACATCACAAGTAATTTATTTAATGACAAAGAGCCTAAATTCCATGTAGCTAACAAATAACCTTTATAAATGTATATTGATGAACACCAACAGAGGTTTTCAAACAAGGTAAAATTACTCTAAACAAACACAAAAGCTAAGTTGCCAATCCTCATATGGGTAAGGGTATGGGTTTGGGGCCTTAGGTATATATATATAGCTCCTCCAAAGCGGATTCACGTTATCACATCGTGCCACTGTACAAACATGGTATATAGGATGAAGATCAAGCCCAAATTGAGGAGTGTTGAACCCAGTGTTCCACGGAAACGCTTTTCCCCCTCCTAGGCCCAAGTCCCCCCATCCCCGAAACCCGTCCCTAAAACTTTTTCCCTTTGTCCCCCTGTCCCCGAAGCCCGTCCCCGCGTCCCCTCGTCTCCCCGTCCCCAACGGTCGTGGAACACTGGTTGAACCCCCTTGTGAATGAGTGCATGTACATAACACCTCCAACTATGGTTGCCAAAGCTTCGAGTGAACCCGAAATAGGCCTATATATAATTTGCAAATATATATGTTAAAAATATTTGTAATTAGCAAATATATATTAAAATATTTATAATTCATAAAATATATAAAAAGGTAATTTATTTTTTAAATACTTGAAAATTTATAATTCATTCATGGGGTTGTCTAAGGGCTTTTTCCTTCTCTCTGCTTGGCCAATAGGAGAAAGTACCACATCTATTCCCTTATTTTTAATATTGTAAGAAGGGGCAAAGGGCTAGGGAATGTATTCGATCCAAGTCTATAATTTGCTAATTGTGGGGCTAGTAAACAGAATTGGGAAATTTGGTCTTAGTGTTCCTGTTGAATTTGTTGCATGGAAGAAAAAACATTGGAAACACTAATCGTAAAGAAAAACGGATAAAAAATGGTTGAAAATCATTGCACGTGATTTAAATGTGATTTTAACATGTAAACAAAAAGAAATTGGTCAATAAATGTTGACCACGATTATGTTCGAAAACACGATTTTGGCAATTAAGAGTATGCTTTTCGCAATTTTTGCTTCTTTGATTTTGAGTATGCACTTGATAGCTTCTATGTGTTATATAGGCCTAGCTAGGTATGCAACAACGCCATACCAATGGAAAACCTCATTGCCTTTGGTTTGGCTAGCTAAAGTTAGAACTCTTCGAAGTTGCCTCCTCTATTGGTTTACCATAGTAGTCAACTAGGTGCTGCTTTACTTGTCCATTTGTTCATTTTCTTTATCTTCTTTTTCTAATTTTGAGTCAATCATAATGTTGATTTTTGACATTACTCAAGTCACTTCTTTAGGAAACTTGTAACTATAGGTTATTGGGTGTATCTTGACATGAGGTGGTATATGGAGTTTGTAAGCTACTTCATTATTCTTTTCCAGTATTATAAATGGTCCACAATATCTAGGGTATAGTTTACTAGGTTTTCCTAGAGAAGGCGTACTATTGGGTTTGATTCTAAGATGCATATTACCTCCCTTGCCCAATGATTGAGTTCTATGTTGATCTTTTTGTTTATATCTCTTCTTACTTGAGCTCTTTATTTAATTATTTTCCAATCAGCATTTCATGCATTTCTTGTAGCATTTGGTGTAGTATTTATGTTTTATCCTTGAAATTTTGGAGATCTACGATAATTGATTTGAGAGGTTTAAACCATACATCACTTTGAAAGGTGAGTCTATGGATGCCAAACACTATCATTGAAGTGAATTATTTAAAGAGCATTTTTTCTTCCCAATTTGAGCTTGTTTCCAACTTATTCTTTTAAAAATCTTTCATTAATTCGATTAGTCTATTTATCTACCTAATTGAGGCCCGTAATTGAAATATATCTCATTTTAGAGGTTAGTGATGAATTTAAGGTCTGTATTACTTTATTTTCTATGGTAATCTATATCTAGAAAATATCCATGTTTAAGGGTAACTATAAGTTCTAAGGCATTGTGGGTCATTCCACATGTCGACTCTAAAAGTTATATAATCCCAAATCCCTAAAGACAAATCAGAGCCAAGCCCTAGGGGATTCTAGCTTAGGATGTGTTGGTGTTTCCAACTGATTTCCCAAAAACACCTAAGAATTAGCCAAGCTCTATCAACAGGTTTTTGGATCAGTGGCCAACGAACAGGATTCAACCACAAAGGTTGCAATCCTCTGCACTTCAGGCTTTGCTAGACCTAGGCGAGTGAACCTTTACAACATTTAAAGATCTGAAGTTATTATTGACTAATGTTGTAATTAAGCAGATGGTTCTCAATGGGTTTCAACCATGGCCTTTACATTTAACCTTGAATTGGCTTTATTCATGGTTATTTTATCTGTACTTGCACGGTTGAGAACAAATTCTACACTAAGCTATACCTACAAACATGAAATTAAATGGATTTTGATTCTTAGAATTGTTTCTGAATTAGATCTGGACATCCTAGATTGATTGGTGCCTGAATCCTAGATTAATGGAGTCAATTAACGGAGAATTTTATGTTTATGAAACAAGCTAAATCCAACCATTTAATCCTAGTCATCCATGCATTACATAGACATCTGATTGCAACACATTTAAGATTCTACTTAATGATCACTACTGCATCCTCAAATTCAAAGTAACGTGTTTATATAATTTAATTCTTCCCTGAAAAGAAACCTATAAAACATTCCACACATTCACAACAAAATTGTAAAGATAAATAAAAATACCCTTTGATATATTGATTCATTTGAAAGATGAGAATACAATAGGAGACAATCTCAAAGTGTTTTTCTTTTAATTGCTTGCATGGTTGACATTGCTCATAGACACGAAATCTCTGCAACCTTTTTCGATTACTCTAAAATAGACACACTACATCATCTACGCGCTCAAAACATTATTTCAGAACCTTGTACAAATGATCTTGAATTCCCTTGTATAGGAAAGTAAGGGAGCAAACAAGCTTCAGATCATTTGTACATGTTGCAAAATTTTATTAATCAATTCAGAATATGCCAAAGTTATCTTTACATTGCATAAGAGACAAAAACTATTTGCATTCAAAGGAGGGAAGTTCTTCTTGTCGTGAAAATACAATCCTTCGATGATGATTGGGCTCCCTCTAACTGCTTCTGCTGATGTGGACGCTCCTTGAACTGAAAAATGTTGAAGAAAACAATGTTGTTGAAGACTTGACACATGGCAAAGGGAAACTTGAAAGATAAAGGCACTAAAATTTGATGACCCATTGAAATGCAAATCAAACACATTTAGTTCCATTTTGTAACCATAAGGTACCGGTGATCTGCTTGATCTGGCAAGTTCCTTTCTAAGATAACTGAAATTTAATTTGAATTACATTTATTCTCATTCCTGTTCCATTATTCTGGAGTACCTATTTTAAGCTCAATAACACAGTATTTTGCATGCCACTGTGCTATAGAAAATTTTGAAGGCCATTTTTAGTTCTATAGCTGCTACACTTGGGCCAGGCTTTTTCTGCACTTATTATCCAATGTGGCCTTGGTTTCCACTATAAACTTGCCATACCCAATGTTGGGTGCAATAATCTTATCAAGAAAAGTATGATTTGTAGCCATTTGCAACTTCTTTTTATCATCAATTGCTAGAAGGATCGTGGGCACACTCATATCAAACTCTTTCTTCTAGTCCTCCAAGCTTTTCACTTCACCCTGCTCATTTAGTAGGTCAGGAATTGACCAATGTTGAAATGTATGCAAAATATCAATTTTGCCTTTAATTGCTTGCTCCTTCTATAAATTTGACTGTAATGTCCCCTACCTGATCTATTTCAATATATTAAAATTGATTGATATTCTTCAATTAGTTATTAAAAAGTGCTTATCTATTTTCCTCATTAGATGATTAATATCATTAGATGATTAATATATCAAACCCTGCTACTACTTCAGTTTTAAGGGAGAAGGGTTTATGTATGTTAAACGAAAATCGCCAGGAAATCGGTGAGTCCAAGTCCGAGACATGCTCACCGAGTCTCTGGGACTCCGACTCGGACTTGCCAGACTCGCCGAGTTGGCAAGTTTGGCAAAAACTCGCCAAACTCGGCGAGTCCAGTGCCTGAAACTCAACTACTGGCTGGGTTACGTAAAATGACAAAAAAAAACATTTTAAAAAGTTTTTTAAAAATGAATGGTCTCGTCTTTGTTCACTTCAACCTCCGCCTGAGAATGAGAAAAATTAGAGTTACAACATGCCAGCCAATATGGGGGGAAACTGTGTCAATAGAAGTAGGGAAAATTTAACTTCCGAGTCTGACACTGATTGGATCAACCAGGTAGATATAGAGCCTAAGACTGTAGCCATGGCAAAGGAGGAGCGAAGAGCACGAGCACAGATAGGAGATTCAGAGGCAGATAGTGACATGGATGTTCCTGATGTTGGTGAGCATGGCATGGTGTGACGGGGAGCAGCTATGGCTGTCGAATCATCCAGGAACTACCTTAGACGCCTTCGCAGGGGGTCGAGGCCAAAGGGTGCAACCGTGCTAGCTCCTCTGAGCCATAGGCTTGTAGTTGTATTACCTTTGGTATTTGTATGAAACATTTGATGATGATCATATGATGACATGGATTTTTTATTCCATGAGTTTCGTAATATTGTATACATTTGACAATAGTGCAGATGGTGTGGTCCTGGATATTCTTGATTGATAGTCAATGATTCATCTTTACCCTGGAGGATGATAAGATCATAGCTCTGATACGATGAGACAAATTGCCCCAAGCCAGAGGTTAACCTCCTCAACATTGAGAAGATTGGTGATAAAGAAGTACTGGCAATCACCTGTGCTCAAACCAAAATGGCCACTTATCCCAACCCCCGTACGGAGAAGGAGAGATTACGAGAGGCAAAAGCCAACATTGAACATGAGATGATGACTGAACAATGAAACAAAGAGGTGGTGAGTACATCATCCCGTACTGAAGCCGAAAATAACATAATTAGGCAAGTACTGCAGATGGAGGTGCCGATAAGGGTGAAGGACCTTCTAGACACAATGCCACTACTGAGAGCCGCCATTTTCAGCTCCATACAAACCACTGAGCAGGCACTTTCAGGTGCGACACAAGTGGAAGTTCCGGTCAGCCCCTCGGCTGACCCAATGTTGTTGGCCTTAAATAGTGGTCGGCATCGTGCGGTAGTAGAGATGGGAATTCTCAAGGCTATCCTCAAAGACACCATCGTGGACGGAGGTTTGGGGGTGAATGTGTTGTCGGAGGATACGTGGAAGAAGCTCAGGAAGCCAACACTATGGCCACCCACATTCAACTTGGTAGGTGCAGACCAAAGTTCCCAAACTCGAGCTCGGCTCGGACTCGGCAAGGCCGACTCGACTCGTGACTCGGCAATGACTCGGCAAAAT
The DNA here is from genome assembly GCF_030272615.1 of Cryptomeria japonica. NCBI lineage: Eukaryota > Viridiplantae > Streptophyta > Pinopsida > Cupressales > Cupressaceae > Cryptomeria > Cryptomeria japonica. Next base: position 520,170,741 of record NC_081413.1, read on the forward strand.
TAAAAAGACCTTGAAATTAAGAGATTTTTGACAATTTAAAACTTGTTTCATGCACCCGTTATTGAATAAAGCCCAATTATAATGTGTGCTAGCTTGTTATGCCATGAAAGGCATGCTGGTAGAGTATCTACTTGTTTGGGGCTTCTGTTTAGTATTTTCTTTGGCCAAATTGAAATTTTGGGAGCACCAACATGAGACATCATGAACATCTTCACTTGGAAACTGTAAGGAATGCTTGTGTATGGTAGCATTAAATAGTGTGCTTTTTGAACTTAGGTTTTACCTTGGGACTATAGTTGACCTTGGTCTTTCTTGGACCTCTTAGTTTTTAGGCTATATATATGTTGGATGAAGGGGGAATTGTGAGGCCAGAAGGGTTTGAAATATGCTCCTCAGAGACATGTCCCTTGCCAAAAATAACCTTGTGCCCCATGGGGGGATTTTTTGGGATGTGGGGATAGGTAGGAAATATCCCCAACTCAACCCCTTTTTTCAAAATTTTAAGAAACATCCCTGTTGTGAGGTACTCACACATCGCCCCATTGCAAATCAAGACCCCCACTTTTTGCTTTCTAGGGTTAGCTCTTTTAGTTTTGTTGCTGGTCGTTTTAGTGTCTTAGCCTTTGCATTGAAGGGATTGAGTTTCTCAAAGGTCATCAAATCAGGTGGATCTCCTCAAGGTGGAGTGAAGGAGGTTAGGTCAATTGAGTGATTAGGGTTTATTTAGATCATTCCTAGGGTTTTTGTGTACTATTTGGTCACGCTTCAAGTTGCTAAATCAAACCTTGGTTGAATGCATAGTGTCCTCCTAGGTCCCATCCCTTACATCAAGGTCAGAGTAAACTCGCCTTAAAAAGTCTGGAATGTCATCCTGATCCTGAAATGGCCTGAAATTTGACTAAGTCTGGAAATTTGAAGGATCCTCCAAAAACTAGATTTTGCATTATAACTCATGGAGGTCCGAAACCACTCTCAAACATCCTGACAATATATATGGAATATAACTTAAAGTACAAGAAAGAGAAAAGACATAAGGAAATGTCACTTATACTTAAATGTTATATTCCATATATGAATCCTGACGAAGATACTAACTTGTCAAACAAGTCAAAACATTGACTTGTGGTGGCCGAGTTTTGGAGCTTGGACTCGGCGAGTTTTGACCATAGCTCACCTGATTGGACTCAGCCGAGTTTTGGAGCTTGGACTCGGCGAGTTTTGCCATAACTCGCCTGACTCGCAAGTCAGGCGAGCTATGGTCAAAACTCGCCGAGTCCGAGTCCCGAGTCAGCAAAACTCGCCGAGCTTGGCTCGACTCGCCTGACTCACGGCGAGTTTGGGAACTCTGGTGCAGACCAACACGGCATCAAGCCACTCGACACCCTGATGGCCCAGTCGGTGACCATCGGCACACAACCCTTCCTACTAGATTTTGTGGTAATCCCTCTCAAGAAGGGGTATGACGCCATCTTAGGGAGAGGGTGGCTGGTTGCAGCAAAGGTAAACCATGACTGGAAGAAGAACACCCTTTCCATGGAGAAAGGGGGGTGGAAGTACACCATTGATCTGAGCACCCAGGTTGTCAGCGAGGAACTTGCGTCATCTGACTCGGATTCGGAGGATTCAAACAGATGGGAGTGGGACTCCTATGAAGGTAAAGACGAGAGGGAACCAAACGACGAAGGAGTGCTTGAACTCGGTGGATGCTCAAAAGATGACACTTCCTCATTGAATGGACTCTTGCACTGGCAAATGGAAGACTATGAAGTGTTTCACCCTCCTTGTCACATGTTGCAAATTGAGGACGAGCCAGGCGAGGAGTTTCCGCCAGAATACACGGAGTACAAGGAAGGAGACGCCAAAGTGAATGATGTTCCGGCGTACGAATTTTCAAAGGATAGACCAATGCGGTACGAAGACCCCACCGTGAAGGAGACAAACTTAGGAGACACTACCAACCCCCGAAATATCTGGGTAGGCGACGATTGGAGCCTGGTGCTGAAGGCCGCGACATTCAAAATCTTCATGGAGTACAAGGACATATTCGCCTAGTCCTACAAGGATCTGAAGGGGGTCCCGCCAGAATTGTGTGTCCATCGGATACCATTGGTCCCGGGAGCCCGACCGGTACGGAAGAGGCCGTACCAAATGAATAAGAATTATGCTGCCAAGGTGAACAAAGAGATTGAAGGGATGTTGGAGGCCGGCATCATATTTCGGGTGGAGACAAGTGAGTGGGTCTCGCCGATTGTGATCTCACTGAAGAAGGAGGCCAACCAAATCCGCATTTGTGTGGATTTTCGGTGTGTCAACATAGTCACCATCAAGGATCCGTTCCCTATACCTTTCACAAACAGCATCATGGAGGAAGTGGCTGGCCATGAAATGTACTCATTTCTGGACGGCTTTTTGGGATACAACCAGATTTCGATAGTTGAGGAGGACAAGTTGAAGACCACCTTTGTGGTGGAGGACAAAGTCTGTGCGTACAACCGGATGCCGTTCGGGTTGTGCAATGCTCCCGCAACCTTCCAGAGGATAGTCCTTCACATCTTCGATAAGATGTCTGTAGGAAATTTTAAAGCCTTTTTGGATGACTGGTTGATTTTCCGTAGCAAAGACGCTCACTTGGTGGCGCTAAGAGAGTGCATGGAGAGATGCCGAAGGGCTAGGCTCACGTTAAATCCACGGAAATGCAGATTCATGGTACCAAAAGGGAAGTTGTTGGGCCATATCATTTGTAAAGCTGGACTGAAAATTGACCTGGATAAGGTACGGGTAATTGTAGAAATGGAATCACCCATTGATGTGACGGGAGTCAAGTCCTTCTTGGGACACATTGGATACTACTGGAAGTTAATCGAAAACTTTGCCCAACTTTCTTTCCCACTAGACAAACTGACAAGGAAGGGCAAACCATACATATGGGAATCAGCACAAGGGGAAGCATTCGAGGAACTCAAGAGGAGACTGGTGGCAGCACCCATTCTGGCCTATCCAAACTAGGACCGAGAATTCCACGTACACGTGGATGCCTCAAACTATGCCATTGGGGCTACACTGGCGCAAGAAGGGGGACATGGGTTGGATCACCCCATCTATTTTGCCAGTCGATTGATGTTGAAAGCCGAGAACTATAGTACCACCAAGAGGGAAGCCCTCGGAATGTTCTATGCCATACATAAATTTTGACACTACTTGCTGGCGACATCCTTCACTTTCTATGTGGATCACCAAGCTTTGATGTACCTGGTAAACAAGTCCATCATCCAAGGCAGGATAAGTAGGTGTCTACTGCTCCTTCAGGAGTTCATGTTCACAATAATTGTACAACCAGGCAAGAGCTATGTCATTGCTGACCAGTTGTCCCAAATTAGGTCCGGAGAGCCGTCAGAGGGGGTGAATGACAACTTTCCAGATGCTCACCTATTCAAGATTGCAGTACTGGCACCATGGTATACTGCCATTGGGGAATATCTTTCCACCTTCGTATTCCCGCAAGGTATGCTACCAGGAGAACGGAAGAAACTCGTGTTGAGAAGCCACACATTTCAGTTGATTAATGGATTGTATAAAATGGGACCCAACCAGGTGTTACGTCGGTGTGTGATGGAGGAAGAGGTGCCAAGCGTTTTGAGGGAGGCACATGAGGGGCCAGCAGGAGGCCATATGGGACCAGACACTACGACAAGAAAGGTGTTTCTAGCAGGCCTGTGGTGGCCGACATTGTATAATGATGCCAGAGAATGGGTAGTAGGTTGTGATACGTGTCAGAGAGCGGGGAAGCCGCTGAAAAGGGATTTCATGCCCCTCAACCCTTCGCATGCTCAGGAACTATTTGAGTGCTAGGGGTTGGATTTTATTGGGCCACTCAAGGCCAGCCGCACCAGGAGGTGTCGCTACATTGTGGTAGCCACAGAATATTTAACCAAGTGGGTTGAAGTGCGGGCCCTGCCTGACAACTCGGTCGTAAGTACAGCAAGATTCATTTATGAGCAAATCATTACACGGTATGGTATCCCTATGCAGTTGACCAGCAACAGGGCTGGACATTTCGTGAACCATGTCATCAAACTCCTCATTACTGAATTTAAAAATTTTCATTCATTGTCCATCCCCTATTACTCCCGAGCCAATGGGCAGGCCGAGGCCACCAACAAGATTCTTGTGGGGGTAATTTACAAGTCTTGCGGTGTCGAGGGAGACGACTGGGAAGAAAAATTACCTTCGGTCTTGTGGGCCTACCGCACAACCTACAAGGTGACCACCGGCCAGACTCCGTTCCAACTCATGTACGAGCAGGAAGTTGTTGTGCTAGCGGAATTCATGGTGCCAAGCCTTCGCATTGCAATCGAGAACAAACTGGGGGACATGGAGAGCCTAAGGGAGAGATTGTATGTCTTGAACAAGCTGGATGAGAAAAGAATGATGACCTAGTGGGCTACGGAGGCAGCCCAACTAAGGAGGAAGTTGTGGCACAACAAGCACTTGAAACGAATGAGGTTTGCTCCAGGACATCTGGTACTGAAATATAATGGGCGTAATGAGATTAAACCAAGCAAATTCAACCGCAAGGTGGCAGAGAACGAGGCAGTAAAGTTGTGGACACTGGATGGACGGGAGGTTGCAGGAAGCACCAATGGGTCGAAATTAAAACTGTATCACGAGCAGAGGCGATCGACCGACCTCGAATCCTCCCGAACAAATAATAATTAAGAAAAAAGAAACATACGACAGGCAATCGTACGGGGCCGTACGGAATTTTAAATATATATATATAATTTTTTTTTTAAAGCGTACGGCAGGCAACCATACGGGGTCGTACAACAGGCAATCGTATAGATTTCTTTTTTTTTTTTTTTAATTTTTAAATTTTTTAAAGAAAGAAAGTACGGCAAAAAACGTACGGCTGTACAGGATTGTATAGAAAAAGGGGAAAAAATAAATTTTAAACACCGTACGAGCTTAAACACTGCACGGAGAGAAAAAAAAAAAGGAGACATTTAAGAGGGATGACATTTGTGGCACGTGTAGGGAGATTAAAGAGCAATATAAATCAGATTAAAGTAATTAATCTTAGTTCAATGGACACAAACAAGAATAAGGGGGATTGTGTAATGTCCCCTACTTGATCTATTTCAATATACTAAAATTGATTGATATTCTTCAATTACTTATTAGCAAGTTCTTATATATTTTCCTCATTAAATGATTAATTTCATTATTCATGGTTCTTAATATAGATATCGGACCCTGCTACTACTTGAGTTTTAAGGGAGAAGGGTCTATGTATGTTACCAAAGCGCTTAGAGACCAAATACAATAGGTTCCCTCAAAGTTTATAGATCCAAGCCCTTACCTATCTTGGGTCTATACCCTCAAGGCTTACGGGTCGCTGATCCCCACCCTATCTTGGGACTTAACCTATTGCTTGGATTTAGACTGCCCCTCTTTGGAACATCTCATCCCCATCTTCTTAAATACTGACAGTAATAACATGAATGAAACTATAAGTATACTAACTTCTCATGTATAATAAATATATATGAAATTAAGTATGAATGTCGTACATATTGCAGTCTATATTAGTATTACTATTAAATTGTGCATAACAACATTATCATGCTTCGTATATTAAGCATACATATTCAACACATCCCCATGCATACCACCAAGAACAAAGATTCTACTGCTTGTAACTTAATACTAGTTCTGATCTGATCCAATGCATGGTGATATTGTTCGATGCTTTGATTCCTTTCCTTTATATCTCTCAATGTGAGGGAGAGGTCACACCTCTTCATCATGCATGCCCCTTGGAAAAAGACACCCTTTCACCATTAGCACCTTTTTAAAGAGTGCAACTCTTCATTATTTATGCCCTTTGAAAGGGACATAACCTTTCATAATCAGGTCTGCACTTCTTATTTAAATCAGATGTGCACTTCTTATTTTCAAATTCTTCCCCCCTCAAATGAGTTTCTCTTCTCCCTTTTATAGCTCACGTTTGAGGGAGTCACATCTTATCATTTAATGCCTTTTGACCTTTCATTAGCTTTAATCAAATTTTAATTATATTTAATTATATTCTTTTATATTTTAATTTTAATTTTTATATTGATTCTTTTGTATTTTAATTTTCGTTATTATTTATTATTAAATTATATTTCAAAGTAGGGACATTACAGATTGGAGAAAGCAATTGCAACCGTTAGAAGAAAAGTTGCAAGGAGGGAGACGAACCCCTGAATCTAGCAAGGACACAGGGAAGAGAATTTGGCCATTAGGAGTGCGTGTGGCAGGCAGCCTGGGGATGAGCAACACTCAGAAAGGCAAGAAACATCGTCGGAAGACCCAGTCGGCAAAGGAGAAGGAAGAGGTAACAGTGGACAACATTGTGTTTGAGGGTCTTAATGGACTAGATTGTAGGAATTGGTGGACGAAGACACCTCATGACGACCCAATAAAGAAAAATCTTTGTCAGGCTCAAGTACATTGGGTTGTACAAATGCCAGTTTTTTTTATAAAATATTTTGAGGTAGTTTTGCGTGCCATGATTGGCACCTATGATAGACACCGCTGCCAGTCCGTATTTGACTACCAACACCAACGGATAACTGTTTCCTTCACGGCAAGCTAGTTCAGAAGGGTTTTTGGCATACCTGGAGTGAAGGGAAAAAGAATTGATAGTTCGCAGAAAATCACTCCAGATGTTTGTGCCACCTTGTTACAATTGATGTTGCGGGATAACCTCACACAAGCAGAAAAGGATAGTCTCAAAAGTGTTGGTAAGGGTAGGGGGGTCAAGAAATCATTTTTGGCGAAGCGAGTATGGAGATGCTTGTTGTCCATGGTGAAGAGTCGCCTTACAGGTGCCAGTCATGCGTCTAATATATCTATTGCACAAATTGTCTTAATGAATGGGTTGCGCAATTGAGTGGTGTATGATTGGGCATCATTGTTGGCGGATAGGATGGAGGAATTCATGATCCTCCAGTATAAGAAATTTTACATGCCACATCACGCCATTGGGCTATTTCTTGATGCAATCCGCACACAGATTACCCCAAGCTCACAACCATTGGAGCCACAGGGTCGTGTTGCACCTAACCAGCTGCTTATATTTTACTGGTCACATTTGGATATCTTGACACATGGCGTTGAAACACGTTTGGGCAAGAAAAGGAAGAAGCCCGCCATGTCAGAAATGGAGTCAGAGACAGAGGAGTCTGATGCAGATGAGGAGGATGCTGATAGTGGCAGGGAGGAATCTGTCGACACCTCCGAGGTGAGCGGAGGGAGTTTTCGATTGGCAGGTAGAGGGGGTGACCAATTGCCGGAGGAGGAGGTAATGGAATCGGTGGGCGTCAAAGGATCCTCACCGGCGAGCACTACTCCATCATCGAATTCGGCTAGGGTCCAGTTTACATCAGCACGCCTACCAAAGACTTGCCAGTTGGCAGTGCCACATTCATTGGGGACAGTCAGTACAGTCACCACCGTGCCAGCACCTAGTTTTGGGCAATCTGGGGTGACGATCACTATGACACCATCGAGGGTCGAGACCACATCAGGGACCGATTCTATTACTATTGCAGTCCCTGTGGTGGACTCCGTAGAGCAGCAGGGTATCTTGGAGGGTGCGAGGGCCTCTATTCAGCACGATGCGTCGAGTCATATACATGAGGAAATGGTGGGAACAGGCGCATTCTAGGATGACCTCAGTGCCTGGTTGAGCCGCTATCAGCTCACACCTATGGCACTTGTAGGCGAGGCTGCTCTATCTCCACGCAGGGAGATGCATTCTCTTGATATTATTGATCTCAAGGAAGGGAGTTCTCCCAATAGTAGGGAGCTTCAGAGGTCTGTTTCACTCCCCGCGGATGTAGTGACGAGTCCTTACAGAGATGAGGGGGTGACAGCTGGAATGCAGCAAGGTTTGGGAGAGTTTGAGCAGTTCGTTGCCGATATGACTTTAGGGGCTCAGCAGCTTGTGACCTCTGCAAGACTCCAAGAGGATGCCGCCGTGGTCGAACGGATGGAGAGGTTGTTGACTTTTGTCCACACTGGATGTAGAGAAGAGTTTGCAAGGTGTTTTGAGTCTAGCGGGTGGCCTGAGACGGAGAACTTGGGGATGTTGGAGGCTTGGCGCCTCACTGATGGGGTTGGAGAGACTCGGATGCAGTCCTTATTGAGGCAAGTGGAGCATGCCTTTCTGAGAAGGCTACTTTGAGCTCCGGAAGACAGCATATGGCATCCACCGTTGAGCCCTTGCGTGTAGCAGCAATGACGGCTTAGGAGGAGCTAGCTGCCAGGTTTCAAGAGGTTGAGGCTACATTGGCACAGACTCGGGCAGCGACGGACATTCTGGTAGCAGATAAGTCTGCCTTGGTTATGCAGTTGGAAGAGGAAAGGGCAACCAGGGCGAGGATGGAGATGCAGTTGGAAGAGGAGAGAGCATCCAGAACTCTGTTAGAGACTCAATTGGCTAGTGCATTGGAGAGCATCGACAAGAAGGAGAAGGAGGTGTTGGAGGCAGCCTATATGGTTAAAACTGCAATGGAGAGGCAGATGGTGGCAGAACGAGATCTGAAGAGGAGGACTGAGCAGGTCTACGAGTTGCGTGGGCGATTGGCTTCCACCACTACACCACCACCGGTGCCTTCTTCATCAGGGATGCCCTCTGCACCCTCTTAGTTTTTGATTTTGGGTTCTGTTGTAGCAATGTATTCCCCATTTTGTTTGTAAGTCGTTCGGAGACGACCTTTTTTGGGGGGGGATGATGTTGGCGGTAATATTGTATGAGAATAAAATCGTAGTTAATTAAGTAGTACTTGTCTTTGTTAGTATGGTAACCGAGAGATGGTAGTTACGGGTGCGACAGTTGCCCCTCGCACCCCTCGATACCTTTATATACTATGGAAGGTAACTTGTAAGCACGCATGATTATGAATGGAATAGTATCTCCTATATTTGCTTGATCTTATCTAGTATCTATGGCATTATTGTTTTGCATTGAGTATTCTATCTGTATGTTCTAAACTGTTCACCCAAAGGCTAAACAGGATTTAGACTGCCCCTCTTTGGAACATCTCTTCCCTATCTTCTTAAATACTGACAATAATAACATGATTTAAACTACAAGTACACTAACTTCTAATGTATTATGAATATATATGATATTAAGTATGACTGTAATACATATTGCAGTTTGAAATAGAATTTAATAATAAATGATAATAATAAAATTAAAACATTAAAAATTAAATTAAAATATAAAATAATATAATTAAATATGATTAATTAAAAATTAATTAAGTTAATGAAAAGTCAAAAGACATGAAAGGAAAAGTTGTGACTCCCTCAACAATGAGATAAAAGGGAGAAGAGAACCTCATTTGAGAGGGAGGATAAGTTGGAAATGAAGTGCAGATCTGATTATGAAAGGCTGTGTCCCTTTCAAAGGGTAGAAATAATGAAGAGTTGCACTCTTTCAAAGGGTGCTAATGGTGAAAGGGTAGTCTCTTGCCAAAGGGCATACATGATGAAGAGGTGTGACCTCTCCCTCACATTGAGAGATATAAAGGGAAGGAATCAAAAGCATCTAGTGACATCACCATTGATCAGATCAGATCAGAATTGTTATCAAGTTATAGGCAGTAACATTTGTGTTCTTGGTGGTATGCATGGGGTTGTGCTTAATATGTATGCTTAGTATATGAAGCCTGATAAAGTTGTTCTGCAGAATCTAGTAATAATATTGTTATAAACTGCAATATGTATCACAGTCATACTTAATATCGTATATATTCGTAATACATTAGAAGTTAGTGTACTTATAGTCTAAATTATGTTATTATTGTCAGTATTTAAGAAGATAGGGATGAGATGTTCCAAAGAGGGGCAGTCTAAATCCAAGCAATAGATTAAGTCCCAAGATAGGGTGGGGATCAGCAACCCATAAGCCTTGAGGGTATAGACCCAAGATAGGTAAGGGCTTAGATCTGTAAACTTTGAGGGAACCTATTGTAGTTAGTCTCTAAGCGCTTTGGTAACATACGTAAACCCTTCTCCCTTAAAATTGAAGTAGTAGCAAGGTTTGATATCTATATTATTAATGATATTAATCGTCTAATGAGGAAAATAGATAAGCACTTTTTAATAACTAATTGAAGAATATCAATCAATTTTATTATATTGAAATAGGTCAGGTAGGGGACATTACATTGACTTCTCCAATCAGCATTATAATCATCTTTCTAGTACGCATGATTTGAGGGGGAGCATTTTGTAAACATTGGGTAGTCATAACCAAATTATTGAGAGTGTGAACCTATGGATGCCACCTGTCATACATTGGCTTGAGAATAGGCAACAAGTTCTTGCATTGTTTCATGCCTTGTAATAGAGATTGGTAGCAGTTATGTACATCATCTAATTTGCTTACAACTTTCTTCAACTAATGCATGAGTGTGCTTTTCATGACATCTGAGACTTTTTTTTTGGCCATTGCTCTGGCCTTAATCAATAATTCATCTGAAACCTCTAACCTTCTTGCATAATCTTCCAATTTTGCTTTGAGCTTGGTCATTTCATCAGCAAGAGATGTGTCTTTTGTGATAGGAGGTCGATAAACAACCATAGTTCTAGAAGGGACTGGGAGTGGATCTGTCATAACCCCTCCTTGGACATTGGATTAAATAAATACGATAATTAAAACATTTATTAATTAACATTTAATAATATTAGAAAATCGTCTCATTTATGAGACTTCATGATTTTCCTCTAATATATAATTATTAATGTTTATTATTACTTGTTATGATTATTAGTTATTATTATTGTTATATATGATTATTATTTATTATTATTTATATAATAACTATCAAACAATTATAATGCAATAAGGCAGCGGTCATCAAAGATATGTTAAGGAGGAAATAATCATTAATGATATTAATTAAGATTAATAAATTAGTAATTCGAATTAAGCAACACTAAATTAATATTATTGGTACGAAAGACACTTATAGTGATTTGAGCATCACTAAGGAGTGGTTAAGATTAGCATTGAATATCGTTGACTAGTCATAAAGACTATCAATTTAAGGAAAGAATGATTGTCTATACAGAATTAAGGGAATATTAATGAGATCAACAACGACAACCTCTTCTAATGGCCGCCACACACTTACAATACCGATTACCATTAGATGTTTACAATTCCACATCCTTTAACTATATTATCTAATCGATAATTAGAAAGTACGTAATAATATCAATATTATGGTTAGCGATCTGTTTAAGAAGACCATGATTAGCAAGAAGGCTAATCGATAACATAATGAAAGGAGGTGATTAACGTAAAGGATCTAATGCAACGATTAGTGGTGCAATTAGCATTAAGGAAAGAAGATGCCATTAAGACATGTCTTTTGGCATCATGACTTATCATTCCAATAATATGATATAAGAAGACATTTACAATCATTCACGAAGGGGAAATCGCCTAGGAGGATAGAATTGAAATAGTGTAGTATGGAGGCACAAAATCTGAAGACGCATATAGAACAGTATCAATATCATTTGAATATACATAAAGTAAAGTCCGACACATAATGAGAATATGTAATTCGAATTAGTGGAATTCATATCACACTCATGTCGGTGAAGATATTAGGAACAACAACATATATATATATATATATATATATATATTTGGAATAGTGCATTCCTATATTCAATCAATATATTATATCAAGCTTATATTGTTCGATATTTGGCCAATGCAAGTTCGTAACTTCTGCAAGTTTGGATAAAATGTATCAGCTTATTCGGACCAATCTTCTTACATTAGCAATTGTCTTGCACATTGTCAGCACAATACATTCGATTTACTTAGGATGTCCCATACGTCGCAGAACGAACGCTTTGATATTCAAGAGTGAAATCATATACATTGATCAGTTTACGTAAAGTAATTGGGCTTTAAGATTTATATAGTTGATATGAAGAGGGGATTGGATCAGAACAGGACTGTTATTTAGTTACAGGCAGTAGCATCCTTGTTCTCGGTGGTAAGCATAGGGGATGTGCTTAATACGTTTGCCTATATTATAATGCCTCTATGCAGAATTTTATAGTAATATTAATATAGAGTGCAATAAGTATGACACTCATATTAGATATTTAGTGGCAGACCAGATCTGACACGTGTTAGATCTGTCTGTTTTTACAGCCACACTTATACTAACAATTTATGTTTTAGGCAGTGGTGGTATTAGTGATTTATAGTAATATTAATATTGAATGCAATAAGTATTTTATAGTAATATTAATATAGAGTGCAATAAGTATTGTATAGTAATATTAATATAGAGTGCAATAAGTATGACACTCATATTAGATATTTAGTGGCTGCGTCAGATCTGTTTGTTTTTACAGCCACCCTTATACTAACAATTTATGTTTTAGGCGGTGGTGGTATTAGTGATTTATACAAAAAGGTAATTAGTAAATGTATTAATAATTGGTAATTCATAAATATATAAATGATTTATAATACAATATAATGTATTTATTTGTTTATATATATGATGCAATAATACTATATGAATGATATAATATCAATAAGTATGCATATAGATATACATAAACATATACATATATTTGTAATATAATGCCGTAATCAGACATAAAAATATTAGATTGTAAATAAGAAAGAACTCATAAGATAATAAACAGTAAGAAGAATATTGTTTGGATATAATCCTTGCTATTGCTGTCAATATTCACAAGGTTGGGAATTGAGATGTCCTAAAGAGGGGCGGTCTAAATCCAATTAATAGGATTGATCCCAAGACAAAGTAGGGATCAGCAACCCATAAACCTTGAGGGCATGGTCCCAAGATAGGTAAGGGCTTGGATCTGTAAATTTATTATGGATGTATGATAGATTAACAATTTATCTATTAATAGTTAATTGATCGAGCTGCGGAATATCACTGATTCAATGCACGTTAAGGTGGAATTGTCTCCAAATATATTTAGTTAAGTTATAAATATATTGGAAATCAATTAATTACGATTAAAACTGTCTTGAACCAAGTTGGGGACATTACAGGATCTGTCATTCCCTTGGCATTCTGCAAATTGGGAGTAATTTTGACATTGCTTTACAACATTTTGTGATACATTTACAAAGGTGATCAACATTTTGAATGAAAAGTGCAAAGTCATCTTCAACATTTTGTCATCAAAGTGCAACATTATGCAATTTTATAGAGTGAAATTTTGTCTGAGTGAGTTTGATACCAACTTGCAATTCCAAACAAATTTTGGTAACAATTTATATCAAGGTTGCATATAACACTTGCAATTCCTATGGAATTGCAAGTAATTTTCCATTTCAATGTAAAACTTGACCTTGAATTTGCACTTCTGAAATATTTTTTACATCATGTGTTGAGTAATTTTTTTTTCATTGCTCATACACCTCATGCAAGTCTTGATTTCACAATGTCACTCCTTAATGACAACAGTTTGCAACTTTCTTGCATTTTGACAACATTTTGCAACATTGTGAATTCTTGCCTTCAATTCTCAATCTTGATGTTTACTCATGGATTCTAGACTCAAAAATTGAATTCCTGATTTAATCACATTCTAAGGACAAACCTTGCGCTCTTAAGAGATTTCAAGGGTCACTCAACACTTACTTGAACTAACAATATAAAACCTTCTCAAAAAGGCAAAAAGATCAAAGTCATTGTCAAGCTAAGCAAAACTAAACAAAACTTCCTAATGTAGCAAGAGAAAAAGTGGGGTTTGCCATTTGCAATGGAGTGATGTGTGAAAACGTCACAACAGGTTGGAAAGGTCTAATGGGTGAGATAAGGATAGTCTTTTTAGTGTTGGTAGAAGCAACATTAAGATTGTTAGCCCAATAAGTTCTTCCTTCACATTTTTGTTGTTTAGGCACATTCATGTTATTGGCCATCTTGTGAAGCATTTGTGCCAACATATCCAACATCATATCAAACTTACTTTCTATTCAAGCCTCAAGGATCTTTGTTGCATTAGTTATCTTTTTCTACCATAATACTCTATTGTGGCATAGCTTCTGGAGAAAGAGTTTCTATTTTTGAATTCTTTGAAGAGTGGCTTTGTTTTCTTATTTCTCTATGATAGTACTTGGCTTCTTTGTCACTGGAATGTATGGAATTTTTGCATGCAAATCGGTCAACATGCCTGGAGGTAGGTGAGCTGAACAATAAGAAATGGTGGAAGTTTTAGACTTCGAAGGTTGGTCATTGTGAGCAACTCATACCATAAGGTAAATAGGCAAGAGGGAGTCCAAACAAGAACTCTCGAAGAGAGGAATAGTTGGAGATGTCAAGAATTGAGGAAGACTCATACCTTGCACCACTTTTTAGGTAAGTTTGCACCAAAGAAGCATTAATCATTTGGGAAATTAATCGGCAAAACAAAAGTATAAGATTTTTTGAAAAAATCGAGAATTAATCGGGATTAAATCGGCAAAAAATCGGAATAGTATAAAAAATAAATATATTTTTAAAATTAAATATATATTAATTATATATTTAAAATGATATAATATACATTATAAATTTAAAATAAATATTGTTATATTTACATTTATTAATGGTCTATAAAGATGCGAATTATAATTTCTAATTTCTAAATTATTTATATTTCTAATTTACAATTTTATTAAATTATATAATTATTCTATATAGTTTAATAAATGACACACTAATATAATATATAATAATTTTATTTTACAAATTATTTTATATATATTAATCATATATTAAAAATTAAATAATATACATTATAAATTAAAAATAAATATTATTATATTTACATTGATTTATTCTAGGTTACCGGGTTCGCACCTGGGTCGCCTTGGTACGGGTCCGGGTTCGACCGGGTCCGTAGTACAGGTCCAGTTCGACCTGGGTTCGAAAAACCCAGAGTGGGTTCGACCCTAGTCAAACCTAGTCGAACTCGGGCAGCCCATAAAGTCAAAAAACATTGCAAAATTAATTTTTTTTTCAAATCCGCCTTGTAAAAAGTGAAAATTATAACTTAAAATTGACTTCTAAAACATTTTATTGACTCATTTCACCTCATTTGTGTTGCAAACAAAAGTTTTATGAGAGCAGGTTGAAGAAAGGGTGAACAAAATTTGGCTTCCAATATCAAAGAGGAGTTGAAGACTGATTTTTGAAGCTTCAACAAGTGTTGCAGCATCATTTCCATACATTTTCATGCTTCCATTGGCTGCAAGAGGTAGGTTTTTAAACATTTTTTTCCAACTATTTTTGTTTCACAAATTGTCAAACATGAAACTTGAATTTTTTTTCATTATTTAGTTTTTGTTTTGAATATGTTTATATTATTTCTTGCCATAGGAACTAGAATGGCATCTACATCTTCCTCCATTGGCAATGAACAAATAATTGCAAAACAAAGAAATGATCCAAATTCTCCCTTATAGAAATATGTGGACATTATAAAACAACTTCCAGGAGGTGGGGGATTCCGTTGGAAATGCCATGGATATGATATTGAACGTAATAGTTCATATTATCCGGTGGTAGGCCATTTGTGTGGAATAAAAGGAAGAGGCATCAAAAAATGCCTTGGAAAAAATGGTAAACCTATACCAAATAAGACAGTGATGAAATATATTAGGGAGCATGAGGCGGCAGAAGAGAAGGAAGCCCGTAGATTGAACCAAACCACATCAAAGAAAACAAAGGGAATGCAAGGCCCTTCTAATCCCACTATTGTAGTAGAAGACCACCCCTTCTTTGCCACAAATGAACTTCAAAGTGAACCACCCTTGACACATAAAAGAACAAAGGGGCCTTTAGAAACCGCATTCCAAAATGAGAGTAGAGACAATATTGACGAAGATATAGTAAGGTGCATTTATGCAAATGGGTTGTCATTCAATGTTGTTCGCTCCCCATATCGGAAGCAAATGATAAAAAGTGTTAATGAGGCTCCAAAAGGGTATAAGGGCCTCGGTTATGAGAAGGTAAGTGGAACATTATTGGAGAAAGAGGTGAAGAGGGTTGAAGATGCATTGAAACCCATAAGGGATTCATGGGTTGAGACAGGTGTAACAATTGTTTCAGATGGGTGGAAAGATGCTAAAAACCGTCCCTTGATCAATGTCATAACGGTGTCCCCTAAGGGGGCAATGTTTTTGAGAGCTGTGGATTGTGAGGGCCAAATAAAAGATGGCCAATTTATTGCAGAAATTCTCATCTCTATCATTGAGTCCGTGGGATCCCACAATGTTGTCCAAGTCATAACAGGCAATGCAAAAAATTGTAGAGCTGCTGGTTTGTTGGTTGAGCAACGCTATGATCACATCTTTTGGACACCTTGTGCAGTACATTCACTCAATCTTATGCTACAAAGGATTGGGCTAAAAATAAAATGGATCAGAGATGTGTATGCAGAGGCTGAGGACATCCAGATGTTCATCACAAACCACCACATGTCTCAAGGGATTTTTAAAACCTATTCGAATTTGGAGCTATTGAAGGTAAGTGAAATAGTATTTTAATTTTACATTTTCTGATTTTTTTTAATTTTCGATGTTCATAATATCATTGTGTAAGCTATATTGTGTATTCTTCTTTAAAGTTTGGCTTTATTTTTTAATCATTTGGCATTAATTTGTGTTATAGGTTGTTGAGACCCATTTTGCATCAAACACAATCGTCTTAAGACAACTTGTGAAAGTTAGAGTGGCACTATGCAATATGGTGATCAGCATGAATTGGACTGTATGGAAGCAAAGTAGCACTGAGAGGGCAGAAAAAATTAGGGATAGAATATTGAGTGAGAAATGGTGGGATCTTGTTACATATCTCCTAAGTATCACTGAGCCCATCATGAGCATGATTCGCTATACAAACATGGATAGGCCTTGCATAGGTGAGATTTATGATTGGCATTGACTCAATGCTTGAAAAAATAAAGGTCACTATAAATGAAAAAGAGAATGATCCTCAGGAGAAATTCTTCAAAGAACTGGAAGTAATTATTGTAGAAAGGTGGAATAAGATGACCACTCCTTTGCACCTTCTTGCCTATGCCTTGACACCTAAGTACTATAGCAATCAGTTTCTTGATAAACCAGGAAGGATTCCACCATGGAGAGATCTAGAAGTATCTGATGGGTACAAGGCAGCATTTCTTAGACTATATCCTGATGATGATTTGCGAGATGTTGTTACAAATGAGCTCTAGAATTCGCAAATGGGAATGGTCTAAGTGTTGATGCACTTCGTCATAGATCCAAAAAGGATGCTCATAGCTGGTGGTACTTTCATGGCACATGCTTCCAACACCTACAACCCCTCGCTATAAAATTTTTATCACAAGTAAGTTTAACTAATTAAAATTTTTAATTTACAGGTTTTAGTTTATTTATAGTTTACTTTGTCTTCATAGGTTGCTAGTAATTTTATTTTTATTAATGTATAACTTTAATTGTTTACTTTGTCTTCATAGGTTGCTAGTTCATCTGATTCAGAAAGAAATTGGAGCACATACTCTTTCATCCACTCTGTAAAGCGCAATAGGCTGCTATCAAAAAGAGCGGAGAATTTAGTATATGTGCATTCCAACTTATGTCTTGTTTCACACAAACAACATGACTACACACAAGGGGAAACAAAGATGTGGGATATAGAGCCAGAGCATACTGATTTGGATGCTCCTGCTTCTCAGCTTCTTGCATTGACACTTGATGACTCGGAAATTGAGCCAACTTATAGTGCAAGTGCAAGTGGCATTGGCTCATCTAATGTCAATGTCAATGAGGAGGAGGAGGAGGAGGAGGATGAATTAGATGATCCATTTGATGATTAAACTTTAAGTTTATATTGTTGAAAGTTGAAACAATGATACTTGACTATTTTGTCATTTTGATAGTAAACTTGATCTATATGATGCTATTATGGTATGATCATGATGATATGATTACAAGTTTATGTTTGTTTTGTTGTTTATATGATGCTATGCGACATGCAAATTTTAATTCATGCTTATAGGCTTCACAAATATCAAATTATATATATATATATATAAAATTTACATGTTTTTGTACTAACGAACCCAAATGAACCCAAACCCCTTTTCAAAATTTTGTCGTACCGGCATACAGGGTTCTTCGAACCTGAACCCGTGCCCGAACCTGAACCGGCAACCTAGCATTTATTAATGGTCTATAAAGATGCGAAGTTTTAATTCATAATTTTTAAATTATTTATATTTCTAATTTACAATTTTATTAAATTATATAATTATTCTATTTAGTTTAATAAATTACACACTAATATAATATATAATAATTTTAATTTATAAATTATTTTATATATATTAATTATATATTAAAAATTAAATAATATATATTATAAATTAAAAATAAATATTATTATATTTACATTTATTAATGGTCTATAAAGATACAAATTTTTAATTTATAATTTTTAAATTATTTATATTTCTAATTTACAATTTTATTAAATTATATAATTATTCTATATATTTTAATAATGACACTAATATAATGTATAATAATTTTAATTTACAAATTATTTTATTATGCTAATTATTAAATTATTTTTAATTATATATTAAACATATAGTAAACAATAATATAAATGAATATAAGGATTGTCGCTTATAATTTTTTTTATAAATACCTATATAAGCTTTATAATTCCCTAATTTAGATGTCATAGTTTTTAATTTAGAGTTCAGATTTTAATTTAAAGTTCTCAATAATATGAAGTAACCAAAAATAAGGAAACGACGGAAAGCTTATTCTTGTATTTCTCAAGCTTTATCAGTTGCAGAAACGTTATTTCCGATTTTTTATTTATAATTCCTAGGTGAAACAGCGAGACAAGGTGAGGCTCTTATTCAAAATGCAAACAAAAATATTTAAGGTTTCAATTTTCAGCGATACAGAAAGTCATTAAGGTTTTGCAGAGGTCAAAATGTACGGCAAAAAATTACCAACAAAAATTTCGAACCCTAACTAATTCCATGCAAACTATACCCAGAATTGATCCATTTTCACAGGTGATTTTTAGGGTTTATGTCATTTTTTAGCCAAGCAGATATTTCGCAATTTTTAAACGCGATTTTGCCGAGTTCTACCCACAATTAATCGGCCAAAGTCGTTGACTGATAGTCAACGATTTTTTGGCCCGATTTTGGGGAAAAAATTGGCATTTTTGATGATTCGCGATTATTCACGTTTAATTGCGACTCAATGCCGACTTTTGCTTCTTTGGTCTGCACCATTAGCTCCAATAGGATAGAGTGCATGCAGTTATTGTGCGTGTTGTCCTCATTTTTGTTTCCAAAAATGAAGGACCACTACGGTGAAATTTTTATTAAAAAATGAAAAATTTTACTTTATGGCATGCTTCCTGAGGCAGAATTTCGACTAATCCTTGGACTGGCTTAATCCTCAATTCATTCTCGAACTACGTTTCGAATTTCGTCCAATTCTGGGTTCGTTTGCTATGCCTTTCCTTCAATTTCGGGTTTTAAAACCTAGACTGCAGGTGGAGAATTTTCTTCAAACTACAAGTTTTAATGATATTCATTGTTTTGGTCTTTGTAGGGGAATTTTTGACCAATTACATGTGCACTTTTATTTTAAATATGTCACTTGTAAATTATTTTAAGTTTCCCCTTTGATGTTTTTATCTTTCTTTTGTTTTTTGGTCACTTTTAGTTAAAATAGGGATTTTTTGGCTCAACTGCAAGTAAACTTGCAGTTTGGTCCAAAAACCCCTACTTTAATGGTTTTTACATGTAATAGGGATTTTAAATCCCCATTACATATGTGCAAGTGTTTCTAACTTCTTGTAGCGATTTTATTTCCCTTTTACAAGTATTTTTAAACTTGCAGTTTCCTCTAAAAAACCTGATTTTGGCTTGGTAAGTGAAAAAGTGAATTTTTAAACTTGCCATTTGTCTTAAAAAACCCGATTCTGGCTTGGTAAGTGAAAAAGTGAATTTTTAAAACTTGCCACTTGTCTTAAAAAACCCGATTTTGGCATGTAAGTGGAAAAAGTGAAAAAAAAACTTGTTATTTTCTCTCTAAAACCCGATTTGCTTCATTTTCGGCAATTCAAACTTGTCATGTGTCTTCTAAAACCCGATTTGCATGGAAAATGGATTTGTTGAAGATGTCAAAGCGATTTTTTGGGGAGATTTGCTGGAGATGCAAGGCGTTTAGTATTCTATCCTATTCTCATGCTTTCACAAACACATTTTTCGCCATTTAGAGTTTATTGTTGCTCGTTTTTGGTGCCAAATCAGCAAAACGTGGTTCTTTTAACCCACATTTTGGGCGTTTTTTACTCCATAAATTTGCACACTCCTAAATCGTTTTGCCCTTTCCTACTTAGGCGTGGAGGGTGAGGATTTTTGCACCATTTAATGATGTCGTTGGAGTTTATAATGGTGGCCACGTGATTCCCTTTGGCCACGTTTTCAACCTTTGGCAATGTTTTCAAACATTTGGCATCATTGCTTCTTCTTCTACCTTAGGCATTTTGCTCTAACAAACTTGGATGCACACTCTCATTGGCATTTTGGTCCTCCAAGTTTAAGATTGCTGCTATATTTGGGGCATTTTTACAAAAAACGTGATAAGGGTTTGACATTCCGGATTGCTCCTTTTCACCGGTTTTGCTTCTTCATTTCAAGAATTGTTGCATCATTGGAGAAGCATTTTGCATTTTTAAGAAAGCATTCTAGGTTCACAATCAATGTCAGGTTTGTCGGCATCTCCAACTCCAAAGAAAATGAAATACAAATATGACAAATACCAGAATGAGGTTGCACCTTCCCAAGTTTCTTCTCCTTTGGATCGCATCAGGGACACAGAAATAGGGCACGTTGATATGGCAGAATTCATCAACAGGGTAGAAGATCCACAGGATAACAACTTGCAGCGGCTGTTGGACAGCCATATCCATCATGCATCTTCCTTCCTAGTGGCTGCCCTAGAACCTGAGTTCGTTCTTGCATGCGCCCATCATTTTGACAAAGAGTCAAGAGTCATTAAAAATGATGATGGTGAAGCTATAATTCGTCTTGATGCGGATACAATCGAGAAGGTCTTCAAAATACCTCCTGCACCTGTTTATATGGAAATCACCAAAGAAAGTGCAGCAGAGTATTATGTGAAAAGGGAAAAAGATTGCAAGCGACACATCAATAGGTGGATCCGAGAGCCACGTCCTTCCTTCTCAAGATGGGCAAAGTTGTACCGTTGTGATTTCAAGTGGGAGATAGGAGACACCATCACTCTTCTCAGCAGGATGTTGTGCCTTGAGCACTCCAATGTCTTTGAGCCATGGATGTATCAATTCATTATGTTCATACGGCAGTCGCATCACATTTCATGGGGTGAAATCATCAGTGATGCTTTGTGCGAACAACTTGCAGCAGTTCCTACCACTATGACCTTCTTCATGAATTCTTATTTGGTATATTTAGCAACGTCACTTAGACACTTTCCAGGTCTTTCTACCAAGGGTGATCGCTCGCTTATACCAGTTTAGGAATATTATGACCAGTTGCCATTGAAACCTAGCAGACTGCATTTCAAAAGATTCCAAGATGCATTCTTCGGATATTTCATGTGTCAGTTTGACGTGGATCTCAGAAACAAAAGAGTATCAGATGAGGCATGGGTCAAGGTCTCTGAGTATGGGTGTTTATTCTTGCAATTTCCCACCTTCACCTATATGAGGATTGGATGCTATGATGGTCAGCCATACATGTTTCCAAGATACCCAACCAATAAGATAATTCTTATGGAGTTGGGAAGACAGATCATGGCTGTTCATACTTTTCAGTCTGCTAGACACAAGGTTGGAATGGGGATCTCTAGCACAAACCCATTGAAAATTGGTCGATACTCCCTTGTCACATCTGTGAAGGCTAAGGCCATGGAGGCTGAATTGCAGGAAATCAAGCTTAAGAGGTTCAAACCTAGAGCTGATTTTGATTATAGAGGTATGAAGGAGAAGATCAAGAAATCCTTTGTGCATGTTCATCGCATTGAAGACATCTGGGTAGATCTCCGCACGGAAGCCAAAGTTCTGAAGATGGATTACTGCAGGCTCACTGTTGAGCAAATTGTTGACTTGAACTTGGCGGATATCCCACAAGGGATGATCGATGACGGGCATATACTTGATCCTGAATACACTTCACGAAGGGTTGAGGAAGCTCCACTTCCTTTGATCCAATGGTCACACAAGGAGTGCGTCTCCATCCTTGACAGATTTCGGCCTATCTTGGCCAACACTAATGCATGGCTGAAAAGTAATGTTGTTAGACTTACTAAAATCAAGGTTGGTAAAGAAGATGATTCTACAAGGCCTCTTGGACGAAAGTCTGAGATTCAGATTGATAACAAGGAGGGTACTTCATCTTTAGGCACAAGGATCAAGTTACGAGTTAGTCGTGCACTAGTGCTTCCTCCTGAGGAGATGACTACTCGTGGGAAGGAGAAATCACGGTTCCATGTTTGGGTGATCGATCTGGATAATCCAGAAGAGGGGCAACAATCTGACGATGCGCCTAAGTCTCCAGTTTCAGACTCGCCTCACGAGGTCATTCCTCCAGTTTCCATTGAGATGCCTCTTTCTCCTCCTGATTTGCTCGTAGATGTGTCTCCTCAGAATGCAGTTCCCATTTCAGCATACGAGCCTTCTCCTAATCGACAACGAGAAAGTGTGTTGAAAGTTCCTGAAGATAATCCCACTTGCATTCAATTATCAGAGATTGATACTTCCACTTCTGGTTTTGAAGAATTCATGAGGCAATCTTCATGTCCATTGGTAACTGAGCAAACCGTGGTCGCTATTCAAACAGATATTCCTCCTAGGGTGACCACGGTAATTCAAACAGAAACTGCTTCTCCTTTGCCTACGGCTGCTACTGGAAGTGAATTGATGACTTTGCCTCCATGGCTTAGTTCTTTCACCTTGAAAAGGAAGAAGCAAGAGATCTCACTTGATGCCTTTGACTACGAGCAACTCAAACAGTCCAGATCCAAAGTTGCTCAGAAGGCAAAGACTATCTGTAGGGTAACTGTTGATAGCAACAAGATGAAAGTAGCTGAAATTGTGGAACCTATTGCAAATAAACCATTTGATGAAATGTCAGCTGCTAATTATAAGGTTACAAGGGTAGAATTGGGCAATCAAACACATGAGGTCATTAAACATGATGCTCAGTTTTCTGTTGCTTCACTAGTGCAAAGGTGTGACGATCTTCTTGCAAAGAAAGACAAGCTAGAAGAAGAAAATCGACAGCTCATGGCAGCCATTCATAAAATCACAAAACTTGCTGCTGAAGGGAGTAACTCCATAGGTTCTTCTGGTTCCCAAGAATCGATTCGTGGAGTGGAAAGTGCTGCTCAGAAAGTACAAGCACTGGATTCTTGGGTTGATCAGCTTCATGATCAATGTGTACAAGTGGTAAAAGACATTTTTCAAATAATGTCTAAGTTGGAAACCATTGAGGAGAAACTGGATCAGACTTCTGACACTTTCAAAAAGAATCTGGAAAGTGTTGAGAAAAGTCTGGCAATCTAGCGTACCATGCCCCAACAACAGCTGAGTATTTTGCAGGAGCACGCCATCATCTCTTCCAGGCTCATGTACTTGGAATTTGAAGAACTCATGGAAAACAAGACCCTTGTTCTTAAATCCCTCATTGAGGAGATCAGTGATGCAAGGAGATTCTAGGATGAAGTCTATCGAGGTATTGTCTCACATTGTGAAAGGGCCTCTTGCAATTTAGTAAGTCAAGATGGAGAGCTGATTCCAGAAGAAGAGGTTTTTACTGATTTATAGATGAGGATTCATAATGAATGGAGGAGCGAACAATTCTCGGCAGCTTCAATTCAAACATTGATGAAACACCAAGCCTTTTGGCATGAGATCCAGTCTATCCTGGATAAAGACAATTCCGCGCTCCTCCGCTGTCACGACACTATTGTGAAGACTATGGTTGTTGCTAAGAACACCCATGAACCGAATCCCGAGGAACTACAAGCGAGCATCCGGAAATTTCAAGGAATCGTGTCTTCACAAAATGCAACTTAAGTGTTTGTCAACACTCAGTTGAATTTTCCCTCTTTTGTAATCTTCAGTTGTAATTTTGTTTTGACAAGTTACATGTAAAAGTAATTTTTGTAAAATGCAAGTTACACATTACTTGCACTTTTGTAATTACATGTAAGGCAACTACAAGTTGTGTCCGATTAGGACTGTAGTTGGAATAAGTCTTAGTTAGTTGGAGTAACTCTTAGTTAGTTAATGAAGTCTCAGTTATTTATTGAATGAGTCTTGGTGGTTGAGAGAATCTCTCAAGTTAGTGAGGATCCTCCCACCTTTTTCTCAAGGCTCCTCTTCTATAAATACTTGAGAGGTCCATTGTAAATATATCTTTTGGGAAAGCAAGCAAAAACTCTGCCAAATTTACAACAAGAAGTCTTTGAGCTTATGTATGTGAATTGAAGGTTTTGAAGAATAAGAAAGAAGGATTACTCAAGTTTTGAGTTTTTGAGCTACATGTTTGAGTTTGAATCTTTTTATTTCTTCTATGCAAAGTGTTTTTAAGGGAGCTTAGTCCAATCTGATTTGAAGTCTTTGAGCTGCAAGTAGAGAAGATTAATTAAAATAGGAAACCCTCTTGAAGGCGCAGCAAGTCTTTGAGCTTGCGTCTATTCTTGAGGAAAAATTACTGTTTGACAAGAAATAGCAGCAAGTCCTTTGAGCTTGCATTAGTTCTTGTCTTTGTGTTAAAAGAATAGATTATTTCAGTCTTTGAGTTGTTATCTTTTATTCGTTGTAAAATTTAGTATAGCAAAGGGTAGAAAGGATTTCCAATAGTCAAGTCTTTGAGCTTGATATTGCTGTCCCATCTCGAAGGAAGTGACGGAAGTCTTTGCGCTTTCAAGAAACTTCATTTCCTTTCTCTTATTTCACTTGAAAGTGGTTACTGCTGTTATTCAATCGCTATCCTTTTCTGTGAAGAGAAAAGGATATTGTCTTTCTTGAAAAAAGAAGAAAGATTGTTGTTCCATCCCATTTTATTTTCCAAGTTGTAGTTAGATAGGGGGAGCCTTCCCTTAATTAGGAGAGTTTTTACTCGTGTGCTGTGGTTGAAACCACAATTTTGTATATTTCCCCAAGTGTACACAATTTTCAATGAACAATTATGTAATATTCATTGATGACCTCTCCAGGAAGACCTGGATCTACTTTCTTAAACGTAAAGAATCTGAAGAGATCCTCAAGACATTTAAGGAATTAAAATCTCTCTCTGAAAAGTCTTCCAGAAAAAAAATAAAAATCCTAAGGACTAATAATGGGAGGGAATATACCTCAGACATTTTTAGGGAATTTCTTAAAGAAGCTGGGATTAAGAGGGAGTTCACTGTCCCTTACAACCCCCAACAAAATGGGGTTGTTGAGAGGAAAACTAGAACCATTGTAGAAGTAGCCAAAGCCATGCTTCTTGATCAAAACTTAGAAACTCATCTTTGGGCAGAAGTCTCCAACACTGTTGTATACATACAAAATAGATGTCCTCACTCCCACATTGAAGATAAAACTCTTGAAGAAGTTTTCACAAGGATAAAGCTCAATATCACTCACTTTAGGATATTTGGATGCCCTATTTACTTTCATATACCTAAAGAGAAAAGAACAAAACTAGAACCCTTTGGAAGAAAAGGAATCTTTGTTGGATATAGTGAAACCTCTAAATCCTACAAAATATTTGTACTCGGACATAGCAATATTGAACTTAGTAGAGATGTAATATTTGAAGAAGACATAGCCTTCAAAAGGGCTAAATACTCTATTGAGTCAGAAATCTATGCTCCATCTTCAGACCTAGAAGAGGATCCCACTCCTGAGATTCAAAGGGAGTGTTCAGAAGAAAATGAAGTACAAATTCCTCCCCAAGAAATCCCTAAGAAAAAACCTCTATGGGCTCACTAAACAATGGAAGATGCAAGGGACTTTGCAGCTCCTTCAGGGACTTTTAGAGAAAGTAAGAGGCCCCAAAGATTTACTAGCTATGTAGCCCTAATGAATGATCTCTCCAAATCAGGACCCGCTAATGTATCAGAAGCTCTTAAACATCAAGTTTGGAAAGATGCCATGTCTGAGGAATATAAATCCATTTTAAACGATGATGTTTGGGAAATTGTTCCTAGGCCAAAAGGAAAATCTGTTGTTTCATCCAAGTGGCTTTTTAAAATCAAACATGCTGCAGATGGTAGCATAGAGAAACATAAAGCCATATTTGTAGCCAGGCGGTTCTCACAGAAAGAGGGAATAGACTATGATGAGACATTTGCTGCAGTTGCTAGATACACCTCAGTCAGAGCAGTACTGGCCATTGCAACAACTAAAGGTTGGAAAGTCCATCAAATGGATGTAAAAACTGCTTTTCTGAATGGGAAAATTGAGGAGGAAGTCTACTTAGAACAGCCAGAAGGGTTTGAGATCCACAATGCAGAATCACATTGTAATGTCCCTAGTGGGGAGTTGTCTATTCGAAGCTTAAGACCTGCAACAAACGTTAGTAATCCAAAAAAAATATGGAAGATAAGTAAACATGTGTATTAAATATGCTATTTATATTAGTAGAAAAGACATGTTATTCTACATATTCAACAATTAAATGCTCATTGATTGATTGCTAACTATATAAAATGGAAACATTTCTTAGGTTGATTTTACCTTGATTGACCCAACCCTCTATTGAGAACTCTTTCTCAGTTAGAACAACCCAAGTAATATCTGCCTAAGGTCTCTATGGGATCTCTATTAATGAGTGAACTCATTAATGCTCTCAAAACTTGGCAAAGATCCCACCCCTGTCTAAGCTTCCCTATCTCTGACATGTGCACATGGTTAACCTCTACAATATATATATTGCCTCTAAGAGATTCATTACAAATCTCCCTCTGGATTCTTGAATTGGAACCATGACATTCAAGGAATGCCCTCTAGTCTCTTTGAGTTCTCTTAAGAGAACTCGATATTCCTGTTATATGTCTCTGCTGAGATCCTCCTTGGTCTCTTGGTACTCTATGGTATACTATTTTTGTAATAATTCCTCTAGCTGCTCTATACTACCCCTGAAATCATCCTCTATTACTCTTAGAATGATTATATTTGCTTAATGCTATATGCAAACTATAATTATAAACTTGTGAGTAATAGTGATTCTAGGCAGGATTAAATATTATACAAATAATAGTATCCTAATCGTATGATTGATTCTAGCTCTGCATACCTATGAGGTGTTCAACGTAAATTACCTGTTGGTGTGTTGACTTCTTGTGGATTCTGGAGATTGCGTACCCCTTTGTTACTATACTCTGGCGTTTACACCATTGCATGTCTCCCTCTGTAGTTTATTGGAGACACAAGGTAGAGGCGTGACCACACACTCCCTGCTTGTCCGCCTGTATGTTGGCTGCGCAGTTTACGCGGAGTTTCTCCTCCTGATACCCTTGGCTAACGGTGATGACCTCCTCTGCTACGTGCGCTACTCCACATTCCTTTCTACCCCCTCCGCATTTCTCAGACGCATTATTCATAGGCGTCTCGGTGGCTCCCTCTGCGAACATGGCTCGGGTCGTGACTTTTGGAAGTCACGTCTTTGGAAAAGATCGCTATGTTTGTTTAAATTAAACTAATGCATATTTCCATTTATTTCCATAGTTCGATTTATGTTTATTTAACATCTTTCTTATCCTTTACTATTTAATCGTTTAATTCCGTTTATATTTTAATATTTGATTATTGTATTATGTATTAGTTATTATTTTTAAGAGAATCATGGTTTTATTGTTTAATGATATATTATTTAGTATTTGCCTGGTTTACAATAATAATATTTATTATTTATCATTTATTTACAAATAATTATTAATCATTTATTAATTTTGATTGAGTTATTATAATAATAATTATTATTTAGCATTTACAACTAAAGAGTAGTGATTTATCAATTTATAATAATTTAATTAACAATGATCAATGTGTCTTTAAGTGTCGCAATATATTTATAAATCAGGGGTCATTACACACATGTGTGCAGCTTAAAGAAAGCCCTATATGGACTCAAACAAGCCCCCAGGGCCTGGTATGAAACAATTGACAGCCATCTCATGGGATTGGGATTCTCAAAGAATGATGCAGAGCCAAATCTATACTTCAAGAAAGTCAAAGGTGATATGTTGATATTGATCTTATATGTTGATGATCTTTTAATTACATGAGAAGATCACCTTATTGGCCAATGTAAGAAAGACCTTGAGGAGTTTGATATGAAGGATTTAGGCCTTCTACATTACTTCCTTGGATTGGAAGTTTGGCAAAACTCTGACAGTATTGTACTTATTCAAGGAAAGTACACCTTAGACATATTGAAGAGATTTGGTATGATGAACTACAGACCCATGACTTCTCCTATGGAAACTAAAGGAGGCAGCAGTTGACTCCCCATTGGTAGATACTACTCTCTACAGACAGATGATTGGGTCGTTGATGTACCTAGTCAATACTAGACCTGATATCTGTTATCCAGTAAATGCCTTGAGCCAATTTATGTGTGAACCTAAGGAGATACATCTTATGGCTGTGAAACATATTATGAGATACCTTCAAGGTACTCTCAACTATGGACTCAAGTATGCGAAAGTTGATTTGGATCTTCATGGGTTCAGTGATTCGGATTGGGTTGGAAGTGTGACTAACAGGAAAAGCACCTCAGGGTGCTACTTTAGTTTGGGTTCAGCCATGATATCTTGTATTAGCAGGAAACAATCATCAGTAGCTCAGAGTTCTACAGCGGCCGAATATATCACAGCCTCCATGGCTGCAAGAGAAGCAGTATGGCTCTGAAAACTTCTTGTGGGATTATTCGTATATCAGTACAGGAGACCAGACAGCAGACATACTTACTAAACCTCTATCCAGAGTGAAAGTTGAACTCTTCAGGAAAGGTCTTGGTATGATTGAGTTGTAATTTGTATTGTAATCTGTACTAATATATGAGATGTTTAATGTGTAAACTTCTTTTGTCGTGTTATGACTTTATGGGCACCACCCCCTGTGTACATTTCTAAAAGGTGACGATCTCTTAGACAATGAACACTTGTATTAAACATTATAAGGTGACAATCTTGTAATGTTGATATCATGCTGACTTGATATCATCCTGACTCATGGATGTGCCATGATATGTTATGGTAGACATTATGTGATGTAATGTCAGTGCACATACCATAACCTGGATATAAGGGAATTCAACATTCTCAAGTATTTTATATCCAAGGTATCGCGTGTTATGCGACACTGATATCATGTGTTATGTGATATCTATATCACGAGATGATGTAATATATTCCTGTGTCACTTACTATGTGATACATCATGTCACGAGCATATGTGATATGATCCTTTGTATTACGAGGTCATGTAATACATTCTATTATGAGAAATGTGATGCTTATTTCAATATTTACATAGGTCTCCAGTTATCTTCCCTAGCTAAGAGGGAGTGTTGAAACTAAGTAGCTTCGGTAAGATAAATGATTGAATGAGAGACTTCATTTATCTCTCATTCAATCATCTACCTTGTCGATGTAACTGCAAGCTAAAGGTAGACTTCATGATTGAGTGAATAAACTTGTTATAGTTATCTTTATATGCATTTCTCAGTCCAAGCATTGGATTGCACATTTCGACACTTGGACATCATTACCAAATCGTGCTATGACCATATTTCATATGCTGTGGTGTGATTGTAATTAAACAGATCGGATTTATGATATCTATCATAGTTATCATATGATAACTATAATAGTTATCGTATTGCTCTTGCATCATACCGATTTGTTATCGTTTGTTATAATAATAAAATAGCATTCAAAACATACCGATTTGTTATCGGTTAATATTAAAAAGCATTTGATTTGAACCGATAGTTATCGGTAAACATCTTAATGAAACGGTGCTTGTGAACCAATCAAGACATGTCTTGATCGGGCATGTGAAGAGACATGTCCGGTCAAGGCATGCCTTGATCGTTGGGCATCACATATATGTATATGCCGTGAGGAATGCTGCAGCGATTATTGAAATCAATAAATGTCGTCTACAGCGATCTGCATTATAAGAAGGAACAGTCAATAAAACAAAAAGAATATCTAAATTCTTACAACTTCTAGATTTGAACCTAAATTTGAATAACATTTACACTAACATTCAATCAAGTTAGAAATACATTAGAAAATGTCTTTGTACTATTTAAACATATGCACAAAGAATGAAGAAATATGCAACATTTTCATGTTACATTCTAGTTTTTGTGGAAAATAAAAATATATTTAATCAAAGTTTAGACATTAGAAAATTGTTTAAAAAAAAAATTATAAATCATTTTTGAAACATTGTATGCCAAATACCTAATTTTGCCCTTAGGTGATAAAATTGTGTGAATGGCATGTGCCATGAAGGTTTGTGTGGTTTCAAAGACCTTAATTTGGGCTTAGTGGTGTGGGCTCTACCCCTTGACCCCAAACTATACCACAATAGGGAACGCCCCGAGTGCGCTACCACTAGACCCTGTGAGGGGCACTATCCCTCGATCCCACTAGGGGTTTTGCCTCCAAAAGCCCCATGAGGGTCGCTGCTCCTCAACCCCATTGGGATCTTGTTGACGTGTATTTTGTACACTATCAAACACAGAATAAAATACCCAAGGGTACCTTATCCTCTCTTGAGTAAAGCCTCTGAATGCTGAAGATATCGCGAAAAAGGATCAATCAGGATGGCTTCAAGGTTCTTCGTTGTAGGATCTCTACGTGTGGATAAGCACCAGTGCTCATTTTAAATGTTGTTTCTTCAAGGGGCCTTGCATTTTCGATTTGTAGGAACAGGATTTTCCTAAAGCTAACAGGTTCTTAAAAAAGATCAAAAGATAGGGTTTGCAAGAGTTGAATTCTAATCTAATCCTAAGAATGACTCGATGTAGGCTAGACTTGGTAAGATTCTACCAATTTCAGTATTGTCAAGGAATTACAACTCTACTGGAATTGATGCGATCTTCTAAGGTGATTAGTGATTTTTCAAATCATCAAGAATTATAGATACTACCATAAAGATACATATCAATAGTTCAATAATGATTGAAGGTTCAAGCAATCTAAATATCTCCAATTGACCACACAAGGCGTCCTTACAATCAGTAAGAAGCTAGTGGTTTGGAACGTGAATCTCACCAAAGATCAAGCCCAACACTTAGTCCTTCAAACTTAAATACTACTTCGACCGAGAATGATTCAAGAAAGTAAACAACCATGAAGATAGCCACAAGAATTGCAATAAAACACCATAACTTCAATATTTTATTGATCTCAAAGCCAAAATAGACAACAATTGCTTGAAATTCTTTCTTCAATACTCAATCTTGCTACAAAATAACTTTCTTTTCTCCAAAAGCTCTAACTATCTCCTTAATATCTAATCTCTAATCTTCTAATTTCTAATGACAAAATGAAAATGAGTGAGGGTATATATAGCATCCTCAATTACAATAAACTGCCCAGATCAAAAGAAGATCAACGACTGAGATTTTGACACCTAAACCCTAATTAGGGTTTGTTACAAAAAGTCCCCTTTTAATTGAACATTATTAAATGCATAGCCAAATATTTAATTGGCACAAAAATCGAGGGAACATAGACCAATAATAATTAAGATGCCACATCATTTTATAACAACCTCTCTTCTAGAACCTTATTCCCCTTCCAATGTTCTTTCTTAGCGTATGCAACGAATCTAGACACAATTCCTTCAATCTCAGCAATAGGAATCTCGGGAAGATTCCTCATTCGCTCCTCCAAGTGGATAACCTGATCAAAGGCAGTGAGAAGAGCCGTTTCCCATCCAGGTTCGAGCTCTTTGATCTTCTCAATCAGGAGCATAGTAGTGAACATTAGATCCCATTGCTCATCTGTGATGACATTCTCATTTTTGCAAAAGATGACTTTGACTCTTTCTTCCAACTCTTGAAGGTCCACATCTGTCTCAACTTCGATCCTCCTGTCAAGAATGGTACATAACACTTCAAACACCTTATCCTGAATTGGATGGATGACGCCCTCAACTTGATTGCATTTGGTGTTGATGTCCTCAAAAAGAACCTCTTTCATCTGGAGCAGAGTTGACCACTGAAGTAAATTATGAGC
Source organism: Cryptomeria japonica (assembly GCF_030272615.1). NCBI lineage: Eukaryota > Viridiplantae > Streptophyta > Pinopsida > Cupressales > Cupressaceae > Cryptomeria > Cryptomeria japonica. Next base: position 520,203,118 of record NC_081413.1, read on the forward strand.
TCTTCCATCCATTATCTTTTCTTGTGCTAGGATCTTCCTTGGTGTTTGCCTGATTACTTGCAGAACAGGAATGATAACATCTCTAGTGTGAGCGAAAGTGGCTACCATTATCATTAGGTTGTGGACGATCTCAAGGACCTGGATAGCTCGGTGGATTGTCTTCATCATTCTTGTTGTAAATTCAACGGCTACTGTGTGGGATTTGTCAATCCAAGAGCTCATAAGCTGAACCAAGCTCTTGACTCTTTCTACCTCGCCAACTAATTCAAGGGGAAGTGCTTGCACGGGAGATACTGCTGGATCCTGACGTCCCAAAGGCTGATTGAGATGACTAAAGTAGCCTCTCCAAGCACCGACTTCTCTCTCAAGCTTTCTATTCTTTTCCATTTCTTCCTTAAGCTTGTCTTTAAGTGCTTCAAATGAATCGGTTGCCTCATCCAGTGCCTGTTCAATAGTGAGTGGACCAAGCTCAAATGTTTCTACATCATACTCTTCTGCAAGAATTTCACCTTCATACTTGTCCACTACTGGTGTAGCTATCTGCAATTTCCTAGATCCTACCTCATCCCTGATCACCTTGGACATCTTGGTGGCCTTCTTCTTCTCCGTTACTTCTCGAGAATTTCCTATAAGGCTCTCTAAGTCAATTACATCATCTTCATCTTCAATCACAATCACCCTTGTCAATCTCTCTTTTAACCAATCCGGAATGGTGGATCTTGTCTCTCTAACTTGTATTTCCTTAAGCAATGGTTCGTCTTCTCGGAGAGGGGATGTCACTTCATCATCATTCTTCTCTTCATGTAGCTCATCGACTTGGGGAGATTGACTTGATGAATGCTGAGGTGCCTGCCCCTTTTCAGGTTTATCATTCTGTACCATCAACTCCATAGATTCATCAACCTCAGGCACTGTCATCTCTTGTCCTTCAACTTGACTTGTCCTTTTTTCATGTCGAGAAGATGTGCCTGACGAGCGATCTCGATTGGCCTCTTGCTTCTTGTTGGAGGGCTCTCTTTTCTCAGGTCTTTCTTTCCTCTTTGCGCCTCTAGGATGAGAATTGCCTTCACTTGCGCTTGCTCCTCCTTTGTCTGATCTTTCCTCCAAAGTAAAAGTCATTGATATGTTTTGTTCTCTTAATTTTTGATATTGTACATCCACCCATCTGCGAGTACATGACAAAACTGGAGCCATCAAAGCTCTCAAGTCCGAAATCTCAGGCTCGTTCCAATCTATCTTCACTGCTTTGTCTTCTCTGTCATAGGATGACTGGAGATGTCTGCCACTGTCTTGAGCTTGATCGGCTACTCTGTAAACTTTGCATTTACTGATGAAATCTAAAGGTAATCTGGAATGCATCTTTCTTTTCACTTCTAAATCACTTGAGAGATTCATCCAAAAGTCCTCTACCTGAAATTCGTGCTTGTACTTCCTACCAGCTGTCTCTTCCATATAACCATGAGGATCGAAACTCTCCCTCGAGGCAAAGAACGTGAATGAATATAAAGCCAATTCTTTCTCTGCATCATCCAAGGCTTGAGTATTAGGACATACCTCAACTAAATTCCCCAATATGATGGGCATAGGAATTCCATTTCCATGCTTGTGTCTGAATGCCTTTGCATAAGCTGCCAACTGTCTGGTCACCTCGAGTAGCACTATCCTGTCTGTCGGATACCTTGGCAACATGTAAGGAGGTGAAGGACACCCATGAACTCTGATATATGTAAACTTTTGAAACTGGATGAACCAAGCACCATACCTCTTCACAAGCTTTTGTGCATCCAGAGATAGTCGATTGTGAATCCCACCTTGCAATATCCTAGTGATGTTCATCGTGAAGGTGTCATTGACTAACTTGTAGTCACCTCTAGGAGGATGGTGCAAATGAACATAAGAGTCACAAACTCTCACTTCTCCGGGTCCTCTTCCGATCACTCCTCTGTGAGGTAGCCTTGCATATTCGAAACTCCTGATCAAGGCATATATGACATATGAGCTCATGTGGAATGATCTGGTAGGCTTCAGTCTTCTCAACTGCACATCCAGGCAATGGCTAATGACATATGAGCTCATGTGGAATGATCTGGTAGGCTTCAGTCTTCTCAACTGCCCATCCAGGCAATGGCTAATAATTCTGGCCCAATGAATCGTTCCTTTTCCTTGGACTATCACTTGGATGAAGTAGAACATCCACTTCTCGAAGTAGAAGGCTTGTGGAGCTCCTGTAACTCAATTGAGCAAAGTTATCAAATCTCTGTACTCCTCCTAGAAATCGATCCTATGTGGTGTGTTGGGAATCTTGCTCAGGCGAGGATGACTTTTGAGTAACCAATTCTTATTGATGATATTCAAGCAAGTGTCGGGATCATCTTCATACATTGACCTGGCTCCTTCTAGGCTTTTGTAAATCATATCTTTATGCTCTGGAAGATGGAGAGCTTCACTTATAGCCTCCTCTGAAAGATAAGCAAAGTGTTCCCTTCCTTGGATACGATCGATCTTGATTGTGAGTCATAATGGCGGGCACACTCGATCATCAGCTCATGACACTGGACTGCTGGAGGGAAACCGGTCGCCTTGATGATGCCACTTTCAATTATCTTCTTTGCGACAGGTGATGGCTTGCCAATGTAGGGGACCTCTCGAAATTTCTTCACACTGAAGTTTCCCAAGTTGGTATCTCCGATATTGCTCCACTTGGACACGATCCTAGTCTCCATTTCTTCGTTCTTCTGATCTTCCTTCATGAGAGCTGGACGACTAGTAGATGCTCCTGCCTTTGGAGTCGCCATCTTGACACCTACACAACATTTCATAATTAGTAATATATCTTGAAGAGTAGCAAGGAAGATTCAAAAGGAAGATAAAAGATATTAATTAGGAAACTTCATGATAAATCTTGAGTTATCATTTCCTAATTAACTACGTCAAACTTAGAATTTTCAAAACAAAGCTCAAAATTCAAATCTTCAACAATGGTGCTAAGGTGATTACGCCATACCTCCACTTAAGTACTAACTCTAAGAAATGATGCAAAAGAGGTGAATTTCGCTAGGCAAAATGTAGACCAAAGCTCTCCTTGAATAAAATGTGCCTCCTTTAGTCTTCACAAGAATCAACTCCCCTTCCTCTTAATCTCCAACACTTGAGATAAATTCGCTCCAAATAGACCAGATTTCGCACTTCCTTCTTGCTCTCCAAATTCGCACTTGAAGTAATGATTGAATGACTTAAATGGTGAAAAAACATCTCCAATATATAGAGCGCTCACCACCTTGCTCCCCCTAGGCCGACTTGTCAAAATAGGCCTAAAAAATAAATAAAATTGCAAAAAGGAGAGGCCAACTTGGCAAAATAAATAAAAATAAGACCTCAAGCGCTCCATTTTTAATTTTAATTTAACAAAAATTAATTTTAAATGCCTTAACAATAAAAGTTCGATTTTTAAAGGCTCAAAATTAATTTATTAAATGCCAATTTAATTTAATTTTTTCAAATATTTCGAAGTTAGCAATTTGGCATCTAATGCAATTTGGAGGATATTAACGCTCAAATATGGTAAAAATAAAGAATGCTATTAATTTCGCCCTGGACCCTTGGAGAGGGTCAAGAGCAAACTTTCAATTTAGACCTTGCATTCCTCATTTTTCTTGTCCAAGACTTCATCTAGGTATTAAAATGGCATTTTTAATTGGAGTCTTGAGTTTGATTTCACTTGATCTTTAGGAGGAAAGTGCCTTTAGGACTTTTTCGCCCTGCACCCTTGGAGAGGGTTAGGAGCGATTTTTCACTTTTGCTCTCAATCCTTCATCCTTTATTTGCCAACCCCCCTTGTGGGATAAGCGATGATCTCCTTCACTCGTTCCATGCATGCTTAATTTGCTTTCGCAAGGCAAAATAGGTGTTTCAAAGATTTTTGCTCTGGGCCTCCAGTGAGAGACAGGAGCGACTTTTGTATTTTAGCCTAGGATTATCAAGTTTTGAAGTCAAATCTTTGTTCACCATGCTTTAGAAGGCCTTTTCCATCCTTGCACAACCTTGCCTTAGCGTAATCTTGGAGGGAAGCTATTGGTTTTGTAAAAATCGCCCTGGACCTTTAGTGAGGGTCAAGAGCGATCTTGAGTCTTTTGCACAAATTCTTAATTACTTCAACTTCAAATTACCCTCAAGGCGTAGAATATCATACTTCACTCCCTTTTGAGTCTTGGAAACAAAAATATCATCTCGAAATGTAAGGTAAATGGGCATACTTGGAAATTTCGCCCTGGACCCTTGGAGAGGGTCAAGAGCGATTTTCCCCATTGTCATCAAAATTTGTAATCCTAGCATCTCAATTCCACCTCAAGGCATTTCAAACATCGTTTTAAACTTGCGCCTTAGCTTAGCTTCGCCCAATTTTGAAGAAAAAGGTTGGAATTAGGTTTTTCGCCCTGGTCCCTCAGAGAGGGTCAAGAGCGATTTTGCAATTTCAAGCTTATCCATCTTTTGTTAGCCCTCCAAATTATCTTCAATGGGCAAAACACACCTTCTTCCATTCATTTCAATCACAAAACTTGCTTTGTCTTTGCCAAAAAATTGCACTTTTAGAATCTAGCTCCGGACCTTCAGTGAGGGTCAGGAGCGCCCTTTTTGCTTCTTGGTATATTTCCTTGTTCTTTAGACTCCCAATCGTATCTAAGGTACAAAACATCATCTCTCCCTCCTATCCAAGTCAGGTTTTGTCTCAAAATTTCAAACAAAGAGGAGAATCTTGAAAAAACGCCATGGGCCTTCAGTGAGGGTCAGGAGCGCTTTTTGTTTTCTGGGTCGATTTCCTCCTTTGTTGACCACTCAAATTATATTCAACGGATAGAACATGCTTTCCTTGATCTCTTTCAATCATAAAATCACTTTGATCCTGCAAGAATAGTGCGAATTTGAAAATCAAGCTCCGGACCTGTCATAATCCCACATTTTGTAATAAAACTTTTTCCACCCTCCATTATTATTGTAACCTAATTGGTGATGACTCCTTGTTTTATTTTTAATATATATTGATCATATTTTTAATTATTAATGTTAACTATTAAATGAGCTTTATCATAATATATTGATACATAATATAATATAATATTATATTTATCATACCATGCAATATTGATATACAATATAAATTATTATATTGATACATAATATAACATTATATTTATCATATAATATATTATAAAATAAACATAAAAATATGATATTAATAGACAATATAAATCATCCAAGAAATACTTTATAATTATTATGGAATAATACCCTGAACACCATACGATATTATTAGAACTCTATCGCATACAATCTAAAGTATTTACTAACAAATTTTATTAAATGCATACCATAAAAGGGGTGTATTACCTTAAGTAGACGCATTAGATGAAACGATGGTGACTTTTAACTAAAGCGCCAAGAGTTAGTGCGGCTGGAGCAGGGAGCGGTGACTCCAACAGTCACCACCACTCATCACAGCGGCCATGTCCCCTAGAGGCATCCGCTCATACATTTTCCCTTGCCGGTATTTAAAGTGCAAGCCGAGAGGAAGGAAGACACACGGGAGAGTACAAAGGGATAGCATCAAGGGAAAGTAGCAAAGGACACAGGTAAGAACACTTACCCACTATTGTTCATTCTGTAGTAGGATTTCGTAAATCAAAGGAAACTTATGCGTAGAAATATATATAGTTAGATATTAAATAAATGCATGGATACATAACATATAGATGTTAAATCAAACGTTTGCATATATAGATGTAGTTAAAATATAATTATATATAAATTGAGGACAATACAATGGAAATTAATATGATTACATTAATACCAATATATATATATATATATATAAACCATAAGGGTATACAAAGTGTATGAATGAACCTCTATATACGCAATTAGCTAATCAATTACAACTACAAGAAATTTAGAATAAATGGCATTGTCCAGATTAAGGACTAGTAGAAATATTACCAAAATAATGAATAAGGCAATTGCATATCCAAACCCAGTGAGATAGATGAGGAATTAAGCAACAGGGATAGCAGGAACTAGGCCTCTATCAGGTAGGCCACCCACTGCAGATGACTAAAGGTCTACTGGCAGTTGGGCCAAGGGGGAGTGTACCGCCCTTGGGCCTGATAAGCGCTACGGGCATCCTATGGTAGTTAGTCCTCTCGATCTCATTAGGAACTAAATATGGGAATTGACTTATTGATATCAAGTGATCTTAAGTGAATTTGGCTAATTACAATCTAGATAAATTATTCGTACCCAAAAATCAATTGTTGAAATTCATTGTTTATATGTTTTCTTTAGATTGCGGAGTTGGGGACATTACAGGACCTTCAGTGAGGGTCAGGAGCACCTTTTGCCATCATGATCAAATTGTTTCACTTTTCATCTCGAAATTCCTTGGCTAAGGAAGATGTTATCTTGTTTCATGCTATGAATAAATTCTCATGTCCCAAAAGGTTACAAGATGATACATATAAAGAAAATCGCTCTGGTCCTTGAGAGAGGGTCAGGAGCGAATTTACCCTTCTGGGCAAAACTCCATCATTTCATTATTTTCAATCAGGTCTGGACGCTTTATCACGCTCATTTCGTCCTCCACCACGCCTTTGATATGTCAATTTGACCAAACAAGGTCAGGAATGTCTCTAATAAGCTTTTTCACCTTGGATCCTCAAAGAGGGACAGGAGCGAATTTGATGATTCCAATAAGATCCTTCATCATCCCAAGCTAAAACTCCTTCAGGCGGGTGGAGAAAGTCACTTGCTTTCCATTCATGTTCAACACTTGGCCTATTTTCACTACAAGGTGAGGGAAATCAAAATTTCGCCCTGGGCCCTTAGCAAGGGACAGGAGTGATTTTTTCCTTTAACCTTCAAAATTCATCATTTTCATGCCTTCAAATCTTCAAAAGCATCAAAACCACGTCCAATCATCTCTCCTGGAGACCCTGCACAAAACAAATTAGAAAAGTCAGTGACAAATATGCCTTAAATAACATTTTCGCCCTGGACCCTCAGCAAGGGACAGGAGCGATTTTATCCTTTCTGGCTAATCCATCCAAAATTTAAGTCTCCAATCACTTCACAAGGCAGAGTTAGGTCATTTTCAAGGCCAGGAACCAGTTAGCAAGCCTATCAAAAACAAGAAATTGCACTTAGAATGAATTTCGCCCTGGGCCCTCAGCAAGGGTCAGGAGCGATTTCTCTATTTCAGGCATCATCTTACCTCCAAAATTTGATCAAAATTTACCTAGGCAAGAACACACAATTTCACCTTCAAAATGCTAACACTTAGACAAAATTTGGATTTTACCCCAAAACCCTGAATCTAGACTTAACCTGAGACCTATCTGACTCTCTTGACAGGCTTACCTTATTTCAACAATCTCAATCCTAGGGGGGACATTTAACAACTTTCAAAATTTGACTGGACTCAGCTCGAATAATATCCAAAAGAAACCCCTAAGGTTTAGCCCAAGCCCAGACAGACCACTCACTCACTCAAAACCCTAAAAGCAGAGAGAAGAACAGGCAAAACTAAAGCGAAAAAGAGGGGGTCCCCATTCTAATGGGGCGATGTGTGAAATGGTCACAACAGATCTCCACTCTGAAAGCCCACTAGTCATTGAGATATCTTGTCACATAAGAAACTTGATTACAATGAGAAGGTGATATCTCAAGTAAGTCATTATTGCACTACTTGCCAAAAGTCTCTTAGGTGAGGCAACTTCTACATATGACATGGCTTGTGGAAGTGACTCTGTAACTCATTGTGGTCCACTGAAATTGAACCAAATGTTGACTTTGATGGTCTCAATGAAGATCATTGAATATTGATTGCAACTTTTATTATGCAGTGGCATTTGACAAGTCACTGAGTTTTGAATTTATGAGTATTCTTTTTTACAACTTATGAGGTATATAAATATTTTGTTTATTGGCAATTATGAGTATCAAAGATTATTCAATTTTGATATATATATATATATATATATATATATATATATATATAGAGAGAGAGAGAGAGAGAGAGAGAGAGAGAGAGACTTACTAGGACCTGCAACTTAGAATAGAAACATATTTAATCAAGCTCACTGGAATAATGCATTAGAAATATCGCTTAACAGCATTGCAAAGTCCAATGTCAAATGAACATTTACGGAGGCTCATAAACAGCATACATAAAAAAAGATTAAAAAATGACAAATACCTCAGTATCACAACAATACTGCATATAACATGCATGTTCAAATTAACTTTTTCTAAATTATGTCCAGAAAAATTAACTTCCAGAACTTTTCATTGAGAATATGGATCCTTCCTTAGGATTGTAGAATATGGATACTTTTGGTTTGCTGATTTTTCCCCCAAAAGATATTTGTTGCTATCGTTTTTGACAATCAGTCTTTTAAGAAACTTGATGCTAATTTGTTTTTTCATAATAGATCAAAGCATATAAAAAACAGATATCACTTAGAGGCATTCTTGGTAAGGGAGAAATTGAGTTGATATATTACCATTGTGAAAATAATCTTTCTAATACTTTTACAAAGGCTTTGCTAAAGCAGGTCAAGAAATTGGATATGCCTTTAGAGCTTCATTGACCTACGTTAGTCCTTTGTGGAGATTTATGTAATCTCTTTCCTTTTTTCTTATCAGTTTTTTACTAGTTGTGATCTTGCGCTCCCTAATTTGCCAATTTTTTAGAATATTTCATTGTGTCTTGCATATTCCATTTCAGAGAACCTTGCCCCTTTCATATTCACCTGTAGTTTTCATTTCAAGGGAGGGATATTATTCTTTTATCTACTCTTAATTGCGTGCCCAGGTCCTACTTTCTTTCTTTCTTATAGATTCTTAAAGAATGTTGAATATTTGCAATCCAGTCCTCATCTTGAAGGATAGGTAGTTGTGGGAGAAGCAAGGTTGCATTACATAACTTATGAGAGAAGTGTCTTCAATTGGGAGAGCAAGCATGAAAGGAACATGCATGACTCATACAAATTACATAATGGCAAATGTCCCAAATAGAGCAAACGAGTAATTAATGGTCTTGTAATAAAAATAGACATCCTATCATGCCCTTTCCTCCTGAATTACTTAGTTCTTCACTTTGATAAACTAAGGTTATCCAATAAATGTGAGTGACAACAAAAGTAAGAGTAAAAGAGACGTGAGCTCCTAGCCTCTCTACCACTACCTCTATAGCAGCCATGAGTGGGCCTACCTTTTGCTTGGCTAGATAGTAGAGCCAATACCAAATGAAGCCCATCCAATCAAGCCCTTTAGATATTGGGCACCTCTGCCTTCCCTACCTTTAAAAGTGGGTGGGCCCATCCCTATCCCTAGGACAAATACTGAACAGATGGACGATGCAAGCTGAAGGCCTCGAAGGTGCCCCTAATTTAAAAGGGTGGAGGGGAGCCCTATACCATCCATTTTCTTATTCCATGGTTTAGCTTCTCTTTTCAAATTCATTGATGTTGCTAAGAACAGTTCAGGCTTAGAATCTCTTGATTAGATGGATGGGATGAGAGATAAATGTATGCCCTTTAATTTCAAGGGATTCATTTCACTTGCTGATGTCTTGTGAAGGGACTTTTCAATGTTTGATATGGCAAAAAATAAAAAATAAAAATTATATAGGCAATAAGTATTATTGTGATGTCCCCGATATAATTAAATAATAAATCTAATTATTTTATTGTAAGGCCCCAAATTTAATAACAAATCTTTCGGACCCTTTTATTTAATTAGATTAGGCAAATGTTGGCTGGTCGTGTCGGCCCGTTTGTAACCCTTCGGGAAGTTTCCCGGAGCCCATATATATGGCTGTGTTAGTCATTGTTGTAGGCATGTGAATTTCGGTATTTTTCTCTATTGTGCGAATTCCTGTTGCAGTTCTGTTATCCGCCATTTCGGAGGTGAAAGACCCTCCCTATTTGGTATTTGCAGTTTTGGTGAGGTTCACCTCTCACCCTATTCTGTCTTTGTACTCATTCTGGATCTGGCAAATCTTGAATTTCATCATTGTTTACTTTCTCCAGTTGCGTATCTATTAATCTGGTATACATGCATAAGGGAAATTCCTAATATTCAGAATCCATCACTTTGGAAGACCACCGCACAACCGTTGAAGCTCACCGTACGGGTATTCCATCGTACCTCTACACCTTCACCATACGGTCTCACACCGTACTGCCACGGTCTGCCTTTCTCACCATCGTACGGCCTTCTTTGACTCCACCGTACAACCCCCTCCTCTTACCACCGTACGGTCTATCCATCGTACAACCTTTCCTCTACCAGTTCAATAATCCCTTTGCCTTCGCCAGTTACACCATACGGTCAGGGAACATTACAGTGGTATCAAAGCTTGTGATCTTGCCAGCCTATCGTGTAGTGGATGCAAGTGTACACCAGAAGGAGGTATCGTTCGGTCGATCGAATGGGTGAAACACAGGATCCTACAAGAGAAGTCATGGCACTATTAAGGGAGCTAACCAAAAGCCAAGCTCAGCTCAACGACAACAAAACATGGAGGAAACCTTACGGCAATTGGCCTTCGGAAAAATGAATGGAGAACAGAATGGGCAGGGCGATGATTCGGTCACGGGAAGGTCAAACGTCCAACGCTCACATTCACGGCCGTTGATGTCGACTTTTCCTCAGAAATCAGAAGCACCACGCAGGGAGCAAGAGCCCACCTTTCAGGAGATGCAAGCACAGTTGAACCAAGATTTGAGGGATGCAAATCTCGAGGGGGACAAATCCTTCAAGGATTATGTGGAGCTCCGGATGAAATACTCGGGCGGCAAAAGTCGGGGCCATTATGGACACTATAACAATGACATCAAGCAGAAGGTTGGCAAGATCAACCTGTCATCCTTTGATGGGGCCGGAGCGACCTCGGCACGAGCCTAGGTTCAAAAAGAAGATACCTACTTCCAACTCAACCCAATGCCTGAAGATGAAGCTATCAAGTTTGCAGCACTCCACCTGGAAGGGGTCGCACATGAATGGTGGCATCATGGAATGGTCACTCTTGGCCATGACTAGATAACTTCCTATGTCGAATTCACAGAGAAGCTCATAGATCGATTTGACGGGAAGGATCCAGAACTCAATTTCAGGAAGTTGGCACAACTAAAGCAGTCGGGACCTGTGGACAATTACATCACAGAATTCCAGAGACTATCCGTGTTGGTAACTAACATCTCAAAGTGGAGATTGGTGGTCTTGTTCATGGACGGATTGATGGAACCATTGAAAGGTTGGGTGAAAGGGTTCAACCCCAGCATGCTCACGGAACCAACAAAAAAGGCCTGTAACATGGCAACATCTTCCTCTTCTAGAAATTTTGCACATACCAAACCACCTTTCGTTCTGAAGGATAATAAACCCTTTTTGAAGGGGTCATCGCTCGATGAGCCACAAGACAGGAACTCAGAAGGAAGAAGCTTTGTTTCACCTGCAAGGAGCCATGGCAACCAGAACACCGATGTTTGGGCAAAGGAAAGATTCACTATATTGAAGTGATGTCCGATGGAGAAGAGGAGCATGAGGAAAGCGAACCCCCAAGGGAAGAATCTGCCGAAGAAACCAACCTGGCGGAGAGAATCTCCACATTGGTACGGAGGGGGGGTGTCATTGCCACACTAGCAGGTACCCCAAGGTGCAATGTATTTAGAGTACATGGTACACTCCAAGGGCAACGAGTTCTTGTTATGCTCGACAGTGGGGCCTCACTCAACTTCATAAACTCATCACTCGTCACCCGAAGGGGTTTGTGTACAGAGGAGCATGAAGGGTTCGATGTCAAGGTGGCAGGAGGCAATCTCCTATCATGTACTCACCTGGTTACGCAACTGAGCATCACCATGGGAAATTACACGGTGATCGACGATTTCTTTGTTGTAGATCTGGATGACACAGATGTCATATTGGGTATGCAATGGATGGAGACCCTCGACCAGTACACGCGGAGCTTCAAAAGGATGGAGTTCTCATTCGAGGTGGATGGCGGGAAGGTGGTTCTCAAGGGAATGTCGAATGGCGGCCCGAGGGAGATTTCCGCCAAAAGGATGGAAGCCATCTTTAGACATGATGAAATAGTTTGGGCAGCACATTGCTTGATCTCAACAAAACCTGTGAAAGAGCAACTGACTTACTACCAGGATGAGGAACTTCAGTCCGTTTTGGATGAGCATAGTTTGGTCTTCACTGATATTCCACCTGGTATACCCCCACACCAAGGGTTTGAGCACACCATCGAGTTGGAGGAAGGAGAAAAACCCATTATCACCACACCCTATCGCCACCCGAAGAAGTTCAAAGATGAGATAGAGAAAACAATCCAAGAACTCCTCAATAAAGGATGGATCTTGCCCAGTTCTAGCCCCTTTGCATCGTCGGTGGTACTAGTGAAGAAGGACGGAACTCTCAGAATGTGTGTCGACTATCATGCACCGAACAAGAAGACTATCAAGAATAGATACCCCATTCCCAGGATCGATGAGCTACTGGACGAACTACATGGCACAATCTATTTCTCCAAGATTGATCTCTGCTCCGACTACCATCAAATCCGTATGAGGGAGCATGATGTGGAAAAGACAGCCTTTCGTTGCCATTACGGACACTACGAGTTCTTGGTCATGCCGTTTGGATTAACCAATGCTCCGGCCACTTTTTAGTCCTGCATGAACCACATCTTCAACAAGCAACTGTGTAAGTTCCTATTGGTATTCTTCGATGACATACTCATCTACAACAAGACCTAGGAGGAACATGTGGGGCATTTGGATGAGGTATTGGGGATTATGGAATCACAATCATTGTATGCCAAAAGGTCCAAATGTGAATTTGGAATGGCCAAGGTCCTGTACTTGGGTCACGTCATCAACGCCCAGGGGGTACAAGTTCACCAGGAGAAGATTCAGGCCATTTTGGATTGGTCTCCACCCAAGACTCTCTCGGAGTTGCGTGGATTTTTTGGTTTGTGCTATTATTATAGAAGGTTTGTGAAAGGATTTTCACAGCTTGGGGCACCACTGACAAATCTGACAAAGAAAGGATCCTTCTGTTGGAATGCGCAAGCGCAACAGACCTTCGACAAATTAAAAGAAGTTATGAGTACGTGTCCGGTTCTAGCATTACCAGACTTCACTCGCCCTTTCATCTTGGAGTGCGATGCCTCGGAGCAAGGCATATGAGCGGTGTTGATGCAAGACTATCACCCCATTGCGTACGAGAGTCGGAAGCTCTCGGGAGTTGAGCGGTTGTATTCCATCTACGACAAGGAGATGCTCGCCATCATACACGCACTGACGAAGTTGCGGCAATACCTCGTCAAAGCAAAGTTTGTTGTGCGGACAGACCACAACAGCTTGCGATAGTTCTTGGAGCAGAGGGATCTGAATGAACAACAACAGAAATGGGTGAGCAAAGTCTAGGCATTTGATTTCGACATTGAATATGTGAAGGGAAAGAATAATGTGGTCGTTGATGCCCTGTCAAGAAGGCCTGTCATATGTTCTTTATCCCAGATTTCGGCGGACTAGAAGGAATACCTGTTGATTGAATACTCCAAGAACACTTTTGCCTGCGAACTGATGGATGGTCAAGTACAGGATGACCGACACAAGGTGGATGACGACATCATTTATTACAAGGACAGAATTTGTCTGGTACCCGAATCCAAGATGAAGGAAAAGATTCTGAAGGAAATGCACGACTCTCCCTTGGTTGGACACATGGGATACTTGAAAACCTACAAACAGATCCGTGAAAGGTTTTCTTGGAAGGGGCTTAAGAACGATGTCCTGCAGTATGTGCGGGAATGCTCCACCTGTCAGCAGAACAAATCTGAACATAACCTACCGGTCGGACTGCTGCAACCATTGCCAATTCCCAACCAAAAATGGGATAGCATCTCGATGGATTTCATTACTGGGCTCCCCAGAGTGCAAGGAAAGGATTGCATTTTGTCATAGTTGACCGCTTGACCAAGTATGCACATTTTTTTGCCATCCCCACAGGATATCAAGCAGTTCAAGTGGCCGAGTTGTTCTTCCGTGAGGTATTCCGCCTACATGGTCTACCACGAAACATAGTCAATAACAGGGATAGCCGTTTTCTAAGTACCTTCTAGATGGAGTTATTTCGGTTGGCAGGAACCGAGTTGTCGCCCAGCACGAGCTACCATCCGCAGACAGACGAACAGACTGAGATTGTGAACAAATGGCTGGAGGGTTATCTCAGGAACTATGCCTCAACTCAACAGAAGGCTTGGGTTCGCTGGTTACATTTGGATGAACACTGTTACAACACCACTTATCACATGTCGATAGGCATGCCACCTTTCAAAGTACTGTACGGTTATGAACCTTCTTCATTTGTTGACTTGGCATTGGGAGACAGTCGTGCACCGATGGCCAAAGATTGGCTTCAGGAGAGTTTAGACATCCTAGCATCTCTCAAAGACAACCTGCAGAGGGCTCAGAACCAACAAAAGATGTATGCTGACTGACACCAGATTGAGCGGAATTTTGAGGTTGGCGATCTGGTTTACCTCCGACTTCAACTGCACAGACAATCCTCCTTGAAAACAAATCGTAAGGAGAAGCTAAAGCCGTGTTTCTATGGACCCTACAGGGTGGTTCAGAGAGTGGGTGAAGTTACCTACGAGTTGGAGCTTCCTGAGAGGAGTTGGATTCACAATGTTTTTCACGTGTCATGTCTGAAGAAGGCCATCGAGCAGCGCGTCACAGTGTCCAAGGATTTGCCACCCATCGACGAAGAAGGGAAACTAATTCTGGAGCCAGCAGAGATCATTGATGTCAGAAAAAAGAGGTTGAGAACACGCATAGTCAAGGAGTTCCTTGTACACTGGAAGAATCTACCCATCAAGGATGCCACCTGGGAAGGCGAGCAAATTTTGGAGCATCCAAGCCTGCAATTGCTTGAGGGCAAGCAATTTTTGGCCCGAGAGGATTGTGATGTCCCCGATATAATTAAATAATAAATCTAATTACTTTATTGTAAGGCCCCAAATTTAATAACAAATCTTTCAAGCCCTTTTATTTAATTAGATTAGGCAAGTGTTGGTCGGTCGTGTCGGCCCATTTGTAACCCTTCGGGGAGCCCATATATATGGCCGTGATAGTCATTGTTGTAGGCATGCGAATTTTGGTATTTTTCTCTATTGTGCAAATTCATGTTGGAGTTTTGTTATCCGCCATTTCAGAGATGAAAGACCCTCCCTATTTGGTACTTGCAGTTTCGGTGAGGTTCACCTCTCACCCTATTCTGTCTTTGTACTCGTTCCAGATCTGGCAAATCTTGAATTTCATCATTGTTTACTTTCTCCAGTTGCGTATCTGTTAATCTGGTATACATGCATAAGGGAAATTCCTTATATTCAGAATCCATCACTCTGGAAGAACACCACACAACCGTTGAAGCTCACCGTACGAGTATTCCACCGTACCTCTGCACCTTCACTGTACGGTCTCACACCGTACTGCCACGGCCTGCCTTTCTCACCACCATACGGCACTTACACCGTACGACCCCCTCCTCTTACTACCATACAGCCACTCCTCTCCCACCATACGGTCTATCCATCATACAACCTTTCCTCTGCCAGTTCAATAGTCCCTTCGCCTTTGCCAGTGACACCGTACGGTCAGGGAACATTACAATTATCAAGCACTTTCGCAGTAAGATATGTAATTTTAAATTTATACTTTTAGCTAGGTGTCCATATTATAAATGTGGTGTGAACATCTTAATGTTTTGCATTTTTTAATAGCATCTTATAATCTTATGGTTGCTCATGATAGGATATGCTAAATATCCTTGCACTCCTATGTCTGACTATGCAGGCATATCCACTTAAAATTTCAGGACCGGAGAATCGAGCAACTACTGCTCAAGCAAATCTGTGCAAAGTAACTACAAAGTGGATTGGATTCCGCCGTATTTGGTGCAGGAGCAATGAAGTTTTTGATACTGTGGATCTTTTTCTTCCCGAGTACTCATTTGAATCACAAGTTAGTGAGGAATTCTATAATTCAGCTAGAAAATTTCCAATCTGCAATACCAACATTGTTAAAAATTTGTATAAAGATAAATGAGTGCTATTAATCCAAATTTTCTAAATATTGGCAATTATGGCATCTGCCTCATTTAGTTTTGGTGGTTCTGACAGGCAGTCTGGATACGAGTGCCGCATCAGATCAGAATAGATATTGAAAAGCAAAATCTTTCTTTCCGTGCAGGCCTGCATGCCGCTTCTCATGCATTGCTCAACATAATGCCATTGTAAGAACAATATCTTTCATGTCTCAAGAGTTTGCTCGACCAACTTAAGATATCCTGTGTGTTACTATTATTCTTTCCATTGTAATTTTCTTTATATTTCCATCATGAATATCTACCATGCAAATCTGACTTTACTAAGTTTTTTTAGGAACAGTTTAAATAAAATGGCTTGTCAGTACTTTGTGGGTCACACCATTGATTGGAATGTTAATCATTGTAAATGCATAGGTATATTATGTGCAACCCTTCAGATTTAGGGACAGAATGTGCCAATCCACATGACAGCCGTTATTTCCCAGAGAGGCTTCTGTTATTTGATCGGCATCCTGGAAGCATTGGTATTGCACCACAGGTATTGTAAATTTTTGGCAGCACTTCCTTCCCTGTTCAAAGGATGTTTGAATCCCTAGGTTTGGCAGTGAGCCAATTGACGTTTTGAACAATAATCTGGAAGCCGTGCTTTAGATCTGGATTTTCTGTATTTCAGGGGTTTTCTTTGAAACTCAAATTATAATTATGTGTTTATAATATTGAGATTTTCTGAGTTTCTGGGATGCAGGGAGAGCAAAAAAGTTTCAAAATATTGGGGATGGTGAGGAGACAGCTGTATGATAATATATTTAAAAAGAAACGTACATATATGTTATAAAACGAAATACAGGTAACTTATAATTCAAATTGATAATCATTAGTCATAACTTAAGCTAAAAAATGTGAAGGCCCAATTTAAATTGTTGAATTGTATATTGAAATGACAAAATGTAATAATTAATTTGAATACCAATGATCATTCATGAATCATAATAGTAGCTGAAAATTGGAATCTATTTCAAGTTGAAATATTCAAATAAGTTATAATCTGAAAGTTAAAAGTGCCAACTAGAGTCTCATTATACAAGTGACTAACATCAAAATGACAAAATTAAATTGCCAAAAATGTTATCCATAGCTCTTTTTGTTTGAACAAAAATCTCAAAAGTTGTTATCACCATCAGTAGTTGAATATATAGGAAACTCTTCATCATTGGAATTACCAAAAGCAAGTGGAACTATTTCCTCCAATCTCATCTACACATCATGGTCATCACCAAATTATTGTGGAATAGCTCAGCTCACAGTAAAGTTCCAATGATGTTGGTGAAGGAATAATCTAACTTCAGAACAATTTAGTATTTTTGTGCTTATAATATTAAGTGCTTCTCTGAGTTTCTGGAATGCAAGAACAGCAAAAAAATTTCCAAAGTTTTTTGGATGGTGATGTGACAGCTGTTTGCCCTCTCGGGTAAACGGTTAAATGCAGAAAGTAAATGCACAGAACATAATGGAAATACATTAAATAACCAGTCTCTATGTTAATTCAACAGTCCATGCACATCAAGTGCTTATAACATTACATTTGACACGACTAACATGATCCTTTCGAAGAAAAGGTACACAATATATAATACCCGAAAGGGGTGTGACACAACCGTCGCGACTCCAACTACCTACCCGTTGGCTAACTAACTGACTGCCGTAACTCATTATTACCGACGACAACACCAATTTACAACCCTCAGAACCATACGAAAGTCCATGGCGCACAGCATTTCTGTGATATTTTAAGATGCCAAAAACCCTTCTTTTCCACTCTGAATTTCCAGTTCCTGGCTTCAAACTCCAGCGAATCATTTTAAATCTGTTCGTCATTTTTTTTTTTTGGGGGGGGGGGGCACTATAATGTCACCGATGGCACCCCGGCCATACAACCTCCCTGTACGGTCAACAACAGACATTGGCACCTCCGATCGTGCGGCCTACACCCCTCCACCTTATGGCGGACCATGACGAGGGAGCGGCTTTGTGCGCAGTTGACCACCGCACAATGGCATCCACCGTCGGTGTCCACCGTATGGTGTTACCACCGCACGGTGGTCGCCGTCGATGTTGCCACCGCCAGGGTGGCCCACCGCACGGTGGTCACCGTCGGTGTTACCACTACACGGTGCTCACCGCCGTACGGTGGTCTGTTCCTTTTTTTTTTAATTTTTCTCTTTTTTTTTTTTTTTAATATATATATTATTTTTTGACCATACGGTCGCTATCGTACGACCGTGCGGTTTTTTTTTTTAATTTTTTATTTTGACCGTATGGTCGCCTGTCATACGATCGGGTCCCCTGTCTCTGGGATTGCCCTTCATCCTTCTCGGTTTTCCTCGCCCAAAAGTCTCCTGCTTTTGTCCCGTGCCTCTTGAGTCGCCTGCTCGGCCTCTTAGGTCCCCTTCCATCCTCTCGGGTCCCCCTTCGGGCTCTCGGGTGTCCGTCCGGCCTCTCGGGTTCCCTGCGCGCTTCGCGTGGTAGGGTTTCAATTTGGGCCCATTGGTGGCCAATCTATTTTCAATAGCCATCGGAAGACCTGGAACCACAAATTCTACAGGGACCACGACCTCCTTCCCGTACATAAGAAGAAGAATAATAATAAAGATTTTGAAGACTGCGGTCTTCCATACAGGGTTCCAATCGTGGCCAACACTCTTCAGATTATCTGCGTCGCCAGGGTTTGGGGCATCTCCCTTCCAATATTCTTTGTATTCCGGCAGGTACACCTCTGTTGGTTGCTCTGGTTCCTCTACTTCGAGCCTGTAGCTTTGGAACATTTCGTAATCCTCCATTTGCCAGTGGAAGAGCTCGTTAAGTGAGCATACCTCATCTTCAGAACATCCCTCCAATTCGAGCACCCCTTCACTGTTCGGCTCCATCGCGTTCTTGCCCTTGCTTTCATCGGGACCCCCTTCCCCTTTATTAAAGTCCTCTGAGTCTGAGTTGGAAGAGGCGAGCTCTTCGCCAACATCTTGGGTGTGTAGGTCAATGGTATATTTCCGCCCTCCCTTCTCCATGGAAAGTGTATTTTTCTTCTAGTTGTGGTTTACACTCGCGTTGATCAACCACGCTCTCCCCAGGATGGCGTCATAGCCTTTCTTCTTTGAGGGAATAACCACAAAATCTAACAAGAATGGTTGCGTATCAATTGTCACTTGCTGGGCCATCAACAGGCCGAGTGGCTTAATGTCGTGTTGGTCCGCTCCCACCAGGTTGAATGTGGGTGGCCATAGGGTGGGCTTCCCCAACCGCTTCCATGTTTCTTCTGGTAGTACATTCACCCCAGATCCCCTGTCCACAATGGTGTCCTTCAGAATGGTCCCACGAATACCCATTTCTACCACAGCTGGGTGTCTACCACTGCTCAAGGCTAGTAACATCGGGTCAGTCGAAGGGCTGATGGAAACCTCCACCTGTGGTGTACTCTTCGAAGCGGTGGCGGGAACCCCTACCTGTGGTGCACTCGATGATGCGGTGCTTTGCACATTGGTGAGGATGGCAGTCCTCAATTGTGGCATAGAGTCTAGAAGGTCTTTTACCTTTATCGACACCTCTATCTGCAAGATTTGCCCAATGATGTTATTTTCCGCTTCCGTATAGGATGATGTACTCGCCACCTCGTTGTCCCATCGTTCGGTCGTCATCTCACGTTCAATATTGTCCTTTGCCTCCCGTAATCTCTCCTTCTCCGTACGGGGGTCGGGATAAGTGGCTTTTTTCGTTTGGGCGCGGGTGATCGCCAGTACTTCTTTCTCACCAGTCTTCTCAGCCTTCTCAATGTTGAGGAGATTAACCCCTGCCTGTGGGCAATTTGCGTCCTCATGGTCGCCTGGCCCACACCAACGGCAGAGGTGTTGAGGGGTGGCTTCCTTCGTGCAATCACGGGCGAAGTGCCCCCACTGATTACAGGCCCTACATTGGATAATTGGCCGGCCCTTGGCATCATACTGGATACGGCTTCCATTATTGTTATTGTTGCTATTCCTTCCGTCGCCGCGTCTGTTGTCTCGGTATCCTCCAGATGATGTTGTTGTGTTAGTATGTTGGCCGGTTCTCGCTGGTGCGGATGTTGTGGCCTGCTCCGTGAACAGCACTTGGTTCATTTGCGTACCTCGAGTTTTCATGTTGTATGGGCACTCCTTGGTGGAGTGTCCCATCACTTGGCAAATCTTGCAGAATGCCTTCTTTTGGCAAGTACCCTTTGTGTGCCCTTCCTCTTTGCACTCAGTGCACCATATGTCCCCTTCGTTCCGACCAGTGCTTCTCATTATTTTGAATTCTTTTCTCATTCGCTCCATGTCTTTCTGGAGCGCTTGCACCCGTTTGCCAGCCTCGTCATCGCTGCTGCTTTCCTGTGAAGAGTCATCATCCTCGGATGAGGATTTATTACTTTTCTTCTTCTTTGATGTTTTGTGTTCGCTCTCCAGGTCCATCGCCCTATTATAAGCGTCGTCATATGACGTCGGGGGTACAATTTTCATCTTCCTCCGTAGAGAGGATTTCAACCCTTCAACGAACCATCGTTTCTTCAATCCATCTGCGGGTTGGCTTTCCATTTTACCCAAGAGTTCTTTCAGCCTCCGACTGTATGCCCGTACTGTCTCCTTGGTACCTTGTTTGGTACTATATATCTCCGTTACAATTTCATTGTCATCACGGAGCAACCGAAACTCCCCCGTGAATTCCTTCTGTAGATTGGCCCACGTGGCCACTTTTTGCTTGTCCACATCGGAGTACCAATCTATGGCAACTCCTCGTAACGTGGCTGGGAACTGCTGTACCCAGTCATCCTGGTCTATTACTTCGTTGGCGGACCAAATGGTTTCACATGTACGACAGTGCCGTAAGGGGTCTTCCTTGCCCTCCCCTGTGAACTTTGGCAATTTTTGTTTACTCGCCATCCCACCACTGGGTCTCGCTCCTCTAATTCCTTGTGTGCTTGTACCTAGCGATCCTCCGCCTCCTGCAACTGAACCTCCACTCATGGGTCCTCCAGAAAAAGTTGCTGACACCGAACCAAACAAATTGCCTCCCGTACGATACCCTTGTGCTCCCTCGGCACCTTCGGTCGTACCGTTACCTTCCGTTGTCTCCCTTTGGTTGGTTGTCTCCCTCCGGTTGTCCTCCGAAATGGACAAATTCTTTAGCAAGTCTCTGGTAGCGTCGATCAGGTTTAGACTTCGCCTTGTTTGTTCCACCAACTCTTCGCGGCTTCTTACCCTACGGTGGTATTCTGGCGAACTGTAGAGTTCTCCTTCGGCACCCTCCGTGACTCCTTCTGGCAGCCCTACAACAGTGTAGACAGTGTAGTTCTCTCCGTCTATCTCTGCCTCCGCAACCTCCGTGACACCTCCTAGGTTCCCTTCAAGCAACCCCTCGGCCGGTCGTCCCTCGGCAAGCTGCCTTAGCCTACGCCTTCGTTCTATCTGCTGTCTGATATTCAATGCGGTTTGTGCCACTTCCCATTCGTCACTCTATATCTTTTTATTTTTGTCCTTATTTAGTCTATTGGGCATAAGTCACTTCCATACACAGCAACCACATGCCATGTACACAAAAAAACTTTTATTATTTTTTATTTTTATTTTGCCTTTTGGCCACAATTTATATCAGCAGTGTGTCGGGATTATTACAAGGTTCAATTTCCTCCTGGCCTGGCGCCATCTCGTTCCGTTTCCCGTCGACTGTTCTCTTCGTAGCGTTGCAGGATTTGTTGTCGTCGCTCTTCCTGGGCAATCTCCTCCAAGCGGGCCTGTTGTGCCAGCGATGCCTCTGCAAGCAACCGGGGGAGGTGGTTCATTAACCGGTTTACTGCCGGGCTAACCTCCAGCGCTGTCCACACGGCACTTGGTGGAATTTCTGCCTCCGTCGCTTCTCGTCGAACGTAGGTTTAAATGGCTACCTGGAGCAAAATTGAAAATTCTCGCGTTGCCGTGTCTTCTCCTATGTAAAGTTCTGTCCGCACGTCGTCGGCCTCCGGGTTTACTTCACCAACGGGTAGGCCCATTGTGTTTGTGCGCCATCCGTGTCTTCCGTTCCTGAGTTCGTCTAGGCAACGGCGCCAAATGTTTGCCCTCTCGGGTAAACGGTTAAATGCAGAAAGTAAATGCACAAAACATAATGGAAATACATTAAATAACCAGTCTCTATGTTAGTTCAACAGTCCATGCACATCAAGTGCTTATAACATTACATTTGACACAACTAACATGATCCTTTCGAAGAAAAGGTACACAATATATAATACCCGAAGGGGTGCGACACAACGGTCGCGACTCCAACTACCTACCCGTTGGCTAACTAACTGACCGCCGTAACTCATTATTACCGAAGACAACATAAACATAATATAACAACATAACATAATGATTATTCCCGGCAACAACAACTGTATGATAATATATTTAATAAAAACATACATATCTGTTATAAAAAGAAATACAGGTAACTTATAATTCAAATTGATAATCATTAGTCATAACTTAAACTGAACAAATGCAAAGGCCCAATTCAAATTGTTGAATTGTATATTGAAATGACAAAATGTGATAATTAATTTGAACATCAATGGTCATTCATGAATCATAGTAGTAGCTCAAAATTGGAATCTATTTCAAGTTGAATTATTCAAATAAGTTATAATCTGAAAGTTCAAAGTGCCAACTAGAGTCTCATTATACAAGCGACTAGCATCAAAATGACAATTAAATTGCCAAAAATGTTATCCATAGCTCTTTTTGTTTGAGCGAAAATCTCAAAAGTTTTCATCACCATCACTAGTTGAATATATAGGAAACTCCTCATTATTGGAATTGCCAAAAGCAAGTGGAACTATTTCCTCCAATCTCATCTATACATCATGGTCATCACCAATTTATTGTGGAATAGCTCACTGTTGTGTTGCACACAAATGCCCCGTCTCTGACAGGGACACCCTTTGTTTTTGAGAGTTTTTGACATGGTATAACTATAATAAATTTATAATGCAGAGCATTTTAATTTTCATATGTGACAACTCGCAATTGTAATTTTGAGTAATGTGACAATCACCATTCTCAAATAGTGCATGCCTGAATTTATTTTTGTGATTCCTTGTGTAGATACAGTAGTAGCTCATATGTGTATTGCTATTGGTTAGAATGCCCCATTGGATGTTGAATTTGAATAAATAGTTGAATGAAATGGATTCTTTTAGTATTATGACCACTAACTAGCACTAGTAAGTACACCTGCTTTACAAATAGTAAATAACATCGAAGGGTGGAAATTGCGAGAAGAGAAAACCTGTTTTACAAGTAGTAAATACCTGTAACTGTTAACTGTATTTGTGGTTTTACAAAATAAAATATCCC
Source organism: Cryptomeria japonica (assembly GCF_030272615.1). Classification (NCBI taxonomy): domain Eukaryota; kingdom Viridiplantae; phylum Streptophyta; class Pinopsida; order Cupressales; family Cupressaceae; genus Cryptomeria; species Cryptomeria japonica. Next base: position 520,226,691 of record NC_081413.1, read on the forward strand.
TGTAAGTTTCCCTCTTCTACTGTAGTTATGTAAGGTACACTTGCTAACCCTGTTAAATGAAATCAGATAAATGATAAAAGAACAAAGTCAAGCAAACTTGTAGGACTGAAAAGATGTTTAGGTTTTCCATTTTTTCAAATAAGTCATCAGGTTTTTATCTTTGACTCACATTCCCCTTGTAGAGGGGGCATCTTTGGGGCATCCCCATGTGAAAAAAAATAATGGAAGAAGTGGGGGATGTTCTAACCCTGCCCCTATTTCCCAGAGATGTTCCAGTTTTTGGGAGTGATAGAAAACCAGGGGGGACACATATTTGTTGTTGTCAAAGGTTGTTATCACCTCCTACATGTTGAACGAGCTTAAAAATTGTTTTGGAATTTAAAGCAAGAGACCATAGGTTAAAGATATCAAAAGATCGAGTTGCAGAAAAAAATCACATGATAACAACCTTTGACAATGACAAATTGTTGGTTGAAAATTTTGTACATTTTGGGAAATATACAAAATTGTGGTTTCAACCACAGCACACGAGTAAAAACTCTCCTAATTAAGGGAAGGCTCCCCCTATCTAACTACAACTTGGAAAATAAAATAGGATGGGACAGCAATCTTTCTTCTTTTTTCAAGAAAGACAATATCCTTTTCTCTTCACAGAAAAGAATAGCGATTGAATATGAACAGCAGTAACCACTTTCAAATGAAATGAGAGAAAGGAAATGAAGTTTCCTGAAAGCGCAAAGACTCCCGTCACTTCCTTCGGGACAGGACAGCAATATCAAGCTCAAAGACTTGACTATTCGAAGTCCTATCTACCCTTTGCTATACTAAATTTAGCAACGAATAAAAAATAACAGCTCAAAGACTGGAATAATCTATTCTTCTAACATAAAGACAAGAACTAATGCAAGCTCAAAGACTTGCTGCTATTTCTTATCAAACAATAATTTTTCCTCAAGAATAGACGCAAGCTCAAAAACTTGCTGCCCCTTCAAGAGAGTTTCCTATTTTAATTAATCTTTTCTACTTGCAGCTCAAAGACTTCAAATCAGATTGGACTAAGCTCCTTTAAAAACACTTTGCATAGAAGAAATAAAAAGATTCAAACTCAAATATGTAGCTCAAAGACTCAAAACTTGAGTAATCCTTCTTTATTATTCTTCAAAAACTTTCAATCCACATACATAAGCTCAAAGACTTCTTGCTGTAAATTTGGCAGAGTTTTTGCTTGCTTTCCAAAAGATATAAATTACAATGGACCCTCTCTTCTATTTATAGGAGAGGAGCCTTGAGAAAAAGGTGGGAGGATCCTAACTAATTTGAGAGATTTTCTCAACCACCAAGACTTTTCAATAACTAACTAAGACTTCATTAACTACCTAAGACTTATTCCAACTAATGTCCTAATCGGACGCAACTTGTAGTTGCCTTACATATAATTACAAAAGTGCAAGTAATGTGTAACTTGCTTTTTACAAAAAATACTTTTACATGTAACTTGTCAAAACAAAATTACAAATGCATATTTAAAACTATTCCATGTGTTTAAAGACACGACTCTAACTGCATCATCCTTTGTCTGTGATGATCTTCATGTTGCTTCAAGATGCAAGAACTTGAAGTATTCTGGATTGGTAAAGACATCTTGAACCGGAACGGGAACTTGCATCCTTATCTTCTTACTTGGGGTAGTACTAGTTTTTCAAGAGGGAAAGGGTGGCCTTCCTCTTTTTATGTCATGACCATCTTTGTCTTAAAAATATTCTATGCTCTCAACCATAAATTCTTATTGTATCTTTTCTTTGTATCATCCTCCAATCTTGAAATTTGCTTGCAAAATAAGGCCCATGCCTTAATTCATTGATTTGGTAGGTCATGTGTGCAAACCGGACTGACAAGGGAAGAGATAAATTGATGCAAAAATGGGCTTACAAGTGCATTTCGGGTTTTGGAAGTTGCATTACATGTGTGGGAAAAACAAGAGAATTAACTTGCAATTGCGGGGAACAAACATGCAACTTCATATGTGTAATGGGTAACTACAAGTTTGCACTTGTAATTGGACCTTTAGAACTCATTTTCAAGTGTTTTTTGAGTGCATTTTGGACCAATTTCGGGTTTTGGATGGCTGACACCAGGTAGACTTTTAAATGGGGAAAATGAATGAAGGTGTGAAATGAGTGGATGAAATGGTATGTACGGATGATGGGAATGAATATGAAAAAATTTTGGGAAGATCATCTTGAAGAAAATGAGAAGAACTTTCAACATGTAATCCGGTTCTAGAAACCCGATTTTGAAAGGATGGGTATTTTTTTATCTTTGCAACTTGGAATTTCAACAAAAGATGGTTAAATCTTTTATCCGTAAGGGAAGAACAATTATTTTCATCCAACTTGTAATTGGGATTTAAAATCCCGAATACAAGTAAAGAGGGAAAACGGGGAAGAACAATGCAATTCTAAAATTGCTTTACAAAGGGGAAAATCTCTCTCACAAAAACCAATTTTTGGGGAAGAACCAACCATTTACAAATTTACAACTAGAAAAGAAAAACAAGAAAACAAGAAAACAAGAATAAAATAAATCTTACCTTGCTCCAATCTGAAAATGCCTCTCCAAAAGATGATCAATCTTTGAAATAAGGAAGAATATCTCTTAAAAAGAAATTAACCGTATTCCAAAACCCTAGCCACGTTTTTGAAAAAGTGCCCAAAACTGAAAAATGTGGCAGCAAATGCATGAGAAATGGCATGGAAAATGGCCAAGACTCTTTCTAACCTCAACGCCTTAGCATACCAAGCCAAAACGATTCATAACATTGCTGATTCGTGGCATTCCAAATTGCAAAAAAACGTGGCTGCTGTTATAAAGCTAAAATCCAGCAATCTTAACCTCCATGTGGCATGAAAGGTGTTTGAAAATGCATAAAAATAGGGAGGAATCCAGAACGCCTTCTATCTCCCAAAAAATCTCCACAAAAATTTGCCAAAAATCCTCAAAAAAAACGTTTTTTCTTGCAATTTGGGTTTTTTGGAACAAATAGCAAGTTTAAAATGCATGAAACAATGAAAATCGAGTTTTTGGGAGAGAATAACAAGTTTTAATTTCACTTTTTCCACTTACAAGCCAAAATCGGGATTTTTAAGACAAATAGCAAGTTTAAAATTTTACTTTTTCACTTACTAGGCCAAAATCGGGTTTTTTGGAGCAAACTGCAAGTTTAAAATTGTCAAAAATGCACTTGCAAGGCAAAATTGGGTTATTGGAAACAAAGTGCAAGTTTTAAATTGTCACTTTTTCATCAACAAGGCAAAATCGGGTTTTAAAAATGCAATTACAAGTTTAAAATCCTCAAAAATGCACTTTATGAGCAAAATCGGGTTTTTTGGAGAGGTATGCAAGTTTAAAATCACTTGTAAAGGGGAAATAAAATCCCTACAACAAGTTAGAATTGCTTGCACTCATGTAGTGGGGGTTTAAAATCTCTATTACATGTAAAAACCATTAAAGTAGGGGTTTTTGTAGAGAACTACAAGTTTACTTGTAACTTAACCAAAAAATCCCTATTTTAACTAAAAAAGACCAAAAAACAATAAAAAAGATAAAAACAACAAAGGGGAAATTTAAAACAAATTACAAGTAACATCTTTTAAATAAAAGTGCACATGCAATAAGCCAAAAATTCCCCTACAAAGACCAAAACAATGAATATCATTAAAACTTGCAGCTCAAGAAAAATTCTCCACCTGCAGTCGGGATTTTAAAACCCGATTGAAGGAAAGACATAGCAAACGAACCCAGAATTTGACGAAATTCGAAACGTAGTTTGAGGATGAACTGAGGATTAAGCCAGTTCAAGGATTAGTCAAAATTTTGCCTCAGGAAGCGTGCCATAGAGTAAAAATTTTCATTTTTTCACAAAAATTTCATGTAATGGTCCTTCATTTTTTAAAACAAAAATGAGGACAACACAAATATGGATAATAGGTCATAAACTTGGGTTTTTAGATTTTGTCCACATTGTGTCAAATTAATATATGAGTCAAATCATCTTCCACATAATGATTATCAAACAAGGATTGATCACTGCCTTGAGGTGATGATTGTTAATGTTTTGATTTGTCCTTTTTAGGAAAACTCAAACTAGAACAATGTGTGAGGAAATCCTCTCTTCAAATTTGCAGGGGAAGCTCCCTGATCTAATTTACTTCTAAAATTTAAAGCAATAAACAAGCTCAATACTTATGTACACTATACAATTTATCCCTTGAGGTTTGCATGAAAGTAAAACAACTTGAAAGTGAGTTTGACCTATCTTTTTGATCTCAAGGTAGGAGAAGCACAAGACTTAAGAATTTCTTATCTCACAATGAGGTCTTCTGTCTTTGCAGCTAAGATATAACATAATTTAAACACAAATGCATTCCACTAATTAAAACAAAGATTGATGGCCATTAGGGCATTGCAGAATTTGGACATGAACCCAAGTGTGGGGATTGATTGCAGATGCCATATGCATAGAGACAATGGCAAATGATAGTAATATGCTGAATCTGATGGCTCTTCTACGTGATGGCATATGCAGAAACAATATGGAAACATATGCTTTTTCTCTTAGGGTAAACCAAAATATTTTGTCACAAGCACAAATTGACCGTTCGCAAGAGGTCATTGAGGCCATTTATATCTTGCTGTTCACTCTCTGTTGCTAGATCTTTGTAATGTTTTCTCTGATATAAATGGATGGGAGCTACCCCCTATAGCGTTTTGCTCAAAAAAAAAATGCAAACAAACAAAGATTGATGGATTCACATCAACAATTTGATAGATTTGAATGGAGAAAACAACATGAATAACAACATTGAACAAAACAAGAGATTGACAGTGAGCAATAACTTATAAGCATACAATTGAAAGATCCCCAGCCAAGATTTTCTGAATATTTTATGATTTTTTATGTTGCTGGTTGCTTATTGATTGGTGGTTTTAAGACAGTTTTCTGAGGTTTTTTGCTTGGGTTTGATTCCAATGGTTGTATGAAGGTTTGATCATGAAGGGATACCAATTAAACAATACTTTTCAACTTAAAATATTGAAATAAAATTGACTGATAATAAAACTTAGAATTCTGATTTTTGGACAGCAATGTAATAATTTCAGAATTAAGATATCTATTTCACCAAGACAATAGAATTCCATACCAGGAGTCCCACGCAATACCTGGAATGCGTTTTATTAAAGAAACTGAAGCAAAATACAGTCTAAGGACACCCAAATGCTGGAAGTGGCTCCAATGAGCTTTATTTGACCCAACAATAATTACCAAAAACAATTCCTGGAGAATTATTGAATTCCACGCTTGGCTCCCAAGCAGGATTATTCCATCTACTAGTAAAATCAATAAATGAATGATAATTGTGCTCTTGTCGCCTGCTGAATTTATTGATATACTGATGTATAGTGCTGCTGATCAGAAATCCATGAAATCTAAACCCTCAATAAGCTGAATTGAACAAGTGTAGCAATCTGTGGGGATTGCAAATGGTACGGCTGCCTGTGGAAGTTGTGCGGCTGCTGCAAATGAAGGTATGGCTTCCTTCTAAAGACTTCAACCCTCTCCAGTCTATTCTCTGAAACTGCTGAAATAAGTCTGAATTGAAGCACAATTAGAAATTCTGAATGAATCCCTCCAATCTGTGAATTGGGGTATCGTCCAAATCCACCTATCTTCAAGGAGTTTTCGTTCCTCAAAGCTGCTATGCTGTTGAAATGAGCTACAGAGCACAATTCCCAAAAGCTAATTGTAAAAATGATTGAAAGATGAATGAATGAAGCCTCCTCATGTTTTTTTAACAACTCCAAACCCTAATTCGATTTTAGAGTTGCAAGACTTTTTAAATAAAGTTTATTAAACTTTATTTCATTCCCTTATGCCTCTCCCTCAAGATGTACGACCCCCTTAGACTCCCTTTATTAAAGGAATTAAGTTCTTTTTAAAAACAACTTAACTCATGTCTCCTAGGCATCATGGCATAAGGGGGGGCCCTTTATTATAAATTATTATAATATAAAGTGACTTAATTAAGTCACTTTTATTTTATTTAAGTCAAACTTTAGACAATAATTTATTGAATCCAAATTTATTCATAAATCTATCAGCTGGACTCCAAACTGAAAATTGAATGTTGTCACCTATCTAAGGATGATGAGTGGATGTGGCAGTGCAACTGGCAGTCTCCTCCTAAAAGTAGGGATGCTCCTAAAAATTAGGAGACTGACTCAAATCGATGATAAACACTCCTAAGCCACTCTGCTATGCTCCATGTCCCTCCGGGTGGTCAAACAGTCAACTAGCAGTCTCCTAAAAATAGGAAATTGTCCCAAAACGCCCAAAACATCTCCAATACTCTTGAGAAGATCACCAAACCCGCAAATGGGCTCCCTATCCACCATGTTAGCCCACGGGAACCCTAATTATAGGCTAACCCATGCTGACAACTGGGTTGTCTAAGGAAGGGACATTACAACAATGCTACTCTGAATGATAAAAAAATAGGTGTACAATTTTATTTTTTTTATTACTTAGTTTTTAAGCTCTCACAAGTAGAACACAGTGCTCTAATGTCCTATCTTGAATGAAAACTTGTGCAGCATAAGTTTGACATAAACTCTCACTACAATCATTGTGCTCAAGGCACTTATTTATAGGCTCACTAGAGAATATTTAAAGGAAAGATAATAAATTATTCAATAAAGTCTTCACTTAAAGCAGCCCTAATCCCTATCCATCATAGCGAGACAAGAAAACACTTAAATAGCCTAAAACAGGCTCTCTTCTGCCTTAAATCTGCTTTCTTGTCCAAATAGGTCAACTGAGATAAGGTGACCTCACTCTTTACCTAATAGTTGCTTTAACATTCTGAAACTAGTTACTGGCTTTTGAACTTGAAGACTTTCTATTATTGTCATTATTCTGAGTTGGTTGTGCCACGTCAAAAGCACACATCACATGTCACAAATGGTGTTGAAAACTTAACAAAAGCACAACACTTCATGTTTTTTTCATGTTTGTATGGCCGATTATGGCTTCCTTCCATGTTTGTGACCCTTTGTAATGTTCCCATCTTTAACCAAGAGAGCCAGCCAACATTAAACAATTTGTGGTCAAGTAGTGGCAGTCTTTGAGCACCTATATCTAGTTAATAGGAAGTTAGAAGTAGATGTACGCGGCCAGTTGTTAGTAGAAGAATAAAAGCATTTGGAAAATCATGAATTCTTATGAATAAGATGATTTTCCTAGTTACATTAGGAGGAATAAGGATTAGTCCAAGATGATGATCATCCTTCCACAAAGGATAATAAGCAACATGTCGATTACACCAAGTATGGAGAGTATCTCCATTGGATAGGACAATCAATATTATATGGGAGAGCTACAAAGTTCAACACTGTCATCAACTTCTTCATCAAGATTGTTACATTCAAGACATCATCATTGTGTAGATCAAGCAGTCAACATCTGCAGAGCCAATCAACTAAGTCCTAAATACTGTTAGTTATAAGATAACAACAGAAGTGGATTACAATCCATATCTTAATATTCATCCAAAAGCACATTATGATATCAAACTATGAGCGATCCAAAGAGTTGATCAAGATCATCAACAATCACTGATCAAGAAGATAGAATATCATATCGAACAGAAAAATTCATATATATATCGAAGCTTCCATAAAAAAATATATCATATTAGGTATAAGATGTTAAACAATCGATTATCGCACTTAATATCCAACTCGATTATCGAGCATATCAATATTTTGGTGATTATAGTTTGGGGAGAAGACATATCACGGTGATCATATTTAGTTCGGCATTACAATTAATTCAGCAACTATAGTGTTGACCGAACAATATATTATACATGAAGACCAATACGGCTTATCTATGGAGCAACGGGGTTGCAAGCTAAACGTTGATCTGGAGCAGAGAAAGGAATTACGGTGAATTGTTAATAGCACGGGCTTCCTTCTACCATCACGGCACTTAGTGTTTCTCTGTGGAGCAATTAACAACGAAGAACAATGTATAGTCAAGGCTTATAAACTAATCATTAAGTACTATGTTTGGCTTATGTTAATAGGAGATGTGATATGATTACGGAGAGACACATCTCTTTTAATTCTCCAATGATGCAACCATTCCCTCTTGCGAGATACAAAAGGGAGATCGAACTCATTCTATCAAATATCATCAATTTGGAAACTTATTACTCTTTTATCCTTAATTGGATCTGCTCTTGTGAGCATCGGCCACTTGGCTAATTTGGTTGCAAAAGCACATAATTTTAAATCTAAGACGGCACCATTGATTGCAAGGGAGAATTGCACATATCAGACACAGCAACTATATCACTAGAAGTGATAATAGGGACCAGACATTGCATGGGTTAAGTGATCATAACAGAGACTGCAATCCATATTGCTAAAAGCAATATCGTATTATATCCCATTGCCATATTTGATATAGCAAGTGATCATTGCACTAATTGCAAATACATCAATTCTCTGAAGCATACACTTAATTATATAAATCAGAGATAGCAAGTGGCATTGATTGTTGTCATTTAATTTATATTTGTCTTTACATTCTCAATTACATAAGTTCATAGCAAAACTATATTTGTAATTCTAAGGAATTCAAGTAATTGTCACATAATTCCTAGTTATCCTAATAGGGGACACTACAAGTGGTATCAGACCATTACATTATGTGGTTATATTGCATTGTTCCTAAAACGGTACATTATAGTGGTATCACAGCTAATGATCCTACCAGCCAGTGGGAAAACCTTTCAGAAGAGTAGAAGATGAGGACAACTCAAGGATAGATTGAATCCATCAATGGCTCTGTATAAAAACACTCAAGAAACTGACTCAATTGTTGAGCAGGCTAAAACAAGTGAACGGAAATGGCAACAAGGGAGGCAACAAAAATAAATCCATCAACATTCAAACTCCAACTAGACATGTCTACAACAAGTTCAAGGCCAATAGTAACAACATTCCCATCTAAAGAAGAACACCAAGAAGTCAATGAACCCACAATTGATCTAAAAGATCAATTTCAACAAGATTGGATTAATGAAGGATTACAAAACGATATGCCTCTAAGCGACTACATAGAGCTAAGGATGAAGTACTCACCTAAAGGAAGTAGAAATCACATAGGGGAAAAAATCAAAGTTACCAAAGGGCTATTCAGAGAGGAGAAACTGAAGGAAAAATCAAGCATCTATCCAATTAAAGAAGATACTATTAAGGTGCTAACAACTACCCATGATTTCATGCCAACATCTCAAGAAGGACAAGACAAGAAAGTGGCCTCCAACATCTCCAAAAATAAAGAGAAAACTTTATCTTCATATACCAATGACAAAACTCATGAGGATTATGGTGTAGCACTCACTCCATAAGGATCATTTATTGGGGATAACTTGTCCAATGGCATTCATGATTCTCCTTCATCTCTTGGAGAGTACATGGCATCCACTAACAAGTCAATGGTTTTGGATGAGAAAGGTAACATTTCCAATGATAGTGAATCAGAGGCTACTTCATATGTCGAATCTAATCACCTTGAGGAAGGTAAAAGGAATATGACAGTGAAGGTTAATTCACCAAAGGAAGTGAGTTATTAGTAACCCCTTGTTTGAAGTTGAAACAAATGAGGTTTATGACAACCCTCTCTTTGAGCTGAATAAAGGAGCTCTTCATGAAGGTTGTGATGAGACTAGAGACAATCATAAAGTTTGGGACCCTAGATCATCTCCTATCAATGAAGGGTTGAGACAAACTTGGAGTAATAAGACAAAACCTAGTAATGCTATCACCAATCACTGCCCCATCAAATTTCAAGAGATTACAGTTCAAATCAGGTTCATAAAGAAGATCTCATCCTTTGATCAAAGATTGAAGGTTGACTGTTGGAGAAATAATAACACTTATAGTATATACCTTACACAAAATAGTTACAGTTACATGGTGATGACACCAACTAATGACCAAACGGTTATTGGACCGTTGTTCACTTCATGGAGGATATTTTTAAGAAATCCTACAAGTACCATTCTTCTATTCGTCTCCACCACAATGAATGATAATTCCCATCAACATTCTAAGAAATGGCTAAGCAATCCTTCCTACAACATTGTGATGATTGCAATTGATTGGAAAACCCAGAAATATTCTCTTGACACCTTGAGAGAATATGTACAATATTGGAGTAAACTGCCTATTCATGGACTTTGAAAGACCATTTTCATTAAAGCTCAACCGAACTACATTATAAGTAGATGGTCCTACAAGACTTACTCCATGATAAATAAATTGAATGATGTGGAAACATCGCATGATGAGACAGTCTAACGAACATAGCGAGTTCAATGGCATTAGCATGCAACAATGGATGTATGTTGGAACCTTCTACAAATTTAATTGGGATCCTGGTATCATCATAAAGATTTGAAGAATGCTTGTGGGCAAGATGTCCCCATCTTTAACCAAGAGAGCCAGCCAACAATAAACAATTTGTGGTCGAGTAGTGGCAATCCTTGAGCACCTATATCTAGTTATTAGAAGTTAGAAGTAGATGCACATGGCCAGTTGTTAGTAGAAGAATAAAAGCATTCGGAAAATCGTGAAGTCTTATGAATAAGATGATTTTCCTAGTTACATAGTAGGAATAAGGATAAGTCCAAGATGATGATCACCCTTCCAAGAACGATAGTAAGAAACATGTCAATTACACCAAGTATAGAGAGCATCTCCATTGGATAAGACAATCAAGATTATATGAGAGAGCTACAGAGTTCAACACTATCATCAGCTCCTTCATTGAGATTGTTACTTTTAAGACATCATCGTTGTGTAGATCAGTCAAGCAATATTTGCAAAGCCAATCAACTAAGTTCTAAATACAATTAGTTATAAGATAACAACAGAAGCAGATTACAATCCATATCTCAAATATTCAACCAAAAGAAAATTATGATATCAAACTATGAGCGATCCATAGAGTTAATCAAGATCATCAACAATCTCTGATCAAGAAGATAGAATATCGTATGGAACAGCAAATTCATATATATATCAAAGCTCCCATAAAACAATATATCATATCAGGTATAAGATGTCAAACAATCATTTATCACACTTAATATCCAACTCAATTATCAAGCATATCAATATTTTGGTGATTATAGTTTGGGGAGTAGACATATCGCAGCAATCATATTTAGTTCGGCATTATAATTAATTCAGCGACTATAGTGTTGACTGAACAATATATCATCTCTTCGTTATTTTATACGTAGTCCAGTTCTAAAGATCAATACGGCTTATCTATGGAGCAACGGAGTTGCAAGCTCAATGTTGATCTGGAGCAGAGGAAGGAATTACGGTGAATTGTTATTGGCACAGGCTTCCTTCTACCATCACGGCACTCAGTGTTTCTATATGGAGCAATCCACGAAGAATTGTTGGAAATGTTGTCATTGATGTGAAGAAGGTAAGTAGACAATGTTATGGATAAGTTTGTCATTGATTGAGATTTGTCAAAATCAATTATTTGCTTGCAAATATTATCAAAAGATCTGTGAGAGGAATTTGTATGTTGAACCATAACTGGCCATACTATTGTAAGTTTGTCATAACCCCTCTTTGGACATTGGATTATTGTGATTAAATAAATACGATAATTAAAACATTTATTAATTAACATTTAATAATATTGGAAAATCGTCTCATTTATGAGACTTCACGATTTTCCTCTAATATATAATTATTAATGTTTATTATTATTTGTTATGATTATTATTTATGTTATATATGATCATTATTTATTAATAACAAATAAGATTTTATATAAAATTTATATTGCTTAATATTAAATTCATATTTATCAAATAATAATAATATAAGTAATATAAATAAATAATAATAATAAAATAAATATCCGGTGAGTGCATACGAGTAAAGATAACTATGATACATGAACGATATGCCAAATCGATAGCCGTTTTACACTATTGATGGGTTGGCCATTTCAGAATTGTTTCTACATTAGCCGGACATGGAGACAATTAAAATCAATAAACAATTAAATAAGTTTAAATTAAAGATTTAAACTAATTAATAAGAAATCAAGCATGATATCAAGGAACCATTAATACCACTTCCGGTCATCATCAAGAAAACTATGATGTCAAAGATATAGGATCAACAGATACGATATTGGCACCGTCAATTATTCATATGCAGTCTTCATACATAGCAATACACTCAGCTACGTGGTGAACACATGTAGTAGAGTCAACAAGGAAAAGAGGAATATAAACACCGTCGAAACAATTATTGAGGAGGCTATCATATTTAAGGATGCCGTAACATATACAAACTATAGTTGGCAACTATATTATTGCCGACAATGATTAATAATGACGCCTCAAGCAAGGAGGCAAATCAGCATCTAATCGACATTATTATGAAGATAGATTATGGCTTAAATATAATGATTAATGGCATATTCTCTCAATAAAGCCAGTTACACCAAAATATTATCAAGGAAAAATCGTCTTATTGATAAGACTTCACGATCTTCCTCTCTAGCATCAATAAAGCACATCCAGTAAGATAAAGTATTGAGACCCAGTGATATGATCAAGGGTTTGATGATCTCAAGAAAATAATCTTATCAATCACCAACAATAGATGTTAATATCAATATCTATAAGAACAATTGATTTTAGATACTCATCCTAGAATGAATTATGGTAACCAAACCATAGAGTTCACCAAAACAAAGAAGAGTCAGATCTGTTTAACAATATATCAAGTGACCACATAGACTATCATTCTGGATCTAATTGTGCAAGATCCTTATCAATTCTTCCAAGAGTAATATATTATATCAAAAGATTCATATCGCTGATAAGAAGATCATCGTCAAGACAATAAGATATAGAAGGAAGTATGATGTAGACTAAAGATGTGATATTGATCTAGCAATACATGCAGATCATAATAATTAATGCCATGCTGAGATATGCATATAATAGCAAGATGTTCATAACTCCACGAAGTAAGGAGAACTCTTTTATATATGAAGACAATTCCTATCAATATCATCATACCCGACTATGCGAAAACCCATATATTATCCTCACGGTAGGAGGAGCAGAAAATTGATGATTATCTTAATCATTATGCGATTTCGATCATGACTAAGACATTTACAAAGGGCAGCGAGTATCCAAAGGGGCGCGATGCCTATTAATGATTATAAAGACAATTCTCCATGTTAACAAACTGCTGTCATGGAAGGACAAGACGTGAATCTTCAAGGAGTAATTATTCCAATGGGGCACGACCTTTAGGAAATAAATATATTTAATGAAGATAGATACTTATTTCCAATCATCATGGGATTATTTATTTCTGATTCTCATCCAGATTTGGATTGCTCTAATTGAGCAGTAGCCTTATCGGCAAACCAGTGCATATATCTAAAGTTATCATTCAGGAAAGCCACCACCCACACTGCATATTTCTAAAGCAAATCAGAAACAGCAGTTCTATCTTCATCGCTATAAGCAATGGTGTGAAAGACTAACAGCATACTGATATTGCTATATCAGGGATAGCTATAAATGGTTGTGAGGAAACTTACAATACAATTTATATTGTCATATCAAGTAGAGCAAAGTTAACTCCATAATTGCAGATCGGAATAAATACACAGATCAGGTATAACTATATATAGCAGATCATAATATATCGTTTTTATACTAGGTGGTATCACTTATCGCCGATATAAATTTTAAAAAGGATTTTTAGAGTCTTTGATTGCAAAGAAGTCTCTTGCAATTGATTTGTGATTTGATGGTCCTTAATACCCTAAAAATTTACATTGGGGACATTACAAAGTTATATTGTTGACCTTTCAAACAGGTGGTACAAAGGAGGATATAATCGGGCTGTACTGCTGAGCGTGGTGGTGTCAAATTTTTAAGTAATTCTGTGCGCTTGTGAAGGACTGTGAATGGGTTGCATCCTATGCTTGTTGACAAATGTATCCTTGGTCGACCATGTACTCTTCTATCACCTGCTGGCCGCAACACTTGAAGGGAAGCCTGATATACCTAGTCTGGAGCAGGGCATGAGAGGTTTAAGGATGAATTACTTCCTGCAACTAGGATTTTAATGACCCTATTACCCAGTTGAGTCATAAACTCACCTTCTTCCAACTATTCAAAGTGGGCTGCTGCAAGCCGAGTCAAATTTGATGTATTTTATGACTAGCAATCAGTATCAGGGTTCTGTGAGCATCTGCAGCATCATCATGGAGGGTGTGCAGGTTTGAGAAGAGGGCAGTAGAAGCCTATTTAGTCTGTAGTGACTTTCAACAGCACTTCATTATATTTTCCTGCATCTTGGGGTTAGAATTGCTCCATATTAATTTGTGAATGCATGGTATTCAATTCCAGTGGTGGTATTAATGCATTATATGTTATTAAATTTGAGTACATTGTGCTTAATGAAATTATGTCGTGATTCTATAATTCAATGTGAATATTTATCAGCTTTAGCTCATTTGTTTGATGGATGTCTTGTTCAATACATACAATAACATACAACAAAAAAAAATATACCTGAAACATTACAGTATCTGTCAGTTGGCATTTTATTAAACATTGTCAAAATACACAAAATCTTAGCTTGGCACTTTACAGGAACAAAATGACCACCCCACTGCATCTCCTACAGCACTCAAACACCCGCTTTTCACCTAACCTCTCCATTAATGTAGGGACTTTGAAATTAGTCATCAGTAAAAGGTTGCATTCACTAAGAACTTCTCTGATCAAGATATAGAAGACATAGTTGCGGGCTAGTTTAGAAAGTCTAGCCTGAACAAATTGTAGCTTCATTTCTCTTCTAGACTAGTACAAGGATATTCATAAAGATAGTACCTCCATGGCCAAGGATCCATGCACCTATAGCCTCTTGCCATCAATTTTCATTTACATGTTTTTAAATTTCTTGTCTTTTTACTTTTGAAAAAAGATGTTAAAATCATTAAATTTTGAATGTAATTTATTTCAATAGGTTGGAATTTCTTGACTGAATGAAAGTAGAGTACATACTCCTCTATACATTTGTAGCCATTTTAGTAGCTAGAAAGGCAAAGGAGTTGGTGTATTTATATTCAAACTCGTCTCATGTAACACAAGAAGCCAAGTATAAGGGAAGGTAGGGAATGAGAGTAAGAGAGTGAAACTCATTTGGATCCTTTCATTGCATATCTTGCCTTGTTTAAGATAGATAAAGAAGGGCAAGTGACTTCTATGCAAAGACTTCCATGGTGCCATTAGTAGGACTGACAGTATGTTATCCGGAAAAAGTGTATAGTTAGTAATGTTAATTATCAATAGTTAGTTAGCCGACGGGTAGGTAGTTGGAGTCTCGACGGTTGTGTCGCACCCCTTCGGCTGTCATATATTGTACCACCTCCGGGTGTTGGGACATGTAATGTTGACGACAGATTATAATATGAACATCTTTTGACATTAATGGAAAGCTACATCCTTTGTAATTGCATTGTGCATTGCTATTTAGTTTCTGTATTCTTCCTGTTTACCCAGTGAGGTAAACATTTGGCGCCGTTGCCGACACGAACTCGGGAACAGGAGACACGGAGACATGGATGGCGCACAGACACAATGGGCCTACCCGTTGGTGAGGTGAACCCGGAGGTCGACGATGCCCAAACAGAACTCTACGTAGGAGAAGACACTGCGACGAGAGAATTTTCGATTCTACTCCAAGTAGCCATTCAGACCTACGTGCGACGAGAGGCGGCGGAGGCGGAAGTCCCACCAAGTACCGTGTGGACAGCGTTGGAAGTGAGTCCGGAGGTAAATCGGTTGATGAACCATCTCCCCCGACTGCTAGCACAAGCATCGTTGGCACAACAAGCTCGCCTGGAGGAGATTGCCCGAGAGGAGCGACGCCAAGAAATTTTGCAGCAGTACGAGGAACGGGAAGCAGAACGAGATGGCGCCAGGTCAGGGGCATTTGAACCGTGAGCCATACGGGGCGGAATAAAAAAAAAAAAAACACTTATTGTAATAATTATGTCATATTGTTGGCATAAACTTGTCTTCCACATTATGAATGAATAAAAGTATGCCATTAAGTATATAGAAAGCTGTCTGGGAATTAATGCCCAATACACTGAATAAAGACAAAAATAAGCCACAATATATAGATGAACGTGCAGTAGCCCAACGTGCCTTGATCCTTGAACAGCAAGCGGAAAGGCGACAGAGGTATAAGCGAAGAGAGGAGGAACGCTCCGAAGGGGACGGTGAGGCCAGCGGCCACCCACGGAGTCGGGAGGAGTTACTTGCGGAAACTCGCCGCAGGATAGAGTATACCAAAACTCAGTTGAGGGATTTGAGGGACTTGCCACACACACCAGAGGCTAGGAAAACTCCAAGGAGTGGGGAGGAGGCAGAAGAGGGAGAAGACACCAGGGCTGCCAGGAGTGTCGGAGGGACACCGGGGCATGGCAGTCAAGCACCCCTTATAGGATCTGACCCATCCGGAGTAGGACAACAGCCACCAGTAGTAAAAAGGCAAGGTATGGCACAAAAACAAAAACTTCCAAAGTTCCATGGGGATGGGAAAGAAGACCTTGTCCGCCACTGTCGCACTTGTGAAACAATTTGGGGAGCGAATGGTGTTACCGATGAGGACGAGTGGGTAACACAGTTTCCCGCAACCCTGAGGGGCGTAGCCATCGACTGGTTTTCGGACACAGATAAGGCTAAAATTGGCACATGGGCAGACTTGAAGAAGGAATTTCAAGCAGAATTTTGTCTCCTAAGAGACGATAATGAGATCGTAGCCGAAATCTACGGCACGAAACAGAGAAAGGACGAGACTGTTCGAACCTACAACCGGCGGCTCAAAGAGCTGCTAGGAAAGATGGAGAACCAGCCGGCAGACGGACTGAAAAAACGGTGGTTCGTGGAAGGTCTAAAGAAATCCCTTAGACGAAAAATGAAGATAGTACCTCCTTCATATTCTGACGCCTATAACAGGGCAATGGATTTAGAAAGTGAACAGAAGACGACCAAGAAGAAGAAAAATAAATCCTCGTCGAAGGATGATTCCTCTTCTGACAAAAGTGATAGCAGTGATGACGACTCTAATTGGAAGGTACGGGCTCTCCAGAAAGATATGGAGCGAATGATGAGAGAGATAAAGGCAACCAAAGGAAGCACAAGCAAGGGCGACGAAGGGGAGTTATGGTGCACGGACTGTCGTACCGACGGACACACCAAGGGGTCTTGTCCGAAAAAAGCATTTTGTGATATTTGCCAGATTGCCGGACACCTTACCAAGGAGTGTCCGTACAATATGAGGACCCGTAACCAACAGGTTCTCTTTACAGAACCATCTGCGTCAGCCGGCACGTCCCAGCCTGCGAGCAACAACGCCTCGTCTGGCGGCTATCGAAACAACAGGCGAGGAAGAGGTAATAATAACAATACAAATAATAGAAGCCGAATCCAATACGACGCTAAAGGGCGGCCGATGATACAATGCCGAGCTTGCAATCACTGGGGGCATTTCGCCAGAGACTGTACAGTGGAGGAAGCACCACAAAAACTTTGCAAGTGGTGCGGTCCGGGGGAGCATGATGATGGCAATTGTCCCAAATCTGGCGTGAACCTGTTGAATGTGGAAACGGAAGATGCACTCGCCATAACAAGGTCCAAGACGAAAGCAGCCACTTATCCAGATCCCCGCACGTAAAAACGAAAGGCACTGGAGGCACGAGCGGAATTGGAGAAGGAGATGTCAACGAGCAAGGATTCACAGGGGCTTGCGGGTACTTCTCGCTCTAAAGGTGAAACAAACATTATAAACCAACTGTTACAGGTCGAGATACCCGTCAAAATGAAGGACCTCCTGGAAAGTATGCCGCACTTGCGAGCGACATTGTTGCAATCCGCAATAATAACCCCAGTGGGCCAACCAATACATGGCAAGGACAATCCTGGCGAGACAGCAGCAGACCCATTAACCCTGACGATCAACAATGGTAGACACCCAGCAGTGGTGGAAATGGGTATATTGGGCACCATCCTGACCGACACAATTGTCGAGGGCGGGTCGGGAGTAAATGTCTTGCCAGAGGAAACATGGAAAAAATTGGGTAAACCTACTCTCTGGCCGTCCACCTTTAATTTATTGGGAGCAGACCAACACGGCATCAAGCCGCTTGGCACACTCATGGCGCAACCAGTGATGATCGGAACACAACCATTCGTCTTGAATTTTGTGGTCATCCCATTGAAGAAGAAGGGGTACGACGCCATCCTCGGCAGAGGCTGGTTGGTGGTGGCCAAAGCAAACCACAATTGGAAAAAGAACACCTTGTCCATGGAAAAGGCTGGCCGAAGGTATACCATTGACCTCAAAACTCAACTGGTCAGTGAAGAGTTGCCGTCAGAGTCAGAGTCCGACGGAGACGAGACCGACGAAGGAAAAGAGGGCAGGGAACCAGATGACGAAGGCATCTTAGGAATTCAAGCCTGTTCTGAGGATGAGACGGATTCCTTTAGAGGGCTCTTCCATTGGCAAATGGAAGACTATGAATTATTGTACGGGTGCAATATGTTGGGGATTGAAGGACCTGACATAAACGAGTTTCCGCCAAAGTACGGACAATACAAGGAAGGGGATGTCCCTGTGGATGACGCACCAACGCACCAGTTTGACAAAAGTAAGCCCATAAGGTACGAAGAATCCGCACTTCAAGTTACAAACCTTGGGGAAACTTCAGAACAAAAAAATATTCTAGTCGGCGACGACTGGAATCCCATCTTAAAGACGGCGGCGTTCAAAATCTTCATAGAATACAAGGATGTGTTCGCTTGGACATATAAAGACCTCAAGGGGGTACCACAAGAACTTTGTGTACATCGGATCCCTCTGGTTCCCGGAGCCATGCCCATACGGAAGAGGCCATACAGGATGAACAAAAATTATGCGGCCAGGGTAAATAACGAAATTGACCGCATGCTTGAAGCAGGGATTATCTTCAAGGTCCAGACGAGTGAATGGGTATCACCCATTGTGATATCCTTGAAAAAGGAGGCCGATCAGATAAGAATTTGTGTAGACTTCAGGTGTTTGAATGCTGTCACAATTAAAGATCCATTTCCCATACCATTCACAGACACCATCCTCGAGGAAGTCGCGGGTCACGAAATTTATTCATTTATGGATGGATTCTCCGGATATAAGAGGAGGACAAATTGAAGACCACCTTTATTGTAGAAGATGGCGTCTATGCATACAACCGGATGCCATTCGGGTTGTGCAACGCGCCAGCTACCTTTCAACGGATAATCCTCCATATCTTCGATAAAATGTCCGTGGGAAACTTCAAAGCATTCTTGGATGATTGGTCCATTTACAGCACGGAGGAGGCACATCTGGCCGCACTTGGCGAATGCATGGAGAGATGCCGACGAGCCCGCCTCGCCCTAAATCCTAAGAAATGCAGATTCATGGTGCCTCAGGGCAAGTTACTAGGGCACATCGTCTGCAAGGCTGGACTAAAAACGGACCCTGACAAAATACGGGTCATTGTGGAGATGGAGGCGCCCGACGATGTCACCGGCGTCAAGTCATTTCTTGGACACATCGGGTATTATAGGCGGTTTATTAAGAACTTTGCCCAAGTATCATACCCACTTGATAAGCTGACACGAAGGGGGGAGCCATACGTCTGGGGGACGGCCCAAGAAGAGGCTTTTCAAGAGTTAAAGTCACGATTAGTGGGGGCGCCAATCTTGACATACCCAGACTGGGACAAAGAGTTCCATGTACATGTCAACGCATCCAACTTCGCCATAGGGGCCACCCTGGCACAGGTCGGCAGCCACGAGCTGGACCACCCAGTGTATTTTGCAAGTCGACTCTTGTCAAACGCAAAGAGGAACTACAGCACGATAGAGAGAGAAGCCCTCGGCATGGTATACTTCGTCCAAAAGTTCCGACATTACTTATTGGCGACACCATTCACATTTTATGTGGATCACCAGGCGTTGATGTATTTGGTGAACAAGCCAATCATCCAGGGGCGGATTAGTCGATGGCTATTGCTGTTACAAGAATTTACGTTCAACATCTTTGTTAGACCTGGCAGGAGCCATGTCATAGCCGACCATCTATCATGGATCAAGTCCGGAGAGTCGGCCGAAGGCGTTAGCGAGGATTTTCCGGACGCCCATCTTTTCTGCATTGCCATCCTTCCTCATTGGTACACGAGTGTGGGTGAATACCTGTCAACGTCAAAATTTCCTAAGGAAATGTCACCAGGCGAAAGACGGAAACTTGTATTAAGAAGCCGAACATTCCAACTTATAAATGGTCTTCTCTACAAAATGGGACCTGACCAGATCCTACGACGATGTGTCTTGGAAGAGGAAATCCCAGGAGTATTGAGAGAAGCCCATGAAGGGGCCGCTGGAGGACACATGGGACCGGATACAACAGCAAGGAAGGTCCTACTAGCGGGCTTGTGGTGGCCGACACTGCATAATGACGCCAGAGAATGGGTGACAAGTTGTGATACATGTCAGCGTGCTGGGCGACCATTAAAGAGGGATTTCATGCCACTTAACCCGGCGCATGCTCAAGAGTTGTTCGAAAGATGGGGGTTAGACTTCGTTGGTCCATTGAAACCAAGTCGCGCCCGACGATGTAGATACATTGTCGTGGCGACAGAATATTTGACCAAATGGGTCGAAGCGAGGGCTTTGGCAGACAACTCCGCTGTCAGTACGGCGAAATTCATTTATGAACAGATTATCACCCGGTACGGAATACCTATTCAACTAACAAGTGATAGAGGGGGGCACTTTGTAAATCATATTGTTCGACTACTGACAACCGAGTTCAAAATTTTTCATTCTCTATCAAGTCCGTACTACCCCAGGGCAAACGGTCAGGCTGAGGTGACCAACAAAATCATCGTGTCGGTAATTTATAAGTCCTGTGGGGTGGAAAAAGAAGACTGGGAAGAGCGTCTGCCTTCGGTACTTTGGGCGTACCGCACAACTTACAAAGTAACCACCGGGCAGACACCCTTCCAATTGATGTACGGCCAGGAGGCTGTGGTACCGGTCGAATTCATGGTGCCAAGTCTCAGAATCGCTATTGACAACAAGCTAGGCGACATGGAAAGCCTTCGAGAGAGACTATACGCCTTAAATAAATTGGATGAAAGACGGACGATGGCACAATGGGTGACAGACGTGGCCCAGCAACGCAGAAAATACTGGCATGACCAACACATTCGGCGGGCGAGGTTCACGCCGGGCCAATTAGTCCTAAAGTATAACGGACGGAATGAGATTAAGCCCGGCAAGTTCAGAGTGAAGTGGCTAGGTCCTTTCAGGATCCGAGAAGTCGCAGCGAATGGATCCGTCAAGCTCTCGACCCTCGACGGACAGGAAATTCTAGAGGGCGTCAACGGGTCAAAACTGAAAGTGTATCACCAGAGGTTGGAAGCGCGCAGGAGCAACCAGATAATAAATGAAAATGAAAAAAAAGAAGGAAAAAAAAATTTATTAGAAAATTCGAAAAAAAATATATATATGAAAATTTGAAAAAAATAAAAGAAAAAACAAAGCAAAAGAAACCACCGTACGGTGGCCACCACCGTGCGGTGGCACCACAGCCCACTGCACGAGGGAAGAACACCTCCACTTCACAGAATATCACCTTTGAGGGATTGAATGGGGTGGAATGTCGGAAATGGTGGCAAGACACGCCGGATGATAATTTGGTGAAGACAAGTCTTCGCAAAGCAGGGGTAGAATGGGCTATCCGGATGCCTGTGTTCGCCATTCGCGAGTACGAGGGAGCATTGCGATATATGGTTGATACCTTTGATAGCCACTCACGAACGAGCACATTTGAGTATCTTGGGAAGGATATCACCATATCCTTCAAACCTGCCGATTTCACTAGAGTATTTGGCATCCCAGGCATACATGGCAAGAAGGTGGACTTGAAGCCGAAAAAGATGACACGGGAAAAAAAGGAACATTGGATTAGGCGAGTGTCCCGAGACTTGACCCCAGCAGAGTTGGCGAGCATCGTAGACGCCACGAAGGGTCGTGGGATGCGTAGGTCCTTTGTCGCAGAGGGTCATTGGCGATGCATTATGGACGTCATCAAAAGCAGGTTGACAGGGTCGGGTAGGGCATCAGACATCGCTCTACCACAGATAGTATTGATGAACGGGTTGATGAACGGAGTCGTGTATGATTGGGCCACCTTGTTATCAGAGCGGATGTGCGCATTCTTGATGATGGAGCAGCGCACCTTTTACATGCCCCACTATGCCATTGGACTGTTCTTGGAGGCTACGCGGGAAGCAGTGCCAGAGGCCGAGTTGGAAGTTAGGCCACAGGGACCTTTGGCGGAGGGTGAGCCTCCTATCATGCATTGGCGACACCTGGATATTGGACACTCTTCCGCGAAGCGGAAACGGGTATTAGAGACCACCGCAGCAAAACCAGATAGTGGGCGAGAAACTTCCAGCAGTGCAGAGGATTCTGAGGATTCGGAGGATGAGGATGACAGTAGTAGTCGGGCCACAAACGAGGGGAGGATGGAACCCGCCGGAGAGCGAGTGTTGTTTGCACCACCCACACTCCCACTTGGCACCCTTGTGGGGTCGTCAGCGGGCAGTACTTCGATTCCGGCATTTGGGCAGAGCCGCACGCCCGTTACACTCGTGCCCATGCAGCCGGCTGTAGCACCTTCCGCCATACCACCGCAGCAGGCTTGTGCACCAGCCGTAGGACCGACTCCCGCAGAGGCATGTACTGACAGCACGGTAGAGTTGTGTGGTCCACCGCAGGGAGGCGTGGCAAAGGAGATGGTTGAGACGGAGCCTCAGGTGCGACTGGACGTCGTGGGATCCGACGCAGTAGTGACGGTTGCTGCCTCCTTGTTGGAGGAGCCCATCGCAGGACATGTTTCTGAGGGGGAGAGAGGGTCGGAGGTGTTGAGTGCAGCTCCATCGGTGGCGGCTATGGGGAGTTGGCTGACCCGGAGATTCCAGATGACAGTGATGCCACCCGTAGGAGCAGCTGTACTCTCACCTCGGCGAGAGCCTCCCACTGAGGTGGTGGATCTGGAGGATTCCTCAGCGGAGACGCAGGCACCAGCAGAGGGACAGGTCACTGGAGCGGGTGTTCCTACCGGCCCAGAGCAGGCGACTGCTACACTTGAGGGGGCGGGGGAGACACCATTGTGCCAGCAGGATGCAGCAGGTGTGGTTGAGGAGACTTTTGAGTTACCACATGGGCTTCCTGTACCTACATCGGGGCCAGATGGAGAGGATATTGAGGTTTATCTGGCAGATATGGTGACGAGGGGTCGGCGAGTGGTGGCCGCGGCTCAGACACGAGCTCTACAGCAGGTTGTGGAGGAATTAGAGCAGGTCCTCCAGTTTATGCGAGACGGCTGTCCCGCAGTGTTCACTTCATGTTTTGAGGCACGAGGGTGGCCAGTTACCCAGACGGATGCGATGTTGGAGGCTTGGCGTGTGCCTCAGCCTGTCGTGGAGAGTAGGGTGACGACTCTCGTCTGGGAGATTGAGCAGGTTTACAGGGAGGCCTACTATGCCTTACGCCAGACACAGCATGAGTCTGCGGTCCGCGAGGTTGCTCGAGTTGAGTTAGAGCAGGACATGGCCAGACAACAAGCCTCGTGGGCAGCCGAGAGATCAGAGTTGGTAGCACAGCTTGAGACAGCCCGCACAGAGAAGGTTGCGGTGGACACCCGTCTTTCGGAGGAGCAGAGTGCGCGGAGTCTCGTCCAGCAAGAGTTAGATGTTGTTCAGGCCCAGTTGGTTCGCATGACAGAGTCCGTCGATACCAAGGAGAAGGAGCTACTGGAGGCTGCGCTTATGGTGAAGACGGCCTTAGAGAAGGTGTTGGTGGCAGAGCGGGATGTGGCAGCACGCACCCAGCAGGTCTATGAGCTCCGCGCCCACCTGGCGGCCCAGACACCCGCATCTCACCCTTCGAGTTCAGGGACGCTTCCTCAGCCCCCTCCTTGACTTTATCATGGTTGTATATTCATATTACATTATCTCCATTTTGTTGTTAGTCGTCGGAGACGACTTCTTTTTTGGGGGGGATGATGTTATCCGGAAAAAGTGTATAGTTAGTAATGTTAATTATCAATAGTTAGTTAGCCGACGGGTAGGTAGTTGGAGTCACGACGGTTGTGTCGCACCCCTTCGGCTGTCATATATTGTACCACCTCTGGGTGTTGGGACATGTAATGTTGACGACAGATTATAATATGAACATCTTTTGACATTAATGGAAAGCTACATCCTTTGTAATTGCATTGTGCATTGCTATTTAGTTTCTGTATTCTTCCTGTTTACCCAGTGAGGTAAACACAGTAGAGTGCTTGTGGTTATAGACTTATAGTGAAACAGATGATGATATTGCTATTCTCAATCAAGAGCAATATTATGATTTATGTTGACTTTACATGTGCAGTAAGTAGTTGACTATGTGACCACTAAATTCATTGTAAAATTCCAACCATTTTGATTGATTGTATTATCATTTGACATTTTGCATAGGCATATCATGGTTAAATATGTTTATTTGTCAAGATGTTTTTATTTTATATTCTTATACATTTTTTGTACAGCTGTACCAAACTTGGGCAATAAAAATTTGACAAACTGCCTCACCTGATCCCTGTACCAAAACCAATACCAAGATGGACAACCTAGTTTAAAGAAAAATCCTTCTGAGGAAACACATATTTGACTAGTTGAGATGTTGACAACTATTCAAGCTATACTTGCATTTACTTGCTTTCCTCCTCAAACGCCTGTGAGGTCTCATCTATATTTTGTTATTTATTCCAAGCTTTGAAATACCCTTTCTGAGGAAAATGCCATTATGTTTCTATTTATTTAATATTGATGTTCCAGTACTGGATTGTTTTGTCCCAGGCACAGCCGCTCTTCCCTGAACTGCTTCAAGCGGCCTTGGAGCTGCTGATTCAATGCGAGTGCTCAGCTGGTACAGGTTGCCCAAATTGTGTTCAGGTTAAAGATAACTGAATGTTTACCTCTTAGTCGTAAAAGTTTCTTCAGTTAATGTGTTGCTTATTTTAGACTCCAAGGATTCTGGTTTTTCCATAATATTGGCAAACTTTTAAATCATTACTCTAACAGATGCTTCTTTATTGAATATTTTTGCAGAATTTTTCTTGTGGCGAGTACAATGAAGTTATAGATAAGCAGGCAGCCATTTGCATTCTAAAGGTACCGTATTTTGGTTAACAGTCCACACTGAAGAACAAAATTATCACTTGGAAAATGTTGAACGTGAAAGTGATATGATGGCTTAATGAAATTAAAATTCATTTGCTACAATAAATGAAAGCAAGTCTTTATTATATAGCTAAAATTAACTATGAATGCAGGCTGTCATTCAAGTGGAGGATTTATACAGAGAGGGATTGAAGTGATATGTAAGAACCTCAGCAACAGATTAAAAGGTTGGATTCTCTCATATATATTAATAGATAGTCGCTTGGTCAACCTCATAGTTGCACCTGCCATACCCAGTTGTATTTCTTTACAGATGTACAACTCTAAATTATATTGCATCTGCATGGCTTAATTCCTTTGAAGATTACAGAAGAAGGAATTAGCTGAGAATGGCGATATAAACAATTCAATTAGCACAACATGATCTTGTGCACCGTCAAATGTGAATCTGAGAGATTGTAATGGGCCTAATGGCTCTAGTTCTTTAATTTATAGCAATGAAAACATTCTTGATATCCTTGTCGAACAGTGTCGGAGCCATTCCAATAAAGTTAACAAATTTTTTGCTTCTTTTAATTGTGATATATATATGGTGTTAGTATAATTACAGCTAAATCATCCTTCTCTTTGTAGAAGAGGATTCTTTCCAACTAAGTCTGAAATGTACATTGCAAGAAGTTCCTTACAATAGCAAAATGTGAACAATCATTACCATAAGAAAATTTGCACTCGCATTGTCTATATGTTGATTTTTTCTTTAACAAATGACTTTCACAAGGTCCCTACATCCATAGAATCATGTTACATGGAGTTTCAAGGGGATGAGAAAGGGATGGGGACCAGTTTTGCATTACAGTGGAATGTTTTATTGGATTTAGGAAGCAACGATCGCAATGAGTTGTAGGGACAGGGATGACAATGGATGGCAGAGGGAGAGAACACTTTGGGGATATGGATGACAAGAGTTGTGGGGACAGGCTTTCAGTCCAATAAAAAAAATCCAGATTTAGGAAACAACAAAGGCATGTGAATGGAAGTTTGGAACTTCTACAAAGGGATGAGGAGCAAGTTTGCAGTACAATAGAATGTTTTATTGGATTTAAGAAGCAAGAATGGCAATGAGTTGTGGGGACAGGGATGACAATGGATGGTAGAGAGAGAGAACACTTTGGGGATATGGACGACAAGAGTTGTGGGGACATGCTTTCAGTCCAATAAAAGAAAAAATCCAGATTTAGGAAACAACAAAGGTATGTGAGTGAAAGTTTTAAACTTCTATAGCTGTCACTCTCTCTCTCTCTCTCTCTCTCTCTCTCTCTCTCTCTCTCTCTCTCTCTCTCACACACACACATGTCGTACCCATCCAAAGAAAATTGTATTGGGCCAGATTTAAAGTTGAATCCTTGTGTTTTCGTCATGTTTGTCAATGGTTTTGTCATTTTTGGTTTATACGCACACACGCACAGAGTCATGTTTGTCAATGGTTTTGTCATTTTTGGTCTGTCTTTGCAGGATCAATGGAAGATTGTCTCACGCACTCACACACACACACACACACACACACACCCCATACCCATACAAAAAAAATTGTATTGGGCCAGATTTAAAGTTGAATCCTTGTGTTTTCGTCATGTTTGTTAATGGTTTTGTCATTTTTGGTTTGTCTTTGCAGGTTCAATGGAAGATTGTCACCCAGTTAAAATATAAGTGCTGATTAAATTCTAACATGAAGTTTCAACAAAATCTTGCATCATAGTTGAGTGGAGCGAACCTCTGAACTGCAGGACATGTTTATTCTTTTCAAAATCCAGAATCAGCAAGGTTGAAGGACAGGTGCTATTTGTATGTGATGTACATTTTAGAGATAAAGAGATATGCTCACTCATTTAAAGAAGAGACATGTTTTCATTGTTTTTTATTTAATTTTTTATACAATCTATTTTAAACTCTTGTATAAGGAATTCGATATCAATCATTTAATATAATTTAATAAGTGTATCTTGCTTTTAAATTGTGCTTTTATGAGTTGAATATGCTTAACATCTACAAAAATATATATTGCAATAAATTAGGTCATTGTAGCTTTGAATACAACTTTTGTATTGATCTTATAAAGTCTGTGTATGAGTTAAATTATTTTTAGTGAGTTCACAAGTCCTAAATTGCATGTTTACTCGAAAGGAAAATGTGGCTTTGTATGCAATTATTTTATTTGGTTTATGAAAGTGAATGTGTTTGTGTTTAAACATATAGAATTATTGTCTTATTCACATTTGTTAAGTCTTTGGTTTTATCTAGAAAGTGTGAAGCTTTGATAGTTGTGTAAGGTCTACTTTCAAGAAAAAAATGTAAGGTCTCTTTTTAGTAAAAATATACATAAAAACATCTCACATTTGAGTGGGCATCTGTATCAACCTTCTGCTCTAACCTAAGAACAAATTTGGACATTTTATATTGAGTTTTTGTACATTGGATGTTCAAAAAGATGCACTTTAGTTTTGCTTGTAAGGAGCTTCCCAAAACAATACATCAATACGAATTGTAAATAGGAAGTAATTATTTAGATTAAGCTTTTAGGTTAGTTTTTTTAATTTTTGTTTATAAGGAGCTTCCCCTTCTAATTTAAAGAGTGATTTTATCATACATTTCTTTTGTTTTGTGCCACATTTGAAGGTGCTATATGTTTGAAAATTGAACTAATGAAATGAAATGTGAAAATATAAACTTTGAATAGTCAAATGAAATATGAAATAGAAAATTCAAATGTCGTCTCAAAGTAGTTCATTTTTAGTGAGGGATTAGAGTATTTACACTATAGACAATGTGCAAATTAAATATGGCAAGTCACTATCAATAATTTAATCCCCATGTGAAGCATCTTGAAATGACGTTGCTACACCACATTGTGATCACTATTAGTATTTTTATTAGTCTCAAATGTTGAACTATGTACCTTGAATAATGGAATGTCAACAATCCCTCATGTTAGTTGTCTTCATCAATTTGTGAAAGTTCCCTGGGATCTAAATCACATTGTGCTAAATGAGTTTATTTAGTCAATCATCTTGGGATTCATGAGATGCAAGGTACTATGTGCAAAAAGAAGTAACTTTGTTCCTCATGG
This sequence comes from Cryptomeria japonica, assembly GCF_030272615.1. Taxonomy (NCBI): domain Eukaryota; kingdom Viridiplantae; phylum Streptophyta; class Pinopsida; order Cupressales; family Cupressaceae; genus Cryptomeria; species Cryptomeria japonica. The sequence continues at coordinate 520,255,283 of NC_081413.1, forward strand.
TAGAATGGAAGATTAGGTAATCTTAAAAGTAGATAAACTAGCTACATGTGATAGGAGGTAGGTGGAAAGTATATGCGCGGATGGAGTAGGCTTGCCATGTAGTTGTTACAATATCCAATAAGATTCATCTAGGCAACTATATCCATATTCTCTCTAGTTAACCATGAGAAGCCATTAAGATCAACACTATTCCCTCTAAATTTATGATATCATTGACAAAATTCAAAAAAGATTCCTTTGGTCAGGGGTTGAGGAAAAGAGAAGAATCCCTTTGGTTGCTTGGGAGAATGTCTGCAAGCCAAGGAGATTTGGTGGATTGGGTATTAGAAGCATCAAAACCTTTAATCATTCTCTTCTAGCTAAACAAGTTTGGATGTTTTATGACTGTAGAAGGGAATGGAACACATTATGGCATAAAAAATATCTTTCTAATGTTCATTCTTTGCTAGATTTTTTGAGTTCCTCTCAAATCCCCGTTGGTTCTCATCTTTGGAACAATTTTCTCAAGGCTAGGGATGTGGTTAGTTGGGGAGCCTATTGGAAGTTGGGGAATGGAAGAAAAATCCGGTTTTGGGATGAGTGTTGGATCGAGAATCACTCGCTTCTAATCCTACTTTGGGATCTTTAAAGGATTTTTGTGTGGCTTCTCATGGCACCATGGTGGTTGACTATTGGAAGGAGGGTAAGTGGGTTAATCTTCTTGTTATTAATCCTTCTTTTACCCAGTTGCAAATTTCCCTAAATTCTTTTGGTTTGGAGGAAAGTGTGGAAGATGAACTAATTTGGAAATTCAATCCCAATGGGAATTTTTATGTGGCTTTTGCGGATGTCTGTAATGAACCTTATGTGTCCTGGTGTTCTAAAGTTTGGATTAAGAACCTTTCTCCTGAAGTCAATATGTTTTTTTGGTTCCTTTTTCTTAATAAAATCTTAACTATTGACAATCGTGTTAAGAGGGGCTTTTCTATCCCAAACAGATGCTACTTGTGCTTGCAGGCAGCTAAATCTGTGGACCATTTGTTTTTACATTGCTCTTACACCTTTGAGATTTGGAGCCTGGTGCTTTGGAAATGGGATCTTTGCTAGACTTTATCGGGAGCTGTTAAGGAGTTTGTCCACCAATGTAACCTGCCTTCAAGAAATCCCTTCATAAAGAAGCTCTGGTTTTTTGTGTTTCCTCATATGATGTGGGGTTTATGGAAAGAACGTAATAATCGTATCTTCAGGGATATCCATCTCCCTTTTGATATTGTTTTCAAGAAAATTTCTAGAGCCATCTTTGATAACCTCTCAGTTGTTAGCCCTAATGTCCTCTCTCACAGTGGTATCCTTAAGGAGTATGAAGCCAATGTTCTCAAGGGCTGGAGTTTTGGTCATCATATGGTTACACCTAAGGTCAACCCCAGGGACAACATTAGTTGGAACTTTACTCCCCAAGGTTGGGTCAAAATCAATTTTGATGGCGTGGCTAGAGGGAACTCGAGTCAAGTTGGTTGTGGTGGGGTGATACGAGATCAATACGGCAACTTCATTTTTGCTATTGCTCCCCCTCTTGGTAAACAGACTAATAATGTTGTCGAAGCCATAGGAGCTTATTACAGTCTAAAACCTACAAAACATAACAACTGTAAGCTTGTTTGGGTCGAGGGAGACTCTAAGAACATTATCAACTACTTAAAAGAAAATTCTACTTTGGCTTGGGATGTTGATATTTGGATGAAAAAAGCTAAAGACATTATTAAAACCTTTGATAAATGTATGTCCGCTCATGTTTATAGACAAGCCAATGTGATTGTTGACTTCCTTGCCAACAGGGGAGTGACGTGTAAAGCCCAACTTTGTTGGACCCATGGTGATAGGTTGGACTCAAAACTTGTGATGCATCTGCTCCACGAGCGAAGTTAGGGGAGTAAAGTTAATGATTACTAGTGCTATTATGACTTTGAGTGTTTTTAGAACTACTAATACCTTTCGTTCTGAGACAGGTGGCCAGAGAGGACATAAGAATCGATGTGAATTTATTTCGCATGCTTTGTGGGCGATTTCATACATTTTTTGGAGGTTTGCCTTAACTCTGGAAATTCGTCGCAAAGAGAATTACAGAGAGCTCAATAAAATGGGTGGTGCGAGAAAGAGAATTGAGTCACCTAGTTGTGTGCAGCTTAAGAATGAAAAGAAGCTTTAGCGCATTCTGAAGAAAGGTGGGTTCACTACTTACATTGAGAGGCTTCAAGGGCGAAATCAAGATGTTACTAGGTATTTTGCTAAAAGCTGGAAGGATGGTTCGATTGTTCTTCACGGTCGGAGGGTCCTAGTAGATGAAGCCCTAATTGCTCAGGCCACTGGGTTATCTGTGGATGGCATGAAGTATTACAGAGATAGGGTGTACACGGAGAAAGTTGTGCAGAATTTCCCTAAGGAGGAGGAGCGGGCTAAAATTGTTAAGAAAATGACTAGCTACTATGATATTGCAGTCATCAAGTCTTTCTGGCAGAAGCTTCTCAAGGTAATTATGAATTACCTCACTTTGGATGGTCGGTATACCAGGGTGTATGGCCACCAGTTTGTTATTCTTAATCATTTCCGCCATGGAGTGAAAATGTATTTTTGTTTCTACCTCATGTCTTCTCTTAGGGGTAATTTCAGTGACCACAGGAAGAACCTTGCTAAGTTTCCCATTGTGCATGAAGGCCTGTTGGTTCTTATTGATGCCCATTTTCGTGCTCTTCCTCCCCTTGGGGATTTTATCCATATTTCTTTTGAGAATGATGAGACTAGTGCGGGAGAGTCTGAGAATGATGTCTCTGGGTCTGGGTCTGATGAGACTCCCCCTCCCATGAAAAAAGCTAAAGTGGAAATTCCTTCAAGCTCTAAACCCAAAATGAGGAAGGGTTCCACGGGTCATAAGAACATTGTTATGTCCTCCTCTACTTCGATTGAGGCTCCCCCTCTTCTACTGAGAAGGCAGATGATGTTAAGAACCTTGATAACCCTAATGTCCTGACCTCTCCTCTTTCCTTTAGGGAGACTGGTAATGTGGGTGTGGTTGGTATTGCAGAACTTCATCCTAAAAGTGATGAGCTGAATGATAAGAGGGAGGATTATGAAAATGTGTTGGGTATGGCTCGTGATCATGCAATCGACACCTTCAGTTTGTTCAAGTGGCTATTTCATGAACTTAAAGAGATCTGGATTAACCAAAGAGCTCTGGGAAGCAAAATGGATTATCTCCCTGTTGGTTCTTTTCTTGGTTCACACAACGAAGGGAATTGGACTGAGGTTGAGAAGAATTCGGCCATGGACTGTATCAAAAAAATAGGGGAAGGGGTTGACCAACTGAAGAAAAAACTGGAGGAACACATCACCCAGGTTGAGGATGGCTACAAAAAAATCTAGGACACCTTCAAGAACATTATGGTTAGCAGTCATAAAATTGTTAAACAGTTTGCAATGGTTATGAATACCATGGTGAAAAGTCTGGACCAACCGAATAAGGTTGTTGTTGTTATTGGTGAGGAAGTTGAGGCGGCTCAAAGTGGTGAAGGACCTTGCAAAAGGACCCCAGGGAACATGAAGAAAAAGGCGGCCTTTCAAAACTTGGATCATAACGCTATGTAGGTTGTTGTTGATACCATGAATGCCCTTGAGGCTGAGGTTGTTGAGACTCTCAGAAGCCTAATGTAATTGGGTTGCTTTCTATTGTTGGTTTTTTTTGTGTCTAGGTTTGGTCTTTCTGTTGTCTTTTTGTGCCCAGTTGGGCTTTTGTTGTCTCTTTGGTTGCTGCTTTTTATGCCTATCCTTGCAGCCCATTTTGTTTTGGATGTTGCTTTCTAATTCTAATCCTCTTAGAATCATTTTGTAAAGGGTTTCAGGACCCCTTCAAAACCTGTTTTTGCCTTAATCCAAAACACTCTTTGCTCAGTCTTTGAGTTGCCTCATTAATGTATATTTTTTAAAGGTCTTCATGAACCCTTTCTCCACATATTGATCATCAATAATAGCAAATCTCTTAGGTTTGGGAATACACTACTAAAGATTCATTACATGTTGTATCTATATGAAAGTTCATCTTCTCACACTATTGTTGAACAATGAGAAACATATGACCATTATAAATGCTAAGGTGAGTTCCTTAGCATAAATTGTTGTTTAAATCTCCTAAAGCATGTTGTCAAAGGGCTCATAAATCTCTCAAAAGAGTGCGAGAGTTTATGTTGGATAATGAATTGCTCTTACAACAAGGGGAAAAACTAATCACTCATATTAAATTTTAGAAAAATTAGTGTTATTTTTTATGGAAAGGTAGTTATGACATATCTTCCATTTTTATGTTAAGGTTCCTTTTTTAAGGCCATAAATTCTAAAAAATATTTGTTGAATTTGAAAAATATCTTGAATATATGTAGCTCCAAATTCTTCAATATGGAATTACATGTCAAAGGTAAACCATTGAGAAAGCCCTTACATGAAACTATGGCCAAGTAATCACCCAATTATCCTTTAGCTTCAAGTAGAAAGAACAAAGGGTAACCATTGGTGAAACCCTCTAGCGCTATGAAAAGGCACAATAACGTATACATTGCCCAAAACTAAAGAGTGTTCATAATTTTGTATAGGACTAAACCCACTAAACATATATAAAAAGCAAGGGATAACCTAAAAAAATGCTTGGTTATTACACTTCTTAAATATAGGTTTTTTGTGAAACTAGTACTAGAATCATTTGGTCTAAAAAGATTCATCCTCTAATAAGCCTCCATGTTTTAAAATGATATTAGGTATGATTGTAAAGTTTTGAGAAGCCATAATCTTGTTGATGGTATTATAGGATGTAATACAAAGTAATTCGATGCTACATGTCAATATGATCCATTTGTTATAGTATAAAAATTAGACATTAAAACATCATGTTTAATTTAATCTTCATTTTTTTAATTCTCAATTCAACAATTGCAATGAGATAATTGTGTTTGATTGTTGGCAGTAATTCATCAATATAAGAATAAAACTTGTTTGTTTAGTTAAAAAATGGTCGGGTAATGTTCTCGTAGAAGTTAGTTGGCAGTTGGCGACAGTTGGTAATCTTCATTTTACCTAATGAAATAAAGATATATCATTCTGGTCATATAGTATATGTGTGCTTCCATTTTGTTTACTTTGTAATCTAAATTGACACCGTAGGGAGTAATTATTTTGGCGTCATTGTCGATACGAATTCGGAGATCAATATGGCGGCAGGCGGTAAGCACTAATGGGCCGACCATTTGATCAGCAATTTATAGTAACTGAAAGTGATACACACAAAGAGATGACACAAGCAAAGGAACCAGGGGATCAATTGACGAAAGATTTGGTGCACCTGTGGGAGGTTTCGGTCACCTAGTACGTGCAAAGGGAAGCTCAGGAGACGGTTGTCCCTGAAGGCACGGTACGTGAACTCGCAATCAACCTTGTTGTATTTGATCTTTTCAGGAGCCTTTCGAGGTTGTTGGTATGAAACCTCATTGAACTATAAGACCAAAGGGAGGAAAGTAATCGTGAACGCCATCGACTGCAGATACTACAAAGGTACGAAGAACAAAACCATAGGGAAGAGGAAGAGAGGTACGAGCAGACATCATACCCTTGGCAATTAATGCCCCTACGATCGAATAAAGACCGACAACATACTAGTACCACTCGAGAGGTAGGGGAAGGATCAGTACGGAAATCCCTCCGTATAAGAGAGCAAAGTGAGCGGAGACGGCGGCTAAGGGAAATTATTGATGGCTCGGAGAGTCCAAAAAAGCGAAGTAAGAGTCGGAGTGTGAGTCAAAGCCGTAGTCGAGAGAGGTAGAAACCATGTATGCGGAACCTACCACTTCTAGACATAGCGAAGGAAGATCTGGTTGACTAGACCACACACTCAACGTCGAGTGAAGAGTCTAGAACTGAGTCTGAGAACAGCTCATCTGAATGTGACGAAGAGGTAGTATGGGACCTTAAGGGAAAGGTTGCCAATTTTTTTGAAACCAATCTGTATAGAATCAGGAATCTATCTCTGGCAAAGCAATCAAAAATAGGAGGATCTAAGCCGAAGATTCCAAGAAGAGAATATAGAAACAAAGGTGACCCATGTGTGAAAGACATAGAAGGTGGATGCATAGAGAGCTCGTGCATGACCGAGAGTGCAAGAGAGGCACTTGAACGCGAAGAGAAAAACGATACAATTTGGTTGAACGCATACAGTACCTTCCAAGCGACACATAGTACCTTCTAGGTAAGAACAATGTTGCAGAATCAGAATACTTCAGAGAGGCAAATCCTTCCAAGATTCACAAGTGACAGGTCAGAGGACCACATGTGGGCATTGTAAAACATGTATAATGATATGGGAGGGAAATGGCCAAGATGACCAAGATTATTGGTTGAAGGTGTTTCCTGCTACCCTTCGAGGAATTGCCATTGACTGGTATACAAACCTTGACACCCATCACAAGACGAGATGGAGTAACTTGAAGAAGGCATTCCAAGAGGAATTCAAACTCCTGAGGGATGACAATGAGATCGTGGCTAAAATTTACGCTAGGGTAAAAGCACAAAACTATGTCACGTTTTAGGCCAACATCAACATAAGTGAATTTGAGTAATTCTACCTAAAAATTAATTTGAGTCAAACATATGGTCTATAGTGATTCATTATAGCTATCTTATATATGGGCCACAACTTTTCCAGTTTGAATTGTCTACTAAATATATATTTTATATAACTTTGGGTTTACTTACTATTTTTTATTTTTTTGAAAAACTTGATGTTTCAACAACTCCTACTCTTATAAATAATATTTTATTTGAAATATAAAAATACCCTTTTATAGATTTATAAGTGAATTTTCCAAAATATATATCTTTTAATATTTTAACTAGTTTTTTATATTTTATATTTTATTTTTATTGAAAGTAGGTCATCAGCACTAAAATATAAGGTTTATTATCTTGTAAAGGAAAATACTAAAATTTATTTTAAAATTTTGAAAAAAATAAATGCACCAGAAAAAAAGAGTCTATGTCAAGATGATACAATTATTTTCTAATTTGGATAAATAATTAAGAAAAAAGGTGACACCAAATGGAAAGAGATATATTTAAGTACACGCGGCTTTTCAAATTTATTGAAAAATATATACATAAAAAATAGTTAAAAAAGTATTTTTGCACTAAAGTTTCAAATTATCAATATGTACAAAAAAAAATTGAAGAAAAAAAGGTAAAATTTACTATATAAAGTGTGTCACCTCGTGTAGCTTCAATTTCAGTATTTTATTAGCAACTAAATTATAGTGTTTACTCTATAAGAAAGTATATTCAGATAAAAAAAATTTAAATTTAAAAAATTACAAACATAAAATACAAAAAAATATATACATTTATTAGTTTACATCATTTCAAAATTCAAAACATATATTTCACTTTCTATTGATTCAATTTAAAAGCGAAAGTGTTCGGACTTACTATCGTAGAATGAAAGAATTGTTGAACAAAATGGAACACTAGCCGACCAATGGCTTGAAGAAAAGATGGTTTGTAGATGGACTTATTTTGTCCTTGAAAAGGAAAATGAAAGTGGTTCCTCCACCATCATATGATGAAGCCTATAACCGAGCAATGGAAATTGAAAACAAAAGTAAAACATCCAAAGGGAAGAAAAGAGCGAGTGATGATGACAGTACGAATGGAAGTAGTGACGGAGAGTCAAATACCGTACAAGCCCTACGAAAGGATATGCTATGAATGATGAAAGAATTGACAATAGGGAGTGAGAGTGGCAAGGAAAACAAAGAAGTGTGGTGTGTCGATTGCAAAGTAGGTCATACGAAGGGCACTTGCCCGAAAAAACTGTTTTGTGACATCGGTCAAGTACTGGTCCATTCCACCAAGGAATGTACGTACAACTTGAAAACAAGGAGCACACAAGTGCTCTACGCCTAAGGGGAACAAGCTCAGTAAGTGCACAAAGTTGTGTCCACTTAGTGTGGAAGTTTTACACTTAGAAAAAAAAGACAAATCTCACGGAACGCATGAGAAACGAAACGGGATCACGTTTTATGTCGGGATCCCAAGCCAAAATTTGAAACGGGATCCCATTTAGCTTCGAGATCCCGAGCCTAGATCTAAGAAACGGGATCCCATTTCAAAAATAAAATGGGATCCCGTTCATCCCGTTTCAAAAACAAAACGGGATCCCGTTTCCTTTAAAAAAAAAAAATTAAATTTATTTTTTTATTTTTATTTTTTTAATAAAAAATACAAGCTATATATACATGAAATATAAAATTTATATATAAGTCACATTTCTTTTTGTCTTTTTTTTCCTTTCTATCTTACTTTGTCCCCTCTCCCAAAATCTAAAACTATGTCTCTACCTCTCTCTCTCTCTCACGTCCTTAACTCTTTACTCTTTATCTCCGCTATCTCTATACACCTCCCCTTACCCCCTACCTACCTATATATTTCTCTATATATACATCTCTACCTCTCTCTTAACGTACCAGCTCTCTCTCCCAACCAACTTATCTTTCTCTACATATGTCATAATAGGTCCTACTAAGGGGTCTTATGTCATAATAGGTCCTAGTAAGAGGTATAATGTCTTAGTAGATCCTCTTAAGGGGTCTTATGACATAATAGGACCTATTATGTCACAATGGGACCTATTATGACATAATAGGTTGCATTATGACATTATAGGTTCTATTATGACATAATAGCCCTTAACAAGTCCTAGTAAGGGGTAAGGGGTTTTATGATATAATAGGACCTATGATGACATAATAAGACCTTTTACATCATCATAGATCTTATTATGTCATTATTAGTCCTATTATGACATAATACCCTTTAACGGGTCCTACAAAGGGGTATAATGTCATAATAGGTCCTCTTAAGGGGTCTTATGACATTATAGGACCTATTATGACATAATAGGTCCTAATATGTGATAATCGATCTTATTATGTCATAATAGATCCTACTAAGGGGTCTTATGCCATAATAGGTCCTGTTAAGGGGTCTTATGACATAATAGGACACTATTATGACATAATAGGTCGTATTATGTCACAATAGGACTTATTATGTCACAATAGGTCTTATTATGTCACAATGTGACCTATTATGACATAATAAGTCGTATTATGACATTATAGGTCCTATTATGACATTATAGGTCCTATTATGTCACAATGTAACCTATTATGACATAACATGTTGTATTATAACATTATAGGTCATATTATGTCACAATAGGTCTTGTTATGACATAATACCCCTTAACTCTCTCTAAAAGTACCATATCTCTCTCAACCAACTTATCTTTCTCTACATATGTCATAATAGGTCCTACTAAGGGGTCTTATGTCATAATAGGTCCTAGTAAGAGGTATAATGTCATAATAGGTCCTCTTAAGGGGTCTTGTGACATAATAGGTCGTATTATGATATAATAGGTCGTATTATGTCACAATGGGACCTATTATGTCACAATGGGACCTATTATGACATAATAGGTCCTATTATGACATAATACCCATTAACAAGTCATAGTAAGGGGTATAAAGTCACAATAGGTCCTCTTAAGGGGTTTTATGACATAATAGGACCTATGTTGTCATAATAGGACCCATGATGACATAATAGGACCTATTACATCATCATAGATCCTATTATGTCATTATTAGTCCTATTATGACATAATACCCTTTAACAGGTCCTAGTAAGGGGTATAATGTCTTAATAGGTCCCCTTAAGGGGTCTTATGACATAATAGGACCTATTATGACATGACAGGTCCTCTTAAGGGGTCTTATGACATTATAGGACCTATTATGACATAATAGGTCCTATTATGTCATAATCAACCCTATTATTTCATAATAGGTCCTACTAAGGTCCGTCTTATGTCATAATAGGTCCTAGTAAGAGGTGTAATGTCATAATAGGTCCTCTTGAGGGGTCTTATGACATAATAGTCGTCTTATGTTATAATAGGTCCTAGTAAGAGGTATAATGTCATAATAGGTCCTCTTTAGGGGTCTTATGACATAATAGGATCTATTATGACATAATAGGTCTTATTATGTGATAATCTATCATATTATGTCATAATAGGTTCTACTAAGGGGTCTTATGTCATAATAGATCCTAGTAAGAGGTATAATGTCATAATAGGTCTTCTTAAGGGGTCTTATGACATAATAGGTCGTATTATGTCACAATATGACCTATTATGTCACAATAGGTCATATTATGACATTATAGGTCCTATTATGTCACAATAGGTCCTGTTATGACATAATACCCCTCAACTCTATCTAAACACACCATCTCTCTCTTCCAACAACTTATCTTTCTCTACATATGTCATAATAGGTCCTACTAATGGGTCTTATGTCATAATAGGTCCTCTTAAGGGGTCTTATGAAATAATAGGTCGTATTATGACATAATAGGTCGTATTATGTCATAATAGGACCTATTATGTCATAATAGGACCTATTATGTCATAATAGGACCTATTATGTCATAATAGGACCTATTATGTCATAATAGGACCTATTATGTCATAATAGGACCTATTATGTCATAATAGGACCTATTATGTCATAATAGGACCTATTATGTCACAATGGGACCTATTATGACATTATAGGTCCTATTATATTGCAATAGGTCCTATTATGACATAATACCCCTTAACACGTCCTAGTAAGGGGTATAAAGTCATAATAGGTCCTCTTAAGGGGTTCTATGACATAATATGACTTATGATGCCATAATAGGACCTACAATGACATAATAGGACCTATTACATCATCATAGATCATATTATGTCATAATTGGTCCTTTTATGACATAATACCCTTTAACGGGTCCTACTAAGGGGCATAATGTTATAATAGGCATAATGTTATAATGTCTTAAAGGGTCTTATGACATTATAGGACATAATAGGTCTTACTAAGGGGTCTTAAGTCATAATAGTTCCTATTAAGAGGTATAATGTCATAATAGGTCCTTTTGAGGGGTCTTATGACATAATAGGACCTATTATGACGTAATAGGTCGTATTATGACGTAATAGGTCGTATTATGTCACAATGGGACCTATTATGACACATTAGGACCTATTATGTACCAATGGGACTTATTATGACATTATAGGTCCTATTACGTCACAATTTATAAGATCTTCTAAAATCTTGAATATGTATTATAACTCCTAGAGATCTGAAACCATTCTCAAACATCTTGCTAATATATACATAAAATATAACTTAAAGTATAAGAAAGGAAAAAGACAAAGGGAAATGTGACTTAAACTTAAATTTTATATTTCATGTATATATATATATATATAAATTAAATTAAATTTTTAAAAAATTTAATTAAATTTTTAAAAAAGGGAAACGGGATCCCGTTTTGTTTTTGAAACGGGATCCCATTTTCTCGTTTGCTAAACATTTTTTTAATTATTTTAAAAAACAAAATGGGATCCTGTTTCTAAAAATTTCAACTTTGGTTCGGTTGTAGCTTCGGTTTTGGCTTGGGAAATGGCTTGGAGAGCCGGCCCTTAGGTTTGGACCTGGTTTGACCTGCAACTTGAAGGCCAAATCAATCTTCATATAAAATAATGACTTCAAAAATATATCTGTACACCAAATTTTCAGAATTTTTTTAAACAATGAAAACCCATTATAGTACAGATTATAATTTTTTTTTTAAATTGATCAATATTTTTATTTTTAAAATAATTACTAATGAAAGAGGTCTATAAACTCGAAATAACATGGTTTTTTAGTTTTTTAATAACTTTTTTGTTTCTAAGTTTTTTGAAAAAGAATTATATGACATCAAACTAGAAACAATTCTATAAAGTTTTTAAAAAAAAAATGTTAAGTTTAGGTCAAATTATGCTTGCCGTACACAAGAATTTTTCAAAACAATGATTATGCCCAATAAAAAATTAACAAAAAAATATATACAAAAAAATATTCTCATCAAAGGTGAGTGAGTTATAGATCTTTTCCCAAAAGGATTTATAAAAATAATTTCATTTAGGTCAAATTATGCTTGTCGTACACGGGCATGGTATGGTCCTGAAAAGTGGCTTCTCAACTATAGGTTTTAATAATGCTTATTCAAACTTCATTTTTAAGATCTGGGTATTAAAATAAATTTCATATTTGGAAATAGACTTCGAGCACTACATTTTCTATTACTGAATTTTTTCAAGATTCATTCTTTAAGTACCTCAAATATTTAGGTCAAATGAGACGAAATCAAAAAAAAAAGGGAAAAAACTTCCACTTTTTGGCCAAAAAGTGGACACAACTTCTTGCACTTTCCCAGCTACCCCCACCAACCACACCACCCAAACCACCAACAAACACTGACACTTCACCAGGAGAATACTGCAATAATCGACGAGGGAACAATCAGTCCAACAACAACACTCTGAGAAGTAAAATCTAGTACAATGTGAAGGGGTGACCCATGATCCACTGCCGCAAATGCAATGAGTGGGGACGCTTCTCTCGTGAGTGTCAGAGCGGGAACAATAACGAAAGTTTGTTGTGTAAGTGGTGTGGTCCTGGGAACCATGAGGACACTGATTGCCCAAAGTAGAAAGGAGTAAATATGTTGGATGCCAAGGAGCCAAACAAGGAGGTACTGGAAATCATGAGGTTATAGAGCAAAAAGGCAGTGCACCCCAATCCTCGTATGGAGAAGGAAAGACTCTGAGAGGCAAAGGCGAATGTTGAATGGGAATGGTGAAAGAGTGAAGGGCCAAACATGACGCCGCCAATACCCCACTATGGTCAGAATCCGAGAAAACTATTATAAAGCATATATTGCAGGCTACCGTACCAGTACAGGTATCTAACCTCCTGCAGACCATGCCACAATTGAAAATGACCCTCACAAATGTAGTCAGTGACAACATCATCGGCCAAGAACATCGTGAGCAACTAACTAAATCACCTGGCACGTTTGCCATGGACCCCATGCTACTCACCGTGAGTATTGGCCAGAAGCCAGTCATAGTAGAAATGGAGATCATGGGACACAAGCTGACAAATACCATCATCGATGACGAGTCTGGACTAAATGTATTACCAAAGGAGATATTAAGGGGTCTGGGCAAACCAAATGTCTAGCAACCAACATTCCACCTTATAGGTGTTGACCAACATGGTATCAAGTCCTTGGGAACACTTATAGCAAAAAAAGATTGTCGACACCCAATATTTCTTCCCCGACTTCGTCGTCATTCCACTGGAGAAAAAGGCCTACGATGCTCTCCTCGGGAGAGGTTGGCTTATTATGGCGAAGACAAATCATAACTAGAAGAAGAATACACTCTTCATCAAGAGTGAAGGGTGCAAATATGTGATTGACTTGAGGAACCAAGCAGTGAGTGAGGAATTGGCATCATTGACTCCGATTCAAATGACTCTCATGAGTATGAATGGGGTTCAAATGACGGAAAGGGAAAGAACCAAATAGTGAAGGGGTATTGGAGTTGGAAGGTTACTTAGAGGATGAAACTAGTTCTCTCAGTGGGTTTTTCCAGTAGCAGATGGAGGACTATGAGCTCTCACTTGGAGTGCCAGAAGTTGCAAATCTGTGAGATGGAGGAGATCGGTGAAGAAGGTACGAAGAGTATGACCTTCCCTTTAGAGTACGAAGATTACTGAGAAGGTGTGGCACGGGTGGATAATACACCTACTCATTGGTTCAAAAGGGACAAGGCTATCAAGTACGAGGAACTGAATATAAAGAAGGTGAACTTGAGAGAGAATGACAACCCAAAGGTGATCCTTGTAAGGCATGATTGGAATCTCGTACTAAAAGCAGTATCATTTAAAATATTCTTGGAGTATAAAGACGTCTTTGCATGGAGGTACAAGGACCTGAAGGGGATACCTCTGGAGTTGTGCGTACATCGAATACCCCTCGTACCTAGTGCCCAACTCATACAAAAGAGGCCATATGGAATGAAGGAAAACTATGTGGGTAAGGTAAATGAAGAGATTGAAAAGATATTGCAAGATGACATTATTTTAAAGTAGAAATGAGTGAATGGGTATCACCCATCGTCATCTCTCTGAAAAAGGAGGCGAAACAGATCAAAATCTGAATAGACTTCCGATGTCTAAATGTGGTAACTATCAAGGATATCTTCCCAATTCCATTCACGGATAGTATCCTAGACGAGGTGGCAAGCCATGAAATATACTCATTCATGGATGGGTTCTCTAGGTATAATCAAATCAGTATCATCAAGGAAGACAAGTTAAAAGTCACCTTCATAGTGGAAGATGGAGTGTCTGCCTACAACCGGATGCCCTTCAGTCTATGCAACTCTTCGGCCACCTTCCAGTGGATAATAATGCATATTTTTTACAAGATGTCGCTAGGAAATTTTAAGGCTTTTATTGATGACAGGTCCATCTACAATGAGCAAGAAACCCATATGAAGGTGCTACAAGAGGGCATTGATAGGTTCTGATAGGCTCAGTTGGCTCTCAATCCAAAGAAGTGTCGATTTATGGTGTCATAACGCAAGTTGTTGGGTCACATTGTATGCAAAGAGGGGTTGAAGACAGACCCCGACAATGTACGGGTCATCATAACCATGGAGAGACCAGAGGACGTGACAAGAGTCAAATCTTTCCTTGGACACATGGGCTATTATCGGAGGTTCATTAAGAGCTTCACACAAATTTATTACCCACTTGACAAGCTGACAAGGAAGAGTGAACCATTTGTCTAGGGAATAAAGCAGGAAGAGACAGTCAAAGAGCTTAAGTCCCGATTGGTGAGTGCATTGATCTTGGCCTACCCGGACTGGGACAAGGAGTTCCACATACATGTGGATGCCTCCAACTATGCCATCGGTACTACTCTGGAATAGGTTGGCATGCAAGGGCTAGACCATCCCATTTTCTTTTCCAGACACCTAATCTCCAAGGCCGAACACAATTACAACATGACAGAGAGGGAGGCACATACAAAAATTTTATCATTACCTCTTGGTGACACCATTCATGTTCTATGTGGACCACTAGATCCTCATGTACCTGATAAACAAGCCAATCATTCAAGGGTGCGTGAGAAGATGGCTATTGTTACTCTAAGAGTTTACTTTCACCATTATAGTACGGTGAGGGAAAATCCACGTGATTGCAGACCAACTATCCCAAATCAAGTCTGGGCCTCCGAAGGGGTAAATGGATATTTTCCTGATGCACGCATGTTCCTGTGGGCCGCAACCCACCCAGTGGGGCGACCCATTGGTGGC
The DNA here is from genome assembly GCF_030272615.1 of Cryptomeria japonica. NCBI lineage: Eukaryota > Viridiplantae > Streptophyta > Pinopsida > Cupressales > Cupressaceae > Cryptomeria > Cryptomeria japonica. Next base: position 520,270,626 of record NC_081413.1, read on the forward strand.
ATCGCGGCCACCACCTCCACCTCGACCGCCCACACCCAAACCTCTACCCCTCTCGACGTTAAACCTTTGTGCTCCCTTCGGCCCCTCTGTGTGCCTCATCCGCCATAGCCGCCTTCGGCCCTCTGTGCCTCCCTTCACCTGCACACACACACACAAAAAAAATTGTTAAGGGTTGCTCGATAAAACCCTAACCCAATTTCGGGTTAGGGTAAAATGGAAAGAAGATAGGTAAAAGAGAAAGCTAATAGGTTTTTAATAAACCCTAGTTAGGGTTGGAAGATAATAACAAAAGAAATAAAATAATAAAGGAGAGGGAAAGATTTCTTTTAAAATTTGAAATGGGAATTGCCCCATTTAATTTAAGTTATTATTTAGCTAGTTGACTATTTAGGGAATTAATGGAAGATGTAAAGAATTAATTTTATAGCAATATTATACTCATGTTGGGTAAATTTATTATGATGTTTTCTAGTGGAAATTTTAAGTAGTATAATGATTAAATTAAAGTTAAGGAGGCATTTTAAATGTCGAATATTAAATATTTGATTATTTGAATGTTAAGGAGGTAGTTTAATGTCAAATATTAATATTTAATATTTAATGTTGGGGAAATTTATTTCGTCAATTAAATGAGATTATTGGCTAGGTTATTATTATATTTGATTTAGTTAATTTTAATAGACGGATTTAAACACGTTATTATGATTGCTCGATTAATTATTTTAAATTCAATAAAATATGTGTTAACATAATTTAATTTAGTCCAAAAGCAATTAAATACTATTTGGGATGATTAATACCTCTAGATTAATAATTGAAGAATTATTTGGGGTAAATTAATTAAATTAATAAACCAAGTTGTGATAACCCCTTGGGGTAGGATTATTCAAGTTAAAAAAAAATTGTAAACGTTATAATTGTAAAGTTAATTAAATTAATTTTAGGAAGCCATTCTTTTAACGCTTGAGATAACCCTTAGCTTAGACAAACTTATTTATCTCATCTTTATCGGAGAGAATTTAGTATTTTTATGTTGCTTCAAAAAAAAAATTGTTCTTGCGTTTTTACCCAAAAGTTTGGGCATGACAATTCCAGATAGCAATGTTACCCCTGGTACGAAAATATTGGCGAGTATTTGTCTACCTCAACATTTCCAAAGGATATGTCGTCAAGGGAACGGTGGAAGTTGGCACTGAAAAGCAAGATGTTGCAATTAATTAATGGCCTGTTGTACAAAATGGGACCCAATCAAATACTCTAGAGATGTGTGATCCAGGAATAAATTCCTAGCATATTGAAGGAAGCACATGATGGACTTGTCAAAGGCCACATGGGACCCGATGCCACCGCACAAAAAAGTTCTATTGGCGGGGCTATGGTGGTCAACCCTGCACACAGACTCTCGTGAGTGGGTCGTAGAATGCAACACATGCCAATGGGTGGGGAAACCACTGAAAAGGGGCTTTATGCCTTTGTTTCCCTCTCATCCACAGGAGTTGTTCGAGAGGTGGGGACTGGACTTTGTGGGACCACTGAAGGTAAGTAGCATGCACAAATGTTGGTACATCATTGTAGCTACCAAGTACCTTACAAAGTGGGTAGAGGCGAGAGCACTTTTAGACAATACCACTATCGATATGGCAAGATTTCTCTATGAGCATATTGTAACAAGGTTTGGTATTCCCATCCAAATCACCAGTGTTCGTGGGGTCCATTTTGTCAACCAAGTCATTAGGACAATGATAGTGGATTTCAAAAAAAATTACAATCTGTCAAGTTTGTACTACCCCCAAGCAACTGGTAGGCAGAGTCAACCAATAAGGTGTTGGTATCAATCATTTATAAATCATGTGGAGTAGAGAAGGAGGATTAGGAGGAGTGGCTTCCGGTGGTACTATGGGCATATTGTACGACATATAAAGTGATGATGGGTCACGCTCCTTTCTAGCTCATGTATGACCAATAAGCCATAGTACCAATAGAGTACATCATACCGAGCCTAAGGGTTGCGGTGGAGAACCGGCTTGGAGATAACGAGAGCCTGAATGAATGCCTTGTGAATCTTACAAGGTTCAATGAATGGCGGATGATGGCGCAGTGGGCAACGAAGGTTGCCCAACGGAGATGAAAATTTTGGCACAACAAACACCTCCAGCGGGTGAACTTCCGTTCGTGATAGCTAGTTCTAAAATATAATAGCTACAATGAACTCTGACCAGGGAAGGCTTGGACCATATAAAATCAAGAAAGTGGGAAACAATGATGCAGTGAAACTCTCTACTTTGGATGGTAATCCCATTCGAGACCCAATGAATAGTTCTAAGTTGAAAGTTTACTGAGATAAGCCTATAATGTCGATCAATATGTTGAGTTACGCTACCAAAGGAAACTGGACAATTGGCCAGAGTAATGAAATTGAAGAAGATCCTATGGTTGTGGCAAAACCATATAGGCCCGATGAGAACTGGGTTGACCCGGTCACATTTCTGGTGGAAAGACTATTGCCCAAACATGTTGAAGGCATCGTAGTACCTAGAATTCATAAACATCTTAGCAATGCATTTTTTATTACCCCAACCCTATGGATAAGGCTTGGTCGGAATTGGATGAGAAAGGCTCTATATGAGGAGATCCATGAAGGATATATAAACTACGACATTGATGAGGAAGTCGAGGCATGACAGAAGGAAGAACTTGTTGGAAAATATGAAGAGTCGTTTGACCTAGAAGAGGAAGTTGATTTGGAGGAGTATGGTGCAACCCTCAGGCTGTGCCTAAAAATGGTGATTAAAGGGGAAGACTATTACATGGCAGAAATACATGCAAGGGAGAGGGAGCCAGCCTCCAACTCACTTTGGCAGATAATTCCAAATCCCATGAGCCCACCATAGATCGAAGGAGAAAGGGTGACCTAGTACAACAGTATGGTGGACATTACATTGACAGATGATAGAAGGGGGTGGGACCAGTGCTCCCGTTGGATAATTTTTTTGACCTAGAGTATGTTGGCACGTGTTGCAAGCAAGAATGTTTTAAATGGTTGATGTTTGCCTATATATGGTTACATGACTCATAAATAATAATGCGGGAGAAAGATCCTGGAAGAGTAAAATGGGAGATGGAAGGAATAGAGGGTGATGGTGTGGAAAGACCTAGCAAAAAACAAAAGAGAGAAGAAGCTTGCAAACTAGAAAAAACAAGGAAGGGGGCAAAATGACTTGCACGAAAAATCAAGTTGCGCAAATTGAGGAAAACAACAAGTGCCCGTACAGAAGAGGTGGTACACCTAGAACCACGGAAAAGCACCCAAAGAGAATGAAAATTTGGGAGGTACCAGCGAATGTTAAAGGTATGGAGAATTAAATCCAAATACGCTTGCCAAGATACAATATGGAGAAATTAAAAAAATTTAAGGAATGGGAGAAATAATAAAGTTAAGAAAAGAAAAAATTATATGAAGCAAAAAAGATGATGTTTTATAAAAAATTGATAAAATATTTAATTGCAACCCTAACCCTAAACATAAGAAAGTATTATAAATCCTTCCACCCTTCAAGTTATTTACATAGCAAACAAAGGTGGAGAGTGGAATTTCAAACTTCATGTGGAGGTTTTTTGTGTGGAAAGGGGATATAGTACGAGTCTGTACGAAGGTTGTAGGGAGTTGAGTCATCGTACGAATCTGTACGAAAAAGCACAGTCAAGCAAAAAAAAGCATCATATGATCTCATACAGAAGGTACATGGAGAAAGGCAAGCATCAGCATCACACAAGTTAGTATGGAAGTCATACGGAGGAAGGAAATCATCAATACCGTACGAGTTAGTACAGAAGTCACATAGAGGAGCATTGTACGACTTATCACAGCCACTGTACGAGCTAGTACAAAAGTCACAGGCATCGTACGATTTGACGCAGGAGTTACATAACAAAAGGGCACTTGTGCAGAGTAAGGAAAGGGAATCATAAAATTTGTACGAAGAGTATAGCAAAGGGAAGGATGCACTAACCAATTTGTACGTGGTAGCAGAAAAGGAAGGAGACCTATACAGCGAAGGAAAAACTTTGGACACAATTTTGTACCAGGAACATCTATACGAGGTCATATAGAAGGGCTTGTACGACTCAAGCATGGTTAGGACGAGTTGGGGTGACCCCAGTCACGCTGAAAAAGTAGACCGTTATAATAATGGTCATGGAGGGCAGATAAATAAAATTTAGAAGCATCAGAATCCCATACAGTCAACCATAACAACCAAAATAGGAGAAGTTGGCAATAGCAAAAAGACCAAGGTATGACTGAAGGTGCAATAGGAGTATGAGGAGAAGGAGGTCACAGTAGACACCCTGACATTTGAAAGTATAACAAGGAGTGAATGTCGTACCTGGTGGGATGAAACTCCACCAGACCACCAGCTAAAGAGTTCACTCATAAAAGCCAAAGTCGACCATGCCATACAGATGTCGGTGTTCAACATAAAAGAATTTGAGTCAGTCCTCTGAACCCTTGTAGCGAGATATGACTCCCACACGCAGAGGTCCATTGTATAATAATAGAGCTATGTGGTCACAGTATCATTTAAACCGCATGATTTTTGGCGGGTGTTTGGCATTCCAGATAGAGGGAAATTAGCCACAAAGCTGACAAGCAAGCTAAAAAAGGAAATGAAGGAATTTTGGTTGAAATTGGTTTGTCGCAGTGACCTGACATTAGTGGAATGGAAGAGCCTATGGAGTAGCAGTAACAGTAAAGGGTTGAAACACACCTTCATAAACAATCTTGCCTTGCGGTGTTTGATGGACCTAGTAAAAAGTAGACTCACTAGAGAAAGTCAGGCGTCGGACGTAGTCGTCTAGATGATAGGGCTCATGAATGGCATCCACAACAGTAAGATTTATAACTGGTCCCAACTGCTCTCGGACAAGATTCGGGATTTCTTGTCGCTGGAACACAACTTTTTATATGTGCAACCATGTCATCGGCCTTTTTCTAGAGGTCGTCAAGACATAGGTACCACTTGAAAAAAGGGGTAATTTCCAACCTCAAAGCAAGGTAGATCCCAACAAACCACCAATGTAATACTGGGTACAATGGGACACACTTAGGAGTGAAAACGCACAGCCTACCAAAAAGAGAAGAAGGTAGAGAATGAACCCAACATGGAGGAAGAGGAGAGTTCAGAAGAGGTAGAGGTCGAAGAAGAAGAGACAAAAGATATGGAGAACAAAAGTGGGGATGAGAGTTTCGGATTGGCACCCCATGACGACTCTAAGGAGGAGGTAGAGAAAGTAGAAGGGCCACACCTAGGAGGAGGGGAAGAGTAGGAGTAGCTCGTTGTTGAGGAGGAATTATGACCAATACACACAGAAATAACACCTACCCCGATGCCCGAAAGGATTACGACAAGAGTTAAGTTTGCAGTAGCCAAATTACCTTCTCCGGCGCACTTGGTACCCCCAGAGTCACTCAGACTAGCTAAACCTCTCGGAGAGGCCACTCTCGTAGGAGTGTTGTTGCAGCAAAGGGTACCTGAGGGGTCCCTACAGGAACAACACGCATGGCACCATGTGGTGTCCTTTCCGCAGGGAATCACACTTGCATGGGAGGGAGTAGTGGAGACCCATACGACCGAGGGAATGGTATGCTAGGAGACTCCTACGACCAAGTAGTGGAGACCCCTATGACCGAGGGACTAGTATACCAGGAGACCCCTACAGCCGAGGGAGTTGTATGCCAAGAGACCCCTACGGTTGGAGGAGTGGTACACCAAGAGACCCCTACAACTAGAGGAGTGGTACGCAAAGAAACCCCTACGGCTGGAGGAGTGGTATGTGAGCCCGTCAAGAGAATGGTACAGGATATTCGTACGGCCAAGGAGGAGGCAATTGTGACAAAAAGTGAGAGACAAAGGAAGGATGTGGATGCCTTCTTAGATAGTTTTTTAGGTATATTTTTTGTAGAACCTCATGCACCCCCACCCCCTTCACCACATACAGTGGCGGATGGTCAGGTCATTGGTGAAGTGGCTAGAGAAGTCGGGGAACCTCCTAGTAAGGAGGAAAGTCAAAAAGAAAATACAAACACAATTATCAACATTGAGGACGAGTGCATCCAGCTAGGAGAGGTTGGGATAATTGGTGCTAAGTCGAGGCGAGCCGAGGAGGATCATGCAGACGTTGGCATTCGAGTTTACCAACCAGACCCACAAGATCTCGTGGGGTCCATTCAGAGGTTTCTGGTAGAGTTGGATGGGTTCACAGACGTTGCACAGGGGGTTGCATACTTAGCCCTATGGGTGGATGTACGTGCAGTACTTAAGGCAGAGAAACTCCCAGATTTCATGAGGACTGGATGCCAAGAGGAGTTTGCACGATATTTCACACAGCATGGCTGGCCAACGGCTGAGACCTAGGAGATGGTGGAGAATTGGCACCAAACACACACCATGCAGGGACATGGGGTACTTGGGCCCATGCTCCAAGGTATGTGTCATGTCCCCTCCTGGATCGTTGTACATAGAAAGAGAGAGAGACCCCAAATGAATTAATAATTACCAACGAAGGAATATTTGAAAGTTATTTATTTATTAGATATTATTATAACTAATAAATATTCCTTAGAGGATAAGGATGGGAAAAAGAATACGTACAAACATAATCCTATGCTTTTCCTCCAACAAACAAGAAAAGTATTTAGACTAATTGACATTAAATACATTGCTAGTAGTACACAATTGTGTGGAGTCTCTAAAAGAGACAAAATTGCAAATGTAATCAGAAGCCCATTATGATAAATGGGTTCAAGGGTTGTGTTTAGCATGAACCACCATTTGAGAACACTAATCGTATAGTCAACGGTCATGATTAAGGACATATCGTGCATTCTAAGAGAATGTGCACCGAATGTAAAAATACTTAATAATGTTAATGCATGGATTAATTGAATTGGGTTAAGGTAAATAAATAATTAAAATAATGATATAAATGAATGAAAAATATATTTAAGTTATTGCTAGTTAATAATTAATATATTTAACATTTAATATATTTAAAATGAAATGATATTTAATAATTAATATATTTAAAATGAAATGTTATTTAATATATTTAAAATGAAATATATATATATATATATATATATTTTTAATATATTATATATTAAACATAACAAAAGTAACCCCAAAATGGGCTGGGTTACCTCCGCACGAAGTGGTGCGTGGGTAACCGCAGCCTAGGCTGCAATTACCCCTGCACCCCTTCATGCAGAAGGGGCCCATGAAAAGGCACAACCCTTCATGGGTTATAAAGGAGGCAGCAAAGCGTAAAGGCAAGGGGAGCAGGTGGACTGCGGACTGCGGAGGGGAGGTAAGGAGAGCAGACTGCGGTAGAAGGTAAGAACAGACTTCCCCCATATACTAACAATAAAGTATAATGTATAGAATGCCATGGTTACTAATATGAATAGGTGATAGTAATCATAAAGGTTCATTAATATTAGTTAATGAGTAATGGAAAATAGGTAGGGTTCGTCAATAGGTGAGGTTAATTGTAATCTAGTGAATATATATATATATATATATATATATATATATATATATATATATATATATATATATATATATATATATATATATTCAATTAGAACAAGGAGTAACATGATGATTATAAATATAGATATTGTTTATAATAGATAAGTAATGATAGAAGTTAAGGTTAATGAATGTAATTGTAATGTTTATGATAATGAATACATTCATGAACATATTAATGAATGGTTTACAAATATTAAGGAATAAGTATAAACTGTATGTTAATGAATTTGTACTAACATACGTTACCGAGTATATGTATCAATGAATAGTAGGGATATAAATTAATAAATGCAATGATCATTAATATTAATTAATGTGTAATGTTCATACATATTGGTAATGTGTAATGTTCATTAATATGTGATATTAATCGTAGTCTAGTGAATGTATATATATTAATTAATGTATAGCATTCACTAGTCACTTAACATGGGTAAAAGATATAATTTGTTAATTGTTGTATACATAAGTTTGCGTATTGAGAAAGATTAGGAATACAAAGGTATGTTAAGAGATGTAATGCATATGTAAAAGATGGAAGATTATATATATCTATGTTAATTAAGAATACATTAAGAATTCATGTTAACACAAGGGATATTTTATAAACAGAAACTATTATGCAAATGTATGGCTTGGTTGACTAAAACTCAATCAAGAAGGGAAGGATCGAGTCAATCCCCTTTGAGGACTTGGATGATGGAGGCATCGTCTAGGACAAGGAAAGGCAAGGGTCTTCCTTGGCTGGCTTGGGTGTAAGAGATTATACTCAAGATAGGACTCAAAGGTCAGACCGATCCCTTCTGAGGACTAGGATGATGAAGGCATCACCCAAGGCAAGGAAAGGCAAGGGTCTTCCTTGGAGGGCTTGGGTTTAAGAGGTTACACCCAAGATAGGATTCGAATTCATCTTCGATTTCCTGGAGGGCTTGGAACCAAGGGGTTCCAAGAAGGCGAGCTTCACGGCCGCCTAAGGACATCTTGGAACCAAGGGGTTCCAAGAAGGCGAGCTTCACAGCCGCCTAAGGACATACTTTGTATGGCATTCGTATCCTTTTTATTAGATAGAAATTATGATTATGTTAATTAAGCATTGAAGTTAGATTATAATTTGGATTACTTATATATGTATATATATGTTTGTTGTGTTCTAACAAATCTGTTTTGTAGGTTAATGATCCCTAAATAGCAGGGACATTACAGTATGAAGAGTTCCAACATAGATTTTTTTTTCCAAATGCGTAGGGACCAAGCAGAGCAAGAAGTTGCCAAGGCAGAGGTGACACTCATCCAGAAGGAGCTAGACTAACGGGTGGAACTCGCAACATTTGACCAGAAGTTACGAGTTTCTCTAGAGGAGGAGGTCTAGTGCTAGAAGACTTTGGTGGCTGAGCGGAGCACCACAGTGGGAGAATTTGAGGATAGGGTGGCAATACTTATAGGACAAGTGGAGCAGAAAGACAAAGACTTAATGGAGGCAGTGCATATGGTGAAGATTACCAGAGCACAAGATGGTTGCCGAGCATGACCTATGGCTCCATATGGAGCAGTTGCAGCATCTTTGATGACAACTTTTTGCATCCTCCACTACTCTAGGAACGTCTTCTCACTATCCTCATCCTTAATAGTATCTAGAGTGATAAGCCCCATTTTGTTTCGTTGTCTGGAAGACGACTTCCTTTTTTAAGGGGGTTGATGTTGGCGGCAATTCACTGATATAAGAATAAAACTTGTTTTGTTTAGTTAATAAACGGTCGGGTAATATTCTCGTAGGAGTTGGTTGGCAGTTGGCGATGGATGGTATCTCCGCCAACTCCCAAGAAGTATATATGCTATGATGTAACAAGAACAAGGACATGTATGTGATAACTCTAATTATTGTATCCATTTTTACTTGATGAAATAAAGATATGTTATTCTGGTCATATTGTGAATTTTATTTATGTCTGGTGAATTACTTCATGAATAATATCTCTATGCTTCCATTATGTTTACTTTGTAATCTAATTCGATACCATAGGGAGCAAACATTGATATTGTCTAGACTTTCTGGAATAGAAAACCCATTTTAACATGGAGATTTATTTAAGGCCACTCCAACAACCATTTTGTGCTCCTCTTTGTAAGAGTTGAAGAATAGTTCATCACATTAGGATCATCTGCAAAAACAAAGAAACCTTCCACAAGAGAGTATGGAAGAAATGAGCTTGCTTGATATTAAGATCTATAACATATGTTACAAACTATACAATATCCTTTCTTATATAGGCAAGGTAAGTGATAGGATTAAACAAGATGTTGACATGTGTTTTAATCCTATAATGTGAGACAACTAACTTAAACAAATATTAAATGACCTAGGGCACAAGCAGTAAATGAGATATGTTCCCATTAACAATTAATAATTCTAGAAAGACACCTAGGACCTAAGTTAACATGTGAATGGGTCTCCACTAAGGAATTAATTAGGTTTATAACCTTGTTCGCACTAACACTTTTCTATCATCGTAGTTTTCATTGGGTTTATACTATAATTGGCTAAGGAAAATAAACTTTTCAAAGGATATGAAGCAAAATTTCGTTGACATGTGGAGGTTATTTCCTAAGCAAATAGAAAATAATGCATGAGTAATATGTGTAGATATTTAATAAATTATACATTAGTGTCATGAGAATATTTCAAAGAAGCTATTGAGTAATTTTTACCAATGATGTTACGTTTGTGACAGTTTTTATTTTTTATGGTGAATAGATTTTTGTTAACCACCACATCTTCATCAAAAAGTTTAGGTGCATATATATAGTCCTCTTCCAATCATATTAACTTGTCATGATTAGTGTTACATGATCCATTTCATCATATATGCCTAAATAAATTATAGATTCTCTAGGATTTAGTACATGAAATTTCTATCCATTAGAGGAATTGATTCCTTCATTAACTACATCAATGAGTGTAACATCCTATGAACACATTTTAAGTGAAAAGGAGGGTCACTAAACCCACAAATAGGAGTTATAGTCAACTTTATGGACTAATAATCACACATAATGTATGTCAAAAAATTTAAAGTATTCCAATTTGAAAGGAATGATAGCGATTAATAAATAGTTAACCAATTCAATTGGAATGTCATCCAATTGGTTAGATCTGAAAAAGGACTATAAGAGACATGGTTAAGGTGAGATGTCTTGACACACTCTATAAGATTTCTTATTATATTTAGTTCTTCAACAATGAAGGGTTATATCTCTTTAAATCAAACAACTAACCAAACCACATGGAGGAGAGCATTCCCTAGATATGTAGGCTAAAGATTCCTTAGGTAAGTAATCTTCCCACCAAAAAATTGGTTGGCCTCTTAGAGAAGCTTGAGCACCAATAACAAATATAAACCCATCACTTCTAATTTTTGCATCTAAGGAGGGAAATAAGCATACTTGCATATAGCTTCCTAGAAAAATATAGGTGTAGTGTTTTACTTGAAAAGAAACAAAATGGATTTGTGTCCTTTAAGAAAAAAAAATAAACAAGGGGAATCTCTAGGTTACTCCCATACCTTGAATATTCTAGCAACCAATATTACTTTTATTTCTAACAACACAAGTCTTTCGTCCATCCATTTCTTCTCAAGATTTATTCCTCAATTTTGATGTCTACCTTCCATGGTTGAAATCTAGTATCTTACAACTATGAGAGCACTAATGATATGAAATACTAGACCCCATCAAAAATATTGCTTCCTTCAATATTATCCACAAAAATATTGTGAGGGGATTAGTAGACAATATTATTTTAGTAGCACATTAAACTCATATTTTGCAACATTGTTGAATGGTCATAATTTTAAATGAATTGTCTTAGATCAAGTGATGCATCATCCGTAGACTACTAAGAAATATGAACAAGTAGATGGAAATAATATAACACCAAGGTATATTATAATAGGCAAATTGTCATGTCCCCTTTCCAAAAATAGTTCTTACTATTTATAGTAAGTCTGATTATCCAAAAATAGTAAATCAAAACCTGTGGATTAATCGGTAAACGTTATCCTTTGTAGTTAAGTAATCAAATAAGATTTAATGTTGGATTAATAAATAATATTTGAAATATTTTGGAGGCAAATTATGGAGAGAATTTGGAAAGTACAATTTAAATGTTAAGTGGCAATTGGGTGTTTTTAACAACATGGGCAAGTGGCAAATTATAACTGGGAAAGTTGGGAGGTGGAAGACAAGTAGAGGGAAAGTTACATTCTTGGAAATGAAAGGATTGTTCCCTCTTGGTCATGAGTTTTGAGTATGGAGGTTATTTAGAAGGTTTTGGTACCATTTCTCACATTATTGAAATGATATTTGTTCATTGTTTTGTTGTTCTTTAGAGGCTGTCAAACCTTTGGAGAAGGAGACTAAATAATAGGAGTTTGAAGGTTTCCAGGAAGTCTAAGGATGGAAGTTTGAGGCTCTTCCAAGAGTTTTCCATTTTGCATTTTGTAGGGATTCTGGTTGAGGGTTTGTGTGATTTGTACTTCTGAGTGTGTTTAAACCCTTTGCAGACTTGAGGCCATGGGCATTACTTTTATTTGAGCATTTTCTCATGTTTTTTTTTTTTTCTATTAATAACATTTATTAAGAATGTGGGGAGTTTACCTGGTAGTTGTAGTGATTTATATCAATTTTTTAGCTCTGGATTTGGGCTTATATTTGACGCAATTTGCAGCAGAAATATATTATTGATATCTAATGTATTTAGCAGAAAATGTGATTTTAAAACCATGGGAAAAAAAGTAATATGCATTTTACATTGGTTTCATTAAGTTTTAATTTTGTTTGGTTGTATTTTGGAGGGGTTTTCGGTATACCCGATTTCACCATTTATGTGTATTTTGCAAATCTAAGTTGAAAAGAAGTTTAGTTTTAGATCTGATATAAAATTTCAGCAAGGGACATTACACAAATGAGGGAATATAGTGTGTAAATGTTTACGGTCATTATATGTAACACAGTCACAAATTACACTCCACCTTGCATGTATTCATGAGGAAATAAAATAATCTCACATACTCAAAAAGTCTTTTTTGTCAAGACCAACATTTATGAATAATTTATAGCTTAATATAAAATAATGTGTACCTCTCAAATTTTGTATTGATCTATAATACTAGTAAAAATGATAATGATGTGCCTTCCATGCCTATCATTACCTCATGTTTTGCTTGAGGTTCCCATTTATCAACAAGTAATTGTTGTGAAGTGTATTTTCACAACTTTTATGATATAACCTAATCTATAAGATTTACCATGTGTTATGTGGTTATTTGGTATGGTATTTAAATTTGTTGATTTACTGCAATTTCTTTCTAGAGTTATTTAAGCTTTCTTGGCTTAATATAAAATAATGTGTACCTCTCAAATTTTGTATTGATCTATAATACTAGTAAAAATGATAATGATGAGCCTTCCATGCCTATCATTACCTCATGTTTTGCTTGAGGTTCCCATTTATCAACAAGTAATTGTTGTGAAGTGTATTTTCACAACTTCTATGATATAGCCTAATCTATAAGATTTAGAATGTGTTATGTGGTTATTTGGTATGGTATTTAAATTTGTTGATTTACTGCAATCTCATTCAAGAGTTATTTAAGCTTTCTTGGCATTAAACGTGTCATTTGTGGAAGGGATTTGAAAATGAATTTTTTGAACATTGTGTTGTCATTGATGTCAAAGCTATGATGCCAAAGGAGTCAACGTATCAATGTTAATTAAATATAATTGCTTCTAACATTACATGAATAAGCATTTGAGTTCTCAATTGCCAAGCTATGTTGGATAGCTCTCTTAATATTATCATTATGCTTCAGTATGGATTATTCTTTCTACAATATGCTTCTGAGGTTTGTGGCTTAGGAACCGAGTGTGCATTTAGTTGCACTATCAAAGTGTTGGGTTTCACATCCTATCACAATTGAGAGTTATGGTTAGTAGTTTGGAAGTTAAGTAAGAATATATATGACACATCACATTCTAGATTTCTAGTGGCTAAGTTGCAGCAGACAAAAAGTTAGTGCTCACTATGCTTATTGGTGATTGTGTTGATATTTTTGTTTGATGTGCCAAAGGATTATAATGTGTGCCAGCCAAAAGTAGTATGTTGATGTGCTTTAGAGCTAGTAGGTCATGTATTGGGTAATGCATAACATTTCCCTTCTCCCAAAGTAACGTGTTTGCTTTTGGATTGAAGCTATTACACACTTGGTGTATGGTTTATTTTTGTGGCCGACTTGCAAACATAATAATCTTATTCTAGGCTGACATGTCAATTTAATTATCATTGTGATTCATATAGATAGTTGCTTTAGGTTCATTCCTAGGGTGTCTCTCAATGTGAATATCTAAAAGGTATAATCGATATGCGAGTTTGTTGGTGATATTGTGTGAGCAACATCTCAATCATAGTGTGTGGTTTTACTTGAAGATCATATGCATTGTGTGAAGAATTTTCGATGTTGATCATATTATAAAGAAGTTGATTATGTATCACAAAGGCTCATAGTTCATATCCCTATATTTTGGTGAGATTGGTGTCTTATATATTGAATTGGTGCTTAGATCTTGGATCATGGGATTCATGCCTCCTGTAGGTTGGTGCCTACAAATGTAATTGGGTATTGGTGTCTCTGGTAGGTTGGTGCCTACTCCATGTTGTAATTTTTTCTATTATTTTGTGAGGCTAGAATTGGGAAATAGATCCAAGAAGATATTCTTATTGTGGTTTTTCCCTTCTTGGTTTCCATGTAAGTCTAGTGTTCATTTGTGTGAATGTGTGTGTTGTATTGATAAGTTACTTTATCATTAAGGAAAAATTACTAAATGTTACTTTATGATTTGGTGTTCATTCTTGGAGGAGATATTAATGATAATTAATATTTAATCAAGTTAAAAATTGGCATATATAGATGCACCCCCCTCTCAGTATATTGATGTGCTTAACAATTGGTGTTAGAGATAATTTCCTTGGAGGAAGATTGACAACTTAAGGTAGATCTGAGATGACATGCTCAATTGCTCAAGAAGGCCCTTCTTCAAACAAGGCACCATTTTTTTATGGATCCAATTATGAATTTTGGAGTGTAAGGTCAATGGAAGCATATTTGATGGCACTAGGGTTTGATGTTTGGCAATCAAATATGGATGGATATGAATTCCCTAAGAGTCCCCCAAGAGAATAGGTCAAAAAGAAATCTTGTGAGAATAATGTCAAGGAAATAAATGTTATTTTATGTGGTTTATCTAATTCTAAATTCATGAATATTATGCATTACAAGATGGTATGAGTCAAGTTGCCAACATTTATGAAGGAAATAGAAAGTTAAAACAAGAAAAGATTCAAACCTACTAAGGTAAATTTGAGATTCTAAAAATGAAGGAAGAGGAAAACATTGTTATGTTCTTGCTCCAAGTTGATGAAGTTGTCAACTCTATCAAAGGGATAGGTGAAGAGTTGAAAGATATTGTGACTATGAAAAAGGTACTTGAATCCCTTCCTTCAAGGTTTGATGCTAAGGTTTCTGCAGTTGAAAAAGAAAAATATTTGAATACACTAATTATGGATGAGTTGCATAGAATTATGATTTCTTATGATATGAGGATTAACACTGACAAATTATGAAGGAAAGTGGTGGAATCAAAGTGTCCAAGAAGCAAGAAGATCCAAATTATAATGATGAGTCAAATATAAAGGAAGCAAACCTTGTTAGAAATTTGCAGAGAGGTTCCAAAAAGTATAAAGTAAGTTGTCTTTCAAATGATTTAATCGTGGTGAAATAGGACATTTCATGGCTAAGTGTTCATACAAAGATTCTTACAATTATGATCAAAAGAATTGAAAGAAGTGAATTCCAAAAAAGAATCATTTTCAAAAGAGTCAATAAAGTTCCTTGATTAATGAGGAAAGTTATTCATTTGATGTTGATGATGATGATGATGATGATGATCATTGCACTTCTGAGAATGAAGGTGAAAAGGCTTTATTCGTGGCTATGGAGACTACTAAAGGTGATGTAGGTTGGCAAAGAGATTAAGAGGTTGAAGAAGAGGATTGCTAAAGAAGTGAAAGATAAAGACAAGTTATCTCAGAACCTTGAGAAAGTGGAGAAATTGGTCTTTGAGTTGAAGATACAAATGGAAGAAGCAAAGGGGATTGAAGATGTTATGGCATAAAGGTCACTAACAAGAGATGAGGACTATGGAAGACTTGAGGCAAAATTGTGACTTTGAGAAAGGATTTGGAAAAGGCAAATAGTTAACTAAAATTGAAGTTTGGAAAAAGCACTAAGATATTAGATCAAATAATAAAATGTCAAAGATCGCCACATCAAAACTGACATTGGATTCACTAAGATACAAAAGAATAAGGTGACAAAGAAATCCATGAAATCAAATATTGAATGTTTGGAAGAGGATGGGTTTAAAAGTTCCAAATCTGAACAAATTATGAGTACAAAAAAAAAAAAAAAAAAAAAGGTGGATGATGGTTTCACTCAAGTGCATAGATGGAACGAGACATCCAGAAGAAAAATTTCAAGAAAATAAGCATACAATGCCAGGTTTAATTTTTGGGGGAGGGTACTATTTTAAATTCAATCAATTTGGTCATAAAGCTATGAATTGTAGAAAGGTTACAACAAGAAGAAATAACTTTGTTAGAAAAATGGTTTTGCACCTTTGTTAAATTTCAATATTATGTATCATAAGTACAACAATTTTGGGCATATTGCAAGAAACTGTAGAGGCAACTTTGTGGGTCCTCCTAAGCCAAATGCAAAAGGAAATAACTTAGTAAGTTAGAGCAATGAAACTAGGAAGGTTTGGCAGAAAAAATCAAAAATAAGACCAAACTTAATATATCCATAAGAATCACTCTAAATATCAAATCATAGGAGATAAAGACAGTGGAGTTCAGACCCAAAAAATATTTGAGAAATCAAATGACCAAGTAAATTTTTCCTTACTATCAAAAATTGAACCAAGTACTTATGCAATGGTAAGAAAAAAAAATATTGGTTAGAGGCTATAGAGGAAGAATTAGCTCAAATTGAGAAAAAAGAAACGTAGGAGTTAGTTCTGAGACCTAAGACAAGAAATTCATAGGTACCAAATGGGTCTTTAGGAACAAGTTGAATGAATATGGAAAGGTATTCTGAAATAAGACCAGACTCAATACATCTAGAAAAATCACTATGAATATTAAATTATAAGAGATAAAGACAGTGGAGTTTAGACCTAAAAAGGAATTGAGAAATCAAATGACCAAGTACATTTTTCCTTATTGTCAAAAATTGAATCAAATACTTATGCAAAGGTAAGAAAAGAAAAAGATTGGTTAGAGGCTATGGAGGAAGAATTACCTCAAATTGAGAAAAATGAAACTTGGGAGTTGGTTTTGAGACCTAAGACAATAATGTCATAGCTACCAAATAGGTCTTTAGGAACAAGTTGAATGAATATGGAAAGGTGATCTAGAATAGGACCAGACTTGTATGCAAAGGATATTCTCAAGTTGAGGGTGCTAATTTTGAGGAGACATTTTCTCTGGAAGCAAGATTAGAGGCAATCAAAATGTTTTTATCATTATTAGCATTTAAGAACTTTAAGGTACATCATATGGATGTTAAATCTATGTTTTTGAATGGAGTTGGAAGAAGTCTGCATTGAACAACCAAAAGGGTACCAATGTTCAAATAAAATCATATTTTGTGTGTAGATTAAAGAAGGTTGTTTATGGACTCAACCAAGGCCCTAGAGCTTGATATTCAAGATTGGATAAAAATCTACAACAACAAGGTTTCAAGAGAGGTGGTGCAGACACCAATTTGTATTTAAAAATATAAGGTGATTGATTGTTGGTTATCATTGTTTATGTGGATGACATTATCTTTGGAAGTAGTAGTGATGCAATGTGTAAAGAATTTTGGGATGCTATGCAAAATAAATTTGATATGCCAATGCTTGGTGAGTTGTATGTATTTCTTGATTTGTAAATTTCTCATACAAAAACAGGTATATTCATATCTCAAACCAAGTATGTAAAAAAAATGTTGAATAAGTTTAAGATGGAAGAATGCAAATTGGTAAGTACACCTATGATTACTGGGTGTAAATTGAGCAAGGATGATGAATCTACTCTGGCAAATCACATCCTATATATGTCAATGATTGGTATTTTGTTGTATGTAACTACACCTAGATCGTGTTGATGTTTTTTTTATGAAACCATGCAACACAAAATAAAATATTGTATTATATCATCTCTTGAGAAAAATCCTCTTGAATGCTAAGCTATGTGATCATACAAGGTGACTCCAAGGTTTCTACTGTCAGGTCTTGACATGTAGATAACTCAATGGTTTAATGTTATGTTGTTGGAATCATAAGGGGGACTTACGTTTTACTTGAACTTGAATTCGACTAGAATGTGGAAATTTACTTGATTTGAAAAAAAAAAGACAAAAAGGATTAAGGATTTAGAGAAATCAAATCTACTCTTAAGATCAGTGATAGCATTAGATCGTACTTGGATAGACACATTCCTTAAACCAGGCTTTTCTTTTTCATGTTGCCAACAACTATACAAACCCAATGCAATCTTCCAAGGGGAATGAAATGTTTTCATATCATGAACATTCATCCAAATACCCAATACAATAGTGCAAATTGAATAAACATATCCACAATTGAACTTAACACATTTTAATGTTCAGGCTAACTATGCACTACAATTGAAAATCATCCAATCACAAATAGTATGAACCAAGGAATTATCAACATCCACACATTACTCCATCACAATCAATGAACTTTATCTAACATGAGTATATAACGAGAAACCATACAATATGCAAAAGACACACCACCATTCACCATAAATTCAATGAAAAGTATGTTTTTGGCAACAATTTTCACCTTCTCTTCCTACTCTACTCTAATCTAACTATTAATCTAGTCCCTAACTATTAACTTCAAAAATGAGGAGGGAAAGCTTTATATAGAGCTCTCTTTACAAATCAATGGTCGGGATCAAATCCAAAACAATGGTCAAGATTACAAGATAAAACCCTAATAAGGGTTAGTTATAACTAACTTTGCATTACAATTAATCCTTGACCAATGATAAATTTATATTTTAGGACACATGTCCTTCCTTTAATTTTGACCAATAAGAATCGAGGTAAGGTAGGATAAACAATATTTGATGAAGTGACAAGTGTCACTTGCTCAACCTTTGAATGAGTTAGGTCCATTGAACTTAGATATGTTTATTTTGATAAATGAATGGAGATGAGTCAATGCCACCTTAGATTGGTCATCTTGTAGATCATCACAAATGTTTTTTATTGTAATTCTCCTTGATCATTTCACTTTTCATCTTCTTGTTTGGGAATTCCACCTTTGTGTTATATTTGATGAAGACTTTGTGACATCTATGCTTGGTGTACTTGACCTTCTCCTTGCATTGATGATTGATCCTCCTTGCCTTGCACATGTTGTTGAGCCTTTATCTTGAATTCCTTCTTGTCATGATATTGTCAGTGCAATGCTTCTCCATGATATGAAGTCTCTCTGCTCATTAAATCTTCTTCATATTGTTGATATAGTGTCTTGATTTCTTCATTGTATTGCCTTTACTCATGTGGTGAAATCCTTCCTTGAAGTGTTGTAGATGTTGAAATTCATGAAGGTGCAAGGGGTATATTCTAATTTCCTCTTAGCCTTACATTTTGATACCTACTTCACTTCGAGAGGTAATGAAAGCTTTGAATGTGTCGATCTCCTCATGTTTCTATCTTAAACTCATGGATCTTGGTGTTGAATGTTGATATTAATGTTTAAACCCTCCATGATGTTGATTTACCTTCCTTTGTATTCATATTTTTTAGGTTAAGGTGTTTGATTCCTTGATTGATCTCCTTTGTTCTATGCTCCATGCATTCCACTGTTGCCCTTAAACCTAAAAAACAAACACATCTTGATCAAGAGACTGAAAAGGGAACAATGTTTTCTCGACTTTGGAAATGAATTTCATATCTAATTTCATTTATTTGTCCTCTATTTTTCATCACACTTTCCCCAAATTTGTACTAAGTTTTCTTTAATAACCTCACTCCTAAAAATGATCTTCAATTCTACCCATTGTGGAAAGGATCTGCCTCTAGATCAGATTTAAACATCTACTTCCCTAATTTGCAGGTCTGATATGCTATTATTTCACTTCTAATCTAATGGAATTTGTATGCTCTTGCTCTACTTATTGAATCTATGCCCTGATTGTGAATCTACCTTTCATTTTGTCATTTCTCTAATGTATTTTGCATCCCTTTACTCTGCTTATCCTTATTTTTTCTCCCAAATTCACCTCAATTATGCCCTTAATTCGCTTCAAGTTTGATGAAATTCGCTATAAATCTGTCTCAAGACCTAGTAAAAATATTTTCCAAATTCGTCCCAAATCAACCTTCAGGTTTGTCTTGTGAAATAATTTTGAATTTGACTGATTGGTTTGATTCCTCGTTATATGTTTCACAATCAAACACTTGACAAAGGGTCGGCTGGGGCATTAATTTTAGTTTTTTATGCTTTCAATTTTATTTTATTTTTCCTAAAGTGAGCCAACCTAGGGTTTACTTCATCCACCAGTGGGTTTGATTGGTTTTTAATCTCTTTTTTTTTTGTTCAACTAACATTTAGGTGTACCCTTGAAGGGCTATAAATAAGAAGTCCAGCGCTTGCTTTCACAATCACTCAAATTCACACTTGTACTAATATTAAGTATGCTTTGCCATGTGAATTAGGGATACGAATTAGGTCTAAGCCTTTTGTAATGGTGAAAAATATTAGGGTTTGCACCATTCGATGTATGAAAATCATCAATATTTAGGCTTAGGGATCATTACATTAAAAGCGGCATGAACCTAATAGATCTAGCCACAAATCAGCAAGGATAGGGCTGAGAATTCTTATTAGATTCACTTTGGGGAAGGTCCTCTTTTAAATTGAATTGTGAAAATATTGAAATTAGGGTAAATGTGTTGGAATTGAAGTAAATATGCATAAACAATGAGCTACAGTTGTCGGATCGAGCCACGAACCTGGATCTAAGTAGTATAAGAGTGGTTGGATCTGTCCTTAGAAGGATCTCCTGAAATGTCAAGACCAGAATGCTTGTCACTTTGGTCCTCTGCACTTTCCGTCGTCCAAAGGGGAACTTGTTCATCTCTGTAAATAAAGCCAATTCTGAAGATCACAACTTCGTACTTGTTCTCGTGCACACTAGAGAAGGGAAATAGGTTGGGAATAGGGGTTTGCCTTAGGTCAAAGCCCAATTTTGGAATTAACCCTGAAATAGAAATGAAATGTAATTGAATTGCAGTAATGGAAATGATCTCCTTTTGAGGGAAATGTTGAATAATATTTGGAACACTAATGGTGTACCTTTTAATGGAGTTTTATTTGTCTCCACAAGGAATTAGTGTTTTATGAAGTCTTCATAAACATAGAACATGAATTTCAACTCCAATGCTTGAATCTTGACCTTACTTTTGCTCCAATGCTTAAAAGAAGACTAATTGCTTGCTCACTTGAATTTGAATTCTTGGATGACTTATGTGGTTATCAAAATGAGAGAGGTAGACCTCCTTTTATACATGCTCTTTGGAAAATAATTTAATTTTCCAACATGAGTTGGCACATGATCTAGGTCCCTGTCAAAATGATGTTACCATTGAGGGGCCCAAAAATAGGTCTTGATTGGGAGGACCAAAGCACTAGATCTCTGGTCTTGACCAATCAAGGACACAAGAAATGGGGTAAGAAAGTGTGCATGTTGAAATCAATGAGTTATTTGCATGGTGTGAGCAGATTCAGGGCTTTGATCCGACCTCAAGATATGAACGCCAAGGTGAGGTCCCAAACGAGGACAAAATTGTAAGGGAGTACAATTTAGGATGTTACATTTAGCCCCCACTTTATCAGGAGTATGAGACTAAGCATACTCTCAATAAAGTACAAAGGTTTACGTTGAAAATATTTCATCAAGTCATCAAAGAGGTAAGATACACCAAGCCCCCAGAGGAATTTAGGATCTTACCACTTTAATATCAAGATAAAAGGGAAATCATAAGAAAGAGAGAATCATGACTACTAGCCTAGTAAGGCTTGCTTACTATGAGTCATGAAAAATAAAAATACCAAAATTACACAACAAAGGCAAAGTTTGCAAAGTAACTTGTGTATTGAGATATGCAAAGAGTGAAACATTGAGTTGAGTGTATGCCCCCATGTTAAAGCGATTGCATATGCCCCAATAGGAGAAATTGCTTTAAGATAGTATACATGCATCCAAAAGACAAGTACGCTATCACAATGATATGCCCCCAAGAAAAGATAAATCAAAGGATAATGATCACAAAACACAAAACACATAAGGGTTCTACTGAACTTTGGGGTCAGTATGCTCTTATGATAAATTATGTATATCGTGAAGTATGTTTGCATTGAATTGTCCTCATCCTCCAAAGAAAGTAGAACCACAATGGAAGAAGGGCACATGTGTCTTTAAATTCAACATGGGAGAGACCAAAAGAGATCTCAATGCTTTGCATTGTCCTCAAGTAAACAACACTGAGAACAACAAATAGAAGAATTGAGAGACAAATAAAGGAAGGTTTACAAACAAGAGAGAGAGAGAGAGAGAGAGAGAGAGAGAGAGAGAGAGAGAGAGAGAGAGAGAGAGAGAGAGCACAAATGAAGCTAATCAAGAAATCATCCACCTCCCAATCTTGTTGAACATTTTTTTTGGAAGGTGGACAAGATGCAAGAGGAGCAACTTCAAGCATGGTAGATGGAGCTACCACAAGTTCCAAACAAGGACCATAATAATGAGTCACTTTGTCTGTTACTGGGAGCTAGGATTGATACTTTTGAGAATTGTTTAGATAAACCATTGTCAACATCAACAAGTTCATATTCGTCATTGGAATCATTATCATCATCATTGTTAGCATGAACACCATTTTCATCTATTTCTTCATCAAGATTAATAAAAATAGGATCTTTCACACGAACAGAACATGAACCGTCATTTTTCCTAAGCATATTTATTCTTGGTGATTTAGGTTGAACTTTCTCCCTAGGGTTAGGTGAAGGTTGGACAAATGGGATCATGTCAACATTTGGATTCTTCAAGGAGGAAATAGGTTCAGAAGAAAATTCATGAGCCTTAGCATGACATCTTTGTCGGTATTCTCTCGCACAACTATTTCATTTAGTTTTAGCCGAGGTTTGTCAAGGTTTAGGATCAATAGAAATAGGCTTCTTCTCTTCCTTTAAAGGAGGAATAGGAGAAGGTCTACTAGGTTGAAAAATAGGAGATGTCAGACCCTTCCCTTTGTAAGATGTAGGAGGCGGGACTGCAGCATATAAAGGAGGAATAGAAGGTGTAGGAAGGAGATCGGGTCAATCATGAGGAGGAGGAATAGATCTAGAATCTCTAGGCTAACTCAAAGATAAGATAATATCACTCTTCCACTTTTGATAAGATTTAAAAATAGAATCATTATGAGGCTTAAGAGGCTCAAATTGCTTAGACCAAAATTAATCAAGATTAACATCTCCATGCCTCGCCATAGGTTGGTACATGCTACAATTAATTGTTATGATTTTATCATTATGAGGAAATTGTAATCATTTATGAACAATAGAAGGAATCTATTTCATGGAAGAGAGCCAAGGATGTCCCAACTTCACACGAAATTGATCCAATGTAGGAATGATAGCAAAAATGGCATCTAAATAGTTAGTACCAACCAACGAGAAGAGTAATAAAACCAATAGTAGGACAAGTGAAACCATCAAAAACCTTAACCACCACATCAAATTTATCATGCATTACGTGATGCAATTGTAAGTATAAAGATATTCTTCAGTTGTCACATTCACCATACATGTTGGATCAATGAGCACCCCTCATGAGTGTTTATCTTTGATCTTCACAGTGATATATAGTGGGCCATCAAGAGCTTCAATAGTCTCACTAGGATCAAAGGTAATGCATAGGTACTTAGGAGGTATAGTTTTATCAACAAGATTCACCACATTGTTAGACTCAAGGCCAATGTCATTGGGAGAAAATTCAAGATGCTCAAACTCAACCACATTAGTAGAATGGGAAGGCAAAGGATTAGTAAAGATTTGAAGATTTTGATTAGGAGGAGCTACGGATTTGTTTCCTTTGTCATTCACACCAGCTACATATATGGTATTGTTATCAATAAAGTCTTGAATCCTACTTCTTAAGGAGTAACACTTTTCAATGTCATGATCGAGTTGACGATGATATTGGCAAAAAGATTTAGGATCGTGATAGGGTGGCAAAGGTTTGGATGTATCAATTGGTTTCATGGGAGGAAGCTTCAACACATTTTTGTTTAACAATTTCATTATGCTATGCAAATATTCAGAAAGAGGAGTAAATTATTTTCTTAAATATACTTAGATAAAGAAGGCACACCTGTTGTTGCTTGGTTATTGGTGTTGTCATTGAACTTGGTGTATCCCTTATTTGGTTTAAACTTCACAAATTATTATTGAGCACTGTCATTCTTCTCAACCGGAGCCATTGAAGGAGATGATTCAAATTGATTCACATGAAGTTGATAAATATGAAGCATTGTGCACAACTGCGTAAAGGAAGTAAACTCAAAAAAGAGAAGCTTGCCCCTAATGTATTTTTTGTAAATTAGAAATAAAAATTCTTTGAACATCTTGATCAGGCATAGGATAAGCAATTTGAGAATACAAATGTTTATATCTACCAATAAAATCAATCACTTTTTCTTTAAAACCTTATTTACAATTAATCAAATTAGTCAAAGTTATCTAAGGACCAATGTTATTGTGAAATTGTTGAATGAAAGAATTAGCCAATTGTTGAAATGATGTAATATAATGAGGCAAAGAACAATACCATTGCAATTCTTTATCACTAAAAGTTCAAGTAAACAATTTAGCCAAAATTCTTTGATCATGAACAAAATCACTACACAAAGTTTGAATTTTTTTCACATGAGTCAAGGGATCACCTTTTCCATTATAAAGCTCCAATTGAGGGACTTCAATAAGTTTAGGAGGGACAGCATAGACAATATCATTAGATAATGGGCTCGCTACATCAAATGTGGGCACATTAAACTTGGATTGGTTAATAGAAGCTATTTGTTGTTGTAAGGATGAGACAGTTTAAGCTAGGCTATTGATGGTTGCTTCAGTGGATGGATTGAAATTGGAAATATTGGATTGGGATGGAGGAGTAACACTATTGAATGAAGGTAGAGGTTGAGAGTAAGGAGGTGGAGCACTATGATATGTAGGTATGGGAGATGATTGGGTTACAAATGGAAGACTTATGGAAAGAGGTATAAAAGAATTTTGATTAGAAATATTGCCCACTTGACTAACATGTAGAGGATTGACATTTTGTGTGGAAGTAACCATGATAGTAGATGTGAAGGTAAGCACACTAGGCATAGATGTAGCCATATGGATATAATGATTAACTTGACTAGGTGCTTGATTGTAACCAAGGACTTCAGCACAACTTTTCATAGGCATGATATTAGTGTCAATAATATGAGAAAGGCCACACAACAAATCAATGCTAATTTTATCACTTTGAACTATCATTTTTAATCCTTCAATCAATGGGAATACCTCACTTTCCAGGTATTGTTGACTCATCCATTGTTGAAGATTTTCAAATTCATTGTCAATGACTAAGTGTTAGACCAAAACCAAAATAATGTACACTGCAACAAGAATCTATCAACCAGACTCCAAGAATCAGAAACTCCCCCTAAGATCAAAAAATTTCACTCCTCTACACTCCCCCTTTGACATCAATGGAAAAAGTAGGATTTCGAGAATTTAAAAATTCAAGCCAAAAATGTTATTTATATATGTACATGCAGTCCTTACATACTCACAAAAATTTGAAGATGTCTACATAAGAATTCTTCAATGTACCCAAGTGGCTATCCCATCCCTTCTTCATACTCTCCAACATCGTTATAAGCGTTTGAAAAGGTAGGCTTGTGCCTTTGCATTCTTTAGCTCTTCTAGATCACTGTTAGCCAAAGCATCTTGAGAATCCTTAAGAGCACTAAGCATAACATCTAACTTACGAGTAATGCAACTCTCAAGTTCTCCAACTCTTCCAATTATTCTCTCATTGTCATGATTCAAGTTTTTGGTTTTCTCTAGAAATAATATCACTTTATTTTCATGAGTGTTCAAAGAAACTGACAAAGGATCAACCAACTGAGATATACGTGCTATCTCATCCTCATTCTCCTTAGCGTTCTTCTCAATGTCTTTAGTGAACCTTTTTAAAGATAGGCATGATTTGTACAAGTTGCCACCTTTGGATAATGCATCCTTCATGCTCTTCACACGGGCATCTAAAGTGACTCTATCTTTTGCAATCATTTTCTTCAAAGTTCAGAGCCTCTTAGGATTAAACTCATTATGCACTTTCTCCTCAATAGATTTCTCAAAAGATTCAAAGTGATTGTCCACGGAGTTGATTAGACTTTTTAATTGTCTGGATGAAGTATCTAAAGAATCCTTATGTTATGAAGACATTAATTTCTCCAAAATACTATTTGTCATGGTTAGAAACATACTATCCTATGTGTGTGACTTCAAAAGATACTCACTGGCCTTTGCTTGAGAAAATGATGTTAGCTAAAGCTTCTAGATGGGGGACAAAGAGGCGAGGTTAATTGGACCTTGAATAAACTCTAGATCATCAATGACATGCTTTCCCTTCACTAGCTCTATAGTGTCTTTTGTCTCAGTCTTAACTTCAACCTTAACCTCCACCTTCTCCTTTTCTGCATTCTTCTTAGGAACTGGAGGGTTAACTGCATCAACCAAAGGATTATCATCCTTGTCGTTACCTTTATCTATTTTTCCTGCATCCTCCTCACCCTCGGAACCGCATCCTCAACTCTAACCTCTTCTTGCACACTAACCTCTACTGGCTCAACTGTTTGAACTTTCAAGACAAAAGTATCATCCATTGTCTGCTTAGCTTCTGGATTATCTTGTGATGGCATGCTTTTGTCTACTGGATGAGATTCTTCTTGTCCTTTTACCTGATTAACTTCATATTGATTCTCAAGAAATATTTTTGTCAAAATTTTCCTGGTTTCTTTTGCAACCTCATCAATTTTCCCAAACATGATTTTATTCACTCTATACTTACTCCTGAAATCATTATTTGATAACTTAAGTAATCTCTCTATCACTTCCTTAGAAATTACTGAACTTAGATTAACTAACACATATTATTTCAATCTCGCATCTTCTTTATTTGATGTTTGTCTCCTAGCATCCAAAATTTCATACAAGCTCTTGGGTATTATATACAGTCAAGTACTCTACAAACATCTTTTGTTGAATTCATCAAAATTTTCATACCATTCTGATAATGGCTTCAAGATACCATTCTTCACAACCTCATTAACAATCTCATTCAAAGACATAGGAGGTTTAACTTCAAGTTTACCTTTCTTTAATGCCTCATCAATTTCAGATGGCTTAGATTTCTTACCGGCTTTGGCTCCACTCAATGGTTTCTCCTTAGTGATCTTGGTGGCCTTAGCAGCTTTTGCTTTAACCTCCTCGACTTTTTCATCGAATTTAGTTTCCTCATCATCTATAGTCACAAATGTGCCTAACTTCCTCTTCTTCTCACCACCATCGGATGGCTTGACAAATGGTTTTGGTTTGCTTGCAGGCTTCTATGAATCAGAGGAGGGAGCAACACTCCTTGATTGTCTTGGCTTAGGAGTAGATGCTTTCGATTTAGCCTTCTTCTCCACCTTAACAGTTTTCTCCTCAGAAAGGATATTCTCCTCTCTTTCTTTTTGAATTACTTCCTTAGTTATACCCATGCTCTCTGCAAGAGCCTCAACCTCTTTCCGGACTTTCTTCTAAATCACCGGTTTCTTGAATTGTTGATGTAGCTGTAAGCTCTTTTTTGTATAAGTCCCAAATATTCCCTCCTTGGGATCCATCGGTTTGCTTAGCATATGTTACGCATAAAGTTCCAATATTTGTTCTTACACCTCATATCCCATATGCATAATCCATACCATTCAAGGCTCCATCTTCCATTAAGGATTTATCGGTGTCAACCATAAAACAGATTGAGTCTTGATATTTTTCCACTATAGACTTGGGGATCCTTTCCCTCGCATGCACTTCCTTCTAGAAATTCTTGAAATTACCCCATAAGTTCTTATTCCAAACCTTAGAGTCACCGGAATTGTACAAATATTCTCGAATCTGAACTCTTACCGGCCTGTCAAAGGCCCATTATACCTGCCCAACAACCGAAACTTCATTCATAAAGTAGAAAAACAAACATAGAAGCAATGTACCATACTTAAAAGGATGTTTCTTGTTCTCTTTTATCTTCTTTATATTCTTTATCAGCTCACTCCAAAGAAGTTCACAAAGATCATACTTCTTGTTTTTCCTCATCATTTCATAGGCGACATATATTGCAATACCGTAAATGGAATTCTCTTTGCTGGAATAATACAACTTATATCTGATTACCATAGAGGCAAATTTGATGTCATGCTCCAGGATGTCATTGATAGTCATCGCCCATTTGTCAAATTTTGATCATGTTCCATTTGTCACAATATTATTTTGTACAACCTTCAAAGATGGCAGCTCTCTGGATGTACATAGACTTGTCACAGCTTGAATAATAGTCTTCATGATCTTGTGGGACTTGTTCAACCACATAAATTTATCACACATTCTTCTCAATATGTACTGGATCCATTCGGGTTCATAGAGAATCGGAAATCTAACAAACTACGTGAAACCCTTGTCTTCTAACCCTTGAAATTATGGTTTCAACATCAAATTCTTATCAGACAGCTAATTGTTGTATATATTCAACATGTGTGAGCTTCCCAATTCTTTGATAGGACAATGTATGTAAACCCTAACATATTCAATATGCAGGACATCGTAGGGCACAAATGACAATGGGCTTTTAGGATCATCTTCCATGGAGATAAATGGATGATGTTTGAAATTTGGTCGTGCACGCTAAATGATATCAACAAGAGGGGTAGCAACACCAGATGCAACCATTTTGGAAATTTAAGATCTCAAACTTAAAAAGTTCTACCAATTAATACCTTCGTCACCGGATTAAGGTTTCGTGCCAAGTTGCCTGAGAAATCTTTTCGCGCTTCGATCGCTGCCAAATTTGCTTTCAGAGCTCTTCAAACTTCTTCTCTTCAAACGCAAAGTAAGAAATGAAGTGGTGAAATCCCTTTTTATCTTCTGCAAACCTAACTTTAAATTATCTTTGCCCTAATACTTTCGGATACTATGTATTTTATAAAAATCTTCTGCGGATCTTCAACTATGCTCGAGCTCTTTCAAAAATCCATCAAAAACATCTGTGATCATCACATACACCTCTGCAACCTGTCGGAATCAAGTATAGATCTTAGATAGAGGTTTTGAAATATTTTCATGATAGCTTCCCCTAAGGCCAGATGCCTTAGTTCAATTATCGGATGAAGTTCTAGCACCAGAATCAAGTGTGCACCCACTTACTGCTTCTGAATCGCTCTTTTTAACCCATCTTTTTCATTCGATCTTTGATTTCATCAACCTTTTCTTTTCCCTTCTAATTTGGCTTCGCATTCTTTTTTTTGTCTTTCGGACCTCTTTTATTCACATTTTTGCTTCTACGGTACTTAGCGATGTCATTGGATTTCTTGCAAGCATAGAAAACAACATTTCCTTGCATAGGTCTAAAATTCATCTCATTTCTTCTTGATATGAATTGATTAACAACATGTCCAAACATACCACATGCATAACATCTAACATTTCTCGTATTTTAAAAGTTATTCATCATACGTATGCATTCATTTTATTGAGACATGGACCAGCTAGGACTCAAACCTAAGACCTTCCATACGTTGCTGGAGTGCTCTACCACTAAGTTACTATCCCCTCTTGGACCAGTCCATTATCACTCTGGGTGTGGCTTATTTCCAACACCAACATCCCCCCTTAAACCACACCTCTCGTGTGCTTGGGGCTCCTATCCTGGACCTAGCTCTGATACCATGTTGAGACATGGACCAGCTAGGACTTGAACCTAGGACCTTCCATACGTTGTTGGAGTGCTCTACCACTGAGCTACTGGCCCCTCTTGGATCAGTCCATCGTCGGTCCAGGTGTGGCTTATTTCCAACACCAACTCATTTGACTTCTGACCATACTTATTGCATTTGAAACATTGACCGATAAAACATGGACTATTAGTGATTATCCTATTCTTGCATTGACTAGCAATATGATCAAATTTATTGCAAACAAAATAGTTACCATTGAATTTATGAGCATTAGGTTGCCTTACCGGAGGCCTTTTGGAATTGTTCTTCGGTTGTGCTGATTTGGAGCTCTCACTTTCTCAAATCCAAGACCTTGAGTACCATTCGGATTCTTTTGGCTTGCAAGCATTTCATCAAGCTTGGCTGAGTTGATCTAGAACTTCTCCTTATACTCATTTACAACATTAAGATCATACATAAGAAGAATGATATGCCTTTCAATATCTTCCTCATGTTGTCTAGAGTCTTGCAGGTCAAGCTTCAGTTGTCCATTCTCATTCTCAAGTCTACAACATTCTTCAGATTTGTCTTTTAGGGACTAAGCAAGCTTCTCCTCATTCTTCTTCCTTTCCTCAATCTCTTTTTTCAATCTCATCACAATGGCTTCCATCTCATTCTTCTGGACAACATTAACTCTAACAAGTCTATCACATTCTTCTGTCTTTTCCTTCAGGGCTTCTTCATCAATTCTTTGAATTTCTATCTCCTTCAGCTTATCAACAAGTTCGTTTCTCTTTTCCCTTGACTTGTTCAACTGATCCTTCAATGATTCAATGAAGTTCTCAGCATCCTTAAGGTTTTCTTTTACTTGTCAGACCTCAACTTGGGCTTGATCAAGATCCTCGAGTGCTACAACAAACTGATGTCTAAGACTACCGGAATCCATTGACTCACTTTCTCGGATCCTCCTCAACTTGTTAGGCTTCTTCTGAGGAACTGGATCTGATACCAATTGTTAGAATCAAGGAACATTGAGAGGGGGGGTGAATGAGTTTTCTACAATTTTCAACATTCTTAATCTATCCTTTAAACCACTTAATGCAAATGAATAAAAATAGAGTGCAAAAACACAAAGCAAATAACCACCACACCATAACACCAAGATTTTTACGTGGAAAACCTGGTTAAGGGAAAAACTACGGCGGGATTGAGACCCACAATATTAATATACCTTGTTAGAAGTATAAAAATATTACATGAGGGGAATGCACATGCACTCAAGCACACTGCCTAGAGCTCACTACTCAAATTACAATAAGGGCTACAACCCTGGAAGGCTCACTTCCTTACAAATGATTACAGATAATAATTGGAATGTCTGAACTGATAAACAACATCTGCAAATGCCAAAAACGGTTTTGTTTAAGCATAAAATATTTTATCTTACTCTGCTTTGTTCTGATATTTTGTTGTATTTTGAAGCACAAATCCTTCACTTGTGCACAATCGCTCATACACACTTCACACATAACTACTGATATCAAAAATGACCATATCAATCGCTCATATATATCCACAACATCAAATTAGATCTATTACATGTCGGACCAAAAATGCATAACACGCAAATGAAACGTGTTACCCAAGTCGCTTCAATCCAATCCAAAAAAAACATGCGGACCAAAACAAATTTTCCACACGCTTCCCACATGTCGGCTTAACATCCTCGAACACAAAAACAATCACAAAAACTACTTTGCACAATCTATGCAATGAATATCCACACTTTACTGTCAATGAACATTGTTCTACCCAGAAACTTGTATATCAGACCATCCAACTCACTCAAGAATCATCATCGGAGACCATAAACCTAGAATAAGGCATATTACATGTTCACAATGCTTCTCTGATATCTGAAACATAAAATATTTAACAAAAATAATCTATCAATCAAAATATTGTACACTCTCGGATACATTGTTCTATCTCATCAGACCTCACTCTGTCTTCCAGTATGAATGAATCGTGAACTGTGTGCCATCAATGACAACATCGGAACAACAATGCAATGTCTCTTGCCAACATTGACTTCAATTGTTGGAATAGATGAACCACCAACATTCTCATGAAACAGTTATCCAAATTAGGCCCCATATCCTTAGTAATTAAACCTTGGAAAGCCTTAATTCTTCTTCTTCTTCTCACAAGAATATTATAGGTAGGAATAATGGTATTAAAACTCATGCCAAAGGCGGGAAATTTGAATTTGAAAGTGAAAATTGTGATTAAGCAATGCAAAATTTTGTAAAAGTGAGTGATTAACCAATTAATTAAGCAATTTGATTTGTGAATTTGAAAGATAAATGTATCCAAATCATAGCATATCATATCATAAAGATTGGATTTGAAAGTTGACTTGAAATATTATGCAACCCACAAGTAAATTTTAGAATTATAAATTAGGGTCTTTGTAAATTCAACCGCTAAATTTATGTAATTCAATTTCAAAATGAGATCTAGGAGGGAAATTTTGAATTTTAAATTAAATGAACAATCAGATCTGAAATAATAATTCCAAATTAGACAACCCACAAGGTCAATTTAAGAATTAAAAATTATAGTTTTTGTGAATTTAACCTCTAAATTTTTTTAATTCATTGGAAAAATTAAAGTTGTAAATGTAAATTTGAACTTGAAATGCATAAACACTGAGATCTAATAAACATAAATCAGGAAATTAAAGTGGAATGTTGGATTCACCAAAATGTAATGGTGAAAAATATTAGGGTTTCCACCATTAGATGTATGAAAATTGCTAATATTTAGGCTTAGGCACTATTACATTAAAAGAGGTGTGAACCTAATAAATCTAGCTAGAAATCAGCAAGGATAGGGCTAAGAATTCTTGTTAAAATCACTTTGGGGGAGGTCCTCTTTTAAATTGAATTGTTAAAATGTTGAAATTAGGGTAAATATGTTGGAATTGAAGTAAATACACATAGACAATGGGCTACAGTTATTGGATCGAGCCATGAATATTGATTTGAGCAATATAAGAGTGTTCGAATTTGTCCTCAGAAGGAGCTCCTAAAATGTCAGGAGCAGAATGTTCGTAGCTATGGTCATCTGCACTTTTCGTCGTCTAAAGAGGAACTTGTTCGTCTCTATAAATAAAGCCAATTTTGAAGATCGCAACTTTGCACTTGTTACTGTGCACACTAGAGAAGGGAAATTAGGTTGGGAATAGGGGTTGTAGTAGGTCAAACCCCAGTTTTGGAATTAACCATGAAATAGAAATGAAATGTAATTAAATTGCAATAATGGAAATGATCTCCTTTTGAGAGAAATGCTAAATAATGTTTGAAACACTAATTTGTACCTTTTAATGGAGTTTTGTTTGTCTCCACAAGGAATTAGGTTTTCATGGAGCCTTCATAAACATAGAACATGAATGTCAACTCAATGCTTGAATCTTGACCTTAATTCTACTTCAATTCTTGAAAGAAGACTAATTGCTTTCTCACTTGAATTTGAATGCTTGATTGAATTCCTAGATGACTTATGTGGTTATCAAAATGAGAGGGGTAGACCTCCTTTTATACATGCTCGTTGAAAAGCAATTTAATTTTCCAACATGAGCCGACAAGGGATCTAGGTCCCTACCAAAATGATGTTACCATTGAGGGGCCCAAAAATAGGTCTTGATTAGGAGGACCATAGTGCTAGCACCATGGACTTGACCAATCAGGGACATAGGAAATGGGGTAAGAAAGAGTGCATGTTGAAAAAATGAGTTATTTGCATGGTGTGAGCAGAATCAAGGCTCCAATCAGGCCTCGGGATAGGAACTCCAAGGTGAGGACCCAAATGAGGACAAAATTGTAAGGGAGTACAATTTAGGACACTACACTTTTACATAGACTTCATGTTTTTTTGTTTGATTTAGAGCTAATTTCTCATATTCATCAGGTCTAAGCACATATAAACCCCCTTAGGTTTGATCTTAGGCTACAAAGGTGCTAATAACCATGTCTCTCCCTTGCATTTTGTGTATTCCATCACATCAAGGATAAACTTTATCACCTCAACTCAAGGTCATGGATTTCTCCTTGTCATGGAAAAATTGCAAGGATAATCAAAAAAAATTGTGGATATAGGAGGGTCATGGATTCCTCTTAAGCATGAATTATGGTGGGTCATGGATTTTCTCCACCCAAGGATAATTCACTTGTTTCATTCAATTCATTAGTTTATTTGATTGTTTCACTCTTGTATCATACTTAATCGTTGATTTGTTCAATCATCATGATGTTGCACTTACCTCTATCATGTCGGGGATTTTACCAACCTAAGGATAAATTTTCTCATATCCAACCCCAAGTCATGGATTTTGGCAACTCAAGGATGATCTTGTTCATGGATTTTTGCAAGTGGAGGATAGTCACCATTACTATTCAATCTCACCAACTCCAACACTTAGTCTATCAATTCACCTTCATTGTGACGTTGATCCTCATTCTCCAAGTCAAAGATTAAGTTCATCGTTTCTTCTTCACTTCATGGATCAACCTTACCATTTTTATGCTTGAGGCATGGATTTTAGAAAGTCATGGATAATCTCAAGTCATGAGTTGGTCTCTATAATTCACCTTCGCCATCAAGATATCTTCACCCAATTCACTTCAAGATAAGCTCACTTCACTCACCCTTATCATCAAGGTATTGGGATAGAATCACATCTTCATTCATTGTTACCTTTAAAGTTCTTCAAGTCATGGACCTCCACAAGTCGTGGATTCTGGAAACTCGAGGATAAAAGTATTATAGGTCATGTTTCATTGTTACCTTCAAAGTTCTTCAAGTCATCGACCTCCACAAGTTGTGGATTTTGGAAACTCAAGGATAAAAGTCTCCTAGGTCATGGATTTGAGAAACTCAAGGATAAAAGTCTACTAGGTCAAGGATTTGAGAAACTCAAGGATAAAAGTCTACTAGGTCAAGGATTTGAGAAACTCAAGGATAAAAAATTTCTAGGTCTTGGATTTGAGCAACTCAATGATAAAAGTTTCATAGGTTGTGGATTTAGCAACCCAAGGATAAAAGTCTTCTAGGTCATGGATTTGAGTAACTCAAGGATGAAAGTTTCCTAGGTCATGGATTTGAACAACTCAACAATAAAAGTCTCATAGGTTGTTGATTTGAGCAACTCAAGGATAAAAGTCTCCTAGGCCATGGATTTGAGCAACCCAAGGATAAAAGTTTTTACTCACCATCCAAGGTCGTGGATTTATTTCATCAAGTGTAGAATAGCTTCTCCATTAAGTTTACTTGATTTTTTATTTCTATTCCTCGTCACTTAGACCTTGAATCATCCTCATCAAACACTTTATCTCAATTGATTGATCATCACTCCTACACGCTGACCTAAGGGTATTCACCTATTTGCTCTACTACTCATCACAACTAAGACTCACCTTAACCTAACTTGAATTTTGCACTATGAAGCATCACCCTAATACTACCTTGACTCTCACCAATCACTTGAGCACTTAGAGATGCAAAGGCTCTAAATCAATCCAAAAGGAGACCTGATTGCTGCTAGATTGCCTGACTTGATCACAACCTGATGACAAGGCATTGTATCCCCTCACAAGCAAGAGGTTAAATACTAACAAAAACTATTGCCAAGCAAGGCGACTAAGCTAAAAAACTACTCTACCAATAAAAAAGTGGGGGTCCCCATTTTCAATTGGTGATGAGTGAAAATATCACAACAGACCAAATATAATGCAATAAGTGGGTATGGTAGTTAGGTTTCAAGTAGTACCGAAGGAAATTCATGTCAAGGCAATAAAAATGATATCTAGATATCTAAAGGCTACATTGGATCTTATTTTGTGATATCCTAAGAGTGAAAAATTCACATTGACGGCATATACTGATGCAAATTGGGCCAAACATATAGATTAGAATAATACAATTGGTAGAGATTTCTTTCTTGGTGACAATCTTGTATCTTGTCATTCCATATCTCTACGGAGGAAAAGACAATATAGAACAAATAAGACAATATCTAAAATAAAATATATACACCCCAATCTGAATATTACAACAAGGATCAACCTTGTCAAAGCAATGATTTGTGTAGCATAAAGAATAATATCTAAAACAAACTATTTCCAACCAGCTACAATTAAGGGAAGAGACAACCATTAATTATGAAAAGATGCCTCTTTATGAAGTAAGAGACACTTATTAAGAGTTGTATCTCTACATTCCTCTTAAGGGTTATATAAGGAGAACTTACTCCTTGAGGAAAGGCATGGAATGAATATGAATAAGTATTCAATCTAATATTAGCAATAAAGAACAAAAATTTTGATCATCAGTCTGAAGCTAATAAGTTATATGTGGAACTATAACATAATTATTGGAATGCATTTTTTATATTTTCTAAAATATATATGAAGGGAAGAAGAATTCAAATTATATAAAGCAAAGAGGAATTAAGGAATAAAATATTTAAGAGCAAGCAATTCAAATCACCGACTCAGAACAACAAGTCAAAAATATAATCCAAAATTAATTAACCATCAACCAAAGAATATCAATACAATACATCAATTCATAAATAAATTCACAATTAAATCAAAATATCCAATCAAAGTTGCAATCAAGAAATACCCTCAACAAATAATAAAAATTAGAAATATTAGTCCAAGAAATAATCATTCATAAAGCAATCAAGCATCCATCAAGAAATATAAATCAGCAATAGTCTAGCGAATATACCCAATCATCAATTTGAATTCTAGTTAGTACTTGTGAAACGGAGGGGGTTCGGGCCCATGGGGTGGGCTAAGGTTTGGAAGGACAGGATCTTTTCCTATCCTTTGGTGAGCTTGGGACAAGGTCCTTGGTGTTGTCACTAGACAAGGTCTGAGCTCACGAGGTGAGCTAGGGTTTGGAGGGACAAGGTCTTTTTTCCCACCTTTGGTAAACTAGGGACAAGGTCCTTGGTTTCATCACTATTTAGTTAGGGATGGGGTCTTTATCTCAATAGATTTGCAAGGTATTTACAAGTAATTGAATATTTTTTGATCAGCTTGGGTATTGTGCAATGATGTATCGACTTGAACACATTTATATAGATTGCACTTCTTGATAAAACTATTGTATATTGATTGAATTCTATTATTTTCGAGAATATTCCAAAAAGGCGGCATTACATATCTTGGTTGAGTACAAAGTAGGATATAGTATCCCTATCTACAATAGAAAAAAATAAGATTGCAATAGTTTCCTATTGCACTCGGTTTTTATGGATTAAACATAACTTGAAGGAGATGAACGTAGATTTTGATGAGCTCATTTCCATTCTTTGTGACAATACAACTACCATATATATTTTCAAGAATCTGGTGATGCATTCAAGGACAAAACATATTGCAATTAAGTATCATTTTCTAAGAGAGAAGGTTGCGGACAAAGAAGTGAAGTTAGAATATGTTGAGACTAAGAAGAAAATCATGGATATTTTTATAAAACATTTGCCTCTAAGGATACTTTTGACTATCTTTGGCAAAATCTGGATGTGGTTTCTCCATCCTCTTAAATGAGGAATTTTAGGCTAAGGGGGAGTGTTGACTCCCAACTACAAGATGAATTGAGGGTCTTGTGGAGTGTTTCAGTTCATAATTTGGGGAGAAAGAGTAGGTGGGTTAATGAAGAAACTGACTCAAGGTGGAAGGGGGAGAAAGAAGTCCCAAGATGATGTCATTTTCCATTGATGTCAAAGGGGGAGAAAGAGAAAATGTATCTTATATTGAAGTCAAATGTTGAGAAGCTTCACCTATACATCTTAGGGGGGGTTTATGATTGGATCAATTTGTGTTGGTGTACTAATAGCATTTTCTTGTCTATCATTAGTGACAAAGGGAGAGATTATTGAACATTGTGTTGTCATTTATGTCAAAGGTGTGATTCAAAGGAGTTAGAAGATCGAGGAGAATTAAATGTAATTACTTCTAACATGACATGATTGAGAATTTGAATTTTGAATTGACAAGCTATGTTGGATAGCTCTTTTAATGTTATCATTGTGTTCTGGTTTGGGTTGTTCATGACTGTCTATCACATCTGATGTTGTCTAGAAGCATTTGTGGTATGATTTTGAATTTTTTTGCTTAGGAACAAAGTGTGCACTTAGTTGTGATGTCAAAGTGTTGGGTTTTGCATTTTGTTGTAGTTGAGAGTTATGTCCTATGGTTTGGAATTCATGTAAGAATACATATGACACATCATATTCTAGAGTTTCAATGGTTGAGCTTCAACAAACAAAAAGGTAGATGTGACAGAGTTCACACTATGTTTGTTGGACAATTGTGTTGATATTTTGAATTGATGCACTAGAGGATTCTAACATGTTCCAACCAAAAGTAGTGTGTTGATATACTTTGGATCCAATAGGGCATATCTTGGGTAATGCATAGCATGTCCCTTCTTCTGGAGTAACGTGTGAGCTTCTGGATCGATCCTATTACACCTTTGGTGTATGGTTTATTCTTGTAGTCGACTAGTAGATGCAATATTTTTTTCTTGGTTGACGTGTGAATGTAATTACCATTTTAATTCATATATATATTTGTTTTAGGCTCATTCCTAAGGTGTCTATCAATGAGAATATATGAAAGGTGTAATTGATGTGCGAGTATGTGAGTGATGTTGTGTGAGTAGCATCTCAATCATAGTGTGTGGTTTTACTTGAAGATAATATGCACTGTGTAAAGAAATTTTACTATTGATTAGATCAAAAGGAAGCTGAGTGTTCAGCCCTAAAATTTCAAAATTCATATCCCTTGTATTTTGGTGTCTCCTGTAGGTTGGTGCCTGCAAATGTAATTGGGATTGTTGTCTCTGGTAGGTTGGTGCCTACTCCATGTTGTAATTTATCTATTATTTTGTGTTGCTAGATTTTGGCAGTAGATCCAAGCAACTATTCTCATTGTAGTTTTTCCCTTTTGGGTTTCCATGTAAATTTGGTGTTCATTTGTGTGAATGTGTGTGTGTTGATAAGTTGTTTTATTATTAAGAAAAAATCAATAAATTTTACTTTAATGATTTGGGATTCATGCTTGGAGGAGTTATAAATAAAAATTAATGTTTAGTCAAGTTGAAATTGGCATAACTGATTCACCCCCTTAGTATATCAGTGTGCTTAACAAAATCAACTCACTTGTAAATATAAATAAGCATCAAAGTGATGGAGATGTATTTTAAAACAAGAATCATATAATTGTCAATATGTCCCATGTGTTGTACATTTAGAAAATTAATTGCATTGTCCTATCTATTGCATGTTATAAAATTGTACAATTAAAATTAACTATATTTCAATATTATATAAATTTATAAGAAATGGTGAATTGATAACAAAACATGTACTTTTTAAGATAAAACAAGGTTGAAAGACTTGAAAAATTATTTAAAATTGAAATACATATTAGGGTCATTACACATATAAAACAATTTAACTAGAGAATCTACCAATTCAAATGTAAACCTCTATAATACGAGAACTTGATATATCCTAGTTTACAATTAGTTTTTAATTATAAACATACACTTTGTTAATTTCAAAGTATACTAATGAATGCATCTATATTTTTTTATTATTATTTTAATATAAATTATTAAAAAATGTTTAATATATAATGTTCATGAAAAAATATATGTGATTATAGGTGACTGTAAAAGAAAGATATGAACTAGCACTTGCACCCAATTTAGGTGCAATGGTTGCACCCAGAGGAAGATATACTTTGGTTGTACATTTGAGGACAAAAAAATCACAAGAAATGGAAAAAAGGTAGTGATAATGGACCTCTATTTCACTTATGTCATTTAATCTCTTTACTAAGAACAAAAAATTTTACATATGATGATGTTAAAATTTTCAAACTTTAGAAACCTTTAGATATAATAATTTAAATATATTAAAGTAGAATTAGTCATACTATATAATTTCTTAATAATCTCTTTCATTCCATATTTTTAAAATTTCAAATGTTTTACTATATCAATATCTAATGAAAAGAAAAATCATTTAAACAATATCAAATTCCTTCCAAAAAAATAGTATGAAATCTTAGTATTTAATGATAAAGTTTCTCTTTTTATTTTAATTAATTGAAAAAAAATGTATTCTCTTATATGTATTAACATCTCTTAACATGTTAATGAAAATCAAATCTCAAAAGATTAATAAGAATAAATATACATAATAGTCAACCTAGATTATATTTGTGCATTTATTTGAAAAGAACAAATTAACCTAGAAAATTGTTTCATACTAAAAAAGCAATTTCAATAGTTGAAACATTCCCTATTATTGTGAAAAGATTATATTTTTAGATCTACTTTTCATTTATTGTGAACAGATTGTAGCAACTACTACTCCTTTGGTAGGGCTTTGTAATGTTTTTATTTATTTATTTATTAACAACTTTATGTTTGTTGTTTTCAAATATGTTGAATTTGAATCAAAGATTTTAAGTAGAGAGATACCATTTTTTTCTAAATTTTGAAAAATAAAAAAACAACTACCTTTCAACTTTGTGTATTCTATTGCTCTTCTACTAATATTGTATATTACAACTTTTTTACCAATCAATATTGATACTATAAATTTATGAACAAAAAAAAATTCCATTTAAACCCCTTTCCTACATTTCAACTTGATATAACATGGTAACCAAACAATACAATTAAGTAGTGAAATAATGTATAATTTTTTTCTTAACTTTGAAAAATAAAAAACAAGCATCTTTCAACTTTCAATTTTCTATTTCTCTTCTACTAATATTGAGTATTCCATTTTTATTTATCAATCAATATTGATACTTTACTTGAATTTATGAAGAAAAATTATATTTAAACCCTTTCCTACATTTCCACTTGATATAACACACTAGCCAAATGATAAAAATAACCTATATTTAAGGTTAAAAATGTTATGTGATAAATAACTAAAACATAAGATATTAATGTATTTGTGAATGTTATCTGAAATATCTAATAAAATTACACATTTTTAAACTAAAAGCAATCACATATTTCTTCATGAGCTAGAAAAAACTCATATCAATTACAGATTATGCTTTTTGAATTTAAACACCTAAAATTTCATATATTAATATATGAAAATATGTAAAATACTTCTAAATGTAAACATATAAAAAATTCAGGTTTAGCATCTAAAATATTTTTTCTTCGTTACCATAGACTAAAAAAATTGTTTATGTTGCAGATGTAAAAACTCTTACGTAATATTTTTGCTTTTACCATAGGCACTTTATTGCTTTGCACAGATAAAACAATAAAGTGTCGCCAAATTACCTTAAAAAAATTAGGTTCAAAATATTCTTACATATAAAAAAAATTCCTCTTTCAAATTCTTTTGTCTAAAGTTTTCTACTAACTATTATGGGCTTCACCGTTGTGTAATCAAACACCAAATAAAATATCAGATGCAATCTATTATATTGCTTTGTAAATAATCTATTGTTGTGTAATATTTGTATGCTCAAATTTGCTACAATATATTGGCCATATATTTCGATAAACTTAAATTGCCACCTACAACACAAACAATATATTGGCCATATACTTCAATAAGACTTCAACCCTTTGATATCTAATATTCTACTTGTAAGCTAATCTCATACACATGAAATGTATTTTAATAAATTTGGAGAGCTTTGATGCTTTAAACAAGGTGAATTGTATAAAAATATTGATATCCTAGCAGTCATGAGAAGGCAATGAATTAGGAGTATTTTGAATGCAAATTGTTTCCTTCCTTGTGCTTTTCTCTTTTAAATTTTCATAAGAAAAGAGATCAAAATATTTAAGAAGTGAAATATTTTAATAAAAAGAAAAGAATTTTTCAATTTTTGATATATTGTATTGTAAAAGTAATTTTCAAATATTTTTTATATTAAATATAAGGAAAGAACGATTATAATAGTGTTTTTATCTCAATAATATTAGTTACTCCATGACAAAGAGACATTATATAAGCTAGCTGGCCAATAGAATAACTTACAATAAGTCTTACACCTCAGAATAACCAACCATAAACAGTGACTCACAAACAAAAGGGATCATATACATCGATATAAGAACAAAAAGGGCCATTTACATTTGAACTTTGTGCCCTTACATTTGAGACCATATACAAAATGAATGTTGTACCTATACATTTGTATGGTATCCAACCAAAAAACTAATATAAACAAAACATCAAAAAATTAAGACATTGTCTCAGGTACTAGTCTTCAACCCATGTTGTCCACCCTAGGGGACCTTCCATCTAGATGATGCTTCTATTCTAGTTCACGATCCCAACTGTAGCTAATTGTTGAGCCTGATATTGCCTCTCCACCAACTTGCCTTAATTTATCGCGTTCATGAAGGCCTCGAAAGCATTGACAAACGGTGATCTTTCTATTTTAAACTTGGACCATGTGTAACTATGAGAGAGCTCTGAGAGATATACTCTGGTTGTATCATCCTCAATGAATCTCTCGAACTTCTTCTTTGCAAGTCTCATAGCAATGGTGACTTGCAATTCAACATTGTAAGCAATGGGTCTTCTTAGAGACTCAATAAGTAGCCTACCCTTACCTTGAAATTTCTCCTCATTCCTAATGGTCCAAATAACTTAAAGAATCTCACATAATAAAAGAGACCAAAACATATTGTTATCCTTTTTAGCGCCATTAATGAAGCCAAAGACAACATCATAATAAGAAAATTAATCACAAATATGTTCCATATTTATTTAGCCACAGAACAATCAAAGATTGTATGCACAATGGATTCAGTAACTTTGCAGATACTACATACATCATTAGCATGTTATTTAGTTTTAATAGGTAATCTATGAAGATTAAACAACCATTTAAATCCTTTCTTTTTGGGTGTGATATTATAGCCTCATATGAAGGAAAACACTTTATGTCAATTTTCATTACTATAGTTTAGATTTCACACAGTGTTAATAAGAGCAATTAGATCCACATCTCAACATGGAGCATTATAAACCACTTTTGTTTTGGTGTTAACTAGCAAAGAACCATCCACCCATGTAAATAATTTGAATCTATCTTCCACCATAGAACAATGCTTGGGAAGTTGCAAGCTTCCCTCAAGACAGAATAGGTTCTCCAATTGGATGAAGGTAAATGATATTTCTGACTGATAACATTCTAAGAAATTAGTTGTCGGCCATTAATAATAATATCATTGAAACAACAAATACCATTAATATTCCAACTTTTAGCAAAACATCCTTGAATAAGGGCAAGGGTCCTACCCTTGTGGAATAATTTCCACCACATGAACTTCTCACCGCAAAGGGTGTTATCATCACTTAAGATTCTATTGTGAGAAATCGGGCTTCTTATAGAATCTCATGCCTTCCATATTGCCATGAAGACATTAGAGTCAGTTGGGGAGACAAGGAAACTACTAGCTATGAGGTCACTAAAGGGGAGAAACTTCCAGGCCTTGGCCTATTTAGGAACAACAAGCTTTATATTGTTTCTAAAAAGGACCTTCCATGGTTCATTGCCCTCCAACGCATGAAAGATCCATTTAGTCGCTAATGCAATCCCTTGCATCTTAATATCCTTGAGCCCAAAGTTGCCGATCTTCTTGCTAAAGCAACATTATTTACATTTGACCGAATGTCACTTCTTATTGCCTCTACCATTACAACAAAGAAAGTTCCTAATTACTTTTTGAATATCATTGATTTGGTAATTGTTGAACATCCACACAGAAACCTAGTAGAGACTATAGGAGGAGAAAATCTTCTGGCATACCTGCATCCTATCAGCCATGGATAGCTATTGCCTATTCCACTAAGCCAACTTGTTTTCAATCTTCCCTTTGATCTACAACCACATTTCTTTCAAACATGGGTTGATCACAAAGGGAATACCCAAGTATTTAACTTGTTTAGAAGACCCCCCCCCCCCCCCCCATTTATAATTATACTTACAGAACCATGCGGGTGGAT
The DNA here is from genome assembly GCF_030272615.1 of Cryptomeria japonica. Lineage (NCBI taxonomy): Eukaryota > Viridiplantae > Streptophyta > Pinopsida > Cupressales > Cupressaceae > Cryptomeria > Cryptomeria japonica. Next base: position 520,314,527 of record NC_081413.1, read on the forward strand.
ATCAACCCATCCAAGAAAGACGGATTTGGCACAAGAAATATTGGCCCTAGAGGCTTCACAAAATAGATTAAGTTTCAACATCAAGGACTCCATTTTTGCCTCTTCAAGTTCTAGGAATAGAGATGTGTCATCAGTGAACTAAATATTGACTCAATCCTCCTTGTTAGGAAAAGAAATGCCCTTGACCCTTGAGGAGAAAGAATATTCTCTATAGAGATAGAATATAGCATCCGATGTTGTAACAAATAGGGAGAGGACCAAAAGGGCACCCCTACCTAATGGACCTTTCTTGCTTGAAAGGTTGAGTATGGGATCCATTGACCTCAACTTGAGCAAATGCATCATTAAGAAAAAATTGAACCATCTGACAAAACTCCTTATAACAACCTAAATGCTTCCAATGTCATAATGAAGAAACTCCATTCAATTCAATCATATGCCTTCTCAAAATCGATAAGAAATATAGGCACATTTTGGCTGGTATATTTGGCCTAGTTCATTGTCTCCCAACTGGTGATGAGATTTTCAATAATGTATCTACCCTTAATGAAACCAGTTTAAGTATTACTCACAAAGATGGGTAATATATCTACCAATCTGAGTACAATAATCTTAGCTAGGATTTTATATGAAACATTTAACAAAGTAATAGGCCTCCAATTTTTTATGAGAGACTTGTCCCCAACTTTGGGGAGTAATTTAATCACTCCTTTATTAATATCGGCTCCCAAAGAAACCCTATTCATTGCTTCATCATATACCTAAAGTAGGTCCAAACTTACCCAATCCTTAGCATCTTTATAGAAATCAATAGGTAATCCATTTGGGCCAGGGGCCTTGTCATTGTTAAGAGTGCCTATGGTATTAATAATCTCCACAATAGAAATTGGTTTCTTGATCACATTAGTCTCCCCCTCCAAAATTTTCCTTGGGATGAGGTCTTTTCACTTGTCTCCTACAAATTAACTAGAGGGAACTTAGTTCCCTTCAGAGGAAAAAAGTTTCTAGTAGTAAAGAAGGAACGCTTATTTAATGTCATTATTGTCCACCAACTCTCTACCTTTTTCCCATATTTTATCTATCCTTTCTTTGAACTCCTTATGTTTCAACATATTAAAGAACTTAGAACCCTTGTCATCCTGCTCTACCCAATTGATTATAGCCCTCACTTTAATTCCTTGAATCTTCCTATTTTGAATGCCCCTTAGAGAATCTTTGATATTAGTCAACAATTGTACTAATTCAAGGTTGGTAGGATCCATTTGGGTATGAGATTCCAAAGACATAAGGTTATCTACCAACTCCCTTTCAAGCTTCTTCTCATCCTTGCAAGCTTTTTTCTTTCCCACCGTTTGCAATAGGATCTTCTAGCTATTAACATTCTTATTCCATTTGTCAATGGCAGGGGGAGTGTGGTTGTCCCATATGTTAATTCGTCTAATCATGTAGATAGCACATCTAACATCTTGATCCTTCAGAAGGCTAGTATTGAGGATAAAGCTATCATCCCTCTTAGTAGGAGAGCAAGCATTAATATATTATGTGTAACCTAAGCCTTGATAGGATGGTGATACGATAGGGTGTGTGGGAACACTCTAACTATGGATCCATCATCCACCTGTTCTAAGAAAAAAAAATCTTTATTATAATAAAATCTATCCAGCCTATAATATATTATCCTCCTTCTTTGTTGGAAATTGCACCAAGTGTACCAAATAGAGTCACAACTATTCTTCTTTCCTTCAAGGGGATCAAAGAGTTTAAGGTTTCCTTCATCTTATCCTAATAGATTTTCTCCCCACTCTTCTATTCAAGATCCAAACCTCTTGACTTATCCTCTTGATTCTCAATCATATTGAAGTCCCCTCTAAATAACCACGAGGGCTTCACTATCCAAGCAATATTATATCACGTGCATTCATATTGGGGGGTTAATATCCAAAAAATGAGGGTACAATATATTGCCTATGAGTGAAAAATAGGGGGGTTTTTTATTCGAGCTATGAAAAAATATAATATTTGGCAAAAATAGGGGGTTTTTAATACAGGTCGTGTATTGGGAGGGGATGACATAAAAGGATAAGGGAAATGTTTTTTGAAAATAGGGAGATTCTTTAGTATCCCATGATCGCACGTGCTATAACCCAAGTTCACTAAGTGAAGCCCCCGTGCAAATAACCAAGGGATGTCCGGGAGAGTGCATAATCACTTCCACAAATCAATCCTTTCTCTATAATCAGTGGAGGCATAGAGGGAACATACTCCAGCCTTAATGTCCTGGATGTTAACCATGATCCACACAACCCTATTACACGGGAAGCAGTCCCTATCAATCATCTTATTACCCCACTTGATTTTTTTTAAAGAAATATTTTTAAGAAACTAAACTAATTTCAAATAATTTGGGATTTTTAGCCATTGATATAGTAGAAATTAAATCATAATAAGGGTTCAATTTTTCAATCATACCCTGATAGAAATTCTTCCAATTACAAAATTGCCAAAAATAATTATAATAGAGAATATATACCTCTCGACATTTGAAGTTGGAGTTGACTTAAGCAAAAAAATTGATAAAGAATAATGATATTTTCTATTATTGTGTTATAATTTCCCTCACTAAGAAGTGTGGTTTAATATAAAATATGTAAATACTAGAGAGCATCAAAAATAAATTCTAATGCCATTTTGTAGATAAAGAATCATTTATAAATGAGAATGAATAGTATTTAATTATAATGTTCATATGGTTGGAAATTCTTGAAGGTTATGGATGATTATGAAATAATTGTATGAAAATTATTATAGTATACCAAAAGTCACATAAATGTAAACTACCATGCATTATAATTAGACACGAACAAGTATAGAAGTATACTTTTAAAAAGCCAAGCACCATATTATTGAAAAATCATTTACCACCAATACATCTCAATATCATCTTGTGACTAAATAAATAATCATTTTTAAATTACACAAAACAACAATGAATAATACTTAATTGTAATATATGTACGGTTGGAAGTTTTCAAGATTATGAATGATCAAGAGAAAATTATTTATTTTATCATAATATACTAAAAATAATAAAAATGTATAACAATTTATATTACAATAACATTTATTAGAAATAGAGAAGTATATTCTTGAAAAGTCAAATACCATACAACTAAAATGTACTTTTACCACAACAACGATTGTAATATATGTACGGTTGGAAGTTTTTAAGATTATGAATGATGAAGAGAAAATTATTTATTTTATCATAATATACTAAAAATAATAAAAATGTATAACAATTTATATTACAATAACATTTATTAGAAATAGAGAAGTATATTCTTGAAAAGTCAAATACCATACAACTAAAATGTACTTTTACCACAACGACAATTGTAACATTTATGTGCTCAATATATATAAATGTAATATTTTTAATCCAATGTAGGACAAACCCTTTATTGCTCCTTTTTTACATTTTAGCATGGCAACATTGATTCAACATTCACCTATCACAAGCATTCAATAGTCAAATTTTCCCCATCACCTAGTTCCAATAAGGATAAAGTTATTAGAATATCGATAATTATTATAAAAAAAATTAACTTTAATGTAGTTAGAGTTACAATTATTGTATACTTTGGGTTATGATTAAGGTTCTACGATAAAATTGGGGTTAGAATTGCAATTGAAGTTCAAATAGGGTTATGATCAAGGCTAGGGTTAGGGTTGAATTAAGGTTAGGAGGACTAATTAGAGTCAAGAATTAATTTTCAATTATAATTATGACTATATTTGGGGTCCAATTACTTCGAGGGTAAGTGTAAAGGTTTGGGTTCAAATAGGGTTAGGATTTTACTAGGGTTCAAAATAGATTAAGGGTTCAATTAAAGTTAAGGTCTAATCAAGATTTAGCTAAAATTAGTATTAGGAATAAATATTTCAATCAAAGATATCTCTCGGTGTGCTTTACATATATTTATTGAAAAATAGGTATGCTAGTTTACAATATTTTACGTGCAATCAATACGAAAATAAATAAATTTTTAAAATTTAATAATGAAAAATATAAGCATGCTAGAAGATTATAGTTCAAATGGTTTAGTACAATTGACGAGAATGATGGTATATTTATTATTCATTATGTCAAAAGATGACTTCTATTTTATACACTATCTAATTGTCTCCTTCAACACACACACATAAATGAACAATGTATTCAAAACCTCTTGAAATGAAATTTCATAAATGTTTTTTAATTAAAAAAGCAGCATTAACTAGGGCGCCGACCCTTAACATAGTTAGGGACTATCGAGAAGATAAAACAAACCAAGGGAGCAAGCCCTCTAAAAACAAAGTTGGGACAAAAAACGAACAAGACCCAACTCAAGGAGGGGAAGAGACACCCAAGCCTTGAGAGGGAGAGGTTAGGACAAGGGGGGTCCTCCCCTTCTGCCTACGACGAAACACAATCTAGGCGATACAATCATTAGGACCAAGAGAGAGATCCGGTGGAAGTGAATCAATAGATTTGTGATCAGAAGTAGTTGCAGAGTGTTGTTGTAGAACCACAACAGGAAGCTGACAAACAATGGCAGATTGCTGCAAGGGAGTAGAAATAGGTTGTCGAAGCAGTGTAGCACCAAAAGCAGGCAACAGTGAGAGGATCACTAGAAGGTTCAACGGCAGTGAGAGGCTCTTCATCACAAGAGGAAACATCATGCTCATGTGAGGAGCAAGTAGAATCCAACACATTGACAATCAAATGTTCAATAGTGGCATCTTTCCACCAAGTAGCAGCACCCTTGTGGCGAAGAAGAGAACAGTCTGAAGCAAGATGCCTCGTTGAGAAGCATTTTCGACAACGGAAGGGCAAGCCCTCATAATCCAATTGGCTGAGACCAAGGCCTATCCCCAACCATAAGGACAACATCCTTGGGAAGAGGCAAGGAGATGTCGATGTCAACTAACAAGCGAAATTTCATAAATGTTACATAACTACTAGATAATATTATTATAGTATTTATCATGGCAATAAAACACAAAAAATTATCATTGGACATAATTCTTGATAAGTACTTATTTAGGCCCTTAAAATTTAATATTTTATTACCTTACTTTTTTATATAAATTTTAACATTAATTTTTCATCTTTAAATTTCCAATTTCTTACTTCACTCTAACCAAAGATATGTTCTCAATTTAATCCCAAGTTAAATTGAAATCAAAGATTTACTAAGAGATTATTTTTTTCTTAATCCAAACTAGTTATCATATTTAAAGTATTTTTACAACCTTATATCAATTAAGTGTGCATATTGATAGCCTAAATTTAGTGTACATGTGTGTGTGTGTGTGTGTGTGTGTGTGTGTGTGTGTGTGTGTGTGTGTGAGATAGAGAGAGAGAGAGAGAGAGAGAGAGCGCTACCAATATGCACACTTAACCTCCTCCTAAATGTGTGTGGAATGGCTTAAGCGTGAATATCTCTGTGTGTGTGTGTGTGTGTGTGTGTGTGTGTGTGTGTGTGTGTGTGTGTGTGTGTGTGTGTGTGTGTGTGTGTGTGTGTGTGTGTGTGCTTAACCCCCTTCTAAATGTGTGTGGAATGGCTTAAGCGTGAATATCTATGTGTGTGTACATATGTACACACACAAACACATTATCAATGTAAACACTTAACCCATTATACATATATATTTTACTATAGTGCCACTAATTTCTTCAATATGAAAGGCTTTAGGTGAATACTTTACCAAAGATTGATTCTTTCTCTAGTTCTCAAGAGGAAGAAAAACCCTTAGTAATGCCTAGATGATTAAAATATCCTTCCAAAAAAGGGACTACTGCACATCGAGTTCAACATCTAGAAAATGGTATTGCAGAGTCATATTATTAGTATATATGCTAGGCTCCTTTATGAGCGGATTCATGAGAAAAACTGTCCACCCATTGTTAACACATTTATAGAACTTTTCACAGTGATTTCAAACAAGGAATAAAGAATTTAACAAGTGGTAAGACCTAGGACATAGATGTGTTACAAGCTGAATTTTTAAAATGGGGGTAAGAAACTCTTGCCCCTAGGGAGTGGACAATCAATGTCACCATTTTGTCGCTTTAAAATTTGTGATATCAATAACCCATCCAACTATCGCACTATTATTGGTCAATCCTCTCCTTGGCAAGCTCTTTGGGAGCATGATAGAATCAAGAACCAGCAACAAGACAAAAAATGAGGGGGAAAGGGCAAGCAAGCTAGAAATAAATAGGTGTTGAGAAGTTGAGCTCTACAATTGTAAAAACAAGAAAGCCCTTTTTTATTTTCTAGACACGTCGGTTGTCCTTTACGACTATTAAGTGTGGGTTAGCAAGATGTCAAACTATAGTTGGGGACAATTAAAAAAAATCTAGAAACATCTAATCACAAGCAAATCTCAAAGTATAAACCACTATCCCATATAAAATTATTTTGGCTCGAGTAGGAATTTTTCCATTTGAGGCATCGATGATAACCTCACTGGTAAGTTAACTACAGAAGGTTGAAAGCACAATCATCATTGGTACAAAATGGTTGTTAATGAGGTGCTAGATCTAGGAAGAAAACTTGGATGAAGCGGAACAACTTGATGGACAAGTGGAAAATCAATTTTGCAATAATATCCTAACATCAATGGAGAAATAAAAAGTTATGTGAATGAAAATTTTAGAAGTGTCATGTGGACAAAACAAACTAGGCTGAATAAAGCATACTACATTTAAGAGTTTAACCCAACTAAGGATCATGCTGAAAAACCATATTTAGGAGCAACTATTAAAAAGAAACAAAGGTTATTAGTTGTGCAATTGAGGACAGCGACATGTCATCTTAACTGTGAGACAGATGGGCAAAAATACCCAAGGAAACTTGGAAAGAAAGAACTTGTATATTCCGCAATAAGGAGACGATGAAAATGGAATGGCACTTCATGGAATGCAAAACTTATGAGGAAATTTGTACTGAATACAAAAGTGGCTTGAAGGTTGATAACATGCACCAATCATTTGTGGAAGATAGGATCAATCAGACGACCGACTTACTAGTCAAAATTAATAGAAGGTCCAATATCGAAAGAGTAAAGATAAATAAGGATGTTCTTCTTGGTCCCATAGACTGTTTAGTCTCATGGACATCATTAAAATTATGCATTCATTCAAGCATGCAAAAAATCTTCTTAAAGACTAAAGTAGCACTGAATCCTCATAAACAAAAAAGCTATTGTTGAACACCCACCCATGACGTTATGTTATGTTTACTAAGGAGCAATAAAATGATATAAGATTGTCCCTCCTCCCACCAAATGGACTTTTTGGATGCAAAATACTTAAAGACCTTTCCATCCCATACATAAAACATCTTCTACGTTCGTAATTAATTTTTCACCAATCTTAAAAGCAATTTCATCAAACTCCTTTGAACGATCCATTGCCACAAAAGCATGTGCAGATTGTACAAGTTTTGCTTGTAAAATCATTTGTTCAGTAGACAAACTCTAATTTGCAATAGTTATGAAACTTTAAGCTACCCAATTTGTAGCAACATGTAAGGCAACCTATTCCAACTGAATCTAGAAGCATTGAAACTGCTGCAAGTATTGAATGATGGAAACCAAGGTCTAATGCATAGAAAGTTATCTTGTGAATCCCACAGACCAAATCTCAAACTGTTTTCTTTATCCTTTTTATAGCCAAATCCATGTAAGAAAGCAACCACCACATGACTAAATAATAGTTTCCCCTTCCACAAAAAGTTCCCAAGTCTTGGAGATCCACTTACGGAGGTCAAACTTGAGTCAGATTGCAGTCGAGTGCATGATTAATCATAAAACCCTCACTCAAAGGTCTCAAATTCTATGATTACTTAAAAATTTGCACAAGTATTTTATTTGGGAGAGGTCGAGCTCAAGCAATCATGTTGACTAAATGCAAAGAAGACATGTAGAATGCATGCTAGAAACTTGCATCAAGAGTCTTTGCCAAAAACACTTTCAAAATTTGTAGCTCCTTCAATCACATTTATAAAGTCAAAAATTGGGTGTAAAAAAATTAAGAGCCCTAGCCACCTCATATTCATTACCAAAGTTTACCTTAGCGTCCAAGTAGGGATCATTGCCACCATTCCTATTTTTATCATCAAGAACACCAAACTTTGAAACAAGGTCATGCATAAAAGACGCATTGCTTGAAGGAAAAGCCTTCAAACCCATCCTTTACCACATCAAGCCTAATTAGTCAAAACCCGTCCTTTCCATTGCTACAGCTGCTACCTGTCTTGCTAGAATCTTAGTTGACTTGCCTCAACAAATTTGGACTGCTTTTTTTAGGATTTGGAACCTTATAATTGAGGAAGCAAGGTGTACCAAAGGCGAAACACCCTAGAAATTGTGGGAGTTTCCACCATGAACACCTCAATATCCCTTCCATCCTGAATCCCTCCATCATGCTCTGCAGTCACCTTTCCAACTTCCTCTACAGTTCCAGAACAAACACAAGCAGAGCCTCGAACTGCTAAACCTGTTTAGAGGTGCAATCTCAACAACCTCATCAAATTAATTGCACAGCAGAAGATAACTAGCAGATGTAAGTAGCTAAGATTACAAAGAAGCATTGTGACACATTATTTCCTCCAAGCCACAAGAAACAACAAAGAACCTACAACAATTTGGGAGGCATTCTGAGCTTTCAAAAGCTGTCGGTTAGTAACTACTTGTTTGTGGAAAGGTGGCAAGAAAGAATGCCACTAAAATAAAACAAACAAAAAGCATAGCATTAAATCAAAACTATCAGTTACCTACACCAATCATGAAACTACCAATAAATGTTCTCCTAATTAATAGATATTCTTAAGGCAACTTAAAAAGGTATATAACCAATGGCATACCTGTAGCATGTTAATAGATGAATACTTGCTTGTGTGGAAATATTGCAAGTGAAGGTTCTAGCAATATTCAGAAGATCAACTCCCACACAACCTATAAATCAAAGGAGAATCTAGATAAAGCTTCAGCAATTGTAAAAAGGTCACAATTTGAGCTATGCAAGGGAAAAACATGCATAAGGATAATTGGATGCACAATAAAAAGGCAAGCAAAGGGAACCCCTTTCTAGACATTGACAAAGAATCAATCTAGATGTTTTGAGGTCGAGAACAAATTGTGAAATTTCTTTGCGAGAATAAGATTCCAAACACGACAAAACAGGTAGGTTAATTAGGAAAAATTAACATGGGAAAAACACCAACACAATATAGTACTTTTTTGTTTGATTTTCCATTTATTTTTAAACTGGCTTGATGCAAGTTAGCCAGCATAGAGATGCAAGGACCAAAATTTGAAATACAGGATATAAATTATGCATTAGTGGAAATCAACTTGTGGTTGAAACAGAATGCAACCTGTATTTTCCCAGGGAAGGTAGAAACCACAAAAAAGAATTAGTGCCAAAGCTTGATTTTTCATCTTTTGTACAACCATCTTTGATGTAAAGAATTAAAAATACATCTTAAATTGCAGATACAACTAAACTTGGAATCTCATGGACCAAATTATGAAATTTCAAATGGATGTTACTTATTAGTGAAGACCAAAATTGTGGTCAGGTAGACTGCAACCTATATTTTACAAGAACAAGGCGAATCCAGGGAAAAAATTTCTATACAATCCTGGATTTCAGGTTGCAAAGTCACATTAGTATATTACATATTATTACAATATTTGTTAAGAATGGTGCTGCAAATTGTAGCACCCAGCTCTAATAGAAGACTTCGATCTTGATAACTCATCTGAAGTATTTTCAATAATTCATATTACACAACCTGCAGGAACATTGCATACTTGACTACTCCTATCACAAGCTTTTCTTGGCATGTTAATCATCTCAGATTAGAAACGCATGGATGCCCCAACCAGTCCCCCAACTGCAGCAACACCCTTGTCACTGGTAGCACAGGAATGATCCTACGCACGTTTAACATGCAATAGTGAGATGAAGTTTACAAAACATATGTGCACATTCTCAAGGAAATAGATCTTTATGTTTGAATTTCTTTCAAACAAACCATACAATTAAAACTAAAATTATTTTCTTAGAACAAGTATAAAAAGACACCATGACAAATTCGTTAAAATGAAAAAACAAATTATGCTTTATAAAGTAAAGAAAACACATGACTAAAATTTAACAAATCACCTTTAAACAATGTTTCCTTCTTTTCAGCAGTACAACAACACTGGTAAAGGCAAGATATATGAACTATACTGCAATTTTACAATCTTCCAGAGCCTTATTTCCTTCCCAATCTCAAATGTTTTGCAATAGTAATCTTTCCTCCCACAAGCATTCTGCAGTCTGTGTCCTACAATACCAATGTTTGATTAGAAGCACTGAATCAATGAATACCGAGGAATGCCCTAATATATTGCAATTAATGAGTACAACTAGGATTTTGATCATGCTAAGGTAAATTTTGATAGATCTGCTGCTTCAACAAAACATTAGTGATATAACAAAAGAATTATAAAAGTGATTCTTTCATTTGTTCATTTTTTCTCAAAAATTTGAATAAAAAACATTTGATTGTTTTCTATTTTCAGTTTGCACTTCATTGCTTTTTCTCAAAAATTAACATGGGTAGCAGCAGTGAGCATAAAATCAAATAAAAAAATGTTAAAGAGTTTGTCTCCGCTTGAGAGATTCATCAACATGTGGGATTCATCGAAGTGTCAGAACTTGGGAGTGTTGTGGGTGAAGGAGAACAACCATAAAACTCACTTGAGTGCCCTTCCGCCATATTAAAATCTTACACAAAGGACTCTTTTAATTCAAAAGAAGACCTCTTCTCCAATTTGTGACACAACAATAAACAAAGACAAAAATAAAATTTCCAAAGGTACAAGAGTGGTGTTGTCATATTTGCAAGACAAATTTTAGAGGGAGCTACACCAAGGTATATTCTCATCTCTTGGGCTTTACAGAACATGGAGTTAAGGTACCTCTAGATATAGAAGACAATGATAAGGTAGAGATTAATAGATTGCGTATGGAGGTCGAAGCAAGGTCTTATGGTGTGCCACTGCCAATACGGTCTGCCATCGATAGTCGCTATTGGTGGTGCCGATATTCCCACAAAACAAAAAAGAATGACTAGTGCCAGTAAGAATTCAAGGATAATTGCATGTTCAATATTCAAGCAGACGATGTGGCAGAGTCTTCCATTAGCATCTTTTTCTATGCATGTGCCATATTTCTATAAGATTACATGCTATCCTCCATCACAAAGAATGTGATAACGTGAGTTTGGTGATTAGGATGGAAAAATTTAGTCATCGGACAAAATCATTAATATCATAGTCATGTGTGTATCAGCTCATATTTTCTTAGAGTTATTGATTGTTCGAGGAAGTGCATGGATGCAAACTTCCAATTGCATATTTCAAGAGAGGCCATAAAGGAGGTTAAAGGATCAAATCTTGTACAAATGGTCATTAATTATACAGGTGTGCCAATTAGCAGGCATGACGAAGAAGGATTCTTAAAAGCACATATTTTTGACCCCGAGTTGTTTTCATGAGTTGAAAAAGACATTAAATGACATAAGGAAGATAGATTGGTTGTAGCAATCAGTGGCAAAAGGTAGATATTAGATATATTAAGATGTTTATATGCAACCACCACATCCCACTTGCTCTCTTCAAGGCTTTTTCAAAGAAAAAAACCTTCTACCTGTGAAGACTGGAAGACTTGGATGCTAGTTATTTCATTTTGTTAACAGAAGATGCTTGAGGTCCAAGAGCCTAAATCAAGCCAGAATACATGACCTACCACAAACATTGCTGTATCAAATAAAAGAACGATAATGACAATTGGTGCTCCACTGTAAGGTAAGAACTTGTTGATTTTGTTATTAAATTTCTGATTCTGTAGTTTCTAATTTTCTCACATCATTTGATTGACTTTTCTGAACTTTTTTTTAAAAAATTTATTTTTGCAAATATGTCTACTCCATCTCAAGTCATTGGATATGCTAAAATGAGCTCTCCTTGTCTTAGAAAGATACACATTTTGTAGCATGCTTGAGTGGATGAAGCAAGCGATTTATAATAGGTATCTTAATTTGGGATTATATGTGTAACATATTAAGCCCATTATAATGCAACAGTGTAACACTATTAACAACCTACTTCATATGGCAATCTTTGATCTAAATCCCAAATGGTATGCATCAAAATGGCCTTCCTTATTATGATGAAGTGGTGAAGAAAAAAGGGTTAATATAGTCCCTTCACATGATATATTTCAATAGATAAGTTGTAATGTCCCCACTTTGAAATAGAATTTAATGGTAAATAATAATAATAAAATTAAAATTAAAATATAAAATAATATAATTAAATTTTAATTAAGTTCATGAATGGTCGAAAGACATGAAATGAAAAATTGTGGCTCACTCAAAAATGAGATATAAAAAGGAGAAGAGAACCCCATTTGAGGGGGATAATTTGGGGAATCAGACTTGCAGATCTGATTTAAATAAAAGTACAGATCTGATTGTGGAAAGTTGTGTCCCTTTCAAAGGGCAGAAATAATGTAAGAGTTGCACTCTTTCAAAGGGTGCTAATGATGAAAGGGTGTATCTTTTGCCAAAGGGCATACATGATGAAGAGAGGTGACCCATCCTTCTAATTGAGAGATATAAAGGAAAGGAATCAAAGCATCCAGTGAGAGCACCATTGATCAGATCAGATCAAAACTGTTATGAAGTTATAAATCATCTCCATACTCAAACAAAGGCATATACAAGGCTGATGCATAGGATGATCTAAAAACAACGAGCACTATACAAAAAGGCAAATTTAATTATTGCAGAGCAACAATACCAATCCAGGCAGAGATCTTATCATACGTCAGTGCAGCATTAGCATGTTAGCAAATGGATTAATGAAACTATAAGAATTGTGTTTACATTAACAAGTATTATTAATAATCCTTGATCAGGTGCGATAATTAGCAGTAGATTAATTAGTTAAGGCAAAAGACATGATATGAGGAGTCACCACCTTTGCAAGAATAGTGACTGTTTGGAAAGACATAACTTCCATGCAGATCAAGGGTTTATATACAGCATAACAACCACTCAAAGGAAAGGCATCAAACAATGCTGAAAGAGGTGAACATAATAAAGAGATCGAATCTGCAACTATTGTTAAAATAAGACTATATTCTAGTATGAAGTTCTGTCCATATTTCTGATAATATTCTCTGCATACTATTATTGATAGCAGCTCGTTGTTATGACCATTCACTGCATGTATTCTCCAATCTGCTCATTTCTGACTCATACTGTGATATATTATGATCAATATAATGGTATAATAATTGTTAATCTAAGGGAACTTGCAACTCCGACAAGACTTAAAAATTGCAAACTCATTGCTTAATGTACGTGGGACCCTCTCTTAGGTATGCCACTCAATAGTGGATGCCTAAACCCTGCCACATGGAGCCAAGAGGGATGAAGCATCTGCTCTTGGGCTTAAGAGAGGAAGTGGTTGTGATGAGGGGGAACAGCAATAGGACACCTCACTGGGTACGCCACTCCATAATGGATGCTTAACACCTGCCACATCGAGCCAAGACAGATGTAGCATCTGCTCTTTGGCCTGGGGTGGAGGGTCTCTTGGACACCCTATCCAGCTAGCCTACCTTAGTGCACTCAGAATTGGATAATAAAGAATGGCAACTAACCTACAATCTGATTTTATTTAACAAATATAATACTAATGGTAATTAATACATTAAGAATTGTATCATTCAATCTCATTCATTTGTATATGTTTCAATTTATAAGTATTACTTCATATGTGTTCTCTAATTTTGTGTTGCAGGAAAACAGTATACAAAAGTACTCCTATAAACTTAATTACCTATTTTAGATTTGGGCAAATTTAGGTTAATTTAAAGTATAATTAATTAGGGGACATTGCATAAGTCAGCAATAATTCACTCACAATGTCTTGATTTTACTATGCTTCGCAATCCAATATTGAATAAACCAGAGGCGAAAATAGATTGAGCTACATTAGCTCAAACTAGCCCTATTGGATAGTGTGCATAGTACAACGATACACCAACGTTGAAGATACTCATCCTTTCACAAGTTGTCAATTCTTATGCTACAAAGAAGAATTAATCCACATGCAATTTCATCATCTATCAAAAAGAATAAACTTACCTATGGACAGCCAAGGAAGTTGGTGGTTGTGCATGGTGCTTTGTGACTTCAAGATTGCCAAACATATCAATAGACTCCAACTTTATAGTGGAATGTTGATGCCAAAGACGCCTACAAAATTGATGAGGGGGCATATTAGGGGTTGGTTGGGATTCCATTGGATGAGATAGCCCCTTATGGTGGCAGACTTGGAGTTGAAATCTGATTTTGAAGCAGTGTTGCTAGGTGCCAATCAGCGGCAGAGCATACTTTCTATGTTTTTTCCATTTTGTCGTTACCAGAGATAACTCTTTTTACCAGAGCTAAGTTACCGGTACTTCAGGTTTTGCCCCCAAATCCGGATACGATACGTATCGGATTCGGATTCAAATTCGCCCTGGAATCCCTGTGGATTCGAACAGGGTACTGATTTTTTCCTCCTGAAACGTATCCGTTTTTTGGAGTCACGATTCCAGACGCATCCAGTGTAGACGTGGCGATTCCATAGGGTTTTTTTGACGAATCCGCATCGGTCACAAATTTCGAGGGTTTTTTCACAGGCCGAATCATGTCTTTTAACATTTTAAACCCTAAAGCAAAGCTAAAAGTTAAAAAACGCGAAACCATTCCACGCCACGCACAATGAAAAAGGAAAACCGAAAAACGCAGGTGAGAGGAGGCGCAACGACAAAGGTGAGAGGAGGCGCTACGACAGGAGGCGCGACGGCACAGAGGCGCGACGGAGGCGCGACGACGGCACAGAGGAGGCGAGACGGGACGTGCCAGGGCAGGAGGGCGACGGCCGACGACCAACCCCCATTCTTTCCGGCGCATCCTCCATTTTTTCGAGCTTCCCTGCAGGTTTTCAATTATAAATTTTATTACAGTTTGTTAAAAAAATTATCATAGTTTGTTAAATAATTAAATTTTATTATAGTTTTTAAAAAAATTTATTAGTTTGTTAAATTTTATTATAGTTTATTTAATAGTTTATATAAAATTAAATTTAATAATTTATTTAAAATGAAAGTAATTAAATTTAAATTTGTAATTACAAAATTTATTATAGATTATAGTTTGTTTAATAGTTTGTTAAATTGTTTGTTAAATGAAAACAAACAAACTATTAAAAATATAATTTTTCATTTTTAAATAATAAAACTATTTTCAATTTTGCTAGTTAATAATAATTATTATTATAAATATGAATATTTTTAAAAATATTCATATTTATAATAATAATACACAATCTTCATCATTGAAATTGCTAGGACATCACTCCACAAATAGCTTTTCAAATTGATTTTGATTAAGGTGACATTCCCAAGAAAAATATCCTCACTTATTGCATTTCCAGCATTGTATCAAAGGTCCCCTTTTCTCGCTGGGTGTTATAGGTGATCTTGGACTCCTACCATCACTGTTTTTGTGACTACTGAACCATTGACTTTGTTGATTCATATTTATAATAATAATTATTATTAACTAGCAAAATTGAAAATAGTTTTATTATTTAAAAATGAAAAATTATATTTTTAATAGTTTGTTTGTTTTCATTTAACAAACAATTTAACAAACTATTAAACAAACTATAGTCTATAATAAATTTTGTAATTAAAAATTTAAATTTAATTACTTTCATTTTAAATAAATTATTAAATTTAATTTTATATATTTAACATTTAGAATCTATTGTTTACTATTAATTTATTAAATATTAATAATTATTTTTTAATTTGTTGTAGAAATCATAATGGCAACGACTACTAGCTCTACTCCTCAAAGCTCTACTACTCAATGGACTTTCAAAACTGACCCAAATTCACCTTTATGGAAATATGTCAAAATAATAGACCAAGTAAAAGGTGGTAGAACATTTTTATGGATATGCAACTTCTGTAGTACGAAAAAAACTAGCTCCTACAGTCGTGTCAAAGCCCATTTTTGTGCCATTCCCCAACAAGGAATCAAACCATGTCTAGGAAAGGATGGAAATGGGATGTCACCTCAAGAAATAGCAAGATATATTAGAGAGCAAGAGGAAGCAGATGCAAGAGTTGGTCGTGCCTCAAACCATCCTTTGTTGACAGGAAGAGGAAGTAGATCAAAGAGGCCCCCTACTTCTCCATCTTATAGCGATTTTCCTAATATCGTGGTAGAGAGCCACCCATTCTTGGACCCAATTAGTGAAGAACCTGTTATTGTGAAGAGAAGCAGGGGACCATTAGAGAGAGCATTTAAGAATGATGCTAGAGAGATTGCAGATCAATCCGTTGGAAGATGTCTATATGCAAACGGTTTGTCATTTAATGTGGTACGATCACCATATTGGTAGGATATGTTGAGAAAGGTAAATGAGGCTCCACAAGGGTACACAGGGCCAGGTTATGAGAAGGTGCGTAGCACCTTACTAGCAAAGGAGGTAAAAAACATAGACAATGCATTGGCTCCCATTAGAAATTCATGGAAACAAACAGGGGTGTCCATCATTTCAGATGGATGGAAGGATACCAAAAATCGGCCATTAATTAATGTAATTGCAGTGTGCCCTAAAGGGGCAATGTTTCTAAAAGCTGTGGATTGTGAGGGATAGGTGAAGGATGCACAATTTATTGCTAACATCCTTATACAATGCATTCAGGATGTGGGACCTCAAAATGTTGTCCAAGTAATAACGGACAATGCAAAGAATTGTAGAGTTGCAAGTATGTTGATTGAGACACGGTTTGAACACATATTTTGGACACCTTGTGCTGTCCACTCTCTCAACCTCATGCTACAAAAGATAGGCAGGCAAATACATTGGATCAAACAAATTTATGTTGAGGCTGAAGAGATCCAAATGTTCATCACAAACCATAACATGTCACAGGCCATTTTCAGATCATTTTCACAATTGGAGTTGCTAAAGGTAATTGAAACACTTCAATTTTTAAAATCTACATTTCACTTTGATGGTTACTTAATTTTTATTTTTTTATCATGTCATCTTTGTATTCTAATTTTTATTTTTAATAGGTTGTCGAGACTCGATTTGCATCCAACACAATCGTCTTGAGGCAACTTGTGAAGGTCCGACAGCCACTTGCTAGCATGGTAATTAGTCAAAGTTGGTCCCTATGGAGGCAATCCAATACTGAAAGGGCAGCAAATGTAAAGCGCATGATCCTAGATGACACTTGGTGGGATCGAGTGGAATATCTTTTGAGTTTCACTGAGCCCATCATGAGTATGATCCATTATACGAACATGGATCACCCATGTTTGGGAGAGGTATATGATGGCATTGACTCGATGATTGAAAAAATGAAAACCATCATCAATGCAAAAGAGCAAGATCCCGAAGAAACTTTCTTCAAAGAGGTTCAATCAATTTGTGTTGAGCGGTGGAACAAAATGACCACCCCACTACATCTTCTTGCATTTGCATTGACTCCCAAATTTTATAGTGATGAAATGCTTGCTAAGCCATCAAGGGTACCACCATATAGAGATTCAGAAGTCGGTGAAGGGTGTAGGACAGCACTTACTAAACTCTTCCCCGATTCTGAAATGGAGGATTTAATGACAAGTGAGTTTGCTGATTTTGTAGCCTCCAATGGTCAAAGTGTTTCCGCTCTTCGTGACAAGTATAAAAAGGATTCTCATGCTTGGTGGTACCTCAATGGCCATACATCACCAAACCTTCAAACCCTTGCAATCAAAGTTTTATCGCAAGTAAGTTTCTTAATTTTTATTGCTCTCTAAATTTAGATTTTTTACTATTTTATAATTGTCACCCTCTCACTTTGTGTCAATTATTCAATAGGTTGCTAGTTCCTCTTCATCTGAGCGAAATTGGAGCACATACTCCTTTATCCACTCAGTGAAACGCAACCGACTAGCAGCAAGTAAGGCGGAAGAGCTCGTTTATGTGCATTCAAACATGCGCCTTCTTACTCATAAACAAAATGAGTATAAGGATGGGAGCACAAAGTTTTGGGATGTAGATCCAGAGCGAACTGATTTGGATTTTTCGGCTGCCACACAATCTTTACTTTCTGGGGAGTCTGATAGCCAATGTGCTGCTAGTGCAAGTGGCAGTGAGGCTGCATGTGGTTCCAGCACTCTACCTATATCATCTAATGTCAATGATGATGTTGATCTTGATCTTCCTAGTGACCCATATGATGCTATTGCTGATTATTAGTTGTGTTATTTTATTGTTGAACAGTTGAGCCAATGAACAATGAATTCGATATCTATCATAACATTCAAAGTTTGACAAATGGATATTTCATATTAGATTAGACTTATAGTAAATTTGTAATTTTGTTATAGTTATATCAATATGAATCATATATGATAGTTCCAAGTTTTGTTTAGCATATGGATGATATGTGGGATTCTAAATTTAATTTTTGTTTCTACTTATTAGACTGTATATATGTATATATTTATGATTTTTACATTTTTTTGTACGGTCGTACCCATACGTACCCAGCCCCCCCATAAAAAAATTGTCGTACCAGCGTACCGTACCCACGTACCCGTGCCCGTGCCCGTACCCGTACCGGCAACTTAGTACCAGAGACAACACCTGTTGCCAGAGATACATGTCTGAGAGATATCTCTTGCTAGACAAAAGCATCTCCTGCAAAATAAATGTTAAAAGTCCTGACTACAGAGAAAAAGCAACTAAAAAGATAAGTCAAAAACCTAACAATATCAAAACTTTCTTTAATAACAAACAATCAAGATTTGAATGTGAAAAATAACCACAGCTGGACTATGAAGAACATAAAGAAAAAGGATTCCTAGTTTTGAAAGTTTGCAGTCAATTGAAATGTAAAATTGTCAGTGCAGCAGCTACAAGGATTTTATTTCTTTTAAGTTTCATGGTCATTGTATAATTATAAATTTTTCCTACATTTAAATATTCTTTTATTGTTTTCTGTCTCCACCCCTTCTCCATTGTTTAAAAAAAAGGAGATATAGGTACCCATCCCCATCTCCTGGTAAATGTGAAAAATACCTAACATAACACGCAAACCAAAAGGAATGGATATAATTATATAAAATTATAATATATATATATGTGTGTGTGTGTGTGTGTGTGTGTGTGTGTACACATACATACATACATACATATATGTTGAGACATGGACCAGCTAGGACTCGAGCTACTGGCCCCTCTTGGACCAGTCCATCGTCGGTCCGGGCGTGGCTTATTTCCAACAACACCACCCCCCCCTTAAGCCACACCTCTCATGTGCTTGGAGCTCCTAGCCTGGACCTGGCTCTGATACCATGTTGAGACATGGACCAGCTAGGACTTGAACCTAGGACCTTCCATACACTGCTGGAGTGCTCTACCACTGAGCTACTGGCCCCTCTTGGACCAGTCCATCGTTGGTCCGGGTGTGGCTTATTTCCAACACCAACAATATATATATACATTTACATAAACATACATATACATATACATAAACATACATATACATATACATATACATATACATACATATACATATACATATACATATACATATATATATATATATATATATATATATATATATATATATATATATGTATATGTATAAGTATACATATACATATGTATATATATACATATACATATACATACATATTGTCGTATACATATCTATATACATATGCATGTGTATATGTATATACATATATACATATGCATGTGTATATGTATATACATATGTATACATATACATATGTATATGTATATGTACACACACACACAGATATATATGTGTGTGTGTGTGTGTGTGTGTGTACGCATATGTATGTGTGTGTCTGTGTGTATATATATATATGGTACACTACACAACAAACCCAAAATTAAAGACATTATCCAATTGATGTGTCAGTAAATATTCCTCCTCTTTTGGTGCATACAAGATAACAATGAGTATCATTTCTTTTTTTTTGGCGGGTGGGGAAGTGGGGCAAAGGTTGACTTTTAGGGTTTTATTTGAATTTTTTCTGTTTTAAATGTGTTTATCGGGGAATGCCATGAAGCCCTTGGGATGACCAGAAAACATCAGGATGCGCAAGGAACAAAGAGGAGCTCCCTAAAGGACCAAAAAGGAGGATTCATCCCCTCAAAATTCTCAGGACCCTAGGACATGTGAGATGTCACCCAGACCCATAAGGTTCAGGTTTGCCATGAAACACTACATATAAATAACTTCATTAAATCAATATGTTAAATGTCCTCATTAACTTCTACACACATAAATGATATGGATGTTTAAGATATCTGCTTCAAGCTTCCAAGTAATAAAATTGTGATAATGGCCTGCCCCTCGACCCCATGGGGGCAGCTGTATCCCCAAACCAGAGCCCTGCCATTGCCCCTCCTCAAGAGACTACATGGAACATGTATTCATAGTCACAATGAAAAGAAATAGATGATTATTATTTTATTGTTATCTGTCTTTTGCTAGGCTTTGTTTCCATTTCCCAATTTATAAAAAAATTGCATCAGATTTACTTTATAATCTTATGTCTGATGTGTGGTAATGACTGTTGTATTAGTTGTATTAAGTGTATTAATAATATTAAACTGTATTATTAGTATCCATTGTATTAACAATATCAAAATGTATTAACCCTATTCAATTGCATTCATATTATTAATTGTATCAGCAATACTAAACTGTATTAACAATGAAACAGCAGGCATGCCATGTTGTAAACAAGCCTCATACCCGTAATGTTTCTCAGCCTTAGTGACCGCCGATCTCTTTCTTAATCTTATGCTTCCGTATTGTCTCTCTTTTCCCCCTCCAAAATTTCCTTTCCAACATGATCTGCTGGGCCTTCTTATACACGTAGATGCTGATGTGAAGGGTTGTGTGGAGGGATGTGTCTCCCTCGGTTTTTTTAATTTAAGTTTGTGTAATGGTACACAGCCTTAATAAGTATCGTCCTTAACATAATGGATCGCTGCCTTTGTCTTATAAATAATATATTATTTAATAATCATTAGATGATTAGTCATTATTTAATAAATGGTTATTCACTATTTTATAATTTATTGCTGATAGAAATAAATGGATGATTTATCACTTAAATAAGTGTATTGATATTTAATCATATTTTAATTAAATTTTTATTTTTATTCTTTTGTATTTTAATTTTATTATTATATTATATTTCAAAGTGGGGACATCATACAGCCCAAGAAGAAAATATGCTGACTAGTTTAGGGATGTTAACAGCAAAACATGTTTTCAACATATTCCCCTCTAAGTGCTCCTCCAGTTTGCTCACCTTGTATCTTTTCATGCAGCCTTTCCTCTGCAACTGCATTCGTCACACAGAATCAAAATACTGTATCTAATGCGTGAAAATTTGTATAAAACTCTTCAAAGAAAATCAATTTTCTTCAATTACAAATCCGAAATCGAATCATGTAAAATAATACATTCTGAAAATTTATTAAAACTCTTCAAAGAAAAATTGATGTTGTTCAATTACACATCCAAAATCTACTCATGTAAATTAACACATTCTGACTTAATGTCATGTACATATTCAAACAGTGTACTTAATTGTTTGTTTCTTATTTTGCATGAGCATAAAAGCAAGAGATAGAGAAAAGATCGAACAAGAAACCATAAAGTTTTGTACATACCCCGTCAAAAGATGTATATGCTGCACTTTCATTTGAATGTTCACCCCGTAGATAATGTGCATACCTGTTTCCATGGCAACAAGTTCCATTGAGAGGTCATATGAACCACAATATCATCTACTGTCTATTGTCGGTGGAACTTAACTGGGAAAAAAAAGAGTCTATTGTCAGTGGAACATAACTGGGAAAAAAAAAGTATACCAGTGCAGTGCAAAATCGTGATGATTTGAAGACTACAGATGTCTCAATCAAATGAATTACCAAGGACCTCCCCTTTTGGGGTCAGAGCATCATGGGAGTAATCACATGCCATTTTGAAGCTAGTTCCTAGAGGTGGAGAACGTCACATCTTTATGAGGGTAAGACACAAGAACTTCATTTTATGATCATAATGGTTCCAAAACAATAGATGCCTTGGTGAAAACGGAGAGCACAAAGGGAGCTTCCTCCCCAGGATATCGTGTGGTCGGCACTATTGTGTACCCCTTTGGATATGGTTCCAGGTCATACTCCCAAGCTATTTCACGTGAGTTTACATAGTCTGTAACACCAACTACATCCTCACGACACATGTCATAGGCCCGTTTTCCACATGTCTTGAGGATACCCATACCAATATGAAACCTTGAAGTGTCATAACTAGATTGATAATTCCCAAAACGGGCCTTTTTTCTGGATGAAAAGTTCACACCCTGCAGGCTCCAACAGCAAAGAATGCATTGGTATTTTACATGTAAGGAAAGATATGTGAAACATGTTTCAAAAGAGTTTTTACCCACTTGTGTAAGAGTGATAAAAACATGTATGTCAGAATTGGCATCAGCTCCAACAGCCTTCAATCGGAATTGTGGATTTTGATGCCATGTATAATGCAACTGGGAACCACCAGCACTGCATCCCCTCCATTGACCATGAACGGAGTGGCGCATTTCAGAAGGATAGACACGACAAACATATATAGATCGAAAGTGCAGCTGGAAATCTTGCCAGGACATCCAGAAAATCCCTTCTTGTGCCTGCCAAGGAAAACAGATTCCTCATTTTTTTGCCAACTATATGCCAAAACAGAAAATGGTTTATTAAAAACAAGAATAACAGTTTCATTATAGCAAAAGTTCAATAACAGTAACTAACAGATGAAGAATAACACACTTCTGTGTACACTTTTACCATATACAAGCTTACAAATACAAACAGAATTTAATTTAAAATCTGACACCAAAAAACTTCTAAGGAAAGATCAAGTGAACAACTAAAACTTGACAATGAACCAAAGAAGGGCAAACAAAAATAGTATCCCACTCAGTTGTCCAAAAAATTTAAAAATACCAATGGGAGTACATTGCTAAGCAATTAAAACAAGCAGCAAGGTAGGGTATAAGTTATCTTTTAATACAGCCTCTTCTCTGTACGGGTTCAGGTTCAGGGATCCTGTTCATGGGTTCGCTAAATTCTGGGGGGGAGTTTGGATTCAACCGTACAAGGAACATCACATAGCAGCCTAGAAGCATGAATTAAGATCAGAATATCACATAGCATCATATAAACAACAATACCATCATAAACTTGTTAGCTATAAGCAATCTGATACGAAAATTTCCATTCTATATTTTTTAGCATAAAGTTTTGATCTAGTATTATTTTACCTGTTGACCACTATGTATGCTTCACTCTGTTCACACTCAAGTTTTGGATGGTGATGTTGATTCTTTTATCTTTCATATAAAAAAATAGATTATAAATTAATCTTTATTGGGTTCACCATTTGACAAATTATTGATTTAGATAATATGAAATCTTTTGGTCAAGTACATCCAATTTTTCAAATTACTTCTGACAGTAAACCATGTAATATAACTTATTATTCATAATTTATTTAACTTGAAAATTGATAGTAATATATCATACATTTAATTTCTTTTTGAAATAAAACTCATTTTGAATGCTGATTACATTCCTGTTATTAAATTGATGAGAATCATGAGATTGCTATTGAATAGAAAATAAAGCCCATTCCATAGTTTACAAATGTATCACGGTAGCAGAGTTTTTTTTTGGACGTCACTGATGAAGTACACCCAGGCATACTGAACCAGTACCTGGATACGGTTTGAACCGAACCCAGATCCAGCCAGTAATCCTGGCTACATGGTAACAAAGTACACAAGGAATTCAAACCTCAGACTACAAAATATGTATTTTGTCCTCAGAAAGCCAAACAATACCTGAGGAGTAAATTTTAATTTGTGCTTTATCCTATCTGTCCACTCAGGTGAAGAGTCCGACCATGGACCATTCCATTCCACTTCGTTTGCCCAAGGATTTCTTATTTGGACCAGCTTGTGATTATCAACCTCACGCACCTGAAACACCAAATTTCATATGCATTTGTATTACCCAGGAAGAACAGTCTACATTAAGAATTTTGTTAAATAAAACTATGGAGTACATAGTGTTCAATTAATTCCTAGCAAATTGCTAATTGCTAAAGTATGCTTCAAAACACAAAAAAATAATACTGAATATTGCCATATACAAAACAAAACAAATACCTCCAATAAAGAGTAAGCATGCCCCTGAACAATACCACTAGAAGACACATGAACATCAGAACCTGAAGGGCTGCCTGCTCCGAGAAGAAATCCTTCTTGTTTGAAATGCAATAACTGAGACCATAGCTTTCCACTAGCAAGTTCAATTTGTGCATGAGCACTTCTCATATCTATCTCTTCACCAGCACCTCCAGTAAGGTCAACAAGAGCATCCTGAACAAAGCCCCCCTCCAGGGCTTCATAAGACCCATGCAATTTTGCATAAGCCTTTTCTAATATTGAGACCCACAACTCATTAACTTTCTTGCTGGTAGCAAATGCAGGCTTCCCACGAGATTCACAAGGTATCCAATCATCAACAACAACTGGAACCCATTCTCCCTACACAAAATACAATTTAAAATTGGCATTTAATTTTGATAATTTCAAACCAGCTATGACACTTCTTCAGTTTCGTGTTTCTCAAATAAATTGTCACATATTTATTTTCACAAAATCTGTATGTTTATTTTACATTTAACAAGTATTTAGTCTGAGAATAAGACAGATAAGTTCTCAAAAAACTGGAATCTAGCCCTAACCAATTACAAAAAAATTCTTTGCACTTGTTGAAATATAGATCAATTTCAGTTAAACACATAGAACTAACTATTAAATTCTTTCTTTGCCCTTCCCATGTCTGAATTTTTCTTCTCCAAATTTCAAATTTTGATATTGTTCAACAATGGTCTCATTCATGGTCACCAGCCTTCAATACACTTTTTGTACATTCTGATTCACTATCCTATTTCTTTCAATGCCACCAGTTCTGTTATGCTTGGAATTTCTTTTCCCCTGCTTATAAAACTCATCATACGCTATCTTGTTTCCTGCCAGGTTTTTCTTCCTATAGACCTTGATCATTTAGTATCACCAGTTTGTCACAAGACGCCCTAAAGAAAAGAAAAAAAGCTGCCAGGTTTTTCTTCCTATAGACCTTGATCATTTAGTGTCACCAGTTTGTCACAAGATGCCCTAAAGAAAAGAAAAAAAAAAACCAAATCTAGGCCCTTGGCTCCCTTAGTTAAGTGCAGCCAATTCAGTGCAAAAGAAATTGAGGTTTGATCTTTGTACACTCAACTTGCATTTCTTGTCACATAAGAAGCTTGATTACGATGAGGGGGCAGTAAGCAATTACAATTTAACTCTTTAGTGTGCTGACTTAGACATTATTATTGCACAAATTACTGAAACCTCTTTAGATGAGACAACTTCTACATATGACATGCCCACTGGAAGTTGCATTGTAACTTATTGTGGTTCAGATGAATAAGTCTACATCCATGATGCAACTAAAAAGGGTAGTCAACGAACCAAAAATCATTGCACATATCAAAGAACACGACAACAAAAATTTAAGTGAGAACGTAATAAAGATTGCATCCTCTATCCAGAAACAGATCAACCCTCCTCTTGGCTCTATTGAAATAACACCCTTCATCTTTTTATTCTGTCACTGCCTTTACAAAAACACAGCACCCCCTCTATTTCTCCTAGAAGAAGCCTACTGGAAAAGGCCTACCTGAATGAAGCATGGGAGATTACTAATCAATGTATTGCTCACTACATTTATAGCAATTCTACTGCCTTTTAACCTTATAAAATCACTATATGGGCAATGAATGTTGACACCAATTGCTAACATGTACTAGTTACACTATTCCCAAGTATGCAAAGGAGTGAACTACCTTACTGTCAAGGAAAAATCTCCCTATGGTGAAATCAATACAAGCAATCAAGAGAACATGATTTGTTTAGGGAGTGTCCATCACAATAGACGGAAAGGATTGCAAAAATAGCCCATTAATTAATGTCATCACAGTGTCTCTGAAGGGAAATGGTTTTTAAGAAAAATGATTGTAGGGTTAAGTAAAGCCTACAAACTTCATTGCCAAGATCCTCATAGAATCTACTAGCATAGTAGGCCCCTAAAACATTGTCTAGGTAATATCGAACAGCACTAAAAATTGTAGGGCGACAAATTTATTAGTGAAGACTATATGTGGACATATTTTTTTGACATCATGGGAGTGGACAAAAGATTGGCACATAAATCAAGTGGATCCAAAATATCTAAACTAAGGCTAAGGAGATCCAAATGTTTGTGACAATTCATCATATGTCAAAAGCCATCTTCAAGTCCTCTTTCATTTTTTAATTTACTTTAAGTTTGCTATAAAATGAATTTTAATTGTATAATATATCATTAACATTTTTTTATTTTTTATTTTGTTTTACTTTTTTCTTACACCATGTTAAATTGTTGAGACTCAATTTGCATCACACATAGTCGTCTTAAAACAACTTGTGAAGGTGCAAGAGACATTAAAAAGCTTGGGAAGCCAATCAAATATAGAGAGAGCCCACAAGGTCAAAGGATTGATCCTCAATGATGATTGTTGGACTTACAATGTCGAATATAATGTGTTTAACTAAGCCCAGCATGAATGTGATCAAATTTATTGATACAAATCAACTATTTTTTGGTAAAACTTATGCTTGGATGCACTCCATTTTTTAAAAATAAGAACCATAATGGAAGCCAAGGAGAATTACACCACAAAAGCATTTTTCAAAAGACTGCAAAAGTTCATTGTTAAGCATTGGAACAAAGATGACTGCTAGGTCCCAGGACCACACACCTGCAACCTTAGAATATGCTTGCTACACCTTTAGGGCCAAGGGAATCTTCAAAGGATGAAAGTGATGTTCATCAACAGATTGAGGATGAGTAATGGCTTACTTTCAGAGTGGATAAGCTCTCCTTCACTTTGAGCTCAGCTTAAACCCAAGAGGATACTATTAGAGGTATGCCTTAAGAGGCATTCAAATCAAACAAAATGGGCGACCAAAATAACAACAGAAATTATACCCAAACTGCACACTTGACCACTATAACTATCACTAGGTCAAAAGTGACTAGCTACAATGACCTCTTTATAGCTACTAAATATTTTGCACATGCATCTGCAGATAAGAACAGTGTTGTGATTATATCAAATAGTTTCATTTACAACTTCATAAACATTGGCAAAATATGAATATAATGAAAATGACTAACAAGTTTTACTTAAAATTTTCTCTTATTTTGTTGTTGAGTCGTTCATGAACAGCATATAGTACATCTATTTCTTAGTTCCTAAAACTAATAGTTTTTTATTTTGATGATTTAAAATGGCATGTGTAAGGTTTGAGTCTTCATGACTGTTCCCTTAATGGATAGCAGAGCCAAATGCAACCATTAAAACAACAAACAAGAAGTTGCAACAAAGGTATGATATTAAGCTATCTACTTAATAATTCTTCATCAAGCTCACAAACATTCATAAGCAACACAGAGAAGACCAATACAAATATCAGCTTGCATTGATTTAAAGTTATACAACATTGATTCCCTCTTGTTTGAAACATTCCAAACCACCTACAACTAATCACAGAGATATAATTTCAAATATCTACTTCCGTAGCTACCCTTCAAAAAAAATATGAATAAACAACTCCAATCACAAAAAGAACTAGCAATTTCGAAGACCCTAAAAAGCTACATATGCATGTTCTTAGAATACCCTAAATCATAGATGGACTACTCGCCGAAAACTCGCCGAGTTTTTGAGCCTGGCAAGTAGTAATGACTTCTACTTGCCAGGAAAACTCGCCGAGTTTTTGGCGAGTTTTTGCCAAAAACTCGGCGAGTCTTAAAGAAAAACTCGCCAAGTTAGCATAACAGCCGAAAACAGCAAAAAATACATGCATTTTTTGTTTTTCAATGCGGTTTTGGGCTGAGAAGGGGAAAACTCACTTGGAAGGGCCACGCCGAGAGCGCACTATGCCCTCAAGTAATCGCCGAGTTTTTTGGTCTGTCCGTCGGGATTCATATATGGAATATAACATTTAAGTATAAGAAAGAACTTATACTTTAAGTTATATTCCATACATACTGTCAGGATGTTTGAGAGTGGTTTCGGACCTCCAGGAGTTATAATGCAAAATCTAGTTTTTGGAGGATTCTTCAATTTTCCAGACTTAGTCAAATTTCAGGATCTTTCGGCAATGCCCCTTGACCCCAACTTGGGGGCGCTGCCCCCAAACTTGCGTCGAAAAATATAGGGGGAAACTGCGCTGATGGAAGTAGGGAAAATTTAACCTCCAAGTCTGATTAGGCTCCATATAACAACATAATTAGCATTGAAGAAATCTTGGTATTATACATTTTAGAGTTGAAAGTTTGAAACTATGAGTATGAATGATGAAATTTCAAATATGATGAAAGTTTGAAACTAGTTTTAGCTAGAGCTGGGAAGAGGAAGTTGTATTTACTTTTGGTTTTACAAAAACTATTTACTATTTTGCTTCCAGCCATCAGCATTTCTCATGAGGATGCGATTTTGTAGACACTTTGCATTTAAATATATCTAGAATCAGCTTGTTTCTTTTGTGTTATCATTTATTGACTCATTGGATGCATCTTCTCATTAAATTTTGCAAAAAAAATACATTTTTTATAAAAATTAAGCATGTTTTTACATTGCCGAGTTTTTCTCGAGTTTTCGCCGAGTTTTTTTCTCAGGGGCTTGGCGAGTCGAGCCGAGTCGCGAGTAGTTCAACTATGCCCTAAATTACCAATCCTTTGAATTGATGAAAAATGTGTATGCATATAATCAACGTACATGAGAAATTAAACAGAAAACGTGCAAATCTAGCACAACAAAGATCGCCCGCACCCTAGCAATCATGTCCATTAATGCTATATAAACATATAGAAAATCATTCTCTAGGCATTAACCATAACTTTGAGCATCAATGGCCTGTGCATTTGAAGGCTATGACAAGAAAATTGCTTGCCAAATCTGCTGAAATATCATCCTAGAGACAACATATCACACATTAGCCTCTAAAATAATAAACATGGCATTACATAGAGCATCCAACCTTTACATTCCTTCCTTCCTTTAGACCATTACTCTTCTAATTAAAATATGTTTTTTTAGTGCCAACAAATCAGATCTAGTTATTGCAAAGCACTGTAGATGCATAATGGCATACTGGATAGTTTGGGAGGTAGGTGGGGTTTACAGGAAAAATGGTGGGTGATTTGACCTATCAAGGGTCGAGGAGACTCCTCGCCACATACATTTGATCAAAGCGTCAAGGTTCGACAATGACCAAGAAGTTATGCCAGAATAAGGTGTTGAATGGGGAAGGTCCAAAAGAGGAACCCCAACGAGGTAACATAGTGAGATGTCAAGATCGAGGGCAAGGATGCTAATGAGCTGATATCGAGGTAGACACAAGTCCAATATTCAAGTGATGAAAAAAAATTGAAGGCAGTTAGTCAAATAGCAAGCCTAAGGTTGTTTGCATGTCTATCAAGATGAGGAAGTCCACAATCCTAATAAGGAACAAAGGGAAGTAGGGGAGGGCATAAACTTTAACAACTCTAATCCTTTGCACAAACTTAGATCTTTTAATCTATAACCCTCACACTAAACTTTTTGTGTTGGGATTTTGACCAGTATAACACATTACAAATGCATGTAGAATAACAAAGGATAGCACATACGCGATTTTGACCACGGAAGACCCACTTAAGACATCTCAAATAGATTATGAAAGGGGTGCGAGGTACGGTCAATTCACACAAAAAGGGAAGGAATTGAGTAACATTTTGCACTATACAATTGAGTGTCAAAAATGACCACCCCCATGCATGCACTAATACTTGTTTTTTCCCCAAAATAGTACAACACGAATATAATTCTCTTGCTAAGAATGGTGAAAAAATATAGAGATCAAGAGATTGATGGTGGGTGCAAGGAACTATCAAAAAAAAACCTCAAATCTAGATGAACTAAGTATTGTCTTGGGTGAGTTTGACCTCTTTATATCTTCAAGAAATCATGATGTTTGAAGTTTTCACAACATCTACAAGGACAATCATATATGGAGGTACATGCATGGCCAAGTTTTGATTTTCCTAAAACATCTTCCAATAAAAATGTTATCTTAGGTACTTGTTTT
The DNA here is from genome assembly GCF_030272615.1 of Cryptomeria japonica. Lineage (NCBI taxonomy): Eukaryota > Viridiplantae > Streptophyta > Pinopsida > Cupressales > Cupressaceae > Cryptomeria > Cryptomeria japonica. Next base: position 520,345,036 of record NC_081413.1, read on the forward strand.
CTATTTCCAATTAACTTTTCTTTCACTGCTATATATTATAAATGTTGTATTAACTTTGCAAGCAAAGTCAAGTTGCAAATATTTCTTTGACCAAGTAAAATTGGAGTACATACTCATTTATTGACTCAACAACCAATTGGTTACAAGAAAAAGAAAAAAAAAGAATTTTGTCCAAGTGCATTCCATTGTGCATCTCTTGACATATTAAAAAAATATTACAAGAAAGCAACTCTAATTTAAAACGTATCTCCCAAGTAAATCAACTCTAAAAAGCTTTTGTTGCACAACTTGCCTAGCTCATTTTGGTTGATGTAGAATTTACACATTACATGCTTACTAGGAGTGGCATTATAAATTTATAGGTGTAGGTGGTTCAAATAAACCAATTGTTGCCTTGATGCTCTTAATCTAAGTTGCTGGTTCGGGTTCGAGTTTGAGGATCCAATTTGCCGGTTCAACTAATTTTTTTTCCTGCGTTTGGGTTCGTTAGTAAAAAGAACATATAAAAAACATGTATATATATGCAACTAGGATGTTTATCAGCTCTAATAAATGCTGATCAATGTGATTATAAATTTGTTATACCAAGACCAGATATATGAAGAAAATCTAAACTAACAAAATCATTAATTTGCAACCATAAAAAACTATTATTTACTTTCATTAATTATGTCTATTGCTTGATATTCCATCTACTATGTTTTTTCCATATGTTAAAAACTTAAAAACAAAATCCAAAGCCTGGGCAAACCCAAGGATGTACCAGGACCAAAACCAATACCCAGGCCGAACCAGGACAAGAACTCAGGCCTACAGGGAAGAACCCGATAACTTAGCTCTTGATGAACAGTAATTTGAAGATTATTAAATTATAATTTTGCATTGACATTTCACATCAAACAAATGAATTATCGAGCACATTACTTTTGCAATTTATATGTATCTGTTATAAGTGTGTGTACGATTGTACTCAATCATTCCAAAGATAGCAACAAAACAAAATATATTTTACAACAAAATCAAACCCTAAGACCGAACCCAAACACAACCTGGCAACTAAAGGCCTATGCACTCAATCCAGTTGGCATATCACTCAAAGATATCTCCTCAATATGGAGAACAAACAAGAGTTTTTCTATTTACCTTTAACATCCAAACCTAAACCAGCAACATAAGTTCAACCATAGTTGGACTACTCGCGACTCGGCTCAACTCGCCAAGCCCCTGAGAAAAAAACTCGGGAAAAACTCGGCAACGTAAAAACACGCTTAATTTTAATAAAAAATGCATTTTTTTTGCAAAATTTAATGAGAAGATGCATCCAATGAGTCAATAAATGATAACACAAAAGAAACAAGCTGATTCTAGATATATTTAAATGCAAAGTGTCTACAAAATCGCATCCTCATGAGGAATGTTGATGGCTGGAAGCAAAATAGTAAATAGTTTTTGTAAAGCCAAAAGTAAATACATCATTACAAATTACAATTACAACTTCCTCTTCCCAACTCTAGCTAAAACTAGGGGAGAGGTAAAACTAGAGGGTCTAGTCCTGGAAGTCTGCAGTGGGCGTGATTGTGCCTCCTCGCTCGGTATGGCTGTCTCATCCTCCATCCTGGATGAAGCTATGTCTCCACCTGCTTGTGGCACTGGCAATGACTCCTCATCCTCATCCTCTTCCTCCTCAATGTCATCCAGCATGAAACCAAATCCATCCCCCTCCTCCTCCATAGCTTGCCTCTCCAAATCAGTGCTTTCATCCTCAGAAAACAATGGAGGTTGCTCCTGTGATGTCCAATCATTGTAAGGATCTATATCATCCAAGTCAAGTGGACCACCTGCTACTTCCTCTACCTTCCTTACGCACAATCAAAGATTATATTGCACAAAGACAAGGTCATATGAGGTGTTTTTGAGCTAGCTTGCTCCTCTTCTTCGTGTCGATGGCTTCAAACAAGCTCTAATTGTGCTCACAATTGGATGAACTACAAGGTTGACATAAGATTCTGAGGGCAATTTTTTTGAGATTTGGGGTATTTCCACCCCAACTTTGCCACCAAGCATCTGCAAATTAAAATTAGGTTGAAAGTAGCACCCCTCGCTGGGGTCTGAGGGTGAGAAAAAGAGGGGTAGAGAGATAGGTCTAGATCTTGGTGGAGATCTACAAACGCGCAATATTTGAAATTTAATCATTCATACTCATAGTTTCAAACTTTCAACTCTAAAATGTATAATACCAAGATTTCTTCAATGCTAATTATGTTGTTATATGGAGCCTAATCAGACTCGGAAGTTAAATTTTCCCTACTTCCATCAGCACAGTTTCCCCCTATATTTTTTTACGAGGGTTTGGGGACAACGCCCCGCGAGGCCAAAAATACTTTTATTATTTTATAAAGGCGTCAGGTGTTATAAAGTATAAGAAAGGAAAAAGACATATTGAAATGCCACTTATACTTAAATGTTATATTTCATGTGTATATTCTGATGAAGAGAATGAAACTGACCTGAAAAAACAAAAATTGATAATTTTTTGACATGTTTGGGCCTCTTTTTTTAATCTAGACGAGTTTTTTAAAGAAACTCGCCGAGTTTTTGCGGAAAACTCGGCGATTACTTGGCGAGTTTTTGTTGCGAGTTAAAGTTGTAAAAACTCGCATAGCTCAAAAACTCGCCAAGTACTCAGCGAGTGTTCCATCTATGGGTTCAACAATGCGTCTACCTATCTAGATAAAAAATCTTAACCTAAGAGATTGATACACAAAAGAAATGTGTAAATTAATTTTCCCAATTGCCCAAATCCATGCTTTGACACAAACATGTAATCAACAAAAGTTGTGAAATACCACAACTATTGATGTGATTAGAATTTAGAAAATACACCCACATGAGATATATTAACTTATATGATAAGAAGCATACACTAAAGGCTGAATTTTGCGAGAAAATTGTCCTTAAATAATCAAAGAATTAGTCAACTAGAGAGCACAACCCAAATCAACAATGTGATAAGCATACCATATGCTAACAAGGGAGTAAAGTAAACCCTAACCCACATATCATCTATTTGACCCATAAGGCACTTAATCAAGTGCCCCATAACCATAATATGCATCAAATTATTATGGTTTTTAATGAATAAAATGTTAATTTCCCTTATTATCATGGGCATAGGTATACAAAATTCCTTTTGTACCTATTGCAAAAATATTTTCCATGAAAGTTATAGAAGTCAAATATTGTCAATAAAAAAAAAGGCGTAGACTATTATAAGTTAGCTTTCACAAAATTTCAAATATATTCTAGACATTCTTATTGTATTAAAACTTAGCTTTCAAGAGCAAATTACAAATGTAGATGTCATTTTATATTTTTATTTTTCAAAGGAAAGAGGGGGAATATATTTTAGAGAAGCAGAAGCACTCATTAAGCATATACCACACTAAATAAATTCTCTTTTTTTTAAAGGCATTCTGGTTTTCATATAAAAAAAAGAGAAAAGAAACAAATTGGTCACATAATCCTTGGACAGCCAAAGAACTGTGTATTACAAAATATAAACTTTCTAGTGATAAGGTAACGAGTGAGCAGATGTTCACTACCACTAGCCACAACAATGAGAAAGAGGATAAGCGTCAATCCTCAACAAGAAGCTCAAAGATTTACCTGAAACCTATGTTATTGGATTCTTGTACCCAAGGTCTCAATCCCATCCCAACTGATCTAGGAATTGGTTCAGTGATAGGGGCACTCAAAGAGTGACCAAGGCACATCACCATGGCACCTAGCTAGCTTGATATCTATCCTTGAGAAAGTGAAAGTACCAAAATGTCAGTTGAAGAGCCATAGAACACCATCAGAATGGTCCCCTAATCACCATGTAAGCCTACGGGGACCAAAGTCATAGGCTAACCTCTAGAAATAGTTGATGCTTAGCAAGGGGGCATTACAATCTGCCCTCCTCAAAATTGCTTGTCCCCAAGCAATTCACACTTGTACACCATGGTCCAATACTTGGATCACAAATGAGCCTATAGAATGCTCCACCATATTTTTGTTGTATCAACTAGATGAAACTGAACTCAACTCCTCTGATAATCACTATCAACATTTGTAGCAATCTACCAACCAAATGTATTCCTAGTTCCCATAGCCAACTTAGAAGTCCACCATTCCCAGTTCCTACTGACTTCCATTGCATCACTCTGTTAGAAATATCATTCCTTGCATCATCATGAGCTATATCATCATATGGATACCAAAATATAGCATAATGCAACATGAACCTAAGAGTACAAGTATCCCTACTCAAGCTAACTTTGTTGGATATCCATCCAAAACTGAACTGTGCCATATGGTCTTGACAAGTGTCCATTATTTGTATACAATACATCCACTCTAGGCAGCTGGTATAGCTCAGGTCAGCACTCAACCATCTGAAAATCAGGCTTACGGGTACGTTGCTGCTGTCATTAAATGGTAGAATCTCCTCATCATTCACCCACCATGGGCTGAAGTGACAAGTCCATGCCTCCAACTTCATCCAAACAACTGCCAACAACAAGGTACAATCTGAAAATTCGATGAGCAGCAAAGTAGAGCAGCCATCAGCCATCAAGATATGAACTGAGACCCAATGTATCGAGTCTGAAATTCCTTCTTCAACTAGCTTCTCTATGTGATATACTTGTTCATCAACTCATTCAAGGCTCAACAAATTCAGACTAGCAACGTTTTTATTGCACCATATACAGTCTAAATTTGAAAGCAACCTCAAGAGGGACATGATGTCAAAACGCCCATATGCCATATGTATTCCAAAAGTAAAATCAAGAGATGACATTGCCATGAATCCCGTGGAAGTATTACACAATGACATGCTTGGCTCTTCATGAATTTGCCCATGCTTCATGACAACAAGATAAACGAAATCAAATGTGGATAAGAGATTGCTGTTCATTATCATAAAACTACCCTTTGTTTCATACTTTCCCAATTTTCCTTCATTGATGTCATTGTGAATTGCTGTCCTAAAAGTAGTTTCACCGACCCCGTAGCTGCAAACCATCTCTTTGTGTGAAGCTTGTTCCATCAAATGATGCAATGTTGTAACATATATAGACTCCTTCAAATCTTCAAGTGGCTTATCCATGGTTGCATAATCAATCATCACACATTCACTCATTTGAAGAAATAGGGATCTAAGGTAAGCTTCCCTTTGTTGTCTTGCTTGATCCATGTGGTTGACTTGTTCTTTGACATCTTGAAGGTTTTGTCTTGCATGCACAAACACTAACTTATCCTCCCTAGCTCTATTCATCCATCCATCATATAAACTTCAGGTCTTCGACAAATCTTCCATGCTATGAAAGATACAATCAGACCTCTTTTGTAGATTGGATCTTCATCAAAAACATCATGACTAACTCTTGAATATTGAGAGCCCTCATTAGGAGACTCAATAACCCTTGCATCTTCATATTTTAAGACTTCCATCTCGTGATTGCAAGGAGATAAGTCACAGCTGATGTGACTCAGAAAATTGGAATTTGTTTTATACCTTAGCATAGAGTCATCAAGCACCTCTCCCTCATGTGAGGTTGACCATCAACAAGTGCTGATTCATGAGATATTTCCAACTGAAAGTCAAGCGTATCATCCATTATAAATGTTGTCACATGGCTGCAAGTTACGTCTTCATTAATACCCAATGGCTTTTCCACATGATTCCTATCCAATCCCTCTTCCATAATGACATCTCTATGAAGTTTTAAACCTTTATCATTGAATGTTGACTCATTAAGAGTATTTTCTTGTTTTGTCCTCTACCTCATTGCTGTAAATTACACTTTCGATTTCAATTCTATGTAGCTCTTCCATCCCTTTTGACTATTTGTGTGATTTCAATAAATCTAGCATTATTTTCCTCTTCCAAAGGAGTGGCTGTAATAGATGATTAAGTGTCTATCTTGGATGCTAAATCATGTTGCCAAACTCAATTGTAAACAAAAATCATCAATTTCCTTTTCTTATTTTTCAAACATCTTGGTAGCTTGATCTCTATCCTTGAGCAAGTGTAAGTAATCAGCCTTTATCATTTCAATTGCCTCTTTGATAGGTTGCAATTGTACATGAGAGATCCCACTTTGAAGACCTTTTTGTCTTTCCTCCATTTGTGTCTTACCTATGAGGTTTTCAATGGCTATGTGTGTGCTATCAATTCTTGTCAATGCTTGTACTACCTTGTCATTGGAAACCACACAATGATTTTCAATACCATAAGTCCATGATCAAATTCATTTAAGTGACTTGAGCTGCCACCTAAAGATTTTTCTGATTCCTCTTCCATTTGAATGAACATTATTTCCATCAATAACCTCATCACTTGAAACCTTAGAATCTTCTTGTAGCCATGGTGGGGCAGCATTATGATCATCACAAGATTCCCTCTTTTCAGCGTCAAATTCTGATTCAGCATACCTGTCAAACTCATCATAGAGATTTTTGAATACTTCACTTGCAAATGCATGAAGTGATTCTCTTTCATTCTTGCTTTGTCATGCAGATGTGGCTTATCTTTATAGTGAATCTTTATATTGCTGCATAGTACAAGCTAACCTCTCTTTGTGCTACAAATGAAATCTCTCTGTCTCCTTCACGGCGTGCAGCTCTTTAGGTCCTTGATTAAAATCAGTAAGGTGAATTTGCTCATTAAAGATCATGTTTTTCAATGTGTCTTCAATGGCATGATTTTCAAAATCAGCTTCCTCTAACCTTTCCAATGCTTAACTCGTGAATATAAGGCTTGTCAACAATATAGTCAAGCAACGAATCATCAAAAGAAACCATGCTCGTCCCTCTAAGCATTTCGATATCAAAACACTTGAATCACAAGGCCTTATAGCTTTATTAATTTGTTTTAAACAAATAGGCCCATAAAGCTCCCCATTAGTTGTTTTTCCTTCAAACCATTCTGAAACTCTGTCATACATTCGTCATAATTAATGACAATATCTTCTTCATAAAAAAGTTTTGTAAGTGGATCTTCCTCAATTTCAACATACTCTCTTTCTGAAATCTCAAGTGGACCAATCTGAAAGTCTTCATACTTAAAATCAGCTTTGTGTGATGACAAGTCAGATTTGTTCTCATGAACTAAATCAATGCCACCAATGCACCCTCCATAAACTTGGTTTGGTAGTCAAACCAAAAGCCATCTATGACACCATCACAAGTAGCTATATTGAAGACTTCATCCTTACTTCCTTCAACAATCCTGTCATCTCAAAGTGTGTTAAGAAACTTAGCTATGTAAACCTTTGTACTAGTGTCACCAACTTCGTTGGATAGCTCTAGAGATGTATTCAAGGCTGTCGTTATGTCATTTCTATCATACACAACCATATTTGAAAAATAAATTGAATGAATGATTCAATAATCGGATGATTACATTGAACGATATACACACGTAGAGGTTACAAGACGATGTTCTATAATTAGAGTATAACGTTAAAGTAAAAGATTAAAGAGTTAAACGCTAAATTAAGCATGAAAGCTAAATAAAGCATAAAAGCTAATTAACTAAAAAGAAAAAGCTAAATGCTAAATAAAGCTTAAAAGCTAATTAACTAAAAAGCTAAATGACCATTAAACAGGGAACTAAATATAGGTGACTAAAATATAATTAAATATTCTAATACCCTCCCTTAATGGTCATGCTATCTATCACACCAAGTTGCCCTCTAAATTTGAGAAACTTTGTCGGGCTCAAGAACTTGGTGAGGATATCTGCAGTTTGATCTTCGATAGTAATGTACTGCAGTATCACTGTTCCATCTTCAACATGATGGCGGATGAAATGACAATGAAGCTCCACATGCTTTGTCCGCTCATGGAAGACTGGATTTTTGGCTAATTTTAGAACCCCTTGATTATCACAAAACAAGGGAGTAGGTCCTGGTTGAGACATTTGCATGTCTGCAAGCATCCTACGTAGCCAAATTGCCTCACATGTTGCCTTAACAGTTCCCCGATACTCTGCTTCGGTCGAGGAAAGAGCTATTGCCTGTTGCTTCTTGCTGGTCCATGTGACTGCACCTGTACCCAAGCTGAAAACATACCCAGAAGTTGACTTTTTGTCATCAACACAACCTGCCCAATCTGAGTCTGTGAAACCAACCAGCCTAGGATCTTTGCTTCTGTTGTACAGAATGCCAAAATCAGGAGTGCCCTTCACATATCTAAGCACGCGCTTCGCTGCAAACCAATGTTCAACTTTTGGGGCTGACATGAAGCGAGAAATATAGCTCACAGCATAACTAATGTCAGGTCTAGTGGCGGTGAGATAGATGAGGCTGCCCACTAGTTGCTTGAATGAAGACTCATCCACTACAGGTGAATCTGATTTGGCTGATAATTTGAGCCCTATCTCCATAGGTGTAGATGCAAGTTTACAATCTTGCATTCGAAACTTATCTAGTAGGCTCTTGGCATACTTTGACTGAGAAATGAATATGTAGCTATCAGTCTGCCAAACCTCTACACCGAGACAATAATGGAGAAGTCCCAAATCTGTCATATCAAAATGCTGACACAAATTCTGTTTGACCTGCATGATCAGATGAGCTGCATTGCCAGTAATGATGAGATCATCAACATAGACTACTACAAATAGAATATCATCACTGGTATGTTTGACATACAAATTGGGATCTGAAGGACTCCTTTGAAAGCCTTGATCAATCAAGTACTTATCAATTTTGATGTACCATGCACGAGGAGCATGTTTGAGGCCATAGAGTGCTTTGACTAGTCTACATACCTGGTGTTCCTTACGGCAACCTTGAAACCTGGAGGTTGCATCATGTAGACTTCTTCCTGCAAATCACCATTGAGAAAGGCACTCTTGACGTCCATTTGATGGACTTTCCATCCAAATTGAACTGAGAGAGCTCGAAAAGAGAATTTACGATTTTGAGGAGACAATCGAAAAACCAAGAAATCTAAGGTTACAAATCCTCGTTTTTGTGGAAAAAAACAGTAAAACCCATAGCTAAAATATTATGCGAATATCGCGGATTACAGATGAGATAATTTTTAAGGGAAAATTATAAACCCTGCGAGCAATTTTTGAGGAAAAAAAGTGAAAACCCTCCCATGATTTTTTGTGGAAAAAATCAGAAAACCAACAGACAATTTTTCAGGAAAAAATCGTGAAAACTCTGGGACCTGTAAGACGAGGTCTGGCCTAAATCAATCTGATAAAGGTAACGATATTCAGATATCGTGAACATGCACTATTTCCAGGTGTTGTGGCAGTTGTTGAACTTTTGACTATGTTCCAGCATGATGTTGGTCAAAGATGCCATCACAAAAATCAGAATAGAAGCAGCGACACAAAAAATCTGAAACCCTGGAGGAGAATTCTGGCACGAATTCTAAAGCGCGAATTTCGAGGTTTGGATGAAACCCAAAAATTAAAATTTTCTGCAAACTTAAAACCTAAAAATTTTCCTGAAAATAATCAAAAAAATAATAATAATTTGCAAAAAATAAAAAAATACCTCTAATTTTTATATTTTTTGTAAAAAAAAAAAAGAAAAATATTGACGATTTTTTTTCCAAAAAAAACGCAGAAAAAAATAGGGGCAGAAACCCTAGGTCTGATGTACAACATAAACGGCGCCCAAAAGACACCAAAATTCCCGACGTCCATAGAAATCGCTGATTGTTTTCAAATTTCAAGGCAAATTCACTGGCACAAAATTTGAGGCACGGAAAACGAGGCACCCAAAAAAATCTGAGACCAACCCAAAAAAGCTCTCGAAAAACCCACCAAGAATCTGAAATCAAAATGCAGATCTCAAGGCTCAAAAATCAAGGCACAAAAAATGATGCACCCAGAAAAATCTAACAACGACCCGGTTGAAGTCTTGGAAAACCCACCAAGAATTTTTAACCAAAATAAAATTTTGACTTGAACTGAAGGGTCAAAACCCTAGTCGAAAATTGCAGAAACCCTAGGAAAATTTTGAACCTGCAAAAAAAATCCACCCAAGAAGAGAAAAAGAACCTCCTCTTTTTTTTTAAATTAAAAAATCTCTTAAATAAAAACTTCAAAAAAATTTAATAACAAAAACTTTGAAATTTTTAATTTCCATGCTCTGATACCATGAAAAATAAATTGAATGAATGATTCAATAATCGGATGATTACATTGAACGATATACACACGTATATAGAGAGGTTACAAGACGATGTTCTATAATTAGAACATAACGTTAAAGTAAAAGATTAAAGAGCTAAACGCTAAATTAAGCGTGAAGGCTAAATTAAGCTTAAAAGTTAATTAACTAAAAAGAAAAAGCTAATTAACTAAAAAGAAAAAGCTAAATGCTAAATAAAGCTTAAAAGCTAATTAACTAAAAAGCTAAACGACCATTAAACAAGGAACTAATTATAGGTGACTAAAATATAATTAAATATTCTAATAATATCCATGGTAGCTGCATGCAAGTCAAATGAATCATCCTGAGGCTCTAAGACATGGTCCTTCCGTATCAAAGAAGCTTCTCCATCATGTGTCTTTGGTGCTAACATCTTATTTTCAGACCCTTCCTTAAGTTTGGAATTTGTCACTGCTTTAAGGTACCCCTTTAATGTTTTGATCCTTCATTACATTAGACAGTTCTTGCATCATCTCAGGTATTGACTAATCAGCTGTAGACATCTTTCCAACTCTATTATGTAACTGATGAAATGCAACAAGTGACCACTACCCAACAGGCTGGCAAGAAAAACTCAATCTAATACCACTGAAATGTCCCACCCCAATCTAGCTTGTGTTTGTCTTTTGGTTTTTGCAATTTTTTATATTTTTGTGATGTTTGCATATAATGTAGACAAATTGCAGTGAAATGAAAGAAAACAACTTCTAATGCAACTTAACAATTAAATTAACTACAACAGACCCATAAACTCCATTTGCATTAATTAAAATAAAGTGAACATACCCAAGGTCGAACGCCCCAGCCAAGCAGAATAGATTTACAATAAATGGCTGCAAGATCTGCAAAGTTATTTTGATTAACTGCAAACAATAATGCACAAGTCTGAAAATGCATATATAGCTCAATTTCCAACATCTAAGGCCACCAGGCAATCTTCCCACTCCAATGTCCCACTGGGAGATGATAAATAGATGAAGATGAGGGACAGCTAGCAAATCTAGACTTGTACAGCCAGACTTGGAGGTCTGAAACGATCTGAAAGTACAACCCAAAACCCCACGCTGACCACCTGCAATGATGCGTCTCCAGGCAAAGATGGCATGGCCTTCTCTAGGATGTTATGGCCAGCAAGAGGGAGTATTTAATGTCTCCAATCTGCCAAAGAATTCTTCCAATCTGCCCTCTATTAATCTTCTGAATGCCTGATCAAAAATAATCACTGAATCCAATCAAGCCCAAATATAATCCCTGAATGAGATTATCCAAATAAGTGTTCTTAGGTGATCTTCCACACCTGCAAACACTGTCTTCTTTGAGGGATTCCGTCCTCAAAAAACTATGGCTCTCAAGAAACCAGCTAACCCTTGCTATAGCTTTCATCAAATTGTGCAAATATGAATGAATGGCAGAAAGCACAAAGTAGCTTTATATTTTTTCCAAAAACCCATGCCCAAGTGTGCTTTTAATATTTTAGATTATTTGATTTTGATGTTCTAATAATTTCAATAGTTGGTGTCCACTTTGTGACATTTACGAAGTCACTTTATGAAAACAACTTAAAAATCACCTTAACCCCCTTCATGTTGTCATATCATAAAGTCATTTAATATAATTAAACTTGATTTAATTTTAATAGTTTAACTTAAATCATTAAACCCCTGATAATTGCCAATATCAACTCATGGGAATAATCCATCTACTTTCCAAATATACATATGATGCCAATTGACCACCCCAATGACTTACTATAAATAGTATGAGCAAAACATCCAAGTGACTTTCTAAAAATTGTAAATGTGAATCAAAGTTTCTTGAATGATCTAAGAAAGGCACACCACAAATAAATTGATACAGTGTTGAAGAATACTGAGATAAAAACGAAAAGCTCAACAAAAGAGCCATAGAACACCATTAGAAGGGTCAACTAATCACCATGTTAGCCTACAGGGACCAAAGTCATAGGCTAACCTCTAGAAATAGCCGATGCTTAGGAAGGGGACATTACATCATTTCACAACTTTTAAACCAACAGATAGTTGATGGGTGCAAGGAACATTCAAAATAAAAATCTCAAAACCAGATGAACTAAGTATTGTCTTTGGTGAGTTTAACTAATTCATATCTTTATGAAATCATGATGTTTGCACCTATCATGACTTATCACATCTACAAGGACAATCATGAATGAAGGTACATGCATGACCAAGATTCTATCCTCCTAAAACATCTTCCAATAAAAACGCCATCTTAGGTACTTATTTTTTATTTCCAACTTCCATTTCTATCACTTCTTTATATTATAAATGTTGAATTGACTTTGAATACAATTTCAATAAGTTACAAAGATTCCTTTGACAAAGTAAAATTAGAGTGCATAATCATTTATTGACTCAACAACCAATTGGCTGAAAAAGAAAAAAAAAGAAAAGAATTTACTCTCTGCATTCCACCATGCATCTCTTGACATATAATTTTGTATATTCCTATATTCTAAAAACCCTCCTCATGTGTCCATATGCAAAACTGCTCACATGCAGGCCACCATTTTGACAAGAAAACAACTTAAATTTTGAACTCTATTTCTACTGTATATATTCTCATAATGTGTTAAACTAATACATATTGCACTTCAGTGATATCATACTGTTTACTTGCCAAATCATAGCAAAATCTATAACTCTAAATTGATCAAAGAAATAGCTAAGACTTTAGAAGTTACTAGGAACATTGCTTTCTGAGGAAAAACCCTCACCTGTATGCAGAATCGGACTGTATATACTCCTTCATCATTGTATTGAGGAGTAATAATAAGGTTAGCCATGCAAGATGCCTCAGTTAATACAGCCACAGCGCTTAAGAACCAACAATCACCTAGACGACCCTGCCAAGATAAAAGCACACAGAGGACCAGATACAAGAACAATTAGAGCATGTAACTAATTATTTATCATTCATATACACAAGGGCTTGAAGCACATACCTGACAAACATCAGAAGCATTAGGTGCACCCATAAAGAGGCATGGATATAAATCCCTGCTGTTTTCTCTTACCAATTCACTTGGTCTCATCCACTCACTCACAACCTGCAAAAATCACAATTATGTTACCCAATACATCTAAGTTGAAGAATTCAATCCTGCAAAGAAAATGCTCCAATGAGCCAATCGTAATTAGTAAGCATGGCCAGAAGCTATAAAACATAAATATGGGCAGCAGTTTAAATGCCAACAAGAAAATAAGTCAGAAATGGATATTCAGCAGACATCCTTGCCTCTAGCTTGGCTGTGGGATTTTCTGGATCTACAAACAAAGACTGACTATTAGGAGGAAAATCCTGGTCGGTGAAGTGGGTTTCCCCTCTTGCTGCAAGATCTTCCTTAACAGCTAACTCGACTGAGCGCATGCGTTGATTTATTTCCTCTTGAGTTTCCATCTTCGGCTTTCTCAACCTCCTTGCAATGTAATCCATGTCTAAAGATACTCCATCTCTTTCAGCTCTTTTTCTACCACTTGAAAATTGCCCATCCCAATCCACATCATCCCGGTCAAACAAATCAACATCTGCCGGCTCACTGTCCCAATCCTCCACCTTAACAACATATTATAAGGCAAACCTCATGTCATTAACATGTAATAATTAAGCTTGTCAATCAGGCAAGGCATATGAAATATACCTTAAGACCCACAGTAACTACATACTAGTTGAAATGATTACGACATAAGGCAGCACATAATGATGTTATATCCTTAGAAGTTAGAACAATGTTTTACTTCCTAAAATTTTCTAAACATTACATCACTGAAAAATAAATGTTCTAAACAATGTAAAACTGGTGACCCTGCCTCAAAATAGCAAGAAGTCCCATGTTCTCATAAAATACATACAATGGAATAAACCAAATCATGAAAATGCATGCCAGGAAAGAGAAATATACAAAGAATAAAAGCAGCATGTCGTTAAAAGACATGCCAGCAAAGAGGACCAGCACTGATAAGAGTACTACACCTTTTGCCATAAGGCTAGAAATACATGTTGCATTTATGTACAAATTAATAGGAAATACATCAACAAACTCATATCACATACCCTATGTGATTCACCCCATTGCCAATAATCGTCTGGAAGATCAACCATGTCATATTCATCAGCACTGGTCGATGTATATAAAGTAGTTATCTCATCCTCTGTCAGACACCTTCCCCAGATAAACACATCCATGATGTGCATTTTTGATTCAGATCCTTCACTGTCAGACCTTCCAAATGCATCCAAATCAAGAGGAGGTTTCATGCCTACCCAAACCTCAGCTCCCTCCTGTAAGATTCCACCATCTGTACGCAAAGGCAACCTACCTTGAAAGCTATCAAAACCACCATCCAAATATGTAGTAGCTTCTCCAGTTTCAGCATCAATGGTCACAGTTACGGTATGCCACCTGCATTCCCAAATTCAACATAATCTGAAATATAATTGCTTGTAAACACTTACGCAATCAGAAAAGTAGACAAAAAAAAAATCTGTTTGGTTGTCAATATGCATCTAATAAGTAGACAGAAGCATACTAAAGTTGCATATATGTGGCACTGCTCCATTGGAAGAAAGATTGCTTCAAAGCAATATGATAAATATATTTATAGGGATACAACATGTACATCAGTAAAATGCTATCGCAAACTGAGCCTTGAAACTGTGCATATATTAAAACAATTATGAAAATGACTAAGAATGAAGAAACTTTATTAGTCCAAACCTTCCATCTGCAATGCTTGAAGCACCAATGTTCCACCGTTTGGCCACAGTGGTTTGTCTCTCTCCTTTTGTTACCAGTCTTAATCCAACTTGGCCAGCTTCAATACCTTCCTCAGAACCAGCAACCAAAATTTCCCAACAAACCTTCTGCTGTGATTCAGTTCCTAGAAGACAGACTGGTCCAGATTCAGGTTGAATCATGACAGATGCAGAAAGGGTGATTTTCTGACTTTGACAAACATGGGGATCAACTGAACCACAATGCCTCCCTCCTGTCCTGGGTTCATCGTCAAGGATGCAAACAGCACCATGCACTCCGGTCTGTAAAGAAAAGTGTACTTTTTCACAAAATTTCCCATTTAAAACCTAAATGTAAAGTCACATAAATAACCAAAATATGCATATGTAAGTGTATCTTCATACAAGGAAGGCACTATGTCACAGTGTGAAATGTTTAAATGAATAGCTTTACAATGCAAATACAGAAGTGCACATTCCCAACTCCAAAACTAATAAAATATAATAATATAGACAAAAAATTGGTGAAAATCAAGCCTAGGCTAACAAGTTAAAATCAGTGCTCAGCTAAAGTATAATTTCAACATTTTGACAGTTCACCTTCACATTTCAAAATTCCTGACACAGAGTAGTAAGTATTTTATTTTCCCACATTTATTAGACTGCTTGCATCTACACAAGGGATTATATGACATACCAAAACAAATTGTCAAGCCCAGCAGCTACAAGTGCAAGCATGCTACAGTTTATGTAATAAATAAAAAAAGTCATCTCATTTACAAACTTGGAACTGTCACTCTCATGTTCATTATGTTAGCTTATAAATGCTCCTTCTGCTCCAATTGCCACATTTTTTATGTAATGCCATGTAAAAATTTATTCCTCCAGATGTAGTTCATTCTCTTTACTCCATTTTTTTAGAGTGTTCTTTGATGATGTGTCTGGTTAAGACTGATCACAAAGGAGAATTATTTGGTAGAATCAGCAATATGTGAATGCCCCTGATCTAACCAGACGATGCAGGATATTCAAAAACCCATTCTAAAGCCTTATAACATTTAGAATGCTTCTATCCTTCAGTTTTTGCCTTTCAAAAGACACAATTCATCAATGTTACTACATAGAGATCATCACTTACAAAAACAATAATGTACTTGATAAAAATTGAGTCTCTCACAGAGTATTTGGTCAATAAATCTATGTCTTATCATGTTCAATCTTGGGACACTAGATTATATCCATAATTTTGATTTCTACCTCTCAATGTTCTACTGTCTATACCCGTTGTGATCAAAGTAGCTAGACACGCCTGCACCCTCCCCAAGCACACATATTCCCATATCCAATATGGATACAGATATGAGACAGCATGGATACGCATCAGATACTGTACTCACAAATGCCCAAAAACCATTGGTTTTTCAATCATGCCAAATAATATGTGATTTGATTTTTTTTTAAATGTGACGTAAATCTTCCTAAACTTTTTTTAATGAGGGGGAATCAGTAGGGAGAACCCAACAACTTGCAGTTAGCTCAAAACAAGGCACACCTGGCCTAATCAAGCCAACAGCCAGGGAAACCAGCCAGCGAAACCTGGCCTAATCTGGCTCTTCTACCAATACAACTCTACTCTTTTTTTTTTTGCATTTTAATTTTATAGATTTAAAAAAATTAAGTGTTTATGATTTAATATTGATATATGTGGTTCAAACGTAGAGATATTTAAAAAATTAAAATTTATTCTTTAAATAAAAGTAAAATTTATTAATATATTTAATTGTTTATTTTTTACCAAATTATTAATATTTAAATTTTAATATACATGTATTTCATTATAGTTTTTAATTTTTAATTAAGATTTGCAAAATTCAATTGACAGAATTTTCTTTTTTAAGTTTAGATTATTAATTTTTTAATATATTTAGATATATAGTTTTAATTTATATTTAAATTTTACTTTATTTTAATTTCAATTTAACTGAAATTATTGTTAATTTAATTATAGATCCTCATTTGTATATTTTCAAGGTTGCATGGGTACAGGGGTACTCGGAGACGCTGGAGACTTGTACCGGTACCGGTACAGCTATTTTTTCAAAATAGGATACGGGGGTACTTGGAGACACCAAAAAAAATTTAAATATAATTTAATAATTTATAGAAAATCTGAAAATATAATGACATTGAACTTTCAAAACAAGAATAAACATTAACTTTGAAGTTTAAGTACACAAAAGTGAAATAAGTAAAATCAAAATGTCATACAAATACTAATCAGCTCAGGTGCCTCCACTTTCATCACCACATTTTGAAAGGATTGTCTACTCCCTTCAAATTTGAATTTTTGTCATGCTAGGTGTTGCTTTGTCTTTTATATTGCTTGGCTTGCCTATGATTGACCCATCATTCCCAGCAACCCTTCTTTGCTTGTTGCAATAGGTTTGACCCTTGCTTTTGTTGTGTTAGTTTTATAGCCCAATATAATTGCAAGTAGCTTTTCTAATGTTAGCAAATTTAATTGCGAACTTCATGACTTTAAAAAACAACAAAAAAAAACCATAGTCCCTTATTAATTTAAATAAAATCATGTTTTATTAAAGATAGTGTTGCCTAATGTTATAAATTAAATATCAATAAAATTAATAATATTTATTAGCATAAACTTTCTTTATAATTTTAATATATATTGAATATTAAGAAATTAATAAAATATATTAATATTAACTGCTTATATACCTGAGTTAGACAATCAAACGCCACAAAAAAAGAGCATTCAAAGCCCAAATTCTGGTAGCAATAAGCTCTCAGGATCCATTCAAAAATCTCATCCATCCTGACTTCATTATTCCTTGAAAACCTTGGCAAAATTATCTTGCCACATAAGCAAAGCAAAACACTAAAAGGCCACAACCATGCACATTCTCCAATGTCTTCTGAATTGCAGCCACACAAAAAAGAACTCAAAACCCAGAAATAATCCCTTCACACTAAATATATTTCATTCCAAGCACCCTCACCTTCATCATATACGACCAAATGCAAACAGAAGGCTATATTAAAATCAACACAAGTAGAGCGCACATGAGAAAGCAAACTGTGATACATCCTACCAATAGCCAACATCATTAGCATATATAGAATGAGTTCTGTACATGTAGGCCTTTACACACAAAGAGAAGCCATATTCAATATAATCCGACCAGAGACCTTCGTAACAGAGATTTCATAATCCGACACAAAAAACACGGACAAGCCTCAAAATCCATACAAAGCCCTCCCAAAAAAAACCTAGAAAAGTGAAAAACTACCATTACTTAGAAAAAAAACGGACAAGCCTCAAAATCCATACAGAGCCCTCCCCAAAAAAACCTAGAAAAGCGAAAAACTACCATTATTTAGAGGGTAGAGAAACTACATGTAGGCCTTTACACACAAAGAGAAGCCATATTCAATATAATCCAACCAGAGACCTTCGTAACAGAGATTTCATAATCCGACACGAAAAACACAGACAAGCCTCAAAATCCATACAGAGCCCTCCGCAAAAAAACCTAGAAAAGCGAAAAACTACCATTACTTAGAGGGTAGAGAAAAAACATTGCAGACAAGTGTGCTATTATGAGCCTTGTGGAGGGGTGGCAGCAAAAATTATCCAAGCCTCACAAAGACTCCATATGCAAGTTTACATTTATCACTTATTTCTAACTTAAAAAGGAGTGGAACCTTGACCAGCTTGTTATCCTCCTCACAATAAACAGACTTGTCAAACTTGGCTTCCAATAAGAGCTTAACTTTGAGGACCTTTGCTGTTTTCTTTAATACCTCGATACGTCTATGCTCATCTTTCTTTCAAAATATGAAAATGCCCAAGCTAGCAATCGAAGAAAGTTTTCACCTAATTTTACACCATCAATATCATCACGAAGCAAATAGGTACCTGCCACAAAGGAAAGCATAGTTGTGCAACCAAGTGACTGAGTTGAGTCAAAAACATATTATGCCATCCCAATGGTTGGCCAAGATCCAACAGCCGTTTGGACATGGCATCTCTAACACCAACACATGGAGCCCCATCCATCTCCTTGGCAAGCTCCCAAATACACAGAACACAAGTAGAGAGGTCTGGATTGGAAATCTCAGCCTCTATGAATGAAATAATTCTCCACCATCTTGGTGCTGTTAATCCCCTCCTTCCACTATCGACCCTTCACTCTCTACACCTCCACCCTACAGTCCTGTCATATCCTCTTCACTTTACACCCCTGGAAAGAATGGCCATTGCACCAAACCAGAGAGAAAAAGCCAAGGGAGGAGAGGCATTGTAATCAAACAAGATGAAGGCAATGAAAAACTTTACATTTTTTGTCTACCTTTGATTGACTGCCCAATCAACCACAAACCACTTCGTTTCCTGATGTGCTGGAACGAGACTTTATCAAAGCTTTCTATCAAAACCCCAACCTCAGAAAGCAGAATATAGAAAAGAGACAAATTGCTTCCGCCTCTCCTCATGGAATCAATCAATTATGATTTTGGACCCTCAACCCTTAGCTTCTTCCAATTGTTTTCAATGATCATTCTGAAACCCAATAACATAGCTCTTGCCTCCACCCTATTGTTGGATTCAGACCCAAAATCAAATGCAGATTTTAAATTACGTTCTCCCTGATTATCTCTAAACCCATCCTGGATCCAATAATACTATTCGACATGCTTCGTCTTCTAGCCTCGAGTCTTGTCCCTGCCTCATGTAGCCATTGTAATTGGGGCCAAATTAATTTCATTTATAAGTTTATTATTATATTACATATGAACTTTAGAAAAATTTTATAAGGCTCATAAATATTTCTGAACACTAACTATACCAAGAAATATGTATATTGACTCTAATATTAATACTTCTAAGCTAGGATTATAAATATAAATATATAATGCATATCTACGCACTAGATAGATAGATATGTTTTCTATACAGCACCAAACCGGAAAAAAAATATTGCCAAATCCACAAAACAAACCTGCAAACCTAAATCCAAACCAGAAGCAGCAACATTGCAAATTCAAGAATCAAAATCTACATGTAATAACTATATCAAAGCTTAGTAGATGCCTAGATTACCTAACATTTGATATTTGTGAATACATCTTTTCATGTATTGCCTTATTGTCTACATTTAACATTTATCACATGTACTTTTCATGTATTCTTGTACACAAGAAGACTGGAAACAGTCAACGAAATAAGGTTGTTGCACTACACAAATTCTCTATCATAAATTCTATTGTTTTTGCTATCGACAAAATGATTTATAGTCATTTGACTACCATGAAATTAAGATGAAACATTTAATAATAAAGTTCCACGGAGCCTCTGAGACATGGCAGCACAGAGACAGAATTTAAAAATATCTAATATTTAAAAATTAATGATAAAGTATTGAAAAATAGAAATAAAAATTGCAATTTAACAATAACCATTTTGGCAATCACTAATTATAAATTTAGATAAAGTTCCATGATTTCATCAAAATTTGTGATACACAATTAAAGAGATACATATACAAGGATCCAATGGCTAAATGAGTAGTTACATTTTCGACATTGTGAGAATTTCTAAATCCCTTTTTAACTCCTAAATCCATAGAGCAGAACATTTCTTGCCCATTTCAAGCTGGTCTTTGATTAGAGATATCAAATACAACATAGCATTATGAAATGTACTGAACTTAAGAGGTGAAAGTATAAATTTTCAATTTTTCCAATTTGCAGAAAGCATGCAAGTATTGATAGAAAAATCAAACTTCAAGTGATTAATTTTTGTATGTAGTTGAGACTCAAGGTTTAAAAAAGGATAAAACAACAAATATTAAATTAAAGAATTTTTTTCTCATTTAGACCGAATGAAGAGAACATAGTAAAGGTTACAAAAGCATGGTTGTGTTGCAGAGAACACGCAGGTATTGAAAGAAAAATCAAACTTCAAGTGATTAACTTTTGTATGTAGTTGAAACTCATGGTTTTAAAAAAAAAGGGATAAAACAACAAATATTAAGTTAAAGAATTTTTTTTCTAATGAAGACTGAATGAAGAGAATATTGTAAAGGTTACAAAAGCATGGTTGTGTAACAGCAGTTAACGATAAGGGCTATGCAGTTGGAAAAGTCATATATCGTAATTCTTCTTACTAAGTTTCTTCTCTATTTTCATTTCTCCTGCTTTCAAGCAAAAAGTAACAAGGATTCTGTTTTGTTGCAAACACGCGCACCCATTGCAAATGGGGACCCCACTTTTCACTTTGTTAGCCTAGTGTTTTGGTTTGTTTAGTTTAGCTTGGCAGTGATTTTGAAGTCTCCAGCCCTAGAGATGAGAGCAAGGGGTTTGATTTGGCCAAGTCCTGAGATTTTGGAGTGAATTACAACAGTGAGAAATAGGAAGTTGAAGAACAAAATTGTTGAATGGTAAAATTGCCTTGAAATTCCATTAATGGTTAACGGAATTGCAAACACCATGTGCATTTCCTCCTCAAATTGCTAAGAAAACCATTATAGGAGAGAAAGTAAATTAAGCAAAAAAATTACTAGTCTAAGGTTTGAAATTGCACTTTCATTACAAGGAAAATCAAGACAGAGATAAGTGAATTTCCAAGGATGGAAAGGTGAAGGTAAGATGAAGAGACAACTTGCAAGACAACAATGCAAGGGAGAGGCAAATTTCCCTTTTGCATTACATGAACACATGATATCTCCGCCACAAACTTCAAGACTTCTTTGCATTCCCACCTTTGAATGCATGTGTAGGTGCAAACCCTGCTCAAAAAATGCAAAAATACCCACAAGTTCTGCCTTGCATTTGACATATTATGCATCAATACATGAAATTTATGTCTTGTAATACCTGAGGTCATGTAAATTCCGCCCTGCATTACAAGGGTAGCTCCAAATCCCGCCATGTAATACACAACCACCTCATATCTCCTCCATGTATCACATAAACAAGTCAGATATCTGCCAAACAATACATGGCTATGTGAATTCCTGCCTAGGAAGAGTTTGAGCAAAGGATTTATGCAAGGGGTGATTACATGTGCAAGATGAAGGACTTCACAAGCTTAACAATATAACCACAACATGGTGGATCGCTCTACAACATGGAAGGACTCATCAACACAAGGGAAAATCAAGATCAAGATATCCAAGATGGTGATAGAGAAGGATTACTCCACAACATGAAGATTCAACATTATGAAGAAATCAAGATCAACATGTTTGAGGAAGGCAACAAGGAAGGATATCCCCATGACAATGTGGGTTGGAATGGATCAACAATTTCAAGAGGAAACATGATGGAGAGTGAAGTAAGAGATTCCACAACAATGTGAAGGAGCTCAAAGGTCTGAGTTATTCAAGAGGCCAAGGCAAAGGGTATCAAGGAAGAGAATTCCAAGTCATTGAGGAAGCATTATAGCCAAAGATGAAGACGGAATACAAAAGAAGGGACTAAGGAAAGCATCAAGATAGTTTTAGAAAAGTTAATCAAAGTTAGAGACTTGATCAAGATGATGCAATTTGGGAATATGAACCATCACAATCAATCAAAAAGCTAGAGATGTGTCGAGTATCAAGAGATATTCATAAGGATGCAATGACTTCTCTGTGATGATCTATAAGGAGTGCCAGTTGATGTGGCATCCCATCATCATCAACCAATCAAATTATTACAAGTCAACGTGTCCAAGTGCATTGAACTTGACTCATAACAAGGACAACTCAATTTACTAAATTTACTCAATTAAATGTTACAACTCAATTTACTCATTGGTCCTTTTCTCAAAAGGATAAACATTCGAAGTGTTGTAATTTTCTCATTGGTCAATGAGGTCGTAGTTGTAACTACCCACATTAGGGTTTTTATAGAATTATTTCAATCGTTGATTTCAAATCAATCTAGGCCCTTGATTTGTAATTCAAAGTCTATATAAGACTTCACCATCTCATTTGTAGGGTTAATAATAATAGAATAGTTGATAGCGTTAGGAGAAGCAATGGAAGTAGTGGTAGTAGGAGGAGACTAGAGATTGTTGCCAAGACTATGTTGGAATGAATACATGATTTCATTGAAGACTAGATTACCGGGTTCGCCTCTGGGCCCCCCTGGTACGGGTCCTAGTTCGACTGGGTCCATGGTACGGATCCGGTTCGAACTAGGTTCGACCAGGGTTCGAAAAACCCAAAGGTGGTTCGGCCCTGGTCGAACCCAGTCGAACTCGGGTGGACCCAGGTCGAACCCAGCAGTGTTTATCTTGACAGCTATATGTGTGTGGTCTGGAGCAGTCGATTCCTTGTGTTTATTCTTGAGCTTCATTTCTTTTTGGCAGCCGTTGTATTTGGCACATATTAAATGGCACATATTCCAAGTAATATGCGTTATTCTTTTGTCGCTGTGAGTTTGTTCGATGATTTTTTTTGTCAAAAATGTTCTTTCTAGCGCCAATTTCTGCTTTATGCGTTTCTTTTTGAAACAATTTTGGGCTGCAGTTTCTTTTGTCTGTCAGAGCTAATGCGTCATTTGTTGGAAAATGATTTCTCTTTTCTATAGAAAAACCCGTATATGCCAAGGTAGGGGTGTCATGTTGCTTTTGGAAAAGAAAGTCACTTTTGGATGATCCATTTGATGATTAAACTTTAAGTTTATATTGTTGAAAGTTGAAACAATGATACTTGAATATTTTGTCATTTTGATATTAAACTTGATGTATATGATGCTATTATGGTATGATCATGATGCTATGATTACAAGTTTATGTTTGTTTTGTTGTTTATATGATACTATGTGACATGCAAATTTTAATTCATGCTTATAGGCTTCACAAATATCAATGTATATATATATAAAATTTACATGTTTTCGTACTAACGAACCCAAACCCCTTTTCAAATTTTTGCCGTACCAGTGTACCGGGTTCTTCGAACCCAAACCGGTGCCCGAACCCGAACCGGTAACTTAGATTGAAGATATGGTGGATATTTGTATGAGTTTCAATATGTTGCATGGTTTCTACTTCTCAAGTTTTAGATTTGTTGGAAGATGTTATTGTTGATTAATGGTGAAGCTTATATGTTCATACCATTTAGAATTTGTTGTTTGCAAATTGCAGCGCATGGTTAGTTTGAACAAATATTGAAAGCTTAAGTTCAATTGTGCTATGCTCATTGTTCATGGTGTTGATGTGCATAAGTGATATGAAAATCATTTGTGTTTCCTTTGGAGATTGCACCATCTTTGTGTAATTGTTTCCTCATGGCAAAGCAAAGCTTGGTATGGTTTCACTAAGCCAACAATCATTTCTTCCATTGTTAGGTTTTACATTAGATTCTCTATTCCTTTCATTTTGATCTTTGTTTGGTAGAAGTTAAGTTAATTCAAGTTCCAGCTAAGCATAAGTCCCTTTGTGATACCAGCAAATCACATCATTTCAACTCAGTCTATCCAATTTGCACGTCAAGACCTAACTATAGAAACCTTGGGGTAGCCTTACTTGATCACATTGTTTAGCATATAAGATTTACTTGTTCAAGAGAGGTTAGTGTTGACGTGGCTAAAATCGTATTGCTACAACTCTATCTGGTCAATGCAGAATAGAATGTTTTGCTGAGTACTCTATCCTCTCTTGAAATAAGGGATCCCTAATGCTGTTTTTAATTGATCAATGGGGACAACCTCAAGGTTCCAATTGTCAGTTCATGACTGCAAGATAACTCAGTTGTTTGATGTGTTTTGCTGGAACACAAAGGGGACTTACGTGGTTAGATAAAATCAGTTTCGGTTGTACAGGTTCCCTAACGCTCTACAGTCTTGACTTCATCGAATTTCTCTTTAACATGATGTTGTTTTGGATTTCAACCTGTCAGATAAAAAACAAGGAAAAAAAAGGGGAAGAAAGAGAGAGAAAGAGGCTAACTAATCTATCTGAAACAATATATTTAGGAAAATGGACTGAAACCTTTTAAAACCAGATTCAACTTTACTAGCTAATAAAGCACAATTATGTAAAATCTGATGCAATCTTCAAGGGGAGTTAGAATTTCATGCTATTAAACATAAATGCAAAACTTTTACATCCATCCATTTGATATCTAATGACCAAACTAAGCATATAAATGGGTTTAGACTAACCATACAGGGGGAATGGCAATCAGTCGGTCCTTAATGGTATGAACTTCAAAGGTTTCTATCAAATACTAACCTGAATATACTATCTGAAAACAAAGTACATGACATGAAATTTAATGGTGAAGTAAACCATGCAATCACATAAAATTACGACAGCTTTAACTTCAATTAATTTTGTATAAAATTCGCCAGAGTTTCAGCAACAACCTTAGAACTTCTTACAAAAATGAGGGAGAACAAGCCCCCTTTTATAGGTTTTCAAAGTGGATGAATGGCCCAAATTTAATTATACAAGTGGCCCACATTCATCCTTACAAAAATGGCTGACCATACCTATTACTAGGGAACTCCGTACCAACTACCAACTAACTAATAACTACCCAACATAAAGTTGCCCCCAAAACAGTGCACTTGCATGGAGTTCAAAATCTGCAAAAGCACTTTTGTGGTGAGAAGAAATAACTATTTTTGGAAAGTGCATTCGGTGGTCGGAAAGAAATAACTATTTCTAGAAAAGCACTTTTGACAATCCCAAAGTGGATTCAAAAAGTCATTTTCTATATCTAAATAATCCCCCCAAGTATCCCAATTCGCCACGCGCTCCACCCGAACATGCTCTAGAAACCTTATGCACACAACCTTCACCAAATCAAGGGGAGGCATAGGCGGGTATAGCATCCGGTAAGCGGTGTCCTTGCAGCGACTATCCACTTCCTCTATCACATGGATCCAATCAGCTCTTTCGGTCCCATATTCTTGCATGGTCATCTGAAATTTGTCGGCGCGTGTTAAATTATTAACAGTGTACGCAACTCCTCCTTTCTTTAACTAGCCTTCCCAGAGAAGTTTGAATTCACTCAAATCCATGTCCGACCCCCAACTGTCAATTAGAGTTTTTAAGAGTTTTGTTGAGTACTGCTCAATACGGAGTAGAGCTGCCTCACTATTTTCCCAGTCATCATTGAGGTTGTTTAAGACACCATTCTTCATTGTTATACCTCGGAACCAATCTTAAAAAATATTGAGACCATAAGGCTTGAAGATTTGTTGCGCATTTGGAATTTTCGAGCGGGTCCGAAATAAGGCCCTCATGATTGGAAGCAACTCGCCAATTATCTCTCGTTTCTTTCCAATGTCGTCCCTTAGGGACTTGACCCTTTGGAAGATTTCGCCTGCATCCCACTTATAATCAGCTAAGTGACTAGTCATCATGCCCCCCATTCTTGTGATCTCCTCTATCTACTCCTTAGCTGCCTTTGCGATGTCTCGGGCACTCTCGAACTCAATTGTAGTCTTTTGCGCTAAGGCCAATGGAGGAGAATGAGATTTGGCAGCATGTTGTAGCGGTTTTAGTAAATGATCTATGTACCTCTCAGCCTGCTCAACACGAGCTTGATACATGTTTTGTTCAACAGTCATCTCATCCAGCTGCCAAGTATGTTTTGTAAAGAGTCCTTGAACTCTTCTCTCTCCTGCTCCTTAGTCGCCTTCCCAATTGGGCTAGATGTGACGTTGTAATCAGCCAAGGCAACCTCTTCTGCTGGTTTATCCATAGGTGGGGCAGCAATATGGATTGTTTGATTTCTTTGCTTGTCCTTCGTAATCCTGGAATATGTCTTCGAATTCCTCTTTCCTTTAGCCTCAAATTATCCCATTCGAGCAAATATATCCTCCAAGTTAATTGGCGGCTTGATAGCTGCTTTCTGCTGTGCTCGGGCTATCAATCAGTCATGAGGGACAGCTTGTCCTGATCTGACTACCAACTCCCCACCTTGTCCCCTAGATGTCTCAGCAAACTCGGTGCCTATCTGTGGCTATTCGGACGTAGAAGGCGGATAGGGCGTTGTACCTTGTCCTTTACTCGCATTTGAGTTTTCTCCCACCTCACTGAACAAATGTTGGGTAGCCTCCAATGGAGGTTACTACTCAATTCCGTGGAGTTCTTCAGTTCTATCTTCCTCTTTTTCTCCTTCAACTGTGGTATTATCCCTTGCGTCACCTTCTTCCTGCCGCACCTCATGTCTGTCTTCTTGTTGTTTCTGCTTCTCACACCTACTTTCTTGCATGTGCTCTTGCCTGCCAATCTCCTCACTTGGCATAATCTCCCCCTCCTCGACCTGATGTTTAGGCCCATCCAATTTGACGATCTACGTCTCTTCTTCTTGTTCATTGGGTTGTTGCAGATCATCTGACTCTAGTGGCTCATTTGCCTCTGCGGCAACTGGATCATTTTGCGCAGGTGGGGTAGGTAGATGATCAAGCTTCATTACTTCATCATCCGAGTTGGGGTCCTTAGATGAAGTGGCGACCTCTGGCCTCCTTATTGGGATCTTTTCCCACACATGGGCTTCGGGTGATTGACTGGGGTTCCTCTTGGTCCTTTTGATGTTCGGGTTCCCCTGTTGGCCTTTACTTTCTTTCTTTTCTTCTCAAACTTTTTAACCTCTTCTTCCCTTGGCGCACTCGACCCCCCTTCGTCCTCTGAAGACTGGGAAACAAGATTGCCCATCATATTATATGTGAACTGGGCCCCTTCATGGGTTAGTCTCTCTATCTGTTGGCATTGCCAGCTATCTGTATATCTCCTAGGACCTTCCATGATGGCCTCTAAATCTATGATCGGGTCCTGAGCCCAGTTAATGGATGGTGGGAGGTCTTTGACTGCCTCAAAATCCTAGTCTGCAAGCAATCCCCATAATCAACTATTTGATCTGGGACCCGACAGTACTCAAAAATTCTCATTTGCTGAATATTTAACCTTGAGTATTCTCGCCGACGGACCTCAAAGTCATCTAGGCAGTTAGCCTAGTAGTCCTCTATGGATGTTTTACCCCTGTAATGTCTGCCATAAGCCTTTTTACCTAATCCAGTGGGGTCGAAGTATTCCCTAGGGAGGTGATCTTGTAGGCAATATGATGCTAACTCGTCGAAAGATTCCTCGACTTGCACGGAGTTTTTGAAGTACACATCATTTTTCCCTATGATCATTGGGAATGTGAACCTTGATTGCTTCTTCTCTTTGAGTATGTGCCCAGTAGGGTGTGCCTGTCTTGCAACTTCTAATAGAACCATTCTATCTAACGAATAGCGAGGAAGTCGAAATGGAGTCCCCTCAAAGCTTGAAATTCTGATATAAGAAAAACAAGGGAACTGAATGAACCATGCTCCATACTTCCATATCAATGCGGTAGCCTGTTTTGACATCCTTATGTGCAATCCTCCCTATATCATCCTAGCCATGCGCATTGTGAATGCATCATTCACGCACTCATACTGGTCGATTGCATAAGCAATGTTGTTTTTCTCCCTTTGAGCTATGTTATAATAATGCATTTGGGGGTAGCAGTCGTATACCTTCACCTAATTGGGCCCATTCCCAGTTTCACCTTTTTGGATCAACCCTAGCAGCTGTTGATGTCCAGCAAACATGTAGACCAAGTAGGAAGTCATGGTGAAGTATTTCTTCTCCTCGAGCTCAACCAATGTGTATGAATGTTGTCGCTAATGATCTGAGCCCAATCAAACTTAGCCTTTCCATTGAAGACATGTTCTGCGAAATAAAACATCCACTCCTCAAATAGGTTAGAGTGGGGGCGACAGATGACTTAGCTAAGAAATGTGACCATGTCCTCGTATTCGTCATTGAACTCGCTTCTATAGGTCTTTTTGACGATCATAGTGCTCGGGGCTCTTCTTACTTTAAACCATTCTTCGTTTACTAGTATCTTGCACTTACTGGAATTTGTATCAAAAGCGAGTTGGGCCTCATCTATGGTCATTGCGCTGGCGCCCTTAGGAAGCGGGATGTCAAATGCTTCTCCAATAGCCTCAGGAGTGAAATCAACCATTTCAGCTCCGTTTGCCACCACCATTTTGGTTTCCGGTTGATAGTGTTTTGCGGCCTCAACCACAAGTTCATAATTTTGTATTGCCAGTGGGAAACCAGCAGCCTGTGCAATGTCGCTTTCTACCATCCGCTTGGGCTTTTCATATGCATTTGGAGTATACACCCTTTCTTTGAAGTTTTGACTATCTATATGCCCGAGGTCAATATCCCCAATATTATCCCAGTTGCTCTGGACCTTCGACTCATTTACCACCCCCTGCTATTGATATTTCATTTTCTCGAGCTTGCAGGGAATATTTGTCATAGACACTGGGAAAGTTCCTAGTGTTAGGTATCTTGGTGGATTCAGCACTCTAATTAGGCATCTATCCTGCACACCCGGACACGAATTACAAGGTGACTTTGATGTGAAAACACAGGTTAAAGGTGCCAAAAGACGGTGTTAGCGATAAAATCGATCAGCAGTGAGATAATTGAAATTTGAAAAATAGTTAGAATTTGAAAAAGCTGCTTAAACAATCTAGAATCTACATTTTGGGTACATGCAATTTGAATTTGAAAACCGAGGTTAGTTGGTTTGAGCAAATTTTCAAATGTCGTGCTCCCTACGTTGTTGACGTTGCGAAAGTTGCAAATGCTACGGTTTGTGTGTTTCAATGTTTAAGTTTCCAATTTTGCATTGGCGTTTTGAACGTGCGCTTTTGAAAGATGAGTCTATGTTTTTGTAGTTTTGACAAGAATTCCTAAGCTTGTCTAAGTTTCGGATTTTCAGCTGGAGGGCCGATTTTGGCAAATGATGGTTGTGTTGATGTTTGCTTGGGTTTAATCTTCAAGATTTTACACAATGTAGTTACATACTAGCCCTAGGCAAAGAAGAAAAAACATGATTCTTGCAAAATTTAACCATGTGAAAGGTAAATTCCGACTTACCTTGCAGCGTACTAAAGAAGGCTATGGACCGTGAAAGCTGCTGGAACTCGGTGTTTCAAGTGTTGTTGGGCAGTTTTCTTTTCTAGAAGCCAAACTTCTTCGAATGCCCCTTAACAGATGAAATTCGGGCCTTGTCTAAAAGATGTGAGATTTTGGCTCTCCCTGCGCGAATTTTATTTCGTCAAAAGCAGAAGCGACTCCCAATGTATGTTTGCAAATTCGGCTATTAACCTGCTTCTAGAGGAATTCAGCAGATGTTGGGGGCAATGGCGAGGGTTTGCACAATTTTGCTTTGTCTAGTGCCTTCTCTTTTCTAAGTTTCTTGCAAGTATTTTGCAAACGTCCTTCTACCAAATGCGTGACTTTTGGTTATCTTCTCTTTTAAACGCCTTACATTCTCTATGGTAAAATTCGGGATTTTTGGATGGAATCGCGCAATTTTCTTTGTTGGTTTCTAATGCCCTCTTTCTAATTTTCGGGTTCTTGAGATGAATCGCACAATTTTCTTCTTATACACCTTTACTCTTCTCAAATTCAGGTTTTTGACGATTTGGTGCGATTGTGACGTCTTATCGAGTCCTTTGTCTTGCAAATTTATGAGAACTTCGGTCTTTTAGGGCCTTTCGCACGATTTTTACTTTGGGTCCCCTTTTAACAAACTTCAGCCTTTTGAGGCCTTTTGCAAGATTTTAAGTTTAAGTTATTTTCTTTTTCAAATTCGGGCTTTGGGGTCTTTTGCGCGATCTTTATTTTGGGCTACTTTTAGATTTTTCGGCCTTTCAAACCTTTAGGTGCAATTTTGGAGTTTTATCGAAATAAAGTGCCCTTTATGAATTTCGGGTTATAAAACCGAAATGTGCGATTTTACTTGAACCTCTTTTTTCCGCTAAGTTTCAAATTTCGGGCTTTAGGAGACATTTGCACAATCTTATTCTAAGTTTTTAAAAAAGGAGCCTCTTTAAATTTTCGGCCCTTTTGGGCCAAAATGCAAGATTTTAACTTACAGTTAAAAATACTTTGTTTTAATATTTCGAGCCAAATGGCCAAAACGTGTGACTTGCTTGAAGTTGAAATGTCCACCTTCGAAAGTCTGGGCATTTTAAGTGAAATGAGAGATTTTGGTTTGAGGTCGAAAAGCTCTTATTAACCAAAATTCAGCCAAAATGCGATTTTTCTCTTAAATGAACTTTGCACCCCTTAGTAACTTTGCCAGATTTCGCCATATACATTGCAAACCTAAAACTTAGGCCGATTTAGACAAAAGTTGCAACCTTTGATATGCCTTAGGCATCCTGGCTTCAAATTTCAAAGTTGTTGAAGAGCAATTTTAATTAGACAACATTTTGTGACCTTGCCTCAAGTGCTTTCTTACTTAGATAGCCAATTTTCTTGTCAGCTTAAAACTTACTGTCAACTTGGCAATCTAACTTAGCTGCAAAACTTTGCTTCTCATTTTCAAGGTACAAACCCTCCAGGATCCAAGATTCAGGCTAGCTCAACTTCAGGTCGGATCACCTTCCCAACGCTCAAAATCTTCACTGTTGCAACTTCTCTCTGTGAACTCACAAAACTACTACTCAGCGCCTCGACAAGGCAAAACGACAAAACAAGAAAGGGGGGACCCTATCGATAACATGGAGTATGTGCATGGCACAACAGTTAGAATACTTAATATTTTATTCTGTGTTCGAGGAGTCATAAAAAACACAATGACAGATTCCACAACTTGAAAACATTTACAAAAAAAAAATTTATAGATTTCTAAAGCAATTCTAAAAGATGATTGTCTTTATTAGATGAAGAGGAGACACCGTGCTGTCCCCAGCCATTCCCAAACATGCCCTTTAGACAGAAATGTGCCCAAGGACATTCCTTGCACTGCTGGGCCACTGGCAGCATGAAACATTTTATCCATCTGCCCACATTCCCCAGCATGCACATTTTTCCCCAAGGATGCCTCCCTAGGGAGCTCTCATAAATACAATTTTTATTCACCCAATGCCACCACCGCCAGTACATATTCACTAAAACAAATTGGAATAAACCCTTCACTCCTAAATACTTTGGGGTATATTGCTTTATACTTTTTTTATTTTAAAAACTATATAATATCATGGAAGAACCCTGATTTTGATAGTTACACATTCACAGGGAACAGCTATCTATTTGAAACTGGCATACCACAAACAATTCTCCACATTTATGGGTTGCAGTTGCATAGATAGACTCAGGCTTGAGCTACATAAGGCATGCTTTTTACACACTGTCGAACTGCTTATTAATGATTGGCCTTTATGGAATTTCTATCATGAATATTGATTAATTTACAGTTATGGAGCAAAACCTACCAA
This sequence comes from Cryptomeria japonica, assembly GCF_030272615.1. Lineage (NCBI taxonomy): Eukaryota > Viridiplantae > Streptophyta > Pinopsida > Cupressales > Cupressaceae > Cryptomeria > Cryptomeria japonica. The sequence continues at coordinate 520,377,336 of NC_081413.1, forward strand.
ACATTGCATATCTTCTCATACATATTGGATTGCCAATAGCCATGTATCACCATGTAGATAGAAATTGGGAAATTTCGCTTTTAAAAGAAATGATATACAAACTTGATTGACTGATTTTACAAAAATAATTTATATTGGAGTTATTTAAGGTCATATTTGAAATAAATCAAATTCATGAGGTTAACATTATTTTGGATTTCGCTTGATTTGACAAATCCTAATTTTGATTTTGTTATAAATTGACTCATTTTACATAAGAGATAATTCAAATGTCAAATGAAAATCATTCCCAAAATCATCTATACTGTGAATAACATAGTATCTAACCTAAGGCTGAAATTTAGTCTCCCTTTGTCTTCACCATTTCAGTGGTAGCCATAATTTCCTGCTTGTTAAAAATAAATCACAACCGTCACAAAGATGTACCATGCCTGACACCATACCTCAAATACAATTAAAGCATGGTGACTTTGTATTAAACAATAGGGAACAACATCGAAAATTTAGAAATTTCAGTTACTAAGCTAATTGGTAGGCTTATATGTGTATCGCATGTTTTGCAGTCACTCCAAAAAAAAAAAACAGTAAATGCTTCCAACAATGCTCATAATACTACCGCTCAGACTAAAAGAAATCATGACTTATAAACAGACAGAATGGAAGACATCACACATACATACACAGACCCAGAATCATTTGTATGTGTATTCTTAGTACAAAAAGAAACTACAGTGGCCCCAAACTATTATGTGGATTTTGCCATATAAAACAAACCTGTTCAGCTCGATGAGCCATCTGTGCTGTGAGAATACGACGTGCAATGCTAGAAACCTGCTCACGTGCTCCTGCATCATCCAAAAGTGCATCCCCACCAACCGCCCGTACAGCAGCTGCCATTGCTGCTGCCTCTTTGCTTCCTGCATTTGGAATAGATGATATAAAAGAGGCTTCAATCTCTTTCCATTTTCGTTCTTCTCTTTCCAATAAAGCTTTCCGTCTTTCTTTTCCTTTCCCTTCCTCTTCTCTCCTTTGCATCAACAATTCTTCCTCCATCTCTTTTTCACGAATGTAACTGAACAAAAATTCAAATTATGGTTTTAAAAGACAGCCAAAAAAATGCAGCATTAATAAAGTTGATGAACCTTTGGGAATATATCCAAGTTATATAGATAATCACCTTTCTTGAATCATTTCAAAACGCCTGCGTTCTTCAGGCAACCATTTTTGTATTTTCTTGGCACTCAGATCTGAAAAACCAATGCTATCCAGGAATAGTCGTAGACGGACTTCATCCTGTCAAAATATTAATAGAGAAGCTTATGACCCATGTCCAAAGAACCCATGTATAGAGTAGAAAAAAGTATATATTCTTGTAATACGCAAATTCACCTGTACTCTTTCAGCTTTTTCCGCTAAACCAAGCAGCAGAAGCAAATAGCCCCCAAATTTATCCCACATGTATGCCCACTCAGTATCAATAGCTTCTTCCAATGCCAAAATGCGAGCATGAGCACACATTTTTCTCCTGTACCCCACTTCAGAAGATGCTTCATGTCGGTATCTTAAGGTCAGTTTTGGCCTACAAAATAATACACCTGCAGCAGCTTCCTCATTCCTTAAGGATTCACGAAGCTTCAAAACATCTGCCCTTGGAAGCACAAAATTGCCAGCCCTGTCTCTCCTAGCAGCTGGATCTCCAACTAAAAGAGGAGCAGAACTTGCAGACCTTTGTGGTGCTGAATATGTACCTGACAGAGCATTTCTGGCCTGTTTTGCCATAAAATAAATTAGATTGCACTTATCGGAAAACTGGCATACCAAGCAACTGCAGACAATCTTGATCTTTCACTTGAAAACTGTAATAAAGGAATTGAATAGGGCTAAAGACCAGTTGTTTAGATAAATGAGAAAAAAGTTAGAATTTATTACTGTCATTTCTGGCCTGTTTTGACATAAAATAAATTAGATTGCATTTTTTAGAAAACGGGCATACAAAGCAATTGCAGACAATCTTGATCTTTCACTTGAAAACTGTACTTCATAAAGGAATTCAATAGTGCTAAAGACCAGTTATTTAGATAAATGAGAAATAAGTTAGAATTTATTCGTGTCAAAGACGCAGTTTAGATGAATTAGAAATTGGTTAGAAAAAACACTCCCACATAAAGATGACAACAAGGTAATATAAAGTATGTCCTAGACACAAAAGCCTAAATTAGAAATCAATACTTTCAAAAGATTTTTCTATACCATCAATTATTCAAAAACCATGAGAATGGAGAGTAGCTAATTGTAAGTTTACTGGAAGACCAAAAAAAACAAATTTAGAAATATTGATCTCTGTTTCCTAAATATAAATAAAAAGATTCATATAATTAAAATAGAATACACTTTACTGAAGTCAATTCTCGTTCGGGTAGGGCTGGAAATGTGTTTCAGGACTCTCTAGTGCCATTGTGTGCGATGGAGCTTGGCATTTGGGAAACAAAACAAACAACTCTGAAAATTAATTGGATGCTCTATTACCAGGAATGACAGCACTGTACTCTAAAGCATAGTTAAGGTATTCACCAAAAGCAAAAATTCGCAAAGGCCCAAAAAAAAAAAATTTGGCAAACTCCACACAAACTCGACAACTTAAAAATTCACTTAAATTCAATAAGAAAAGCATTTTTTTGTCAAAATTATATGAGGAGATGCATCCAATGAGTCAATAAATGAGTACACAAAAGAAACAAGCTAAGTCTAGATATATTTGATTGATTTAATGCAAATTGGGTACAAAACGGTATCCTCATGCGGAATGCTGATGGCTGATTGTCTGAAACAAAATGATATAGCAAATTGTTTTTGTAAAACTAAAAGCAAATACTACATCAAAACATATTACATCTCCCTCTTCCCAGCTCTAGTGAAAACTAGGGGAGAGGTAGAACTAGAGGGTTTAGTCCTAGGAGCCTGATGTGGCTCCTCCACCTCGCCAAAATGAGGTTGAGGGTAGCACCTCTCCCAGGGGTTTGGGGGTGAGAGAGAGAGAGAGAGAGAGCTGTAGAGAGATAGGTCAAGAACTTGGGGGAGAGAGGAGAGAGTGAGATAGAGGGTGGTAGAGAGAGGGGATAAAGGAAGAGTGATAGGGAGATAGATAGGCCTAGAATCCGAGGCAGATAAAGTGAGTGAGATAGAGAGAGCAAGACAATGCTGATAGTAGCCTACTGATTACTGAGATTTGACTAAGTCTGAAATTTTAAAAGATCTTCTAAAACCTAGAATGTGCATTATAACTCCTAGAGATCTGCCTTATACTTAAATGTTATAGTTCATGTATATATTCTGATGAAGAGAATGAGACTGACTTGAACAAAAAACTGAAAAAGTCAATGTGGCCTACTGATGGAGAGCAAAATAGGGTGTTGGATTTTGTGGCAAACAAGGGGATAGAACTATCTAATTTGTCCTCCATTGAAAGCCATGATATTGATGAATGAAATGGTCCTGCTATGCTTATTGCAGAAGATTAGCCACCTTGAATGATTGTCATCCTAACCTGCCACTGTGTGAATGTCATTACTTTGAGTTATGCTTGCATGCAGTGAATGACAAATTGAAGTGGTATGTGCCCATCACATGTGTAATAGGATTGAGGCATGGCATATAATTATGAGCAGTAATGAGTGCTACAAGATAATATGTAAGACATATGGCCTCTACCCTTCGGTTTATTGTTTGCTACTGGATTGTCCTAGTCATCTTTACGGTCTTATTTGGGTTTCTTGTTTGGGTTATGTAGCTGGCAGTTAGAGATTTTTCATGTGATGCAAGTATTAACATTGAAATTAACAGAAAAAATTATAATATTTAGTATATTATTAAGTGAACAGTCAAAACATTTTTTCGAGATTGAATAATAAAATAGTTTCATAATTTTATTCTTTTTGGTCTTGTATGTTGAGAAAAAGTAAAACATATTTTTGATGTCTAGTATATGGAAAAAATGGTTAAATTACTAAATAGACTGCAACTCATATATAATGGAAGGAAACCAAATTCAATGAGACCTGAAATCATCTCCAATTTAAAAAATTAAATGAACACGCTCTTAGGGGATAAAAAATTCTCTTTTGAGAAAGTAGAGGTTCTTGTCATTTATGTAAAACCTACCTTTGTAGAAGATCGAGCAATGGCCTGAACAACTGTTTCTTTACTGAGAAATTTTACAGCATCCTCCATCATCTATCAGCAAACAAGTACACATTTAAGTCTAAATGAAAACAAATCTTTCACAAACAAATTTAAAACTCTAAGTAATCCACAAAGGTTATAAATGTGTACTAATAAGAAATGGTAAAAAGGAAGCACTATCCCACCAAACGTCATTGTCACGCAATTTAATAATTGAGATCACCTTCATTGTTAAGCATGGACGGGAAACAGCAAATCCATATCCCACGACAAGTGTTATGGCAGAAACAGCAGCTCCTGCAAATGGTGGGTATATTTCCAGGCTTGCGACAACACCCCAACCCATTGTTGCCAATGCAATCCCAAAAAGTAACAGCAATGCAGCACTGAAATACAACAACAAACAAGTGACTGTAATAATATCTGAATTTCTGATATCAAACTTACTAGCTTATCTATAGGAGGGGGCAAGCAAAGGAAGCGCTTCAACTAATTATCTGAATTGAATTGATTAAAAATGCAACCTTTGTCACAGGTTAAGACCTTTAAACAAACCAAAGGGTATCCATTAGACCAACCTGACATTCTTAGCAGAATCTGCATGTGCATCATAAACATATACAGGAAACACCCTGGGTGAATAGACTACCACAGCAGGTGAAAGAAGAACCTGAAATCAGATAAGTAGTCAGATACAGAAAAAATAACTGTAATCCAAACCATTTAGCCAATTTGGGATCTAATTTTGTAAGGCAAAAACCAAAGCACAGCAAATGAGCCATGTATGGCATGTTTACAAATAGCCATCTGATATATATCAATTAGAGAAACCGTTAAATAATGTGATGGGTAATAAAGCTAGCTAAACTGTCAACACAAACTCACAGTCAAAGCTCGGCCAGCAAGAAGAAAGAGGACCGAAAAGTAGCCAACAGATGCACCGACAAATGGCTCATCTGTATACAGAGAACATGCTCAGATTTAACACTAGTTGGATAACATCATACTGCAATACCATATTACATTTCAATAAAATATAGTGCATTACTTGAGAGCCAATTTCCCACAAACTAAGATAAACATCAGCATTAATCAAGAAAATATGCTTGTGTGGAAAAATAAGGGCAAATTCTACTTGCATGAGAACACAAATCCTTCAGAATAATTTTCCATAGCTCCACCAATTTCTTAAAATGACCCCAGTATTAAATGGTTGGGTGGTTAATAGAGAGCACAGGTGCTCAACTCTTTCTATACACTAGCCTAGTCATAAAAGCAGGTCTTATGAAAAAATATTTAACATTGGCAAAATATCTAATACCAAATGTACAGAAAGGATTTTAAGAATAAACATTATATCAAATCCATTTATGTTTCTTTATACTTGCCAGAGGAAAGTGTTTGCAAGGACTAGAATATAGAAAAAAAAAATTGTTCTCCAGAAACATTTTCTACACCAGCTGATATTTAGATGCTATGAAAATGTGCTCACTACGGGGAAAGGGCATGTGTATTTATACACGCACATTTTGTGTGCATGCATGTGCATGTGTGCCTTATCTGTGTGTGTGTGCAAACATTGCACATATATGACAAAGAGAGAAGAAGCACTTATATTGAATGATCTGCAAATGTTTATATTATGGCTAGATTAGCTAAATAGGCATATCCTTCACGTGCCTACTGCCATATACATTATATTTATAGTTTTATACAAGTACTAGAAGAAAGACAATTGTTTAAAGAAAAATCAATCTATTTGTTAAGATAGTAGGTATATTGGCTATATTAGCACATATTTAAGGTATGAATTGCCAAGCAAGACTTGCACGCTTTTTCAGCAAGTGAACATTAAAACAAATACTTGGTAAAAAATCTCACGTAACCTGCTAGATATCCGACAAGAAAAGCTGCTAAAGCAAGTATAAACAGTGCCATGCAAACAACAAACATCTTTGTACGTGTCAGATAGAAGTTGTTTGAAGCCCAGTGATGGATAACACCAATGGCAAGAACTAGAAGTAGTAGAAGTAGTAAAAATGTAACTCCAACCTGAACCATCCATGAGCAATAGAAAATTAGAACAAAGACATAACAGAGCCAAACTTTCAAGTTCAAGAAGACAATATGTACGATAACATTTTAATTTAGAATTTTAAAACAAAATGACTCACCGTCCACGGCTTAACAGTAGCTATTACTGCCGTTATTGCACCTAGTAAAAGAAACACACCCATACCAACAAACATGTAGACCCCACGAGAAAGCTGCCAGCTATCATCCTTCCTGCAAAGATTGACTGGCTTGCACATAAAGTTCACAATATAAAGCGAAACACTACATTTAAAGGTAAAACACTAGGCAGATTGACCTACCATTTATACATGCCACAGAACAGCGAGAGGATAACAGGAATGCACACCAATGGCAACAGGGCAGCAAGAAAATCCTCCTTCGCTGGAACTTGCCCATCCCGAGACTGTACTACTCCCAGATAAGACACTCCACAGAACGTTACAAGAACAACTACACAGACCAAGCAATTTGTAAAAAAATGTACTCCAATATAAAGTTTGTGAAAAAAAAGCACCCTTTACATGCTACACTAACATCAATCCATCAAATAGACATTTTTGTGACTTACTCGTGAAAATTCCAACACAAATAGCTGATGATAGAGAAAAGCGGTAAGTTGCAAACCACGAAACTGCTGGCAAAACACCAGTAACCACCAAAGCAAAGGTTGATGCAATTGCCCAACCTAAGTAAAAGGATGATGTGTATGGAGAAGTAAAGTTCTCCTGGTCTCTATTCCAGCCATGGTAGCCCAGATCATCTAAAGGCTTAACAGATATTAAAGCACCTAATGCTAACACAGCAGCTATGAATATTGCTACAGATATCGCCATTGCAACAACCTGAAAAGAAAGCGAAAGAATGATGAATTTTAGGTTTTGAAAGAAATGTACATTAGCGTGAATATTGTCTATGTTATAACAACATAAAATGATGAATTTTAGGTTTTGAAAGAAATGTACATTAGCGTGAATATTGTCTATGTTATAACAACATAAAACTTTATCACACAAAGATAATCGAGGAAATGACAATGCAAAATTTCATGTGTATTTATCAGCAGTCTTCTACAGCAGAATCAAACAACTTCTAGTTATTTTTAAAGTTCAACTATCTCCTTTATGGAGACCTTTGAGGAAAATGATTCCTTAAGCTTAATGAGTTCTGTACTTTTCATTTACCCATAAATTGAGTCTAACTGCAGATTTATGCATCTTATGAATCGAAAGGTCACTGGATGGTTTACGGGTCTACCATCTCATAATCCTTTCCCTTCTCATATCATTATGTGAATGCTTGGAGATTGCCTAAAATGATGAAAAGGAAGCTAATGCATCTCAAATTGACATGCTTTAGCCAATTATACACAAATAGACTTGCATTAAGATTATTCCGAGCCTTCTCATCATTTTAGTCTGCTTTATAGCTTTAGAATGCTTTTCTTGAAAAATGCTTATGGTTAGAAATTCTAATTCTTCCTTTGTAGGAAGGTCTACTTGATCCTCAAAAGAATTATGCTAATAATCCACCCACTAATCCAACTGAATTCTTTGGTCCAACATGCAAAGGTCCTTCACCCAGTCATTCTAATTATACAATCAATTTGTAATCTTAAAGGGTAGACTGTGGAGAATGTTTAAATAGAATAGAAATTCTTGTGACTCTGAGAGATCTCATGTTTTGGACAAACATGCTTCTTAAAAATCACATTCAGCAGGATATATTCAATGTCTGCCCCATTCATCATATACATGGCTGGCAAGGAGTTCAACTTCTACGAGGAACTCTAGAATCAATCTGATAGCTACAAGTTGAGGCAAAGGGAAACCATGGTAAACATGACAACATTCACCAATGCCTGAAGGAAAAAGTGTTCTGATACTTCAAAAACAAGTGTTGAATGCCAAATATCCCTCTCTAAAATTCAGTTGACCTTGCCCAGTAAAGTCCTCCCATGATCTGGTACACTCAAATGCCTTGATTTGTCTTCGAAGTAATAAAATCAAGTTACCCTAAGAACACTGTTAACCCTATCAAACCCCAAGTTTTCTGTATTCCATTGGTGCCTTCAATGTTCCTGTTTTAAGAGCTTAGAGACAAGTTTAAGAATATTTTCACATGTTATATATATTTATTCCTTATATAATCATAAAAACAACCAAAAATGAAACCAGCTTATCAGCTTTTAGATGCTTCTCCCATTGCCTGATTTTACTCTCACCTAAACCATTCCTAATTCAATTAAGAGAGAGACAATTAGTGTTAACACTTCATTTACAACCTATCTGCAATGTCAGATACTACAAGGCAGATTGGCATGACTGATCCATATAAAGCTAGGAATTCCACTGTTACATTTCCTAACTGTTTCTTCTAAGAAACAGATGACAGAGATCATTAGTCTCCACTCTAATAGCCCTTTGCATGCCATCTTTCCGATGGTGTTTTCAATTATCTCTTCAGGAGAAATGACATCTGCCCTAGACCTCACTTCAACTAGCATAATTTTTAATCAAGGTTGCCAATTCCTCTGCTGCAGAGAGGTATTGCTCCACATATAGCTTCATCCAATCAATCAAGAGGAACCACCTTACCTCTAGACAATCAGAGAAGTTAGTCGCTGTTCACAGTGCATTGCGGCTACAAGATCACCAGAATCCTGAGTATAATCAGACTCCAGCCTTACGTTGGGATGTCAATCCCAAAGACGCGATGCAGGTTGAGGAGGAGGAGACACCTTCAGGATTGCTTGGGGTTCCATTGGTTGAGGAGGAAGCCCCTCATATTGATAGTGACTCAGATAAAGACTCGAGCTCTGATCTTAATTTAGACTCTTAGTCTTAGACCTACATGTGCTGATTATGGACAGCCATATATTTTCTTAGTTTATCTTGACATTATTATGGACAGCTGATTATGGACTTCTATGTTTTCTAATTACAGTTTATGTCATTTAATAGTTATGCATGTTTAATGTTTATGTCTATTATGGATGTTTATGACATGTTTGTTGGCAATGATGAATGAAAGCATTTGAATTTTGCTAAAATGTTTGTCAATTGTGAAATCTCAATTCAAGTCTAATGCAATGTATTAATGTCTATGATGAATGCTTTACCATTGTTATGATATGCATATTTGAAATTTATCTATATTTGTAACAATCTCCCTATTTTTTTTAACAGCCATCCCCTGCCATCGCCATCCCTGAAACTCCGTGGAACATAGGTATTCATCATATGTCATTGGGAGTGATACACATGATAAAACCAATCAGTAGTAGATGATCATTTAGCATATACAGACTACAAAAATATTTGTCTTTAACTTTCAACTGCACCTATTGCAATAAAAATTCCTAGGTGCACTTAAGAATAACTCTCATTCTTTAATAAGCTTTGCATATTCATTCAAGATTACAAAATGCTTATGGCAAACAGGAACCCCGATCTATGAAGCCCCCATGCATCCCATATTTTGAAACGAATCCCTAATGACTAACTCGAAAAGCACCTCTCTAACTTCCCATAGTTATTGAGGTAGCCTAGGCTATAAAAATGTTAGAACAAGAGAAATGATTGCAGAAGCAACAGAAAAGTAGGTTAAAGCCTTGATAAAAAGGTTGATAGGTAGCAGGATATGATGCAGGGCACGTGGAATGTCCACGGCAAGGGAAAAAAGAATATGGCACCTCATTATGTCTGAAGACCTGTAGAAGATCAGGTAACTGCATTTGACATTCTATTGCTTATTGGTCTTTGCCATATGCGATATTTCATTTCTAGCCACTTTCCCTGTTCATTTTCTGCTTTTACTGGTAGCTAAAAACCTAAGTTACCGGTTCGGGTTCGAAGAACCCGGTACGCCGGTACGGCAAAATTTTGAAAAGGGGTTTGGGTTCGTTAGTACAAAAACATGTAAATTATATATATATGCAGCCTATAAGCATGAATTAAGATTAGCATGTCACATAGCATCATCATATAAACCAAGGTTGTAAATATCGGCAGAAAATCGCGAAAATCGCGATATATCCCGAGCCATTCAATGCGCCGATTTTATCGGTGAAAAAATTGGAAACAATTTTTTCAGTAAAAATCGTGAATCGTTTGACTGTAAATCGCAATTTTATCGCGTAAAAATCGCGCGCACGACGGAACCCTAAAAAGTAAAAAAGTTAAAGTTAAAAACAAATGTCAAAAAAAAGCCGAAATCGGAAATCGTATTGCACTCGACTTTGCCATTTTCAACTACAGCTTCCCCATCGACGCGGCATACAGACTCTGTTGCAGGTTTTTATTTATTTTGTTTGCTCATTCGTGATTCGAAATTTCCACGGCATATGCCATATACTATTATACTGTGTTCAATTTTTATTTTATTTTTATTTTATCTGCTCATTCTAGATTCGTGATTCGAAATTTCCAGTATACTGTGTTAAATTAACATCTTTGTAATAAATAATAAATTTAATTCAAATTAAAAACTAACCCAAAACTGTATACTGGCAAGTGGTAACTGTATAATGCTATTCGATATATCCCGACTCATTCAACTGTATAACCCAAATCAAATTAATAATAGCGTGTATAGTGTATCACTATATAATATATAATATATAATATATAATATATAATATATATTATATATTATTAATTTACATATCAATATTTATTAATAGTGTAAGTGTGTAACTGTAACTGTATATTATTAATTTACAGTAATTTTTCTGCAACACAGTATGAAATTTGAATTAAAAAAATGTCACAAAATTAATTTACAATTACACTGTAAAATTCATATTAAGTTATTAACTATTAATTTGCAGTAGTTTTTAATTAAAATTCATACTGTGTAGTGTGTTGTGTTTTTAATTATTATTATTTTACTGTAGTTTTCCTAAGACTGTAGTTTACTATAGCTTCCTAAGACTGTAATTTACTATTATTATCTTACAGTTACTTACTCTATTATTAATTTGCAGTTTACTACACAGACACTTATTAAAATTTAATTTATTACAAATTACTAATAGTGGTGTGTCACTGTGTAATAATAATTAACCATATCCACGATCTACAGTTACACACTGCAATAGTGGTTTAAAAATAACAGAATTGAGATGTATCTAATTGATAATGGAGGCACCTACAATTAGCTTGATGAGACATTTATCTAGATTATGTAGTTTGGTACTTTGGCTGTGAGTCGTGACCATGCTAAATTGTCCAATTTTAGTTTGTGTTCATCTTCAATTTATATTTATTGATCCATGTTTGGTCTCTTTTGATAGGTTTCTTTCGAATTTCTATAAAAGACAATGGCTTCTGCAACTAGAGGTGGTACAAGTAGAGGTGGTGGTAGAGAGAGGGATCCTATGTGGAAACATGGCACACCAGGTGCAGTGGCAGGAGAGGTTATTTGTAACCATTGCACGAAAACTATGACCGGTGGCATATATCGACTCAAAATTCACCTTGCACAAATTAGTGGACAAAATATTACAGTATGTGACAATTGTCCTGAAGAGGTTCAAAGGGAGGCAAAAGCAAGACTTTCAAAATTTGGGCAAAATAAGGTAGAAAAAAGGAGGACAGCAGAGGCAATGGCAGCCCCAACGAGGAATATCAGTTCTACAAAGTCAAAAAATATTGGGGTGGGCAGCAATACATCTAGTTTTTTCATTCCTCGTAACACTCCTGGTGCGCAACCTGGATTGTTAGGTACTTTATGGAATAAGGAAGTGCATCAACAGACAAGAGCGGCAGTGGCTAGATTTTGGATTTACAACAATATTCCATTTATGATGTAGCCAATTAAAACATAATCAATATAACAAAGAATAATTAGAAATAAACAAAAGTCTAGATCAAATGTTCTTCATTATTCTTCTGCAACTCCAACCATTCTGCCATTACAATGAAAAAGTCCCTATTTTAAACAATCACCAAAAACTTCCTTTTTGGGCAGATTTTTACAAAATCCGAAAATTGCCATTTAAGGAAATTTTCAAATCTATCCCAAAAATCACGAAATCTTCTAGAAATCTAAAAAAACATTCCTACGACACAAATTAACAACTTTCTAATCTTAAAAAGATTACGAGCTCAAAATTAACTAAAAAAACAACTTTCTAAAATACCGAAAAAAAAGAGTAAAAGCCAATTTTGAGGCCTTATAGATGAAGGAATCCGGCCCTGAAAATTTGAAGTTTTGGGGACCCTACCGAACTTGGTTCAGTCGGCAATCCAATCAACTCCTCAAGATCTACGTCCACGTAAAATTTCAGCCCAATCGAACAACCAAGTCAAAAGTTACGACCCCGAGAAGTCCCTGCATCATTCTCCTCTGGTTGAAAAGAACGCAGCTCCTGCAAGTGGGTGTCCTCAAATTGCTGCCACTGACCTCGATCCAACTGCTGCAATTCCCACTCTGTAATCCATGTGCTCTCTGTTGGTGCTAATCCATCCCACTGTACCAAGTATCTATGGTATTCTCCTTGCCAAGTGCGAACAGTCTTCTTGTCAAGAATCTGTGCAATCTTCTCCCGTTTCTTACTAGGGATTGTTCGCTGCCAATCTACTTCCTCCTCACCGCCATCATCATGAATGTCACCATGAAATGTGTATAGATCAGAAATATTAAATACAGGAGAGATATCAAGATCAGGTGGTAGACCGACATGATAAGCATTGTCATTGATCTTCTTGAGAACCCTGCAAGGACCAACTTTCTTATATTTTAACTTGTGGTATGTGCCTGTAGGAAACCTCTCTTTCCGCAGATAAACCATCACAAAATCACCTTCCTTAAAAACATGATGTTGTCGACCAACATCAACTATAGATTTGCACTTCGCATTACTTTCCTGCAACTTTTGTCTCACCCCTTCTTGCAATTGGTGAAGGTGTTCTGCAAATGCTACTGCATCATCATTGATTCTTTCGCCAAGGGGCAACTGCACCAAATCTAGAACACCCTTAGGATTCCTACCATAAACAATTTGAAATGGAGATTTACCTGTAGATCTGTTCACTGAGCTGTTGTAAGCAAACTCTGCTTGGGGCAATGCCAAATCCCACGGCTTGGGCTTCTCTCCAACAATGCACCGTAACAGGTTTCCCAAACTACGATTGACTACCTCTGTTTGTCCATCGGTTTGAGGGTGATAGGAACTGCTAAACTGCAACTTAGTACCCATCTTCTTCCATAAAGTTCACCAAAAATGACTTAAGAACTTTGTATCTCTATCAGAGACAATGGTTTTTGGCACGCCATGCAACCTAACAACTTCTGAAAAAACTAATTCGGCCACTCGTGTTGCATCACTAGTTTTCTTACAAGCAATAAAATGAACCATTTTATTGAATCTGTCAACAACCACAAAAATAGAATCATTACCTCGTTGTGTATTTGGCAATCCCAAAACAAAGTCCATGCTCAAATCTGTCCAAAAAAAATCACGAAATCTTCTAGAAATCTAAAAAACATTCCTACGACAGTAATTAACAACTTTCTGATCTTAAAAATATTATGAGCTCAAAATTAACTAAAAAACCAACTTTCTAAAAAATCGAAAAAAAAGAGTAAAAGCCAATTTTGAGGCCTTAGATGAAGGAATCCGGCCCTGAAAATTTGAAGTTTTGGGGGCCCTACCGAACTTGGTTCAGTCGGCAATCCAATCAACTCCTCAAGATCTACATCCACGTAAAATTTCAGCCCAATCGGACAACCAAGTCAAAAGTTATGACCCTGTGAAGTCCCTGCATCAATTTAGTATTATTGAGAGTCCATATTGGGAGCAAATGGTCAGTGGATTGACCATTTCTGGTGAGGGGTTCAAGTCCCCAAGTCGTTATGAGTTGAGTGGGCCATTATTGCAGGATGAGGTCCAAAACACACATCAGCTGGTGGAACAACAAAGGAGGAATTGGGAAAGGAATGGCTGCACCATTTTATCTGATGGGTGGACGGATAGTGGGAATAGGACACTCATAAACTTTCTAGTTGCTTCAAGGGGACAAGTGGTATTTTTAAAATCGATTGATGCCTCAAATCAAGTGAAGAATGCAGAAACCTTGTGCAACATGTTGGATGAGGTGGTGACCGAAGTGGGAGTACAGAATGTTGTTCAGGTTGTGACCGATAATAGAGCTGCATATGTGGCAGCGGGTAAACTTCTACAGGCTAGGCATTCGTCATTATTTTGGAGCCCTTGTGCTGCTCATTGCCTTGATTTACTCCTCGAGGACATAGGGAAACTTAGTTGGGTGAAGAATGTGGTTGAAGATGGAAGGGAAATCACAAAGTACATCTACAACCACACATGGGTCTTGGAGCTTATGAGACAACACACTGATGGTAAGGATCTTTTGAGTTCAGGAGTCGCACGTTTTGCCACGAATTTCCTCAATTTACAGAGCATATTACGTGCATTGCCCAACCTGAAGAGGATGTTTGTGAGTGAAAGATGGTTGCAAAGCCCTTATTGTAGGAAGCTTGAAGCAAAGAAGGTCGTGAAGGCCGTTTTTGATGATAGATTTGCCAAACTCGTGGAGGAGATCATCAATGTAAGTGTTCAAAGTTCAAATTTCAGTTGATGATATATTTTTAAATTTTCTAATATTACACATTGCTGATTTTTGTTAAATTTGTCATGTCTAGTTGTCAGAACCGTTGGTGAGGGTTCTACGAATGGTGGATGGGGATAAAAGCCCCATAGCGTATCTATACGAGGCCATGGATAAGGCCAAAGAGGCAATTCAGCACTTGTATGGGTCAGAGAGGACTAAATATGAACCCATATGGTGCATAATTGATTGAAGGTGGAACCGACAACTCCACCAACATATCCATGCTGCTGCCTACTATTTGAACCCCAAGTTCTTTTACTCCCGCAGTTTCAAAATAGATCAAGAGGTTCAACTTGGCCTTGACACATGTATTCAGAGGTTGGTTCCGAATGAAAATATTCAAGACATCATTGTTGATGAGTTGTAGAGGTACAAGAAGGAAGATGGGCCATTGTTTTCTTCACCTATTAGTTTTCGTAAGAGAGACACCCTGTTGCCAGGTAAAAAAAAATGTGCTCTTAAATCTATTTTACGGTTTAACTTTACCATTTATTTCAATCTTTAAGTTTATAAGAATATTTACCAAGTTATAAATGCCAATTTGTATGCTTGCAGATCTGTGGTGGGAAGATTATGGTGCCACAACGCCTAATCTTCAAAAGCTTGCAATCCGCATATTATCTCAGCCTTGTAGTGCTTCTGGTTGTGAGCGCAACTGGAGTGTCTTTGAGGCCATTCACACAAAAAAACACAATAGGTTGACTTAGAAGCGCTTGAATGACCTTGTATATGTGTGGTACAACCTTCGACTGCATGAAACGAGGGTACAAGGGAACAATTCATATGACGCACTTGACATTGATGAGATTGATCCATACACAGTGGATTGGATTGTTGAACCTGATGGTGCTACTGGTGATATTGATATGGATGCATTTATCACTGACGCTCAGTTAGATGAGATGGAGAGGGAGGCAGTTGAATGGGCGGCAGAGGTGGCAGAACGTGAGGAGGCAAGAGATAAGTTTGTTGATCTAGAAGAGGCAGATTCATCACCGGTTGAGGATATTGCAGCAGCTGCTGCTGCAACACCATCTACTTCAGCACCCACTCAACGGCAACAGAGTTTTTTGAGCTTTAGTCGCAAACACAATCTATGATTTCCAGTTTTCAATGATATGAAACCATGAACTTAATATGTATTCAGAGTCCAAACTTCACTGATTTGTTTTGTGGTCTAGGCTCTACAATACGGATTTGACTCAATCGTATTTAGTATTTACTATTTAGAACTTGCACTTGTTCTTTTGGTATATCAATTTGCTATATGCCATATGGTATGTATTTGACTCAAAGTCTCAAACTATGATTTATATATGATGGAAACCAGTAATACGCTATTGTGTTCTATAAATTTAGTGTATACATGTGTTTTTTTTGAATATTTTAAAAAATTATATATTTTCAAATGTTCGAAAATTTTGCCGATTTATTGCCGATTTTTTCCCGATTCCTGATTTTTTTTAAATTTTCGGCCAAAAGATTTATTGTCGATTAAGATATTTACATCTTTGATATAAACAGCAAAACCAACATAAACTTGTAATCATAGCATCATTATCATACCATAACAGCATCATATACATCAAGTTTAATATCAAAATGATAAAATATTCAAGTATCATTGTTTCAAAATTTGAAGTTTGATCATCAAATGGATTCTCTAATGGGGGTTTGGGGCAACCCCCCCAACGGGATCAAGGGGCAACGCCCCTTGCGAGGGTCTGGGGGCAGCGCCCCCAGTGGGGTCGCGGGGCAGCGCCCCTCGCAGGGTCCCAGGGTCCCAGGGTCAAATGGATTCTCTAATGGGGGTTTGGGGCAACGCCCCCAACGGGGTCAAGGGGCAGCGCCCCTTGCCGGGGTCTGGGGGCAGCGTGTAACTCCATGGCGTGCATCAATTTTCAAACCCACACGGAACTACATGGCGTGCATCAATTTTCTGCTTTTTTAAGACGTCAGGAACAAGGCCAAAGAAGTCAAAATTCTGATCAAGGTGCATTCTCCCGTACGGGAATTGTGTTTTCTGACTTGTTCTTTCGTACAGACTTGTGCTTCTCTCTTGGTTATATGATGCATAGCTGTGTGGCTTGAGACATAGGGTCATTTTAATTTTTTATGTGGTGGAATTCAAAAACAAAACAGCAATTTGCAAAAAAGAAATTGTCAGACCCCTGGGTTCGACTCTGGGTCCTCTTGGGTTAGCCCTGGTTCGAACCAGGCCTGTGAACCACGAACCCTGTCTGAACCACAGGCGAACCGGACCCGAACCCTGAACCCGGACCGTACCGGACCAGTACCAGGGGTCTAGGGGGCCGAACCCGGTAACTTAGCTAAAAACCTAATGATGGCTTGATAACTTTAGAATGAGCTGCTTTTTGAGCATGCAGCAGTCATGTAATTGGATTTCCTCTTTGTATGTCAGGTGTACAAAGATAATGGAAGTTATTGAAACTTTCTTAATATATTGATCAGTGCAAATATTCTTATTTCTGGTTCTCAATTCGAATTCATTTTTTTGGAGTGGGGGGTGCTGTTGACAAACTCTGTTTCACCTATCAAATAAAAAATACAAGTCTTAATTAATGTAAGGGGTAGGGTTGCAACCCATGGAAGCCTTACAACTCCTATGATACTTTAATTACAGCAACAGCAAGCTCTAAAATGGTCAACAACATCCTACACAGTTGATACACAATGAAAATACCACTTGTAAAAATACAAACTAGTTGTATCACACTGACATGATAGTATTTTATATGCTTACATTAAATGCCGCCATATATAACTCTTGGTTCAAGACATTTTTTGTTATCTATTCAATACCAAGTAACTCATCTTATCAAAATGTGGTCCAAATCCAGTCCAAAACTACAACAATGGCAGAATAAATAGAAGTAATTTCTCTCTAAAACATACACGTGCATACATAATGCCAAATAAAGGTACGTATATGTGTAGAAATGAGTTTATAACTTTATAAGCATATATTATTATATGCTAATGTATGTGTCTATGTATGCATGCATGTATGTATATCTGTATCCATGTTTTATTTCCTTGATATATTAAAACTTCAGATCATGACATTAAAAGAAATAAATTTTTGATCCATATTTACTATACAAAATCTCAAATAGAACCTACTGGAATGATATTTCACCAATAACATCAGTAAGAAAATATTATAATACATGTGAGATGCGTAAATCAATAAAATGAACAAACACATAATTTTAGAGATTGTAGCATAAAAGTAGAGTTAGTTAAAAATAGAATTGATTTACAAAGAAACTGACAGAAAATGACTTAAGACCATACTAGAATATAATCTATGGGAGAGATGCAGAGTTGATTAATGCACAGAAAGGGAAAACATGCATTAGTATGGCCTAATTAAAGTTTTAAATTGGCATCATCCAAATAAACACTACTCTATTAGAAAGTACAGCTAAAATTAATTAATTAATGTTAATTTAATCAGTACAACTCCTACCCAGCTCTATAAATAATACTAAAAAATACAGAACACTGATCTTCACATAGTTGAAGTGGCATCACATAAACTTACGAGAGTAATATTACATGCTCCAATTACATCACATAGAAACTAGGAAAATACAATAAAGTATTTGATAACAGAAGCTACAGAAAACCTTCATGCAAGTATACATTGAACCATTATACCCTATACATTTTGTTAAAAAATTAGAGCAGGGTGTGAAATCAAGATAAAGAAGTTCGAAAATTTATAATTAGAAAGTGCAGTTTGACAAAAACAACCCTTGTTTGGTGCAATCTTGATTCTTACCATTTCTATACTACAATACTAAAGAAATTCATTCTAGTTGCCTTTGCTTCCCCTAGATATACACTGCTTCTTACACAACGTATGCTCTACTTGAGGTAGCAACTAGTATAGACATCTTAAATACATTTATCTAAAAATTGTCAAGGAATATCAAACTTGAATTATTATATTTATCTAAAAGTTATTTTATTTTATTTTGGACCTATTTCAAATCATTCTATTTTATGTATATTGTCCTTTATTTCTATTTTTATTTGAAGAGCTATATTTAACTGAAGAATTATTTTTATTTTTTATATTATTTTAGATACTTATGACTAATTTTAAGTTATTTAATTTTCTTAACACATTCTATTTTAATTATTTTTATTTGAAAAGCCATTTTTATTTTTATTTACTTGAGAATTAAACTTCTCAATATTATTTCTCACTTGAATTTTGTATGTTTACTTGTGATTAATTGAATTCCATTCAATGCAAAAGAAACTCCTTGTCCTGCATATCGCGTAGTTATATACCATAATCAAATTTTCCCAGTCAATGCATTTTTAGCATGTTAGGCACATGCTGATTGATAATTACAACCAATCTCAAAATGATAAACATATTTATGAAGGGGACAAGTATCAATGATCTCAAAACCTATACCTTTGACACTTATTGATGAACTTTGCTTGCATTAAACTGAGATTTATAAGTATATAATCCTAGTCAAGGTGAAGTCTATTTGAATTAATATTCATATCTAGATATATTTCACTTGAGTTGTGTGCCATGTTCATTGCATTCTATCTTAAACACAGTATACCACTTCTCAAGTGTGCCCATTGGAATCAAATAGGATATCATATTTAGACAAGCAATGCTTATTTTAGCAGTCATGCACTTGGCAATTACTACTTGAGACCAAAATCAAAATCATAAAGATGTTTAAGAGGGGTGTAGGCATCACGGACATAAGAGGGTATCCATCATTTAAAATAAGAAGCTTTGTAATTTCTTGAAAAACATTGATTCCTCAAACAATATCCCAATAATTAATAAAAACAGCATTGGCATAAAGCTAAATCATTTGAACATTATTCATTGAAATTGAAAAATAAATAATGAAATTGATAAAGACAAGAATATTCTTCTGACCAAACATTACAATCTATTAGGCAGAAGGCAGGAATAAATATCAGCACAAAACAATAAGCTAAGAAGTAGTTGTAAGCAAGTCATATTCTACTGAACCAGAAATTGACAAACTTTATCACAATTATTTGTGCATACCTCCTTTGATCTGTTAAGACATCCTTGACTATTGATCGTCCGCTCTATTGGAGGTGAGCAAAAACGGTATCCATTGTTTATCCATATTGGAATGGCCACAGAGAGGCATGCCAGCATGAGTGGTACTGTCAATGCCAATCCAAGCAGAATAGATGACTTACTGCAGAAATCAAGGTTGATGTTAGAATATCGAAAATCTTGTAAAACAAGAGCATTTAATTCCTTCCCTAATGGACATCAACTCTTTGAATTAAAACAATTGATTTGACATACTATTTGAAATACATAAAAAGAGGTTGACATTATATTCAATGCTGCGATGTTTATAAGAGGGTCAATTCCATAACAATTAATTTGTGTGAAACTATTTTTCCTTAACTATATCCTTACTCTTGATAAAATGTCATGTTTTCTATAAAATTAGACCACCAATTGTGTTAGGAGCCCAGCTTGTACTTGTTATAACTACTATAAACAATAAGAGTAGGAACACTGAGTTACACAGGAATGAAAACTGAAGTTTAATTAACTGAAATGCATTGAACTCAGAATGCTCACAAATAGTCGTGTCTTTTACTTGTTAAAAGTGATCAAAAACAGAATTGTTAATATTAGAATAATATTAAATATTTATTAGAATATAAGGCTTACAGTTGTAATAAAGTTACCCTAGTGACAAGTGTTTTTTTCTTTTAACAGATAAGACTTACGGTTATATTAAAGACAACTGATAAGGCTCACAAGAGGAAAAATAATTGCGAACGCACCACTATTCTCCCTTCATCTTTGACGTAGGCCTCTTATACTTGGTGTGAACTTTCCCTGTATTGGCATAGTTCTTTCTGTTGAAGCAACTCAATGGGAGATTCAAGCAAGTAGATGTGAGAGATTTGAGTTGTGGGAGGTTTGGTGACTTAGCCACTTCTTATCTTTGTGTTCTCTCATTGTGGTGGCTTGCTTCAGCATGGGCATGTTTGTGGGGACCTCATTCCATGGTGTGAACATGCATCTTGGCGGCTGTTATATTTCCTAGACGTGAGCTCTCATTATAAGTGTGTGGGCATCCATTTCTTGGCATGAGCACTCATCGACAATGTGTGAGCATCCATCTCTTGGCGTGAGCTCTATACTCTTGGAGTATGTTGAGCGTGGAAGACACAACCTTGGCATGAGGATAACAGGACAGCGAGGACTTTATTGGTAGCTCAAACTGAGAAAGATATTCATCATTAAGCTGCTGGATGTGGAATCTGTTGAGTAAGGGCCTATAAAAAGCTGTATTCTATGTCTTTTGCACACAGCAAATTCTGTTTAGTATTATGTATGCAACCTTTGAATTCATCTCAAGGCACAATAATATGAGATTTGCAGATCAGATTGGTTCTTTGTATTTCTCTTATTATAATTGAAGAATTTTGTCAATGGTAATTTTTATTATTAAGTTTTTATGCACTATTCTGCAATTCTGAGCAATATGCAAATATCAACCATAATATGAAAATATGAAACTGTTCTCCAATCACTATCAAGCAAACTCTAAAACAAACTGCTGACAAAAATCTTTTGATGAAAAGAGTTGAAAAATTGGCTAAAGTCAGTAGGGGGTTTTACAGTGGTGTCAGAGCAGGTTTTTGAAAAATAAATTGAATGAATGATTCAATAATCGGATAATCTATTCAACAATATACAAACGTATATGTAGAGATTACAAGACGACGTTCTAAATTAAGAACAAGTCGTTTAAAGTGAACTACTAAAAAGCTAAACGCTAAATAAAGCTTAAAAGCTAATTAACTAAAAAGAAAAAACTAAATGCTAAATAAAGCTTAAAAGCTAATTAACTAAAAAGCTAAATGACCATTAAACAAGGAACTAGATATAGGTGACTAAAATATAATTAAATATTCTAATAGTTTACCTGCCAGCCTGTGTTACTAAGAAGAAGATGGACGCATGTAAGACCATAGTGAATAAGGAGTGGATGATCGAGCTTAGGCCTCATCATTCCAAGGCTCTCAAGACACTCATGTGCACAGATTTCAAAGAGGAATATAGTGATAAAGTATTCCTGCTTAACCGAGTGATGGGGATGCCGCAGGGTGCAATATACGATGGATGGATGTTCTATTTCATCCAGGATTGTCTTAGAGGAACAGTGATAAATTGGTCTAGAATCATAAGTGACAATCTGGACTTTCAGCTGAGGAATGTGGAGCGGTCCAAGTCATTCGATATGACTTCCTACTTGGTATACCTGCTTGCACGGTTTGTTACATACAAAGGATTGATATGCAGAGGTGAAGTCGGGAATGGACAAGGACAATTCAGGAGTTGATTGCTATCCACAACTGAACATGTATAGAATTGAAGATTATAAGAGAGTGAATGATGTATTCACAATGTACATCACGCGGATGCTGCAAGGCGGAATCCACGAGAGGTTGTCCATGGAGGCAACGGAGCTAATAGAAAAATATGGATTGTGGTATATACAGTTCCCCACTTTCACGTACCTTGGCATTCATGGGTTTCAATCCGAACCCTACAGACTTTCCAGGTATCCTTCCAACAAAATGATCTTGTTGGAAGTGGTGAGATAGCTTCTAGAGTTTGATTCCATTTAGAAAGAGAAGCACAGGACAGGCATGCCATTCCATATTTCAGTTGGGAAGATGTTCAAGGTTTGCCAGTATGCCTTAGCCGCCAAAACTGCGAGTGAGGAGCTTGCATTCTATCGATTTGCAACCTTCAAGAAAAGAGAAAGATTTGATCCAGATAAGAAAGTTGGAAGGATCAGGGTAGAGAAGTTCATCCACAAGGCAAACATAGAGGATTATTGGGCCAACCTGATGGGCGAGCAGGCAGTGAAGAGACGAATGTGGTCTAGGATGTCAGTGGATTTCATGAGGAAGTGTGGACTTTTCCTCATTCCTGATCAGGTGTTAGATGAAAGAGATCATACACATCCACAGTATGAAAATGAAATGAAGAAGCCGATCTTATTGCCTAATTGGTCAGAGTCAGAAGAGATAGATTTGAAGATACTGATGAGAGAGGTCTTGAGTTTCACCCGTGCATGGGTGGATATTCGGATGAATAAGTTTGTTGATATGGGTTTTGCCTTCACTTATGAAAAGATGAAGCCGGAAGAATCCGCTTCCGAGGATGATCAGAGGACTATCAGTGATGTCAGCATTCACGCCGATGAGGAGAGTCAAGCTCCCAAGAGAAAAAAGAGCACACCAAGAGAAGTCAAGGCCAAAGGGAAGAAGATTGAGGATGTCAAGAAGAAGAAACAAAAGACTATCATTCCTTCACTACCTCTCAATGTCTCATCAATCAAGGAAGTTGAAATGACAGAACAAAACAAAGAAACCCAGCAATGTTCCAACCCAATGATACTACCAGAGAATATTCAAGATTTACATGCCACTACGACATCTGCTCCACCAAATGAGAATGATGATCAGTCGGGATCCCCTATTGTCCTTTTGGAAGTTAGTTTGGGAAATGAGGTATATGATTTGACCAGGGACAATCCTGATGATGATGATGATGTTATCTCGGCATTAAGAGGGCTTGATCGAGAGATGTGTCTCGATGACGGTATGGAGATAGCTGCTATTCCTGATTGGCTTATGAAGAGTATGGAAAAGAGTAAGAAAATGATAGAGGTACAGCCTATTGATAATATTGATGACTACTTAGCTAGGAGCAATAAAGAGAAAGAACCTAAGAGAGTTGAGATCTTGTCACACATAGCTAGAGATGAGACAAGAATGCGAATAGCGCACGTGGTTGTTCCTATTGGAGGTGTGACAGCGAACATTGCTACTCCTATGGATTTCTAGATTACTTCAGTTGCACTTGGCTGTACTACAAAAGAGAATGAATTTCAAGAGGTTGGTGATAACCTTAGGCCGATCAGCGCGAGATTGGATAGAGAGATTGGAGAGAAGGAGAAGTATAAAAGAAGAGAATATCAAACTTAGAGAGTACATTGCAGGGATAAGGCGTGAGAACCCCACCCTTATTTCCCCTAATGCAGTTGATCATGGACTACATTCACACTATGAGGCAACGAGAGATACACTCTCGGAGGTGGAGAAATTGATTGATAGTGCAAGAAAACAGGAGGATGATTTCCTTACTCAGTTTGTCCACGCATATGATAAGATAAGAGGGCTCACGTTTAGAATCCAATATTTGGAGGGAGTTTGGGAAGAATTCCGGCCTATCCAGAAGAGGACTATTCCACGCCTCAGAGCTTTGAAGAAGATTCCCAAGTCCACATTGATCAAGGAGAATATTGTGCACATTGGAGACGGATACAATTTCCATGGTTGGTATTGTTCATTGGCCATGAAGAAATCAACTTATGAGAACGCCCAGCTGAGTTGTACAGAGATGGAGGGATCAATTCAGGATATTTAGTTGAAGATCCTCAATTGAGGAGTTATTGGGTGTTGATGTTAGTGATGCTAGTGGTTTACACTTAGCCGAATTAAGAGACAAGATGAAACTTATGTATTTTTGTCAGTTGGACTCTTTGAAGAAGAGTCAGATGGATGATTTGGTCTCTTTGTTGATTCATGTTCATAGTTCGTAGAAGCTCATGCCAGATTGGGAGAACACTTTGGACGCTTGCTCGGACACATTGGACATAATTGATTTACAGCAAGATACCTTACCTAGCATTTCCATGGAGTTAGATTCTGTATTGGCTAGATTCTTGGGGTATGCTAGGAGCGAGAGAGATGCAGGGAGGAATCTTCTAGAAGATTCCTTATTTGATGACTAGGTATCTATCTATTGGGTCATTTATTGGTGGCACTATTTTTTACGTAAACCCTAATTAGGGCAATTCTAGGGTTTTGTTGGCATTATCTTGGCCCTTGATTTAGTTTTAATCTTGGCCATCCATTTTGTATGAGACTCTATATATACCTCATTATCTCTCATTTGTAAGAGAGAGTTTTTGTAGAATTGTTGGTATATGTTGCAGCTATTTGAATCTAAATCATTGTTCAATTTGTTGGTGATTTTGCTCTTCAAATGTTGTCTTTGCATTCATGGTTCTCAATTCCTCCAAGTTAGATTAGAATTTTAGATTAGAATTTGTTTTCATGTTTGTTAGATTGAGTCGAAAATTTGTTGAATATTATTTGTGTGGAATCTTTAATCCATACCACTAGCCACTTGTCGTTGATAAGTGCGCCTTGTGTGGTCAACTGGAAATTTGAGTAAGCTTAACTTCAATTATTATGCGTCCGTTGACAAGCGTCAACTTGGATAGTGTCAATGTTTGATGGTAATAGTTTGAAAATCCATAAGTATTCCTTAGATGATTGCACTAAGCTCGTGTCAATACCCATTTGTGAGACCTTGCCTAGTTTGATTCCACTAAATTTGTTCATCATTTCCCACATTTCTAGGCTTTTCTTGAACCCTATTCCTTTTGCCCATTTTTTTAGTAAGAATTAAGTCCAGAACTACATTGCTAAATCCTAAGTTGTTAGCACACCTATTCCACATATTTCATGATCAAAGAAGATAATTCAAACATTTGTGTGAGTAACCAAGTTAACATAGCAATTCATATCGACCATTGAGTTACCCACTCGTCAAGACCTGACATGTAGAAACCTTCGAATCATTTTAGATGATCTTACCCTTAGCATCTGAGGTGATTCTGTTCAAGAGAGGGTAAATTACCTTGGAATTTTATTCTGAAATGTTACGTGCATAAAAAACACATCAACACAACCATACCTATCCCCTTTCAATCTAATTTTATCATTCATCTTCATCCTCAAAATCTCATTCTTCTAATCCCCAATCTATCTCTAATCCATCAACTTAATCTCCATTCTTCACCAATCAATGTTCAACTATTTCAACCAACCTTTTTCTTCGATGTGATTCTGTGCATTTT
Source organism: Cryptomeria japonica (assembly GCF_030272615.1). Taxonomy (NCBI): domain Eukaryota; kingdom Viridiplantae; phylum Streptophyta; class Pinopsida; order Cupressales; family Cupressaceae; genus Cryptomeria; species Cryptomeria japonica. The sequence goes on from NC_081413.1 coordinate 520,403,242, forward strand.
GATTTTTCAACTCCAGTGACGCTCTCTAAGACATCATATGCAATATCTATTGTTCAATGTATCCAACTCAAACCAACAAAATATATTCTTCATTCGGCCAATCACATTTAGCCATAGGTTTAAAATTTACGATACTAAATGTTATTATTATGTTTAGGCTTCAATATTTTTATTAAAGATATCAGCAATACTATTATTACCCTAATCCCAAAGAAAAACGAATGCAAGACTTTCGCAAACTTTAGGCCAATGACATTATGCAACACGATTTATAAGATCATTGCCAGTATAGCCAAATGGAAGCTCAAGAACGCAAGTGATCAAAACAAGAGATAATTTCAAAAGAGTTAATCAAAGTTAGAAGATTGATTTGAGCAAAGTCATCATCACATCAGGAGCTTGATAATGTTTGGTATCAAGAGATATGCCTCACACACTTGTGATGAGTTACAAAGATTGAAGCTGAGGTGGCACCTAGTCATCAATTATCCAATCATATCATTTCATGATAAGGCATCCAGATTCAATGAACCTGACTCATCTTACAAAGAGCATAACTACCACATGGGCACAAAGTTTGATGTACCTATTGTCACCATCTATTGGTTAAATTTTCTAGGAAGGACGTGTGTCCCATAAAATGTAATTATATCATTGGTCAAGCATTAAATGCTTCGCAATAGGTTTCAATCTTTCAATCTTGGCCATTGATTGCAAATCAATCTGAGCCACTAAATTGTAATGAGAGCACAATATAAGGCTCCACTTCTTCATTTGTAAAGTTAATAATATAGCGAAGAGTGAATAGACATTAGATATTAAGCAATTAAAGTAGAGTAGGAAGAGAAGGCAAATATTGTTGCCAAGACGTTGTAAAAGACATGTAAACTTCATTGAAGACATGGTGAATTCTATGTGTTGATTCAAAAATTTGCATGGTCTCTACTTCTCAATTTGATTTTTATGTTGTTTAGATGAATGGAAGAACTTTGTGCATGATCAATGGTGAAATTCATATATCCATACTACTAACACTTTGTCAATAGTAAAGTGTCTTGCGTAGTCAACTGGAATCATTCAACCAAACTTAACTTCAATTATCGCGTATTCATTAATATGCATCAACTTGATGGTGTCTATGCTTGTGGTGGTGATTTGAAAATCATAAAGTTGTCCTTAGGAGATTGCACTAGCCTTGTGGAGATGTTCATAGCATGTAAAAGAAAGACTTAGTTGAATTTCATCAAAGATTGTCCTTTGCTCTTACATTCCTAGAGTTAGAGTAGCCTTCCTAAACCCTATCATTTTTCCTTTTTTAATCAAGTGAAATCCTACATTCCAGCTTCATTCAAGCATTTAACATAAGTCCACCTTGTGATCCCAGCAATATCACATCATATACAACTGAGTCTATCCAAGAGCAAGTCAAGACCTGGCATTCGAGAACCTTGGAGTCGCCCCACTTCATCACACAGCTTAGCATTTGGGAGTCTTTGTTCAAGAGAGGATAGAATACTTAGTATCTTATTCTATGATGCATAGTGCGTAAAACACCATCAACAATACCCCTTGTTGCCTTTGTTCATTTAAAATAGGCCTTCCTCGCAAGATCAACTAATTTGACAAGGAGTCCACGACCCTTCTACAAAACACCTATATGAAGTTTGAACCACAAACAATTAAATCTTGTTCTATATAGTCACATTCTTAGCAATGGTTTATACAAAGTTGTCTTGAATCTTAACTAGTTAGCCATTACTCTTTACTAAGTATGTGTTACACATACACAAGCTTGAATTTTGCAAAATCACACTTAAATTTTTCACAAATAAAGACAACATTTGCAAAATCAAATTTTGAAATTTTGCACATAAAAAATTTTCAACTAGATAAAATGATCTTGTTATAAACAAAAACTTCATCAAAAATATGTATTTGATGATGCTTTTGTTTATAAATTCTTTATATACAAAATATCAAAATGTGATCTTCCAAATATATTTTTTATTTTATATATCAACAGTGGATCATGCCAAACAAAATTAAACTACAAGAACCACAATAAAGAACACAAGAAATGCCAGAAGAAGCCATTAGAGAGATGTCCTTTATAAATATTAGAAAAAATTAGTAACCATACCTTAAGAAAGAGAGAATCAAACCCGCACACGTACTCACGAGCCATGCAATGAAACAATACTGAGAGATGATAAACAAACATGTCAGAGAGCTATGATGTTACTGGCATGTCTAGATAAAAATCATTTCAGTCACTTTTATTTGTTTGAGCACCCCACTATTTGTTCCAGTCCTAGAGGAATTCATTTCAATGCCAAATGCATAAGTAATGTTCTAACTATGTATATAAAACATTCAAGGTACTCCCACTTAGTAAGAGTATAATACTATAACACTTATAAGGCCAGTATTTCCAACTGTAAAACCAAAACAACCCTAATAAGGCCATCATTAAATGTTCAAAAGGATTCAGATAGATAACATAAGGCATAATTAAAACAGGCAATATTCTATACCTTCCTGGGTTTAGAAGTCATTGCCATTTCTTCTGCTTGTAGTGAGCGAATGAAAGCCATTATGGAACAAAAAACAGGAGGGAAAAGCAATGCCGCTAAACCAAATTGGAACTGCATAACAAGGACGATTCCAAATTCATTATACAATGACATGCAATAATTTATAATATGTCATCAAGATAAGATTCTGCTGAGAAAGCAAGACAATCCCAAAATATGGTATCATGGTATCTTAAGGAGCAAATCTCAATCCTTGCCTGCTGGTGAGTTCTATTTATCACATTTACAGTCTTTGGATGTAATATACCAACGGCTATGGTTTCTGCGATAAAAAAAACAGTGACAAGAGCCCAAGCTTTCTCTGCACTGCCTGCTAACATTTGAACCAAAAATCGTATAGCCTGTATCCAGTCTTCAAATCCTCGTTGCCGTAGTTCTTCTGACCATGAAACCTGGTTCAATACAACATTTTCCGTTTGATTTGATTCAAAACCTGCACCTTCTGTGTTATCTCTGTGATCCCTATCTGCATCCAAACTGCTTCTCTGCAGCAATGCCAGTATTGTTGGATCAAGGCCCTTCTCCTTCAGCATCACGGCAAAATTGGGATCCAGCCCTTTGTCTTGCAGCAGACTGGATAATTCCTGATCTCCCCGTCTAGCTTTTAGTTTTAGAATTGAACTAATCCTTGGATCATTCAATCTTTCCTGAAAAACCATTGCTAAATTAAAGTCCAAGTTTTGCTGATTGACTGAGCTTCCACCTGATGTACTTGAGTCAGATCCTTGACTATCTATTTGATTACTTGAACCAACTACTAGATGCTTGTTACGATCCGAAGAAAGCATCTCTGGTTGCTGGTCCACTAAAGCCATTCCACCATCAAATTCCTGACCAGTAGAGCAGGCAATAGCATTTTGCAAAGCCAAACTTGGCCTTCCACTGTCCAAGCTTTTAGCACTATGTTCAGCCTCTTGATCATCTTCAGCTCCAGGATGCATCATGTTATTCCAGGTTGCTCCACCATCACCTTGATTTTGCACCTTATTTCTACAAAAAGTGTCCATAGTAGTTCCAATTTGAGCAGCTTCAACGCTGCTGCTGCGTTTTGCACTCGATTCATAGCCTTCTGAGAAACTTGATGAACTACAAGCATCTTTCCTTCTAAATCCCTCCCTGAGGCGAATCACAGTGCTCTCAAGAGCATCTCTCCTTGCAGCCAATGGGCTCACAACTGAAAAACGACGCGTGATAGCAGCCCCCGACAATGCTGAAGCCACCACTGCATAGCTTATACAATGGCCAAGATACCTGAAGCATAACAATTGAAGCAACCAAAATAACAATTGAGATTCAAAATTATATGCAAAGAATAAATCAAACTCAACAGAGAAGCTCGAACATACCAATAATGCACTCCAAAGCATATAAATAAAGATCTGTATGTTCCAGCTACAAACAAGGAAGTCACTCGACTTTTGAGAAGCTCAAAACCAAACAGGCATGCTCCCACATATACATCTGTAACACAATGAAGCATATCAGACATCAATTTCTTTAAAATATGAGTAAAATAGTACACCACAACTTACTATACCTAGCAATTTTCACTGTCAAAATCCCATAGAAAAGAAATTTGACTTTATTTGTATATGGTACAACAAAATTGCTTGCAACCCAATGAATCATACGCATCTTACCAAGAACAACAACAGTAATTGATGTCACTCCCCCCAGCCAGTGCGCCTCCTTTGCAGTCAAACCATATAATATGGAGTACACAAGGAGTACAAACAAAGACCCAATATATAAACACCCACTGTGAAAAGTCCTGTAAATGAACATGTCATGTTAGAAGTCTTTACAAACAACACAATCCAAACCACCCTGAAAGAAGAAATATAGCTTAAGAAATACATCATATTCAACACTCAAACGGTGCCCAATATCTTAATTGTAAGTCTTTCAGTGATGTTCTTGCCTGTTTGGTTTTCGTATTGAAGAATTATTAAGGTCTGGAGGTTCTGGTAAACAGGCAACTGGACCAACTTCAATACCATCAGCATAGGCAAACTTATAGGAGCTGCGCACATACTCATCTATGTCTAGGCCTGCTCCTGTAAGTGAAAATTAAAGAAGAATTGGCATAATGTCAACTTTTTTTAACGAATTCAACTATGGGAAAAAAAAATTAACAAAATTAGAAACTGAATGGTATATGTTAACAGCATGAACTATTTTGATGTAAAACAGTAAAGGCTTACCATGAAAAACCATTCTACATATAAAAAGCATGTTAATTGCAAGAGCTTGTGCTGACACACCAAAGAAGAAACCAGATGCTGAATATGCATTGCTGCCTGCTGTAATATAAACAGCTGACAGCTCATATGCACAAAGTAATGCAACCGACAAGTATAGAAGAACTTCAACAGCTCCTGCAATAGCGAAAAACAAACATTTAATTTGAAGGCACTCCATGGGACACTCTTCAGAATATTATGCAAATAATTACTTTCAAATGTCACAAAAGGAGTTGATAGGAGAGTTTAATAGAAAAAGCATTGATATCATAAATACATCTGTCTAAAAGACACCAAAGAATATCAATCTTGCACTGACTATGTTAAATTTATGATAAGCTACATAGGCATCTTCAAACTCTTATCTCTTGGCATTTTTTGAGATGTATTTAAAATATCTAGACTATTTTATCTAAAACTTTAACAAGTTATTTACTCCATAGCTTAAGCACATAACTATATCAATATTACTAAAATTCTATGAAAACAGCTTAGCCTTATTTCAATAGTTTTATGAGTTTATTTGTTTCCTAAAATACATAGGGATTTTCCAATTAATTGATTTTTACTCTAGGAATTTTTTACAGTTCTCAAAAACATAAATGAAAACAAAACAAAATATTTAAACTTATGTTAACATATCGAGTACATAGCTATTTTTTAAAATAAGAGATTTATTAATAAAAAGTATAAAGATTAGGAATCAAAATGACAAGAATACAAAATAGGAGCTTATAGTTTGACAAAAATAAATTATTACTTTAACAAGCTTTTTTATTTTTTATATGAATATTAAAAGTCAATATCTATTTAAACCATAGAAGCATAAATCGCCAAAAACACATATAATTAATCACCATAGTTGGCATTCCCGCACCCCTCCCTTCAAAAAAGTCACATTTTTAGATAAAATCATGATCAATGTTTATCGTTTACATGCATTTAAATCACATTTAAATCGGGCTGAACAATTTTCTGAGATTTTCTAATTCGTTTTTCTTCACGATTAGGGTTTCATTATTTAATCCCTTTTGTGCTATTTTCTTCATAAAACATCCACGAATTACAAAACATTTCTACGAGATGGAATTATCAGACAAGGGATTAGAGGCATGGAAAGATGGTAGGGTGATAAGGTAACTTATCTCCTTGATTGCTAGCCAACCTATCAGAATAAGACCGATTTAGAAGCACAAGGCCCAAATTCCTTTGTCAATTACAAGAAATGTTAGCTTAAAAAAAAAGGAATAAAAACCATTATCTAATCAATTTTTTATCAACCCCACCACTTGAATAAATGTAAATTATAAGTATTTAAAAAATATATATTTTTTAATATATTTTATAAATTATAAATCTTTAATATATTTGATATAATTGCAAATTATAAATATTTTAATATACATATTTACAAATTACGAAGTTTTATTTTCATTCTTAAATATTATTGTATTTCTTTATATAGTAAAAAAAAAAAGAAATTAAGTTCACTAATAAAAGTTGTTTAATTGTAATATATATATTTTTTATATTTCAGAGATAAACTAATGACTTATTTATTTATATTCTAAAGTACTTTTCTATTATTAACTTTGTTATATTTAATATAGCGATATTATTTTAATAATATTTTTAATATATATATATATATATATTAAAAAATAATATACATTCATGTTCATATATGACGTCCCAAACTCATCCGTTCTCATATGAGAACTAACAACTTATTTTTTGTTTTCATTGAAATCATTTTACCTTGTCTAGAAAATTCTAATAGGATTCGTTGATATTCATTTTTTAGGTTAATTATTAGCCATATAGAGTTAAGTCTTTGTGCCACTGAATAAATTTCATGTGAAGTATACTAATGGAATTTAAATTTTTTAGGGTTTCATTAACTGAATATTTTGTTCAATGGTTAAGTGTTAGGATTTTAGAATTCTTTTTTGTTTCTAATATTGTAATTTAAGTCATCGTGATTTTATTATAGTACTATTATATAATTATACTTTATTAATTACAAAATGAATATTAAATTCAGCAACATTCAAATATAAGTACGAAAATCTAGACTTGTTTGAAAGGTTCAGGCGAGGGGGAGTCTTTGGAGCTTGTTTAAAAGTGAATAGATTACAAAAATAAGCATACTTCATTAAGGTATGTATGGTTTCAACGGCTTTGCCCCCCGACCCTAACTTGTATAATGGTAGGAAGCATGTTAGGGATGTTGCTCTTTAACACTATGAGGGGCACTACCCCCTCCACCTTGTCAGGGGCTCTATCCCCAAACCCCCATTAGGCACACCACCCCTCAAGCACTATGCTCAAGACCTGTGATAGGCATTACCCCTCAACCATGCAAGGGATTCCCACCCTAGATCCCTAACTTAATTTTTATTTTCTCACTATATCTCTATGCTATTAAAATGACTTTAATTTTTAAAAATAGTAGATTATTCTCCTTTTTCACATTTTTTTAATTTAATATGAATTTTTCTCAATTTTTTTAAAAAATCTTATACTTCTTGGTTTGCCAATTTTTTCCTAAAAGACTTTTGCTGCTATGATTTAAACTACTACAAACACAAATAGATAACTAAACAGATGAAAAAAAAAAAAATTGATTTATTTACTAAGAATTATTGCATTTTACTTTAAAACTTCTTTTTTTTACTTTAGAACTATTTTATTTACTACATGAACAGATAAATTTTTATTTTTATTTTTATTTTTATTTTTATTTAGAATTATTTTATTTTATCAACAAAGTTTAATTATTTTTTGTTTTACAAGCTACTTTCTAGCAATGCAATTTATTTACTTTTGAATTTAATTTTTAATTTTACTTCTGGGAAAGCTGCCATACATTATTTTGGTAATTATTCTATTTTATTTTTATATTGAGTAGTAAATATCATATGCTTACATGTTACTTCTTAATAGTTTCCTTTGCAGCATTAATATATATTTTAAAATTTTAATGTCTTTATATTTAAAAAATAATGTTGGCTCTATATAGTTTTAAGTTTTCTTTTGCCATCACAACATCAAATGCTTTCCCCCTATTGTCACTCTACGCCTCTTGACATAAAGAAGAAGAGTGTTCAATTATATTTAGCAAAAATAAGTGTCAATTCCACTTACTACTTACACAGGATGCTATAATGTCCCCTTTTTAGTAGTTATATGGTGACTTTGTCATTAGCCCTTTTCACCTTGGTCCAGGGGACTAACCAAGACTTTTCACGGATCATTGATGGTTTTGGCCTAGGTAATTTCAGTTGCAGGCCAATCGGAGGTGATTGGACAACTTTTCAAGGAACTTACTATTTATAGTAAGTCAATTTGGGCACAATGTCGGGTAAATTTTGGAGCAATTTTTGGTTGACTTCATTTTGGTGCATTTAATTATTCCCCTGGATTGCATTTTAATGGGGGAATTAATTATTCGGGCAAAAATCAAAAGTTTCTAAAGTTCAATTTAATAATTTGGGTTATTAAATGTTGAAGCTAATGTTAAAAAAGAAAATATTAAAAGTACCCCTTCTTTGTGGAGACATAAGAAGATAATAATATTTTATTCTAACTTACATTTATCCAACATTTGTGGTGCTTTGGAAAATGTGCCCAGCCGAAATCATAAATAGAGCATTTAATGAAGATTGGGGATCTTGGAAATTGTGATACTGAGTTTCTGGAGAAATTTGGAAATCTTCTTGGCTATTGGGGACATAAACCCTCATTGGCGACATCTCCTACGTTTGTGGAAGACCAAATCTGGGAGATTTACAAACTAAACTGCAGAGAATGGTTTTCAATGCATTGGATTAGGCAGGTCGAAGGTATTCTGCAAAAATCACAGGGCTTGGTAAATTGGTAAGGAATCTTCTTACAGCCGTTGAAGATTTATATAAATTCCATTGGTAGTTTCTTAGTCCAACAGAGGAGTCGCAGGAACTAGAGGCTGTAGTTAGCACTTAACAGCAGCATTAAGATACCGAGAAGACCGTGTGGAAGACATTCTCTCAGTGACCACATTGGAAGCCAAGTAACAACTTCAGTGGTCGTGTTTCTTATCCTACTGGGCATGACCTTCTTGGGCTGGGCGTAACTCTATGACTGGACTGGTCGTGGTTTTACTTAACATACGGGCTGGGTGTATTTGCAACTCACCGTATACTGTGTGTAGAAGTCACTGTCTATACTCTATAGTGTGTTGGGCGTAACCAATAAGATTGTGACTGCGGCAGCACTTAGAGATACACAGTCCAGGAGTGGATGAGATTGCCCAGTTTAGTTGTGGAACTGGGAACTTGCAACTGTGTGGGAAGCAAGGAATGTGCTGGGACAGATTTGAATGCTCACAACCATCAAACTCCAGGCCGTAGTGATATATTGCTAAGTGGAACAGCGTTGGACAACATTCTCGTTAATTTCTGCTGTTCATGGGTTGCATTGAATGCTGGGCGTGATTTTCTAGCAGCTGGGCATTGGTGCTCTCAGTTGGATGTGTACGAAACAGCTGGGTTTGCTGTAGCTGCAATTTGGACGTTGCCTCAGTAAGCTGGAAATAATACAGGGCAAATTATAACCAGGTTCTTTATCAACAACTTATTCTGGAAGTTGTGTAGTGATTGTGAAATTGAATGTATTGAAATTTGCAATATTGAATACTGTATGCACTGTGTGCTGAGAATAGGAAATTTTGAAAAAGTTCCAAAGCTCTAAATCATTGTAATTTTAAGATTAGTGCAAAGTTGAGTGAATGTAATATGTTCATGAATGAATGCGTATAGTTTCTTGAATGTGGTATTTCCTTGGAAATAAAACTATTTCTACAAAACACAAAACGCACCAGGAATCGACTAAACCACAGCATACACAGAAAAAAGAAAAGACTCAATCATCCATTTTCCTAAAACAGGGCAGTCTGTTACAGATGCAAAAAGTAATAATTCATTGTCACTCTATTCCTAGAAACCCCCAAAAGTAAAGCTAAAGAAAATACTGAAATTTTTAATTTTGCTTGACATACCATCATTTTAATGTAACATCTTCCAATTGACTTACTTAGAGAGAACGAGGCACAACTTGGAACTACATATAGCATCAAGTTTTTAGAGATGACAAAAAAAAATTACAACACCTCAGATCAAATATTGCATTAGTTTCAGTTAGTGTTATCAAACTTAGACTCAAATTGACAAAAAACTGGTAGGCTCATTTTTGGCTTGAAACTGGAAAAGTGCTCAGCAGTATTAAAATATCGATGTTATTAAACAATAGAGCGAGAGCTCTATATAAAGAATTTACAAAAGACGATGTTTCTAAAAGAAACAATCGTAAATAGAAGCTGAAAATAGAAACTAACTAAGATGACTAAGATGACCATTAGAGAAACATTACAATATTCTAATATCCTTAATGGTCATTGTTCTAACTACCCAGAATTTACAAGAGAGGATGTTTCTAAAAGAGACAATCATAAACAACACCTGAAAATAGAAACTAACTAAAGACGACTAAGATGACTAAGATCTATGTCACCGCATTTGCCAAATTTCCAACTTCAGGTTTGGAATTCGGCGAATCTATAAAAAAAAAAAAAAAAATTCAAAAAAATTCACTGACAATTCGGACAGCCCCTGCCTAGCCACGACTTTTCCCTCACGCTCACAGTGCACTGCCGCCATCAGATTTCAATCCTTCTCTTTCTCGGATTTCAGACCCATCAGGAGAGAGATGCTATTTTAATATAGAGTCAATTTGGTGCCACCGCTATTCCCCTTATCGGATTTCATATATCTAATCAATATAGGTATGGTCAATGTATAGAGTCGGGATACGAATGGCTCGAGGGCACAGCGATCTATATATATATATATATATATATTAGAGTGGTCCGGCTCATATAAAACAACTACCATAAATTTATTATATAGATTTTCATTTAGGATTTTTTATTTGTTTTTTAGGTTTTTCTTTTATTCCTTCTGTTAATATTAATGTTATTTTAATATACTTTTAGTTATTAATATTAAATAGATTTAGCTTTATTTATTATTTTATAATTTTGATTTATATTAAATTTTTAATAAAAATTTAATATTTAGTATATTTAATTTGTTATTATTTTAACTTATTTTTAATCTGTTTGTAATGCTTTCAAAACTATTTTGCAATCTTAACTATTATAATAATTTATTAGATATATTATTTACATTTAAAAAAAGTTATGTAAGGCGAATTTAATGTCGAATTTTTTTTCAAATTTTTTGTCTTGGAAAAATTTCATCCAAATTTGATGATTGCCAAACTCGAATTCAACTTCGAACGCGGTGACTTAGACTAAGATGACCATCAAAGAAACATTACAATATTCTAATACCCTCCCTTAATGGTCATCGTTCTAACTACCCAGAGACAACCAATGACCCTGTCACTGAGATGAGCCTGCCACTAACCCTCCCGGAATCTAAAGAACTTCTGCATAACACAAATCATCCACAAACTTTCGTACATGAGCATGACACCCCAAAACAAACTACAAGAAGCCCCAAAATTTTGAAGAAACAATCGCCAAACCCAAAAAAAGAAATTTACAAAGCATCGTTTTTTCAAAAAAAAAAACAGTAAAAGCCCTAAGACAGGAACACCTGTACCCATGTTTTTGTTTTTTGAGGACAAAATCATGCAAAACCCAGAATCCCACGTGAACATCGCAAATTATAGATGACTAGACACGATTTTTTGAGGTGAAAAATAATCAAAACCGGACACGATTTTTGAGGTGAAAAATCGATCAAAACCAAACACGATTTTCAAGTTGAAAAATTGATCAAAACCCAAAAATCTAAGGCACAGATCAAAATACAAAACTTCATTTTTGAGGAAAAACAATAAAACCCATCAGAAAATTTTCAAGAAAAAAAATTTATTAAAACCCATTAGAAAAAATTTTAAGGAAAAATTTTATTAAAACCCATCAAAACATCTCAAAGCAACCAATCAAAGAGGCAGATTTTGTGCCCTAGTCACATTGTCACATTGTTGCAAGGAGATGACGACATCAAACAAGACCTGACTCCACGAAGCCTCCTTAGACCATAGGTACAAAGGATCTGAAACCCTAGCTCATAAGATGCAGAATACAAATGCGGGTTGTAGATCTGAAACACCACAATCGCAAACACAAACGAGAAATCCATGGGCATGAAAAAACAAAAGAAAACCTCCACAATCTTCAAACGCAGCACCCAAACTGCCCACGAACACAGATCCACAAACCCACAAAAATTTTGAATTATAGCTCCAAAAGAGCCCACGAAATTTTGCAAAGATTTCAACAAAACCTCCAACGATTTACAAAAAATCGAAAAAACAAATTTCTGGAAAAAATTCCAGATAAGAAGAGGTTATGAATTTTTTTCTCATTAAAATATTCAATGTGTTATCAAACAATAGAGTGACAGCTCTATATAAAGAATTTACAAGAAACAATTGTAAACTAAAGCTGAAAATAGAAACTAACTAAAGACGACTAAGATGACCATTTAAAAAACATTACAATATTCTAATAAGCAGGGACTCCAAAATTTTAGAAAATAAAGTGTGATATGTAGATATTTTACAAACTAATGGACAAATAAAAGAAGCAAAACTCTGCTAAAAATTGTGATCAATCGTTATTATCTGTCAAAAGCCAATGATGCCGGTTTTTTGCCAAAAAATGCATTAAATCAGTCATCTTTTCAATGCTTTTTATCTCGCATATAATGGCAAAAAAATCAGACAAAAAATGTGCAATTAATCGCTGGTAAAATGTGTGAATGGAAAAAAAGCCCACAAAATCCCTAGATACCCACAAAACTCAAAAAACACAAGCAAAAAATTTATAAATGCATCACATGACAGTTCCTGGTCATCAATGACGGCATTTCAAAGGAAGACATTCATCGGCTTGAACAAGGAGCAAGCTAGGTCACACGCCATTGCCAGACAGCTAGGTCATGCACCATTGTTCAATCGAAGCTTTGACAATGTGAAGACCAGAAACTGCTGCAAGGCAAAAACTACCCCACAGATTTTTCATGTCTCCGAGTAAAGGTATTTACAATATTTGCAATTTATTTTTATTTTTTTGTTTCAAAAGTTTATCAAAAAATTTCTTATTATTTTTTCTTCTTCTTTTTCTGTTTATCAAAAATAATATATGTTTATTTTTATGTAAAGTAAAAATTATATATGAAATGGATTGAAGCTGAAATTATATTTTGAATACTGTTCTCTATTATAAAAACACAAAAGCTTGTATCTTATTTAAACGATCTATCAAGGATAATAACAAAAGACATTAAATAAAATAAAGAACATATTAATTCTTTATTAATATCAACAAATTTGTTTATATTTTTAATACAGAAATTTCACTTAAAAGCATGCTTCGTCCTCCATAAATAGTCTATTAAATAATTACCTTTGTCTTCTCACAAATGATTATCTTTGGACAAGCCGTAGCCTTTGTCATGTACTGCCCAAAAGGTGACCAAATACCCTAGCATAGTGTAGCTTCCTTTGAAATACTTATGTCCAAATGTCACAACCAAAGACTAGTTTCTAAAGGGACAAAACCAGGAACCATTGAGGAAGACAAGCCAACTGACCTGACGGGGTAGATCCAGAGTCTGACCGGATTGCTACTAATGATGATGATTTTCTTGGGCCTAATAGTTTTGAATCTTGATATCATGGCGGAGGCCAGCTTGGATTCTCGTATTATTGACCAAGCTAGGATAGGCTCTCACCTAGGACCTCCTACCCTCTAGCGTGCCATTGGCTACATTTTATTTCTTGGAGCTTTGTACTTAGTTTATAGATTGACTTTGTGCAAAATCACAAACTATATTGTAATTAACATTTTGACAACTCTCGCCATCTAGTTATTATTTATGTTGTTGTGGTATGTTTTGTACAATCTAATCAGTGATATAAACATAAAGAACAAAAATCTGATTTCTACAATTCATTTGTTGAAGTCTCTATTTTATTTGCTTCAATATCTCTATGCTATGGAAATGCCCTTAAATATATAAAAAAATAATAATTTGTTTGCAATGTTCCACGGAGGTTTAGGATGAGGGGACGGGGGGACATGGGGACAAGGAGCCTAAGTTTGGGGCGGCAGGGTACGAGGGGACGACGGCGGGGTGGTGGCAGAGGGGCGGTGGGGGGGCGGTGTTGATATACATATAGTACTTGAAAAACTAGTTGTGAAAAGATGTATAAGAATTACATGTCAAATGAAACTTTGGGTTAAATAGCAAAATCACTCAATCTATCTCTTTTCACTCCTTCAATCAAGACTCCGACTCAACGAGGGTGACAAAACTCATGGAATATGAAATTTATGACATCAAATGTTCCAAACAAATATCAAAACAATAACTAGGCGCCTGCATCCCTCCTACAAAGGCATCTAAAGTAGGTCCCACTAACTAGTGGGGATTTGGGAGTGGAGATGCTAATGGGTTTGAGGGGTAGCAATGATAAATTGCAAAAGGTATTAGATGTGAGAAAAACCTAACAATAGAAGGGGTGGCTATGCCCCTAGAAAAAAAAATTTAAAGCATGATTTTTGAAAAAAAAAAATTGCTTTTTGTGACATCCCAGGACATGAGTCTTGGAGACACCGAGACGTCTCTGCGTCTCCGACAGCAGTGGCGGGACGGCAGGGGACACCACATCCCCGTCTCCCCATCTCAAAGACGTGGGCTTGAGAGGGTAGACACGTCCCCGTGGAACACTGTTTTTTTGTAAATCCGGTTTTTTCCCGATTTTTTCAAAATATCTTACACTATTGGTTTGCCAATTAATTCCCCAAACGATTAAATGCTTCACTGAGACAAACTAAGCCCATCCCCACCGAACTCACTGAGGTATGACAAAAATGAGACTGCAGGCCTTGCTGCTCAGACGCAAAACCAGGGAACTCAATAAGTCTTGTAAATTTGGTTTCATTATTAGATTTCAAATGTTTGTGGAAGTTTGGAACCATATGCAAATTTCACCATGTAAACAGCCACCATATTAAAATAACATGCCTGCATTGGAGTAAGATCCTGTACATGTAAACAGTTTAATTTGTCTTTCTAAATTATTTCTATGATTCCCAAATTAACAAAATTAAAACTCTGGCCATATAATGATATAAACCATGAACTCTGAATTTAATTTGAGAACCATACAAGTGAACTGAATATACATACGTGAACTCTGCCACTGAGTTCTCCACCAAAGCATAATTGCATAAAACGACAACAGAAGAGCTGTCCCAGCAATAATTACAGCCAACCCAATTATATCACGATCCAGAATTGCCATAAGCCAGCTTCCCCAGACAATTACAACAACTATTGGTGAAATTACAATAGCCCAGGCTGCTAGTGATAACAATCCCGAGATGGGGCATAACTGGGAACCTTGAAGAAATGTTGGCCATTTTCTAGCAAAAACCCAGCTGCAAATAAACCAAGAAAAACACCTACTAAGTATCAATATCAATGGCTATTCAGGCAAAACGATAGCAATTCATGCTTCCGTTACATGTGCAAATATATAAAATAAAAGCATACATAAATAACCACAAAAAACATTAAATTTGTGGAAATTTTAGTTTCACATACTCAACTAGTCAAGCAATTCAGGTAACTGACAAATATGCATGCACATATGCAGGGTGTATCAGCTCTATTTTAACTGAGCAAAAATAATTGTATAAGGCTAAAAACTACTCAATTCATTCACAATTATCTATTTTGAAACTTTCATTCTGGATTTGTTTGAAAAGTAGACTTTCATAACAACATTTATATCAAATAAGACCCGCCTATCATTTCTCTCATCACCACATGATGCGATAAAATTCACAAACGTTGCCATAATTCAACATTTTTGTTTCCTGAAATTTTTACTGAATTAGATACAGTAATGAATAAAAGCTTTATAAACATGGGTTTTAGAATGCCCACAATGTCTGCAATTGAAATAAATTGATTGCATATAGTAAGGCTTGCTCCAGAAATAATCTAGATACCCCATCAAATCAGTTTTATCATATGGTTTACCAAATATTCCTCAAGGCTCAAACCAATATGCAATAAGATCAGTCACACAAAACATCCAAGATATTTTTTATTTTAACAATATCATTGAGATCCAAAAAAAAAAAAACTGTTACATAAAATATATAAATGGAAATATTTTGAATTGCAGTCGTTTAGGCTAAAGTCATTTTTTTGCAGTCCGCTTGAAAATGATCTTTTTTATTTTAAGTACCAGCCTTGACAAAGAAGTAATTGATAACTTAAGTTTGAACAGAATTTGATATCACAGACTTTTAACAATGACAAAATTAGAAATTCTAATCCAAAACCACCAAAAGAAATTAGAATTCCTCCTACACGTTAATTTCTGAAAACCCATCATGAGGTTCCAATAACAAAATTAAAAATTATATAATCCAAAGCACCAAAAGAAATTACGCTTCTCCTACACGTTAATTTCTGAAAACGCATCATGAGGTTCCATTGACAGAAACAAGTTTGTAGCTGAAAATCAATAGGAAGTTATCACTTCCACACGCGGTATGTGCTCCACAAGTCAGGTGAAGTACAAGACATGCAGGAAAACGATCAAGCAACAACTACTAATACTTAATAATGATTGATGTGCAGATTTTTGATACTTGATTTCATTTTGTCCCGTAAGGTTGAGGTTATCGGATAAACATGGATTAAGGAATCTTTGGATAGCATAATAGAACATGTGAGATTGAGTCCTACCAAGAATTTAAAGCATAGAAGATACAATATATCATTTGATGCAGGTGCGTCTGTTTGTAAACACCACTATGCACAATTTTTTCTGGACCAACTCTAGAGGCATATTTGTTGAATTTAATATTGAGCAACAGTCTAGGATTTTCAGTAAGTTAATAATGGTTGTTATAAATAATTAAAGAATTGAGAGAATTCTTAGAGATGTGACACTTTCATATAGGCAATAGAAATCTAAAAGACACGTGAGGTGTTTATATAAACTACGGAATGAATTTAAAGTTCATGACTAACTGTATATCATTGAACAGACTCTTTAAGCAAAATACTTCATACAAATAAATTTTTTATACTTAACAAGAAATTTTCAGAGGAATTTTGGGGTTTATAACTGCTATTATAGAATTTAGCATGTGGAAAAGATTGAGAAAACATCACAAGGAAGGATCGAGGGCCTTTAGCATGATAGAATCCAATTGGGCACTGGATGATGCATTGGATCTACAAAAAAACGTAAAAAAATACAACATCCTAAGCTAGCTATATTCATTTATGTTGTTGCTTCCTCAGCAATGAAGATGAATTGATACACTTTGATTTCTTAGATAATAAAATTATTTAAAAAGTAAAAATGTCTCTAGTAAGAATGCTAAAATCCTTAATACTATCTTGCAACATATCCAACATTTATATGAAAAGACATCGTAAACTATGTTGAGCAAGCATCTTGAACAAGGCATGATGCAACCAGCAACTACGCATTTAAGAGGATGCGTAAGGTCAGTATCACAGTTTAATTTCAAGTTTGTTAGGTTTTAAAAGCAAAAGGTTCGATGTCAAGGCTGGTCATATACAACAGAGTCTATGTCATGTCCCCAATAAAAAGGACTTGGTTTGATGGTTAGAGGAAAAAATAAAGTTTTTTTAAAACACGATAATATTAAATAATAATATTAATATATTTTTTCTATTTTGTTGGCCGACCCATTTGTCTCTTTCTTAGGCGTACATGGAAAAATCTTTTTTCTAGCACCTATCTAACGGGTGTTGGAGTCTTCTTTGGGCATCATGATTTTAGCAAATTTGCTGCTGAGCACAAATCACTTCTTGGAATGACAATCTCAGCAGCATCACAAGGTAGAACATAACCCCTAACTATTCATTCCTCATATTAAGATTTCATTATCTTTGCCAATCGCCAATTGTGTATAGCTTGATGATGCAGGTATATGCGCTTCAATAAGCAGTGGTCATGAAGGACTGGAGACATCTTGGACCCCATACCTAGAGTGTGCATTTGAGTAGTGATTGCACAGCGTCACCTTTGTTGTGCGTCTATAGACACTAGCAAAGTCGATAGAGGCTGATAGCGAGGTAAAGCAATTTGACACAGTGCCACTTTTGCAAGGATCATTACCGCTGATTGAGGAAGTACAAATCTATGCAATTGGAAGATCATTGAAATACCACAATTGGTATTAGCTATTGCTAACAACGCCATTCCAACGCACAATATCATTCGTCAATCTATCTAATCAACTAAAGCTAGTAGCCATTGAAGTGTAGAGACAATCAAGATTAACTTAATATGGACATTGTAATCTCTATATGCACTGAATCTTGTGAGTTGATTAAATTTGAGAATAGACGTTGACAAAATCCAAGCTCACATAGGGATGTGTCCCCTGCCCCAAAACCCAACATCCTCGTCCCCTAGCCGTTTGGGGGACGACAAAATGCCAAGGGGATGTCCCCCTATCATGATCGCTGCATGAAGAACATCAAGAAACACCAGGAAACATTCTCAACCATTTGGGGAAGGCTAGTTGTCCCCAAGAGAGCTGGTGGACATCGAAAACGTCCCTCAACCATCCCAAGGATAGCTAGCCATCCTACACGGCTAGGAAAACCTCTAGTTGTCAAAACAAAAAAAAAAAAAAAAAATTCTTTTAATTTTTCTTTACCTCTATTGATCTATGGAGGGGGCACAAACACTTTTAAACCACAAAAGAACCCTAAAATAACATAAAGAGTTAAAACCAAAACAAACGATAACCCAACGAGCATATTTCATCTTTCATTTTCTCAAAATCTGCTCCTTGTTGTGACAATTTGCTTGTTGGTGAATAAATTGGCATGATCTAGATGTTGAACATTATCAAATGCTGAGAGGGGGAGGGGGGTGAATTAGCATATACTACAACTTAATCAGATTTAACCTTTTACTCAAAATTCATTCCATCTAACATATGCATGAAAGTAAATAACTGAAACCACAAGAGCAACAACACATGAACAAGATTTTTACATAGAAAACCCAAACTGGGAAAAACCATGGTGAGAACTATCCCACTATATGATAATCAGATTACAAAGTTTAGGCTAGAGGCCAAGGAGCTCACTGCCCCTTAGATGACTTGCAAGCTAAGGCGCACAACCTTAGGGCAAGATACAACAAGGACTTCCAAGATACAATAATTTTGATAGAAAAACATCAATGGGCTTTAACAGCAAAGAACCGCATCCATTGAAATGCTAATCAGAGACACAATTCAAAACACCTCAAAAACTGCCTTCATCACTATTCTATTACACTTTTGAACCACTGTACTGCTTCACATTTGCTTCGCACACCACATACAACTCTCATGTCTATTCCCACAATGATTCCATCCTTTAAATAGAAACCACAACCTCAAGAACATCAATTAGGTAGGCCTAATTAGATGTAACATGTAAATACAAAACAATTGACCAAAAACAAACTCCAATGCAAATACGAAAGGCAAAATAAGACGTGTGAGGCATCACACCATGTTGGCAAACCTTCTTGTCCATCCTAAATCATCGCCCAAAGATCCACACGCCACCACACAGACCAAAACATTATAGATCAAGTGCAAAAGATAACACTATCAAAGCGTACTGCCACAACTTGCTCAAACTTCAATGTGGACCAATAAGAGTACTTGTGGATGCCATGGTAGCATCAACAAAAATCCATAGAATTAAATAATCAACTGCATCACTAGAATACTATCAAGTATAGAAATATAACACATTCTTGTACACTAACACCAAAACAGTCACACTTGACTAAGTACCAACTATGGATGCCAAAAGTCAACACCAAAGCTCTAAAAACTCCCAAATACATCACTATAAGCATTCTAAAGCAACCCCAAATAGACTTTACACATCTGCAATATCACATAGCTATCCCACTGTAACTTCACTACACCAGACCACATCTGAACTAAAGAATATAACCAAGTTGCACATTTGGATCAACAAGTTTGAAATCAATGACAACAAGAACTCATATTTGCAACAATCTCCCCCTTTGTCAATGATGGCAACACTTGTGCTAACACCAAGAACACTCCCCCTTTGACATTAAAGAAAAAGGATGTCTTCTAACACCAACATTCAATAGACTATATGCAACTCCCCCCATCTACAACGCTTCCTCAAAAACTAAAGACCAAAAATATGACAAAAACTCATCCACATACATAAATGATCAAAATGTCTTATTGGAATCCATCTAAGCACCTTGTTGGGCAGATTGGCCACTTTGCTTGGTTGAGGGTATGATTTCTTTATATACTAATTTCAACTGAGCCCGGGTAGAATTCCGATCAACTCTTGTAGAGGCCAAGATGTTTCATTGACCTTCCATCTTCAAAAGAAGATTCTCTACCTCATCACAGTTATCTGGTACCTTAACTGATTTAATTAGCTCCTGAGAGTCTTAAAAAAATTCACCAGACTGGTGAGATGCATGTCAACTATATCTCTCAACCTATAAAAGTCTTTCTTTATCTGCTTCTTTTGATCCACTAGTGGATTCAATTTTGCATATAGATTCTCTATCTTTACCCTCTCTTTTCCATAACCATCTTTCTTCTAGTTAGTTGTATTAGTCATTTGTACAATCTGAGCTCCAAAAAACATTTATTTGAATCTATATGTCCTGTGTGGACTCAAGCCATCAGTAGCAAAACTTATATACATCGACCACACTATCTACACTCTTCTCAAAAATGGTTATGCTCTCTTGCAACAGATTGTGTGCATCTGTGCACATATTCACTAGATCACCTAACATCTTCTCTACCATCTTCTTCTCGAAATCTGCCAAAATCGTTGCTTCCAAGTTAGAAGCATAGTCCTTCAATCCACTCAACAAAGCCTGCAACTACTCCCCTTTACTAAGTGACTCATTGAACTTCACCTTTGGAAATTTCTCATGGAGAAACTTCAAGGTGTTATTTATCAATTCAGTACATTCCACCTTAGAAATGATATATTTCTTGTTGTGTGGTGGAGAACATCACCCAGATGTAGCATATGAAGGGGTGGCAACTTATCTAAGTCCATATTACTTCATTTGCAGCTGTAATAATTCTGATCTAGAATCTCTGGATAGTCCAAAAGATTAAACTTCAATGTGTTATTTATCAATTCAATACATTCCACCTTAGCAATGATATATTTCTTCCTTGTTGTGTGGTGGAGAACATCACCCAAATGTAGCATATGATATATTTCTTCCTTGTTGTGTGGTGGAGAACATCACCCAAATGTAGCATATGATGGGGTGGCAACTTATCTAAGTCCATATTACCTTGTGTTATTAGTACCTGCAACACTTATGATGTTATACCTGGTTCAAACTTCATTTGCAGTTGTAATAATTCTGATCCAAAATCTTTGGATAGTCTAGAAGATTCTCCCACAAACATTCTTCTAATCTTCTTCTCCTTCTCCTTCTCCTTTACCGGACTCATTTGTTCCTTCTCTAGCTGTCTTTCTTCTCCTCTAATTTCTCTGTTCTTTCTTCTATCTTTTCTTCTTTAGTCTTCTCCTTCTTCGTTTTCTCTTTCTTTCCCTTCTCTTCAGCATCATTCAGAATCTCCATTGCCACATTGTTTACATCTTTCCCTCTCCTACCTGATCACCTGGAACACTTTCTACTTTCTTCTCTTCTCTTTTATCTTCTGAAACAACCATACAGCTTGTTTCTCCTGAACCAATTCCTATGTTTGTCTTCTCTAGAGGAGAAAACAAAGTACTCTTTAACTCTTCTATTGTTTTCATTGCTTCTTCTTCATTTTGTTTGTTCATTCCTCTCATGTCTTTTGGATCTCCACCCATGATTTAATTTACACTCCGTTCTAAATCTAATATTTAGGACCTATTTAACTTTTGTTTTGTCCAAGTTCTCTAAAAATTGTTGCCTCAACAATTCACACGAATCAAATCTCTCTCCAGCAATCACCATTAGATGTGCAATGAAAATAGTTATGGCGGTGGTAGAACCCTCCCAATTTTGATAGTAGATCTTGTATGCCAAAACATTTGTCACTATCAAACGCCCAAATCAACAATATCCTCTACTGTCATCCTTCACAATCTTCTTCACCGGAACCATACTGGTGAAGCACAAACTAGTCAATGCTCGAATGGCATCCATTCTTATCTTGTATGGTTGATCCAAATACATTATATCCTCACGAATACAACTTAAAATGATCTTAATCGACTTCTCTTTGTAGCTAATCAAGAAATTCCTTCCAAACATTCAAACCAATCACCGAAATGTTCATATATTGCTCTTAACTAAATCTGTTTTTATCAACTTATCCCAAGTATCATGAAACTTCATATGACTACCCTCTTTCAGCTCAGCATGAATGTATGTCCTAACGTCTTATGTTATGTAGTTTCATTCTATGCTTGTCTTCCATATTATGTTATGTAACATAATCTTCCATCTATCAACTTATATTATATTATACAAACAACGATAAAGTTTAGAGAAACGAAAAACACCTGAAACCACCTCATGTTTCATGTTGTGCTCATACTGTAGGTAACCACCTCCAAACTACCATCATGATGCCACAAGCCCTAGTTGCCCTCCGTGCCCTAGCTCGAGGGCACACAAAGATGAAATAACAAAATGCATGATTAAATCTGATCAGTGGTTAGTACGAACCTCGCTCTGATACCATGTTAATTTCAAGCAATCAGATGTTAATCTAACCAATTAATTATAATCAGACTGTGAATAAACAGTAATAGTAATAAAACACAAGACACAAGATAACAATACCCTGGGAAAACCTCCCTCTTGGAGGTGAAAAACCCAGCCTTAAATATGATATGTATTATCTCAATTGTAGGCAATTACAATATAGCAAACTTATCTCAGATTGCTGTCCAAACAGCAAGTTGACAAGGTAATGAAGGATGCAGCCCTAATCAATAGTAGATGACCAAAAGAGAGGAACAGCAGCAGATGCAACAATAGGCTGGAGCAGAATTGCAGAAGATCTTGACAACTTCGCCCAACAATATCCTTGACTGAATTCGCACAAACGTATGAGAGCAGATTGCATTTGCTAAGAATGATTGTATAAATGACTTCATCTTCAAGTGGATTATATACCATCCTTTTTGGCGCTAAACATTCTCAAGTCGGCTTGCAAGATAAATAATTAATATTATACATTTTCCCATGTTAGGTATTGGGTCCAGCCCAATAGCCACCACGTTACAATTGACCCCAGCCCAAAACATAGTTAATTGTTACATTTGGGTCTACCCTATATACAAGTTACATTCAGTATAGGACCACAAGTTACATCGCCCAATTGGGGTCAGACCAAATTGCAAGTTACATTTATAGGGCCTGTCCTATCCACAAGTTACATTATATATAGTTCTTGCCCAAACAAGACATAATTACAAGTTACATGTATTTGGGCCCAGCCCTAAGTTCAATTTACATAATAGATAATACATGTGTATTTTAGTTGTCATTGACAACATTAAAATACAATAGATAGGTATCCGAGCTAGCTACTATTTCAACAAAATGTAGTAAAAGGCAAAAAAAGTAAAGTAAATAAATAAAATAAGCCTACAACAAAGCAAAGTCGTCGGGAAATAAGTAATAACTAATAAAGAAACTGTGTCGCATGTAAACAAAAATTCATGCAATGCCATAGTGATCAGATCTATTGATAGTGTAGACTTTTTGAAGTACCCCCATCTCCTATTTTTGAAAATTAGTTGTACTAGTGCTGGTACCAATCTCCAAGTACCCCCATCTCCTATTTTTGAAAATTAGTTGTACCAGTGCTGGTACCAATCTCCAAGTACCCCCATCTCCTATTTTTGAAAATTAGTTGTACCAGTGCTGGTACCAATCTCCAAGTACCCTCGTCTTGGTAACCTTGTTGAATACCAACCACAAATTCCAAAAGTCAACACCAAAGCTTCGAAAACTCCAAGATACATCACCATAAGCCTTCTGAAGCAACCACAAATAGACTTTACACATCCACAGAATCACATAGTTATCCCACTGTAATTGCACTATACCAAACCAAATCCAAACTAAAGAATATAACCAAGTTGCACAACATCCAAATAAACAAGTTTGACATCAATAACAACAAGATCTCATATTTGCTCATATTTGCAGCACTAGAAGAGAGATTGGACTGATTAGAGGAGATATTGGAGTAATTTTTGTTTTGCTTCGAGTCTGAAACAAATTCTCAACTGCAAGTTTGAAGCTACAGCCATGGTATTTTTTTTTAATTCGGTTTTCTAAGTTTTTAGCTTGTAAGTTTGTAGCTTGAAAAATATTTTAATTGATTTGGTTTCAGACTTGAAACAATAATCAAAAACACCACAAAATGAGCAGCAGCAATAGTGACAGCAATGAGAGTAGTGAAAGTGTAAATGAAGTGAACACAATGTCAATAGACCCTCCTACTTCTAAAATCCCAATCTCAGCTTCTATTCCACAAGATCGTTATGCATGCCCTACACCCTCTCTTCAAAAAATTGCAAACGGCCCTTTCAACCCCAAGAAACCATTGCTTCGATTTTCCACGAATGTGACTGCCAACAAGGGTAAAAATACAAGGGGCAGCAAGAAGTGACTTTATCATATTTGCAACACTCATTGTTGTGGGAACCATACTAGAATTCTAGGCCATTTAGTGGGTGAGAGTGGAAAAGTTGTTAGAGTTTGTGAGTCAATAACATTGGAACAACAGGTTGAAATGTCAAAGTTAGCTAGAGTGAGTGAGGACAAATCATTACAACTCATAATAAGAAATAGCCATCTACTAATTTCCATGCCTCTTCCAATGTATCATTTGGAGAAGGTTGTGATAGAGGGAAGTGAAAAAAAGGTGAGAAAAATTCAATGATTGGGTTAATGAATATGCAAAAACGTGAGCAAGCCAATCATGCAGTTGCCAAATTCTTTTATGCACATGCTCACCCATTTCATTTGGCAAGGTCACCTTATTTCAAAACTATGTTGAGAGAAATATTGACGTTGAACAATCTTATGCCCCCCTGGGGAACATAAATTGTGTACCTCCCTCCTTGACAAACAATATTCAAAAGCAACCATGATGATGGAGGAAACGAGGCAAGCATGGATTAGGACTGGTTGTTCCATTGCCATGGATGGGTGGACCGATATTCAACATAGACCACTCACTAATGTTCTTGTCACATGCCCTACTGGTTCATACTTTCTTAAGCTATTGTTGTCCTGAGAAATAAGGATGTTGATTTCCAATTTGCCATTTTGAAGGGGGCCATAAAGGAGGTTGGGCCATCTAATGTTGTGCAGGTTGTAACAGATTCAGCTTGTGTTTGTAAGTTAGTTGGTTTCATGATTGAGAGCACTTACAAGCATATTTTTTGGACTCCATGTTGTGTAAATGCTTTGAATAATGCTTTGAAAGACATCGACAAAATAGATTGGATGAAGGTAGCAATGGCAGAGGCTAGTGACATAAAAATGTTTGTATGTAACCATCACAATTCACTTGCACTATTCCCATCTTATTCAAAGAAAGAATTCTTCAAACCAGTTGAGACTACATATGCTAGCTACTATATTTTGTTGGAAAGGATGTTGGAGGTGCAAGATGCTCTACAATTCATGGTTGTTTGTGGAAACTAGAAAAAGTGTGCTCAATCAAAGAAAGATGAAGGGAAGGCAGTGAGAGAAAGAGTACTTAATGACACTTGGTGGGCCAATATCAAGTAAGAAATCTGAAAATTTAATTTTTTTTTTTTAATTTGTTACACTTTGTTTTACTTGTATTTTAAAAGTTTTTGAAAAGACCCCAATTCTGCTCTAAACATAAAATGCTTATTTATGGACTCAACGAATATGTATACCACTGTTGTTTGTACCGAGTCTGATATACGTATATGCTCTAAAGCTTAAACAAAGATATAGCAATGATATAACAGTGAATGAACAGCAAACATGTAACATAAACTGTAATGCACAAACATTAATGAACTATAGACTATTGCAAACATGAAGATACTGAATTGCTTTCGACAGAGTAACCAATGTTACAGTATATTGTCAAAATTCAATTTAAAAGATTGCACCTTGAATTGGTCCTACACTTAGCAACCATGGAAAGAAACAATATAGAAGGAAATGTCAATGCCATAGAAGTGCTTGGCACTTGGCATTAGATTCAGCCTCCCACAATATCTCTCATCCCAATACTATTATGTACTCCATAGTGTAGCACCACCAATACCTTCCGTTCAATGCCTCGATAGGAAACATGGATCACCGAGTGTGGAATGGAAACATTCATCGCCAAAATTGGTTCCTATTCTCAAACAACTAGCTTCATTCAAGGATTGATGACCTAAAGACTCAATATGGAACTCTCGTCAACTATGAGTGTTGCGATAAAGAGAAGAGCCCTCGCAGAATGGTTAGATGTTGTCTTTCTAGAAGCAAATACAAACATTATTATGATTCCTAATTTCCTTAGCTCTACTTGTGCTCAAATCCCATGACCAACAAAAGATTCTCAGCACATATATTCAGCAATCCTTCAATATAGCTCCAACCGAAATAATCAACCCACCATAGCTCTGTAGTATATTGTCAAAATTCAATTTAAAAGATTGCATCTTGAGTTGGTCCTACACTTAGCAACCATGGAAAGAAAAGATGTAGAAGGAAATGTCAACCCTATAGAAGCGCTTGGCATTAGATTCAGCCTCCCACGATATCTCTCATCCCAATACTATTATGTACTCCTTGGTGTATCACCACCAATTCCTTCCGTTCAATGCCTCGATAGGAAACATGGATCACCAAGTGTGGAATGGAAACATTCACCGCCAAAATTGGTTTCTATTCTTAGACAACTAGCTTCATTCAAGGATTGATGGCCTAAAGACTCAATATGGAAGTCCCATCAAATATGAGTGTTGCAATAAAGAGAAGAGCCCTCACAGAATGGTTGGATGTTGTCTTTCTAGAAGCAAATACAAATATTATTAGGATTCCTAATTTCCTTAGCTCTACTTGCGTTCAAATCCCACGACCAACAAAAGATTCTCAGCACACATATTCAGCAATCCTTCAATATAGCTCCAACCGAAATAATCAACCCACCATAACTCTGTAGCATACACGCGACATCTACTTAAAATTTTGGCAAAGATTATTAAATCGTTCTTGGGAATGAATCAATATGCAATACGATTATCCAGGAAGCCAAATAATACTTTGTTATATCGTCTTATTTGAGTTAGATAGCATTAATCAACCCTTGCCTCAATACTTATAATAGAGCCAAATAATAAATTGGACCAACCAATACCTTTGCCAATATCACACTCTAAAATAATTACTCATTATTTGAATCGATACTTATAATAACATCTACCCAAGCTATATAATATAAATCACCAATATTGAAAGCGTCGTAATAATCAAAACTCGCTGATATATTATATTTCAAAAGTTAGGCCGACAATCTCCCATAATAATATCTTTGTCAAGGCATCCATATTTATTCCTGAATCAATTATCAAATCTATCTCCAAAGGAGACTTCACAAATTTGTACAGTTGTAGACTTTGTCATGAATCAACCCCCTTAGGAAGAGTTAGGTTTTCATCCAACCCTTTTGTCAACTCTTGAAGGTTTTCATCTCCAGAAATCATAAATCAATTATCAAATCCCAAACATGCCTTACTTCTACTAGCCACCCTCCTTATAAAGAGCTCTAGGAAGCATCTAGAAGAATAGGCAAACTTGGCTAACTTTAATATTTGGAGAACTTTATTTAATAAAGTGATATTTAATAATATTTTATTTTTATTGTTATTTAATTAAATTAGTTAATATTAAGTCATCATTTGTATATATCTTTTATTTTTTTGATAGCTTAATAAAAATCAATTTAATTAATTGTCACTTAAAAATTAGGGACATTATAGTTTTAATTTTTAAATGTTGCTTGTAGGTATATTTCCTCTATCATATCACCATGTGGGTAATCCGGTATGCAGATACAAACTCTCCTAGCCTAAGAGAGATCCATGAGACTATTGATAGCATGCTTGATCAAATGAAGCAAGCAATTCATCAAAAGGATCCTAAATTGCAATTCTATGAGGAGCATATTAGGCCTATCATCACAAAGAGGTGGAGCACAATGAACAACCCTCTCATATGCTTTCCTATGCTCTTAATCCGATGTAGTATACACCTAGACCTAGTTGAATGCTTCCTTCTAAGGATGAATAGATGATAGAGGGGCTTATGTTAAATTTGAACCAGAATTAATAGAAAGCAGAAAACTAAACTTATAAACAACACAAACACAAGAGCTATCTTGGGAAAACCCTCCACCTGAGTGTGAAAAACCCAACCCACTCAAAAATGAACTTTATTGTATCTCTGAAAATGAATATAACTGTTGATAGTTTCAGATTACTATCAATCACAATAAGATAAGTTTGATTCTCTACAAATCAATCATGACAATGAAGTCAAACGATACATCTCATATACATTCTATAAACCTTCATACGACTGAAAACTCTGAACACAGAAAACATATAATATTACTGATCTGGCAAACTACATACACAATGTTCTCAACTAGCTACAAGACAAACAAGAGAAGCCAGCAATATATAACTATACATCTGCCGAAGAAGAAGAGCCATGAAAATGGAAGGGCGATGAATATAAAGAATCGGAATTGCAAGTGAAGAGAATCCACGAAGGAAGAGGAAAAGACACCGACAGCCACATAGACATGAAAAGACACCGACAGTCACATGAAAAGAAAGTGGAAGCCAATGAACCGAAGCAGGATAAATAAAGGTAACTGAATCCACAAGATAAATAAGAGACATTGCATCTTGGATCTCTATCGCAGCTATAACTTCAACACTCCCTCTTAGCAAGAGAGAGATCTTCATTTCGTCATCTCATGATAGATACATTTGGCCGCAACCAAAGAAAGTTAACAGAGTCTCATCACAGATTTTATTCAATAAAGTTGTTATCTCAGCATAACAATATTCACCATAGCTACTCCTCGAGGGTGAATGAAAACATAAATAAAAATCATGAAGTCATACACATTACTTCCACCATAGCTACTCCCAGAGGGTGGATCAAGGGATTTCACCTCGAACTTCTCTTGCAGAGAAAAACTCATTAACCAAGGGATTTCACCTCGAACTTATCTCGCAGAGAAGAACTCATTAACCAAGGGATTTCACCTTAAACTTCTCTTGCAGAGAAGAACTCATTAACCAAGGGATTTCACCTCGAACTTCTCTCGCGGAGAAGAACTCATTAACAAGGGATTTCACCCCGAACTTCTCTCGCAGAGAAGAACTCATTAACAAAATCTTCAAGACAATGAGGCTCCTGAAATGTCAAGCTCCCTCTAAAGCTGAAATGTCATATTCTCTTTTTAAAATAAGAAACCTTCTGAATTTACATTAGACCTTGGCTCCTCCTGAGGTGTCCCTATGTTGATTTCTGCAGAAGAAGCTAGATGAGAAGACCTAAATCTGCAATCTCGAGCAACGTGGCCATATTTGTCACACCTATAACATTGAATGTGGGATAAGTCCTTTTTCGGTTCTGAAACAGGATCTGATTCTCTATCTCTATCCCTCTTTCTTCTTTTGCCTTTTTCTATAGAAGAATGAGTAACAAGGACTTGATTTTCCATATAATGATGATTACGCCCAATACCTCTTGCCTCCAATCTGCATTCCTCTTGAATACAATCAGCTCTCAACCGATCAAACTTGGGTAGATCATTTCTTCCACTAATACCTTGAATGAAAGATTCCCAAGAGTTGGGAAGTCCATTCATGGCTTACATCACCAAGTCTTTATCAGCAAAAGATTCTCCAATTGCACTGAGTTGATCCTTTAAGTCTGTAATTTTCATGAAGTATGAAACAACTGATTCTTCTTTATCCATTTTAACATGCAGCAGTTGACGTCTCAGGGCTAGAGCTTTGCTGGTGTTGTTGAATTCGTATAGGTCCTTCAAAGTCTGAAACATTTCTTTGGCTGAACCCAACTTAGAAATAATAGGAACCAAATGATCCTTAACAGAATTAATCAAAATTTTCTTAGCCACAGTCCTATTCTTTCTCCATTGAACTTTCTTTGCATCAGCAGAAGGTTCTTCTACATCTTTTGAGACATAGTCAAGGAGATCATTCTCTTCTAGAGTAATCAAAATTCTAAATTTCCAAGAAAAGAAATTTGATGACCCATCTAGTCTATCTTCTACTTTCAATCCATTCACCATTATGAATAACTTAGGCAAACAAAAGAAAGAAATAAAGAACTTAAAGACTCTGGGTTCAGAATCAATCTTCTAAACCGGCTCTGATACAATGTTAAATTTGAACCAGAATAAATAGAAAGCAGAAAACTAAATTTATAAACAGCACAAACACAAGGGCTTATCCTAGGAAAACCCTCCACCTGAGGGTGAAAAACCCAGCCCACTCAAAAATGAACTTTATTATATCTCTGAAAATGAATACAACTGTTGATAGTTTCAGATTACTATCAATCACAATAAGATAAGTTCGATTCTCTACAAATCAATCATGACAATGAAGTCAAATGATACATCTCATATACATTCTATAAACCTTCATAAGACTGAAAACTTTTAACACAGGAAACATATAATATTACTGATCTGACAGACTACATACACAATGTTCTCAACTCGCTACAAGACAAATGAGAGAAGCCAGCAATATATAACTATCCATCTGCCAAAGAAGAAGAAGAGCCACGAAAATGGAAGGGTGATGAATATAAAGAATCGGAATTGCAAGTGAAGAGACTCCGCAAAGGAAGAGGAAAAGACATCGACAGCCACATAGACATGAAAAGTCAACGACAGCCACATGAAAAGAAAACGGAAGCCAATGAACCGAAGCAGGATAAATAAAGGTAACTAAATCCACAAGATAAATAAGAGACATTGCATCTTGGATCTCTACTGCAGCTATAACTTCAACAGCTTACAGCACCCTTTCGTGAAATGTATAGGAACAAGCTGGCACCCCTTCTTTGAGGGCAGTGGCTTCAAATTGCTGATCTTCAGAGTCCTACATTTAGTAAACCAGAGGCTGGGACAAATAGGGTCGTCGTTGCACAAAAAAAACCCATTGGGTGGTAGAAGTTTCATGGGAAGGACACACCAGATTTGAAACAACTTTCCATTCGTTTGCTCTCACAAATTGCTAATTCCTCTACTGTAGATAGGAGTTCATCCCCACCTATGGCTTCGTCCACTTCATTAAGAGAAACAAGCTGAAAAATTAGTTGCAATTCATAGTACCTTGAGACTTCAGCACCGACAGACTCCAACAGCACAATGGAACATTGATCCTCAGGATGTTAGGCAGATTAATGAGGAGGTGCAACCAAAACTGGTTGGGCTAGCATTGCAAGATCCACTTCTGCTAGAGGGTGATAGTGACTCAAATGGTTATGAGTTTTTGGATATCGATAGCCGAAATGAGGCTCATTTTCATAGACTCTTGTATTTTGATGTTTGAGACTTTTGGATATTGATAGATCATGTTTTTTTATGTTTGAGATTACTGTTATAATGCTTTATTGAAATTTATTATGCTGTTATAATACTGCTCTCATGAAATATTTATATATTGATATTGTTGTTATCAGTTATTGACATCTCTCTCTCTCTCTCTCTCTCTCTCTCTCTCTCTCTCTCTCTCTCTAATATATTAATTTTAAAAATTCATGTGTGTGTGTGTGTGTGTGTGTGTGTGTGTGTTAGGGGGGGCATTGGTGATTCTTTGATGAAGTCTATGACTGCCCTAGTTCCAAAACTTGTGACACAAGTCATGGAGATACTTACTCTTGGTTGGTATGCACTTGGAGAATTGAAGACACAGCTGGTCTTTGAACCAAGATCATGAAGATACTTGCTTTTGAGTTGCAAATGTTTGTGTTTCAGCTGGGTTATGATCTATGGTATACACGTGGGCAGAAGCACTTCTTACATCATCATGAATCAATATATATATCGCCATCCCCTGCCGTCCCCTAAAAATGGACCTCTAGGGGATGTCCCAAAAAAGCGTCCTATGCCATCCCACCATCCCCATCCCCAAAACGTCGTCAAACGTAGATAAAATCTGAGTCTGTACTTAATTTTGTTCATAGAGCCTATGCATACATTCACTAAAAGATGACTGCATGTCATATGTGACTTAATTTTAGCAATACTGTTGTAAATCAATTTACTATTGTGATTTGCAAAGTTATCTGCACTGGTATATTTCAATAGTATCTGAGCTTGGCATCCTGCCAGCCTATGTTTGATTCATGAGTGATGCAGATAAGAGGTATCAGCTGCGAGAGAAGGAGGCTGCCATGGGGGACAAAGAGAAAGATGATCCTCAAGAATTCATCAAAGAGACCAAAGAGTTCCAGTCTAGCATGAGAGATACCATGGTAGAAATGGTCCAATTTCTAAGAGGATTGAACCAACAATTGAGTGTTGGTAGACCCATACAGCATGGAGCAGCTCTAGAGGTGAGAAGACCTCAATCAATGCAGAAACATTCAGGGGCAAATTTCTGGAAAAAGAAGCAGCAAACAGAGAGGAAGAACCACCTGAACAGGAGGATGGTATGACAAGACTTCATAATGAATACTATACCTTAAGCATTGCCATATGCAGAGAAATGACTTTCATAGGATTCTATGAGATGAAGACAAAGAGTGGGCATAGGAGGAGAAGGTATGAAGAGAGGAAGGGCATTCAGCACCATTTGGGAAAGATCACAATTCCTAGTTTTGATGGATTTGGTAGCTCTTCGACAAGGGATTGGTTGCAAAAATTAGACACATATTTCTCCTTGAATCCAATGACTGAAGAAGAGGCAATCGAATTTGCCACCTTGCATCTTGATGGAGTGACTCACAAAGATCACAATTCCTACTTTTGATGGATTTGGTAGCTCTTCAACAAGGGATTGGTTGCAAAAATTAGACACATATTTCTCCTTGAATCCAATGACTGAAGAAGAGGCAATTGAATTGCCACCTTGTATCTTGATGGAGTGGCTCACAAATAGTGGTATCATGGTAAGGTAACCCAAGGACATGACTCAATTACCACCTTTAACAACTTGAGCCAAAGATCGACAGAGAGGTTTGATAAAAGGGATCCAGAAATTCATTTCAGAGAGCTAGTATGGTTGAAACAAGAAAGTAAAGTAAAAGACTATGTACCAGAAATTCAAAGGCTCGTGGTGATGATTCCAGATGTGATGGAAAGAAGACTCGTGGAACGCCTAGCTGAACCCTCCAAAGGTTTAGCAAGGGCATTTGATCCACATTCATTGCAAAAAGCCATCAAGAGAGCTCTACATTTGGAGGATTCAGTGACTACAAACAGATTCTATTCCAAGAAAGTCCATCCTATTTTCCCAAAGAGACCCTTTCAGAAGTACATGCCACCTCCCAAGGTATCATCACCTAAGCCAAATCAAACAGAGGTAAACAGAGGTGTCTAATAATGAACTTTGAATGAAAAAGCTATGCTTCACATGTAGAGATCCATGGCAACCCTGGAGGTGTTCAAGGAAAAGACAAATTCACTAAATAGAGGTAGTTTATGATGAGGAAACAAAGAATGGTGAGCTTGAGCTTGAGCCCGAGAAAGCTATGGAAGAGATTGAGCACAAGAACCAAGGAGGAGAGCATCCAAGAGGTACAATTGTAGCACTATCCGGGGCACCTAGATATAATGCTTTCTGTGTTATAGAGGTATTGTGTGCAGACAAAAGGTAACAATTCTTATTAATAGTGGGGCTACTAATAATTATATTGATAATTATATTGATGAATAGTAACAGTTACAAGTGGAGCAATTCTTTCTTGTAATAAAAATATTCCACAAATGAAGTTGACTATGGGAGAGTATAAGATGCAAGATGATTTCTAATATTATCAGCATGGGAGATATAGATTTGGTCTTAGGAGTGCAATGGTTGTACTTGCTCAACAAATATGAACAGAGTTATCGGACTATGGAGTTAGTGTTCCAATATAACAGGAAGAAGATACTTCTACATGGTCTTTATAATGGGGGTCCCATGATGGTTTCAAGTTTCAACTAAGAAGATGGAGCAAGCTTTTCGTAAAGACCACATAGCATGGGCAGATGAATGTTTAATTACAGCCACACGTCCCTCGAAGGATGGGAGATCCTACAATGTGGATATTCAATTCATTTTGGACAAGCATAGCAAAGCCTTCAACAACATTCCTCTTGAACTACCGCAGAATAGAGGTTTTAGCATGTGATAGAGCTTGAGAAGGAAGCAAAACTAGTCATCACAACCCCATATTGTCGTCCCAAGAAATACAAAGAAGATTTTAAAAAGGCAATCAAGGACCTATTGGATATGGGGCACATAAGACATAGTTTCAACCCATTTGCTTCATCTGTAGTTTTGGTCAAGGAGGATGGAACTATGAGAATGTGCATCGATTATAGCACTATAAACAAAAGAACAATCAAAAATCTTTATCCCATACCCACGATTGATGAATTGATTGATGAGCTTATGGAGCAGTGTATTTTTCCAAGATTGATTTGCAATCAGGGTGCTACCATATTAAGGTAAAAGATGAGGATGTGCACAAAACAGCTATCAAATGTCACTATGGGCATTATGAGTTCTTCGTCATACCATTTGCATTAACCAATGCACCCACCACTTTCCAACAATGCATGAGTCAGGTATTCATTCTTCAGTTGAAGAGATTTGTATTGGTTTTCTTTGATGACAATTTAATTTACAATAAGACTTATGATGACCATTTGAAGCATTTAGATGAAGTGCTTGGCCTCCTTGGGCAGCATTCTTTTTATGCTAAGGTCTACAAATGTGAGTTTGGGTTGACTGATATTTTATATTGGGGGTTCAAGGTTAGTGCCCAAGGGATTAGTGTGGATGAGGAGAAGATCAAGGTAATCTAGGATCGGCCTAGACCAAGGAATTTGACACACTTAAGAGGATTTTTGGGACTTTGCAGATATTATAGGAAATTTGTAAAAGGGTACTCACAACTTGCAGCCCCTTTGACAAATTTGATGAAAAAAAGGGGCATTCCCTTGGAGTCCACGGGCCCAGCAAGCTTTTGATAAATTTAAGGAGGTAATGAGTTCTAAGGAGGTAATGAGTTCATGGACATTGTAATCTCTATATGCACTAAATCTTGTGAGTCAATTAAATCTGAGAATAGACATTGATAAAATATGAGTCTCTGCTTAATTCTGTGCCAATGCACGCATTCACCGAAGGATGTCTGCAATTATGTTATATGTGATTTAATTCTAGAAATACTACTGTAAATCAATTTACAGTTGTGATTTGCAAAGTTATCTGCACTGGTATATTTCAGTCTAGATTTACTGAAACCAAATGAAATAAATAGTAGTTGTACTCAATCAAAATCAAATTATAATATGAAGGTCATAACATATCAATATTATATTTAGCTCCTTTGCAGGACCTGAGATGCAATTTACAGTAGATACTTAGAAATTTAGAATAGCATCACCATCTACTAAACATATCAACCATATTTGCACAAAAACAAAATATAATAAGTTGAAAATAAGTAAAAATGCTTATAGATCAAACAAACAAGAAAAAAACAAGATGAGATTTATTTTTTCAAGTAACTATGCCAAAACACGTGGTCTATAACTAACATCCTTCATGCAAACTATGAGCACACAATGTGCTGAAAAGTGATTCCTTGAATATTTTAATAATACTAGGCATATTCTTCTTCAGTAAGCATACTAGCAATGTTTTTATAAAAACAAAATATAAGAGGTTCAAAAACAAAGAACACGTTCATGCCACACAAACAAGAAAAAACATGATGACAAGTTTTTTTAAGTAAATTTGCTGAAGCATGTGTCAAAAAATAACATCATTCATTAAAAATGTAAGCATCCAATATGATAACTTGCACTCATTTTAAAATATTGTCTTGTCAAGCACGTGAAGGAGCTGATATGTGGAATCAAGCTCTGAAGTCCTGTAGTCTGAAAACATGAGCAGGTAAGCCAATGAGCAAACTGTGCATTTGAAATTATTTCCTTTACTCAATTAATGTTGAAATTGAAGTGAAGAAAAGTTGACAGAATGTAGGTCATGTTGGCCCACTCTCCAGAAATAGAGCACTTTATTCCTACAACCTAGAAAATAAAAATAAACATGATTTTTCTCTTAAAGATATGTTGACCATTTTTCTGTCTATCAACACTTTATGTAAAGTTTTGGCAAAATAATAATGTTATAGTTTGAGATCTGATGACACCCCAACACTCTACATTTATGCAGAAGCTCACTATGATCATGTTTTCTTACTCAACCATATTCTTAACATGTTTATAAACAAGTCAGTGTGTGATGCTGCCAGTTGCTACCATATTCTACAAAGTTTTGCCCACAGAGATACAATCAAACTTTTGTTTCCTTCTTGTGAGAATGGACCCTTTTCAAGAAGAAGCTACGCAAGAACTTCAAATGTTCCCAGCAGTTATAGGGTTCTTCTCTTATAAGTGACTACCCATTTAAATAATCTGGTATTTGTATATGTAAGTCTTTTTCAGAAAACCTCTGATGCATAATAGTTATAGCAACACTCTGCCGAATTTCTCTATCAATCCGGATTTCTCTACTAAAAATGCTAATGGTCTCCCTTGCTATGCCATGCTACTCTCCAGAACAAAATTTCTAATGTCATTTTCTCATCTTCGCCACGACCCACATGCTGCCCAAAATTTTCAGGTCCTTTTCATACATGGTCATCATGCCAATAAAGAAGATAAGGGGTGTGTTTCTACAAAAAGGCATGTTGCACAGAATTTCAGTAGGCGCAGAAAATTAGTGAATAAGCCTGGTAGACTGTCAGCCCTTACTTTAGAATAGCACATTAATACGTCCAACACTATTAATGGCATTATCCCCACTAAAGACAGCATCTAAAAACATTTTTAATGTTATAACGTTTAAAAGTGATTTTAGCATTCCCCAATATGCAGCTTTACTAAGCATCAACTTACTGTAACAACCAGAGAGCATTCGGTTTGCCTTACACAACTCAGTTGCAAAAAAAATGCTGTTAATATTTTATGGAATGAATATTACAAATTAAATCGACAGCTTATTTAAAATAAAAACTTAAGCAACAAGAAATCGTTTTGTGCAAGTCTAAGCAAAACAGGATTAAACAACATTGAATAGTGAGAAGGGAGAAATGCAGTAGCAATCTAGTAGGCTGCATGATAAAACTCAAAACAACCAAGTGACAAATTCGATGCTAGCTATTATTAAGATCGCATTGTTAAAAACAAGCACCAATAAAACTGCGATATCTGACCTGTATATTCTCCAGGGCCGCCAATTGACACGCCAAAGAATAACAAGGCTGAGGGCGCCCAGTAGCACAAAGAGCGTGGCGCAAACTACAGAGGCGACCACCAGATCCCCTTCTCCTTCCATCTCTTTCTCTTCAATTCCCCTGCTTCATTACCCTAGCAGCCACACATGCCCCTCTTTCACCAACCCTCTATAACCCTAGACTCCAAATACACACAAAAACAAAACCCCACGCCACATCTACATCCTTTCTGTCAGCCATTAAAAGCCTATCACAAAAACCACCTTCGTCCAACCCCACAACACATTGTCCATAAGATAATATGTATGTGTTCTTGCAAGAGGGGAATCTGTACCCTTGTAATCCCCAAAATGAGGGTTTTGCCTGGCGAGAAAAATGGAATGGACGTATCACAGAGAAGCAAATACGACGGAACACAAGACCAAAGCCTCTGTTCTCACAACATGTCCTTGTTTAACTCTTGCAGAACTCCTTCAAATGGAGTAAGAGTAATATCCGTGGGTAAAAAGCTTACTCGAGTTGAGCTCAGCTCCCTGTCAGGGTTTTCGAGGCTATATATATATAGAAGCAAACAGATTTAAGGGATAAAAAGTTCGCCTTAATTTTTCTAAGCGATGAATTTCCTTTCCGCCCTGACATTTCAAAATTATATAAAACAAACATCTACAAAATTGATGAAAAGACGGTATTATATTTGTTTTTTGAAGGTTGTTGACCGAATACAATTTTCTTTGTATTAGGTGTATGTTGAAAGTTTTAAGTGCTCTTTTTGACAATTGATGAATATTTTATCCCACTTCCACTCACCACTCTCCCACTCCCAATAAAAGGGTTAAAGACTAGTATTTGTATGGGAAGGAGGTGTAAGGATTACATTGATAGAAAATTATATATAAATTTAGTAGAGTGTATAATTTTATATGTGACAAGAAAATACATTAATTTAATTTACAATATCGTATTTAGCATATTTAGGTCTTAAGTTCAAATCCCATAAGGGGTAAGGTATGTATGTCTCATTTGTAGCGCAATTAGATGTCTCCCGCAAGGAGTACGGAGTAGTCCCATATTGTTGTAAGCCATCTATATACAGCATCGTGGACTATAAAAGATCCTTTCCTTTCCTTTTTTATGCATAAATCTTATTTTTTGTGTATACAATTTTAAAATGCAATCTTGATTTTAGGTTCTCTGTGAATATTACACCAAGATTGCAATGGAGATGTTATGGTTGTGCTGAATTTATAAATAAAAATAATAATGCACTATGCTTAGACTTGTTTGTATAATTTAATACCATTTTCTCAATCTAATCTAATTAGTGTAAAAAAGTATTATTTTTAGATATAATTAAAATAATTTATAAATTTCATTAAGTATTTCTAACAATTTTAATAATACTTATTTTAAAACCATTCATAAAATTAAGTAAAAATAACATTTTGATATACAACAGTCAAACTTAGAAATATCATTCTATCAAGAATAAAGAATAAAATATGTATTATTAAATTTTTATAATTATATGACGCTAATAAACATGATTGTTTGTTTTGAAACATTGGAACAAAATATCCTTAATAGGAAATATATGTAAGTACAATGATGATTGATTAAATATAACAATGCAATCTAAAATATTAGATTAGAGTTAGATATCTATCTATCCTTCTAAATTGATTGAATAATAAATAATGCAATGAATGGATGAGAAATATTAAAATTAGTCTGATTATGCCTAAGACTTGATTGAATAAAAAATAATTCAATGAATGAATGGGAGATATTAAAATTAGCCTCGTGATGCCTTAGACAACATACAAATGAATGGATTGAATTTAGTTAGAAAAATATCTTAGGACATTATGTGTAAATTTGGTAATTCAATACCATCAAGCATTAGAGGTTTCAACTATTTGTAATTTTCCTAAATAATGACATCTTTGAGCTATGACTTTTTCGAGATGAGACAACTTTTCCTATCGCAAGGAACCCTATCAGCTAATTAGATAACATGGATGCTGCAACTAGTGAAATATGAACAATAAAATGAAATTTCAACCAAATGTTTTTTTTCACTTCAAAATAACAAATGTTTATAATAGAAGATATGAAAAAAAAAATTGTTAGAAGTACTACCATATGAAATATGAACAATAAAAAGAAATTTCAACCAAATAGTTTTTTTTTCACTTCAAACTAAACTATTTTGTTACAATAACAAATAATTCTAATAGAAGATACATTAAAAAATTGGTCTAAATTATTACCGTATGAACTTATAAGAATTCTTGTGAAATAAAATTTCACAAATCGTGACATTATCTGACTCTTTAAAGATATACCATTGTAATAATGCCACCTCCATCTTGACCACATATGCATGTTGTAAAGAATCACCTATTTTGTGAATTTGAACTTCCATCCTTCCAATTTGCTAAAATTGTAGAGTTGACCATTTTATAGAATGCGTCCACATGAAGTGTCATACCAATGGTCATTGCAGTCAATTTTGTAAAGATCGATAACATTCTCAATGGTTTATTACTAACATTTTATTCAATTAATTAGACACATAAATTTCATCAACCTATGCATTAAAAATATGTGTGAAGATATTTATTTTGGTAAGAACCAATTGCTAGTAATCTATCACCAAACAGGACAGAAGCACGGGGAAATAGAAAAACTATTGTTAAAATGTTAAAATAATAGAGATAATGCTTATGAAATTATCATAGTATTTAAAGGAATAAAATCAAGTGCTTAAAGCATTGGATTCTCATTGTGGATACCCAAGTTCAAATTTTCAAAGTGACATCTAAAATGAAATTTTAAGAAATGACTCTTGATTTTCCATTATTTAACTTCTCATAATAATTTATAAGTTGTTCTTAAAGAACTAAGTGATTGTATCAAATGACTCAAATGCTTATTTGAAATGTATTTGTAAATTAATTTTTTTTTAAAGTCTAATAGCCACCCACATGTGTAGACAAAGATTTATGAAAGATCCAAGTGGTTGCGAAGTAACGATGCATTCAAGGAGTGACTTGAGATTAAACCTCACATCACGATAAGACAACCCATAAGGCAGGTGTAATAACAAATCCAATACTGGTGCCAATTATGTTCCTAGCTATCCTTAACCAAAAATAATTGTCGTGCTCTGTGAAGTGTACCTGTACCTGCAAACACAATGCACTTAATAAATCATTACAAGCAATGGTTAGTGAATTAAAACAATGAAATGTAAAACCATAGCTAATCGACTTATTGCCTCCTAGTAAATGCGAGTATGAAAAATGCTCTCAGATCTGATTATGCAAATTCCAGTGACTTGACTACACTTAGATGGAGGATTTGAATGATGAAGATGCATGACCTAGCAAGAATAGCATGATTAAGCTATATGAGTTCATGATTGATCTAGAAAATGAACTAAGAATAAGATGCAATTAAGCTAAAATTGAGCATGATAACATTGCTAAGAATGATAAACTAGAAGCTAGATGCCTATAGTAACAATGCATAAGATGAAAATGAGATGGGATCCATATTGCTCCAAAATGAGGTCTGTTTATAGGATTTCTAAGGCTAGGGGTGATGTGGCATGAATCAACAGTCGAGATTGATCTGAAGATATCAATGGTTAAATTGGAGGAGGTTGGCAAAGGGAGTTGGATTAAAGGGAACATCTGTCATCTCCATGGTGACAAGTGCCAAGAGGCTTCTAGAAGAGGTTAGATGAAAGGGAACACTTAGTGACAAGTGTCACAAAGCTTCTAGAAGAGGTTGGATGAAAGGGGACATGTGGGTAGGTAGAATGGGTTAGGTTTAGGAGTGGTTAGGTTTAGGAGTGGTAGAAGTTAGGAGAATTTGAATTTAAAAATTCAAATAATAAGAAAAGGATAATTAATCTCAACAACTCATGAATTTGATTTGTTTTAATTAATTAGGGATTTTAGAAGAAGTGAATTTGATGGAGGGAACTAATTAATCAAAGGGGATTATTGAAATGATCCTATTAAATAAATCCTTAGATTTATTAATAAGTAGATGAAAGGGGAAATTTAATCAAATTGCTTAGTGAATTCAATTAAATCAGGGAGGAGTATTAATTAAATAATTGCTTATTTAATTAATTGTCTTCAGACCATTTTTAGGTGTATATAATAATTATTTAAGATTGAGAGAGTAAGAAAGTTTCTCATTGAAGTGGAAACTTAAACATTGCCCTACACTTGTGAACTAAGTTGGTAAACAATTGAATTTTAGTACCTAACCACTATAAAATAATTTCCCATGAAATATTTGAACCTAAATTCACCGAACATTTCCAACAAATCTATAGACTACCATATAAACTTGAGTGCATAAATAATCCCAAAATGATATACAAATATGGAGGTATCCAAAGCTACTGGAAATTTAAGTCTCTTGCATGTCTAAAGCACTTCTCAACATATGGTCGTAGAGTCTGTGAGCAAAATTAGAAGATATGAATTAAATAGCAAAAGTAGATCATTTGCATTGAATTATCTTTCAACCAAAATGCATCATGGAAACTTTAAAAACAGTGATAAAGTTGACTTATCCTGAGAACGCCTTTTTGTTGTATGCATTTTATTGTCAAAAAAGCAGTTGACTTAAGCCTATTTATACCTATCAAAGAAAAAGGGAAATGTCCTTCAACTGGATTAATTCACAAATGTAAAAGAGGAAAAAAATTTAACAATAAGATTATCTACAAATAAAATTTAACTGAAAACCAATTTCATGTATGTTCCTTGAGAGGTCATGATCATTTTGTTGCAAGGTGTGCGCCCTTGGTCTCCTTGTGTTGTGTAGTGCAACGCTCAGGTTTGTGACATGGCTTAATCGCCTCCTATGGATTCTATAAGTCTAGTGGTTGTATCAAGTATTAACAAGTCGATCTTTTGGTGCAATGGCAACTGCACTTGTAACAAGTGGTAACAGAGCTTGATCATAGGTTCAAACCCCTTGCTTGTGTTGGGGGGGATTGTTGCAAGGTGTGTGCCCTTGGTCTCCTTGTGTTGTGCAACGCAGTGCTTGGGTTTGTGACATGTCTTAACTGCCTCTTGTGGATTCTATAAGTCTAGTGGTTGTATTAGGCATTAACAGGTCAATCTTTTAGTGCAACAGAAACCACACTTGCAACACATTCTTAGTGCCCAATCCTTTTTGGTTACAGAAAAAGAGTAAATTGAAACATAACCAAAGATAAAGACATTTTAAAACAGGAAGCCATCTGTTAAAGCCATCAAACATTAACCTATGCCCATAAAATATGCCAGATCCAACAACCATTCTCCACTTGCTTGGTATTTAGATCTTGGTAGTGCCATGTGCCTCCCGCAAGGAGAATAATTGAGAGAAATGAGGTGAACGGGAAAAGAAAACTAGGGTTTCTTATGGCTGGTATATAGATGATTGCATAGTATAGAGATAATAAAAAATGAGTGAAAAAAATAGCTATGGGTCAAAACAAAAAATAATCTACAAGTCTTGATTTAAATAGTGAACCAGAAATAGATTACCCGTGGCTATTTAACCTGTCTCCTATTAGAACATGATGCCCATACTTAATTAAGAAGAACATAAACGATGTCCTAGTTTATTTCGTTTTGATAGGAGCGCAATTGTAGAGGGAGAATTTGATCAAAATGCATGTATGAAATTTAATTTTCATACCACTGACATTTAGAAATGCGGTGACAAAAGTGAATAAATTGAATCTAAAAGACCCACACACCAATGAGACTCTTCGTGCAAGTATATGAACTGATTGAACTAGTTCAACTTCCCAAGGGGTGTCTCATTGTTCTCTATCTCACAGGATCCCTAAAGTCAATGTTTTGCTCTCAGATCATTGAGCAAATGACTTAGGAATGGCAACTCCAAGAACGAGTGATATTTGATTTATATGCATGAATACATTCTAAGATAGAACTATGATGATTAAGCTAGTATGAAGATGATGATATGATAAAAGATTAGCAAATTATCCTAGCATGATATACTAGCCTAGCATGAATATTCTATGATATGAAAAATACTTCTAAATGCTATGATGATATTCTAACAAAGAGAGGCTAAAAATGCTTGGTAAATTAGACTATAATGTAGATGCATGAAACTTGGATTGATTGAAAATGAGGAATGAGACTCTATTTATAGGAAAATAAGGGCAATGGATGGTCAAGATTGAATAATCTTAACAAGGGCTAGGATTGAAAGTTAATCAATCCATGTTTACAATTCTCACCAATGAAATGGTGACAATTGTCAACAAAGGGTTGCTTGAGAGGAGATGCAAGAAGCATTAAATGCCTAAGAAGACATGAAGGTTGCC
This sequence comes from Cryptomeria japonica, assembly GCF_030272615.1. NCBI lineage: Eukaryota > Viridiplantae > Streptophyta > Pinopsida > Cupressales > Cupressaceae > Cryptomeria > Cryptomeria japonica. Next base: position 520,447,137 of record NC_081413.1, read on the forward strand.
CTAGGAGGTAAAGATCAAGGTTAGGTTAGGTTTATCCAATGGATAAAGCTTTTACCCAAGGGATAAACTCTTGTGCAAGGGTTAATAGGATAACCAAGGTTAAAGTCATGAATGCTTGATGAGACCCTTGGGTTAGACGAGGGTTAAGTTAGAGAGAAAGTCTCTAACCATGCGAGAAGGTTGAGTTAACCATTAATGGTTAGGAAGACTTTGGGGACAAATTTGTAAGAGTCCTTCCAAATCTGGGGGAACTCAACAAGTTAGCTTGTTGAAGAAATAAAGCCTTTAATGCATTTAGAAGACTTTCTTCCAAATTTGAGAAGTGACCTCCTCAAATTTAGGAAAGGAAATGATTAGGAGTTAATTAGGTTGATTGAAAGGGTTTAGAAGAATCTAGAAGGGGTTTGGGAGGCAAGTGGGAGATGTAGGAAAATGCAAGTGGGTGGAGGAAAAGAATTTTAATTAAAATAAAATTGATTTATTTCAACCAAAATAGATGCAACTAGCATAAATATAAGTGGGGGATTTTAATAAATAAATTAGATTTATTTATTTGCAAGGATCAATTTAATTAAAAAGGGGGAAAGAGGAATTAATTAAATAAAGTGATTTATTTAATTAAAGGCTAGAAAAGGTTTAAGTGAATTTAATTAAATAAGCTGAGTAGTTTATTTAATCAAATAGATTAATGTGAAGAAATTAATTAAATAGAATCTAACTAATAGGAGGGATGGGGTTAAAATAAATATTAAATATTTATTTAAGAAAGTGGTCAGATTTATACGTCTGCATTTTGCCCCTCTTTGGAGTGACGTGTGTGCACATGTTGATTCAAAGAAAATTTGACGTATATACTGCCAAAGTTTGATCGATATGATGTTGTGTGTCGAAATGTCGATATGATACCCCAGATGTAGATTTGATGAATGATATTGATGGTGTTGACGTGATTCTGTCAATATGAAGCTGATATGAGACTGATATGGAGATTCGATATGATAATGTTGTCATCAAAACTGTCGATATGATGCCCCAGCTATGAAGAATTGATTCGATATGAAAAGTTGATATGAGACTGATGTCGATATGAGACTAATATGAAATTGATGTTGAGATTCGATATAATAATGCCCCATCGAGAGATCGTTTGTGCACTAAAGGCATGAATGATCTCTCGAAAGAAGAAGAAAGCTATTTGAAAGATAGAAGAGTGGATAGTTGACTACATGCATGGGTTTGATAATATTGATTAGATTAATTGGATTGATCAAATTGAGATTAAGTCTGGTTTCAAGAATGACACCTCCCGTATAAGACAAAGATGATCAAAACATCTTATTTCAGAATGATATATCCTATATAAGACTTGATCAAAACGTCTAGTTTCGGGAAAGATACATCATGTATAAGACATGATAGAATGGATCAGATGAAATAGATTGATAAGATTGGGATCAAGTTTGGTTTCAGGAATGACACCTCATGTATAAGACAAAGATGATCAAAGTGTCTGGTTTCAGGAAAGATACATCCTGTATAAGACTTGGTCAAAGCGTCTGGTTTCAAGAAAGATACATCCTGTATAAGACCTAATAGAATGGATCAGATGAAATGGATTGATAGAATTGATAAGATTGGGATCAAGTCTGGTTTCAAGAATGACACCTCCTATATAAGACAAAGATGATCAAACCGACTAGTCTCGGGAATGATATATCCTGTATAAGACTTGATCAAAACGTCTGGTTTCAGGAAAGATACATCCTGTATAAGACATGATAGATGAGAGTTGGATGAATGATGAAGATATGAAAGTGAAGAAAGATTCCACGATGATGTGATAGATATGCATGCGAGGGATGCAATGATGAATGTGACTTGATGATGAGATGTATCTTGAAAATGAGATGCATGATATGAGATGTGTGATAATGATAATGATGTGAGATGTATCTTGAAAATGAGATGTATGATAATGATATGCAACTAAATCCAAGCTTTAAACTGATATGCAACTTTAAGATGATATGCAACTAAATGATCATGTTAATTCTATCGTTGTCATTCCCATTTAATCACTTGTTTGTGCTCTTTTTGTCATCATTGATCTTTTGATATGTTGAAAGTTTAATATAAGCATCATGGTATAATCGAACCATAATGAACTGAGTAAAACTTACATGGATTTTTTATATTGCAAGACTACACAAGCATCGAGGTATAATTGAACCAAGATGACCTGAGTGTTTCTTGCGTAAAATAGACAAGACTTAACCATTTTTATGTGCAAAGTGGAAAATGTCTTCAATGATGTGTTTCTAATCATGTATCAAGACAAGTTTGCACCATACGAATGATCATCTCATAGACAGAAAACCAAACAAAATATACGATTCCTTCATTGCTTCTCTAGCTCAGTGCATCCTTGAGTAGCTTAGGAGATCTAATGATTCAGAAATCAAGATACAATCAGTCAAAACTTAATGTTGAATGTAAACAAATCATAATTCATAAAAATCATCAATCGTGTGTGTGTTTGAGTTGCAGTTGGATGATGATCCTGTTTTCTAGCCTGATGAGCAGTTTCAACAATGGTTCCCTAGTATGTTGCGATCCTTGCTTGTTGTCTGAATGCCAAAGTGATAGAATTGTTGCCCCTAGTCATGGATATTTGTCAATGTGGATATATGCGTTGATCACCAAGCCATGGTGGGATATGATACGAATAACTATTTTAGATAATCAAGGACAGTGACTACACTAAGTATGTTTGGGATAATGTTGTGTGTATAAGTGTTTGGCGATGGCTATCAGCTAAGACTAGATGGATCAAAGATATGAGTACCGATAGATAGAGGAGTTGTTCTCTCACAAATAGCGCATGTTTCTATGTTTTCACCACTTTTTTTTATTGCACTTTTTGATTTGTTGATTTTTTGTATTTTTTGATTTGATTTTATTTTGTATTTTTTTGGTTTTTTTATTTTTTTGTATTTTTGCTTGATCTGTGCATTGGACGACTCAAGTGTAGAACTTCTTCAAATGGATGATGTTGGTTGGTTCGTCGAGCACATCCCCTTCTGGATTTTGACAACTGATATGCTCCTGATCCATAGACTGATATGATGACAAAGGGACCCAACCAGTTAGGTTCAAACTTCCCCTTATTTTCTCAATCTTGTTGATTTCTAGGATTTTCTTTCAATATGAGATCACTGACTTTGAAAGCTCTTGGAATGACTTTGTGATTATAGATTTTGCACATTCATTATTGATATGCCTTGAGATGATCATAGGCACATTGTCATTTTTCATCAAGAAGCTCTAGTTCTTGCAACCTGTGTACTCGATATTCCTCATCTGGTATGAGGCCCTTCAAAGATACTAGAAGAGATAGGATTTCTACCTCCAGAGGTAGAATTGCTTCTGAACCATATACCAATGAATATGGTGTCACCCCTATAGGTGTCTAGATGCTTGTTCTGTAGGCCCAAAGTGTCGGATTGAGTTGTACATGCCAATCCTTGCCAACATCATTTACTGTTTTCTTGAGGATTTTCAGGATTGTTTTGTTTGATGTGTCTGCTTGACCATTCCCTTGTGGGTAGCATGGTGTGGAGAAGCGATGTTGGATTTTGAATCGTTCACAGAGCTCTCGCACATCTTGATTCTTGACAGGACATTCGTTATCTGTGATGATGGAACTGGGAATGCCATATCTGCAAATGAGATAGTTGAGGATGAATGATGAGATTTGTTTTCCAGTTACGGTGGTCATCGAGACTGCTTCGATCCACTTGGTGAAGTACTCTATGGTGGTGATAATGAATTTATACCCATTTGAAGAGGAAGGATGAATTTTTCCTACCAGATCAAGTCCCCATTGACAGAAAGGCCAAGATGTGGTGAACCATTGTAGCTCTTGTGTTGGTGCATGGATAAGGTTGCCATGAATTTGACATTTAGGACATTTCTTAGCAAATTGATAGGACTCTCTTTTCATTGTCGATCAGTAATATCCCATTCTCAGAAGTTTCTTGGTGAGAGTAGGACCACTTGAATGCGTACCACAGATACCTTCATGAAGATCGTGTAAGGCAGAGTCAGATTCATTATGATCGAGGCATCGAAGAAGAGTACCATCTAGACCTCGACAGTAAAGTATGTTAGCGATTAAGATATAGTGGTCGACTTGCTGGATGAAGCTGCGTTTTTGGTTGCGAGATAGGTCGGGAGGGAGAGTGTTATTTTTTAGATAATCATAGATCCTCCTATATAGAGGGGAATCAGAACTGGTTAGGGCATATATGACTTGAGATGTGGAATTTTCATAGGTTGGAGAAAATAATTGCTCCACCAGCAACTCATAATGACTCTGTTTATCTGGAATTTGCAGCAGTGAAGCGACAGTGGCCATTACATCGATAGCTCTGTTGTCCAATCGTGGAATTTGCTTAAAGGTGATGTGCACAAAGTACTTTTTGAAATCATCCATCATTCTCTTGTAAGGCATTAGTTTATCATCCTTTGTCTGATAGTCATCGTTGATCTGATTGATAACTAATTGAGAATCCCCATAGACTCTTAATTTTGTGATTCTCCATTCCACAACCACCTTGATTCATGTTACCAGGGCTTCATATTCAGCAATGTTGTTGGTGTAGGGAAACATTAGTCTATAAGATCTTGGAATTGTGTGCCCCTTTGGAGTGATGAACAGGATGCTGACACTTGATCCATGTCGTGTATGGTATCCATCAAAGTATAGGGTCCATTTCTTGGGTGTGACAATGAGTACATCCATGTCTAGAAATTCCACTTGTAGTGGTTGTTGGTCTGGTAGTGGTGCTTCTGCCAGTTGATTTGCAATTACCAGTCCTTTGATATCCCAACGTTTTGTGTACTGGATATCAAACTCACTCATAATCATGACCCATTTAACTAATCATCCTGTGAGAGCTGCCTTGTTGAGTAGATACTTGAGAGGATCGATTTTTGCTACCAGCTTGATTGTGTGGGCTAACATATAGTGGCAGAACTTTTGAGAGGCAAACACCACTGCTAAGCAAGCCTTCTCAATGAATGTATAATTGAGTTCATATCCGTTCAAAGTATTGTTGATGTAATAGATAGCATGTTCTTTTCCTGTTGGATCTTCTTGTGCTAGCAGTGCCCCCAATGATACTTATGTTGTTGATATGTAGAGAATGAGTGGCTTGTTTGCTATTGGAGGTACCAAAACTAGTGGATTCATTAGATATTGTTTGACCTGGTGGAATGACTCTGCACACTTGTCTTTCCATCTAAAAGTTATATTCTTATGAAGTAGATGATTGAAAGGGAGAGATTTATCTGCTAGCTGAGTGATGAACCATCTGATGGATTGCAGTTGTCCTTGCAGAGATCTAAGTTGGCTGATGTTTTTAGGAGGTGGCATCTCCATGATAGTTTGTAGCTTTGCTAGATCTACTTCGATGACTTTTTCTGATACAATGTAGCCCAACAGTTTGTCGGATGTGACCCCGAAGATGCACTTCTTGGGGTTTAGTCTGACCTTGAATTGCTCCAATCATTGAAAGATTGTATCTAATACGCCTAGGTGTTCTGCTTGAGTGAATGATTTAGCTAGTAAATCATCTACATAGTCCTCCATGAACGTATGCATCGTGTCGTGGAAGATCATTGTCATGGCTCTTTGATAAGTTGCACCAGCATTTTTCAAGCCAAAAGGCATGACGTTCCAACAATACATTCCCTATGGACAAGTGAATGCAATTTTATCTTGATCTTTTGGGGCTATCTTGGTTTGAATGATAACATTGTGTGGCCTACTGTTAGATCCACAATAATGTCAATACTTGGCAAAGGAAAGTCATCCTTCAGACATGCTTTGTTTACATCCCTAAAGTCTGTGCATATTCTGATACTTTTGTCGGGTTTTGAACCTGGTACAAAGTTTGAGATCCATTTAGCATAGTCTATAGGTCGGATGAATCCGACATCTAACAATTTCTTTAGTTCTACTTTGACTAATGATGCCACATGTGGATTCATCTTTCTTAATTTTTGCTTGATCAGTTTAGCTCCAGGAGCGATGGATAAGTGATGCGTGATTAGATTCGGATCTACCCCTGGCATGTCAGCATAAGACCAAGCAAAATTAATTTGCTTTTCCTTGAAGAATTTGATAAAATCTAGTTGTTCTTCTTCTGTGAGTGATTTTGCCAGATGTATGATTTTGACAGCTGCTTCAATGTTGATGTTTATTGATTGAGTTGGCTCAATCAAGATTGGCGACCTTTCCTGATAATATTCAGGAATAGTGTCAAGTCTCCCATCTCTAGGTGCCTATAAAAGTTTTTCACCTTCAAATAAGTCCTTTATGTTTACTTTTTTGTGATCTAATACTACCATTGACTAGTTTTCACCATTAGATCCATTGTTTATTTTATTTTTGTGACTGAGAGACTTGGCACTCCCCTGATTGTAGATATCATTACTTTGTTCACTGGTGGAGCACATTTCTGAGTTGATTGAGCACAGGTATTGGACAAAGGATTCATCATTTGGGAATATCGGTATATCATGATGTTTGGGTTCTTCCTAGTCTATGAGATCAGGATATATGTGTGGTAAGAAGTCATTTGGTGGGTTAAGAGCAGTTGTTGTAAGTGTCATGATAGAGTCATCGTTATAGTCGTTCGGGATACTGGTGAGGTCGATTATATTTTTGAGGTCTTTGATGGTATTTTCTTCGATATTGCCTTGTTCGTATTGTCGCTGCTCATTCTCACTAGCCTCGTAGATATAGTGTGGTCCAAATTCAAACGATCGAGATCTTAAGCCTTGTCCCTCCTAAGAAAGGGGTGCGTATGCATGGCTTGTATACACCTCAATATCTTCAATAATATGAGAACAACTATCCCACTCATATTCAGTGGAATTAGTTTCAAAATCACTGTCCCAGGTTACCTCGTTGTATTCGATAGGTATGTTGTATGATGAGAAAAGATCATTGATGATTGACACCAGTTTAGTAGGATTTTGGGTCGGTGCTTGCTTGTACTCTTTGCATTTGTTTGTACATTGTTTCCCTTCTGTGAGTAGCAATTTCTTTAGGTGGTGGTTCTACCCTTGTTTAATCAAGTTCTTGTACATGATGTACTTTCTTATAAGAAGCTTCCTCCCTTTGGATAGCGAGTTCTTCTTGGCATCTTTAGTTTTCTTGATGCTTTTTCTAGATTTCCTTGTTGTTTTTGTTGCTTGGTGTAGTGCTTCTTGCCACGAGTCTTCATTATATTTTTTATTTGCTCTCCATTGAGGTTTTTGCTGGTGATTTTGCTTCTACCTAGGTGGAACATGTTACTCATACCCAAATCCTGTTTTGTCTCTTCCAAATTGTGAAGGAAGTTGCAGAGGTTCTATAATGCCTTCTTGGCACTTGCTAATAGGTCCTTTTCCTTTGTATCCCATTCGTTGCATGATCTGGAACCCATTTTCATACTATTCTATTGGTACGACCACTTCTATGGTAGCAACTCTGATTTCTTCCTCATCTTTGTATAGCCAACTGAGGATGTCTTTCTCTTTTGATTAATCAGCCAGTGTGCCCAGTTGGATAAATTTACCATCAAACTTGGTGATGGGTTGTGTTGCCTGATGTCTTGATGTGGAAGGTTGTCCATAAGATTTTGGTGATGTTGGCAATTTAGATAGACATAAGGGTTCAAAAGAGTACTCCCCTATGCCTTGGTCCTTGATTTTCATCTTTTGCTTGAAGTCTATGGATAGAGACTTGAGTTTTTCTTGATGATTGGATGCTGAGGAACCTTGGGCCTCCTTGTTGTGTGGAACTAGGCTACCTTGAGCTGCCCCCATAGCATTGCAATATTGAAAAGGGTTATTATTTGCAGATATTGAAATTTCCTGTCCATTGTAGGGGAATTTGATACATTGATGGTATGTGGAAGGCACCTCTTGCATTTCATGGATCCATGGATGACCCAATAGTATATTGTATGTCAAGTCTATGTCCAAGACTTGGCACATGGTGTCTCTTTGTATAAGACCTACCTGAATGGGTATTATTACAGTTCCTTCGGATGATCTCTCTTCATCATCAGAGGCTTTTATGATGATTTTCTTTTTTGGATCAATAGACTGCTCAGAGAAGCCCAAGGCACGGATATATTGAGACCAACTCCTCCATTTATTAACACTCTTTTTAATCAATGTTTATAGAGTAAGACTTCGATATGGAGCTAGGTGTTATGTGGATGTTTCAAGGAAACATCATCATGTTCAGAAAAAGATATGTTGTGCGGCACCGTCATATGGGTCACCATGGCTTGGAATCGATCAATATCCAGATTATTTGGAACGGTTGTTTTGGTAAGTGCTTGTTCCAAGATATCTTTGTGTTTTGGAAAAAGTTTGAGTAACTCAAGTATAGATATTTGAGTGGGGTTTCTCCATAGTTGATCAACCAAGTTATATTGAGTCTTGGGGAGAGTTGTCGATGTTGACGTGTTCCCCTTTAAGACATATTTTTGTGCTCAAGTTGTCACATTTATCGACACATGTTCTTGCTTGTCTTTGATTTTTATGACATTTACTTGATTGTCATATGTCGATATGTGATTGATGGTGTTTTCATATATGTGATTAATACGAGCTCCCTTGGTATTGTTAGACATTGACGCTCCTCCTTTGTCGTAATTAGGAAGATGATTTTTGAAAGCTTCATGGTCACCATTTGTTTTACGACCATCAACTGTTAAATCATCCATGTCTATCATGTCCTGAACTATGTTCTTCAGCCTCATGCAATCATTTGTGTTATACCCTTTGTTTCAATGAAAATCACAATAACGTGAGTCATTCCACCAAGGTGGTTTGACTTGGGGTTCAAAGTTGCTCGTGGCTGGTAATGTGATGATCTTAATTGCCAATAGTTGTTGAAACGCTGAATCTAAGGTTTGTCCTAATGGCGTGTATATTCGTCGATACAGGAAAGTATTAGTGTTGCCTCTTTGGTTTGTGTTGTTTCCTTGGTTAGTGTTGTTGTTGCCTTGATGATTTTTGTTGGTGTTTGACGTTGAAGTTCCTTGATTTGTATTTCGATGATAAGTGTTAGTGCCTTGATTAACACTCTTTTGATCATTATTGGATGGTGGGTTGCTTGAAAAAGTCAATACTGGTTGTTTAGACTTCACAATGTTGGCATCAATTACCCCATCATTAACAATGTTTTTGTTCCTTGTCCAAAATCTGGATTTGTCTGAATTGTTGTTATTGTTTGGATTGTTAAAGGTGTCAATTATTTGATAAATTAACACCTTCCTTAAAGAACTTCAGTGTTCCTTTCTTGATGGAAGCTTCCTCTACTTGGATACCATTTTTTATCAATTTTGCAAAAGATGGTATGCATTGTAGTTTGATTTGATAACTCATCTCACTATTCAGATTGTCTATGAAGATTTCCATCTTTTCCTTTTCAGGCACATCTCAGGGATATCAGGAAACCATGCGCCTCCACCATTGTAGAAACACCATGAATGTTTCATTGCTCTTTTGTTTTGTATTACACATATCCAACATGGTGATTGCATATTGGATGTTATAGCAGTATTGTGTTATGAATTTGTTGACCAACTCAGCAAAGGATCTGATGTGAGGTGTAAGTTTAGACACCCACTCCATTGTTTGCCCTCCCAAATTTCTTGGGAATAATCTCATTAAGTATGTGTCGTCGTGAGCAAAATCTAAGCTCATGGTACAAAATTCTTGAACATGATCACGGGGATCACTCTTGCCATCGTATTTGTCATACTTTTCTATATCTAAATTTGGGGGAAAAGGTACCATGTTCAATATCCTATCAAAAGGATAAGGATAGGTTTTGTCCAAGGAGTATCGTATCGTGGTTCCTTGTTGCATGTCCTGCATTTGTCTTTGAAGTGTTTGGAGTTGTTGTGTAAGAGCAGCCATGGGTGCATTTGTCCTTCAATGGGGAGCTTCCCCTCATTCATTAAGATTGTCTCGATTGCAACATGGTCTTGTTTGTGAGTGTTGTTTTGTTCATGGGTGTGGTCTTGGTTGCGTATGTTTTCTGGATCACGTGCCTCTTCTTCTCTTTGTTGTTCTTGATAAGCATAGTTTCTCAATCTTGTTCTTGAAATTCTCTCATTTGTATTCCTTAAGTTTTCTGTGTCGAAATCCTAAGGAATATTGAATCCTTTGCTAGTTAGCATGAGTAGATATTTTTGCTTATCTATTTCTATAAGTCTTTCTACAAGTTTTTAGAAAGCTGTGTTTTCTTGACATTCTTGGAGAAGTTCATCTATGATCTCAGTTTCTCCCATATTTGCACATTCATCAAAAGAACTGGATAGTGTACAACTCGTACTTGATTCTGGTTGTGATTCCTTCTTCTTGTTTTTCTGAGATCAAGTGATAGTGTGCATTAATATATCTCTATTGTGGTGAATTCTTCTTCTTCTATTGGGGTTCTTGGTGGAGTCGGTGGCTTAGGCCAAGTTTCGTTATAAGTGACAAGGAACTTTGGAAACAAAGCAAAGTTAATCCTTCCTCCACTATTAAGGCATTGGTTGAATGCCGCTTTCTGAATGTAAGCCCTACTTCTCAAAGGTTCTTTGTCAAATTCATTGGTTTTCCCTTAGATATACAACCGCATATGATGCAAGAGTGTGTGATGTGATGAAAAGAGTTGATGGTTGATATAGAGAAATTTATTCCTTTTGATAAGTGCCTTAGAACTAGGTTGTCTCTTCTTCAACTTATTTTTTTGATGAAGACTTCTTCTTCTCAAAACATGAGGAGTGGTCATACACAAATGATCAAATGTTGATATTGATGTTGATGTTGGATATGGATACTTCGTTTGAAAACTCAAGTTTACTTTATCAAGTAGAGATTTAGTTTGATTCACCTCCACAACAAAGTGTGTCAAATGATATGAGTCAAGTTTCCTAATGTAGAAACTTAATCTGACAACTTGAGGACCTAACTAGGTATTGTTTTGATAGGACGGTGGAACTTTGATCTGTTCTAATACTCCTTAAGTTTGTTGGATGAAATTTGATCTCAAGCTAGTTGAAGATTTGAAAAACTCTTTCTAAAAGTGCTTTGTTGGATTCTGAATTTTCTAACTTATGATTTCCCTTTTCTAAGTTTAGTTGCTGGATTTTTTAGAGGACCCAAAAGGGTATCTGAAACTGTTGATAATTTTTTTCCAAAGTGACTGATTTTCTCTCTATTTTTCACTAATTTTGACCATGCACTAAGAAAAAGGCTTGATGCACTAAAGGATGTTCTCAAAGCTACAGAATGTTCCCTATGTGCTATGTTGTCTTTCCCATGTGCTGTTTAGAATCTTTTATAATACAATTGTTGGATAGGTTATGCATTAATATGTCCTTGCGACGCGCTGATGTTTGGTATGAAAGTGTTTTAATATGCTTCGAACACGCTAGGCTGATGCTTGTATGCGCTACAGTGATGTTGACAAGCACCATCTAAATTCTTACTAGTGTGATACTGATCATGCGCTAATATGATTGATGAAAGTGCTAACTATTGGTTTGAATGCGCTATTGTATGGTTGAGATGCACTAGGATGTTGATCCTACGCGCTAATTGTCCTGATTTCTCCATTTTTGGTGTTTTTATTGTGATGTTGAAAAATAGCTTTTGTGACTTGATGGATGATTTCCCTAAAAATGACTTGAAAACATAGTAGATAGAAGAGATAACAACTTGTCTATGCTAAACAAATTGTGTATGTTCTTTTGAGGATGTTTTCAAATCCCCGATGTTTTCACTAGTTTGGATTACAAAAAGATAGATCAAGTAGACTCTTTATTCAAGGATCATTAACAATATCATAGCCCACTAGTCTCGATACTTTGTCAATTCAAACAACCTTATCACCCCCTAGGGGGCGTCCATTTTTTGGCCTTTTGCCAGAAATTAACCCATAGTGAATTGCTTCACAATTGAGTAGTAATCTTGGGAGATATATGGTGAGTGATCTCGAGGGCAGATTCTTCCCCACCCTTGCACTATGATATTGCCAATGTTTGGCAACTGATTTGGCTCAAATTTTCTAATGCTAAGGTTCGTAATCAGGCTTTCATTTGGTCTTTAGTGATAAACTCCCTCAGGAGGCTTCCCAACCTTTAGAACAAAGGCTTTATGTATCTTAAAGATATTGGGGGAAGACTAATCACTGAGCAAAACCATTGAAGGGGACTTTCGTTAGCCTCCACATTTGATTATAGTGGGTTGGAACACTTGGCGATAAAGTCATTTACCACTTAGGTCGTTCCCCTCTCATCGGCCATTAATGGCGTCCTGAGGGCAACTCGGGAGGGTAGACCTTCTAAGGATTTTAAGTACTTGAAGTAAAAGAAAGCATGAAATAGTGGTTGGGTTTTTTGGTCATCCAATCAAGGGGAGAGCATATACCTTCCACTTTCCAGACAAGGCAAACAATGTTCTTTTTAACTTTCAAGGCAATGATTAACTAAGATCTATTTGGACATGTTCCTCCAACAAGCATGGTGTCCTTTATAGTTCCTCATAGCAATGTGTTTGTTAATCTAGGAAATGAAATCCTAGTCAACTTAAAATAATGCACGTTGCTTGAAAGTGAATTAACCCAAAGTAAATTGCTTTGTAAGAAATGGACAAGTGGTTTGTTCTTTTTAATCTTGCAAGAAAGTGTGGATTGTTCTTTTTACCTCTGCACAAGAAAATTGGAAAATTGTTGGTTCTTTTTAGAGCCCAAATGAAGTATCTTCTCTAATCTTGTAAGAAAGTAAATGTGGATTTTGTTGTTCTTTTTAAACTGACAAATTTTGATTCTTTATTTTTTTAAATCCAAAAGAAAATTTGATTTGTTTTAAGCCAAAAATAAAAATGAGATTCTTTTTAAACCAAAGGGAAATGAGTTCTTTTTAATCCAACTTGAAAAGCTAGAAAGAAATCAAAATTCCTAAATCTAACTCCTCCAACCCGCAAGAAATGATTAGTAACATGTAATAAAAAGAAGTTAGTGAAAAATCAAACTTTATGTGGGCTTCCACAAGCCTAATTTTTCTAACTCTGTTACAAACTTTATTTTTCTCTGTCAGAGTTATGCGCTAAACTTCTGCACAGATGCGCTACAAAATGGTATAAAAATGCTGAAATACAACTACTACGCGCTACTCTGATGCCCGAATGCGCTACGCTGATACTTCTATGCGTAGAAAAAGCAAAGAAGGTTATGCGCTAAAAGGAAGTTCAAAAGCGTTGGAAAACAGGTCCTACGTGCCAAACAGTATGATGAATGCACTACAGTTTGCCATAGATGCACTAAAGTATACTCCAAATGCACTAAAAAGGTATTCCAACGTGTTAGCGATCCTTGTCCTGCACAAAAAATGATTTTTATTTTTGGGGATCAGCCCCACAGTGGGCGCCATAAATGTATCCGGGAAAATGTGGCGAAGAAAATGAATAAATCGAGTCTAAAAGACCCACACACCAATGAGACTCTTGGTGCAAGTATATGAACTGATTGAACTAGTACAAGTTCCCAAGGGGTGTCCTATTGTTCTCTATCTCATAGGATCCCTAAAGTCAATGTTTTGCTCTCAGATCATTGAGCAAATGACTTAGGAATGACAACTCCAAGAACAAGTGATATTTGATTTATATGCATGAATGCATTCTAAGATATATATGATGATAGAACTATGATGATTAAGCTAGTATGAAGACGATGATATGATAAAAGATTAGCAAATTATCCTAGCATGATATACTAGCCTAGCATGAATATTCCATGATATGAAAAATACTTCTAAATGCTATGATAATATTCTAACAAAGAGAGGCTAAAAATGCTTAGTAAATTAGACTATAATGTAGATGCATGAAACTTGGATTGATTGAAAATGAGGAATTAGAGCTCTATTTATAGGAAAAATCGGGCAATGGATGGTCAAGATTGAATAATCTTAACAAGGGCTAGGATTGAAAGTTAATCAATCCATGTTTACAATTCTCACCAATGAAACGGTGACAATTGTCAACAAAGGGTTGCTTAAGAGGAGATGAGGAGATGCAAGAAGCATTAAATGCTCGAGAAGACATGAAGGTTATCCTAGGAGGTAAGGGTTAAGGTTAGGTTAGGGTTATCCAATGGATAAAGCTTTTACCCAATGGATAAACTCTTGTGCAAGGGTTAATAGGATAACCAAGGTTAAAGCCATGAATGCTTGATGAGACCCTTGGGTTAGATGAGGGTTAAGTTAGAGAGAAAGTCTCTAACCATGCGAGAAGGTTGAGTTAACCATTAATGGTTAGGAAGACTTTGGGGACAAATTTGTAAGAGTCCTTCCAAATTTGGGGGAACCCAACAAGTTAGCTTGTTGACGAAATAAAGCCTTTAATGCATTTAGAAGAATTTCTTCCAAATTTGAGAAGTGACCTCCTCAAATTTAGGGAAAGGACATGATTAGGAGTTGATTGGGTTGATTGAAAGGGTTTAGAAGAATCTAGAAGGGGTTTAGGAGGCAAGTGGGAGATGTAGGAAAATGCAAGTGGATGGAGGAAAAGAATTCTAATTAAAATAAAATTGTTTTATTTCAACCAAAATAGATGCAACTTGCATAAATACAGGTGGGGGATTTTAATAAATAAATTACATTTATTTATTTGCAAGGATCAATTTAATTAAATGTAAATTTAATTAAATGTAAATTTAATTAAAAAGGGAGAAAGGGGAATTAATTAAATAAAGTGTTTTATTTAATTAAAGGCTATAAAAGGTTTAGGCGAATTTAATTAAATAAATTGAGTAATCTATTTAATGAAACAAATGAATGTGAAGAAATTAATTAAATATAATTTAATTAATAGGAGGAATGGGGTTAAAATAATTATTAAATATTTATTTAAGAAAGTGGTTAGATTTATACATCTACACCACCAATATAGTCTTCATTTCTTGACAATTCAAAATCAAAACTTCTTTTCCATACCCATGTCACTACTTGAGTCAAAAACAACTTTGGATATCTCCATTTTGCTTTCTCTGGGAATTGCACTATCTGTGGGAGAATTAAACTTCACAGGAACAAGAAAAAAGAAAACATAGTTGAATCTTTTACCTATGTGCAATATATATAGTCTAGGAGATGATTTGGATGAATGTATGAAATAACTTTAATGAGTGTCTGAAGGAGGAAAATTAAACACTCTGCAGCACAAGGATGACTAACACCAACAACCTCTCACAGTTTTTAGTTGCCAAAAAATTTGTTGGCGGAGAAGGCGTGTGAGTCGTGACTAAAGGAGTTGTGTAAGGGACATACAACAAAAAATGATCCAACACATACAAATTGCAAAAAAAACACTCTCATATTGAAACGATGACAAGTGACTTACCTCAACATACTTAAGAAATTGAGTCGTGTTGTTAGCGATGCCGATGAGAAAAAGTGGGCAATGTTTGCAAGAATTTTTTTTACAAAACCCTACCAAAGCATAAATTTATTTAAAATAAAATGAACCAAAACCAATCATCCCTACAACCACTGCTTCAATCTTTGAGACAAATTCTAGTAGCCCTGTAAACGGAGAAGTAGATCTAATAATTATAAATTTGGTAGATTCTTGAACTCCGCACTAGATTTTTCTTATATTTAGATTTGATAGAGCTATAGGATGTGATGTGGAGCTATGAAAATTGATTTGATTTAGATATCTATTTCATATGGTTTGATTGCCAACTGAAAACTAATGCAGTTGAATGATAACTCATTAGTTGATTTCCAGCATGCGACAGGTATTGTTGAAAACCCAACACAATATAGCTTATCAGCTAACAAGTCTGTAGTTGATTTTACTCTTTGATACATAATTTTAATTGATTTACTATTCTTATTATTAAGTTTAATTTATATTTTTGGATTAAATTTATAAGTGTAGAAATGAACCAAACAATTTTGTTTATCTAGATGATATTTTGATTTTTAGTAAGACAAGATAAAAACATATTTGACATATTAGACAAGTGTTCCAATGACTGAAAGAAAAGAAAATGTTGTTCAACATGAAGAAGTGCAATTTCATGAAGACAAGATTGATTTATTTGGGATTTGTAATGTCTATGGAGGGTTTGAAGATAAATCCAAAAAATGTGATAGCAATTATGGAATGAACCACACCAATTGACCTTAGGGAGGTAATATATTTTCATGGTTTGGTAAGTTCCTACCAAAAGTTCATCAAAAAAATTAGCACCATTTGCACACCAATGACAAAGACAATGAGGGGAGATCGAAAATAGTTCAATTGGATGTTTGGAGCACAAAGAAGCCTTGAATTGTTGAAGCAAAAGGTGATGGGGCAACCGGTACTAGCTTTATCAAATTTCAACAAAGTTGTTCAAGTATATTGTGATGCTAGTGGCAGTGCTATAGGAGTGGTCTTAAGACAGGAAGGAAGACCAATTGCTTACTTCAATGAGAAGTAGAATGATGTTCGGAGAAGATATTCAGTGTATGATCAAGAGTTCCATGTCATAACTTAAGCATTAAAGAAATGGATACACTACTTTTTATCAAAGGATTTTGTATTGTATATTAATCATCAAGCCCTCCAATACTTGAACAACTGAGGCAAGTTGAACAAAAGTCATATGTGATGGGTAGAGTTCGTGCAGAGTTACACATTTACCCTCAAGCATCAATGTGGTAGGTTAAATTGGGTTGCAGATGCACTTAGTAGAAGAAGAAACCTAATGATGCAAATGAGGGTGCTAATAATAGGATTTGAGGAGTTACAAATTTATCTGACACTTTTGGAGGACAATATGGAAGAAGATGCAGGCAAACTTTAAGTTTAACTCAATATTTCACCAACAAACCAATGGACAGATTGAGGAAGTAAACAAAACCTTGGGGAAATTTCTTAAATATTTGGTAGTATATAAAAGTGGGAATTGGTACTCCATCATACCACAAGTAAAATTTTCATATAACAACTCGATACACCAAAGTACCAAAAACACACCATTTAAAAGTATTAGTACCAAAATGCATCCTAAAGGGATAGAAAAATTCGGGGACATTAGTTCAAAAGATAAGAGGATTATGGAGGCAAAATAATTTGTAGAACATATGGAAGTTGTCCATAAGGAAGTCAAGAAATATTTAAAACCCATGAACAACCAATAAAAGGAATGAGAAGACACCAAGAGATGACAATAGGAGTTTGAGGTTGGAGATAGTCATATTGTTTCTCTGGAAGGAGAGCTTTCTGGTAGGCACATATAACTGTTGAATGGACCAAAATATTGGTTGGGGGGGGTGAATTAGTATTCCCACAACAATGAAACTTTTACTGATATTTTAACCTTAGCAATTAATCTCATCAATAAGAATCAACATATGCAGAATAAATGAAAAACATAATCACAAGATAGACACCAGATTTTTATACATGGAAAACCCAAATGGGAAAAACCACAGAGAGGGTTAACTCTCAGGACAATATAACTAGTTATATAGTGTTAACAAAAAGGGGTGGCTCACTGCCTAATTACAATTCTGCTCACAGTTGAAATGCTCGTTGTAATAGAAATAAGTGAACTGAGGAAAATTGCATCTCCAAATGCATGAGGTCAATTCCAAGATAAGCTTAGATAACAACTCGCAACTGATTCAGTAAGGGATCTCTCGAACCTGTCCACAATAGCCTGCAGCAGATCCAGTGAAGGATTACTGCAACACTATTTGCACTCTGTCAATTCAACTATTTGCAAAAGATCTAGTAAGGGAATACTACAACATGTCACTCACACCTTTCCACATACACCTTTGCTCTTACACGTACATCATACTCCATTGTTCACATAGAGTAACCAAGTTGACCTTAACAATACCAAAATATGTTTTGACAAAAAATAGAGTAATCAAGCCGATCTTCACTAATCTTCTACACGCTTCCTTCACGTGCTTTAATTATTGGAACTCGTGCTTCAATTACTAGAACAAAACAAGGATCTACCGGACCCATAGATACAGACCCATAAACAAAAATTCCAAGCATAACAACTTCCAACTCGAAGATACGAATACCATAGATTTTGGAGCATAGAAATCATAAATCACAATACAATACAAACATTCAAATAGCACTTTAATCGACACAACTAATACTGGAACTTGATACAAACCATGATAAGCAAAACACAAGATTTCAGAGAAGAGGATCTTCCACAAATAACTCCAATAGATCATACATACTTAGTTGCTCATTATCTATTCAATATTATTGCTCTACTTACTACATACATTATCCATTCATTATCATTGCTCTACTTAATATACTACATCTAGTCCAACCGGATCATCGAGTTTGACAACAATGACAATATTCACACAAATCTAACAATAAAAAGCTAAAGATGAATAAGTTTGGACCTTACAAGATTATCCAAAAGTTTGATTTTATGAATGCTCATGAAGTGGAATTACTAGAAGGTGTTGACATTTCGTCAATCTTCAACATTGCGGAGCTCTACCAATTTCATGAGGCACAAAGCAAGGAGGATGACACAAAGGCACCATTTTAGAATCAACTACAACAATTATGACTGGAACAAATAGAATAGATCTTGGATAGCCAGACTAGACGTAGCACTCAGAATAAGGAGTATAAGGATATCTAGCCAAGTGGATGAAAAAGCTAGTAGAATATGCAACACGGATCTCAAAGATTGAATTAGAGTGTTTTGATTGATGTAGGAGCATCCTAGAGAACCAATGACCAGACTTAAAGATGGATGCATGCAAAACTTTTTCTTAACCTTGTGAAGCTTATGTAGTATGTCACACAATAGATATAAGGCTAGAAAAAACCCAGATGGGTCCGCACCCATCCACATCTAGTTTTGGACCTTCTTTAAGCATCTGGAGATGACACACATATTACAATTGCACCTAGACCTTGTAGATCGCTCTAGTGTCTGGAACTAATATATAAACATTTGAAGAGCCTTTGGACATCGTCATTGGTAGTTAGGAAGTAGTAGTTATGGGAAGACTTGTGTTTCAAGTATTTTTTTTGTATTAAGCCCATGGCGACATGTGCGCCACCATGTGGGCCAATGACCAGAGTGTAACTAGCATGTAAGCGCCTATGGGCATGTAAGATTTTTTTTTATGATTAGACAAAATTTGTATATTTATTTCTCTTTAGTTATTTGTTATGCTTTTGTGTGTGGTTTTGGCTGTAAGGTAGGACAGTCCATTCCAGACCCTCCATCCTTGACTGCATCATCATCACTCCTTATATTAAATTTTATTATGATTTGTATATGCCCTCATTTGTGTTGCATTAATCTATAATAATTAGGGTTTTCAATATTTCTTGATGGTCATCATCAACCCACCTCCCTTGTACACTTTTATTGTTTTTAATTAAGGGCAAAACAAGTTTTGTGCACTTCTATTGTTAGATTTTTATCATGGATACATTTATCCTTGCCTAACCAAGTTAATTATTTTATAATGACACCTCTTTTTTGGTTTATGTAAATGACTTATCTTTTACTTCAACTACGTATTCATTTGATCCATCTAGGAGTTTTGATTTGTGTGATATTGTACCTAGTGAGCATGTTCCTTCTCCATCTAATTGTAGATTTTCTTTTACGTCTATATATTCTCTTCCATGTGCATCCCCCACTACATATTTTATTGAGGATAATAATGATGTAGATCACATGTTCCACCTTCACATAAGATCATTAGTCCTTCCTTACATTTTTCTCTCTTGGTATATTGATGATGCCTCTAGCGAGGAGTGTGTAGGGACTTATTCTTGCAATGTCAATTTTCACTCGAGTCCCTTATTTTTTTTAGGTCTTGACCTTGTTTTTCCTACCATTAATAACCAGTCTAAGAAATATTGTGTGGGTTCATAGCTATGAAAATTTCCTAGAATTGTTATCTTGTATCATTTCTCATATGCCTATATGGTATTACAATTTCCAAAATTCTAAATGATGTCTAAAGTGCTTAGGTTGTAAGTTGAAATGTTTAAGTTTGTGCAAATTTTCAAAGTTATTGGTGTAACCATACCATAAATACCTTTCTTCTCACCTCTACCTTTCTTTGATCTTATTGGGATAGTAGACTTTACCTCCCCTAAATGGTTTCTCCTTGAGTGTGAAAGTCTAATTTCCCTTTTTTTTAATCAAACTTTTAGATTTTTCTCTCATGTCATGTTGCTCCCTTGAAGTCCATATTTTCCTCTATACATGTAGGTTTATCAGACTTTCCCTCCCTAAGTAACCTTTCTTTGATTCCCCTTATTTTCATTCATTAATCGTTTACACTAGGACTACCTTTATCAAAGTTGATCATTTAGACTCCCCTCTCCTTGGGTACCTATCAAAGGGTATGCCCAATTTTTTATCTCTAACACTCTAAAATATATAAGCTTTTTGACATTACTTGTTCTAACTTCCCCATTCCCCATACCTAAAAGGTATGAGTTCCTTGTCACCTCCAATTTATAATTCCTTGAGCAAGGATATGAGGTATGAGTTACCCTTAAACCCTGACAATTTTGCAACTCTCACATGCTATATTGTTTGACTTCACTTACCTCGCTATACACCTCAAAGACCATTATTTGTCTAGGGCTAATGTCATTACAGTTTTGAATAGGGTTTCTCCTACCTAGAAAAGTATTGTTCATCAAAAGGATCTAGATTTCCATGTTGATTACAATAATAGAGGAAAAGATGACACAAAATAAAAAATAAACTAGATGAATCTCTACAACCATCAAATCAAATCTAACAACACCAAAGAATAGTTTTTATTCAATATGTGCGAATTTTAAACAAATACAATATTAACCAGCCCATATTATATTTAATAAAATACAATTTTTTTTAGCATGTTTTCTTCATTCCATCCCTTGGTGATGTCTACAACACATTTCCTAGGCTTTCCTAATTTCTAGGTCTAGTAAAGTGTGTAGAGTATTATAAGATTTAACAAACATTGAATGAATTAATATAAATAAAGGAATGTATCTTTTATAATTTAGAAAGGGTTTGTAAATGTTGTCGGCAACAATGCAGCAAACTGAGGGGGGGGGGGAGGGGGGGGGTGAATCAGTTTTCCCAAAAACTTGCTACAACTTAAACCACAAATCAAATCTAACCGCAACACTGGAATATAAAAAAGAATATGTTGACATCAATGACAACACACCATTCCAACAAACTTCTCAACAATATCCAATAATCTTTCCCTTTGGCATTGATGACAACATATGAATGAAAAATAATCAATGCAAAGAAAAAAATCAACTCACAATAATCTCCCTCAAAATCACAAGAATCGACTAACCCTTTGATAAACAACTTAAATCACAAATCTCAAAATGCTTCAGGGTTTTTCACATGCTCTTCACAATATGCATTAAACTCACCGAAAGTGAATTCTCCACCTCTGTTAGATCTCAGACACTTCAGCATAAATCTAGTCTCAGTTTCAACCATAGCTTTGAAAATCTTGAACTTCTTCGACGCTTCAGACTTATTTCTTAAGAAGGTAACCCACATCATTCTTGAATAATCATCAATCAACAACATGAAATACCTATCACCCTACAAGCTTCTCACTCTAGAAGGACCACATAGATTGCACAAGATCCAACAATCCATTACAATTATATTGTTTTCTATTATAAGTAACTCTTGTCTACTTCCCTAATTGACATTCCTTACATACCGGATTAGAAGGCTTTATTAACTTCGATAGCTCTTTCACTGCTTGAGTAGAACTTATCTTAACCATGCAATCAAAATTTATATGACACATTCTTCTATGCCATAACCAACTTTCATCAATACGAGAAGTCAAACAACTTTTACCACCAACATTCAAGTGAAATATATTACCTTTAGTCATTGTACCCGATGCAATCTTAGTTCCAGAGCCACTTAAAATCTCACTTTTGCCATTCTTGAATTACAAGTTATATCCCTTATCAACCATCTGACCAACACTCAAAAGATTATTCTTTAAATCTTCAACATACAATACATCATCAGTATCGTGCTTACCATCAAGAGAAATATAACCTCTACCATAGATTACACAAGCTTTGTTATCACAAAATCTTACTACACCACCATCATACTTTTCCAAGTTTACAAATTTACTCTTATTACCTATCATATGATGAGAGCAACCACTGTCAATTACCCATTCATCTTTCTCTCAACTTTAGAAACTAAAGATTTCTCCTCATTAATGCAACTTGTAGAACCTGTAGTTACAAGATCATCTTCCTCGATAACAATGAACACAAATTCATCTCCTGAATTTCCCTTATTCGACTCATAATCTGTCACACCTTCATCAACAACATAATAACACTTCTTCTGATATTTAGGCTTATATGGCTTAAATAGCTTCTTAGGATTTCTATCTCTTTCTGGACACCTTGATGCAAAATGTCCTATCTTATTACATGAAAAACATTTAAGAGGTAACTTTCCTTCGTACTTACCAGCACCTTTGGGCAATCTTCTAGCAATAAGTGCTTCAAGCTCCTTAAGATCTCTTTCTTCATCTTCCATCTCTTTCTCATATCTAGATACTCTTGTAGAACTTTCTCCCAGATCATATCTCTGCTTCCCAAAAATAGTAGCTTTGAATGCAGATTCAGTCTTCGGAAGAGAGTCTCCAATCTCACTTAGCTCAAAAGAAGAAAGTTTACCAATCAACATGTCTCTTGTCACATTTGTCACAGTTCGGATGTCATCAATATCAGCAACTTTATGTTTGTAAGTAGGAGACAAAGATCTCAAGACTTTAGCAACAATCTTAGATTCTTTTAATACTCCACCAACACATCTAATTCCACACACAAGCTCATTCACTTTTTGCATAAAAGAAGTAATGTTCTCATCTTCACTCATCTTCAAGTTCTCATATTTGCCCTTCAAGCTCTGCAACTTAGCGATCTTCACATGACTATCACCTTCATGCAAGGTCTCCAATTTTATCTAGATTTCATGAGCAGTCTCTAAGTCCATCACATTAGTCATTTCAGAATTTGTCAAGGCACTCAACAATGCTTCCTTAGCTCTAATATTGCATTTTGCTTCCTTTATCTCATCCCGAGTAGTAGGACCATTATGAGGAACATTATATACATTCTTAGTAATCTACAAGTACTCTTCTCCAATGCATCTCAAATGATATTGCATCTAGCTTTTCCAGAGAGTGTAGTTATTTCCATCAAATCTCGGACTATCCTTCTTGAAAGCAAAGGTTGCCATCCCGGATCTCCTCAAGCAGTCAAGCTTCTTCCAGAGGATCTAGCTTTGATACCAATTGTTGGCAACAATGAAACAAACCAAGAGGGGAGGGGTGAATCAGTTTTCCCAAAAAAAATCTGCAACTTAAACCACAAATAAGATCCATTTGCAACACTAGAATATACAAAATAATATGTTGACGTCAATGACAACACACCATTCCATCAAACTTCTCAACAATATCCAACAAATGTATGTATAGATATAGTTATATTTTTGCATGGTTGTTTCTAGTGATTCAAGGGAATATTGCAATCATAGATATGTATTTTTCATACCAAATTTTCTCACAAGAATATAACAAGGGTTTGGAGGGTGTGTGATAACACCTAATATATTGCAAATTCTTTGTAATAAAAATTCCTTTATTTCACATGTCTCAATCTAGTTTTAGTTATAAAACATTAAATGTATCCATTATATGAAATGGAATCTCTAATTTGTATCTTAATACATTTATAGTTTTGTTGATACTTTAATAATAGGATTTCTCCCATCTCTGGTGTTATGAATATGTTGCATGATATAATAGACACTAATCATTATTGGTTTGAGATCAAGCACTCATTTAAACATCTCTTTTTGGATAGCTATAGGATAGATTAAATTTTTTATTAGATTTATGCATGTTGTTTATTAGATGAAAATCAGCGAAGAGTTTGAAATGTGTGTTTTTACACATGTTTATAGGGAGGCCAACTCATGTGCTGATTGGGCAGCCAACCTGGCTAGCCAATCGAAAAACATCATCACTAATTATGGTGAAAAGGAGATTGCAAGTGAAATGAAATCCTTACTCAATCAGGACCGAAGCTATACAAGGCAACGTGGTACTTTTAATCATTATTTCTAATGACCTTTTCGCCTTTTTCGATGCAGGGCTTGTTTGAAGATAATGAGCTATTAAATAGGTGTCATATCATCATTATTTGGCACAGATTATGGGTGCTCTTATAGAATAACCACATAAACCAAAGGAAAAGTTATCAAAATGAGAGAAGGCATTGCAAGGAAAGTGCTGGAAAAATGGGAGGAAACAAGAAGAGATTTGAACCTGCTTCATGCGCTGAATGGAGAAAGAACGAAGAAGTATGGAGTATCCTTCTACAGGGGGGGCTTAATGTTTTCATGGAACGACTGAATGGGAAGGACCCCACAATTACCAGCTACTTCATTAAGAACTGGAAAAATGGAAAATTTTTGATTGGATCACATATGATGAATGTAGATGAAGAAGTTATCGCTGAGGCCACGGGGATGACTACCGAGGGTATGAAATTTTATAGGGACAGAGGGATATCAGATAAGGCTGTAGACAAGTTTCCTGTTATGGATGGTGAGAGAAGAAAGATGATCAAAATTGACAACTCCTACCACTCCTCGAAGAGAATTTGCAGGCCATGGAGGTTTGTCTTATTTGCCTCTATTGAATATATTACCTTAGACAATAGGTTTACCAGGGCTTATGGGCATCACTTCGTCCTTCTTAACCATTTTCGTCATGGTGAAAGGGTTAGCCTTCCCTATTACCTGGCCTGTTCGATGGATCATACTATAAAGGAGATCTAGAAGGACCCTAAAGGCAATCATGCCCTCCACCAGGGGCTCATGGTCCTGGTTTACAAAATGCTAAAGGGGAAGTGCATTGAAAAGCCTATTAAAGGCAAAAATGCGAGAGATGAGACTACGAAGAGTAACGATAGTGGTTTCAACTTTCATTTTGAGACCGAGGGAGAGTCAGAAGAAACTAGCAAAAAAGGAAGGATTAGGGCTAAGAAGAGGAGGATTATTGTGGAATCTGAAACGTCGGACTCTGAAACTGATTCCCTTGAGGAAAAACCTGTTAAAAAGAGGAAAGGGAAAGCCTCTGGAAAGAAGGCTCAGAAAAAGAACACTAAAAAGGGTAGCAATTCTGATCTCAATTATGTTCTAGTTGAGTCTGAGGAGGAGGATGATGATAATAAGAGGATTGATAGTCAGGACAAAGAAGGGGAGGGTAACCCAGTTAAGGATAATTTGGAAACCGTGGAGACCGTGAATACCATTGGACTACATAATGAGGAAAAAGGGGGTCAAAGTGAGGCCTTCTATGAGACCATCACTACTCTGGTGAAGGATATTAATAGCTTGAAAATAGATACACAGGCCATGGCAAAAATTACAGTTGGTGACAAGCCCTTGGCGAAGCATGTTAAAGAGTTAGTGGTCGTTATGCATAATGCGCAAGCTATTGAATGTATGGTTGGAAAAATCTTAGCCATGGAGAAAAAGGTCAATGAGATGGGAGATAGAAAGGAAATGGACAACAAACTGAAAGATTTTGGCAGCAGAATTGACAAGCTGGAGCACAATGTCAAGCAAATTGCTGATCAAAATTTCCAAATTCTTAAATCTTCGGTGGATAACATGAACATCTTTATCAACAGGTATGAGAACAATGCAAAGAAGGAAGGTGATAAAGAGCAGGTGAACAAGAAGGGTAATAAAAGGAGGACCAGAGCCAACACAAAGAATAAGGTCGACATCGAAGGTCGTGAGTTGGAGGATATGAAGACCTCGACAAACAACATGAAACAAATGGTTGTTCACACTGAGGAGATCCTGAATAGTATTTAGTTCCAGTTGCTGTCCTTGGTTCTGTCTCTTTGCTGTCTTTTGCTTTCCTGTTGCTGTCTATTCCGAGTTTTATGTAATTAGGTTATGATGTTTTAAGTTGGGCCCATCTGGTGGGTTCATTTTGACTTTTTGAAGTGATCGGACACTTTTTTATGCTTTTCTGTTCTCCTGGCTTGTAAAAGGTTCGGCTACCTTTCAAATACCTATTTTTTACTTAATCAAAACAATACAAACTAGAAAAATATTTTGAGAAAACTTAATAGCTACATTATTTGAGAATCTAAACATGCATGTTTGTAGCTTACCAATGTGTATGCAATATCAAAATAAATCACTATAAATGATTATATAACTACTACCATCTATAGGTGCATGTATAAGGTGTGTTATCAATAATATAGAGGCCTTATACAAAAGTTGATCTTGACCTAGTGATAATTATAGGTGTCAAGTACATTTGAGTATAAATGCAAATTTGCTATAATCATGTTGAACCTCTAGGAAAACCCTCTCAAGCTTAATTTGATCTCAAAGAGTAGAAGAGACTACCCACTCTTATTCAAAGGTGTGTAACCATTTGTAATATTTTTGTGTACCTCCTTCTTCGTCGACTTAATGATATATCCCTAGACTCGAAGACAAGAAACTCTAAGATTATAAATCTATATTTTTAGGACCTAACAATGCTATTGCTAATGGAGACATGTTAATGTATAAAAATATTTTGAAGACCCTAGTGATACAGTCGCAAAGGATTTGTAGTTGTCACTTATTGTATTGCATTGTATTTACAAGTGTATACCCTTTGTTTGGGCAAGTTTGGCACCGTATCAACTTACATGTAACAAATGACACTGTTGAGGATTATATTATAGTTTTCATCTTAAAAAACTTCGTTTCACTATAGGGTAAAATTCAATAAAGTACTTTTGGTTCAAAGAAGTGATGATATGCTCTAATTTTAATCACCTTTTAGAGGTGGTGACTATATTATCAAATGATTACAAATTTTCTCCCTCATGTGCAAGTATTTGACATAAATTTATAAACATCCAAATAGAAGAAGAATTTGTATGAGGTACAATATTTTTTCAAGTATTCTATTTTTCCTATTGTATACACTAAATTTGGTCTGGAGAATTAATTGATAAGTTTTTTAATTAATAATTTCTTAATTCCTCTACCTATAAATAAATTGAAAATTTTATTTATATGGTTCACTTTCCTAAGATTTCTTCCTGCCATAATCATTTTCTTCATTTTTTAATTAAATGGACAAATTTAATTAATTTGCTCTATATAATTATTCTCCTCGTTTAATTTGAATTTTTAATTCAAATTAAGTCACATGATTCCTAATCTTAACCACCTTCTAACCTATCTCCAACTCAACCTTTAATTCAGTTATGGGTTGAACTAACCTCATCTCTTCTAACCAATTCTATCCTAACTTCCTATGGTATCTCTCCTCTCACGAGGATACTTGGCTTTCTTGCCACATGTCCTCTTCCTCCATGCCACTTGTCTTCCCTGGAGTGACAAGTGTCCTATCTTCTTGATTCTCCTCTAACTTCTTCATCCCCTAGCATTCATCTCTCAGGATCGAATCTAGACCATTGAATCCTACCACCTCATCACACATCATGGAAAGGATATAAATATCATCAATTTACATTCATGGGCCCTCTCATGCATTTTATTTTGTCTTGCATTAATTGTCTTGCATTCTTAATCTAAGATCTTACATCCTTAGAATAGAAATTTAATATTTGCATTTAGCATGGCTTTTGATCATATTATCATAGCAATCATTTAGATCCTAGAATCATGTAACTAATCATTCTTCAAGTAGTCATCTTGTAGATCTTGCAGCTGCTGAGAGCCAATCCATAAATACACAAGGTCCTTGAAGATAGAGGACAATGGGACGACATCGAGGAGGGGTTTACTAATTTTGTTTATTATTTGCTTCCTTGATATAATATTTCATTGAATGTGTGTTTAGTACTTATAATTGATTGATTCACATATTTTTACACACATTCTTTTGGTGCACACCATGGGGCCCTGCCCTATTGCTAATATTTTCTTGCAGGTTAGCACATCAACTATAAATATAAGCACATTCATTGCAAAAACTAGGGCATTCAGTTTCTATTTCAGTGCATAGACATCCCAAAATAGCACATATACCTCTCGTTTCTATGCATCAATAGGATTTGATTTTGTTCTCTTGTTCTCCTTATTTTTAGCATATTTAAACAACATAATAGTGCATAGGAGTTTTCTTTTAGCACACACACTAGTTTTTATAGTGCATACAATGAATAGTTTAACACATAAATTCTTTTTTTCAATGCATTTGTGTTTGTTTGCAGAATTTTAATTTTTTGGGGCTAATTTACATCTTTCTATTTTGTAGGTACGTTATACATTGTCAAAGACTAAACATATAAAACTACTAACAGTGTATGCAGGGGTTGGAGTTGTTTCGATTCATTAAATTAGGCATCTAGCTTTAAATAGACGTTCAAAGAACACCAAATCTTATGTGTTTGAGATGATAGGTGAGTATGCTCTCCCCTTCATTAGGTGATCAAAAAACCATACTCATTAATCTTTTCATTTCAAGTAGTGCAATACCTTAGAAGACATTCCCTCCTAAGTAGCTCATAAGGCCGAGTGAGAGGGGAACGACCTAAGTGGGAATGACTAAAGCCAAGTTCATCCAACCCACTATAAAATAAAAGTGGTCTTGATGAAAATCGAGATCAACGAAAGCGCTCAGAAATTGTTCTCCTCCATACATTCGGGTATATCAAACCTTAGTTCTCAAGGTTGGGATAACCTCTTAAGGGAGTTTATATCCCAATGCTTCGAATGGATGCCCTTACTAGCACTATTAGAATAGAAGCCACCTTTTAAGCCTTGGTGCAATATTTTCAGTGCAAGGGGATAGCAGGTTTCCCCCCCAAGGTACTCACCATCAGGCTCCTTGGAGGAGACACATAAATCCTTAGCTTTGCATAGGCTACTTGTAGCCTTCCGAGGAGAGGGTGATCGGGTTGTCCTTCCAATCCTAGAGGCCCCTATTTGCCACCTATCGACAATGATCTTGTTAGGGTGATTACACTTGCATCATGGAGATTCGAAGCTGTGGGTTGAGTTATCGCATTGTATCCAAACCTTAGGCTAAAACTATTTGAAGTGTCTTGTATGTGTTATACCTATGAAAATTTGGGCTTTCTTTGAGCCTTGAACATACACTCAATGTTTAGTTATAGGGCAAAAAGAACTGTTTGAATTGTTTCTTCCGTGTTTGCATCATGAATTAGAAAATCATCCATTGAAACACACAAATTTTAATCTGAAACAAGTTTGCACTGTCAAAACACTGAATAACTAGAGCAGTTTAGCACACTAACCAAAAACAACAATGCATAAATAGAACATATCAATGCATAAACTTAAAATATTAGCGCATAGAATTGACATTTCAGCGCATCAACCAGATAGATTAATGCATCTAACGAGCATAATAGCGCATTTAGGCAACATAATAGTGCATTTTAGTCAAATCTTAATGCATCTAAAAATAGAAAGTTTCCAATTTGCAACAAAGTCAAAACCATTAGACATTTAACACCAAAGTAGTATAACACATTTAGTGAATTTAATAGCACATTTGAGGGACAACATAGCGCATACAAAGCACATAACAATGCATAGAGAGAATAGTGCAGCACATTCACTTTTTGTTCTAGCCCATAGACATATTTGTACCTCAGATAAAGAGCAAACCACGACACTTGACAAAAAACAAATATCATATTCGAATACCCTTTTCAGAGTATAGTTCATATTCATCATCATAGGATTAGTTCTAGGATTAAGAAAATCTAGATTGGGCAAGTGAAATCCCTTTTAACAAAAGCTTAGATCAAACATCATGAGTGCATAGTTATCATCTATAATCTCTGATTTTTCACCACGAGTTTCTTTATCAGGATCTATCATCCTTAATCGCGAAACAAGGGTGTTAAATCAAATCAACCCAGTCTCATCAATAGGACCTTTCCTATTTGACTTGGTTAAATCACATCAAACTTGCACTCAAAACAAAATATCAAAGCTTAAAAATCTTAATCACCTGTATGCCAATTTTGACTAGATATTAGAAGAAAATACATAAACAATAGAAGCAAAAGCAAAAAGCTACAATGGAAGAAGAAATTCCTTTTTAGGTCATGTAATCAAGATGATGAAGAATTAGAAATATCCGATGAAATAATCAAAGAAGCATAACAAGATCCCAAATTTGGAAAATTTATGGAAAAGATATTAGAATTTGATAAAGAGAAATACTTTCTAGTGTTGGCAAACCTGGGTGTGAAATTACCTCATGACTTTGATGTGACATGATTAAGACAAACTAAAACAACAAGTGAACCACAAAACAACACAAATCAAATCAATAACACTCGAACTTGTGATGATAGAAACAAGGACACTAGAAACAATGAAGCAAGGAATAATGTAGATAATCCCCTCTCGACTCTCACACAACAAATACAAGCACTTCAACAACAAATCCAAGATGTGGAAAGGGGAACCACCAAGAAATACTCATTGGAAGATATCTATCCATATCCATTTGATAGAAATTTAAACATGATACCTTTTCCACCTAATATTAAAATTCCTCAATATGATAAATACGATGGTAAAACTGATTTGCAAGATCATGCAAGAAGTTTTTATACAATGAGAATGGAATTTGCACATAATGAGACATATCTAATTAGGTTATTTCCAAGGAGCTTAGGTGGACAAGTTATGGAATGGTTTTCAAAACTTCCACCTGGTATCAGATCATTTGAAGAATTGGTGGACAAATTTGTCTCTCAGTACTTGTATAACATTCAACATGAAATGACCATGCTTGATCTATGCAACACAAAACACAAAAATGGAGAACCATTCATTGCATTCTTGCAAAGATGGAGGTGGTTGTTTGCTAGATATTCTTGCCTTGTACCTGATAACAAAAAGATGAATATTTTTGTTGACAATCTGAATAGTGAGATGAGTTATAGACTCAAATTACAATGTCCACCAAGTTTTGATAAAATGATCGAAAATGAAATCAAGATTGAAGATGCTTTGGCTAAAATAGGAGTATTAAATTTTTATAAAGAAGGAACAAATTCTTCCAACAAAAACAACAACAATAAAAATGATAAACCAAAATTTTGGACCTGAAATAGAAACATTCTCAATGATGGAGTGGTGGATGCCAATAACTTAAAACTAAATCAGCCCATCTTTAATATATCAAGTTGTACACCGGTGGTTAATCAAGATAACAATAAACCTAAACCATCTTTCCCTAATTTTCATTGAAAATTCACACCTATTGGTGAACCACTTGAATTGGCTTTGAAAACACTTCTTGCAAATAAATTGATCACATTACGAGAAGAAAAATATTTCGAGCCTAAAATTAAACTAGAATGGTGGAATGACAATCACTATTGTGATTACCATAAAATCAAGGGAGATCAAACAAATGCTTGTCAATGATTGAAACATGTCATTCAATACTTGATAGATAACTAAGTAATAACTGTGGATGGGAATTAAAAAAATGAGTTAGACGTTGCCTTTAAAACTCCACTCCCAAATTATGATAAGGGTGAAGTATCAACATCAATAGATAGCAAAGGAAAGGAACAGGTCAATTATGCTCACACTTTCACACTTATGACAATGTGGTCAATGTTATTTCGGCTAAAGAATAACAATAACTTGAATCGACAAATGCAATCACATGAAGTAAAGCTAAAGTAACTTTGCCAGGTACAATAACTAATGCACCATCCACTTCCAAACAATATAACATAGTGGATCAATTGCAAAAGACACCCGCACAAATATCAATATTAGAGCTTCTAAAACTTTCATCGACGCATAAAGAGATTTTAGAAAAAGCTCTAGTGAATACCACAGTCCCTAAAGATTTGGGTGTTGATCAATTCCAAGCCATGGTGGGACATTTAACAATACCTCATTGCTTATCCTTCACAAAAGATGATGACATATCTTTGCAACATCCCCATAATTCTCCTCTCCTTATCAAAATCCTCGTTCATAAAACACGAGTGAAACATGTCCTAATAGATGGAGGAGTTGGTTTAAACATTTGCTCATTTAGTCTTGTCAGTGCTTTAGGCTTTTCTGAAAATGCAGTTGATCCACAGAAAAAGATCACAATAAAAGCATATGATGAAGAAGAACACTCTTCTAGAGGAATAGTGGTGTTGTCGATCAGAGTAGGACCCATACAAAAAGATACAGTATCCTAAGTTTTGGACCTAAATATGGATTCATGGAGCTCTAAAAACCGACATGGGGGTTTATTAAGATGCAAACAATCATATAAATTATTGGTCTGGCAAGACACTCAACTAGCAACAAAATGTAGCTCTCTAAAGATGGCTACTCAAAAAAGATTAATAGTATGCAACAACAAACCTACTTCAGGACCCCAAAACAAGGACTTTGAAAATTCATCAAACCTGATCCTAGGAGGTTGAAAATGAACATATGCCATCTTTGATAAGAGGATAACAAGATCCCAAAGTGGGTTTTCATGACAATTAACAGGTGTCAAAATACTGACCCTCAAAGTGGGCTACTTGGATTGAATATGCAGGAGTGTCACTGAGTGACAAGCAAAATTTTTAACTTGGGCCCTTCAAATTTTGCAAAATTTTGAAGGTCCCAACATCATGGAGGGAAAAAGATAAAGAATTAATTAAATAAATAAAGATTTATGTAATTAATAGAATAGGTGCTGCCAATTAATTAAATAAAATATATATTTAATTTTAGGAAAGGGGAAATTAAATAAATAAAAATATGTATTTAAATTAGAAAAGACTAGAAGAGGATTAGTGAATTAATTAAATAAATAAAATATCTGTTTAAATAATAGAAGGCTTAGGGTGAAATAATTAAATAAATAAAATATTTATTTAATTAAGCTAGGACAATTTTAGGTGTCTACACTTAGAAATCAGCTCCACCCTGCATCAACAATAGAATCAAAGCCTTTCACTCAATATTCTAGAGAAGGGTAGATTTTACCAATTCTATCTCCTATCAAAACATTGTTGAGATCTAGAGAGTCTTGTCATTTGGCTTTACCATCTTTCATAGATTAGTTTCCCAAACTCTTTAAAATTCAAATACCTCAAGACTATAGAAATCATAGTTTGCATTATCATCCTATTAGAGTCAAAATTGTTCAAAAATTCCCCAAACATAGCTTGTATTATCATCCTAGTAGAGTCGAAATTATTCAAAAATTCCAAAAACATGGCTTGCATTATCATCTTAGTAGAAATAGAATCCTTTGAAAATCCAAAAAACATAGTTGTATAATCATTCATAGTGTTGTCAATCTCTTAGGATAACCATGCCTTTCACTTGATTATAGAAAGAAAAAGGAGTTGCAAACTGTACGGATGACCCCAATTTCAATCCCACTAGTGTCATGAATTTTGAGGGGGACAAATTCATGGAAATTCTATTCCTTACAATGGAAACACACCTCTAGGAGATAATGCACCTCCACCATTGACTAGAGAAGAAATTGATCAGCCTCAACAAGACCCACAACTCCTTATATTATTGAATGCACTCATAGACTAGGATAGGGATAGATACTTCTTATTGCTATCACAAAATGATGCCAAATTACCTATTATATTTGATGTCTCATCAATAAATCCACCAAGCACTCAAACCTCATAAGGTATAGGATCCTTACACACAACTAGCTCGCAACCAATATCAACCAACACTACCTCGACCCAAGGGGCTACACAACATGCAACACAATCCTTAACTAACTTAGGTCATGCCACACAAAGCAACACTTCAACACAAGGCATGTCATATATCAACTCCCAATCAAATGCGACCCAATCCACGAGAGGAAAACCTCTTGTGGCCACTTCAGTTCCCTTAGGATCTACCTATAGCAATCAAAATACTTCACATAATCAAAATATTAAATCTGCATGACCTAATATCCCCCTCAATACACATAGTTCACTCCACCCTACATTTCATTTGGTCCACAACTTTCACATGCTTCTACTTTCTACACACCAGTGACAAACACAAACACCAACCCATTCGTAGATCCTAATTTGACTGCATTGACACAAACAAATGTACTTACACAATAGGTGCAAAATTTGCAAAACCAAATAGATAACCTTCAACTTAGAGGAGACAAGAAGACATACAGTAGGGAAGACCCATACCCATACCCATTTGATCGAATGTTATAGATGCCAACTTTACCTCCAAACTTCAATCCACCTAAATTTGACAAATACAAGTAAAAGGGAAATCTGGTAGACTATATTAGAGAATTATTCACTACCTATACAGAATTCATGTACAATGACACGCATTTGATGTGTCTATTCCCATAGAGTCTAGGCATACAAGCGATGGAATGGTTCTCACATCTACCCTTAGGGATAAAGACACGGGGATAAGTAATTAATAAATTCATAGCACACTTCGCCCATAATATTGAGAATAAAGTAAAGATAATGGACTTGTGTACCACCAAATAGAAGGTTAACCCTTTGTTGCATTCCTAAAAATATTGAGAAGATTAGCTAGTAGAATCTGATGTTATGATGAAAGAATAAGTATCCTGTAGAATACTGAGAGGGGGGGGGGGGTGAATCAGTATACTAAAAAATTGATACAAACTTCCCAAACTCAATCTCAATCACACAAAGTAAACTTATCACTGTCAATACCAATACTCATAAGAATACCAATTGACTGTTATAACAACTTAACAGTAAATAACTTTAATCTTGCAAACGTCCAAATGCTTAATCATACTTCAACATACTTCATCTCTCAATGCTTCTAGTTATCATGCCTTAACAGAATAGTTAAGTAGTTAATCAAATCAACAAAGAAGATCATAACCACAAAAACATTCACCACATGACACAAATGTTTATACGTGGAAAACCCAAATAGGTAAAAACCACAGTGAGATGAGACTCACAAGATAGCTATCTGAACTCTTCTGAAGTTTGCCCTGTTAGGGGCCAAGCCTGTTAAAGCTTTTACAATAAGTCCTGTTAGGAATCACCCAGTTAAGGGATTTACAAATGCCTTGATAAAAAGCAAATACCCTGTTAGGAGTAACCTCGATAGAGGATTTAAGAATCCAAGCTAATGGACCACCTTGTTAGAGGATTTAAGAAGTAACCAAGCTTGTTAGAGCTTACCTAGTTAGGGGATTTCAATTCCTATTGTAATTGTTAGAAGACAACATGTTTTTCTTGATTTGTCTGAATAGCACTACATTTGCTTGATCAGATCCTTTTAAGCTTAAATCTGCCTTTACTCAAACTGCAGATTCATTATCTAGTTCGGCAACCACACACTCAACTGATTTCTACCAATACCTTTTACAAAACAACTTCATTGACCTTAAATACAAATCAATTAGGTCGGTAATACAACAAAAACCTAATTCTCTCATAGAGATTACAAACAAATTAGTTCAAGTGTGACTGTTGGATTTACATAGCAATCTGTACACTTCTTCAAGAAAATTCCAACCGCTCTATGATCACCACTTCATCGGACTTGTAACTCATCACGTGCTTTGCATTAGATGCAATCCACTTTGCTCATTCCCTAGACAATCAAACAAATGCGCCAAAACAATCTAAACTTTTCTTCATACAATGACCACACGTGTCACTATCATTACCGCTCAACATCAGATAATAAACCAACATAACCATTTCAACAAACTTAATCAGTTAGGGTTTAACAAAGACAACTGGTAGGGTTTAATGGTTAGATAGTGTGGAAAGGGTTTAACCTTATACACCGGTTATCGATTCAACTTGCATACTTACATACCGGTTTACAACATCTTCCACGAAGCTCTTCCTACCAGTTACAAGACAATATCAATAATAACAACAATATCAACAATATCATAAATACCATTACCCATTCAATTGACATCAATGACAACATAACATATCATTAATGCAATCTTCATGCAAATGCCAACAATCTCCCCCTTTGGCATTGATGGCAATACAAATATCAACGCCTCTGATTGCTGCTATGATTCGTGAATAAGAATCTTGGTTTACATTACCAAGTATTCACCGTGCTCTGTCTGTCTTCAACCTGTCATTGGTTTCCCTTTGTCAATCACATAATTCTTCTCCCCCTTTGACAACAATGCCAAATAGAAAGTAAAACATGTAATTGTAAATTTTCACTATTCATCAACAACATACTGCAACTTGATGCTCCCCCTGTGGAATACATCCACTTCTACATCAATCCTTCTAAGATTCTGCAAGTGATTTGGGGACTAATGCAATCAACATCATGCTCAACTAACTTCGTGAAGGGGTACAACCCCTAGTTGACTTCCAAGACACTCAAATGTAGTCTTAGGTAGAGGTTTGATAAAAATATCTGCAAGTTGCTCCTTGGTAGAAACATGCTCTAAGATAACATCTTTGCTTTGAACTTTTTTCCTTAAGAAATGATACTTCAATTCAATGTGCTTGGTTCATGCATGCAAAATAAGATTCTTTATAGGTTATGAGATTTTCATCTTGAAACCTTCCAAAATGTGCCTCATCCAAATAGCCTGTGTGCAATTCATATAAGCTGCAACATACTCAGCTTCAACAGTAGATTGTGAAGTACAACTCTGCTTCTTACTACTCCATGAAACAAGCCTTCCTCCTAGAAAAAATGCTCCACCGGTAGTGCTTTTTCGGTTATCAACATTTCCTGCCCAATCAACATCCGTGTACACCTTCAAATCAAAGTTGCCTCCATATGGATACCATAATTCATAGTCAACAACACCTTTCAGATATCTAAAAATTCTCTTGGTTGCTATCAGATGTGCTTCTTTTTTATTCTTTTGGAATCTTGGAACTATACCAACCGCATGGGCTATATCTGGTCTGCTGTGAACAACATAGTGTAATTTGCCAATCATTGACCTATATTCCTTTTCATCAACAGACTTAGATTCATCTTCCTTGGATAACTTACAACCTATAACTATTGGTGTTCCAACTAGTTTACAGTCACTCATGACAAAAGTCTTTAAAACCTCTTTCACATACTTAGATTGTGTAATGAAAATACTATTCTTCATTTGTTATATCTGTAAGCCTATGAATTTTTTTTTCCCCTACTAAAGATATTTTAAACTCATTTTTCATTTCATCTGCAAAACTATTGCTCATGGCATCATTGCCTCCAAATATGATATCATCAACAAATACTTCACTTACCAGTATTTCATCTCCTTCAGACTTGAGATAAATGTTACTATCATCACTAGTTCTTGCAAACCCAATCTTCATCA
Source organism: Cryptomeria japonica (assembly GCF_030272615.1). Classification (NCBI taxonomy): domain Eukaryota; kingdom Viridiplantae; phylum Streptophyta; class Pinopsida; order Cupressales; family Cupressaceae; genus Cryptomeria; species Cryptomeria japonica. The sequence goes on from NC_081413.1 coordinate 520,484,651, forward strand.
GATGTGTATGAAGCCTTTCATACCATGCTCTGGGTGTGTGCTTTAATCCATACAAAGCTTTCTGCAATCTTCATACCATGTCTTTCTCATATGTTAAAGCATGACCATCCAACTGCTCGATGTATACCTCTTCTTCCAATATCCCATTCAAAAATGCAGACTTAACATCCATCTGGTATACCTTGAACTTCTTATGGGTTGCAATACAAGTAAAGTTCTAACACCTTCTAGTCTTGCTACTGGTACAAAATTTTCTCCATAATCTTCTCCTTCTTGTTGTGCATAACCCTTGCAAACCAACCTAGCCTTATTGTGAATTACAATACCATCTTCATTCAACTTGTCTCTGAATACCCATTTTGTACCTATAACATTCTTATTTACTGGTTGGGGTACCAGGGTCCAAGTGCTATTCTTCTCAATTTGATCCAATTCCTCCTCCATAGCTTTAACCCAATGATCATCACCAAATGCCTCCTTAGCACTTCTTAGTTCAATGGTGGAGATCATGCAAGAGTTCTCTCTTATTGTCCTTCTAGTTAGTACACCACCATCCTTATCCCCAATAATATGTTCAGGAATGTGGTTCAGTCTCACATATCTAGGAATAACATGATCATTATCTTGAGGTTCAACTTATTCATTATCATCTTTTTTTTGAATTTATTTGTTCCGGTTGAAAGTGCATTAGAATTTGCTTTATCGGTTTCTAATTTAACAGTTTCAGGTTCCAAAAGTAAAATGCAAGGATCTTCATCCTTTTTCTCTAAACTGGTTCCTTCTAAGACTTTAGGACATTCATCTACTCGAACATCAGCCCTCTCCACAATTCTCTGTGTCCGGTTGTTAAAATATTTGTAGGCCTTACTCTTGGTGGAATAGCCAAGAAATATGCCTTCATCGCTCTTAGCCTCAAATTTGCTAATGTAATCACCTCTCTTAATAAAACATTTGCTACCAAATATCTTAAAATAGCTAACATCAGGTGATCTTCCATACCAATATTCATAAGGGGTCCTGTCCTTACGTCTTTTCACCAGAACTCAGTTCATTGTGTAGACAATTGTACTTACAAATTCTTTCCAAAATGTTTTCGCTACACCTCCTTGTATCAACATTGTCCTAGCAGCTTCAACCACTGACTGGTTGTTCCTCTCTGCGATACCATTCTGTTGTGGTGTCCTTGGTGTAGAAAGTTGTCGTTTGATACTATTCTCATCATAGTACTTAGTGAACTCCTCAAGAGTAAATTCACCGCCTTGATTTGTTCTCAGGCATTTTATCTTTTTGCCACTCTCTTTCTCAGCTAAGGCCCTGAATGCCTTGAACTTACCAAAATCTTCATTCTTATCCTTCAAGAATGTGACCCACACCATCCTTGAGAAATCATCAGTGAAGATCATGAAGTATCTGTCACCTTGAATGCTTCTTGTTCTTATTGGTCCACATAGATTTGTATGAACCAAATCTAACAAGTGCTTTGTTGAGAAGGACTTGCTCTTGAAAGTTGAAGAAGTCATCTTTCCTAACTGACATTCTTTACAAAGAGCATTAACCGGTTTGTATAGTTGAGGCAGACTTCTTACTGTCTTGGACTTTCTCACTTTAATAATGTTATTAAATTTTATATGACAAAATATCCTATGCCAAAGCCAACTATCATCTATCTTTGCAATCAAACAATTGCTAACTTTAGGATTAAGATGAAATATATTACCTCTAGTTTGTTTCAAGGTTGCAACCAATTCACCTTTGTTGTCAAATATTTTGCACATACCATTCCTAAATTCCAGTGGGTATCCTCTGTCGTTAAGTTGTGCCACACTTAGAAGATTGTGCTTTAGACCTTCAACCCAATAGACTTCGTCAGCACTGCTCTTTCCATTAAGAGAAATAACTCCCTTACCTTTAACCATACAGGGTGAGTCATTGCCAAATCTGACAACACTGCCATCAAATTCCTTCAAGGAAAGAAATTTGCTCCGATCACCGGTCATATGATGTGAACAACCATTATCAATGATCCAATCATCAGAGTTATCCATCTTAGACACTAATGCCTTCTGGTATGATATCTCTTCCTTAATAGCTACAAACACAATATCTTCACTAGCATCATCATCAAATTCTTCATCAGTGATACCATTATCAATAGCAATAAGACAATATCTCTTGCCTTTACCCTTATACTTCTTAAATTTGTCTCTCTTGTGTTCATTTTCACCATTAGGACAATTAGCTTCTATATGACCAATCTTGTTGCATGCAAAACATTTTAAAGGTAGTTTACCTCTGTATTTCCCAGTGCCTCTAGGTAGTCGTTTTGCCAACAATGCTGCAAGCTCCACTAAGTTGTCTTCATCATCAGCATCTCTGCTGGATCCAGATTCATAGCCATGACTAGTATCTCTACTTTTTCTCACATATGGGTTAGAGACAGAAGCTCTGAATGTAGATTCTAATTTTTGTACACTACCATCATAGTCGTTTTATTCAAAAGCAATAAGTTTGCCAATGATAGAGTCAAGAGTTACCTTAGTTTTGTCAATGGACTTCAGCTCTTGAATAGCTGCAACTCGGATAGCATAGACTGCTAGCAGGGTTCTCGGTACCTTACTGATCACTGTGGCATCTTCCACTTTCCCTCCTGCACTCTTTATTTCACCAACTATCTCTTTTATCCTTTGACTATACTGTTGGATATTCTCATCTTCGGGCATTCTCATGTCATCAAACTTTCCTCTTAGTCTCTCCTCTTTAGCAATCTTAACATGTTCATCACCGCTATGAATCTCTTCAAGTTTTTTCCATACTTCATATGCAGTTTCAAGACCACGAACATCTACATATTCAACATCAGACATGGAACTGATAATAGCCTCCAATGCTTGATGATTTTCTTATTGATCTTTCTTATGCTCATCAGTCAGAGTTCCAGTAGGTGCAATATACTAAGTTTCTACATGATCCCAATACTAACTTCCCAAACTCTTGATGTAAATATTCATTCTGTCGCTCCATATCCTATAGTTTTCTCTGTTGAACTGCGGACCTTCCTTCTTCATCATGATCTACAAGATCTTTTCCTCAAGTTATTAGGCTTTAGATTTAAGAGGACCTGAGATGCTCTGATACCAATTGATGGTATGATGAAAGAATAAGTATCCGGTAGAATACTGAGAAGGGGGGGGGGTGTTATATCAGTATACTGAAAATTGATACAAACTTCCCAAACTCAATCTCAATCACACAAAGTAAACTTATCACTGTTAAGATCAATACTCATAAGAATACCGGTTGACTATTATAACAACTTAACAGTAAACAACTTTAATCTTGCAAACATCCAAATGCTTAATCACACTTCAACATACTTCATCTCTCAATGCTTCTAGTTATCATGCCTTAACAGAATAGTTAAGTAGTTAATCAAATCAACAAACACAATCATAACCACAAAAACATTCACCACATGACACAAATATTTATATGTGGAAAACCCAAATAGGTAAAAAATCACGGTGAGATGAGACTCACAAGATAGCTATCTGAACTCTTCTGAAGTTCACCCTATTAGGAGCCAAGCCTGTTAAAGCTTTTACAATAAGTCATGTTAAGAACTGATCCTGTTAGGAATCACCCGGTTAAGGGATTTACAAATGCCTTGATAAAAAGCAAATACCCTGTTAGGAGTAACTTGATAGAGGATTTAAGAATCCAAGCTAATGGACCACCTTGTTAGAAGAATTAAGAAGTAACCAAGCTTGTTAGAGCTTACCTGGTTAGGGGATTTCAATTATGTTGTAATTGTTAGAAGACAATAGGTTTTTCTTTATTTGTCTGAATAGCATTACATTTGCTTGATCAGATCATTTTAAGCTTTAATCTGCCTTTACTCAAACTATAGATTCATTATCCGGTTAGGCAACCTCACACTCAACTGATTTCTGCCAACACCTTTTACAAAACAACTTCATCGACCTTAAAAACAAATCAATTAGGTCGGTAACACAATAAAAACCTAATTCTCTCATAGAGATTACAAACTGTAGTCACATTAATCTGTCCATTTTAATTAAATGAATATTTCGTATTTATTTGATTAAAAATCCACTAGCCATCAGTTAATTAAATAAATATTTAATTAATTCATCTCCAAACATTCTTCTATTAATTAAATAAATTATTCAATTTATTTTAATTAATTCATTAAATCAAATTCCATTCAATTAAATAAATAAAATCTATTTATTTAATTAAAATTCCCTTTTCCTCTTTTAAATAAATTAAATAAAACATTTATTTAAATCATTATCCCCACCCCACTTGCATTTTTCTACAAATGCAACTTGCACACATTTTGAAATAAATGAATTTTTATTTTAAATAAAATCCTATTTTCCCTCACCCACCAAATCCACTTACAAAATCTAATCCCCTTCTAGATTCTTCTAACCCCTTCCTAATTAGTCTAATCCATCCCCTAATTATTGTCACATTCCTAAACAAAATGGAGTCACTTCTCAGAGCCTAAAAGTCTTTGATAACCATTAAAAGCTTTCAACCTTCAACCACTAAATGTCTCAAAGTCTTGGATAACCTTTGAAAGCTTCCAACCTTCAACCACTTAATCCCCAAAGTCTTCAAAAACCATTAATGGTTAACCCAAACCCTCCCACATGGTTAAAACATTTGTTTTGACTCAACCTCTACCCAACCCAAAGGTCTCATCAAACATTTAATGCTTTGACCATGATTATCTCTTAATCATTTGCACAAAGGTTTATCCTTGGATTAACTCTTAATTCAATGGGTAATCTTAATTTAGACTTGACCCTTAGCCTTTAGATAACCATGAGGTCTTCTCAGGCCTTTAATGCCTCCAACCTCTTCTTTCAACCCAACCCTATGTGGACATTTGTCATCATTTCATTGGTGCCAATTGTGCACATGGATCCCCAACTTTCAAGCTTGACCCTTGATTAAACCCTTCAATCCTGGCCATCCATTGCTCCATTTTTCCTATAAATAGAGCCCATTCCTTCATAATCCAGATCCTGAAAACTTGTATGCATCTAAGCTATAGACATTTTAGAGAGCATTTAGCATAAGCAATCTAATCTTTTGTCTTTTGGTTAAAATATATCATTTTAGCATTAGCATTAGTTTTTTATTTCACATTTAGAGCTATATTACAATCTCAATCCTCCATAAGCATCCATAGTGCAAAAAGCTGCTGAGAGCTACACTATTTTGGAACTTGGAGAGGAGAGGAACAAGGGAGAAGGAGCTAATCTCATGCTAAGAGATAGTTGGAGATGTCTCATTGTCTTTACTTCTTTAGTTAGATTCATTAGCATGTTTTTAGTGTCTCTCTTGGAATGCCTTCATATGTTTTAGTTTTTGATTGACTAACGCTAATGCTTTGTGTATTTTGTGTTGTTTGATCTTAAACTAACTATTTGTGTCATTTAGGAGGGCATCATTTGGTGAACCCGACGTGAATCGAACACGCAACCTTCTGATATTTTTTTGTTACCTAACATGTTTGAATGTTGAACTTGATACATAGGTCGCGCTTTGGCGCTTTTTTCGCGTTTTAGCGCTATTGTTTTTTGTCTTTTAGCGCTATTGTCTCGTTTTAGCGCTATTGTTTTTTGTCTTTTAGCGCTGTTGTTCTTACAATAGCGCTATTGTCAAAGAATTAGCGCTTTTGTCAATATTTTGGCGCTTTTGTATTGTTGTAAAAATCTTTTCTTTTAGCGTTTTTGTAATATTCTAGCGCGTTTGTGTTAAAGTAGCGCTTCTGTTTTCACACAGACTAGCGCTATTGTAACAGAACGTTGTAAAAAAAGGCCTTGTAATTGATAAAATTATTTTTCTTAGGTTTGTGAGAGGCAGAATATATATGGAATATAACATTTAAGTATAAGTGACATTTCCTCTTCTCTTTTCTCTTTCTTATACTTTAAGTTATATTCCATATATACTTTCAGGATGTTTGAGAGGGGTTTCAGACCTCTAGGAGTTGTAATGCAAAATCTAGTTTTTGGAAGATCCTCCAAATTTCAGACTTAGTCAAATTTCAGGACATTTCAGAATCAGGATTTGTAAAATTTGTAACCGAAAAATTGAGTATCTTAGGCTTGTGGAAGCCCCCCTTGAACACCGATTTTTACTAATTTGTTTTTGTTGATACAGGTTAACAACTCACCATAAAAATCACAAAATTTTCATTTAGTGCTTAAAAAGAACTTGAAAAACACAAAAATAAAAATAAAAAAAATATTCATTGCTTTCTAGTTAGGACTCATTTTCTTTTGGTGCTTAAAATCAACAACACAAATTTGATTTCCTTGCATCAATTCGGACCTAAAATTTACAAACCACACTTCAAATTTTGGTGCAAATAAAATACACAATCCACTTGTTTTGATTTTTGCAAGCGATTTTTACTTCATGCAAACGTGTTTTCCATTAAGTTGACCAGGATTTCAAATTCTAGAATACAAAAACACATTGCTTTTTGAAGTTAAAAAGAACACCATGACTGTTGGAGCAACATCTCCAAATAGTTAAATCACATTGCAATAATGGATTAAAAAGAACAAGTGAATTTGGTGTTTGGCACGCTTGTGCAAAAAGTCAGTCGAGTGGACCTACTTCTAACACACACTATCCTCTCCCTTGGCTCTCGTGGTCCTAGGTGTAAGAGAAAAGTGTTAGTAACGCTCACATTTTATCTTTTTAAGAGAGGCCTGCCAAGAGATCGATACTCTTGGGAACGACCTCAAGCGGTAAATCCTTCGAGCCGCTATAGAAATCAGGTGAGAGCAAAAGCTGTAGCCTTGGGTATAGCTGTTCCTACAGTGTAACTGGCCGAAAGGACAAATGGGCCCCACCACCAGTTACAAGACTCTTAAGTGAGTCACTGCAGAATGAACTTATGTCCAAAGCCATCGAACATGACTAAACACCTTTAAATAGTAGCCCACCTGTTCTATTGATTGAGGATATTTGAGATATAATTTAGTGCAAGAGCATAGAAGGTTTTGCTCCCAAGATACTCACCATACATATTTCCTTGAGTAGAAACATAGCTTTTTGAAAAGTCACTTGTGGCTTGATAAAAGTGGTGACTCCCCCATCATAGGGATCATCTATTTGTTATGCTCATGCAAGACTTAGTATATCACATCCTTACCTGCCACGACGGGATTCATAAGGTATGTAGTACCAAAGTCGAAGAAATATCAAGATGTGGGCTAAATTTATCACAACTGGCCATTTGACCATAGAGATAAAAAGTGTGTGAAGTGTGTTCGTTTTACAGACCTAGTGCAAATTGAGCCGACTTCAGGCTTTGGAAATACACCTTAAAATAAATCTAAAAGAAGGGTCAAAAACAAGTCCAAGGATTGGGTTAATCTAGACCCATACTCATTTGTGCCTTTGAGGCTACAATTTTGTGTTTGGGTGCTTGCTTTGTTTTCTTGTCAAAGAAAAATCAGAAAATCAATCCCAAAAACAAAGTATTCATCCAACATCTGTCAACACAACCAAAAATACCAAAAACAAAGTGCAAACAACACAAAGTCACAACTTTTATGACCATTCTTCACATCTTGCGAAAGAAGAAGTGTCATCAGAATATCAACTTGAAAAGGAGACCATTGAGCTCAAAGGCTTTGATCAAAAGGAGGAAATTCTTCTATATCAATAGACAAATCTTTGTCTCACATAGAGTCTTTCTACATCGCATGCGTCTATACCTTCAAGGTGAAACAAACGAGTTTGATTCAGAATCATTGAATCGTAGAGCTTTTATGCAATATAGAGCTCTGAGTTATCACAAAAATCAAGGAGGAAAGATTAATCCCAACTTCTTCCCAAACATCTGTATCACCTACAACACAGCTCGAGAAGTGCCACCAACACCTGAAAGGGAAGAGGTAGAGTTTGTCCCATTTGTGACACAAAGTTTTTATTGAAGTTGAAAACATTTTCATCCATCATCTCATTCATACATCATCACTTCATCATCAATCCATCCCAAAAACTCTCAAAACATTAAGAGGTTCTTGTCCCAAATTCTCTTTTAGATATTGCTTGAAATCAAACGCATCACATCACTTTTAGATTGTTTCTACATCTAGGATAAGCTCATCCTAAGAAACACATCTACGCAGGTTAAAACTAGTTCATGAGTGAATCCTCTCATTACTAGGTAGTTAAATCTGTAACACATCTCAGATTTCTCTGCACCTTATCACATCCAATCTTATCAAAACAAGCAAGCAATTTAAAGAAGGAATTTTGGTTACATCTACCTTAGAGTGCTAGAGACCTACATACCACCAATCCACTAAATCATCCATCCTTCATCAAACAACTCATCATCATCTTCAATCAACTTCAAAAACAAACTTGCAAACAAAATGACTCAAACCCGATCACGATCAAGGCAACGAGAAATAGAAATTGAGGAAGAAGAGGACAACCTCAATGAATTTCAAGAAGCACTTGGAGGAAATGTGAATGACGAAAACCCAAGTACTCCCACTCCTTCAACAATCGAAAGGGTTCAGCATAACCCTCATTTTAACAGATTATTTGATGAAATACTAAGGAGCAATGCAGATGCTCACTTCTTAAAACTCGCTCAAGAAGGAGCCAAACTCCCCTCTGACTTTGATCTTGCCCAATTAAGACAAGCATCAGAAAGACAAAGTCGCCATGAGGAGGAAAGAGGTAGAAATCACATTAGATATAACATTCCTCGAGGTAACCCACCACCTCCTCCTCCAAATGAAATGGAGATGTTGCGGCAACAAGTCGAGAATCTCGCCCAACAACTTCATAGTGGTGTTAAGACCAATCAATTCTCACTTAACGACATCTGTCCCTATCCGTTTGATAGGAATCTTTATATGCCACCCTTTCCACGCGGGTTCGAAACACCAAAATTCAAAAAATATAGAGGAAAGGGAGATCCCCGTGATCATGTCCGAGAATTTCATTCCGCTTGTCTCGAAGTAGCATATGAAGACACATACTTAATGCGCCTTTTTCCCCAAAGCTTGGGAGGAACAACCACATCATGGTTTTCCCGATTACCAGGTGGCATAAGAACATTTGAGGAACTCATCCAGAAGTTCCTATCTCATTACTCTTATAATATTGAACGCGACATCACCATGGCTGATCTGTGCAACACCAAACAAAAACTAGGTGAGCAATTCTCAGTATTCCTGCAACGATGGCGTCAAATGTCTAGCAGACGTTCTCTTCAGTTACCTGAACGAGAACTAGTGGAAATATTTATTTCCAACTTAAACGAAGAAATGGAATTTCACCTAGATGTCAAAGACACAGACTCATTTAATGATATGATCACCAAGGGTTTGAAATGTGAAAGGGCACTCATCAAAAAAGGACTCATCAAAATCTTTAATGAACCAAAAGATGGTCCTCGTCCACGCTTCAATAGCGATAAACCAAACTTCTGGAATAAAAACAAGAATATTGTCAATGATGGGGTTGTGGATGCCCGGACTATCCAAAACGCACAACCTGTGGTTCGGTTTGCAGGACAAAATCCTCCACCTCAGAATAACACAAATGTTCCTTCCAATCAAGGTCGCATCACGTCTCATGATGAACCAAGACCTCGTCAGCAAAAACAAAAACGAACATACACTCCCTTAGGGGAACCCATTGAAACAGTGTTGCGACAACTCCTCTCTCAAAATTTGGTCACTCTACCTAAGCTATCAAACTATGAGCCTCAGGTCAAACCGGCATGGTGGAGAGATACTGAACATTGTGAGTTCCATCAAGGAAGGGGACACAAGACAAGTAATTGTCACCGATTGAAAGATCTCATTCAGGATCTTATTGATCGAGGAGAAATTGAAATTGAAGGGCATGACCCAAAAACAACCAATAATGATCATCAGATGTTCAAAAATCCACTTCCATCACAAGATCAAAGGGGTCCTTCCACTTCCAGACGACGTCCTGATACCACTCATTATACGCAGGCTGCGTATAACTACACTGTAAATCACCTGTATGATGCCAGTGAACAAATTGCAACCATAACCTTCAAAAATCCCACCTCAAATTGCAATGTTGTTACACGTCGTGGCAAGGTCACCATCAAGGCAGCTCCACAGGGCACCACCTCCATCCCAAAGCAATATAACCTTGTGGAACAATTAGATAAAACGCCTGCGCTCATATCCATTTTAGAACTATTGCGCCTATCGCCATCTCATAAAACAATCTTGGATCAAGCACTCCAAGAGGCGTCAGTCCCTGCAAACCTTAATACGGACCAGTTTCAAGCCATGGTTGGAAATCTAAAGTCATCACCTTGTCTCACTTTTTCTGAAAGTGACAACTCTTCTTTCCAACAACCTCATAATGCTTCGCTACACATTGAAGGCTTTATCAACCAACACAGGATCAAGCGAGTCTTGATAGATAATGGAGCAGGCCTAAACATTTGCACACTATAGTTGGTCACAGCATTGGGATATGCAATAGAATCAGTGGATCCTCGCAAGAAGATCACCATCAAGGCCTATGATGATGCAGAGCGTTCATCCAAAGGAGCTGTGGTACTACCAATCCGAGTGGGCCCTGTGGTAAAGCACATCATCTGTCAGGTTCTGGACCTTCCTCTGCCATATAATCTATTATTAGGGAGACCTTGGATACATGCCATGCAAGCCGTTCCATCTACCTACCATCAATGTATCAAGTTCCCACATAATGGTACAGAGATCACAATCCTGGGCGATGCAAATCCCTTTGCATTTTGCCATAATATCAGCCATCAACCAGAGATTACTGTTCCTAATAATAGGGAAGCCATTTCCTCCACATCATATGTAAATCCTGCCTCTCTTGCCAGTTCAAACATCCCTATACCCAAGCAAGAAAAGCTTAAGATGAAAGTCGCAGAGGAAGGTCCCGAGGAATATAACTTGAGTCAGCTCTTTTGTGTGGGACAAATGCCTACTTCTCCTAGAACACATGGTAAACCACAGTAGTTACTCCAGCAACCACTAATCACGCTTGCATGTGCCTTAACGCCTTTCATCCTTGGAAAGAGTCAAGAGGAAGAGACACAAGATGAGGACCTAGCGGAATGGATCTATAAAGATCCCATCACCACTGACATACCGCGAGTTACACTTCCTACGGATCAGTATGGCAAAGGTCTCCTCATTATGCAAAGAATGGGGTATGATGGTCAGAGTGCTTTGGGATCCTGTAAACAAGGACGACATGAACCGCTGCTGCCAGAGTTCAAGCCCAAAGGTAATACTGGCTTAGGCTGTGAAAAAGAGATCCTTCCTAAACTCAGATTCAAAGGAAAACCTAGCAAACCATTTTGCCCACCTACTGCAAAGAGGACACCTTTCATAATCAAAGCACCATCAAGCAATATTGCCACTGCCCCATCGAGGCTCACAACCCCACCGCAACCATCACCAGTGCCAAACATACCACCAATCGAACCAGTAATCCCATCCACAGCAGTCATCACATCAATAAAACCATTCATAGCAGCAACTATATTGGAACCCGCAGCAGCATCTATGGCACCAGCCGTTCCAATAGAAGCCACTAAATCAACACTGTCGATACTTCCAGTGACAAATCCTTTAATCCCCATCATGGTTCCTACAGCACCGATCACTACAAAGATACATAAACCAATCACGCCTGCAGTATTCAACTCCAGCGACATCCCAGTATGGTATAGCAATCGGATGCTGGAGAGTGATTCAGAGACCGACTCACATGAGTGGGAATTTGATTCTGTACAGCTTAACACTTCAGATGAGGAAGACACATCACCACCTCCGCCCCGCAAAGACATCCCTATTTACGGAGAAGCACAGATAAAGACCACTTGGGTACCTGAGCTGGAAACATCTTCCACAGACCCTACGTCTTATCCTACGCCTGATTCTGACAGGGAGAGTACCATCAACGACCTTCACCACACTGTCTTAACCCTCACTGATACATCTAATGAACTTAACCTAATCGATGATGTAATGCCCATTATCCACCTTGAACTCATCGAATGGACCCAATCAAATCCCCCATGTCTTGACCTCTTCCAAAACGATGAGGCTATCATTGACTTTTTGGAAATAAGGGATAACCTACCAAGCGGGGATCACAAAGCTGGATTCGCCATTGAACTTAATAGCGCAGCATACTTCGGGGCGGATGCCAAACCCTTCAGCTGCAAAAATATAACAATAAAACATGGATCTTCCAGTGAAAACCACACTGTGGCGCTGTTTGATCTGACAAAAGTAAAAAGAAAGAGCGTATCCAATGGTGAAAACCTCTCTGAGGCGCCTGAGTATGAAGGGTTTGACATTCTCCCTGCTAGTACACAATAGGAACGATCAACGATTCTTATCGAGGAAACCAATGAATACAATGTGGGGACTCCTGAAAATCCTCATATCATACATCTGGCATCTCTTCTCACTCCAGAGGAACAACCTCAATTTATAGAGTTCTTCCAGAAACGTCAGATCAACTTTGCATGGTCATATGCAGACATGCCTGGGCTTGATCCAGATTTAGTCATGCATCACCTCACCATAGCAGAAGGAGCCAAACCGGTCAAGCAGAAGCTTCGTAAGATGCATCCCCAGATTGCAGTGCTAGTCAAAACAGAACTCAAGAAACTCCTAGATGTTGGTTTCATTAGACCAATTGATTATGCATAATGGATCTCCAATATTGTGCCAGTTGGCAAACCAAAAGGGGGCATCCGCATTTGTACTGACTTCAGAGATCTAAATAAGGCATGTCCTAAAGATGACTTCCCCCTTCCAAATATCGACATCATAGTGGACCTGACAGTAGGACATGCAATGCTTTCACTCATGGATGGCTTTTCCGGCTACAATCAGATAAAGATCGCACCCGAAGATCAACATAAGACAGCCTTCACATGTCCATGGGCACCTACTGCTGGAATGTAATGCCTTTTGGTCTCAAGAATGCAGGAGCAACCTATCAAAGGGCAATGACCACCATCTTCCATGACATGATGCATACCATGATGGAAGATTATGTGGATGACTTACTAGCAAAATCACTCACCAGAGAAGGGCATCTCCACATCTTAGATAAAATCTTTGATAGACTGGAACAATACCATGTTCGAATCAACCCAAAGAAATGTGTCTTTGGAGTGACCTCTGGGAAGCTTCTAGGATACATTGTCTCAAGCAAAGGCATTGAGGTTGACCCAGCAAAGGTAAAAGCTATCATGGACATGCCACCTCCAAAGAATATCAGTCAGCTAAGGACATTACAAGGGCGACTTCAATCCATCCGAAGATTCATTGCACAATTGGCTGATAAGTGTCACCCATTCACACACCTGCTACACAAGAACATCCGCTTTCAGTGGGATGACAAATGCCAGCAAGCATTTCAGGCACTTAAAGACTATCTCATGAATCCACCATTGTTGATGCCACCAGATCCAAGTAGACCGTTGTTACTTTATATCTCAGTGACAAGTACAACATTAGGTGTATTATTGGCACAACATAATGCAGAAGGCAAAGAATGTGCTGTTTACTACATCTCTCGCACACTAGTTGGCTATGAACTCAATTACACACCTATTGAGCGAGCTTGCCTAGCAGTAATCTTAGCAGCCACTAAACTGAGGCACTATCTATTAACACACAAGGTACAACTCATTGCAAAGATTGATCCGCTCAAGTACTTACTTAACAAAGTAGCATTGACAGGCCGCTTGGCCAAATGGGTGATGATTCTAAGTGAATTTGACATTGAGTATGTAGATCGTAAAGCTATCAAAGGTCAGGTTATTGCAGATCAGTTGGCCGATGCACCACTCATAGGCAATCATCCTCTCATTTCCAATTTTCCAGATGAAGAGATATTCATGATCACAGAAGCACAGTCGTGGAAACTATATTTTGATGGTTCATACACTAGGCATGGCTCGGGGGCAGGCATTCTATTTATCACACCTCAAGGTGATAGCATCCCGAAGTCTTACAGGCTCACATTTCCATGCACAAACAACATAGCAGAGTATGAGGCCTTGATCACAGGACTCAGGTTAGCCGTACAGTGGAAATTACAAGAACTACAAGTATATGGCGACTCCCAACTAGTCATTCGACAAGCAACAGATGAATATCAAACCAAGGATGATAAACTCATGCCATATAAGCAAATGGTGGACACTCTAAAGACATCATTTACTACTATCACTTTTGAGCAGATACCAAGAGATCAGAATCGAGCTGCTGACGCTATGGCTACCATCGCATCTCTCCTAGATCTTCCACAAAATTCAACACGCTACGAGTTCTTGGTAGAACAGCTTTGGATCCCCGCTTATGATATCCCCGAATCCGAAATGATATGTCGCCTTGTTTGTTCCGAATCCCCATGGTATGGTGAATTCTACACCTATCTCCGCGATCATACCCTTCCTCCCAACCAATCAAATAACCAACGTAAAAACTTCATTCGCCAAACTGCTCGATATACCATTATTGCTGAAACCCTATACCGACGTAGTCTTGATGGTACTCTCCTTCGATGTCTGGAACAAGATGAGATAACAAAGGCTTTGGAAGAGGTACATGAAGGAATTTGCGGGACTCACTCAAGTGGTCCGTCACTAGCCAAGAAACTCATGCGAGCTGGATACTATTGGCCATCTATGGAAAAGGATTCCTACTACTTTGTCAGAAAATGCAAGAAATGTCAAGTTCACGGCGACCTGATACATGCACCAGCCCAGGAACTGCAACCAATCACAACACCATGGCCTTTTTGTCAATGGGGCCTCGACCTTGTGGGTAAGATTCATCCATCTTCATCCAATGGCCATAAATTCATTATTACCGCCACCGAATATTTCACAAAGTGGATCGAAGCTGTTCCACTTACCCAAGTCACCGGCAAGCAGATCGCCTCATTCATCCTCAACTACATCATCTGCCGGTATGGTGTACCCATGTCCATCATCACAGATAACGGTCTTCCTTTCAAAAATCAGGATGTCCGTGAACTTTGTGAGAAATTTCATATCCAACACCGTTTTTCCACCCCCTATTACCCACAAGGCAATGGTTAGGCTGAAGCATCCAATAAAAACATATTGAGAATCCTAAAGAAGACAGTCAATGATGCCGGTCGTGATTGGCATGTTCAATTGAATCCAGCATTATGGGCATATCGAACTAGCATTCGAACCCCTACAAGTGCAACTCCTTATTCATTGGTCTATGGTGCAGAAGCTATCTTGCCTATTGAGGTTGAGATACCATCATTACAAGTTTCCTTGCATAATCTCATCAATGATGAAGCATACAGAGTCTCACGTCTTCAGGACTTAGAGTTACTTGATGAGAAACGACAAGCTGCATACAATCACCTCAAAGCCTATCAGCAACGCATGAGTAGAAGCTACAATCACCGAGTTAGATCTCGTACATTTGAGGTAGGTGATCTTGTTCTACGAGAGAATCCTTGCAACCAACCAAACAGAGAACATCAGGGCAAGTTTGAATCAAATTGGCTGGGCCCATATGTTGTCACTGCTGTATTCGGGTCCGGGGCATATCAGTTGGCTACATCAGAAGGAGAACTGCTTGCAGATCCAATCAACAGCATGCACCTCAAAAGGTTTTACACCTAAGGTGTACAGAGCCTCAGGCTCCCCTACATATCAGAAAAATACCAAAAACATTCAGAAAAATGTCCTGAAGAAAATACAAAAACATTCAAAAAAGTAAAGAAAAATCATGCATCCAAACGGTGAACAACCACTCCGGTGGCACCTTGGGTAAGTACGGTGGTGAAAAACTGGCAAACAGGCGCCACTCGTAAAGGCTATGGCTCCATTATCTTTCAAGCTCGTTGCGATCACTTCATACATACATCCATCCATCCCAACCATGGCTTGTTATTTGACCTACAATTAAGAAAGTACTCCATGTGTCTAGCATCCCACCTTTTCATAGTCAGATCTACAAACTGGGGGCAATACTCTTAACCTATTGATGGAAGTGGATTCTACATTGTCTTATGTGTCATTACGCTCTTCATTCAGGCAATCATCAAAAATACCAAAAACATTGGAAAATGTCTCAACAAAATACCAAAAACATTCAAAACAATTCAAAATCCAAAAACATCGACAAAACCATTGAAAAATCACACAAAAACATGGCAACCCCTTGTACATACTCATCCATGCAGATACCAAAACAAACATTGACAAAATACTCACACAAATGACCACTTATTAATCGACCACACAATCAACATCAACACTCAAAACTGTCTTCAACAAGGATGCATCCTTCCTTACCAAAACAAAGACAAGATGACATTTTCTTTGACAAGAAAATTCTGTTTACGCTATCAAATACTTGGTTGATTTATGGTCTAGTAATTTATATCAGGATCCTACGGCATTGTTTGTGTATCTTCGACACATTATTTCGATGAAGTTCTGGGGCACCTCGACCATATGAACATGAACCATTACCAAGGATCCTTATTCTTTATTCTTTATGTATATATACTGTTTGGTTGCAGGTACAATGCTCATTCTTTGGTTCCTCTTCCTCCAAATTGGATAAAGGTTTTATTTTCTTAGTACGGTATGAACTTGTCTCAGGATCTGATCAGCCTAAGATCAAGGAGGACGATCCAAGTCATGCACAAAAGGAGATAATCCTTGTCTGTTCCGCAAGCAATACTCTGGTCAACTTGATCCATTATATCAAGTTGCTTGTATTAACTTGCTATATAAAATCCATGTAAGGAATACTCAGGTCATCTTGAATCATTATGTCAAGATGCTTGTATTCTCTTCCAACATTTTAAAGCTCAATGATGAAAATAGAGCACTATGGATTGTCATCTCATCTCATCTGTATATATTGCATTTCGTTGCATTCCACCCATCCATACATTCATAATAGCTGCATATCATGCATACATAGTCATAATAATGCATACTCTATTTTCCTCTTCTTCCATAGGAATGAGTCATAGGTTCTCCATTTCTTCTATCTAACATCGAACCCACCCCCCCTCACCCTCCCCATCTTGATAATCAGCATCACATACCCTACATCGTTTCTCAATCAATCCAATCAAGCCACGTTCATCACCATCCATCTCTAAATAGGAGGGATTGTGTTTCCTATGCTAAGTCATCCAATAAGCCAAGCAAGTTACTCTGTCTGCACAAGTACATTGACTCTCACACACCTAGACTATCAACAGATACTCTGATCAAGTATCTTCGGGTCTCAACAGGTAATCGATTATGGTAATCCTAGACTACATCAGGCATTTATCATAATGACCTAGTCTCAACGGGGCTGCCATGATTCCCCACAACCATCCATCACATGCACACACTATCAATTGATCAACCAATCAAACACAATCCAACAGACAATTACATCAATTGTCTACGTCTCAACGAGTATTTTGCTTCATATACCTTGACTTCATCAGGCAATTGCATCAATTGCCTAAGTCTCATCAGGTCACTTTGATTCACTTACTCAGACTTTATCATGTCCAAGCGACCAACTGACATCAACTGTCACGCTTTGACTTGACCGGGGCAATTAAACCGATTGCACCAGATTGTCCAACCAATTTTGATCAATTGTATAGCATCAATCCAAACCCCACACTACATCTGCTATGTATCTCTTGCATGACCTCAGGGTACCCACTGGCTTGTTGTTTCTTCATATTCACTCCATTTTCTCCCATTCTTTCATCATTAGTTCTAATTTCTTCTATTCTACCTCCCCTCCACTTTTCATCCTTTTTCGAGAGATCGCCCGATTTTTCAAAAAAAAAATTCGGCCCATCTCTCGAGGGGGCATACCACCCATTAAATTCACATTTTATGGGGCATTTCTTCACACCTGTTTTTCTTTCTTTGAAACAATGCGATAAACCGCACCGTCTCAAAGAGGGGCAAATGTAGTCACATAAATCTGTCCATTTTAATTAAATGAATATTTCGTATTTATTTGATTAAAAATCCACTAGCCATCAGTTAATTAAATAAATATTTAATTAATTCATCTCCAAACATTCTTCTATTAATTAAATAAATTATTCAATTTATTTTAATTAATTCATTAAATCAAATTCCATTCAATTAAATAAATAAAATCTATTTATTTAATTAAAATTCCCTTTTCCTCTTTTAAATAAATTAAATAAAACATTTATTTAAATCATTATCCCCACCCCACTTGCATTTTTCTACAAATGCAACTTGCACACATTTTGAAATAAATGAATTTTTATTTTAAATAAAATCCTATTTTCCCTCACCCACCAAATCCACTTACAAAATCTAATCCCCTTCTAGATTCTTCTAACCCCTTCCTAATTAGTCTAATCCATCCCCTAATTATTGTCACATTCCTAAACAAAATGGAGTCACTTCTCAGAGCCTAAAAGTCTTTGATAACCATTAAAGGCTTTCAACCTTCAACCACTAAATGTCTCAAAGTCTTGGATAACCTTTGAAAGCTTCCAACCTTCAACCACTTAATCCCCAAAGTCTTCAAAAACCATTAATGGTTAACCCAAACCCTCCCACATGGTTAAAACATTTGTTTTGACTCAACCTCTACCCAACCCAAAGGTCTCATCAAACATTTAATGCTTTGACCATGATTATCTCTTAATCATTTGCACAAAGGTTTATCCTTGGATTAACTCTTAATTCAATGGGTAATCTTAATTTAGACTTGACCCTTAGCCTTTAGATAACCATGAGGTCTTCTCAGGCCTTTAATGCCTCCAACCTCTTCTTTCAACCCAACCCTATGTGGACATTTGTCATCATTTCATTGGTGCCAATTGTGCACATGGATCCCCAACTTTCAAGCTTGACCCTTGATTAAACCCTTCAATCCTGGCCATCCATTGCTCCATTTTTCCTATAAATAGAGCCCATTCCTTCATAATCCAGATCCTGAAAACTTGTATGCATCTAAGCTATAGACATTTTAGAGAGCATTTAGCATAAGCAATCTAATCTTTTGTCTTTTGGTTAAAATATATCATTTTAGCATTAGCATTAGCTTTTTATTTCACATTTAGAGCTATATTACAATCTCAATCCTCCATAAGCATCCATAGTGCAAAAAGCTGCTGAGAGCTACACTATTTTGGAACTTGGAGAGGAGAGGAACAAGGGAGAAGGAGCTAATCTCATGCTAAGAGATAGTTGGAGATGTCTCATTGTCTTTACTTCTTTAGTTAGATTCATTAGCATGTTTTTAGTGTCTCTCTTGGAATGCCTTCATATGTTTTAGTTTTTGATTGACTAATGCTAATGCTTTGTGTATTTTGTGTTGTTTGATCTTAAACTAACTATTTGTGCCATTTAGGAGGGCATCACAAACAAATTAGTTCAAGTGTGACCGTTGGATTTACATAGCAATCTGTACACATTCTTCAAGAAAATTCCAACTACTCCATGATCACCGCTTCATCGGACTTGTAACTCATCACACGCTTTGCATTAGGTGCAATCCACTTTGTTCATTTCCTAGACAATCAAACAAACTCGCCAAAACAATCTGAACTTGTCTTCATACAATGACCACACGTGTCACCATCATTACCGCTCAACATCAGATAATAAACCAACATAACCATTTCAACAAACTTAATCGGTTAGGGTTTAACAAAGACAACTGGTAGAGTTTATCGGTTAGATAGCATAGAAAGGGTTTAACCTTATACACCGGTTACTGATTCAACTCACATACTTACATACCGGTTTACAACATCTTCCATAAATCTCTTCCTACTGGTTACAAGATAATATCAATAATAACAACAATATCAACAATATCATAAATACCATTACCTATTCAATTGACATCAATGACAACATAACATATCATAAATGCAATCTTCATGCAAATGCCAACAGATTCCCCTATGACATTCCAAAAAGGGAACAAGTAACCATGTTTATCAAAATTTGAACCAATAAATGATGTTTGTGCTAGATCTTCAATTTGTAGACACATTTCCACAATTTATCGAAAAAGGTCTGAAATGCAAAAAAAATCATATGAAGAAGGGTCTCATAAACTTAAACACAACAATCAAACCAACTCGTCAAACAATTCCAATGACAAAACTAAGTGTTGGTCGAGAAATAAGAATGTGACAGGTGACTAGGTAATCAATGTAAAGATAGTGAATAGAGCTCAACCTATGGTAACTCTCTAAGGTCCAACCAACACAAACACCACAACATCCACCAATAACAACCAAACATGAAGTAATGATAACTCAATCAAACCCAAAGTAATCAACTACGAGGTCCTAGACCTACAAACCCAAGATGTACTTACACACTACTGGGTGAATCTATTGAGTTAGCTTTGAAAAAGTTGATTCAATCGAACACAATCACACTTCTTGAAATAAGACCTTACGAACTAGGCCCATTTAAATTGGCTTGGTGTAATGACAACTTTTGTGATTACCACATAATAAAAGGTCATAAGACCTCAATTTTTTATAAACTCAAGAACCTTATTCAAGACTTAATTGATTATGATGACATAACAATTGAACAATCCAAGGGAATTGGTAATAAAGACCACACCATTTTTACAAACCCTTTTAAAATCATAAAAAGGGAAAAGTCATCAATGAAGAATATCCAAACAAATAAATTATTTATAATAGACTGGTTAATGACTATAGAGTAAACAACATTAGTAAAGATGATGAAACAATTGCGATCATCACCATAAAAAATAAAGATCCAATATGCACAACAACAACCCGTGGATCTAGGGTCACATTACAAGGGGCCCCTTCGACATCCCAACCTATAATTGAAGACAACATATTGGATCATCTAAAAATATCCCCACACAAATATCTATCTTTTAGCTCTTATGCATTTCTCCAAATTACAGAGTAGTCCTAGAAAAGGCATTACACGAGGCAATAGTCCCTAGTGACATAAACATGGATGACTTCAAGGCCATGGTTGGTACCCTCACAACCACACCTCACATCACCTACATGAAACATGACATACCAATGCATAAAACTCTCCACAATGATACCCTGAACCTTGAAGTCCATGTTCATACACACAAAATTTAGATAGTCCTTATAGATGGTGGAGCAGGCCTTAACATTTGCACTCCAAATCCGGTCAAAACCTTGGGATATTCCAAAAGTAGTGTGGATGTGACACATATAATCAATATAAAAGTGCATGATGATGTAGAATTCATTTCCAAAGGTGTCATAAGCCTCCCTATCCGAGTTGGTCTGAAAACTCAAAATATTGCTTTACAGGTCCTCGATCTTGACCTTAGATACAATATGCTACTTGGTCGTCTATGGATCCATGCAATGCAAGTTGTACCTTCCACATAACATCAATGCATCAAATTGTTGGCATTGGATTGATGTCACCATTCGATGGATAAAGATGTAGGATGATGAGGTCTCAAAGGAAGATCAGATTGGTTGAGTTGGCGTTGTATCAGATTGGCAAAGTGAGCAGGCTTCATGGTATGTGAGCAAGTTGTACAAGAATGGAACTTGCAAAGGCATTTAATTATAGGCCACAAAGATGATAAATAATTACTTGGTATTGCATTTGGACAAAGAAGTCATGAGTCTTTGCGTGGCAAAACCATTGGGCAAACTAGTCTGATTCAAAAAAGTATAGTTGCAGTTTGACTAACATGTCATGTTAGTCACACATTGTTGCAAACATAAGTGCATAACACATCGTGTTATTGCTATCACTATCTCACAGTCAACTCTTTGTGTTGACCAAAGGGTGTTGTGAAATTATGACAAGGAATGTCAATAACATGGTAGGTTAGTCGCCCCGCTATCCCGTAGCAAGGAAGACCTCTGACAAAGTTCCCTACGGGGTAATACTAACTTTGACAGGGGTTGCGCATAACATGATAGGTTATGTTGTTGATTATATAGCTAATAATAAAAAATAGAAGTTATTTCCTTCTACTTTAAAAGAATCAACATTAAGATGGTTCATGGGATTAAGATTTGGTTCTATCTCAACATGGCCTGAGATGGAAACGGTTTTCTTGGATAAATACTAGGATTATTGTTGAGTGAGAGATAGGAAGGATGAGTTTTTTCGAATGAAGTAATTAGAAGATGAAAGTTTAGAGTATTACGCTGATAGGTTCATGTTTTTGTACAAAAGATGTGCTGAAGGACTAAATGATGACATTAGTCAAACAAATTTCTTAAGGAGAATTGATGATGAATCAAAAGAAGATTTGAATTTAGTGGGAAAAGGAGATATTAATAAGATTTCTTTAGAGGAAATCATTGAGATCTGCAGGAATTACTCTAGGACTAGAGTGGGAACTAGAAATTCCAGAAAAAAAAAAAAGCTTTAGGTCCCAACGTGTCTCAAGTAATGGAGGAGTTGGCAAATTTGAAAACTGATATACTGCTCCATCTCAACACATAGGGAGATAAGAAAACCACTGAGCCCTTATCCATCTACTATTCAAAATGTAGGGGTAAACATATTTTAAGGGAATGTCCACTAAATCAAATCGACCTATGTGAAATCTGTGAAAAGAAGCACACAACAAGCTCTTGTAATCTCTTACCAGATATTACAAATCATTTAAAGAAACCTCCAATCAGTGAAGAAGAGCTTAAATATGTAGGCCAGAGATCACTGGATCAAGGATTTAATTCCTATTCAGGACAATATGGTCCTCAGAACAACTGGAATACTAATCAATGGGCTCCTCCTTTTTTCAATGCAATCACGTCCTACACCACGGGGACCTCCAAAGTGGGTTAGCCCTCAGTGGAATCAAACACAATGGAATCCACCATGGCAGCAAAATCAACCTCAATGGTAGCCTAATCCACAGTTATGGCAACAAAATCAAAATCAATTTCAACCATGGCAAAACCAAGACCCAAAAAGACCTTGGAGATAATATCCATATCTTATCATTGGTCCAAACACTACTAATGAGTAGGTTAAGCAACCTTAGATCCTAACACAACTAGTTCCAAATCCTAAGAATAATCGTACTCAATAGACATTTAATACTTATATCAATCCACTTGGGTTGAATGTTATAGAAGTAAATGATATTCAATCGAGGAATCACAATGTGCCTTCAAAAGGTGATACTAATTAGAAGGATAAGTTAGAAGAAATGAACAAATAAAGTCATGAATCTGCTAAAGAAAAGGAAATGACTGGTAAAGCCCCGTATCTAGAATGTTTGGAAAGACCACAAAAAGCTCCTGACACCTCCCAATCTGATCATATCAATATGGCAAACTCCCCACTTCTTTGGGAGTTGAAAAATATTAATATTGAAATCCCTTTGTTACAAGCTATCAATGATATTCCAGAAATAAACCAACTTATCAAATCAATTTGAGTAAAGACACCTAGGAGGAAACAAAAATTTCCATCCACTATTCAAGTAGGAACCAAACTTACTGATGTTTTGTCAGGAAGGTTGCTTCCTCAGAAATATAGTCATCCTGGAAGTCATGTGATTACATTGAGCATAGGAGAAGCTGAGATACCTAATGTGTTAATTGATCTAGGAGCATCCATAAATGTTATCACAACAAATATGACAAAAATGTTGGGAATGACTCAAGTTCAACCACCAACAACCGTACTTCAATTAGCAGATCCATCTATTGCTAAACTTGAAGGAGTTATGGAAGATGTCACGATTACCATAGACACCTGGGATTATCTAGTAGATTTTATAGTACTTAAAGCTAGGAAGAAGGTATCAGGATACCCAATCATTTTATGGAGACTATGGTTAGCAACAATAGAAGCTCTAATAGACTGCAGATTTGGTCGTATAACCATTTATAATGGTCAGAAGCAGAGGGAATTGAAACTTTACCCCCTAATTAAACCATCAATTCATTCTAACACTCAACAATGGATTGATGATGATATAGATTCAAAAGGGGGTGGGGTTTTTGAATTAGCCATGGTCACTTTGACTGAACATGTTGAAGAAAATGAGGAATGTGTAGAGCAGGGAAACAAATTCGGTAATGAGGAAGAACACTATGGGGAAATAAAGGAAATTCCCTTCCAAAAGAAGGATAATGGGGAGAGTAGTAAGAATTTTTTTCTTCATACCAATTCACATCCTTGCCCTCTTAATGCATTCATTGGAAATCCAAGTGAAGGGAAGACTGATACCAAGGAAATTTTAATTTCAATAGACAAACCTCTCTATATTAATTCATCTTTACCTCCCATAAAAGAAGAGAAGTTAAAACTTACACTGGAAAAACATTCAGAAGCATTTGCTTGGGAATAAAAGAATATGCGAGGAATTCATCCTTCAATTTGTACACACCACATTTACATTGAAGATATCAAGCCTATAAGGCAAGGACATAGATGAATCAACCCATCTTTGAGAGAATTTGTTAAGACAAAATTAAAAAATTGCTGCAAGTAGGATTTACCCAATTTCAGATAGTCAGTGGGTGTCACCATTGGTCACAGTACCTAAAAAGAATGGGTAGTGGTGTGTTTGTGTTTATTATAGGGAATTAAATAAGGCCACTAAGAAGGATTATTTTCCTTTTCCATTCATTGATCAGGTGCTTGATAATTTAGCAAGCAACAATTATTTCTCATTCTTGGATGGTTTTAGTTGCTATAACCAAATACAAGTGGCTCCCGGGGACCAGGATAAAACAACATTCACATGCCCTTAGGGAACTTTTGCATAGAGATTCTTGTGTTTTGGACTTTGTAATGCACCTGCTACTTTTCAAAGAGCCGTGTTAGCCATTTTTGTTGACTTGACCACTTCATGTGTAGAAGTTTATATGGATGACTTTTCAGTTCATGGAAAAACTTATAATGAGGCATTGGAAAGTTTAAAGAAGGTGTTGTAGAGATGCAAAGATCACGGGTTGTTTCTGAATCATGAAAAATGTTCTCTTATGATGACTGAAGGGATTGTTTTAGGACACTGTCTTTCTAAAGAGGGCATTAAAGTTGTTCCAAAGAAGGTGTATGTCATCGAACAAATTGAGGTTCCAAAAACTCAAATAGACGTTAGAATTTTTCTTGGTCATGCAAGTTACTATACAAGATTTATTGAAGGGTTCAGTAGAATTGTTGAACCACTGTTCACATTACTTAAGGACTCAAAATTTTTGTGGATAGATAACTACTATAAGTCATTTGAAGATATTAAATATGCTTTGACTACATCACCAATAATCAGAGGACCTATATGGGGAGAACCATTTCATATACATACAGATGCTTCCAATTTTGCTATTGGAGCAGTCTTGGGACAAAAGGATGAAAATAGAGCAATGCATGCTATATACTATATCAGTAAGAATTTGAGTCCAACTGAGAGAATTTATACAACCACCAAAAAGGAATTTTTAGCGGTTGTATATGCAATAAACAAGTTTAGACATTATGTTATAGGTTACAATTTTTTTATCCACATAGATCATGTAGCCATTCGTTATTTAATGAATAAAGTTGTTGTAGGAGGATGAATAATCAGATGGTTGTTGCTTTTGCAAGAATTTGATATAACTATTGTGGATAAGCCAGGTAAGGATAATGTTGTCACTGATTTTCTCTCAAGAATGGTTTTGTAGGGAAATAATGAGCAAGTGGATGATACTTTTCCAGATGAACATTTGTTTGCCATATCAGTACAATCACCTTGGTTTGTTGACATTGCAACTTATCTCGTAACAGGGAAGTGTCCTAGTCATTTCAATCTTAAGGAACAAAAAATATTAATTTGTCAAAGTTCCAGATTTTAATGGATTGATGTTCTTTTGTTTAAAATGTGTCCTGATCATGTTCTTTGCAGTGTGTATAAGAAATTTTTGTTTATGAAATTATGCATGCATGTCATAATGAACCAGAGGGAGGACATTATTCAGTGATCAGAACAGTTCATAAAATCTTGGGAGCAGGCTACTTTTGGCCTTCCATGACGAAGGATGTTTCATTTTATGTGAAACATTGTGATGAATGCCAACGCATGAATAGACCAACAACAACGATGGAGATGCCTCTTCAACCTCAGATAGTTCTTGATCCATTTGAGAAGTGGGGAATCAACTTCATAGGACCAATAGATCCTCCTTCCAAAGGAAATCACTACATTTTAGTTTGCACAAACTATGTCACAAAATGGGTTGAAGTGAGAGCATTGCAAGTAGCTAAAGAAGACAAGGTTGTTGACTTCTTGTATAAACAAATCTTTCAAATATTTGGTGCTCTGAGGGAGATAGTATCTGATCAAGGACCTCAATTCATGTCCACTATGATGGAGGCTTTCATGCATAGATATAAGATGGCACACCGAAAGTCTTCACCATATCATCCGCAGGATAATGATCAGGTGGAGGTTATCAATCTTGAGTTAGAAAATATTATCACAAAGACTGTTTCTCTAAGGAAATTAGATTGGTCAGATAGATTAGATGAAGCAGTCTGGGCTTACAACACAACATGGAAAACTACCATCGGATTTTCTCCATATGAGTTAGTCTATGGGAAGACTCATGTCATGCCAATTAAGTTTAAGTTGAAAACATTAAAAAAACATGGGAAGTTGGAATTAACCAGACAGAAGCAGAGAAAGCCAAAATTTTGCAGTTAAACAAATTGGATGAAATGAGAATGGAAGCTCTATAGCATACAAAGATAATTCAGAATCAAAGAAAGATATGGCATGATAAGCATATTGTTTCTAGACAGTTCAAGAAGGGAGACTGGGTACTATTGTTTGATTCAAAGTTCCACGAGTTCAAAGGGATTTTTCATACAAGATGGTTGGGATCTTATGAAATCAGTCAAGTTTATGATAATGGTGTAGTTCAATTAGTACCTATTGATGGAGAACAAAAAGTAATGTTGGTTAATGGTCATAGATTAAAGTTGTATCATAAACCAACATCAAAAGAAGAAGAATTCTCAGAATTGCAGTCTATGATAGAACACTTCTTCATGGAGGGCATGACTTCTGTGATGAAATCCAACTCAGAGTAATACCAACAAAAAGACAAAATAAAGGAGATAGATTGAAAACCTAAAAGGGTGGTTTATCTCTAAAAAATCAAAAACAAACAAAAGACAGAGGATGATTGAAAACCAGAAATGGCAGTCTACCTCAGGGGTGAATTGAAAACTAGAAATGGCGATTCATACCTAAGGAAAAAGTTGAAAACAAAAAATGATAGCTTTTTCCAGATCAACTACAATTTGCTCTTGATGGCCCCTGACAGCTCTTGATGGCTTTCAATAATTTAGAAATACGTCTTTTGTTGGGTTGAGTGCCTTCTTTGCTCACGATGTTCCCTAATGCTAAAATAATGGAATTTGCCTCTTTGTTTAATGTTTTATTGGTCCATACAGATAGAGCCCTAAGTAACTCCTGATCAATTTGTCAGTTTTATTACTGATGAAATGATATTTATGCTCCTGGTAGCTCCTGATCAGTGTGCTACTTTCTCTTAAATGGCAAAATGATCGGTGTTACATGATGGCTCCTAACCAATATACATTGAATAGTGAAAAAGGTAAACATTTGTCATGAGTATTATTTTTGAAATATTATCTTTTAATTTTGTAGATATAAAGTAAGAATGATGAATTTTGTTTGCATAAGTTTTCGCCAGCTTATTAATTACAATTTTATTAAAATTTTAAGTATTAAATAGAGAGATAAGGATAAATAGAATTGACGTCATATGTCAATTTGAAATTAAGAGAGTAATGATTATGATGGTATTGAGCACATTTTTGTAGTCACCACCAACTCATCAAATCTAAAGCAAAGTATGAAATGATGGTGTGTGATCATGTGACTTAATGTGAAACTAATGCAGAAGAGAATGTGCAATTAATGACTACTTTTTAAATAATTTCTATTTTGGAGACGAAAATTATTTCACTTGCATTTTTTGTTTCTGAATCTGACTTCAAGTGCAAAATACTCACAAAAAATTTCTGACAAAATGGGAAACAAGAAAATCACAAAGCCAAAAAATTTATGTCTGGACCTTGAAACAGAAAGATTTGTCGAACAAGTAGGTTGGCTGAAATTCGTCAAAATGTATGAGTTGTAAATTATGGAAGAATTTATACAAAATTTTCATGTTAATGTCACTAGAGTAGGAGGAGAAGTGATTGAGGTAACACCTTAGGTGATAAGTGAAATCTCCAAGATACCAGTTGAAGGAGAACGGATAAACAAAGGTCACACAAATTTTTAAGAAGTGATTAGTTACTAAAGATATATATATACGAATTACATGCAAAGTCAAACTAGATTGCAGAGTTTGGTGAGCAAAGAAGGAAAGATCCATTTAATATGGACGACTGCAAATCTAAAATGAGGAGACAAGATTTTGCTTTGCTGGAACTATCTGTTTTTGAATTTCTCTTTTGGAGGGAATTTTTTTTCGATATGTAATTGATAAAGAAGAAAAGTTAGGAAAGTAGTGAAGTTTCTTTTTAAGAAAAAAAACAGCGTTGCTGGTGAAAAAAAAGAACTGAAGCTTTACAAAGATAGAGGACAAAGAACAAAGAAGAAAAAAAGAAACTCGCGGAGAAGCAATTTTTTCGTAGGTGTGCATAAAACAACACCAATGTAGGTACAACATCCCATAAACATTGTAATACAAGTTTTACTTCTGAGGATGGATTAGAGCAGTAGACTCTAGCAACATTTCTCACCAAGGTTTTTTGCCACAGTGGGTTTTCCTCATATATCCTATGTTATGTGCTTACCTTGTGTGTGCATGCAAATGTGTTTGATATCTCTGCTCATAGTTTCTTGACTTCTATTATTAATGTTTTAATCATTTAGAAATTTCAAGTTTTTGATTACCACTGATTCACCCCCCCTCTCAGTGGTCCATTTGTGTTCAACAATATTTTATGCTACTCATTGATGATTTTTCAAGGATGACATGGATCACTTTCCTAGAAGACAAGTCTTAAGCTTTGAAAGATTTAAGATTTTCAAAAAAATGATTGAAAAGGAAAAAAGGTTACAAAATGAAATGTCTGGGATCAGACCATGGAGGAGAATTTACATCAAATGAATTTGAGGACTATTGTGAAAGGCATGGAATTAGAAGGCAATATTCAACCCTTAGGACACCACAACAAACTGGTGTGGTGGAAAGGAAAAACAAGACAGTCAAAGAAATGGCTAGAACAATGTTAAATGAGTCTAATCTGCCTAATGTATATTGGAAGAGAGCAATACACGTTGGAGTATATACACCAAACAGGGTGAAGTTAAGAGTGAATAGCAGAATGTCTCCTTATGAACTTTGGTATGATAGGAAACCCTCAGTCAAGTACTTCAAAGTGTTTGGTAGCACATGCTTTAACAAAAGAGATGAGGATGGATTAGGTAGTTTTGAATCAAGAGTTGATGAAGGTATCTTCTTGGGCTACTCTACTCACAACAAGGCCTACAAGTATTTCAACAAAAGACTAAAGAGAGTGGTTGAAAGCATAAATGTCAAGGTAGATGAATATTTGTACAAAGGAAAGCAAAACATAGTAATGCTCTGCAAAAAGGACAAGGTTAGCTAATGATAAATAACACACAACACACAAGAAACCGTTAGTGTTAATCAATCAAAAACTAATCTAAACAGGCATATCAAAGGAGAAGAAATCAAGAGCATATTAGGAGGCATTTGGAGGGTAGGAGGTTAGAGGACCGATGGCAGGTGGAGGAGGGAGAGGAGATGGTGGAGACGGAGGAGGAGGTGGAGGAGGAGGTGGTGGAGGAGGTGGTGGGTTGGGGAGTCAGATTCAACGGAGAGGGAGAGGTGGACTGCCACTGCGGATATCACAGGGACCGCTGATGCAGGGAGGAGTTAGACTGGGTGGTAGAGGTATGGAGAGGGAGATCCCAATGGACAGAGGGGAGAGAGCTACTGGAGAGGGTGATATAGGTGAGGCTGCTATGGATACCGGGGAGGGAGCCACTGGATATCTTAGGGATCATATGATAGTACATTTGCAGACCCGTGTAGAGGATTTGGAGGCGGAGGTGGCACCTAGAGATGTGCAACTATTTGCACGGGAGTCAGAGCTGGCTGTAGTGTTGCAGGAGAGGGATAGTGTGGTGGAGATATTAGCAGAGCTGCAGGAGAGAGTCCGGGTTGGAGTAGGAGCACAGGGGCCTATGGGGGAGGTGATGAGGGAGATTCGGCGAGCACAGGCTGAGATAGACTACTGGCGGGGGTTATATGAGTAGGTGGTGCCAGCTAGTTAGCGAGCACTTAGCTATTCACAGATGCGGCAAGCCAGATCAGAGCGATCACAGAGGATGCAGAGCAGTGGGGGTGTGATGGGTCCTCTACGGAGGGATAGATCAGGGGATGCAGGAGTGAGTTGGGGTTTGGTGGGGCCTCCACGGAGAGATAGATCGAATGGTGTGGGGACCAATGGGGGAGCAGGTGGCGATGGTGGTACAACATCTGGTCAGAGTGGCAATCTGAGAGAGCATTTTTGCATATATGTATTGTATCATTGTTTATTTTTTGGACTGTATCTTGGATGGCTCTTGGTAGCCGATTTTGTAGACTTCATTGTACTCTGATATATGAGATGATATATATGAGGAGATCCCATATTTTGATGATATGCATTGGATATGTATGGATGTTTATGCAGGATGATGAGTTTATGATTTTATTGCTTAGATGGATATGTATGCATTGATGAGATAATTCTTTATATGCATGTTTTTATGATGATTTATGATGTTGGATACTGACATATGAATGTAGGTTTATATATGTATGATTTGTTTGATGCATTGTTTGTATGTATGTAATTTCATGATGAGGATGTATGCATAATGATGATTGATGAACAAGATTTGTGGTGTTTCCTATTTTGATAAAATGATGAGATAATTATGCAATGATGTTAATGCAATGTTTTGAATAAATGATGTTATGTATGGTTATGCATCTAGATGTTTTTAAATGAATGTAATATGGATAAACAAAATGTAAAGTACAAATGTTTATATGATAATGTCTAGATGAATGCATATGTATAATGGACACATAAATGGTATGAACCAATGTTTTGGAAACAAATGGGTTTATGATTCTAAATGCTTAAATATGATTAAGTAAAAATGATAATGCGATGGCACTACAATTTATGGTTTAATAACTGCACCTTAATGCAATTAAAAGAGGATAATGAATGCAATGTAAATGAATCCTAACATGAGCATAATAAGATACTTAATAATGGATGAATGAATGCACCTTTTAACTAATGAATACATAAATGAATGTATGCAACGATAAATGATAAAGGATAATGAAATGATAATGGATAACTGATACTAAATGAATGCATAGTAAATGGTTTTAATACAATCAAGGACAATTTGATCATATGAATGAATCTAATCCTTCATTATTTATGCAATGATGGAAATGATTAATGAAGACTAATGTCAATAAACTAAATGAACTATATGTAATGACATGAATGTACTTAATGCAAAATGCAACTAAATGTAATGATGATATGATTCGGAGGAAGGCAAGGTTTTTGAGACTTTGCATGATGCATTGATGATGTATCAGAGTACTCGGTCGTGATTGTATCCAAGACCAGCTTAATGTTCACATAACTATTCATATGAACATTGTTCACATTTGCATATAAATCATACATATGAATGAGTGAATGGGTGGGTGATATGCAACAGAATGCAATATATAAATGGATGAGATGAAATAACGATCCATAGTGCTCTATTTTCATCATCGAGCTTTTAAAATATTGGAAGAGAATACAAGCATCTTGACATAATGATTCAAGATGACCTGAGTATTTCTTACATGGATTTTATATAGCAATTTAATACAAATGACTTGATATAAGGGTCAAGTCGACCAGAGTATTGCTTGCAGAACAGACAAGGATCATCTTCGTTCATGCATGACTTGGATCGTCCTCCTTGATCTTAGGCTGATCATATCCTGAGACAAGTTCATACCATTATAAGAGACAAAACCTTTATCCAATTTAGATGAGGTAGGAGGAACCAAAGGAAGAGCATTGTACCCGCTAACAAACAGTATATACATAAAGAATAAAGAATATGGATCCTTGGTAATGGTTCATGCTCATATGGTCAAGGTATACGCTGTAGTCAGCAAGCCGTAATGATCTATGACTGCATTTTGCATAAGATCACGTAGCTTAGTGAACTTCCCATGTAGACACCATTAGTACATGCCCCACTACTTCATTGGAATAAAAACGCAAAAGACATACAAACAATGCTGTAAGAACCTTATGTAAATAACCCACAAATCAACCAAGTATTTGATAGCTTAAACAAAATTTTCTTGTCAAAGAAAAAAATGTCATCTTGTCTTTGTTTTGGTAAGGAAGGATGCATCCTTGTTGAAGACAGTTTGATTGTTGATGTCGATTGTTTTGGTCAATTTTGAGAAGTGATCATCGTGCAAGTATTTTGTTCAATGTTTGTTTAGTATCTGCTTGGATGAGTATGTACAATGTGTTGCCATGTTTTTGTGTGATTTTCGATGTTTTCCGTTGTTTTTGGATTTTGTGATTTTAAATGTTTTTGGATTTTGTGAGACAATTTTGAATGTTTTTGGATTCAATGAATCACAAGTAATGTAGAATCCACTTCCATCAACTAGATTAAGGGCATTGCCCCCAAGTTAGACATGACTATGAAAAAGCGGGATGCAATATGCATGAAGTACTTTCTTTGATTGCAGATCAAATAACAAGCCATGGTTTGGATGGATGGATGTGTGTATGTAATGAATGTGATCACAATGAGCCTGAAAGATAATGGAGCCACAACCTTTACGAGTGGCGCTTGTTTGCCAGGTTTTTACCATCGCACTTACCCAAGGTGCCACCAGAGTGTTTGTTCACCGTTTGGATGCATGATTTTTCTTTATTCTTTTGACATTTTTGTATTTTCTTCAGGACATTTATCTGAATGTTTTTGGATTGTTTTTTCGGTATGCAGGTGAGTTTGATGCTTTGTACAGCTTAGGTATAAAATCTTTTGAGGTGCATGTTGTTGATCGATTCTGCTAGCGGTTCTCCTTCTGAAGTAGCCAACTGATATGCCCCAAACCCAAATATAGCAGTGATAACATATGGACCCAACCAGTTTGATTCAAACTTTCCCTGATGTTCTCTATTTGGTTGATTGCGAGGATTCTCTCAGAGAACAAGATCACCTACTTCGAATGTACGAGGTCTAACTCGATGATTATAACTTCTGCTCATGCGCTGCTGATAGGCTTTGAGGTGGTTGTATGCAGCTTGTTGCTTTTCATCAAGTAGCTCTAAGTCCTAAAGACGGGATACTCTGTATGCTTCATCATTGATGAGATTGTGCAAGGAAACCCGTAGTGATGGGATCTCTACCTCAATAGGTAAAATAGCTTCTGCACCATAGACCAATGAATAGGGAGTTGCGCTGGTAGGGGTTCGAATGCTAGTTCGGTATGCCCATAGTGTTGGATTCAATTGAACGTGCCAATCATGATCGACATCATTGACTATCTTCTTTAGGATCCTCAATATGTTTTTATTCGATGCTTCGGCTTGACCATTGCCTTGTGGGTAATAGGGAGTGGAAAAGCGGTGTTGGATATGAAACTTCTCACAGAGCTCACGAACATCTTGATTTTTGAAAGGAAGCCTGTTATCTGTGATGATGGACATGGGTACACCATACTGACAGATGATGTAATTAAGGATGAATGAGGCGATCTGCTTGCCGGTGACTTGGGTAAGTGGAACAACTTCGATCCACTTTGTGAAGTATTCGGTGGCGGTAATAATGAATTTATGGCCATTAGATGAAGATGGATGGATTTTACCCACAAGGTCAAGACCCCATTGACAAAAAGGCCATGGTGTTGTGATGGGTTGCAATTCTTGTGCCGGTGCATGTATCAAGTCGCCATGAACTTGGCATTTCTTGCACTTTCTGACAAAGTAATATGAGTCTTTTTCCATAGATGGCCAATAGTATCCATTGCGCAGGAGTTTCTTGGCTAGTGACGAACCACTCGAGTGAGTTCCACAAATTCCTTCATGTACCTCTTCCAAGGCCTTTGTTATCTCATCTTGTTCCAGACATCGAAGGAGAGTACCATCAAGACTGTGTTGGTATAGGGTTTTAGCAATAATGGTATATCGAGCAGTTTGTCGAATGAAGGTTTTACGTTGGTTATTTGATTGGTTGGGAGGAAGGGTGTGATCGCGGAGATAGGTGTAGAACTCATCGTACCATGGGGATTCAGAACCGACAAGGTGACATATCATCTCGGATTCGGGGATATCATAAGCGGGGATCCAAAGCTATTCTACCAAGAACTCGTAGCGTGTTGAATTTTGTGGAAGATCTAGGAGAGATGCGATGGTAGCCATAGCATCAATAGCTCGGTTCTGATCTCTAGGTATTTGATCAAAGGTAATTGTAGTAAATGATGCCTTTAGACTGTCCACCATTTTCTTGTATGGCATGAGTTTATCATCTTTGGTCTGATATTCATCTGTTGCTTGTCGAATGACCAATTGTGAGTCTCCATATACTTGTAGTTCTTGTAATTTCCATTGTACGGCTAGCCTGAGTCCTGTGATCAAGGCCTCATACTCTGCTATGTTATTTGTGCATGGAAATGTGAGCCTGTAAGACTTTGGGATGCTATCACCTTGAGGTGTGATAAACAGAATGCCTACCCCCGAGCCATGCCTAGTGTATGAACCATCAAAGTATAGTTTCCATGGTTGTGCTATTGTGATCATGAATATCTCTTCATCTGGAAAATTGGAAGTGAGAGGATGATCACCTATGAGGGGTGCATCGACCAACTGATCTGCAATGACCTGACCTTTGATAGCCTTACGGTCCACATACTCGATGTCAAATTCACTTAGAATCATCACCCATTTGGCCAAGTGGCCTATCAATGCTGCTTTGCTGAGTAAATACTTGAGTGGATCAATCTTTGCAATGAGTTGTACTTTGTGTGTTAACAAATAGTGTCTCAATTTAGTGGCTGCCAAGATTACTGCTAGGGAAGCTTGCTCAATAGGTGTGTAATTGAGTTCATAGCCAACCAGTGTGCGAGAGAAATAGTAGATAACACATTCTTTCCCTTCGGCATTATGTTGTGCCAGTAGTACACCTAATGCTGTACTTGTTGCTGAGATATAGAGTAATAACGGTCTACTTGGATCTGGTGGGATCAACAATGGTGTATTCATGAGATAGTCTTTAAGCATCTGGAATGCTTGCTGGCATCTGGCATCCCACTGAAAGCGAATGTTCTTGTGTAGCAGCTGTGTAAATGGGTGACACTTATCAGCCAATTGTGTAATGAATCTTTGGATGGATTGAAGCCGCCCTTGTAATGTCCTTAGCTGACTAATATTCTTTGGTGGTGGCATGTCCATGATTGCTTTTACCTTTGCTGGGTCGACCTCAATACCTTTGCTTGAGACAATGTATCCTAGAAGCCTCCCAGAGGTTACTCCAAAGACACATTTCTTTGGGTTGAGTTGAACATGGTATTGTTCCAGTCTATCAAAGATTTTATCTAATATGTTGAGATGCCCTTCTTTGGTGAGTGATTTTGCTAGTAAGTCATCAACATAATCTTCCATCATAGTATGCATCATATCATGGAAGATGGTGGTCATTGCTCATTGATAGGTCACTCATACAATCTTTAGACCGAAAGGCATTACATTCCAACAATATGTGCCCCATGGACATGTGAAGGCTGTCTTATGTTGATCCTCTGGTGCGATCTTTATCTGATTGTATCCTAAAAAGCCATCCATGAGTGAAAGCATGGCATGTCCCGCTGTCAGATCTACTATGATGTCGATATTTGGTAGGGGGAAGTCATCCTTAGGACATGCCTTATTCAGATCTCTGAAGTCAGTACAAATGCGGATGCCCCCTTTTGGTTTGTCAACAGGTACAATGTTGGAGATCCATTCTGCATAATCAATTGGTCTAATGAAACCAACATCTAGGAGTTTCTTGAGTTCTGTTTTTACTAGCACTGCAATTTGAGGATGCATCTTACGAAGCTTCTGCTTGACAGGTTTGGCTCCTTCTGCTACGATGAGGTGATGCATGACTAAATCAGGATCAAGCCCAGGCATGTCTGCATATGACCATGCAAAGTTGATCTGACGCTTTTGAAAGAACTCTATAAATTTAGGCTGTTCCTCTAGAGTGAGAAGAGATGCCAGATGTATGAGGTGAGGATTTTCAGGAGTCCCCACATTGTATTCTTTGGTTTCCTCGATGAGAATCATTGATCATTCCTGTTGTGTACTAGCAGGAAGAATGTCAAACCCTTCATCCTCAGGCACCTCAGAGAGGTTTTCACTGTTGGATACACTCTTTCTTTTTACTTTTGTTGGATCAAACAGTGCCACGGTGTGGTTTTCACTGGAAGATCCATGTTTTATTGTTATATTTTTGCAGCTGAAAGGTTTGGCATTCGCCCCGAAGTATGCTGCGCTATTTAGTTCTTTGGTGAATCCAGCTTTGTGATCCCCGCTTGGTAGGTTATCCCTTAATTCCAAAAAGTCAATGATGGCCTCATCGTTTTGGAAGAAGTCAAGACATGGGGGATTTGGTTGGTTCCATTCGATGAGTTCAGGGTGGATAATGGGCATTACTTCATCGATTAGGTTAAGTGTGTTAGATGTATCAGAGAGGGTTAAGACGTTGTGGTGAAGGTCGTTGATGGTACTCTCCCTGTTAGAATTAGGCATAGGATGAGATGTAGGGTCTGTGGAAGATGTTTCTAGCTCAGGAACCCAAGAGGTCTTTATCTGTGCTGCTCCGTAAATAGGGATGTGTTTGCGTGGTGGAGGTAGTGATGTGTCTTCCTCATCTGAAGTATTAAGGTGTACTAAATCAAACTCCCACTCATGTGAGTCAGTCTTTGAGTCACTTTCCAGCATCCGATTAATATACCATACTGGGATGTCCTTTGAGTTAAATACTGCAGGTGTGATTGGTTGATGTACCTTTGTAGTGATCGGTGCTACCGGAAGATTTATGGAGATTGTTGACTTTGACATAGGAAGTACTGATGTTATTGATTCGGCTGTTTCTGCTGGAATTGCGGGTGTTGTAGATACTACTATGGGTTCTGATATAGTGGCTATTGTTAATGGTGCTATTGATGTTATGGCTGCTGCTGATGGGATTACTGGTTTGATTGGTGGGATGGTTGGCATCGTAGATGGTTGTGCTGGGATTTTAAGCCTTGGTGGGGCAGTTGCGATGGTGTTTGATGCTGCTTTGATAATGAAAGGTGTCCTCTTTGCAATAGGCTGACATAATGGTTTGTTGGGTTTTCCTTTGAATTTGAGTTTAGGAAAGATCTCTTTTTCAAAGCCTAGGCCTGTATTACCTTTGGGCTTTAATTCCGGCAGCAGAGGTTCATGTCGTCTTTGTTTGCAATATCCCAAAGCACTTTGACCATCATACCCCATTCTTTGCATAATGAGGAGACCTTTTCCATATTGATCCGTAGGAAGCTTAACTTGCGGTATATCAGTGGTGATGGGATCTTTATAGATCCATTCCGCTAAGTCCTCATCTTGGGTTTCTTCTTCTTGACTCTTTCCAAGGATGAAAGGCATCAAAGCACATGCTGGTGTGATTAGTGGTTATTGGAGTAACTATTGTGGTTTACCATGCGTTCTAGGAGAAGTGGGCACTTGTCCCACACAAAAGAGTTGACTCAAGTTGTATTCCCTAGGACCTTCCTCTGCTATTTTCATCTTAAGCTTTTCTTGCTTTGGTATAGTGGTGTTCGAACTGGCAAGAGAGGCGGGACTTATATATGATGTGGAGGAAATGGCTTCTCTATTATTAGGAATGGTAATCTCTGGTTGATAGCTGATATTATGGCAATATGCAAAGGGATTTGCATCACCCACGATTGTGATCTCTACACCATTATGTGGGAACTTGATACATTGATGGTAGATAGATGGAACGACTTGCGTGACATGTATCCAAGGTCTTCCTAACAATAGATTGTATGGCAGAGGAAGGTCCAGAACCTGACAGATGATGTGCTTTACCACAAGGCCCACTCGGATTGGTAGTACCATAGCTCCTTTGGATGAACGCTCTGCATCGTCATAGGCTTTGATTATGATCTTCTTGCGAGGATCCACGGATTTAATGGCATATCCCAATACTGTGACTAACTGTAGTGTACAAATATTTAATCCTGCTCCATTATCGATCAAGACTCGCTTGATCCTGTGCTGGTTGATAAAGCCTTCAATGTGTAGCGAAGCGTTATGAGGTTGTTGGAAGGAAGAGTTATCACTTTCGGAAAAAGTGAGACAAGGTGATGACTTTAGACTTCCAACCATGGCTTGAAATTGGTCTGTATTCAGGTTTGCAGGGATTGACGCCTCTTGGAGTGCTTGATCCAAGATTGTTTTATGAGATTGCGATAGGCGCAATAGCTCTAAAATGGATATAAGCGCAGGCGTTTTGTCTAATTGTTCCACAAGATTGTACTGCTTTGGTATGGAGGTGGTGCCTTGTGGAGCTGCCTTTATGGTAACCTTACCGCGACGTGTAACAACATTGCAATTGGAGTTGGGATTTTTGATGGTTATAGTTGCAACTTGTTCACTGGCATCACACAGGTGATTTACAGTGTAATTATATGCAGCCTGCGTATAATCCGTGGTATCAGTGCCTCGCTTGGAAGTGGAAGGACCCCTTTGATCTTGTGATGGAAGTGGATTTTTGAACATCAGATGATCATTGTTTGTTGTTTTTGGGTCATGTCCTTCGATTTCAATTTCACCTCGGTCAATAAGATCCTGAATAAGATATTTCAATCGGTGACAATTACTTGTCTTGTGTCCTCTCCCTTAGTGGAAATCACAGTGTTCAGTATCTCTCCACCATGCAGGTTTGACTTGAGGTTCATAGTTTGATGTTTTAGGTAGAGTGACCAAATTTTGAGAAATGAGTTGTCGCAATACTGTTTCAATGGGTTCCCCTAAGGGAGTGTATGTTCATTTTTGTTTTTGCTAATGAGGTCTAGGTTCATCATGAGATGTGATGCGACCTTGATTTGAAGGAACATTTGTGTTATTCTGAGGTGGAGGATTTTGTCCTGCAAACCGAATGACAGGTTGTGTAGTTTTTATAGTCTTGGCATCCACAACCCCATCGTTGATGTTATTCTTATTTTTGTTCCAGAAGCTTGGTTTATCACTATTGAAGCGTGGGCAAGGACTATCCTTTGGTTCATTATAGATTTTGAAAGTCCTTTCTTGATGAGGGCCTGTTCACATGTCAAACCCTTGGTGATCATGTCATTAAAAGAGTCTGTGTCTTTGACATCCAGGTGAAATTCCATTTCTTTGTTTAAGTTGGAAATGAATATTTCCACTAGTTCTCGTTCAGGTAACTGAAGAGAACGTTTGCTAGACATTTGACGCCATCTTTGCAAGAATACTGAGAATAGTTCACTTGGTTTTTATTTAGTGTTGCATAGATCAGGCATGGTGATGTCGCGTTCAATGTTATGAGAGTAATGAGCTAGGAACTTCTAGATGAGTTCCTCAAATGTTCTAATGCCACCTGGTAGTCGGGAAAACCATGATGTGGTTGTTCCGCCCAAGCTTTGCGAAAAAAGGCGCATTAGGTATGTGTCTTCATATGCTACTTCAAGGCAAGCAGAATGAAATTCTCTGACATGATCACGAGGATCTCTCTTTCCTCTTTATTTTTTGAATTTGGGTGTTTCAAATCCTTGTGGAAAGGGTGGCATATAAATATTCCTATCAAAAGGATAGGGACAGATGTCATTGAGTGAGAATTGGTTAGTTTTGACACCACTATGAAGTTGTTGGGCGAGATTCTCGACTTGTTGCCGCAACATCTCCATTTCATTTGGAGGAGGAGGTGGTGGGTTACCTCGAGGAATGTTATATCTGATGGGATCTCTACCTCTTTCCTCTTCATGGTGAATTTGTCATTCTGATGCTTGTCTTAATTGGGTAAGATCAAAGTCAGGGGGGA
The DNA here is from genome assembly GCF_030272615.1 of Cryptomeria japonica. NCBI lineage: Eukaryota > Viridiplantae > Streptophyta > Pinopsida > Cupressales > Cupressaceae > Cryptomeria > Cryptomeria japonica. The sequence goes on from NC_081413.1 coordinate 520,524,949, forward strand.
GTTTTGCTCCTTCTTGAGCGAGCTTTAAAAAGTGAGCATCTGCATTGCTCCTGAGTATTTCATCAAAAAATTTGTTAAAGAGAGGGTTATGTTGGGCCCTTTCTATTGTTGCAGGAGTGGGAGTACTTGGGTTTTCGTCATTTGCATTTCCTCCAAGTGCTTCTTGAAATTCATTGAGATTTTCTTCTTCTTCTTCTTCAATTTCTATTCTCGTTGCCTTGACTGTGATCGGGTTTGGGCCATTTTGTTTACAAGCTTTTGTTCAAGTTGTGTGAAAATGATGAAGAGTTGTTGATGAAATGAAAGATTGATGGTTGGTGAATTGTGTTGCATGTGGATCTCTAGCACTTTTAAGGTAGATGTAACTAAAATTCCTTCTTTGAATTGCTTGTTTATTTTTTATAAGGTTGGATGTGATAAGGTGTAGAGAAATCTGAGATGTTTTACTGAGAGAATTCACTCATGAACTAGTTTTAACCTACGTAGATGTGTCTCTTAGGATGAGCTTATCCTAGATGTAGAAACAATCTAAAAAGTGATGTGATGTGTTTGATTCAAGCAATATCTAAAAAGAGAACTTGGGACAAGAACCTCTTAATGTTTTGAGAGTTTGGAATGGATTGATGATGTATGAGTGAGATAATGGATGAAAATGTTTTTAACTTCAATAAAATCTTTGTGTCACAAATGGAACAAACTCTACCTCTTCCCTTTCGGGTTTTGGTGGTATTTCTCGAGCTATGTTGTATGTGATACAAATGTTTGGGAAAAAGTTGGGATTAATCTTACCTCCTTGGTTTTTGTGGTAATTCAAAGCTCTATATTGCATAAAAGCTTTGCAGTTCAATGACTTTGAATCAAATTTGTTTGTTTTGCCTTGAAGGTAGAGACGCATGTGACGTAGAAAAATTCTATGGGAGACAAAGATTTGTCTATTTAGATAGAAGAATTTCCTCCTTTTGATCAAAGCCTTTGAGCTCAATGGTCTTCTTTTCAAGTTGATATTTTGATGACGTTTCTTCTTTCGCAAGATGTGAAGAATGGTCATAAAGTTTGATTCTTTGTTGTTTGCACTTTGTTTTTGATATTTTTGTGGTTGCTTTGAAAGATGTTTGGTTGGATGAATACTTTGTTTTGGAATTGATTTTTTGATGTTTATTTGACAAGAAAACAAAGCAAGCACACAAACACAAGAATGTTGCCTTAAAGGCACAAATGAGTATGGGTCTAGATCAACCCAATCCTTGGACTTTTACATGACCCTTCCTTTTAGATGTATTTTAAGGTGTATTTCCAAAGCCTGAAGTCGGCTCAATTTGCACTTGGTCTTGACTAAAACGAAAACACTTCAAACACTTTTTATCCTTAAGGTCAAATGGCCAGTTGTGATAAATTTAGCCCACATCTTGATATTTCTTCGACTTTGGTACTACATACCTTATGAATCCCGCCATGGCAGGTAAGGATGTGATATACTAAGTCTTGCACGAGCATAACAAATAGATGATCCCTATGATGGGGGAGTCACCACTTTTATCAAGCCACAAGTGACTTTTCAAAAGCCATGTTTCTACTCAAGGAAATATGTATGGTGAGTATCTTGGGAGCAAAACCATCTATGCTCTTGCACTAAATTATATCGCAAATATCCTCAATCAATAGAACGGGTGGGCTACTACTTAAAGGTGTTTAGTCATGTTCGATGTTTTTGGACATAAGTTCATTCTCCAGTGACTCACTTAAGAGCCTTGTAACCAGTGGTGGGGCCCATTTGTCCTTTCGGCCAGTTACACTGTAGGAACAACTATACCCAAGGCTACAGCTTTCGCTCTCACCTGATTTCTATAGTGGCTCGAAGGATTTACAGCGTGAGGTCGTTCCCAAAAGTGATGTGTCTCTTGGCAGGCCTCTCTTAAAAAGATGAAAAATTTGAGTGTTACTAACACTTTTCTCTTGCACCTAGGACCACGAAAGCCAAGGGAGAGGATAGTGTGTGTTAGAAGTAGGACCACTCGACCAAATTTTTGCACAAGTGTGCCAAACACAAAAACACTTGTTCTTTTTAACTTGCCATTGCAATGTGATCTAACTATTTGGAGATGTTGCTCCAACATTCATGCTGTTCTTTTTAACTTCAAATGGAAAGGTTTGAGTAAACTAGAATTCTGAAAATCCCGGTCAACTGAAATTGAAGCACGTATGCATGAAGGAAAATCACTTTTGCAAAAGTTTTAAACAAGTTGATTGTGTATTTTATGTGAACCAAAAATTGAAGTGTGGATTGTAAATTCTTTAGTTTTGATGCAAGAAAATTGAAGTGTTGATTTTAAGCACCAAATAAAGTGTGTTTCCTAACTTGCAAGAAAACAAATTTTGTTTTGTTCAGTTTTAATGCACCAAAAACAAGTGATCCTAACTGGAAAGCAAGGGAAAGTTTGTTTGTTCAATTCTTAAAACACCAAAATAAAGTTTTTGATTTTAAAGAGGTGAATTTTTAAACCTGCACAAACAATAACCAGTTAGTAAAATCCATATCTAAGGGGGGCTTCCACAACCCTAAAAAATTTCACTTTTTCGGTTACAAGGTCTTTTTAACAACGTTCTGTTACAATAGTGCTAGTCTGTGTTTAAATAGAAGTGTTATTTAACACAAATGCGCTAAAAGAAGAAAAATAATAGGGAAGACAAAAGCGCTCAAATAGGATTAATAGGGCCAAAATAGGGTCAAAAGCGCTCAAACAATGTCAATAGCGCTAAACTTGACACAATAGCGCTATTGTAAGAACAATAGCGCTAGAACAACAAGTTTCAATAGCGCTATAACGTGATCAATAGCGCTAAAGCGCAACCTGTGTGACAATTTCAACATTCAAACATGTTATTGGTAAAAAAAAATGATTTTTGGGTGTTTGGATTCATGTCGGGTTCACCAAATGATGCTCTGCAAAAAGGACAAGGTTAGCCAATGATAAATAACACACAACACACAAGAAACCGTTAGTGTTAATCAATCAAAAACTAATCTAAACAGGCATATCAAAAGAGATATCAAAAGCATGACAAAATATCTAACTAAGAAGATAAATATGATGAGGCATATCCAAATGCCTCCTAACATGCTCTTGATTTCTTCTCCTTTGTTCCTCTCCTCTCCAAGTTCCAAAATAGTGTAGCTCTCAGCAGCTTTTAGAACCATGGATGCTTATGGAGGATTGAGATTTGTAGATGATCTCAAGCTTATGTTATGCAAGTATAAAATAAACTAGTATTAGATGCTAAGATGCTAAAATGGTTTATTTTAAGCCAAAATGACAAGATATTAGAATGCTATGCTAAATGCTCTCTAAAAATGTCTATAGCTTAAATACATACAAGTTTTCAGGATCTGGATTATGAAGAAATGGGCTCTATTTAAAGGAAAAATGGAGCAATGGATGGTTGAGATTGAGCAATCTCAACAAGGGTCATGATTGAATGATTTCAAATCCATGTGAGGGCTTTCAACCCAATCCCAGGATGACATGTGTCAATGCGAGATAGGTTGAGAGGAGAGGGAATAAGCATTAAATGCTCAACATGACCTTGGGAGTTAAGGTCAAGGTTAGTTGAATGAATAAACTCTTTATTCAAAGAATAAAGCTTTTATCCAATGGATAAACTCTTGTTCAAAGGCAAAAGGGATAAACATGGTCAAAGCAATAAATGCTTGAGGAGACAAGTTGAAATAACCATAAATGGTTATGTAAGAGCCATTTAATGGTCATGTAAGAGCCATTAGTGGTTTGGAAGACTTTGGAGGTTAAATTGTTGAACACACAAAGCATTAAATGCTTTTCAAAGACTTTGAAGTCTTTGAGAAGTGACTCCATGTTGCTTAGGAATGTGACAATAATTAGGGGATGGATTAGGCTAATCAGGAAGGGTTTAGAAGAGTCTAGAAGGAGATTAGAATTGCAAGTGGGTTTGGTGGGTGAGGGAAAATAGGATTTTATTTAAAATAAAAATTCATTTATTTCAATAAATGTGTGCAAGTTGCATTTTGAGGAGAATGCAAGTGGGGGGGGGGGATAATGATTTAAATAAATGTTTAATTTAATTTATTTAAAAGAGGAATAGGGGGATTTAATTAAATAAATAGATTTTATTCATTTAATTGATTTGTGAACTTGGTTTAATGAATTAATTAAAATAAATTGAATAATTTATTTAATTAATAGGAGAATGTTTGAAGATGAATTAATTAAATATTAATTAATTAACTCATGGCTAGTGTATTTTTAATCAAATAAATAGCAAATATTCATTTAATTAAGCTGGACAGATTTGTGTGACTACACATAGTAAATTAAATTGAAGAATCTTATGTTGAAGAGGAAGATCAATCTAATAGTGAACAAGAAGAAGTACCTAGCAAAGCTCCAAATAGGTATGTACAAAAGAACCATCCTAAAGATCAGATTATTGGAAAGAAGAATGATGGTGTGCAAACTAGAAGAAGACATGCAAGGAATAATGAGCAAGTTAATTTATTTCTCATAACTAAAATGGAACCAAGTAATTATGGTGAATCAAACAAAAGTGAAAAATGGATGAAAGCGATGAAGGAAGAGTTGCAAGAAATTGAAAAGTGTAAGGAAGGTAAGTAGCAAAACAACTTCCTACACTAATCTTGAGAGGAGGATAATGCAAAAACTTTTACAGATCATCACAATAGTTACAAAAACTTAACAAAAATAGACATAAAAACATTCATACCACAACACAATGATTTATGTGGGGAAAACCCTTTTGGGAGAAAAACCCCACACTCCAAAAGCAGCTCAATATATTATTCAACAATCAATTACAGATTATAATATACTTGCAAAGCAAGCTCTTCGTAGGAGTACAACTAATCAAAGATTAAGAGGTAACTCAATAGCCATAACACTCTTACACACAACCTCTATCTCACAGACCTCATATATAGGAGATACAATACAAGAAATCATCAAACAGTATTACAAAACCATGGTCTAAAACCACCCAATAAAGTATAGCCAACCTTATCTCCAATCTAAATACCCTATGACATGTTAAAACACACACAAACACGTGTCCCATCCTTTTACAACACATTTATGTGTCTGATGCAAATTATATTTCCTATTTGAGGAGTACAAACTTTTAGAGGCCATAACTTGTGAACCGAGTGTCTAATTGACGAATCATTTGAAGCACTAGAAAGCTCGCGAAGTGCTCTATTGCCTCATAAAATACTACACCATTTACACCCACTTTTTAGGGAATTTAATAGGTTCTAAATTCCTCAAAATTATATTTAAACCTTTAATCGCACCCCTCCAAAATGGAAAGTTTTATATCTTCAAAACTAGCTGTGATCTTGCGACGAAAATTTACTGGCATGCTTATCTAATCAACCAAAAGCTTTTGGGAGAATTTCACACTATTTTATGCTCAAATGAAAAATTAATATAAATAGTAACCTAATATAAATGCAAGGTTGAGACACCATTTTCCCAACAAGAAGAACAAAACATGGTAATTGGTTCTTAGACCCGTTGATAAGAATGTCAATGGGACTAAATGGGTCTATAGGAACAAGATGAATGAATAAGGAAAAGTGATAAGAAAAAAAGCCAGATTAGTATGCAAGGGATATGCTCAAATTGAAGGGATAGACTTTGAGGAGACCTTTGCACCGGTTGCAAGACTTGAAGCAATCAAAATATTTCTAGCATTCTCAGCATATAAGGGATATAAGGTATACCAAATGGATGACAAATCTGCCTTCTTAAATGGAAATCTTGAAGAAGAGGTATATATAGAGCAACCTGAAGGGTTTAATCTACATGAAAATAAAAAACTTTGTTTGCATACTGAATTTTTTTTTGTATGGGTTAAAACAAGCACCAAGAGAATGGTATTCCAAGTTGGATAAGTATCTACAACAACAAGGTTTCAAAAAGGGGAATGTTGATAGCAACTTATACATCAAGGCATATGGCAATAATATGATTATAGTAGTGGTGTATGTGGATGAAATCATATTTGAAGGCAACAAGGATTCCTTGTGCAAGGATTTTGCTGATCAAATGCAGTCTGAATTTGAAATGTCCTTGCTTGGTAAGTTGTCATATTTTCTTGGTTTGCATATTTCTCAATTAGATAAAGGTATATTTATATCTCAAACCAAGTATGCCAAAGATATGTTAAAAAAAAATCAAATGGAGGATAGCAAACCGATTAGTACCCCCATGGTGAGAGGATGTAAGTTGAGTAAATGTGATGAGTCACCTAATGTAGATAAGACCTTGTATAGATCCATGATTGATAGCTTGTTGTACTTAGCTACCTCAATACTTGACATAGTGCAAGTAGTGTGCATGGTGGCTAGATTTCAAGCAGCTCCAAAGCAATCGCATGTGAATGCAGTAAGGATAATTTTTAAGTATCTGCAAGGGACTCTTGAATATGGCTTATGGTATCTAAAGAATGGCGATTTCACTTTGCAAGCCTACACTGATGCAAATTGGGTAGGTTGTGTGGATGATAGGAAGAGTACCAATGGTGGAGCCTTCTTCCTTGGTAATCGGTTGGTTTCTTGGGACAACAAGAAGCGAGAATCAATCTCCTTATCTACTGCTGAGGCTAAATACATTGTAGCTGCAACATGTTGCTCTCAAGTACTATGTATGAATCAGACACTCAAGGATATTCAGGTAGAATATTCAAACCCCATTCCCATTATGTATGATAATTCAAGTGCCATTAATATTTCAAATAATCCAATCATGCATTCAAGGACAAAGCATATAGTCATTAAATATCATTTCTTAAGGGAAAAAGGTTGTTGATAAGGAAGTAAGAGTTGAATATGTCAGCATAAGTGAGCAAGTTGCATATATATTCACCAAGCCTCTGCCCGAGGACATATTTGAATACTTGAGGCTCAAGTTGGGAGTTGTCCCTCCTTCCTTCTGTACTTAATTTGATATAGAGGTCTGTGGTTCAGGGGGGTCTCATAGTCTTAAATTATACATCCTTAAATTTGTATTCACTCCAAGAGAAATGGAGTTTAAAGGTTATGGTTCTCAGGGGGAGTCATCCAAATGATAATAGACATTGTTGTTGCACACAAGGGAGAAGGTGAGATGTTATTGATGTGCACGACGTGTTATTTACCATAGGTACAGAGCAACTGTCATAGGGGGAGTGAAGTGTGTTTCCAGCTGAGTGAAGAAAGTCAAAAGGAGAGAACATACGCATTTGATAGTTGGTTATCGTGCCCTTTGCCATTGTTGTCAAAGGGGGAGAAATTGAGTGAAGTTGACATCAATGCCAAAAGGGGGGAGATTATTGGCATTGGATTTCCATTGATGTCAACATTCAATGGACAAAGATGCAGGATGATTAGGTCTCAAAGGAAGATTAGATTGGTTGAGTTGGTGTTGTATCAGACTGGCAAAGTGAGTAGACTTCATGGTATGTGAAAATTTGTAAAAGCATGGAACTTGCAAAGGCATTTAATTATAGGCCACATAGATGACAAAGAATTTCTTGGTATTGCATTTGCACAAAGAAGTCATAGTTCTTTGCGTGGTGAAGCCATTGGGCAAATTGGTCTGATTCAGAAAAAGTATAGTTGTAGTTTGACTAACACGTTGTGTTAGTTGCACGCTATTGCAAAGATAAGCTCATAACACATCATGTTATTGCTATCGCTATCTCATGGTCAACTCTTTGCATTGACCAAAGGGTGTTGCGAAATTGTGATAGGGAATGTCAATAACATGGCAGGTTAGTCACCCCGCTATCCTGCACCAAGGAAGACCTCTGTCAAAGTTCCTTCCGGGGTAATGCTAATTATGATAGGGGTTGTGCATAACACGACAGGTTATGCTGCCTCGCTATCCCATGGCATGAACAATTGAAGATAAGTGACCCTACGGGTTAATGCTAAAATGTGATGGAGATGTCAATAACACGACAAGTTATGTTGCCTTGCTATCCTGCGACGTGCTTGAGTGGAGAGAAATGGTCGCGCAGGGTAACAAACATGAAGGAATGCACCTCACTATCCTATGCCCCCGCCATCAGGCGATATGGAAGTTTAGTGAAAAATTTAAAAAAAGTGTGAGACATCCCGCCATCCCACAACGTGGAAGACTAAAGTTAAATGGTCCCGTGGGTTAACTAAGGAAAGTGAAGAATGAAGCTTCCTGCACGGGTAAGAAGGCCTTTGAGAAAGTGATGCAAGATAATGAAAAGGTAGAAGGCACATTATCCCACCAGCCCGCAGGAAGGAAGGTTTCTTGTTTCACGATGAGTATAACACACATGTTAGTTGATCTGCGAAACACATTAGTACAGCTCGCGAATCCAATGGGGATTTCTTCTACACATGGACCTTTTGTGAGTAGGGGATTTTGTTGATGGGTCCCACCATCCACTAGGTTGTAGAGTGACATGTGAATACCTTTTGGACAAAAGATTTGACTGGTTCATGAATGTAAAATCATGTGTATCAAAAGATTTTTCAATCTACTCAACATACAAAGAAATAAATAAATACAGAAGTAGAGTTGTAACTAAAGATATATGGACGACTGCAAATCTGACATGAGGAAACAAGATTTTGCTTTGCTGGAACTATCTATTTTTTAATATCTCTTTTGGAGGGAAATTTTTTTTGGATGTGTAATTGATGAAGAAGAAAAGTTAGGAAAGTAGTAAAGGTTTTTTTTAAGAAAAAAAATGGTGTTGCTGGTGAGAAAAAGGAACGAAAGCTCTGCAAAGACAGATAACATAGAACAAAGAAGAAAAAAAGAAGCTCGCAGAGAAGCAATTTTCGCAGGTGTGCATGACATGATGCCAGTGGAGGTATAACATCACATATTAGATTACATGCAAAATAATCAGAAGGTGAAGAGGAGATAATAGGTAGCTGAAAGTAAGAACATAGACAAAGAAATAAGATAATAGAAGTGAATAGCAGAGACCAAAGACCAAAGAGTGCAGAGCCGAGGCTAATAACACAGAAGGTTATCCGCATAGAGTGGGAAAGAGAAAGAAGATTTTTCAGAAAAAGAAATTAGAGAGCTGGGATTAACAACAAAGATCAAAGAGAAGAGGAAAGAGACTGAAAGAAGAGAATAGTCAAGTCAAACACAAGTGAAGAGAACAAGAAGTGAGTTACAAATTTCATTTGTAACAAGGTTTTTCATTGTGTCGTTATTATCTGATATTTTTTTGTGAATCTTTGAGTGGGTGCTCAGAGCAGGGGTAGGTGCTCCTAAAGTAGGTGTTCTAAATTATAAGGGGTTGGTGCTCCTTGGGTTGGTTCTCCTTGGGTTGATGCCCTAAAATAGTTTGTAATCAATGATCTTATTGTGAGGTTGGATTGAAGTAGTAGACTCCAGTAGCTATTCTCATCGAGGTTTTTCCCACTTTGGGTTTTCCTCATAAATTATTGTGTTATGTGATTTGTCTTTCAGTGTGTGTGTATTAATTTCATCTATTTGCATTATCTTTTGAGTATATACATTTAGATTTAAAGTTTTATAATATCATTGATTCACCCCCCTCTTTGTGATCACTTGTGTTCATGATAAATTTCCATACGAGGGCATTGAAATAACAATCTTATGAGATCCCAACCCATTTCAATACTGTCATAACCTAAGAGGCACTACCAAAAGTCAGGTGCCCATAAACCAAGATGCATCCCTTCCATCCACATCTCCATCTTCATCTAGATCACAACCTTCTGCTCCATACACCCCAAAACCCAAGGTCAAGATTTGCGTCAATGACAAATGATGCGAATAATATACACATGCACACACCTTTTGTATAGGGAAGCTCCTACTATCTCCAAGATCTTATGGAAATCCCAGGCCAACACAATGCTAGGAAAAAGTCAATTTCCAATGTAAACTGTCCACAGTATTGAATCGATGGGGATAATTAAAAGAAGAATCTCTTGAAGAGGACATCTCAAATTGGATATATAGAGATGAAGAAGATAAGCAATAAATTCAATTACTACTAGAAAGGTATGGTGTAGGGTTCACAATGCTACAGAGACACGATTATAATGGTCACAATGAAATCAAATCCTAGAGACAAGGTGTCCTAGAACCTATTCTACCAAAAAAACAACCCCAAAATCAAGGACTAGGGTATGGTCAGACTTGAGAAAGAAGTTCCACCCAAGATGCAAGAGATAGATCACTAGATGTGGGATTCATAAGTACTTAGTTATCTCTCATTGAAGAAGTAAATGCAACCATTGAGGATGAGTCAAATGAGGAGCATCACATTGAGACCAATTCAAATGAATATGAATGGGACTCCCTTAGTAGTTCCAGCACTTACGCCATACACAAATCCTTGGATAAACTCCAAATTGATTATTATGACACCTTTGAAGATTAGCATATCAATAGTTCAACTCATGGTGTCATGATTTGGATTCCCAAGCGGCCTTCGTAGAAACAATATTTGTTGAGCCCATATCCTATATTAACAGTCATGATGATGACATCTGCCTAATTTACCTTATCCTTATGGATTGGGAGCAACAAGATCAACCTAATTTGAACATGTTCAAAAACAATGAAGCCATCGTCAAGTTTGTAGGACTTTGAAGGGGTATATCTGCAGGTGATCACAAAGTTGGTTTTGCCCTGGACCTTAACCATGTTGTGTAGTTTAGAGAGGCAGATCCTCCTTCTAGCCATGAAAATAAAAATGAAAAAGAAAAAAAATGGTCTTTAGATGAAACCAAAAAACACCTTCTGATAAGAAAATAGTAAAAACAAAAAGTGTATCTGTAGTCACATAAATCTGTCCATTTTAATTAAATGAATATTTCATATTTATTTGATTAAAAATCCACTAGCCACCAATTAATTAAATTGATATTTAATTAATTCATCCCCAAACATTCTTCTATTAATTAAATAAATTATTCAATTTATTTTAATTAATTCATTAAATCCAATTCAAATCAATTAAATAAATAAAATCAATTTATTTAATTAAAATCCCCCTATTCCTCTTTAAAATAAATTAAATAAAACATTTATTTAAATCATTATCCCCACCCCACTTGCATTTTCCTACAAATGCAACTTGCACACATTTATTGAAATAAATGAATTTTTATTTTAAATAAAATCCTATTTTCCCTCACCCACCAAATCCACTTGCAAACCTAATCCCCTTCTAGATTCTTCTAACCCCTTCCTAATTAGCCTAATCCATCCCCTAATTATTGTCACATTCCTAAGCAAAATGGAGTCACTTCTCAAAGACTCCAAAGTCTTTGAAAAGCATTTAATGCTTTGTGTGTTCAACAAATTAACCCCCAAAGTCTTCCAAGACCACTAATGGCTCTTACATAACCATTTATGGTTATTTCAATCTTGTCTCCCCAAACATTTATTGTTTTGACCATATTCATCCATTTCACATTTGCACAAGAGTTTATCTATTGGATAAAAGCTTTATTCTTTGAATAAAGAGTTTATTCATTCAACCAACCTTGACTCAAAATCCCAAAGTCATGTCAGGCATTTAATGCTTATTCCCTCTCCTCTCAACCTATCTCACATTGACACTTGTCATCCTGGGATTGGGTTAAAAGCCCTCACATGGATTTGAAATCATTCAATCCTGACCCTTGTTGAGATTACTCAATCTCAACCATCCACTGCTCCATTTTTCCTATAAATAGAGCCCATTCCTTCATAATCCAGATCCTGAAAACTTGTATGCATCTAAGCTATAGACATTTTAGAGAGCATTTTAGCATAGCATAACTAAATCTTGTCTTTTTGGTTAAAATACATCATTTTAGCATAAAAATAGCTTTTCATTTCATACTTGGAGCTATACTACAAATCTCAATCCTCCATAAGCATCCATAGTGCAAAAAGCTGCTGAGAGCTACACTATTTTGGAACTTGGAGAGGAGAGGAACAAGGGAGAAGAAGCTAAGGCAATGCTAAGAGGCAGTTGGAGATGTCTCATGATCTTTGTTTTACTTATTAGATACATTAGCATGCTTTTAGTGTCTCTTTTGGAATGCCTTCATAGATTAGTTTTTGATTGACTAACGCTAATGTTTTGTGTGTTTTGTGTTCTTTGATCATAGACTAACCTTGTGCCATTTAGGAGGGCATCAGTATCCAATGGTGAAAACCTCATCGAGGCACTTGAAGATAGAAGGTTGGGCCCTCTACCAATGAATCAAGAAAGATCTGTATTGCAAGTAGAGAAGGCACAAGAGGTCAATCTCGGTGACAATGACAATCCTAGAAGGGTTTACCTTACAGAATCACTCACATACACTAAAAAGGAAAAAATCATCAGTTTCTTCAAGGAGAGGTAGGTAAAATTTGCTTAGTCCTATTAAAACATGTTTGGACTAGATCCTGAAATAGTGCTCCATCACCTCCCACTTGTTCTAAGTGTGAAACCAGTAAAGAAAAAGTTGAGAAAAATGCATCCCCTAATTTAACTATTGGTGAAAGTAGAACTAAATAAACTATTAGATGTTGGGTTCATAAGACCTATAGATTATACAAAATTGATATCCAATTTAGTGCCAGCCACTAAACCAAATGCGAGTATAAGAATCTGCACAAATTGAAACCTGAATAAAGCTTATCCAAAAGATGATTTCCCATTACCAAACATAGATATGATTGTTGACCTCACTACTAGATATGAGATGCTCTCCCTCATGGATGGTCTCTCTAGGCATAACCAAATTAGAACAACACCCAAAGATTAGCACAAGATAGCTTTCAACTATCCATGGGGCACATACTATTAGAATGTCATGCCATTTGGCCTAAAAACACTGATGTAACCTATCAGAGGGCTATGACAACATTATTTTATGACATGATACATACCATAATGGAGGACTATGTGGATGATGTATTGGCTAAATCAACCAAATGAGAGAATCAACTTGATGTCCTAGCTCAAATATGTGACCAGTTGGAACAATACAAGGTCAAATTGAATCCAAAAAAGTGTATCTTCAAAGTCACATTAAGAAAATTATTAGGGTTCATTGTATCTTACAGAGGAATTGAATTGGACCCTGCAAAAGTCAAGGAAATATTGGAGATTCTACCATTCTCCAATCTGAAACAACTAAGGAGCCTACAAGAGAAACTACAATCCATCCAATGATCCATTTCCCAATTAGTAGATAAGTGTCATCCATTGAAACACCTATTATGAAAAGGAATACCCTTCAAATGCACATAATAGCCAAGCATTTAAACTACTAAAGGATTACTAGTCTCCCCACCAGTACTTGTGCCTCCTATTTTGGGCAAAACATTATCGTTGTACATTTTAGCTAAATAATCTTCATTGGGAGTGCTTCTAGCACAACATGGTGTTGAAGGTAGAGAACGTCCCATCTACCACATTAGTAGAACTTTGGTTGGTTATGAACTCAATTACACATAGATGGAGCACACATGTCTAGCATTGGTCTTTGCATATAAAAAACTTAGACACTGTATGCTCGGTTATAAAATCAAACTCATTGCAAACATAGACCCATTAAAATATATTCTCAATAAATTGGTCCTCATAGGAAGGCTAGCAAAGTGGTTCATGATCCCGAGCATATTTGATATAGAATATGTGGATAGAAAGGTAATCAAAGGATAGGTAATTATAGACTAGCTGGTAGACACTCCTATTCAAGAACATCAACCAATAGTGTTAGGCTTTCCAAATGAATCAATATTTGCTCTCAATACCTTTTTATAGTGAAATTCATATTTTTATGGATCCTATACCAACCATGGAGCAAGAGAAAGAATATTGTTTGTCACATCTCAAGGGGATGCCATACCAAAATCTTATAGGACAAACTTCCCATGCACTAACAACATAGAAAAATATGAAGCCCTTGTCACTAGATTCCACATGACAATGCAATAGAAATTAAAGGAACTTCATGTGTATGGAGATGAACACAATTGGTAGTAAAATATGTCAACGATGACTATCTCATCAATGATGATAATCTCATGCTATAAAATTGTATGGTAGATGATTTCAAGCAACATTTTGAGAATATAGTCTTTGAGCAAATTCTTCACATACAAAACAAGGTGGCCATTGCAATGGCCATTGTAGGATCTCTTCTCGACATACCAAGTAATATAGCACAATTTGAGTTCTTGGTAGAACAACTAATGATCCTTTCATATGATATCCCCTCATTTGAATTCATGTGCAAACTTGTTGACCTAGAATCATCTTGGTACCAAGATATATACATATACTTGCATGACTAATACCTTTCCCTTGACTTGTCCAATAACCAAAGCAAAACCCTTATCCAACAAGCCTCTAGATATGTCATCATTGCAAAAACCATATATTGTAAAGGTCTCAACGAAACGCTCCTCATATAATTAAACTCGATGGAGCACAGACAAATTTATGAGAGGTCCATGAAGGTATTTGTGAAGCCCACTCTAGTGGACTAACATTGGCTAAGAAGCTCCTCAAAATGGAATATTACTAGCCCACCATGGAAAAGGATGCATACAAATTTGTACAAAAGTGTAGGAAATTCCAAAGGCATGGAGACTTGATCCATGCACCAATGCAAGAGCTACAACTGAACATCACCATGTCCATTCTCGCACTGGGGACTCGACCTCATAGGGAAGATAAACTGAACTTCCTCAAATGAACATAAGTTCATTCTAAATGCCATTCAATACTTCACAAAGTGGGTAGAGGTGATCTTGATGAATTACATAACTAGTAAGAAGATATCTAAATTTACCCTAAACTATATAATTTTCTGATATGGTGTACCTCTAACCATATTCATAGACAATGGTCATCCCTTTAAGAATCAAGATGTTAGGGAATTATGTGAAAATTCCACATCCAACACCGGTTTGCCACTGCCTACTATCCCCATAGTAACAGTCAAGCGGAAGCAACCAACAAAACCATTCTTAGAACCTTGAAACAAGTTGTCAATGACAGTGGCCATACTGGAATTGGCTATTGAATCCAACCATGTGGGCTTATAGGACCTATGTGTGCACTCCAACAAGAGCCACACCCTTTTCACTTATCTATGGATTTGAATCCATCATCCTTATTAAGGTTAAGCTACCATAAAATAGATTATCATTGCAAAATTTGATTCCAAATGAAGAGTACCAGGTAGCAAGGCTACAAGAGCTAGAATTGCTAGAAGAAAAGAGACAAAATGCACTGAATCATCTACAAGGGTATCAAAACAGACTCTGCTAGAGTTACAATAAGAGAGTGTGAGTCTTAACATTTGAGATAGGGGCCCTGGTTGTGAAACAAAATTATAGAAATCTTGCAGAAAGGGAGAAAGTAGGAAAGTTTGAGCCCATCTAGTTAGGACCCTTCATCATCACCAAAGCATATGGAAATAGTGCATACCAACTATGTCGACTTGAATTTCATCCTCAGAATGCTACTTGCAACAGGTTAGTTTCACAAAATACCAATGGAAATGCCACAAGAAATTCAAACTCAACCAATGAAACTACATGAAATACATATGAAATAAAAAATACTAATATTACCTTCATGGTTTATGTCTCATTGTGTCCTAACTCCACTGTTCCTGGTTGCAGATGGTGTGCTCTCAGACAATGCACTGATAGCTTCCAAGATGGCATATGGAGAATGGACTGATAACTGGTAGTTAACAAATGCTATGATATGCAATACTTCATGATTATGCTAAAATGATTATGCTAAATGATTATGCTATTTGCTTCAAGGTTTAAAACTCACAGATGCATAAATTTTACAAATGATTTGCTTGAAAATGCACTTGAAGTCTAAATCTCTCTCAACTGAAGCTCTTGATTATATAGACCTTGAGAGGATGAGATGATGTGGCTTAGATCAATGGTCATGATCATATCTATAGATTTGGATGGCTGTGAGCAAAGGTGAAGGTTGAGAGAAAAGGGGAAGGAGAAGACAAGTGTCACTCATCTCAACTTGAATGGGTTGCTAACTGAGGGAATCTAGGGATGGTTGGAGAAAATTTAGGCATGAGAGGACAAGTGGACTCAAGTCCTTCCTAAGATGTAGGGGGTGTTGGAGAGAATATAGAAGATGGTTATGAAATATGTGTACGTACACAATATTCATTGAATTTGGAGGTTTGAAGATAAATAATGAATTAATATTTAAGAAATATTAATTTCCTTAGCCACATGATGGATGAGTTGGCAAAGGGAAGATGAAGTGGAGATGGAAGGTGAGTTGGATAAGAAAGATTAAATAATTTAAAAAACTATTTAACATTTGAGACTATAGGATAGGAGAATAACCATTAAATATTAGATATTTAATTGATTAGAGGAGATAATTAAACATTAGATATTTAATTAACTTGGTTAGAGAAATAATTAAATATTAGATATTTAATTATTTAGAGGAATAGGATAAATGAATTAATTAATAAAATATTTCAATTAAATTAATTAATAGAAAGAGACGAAATGAATTAAATAAATTAATCTTTTCAAATTAACTATTTAATAGAAGAATAATTATTAAATAAATATAAAATATTTATTTAATTGCTCATAGCCATTTTTATGTGTATACACCTACTATCTACTCAAGATGGTGAATCTCTTCTACATATTATCAACAAAATGCACCTCAAAAAATTATACACCTAATATCTCTTAATTACATAAAGTAAAGTAAAGAAAAATAATGCGCACTACATGTTGGAGCTCAAAATTGCAGGCTGACAAACTTTAAGAGGATGCCAAACTCTATGATCAAGTTAGAGAATTAACTATGGCCACCTAATAGAATGTACCTTTGAGGTTACAAATTCCCTTCTCTTCAGGTTTTTCTATACCTTGGCAGGTGTACCACTCATACAAGCAGATTATTGATTCTCTTCTATTTCCTTTGTTCTATCCATCACTGGCATAAGGTAACAAATATGTAATTGAATCGAATTCTATCTTCTATACTAACTCCTACAAATTGAAATTGAAAAATGAAATAAATTTGATTGGTATTGAAATGAGATTTGATTAGTGCCTTTCATCCATTGGGCAATAGAGTCAATCTCCCGTTCCTTAGTTGGTTTTGCACCACTTTATTAGACAATTTTTACATCCATGCCTTGCATGAATCTATCAGTTGCTTGAATCCTTATACATTTAATGATTTTGTCCTTATTACTATGACTTGTCAACAAGAAATTTTAATCTCACCTTGAGAGAATCAAGACAACAAATCATACAAAGATACGAAAAGCTCTTTGATCAATTTGAAATACCCTTGATATTCAAATCAATATAATAGGAAAAAATGACATATAGGAGTTCTCAAACAACCTTGGCTACTTTAGCCAATATAACAAGTGAAACCAAATTAGAGAACATTAAATTATACTTCTTGGACAATGTTTGAAAGGTTTTTACATTTAAGCCCCTTTTTTGAAAATAATATGTTACAATTTCTACCCTTTTGTGGATTGTCTTCTATTCTATCTTATGTTATCCTATCTTTCTTCTATCTTATGTTATTCTCTCTTTCTTCTATCTTATGTTATTCTCTTTTCATATCTACATTTTTTCACCACTTATTTTTTTGGTTGAATGGGCACCATACCCCTTTTGGGGTGAAAAGTCACAATTTTACATTAAAATTAACAAAAACCCTTGAAAAATGATAATAGACAACTTTAGTTGATAACTCCATTTTAAGCTATCTTTTTGTCTTTTGCTTGGTTGACAACTCAAAAAACCACTTTCGCAGTTGATATTTTTACTGGAAGTAGGAAACTTTGTTTAATGAAATGGGTCTTCGTCTGTCTAGTCAACATCTTCTTTCATGCAGGTCAAAATAACAGGCTTTTCAGCCTGCTTATAGTTTTTTCCATGGTCAACAGTCCAAACCACATGTTAGCATTTTCACAAAGGGAGATTGTTAGCATCTCATTAAGTTTGTTGGTATGAGGATATTGAGAAGGTTGTTGGAGATTGTTGATATAATTGAGAAAGGATGATTACTATCTTAATAATATTATTGTGTCATTGATGTCAAGCAATTGATTTTCTGATTCAGTATGATGTTGCCATATCTTAATAAGTATGTTTTGATAAGTATAAAGATGTCGGTAAGAGACATAGAATGAATGTGAAAATAAAAGGGGAATAATAAGTTATTTAATGGGCAACTATTACTGAGTAAGACAGTGATGAGATTATGTTGTTTTGATTGTTTTGATATCCTATATATGAGTATTCAAAGACTGAACAGGAAGGAGAAAAGATTTCAAGCTATAGAATTAGTTAAGGCTTGATACTGTTCTATGTTACCGAGCAAGATGCTAGTCGGTAAACCCTAAGGTTATCACTATCGGTTAAAGAAGGCAAAATATCTATCGAGTGAAGTTCAGTATTTACCGAGTAACAACCGAGTAATAACAAAATGCATTGGATGGATAAATATATTATTGAATGTAGAATACCAATGAGCTGGAGTTGATCAGATGATTGGTATGTCATGCAAGAAGTTTTTTGAGGATATACGACATCGAAAATACAAGAGATAGATCTATAGCGCAGATTGAATGGTCATAACCTAGCACAAGTTCCAAGGTGAGGTAAAATGTTTTTAGATCGAAGGATACAATGAACCTAGTCACATTTGAAGATCTGATGGCTAAGATTGATCATGGGAAATGTGATCAAGGAGATTAAGCGGTTAGGTATTGTTCATAAATAAGAAACTGTTGATGAACAATGCATGCAGACAAAATAGAAGAATAGTGACACTACAGTAGTGATCACCAAGCATAGAAGGTTGAAGAACAGATTGAGAAGCCCAACAAGAAGCAAGACAAGTCTTATGACAAGATTGTTTTGAGCACATAGAATTTGCTTTAGCATTTCAGATGTGAAGTTGCAGATATATTTTATTTCTGTTATTTATTTTGTAAGTGACAGGAAATCTCTTAACCGAGTGGACTTAACAGTCTTATTTGTAAACCCTCTAGCAAGGTAACATTCTAAATGAGTGTTTGAAATCCTTTGACAAGGTCACTTCTAACAAAGTGCAAGACTCTAAGAAGTCTGAGGGAAATCCCTTAACCAGGTCACATCTAGCAATGTGTTTTTGTAATCTGTAACTGGATTGGCTTTTAACCGAGCATACTCTAAAAGGGTATATTTCTTAGTGGGTCCGAAATCCCACAGTGGTTTTTCCCGATTTGGGTTTCCACGTTAAATCTGGTGTTAAATGTGTTATGATGTTTTAAGTGTATTTGTTTATGAGTATTGAATGATTTACAGTCATAGTTGCATATTAGTAAGGCTATCGAGGTTGAATCTGGTGAATATATTGTATTGTGAGTTTTTATGATTCACCCCCCTCTCTCATCTTAACTAACACCACCTTGTATAGACCTAATATTTTTACTGTAGCTTGGAAATTTGATTTTTTGGAATGGGTCTTTCTTATATTTTCATTCTCTGTCAACATCATCTTTTCTATAGGTTGAAAACACCAATCTTTCATGGAGATCCATTGGAATTAATTTATTCATATCCTTATCTTATCCTCCTTTGCTCCAGATTCTTAAATAATTCTGATAGGACTTCAAAATATGTCTTGCAATATTTTTGGTCGCTTGGTAAAACTTTTTTATCTCTGGCTAAATTGGGTCTCTGATGTGCCTTTTTTGGCTTAGGGTTTAGGATTCTCCTTCATTTATCAAGTTTTTGTTTGTAAATCCTGAGCATTTTCTATTTAGTCATTACCTTTTGGGTTTAAAAATGACTTTGGGTATTTGACTCATTGGCGGGGTCATGCTATGTCCCTCGGTTTTTTACTTTGTACCTCGGTCCCTTTAAATTTTTAATTTCTCCTAAGTCTTGGTTCCCGACTTCGGTTGGTTTTTCTTCCCAAGTGCTTTGTGTTCTTTTCTAAGTGTCTTTGCAATGCCGCAAAGAATTTTGTTGACCATCCTATTCATTGTGGCATCACAGAAAGATGCCATTTGTCCTAGAGTTGCCATGTGTCACAAAATGGGTGGCCGAAGCAAATGTTAAAAAAGGTTTTTAATATTTTATTTTGTCAAAGGTCAGCGGAAATAAGTTAAAGCTCAGCCAATTAAAGGGTGTATCTTTTTGCATGCGCTAAAAATGGATAAAGATGTTTTAAAAGCCGATCAAATGGTGCTCGAGTGCCCCAAGCCAAATGGTCGCTAAGCAGACAGATTAAAAATTATTTTGATCGGACGGTCCTCGCGATCCTGCGATCAGAAGGTGCAGGGGTGTTAACCACCGTGACATCGTGGGATGATGTCACGTGTCCACGCTGAGAGGTCCGAGTTGAAGGCGGGGCCACAGGGATGAGTTGTAAGGCAAATTGACGTAGAGTTTTCTTATTGGACAAAGGTGGGATCATATGCCAACACAGATGTCAATGTCAGATTTCTTAATGAAGATTGTTCGATTCGCTAGCATGGAGGCAAATCTACGGTAAATATTCAAACTCATTTCAAAAAATATTTGGAGTCGTTTCATTGCTCGTGCGAGAAGTAATGGCAGACAAGACGTAGGTCTGCCAACACAGGGACATTAAAAGAGCAAATTATTCCCATTTCCAATTACCAGAGGCATTCGAACAAGAGTAGATAGTGTTTTGAGAGCCAAAGGAAATTGTTGCAAGTTTTCGAAGTGCAGAATTAGGGTTCACAGTGTGAAAAAATGTAAGTCAAAGTTGTAGCCTTTTGTGGTGAATTTCAAAATTTCGTGCCTAGGGATTGCTTTCAATTTGTAGGGAAAGTGTTTTGATACGAAATAGGGTGGGGAATTTGAAGTATGTTTTTAAAAGTCCTAGTTATATGTAGTAGCTATGAGATTTTCAAAAAACCTCTATTTCCTGTAGAGCTTAAATCAAGAACCCTAGGTTTTCACAATGGCACCTCAAAGATCACACTCTGGTAATATTGAATATCAAAGGGGGAATCTCTATGATGATTTCTTGGACCAATTGAAGCCATCAACAAATGATGAATACCAAGGGCAGAGGTTTGTACATGGACAGAACCTGGGTGAGGGTTTAGTCAACAACGCTTATAAGATATCAAATGCAAGGGTGCCTATGTCAGGGCTAAGCATGCTCAAGATATGGTTTAGTCAGAGGAATCTACTAGCCCCATTTTCACAAGCATGGAAATATGATTTGGGAAAGTTAGCTGTACCTATTGTATTCATGGATGTGGACTTATTGAAAGTAGTGACAGATAAGTATGACCTAATCTCAAGGGTTGTGAGGGGAAGCAAAGGAGAAGTTCTGTTGAGCATCAAGAGGGAGGAGTTTCAGGAAGTTTTTGACTTGTATGAACCCTCTGCATCCCTGGAACCTATTGATTTGGAGGAATTGAAGAAATAATATGAGAAGATAAAGTATTTAGTCAAAGCAAGATTGCTCCCATCTCATATGGCTAAGGTGACAGATACTCAGTATTATATTGGCCCAAGTGTTGAAGAGCCTTTTCCAATTGATGCCTTTACACATTATTTCAGTGCTACCTTTTTCACATTGTGTTAGATTTTAGGTTTCCACCCAAGCATAGTAATCCCGAAAGCATACATGCACATGGGGATTTAGATTCAACACCCCAGTTTTGTAATGATTTATGACTTTGCTCCTGTAATGGTCACCAAAATGTAATGGTGGGTGAAAAATGTGTGAATGAGAGATCAAGAGGAAAGTTACCCTTTCCCTCCAAGGAGAGATGAAAGTTTCACTACAGATTTCCCTTCAAACACTTTTCACGCATTACATTAGAAGAGGGGGGGGAAATTCACTAGATTCGACCTCCAAAGAAGAAGATAGAATTCTAAATGAAATGAGAATGATAAGTCAATCCCCTCTTCTACTCGGAATGGAAATGAATTGATTGAATTATGTATTAAGACTAAGTGAAAAGAGATGAAGAACTGATAATAACTCAAGATTAGAGTGTGGGATGAAGCTATGCACTTGGATTTGGCAGTAATATGTCGAGACGAAGCCACCCTGCGAATTTGAGGAAAAGTTGCCTGGATCGTGGTGAAAGGAATATTAGGTGTAGGAAGGAGACCAAGTCCATCATGAGGAGTAGGTATGGGTTGAAGCTTAGGAGGAATATTATTTTGTTTCTTAGGAGAAGGTATAGACACATCCATAGGAATAGGTTGTGGATCTTCCTTAGGAAAAAGATTAGTTCTATCCATTAAGGGGAGAACTTTATCTTCAAGAATGATAGGAATGTGAAGTGTTGGGGATCTAGGTTGACTTAAGGATAATATCATATATTTCTTCCATTTTTATAAGATTGAAAAAGAGCATAGCTCCTTGATGGAAGAGATTGAATTTGCTTAGGCCAAAAGAAATCAATAGGAACATCAAAGCTTCTTTTAGATGGTTTAAATAAGCTATGGTTCACAATTATGATTTTGCCATTGTGAGGAAAATTTAAACACTTATGGATAGGAGAAGCAATAGCCTTCATGGAAGATAGCCAAGGATAGCCCAACTTCACATGGAATTGCTCAAAAGAAGGAATGATAACAAACTTAACATCCATAGATTTAGTATGAACTTCAATAGAAAGGGTGATAGAGCCAATGGTAGGATAAGATAGTCCATCAAACAACTTCACAACCACATTAGAAGCATCATACATTGGTTTATGCAATCGTAAAGTGAAAAGATACTCCTCAGAGATGATATTAACCATGCAACAGGGATCAATAAGGGTACCACAACAAGGGATATCCTTAACCTTCACAACTATGTATAAAGGGCCATCGGGTGCTCTAATGGTCTCACTAGGGTCAAATGTAATACAAGGATCCTTAGGCATATCTTGTTTTTCTACCATCAAGTTCGGAGCCATAGAGGTGAATTCCTCAAAAGAGAAAGAAGTAGGCACAATCTCAATCACTTTAGAGGTATGAGAAGGTAAGGGATCAGTGAAAATCTTAAGATTTTGATTAGGAGGAGCTACTGATTTATTCCCTTTATCATTCACACCTGCCACAGATATAGTATTATTATCAATCAAATCTTGAATCT
Organism: Cryptomeria japonica; assembly: GCF_030272615.1. NCBI lineage: Eukaryota > Viridiplantae > Streptophyta > Pinopsida > Cupressales > Cupressaceae > Cryptomeria > Cryptomeria japonica. The sequence goes on from NC_081413.1 coordinate 520,548,112, forward strand.
TATTTTTCAATGCGAAACATTTCTCAGTATCATGACCAGGCTGACGACGAAATTGACAAAATGAATTGTTATCAAAATAAGGGGATGCAAGTTTAGAAGGATCAACTGGTTTTATAGGAGGAAGTTTTATAACATTTATTTGCAACAACTGAGACATAATACCATGTAAATATTCATTCAAAGGAGTAAACTGTCTTTCTCTTTGGAAAAAATTAGAAATAGAAGGCACACCTGTTGTAGCATTCATATTGTTGTTGTTGATTGTATCATTTAACTTGATGAAGCTTTTTTTTGGTTTGAACTTTGCAAATGGTTATTGAACACTCTCCCCCTTATCACTCAGATCCATAGGAGTGGATTGCTCCATTTGACTCACAACCAGTTGATAATTGTGGAGTGTTGTGCACAACTGCGAAAAGGAAGTAAACTTAGACAAAAGAAGCTTTTCCCTAATATCTTTTTGCAAATTAGAAATGAAAATTATTTGAATATCATTATCTGGTACAGGAAAAGAAATTTGAGCATACAAATGCTTATATCTACCAATGAAATCAGTCACTTTTTCTTTAACACCTTGTTTACAATGCATTAAATCAGTCAAAGTGATTTTAGGGCCAATGTTGTTTTGAAATTGTTGGATGAAAGAATTTGCTAGTTGTTGAAAAGAAGCAATAGAATAAGAAGGCAAAGATCAATACCATTGTAAAGCCTTATCTCTTAGTGTTCTTGTAAAAAATTTTGCAAGCAATATTTGATCATAAGCAAATTCAATACACAAGGTTTGGAATGTTTTGACATGTGTAAGAGGATCACCTTTTCCATTATAGAGTTCTAAAATTGAGGGACCTCAACATGTTTTGGTGGCACGACTTTAACAATATCAAGAGAAAGTGGGTTCGCAACATCAAAGGTGGGCACACTAAACTTCGATTGACTCATAGAAGCAATTTGTTGTTGTAAGGAAGACACAATTTGAGCAAGATTGTTAATTGTCGCTTCGGTAGAATAATTGATGTTAGACATAGTTGATTGAGAAGGTGGTGTGATGTTATTGAAAGAAGGGATGGACTGAGAATAAGGTGGTGGGATATTATGATAAGTAGGCATAGGTGATGATTGGGTAGGAAAAGGGACACTTAAAGTAGGAACAAAGTTATTGAAGGAATTTCCCCCTTGTGTCACATTAATTGCTTGAGGGATAGTAGGAACACTTATTGAAGACATAGGTAAAGATGGAGGATTTAATGAAGAAGAGGGATTTCCCCCATGACTGATTGTTGTAGAGATGACATTTTGAGTTGAATTAGCCATGATGTTGGAGGTAAAAGTAGGAATACTAGTCATAAGAGTAGTCAAAGGAATTGAAGGATTGACTTGTGTTGAAGGTTGTTAATAACCTAGGGTTTCGGCACAACCCTTGATAGGCATGACATTAGAATCAACAATATGTGCACTGACACACAATATATCAATTCCATACTTATCACTTTGAGTCATGCGCTTAAGGCCTTCAATTAATGATAGAGCTTCACTATTAGGGTATTCTTGGGACATCCATTATTGAAAGTTATCAAATTGATTGTCCAATTTGGAAAGTTGATCTATCGAGACCCTAGTTAAAGTTTCTTCTTCATCATGGGTTTCATCAATGGGGTAAATAGGTACATGATTAGGATTGGAAGAATTAACATGATCCTCATTAAAGAAGTCACCCAAATTAGGCTCCATCTCCTCAATAATTAAACCTTGGGAGGCCTTAATTCTAATGCTTCATCTAACAGGGATAGTATAGGTAGGACTAATAGTGGTAAAACTCATGCACTAGAGGGAAAATTTGAATTTTGAATTTTGAAGTATAGGAACAAAGCTTACAAAATTGAGTAATGCAAAATTTAAGAAAATAATGATTACACAATTTGAACTTTGTTGGAGAAAGAAAAAGACACAATTGAAATTTTAAAATTAGGGCCAAGGGGATACCACTGAATTTTAAAATTAACACAATTTTTAAAATTAGGGCAGACTATAATTAACCTCTTAATTTTAAATTTTTTCTTGAAATTGCAAATGTTGAATTTTTTAGGTATTTTCGATTCTAGAGGGATTAAAAATTGACAAAATCAACCAATCTTATGGATTTAGGCTATTAAATACAGTTATAACAGTCTCCCGAAATTTTGAGAAAAAAGTCGAGGATCGTGGCGAGAATGCACATGGTCTGACCAACTTTTTTTGAAAGTTTCAGCGATGAATATTATGATGATTTCAAAGCTAACCCCCAAAAATTGGCGAATTTTATGATTTCTAGATGGGCAAAATTAAGGTTCAAAATTTAAAAAAGGATCCTATTAGGGTTTTGAAGAAAAAGAGGAATTGAATTGCAAATTTGAAAAAGGTCAAACGTAATGGATATGGACACCTTGGAAAATGTTTAGAAATATGAATTTGAATGAAATTGATTGAAATTTGTATAAAACCCAATTAAATTTGAAAATTAGGGTTTTATGACCTAACCACTTAATTTTGAAATTTGAATTTTGGGAAAAAGGAGGGAAATTAAAATTTTGAATTGTAGGAATGAAAACAAGTTTGAAAATAATCACAAATCTGAAAATTAAATGGAAATCCAATTTTTGCACAAGTTCAAGATGATTTTTGAAAATTAGGGTTTTAACAAGTAACCGCTTAATTTTGTAAATTTGATTTGCAAATTGAACAAGACAATGAGGAAATTGAATTTGACAAACAAAACAGTTTTTAGATCTAAGATAACCACAAGCAATTTTTACAAATCACAAGTTCAATTCCAGTTTTTAAAAAAACTAGGGTTTTGAATGAATGAACCACTAAGTTTGCAAAAAAATTAAACTTGTACATGAAAAATATACAAATTTGTTCAAAGGAAAGCATGAAAGACGTTAGCTTCACCAAAATGTAATGGTGGGTGAAAAATGTGTGAATGAGAGATCAAGAGGAAAGCTACCCTTTCCCTCCAAGGAGAGATGAGAGTTTCACTATGGATTTCCCTTCAAACACTTTTCACACATTACATTGGAAGAGGGGGGGAAATTCACTAGATTTGACCTCCAAAGAAGAAGATAGAATTCTGAATGAAATGAGAATGATAAGTCAATCCCCTCTTCTACTCAGAATGGAAAGGAATTGATTGAATTATGTATTAAGACTAAGTGAAAAGAGATGAAGAACTAATAATAACTCAAGATCAGAGTGTGGGATGAAGCTGTGCACCTGGATTTGACAGTAATATGTTGAGACGAAGCCGCCCTGCAAATTTGAAAAAAGTTGCCCTAACCACGACGAAAGTGTACATGGTCCTCTGAAAAATCCACGAAATGAAAATGGTTTTTCCACCTCTGCAAATGGAGTCCAAATCCAAAAGTACAATTGCACACCCGCAACCTACACACAAAAAAGAGAGGAAAAGGGGTTGGGATTGGGGGTTTGCCTTCAGGTCAAACCCCAATTTTGGAATTAACCAAGTAATGAAAGGAGGTACTTGCAAGTAAATGTAAATGGAAGACTGAAATGTAAATCACCTCAAGGGAGGTTGTGATAGAAATGTTGATAGAAATGCTTGTATGAAGTTGAATGTTGAAATGGATCTCCTCTTCAATGGTTGAATCCTTGACTTGAATGCAACATCTAGCCTTGAAGGGAGACTTAAGATGCTTAATATTTGAAAGGGAAGCTTGAATGCTTGAATGCTATTGAATGCTTGATCACAAATTTTTACCTTATTGAACTTCCCTCCTACCAAATGAGAGGGCAAAGGCAAATTTTATACTTGTCAATTAGGGTTAATGAAACTGATATTTGTCATAGACCGACATTGGGGAAGTTTTCTCGCTCACTGCACAACCTTCAATGCAGACTTAGGAAGGGTCCTACCCCAAAATAGGGCAGGGGACAGGGGTGCCATGTCCCTGTCCTACCCTTTTTTTGCAGGACAGGATGCATGTTAGGCAGTACAGAGGGCAAGGGAGATGTAGTTTTTGGGGGTTGAATAGTCTTCGGTCTCTAATCAGGCAAGGGGATTCAATTTTGCATGTGTGAGGACCCTAATGTGGTAAAAAATTGATAGGGTTGCAATTTTATGACACTACAACTCCATACCTTGCAAACAAGATACATGAGGGGTTGCTACAGATTAAAAAGGGTGACACTAGTAGCTCATTCTACCGGTATTCCATGCTTATGCATATGATCTTGTATAAAAATGCAGATTTCTTTGCAGAAGAAATGAAGTTGAGAAGGGTGATGGATGGAGAAAACATGCCAGTATAAGTTTGGAGCATGGATATGTCATGGGATAGAAAGGATGCAAGCTATGTAAGATTTGACAATTGCTTCGCATCCAGGCTTAGGACTCGGTTGATAGTAAATCCACCAAGGATTCCAGTAGAGTTGTATGATTTTTTGAGGCTAATGGAAAAAAGGCTAGAATTGAAACTTGAGCATAATTGGGGGGATATCATTCCTTATTTAGTGAGCACAGTTATAAGAGTGTATGGTTTTCATGTACAACCACATGTGTTGTCTTTCATTGTTCCACTTACACTAGGATTTGCAGAAGTTATGTGGCAATTGGGTTGCATACACAAAGATGAGCTGACAAAGAGAGGTAAAGACACCTTTTTCCCTGATTACACTATAGTGCCATATTTTGTAATTCTTAAAGGAGGATGGGTCCTTTTTGAAAAGGTTCTTTCTCCTTATTGCTTGAGAGTCAACACAAAGAGGCACAATCACCCAGAGGGTTTTTTATGCAATGTTTAGAAAAAGAATCAAAGGAACCTAGATGCCTCATTATTTTGATTTTCCAGAAGACTTGATCAAGAATGAATTTGATTTGGATAAACAAGAGGTCAGAAAAGAAAGATAGATGTCTTATAAGAAGTTGCTTGATAAAGTCCATAGATTGGATCCAAAGTATGATCCGTTGAGAGAATTCAGACCATTTTATAAGAAAATTGATTATTTGATAGAAATTTTTGATGAAGTCATGTATGACCTAATGGATGAGGTGGATAAATTAAAGATAACAAGATGCCAAGAAATAAGGGAAGAACCTCCAAAATTAGTAGCCCAACAAAGGCCACTGTCAAAGCTTCCTCAACAGAGGCCCCGAGTACAAAAATCAACATCACCACTAGAAGGGGAATTAGAGGAGGAGAGACCTGTTCACATGCCCCCAAGAGGGAGGGTTATTTACATAAGAGTAAGAGATGAACGTGATAGTGAAAAGGAACAAGAGATAAAGAGGAAGGGGAAGGGGATAATGAAAAAAGAAAAACCTCTTGAACCTCAGCATGGGCCTCTTAAGGGGGTAATTATTAAAGATGTTGAATCTCCACCTGAAAGAAGCCTTTCACCTCCTCCATCTAAGAGGCATAAGATTGACAGGCCTGAAGAACAACCTGCACATGAACCAGAGGAGGAGAATGTGATCCTTCTTACTAATGAAGAGTTGCAAGTTGGAATCCCATCTCCACCAAGGTCATTAGATTGGGACCTTGCTCCACTGGACATACAAGGAAAAGCCATCCAAGATACAAGGAAAGAGACATGTGACAAATTCCTGGAAGATGAGACATTTGTTCACAACGAGGTATTTTACAGTTGGTCTAGACAACTAAAATTGAAGAGTATACAAATATATGTGCCGAGAAGAAGGACCAAAATCCCAACAAAAATGATAAGGAAGTTGAAGATGAAGTTAAAAGTGAAATGATGAAATAATTTAAAGCCATCACTCCTATAGAGGGAAGAAGAATTGTTGACCAAACAGGGGTATTGATTCTTCTAGAATGGGATATTGTAGATGATATAGCTTTTGATGCAATAAGGAAATCTCAACAGCCTTTGTATAATTCAGAGGAAGAAGTTAGATTGGCATTGCAAGGGTCTGCCTACAACCAAGAATATGCCACGTTGGCAATATGGTTGTTAACTAAAGGGGCTTAAAATCCTGACATAGCAGACATGAATCCCCAATTTGAGGGGAAGTCTGATTATAAAAAGAGCTTCAGAGACTTCAGTGGTGTAAACAACTAACCTAACAGTGAATCTGGCAAGGTTGGAACAAGAAATAACTAAGAGGAAAAAGGCAGATAGAGAGGAATACCAAAGGAAAATATGAACACGTATTTGCAGAATAAAACAAAGTTCAACAAAAGAATATTAAATTGGAAACTACAGTTCAACTATTACAACAAAAGAAATTAGAAGCCCCTCTTGATTTGCCCTCAACATATAAAACACCTCTAGCCACCCCCACTAAGTCAGCTTCTAAGTCTCCAGTTGAAATTGGACCCTCTATTTCCATATTGGAACCAATTATTGAGGAGCCTACATATTCAGTTGACCCCACCAAGGCTCAGATGCTTGAGAAAATAAAGGAATTGGAGTGCCAAATAAGAGACATAGAGGAAAGAGCCACCTTAGAAAAGAAGGAGACAGTGAATATAGTTTTGAGCCATTTAATTGAGAAGATTGATAGTAGGTTACACAGTATTCATTCATTATATTCTTTTTTGTTTGAGACCATAAAGAATTTTGACAGGGATCAAGAGGTAGTTGTGCCATTATTTGGTAAGTGGGTGCATAGAGCTAATGAACTAAAAATGATGTTCATGGCTTCCAAGTTTCATGCTGATAGACCTCAAGAAATTCAACCAATCTATTTGTTGGTGAAGTCATTATAAGAATTTCAGACTCTGCCAGAGAATCTAGAGAAGAAAACCAGAGAATTGATGAAGAGTTTCAATGAACTGCAAGACACATTGCTGGCTAGGATTATGGAAGAGAGTGGAGATGTTAAACAATTGTAGTCATGGAAAGAGTAGACATAGAAGGTAATTAATTCTCAAGTAGAATTAATATGTCATAACTTTGATACAGATATGCTTGAGGATAATATGGATAAGATCATAAATACAGGCACATTTTTTGAAACTTTTGAGAGGGAAGCCAACCAAGTAGCTGTTAAATATACTCCATATATGATGAAATCAGACGAGGTTATGAATTTTGAATGAACATCAGAAGAGGAATATAGTAATTGGGTGAGAATATACTTAAATGAAGAATAAGGTAGAAATAGACAGTTAGTTACTTACTGTCAGGAATAACAACTTGGTTCCCAGTTTTGGCATCTTGCAGCAGTTATTAGCTCGAGATGTGAATCCAAAGCATCATGAGCCAACACCAGCATCATCTTCGAGAAATACTAAGAAAGCCAAGCATAAAGAATGTTTAAAAAAAAGCAGTTAGGATATTTTGCCACTAAGGAATATTATTGTAACAAGAATCACAAGTGGTCCAATTAGCTTGTGACATGTGTTTTCTCAGGCCCGAAGCTTGTTCACTCCCTTGTTTTATAAAAGGGAATTTAGGGCCGTGTTTAAGGGTCTTTTTTCTGGTTTCTAGAATTTTTGGTTCCAGATAAGTCCTGGTAGAGAGTCATAGGTGAAGTTGAGAATAATTTGTTAAGTTTGATACAAAGCAAATAGATAGAAAGTTCAGTGTTAAATTCTATGAAGTTGTTGAATCCTTGGAATGTATACTGTTTTTGGCAGAACTAGTAATTGAATTTAAAAGAATAAAATTCAGATCTATTTATCTCCATTGCACAATTTTGTCATATTTTGAATGAAATAAATCAACGGTTTCTTTTCATTCAACTCACTGTTGTGGTGTGCGTAATTTCTAATTCATGCTTTAATCTAACAGATTAATTAAATGCTTGAATAGAATTACAGATTGATAGGATTTGTGTAGGGATTTCGATAAGAAGTTTTAGGTTTGGTTATAAATAAGATTTATTGTAAGGCAATAGTATCTTAGATATATATACTAGGGTAACATTCTGTCATATGTCATTATGCACTCTATGAATCCAATCTCCCAATGGGATAAAACAATGATTTAGGCTAAATACTGCTCTTGCTATCAGTATTTTGTCTGAACCATCTTTGGCTTGATATTTCTTGATAAATAATGAGCGTCTTTTCATTTTATACATGTTTGTTGTCATCTCATGCTCAAATTGGTTGAGGATCAATGCAGAATTAGCCATTCCTACAACATTCTCCCTTTGTGTTGAGCCTTGCTATATGAGATTATCTGCTTTGTTGTAGTGTTATTTGCAATTATGGTGCAAAGGTTGTATATTCGCTAAGGGACCACCCTCCCAAGTTTTGTAGAGCCCAAAGTGTAGAAGGATTTGTCAAGATCCTTGTCAGTTGGTCCAAGTCCTGGAGATTATTGTATTGGAGTTGGCTGCTCCATAGATAAGTGAAAGAGCAACTTGGTTGCTACATTAGATAGCGTAAATCCTATTTGGAAACCAACACATTCATCATCCATTATTTGCTATTTCCATAAAGTGACCATCATTTTCAATAATAGGGTGCTTGAAATTATTTGGAAATTTCAAGCCCCAACACTATAGTGAAAACCTAGCAAATGCGCACTATGGGTAAGTATCATGGTGGAAACATGGCAAACAAGCACCATTTGTAAAAGGTCACAACATTTCCATCTATGAAAATCTTCCTATTAGTTCTATCAACCTGTAATACCTTTGTATATCCATACTACAACTCATCAATATACCATCCATGCCCTCAGAGTTGTCCAAAAATTAAGCACTACTTTTGCTTGCGCAACATAATCCCATACCTAACAGGGGACACAAAATTCAAAAAAATCCTTAAAATTCAAAATCTTAATAAAGTCCTACAAATAAAAAATACAAAATTTAAATAAAGTCCTCAAAAAATCAAATAGAAATTTAAATAAAGTCTTGAAAAAATAAAAAAATAACCCTAAAAAATTACAAAATATCTTGATGAAAGCTCTAAAAATTAAAAAATTAGCCAAAACTTGCAATAAAAACTTCTTCCTTGCGATGGCAGACAAAGTAAGGCACCAAAAATCGAACAATGATCAAACATCAAACTTAATCAATCAATCAACAATGGACTCACCTACCAAGTGAGTCACACAATCAAATCCAATCAACTATCTTATCAATATATATTAATCCTTATCAATTCATCACGTGTCTTAGATAGAGAAATGATACACTAAAAACTAGACAAATGGTCTTAAACGGGTAGTCCATTCCTAAAACCAAACATCATCATTATCACACAAACAATCTAAAATTTTGACAAAGATTAGTATGACTGTTTACTCTTTTGGTCATATTATTAGTCTCATCGATTTATCTTTCAAAATCATGTTCCTATGCTACCCAAGGATATCTAACAATGATTAGAGTGGTTGGGATAGTTCACGCACTTGTTTTTATTTGTTTGTTGTTTGTGGGATGTTTTATGAAGTTTCAAGGCAAAGGTGTTTAAGATTTCTGTGTTGGTATGTTCATTCAACAAGGATCCTATGCAAAGCTAAGATCATGGATCACTATGCTTGTGACTATTGCACATACCTTGAACTTTAACACATAAACCTTAAAATTGATGAAACATTTCTTGTCTACTACATTTCCTTTTATTGGAATGAGAACATCACAACACCTCAATCCCTGATATCTTGGCATTCCCATTTCCATTGTTACATAATAAGGCTTAGTGATGATGTTGTCATAACACCAATAAAGCACAAGAATTTGAAAATCAATAATCCTATCTACTAATCAATGCTCTCAACTAATTATCCTTCGTTCCTCATTAATCCATTCTTCCAACTAATTGTTCTTCTGTCAATCCAAAAGCCATCTCAATCTTGTACTCTAACACACATAAAAAGGTTGAAACTCCTTCCAAATTATCCAAGCTCAAAGAGTGAAAATGATCAAATGAAATCCTAAATGGGCTATTTATAGAAAAAAATTTGACCTAGAGGGGTTCTGTTAGCATTGGTTGTGGTCCCCTACAACTTAAAAAATGCAATAATATGTTCATACAGACCCTATTTTTCATGTTGATTATTCCTATATAGTCCTATTATCACTGTCAATAAATTGGTGCTCACTTGATAAAAAATTGCCCAATTTCTTGAGGGGGCACCAAATGACCTAATTACCATCAAGGCACAACGAGGCATAATTCAATCAAATATTCATTAAAACAATGCCTGAAAATGCATTGTCTCAACGAGGGGAAAATGTAGACACCTAAAACTCTCCCGTACTTGCGAGCACTAAGAATACTAATTGTTCGTCTTCGTTAATTAAATCATTTTTATTATCTAATTAATTTGTCTAATTCTTCCAAATTAACATTATTCTTCCATTTCAAATCTAGATTTCTAAATTCTTGTCAATCAATTAATCATTAACCATTTCTCTTCTTATTAATTAAATAATTATATTATTCAATGAATTACGATTTCCCACTTTAATTAAATATTTTTTATTTATTTAATAAAGTTCAATTTCTGCCTTCCCATAATTAAATAATTACCCTAAATTATTTAATTAGCTAAATATGTCTCCCTAAATTAAAAATAATAATCCTTTGACCAAATTAATTCAATTTCATCTCAAAATCTCCCTAAATTCCAATTTCACATAATCTCAATTACTTTTATTTCAAATTCATTTGAGTTAATTTCACAACAATTTCATCTGTTCAAAAACATAAATTTCCTCTAAATGCAAATTCAAAACATCCTCCAACCTCACATGCTAAAATGGTAATTGCCACTCTAATTAATTTTGCCACCTTTCATCTTTCCCATTAACTCCTCAATCAGAACAATTAACTAAATAATCAATTTAGTAATTTCCCATAATCACCTCTAGTCTTCTTGTCTCAAATATTCTCGACCATCAATCTTTTCTATTGTTAAATCAATATGGACCATCTATTTGATTTTCTGAAGTCTAGAAAATCATAGTCTCTTTCCCATAATAGAGGACCACGATTTTTAGATTCTTGTCCATCAATTCTATAGGTTCCACATGCGACACTGAGAGAAAATTCACACAAGAAGAAGAAAGCCAATGGAGATGAAGAACATGAGTTTGATTGTGTTTTCTATTTAATTGAATTTTATAAAGAAAATTTGTATGTTTTTCTCCATTGTAGTTTCTTATAAGGTTAATGCAATAGTTAAATTTGTGGTTATCTAATTTAGGTATTTCCCCTTAGATTAACTCAAAAATTTGTAGGTGACAACAATAATCTCTGAGTGGATAGAGATTTACTAGACAACAATGGCGAATGGCAAGGTGGTGATACTATGAGTGGAAGAAGTACAAAATGGTGGATTGGTATGCTATGAGAATGCTCAAGAAGCTTATAAATGCAAGAGAGATTAGAGAATAACCAAGAGAGACTAGAAAGAGAGAAAGGAGGAGAAATGAAACCAAAAAGGCAAGTTATACAAATAGGCAGTTGTCTCAACGTCGATGCAAACAAGAGGAGCATTGCACTGCTTTATAACATCCCAACAACCAACTAAGTCACATATATTTGTTGGACGCTAGCATGGTGCACATATGTCTCCATGTTGTGCATGTGTTCGAGCTCAGTCTGGACCTAATAGTTAGGAAATTAGGCATGACAGTGGCAACGATGATTGTTAGATCAAGGTTTAAGGTTTAGGGTTTGATAATTATCTTTAATTTAGCTAATGAAAAGGCTCATGTAATGTGAAATTGTATAGGATGCAATTTATGATGTTACACCTCTATAACATAATTTAGGATAAGATAATCAAACACATAATATTTTATTCAATAAATCCTCTCACAAATATGATTTAATTATAAGCTATATTGAGTAATCCCCATTACACATAAATGTGTAACAATAATAAAAAATCCCTATCATACCATGACAACACAACAAGGCACATTCACCATCTCAGGATCTCCTTTGTCTACTCCCACAGAAAGATATACTTATTGAACATCTTAAGAAGACTAGCAAATACTCCCATCTTAGATCTTCTTAAATCATCACATTTTTACCAGGAAATATTAGATGCTTAAATTAATTAATATAACATTAATACATAATTAATTGATTTAATTATAAAACTATTGTCAAAAATTAAATGAATGGCTCTGCAAAATTTTGCCCAAACCACGACAAGTGGTAAACAGTATCTTGCGATCAAGAAATCGCATCTAGCTGTGAAAATCGTCCTTCGCCCTAAAAATATCCACGGGTCAAAGAGGATATCCCCTAGGCAAGCTAATTCATTTTCTTAGAATTCCCACAAAAACAAGGTGGGTTCAGCGAACATATTTGAAGCCCTTTCATCTATGCAATCCTGCGCTACAGGAGTAAATTCGTTTCTGATAACTCTGAATCAAATTTGCAAGGATGCGGCTAGGGTTCCAGGTGCCCCCCCAATCAGCCAAAATAAATCTAAATTTACAAATAACAAGGATATGTCTGCATCTACGACAATAGATACTAATTGGTCGGGGAAACAAAGGAACCCTAGATCAACACTAGATAACCACAAGTACCACTCGGTAAGGAAGGACAAATGGTGGCCAGCACAAGAACCAACTCGATTTTACTGCAAATTATATTGCCATGGGTGCAAATAGGGTTAAACTTGGGAAAAAAGGCCTCATGGGGAGTCTTTGCCAAAACGATCAATAGCCCTTCCTCAGGGTTTTAACTCAGAAAACAAGTCTCAAAATCATAACAATGAGAAGCAAGTAAATTCCCAAATCAGCTCTGGTTAGAACACAATTATCATAAGTAACCAGTACACAAACGATATCTGGGAGGATTACAAAAGATGAGGTCTCTTTGGCAAATGGTGCGGTTTCAACGCCTCCACCTAGGATATTATCCAGTGGTTGATCTCTACAACCAAAGGGTAGGTAAGTATCACAACCCTAGAAGATAATTATATGTTTATTCATTGTAAACCATCAGTATTAAAGGATAAATTACTAAATTTTCAACCTAGTTTCTTTCAAGGTTACTGTTTCTCCTTTTTTAAATGGCAACTGAATTTTTCCCCTAAGATTTTCAAAGATCATTCTGTCCCAAGGTGGGTAGAACTACCTAACCTCCCAGTAGAGCTTATTCACGATCATTGCCTTGTTAGAATAGGTGACTCACTTGGGGGTTTTGAAGGATTAGAAGAAAATTTCAGAGATTCAGCAACCATAGGATGATGCTCAAATTGCCAATCAAAACTATTAACATTGAGCCTATTAAAATTATAACAAATCATTCTTTGTATTGGATTAAACCAGAATTATTTAAAGGCAGAGTGGTCTCAAAAGAAGTTATCCTTCCAGATCTCACTCTACCCAACCCTAAACCGAGAAATAGAAGTCCAGCTTTACCCCCTAAGGATAAGATTGTCCTAACTCTCAATCCTGAAGGAGGAGGCTTCACCATAAATACTTTGATGAAGGATACCATAGATAAATTGAACCTGAGTAGGAATACAATAGATAGGAAGGATAAGGAAACCCTAATTCAGGAATTAGAGGAAGGGGAAATTGCCCGTGATGATGGTGGCATATTTGAGACGCCCTCACTTATGGATATAGATCTCCCTATCCCTCTCATCGAAGAGATTACCCTCATGGATTGGTGCAAGCAGGGTTCTCCCGGGGAGAAATCAGACATGGCATTTAATGGAGGGGTTATCAGCAAGGCAGATGGCATGGACTGCCAAGCTTTTGTTTTGAGCGATAAAGCCTGCCTGGTATCACAACTTAGTGACCCCCCAAATATAGAAACCAAGGAAACTGAGGAGGAAAATTTTAAGAGAATTGAAGTAGGAAATAGGATCATCTTAGATTATGTGGGAAATGAAACAGTTAACGATCTGATGGATACTTTCATAGATGAAATTGCCGATGAAGAAGAACTAGCATATAAAAAAAGGCTTCTTATGCTAGGGCTCTTGAAGAAAGATATTATGTTGGATGCAATTCAAAAGGTTATGGGGATCATGGAATTAGAAAAGGAACTAGAAAAAGGCAACCTTGGATTAGCCAAAACCATAGAAGATATTGGTTCCCTTGATTGCGCCAAAGAAATTAAAAGAAGGGGTAGGAAACCCCTATCAGAGTTACTCAATCTGGCAGGAAAGGTAGAAGGCCAAACTAAATTAACAAATCTTTTTTATACAGGGAAGGGGAAGATCCTTCCCAAGGCGAAATGAGGCTCTTCAGGTGGAATGTTAGGGGCCTGAATGCCCCTAACAAGCAGTGAATCATAAAATGCTGCAAAATTTAGCCCAAAATTAATTTTATTACAAGAAACAAAACTGAACAATGATGATTTAGAAGAATTTAACAAAAAAATAGGGATAAGAGAAGTAGTGGGGATCCCAGCCATGGGGGCGTCTGGAAGATTAGCAATAATCTGGGACCCTAGGGTAGTCTCCTATGAGTCAATACATAAGTCTCCCAACTGGTTGTGCGGTAGGGTTAATAGTAACAAAAGCAATTTAAAATTCCTCCTGATAAATGTATATGGGCTCATTTAGAACAAGGACAAAAAGAAAAACTGGGCTGAAATCAAGCAATTCCTTACTTCGGTGCCGGATCAGTTTAGTATTATAGGAGGGGATTTCAATGCCATAGTGGATCCTCTGGAAAAATGGGGGGCCATGAAAAAAGTCTCCCAGGCCACCATAGATTTTAGAGAATGGATAATACATAGTAATCTAATGTAAATCAAAACTGAAATGAACTCCTTTACTTGGAATAATAGGAGAAAAGGATTCTGCAATATTGCAGAAAAATTGGACAGATTTTTCTTATGGGGAAATTTGGCCAACATTCTGAACTCCTTTGAAGCAAATATCCCACCATTATTTGGATCAGACCACTTCCCAGTCTAGCTCAACATCTTAGAAGTCATCCCTTCCACCCGAAGCCCATTTAGATTTGAGCTAATGTGGCTAAGAGATGAGAATATCTTAAAGTTAATAGAAAAATGGTGGAAGGAAGCCAAAGCAACATGGTCCAAATCCTTCCGAGTAGTTGCCAAATTAAAAATAATAAAACAAAATTTAATAGCGTGGAGTAAGAACAATTTCGGAAATATCTTCAACAAAAAAATTGAAATAGAAGAAGCTTTAAAGGAAATAAATGAAGAGGTTATTAGGAAGGGCATGGAAAATTACCTCTACCTTAAAGAAAGATCCCTATTAACAGAGTATGAAGAAATTTTGGCTAGAGAAGAAATTTTTTGGAAACAAAAGTCAAGGGAACTCTGGCTAGAATCAGGGGATAGAAATACCAAATTCTTCCACAATAGTACCAAGCAGAAAAGAATAATAAATAAAATCAACAACATTAAGACTTGATCTGGTAATCTGAGCAACAATCCAGAGGTCATTGCCAAAGAAGCAATTGATTACTTTAGCACCATCTTTAACAACCTGCATGGATCAAGATTAGCCTCTAGGAACGAGGTCCTCAATTATATCCTAAAGCTAATAAACAAAGAGTGGAATCAGTTTTTAAATGCAAAATTCACTAAGGAAGAGATTGAGAGAGCACTTTTCCAGATGAACCCAGACAAAGCCCCTAGACCTGATGGTTTCCCAGCTTCCTTCTACCAGCAATGTTGGAACTTCATTGGTGATGAGATCACCGACGCATTAGAAGGAATAAGAAACTCTGGTCAAATACTAAAGGAGCTAAACAATACATTTATAGCCCTAATACCAAAAAAAGACAAAGTTGATTGCTTTGAAGACTTTAGACCAATAGCCCTCTGTAACACATTATATAAACTACTAACAAAAACAATTGCAAATAGATTACATAAGTTTCTTCCCCAGCTGATCAGTGAGGAGCATAATGGGTTCGTGTCAGGCCGCTCAATCTATGATGGTATCATCATTGACCAAGAAGCAATTCACTTAGTACAAACTAATAAAGAATCCTTTGGCATCATCAATCTATGATGGTAGATTGGCACTTCTCATGCAAATGCCTTGAATCCTTTGGCTTTGCAAAACAATGGATCAACCTTATTTACGATTGCATTTCCACTCCTAGAATGTCAATTCTTGTAAATGGATCTCCTGCGGGTTTTTTTGCTATCTCTAGAGGGCTCAGGCAAGGGGACCCTATATCTCCCTTTCTCTTCATTCTAATGGCTGAATCCCTGGGAAGATTGTTTAATAGGTTTAGGGAGCAGTCGTTTATCCAGGGCATCAAAATTACTAGTGGACTTAAAGCCACTACGCACCAATAATTTGTAGATGATACTATGCTCTTTGGACATAGTGATATGCTAGAAGCCAAGTCTATCAAGCAAACTCTTGACACCTACTCATTGGCTTTTGGCCAGGAAACCAATACCCTGAAATCAAATATATTATTCTTCAACACAGAAGAAAAACTAGCAAATAAAATAAGCAACATCCTCAAATTTTAAAGGCAACCTACCCTGCAAATACCTAGGTATACCCTTGGATAAGGGATGTAGATCCTCGAATTTATGGGACCAAACTCTAATAAAAATTATAAAAAGAATATATACTTGGAAGGGTTGTCCTCAGTGGGCAAGGCAACTATGATAAAATCAGTTTTACCTGCCATGTCCATATACCAACTCTCATGTATTGACCTACCTATATCAAAAAAGAAGGAACTGAATAAACATGTAAGGACCTTCTTTTGAAAAGGAGCTAATGAAAAATTCAGAATGCCCCTGGTAGCATGGGATAAAATTTGTAAACCAAAAGATAAAGGGGGGTAAAAGACATAATTCTCCAAAGTAAAGCTCTAGGGGCAAAGATGGTATGTAGAATGTATAATAACCCCCATTTAAAGTGGGCAAAATTACTTTATAACAAATACCTCCAAAATTTCGATCCAATCAGCATCTTTAGAATCTCTTCCCCCCCTAAGGGATCAAGGATTTGGAATTTCATGATGAACTGCAAGGAAATCATATCTGGCAAGCTTACTTGGAATCTAGGGAATGGAGAGAAAACATTATTTTGGAAGGATTCTTGGGGAGGCTACCCTACTATCAAAAGAGAACATAAATTCGATACTGCCATATCAATCCTGGAGAGTCAGTGGGGAGATAAGGTTTTAGACTATATAGAGGGAATCTCAGTTGATGACATTAAAAGTTGAAGTGGAAATCATTAGGAAACTTAGATCTCCTACCTAATGAGTTAAAAGTTCTAGAAGACACATTGGCTTCAAGAATAATCTCCTTTAGCATGGGATGGATCTAAGAAAGGTAAATATAGCACAAGAGAAGGATACAATGATCTTATCAAAAAAGGACAAACCAAAGATACAGACATCCCACTAAAACTATGATGGGATAAAATATGTCTTCCCAAAACTGGGTTATTTGCCTGGCTGGCACTTCAGGATAGTATCCTGACATCTTCCACATTCAAGAGAATGGGTTTCAAGGGACCTAGAAGATGCCTCTTTGTGAGAAGATGGAGGAAACTACCAACCATCTATTGTTGACCTGTGAATACTCCCACAATTGTTGGGGTTGGCTTAAAATGCAAATGAATTGGTACGCCCCCATCCCAGACTCAGTCCTAGCAATGTTCCAAGCATGGTTGATCAAAAACAAAAGATGCTTATATAAGGGTTTATGGGTTTCAGCTCCTTCATTATTAATTTGGGAGATCTAGAAAGAAAGGAATAGGAGGATCTTTAAAGATTGCAAGATGGGCTAGCCTCAACTAACAAACAGGGTTGAGGTTGCCATAATTGAATTAATTAACTGTCAATCTATGAAGGGTCAGAAAAATTTGGAGATGACTGAATGGGATGGGGAAATGAGACCAAAATGAATTGGTTTGAAAATTCCCCCATATGTTGGAGATGGGCCATCCATCAACCTACAAAAATGAAAGGAGTACAAGTGGTCCCCCCCTAAAGATGGTTGGTTTAAGCTAAACTTTGATGGGGCTTCTAGAGGGAATCTTGGTATTTCGGGTATTGGATGATGTATACACAATTCGAAAGGGGAGGAAATAGAAGCCCTAGCCTCACCAACGGGTATAAGCTCCAACAATGAAGCGGAGCTAAGAGCCCTACATGAAGGTATAAAATTATGCAAAATCCTGAAAATAGGAAAAATCAACATAGAAGGGGACTCGAATATCGTTATTAATGCCCTCAAAAAAGGAAATATGCCTAATTGGAAACTCAATGCTATCCTTTCAAACATCATGATTGATATTCAGTCCTTGGATGAAATCACCTTTAACCATATTTATAGAGAGGGCAACTCCAGAGCGGATCAGCTAGTAAATAAAGGTACGGATGCTTTCTCATCCATCAACATCATGCCAGGACACCTTGATTACCCCTGATGTATCCATCATATTTAAATTTTAGCTATAATTACAACCTTTAAACTTAATTTTCCTTTTTTAACTTAGAAGGGGTTTGGAACATCATCCTCATTAACTCTTAAAAGTGAGCCTTATCCTAAGGTTCGATCGTATCTAGTGGATTAACTTGGAGTTCCCCTCCCAAAAATTCCTAACACACAGATCATACGATTAAGGGGTGGGCATAAGTACTAAGATGTAATTACTACCTTAATCTTTAATGATTACACAAATATGTGAACAACAAGATAGATCTGTCATATCAATAATTTCAAATCTTAATTGCGCTGACATATCACCCGAAATCTTAAGTAAAATGAGCTAAGTGTCATGTAATCATTACTCCCTGTCCTCAGTTTTGCTAAAACATTGATTCTCCCCTTATTTAACAAGAGCTCTCAGATCGACCTTCTCGACTTACTCAAGCTTATCAAAAGTGAATTCCAACCATGGATACCCCGATTAGATTGATAAGTGTTAAAAGACAAATGACCTTCTACGGAGTGATCACGAAGGATAGGCTGAGAAGGATTATTCGTCTCCCTCATGAGGTGGTGATTCATGCCATCAGAAGAGCTCTAGGGCATGAATATCTCAATAGTGAGGACCGCACTAGGGCCAACCAGGATATAGCGGCCATGTTCCTAGCTATGACAATGTATTTTGAGAAGGACAGAGAGGTCACGACCGCCCTATGTAGGGATGTCTTCAAAGCAACCATTCTGGGGGAGATGGAGATGGTTCTTGTCAATATCAATGATGAAATAACCATCCCAAGGCCTAAGCATTATGACATCTTGATCATTAACAATAACCTGGTTCCCAGGAAGCATATTCTGGTTATTGAAGACCCAATCGCCTTCAATGCCAGAACTGATGAAATCCATAGGAGCCTTGCGTTCCTCTTCTGCCTTTTTAACCTTCGCGCTCCAAGCAAGGAATCCTAGTTTGAAGATTACCTGAACCTCCAGGGTATTGAGTTGGATGGGGAGCCTGTTAGCTCAGACTTCCAAGGACAAGAGGATTAACTCACCGCGCTGCCTCCTTGAAGACCCATAATTTTGTTTGATCTGGTGATATTTGTTTTCCACCACCTTGCTATTATTTTGATATACAACTCCTTTCTTTGGTACGGTCTAGGATATAGTATAGTTGATACAAAGGTATCTCTAACCTATTAGCCTCCGCTAAGTAATATGGGCAAGACATGCTTGGTTGGTTCTTATTTTTTTCTATGTCTGCTACATTTTCAATTTTGATTAGGCAGTAAAGACATCTATGGCATCCAGACCTTTATAATTAATCGTACTGTGTTTTTTTGGTAGGAATAATATCTCGTTGGATTAAGACTAAAAATTGTATAGAATGGGGTTTATATGAAAGATGAAATACAAGAATTATGTACATACAAAGTTATATGCTCTGTATTGGTCACTTGTGGACGAATGGTATATGAATCATAGCTAAACTTTTATAATTCTCCTAGTCCTGGGATAAAACTCTGGAATTATTTGACCTGACTGGAGCATTTTCTGATTATCACCATGACATCCGCTATAATATGGCGGTCCATTTTAATGTGTTGCTTGATTTCAGACTAACATATGTTGACATGGTAATTTAAGTTGTTTACAGGATTTCGAGTGCACGGTGTTGTGTTTTTTTGGGGTGGTTGGTCTGTTTTGCGGGGCAAGGATACTAGGAGTGAATGATCATATCTTTCAAGCCTCAACCTAGGATCTATATCAGAGAGAAAATATATAGCTTCCAGAACTTTCATAAATTCCACAACATTTGTATAATTTTACGTTCATATTTCAATGGCAATATTGCCAAGCAATGTAAGGTAGAAATACCATCATAAGATTCTGTACATTTTTCTAGGAAATCAATCTTCCTTGGGCTAGACTTGAGGTTTTCTTGCCTCGGTTATTTCCTAGCAGTGCCCACACTAAACTAAGATGTAAAATACTTTAAATCAATAAAAAATTTCCAGCCCTCTGCCTATTACCTATCAAAAATAAATAAAAAATAAAAATTAATTGATTTAATTATGTTATCCTTTATTCTTGCCAGAATTAATTTAATTTAATTTAATTAATCTTGTCACTATAGCACAATAATTGATTTATTAATTGGATTGATTATTCCCTATTCTTTTGAAGCTCCTCAATTAATTAATTCCTCTAAATTCCCTTTAGTTAATTAATTCAAATTAATTAACTAAATTATGTGATTCCCACAAATCACTCTCCTCTAATCCACTTAAGCTAATTAATTTTTCTAGAAGCCCACTTAGCATTATTTCCCAATTTTTTAATTCCTCCACTCATTCTCTCTCCTCATGTCAAATCCTCCTAACTTCCCACTTGTGTTCTAATCTCTCATTAATCTTCTTAATCACCCTCTCTAATCATTTGCTAGTGGCTAATCCTCATGATTAACCACAAATTCAACCAATGGCCATAAATGGCTTGTCCCCTATCACCCCCCAACCTTAAATGCACCAACTTTGGTCATTTCAAGATTTCAAAATTCCTCTCTTCCACATGCACTTTAATCTTCCCGAGGAAATTTTAATACCTTTTCCCATTTCCTTTCCCCATGCATCTCATTATTTGGGAATTTTTAATTCCCTTGTCCTCCCCCAAGGAATTTTTAATTCCTTTTTGTCTTCCCAATGTACCTGAGGATCTCTTCCCCATGTACATTATGGAGTGTGGAGACAATAAATGTCTTTATGGCAAATCTCTTGGTCTCCACACCATGTCCTCTCAATCGTCACCCATCTCCATCCTTCAATCTCAACCCTTGATCCACTTTCAATCTCAACCCTTGATCCACTCTCAATCTCAACCATCCATTCCTCCCCCTTCAAATCTATAAATTGGGGTCTCCTCCCCTTCATTTAATATCTCATCTTGTGCAATCTTATACTAATCATTTAGCTCTAGAATCCATCCTTAGTGCATCCACATCATAGCTAATTTTAGTCATCCTCCACATCCATCATATCTTTGCGAACATCCATCCATCGTATCCACCATAGTTGTTGTGCATTGGAGAGAAACCCACATCTTAATTAAGGAGCTCATCAAATCAAGTGGGGCATTGGACGAATTTCCACTTCATCCATAGCTTAATTCGAAGGAGAAGGTAAAAATAGTAAGGTATCAATGGTTTTTGCTTTGTGTTTTGAATGCTTTATTTGATTACTAACCATTGAATATTCCTTGTTGTTTTTCCCCTCTCCATTTTGTCACGCCTAGTGGGACCCACATCCCTAATTTCTAATTCGAATTTTTAGTGTTTTTGTGAGATTTTAGCTTGCAGGTCCTGCTTCAACGTCTGCGCTTGTGAATCGATGTTTGCGCCTTGCTGGATCGATGTCTGCGCTGCACATCAACGTCTATGCCTGAAATTTGAAATACTAACCTGCCTTTTTGCAAGTTTATGCCCTTCAACATCTTCGTCCTGCTTTAATGACTGTGCATAGTATCTTTTGATATCTTCATTCTAGAGCTTAATTTTCATATTTTTTCTTTCTCGTACAATTTAAAATTCACAAAAATAGCATAAAAGGTTAGAAAGAACAAAAACAACTCTAGATTAGCCTTTTCCTTTTGTAAAATAGTTAATGTCCTAGGTTGTTTTAGCTTAGTTTTCAGGTTTTTTGGTGCTTCAACATCTGCATAGGCGGTCGACGTCTGCGCTCTGGTTCGGCGTCTACGTTGAACCTAGAAAAGGCCGTTTACTTTTAAATTCAAAAATTTAAAATTCAAATTTCCAACTAACTATTTTTTGCATTTAATTTACTGTTTTGACGTTTGCGCAAACGCATAATGTTTACGCATAGGATCAGTGTTTGCATAGTAGTAGGTTAAAATTTAAAAAATTGAAATTTAAAAAAATAAAAAATTCGGCTTTCTGTTTTGGCTATGTGTACACTAAGAACCTTGTCATAGTAGCCCAAAATCCCACATTCATAGTGCAAGGGATGTATATTGTACCCCAAAGTTACCTCTCACGTACCCACTCAAGATGAGACAGGAATTCCCCATATAATAGATCCTCAGATATTTGGGGTAAGAGAATCTGGTATTCCTAAGAAGTGAGTGCACTATAAGGGGGAGCCAGTGCTACTAGAATCTCTATTTGTCCGCTTGTTTGAGGTATCGCTTGTGCGAGAGGCCTATTGAATGGTTTCCACTTTCAGGCCTTAGGTTGTATGTCTTAAAGCATGTCTTCATTTTGCCAAACCAGTAAAATATGTTTGGGCTAATCTAGGCCCCATCACTTTCATGCTTATCATCAAGCATTGCATTTGGCCAATCTGTATACTTTTCTTGATGTGTTCTTGCCAAGAGTAGTTGACAATCACCCATTTCACAAACATTCTCCATTCTTTCAAACACCTTCCCACTTTGAGAAACTTTCCATTAGAATTTTGTAATTCCCTTCATGCCCATGTCAACCAAACATCCTAAAAGGTCAATCCACCATCAAGTCAAATAGAAGAAGCCTAGTTTGAAACAAACCCTCAAGCATAACAAGTTCCTATATATCAATCGCAAACTCTTGTTGAAACTTAGGACCTTCTTGCATCACTTCTGTGATTACCTTCGTGGTAGCAACAACGAGTTTGATGAGGAGTCTCTAAGGGAGTGTGCTTTTCAACAGAGGTCAAGCCTTTCACAATCAATCAATAGGGGTGGTCGTATCAACTTGCCTTATTTTCCTTCCTAACCACTCACATACTGAGTCATCTTCTATCTAGAGTAACCTTGTCGTCTTTCTTCCATAATCATTATCATCCTTCTTGATATTTTCTATCATTATGCTTTCAAGGACTTAGCACCCCCCCAATCAAACAATCCAACTTCAAATCCAATCAATCAAAATCCTATCATCCCAAGATAAAATCAATCAATCATCCAAAATCTAATCAACCGATCTCATCCATAAGGTTAATTCCTTGTCAAAGTTTGATTTAGACCCTCATACTTAATCAATCAATCAATTAGCTTTTGTGCTTGGGAAAGAATATCACCCAAGTACCTTTTCCTAATCATTGTGGGTTGATCCAAATCCCTATCTTTTGTCTTATTTTGCTTAGGGACATTAGTCTACCCTAAGTAGGAGAGGACTTGATCACTATTCTAGGGTCTAAATTTTACCTAGCTTGGTTGTCACCTAGCTTGTGGTTAATATCATCAATCCCTTACCCTAAATCCTAATCCAAGGACTAAGATGTAATCCCAATCAAATCAATCCTGTCCCAATCCAAGGACCATCTAAATCCATCCACATCAAATCAAAACTTGCTAAGTCCTATCATAAAACTTTCTTCTAAATCATACCTAAGGTTATTTGTGCA
Source organism: Cryptomeria japonica (assembly GCF_030272615.1). Classification (NCBI taxonomy): domain Eukaryota; kingdom Viridiplantae; phylum Streptophyta; class Pinopsida; order Cupressales; family Cupressaceae; genus Cryptomeria; species Cryptomeria japonica. The sequence continues at coordinate 520,571,807 of NC_081413.1, forward strand.
TGGTCTTGACTTGTGCTCAAAAGACGAAAATGGCAGCCGAAGAGTTTGGAATGCCCAATACTAGTATCCTCTACAATCAAGATCCACCACATAAAGAGGAACAAATTGTTGATCAACCTGAACTTTCTCCACGTGCCAATCCTTTCTCGTTGATCCTTACAATCAAGACATGATGGAGAAATTCTTTAAATATAATGCTAATGGGCTTGTAGCTTAGTTCATCACTCAAGGGGCACGAATGCCCCCAGGATTTGACCGATCTCTCCTTGACAGACCTCTGAAATGTGACCTCGTAGATTAGATTGATATTGACATTATCGTCCATCCATCACTTATGACATCTGCACCAATGGTTTCTGGGCCTCCAACTTCTACACCTCCAATTTCTGTATCTCAAAACACATCCAATCCAACCGTGTCCCAACTTCCTAGGTCGATCGCCCCTCTCTATAATTCTCTCAATTATATCAACACAAGCTTGCCTCCCATTAGCACTATCTGTGGGTCACATCCTCAAGTCACATCGCACCCTCCATTACATCACAACCTGTCGTCTCCTCACAACCTTCCGCTTCCTCATATCAATACATTCATGGTGGTGGTGTTCCATCCTCGTCTCATCAAATCACAGGATTTAACATAGGTCACTATATCCCTAATGTCCTCAATCAACAACCTGACCTTATAAAGGAAATTTAGGACATGAAGTACCTTATAAAAAAATTTAAGAGTGGGACAAGCAAGAGACCTTACACCTTTGAGGAAATATGTCCTTGTCCCTATGACCCATCCATTTCCATTGCACCCTACCCACCTGGGTTTGAAATGCCTAAATTTGAAAAATATAGAGGCAAGGGTGATCCTAGAGACCATGTCTATGAGTTACACATTTTGTGTCAAGAGGTCTTCTATAGTGACCTATACCTTAGAATTCTTTTTCCAAAAAGTATTGCCGAAGATGCCCTCCCTTGGTTTTCTGCCCTACCCCGTGGCTCCATCACATCATTCCCAGACCTGGTAGAAAAAAATATGTCTCACTATGCCTACAACATTGAGAATGATGCTTATATGATATACCTATGCCATAGAAAGCAAATACCTAGAGAAACTTTCACCAACTTCCTCCAAAGATGGTGACATCTCATCAAGAAATTTTCATGGAACATACCAGAACCTCATCAAGTTGAGCTATTCTAGCATAAATTGGTACTTGAATTATCTAAACAACTGACTTGTCAATTCTTGACTACCTTTGATGAGATATCCAAAAAGGGTCTATCCTTGGAATGTGTTCTCTTGGAAGAAGGAACACTAAAACACTATCAGAAAAACTAACAAAGGTTCATCTTACAATGACAAGCCAAAGTTTTGGTCTAAGAACAAGAATGTGGTCAATGATGGAGTCACTGATGCCAAACATATCCAAACTATTTCCGCCCCATCCAAACCCACCACCACCAACAATTTCTTCAACAATCAATCCAATCCTCACAATCAATCCAATCAATCACAACCCCGCAACAAATTACAATCCTTCCATTCCAACAACCAATCCCAATGTGATTACACCTCGCTTGGTGAACCTATAGAGGTCATCTTTCAGAATCTTGTCTAGGCTGGCGTAGTTATCTTTCTGATAATTCATCCTTTTGACCCCAATCAAATTAAACCCCGGTGGTACAATGAGAATGAATATTGTGATTATCATCATGTCAATGGTCATGATACACGAAAGTGTATGAAACTCAAGAACTACATTCAGGACCTAATTGACAAGGGAGACTTTGAAGTAGCAGGTGCTAGACCAAGCAACTTTAATGATAAACTCAAGATGTACCAATACTCATTTCCTAAGCATGGTAAGGACAAGGCCTCACCATCTCACACTGCCAATTATGACCACTAATTATGTCTCTAACTTTGACTCCCTGGTAGGTCACATAGAACCCGTCGATACCCATGTTAATGCCATCACAAATTGAGGAGCCGATCCCCCTCCAATAATCCAGTTAGACCTCTCAAGCCAAAATAGACATTTAAGGGGCCCAACCCTCAAATTATTGCAATGTAACCAACTGTAGAGGAAGAGCAACTATCTAGGGAGCTCCTCCCCCTCCCCCACAACCTCCCATGTCATCCACCTGCCGATACAATATCCTTGATCATCTCAGGAAAAATCCTACATAGATCTCCATACTTGAACTCCTCAAGACATCCCCTGTACACAAAGAGATCCTTGAGCAAGCCCTCCTAGAGTCCCGTGTTCCTGATAATATCAATGAAACCCAATTCCTAGCCCTCATAGGCAATCTCGTTGCACAACACTACCTTGTGTTTACATCAAAGGACACACCTACTGACGACCCATGTCACAATAAACTCCTTCACATAAGATATTATACAAAAGCACAATGTCAAGCGAGTCCTTATAAATGATGGATCTAGTTTAAATCTATGTACATATAAGTTAATCAAACAATTGGGAATCTCTGAGGACTTGGTTGACCCATTTGGAAAGATCACAATTAAAGCCTATGATGATGCATAAAGGGTTTCAAAATGTACAATCACATTACCTCTTCAAGTGGGCCTTGCTATTGTGGAAACAACATGCCAAGTCTTGGACCTGGACCTCCCTTATAATATCCTCCTCGACCATTCATGGATTCATTCCATTCAAGTCATCCCATCCACATATCACCATTTCCTTAAATTCCAATTCAATGGTAGAGAGGTCACTATCCACACTGACTTGCAACCCTTCCGATATTGCAAACTTCTTGAAGGGAAGCACCCCTACCACTATCCGCTCAGTTCACCCACTCCACCACCCCATCTGATCCCTCAAATGTCACCTCCACTTCATCTCAACTTGAGGACAAGATCATTGATAACGGTTGTGGAGATTATACCCTTCAAAATGCCCTCTATGTGGGTCAACTTCTGCCCTCTCCCAAGACATATGACACACCAAAAGAAATCAAGAAGCAGAAAAAAAAACCACTATAAAATGCAAGGAAACCACGTTTTAGCAGCAGGGCCCACTTGATGAGGAAAGCTTGGAAACCTACGTCACCTCTTGGTTATATCGAGATGAAGATGAAGAACTAACAAACATCCCAAAGTAGATGTATCAAAAAGCATCTGCCATGGTAGATAAGATGGGTTACAAAGGGCATGGTCTTGGACCAGAAGTAAAAGGCAGAAAAGTACCCATCTCTCCGATCTCCTATAAGTACAATAGAGGCTTGGGTTTCTCTCCTATACCTAATATCACTGTTGTTGGTGCCCAACCAGACCCTCCTATTGAAGTCAAAGATTCTGATGAAGAGGAATTCCATGAACTGCCTTTTGAATACCTCGATGATATATTTCATGACGCCCATATAAACACTATCACCCCGTCACCCCTCCCAATCCATTTGAACTTAAACTGGTGCACCCTGAACTTATTGATTGGGGCCAATGAGGATAACCCACCTTGGATATTTGTGCTGATGATGATGCCATGTTGGCATTATTGAGATTGGAAGACATTGAGAATCACACATCTGTCAAGGGGATTCAACTTCATCCAAAAGCTTACTTTGGTAGTCAGGTCAACTCCCTTAGTCACAAAAATGAAAATAAAAAGAAAAATCAGAAGTCCCCTGGTGAAAACCTCTCCAAAGGACCTTTGGACATGGAAACAGTAAAAATAAAGGACACATCTTCAAGTGAAAACTTGGAGTAGGTGCTTGAAGATGATGGAATTGACATCCCTACCATAGTTCCCTCACAATAGGAAAGATCCCCTCTACTCATCGACGAAACTAACACAATCAATATGGGAACATAAGAAACACCAAAGAATGTCCTTCTCGCCAAGTCACTCACTGATCAAGAGAAATAAAATTTTATAATCTTTCTAAAAGAAACACAAATCAATTTCGCCTAGTCATATGCTGACATGCTAGGCCTTGATCTTGACTTGGTGGTACATAATCTTGCAGTTCATCCGGATTCCAAACCCGTCAAACAAAAACTACGTAAGATGCATCCTCAAATTGCCCTCCTAGTTAAAGCAGAATTGCAAAAGAAGTTGGATGTCGTCATCATCAAACCAATTGATTATCCTGAATGGGTCTCCAACATTGTGCTTGTTGGCAAGCCTGCTGGAGGCTTCAAAATTTGCATAGACTTTAGAGATTTGAATAAAGTATGCCTTAAAGATGACTTTCCCTTGCCTAACATTGACATGATTGTGGACTTGATAGCGGGGCACAAAATGATTTCCCTCATGGATGGATTTTCCGACTACAACCAAATCCAAATCGTAGAAGAAGATCAACACAAGAAAACATTCACAACACCTTGGTGCACATTATGCTACTAAGTCATGCCCTTTGGACTCAAGAACGCAGGAGAAACCTATCAACATGCAATGACAACTATCTTCCATGACCTTTTGCAAAAAATAATGGAAGACTATGTAGATGATCTCCTAGGCAAGTCAAAAATAATAGATGAGCACATTCCAATCCTAAGGCAGATCTTTGAGAGACTTGAAAAATATAGGTTGCATCTAAATCCTAAGAAATGTGTCTTCGAAGTCACATTATGAAAGCTCCTTGGGTTCATAGTATCTCGTAGAGGCATAGAAGTGGATCCCGCAAAAGTGAAAGCTATAATGGAAATGCCTCCCCCAAGGACACTCAGACATCTCCATAGCCTACAAGGGAAACTTCAGTCCATCTGAAAAATTCATAGAACAATTGGTAGACAAGTGTCACCCATTTGCACATCTTCTGAGAAAGGATACCAAATTAAAATGGGATTGTCTATATCAAAAGGCTTTTGATAAGCTCAAAGAATATCTAGCTTCTCCTCCAGTCTTGATGCCTCCTATCCTAGGATAGCCACTTGTTTTGTACATATCAACAACTACAGTGGCACTAGGGGCACTACTAGCACAGACAGATGACCAAGGAAAAGAGTACGCAATCTACTACATTACTCATACACTTGTAGGGTATGAGCTTAATTATACCCCCATAGAAAGATCTTTCCTTGCATTGGTCTTCAGTACACAGAAGCTAAGACACTACATGCTCAATAATAAGACTAAGTTGATCGCCAAAATTGACCCCCTCAAGTGCCTTTTGTCCAAAGCCGCTCTCACTACAAGAACCACAAAATGGGTCATGTTATTAAGTGAGTTTGATATTGAGTATGTGGATCAGAAAGAAATCAAAGGACAAGTTATAACAAATCAATTGGTTGATGCTCCTCTTCAAGGCAATCACCCCCTTATAGCAAAATTTCCAGATGATTCCATTATAACTATAACCACATCTTGAAAATGGCAGATGTACTTTGATGGCTCTTGCACACAAAATGGATTGGGGGAAAGTATCTTGCACATGATAGCTCAAGGAGATTGCATCCCGAAGTCATATAAGATTGCCTTTACATGTATCGACAACATTGCAGAGTATGAAGCATTAATCATTGACCTCCACCTTGCCATCTAATGGAAGATAAATGAGTTCCATGTTTACAGTGACTCCCAACTTGTCATAAAACAAGTAAATTATGAGTATCAAACAAAAGATGACAAGTTAATCCCCTATTGCAACATGGTAGAAGACCTCAAGCAACATTTCACTCTTATCCAATTTGATCAAATTCCTAGAACAAACAATCATGCTACTGATGCTATGGCTACAATCGGTTTCCTCCTCCAAATGCCAACAAATAGTCAAAAGTGTGAGTTCTTGGTTGAGAAACTCCTAATTCTGGGATATGATGTCCCTGGTTTTGAAATGGTGTGTGCTCTAGTTGGTTTTGAATCCCCTTGGTATCAAGAAAAATTTGCCTACCTTTGAGACAATATCATCCCTCCACAACTCACCAAAACCCAACAACAAACCTTCATCCACTGTTGCGCCCGCTACACTATCCTTGGTGACACCCTCTTTCGAAGGCATTTTGATGGATCCCTCCTAAGGTGTTTAGACAAAGAGGAGCTTGAATGGGCACTTTGTGAAGTGCACGAAGGTATTTATGGATCACACTCAAGTGGTCTTACGTTGGCTAGAAAGCTCTTATGCACGAGATACTATTGGCCTACAATGGAAGAATACGCATACCATTATGTGAAAATATGTGTCCCTTGTCAGAAACACGATGACAAAATTCATGCACCTTCTCAGATCTGCAGTCGTTCATCACACCTTGGCCTTTCTCTCAATGGGGGCTCGATCTCATAGGGGAAATCTATCCCGCCTCATCCAATGGCCACAAGTTCATTATACCCGCCACTGAGTACTTCATTAAGTGGGTGGAAGCCATACCCCTCACCTTCACCACTAGAAAGCAAATTTCTAAGTTTATCTTGAATTACCTCATCTGCCGATATGGAATTCCTAAAGAAATCATCACAGATAATGGCAGACCATTCAAGAATCAGGATGTCAAGGAACTTTGTTAGAAGTTTGGCATTCAAAACCGCTTCTCCACTCCATACTACCTACAAGGTAATAGTCAAGTTGAAGCTTCAAATAAAACCCTTATCAAAATCCTCAAAAAGATAGTCAATGAAGCTGGTCGTGATTGACACTTGCAAATCCATCTTGCTCTCTGAGCCTACTACACAAGTATCCACATACCCATAGGAGCCACCCTATACTCTCCAGTCTTCGGTTTTGAATTCGTCCTACCCCTTAAGATCAAGATCCCATCACTACGGGTTTCATTGCAGAACATCCTCCCTGATGAGGAATACAAAGTCACTAGATTTCAAGAGCTTGAATTACTGGATGAAAGGTGCCTCAAGGCCTTAAATCACCTCCAGGTATATTAGAATCCTCCACGGTTGATCTATAACAAGAAGGTCTAAACCTGAGAATTTGATATTGGTGATCTTGTGCTTATAAAAAATCAGAGAAACCTATAGGACCGTGAAAAGAAAGGCAAGTTTGAGCCTAGTTGGCTTGGACCATATGTGATCATTGCAAAGTATGGATTAGGTGCCTATCATTTGGCCACTCCCGAAGGTGAACCCCTGGATGAGCCTATGAACATTATGCACCTGAAGATATTTTATGCCTAGTCCTCAAAGGTCAATAGTTTTCAAAATCAGAAAAAATAAAAAAATAAAGAAAAATACAAAAAAATGAAAAAGTAAAAAATTAAAGGAAAAATTCAATTCGTCCATCAGTGAAAACCACTTTGTGACACTATGGGCAAGTATCTTGGTGAAAAATTGGTTTCAGGCATTAAGGTAAATAAGCTAGATCCATCGTCTACTCAGATAAACTAGATTTTTAGGGTCGAGACTTACAAAAATCTCCATCCCCCTAACACAATATCCTGATTTTGCCACTTTTATAGTGTTCGTGAGAAAATTACGCTTTACACTGTACCCTTTTCCACCCACCAACCCACCCAATATCCATATTCCATAAATCAAATAATCTGACATGCAACTTCCACACCATCCATATTCCATAATAAAAATCGGATATTCTGACGTCTTCTAGCCCTGCAATGATGAGGAATGTACAAATTTACTTGCCAAATAAGAGCATCTATGTAGGATAACTCCCTATCTTGATCATCCACTTTATTTCCCAACACTTTCTTGTACACTATGAAAGACATTAGCTTATTTCAAATCACAAACTCCATCCCTACTTGCTTGCAGCCGGTTGTCTCCTTCATTCTTCAATCCACGACACCACATAAACCTTCGCACACCTCACCAACGGATATCAAGGTTGCATGTATCTTTATTAGCCCCACCTTCAAGAGATGATGAGTCTTTTTCCAAACTGTGAATAAGGATCATACCACCACATTGAGGTTTCATCCCATCCCACTGAGCTTGCCCCCAATCTCCAAGTTTACCCCATCAAACTGAGCTTCTTATTGACTTGTGTGTGGTCCAAGCACTCATCCACACTAGCCTAATCAAATATTTGCAATCAACACCACATTCACATGCATATATCCATACCATTTTCTCTATTGCCTATTCAGTACCATCAGTTACCCCTGCCCATTGGGATGCATCCTTCCTGTGTCCCCGCGCCCATTGGGATGCATCCTTCCCGTGTCTGGAAATTTATCCATAATCCTAGGTCCTACTCTTGGCACAAGATGTTAGTTGGCCTTGTGCATTTTGTTTGCATGATTTGGTCTGTTGCTTTGATTTTCATCATTATGTCCTATAACTACCAGGATCATTCTATATCTTGGTATGTTTTGGGTTGGTGTATACTGGGGCATGTTTTTGTGGTATGACGTGTTTGATCATTTTTCTTGCATGAACCTACAACCATGTATCTACATCTATATGGTGTTTACACGATTGTGTGCAAGGGATACCTATTGTTTGAGAGTTAGTCCACGCCTTAGATTTTCACAACATCCTGATTGCTATAATACATGATGTAGATCATCCCTGGCAATATCAAATCTAGGTTTTCTCTCCACATATACACAAAAAAAAATACCTCCATCTCTATACATTACACTTTTGCATTCCACCTCATCTTGCATTTTGGAGACCTCAATTTATTCACTTTTCCCTTTCTTCCTTCTATTCCTGTACCATTGTATTATGGTTGGCACATTCTCAAATTTTTTTGTTCCGCTTGCATTAATAATTATCATATAGTTGCATTATCATTTTTATCATATGGCTGCATTATCATAATCATATAGGTGCATATCACTGTATTGTCCATTTAAATGCATCTTCCTTTACATTGCATATTCATTATTAGGTACATTACATTTTAGGTTTATTATATCCATAATAAATACCAATGTAAGTGTAATAAAATCCCATGCAAACATTAATATCTCATGTGATTGGTAGACCTCCTTTAGTTCTGCAATCATTTAATATAAAACATTTGAAAATAGTCCCATTTTGATCAAGAACAAGTTGAACATGCTTTCAGTCTGTTGTGTCTATAATACTAGTGGTTGAATAAGGGTTCTCGTTGCATTACATGGCATTATGCATAGTAATTAAATTTACATAATTTAGGTGCATTATGTTAATCACATTCATTATAGTTGCATTTATTCACTTATCATTTTGAGTGTATTTCATTATTAGATACATTGATTCCATTTTTTGCATGTTCATATGTAGTATCATTTCATTACATCACATTTGCATAGTACATCCATCAAATCACATCATATAATATTACATGCATATAGGACATCCATTTGCATTACATACATCACTAATAACCATATTGCATCATATGTACATCATATAGGCATACATCGTAAACATGCATCTTGCATCCACAAACATGTTAGCAACATCATAAACAATACATACATCATATACATATATCTCATAATCATCCATCTTGCATCACAAATAGTTGAAGTTATATGCATAATCATATCATAAATCATCATCCATCACATAATAAAACAATAGTCAAAGTCCATAATAAAGTCCATATACATGCATACTCCGCCGAAATCACATCATATATATATATATATCTCAAAAAAATAAATGTGTCAAATTAGAGTAAAATGATATATCCCCCGAAGGGTCAAAAATAATGTGTCACATACATCAGAGTGCTATCCTGCACTCTCCCTATCTCCACCTACCTCTCCTTTTTCTGATGTACCTACACTTGGTGGTCATGGTGCCCTCATACCCACGGAGGCACCTGACTGTCGACTCTGTTTCCTCTAGGAGTGGGTGGTCCCGACATAGGAAGGTTCTCATTGATCTCCGGACATGACTTGATGATATAGATCCCTATAATACTGGATCTCCCTGCCCATTTGCTTTGCCTGTTGCCTTGCTGCAGAAATATCTATCAAGAGGGGGGCCAACCCACCACGAGCTAGCAACTATCAAGAAAGTTCTCTCTCACTCCTCAACCTGGTCACATCTACCTCTTCCCTGCTGAGCCTAACCTGAAGAGTCTCAAGCTCATCGTCCTACTGTCGGAGCTCCTCCCTCAGCTGTGCTATGGCCTCCCCACTCCTCGCCTCCTCCAAGAGCCTCTCTGACTCATCCCTGTCATGCCTTAGGTCTGAGATCTCTGTCAATGTTGTTTGCAATTTCTCTATGAGGTCATCCATCTCTCTCCTTACTTGGACTACCTCTATCTACAGGCTATCTAATCTGTCCCTCTCAATCCCCATCTCCTCACCTAGGCTCTGTACCCTCTCCCTCATTGTATCCCTCTCCACCATCACCTTGTCATACCCTGCATGAGATACCCCTCCTGCCTATATTGGTACCTATCCCTGTACCTGTCGGCCCTGTCTGCCCTCATCAACCTGTACCTATATATCAGGAATATCTATAGGCTCAGGTCTCTCCTCCCCTCCCTCCTCCTCTGTAGTCACCCCACCGATCTATACTACTGGCGACTGCACCTATAGAGGTACCTCTTCTCGAGGCAGCTACTATCCCCCTCCTCCTCCATGGAACCTGTCTCTTCCCCCTACCTCTCTGTCCCCCTCCTCCCATTGCTACTCAATTTGCAGGTCCATCCTCCTCTCCCCTTACCACCTCATCCATTGAAGGTTGTAGCTCATCCTCCTCCAGGACCCCTAGTATACTAAGCCTTGCTGGTCTATGAGCCTCCCACCAGTAGGTATAAGCTCCGGTGCATCTCAGATCCTCCCTCGCCTCTAGGTGCTCATCCCAAGTGATCCTCTTTGCAACATCCCAGCTGATCCACACCTCCAATGGTCCCACCGCCTGTCCCCAGATCCCTGTATCCCGTGTAATCCGCAGATAGGGCCTCTCATTCCCAATGATATACTAGACCTGTCTCAATTGCCTCATAAATTAGTGTGACACATGCTAATCAATGACATAGACAGTCCTCCCAAACAACCAACACTGTGACTCCACCCACGCGAGCTTCTAGTCTCCCTGCCATCTCTCATTATCCATGAAGGGCTGCTAGGTGAAGAACATCATCTCATCTATAACCCTTTGCCAAAACAACATGGATCCTACCCTAGTGTAGTGCAACAACCCCCTATACCTGTCAATATAAGGGAACTGACGCCTCCTGTCCTAAACACCCATTGGCCTCATCACTGCAATGTGCTCCTAGGTCCATATGTGTAACAAGGTGACCCCCGTGCCAAGGTTCCTATAATCTTAGTAGACACAAATATGAATATCATGAAAGAGATTCCTAAGCATCACTGCTCCCCATGTGTAGGTCACAAGATCCTCGAGCATGTAATATACACAATGGGCCCATCCATAGGAGAATCCATGCCCACTGAGGTTCGGCATCACGCGGTCACTGATCAATCCACATATGAACAATACTAAATGAGGGATGTCAGATTTGCATGGCCCGCCCAAGGTGCATCTATGTACCCTCCAACGATAGTGCATCATGCTCGCACACCTAAGAAAGGTAGTAGTCTCCTCCATCTATCTGGTGCTCTGGGATTATGCCTTTGATGAGGATCTTTAAGATCCTCCAGACATCTAATAGGGTGATAGTATCCTCCCCAGTAGGTAGGTGAAATGTGCAAGTCCGACTATCCCAATGCTCCACTAATGTCATCATAATCGCAGTGTGCGCTCTGATCCGCGATCACCTCCCCACAAACCCTAGTCCCACTGCACTCAAAATATCCCCCTCGTCGGCCCTAAGTCATTTGTACAGTCTCATAGTTGGAGGACAATGCTCTCAAGATGTGAGAGGTCCCTCATCTGCCTGCATCCACCCAATTCACCTCATTAGGCCTTTTTATTTTATCCTACTCTAGTCTATTCTATCCTATTCATACCCTATGCTACCCCTGGGCCATCTAAGTGCCCCCCTAAACCCCTCTCATCCCCTTTCCCATCCCCTTTTCCCCTTTCCCTGCCTCCCCAACAGAAACATTGTTCCCCCTTGGCGGAGACATCGAACCTATGGTGGAGACGTCGCGCCATAGGTGGAGACGTTGAACGACAATCTTCGTCCCCCTTTTCTGCCCTTTCTCCCTGGAACAATGTCTGCACAAACTCTATCCATTTGTGTAGGGGAGGTTCCCCCTTCTAAACCCCTTCACTATCTATACAAGCATTAATTGGATGCAGAGACGTTGTCCCCCCCACTTAGATGCCAAAATGACAATCGACGTTTGCGCCCCGACAATTTTCTACCCTCATTTATGACCCTAATAAATTCCTAAATTTACGAAATCACAAAGTGGGGTTAGGGTACCTACCAGTGGGTTGTACTCAGCTAGTCACTCATGTCATCTGACCCTCTCTGTGTGGTGCTCGTGTTGTGGGATGTAGTCCATCGTGCTCCTAAGGTTCTGTGCTCTCCAAGTCTTCTAAAGGTGTATGTGAAAATGACCCTTCCTTGGGCCCCATGTGGCTTATATAGGGCCCCCCATGGCCTTGTCTTCTTGCCCTTCTTCCATCTTCCTCTTTCTTCTCTCTTTGCTTTTCATTTTCTCCTCTATCTTTTTCCATTTTTTCATCCTCATCATTTTATTCTTTTTCTAGAATTTCCCTGAATTTTTTTTTTAATTTCTTGGTTAAATTCTCGAGGGGGCATATATCACCTGCGCTTTCATGCAGGGGCATCTCTTTTTTGTATTTTACCCACCATCAATTTTTCCACTGCGTAAAAGAGGGGTAAAATATAGGCACTTAAATTAATTAATTTAACCTTACTACATAATTAATTAATTTAATTATGTTATCCTTTATTCTTTCCAGAATTAATTAAATTTAATTTAATTAATCCTGTCACTATAGCCCAATAATTGATTTATTAAATGAATTTATTATTACCTATTCTTCTAAAGCTCCTCAATTAATTAATTCCTCTAAATTCCCTTTAGTTAATTAATTCAAATTAATTAACTAAATTATGTGATTCCTACAAATCATTCTCCTTTAATCCACACTTAAGCTAATTAATTCTTCTAGAAGCCCACTTAGCATTATTTCCCAATTTTTAATTCCTCCACTCATTCTCTCTCCTCATGTCAAATCCTCCTAACTTTCCCACTTCTCTCATTAATCTTCTTAATCATCCTCTCTAATCATTTGCTAGTGGCTAATCCTCATGATTAGCCACAAAATCAACCAATGGCCATAAATGGCTTGTCCCCTCTCATACTCCAGCCTTAATAAATACACCAACTTTGGTCATTTCAAGATTTAAAAATTCCTCTCTTACCCATGCACTTTAATATTCTCAAGGAATTTTTAATTCCTTTTCCCATTTCCTTTCTCCATGTGTCTCATTATTTGGGAATTTTTAATTCCCTTGTCCTCCCCCAAGGAACTTTTAATTCCTTTTTGTCTTCCCAATGTACTTGAGGATCTATTCTCCATGTACATTATGGAGTGTGGAGACAATAAATGTCTCTATGGAAAATCTCTTGGTCTCCACACCATGTCCTCTCAATCGTCATCCATTTCCATCCTTCAACCTCAACCCTTGATCCACTTTCAATCTCAACCGTCCATTTCTCCCACTTCAAATCTATAAATTGGGGTTTCCTCCCCTTCATTTCATATCTCATATTGTTCAATCTCATGTTTCTCATTTAGCTCTAGAATCCATCCTTAGTGCATCCACATTATAGCCAATTTTAGTCATCCTCCACATCCATCATATCTTTGCAAACATCCATCCATCCTATCCACCATAGTTGTTGTGCATTGGAGAGAAACCCACGTCTTAATCAAGGATCTCATCAAATCAAGTGGAACATTGGCTTCATTTCCACTTCATCCATAACTCAATCCGAAGGAGAAGGCAAAAATAGTAAGATATCAATGGTTTTTGTTTTGTGTTTTGAATGCTTCATTTGATTACTAACCATCGAATATTCCTTGTTGTTTTCCCCCTCTCCCCTTGGAACTCATCACGCCTTAATTTTGATCAGCATATCACCTTTAGTCATAGAAACATGATGTCACATAATTATCCACTTCATATCAAATCCTTTATTACCAAATATAAGATCAAATATTTAATTATAGATAACAATTATGGAATAAATATTTACACCTTGCAAATTTTTAATCTCTTGGGATACATATAAGAGGCTTTGTAACCTCATTTAATCATAATCAAATACTATGTTTGAAAGAAGAATATTTGTCACCATTATTCTTCCCCTCTAGATTGGACATGTTTTTTATAACAACTATTGTCATGTTTTCAATCTTGATCTACCATATAATGTCCTCTTTGGCCACTACTAGATACATGTCATGTAGGTTATTCCATCCGCATTCCACTAATGTCTTTAATTACTACGTGAAGACATTAAATTCATCGTCCTAGTAGATCAGAACCCCTTCTAATATTACACAATATAATAGGCTCAATGCCAAACATAAAACCACTATCCTATCATTGAAGTCATAAAGCCACCATCTTAGCCGAATTCCTCTTATATCAATCCCAATTATACCATCATCCTCATCCAACATGCTTTCTTCTACTACATTCAATATTGTTGAAAAAGGTTGCAACAAGTATGAAATACAAGAGGCCTTCCACATTGGGAAGCTTTCATTAACATCTAAACCTATGGTCATCCTAAAATATAATATAACTAGAAGAAAGAGACATTTCCATATGGCTCTACATCTTTCTTCAAACATGGTTTCCCCTTTAATGAAAAAATTGACTACTGAAATGAGTTATGATTACACATAGAAGAGGAACATGCCTCCTATTTTAAGCATAATGACTATCTTATGTCTTGCAAAATTAATGAGATTATGAACTATAATGGTAAATTCCTAGGGGCACATGAAAAAGGAATCCTAGATTCTATCCACTTTCCTAAGATTATAGCTAAGAAATTATTAGGGTATATACTTTGGGATGAATCTCTCAATAACTTAATAGACTCTTTGAAGTGCCTCTCCTCGTTTCATCTTTTGTTTATGCATCGATAGACTTGCCTAGACTCTTTAATGATGTTTTGATTTATACTTATGAATCTATCTATGTTTGGATGCTTATTGATGATGCTAGACATTTCTATATTGACACTTGATACTTTCTAGATTGTTATGATGGAATCTTGATTATGATAACCCCACTTTATGATTACATTGGATGAGATGATGCTATGGTGTTGGTGACCCGTTTTACTATTGTATTCATGATAGAGAAGATGTATCATGACGTTGTGATTCTCTCTCACTTGCCTGAACATTTATGATATATTATGGTATATGTTGTCTCGTGGTTATTGGTGGTCATAGGATTGCAAGTACTAGACATCGACTCCACCTAATTTCACAGGTCTGAGCGTGTCTTTATCTCAATGACAAGTTGTTGGAGATGGAATGAGTTCCCTCTATACACTCTAGGCTTAAGTTTTCATCGCTGTCAGTTAGTTTCTTGTTTGAGTCGGTGGTTAGAGTCTTGTGCTATGATGTTCGAACCAATGTTAGGTTGCCTGGAGGTGTTGTGAGTATTTTATTATGTGATTAATTAATATTTGATTCGTATAGTTTCTTAATGTTAAATTAAATTATTTTATGGTATAGTTTAGATATTTAAATATCATTGGTGATTTGTTGTTGAGGTTTGATATTTATTAATGTTTTATTAGTTTACATTTATTCTGTGCTTTTATTTTTATTAAATTGATTTAATGATTTAGTGTTTAATTGATTATTTATTTATTGTTTAAATGTTATCTCTTATGTTGGATATGGTTTTATATTTTGTGGTGTTTATTTATATTGGCTTTGATTTAATTATTATTGGGCCTTGGTTTATTATTTATTCATTGTTGGTTGCTATATTATTAAATATATTTACATGTGTTACTAATTGGCTAAATAAATATTATAAATCTTACCTACCCCATTATTTTATTGGCTGTAACTAGGGGGTAAGTAAATAATACTATTTTATAATTCTTATCTTGATTTTATGCATGGAAGGTATGAAATATAGTATTTTGGAATATTTTGATTGGCTGGGTTTTGGCTATGGTTTTGATTTAATTTTTATAAATATATCTTCTTGTGTGTTTGTTGGGGTTGGCCTTTTGAGAAACTTTCTGCATTATTGGGATTCCTAGATTGATTTTGGAGCTTAGACATTAGATTTTTCTTTCTTGAGCTTGTTGGATTTGGTTGCGCTTCTTCAATTTCATTTTTCCATCACTTCTATTTCTCCTGGTTGGTTTGATTTTCTCCTTTCTGTATTTTCAATTTCCTAGAAAATATTGCATTCTCCGTGTCTTTTGGAAAGATTGTTTGTGGGAGGTTTTTGGGAGAATATTTATGAAAGTATTGTCTACAAGCTTATAATATAAAGTTTGGGGGGATATTATATATTGCATAATTTTTTTTCGTAGAGTTGTTGTATGCATGTCTCTGTGTTCACTGTGAACGACTTTATGAAAGTTTTGTGACTTTGTAGCTTGTTGTATGTCCTTTTTTGGTCTAAGAAATGTAGGATTGAATTACCATTATTTTCTATGTATATGGGTCGATTGTTACTCTGGTTGAAGCTCCTGTTGGTCTTGTCTGAGTTTTGGTTCTCTGTGCACTATTGGGAGTCGTAGTTGTGTTCTGAACAAAGTAATCCTTCATGTATTGATTTTCATTTGTTATTTGTTAAACTCTCTTAATTTATTATTGATATTGCATCCTTACTGGGTTGATTTGAGGCTGTGATTGAGTCTTGGCTAAATTCTATGTGTTTAATCCTATTTTTTGAATCTTTCTGAGCATACGCGCTAATCTGGTCTATGAGCTAAAAAACTTGGTCAATGTGCTATTAAAATTGGTCTATGCATTATTATTTCCTATGGATGTGCTAAAAATAATTGGTCAATGTTCTATTAAAACCGGTCTATGCGCTATTATTTCCTATGGATGCGCTAAATTGCCTTATCAGTGGTAATTTTTATGGTTTCAACTTTCTAGGTCGGTTTTCTTGGCATGTTCTTGTACCATAGGCATTTGATAATTTCCTTGTGATTATCAGAGTGGATTACGCATTAGTTTTGGCTATTTTATTGTTGTTTTGGCTCCAACAAGATGTATATTGCCTTGTCATTGAGGTTGTATTGTTTGCTCCAGCAAGTTGATAAGCCTTGTTGTTGAGGAATGGCTTCATGGTTAGCTCTAGCGAGATGGTTGTGCCCTACTGTTGAGGATTTGATATTGTTCATGGTGGAGTAAGTGGATGTTGCCTTACTCTTGTTTTTTAATATGTTGAGTAGTGTTGAGGCTCTTGGTTATCTGTTAGTATCTTGGCATTTGGCTATTGTGCTTGTTGCAAATGGATATGTGGATTCTTTTATGATGATATTTTGAGACTCCTTGCTATTGTTTATATTACCCTAAGGTCTTGGAACATGATTAAGGGGAGTGGAATTTCATGTGATGACCAGGGTCATGAGAATAGGCTAATAAGAGGTTCCTAGTAAGGATGCTTAGAGTCTAGACCACTAGAGCACATTGTAAGTTTTCCTTGTTTAAATAAATGATAACATTAATAATTAATTAGATGGGTTGGGTATATAGGATTCATCTAAAAAGATAATAATGGTTTGATGTGAGCCCCAAGACTTGGTCCTAGGGAGGATGTTTTAGGATAATCTTAGGAAGGCCATAGTGATGGCAAACTGAACTCCCTTGAATCTCTCATAGGTTGAGATGGTTTCACATGTCTATTAGGGTTGGTATTATCCCTTCTATATGAGGATAACATGCAACAACATGACTATAAGGGTGTGGAATTATTCCCTTCTATGTAAGGATAGCATGTGATGACACCCCACTCCTACATGTGTCCTTGTTTCTTATGCCTTTGATGTTGATATGTCTCTGGGAGTTTCTATGTTTTATGATTAGCTTGGTGATGTGCAGAGTTTACTTTAGTGGCGAATATTCGCCAATGGCAAATTTTTCACATCGGCCATGTCAGAAATGGCGAATATTTTGTACCGTCTGGGGGTGGCCATGTCACCAGAACATTATCAATTTCCGTCAAAGTCACGGCCCGATCGCCATATGTTTTATGCAATTAAATGTTTCTATGCGATGATTTTGCCAATACAATATATGGTGGACACATGGTAAATTTAATTGTTCCGCCTACACTCTTCGAGGTTGCCTTAATAGATGACCTTAATTTGCCTATAGGCATGTGAAGATTTGTTAGCTAGGGGGACCCAATTTGTCCGACATCTTGTCGACGCGTGTCTCCATTCACCCCAACTTTTGCCAACTATATTGTATTCGCCTATTATTTGGATGACCTATAATCACCTCAAAAATTACATGTCGTGTTTGGATGACCTATAATCGCCTCAAAAATTACATAAGTAGTGTTATAGTTACGCGAGATTCGCCAAATATTTGTATACCATATAAAATTCCCGCGGAATTTGCCATATAAGGATTGGTATAAATACATACAAAGATCAGATCTATCTCAACACAATCTGGTGGGTTCTAGGCTCTGAATTCTGATCAATAGCAAAGTTTCAGACCAAGGAAAATCATTGTTGTTGACTGTATTGGCGACTGCTAGTGACCTAAAGCCTAAAGGTGAGCGATCATATTTTTGAAGTGGTATATTATACATTATAGTCTATTATTGCTTCTTCAGCAAATTGATATTTTTTGGTAGCCTTTATTTCATTGGAGATGTCGAACAGGAAGAGGGGTAGGAAACCTGAATGTGGGGAAGGCCAGGAGAGGCCAACAAAAAGAAGAACATTGTCTTCGTACTTTGGCATTGGAAAAGATTGTGGTACTGGTGAAAATCAGGAAGGTACATCATCACAAGTACAAGTACAAAATTCACCACCTGCACCGCATGTTGAAGACGGCGGCAAACCTAATATCTCAGATCAGGATGATCTTGAAGAAGATTATCTGGTAGATACCCAAGTTAGCCGGAATGATATAATTGACTTGGGTGAAAATGCTATTGATGATAATGCACGGAAGGGGAAAAGACAAGCCACATCAAAAAAGGATCAGGAGTGGGATATGTCAGTGAGCAATTTTCAAATTAATTGGGCATCAAAGTATCCATTCATTAAATCAGTCGAGAATCCAATTGAAGGCAAGCCTCCAATAGAATGCAGGTGTAAGATTTGCACTTGGAAACATAACAAGGAAATTAGGTTGCAGCTAAAATTTGACACCATAGAAAAGCATATGGGTAAAGTTTATGAAAAACAAATGATAGACGGGGTTGAAAAATTAGTGATAAGATGGAAAACAAAGGATGAATGTAAGCACGTGAGGAATGCCGAAGAGTATTATTTTCATGAGAAATTACAGACAAAGTCTGCTGAAGTTAAAGGTTCTATTGAAGCTATTTTTGGAAAAGCAATGCAAATAGAACAACTAGGAAAAGCTGTTCAGTTAAGCGTTGTTTTTCATATTTTGAGCAGAGGGCGTGCTATGATAGATTTCCCATCAATTAGTGGTTTATTACACTTTTTGAAAGTTCCTAACTATCCTAATAGACACTGGTCAGTAAACAGTGGATGGGAATGGGCAAGTTGTCTTGCTGAGGTTGAAAAAGAAGATGTACAGGAAAAAATAAGAGAGTCAAACTTCATTGCATTTTCTTTAGACGAAGTTACGACAGTAGACAATACTTCATGGGTATGCATGCATGTTTATACTGTAGAGAATCATACCCGCCAACCTCATCTACTATCTGTTGCTAAAATGAAGGAGAGTGCGACAACGAAAAATTTATTTCAACTAGTAAAGAGAAGTTTAATTGAATATGGAGGTATGGATGACATGATGGTAGCCAAAAAATTGGTTTGTGTTGGAGCAGATGGAGCTTCGGTAATGCAAGGTCACAGGAATGGTCTTTGTACAAAGATTGAAACTTTATTTGCACTGTACATTACTGCAATTCACTGCATGGCTCACAAAATGAATTTAGCTTTTGGAATTGTGAGCAAGTTTGCTTCGGTTAAAAAAATTGAAATTTTAATCAGAGAGCTCTACTCACACTTCTGTCGAAGTCCCAAATGATTTATGGAATTTCAACACTTTGCTGAAGGATTAACTGATGGGAACAAGCTTCTCAAGGATAATGATACCAGATGGATCTCTTTGGATGGTCTAGTGCATCGAGTGTTTTCAGAATATCCATCCTTGATTGGACTATTTCACACAACTCGCGACGAATCAGATCAACCGAAATTTCCTGAACTTCTTGGCAACTTAAGTAATTTAGAGACACTCTTAACTTTAGCAGCTCTTTTGCGCATGCTAGAGGAAATGAGGAATATTATGAAGGTTGCCCAAAAAAGAGCTCCGTATATTGCAGAATATGCTACGCTGTGTAAGATGACATGCATGACCCTCGACAATCTCTATCGAAATCAATCAACACTATATGATGAAAAATTTGTTAAGTGGCGGACACTCACAGATTTGAACAATCCTGATAACTTTTTACAAATCGGTGTAGATGGGGAGGTATGTGCCAATGTATGGGGAGTTGAGATACCAATGCACTTCTATGCCATGGTCGACCCTGAGGAACCAGGAAAGCGCCCCAGGAAGAAACTAGCAAAATTTACAAAGGAAGAGTTTGACAAGATTGTTGAGACTGTAACTACTTCTGTGAAGAAAATTGCATATGATCTTTCCTCACAAATTAGAAGCAGATTCCCTCCTGACAACCTACTCGAAGCCATGTCTATTATGTTTCCTCATTATTGGAGCCTCAACAGTGCATTTGATTTTCGAAGTAAGCTACTGACTTTGATAAAACAATTTTGCATATCCAGAGAATTTAATGGAGTAACTATAAATGGAATATTAGACGAAACTTGTCTTCGAGAGCAATCATCTCATTTTGCATACACTATGAAACAACAATATGCCATAATGGAGAACCCCCGTGAAGAGGGATCAGTAACAAGGCTTTGGAAATATATAGCTGAGAACCCATCCTTGCGTGATTCAATGACAAAATATGTGAAGCTTGCTGATTTATGTCTTACCATGATATTGGGTTCGGTGGAAGATGAGAGAGTTTTCAGTGCTTTGGGGTTCCTAAAATCAAAGCTAATAAACAAACTAGACAAAAATTTGGAAAATTGCTTGAGGCTCTATACATCTAGGTATGATGTCCACACTTTTCCTTACGATAGGGCACTGCAAATCTGGAGGTCCAAATGTGAAAGAAGAGGTTTGGGCAACACTTCAAACCAAAGTGCCAGTGGGACTACTGGACCTAATGGTAGCGTTGAGATACAATGCGGCGAAGATATGCAGACTTAGACTCAGAGTGAAGAAACCACAGACGAGAATCAAAATCAAGAAAGCACTGAATTTGATGAGAATGAATGACAACTGTAAGAGATTGGTATTTATTAATCTTATTACTGTATCTCATCATTCATATTACAAAAGCATATTACTTTTTGCAATTAGAATTTAATATTGATTTGTAATTGTATTTTTCAACTTTCTATTTCCGAATTTAAAATAGCATAATTAAAAAAAACCATAATGTGTTTATTGATACAATTACATAGACGTTTCTTGTTTATTTATACATGTTTGAGTCTCAAATCTGTGTGATACATTTCAGAACCATATGATACAATTCATTCAATAGTAATACACATGTAGAGAATTTAGATTTTCATTAATTCTTTCAAAATATAGCCATATGATACAATTCATTCAATAGTAATACACCAATATGTGTGATTCTCCATGCCAATTGCAAAAGTGAATACAAAGTTTCAGAACCCTTTGCAAAAGACCCTAAATTCCCTTTTATAGAAACAAGTGAGCAACAACAACTCCTGTGTGATTCTCCAATGTCCATGCAAAAGTGAATACAAAGTTTCAGAACCCTTTGCAAAATTGCAAATGACCCTGAATTCCCTTTTATAGAAACAAGGGAGCAACAACAACTTCAGGTCAAATTGCAAGTTTGCAACATGTGAACACTGAACATCAAAATCACAAACTCAACACATATTTATATGGCCATCACAGGCCATATTAGCAATTTAACATCTGGTACATGTTTGATGTCTCCTGTTCAAAAAACAGAGTTCAAAATTAAATATTAATTCACGCCATGACAAATCAAACATAGATAATAGCAGTGCCTAAAACATACTAATCAGAAATAGAGAAAGGAATAAATGTTAAAGCAAGGGAGAATTTGAGAATACAAATTTACTGGCTGAAGTTTTGCACTGTGCATCATAGATTCATAGGCTGGATTAGCAAAATAGCAATAGCGAGTGCATCATAGATTCATAGGTTGGATTAGCAAAATAGCAAATAGAAAAAACATAAAACCTTGAAATTAAGAATAAAAGAAGAAAATTGTGCAATACATACTATGATTCTTAAGAATTCCGTGCCAGTTTTTGTAGGATGCTTCACTCTTCGTCTGATGGAAGGTCAATATTTTGTAAACTATGGAAAGTCAACTCCAACTTCATCAACATTCCATAATTAGAAGATTTACTTGACATCACTGTTTCATCCAATACCAAATTTAGAGTTGTAAATGGTTGGATGAATTCCAAAAAGCTTTTGGGAGTTGTGTCCTTGGGAAGCAAGTCTAAATCAGACTTCATTTTTATCTCCATGATTTTTTTGTAATCTTCTTCTCCAATGAATTTATTTGATGTGTCAATAGGCTTAGGCAAACCAAGTTTAATCAAATTATTTTTCTTTTCTTGCAACTTCGCTATCTTTTTTCCACAACTTTCCATAACTTCTGATGTTTCCCTTAGCTTCTGGCATTTTTGAATGATAGATGATGTCTTAACTGTGGCATCAATGTGGCTCTTAATTCCCTTGGATGCCAAGTAGCTGTCACTGGAACTGTAGACTACTTTCAAATTTTTTTTTGCCATTTCCTCTTTTGAATAAACATGTGTGCTCATCTCATAGTGCCCTTTGATTTTTATAAAAAATTGTCTCATACTTTCAGTGAATTGAAACCATTCACACAACTTCTCACTCCTCTGCATTATTTGCCGCCAAGTGTTTTCTTGTATATACTTCGTTGTATTTTTCATGTTATCTTTAAATCTATCCTCCAAAGTTTTTATTTTATCATTTGCATTGTGCATGTCTTCTTTCATTTGTGCACATTTTTTTCTTTCTTCCTCTACTTCCTCTTGCAAATTAAATGTTTTTCTTTTTCCTTCACATGATCTAATAGGTCCTGTAATTTTCTCATTTCGGCTGCAACAAACTCATAACTTTTGTATAATTTTTGAAAATTGGCTTTTTCCTCAACAATTTTTTAACTGCTTTTAGCCAGTTTTTCTGTCAGGTCCTTCAATTCTGCATCCATCTTCTCCTGCTCTGCAATTTCTACTATAGAGCCCGAATTTTTTATCCTTTTCTGTAAATCATTGCACTTGCTATCTGCTGCTTTCCTCCTTGATTTTTTGTTCTCCAGGTCTGCCTGTAACTTTTCTATTTGTTTCTCCAGTTTATTTGTGTCTCTCTCCACCTTTAGCAGTGAAGTGTAGACCACTTCATTAGTCCTTTTTGACACACTAATTTTGTCCACATTATGTACTTTGTAAAAATCTATTTGGAGGGTGCTAACTTAAAATTGAGATGGATCTATTTGACTGTGTGGTGGATTTTTATCTTTAGATGGGCTGGGGGGCATAACAACCATGAACTCCATCATATCTTTCTGTGGGTCATATGTTGGAAATACCTTGTTCCTTGCAGGCTGTTCGTTTACAACTTCAGACACAAAATTCTTATGAAATGCTTTCTTTTTTTCTTTATTTGCTTTTGTTGTGTGTTCATATTTTTCATAGTAATCACGAAATTAAAAATCTAGGCTTGTTGAAGCAATTGAATGTTTGAAAGGTGACATAGGAATACCATAGGCTCCAGTTCCACTTATTCCTGTAGTTTTAACTAATGCTTGACCAAGATTACCAACAACAATTTATGATGTTGTCCCACTCCCACTGACACTTTCATGTGTAGTTTTCATAGTCTTTTGAGGTATCTGATCTAAAGCTGCAAATGATTGATTCCTAGTGTCAGTGACACTTGATATAGGATTCTCAATAGTATGAGATTGAGTATCTACCTCTAGTGGCCTCTTGCGAGAGATATTTCGATGTTGCCCTTGTCCAACACCAAGACAACTAGTATCAATAGTAGTACCCATGCCAACCCTATCAATCACAGCGGCACTTGACTAAACAATAATAGGAATACTATCCCCAGATTCCCCACCAGTAGCAGTGGCACTTGATTCACCACCAATGGGAATACCATGATGTGGTGGTGGACTTGGTGGTTGTGGATTTGAACCTGAAACAAATGTAGGTGGACCTTGAGGGTAATGAGTAGTACCTATCCGTGATGAATCTGAAGAATCAAGTCCAATGACTGGTTTAAGATGACTTTTTGATTTTGACTGTGATGGAAGTTGTACCTAAAGTGGATACCAAATGCCATCTCCTCTAGGACCTAGACCACCACCTTCAAAATCCATTTTTTCCACAAGGTTTGCCCCTTTGCTATATTTTTCTTTCATGGACTCACTGACTCCACCTAATATTTTCGGGACTGTAGTAGTTGTTGGAGGGGGATCAACGACAACCTCATGCTCATCATCATCACCTTCAGTCTCGCCATGCTCCATATCCCACAATTTGCTAAACTCTGCATCCTCGCCGATGCTCTCAAATTCTGTACTTGTCTTTGGTTCACCGAGATTCCTCCTCATATTTTCCAAAAATCATTTATTTTGGTTTGAGTGAAATAATTCTCTTTACATTCATGCAGAATTGATTTGGGAATAGATTTGTTAGATGGATTAGCAGATTTTAGGTAGAATTGTAGGACCTCCTATTTTGGATGCCCTGGCCCTCCTCTGTTGTCCTCTCTGTGTGCATTTGCAATGCCATAATTTATGATGAAATTTCTTCTGTTGGAATGTTTTTGTCAGCTGCAATTTTCTCCATCTCTTTTTTAACCTTATCCCAGGAGTCCATGTTTCTAATCTTTTCTAGCAATGGTTTACTTTCATGTTGACATAACGTTGAAGAGTTCCCATTTTTCTTAAGCCTTGCTTGAACTACACCGATTGGATCATACTGCCAGAGACCCTCATCACCAAAGTTAAAAACTCTCAAAAAATAATGTGCCACATTGAATGCTTTTCTCTCAAATGTGAACCCTCCACATGAGAAAGGCAAGGAAGGAAATATGCTCTTCTTTTGCTGACCATGGAAGTGCCTATCCGTGCTCTCCAATTGCCGTACATACTCTAATGCAAATACCTCGTCTGTCACATGTATTGGAAGTCTGTATGGTTTTACTGCCGATCCGTAAAACCTTAACATAGTGAATTCTTCCATGAAGAACCAGTCAGCCAATTCTATTTGACTTCCGAGTTGAATGCAATCTCTACAAGACACAGGCAACCTAGGCATTGGAGTGCTTGTAATTTCATTATACATTGGTGCCAAAAAGAAGTCTACAAAATGGTTGTAGTTCTTCTTGTTATCATGCATCCTTATCTTTGGTGTCCAATCATATATTGGACACTCTGTTCTCTTCCCAGTCTTCTCATCAATCTTATAGCTCACAATTTGAAGCTTGTTGGTCTCGAATATTGCACGATACTTGGATAGAAGGAGATAGCACAAGTAGGATGAGAACCTAAATGTCTTACATGAACCTTTTTTGATCATTAGTAATTATTTTTGCATGGATTGAACAACGTGCTCAACAAAATTATATCTTACTGGTTGACCTACACAATGGATATTATAAATCATTTCAAGAAGGCTTGCACCCACTTCCCTATCATTTTCCAATCCCAGGCAAAACGACAGCAAGGAAATAGTATCCCCAACCCATGGAACAAAAATGTTAGAATCAAAAGGAGGCTTATTATTCTGATCCAACATAATACTAGTACCACTCTTTATTAGAGCTTTGATAAATGAATCTCTACGACTTGGATCGAGACTCTCATAATTCCCTGCCAGCCTTTCAAGGTCAATTTGGACGTTTGATTTTTGGGCTTCAAATCCTAGGTTCAACAAACGAGCAAATTCTCCCTCGTTTATGGATAGAATTTCTTCTTTTGTATTTTTATTGACAATTGCTTTTTTATCTTCATCATAATTTTCGGCGCAGACCATGACAAAATTAGGGCAAGGGAATACTTCAAGAAACACCATGCTTCCCAATCCAACATCCCACGATGCGATTTTATTTGTTTTTTGTTGTAACATTGGGTTGAAAATAGTAAATTTTACCCTGTTTGCATCTCCCGCCTTACTAGACAATGTATATCTAATATCTATGATACACTTTTCACCATGGATAGCAGGGTCATAAATATCATGGTATTCATCAGTGAAACCTGGTGTTTTAACCAGTTCGGTTAGGTACATTTTGTTTTTCACTTGGCTTCTTGTTGAACTACTGCTTCTCATTTTCCCCATCACTATTATTGTCAATAATTCAAAATAATGCTAGATACAAACCTGAAAATGCTAACCCTCAAATTGGACCACAAGATTACCAAAAGCAAAAAAGGCAAGATGTAGGTGTTCAAGATTTTACCCGAAAATTGGAATTTCTATTTCACTAGAATGGCGCAGACAGTCTCTGTTGCAACTTGCTTTCCTCAATCTAGTAGCTGTTTCTGAATCTCCCTCGATTTACAGGTTTATCCAAGAAATGAAAGACGATTATGATTTACGAGTCTCTTATTTTGAAAACTCTAAAAAAGTAGAAAAGTAAAACCTAAAGGCAAAATATCAAGAATCATGTTGTAATTTTATTAATTACTATTAATAACTATTCGATGCCGAAGCACAAAAAATTCATTACTTCAGTATAAATTCCGAGGACATTAAGAATCATGTTGTAATTTTATTAATTATTATTAATAACTATTCGATGCCGAAGGACAAAACATTCACTACTTCAGTATAAATTCTGAGGACATTAAATGTAATACGTTCAATTCGGGGCGAAATTCTCCCAAATGTGTTCACTTCCCACATTCAAGCCGAAATCCATCCTAAGCCGTTGATCTTTGCTCATCCAACAGACGAGGGACCAAGGTACCTATTGTGACTTTACAGGTTTGTTTTTTAAGTCTATTTAATAATTTTAAACTTCCGTTCTAAAAAGTGCTTTACAGACTTACTTATATTTAATTAAATTTAAAACATTTCAATTCCGGGCGAAGTTCTCCCAAATGTGTTCACTTCCCACATTCGGGCTGAATTCCACCCTAAGCCGTTGATCTTTGCTCATCCAACGGACGATGGTACCTGTTGTCACTTGTTGTGGGTCCCATCACTTCTGCTAATTTTTAGGCACGTCACCATACTCGTGTCACTTTTCCGAGCAAAGTTCTCAGAAATCTGTTCACTTCCCACATTCACCCCAAAATCCACCCTAAGTCGTTGATCTTTGTTCATTCGACGGTCGATGGTACCTATTTTAAGATGTAGTGGGTCCCACGACTTTTGCCATTTTTCTGGTACGTCACCATACTTGTGTCACTTATCGGGTTTGATTTTTAGTCTATTTAATCATTTTAAGCCTTTGCCCGAAAAAAGCTTTATAGACTTAATTATATTTAATTAAATTGAAAATGTCCAATTTCGGGTGAAGTTCTCATAAAGGTGTTCACTTCCCACGTTCGGGCTGAAATCCACCCTAGTCGTTGATCTTTGTTCATCCAACGGTCAATGGTACCTGTTTAAGATGAAGTGGGTCCCATGACTTTTGCCATTTTTTTGGCACGTCACCATACTCGTGTCACTTATCGGGTTTGATTTTTAGTCTATTTAATCATTTTAAGCCTCCGCCCGAAAAAAAGCTTTATAGACTTAATTATATTTAATTAAATTTAAAATGTCCAATTCCGGGCGAAGTTCTCAGAAAGGTGTTCACTTCCCACTTTCGGGCCGAAATCCACCCTAGCCGTTGATCTTTGTTCATCCAACGATCGATGGTACCTGTTTAAGATGAAGTGGGTCCCACGACTTCTGCCATTTTTCTGGCACGTCACCATACTCATGTTAGTTTTCGGGTCTGTTTTTAAAGTCTATTTAATCATTTTAAAATTCCGCCCAAAAAAAGAGATTTATAGTCTATGACTCTATAGACTATAGACTTAATTCTATTTAATTAAATTTAAAATGTTCAATCGCGGGCAATAGTTTGAGATAACTATTAAATATAATGTTAATATTAATTGTAATTAAAGATGTGCAATAGTTTGAGATAACTATTAAATATAATGTTAATATTATTTGTAAAAATCTGAAATTCAAAAATAGTATAAAACATGAAACTTAGTTTCTAGAATAAAACAAATAACTAAATAAAAATATAAATTTTGATATGCAATTTGAAAGGTAAAAGTTTAATATTAAAAAGAAAACATTCAATATTAAATCTAAAATATTAATTTAAAGTTTAACAAAATTCTTTGAAAATATGTTTATGATATATAATTTTAAAAAATAGTTTAAAAATATATATAAAAGTTCAACATAAATTTAGTGTATTAATTTAAAAAAATGTGCAACTACAGTCCTCAACCTGTTAAGGCCAACAAATTTGGAAAGTACAAATGCCAAGGTGGCGATTAATTGTTGCACAAGGAGTTGTCTGCGGCATGCTGCACGAAAGGAGGAAGGGGAGGATGGCAGGAAATCTTTTTCCTGATCTCATGACATTAATGTCTTATCGTGCACATTCATTACCCAGCCTATAAGACGGAGGAAGATTTTTTTACCTTTTGATCTGTGTACCACTTTTTGCTTTGAAGCAGCTGCAAAACAAATTTGTAGTTCGTAGAATCGTACCTTCTGTAAGACATTTTTTGCAGGAAGTGATTTTGAAATTGCAGGTGACAATGGAGGCCAATTTCACACTTCAAACAGACAAGAAGTTGGTGCCCTTTTTGGGCAAAGTATCTGATAAACGAATGCAAGGACTATTCAGGTTTAAGGAGGAGAAGTTGTGGGCAGTAGCTCGACTGATGCTTGCAGAGGAGGTGGCACATATCAGTCACCGGTATCGAACTAACATGGAGGTTTACTCTCTGATTATGGCGTGGGCCTGTGAATTCGAATTGGAAGTGGAAAAGGTAAAACTCACATTGGTCAAATTGATTGATGGGGAGTTTTTGATTAACTTGGATTCAATCTTGGAGTGGGTGGTGCCGGGAGTTGGCATTCAAATTAAGGAAGGGGACGACCAGGAGGAATTGCTTCCTTTTATTCGTGGCCCAGAGGATGAAATCAAATACCAGTGTCGTGAATGAGCCTAGGTGGGGTGGGAAGCGATGAAACTTTGTTAAATTAACGAGGGTGGATGAAGTCCAGAATGCTTTGCATGTGGGGGCAAGGATGGAGGTTGGTAGGGCATTGAGAGATAGGGCTGAAGAAGGAAGAGCGATACAACTACTGGCAAGCTTGGAGGGCGACCCCGACTTCGGGTTCCTAAATTGCATTCTAAAAATGAAAGTTGAAGCGACAAAAGGGAAAGCCAAAGCATCGACCTCCGAGGAGGGAAGGGACTGGGAGGAGGCGACCTAGGGGGATAGTGAGACTGAGTGAGCGGCCTATCGGCAATGAACTAGTTTTTTTGTCTGCTTGCTATAAGCTATGGGCAAATTTTGTATCTTGAAACTTTTCAATTAATTGAATGAAAAAACCTTTACCGATAAACTTTTGTATCTTGCAACTTTTTGAAATTTTGTATTTTGAATGACTATATAGTATATATTTATAAAATTATAATCAACCATAATCAATGTACAAATAATTAATGGAACGAATTGAATTTTTATTTTTATAGCATTACATAAAAAGATCAGGTTATTAAATTTATCTCCATTGTTTAACAAATAATTGAAATAATGTAGCTCATATACAAAAAGCATTTGAAAGAAATTAATTAATAAAAATGAAATAAAATTATAGAAAGCATTTTTATATCCATAAGACTATAAGAGGCAAAGTGAAACAAACTGGAATTTGAAAAATTATCATTAATATTTATGCTTTTGAAATTTACAATTTTTTCGTCAGAGACTTGAGTCCCCCCAAAACTTAAAAGCCAAAATGAGTGAGCCACTGGCACTCAGCCTGTTAGGGTTCAAGGACATAGGAAAAAAAAACTACAGGTAGTGGAATTGTTTACAATTTTGCCCTAAGAATCTGGCCTTCCTTCCATGTAGAATTCTTCAAACATCATAAGCTGAGAGAATTCTTCAAGCCACATGTAGTTTGGAAAGTCGTCCAGGAGGAACCATTTCTCGAGGAAGTCCCTGCCAATCTGTGCCCATTTTCTGTGACGCATCAGCTGCTCCGCATTCAGGTTTAGGAGAAACGATTGCCTAGCCACTGGCAGTGTTTGGTCAGGGAGGAGAAGCTTGGATAAATCACTCACCCAAGGGATCCCCACCCCTACTTCTGCAAGAACGGCAAGAGTAATGTCATCTACAAGGAAGTCTTCCTTAAAAACCTTCCTCAACAACATCAACATATCCACCTTGTCTCCTCCCAAGTCCAGAAGAGACGCTAAGAAGCGGGATGTAAGGTCCGTGTTAACACGGTACCTATTTTCGTTTCGCAGAAATTCTCTGCCCAACACCATCCGCACAACTTCATTGGTGAACGACCCAACCTCTTTGTAGACTGATTGGAGGGTTGGGTCTCTAACGGAGCCTAGAAAGGCTCTCTGGTCCTCTGCAGAAATGCTTCTCAAGTGGATGCGAGTGTCCATCTTGATAAAACAGATTAACAAATTAAACAACTTGAGCAGTGAGCCTATAAACCTAAAATATCGTGAGCTCTGATGATTTATCTACCAAATGGAAAAGGCTAATTGAAGATCAAAGAACCTGAGATCGTATATAAATTGTTGAAGCTCTTGATTGTAATAATTACTTCTTTAACAATATTAACTGCTATAATTTTTTTAAAATCTTTCATATCTCTGCAAATCTTTCCCATAAATGCACGAGTGTGCGAAATTGGAAACAACTATGAACCAGTACCAAATTGGCAAGTATCACATTGGAAGTCATGGGGACAGAGTGGATTGCCGTAAGTGAATAGATATATATTAAATGAACAAAATTATCGATCGTGATTCGTGACATTTGATACGTGTCTATTGAATCCAATTCCATTTCGGGCACTTTCTGGTGAGCTATGTTCTCTTCAAAAAATTGGGCTGAAATAAAACTTCAGCCATTGATATACGATCATCGAACAGTTTAAAATCATTGATAGATTTTAGGTATGTGTCACCCTTTACGTGTCAAAGAGGTCGCACTTATTGATACATCGTGCTGTGTCCGGACTCAATGTATTATGTTATGTGATGTGCCTTGTCTATTAATGGCAATGAATTTATGAAATCGCCAATGAATTATATATTGTACCATAAATAACAAAATATTCGCCAAAACAAATTAAATAAATTTCAAGCGGTGGATAAAAATTGCCAATACATTTAAATAATTTTCAAGCGGTGGATAAAAATCGCCAATACATTTAAATAATTTATCCTTCGGAGTAAATTTTTTCGTTCATACAATTATATATTTGTTCCTTTTAACAATAATTATTCGCCTCCCACAATAAATATTTTCCCCATAGAACAAGGTATTATTCGCTAGAAATTTATGGCATTTTCGTACCCTAGAAAAAAAAATCGCCGATACAAAATATTTTTTTCGTCATTTAAAAAAAAAATTTCGCCATTGATGTGAAAATTTCCCCCCGAAAATAATGTCTGGTTCGCCAGGATTTTACAGTTGCCCGGGGGGGGTTTCTTAAAGTTA
The DNA here is from genome assembly GCF_030272615.1 of Cryptomeria japonica. NCBI lineage: Eukaryota > Viridiplantae > Streptophyta > Pinopsida > Cupressales > Cupressaceae > Cryptomeria > Cryptomeria japonica. Next base: position 520,603,666 of record NC_081413.1, read on the forward strand.
TCCCTGGTGATGTGATTTGGCTTGTCGACTATGTGTTACTTATTGTTGTGGTATTTGAGTTGTTGAGTTCCTTAGGTTGTTAGGTTTCATCCTAGGACTTGAGTGTGTGTGGGACCTTGTGTCATCTCCTAGCACGGGGGGGTGGGGGTGGGGGGGAGGGTGGTTCCTTTGGTTCCACATGGTCGGGTGGCTTGATGCCCTCTTCCATTGGGATGTTATTCACTGGATGCTCTTGTGCGTGGATGTGGATTCTTACCTCTTCTGCTTATGAATGGATTCTTGTAGCAGAGTGATGTATCATGATTCTTGACAATTATATTAGAATGAATGAGATCATGTATCTTGAGATAGTTGTACTTGTGGATTGAGAAATATATATCTTTATGTTAAGGATCTTGTATTAATATGTATTACAAATGTTGTAACAGGATTGGAATCATGACTCTTGTAATAGCTTATGATGTTGTACTTGGATATTTCTATTTAATGGAAATAAGGTTTAGATTCATGATTGATGAATTGGATTATTCTTGTATGGGATATATTTTATGTTCTTGGTTGGAATAAGTTAATTAATTATCATGTTTGTCTCTTAGGCATGCATATGTAATAGATAATATGTTAATACTTCTAATGGAAATGGATTAGTTATTTGGTAGGTGATGTTCAATGGTGGTTTGATGATGGTATTAGTAAAGAGAAACGAGAATTAGAAACATTTGGTATTGGTTCGCTTAAAAAGAACCTAAGGATTAATTTGGGAATTGGATACGAATAGATTGTATTTATGATAGTTAAATTAGTAGATGTTATCCATATGATTGTAAGGAGTAAATGATGAAAGGAAATGTTAGATTATTTTATATTATGATAGTAGGCTTGATGTGGTTATGTTCTTATGTTAGTTAAGTAATGACGTTGAGATACCCTAGGGAATGATTATTAATGGTTTATGTTTATTTCCGCTTGCGTATTGAATTCATATGGATATGCTCTTATGATTATGTTTAAGTTGAGATGTGCATAATTAGTAAATGGTGAATTAATGAATATGTGTATTTTAGTGATGTGTTGCATTAGGTGATATAATTTTTTTTCTTGTTTATTTGTATATTAGTTGGTTAATTTCTCTAGGGTATTTTGGCAAGCATTACACTCCATAAATTGTGTATGATGCATCATTTGATGTTAATTATCGTAAAATGGTTACTTATCACATGTGATCCTTGACTTGCAATATCCTAACCTCATTAATTAGAACCAACACAACCACATACCTATTAGATCAAGTCTAAAATGACAAGGATCTAAAACTACTAGGTTCTAGAGATTATCTTCCTCCAAGAGACCACAGAAAGGGTTTTGATATTAATATTCATAAAAAATCAAGGATATCAAATTTTGAAATATCAATTCAGGACTCAAAGGATGCATCATTTGATGAGGTACTCAACCTTCCCCTTTTTCTAAATTTTGAATATGGTATGTATTATGGTTGGTCCCACTTCCCCCTAGTATCATAATATTCATACTTAACTCATCACTCAAACTCTACCACCTAACTTATCCCATAAACAAAAATTAAAAATTCATCTAACGTTCTACTTATTTCACACTTCATGGTGATACCCTCAATCATAGGGGTTATGATAGTGTATATTTACAATTCCTTCACTCAAATGAAGCTAATTTAGTACTCAATTTTTTTAAAAAGATGTTTTTAGACATCACACTAATGGTATTACCCTTGCAAATAAATTATATAGAAATATTTATTATTGGCCAACCATAGAGCATGATGCCTTTAAATATGTCAATAAATGCCTTTCTTGTCAAAAGAAAAAATTGGCTTAGGTGCCTAAAGTCACCTACACCACATTGCTAGTAACTGGTTAACACATGAATGTGGACCTTAAGAACTTCCATGCTTGAGTTATCACCTTTTATCTATAAGAAAATATCAAAAAAATGTAAAAAATATTTTTTTAAAAAATAACAAGGGTTGACGCCTTAGCTCGATTGGCGAGAGATTCTTGTGATAGGCATGAGGTCACAAGGTCTAGTCTTTCCCCAAGCCATGTGGTACCAAAGGGCAAGTGGCGCTAGCATCACTGGACACATTAAAAATTTTACCTAGTGAATTGTAGTTTATAGACGGCTAGTCAATTCTTGCAATGTAAAAATAAAATAAAATAAAATAACAAAAAATACAAAGAAATCATAAAAAAATTGTCCTCTAATGAAAACCTTTTTATGGCACCTTGGGCAAGAATCATCATGAAAACATGTTCACATTCATAAAGTATGATAGCTCCTAAACCTTTTGTCTATAATCACTCTACACACTTAGTAGCATAAAGTTTAGCTATTCATCAACTTACTACATCCTTACCCATGGACCCTTATGCAACATAGAGGAAGGTAACTTGATCTATTGTTTGAAAAAATATTTGAAACAACACCTATCTCTACTATGGTATTGAATGATGTATACCTTTTGACACCAATTTTCTTTGAGCCTTCAAGTCTAAATATACCCTCTCCTTTTATCAATAATGAGATTTAGCATGTCACACTCTTAGTATTTAACTAGAGAAAAAATGTTTGCACATTGGTCCCATGATATTAGGCTAGTTTGGAGAGCAACCTATTGCTATCGATATCATATAAACTTGAGGATGGGAGACACCTTTGTTCTTTTCATTTTTTCATGATTGTTTTGGTTCCCACAATATATTTCCATAGGGACATCATATATAATTATACTAAGACTACGTCTTGAAGTTGTGCGCATTGGGGAACTTGGATCATGTTTTTAATATTTATTTATTATTTATTATTTTTCATTTTTTTATGTAATATTTTGCGTTGGTACTTTACACATATGGTGTAGTCATCACGATCAATTATATTATGATGCATCACACCTATATATAAATTAAATTTGTTGCTCAAACACATTAGAATATTCTTATAGATTCTCAACATATACCAAATCTCAAATTCTTCAACAAAATATCATAATCATCCATATCCATCTCCATCATCCCAATATTTAATCTAGACATCATACACCACTCATCTTTGTTGGCATTGTGTTGTCATTGATGTCAACTGGTATGGGATGACTACCGGTATGAGAGATGTATGTGCAACACTGTCAAGGAGTACAAAATGAGATATCCTTGATATCACCTTGTGTTGTAGAACACCGGTATGGTAAGGAAGAGAATGATCACTGGAGTCATCGATACACAAGTTAGTGCCTGACTTGTGTGGATGAAACGACAAGTTTACCGATACAGTGTATCACCGGTAAGGAAAGGTTGTCAACTGATAAGTGTTGTGTTGAAAGTGTGTAGTTGCCAACTAGAAAGCTCATGACCAGTGTACAAGTAGGATGGGAAAGGTGCTTGAGCTGTTGTTTGTGATGAAGAGGCAAAATGTTACCTAAATCACATCAACATCAGAGGAGAAGAATGAACAGGTCATCAATATGCTATGAGGTTGCAAAACATCAAGACTCCCATCAGATGAAGATGTAGTCACCATGTGAAGAGATGACTGATAGTGAATGTGCCCACATCGGATCACATGTGCATGTTTGATGATGTGCTGCATGAACAGGGAATTCACATGAGTGCATTACAGGATGCCGATGACAAGGTGTCACTCCACCGGTAAGTGGAGGTTATATCCTATTATGCATAGTGTGCATCATAGTTCCGTGAGATAAGGAAGAAGAGGTAAAGGCAGATGTTTGAAGGCTGACACCGGATCTACTGGTGAAACAAAGGAATGCCTCGAGTGCATGAAATTAGGGTTATGCACTGGACCAACAGAGAAGGCATGATTAGGATGTCAGTGTAGATGAAGAATGATGGGTTTGTCACTCTGACAAATCGGTTGAGATATGATCCGAGATGATTAGGGAGAAGGCAAGGCTGAGCAGATTAAAACAAAGGAAAATGGCCGGATTGAAGATGGAATCTATTGAAGGTTGATGACATGGTTTCATCAGGATGGCTATCAGTAAGCATGAGAACTGGTAAGGAAGCAAAGCGGCTAAGAGATGTGCTTCCACCTAATGCGAATGCGTATGCTATGGATAGACATGTTTGGTGACCGGTTAGGGAGTTCCATCGGTATTTCAACAAAGAGTAGACATGGGGAATTAACCGATAAAGTGTGAGATACTGGCAAGGTAAGGTAAACCAAGAGAAAAGAAGAACCGGTTGAGTGATTGGTCGATGATCCTATTCATACTAACATAGATGATCTAGCAGAGGTGAAGGTCGACGTGGATGCCATGTAGAGATAGTGGCAATATAGTAGAGGTTGATGAAGTGCTGTGTAGGGATAGGTGTTTCTATAGGTGTGCATTTAATATGGATCTCGTGATTTGTGGATCGGATCAGAGGAGTGTGGCTCGAGGAAGAATGAACGACAAAGAAAAATCAGGGAGTTGTTGGCACCTAAATCCAAGCAAGAAAATCAGATTGTGAGAAGACGTCGAGAAGGAAACAACAAAGGTATTAATGGCATTTTGACAGATGCAGGTCAAGATACAGGGCCATGGTTGCTAAGTTTAGGAAACATGTATTGGAAGGTGCGTTAATGGTGGTGATGAGAAAACAACTGTCCAGGCGATTAGATCGGATAAGATCTGATTGGATTTGGTTTTCTGTGAGGTTGATGAGGAAACCCTAACCACCTGAGATTTGAATTGGTTTTTGGCGGGAAGACTGGGATATAAATATACAAGCCAAAGATATTGTTAAGTGCTGATGGATAGGAGAAGATAGAGCTTTTGCGAAGTAATTAAGTGCTACATGAAAGAGTTAGATCCATCAAAGTAAAAATAGCTGAAGATAATAGTGGCTGAGGAAGTAAAGGTTAAAGTGATGATAGGGTTTAACAAAGGGTTAATCGGTAGGGTTTGAGCAATCGATGTAGCAGCTAGAGTGCATCTAAGGAGATAACCGGTAGGTGCTTGTACCGATATGAAGACAATTGAGAGGATTGAAGAGCAGAGCAGTGAGGAGGAGATCCAACATAGTAGAAGAAGAGTAGAGGTGAACCGACAAACATTACTGACAATACAACAAATGAGTAAACCGGTGCAGCAAAGAAGGTGTCTCATCGACAGAGCGAGGTATATGAAATGGTTACAAGATTCACTTGTAACAATATAACTAATTTTGTATTTGAAGTTATCATTGAGAACACTGAGTTGTAGCTCGGTGCAGGGGTTGGTGCTCCTTGGGTTGGTGCCCTAAATCAAGGGTTGTAGCTCCTTGGGTTGGTGCCCTAAACATTGTAACATATTTCATTGTGAGGTTGGATTGGAGCAGTAGACCCCAACAAAATTGCTCACCAAGGTTTTTCCAATCTTGGGTTTTCCTCGTACATACTGGTGTTATGTGATGTCCCTTTGTGTGAATGCATTTGTGTTTAGTCTCCTCACTAACCAGTAAGTCTGTTTTTAGCTAGATCTGTTAATTGGTATACTTTCATAGGGATAGTTAAAGGAAAAAGTTTGAGAACCACTGATTCACCCCTTCTCAGTGGTGCATTGTGTCTAACAATTGGTATCAAAGCCTAGGTACCTTGTTTATCAAGCTTTCTCTCGCTTGGGTAGATTATAGCTTAAGGACACAATGGTCTGTTTAGTGTCGATCCCTGCTCCAGTTTTTGATGGTGCAAACTATTCTATTTGGAGGTGTAGAATGGAAGTCTACCTTTACTCTCTAGGGTTTGATGTATGGATGTCAGTGGTTAATGGTCTCCCTAGGAATGTTTGTCCTCCCACCAGCTCTGAAGAAGAAAGAAGATGCATGTGTAATGAAGAAGCCATGAAGGCCATATTTAGTGGGCTCACCGGTGATGTTCCCTCACAGGTGGATACGTGGAGATCGACAAAGAGTCTATGGGATAGACTAAAGAAGCTCTATGGAAATGAACTGTGCACCACTGGATAAGTTTGTGGAAGTGAGAAGAACAATGCTGCAGACACCTGTATAGATGACAGAGGTAGATTAGATTGTTGCAGTAGAAATAGTGATGAGGAGACTCATCTCTTCATGGCCCATGAGACAGATATTGAGTATCACACATCAAAATGGGACAATGTAGATGGATCCCACTGATATGATGTGTTTGGCAGCAATGAAGAAGAAGAAGGAGATAAGGCAGATATATCTAGCCAGCAAGATCTATTTGATAGTGAAGGTGAAGAAGAAGATGAAGCAAAAGTTGATCTTGAAGGAGAGCTTGTAAATGCACTTGAAGAACTCAATAGAGTAAGAAAGGAATACAAGCTATTCAACAATGCTACTATAGTGGAGCAAAAGCGGTTAACTAAATGCCTTGAAGAATCTGAGAAATGCATCTTAGAGTTGAAGGCTCAAGAAGAAGGCACCAAGGAGTGTCAATGTAATGATCTAGCATACGTGCTAGAGTTAAAGATAAATAATATCTGTAGCTAGTTGGAGAGATGGAGATTCTCTAAAATGACCTTGAGAAATGTCAAGATGAGCTTAAGGTAAGAATTCATTTTGATGGCAGCAGTGATGCTTTGGACAAGATGTTGAAGAAGCAAAAGCATGCCAAAGACACTGAAGGTTTAGGATGTGGTGTCAATGAATGCTCCACCAAGAAGAATGTCCCCCACAATGACATTCTGTTTGTCTCCTCGAATGGAGAAAACAAGGGATAGACCTTCACAGTAAAAAATGCTCCCTGGAAGAAGGTTGATCTAACCACAACCGGAGAAGACTTGTAGACAAGAATGAAGAATGGTGCTACAAGAAGGAGGAACAATGCATATCCCAAAGGTAAAGGGAATATGGCAAAGACAGCTTCACCGGAAGCGGGAAAAAGAGAAGACAACAAAGAAGACCTCCTACCGATAGAGGACAAAGGATTGCCACCACCCACATGATAAAGCAAGTGCGGGAGAAGAAGAGACCAGATGGAAGAACTGCAAAGAATGGACAACAAGGGATCCATCCTCAAAGAAGGAAAAATGGAGATGCTAGACCAGTAAGATCTCTCCATGCATGGCAGAATAAATTTGTAAGTCATATGCCATCTTTCTCCGGTTATTGCTTTGCATGCAATGGTCATGGCCATAGGGCAGAAGAATGTAGAATGAGATCTAGAAGGAATAATCTAGGATCTCATAGATACCATGCATATGAGCAAAATGTATCAAGGAGTAGATACATGCATATCCCCTCTCCTGGCTACGCTAGAAAGAATCCATTTGCTGTTCCTAGTAATGTAAATGTTGTATGTTATAACTGTAATGGATTTGGCCATAGAGAGTTTGAATGCAGGAAGAGGAACTTGCAGTCATATGGAGGCCGATATAGCAACTATGCTCTGCAGAAAAATGGATCTAGAGCATATGGAAGTCAGAAGCCCACATGGAACCAAAGAAGAAATGTCCATGCAGGAGCAAGAGGTCCATCGATTTTGATCGCTAGTCACAATAACATGACCAGAAGAAGATGGTCAAACTGGTATGTCAAGAGATTCCCCAATCATGAAGCTGGGATGGATGCTATGTGCTACTATAACACTACATCTAGTTGCGATGTAGAATCAGGAATGGAGGGACCCATCAGAAGAAGAAGGAAAGACCTGCTCCCGAGACTGAGAATGGGAAGAAGTATTAAACCAACTAGGTGTGGAGGAAGAAGACCATGGACTGACACTATGCATTCATTGCACAAGTGATATCTCCTAAGGTCTAAATGAGATGCAAGATCTCAGGGGGAGTAGTATATTGAACTAGATCATTCACCCCCTAAGTGAAGGACACTTGAAAGAACAAACTGTTGCTGGTATGAAGGAAGAAAATGAGATGACAAGTATGTGTAGAGGCTGCCTTGACTACATACCTACAGATGAAAGTTGGATCACTACTGCATGGGTCAATGGATGAATATTAACAACTAGAATCAGATGCAAAGTGACACAAAATGTCAGGATTCATAAGAAGGTTCTTCGGTAGTGATAGTGGACCAGTATAAGGAACTTGTATGTGTAGGAAGTTACCAGCATGAATGCTATCTGGTACTTGCAGGTTGTGTAAGACAATGAGGCTGGAGATTATTGCAATAGCCTCGGTAACATGAAATGTGAAGTTTATGTCTCAGGTGGTATTGGAAAAGACCTGAATGACATATGTTGGCCCGAAGGTTGATTATGCATCCATGCATATTTTTGGGCTAACCGGTTTGATCCATGACTTGATGATGACATTGTATGGCATTGCGTACATCTAGGATCATGTCATAGGCCGTGGTGAAATAATGGAGCTGAAAGATTATCAGATGATCACAGTTGCACAACTCAATCAGTATATGGTGAAGATTGGAGTCTTGGTATTGGACCTAACCAGAGATGAGAAACTAAGATGTATGACTCAGGGGGAGTTCAAGTGATTATGATGCAGAGCTAGCATGCTTGAACATGTAAGTGTATCGACTGCCCAAACTATAGATAATGGAAATTGCAATAGGATTACCCAGGAGAATCTCATGGTTATGGGTATCTACTTGTCATTTGGTTGGTTGTATGCATAGTACAATCACATTTGATTCTAAAGAAATTTGGAATCAAATGAGAGGTGATGCAGTTTGATCGACAGGTGAGTAGTATTCATTGACACATCCTTATGCAATTGAGTGTTTTAACAAAATAGTATCAGATTTGCATGCTCAATTGGTGTCAGTTGATGGTTGAGTCCTCCATATCAAGTGATGAGACTTGAGAAGATGTAACAAGTAGTATCAAAGGAAGAGATGCATCCAATGAAGATAAAGGGGGAGAAAGAATTCTGTCAGTGACCGGTAAATACAAGGAGGAATGATATCCTAATAGTGCCCTTTTCCATTGTTGTTGAAGGGGGAGAAAGATTCTATAATATACCACATACTACATGAGTGAGAATCTATTGTATTAGACAAAGGGGGAGAGAGATTAAGTAGTATGCTGGATACTAGATGAGTTGACATCAATGCTAAAGGGGGATATTGTTAGCATTGTGTTGTCATTGATGTCAATCGGTATGGGATGACTACCAGTATGAGAGATGTATGTCCAACACTATCATGAAGGAGTATAGAATGAGATATCCTTGATATCACCTTGTGTTGTAGAACACCGGTATTGTAAGGAAGAGAATGATCAATGGAGTCACCGGTTCACAAGTTAGTGCCTGACTTGTGTGGATGAAAGGGCAAGGTTACCGGTACAATGTATCATCGGTAAGGAAAGGTTGTCAACTGATAAGTGTTGTGTTGACAATGTACAGTTGCCAACTGGCAAGCTCATGACTAGTGTACAAGCAGGATGGGCAAGGTGCTTGAGCTATTGTTTGTGATGAAGTAGTAGAATATTACCTAAATCACATCAACATCAGAGGAGAAGAATGAACAGGTCATCGATATGATGTGAGGTTGTAGAACAAAATGACTCCCACCAGATGAAGATGCAATCACCATGTGAAGAGATGACTGACAGTGAATGTGCCCACATTGGATCACATGTGCATGTTTGATGATGTGCTGCACGAACATGGAAGTCACATGAGTGCATTACAAGATGCAAATGACAAGGTGTCACTCCATCGATAAGTGGAGATTATCTCCTATTATGCATAGTGTGCATCATAGTTCTGTGAGATAAGGAAGAAGAGGTAAAGGCAGATGTTTGAAGGCTAACACCAGATCTACCAGTGAAACAAAGGAGTGCCTCGAGTGCATTAAATCAAGGTTATGCACCAGACCGACAGAGAAGGCATGATTAGGATGCTGGTGTAGATGAAGAATGATGGGTTTGTCACTCTAACAAATTGGTTGAGATATGATCCGAGATGGTTAGGGAGAAGGAAAGGTTGAGAAGATTCAGACAAAGGAAAATGGCCAGATTGAAGATGAAATCTGTTGAAGGTTGATGACATGTTGTCATCAAGATGGCTACTAGTAAGAATGAGAACCGGTAAGGAAGAAAAGAGGCTAAGAGATGTGCTTCCACCTGATGAAAATGAGCATGCTATGGATAGACATGTCTGGTGACCGGTTAGGGAGTTCCATTGGTATTTCAACAAAGAGCAGACATGGGGATTTAACCGATAAAGTGTGAGATATCGACAGGGTTAGGTAAACCGACAGAAAAGAAGAACTGGTTGAGTGATTGGTCGATGATCCTATTCATACCGACACAAATGCTATAAAAGAGGTGGAGGTCGATGTGGATGCCACGTAGAGATGAAGTTACAATCTTGCACAGGTTAGTGAAGTGCTGTGTAGGGATAGGTGTTTCTATAGGTGTGCATTTAATATGGATCCTGTGATTTGTGGATCAGATCAGAGGAGTGTTGCTCGAGGAAGAATGAACGACATAGAAAAAATAGGGAGTTGTTGGCACCCGAATCAAAGCAAGAAAATAAAATTGTGAGAAGACCTCGAGAAGGAAACAATAGAGGTATTAATGGCGTTTTGACAGATGCAGGTCAAGATACAGGGCTGTGGTTGCTAAGTTTAGAAAACGTGTATTGGAAGGTGCGTTAATGGCGGTGATGAGCAAACAACTGTCTGGGCGATTAGACCGGATAAGATCTAATTGGATTTAGTTTGCCTCGAGGTTGATGAGGAAACCCTAACCGTCTGAGATTTGAATTGGTTTTTGGAGGGAAGACTGGGATATAAATATACAAGCCAAAGATATTGTTAAGTTTTGTTGGATAGGAGAAGATAGAGCTGCTGTGAAGTAATTGAGTGCTGCATGAAAGAGTTAGATCAGTCAGAGTAAAAATAGCTAAAGATAACAGTGGCTGAGGGAGTGAAGGTTAAACCGGTGATAGGGTTTAACAGAGGGTTGATTGGTAGCGTTTGAGCAACCGGTGTAGCAGCGAGATTGCATCTAAGGAGATAACCGGTAGGTGCTTGTACTGGTAGGAAGATAGTTGAGAGGACTGAAGAGCATAGCAGTGATGAGGAGATCCAACAGAGCAGAAGAAGAGTAGAGGTGAACTGACAAAGGTTACTAACAATGCAACAACAAATGAGTAAACCGGTGCAATAGAGAAGGTGTCTTATTGATAGAGTGAGGTATATGAAATGGTTACAAGATTCACTTGTAACAGTATAACTAATTTTGTACTTGAAGTTATCATTGAGAATATTGAGATGTAGCTCTATGCAGGGGTTGGTGCTCTTTGGGTTGGTGCTCCTTGGGTTGGTGCCCTAAATCAGGGGTTGTAGCTCCTTGGGTTGGTGCCCTAAACATTGTAACATATTTCATTGTGAGGCTGGATTGGAGTAGTAGACTCCAATAGCATTTCTCAATGAGGTTTTTCCCATCTTGGGTTTTCCTCATACATACTAGTGTTATGTGATGTCCCTTTGTGTGAATGCATTTGTTTTTAGTCTCCTCACTAACCGGTAAGTCTGCATTCAGCTAGATCTTTTAATTGGTATACTTTCATAGCGATAGTTAAAGGGAAAAGTTTGAGAACCATTGATTCACCCCCCTCTCAGTGGTGCATTGTGTCTAACAATCTTATCCTCATATTTTGTCCCACGCCATTCTTACAATGTCCCCCTTTAATATAATCCTCTTATTTATGTTTATCATCGTTACTATTCTCCTTTTAGCCTCCATCTCTATATCATCTTATTTCTCTTAATATTCTTCTAGCCTTAATAATACCTTTCCCCATCCCACACAATCATTTATTCTATCACATATATTAATTCTAATTTATCTCTCCCATCTCTATTAATATCATCCCATCTATTTTGAGAGAACATTTATGTTCTTCCAACTCAATTATCCTCATGAGGGGAAATAATCATCCAATTCAATCCCAAAAACTAATTTGACATTTCAAATCCAAAATATATCCAAGCATCAAAGAATACTTTAAATCCAAACATCCAATTAATAAATAAATTTAACTGATCCAATTGGTCTAATTCATACAATCAATCCAACCAATTATCCCTTAACATTTGATGCTTGGGGCATTATCTCTCATCAATATTGACACACCCTATGTCCATATCTACTTTCTTTGAAACAACATTACTTCTTCTAGTCACAAAACCATTTTAAAGAGGAGAGAAACATAAATAGTAAATTATGTAAACACTAATTTAAGTAATACTGCTGTGATGTTTTCACACATTGCCCCATTGCAAATGTGAACCCCCTCTTTTTTTCTTTTTAGGGTAGTGTTTTGGCGTCTTAGGCTTTTGTGTCCAATCTCTCGCCTTCACAAAGAAGTCAAGTTTTTTAAAATTTGGAGGAGTCATTGAAGTCAATGAGGAGGGAAAGTGGTCAAATGGACATTCTAATGTTATAGATGGGCTTAGATAGGTCAAAGGAGTCAAATCACAATTTCTCGAGGTCAATTCTGACAACTTGCTTTTTGAGGATTTTTGCTTTTTGCTTTTTCCTAAATTTAGAATTTTTTTTGGCATTTTGGGGCCAATCCAGAAACCATCTTCTTCAACCTACTTTTTTTAAAACAAAAAGTTTTTTTTTTCTTTTTTTCGGGGTCATGGATGGTTTTGAGGTTAGAAGAAGTGGAAGAATTCATCAAGAATAGACCAAGCGTGAAATATCTTTCAAATTTAGAAGATGTGTTCTTGAAAAGTTAAGTTCAAGATCGTGGGGAAATGGTCAAGATTGGAATCAAGATCAAGAAATTCCTTGTTCAAATCATGGAGGTCGCCTGGACAGGAAAATTTTCAATTGAAGACCAAGGCATGTGAAATGTTGCATGACACTATGCAAAGTTTGCCTATGAGAAGAAAAATCTTATACGGCCTTGTACAAAGTTTTCCCATGGCAGTTTGGCAATTATACGTGACCTTATGCAAAGTCCGCCCATGAGAAGTGAAATCTTACTTGACTTGGTGCAAAGTCTGCCAATGACAGGTTGAAAATTATACATGACCTTATGCAAAGTCCACCCATGAGAAGAAAAATTATATGTATGCATGTTTAAAGTTTGCCCTCTTGTTATAAATGTCCCTCTAAATGAGAGGGGAAAGCCTCCTTATATTCTTATCCGACATCAAACATATTAATTTTCCGACACAAGTTGACATGAAGCAAGGTTTCCCGCTCAAAATTTGGATAGGGCAAAGGGTTTAAATTAGGGCCCAATTAGGGAGGACCATGGTGTGGCGCCATGGTCCCAGTGAATACCAAGGCACCATGCCCTGGTCCTACCCCATATTTGGGTCAGGGTTAAGCATCCCAGGAAGATATAATGTGAAAATGTGACCACTATTACATGGTACACGCATAAATGAGTCCCGGTCAAGCATGAGGATGTGAACACTAAGGCGAGGGCCCTAAATGCAGACAAAATTGAAAAGGGTACAATTTTAGGACGCTCCAATTTTTAAGACTACTTTTCATCTCTGAAGTTCACAATTAGGCTTAATTTCACAAATTCCAAGGTTATACTAGCTCCGATTTTTGCTTTTCAGACTTTACTTAGTCTGATTTTGGACTTGATTTCAAGAATTCAATCAGAAAATCAGAGTTGTTTTTCAAAATTTTTCATATAGACATCATTGCTTATTTCCCTAACTTGGGAGTTTTTTTTATATATTTTCACGTATTAGATGTCAACACAAGGAGGGATTTCCAAAAAGGAGCCTATGAAACAAGGAACCGGTTGGAAAGATGTTGGAAGGACAACATTGATGCTTCAAGGTGGAATCCAAGGATGAAGGGAACAAAGAAGAAATACTTACACTTCATTAAAATATTCAAGAAGATTAAGTCATACACAGAAGAAAGGCTTTAGATCGACCTTAGATTTCTTTTTATCCAAAATCAAATCAAAAGATTCCACACCAAGGAGTGATAGGTTCAAGATGCAATGAGAATGAAGAAAATGTTCCAATCATCTTGAATTTCCTTCGAAAATGTAAGAGTAGGGGTCAATACAAGGAAGTAATGTTGAATATTGCAACATGAAGTCAAGAACTCCACCTAGGAATCGAAGTCCAAGGCAAGGAATTTCATGATACAGGAAGGAAAATAGTTTTAATCAATGTTAGAAACTTGATCATCCAAAAGATATTGCCTAAGATATCAATGTTGGATATTAGTTGATGTGTTGTCATTGATGTCAACATATTCTTCTATGTATTCCAGTGTTGCAGTTTGGTTGGATGAGTTGGTTTAGCTTGTGTGTTGCAAATGAGGTGGTGCGGATTAAAGGGTTTCTAGTATGTTGCCTGTAGATGGCTCATTCCTATTTGCAGAGGTCAGCATGATGTTTTGATTGAGTTTGGTGATTTGGTATTGAGTATGTTATTCAGTTGTTCGTGTTATTCGGTATTCTGGTTTATGTTCTGTATTGCTCCGAAATCGCTATATCTTTTGTTGCGGATGTGTGAGATGTGTTCTGGACGTTGATGTGTGTCCACAATTTGATTGGTTCCTGATTTGGATATCCACAAGAAAATCTTTCAGGTTGACAGTCAGTTATGATGGTGTTCTTGAGCTTCAGTAGAGAGATGATGATGATTCTTTTCATCTGAGTTGTTGTGGTGCAATTCATGTTGTTTGTGAATGGTTCTAGATCATGTTCTATGCGTATTGGTGGTCCGCATTGATTTTTGTGCGCGTTATTGAATATTTTCTTTGTTCGGCGATGTTCTTCATGTTATGCAACATTCTTGGTGGTTTTAGCATGTTGCAGATGATCGAGGTGTAATTGTTGGAGGTGTTGCATGTTTCCGGTATTGATTTGGGTCCAGACCATGTCTTAGTTGACATCATTTTGGTCTGCATGTATTGTTGTAGTGTGTGAGGTTATTATTTTGTAATTTGTATTGAGGGTTTAGCCGACCTTGAAATAGAGATTGAGGGTTTCTATAAATAAATGTAATAATCATTTAGGATGTATGTCTGCGTTGTATCTGTGAGTGTGTGATCGAGTAAGTGTGTGAACAAATAATTTGATCTTTTGGAAGTGTGAAGGAGAAGAGAAGTGTTGCAGAGTAGACTGCGTGCTTAACCAAAACTGTACTCATGCATATGGAGATGCTATTTTCACAGTTCATGTAATCCAGATTGTTGTTCGAATGTTTTTGTAAGTCAGTGAGACTTCCTGTAAGGCAATGAGCCTTCCCTTAAGGTTGTAGCCTTTTTGGGTTTCTTATTTTGAGTAGTGAGCTCTAGGCAATGTGCCTGAATGCATGTGGATTGCTCATTGTAATATTTTCATTCACTCCTAACAGGGTATTATCTCATTGTGGGTAGGTTCCCAATGTAGTTTTTCCATTAACCGGGTTTTCCATGTCAAAAATCTTGGTGTTATGTGTGTTATTGATGTGGAGTTGTTTCATGCTTTAATTGTTAATTATTAGATCTTTTTTGTGGTTTAAGTTGCAGTGAGTTTTTGTGCAAACTGATTCACCCCCCCTCAGTTTCCTGCATTGTTGCCAACAATTGGTATCAGAGCTAGATTTTCCAGAAGAAGCTTGACCGCTTGAGGAGATCTAGGATGGCAACCTTTGCTTTCAAGAAAGATACTCTGAGATTTGATGGAACAAACTACACTCTCTGGAAAAGCCGGATGCAATGTCATTTGAGATGTATTGGAGAAGAGTACTGGAAGATTACTAAGAATGTATATAATATTCCCCAGAATGGTCCTACTGCTTTGGATGAGATAAAGGAAGCAAAACACAATATTAGAGCTAAGAAAACATTGTTGAGTGCCTTGTTATATTCTGAGATGACTAATGTGATGGATTTAAAGACTGCTCATGAGATTTGGATAAAATTGGAGACCTTGCATGGCGATAGCCATGTGAAGATTGCTAAGTTGCACAACTTGAAGGGTAAATATGAGAACTTGAAGATGGGTGAAGATGAGAACATTAATTATTTTATGCAGACAGTGAATGAGCTTGTGTGTGGAATCAAATGTGTCAGTGGAGTCTTAGAAGAATCTGAGATTGTTGCTAAAGTATTGAGATGCTTGCCTCTTTCTTACAAACATAAAGCTGCTGCTATTGATGAGATCTGAATTGTGACAAATGTGACAAGAGACATTTTGATTGGTAAGCTTGCTGCTTTTGAGCTGAGTGAGTTTGGAGACTCTCTTCCTAAGACTGAATCTACATTCAAAGCTATTGTTTCCGATAAGAAGAGATATGATCCGGGAGAAAGTTCTACAAGAGTATCTATATATGAGAAGGAGATGAAAGAGATGGAAGATGAAGAAAGAGAGCTTGAGGAGCTTTGAGCACTTATTGCCAGAAGATTGCCTAAATGTGTCAGTAAGTATGAAGGAAAGTTACCTCTTAAATGTTTTTCATGTAATAAGATAGGACATTTTGCATCAAGGTGTCCGGAAAGAGATAGAAATCCTAAGAAGCCATTTAAGCCATATAAGCCTAAGTATAAGAAGAAGTGTTATTATGCTGCTGATGAAGGTATGACAGATGATGAGTTGGATAAGGATAATTTAGGAGATGAATTTGTGTTCATTGCTATCAAGGAAGATGATCCCGTAACTACAAATTCTACAAGTTGCATTAATGAGGAGAAAGATTTAGCTGCTAAAGTTGAGAAAGATGAATGGGTAATTGACAGTGGTTGCTCTCATCATATCACAGGTGATAAGAGTAAATTTATAAATTTGGAAAAGTATGATGGTGGTATAGTAAGATTCGGTGATAACAAATCTTGTGTAATCCATGGTAGAGGCTCTATTTTCTCTTGATGGTAAGCACAATACTGATGATGTGTTGTATGTTGAAGGTTTAAATCATAATATTTTGAGTGTTGGTCATATGGTTGATAAGGGATATAACTTGTAATTCAAAAATGCTAAATGTGAGATCTTGAGTAGCTTCGGAACTGGGATTGCATCCGGAACAAAGACTAAAGGTAATATCTTTCACTTGAATGATGGTGGTAAAAGTTATTTAATTGCTTAGATTGATGAAAGTTAGTTATGGCATAAAAGGATGTGTCATGTAAATTTTGATTGCATGGTTAAGATAAGTTCTACTCAAGCATTGAGAGATCTACCAAAATTAATAAAGCCTTCTAATCCAGTATGTAAGGAATGTCAATTAGGGAAGCAAACAAGAGTTACTAATAAGAGCAAACAATACAATTCTAATGGATTGTTAGATCTTGTGCATACTAATTTGTGTTGTCCTTCTAGAGTGAGAAGCTTGCAAGGTGACATGCATGTTACCGATTGATGATTATTCAAGAATGATGTGGTTTACTTTCTTAAGGGAGAAGTCTGAAGCGTTGGAGAAGTTCAAGATTTTCAAAGCTAGAGTTGAAACTGAGACTGAGTTGAAGCTGAAATGTTTGAGATCTGATAGAGGTGGAGAATTCACTTTCAGTAAGTTTAATGCATGTTGTGAAGAGAATGGAGTTAAGAGACAATTATCTGCTCCTAGGACACCACAATAGAATGGTGTTGTAGAGAGGAATTATATAGAATAGTTCAAGAAGCTGCTAGAACCATGATGATTGAAGGAAATGTTTTGCATATGTTTTAGACAAAAGTTGTGACTACTGCCGTATACACTCTTAACCAGACAAATGTCAAAGGTGATACTGGTAAGACTCTTATGATTTATGGTTTGGCCATGCTCTTACTTTTAGACATTTCAAAAATTTTGGTAGTAAATGCTATATCAAAAGAGATGAAGATATTGGAAAGTTTGATGCTAGATGTGATAAAGGAATCTTTCTTGGTTATTCTACTAAAAGTAAGGCCTATCGGTGTTATAATAAAACATTGAGAAAGATGGTTGAAAGTGCTAATGTGAAGGTTCATGAAGGTAATATAAGACAAATTAAATCTTGCGGAGATGATTCTGATGATCGGGATGCTAGTTTAGATAGATGAAAGCTAGTGTAGACCCAAAGTCAAATTCAGATTGCTCCGGAAAAGCTTGAGAATGAAGGTGTAGATGTAGAAGAAAGAGTTCAAGAGCTTGGAATTCAAGAATATCCTAAAACTCCTAGGTATGTGAGGTTGAATCATTTAGAATATCAGATTATTGGTGATAAGAATAAAGGTGTGATGGCTAGAAGAAGACTTGTTGAAGAAATTTGTTTTATTTCTAAGATTGAGCCTAAGAATGTTTATGAATCTTGCAAAGATGAAAATTGGATTAAAGCTATGGAAGAAGAATTGAATCAGATTGAGAAAAATAATACATGGATTCTTGTTCCTAGACCTAAGGATAAAAATGTAATTGGAACTAAATGGGTACTTCGGAATAAGTTGAATGAACAGGGTGAAGTTGTTTGGAATAAAGATAGACTTGTGTGTAAGGGATATTCATAGATGGAAGGAATTGATTATGAGGAGACCTTTGCTCTGGTAGCTAGAATTGAAGCTGCTAGATTATTTCTTGCCTATACTACTCACAAAGATTTCAAGGTTTATTAGATGGATGTCAAATCAACTTTTCTTAATGGTGAATTGGAAGAAGAAGTCTACATTGAGCAACCAGATGGATTTGAGCTGACGGATGAAAAGGACATGGTTTGTCGGTTGAAGAAAGCATTGTATGGATTGAAGCAAGTCCCTAGAGCTTGGTATGCCAGAATGGATAAGTATTTGATGAAGCTTGGATTCAATAAAGGTACTACTGACAGTAATCTTTATTTGAAGATTGATCAAAATAACATTTTCATTGTTGAAGTTTTTGTTGATGATATTATCTTTGGAGGAAATGATTGCTTATGCAAGATTTTTTTTGAAGAGACGCAGAATGAATTTGTGATGTCTATGATTGGTGAGATGAAATTATTTATGGGATTGCAAATTACATAGTTGGATAAAGGTATTTTCATATCTCAGTCTAAGTATGTGAAGGAATTGTTGAAGAAATTTGGTTTTGAAGACTCTAAACCTGTTGGTACACCTATGGTGATCAGATGTAAGTTGACAAAGGATGATGATTCACTGAAAGCTAATCAGACCAGATATAGATCTATGATTGGTGGTTTGTTGTATTTCACTCAGACTAGACTTGATATAATGAATGTTGTGTGTCATGTTGCTAGATTTTAAGTTGATCTTAAGGAATCTCATGTTACTGCTATAAAAAGGATATTCAGATATTTGAAAGGGACAATTGATTTTGGTTTGTGGTATTATAAGAATGATGACTTTACCTTGAGTGCTTTTATAGATGCTGATTGGGCAGGTGATGTTGATGACTGGAAGAGTACTACTATTGGTGCATTCTTTTTGGGTAAGAATTTGGTCTCTTGGGCAAGTAAGAAGCAAAATGCTATTTCCTTATCTACTGTAGAGGCTGAATACATTGTTGCTGCTAGCAATTGTACCTTGGGTAATTTGGATGAAGCAGATGTTGAAGGATATAGGAGTTATATATGATGAGCCTATTTCTATATACTATGATAATTCAAGTGCTATCAATATTTTAAATAATCTAGTATTGCATTCCAAAACAAAGCATATATCAATCAAATTTCATTTCTTGAGAGAGAAGGTGAATGAGAAAGAAGTCGGATTGGAGTATGTATCTACAAAGGAACATATTGCTGATATCTTTACAAATCCTTTGCCCAAAGATACTTTTGAATATCTCAGAGAGAAGTTAGGGGTGATTGCCCCTCCCGACGAGAACTAAGATGCAAGGATTTGCATCAGTTCGGTGAAATTCATAGATATATTTTGTGGTACTTCCTCTAGTTGTTTTTCGATGGCTCCAATTGTCTCTTTGCTAACTTCTTCCTCTTCACCCCCTCCTTTTTGGGTGAGAGCTTGGGTGAAAGATCTTATTCCTAAAGTCAATATATTTTTTTGGCTACTTCTTCAGGACAAGGTTCTTACTATGGATAATATTTTTCGTAGAGGATTCATGATCCCCAATAGGGGCTATTTGTGTATGCAGGTTGAGGAATCTGTCTCACATATTTCTCTCCTTTGTTCCTTTTCTCATGAGATCTGGAGTAGAATCTTGCAGAAATGGAACCTTTGCTGGGTGTTCCTTGAGACGGTCCAAGACCTCTTCTTTCAATGGAATAGTCCTTCTTCTAATCAAGTTATCAAGGTCCTCTGGTCTTTTATCTTTCCTCATCTCATATGGGGGGGGTTTGAAAGAAGATAAATAACAAAGTCTTTAAAAATACTGCCCTTCCTCTTGAGGTGGTTTCAGAGAAAATTTACAAAGCCATTGGGGAGAACATTAATCTTTTGGGTGGTGATCTCAACAAAAAACCTAGTGTCCCTTGTAAGGATTATGATCTTATAGTTTCCAAGGAGTGGCAACTAAAAATTGATCTATATAAATCCAAGGGTTAGATTATGAAGTCAAGAGAAGGTTTGGTGTGGCATTACCCTTCTAGTGGATGGGTGAAGAATGGCAGATGTCTTGCGACAGTGACACTCCCCATGGGTAGCCAGACCAACCACCTTGTGGAAGCCATGGGTGCCTATCAAATGCTGGACATTGCTAGGCGTCTTAATTGCAGAATGGTTTGGATTGAAGGAGATTCTAACAACATTATTAAATGTATAAAAGGGGAGAATAGAGCTTCATGGGATATTGAAAATCTTATTAGGTCTTCAATTAAAATAATTTAAACCTTTGAAAGATGCTTCATCTCTCATGCCTATTGGGAAGTAAATATTTTTGCTGATTGCCTTGCTAATTTGGGTGTGAAGTCCAAATCTAAAAGAACATGGTACGGTGAGGACACCATGGCAGAAGATCTTAAAGCCCTTCTATCATATGACCAAACACATGGTAAAATTGGCAATTTTCCCACTAATTTTGATGATGCCATCTATTGATTATGTGATCATTGTTGAGGATGGCAACTATCAGAAAGCCTTCGATATCATTGATATCATTTATACTCCACACACTTTCTGGGTTGTTCCTGGATTTATTGGGCTTGCTAGCTCTTTAGAGTGCTGTCTAGTTTTCTACCTTTTTTGGGCTCATTCTCCTTTGTTTGACAATATGGGTGGGAATAGACGTAGGGTTGAACCTGTGAACTATGAGAGCTGGAGAAATAATGTGACCATCTGGTATTGGCTACAACAAGGAGGGGTGATGCCTTACTTGGATAGGCTTCATGGGAATGATCAGAGAGTTACTAAGATTTTTGTGAAGGAGTGGAAAAATGGGAAGCTC
This sequence comes from Cryptomeria japonica, assembly GCF_030272615.1. Lineage (NCBI taxonomy): Eukaryota > Viridiplantae > Streptophyta > Pinopsida > Cupressales > Cupressaceae > Cryptomeria > Cryptomeria japonica. The sequence continues at coordinate 520,624,869 of NC_081413.1, forward strand.
AACTTATTTGGTAAGGCAAATGTGGTGGATGAGAGCCTCATTGCGGAGGTTACCGACCTCTCCAAAGAAGGTATTAAGTTTAATAGGGATAATAAGCTCTCAGAGGGGGTTGTTAAGAAGTTCCCCAAGATGGCTAAGGAGAAGGCGAATTTGGTGAAGGTTAAATTTTTGTTGACCTGGACCAGGAAAAAGATTTGGGTACCGAGAATACTTCGGGTCCGAGCAAGAGAATGAGGGAAAGCACGAAGAAGAAGACTACTAATTTTCCTCAGGATATCCTAGAGTTGAAGGAAGTGGCCTAGAAGATGAACCGACTTGAAGCTGAAGTTGCTGAAACTTTAAAGAACCTGGGTTAGTGTTGTTTCTTTTGTTGGTGCTGTTGTGTTCTTCTGTTGGTGTTAGGCTGGAGTTCTCTGTGTGTGTCTTGTTTCTATCAGTCCTATTGTCTTTTTGGTCTATTATGTTTTGTTGGGCTTTAATGCTACATTTTATGTAATCTTCTTGTAAAGGATTTCGGGTCCCTTGAAAACCTGTTTTTGCCTTAATCAAAAACATTAAATTTCCATCATTGAATTTCAAAAATCCTATAAATTGGAGCTTATTCTTCATTTTCACCATCCTAATTGAGCAAGTAAAAGTTCTTGTACTAAGAAATAAACATCCCAAATCATTCGAGCATATTAACTCATCGACAGTGAATTTGTACTATTTTTGCACTCAAGATTTCCATTCCTTTCTTTTGATACAAATTATTATTATTTCTTTATTGAAAGGTGAGAGTTGTGATTTCATTTGGAGTTGATTCTTATTTCTTTATTATCCTTTCTATTTTGTTTGATTTGAGCTCTCACACATGTCATATATTTTACTTGCACATCTAGTATATCTTAGTAAAGCATTTAAGTAACATTGTATTTATCTTAACTTAATATTAAATTTTATTTATTCTAAGATTATGTTGCATTTAGCTTATTTCTACACCTTATAACTATATATATAGTTTCATAGTTCTCACACCCTTACCTTTATACATGCAAGCCTTCAACCTCCATTCACAAGTCCCTATTTTCTCCTTTAACCACTTACTACAAATTCCTTTTTCCAATTTTACTTGATTTCCTTGAGTATTCTTCCTCTACCCTATTTTCCATTCAATGAGTTATACCTTGTTGGATCTAACAATGACTGCCTCTTTATCTTTCAAACTTAATAATATTTTTGTAAGCATGGTGTTTTTAATAACCTACACTCATCGACAATTCCCCTTCTCCTAACAAACTCTCAAGCTTGTCCATCATTCTATTCTTTTACCCTCGATTAAAATTATTTGATCATAATCATAATTTTTTGCATTACTTGTTTCATGAAAGTCTAAAATTGGACAAAAAAATAGTTTCCTTTATAAAGTGTAACTCTAGGAAAATCAAGGCATGTGTTTACCTCTTGTGGCTAAATGTGAGATCTCTTAGTGTTTTCAACTTAAAATCCCATTACTAGCCTTCAAAATCCTTAGGAAGAAGAAGAAGAAAAGAAAAGCACACAAACCCAAATAATAAAAAATATATAGATAAACAACAAAAGCCAAAAATCACAAGTTCAAAAGGCATGATTATATATTGATGAGAAAATACTTATAATGAAAGGGGGGTAAATCAATATATGACAAACATTTACTTTATCAAAATTTAACAACTACAATAATAGAAAACACACGAGATCCACATAATTAAGAAAACAAGGTTTATGCAAAAACCATTTCAGGAAAAAAAAAAACCATGGAGAAGGACTACTTGGATCTACTATCCAAATTTAGCATCCACAACAAAAATAAAATGATCTTACAATATTTGCAAGCACCAACCCACTAGATGCACCAATCCCCACCTATAGAATTTGCAAGCACCATCCTACTAGACACCAAAAACCACAACTAAGCATCAACTCAACAAGACATACAAATCTCTTCCTTTAGGATGCACCAACCTCCTCTACAAAATTCCACCTTCTAGATGTTGCTTCTTCAACAAATCATGAGCATATTTTTCTGCACTTTCACACTTCACAAAATCTTCTTTGTATTAAATTTTCTCTACATTAAATATATTTTTCTTTGTATTTGAATGATAACAGGTTTTCATAGACATAACTTACAACCGCACTTCACCTTTCATATGCCTTTGGGTGCTAAAATTAATTAAATAAAACACATAGGTCAGCCCTATAAAATTAATCATAATAATAAAATTCCATAAGTTTGCCAAAAAATTGAAGCCAATATAATAAACAACTTCCCAAATCTTCTCATCAACAACCTTTATTATCAATGCATATATTTCCAACAATCTTGGCAGGGTTGGTCTAGAAGCAAGATATTCTTTAGTTTTAATCACAAAGGATCCAGAAGGGGAGTACAAACTAGTGACAGAGGGCCCTATTGCTTCTATTGAAATAAGTTGAATATGTATTTGTTATTCATTCTCTACTCATTCATGTATCTCATTCACCATTATAGCATTTTGTAGCTTGATCTCTCTGATGCCAATGACCATATTTCTAACAATCTCCCTTCTTGAATAAAACACACTTTGACATTAGTGACAACATTTCCAACATATACTACTCATTAATACATCCATCTTCTAGTTGAGAGATTACAACCTACAATAATCCCCAATGAAGAGACAAAGGTCCATTAGGGTGTAGTAGACTAAATTAGGAAGTCATGTATGCATTTTTCTATGTATCTTTCAATCTTTCATGTGTCAAAAGTTTAGATGTACAAAATTATATACTCAAGGATTTAGTTTGGTGTCTTCCAATAAAAAAATCAACCTTCGTCCTTATATAATGCCCCTTCCTTCCAATCATCCACTTAATGAATATTCTTATTTTTAAGTCTCCTATTTTTTAATTATCGACATCTTGCAGATTTGCATACTTAGAATACATGAACATAGTTGTATTTTTAGCTTTTAGGATGCATTGATGTTTTAGAAATTAGTATTTTAGGGTTTGCATCAATTTATAAGTTACTTCATTTCACTTCCAAAAATAAACATCAATGATCTACTCCATTCACACTTGTGTATTCCTTTGGAGGATTAGTAGTACTTTACCAAGGAAGAAATTTATAGAAGACCATAATTATTGGTATTCTGACACACCAAATTATGAGTATAATAACTCTTGAAATGGTTACCACACCTCAAAGGATTGGATTTTTTCTTATTTAAATAAGGCTTAAAAGGTGTAATATGACGTGCAATATGAATCTAGAAATAATAATCAATAATTTCTTTTTTAGAAAAATACCCAAAAAATGCTTGTAATTAAAAATGTTTGTCTTTATTTAAGGTTTAAACCATAACATTCAACACAAAAGCTGAAGAAAATGAAGATTTGACCCTAAGAATAAATGATATAATTTGAAACAAAATTAAACCAAGACATGACTATGAATACCAAAATATAAGAACCCCCTATTTTTTTGAAAGTAGGGTGTGTTGCGGCAACAAAAAATAATGAATCCTCCAATCAAAATGTTCATAAGAATTTAGAATAAAACATATTTATCAAAGAAAAAATGCAAACAAGTAAAGTCAATTATACCTAACTCATACTATGTGTGTAACAAACTCTTTAAGAATTTGTAAGTAGCAATAATATGGAAAATAAAATTGAATGTAAAATTATTTGATCTCTAAGCAAAGATTGGTCTACAAATGACTATCAGTGTCATTAAGTAGACAAATCATTAGTTGGCATGCATTCATCACTGCCAACTAGGTATTTATAGCCACAACAGAGTTATCTCTACTCCACTCAAAAGTATTTTTATGCTACCAAACAACCATCCATAGGCCTAATAGAAAAATGTGATCACCAAGAATTGATTTTCGTTATTTGTTTCTCGTCAATCTAAAATTTTGATATTCTTTTACCTTTTTAGCACAAGCATAAAATATTGTTCTAGAATGGGAACCACCACGACAAATAGAAGTTCAAAACTTAAAATTATTTTAATTACCAAAACCCTAATATATACATAAAAAATGGAAAGCATTAATATATATTTGTGGAATATATTGATCAAGTTGAATTGTTGTAAATCCAAATGGAAGGATCATTAAACCGAATCCAATTAACTTTACCAAAAATGACTATCCCAATTGAAATCCCTTTGCATCTAATCCTAAACACCCTAAAATAAAACAAAAAATCCCACACCCAAAACTATTATTTCCAAGAGCCTAAGAAAGTGACCAAGAAACCTAATGCATTCAAAAGGAAATCAAGAAAAATATGAAACAAACTCTAATATCCATGGTATAAACCAAATAACACAACAATTTGAAAACATAAACTAATGAGAAAGAGGTGGGAGGGTGTAAGAATACAACATTTAAATTCTTACCAAAATACCAAATAAACACCTCTAATCTAAGAGATAGATTATAAGAAAAAAAAGAGACCAAGAAAAAAAATCAAGTCAAAATCTTAATCTATATATCACAAATATACATGTCGAGGAAGACATAATTCAATATTACTTATTTTTTACTTGATGAATATGTACCAAATGTCGTAAGTATAAAAAATGCATCACTAAATTTTCTAAGGAAAATTATTTATTTTATTCTCAATTCAAGTTGCTTATCATGTAGGATTAAGAATTATTGTAATGCATTAGATCCATGTTCAATCCATATACATGTTTTCTTATTTAAACCAACATAATTAAATTAAAAGGTATATATATGAAACAAAAATATTGTAACGAATTGTAACTTAAATTTCATTTTTTCTTTTGATCCTTACAGGATCTGGGCTAGACCAGAGGTTTTCTTTCCTCCATTCTTTCCTACCGGTGCCCACACTGAATGGAGGTGTAATTGTAACTATTTTTTAATTAATAAAATTCTTTGGCTTCGACCTTTTATCGATAAAAAAAAACAAAAAAAACAAAAAATATTGTTGGTGAATGATATCAGCCTATTGAAATTGCTCATCAATCATCAATATGTCCCTATACACACTTAATTAATTTACAATATGTCCGTTCACCATAATCCTCACACATTAACATATCACTCAAGATCATTAATTAATGAGGAGTCCAACCAAACATCAATTGACAAATATTTGTCACTAGTAATCTTGCCTTAACTATCATTTACATTGTTGAAACTAAAATAATCATCATGTCATACCTTTGTCCAAGTAATACATGAGAATTGAATTTGTTGAAGAGCATCTTCAAACAAGTGCCTATGGAATATCATCCTCAGTAGAATCATAAAAAATATCAAGAATGTTAGTGTAATTTTTTTCTATATCATATCTATTAATTTCAATCAAAGTTGAAGGAATCACAAACTCATTCTCAATGTCATCATGTAACTTAATGCCATATGGATATGTATTTAAGATCATTAAGGGATATTATTGGGAAAAGGTTCACCTACATGAACCTCATAGGCAACTGAATTGGTTGTGCAAGAAGTTATTAATTGACTACATGAATGAAGTATCTAATTGACTTGAAGAGGAAGCACAAGATTTCTAACTAGGAATATAAATAGAAGGTAAATATATATATTAGTTTATTAACAATAACAAGATTAGGATCATTTTCAAGCTAGGTAAAATAAGGGGTAGTACTAAAGTATATTTAATTTTAAGCTAAAAGATCCCATTTATCATATCCATGAGAAATCACAAGATTGATTGCTCCTAGTGCTTTGTTCACAAGCATTGAACTAAGGGATGAAAGACATGAATATATAAATCCAAGGTGACCAACTTAGTCAATGCAAAGGGAATCCAATTCTACGAGAATCTTTTGGAACCTAAGCATTTGGATCTATGTTCCCCAAGATTCCGGGACGAGGGGACAGGACGTAATTTTTTTTGGCCATTTTTGGGGATGGTAAGGGATGACAAAAGAAGATGACTATATAAAAAATAGGGAAAATTTTAAATTTATGTGGAATTATCAAATATTCATATGATAACATTGACAAATGTAAAATCATTCATCATATACATTATGCATAGCAATTGAGTTCAATTGAGAGCTCAAATGAGAGTTGAAACTCATAAATATGCATGATGTAACTTAATAGTTAATTCAAATTACTTTCATACATTCATAAATATAATTCATTTAGTCATTGTTAATATGCATGCAATATGGATATCAAAATGCCCGAAGGTTGCAAGTTTCAACAAAAATATCATATACATCAAAACTCTCAAAAGAGTCAAAAGTAAAACAAAGAAAGTATATTGTTGCCCCTTATCTTCATCAAAATCAATGTCACTACAACTGATAGCCTCAACCTCAAAGGCTACCTCATCCAGCGAAATCCCAACCAATCCCTCTTATGCCTCCTCATCAACTTGGGTGGTGTCTTGGGGATTAATATCCCACTGTAAATGTCGATACTCTAGAGTCTAACAATCTTAAGTCGCAAAGCACTATGTACAACCACTAACTTGTCCACTCATCTAGAGGTAAGCCTATTCTTTTTGGAGTAGATAAAACCATATGTAGACTAATTTCTCTTCGTAATAGAGGAACTAGAAACTTGTGAAAGGAGGTGAATGGCAAGCGTCCTCACCTCTGGTGCATCCCACTCATGCCATTGCTTTATCCATCAAGATTTCAGAAGGCAACCCATTGTTCGCTAAGTCTATTGGGTTGCTCAAGTGAATACATCTTATGGAAGGCCTTCATTAACTCGTGTGCCACCTCATCATCATCACAAGGAGGCGACCGTCCAAGCTTTGACTCAGACCATTTTGGATTTAGTGCAAACGTTGCCATATGAAGTGGGGTGTTCATATTGTTCCACCTCCACATGACAATGGGCTTAATATCTTGCTCATATAAGTCCAAATTATGATCCTTAACCAAACTTGTTAAATATCTCATATATCTCTCCAAGACTAGGAGAGTTTGTATTAACATATCTAATGAGACCTACAAGCGAAATGAAGGAGAAAAAATACCTACAAAGTGCAAAAAAAACTTCAAATAAGCATAAGATTAAAGATTATCAATCTCAATGTTAATTGACAACCAGGAAAATTTGAAACTTTGAAAGATTTAACAATAAAATTGAAATATTGAAATTAGAAATTTTTAATAAAATCTAAAAATCAACCGTCTTACCTCACAATGGACCACCAATTGTCAGCAAGGATCCTTTATTTGATAGCTTTTCCTTCAACAATGCTTGAATTAGGCCATCTATTCCACTTTAAATTCACCACAATCAACTATAGTGTCATGTACCTTAGTGATAGAAATTAGGTTTTTTTACCCTATTTAAGGCAAGTTAGGTTGTGCGAGCCACTGAAAGAATAAAATAAGTGGCACTTGCATGAGTTCTTATTTTAAATTGCTGAAAAAATGAAGGACAACAACCACCTTGGGATGGTCAAGAGACGTCCCTGGTCGTCCCAGGGATGATTGATTGTCCCCCCGCCCCCCCTCATTTTTAATTTTTCTCAAGGTTTTGGGGACAACAAGGGGACGTCCCCAACCCGTCCCCTCGTCCTTGGGGCATTTCTATTTTCGGGATGCCTAGTTTTGCCCAAGAAATACATCCATGCGTAAGCTTGGTTTTGATGTATTCATTGGGATCATTAATTACTCATAAATTGTTTAAAAGCGCCCTTTGAGATAATGACCTTTTCAAATTCTATTACAAATACACTTTCCAATGCCACAAAAATTTAATGAATTAGGTGTTGAGAATTGTGCCTCATCCTCTAGAGTGAACATAATTAACCTACAAACTATGTCATCATGATTGATATTCAATAAAACTACAATGTCCTTAGATGTCTTTTGTATTATACTACCTTTAGGAGTGTATATAAAACATTTAGGAATTTAATGATTAAATAGAATGTTAACAAGGCTACTTCTAAACCAAGGTACAAACATAGTAGGAAAAGTTACACTTGATTAATCAAAATATGGAGGCATTACTAATACCAAAAGTGTTAATGGGCCTTTTGACACATCAGCTCCGAGTATAATAAATATCAAAAAGTGCACACGACCCTTCACCAATTAGATCACCCAAACTATCAAAATAAAAGGACTTAAACATAACGCATGATATAAATAAAGAGAATAACCAAATGCAACTCAATTTAAAAAATATAAATATGTTTGTAATTAAGAATATTCCCAAATATAGTTAATCTATGACCTAGCATTTCAGCACCAAAATTGAACAATTTGAAAATTTGACCTAGAGAACGAAACAAATGAAGCACCTTAAAACTAAAAATAAGCAAAAAATTATGAAGGCCAAAAAATAGAAACCCCTCGAATTTTTTAAATTAGTGTGCTATAACAATTAAAAGAACTTTTTAAGATTCAACTATAAAAGATTCCCCTATATATGCATCAACTCTCCATTATTCATAACCATGGTCAACAAGGTTTCCTTCTATATGCATCATCTTCATCTCCAACAACCTCTTAACAACTACTTGAATCAAAAGGAACGCTAATATGCCTATAATGAACATTAGAAAATTCTCTGTGGCCTAGCTCATTTATTTATGTATGTTTCATGATATCATTGCTCATGTTTAACTAATTATCAGTATTATCCTATATTTAACCTTATTAGACATTCTACTTTATTGTGTATTATCTTCTAATTCAATACAACGCCCATCTAGATGCCATATATGAACTAACATTATTGTGTCCACTAGGAGACGGCCTTGTGATATTATTGGTAGCTTTGATGTATAAAGTGCTATCTAATAGATAGAAAGTTATTTGTGAATCCCACCAACCTTAAAGCGATTTACTCAAACTCCTTTAAAAGATCCATTGCCACACAAAAGCATGTGTAGATTTTACAAGTTTTGCTTGCAGAATAATTTGTAGAGTAGCCAAACTCTAATTTGCAATAGTTATTGAACTTTAAGATCCCCAAATCGCAGCAACATTTAAAACAACCCATTCCAACTGAATCTAGAAGCATTGAAACTGCTGCAGAATTGGAAGATGGAAACCAAGGTCTAACACAGAAAATTATCTTGTGAATCCCACGGACCAAACCTCAGAGTGTTCTCTTTATCCTTCTCATGGCCAAATCCAAGTAAGAAAACAACCTGCACAACAGTACACAATAGTTTCACATTCCTCAAAAGGTTTCCCAGTCTTGGAGATCCACGTACGAAGGTTAAACTTAGTCAGAACTTGTAAAATTTGCAGTTGAGTGCATCATTAATTATAAAACCATCATCAAAAGGCTTTAAAATCCATAATTACTTCAAAATTTGCACAGGCATTGGATTTGGGATAGATCTATTTCATGCAATCATATTGCCTAAACACAGCCAAGACATGTAGAACGCATGCTAGAAACTTGCAACAACATCAAGAGTCTTTGCCAATAACACTTTCGAAATGTATAGCTCCTTCAATCACATTTGTAAAGTCAGAAATTCGGGGGATTGGGTGTATCAAAATTAAGAGCCCTAGCCACCTCATTTTCATTACCAAAGTTTACCAGAGCCTCCAAGTAGGGATCGTTACCGCCATTCCTATTTTTATTATCAAGAATGCCAGAAACAATGTCTTGCATAAAAGATGCATTACATGAAGATAAAACCTTCAAACCCATCCTTATCCACATCAAGCCTAATTAGTCAAAAGGCATCCTCCTTTCCATTGCTACAGCTGCTACCTTCCTTACCAGAATCTTTGTCAACTTTCCTCCAAATTTGGATTGTTTTTATTAGGATTTGGAGCCTTATTATAGGAGGAAGCAAGGTGTACCAAAGGCAGAACACCCAAGAAATCGAGGGAGTTTCCACCATGAACACCAAAATATCCCTTTCATCCTGATTCCCTCCATCAAGCTCTGCAATCAGCTTTCCGACTTCCTCTACAGTTCCATAACAAACAAAAGCGGAGCCTCAAATTGCAAAACCTGTTTAGGAATGCAATCTCAATAACCTCATCAAACTAATTGCACAGCAGATCATTAGCAGATTTAAGTAGGTCAGATTGCAAATAAGCATTGTGAAACATTATTTCCTACACGCCACATCAAACAACAAAGCACCTACAACAATTTAGGAGGCATTCTGAGCTTTCAAAATCTGTGTCGTTTTATTAATAGATGAGTCTGTACTCATCTTTCCATATCAGTTAGTAGCTTCTTGTTTTGAGTGGAAAGACAGCAAGAAAATTGTGCCACTCAAATAAAACAAACCAAAAGCATACCGTTATATCAGAACTATCAATTAGCTCCACCAAACATGAAACTACCTATAAATGTTCTAATTAATAGATAACCTATAAAGGCAACTCAGTTAATAGATATTCTATAAACGCAACTTCAAAGGCATATAACCAATGCCAGCATGTCAATAGATGAATACTTGCTTGGTGTAGAAATATTGCAAGTTAAGGTTCTAGCAATCTTCAGAAGATTAACTCCCACAATCCATAAATCACAGGAGAATCTAGATAAAGCTTTTAGCAATTGTAGAAAGGGCACACTATTTACACTCTGCAAGTGAAAAACTGCATGCATAAGGACAATTGGATGCGCAATAAAAAGGCATACAATGGGAAGCCCTTTGAAGAGATTTGACAAAGAATCAATCTAGATGTTTAGAGGCCGAGAACAAATAATGAAATTACTTTGAGAGAAAAAGATTTCAACCACAACAAAAAAAGGTAGGGGAAGGGGAAAAATTCATGAAATGACATTGCACAAAACAAAAAACACAACCATGGCAAACAAAAGGTGCAACACACAAAAAGTCCATATAACATTTTGTGTCTGTCAGAATATAGTGCTTGAAGCCTCATCTTCCATTTTTGTAGAACCATTTTTAAAGCATTAAATATATGAATTTGGAATCTCACAGAGTCAAATTATGTAATTCGCAATGAAAGTTACAGTAGTGGAAACCAACTTTGTGGTTGCATACGATCCCACCTTTATTTTCCAAGAGAACGTATCAACACCAACACAATATGGTACTTTTTTGTTTTTATTTTTTTAGCTAGCTTGATGCAAAAGTTACAGTAGTGGAAACCAACTTTGTGGTTGCATACAATCCCACCTTTATTTTCCAAGAGAACGTATCAACACCAACACAATATGGTAATTTTTTGTTTGATTTTCCATTTATTTTTTTAGCTAGCTTGATGCAAAAGTTACAGTAGTGGAAACCAGCTTTGTGGTTGCATACAATCCCACCTTTATTTTCCAAGAGAACGTATCAACACCAACACAATATGGTACTTTTTTGTTTGATTTTCCATTTATTTTTTAGCTAGCTTGATGCAAAAGTTACAGTAGTGGAAACCAGCTTTGTGGTTCCATACAATCCCACCTTTATTTTCGAAGAGAATGTATGAACACTAACACAATATGGTACTTTTTTGTTTGATTTTCCATTTATTTTAAAACTAACTTGATGCAAGTTGGGCAGTCCACAGATGCAAGGACTATATACATGTCAATGCTACGCATAAAATAAGACTTCTCAGGATCTGATGGACGAAAATTTGAAATGTGGTATATAAATTATCCATTAGTGGAAACCAACTTGTGGTTGAAACAAAATGCAAACTGTATTTTCTGAGTAAGAGTAGAAACCACAAAAATAATTAGTTTCAAAGCTTGATTTATCATTTTTTGTACAACCATCTTAAATGTAAAGTTGGAAAGTCCAGGGATGCAAGCATTAAAAATGAATCTAATATTGCAGACAGCTGAACTTGGAATCTCATGGACCAAATTGTGAAATTTCAAATGGAAGTTACTCATTAATAAAGACCAAAATTGTGGTCCAGTGGACTGCAACCTATAGTTTCCAAGAGCAGGGAGAATCCAGGGAAAAAAATTATATACAAACCTGGATTTCAGGTTGCAAAGTCACATTAATACATTACATATCATTACAATATTTTTTAAGAACGGCGCTACAAATTGTAGCACCCAGCTCTAATAGAGAGCTCCAATTTTGAGAACTCCTCTGACATAGTTTCAATAATTTATATTACACAACCTGCAGAAACATTGCAAACGTGACTACTCCCATCACATCTTTTATTGGCATGTTAATCATCTCAGATTAGTAACGCACGGGGTGCCCCAAACAGTCCCCCAACTGCAACAACCACCTTGTCACTGGTAGCACAAGAATGATCCTAAGCACGTTTAACATGCAATAGTGAGATGAAGTTTACAACACATGCTGTGCCCATTCTCAAGGAAATAGATTTTTATGTTTGAATTTCTTTGAAACAAAAACTGATTATTTTTTCAGACTAAGTATAAAAAGACACCATGACAAATTTGTTAAAATGAAAAAATAAATTATGATTTATAATGTAAAGAACACAACTAAAATTTACCTGCTAACCTTTAACAATGTTTCCCTTCTCATCGGCAGTACAAAAACACTGATAAAGGCAAGAAATAAGAACTATACTGCAAATTTACAATCTTCCAGAGCATTATTTCCTTCCCAATCTCAAATGTTTTGCAATAGCAATCCTTCCTCCCACAAACATTCTGCACTCAGTGTCCTACAATACCAATGTTTGATTAGAAGCACTGAATCAGTGAATTCCAAGCAATGCCCCAGTATATTGCAATTAATGAGTATAACTAGGATATTGATCATCTAAAGGTAAATCTTGATAGATCTGCTGCTTCAACAAAACATTAGCGATATAACAAAAGAAATAGAAAAGTAAGTGATTCTTTCATTTCTTCTTTTTTTTTCTCAAAATTTTAGAGAAAAAACATTTGATTTTTTTTTTTTTTTTTTTTTTTTCCATTTTCAGTATTGCACTTACATTGTATTTTTCACAGAAAATAACATGGGTAGCAGTAGTGACAATGGTGAGCATAAAATGGAACAAAAAAATGTAGCTTCAACTTAGAGGGATTCATCAAAGTGTTGGGAATGTTTCAGGTGAAGGAGAACAACTACAAAACCCACTGGAGTGCCCATTCCACCCTTAAAAGCTTACACAAAGGGCTCTTTTAATTAAAAAAAGACATCTTCTTCAATTTTTGACAGCCCTAAACAAAGACAAAAGCAAATATTCCAAAGGTACAAGAGTGGTTATGTCATATTTGAAAGACATTTTAGAGGGAGCTACACCAAGGTATATTTTTGACTGTTGGGCTTTATAGAACATAAAGTTAAGTGAGAACGCAGAGGTTAATAGATTGCATATGGTGGTGGAAGCAAGGTCTAATGTGTGCCAATGCCAATACAGTCTGCCATCCATGATTGCTAGTGGCAGTGCTGACATTCCCACAAAACAAAAAACAAAAGACTAATGCCAGTGAGAATTCAAGGATAATTTTAAGTATGTTCAATATGCAAGCACAAGATGTTCCATTGCCAATTTTTTCTACGCATGTGCCATGTTTCTACTTACATCAAACAAATTTACAAAGGTGTAGCTTTTGTAGGTTCCTCGTACACACACCCTAGAGAACATAGGTTAGATTATGTGCTACCCTTGCTCACAAAGAATATGATAAGGTGAGTTTGGTGATTAGGATGAAGTCTGATGAACAAATTTTAGTCATTGTCTACTCATTAACATAATAATCACATGTGTGTCGACTCTTATTTTCTTAGAGCTATTGATTGTTTGAGGAAGCACAGGGATGCAAAACTTCCAATTTCACATGTCAAGAGAGGATATAGAGGAGGTTGGAGCATCAAATGTTGTACAAATGGTCATTAATAATACACGTGTGCAAATTAGTTGGCATGATAACGAAAGATTCTTAAAAGCACATATTTTGGATCCCAAGTTATGTTCATGGGTTAAAAAACACATTGAATAACATAAAGAAGATAGATTGGGCGCAGCAATCAGTCACTGAAGGTAGAGATATTTAGATGTTTATTTGCAACCATCACACCTCACTTGCTTTCTTCAAAGCTTTTTCAAAGAAAAAATCCTCTACCTATGAAGACTGGAATACTTGTATGCTAGTTATTTCATTTTGTTCAGAGAAGATGCTTGAGGTCCAAGAGCCTCAATAGTTGATGGTTAATTCAAGGTGGAATAGATAGCCTACTACAAACATTGCTGAATCAAAAGCTATCAAATAAAAGATATGCTAATACAAACTCTCTTTGTCTTGGAAAGATAGACATTTGGTAGCATACTTGAGTGGATGAAGCAAGCGGTTCATAATAGGTACCTTAATTTGGGATTATATGAGTAATATATTAATCGCATTGTGATGCAATAGTGTAACACTATTAACACCCTACTTCATATGGCAATCTTTGCTCCATATCCCAAATGGTATGCATCAAAACATTAGGAGGTTGCCTCCTTATTATAATGAAGAGGTGAGGAAAAGAAGTGTAAATATAGGCACCTCACATGATATATTCAAAGGAAAAGTCAGCAATACTTCACTCACAATGGCTCGTTTTTACTATGCTTTGCAATCCAACATTAATTAAACCAGAGGCAAAAATAGATAGAGCTACATTAGCTCAAACTAACCCTATTGGATAGCGTACATGGTACAAGGATACACCAATGTTGAAGATGCTCATCATTTTCCTCCTTTCACAAGTTGTCAGTTCTTCTGTTAAAGAGAAAATTAAACCACATACAATTTCATCGTCTATCAAAAGAATAAACTTACCTATAAACAGACAAGGAAGTTGGTGGTTTTGCGTAGTGCTTTGTGACTTCAAGATTGTCAAACATAGTATCAATAAACTCCAACTTTATAGCAGAACAATGATACCAAAGATGCTCCCGAATTGATGAGAAGGCACATTAGGAATTTGAGATATCCCCTTATAGTGGCAGTGACTTGAGTTGAACTCTGATTTAGAAAGTGTTGCTTGATGCTAATTAGGAGCAGCCGCATACTTTCTATGTTTTTAAATTTTTTTCATTTTGTCATTTAAGTAGGTAGCATATGGGCATTTTATTGTATTTTTTAAATTTTAAATGACATATTAATATATCATATGCACATTGACAATGAATTATGAAAGCAAATACATTTTGACATTTGTTAACTTGTTCAACTCTCATTTGAACTCTCAATTCAACTCTAATGTGTGTATTGAGGATCTATAGTTATATAATGAATGCCTTATTAACGTTATCATATGAATATTTGCGATTTCCTTATTTTCTATATAGTTGCCCCTTTTGTCATCCCCTACTGTCCCCTAAAATGGCCTTGAAAAAATTCAACTGGTAAAATGGCCTCAAAATTCCTTCCCCAAAACTTTTCACTTTCATTGTTCACTATATAAAAAAATATATAATTAATTAAATAGAAATCACTTACACTTGGACAACTTAATTTAATTAACTAATTGTTTGCTTCTACTTCCAATTAGCCTATAAAAATTAAAATAGGCTACAGGTCCATGCCTAGAACTTATGCCTGTGAAGGGGAAATTACATCATAAGGTAATGTTTTCCTTGGGCATGTTGGCTGTTTCCCGCTAGCTTTTTTCCTTGAACTCCTTCACAATGGTTGCTACATAGCAGTAGGCTTCACCCATCATCTTTATTTTCATCAACTTCAATCTGGACTAGATGGCTAATCTTAAGTTGCTACAATACTTGACGACTTATTGTTGCTCTAGTTAAAATGGGTCCAACCTTGCATAGAGCTTGTAGAAGGCAATGATGCAAGCTTGGATTGATCGGTCTTGTCCTTGCTACAATTGTGACCATTGATGGAATGGTCAACATAGACATCTTAAAAATAATGTTGATCCTTAAAGCTCCTAGGAATTGATACTAGGTTGGTTCAAATTTGCCTTTTGTCTAGTTTTCCTAACAAAATGCAAGAGCTTGCCAATGCATCTCAATAGGAGAATAGAGTTTTAGAAGAGCAATCTTGATCTTTTCATCATCACAAAAAATGTACGTGAAGAAGTATAACTAATTGAATTAAACAGATACTCTATTAATCTTACACTAAAACATGTTTTAGTTATTTTCATACATTTAATCTTATTTTATCCATTTACACCACATTTTTATGAATTTGTCTTCTTCGCATACTTATCCACTTATCCACCTACTTAAAAAAATTATTTAGGTATCTACCTCCATTTAGTTGTTTGCCACCAAAAATGGTTAAAATTAAACATATTTCACCATCACCTTCACTCTTCAAACTATATTTCACCATCTCATATATCTTTTTTCTCAACAATTTTCTTTCCAAATTCATGTTTGCTGCCCTCATGAAAACATGAAATAAACTTTGACAAGCCACCACATTGTGAACACTTCTCATTTAAGCAATCATTTCTATAGTAAAAGAAACCATTATCTCTAACACATATAACAAGTCCCTGGATGACTTAAAAAGTTGCACTGCAACACATTCTTGCACGAATTCAATCAACCAATTACTATATCAATCTTACAATAAAACATGTCTTAGTTTATTTGAGAATTGGGGGGAATTTGAACACCAAAAGTTTTACCTAATGACGAGATTAATGGAACCTCTTGTGACATTTTCACACATCGCCCCAATGCAAATGGGTACCCCCACTTTTTGGCTTTGCTTAGGGTTTTAGTGTTGTCTTAGCTTAGTGTCAGTCTCTTAGTCATTAACCTTTGCTTGTCAGGAGGTTGGATATGTCGGTTTGAGACTTGCATGATTAAGTTGTATGAGGTAATCAAGTCATCAAGATCTCATTTGCAAACATGAAAAGGTCTTAGGGCTTTTTCAATGTCGAAGGCTAGGTTTGAGGCTCGGTGGTCAAGAATGTTGGCATTTGCACGAAGATTGCATTAATGAAATGTTATGTTGTCATTGATGTCAATTAACCCGTAATGATGTTGTTATAATGTTGTTTTCTAACCGATAGGAAGAGCTAGTGAAGGGAATTGCAACTGGTAGGTGAATTTGTGGAGGAAACTCGTATTGTTATGAAATGGAGAGATAAACCGGTAAACCCTACTTGTTGATATGCTAAACCCTAACCGATGAAGTTTGGTGAATCGATTGTATTGGTTTATGATCAAATGATGAGCGGTAATAATTATGACACGTATGCATGTTGTATGAGAAGAGTTTCAAAAGGTTTTTGGCGCGTAGAGATAACGGTTTTTATCTTGGGAATGAGCAAGTTCATTGCATGTAATGTAAACCGCGTGATGAGTTACAAAGTTCAATGAAGTGGTGATCAAGGAGCAGTCGAGGTTATCTTGAATGATGTGCAATGATTGTTATGTAATCCAATGGTCATACTTGAACCGATTTGTTTGTAATCTCTATGAGAGAATTAGGTTTGTGATGTGTTACCGACTTATTGTTTTGTTTATAAGGTTGATGAGTTGTTTTGTTGAAGTGTTGGCAATTTGTAGTTGAGAGTAAGAGAGTGTGGTTGTCGAATCATGAGATGTATCTGCAGTATGTGTAAAGGCAGATAGGAGCATGAAAAGGATCTGAACAAGCAAGTGTAGTGCTATTCAAACAGATCAGCAAACCCCTCTTGTTTTCTAACAATTACAGCAGTCAAATCCCCTAACCGGGTAGGCTCTAACAAGCTTTGTGTTATTCAAATCCTCTACCGAGGTTACTCCTAACAGGGTATTGCTTCTAATGGGGCATTATAGTCAATCCCTTAATCGAGCGGTCCCTAGCTGGATCTGTTCTTAACAAGACTTTTGTAAAGCTTTAACAGGCTAGGCTCCTAAAAGGGCGGACTTCAGAAGAGTTCAGAATACTTGTGGGTATTCATCCCCACCGTGGTTTTTCCCATTTGAGTTTCCACGTCAAAAATATTGTGTTATGTTTACTATGGTTGAATTGCTTAACTACTAAATCCACTTTGATATGTTATGTTAACCGGCAGCAATCTGAAATATGTTTTAACTATTGTCAGTAAAGTATTTGAATGATTCAGTTAAAAGGTTTTGAGAGTTTTAAAAATGTTTTACTGTTAGTCTGTTATAGCAGTCAACCGGTTTTACTTGTCAGTAATATTGCATTTGAAGTTCAGTGTTTAAACCAGTCAGTTTAGAGTTTGCTTTGAGAGGTTGATTTTGAGATTGGTGAAAGTCTATACAGTTTTCTATCTACTAATTCACCCCCCCCCCCTCTCAATAGTTGACCGGAACCTTATTCTTTCATCATATCATCAAAGAATTGCTTTCCATGATGTGAAATATCCAAATGATGAAGTGTGGAAACATTCGGCTTATAAGAAAATTTGACTAAGATTCTTGCTCAAGACATGGCCTGGCTTGCTCGTCAAGCGACATTTGTGCGAATGGACCCTAGAATTGTGCCCATGCTAGAGATGCAAGAACCATGAGATAACCTAGGGTAATCTTAGATATGTGATCAAAGTTGATGAATTAGGGTACGAAAGTTACCCAAGAGGAATTTCGTCCTCAAGAGCCAAAGGATTTCCAGAACTATTCCAAAAATACAACTCCCAATAAACACAATTTCCAAGATGCCCTCTTCTGCATTACAAGCTCTCATTTATAACTTTGTATTGGCACGATTCCCAATGCACCACAAATGTGGGATTAAACGAGTTATAATAAAATAATATCATCCCCCTTATGTCTCCTGATTAAAGGGATCTTTTAATTTTTCCCTTGAAACATTAGTCCCAGCATTAATGAATCACGAAAGTTAAATTTAACTTAAGGAACTTTAAATTTAATCGCCAAATTAGTTAATGGCTCATTAAATTTACAAACCTGATGACAAATATTGATCACCATAAATATTGGCATTATAAAATGCATCAAATATTCCATTGAGCCACAACTGACTTACTATAAATAGTAAGTATCTAGAAACCTTGCCCAAACAACTCCGATTGGCCTGAAACTGAAATTGCCTATGTCAAATCCCTCTCTAATCCCTCAAAGTCCTGGTTAGCCCTCGGGACCAAAGCAATACAGGCTAACGAAACATCATCTGATGTTAGACTAAAATGGGGTCATTACAGCTATGCTAATGATATGTGTGTACATCTATAGATTACAAAGATTTCTTGTTGCAAAGGCCAAAAGCCACTAGTAAGTTGAATTGTTTCCTATGGAAGTGGAACAATTTCCTTGTATAACTCGTCTTCTCTTGACAATTGTGGATCTAAACCATTTGTTGGTCGATTCTTGATATGACAAACCTAAATGTCAACTACACTATCTAATGTTTGCAAAGTGATGCTCAAAGCAATGTATCGTGTTATGTGATTTACATTTTGGAATTTGGCCTATGGGTGTATTATACCCTATTGAAATCATGGTAGAACCGTAACATGTAGATGAAGTCGGTTAATATAAGGATGTTTGTCTTAGTAATAGTGCTTTGCACCTCTATTAGAGTATGTGTAACACTTGTTGGAGAGTAATGGATGGTCCTTATGTTACCACAAGCATTTGGGAGGTCCGTTAGTGGACCACAAACCATTGTTCTGTAATTGCCTATACCACATGCCATGAGAAGGGTCTTGGCATTATCAAATGTACCATTATTAATGAATTCTTTAATGTTGCTCAAAATCATCTCTTTGTCAACCAAGAACTCTTATCAACTTTTTACACATTTATAAAGAAGACATATTTTCACAAAATTCTCTACCATCTACAAAGAACATGTAGGTAGCTAGATGGCATCATAGTTGAAAAACTCGGACTCAGCAATGAAGCGGCAAGCCCAAAATTTTAAAAATACATGTAACTTTATCGAACATTTGAAAATACATTTTTTTAAATATTCTTCAAAGATACACATTTATATAAAGGCGTTACTAAAAAAACCACGTTTTTAAATTGAGTATATCCCGCACAATTTATGTCACCACACCCTCGTGGATAGAAAGGCGTTACTACAAAAACGGCTTATCCACTTTCCAACTTATCGAAAAATATAATTTTTAAAAATCTCTCAATTAAGAAAAACTTATTTACGCTGAATGCATTGTTTAAAGCATAGTTCTCCACTAGCTGTCGTTACATAGAAGTATCCACAGAGATAATAAACGTCTACATGAATACTGGAGTTGCACCATCGTCTTGCCCTGGAGTCGCATCCAAAAAATAGATGAAAACCTTGGAGTTGCGCCAGTCATTGTGCCCTGGAGTCGCGCCATTATTGTGCCCCAGATTCGCGCTCAAAAACCAGATGAAAACCCTCGCGCATCCTGTCTCATGGCAAGTATTTCCTCAAAAACATTGCGTGTTGTTATAGAAACTCGGAGCTGAGTTTAATGGTGAGTGACTCAGCTAGGGTTTTGACTCGTGAGTCTGTGAAAAACCTGTAGAGTTTTTCATCTATGGGTGGCATGATGCATCACAAGTTGTGTAACAATGCTTCCATAGATAAAACCTCACATTAGTGGAGATACGAAATGGAAATAACTTAAATGAGAAACTCTAAGTATGTTACAATGCAAAATTAATTATTTGGTTTGATATATATAAAAACATCATGAGTGCTGCAATATCACTAACTTGGCACCAAAGTGTGGCTGACAAGCAACACACCAAAATGAATTCAATGTTCCATGGAAAAACATCCCATGTCTTGAATGTCAAGTGTCACAAAGGGAACATCTTCCCCACCCTTTTTTCTTTTTTTTTCTTCATGTCCAATATATTTTTACATCCTCAAGATGCTCCTTGTTTCAATTGAGGTTTTGGAGACATCTAAACATTAACAGGAGATTGAAGGATGCCTCCCATGTCAAATGTTATTATAAACCTTTAAAAACAGAAAAACAAAACTAGCTGACCTGCAAACATTTATTTTCTTGACCACTGATGATATTAGAATCAAATATTAATATGTACAATTTCATATTCATATTTAAATGTTTGACTCGATTGTGGATTTCAATTTTTAATGGTCAAAGTTGAATGTTCATAATTTAAAGTCATATTGCATTATTGATTATTGTTAACCAAATGTCAGCAATTTAGAATGCTTAATTGAAAAGTTATAAACATATAAAAATAGTTGTCAACTCCCAAATGTCCCTAAAATTCAAGCATTCTTTTGTTGCCTCCAAAATATGTCCCACAACACCATTGGCCCAAAAACTAGGAGAAGCTTTGACAAACTGAATGTTTTATATATAGACAAAAAGTGAATGAAAGTATTGTGGTGTGAATATCAAATCAAAGTGATTAGATATAGAGAATATGCCAACAAAACTAGTCAATACTAAACTATAAAAATGTCATGCCCCTGCAATATATAAATAAAACCCAGGTGTCAATTTGAAATAAGAACAGTAATATCATTTTTCTAAAAAGGGCCGACCCAAGTTAAGCCTTGTTAAGGGCCGACCCAAAATAGAATTAATTAAAAAAAGTTAAGACTTATTATTTCAATTGCTGGCCAACTCAAAGAATAAATTTAGATTAACATCTGAGCCGACCCATGTTTAAACACCCAAGTCAAAAGGCATATATAAAAATGGTTAATTGCCCAAGTTTAGAGAAGAAAGGTCAAAAAACTAAAATGACAGATCTAATAAGGCAGCAATATGTACTAGAAACAGTAATCATGTTTAAGGCAGTGAACTAATGTGTTAACAGAAGCAATTTGATTAGTTAAGGACCAAAGACATTTGGAAAGAGATACCACCCTATGAAGAATGAAGTCCCTTGCAAAGAGCGATGAATCTAAGTATCCACTTCAAAGCTATATATGATGGTTCTGTATTTGAGAAGGGCGGCATGGATGAACAGCAAGAAAGAGTCTAAAATATATACAGCGAACAATTATATAAGATCCCCAAACAAATATAGTAGAAAAACACCACTATCTTCCTTAAAACATCAAAATGAATGTGTTCAAATCTGAGTTTAATTTAACATACTTTATTCAGGTTCATATATGGCATACAGATTTGCATGTACATCATAACAGAAATAGTACATTTCTACCAGATGGTCAATTCGCTTTCATTGCCAGAGTTGGAACAGAAGGTATGACCATTAAGCTGTGCAGACGCCTTCCCTTTTGGTACAGGAAGATGGGAGGTAGCTGCACTTCACTCATAGTTAACCTGCTAGAGTAAAAGGCCCTTCGCAGGATATATCGAGATCCTCCCCCTAATATTTGAAGGGCTAGCAGGCTAATTAATTAACCCCCTCTTCCACAATTCAGCTGGGCCCTGCTAGATTTCAGCCCTTCAAATAGTAGGGGGCTCTTGACCTGCCCCCAGCCAAATTGGGCAGGGGCTGGGGGCCGCCCCTTGGAGCGAAAATGGAGCTAGTTTTGGGCAGGAGCCCAGGGACTCTAACCTTCACTTTGCAGAAAATACCAGGAGGACCAAGATTAAGGTTAGAACACCAAACTTGTATCAAAACTCTTCGGACTCCCTATCAACAATACATTAATATTCAGCGTTGAGTTTCACTGATATTAATTCTCCTGTCCTCTGCAATCACTCTTCCCCCAACTGTCGTTGAAGCCCTTCTATTCCTGATTGTATTCTGATTTCCAAGTTTCCGCCACTTGAATTGTTATGTTCCTTGAATGATTGTCCAATGAACCTCACAGGTGTCTCTATGTCTCCGCAGAAGGATTACTACTTAATTCTGACTCCCGCCTTGTGAAATATGCCACATGCAAGAGGAGGGTGATTTATTTAATTCTCCAGCTCATCATATATTCACCAGCCCTAACTATAGCGCCTCCCATTATTCTTCATGCCCTCATAGCTCCAAATACTTCAATCCAGCAATTTTTTTATTTTTTTCTAACAAACCCTTACAAATTTGGCCCATCTATCAACTCTGTTGCAAATCCACTCCCTTGGAAGAACCAGGTTTTCGTCCAGCCCTTCTATCAAACTCCTAAAGGTATTTGGCTCCAGAAATCATAAAACTGCTTATCAAATTCAAGCCTGCTCAAAACATCATCATGAACCTCCATATAAAGATCTCCAAGAAGTATCTAGAAGATAGGCCAACATGCTGGAGAAAAATATTTAATAATAAATAAAGTGACATTCTAATAATATTTTATTGTTTTAATGTCATCTAATTAAATTAATTAATATTAAGTCGTCACATAAAAATTGGGGATTACAAATTATAGGAAACAGATCCAGATTTATTATATCAAGCAATCGGCATTTGAAAAAGACATCAAGCAACCATTTTGGAAAAGAACAATCAATCCATCCAAAAAACAAGGATCCTCTTAAGGAGCACACAATCGCCAGCAATAAAGAGATAGATCGAACTATCAAGGAAGCAATCAAAAGCATCAGTGCTCATATGAGCAAACCTATGAATTACAACAATCAGAATCAGAGATCAATATCTATTGCAAGCAGTAGCATTCCTATCCATTGGGGGCTAAAATATAGGGCAATTCCAGAAAGAGACATGACAAGTAGTATCAGAGCAGTGATTCTACCAGCCTGTGAGAATAGCACTATGCAATGTACCTGAAGATAACGATCAAGAATGAGTGGCAAGAAATGACAAGAGTCACATAGTGCAAACCATCACTCAAAGATCACAGTTGACACTCAGTCATTTGACATCATGCAAGAGTCTCAAACAAAGAGTATTGCACATGGACGTTTTGCGCAAGATAGAGTTGCAGTGACAGTTTCAATTACATGGTGGTAAAGGAACCATACAAGATGAGGGTCAAAAAGTTGCATACCCAACACGTGGGTAGAGAGTGCAATGTACATTGCTTAATATAGAGTCAAATTGACAAACCTAGTGTGGAAGATAACAAACAATAAAGGTCACTGTTAAGTAGGCATAAAGGTTGCAGTTCATAAGCATGAAAAACAAGACAGACATCAGAAGCGTTATGATCACTCAAGAAAAGTGTAAAGAATCCATCTTAGACATTGAAATAATGTTGAGTGACAATGGTGGTAACAAGAAAGAAGGAATAGTTGTGACTAGCCTAGTGACATGTCACTAGCCCAAATGAAATATGACAAAGGATTGGGTTTGCAAGACAAAAGGCAGATTAAATATTATGCAAACATCACGACAGTCCTTTGATAAGTCTAGGGCACAAGTGTAATGGTTGAGATCATCTTGGTAATGTGTTAAGAGACCTCTTGGAATGAGTACACTGTGACATAGATGGATAAAGGGTAGGTAATGTATAATGTCTTTTGACAGAGAATAATAAGATATGGCAACCATCTGCAAAATAGAGAGAGCAGTATGCCTTAAAGATAAGCATCAATATCTTGGCAGAATGGATGAAGAAAGAGGAACTTCATGACAGAGTGTAGAGGATTTAAATGTATGCATGATCAGCCTATTAGGAAGAAACTGAATCGTGCAAAAAGCAAAAAATACTGTCATAATAAGAACAAGCATAGGACAGTCACAATGATCCAAAGTGGCAAAGTTAACAAGTGACAGATATGGTAAAAAGATTTGATGGTCCTAGGGTGGGATTAATGCTCAGTTGACACACCAATTTTAAAGACTATGATAGTAGTAAATGTATAGAATGACAATTTTAAACATGGGCTCATACTGCAAGGACATTTATACAGGAGACATACAGTGAATAAAGATCGTTAAAACAATCAAAAATTGCTGGAACAATCCAAGGGTTTGGTCTATATGGAAAACTTCAAAAACATAGTAGCAGACTTATCTCAAAAGCAGTACTAAGTGTGAAAGGCAGAGTTGAAAGATAAGATGGCAGTCCATAGAACACGATAGAGAAAGGCCAACCCCGTGTTGCATGAATATACAATCCAAAAAGAGACAAAAACAAGAAGAGGACACACATGGGACAAGGGTTTTTGAGAATTAACACTACATGGAAGGGTATTGAGAAGTAGCAGTCCTATGACTGAAGACAAGAAGCACAAATTAGTAATAGAAGAGCACATCTCTTCCCCAATAGTCATAAGCAAATCACCTATTAATAGATGTGATACCCATTTGATGCAAAAGCAGTTATAAAAAAAAGACATATAGCAATCTCTAAAAGAGGGTTAGGATAAAATCCAAAGGGACTTCATAAGCAAATGTTTGAAGCATATTGGAGCAAGTTTATGCCACATTTATAAGCATATGGGAGCAGAAAGGCGGGGTTAGGCCCACTTTCTGGCTCTAAGTGGCTTACGAGCAGCAAGATGGGGTTAGGCCCACTTTCTAGCTCTAAATGGCTTGCAAGCAGCAAGATGGGGTTAGGCCCACTTTCTGGCTCTAAATGGCTTACGAGCAACCAAATGGGGTTAGCCCACTTTCTGGCTCTAAATGGCTTACGAGCAGTAAAATGGGGTTAGGCCCACTTTCTGCCTCTAAATGGCTTATGAGCAACAAAATGGGGTTAGGCCCTCTTTCTGACTCCAAATGGCTTATGAGCGGCAAGGTGGGGTTAGGCCTCCTTCCTAGCTCATGGGTGTAGTAAGGTGGGGTTAAGCCCCCTATAGAAGTATAAGGCAGGGATGCAATTATAAGATCACCATCTAAGTAGGCCACCTCAAGTGGATGTCCAATGTGCTTGCCATTGGGACCAAGAGGGTGAGTAACCGCTCTTGGGCTTAGATAGGTAGATTGCAAGGCTCCCTAGAGCGATCTCCCCTCGTAACTCTACCATGACTAACTATTGGCTTAAAGGGATAATGCATGATTAGGGAAAGTAGATACAAGCACCCCACAAAGTAGACCACCCCGAGTGGATGTCCAGGGTGCTTGGGCCAAGAGGATGAGTGTCCGCTCTTGGGCTTAGTGCAGGGGTGGCTTTGGGTGGACCTATCATGTTTTCTTCCTCAAACCCTAATGTGTTTGAATACTAGGGCAAATTCTAGTGTAAATCTATGGATGCATTCTAGTCAACGAAAAGGGGTCCAACAAAACGTGTGGATTTAAGTGTATACCCCATGTCTACATATATTCATGTGTATACTTCATGTTTTTATGTATGCTCCATGTCTACATATATTCATGTGTATACTTCATGTTTTATGTGTATGCTTTGTGTTTGGTTCATACCCGATTTGTTTGCAATATGCCTACTCCACGAGTGTCCATGATTATTGTAAGCATATTCCTATCATCATGAGCTTACTATTTTTTATTGATCTAGAATATGAGAAGAATTAGAGCTAACCAAAATATATGAATTTATTGCATTTGAGGTCTCATAGATGTGTGGCATGCCTCTAATCCTCATCTTAATATATGTTAAGATCACCCTTCCTTTGACCCAAAGAGATATCCATGATATTTTGCAAACGTTTAGTCAACCAAACTAAATAAGGAATACAAATCTCCAAGGACTGGTGTGGGACCTTTATGTTTCATTTCATAGAAACCTACATTGCTTGAGGACAAGCAATCTCAGGAAGGGCAAAATGCCATGCCCCTGCCATATATAAATAAAACCCAGGCGTCAAATTAAAATAAGAACAATAATATTATTTTTCTAAAAAAGGCTGACCCAAGTTAAGCCTTGTTAAGGGCCGACACAAAAGAGAATTAATCAAAAACAGTTTATTATTTCAATTGCTGGCCAACTCAGAAAGAATAGATTTAGATTAATATTTGAGCTGACCCACATTTAAACACCCAAGTCAAAAGGCATATATAAAAATGGTTAATCACCCAAGTTTAGAGAAGAAAGGTCAAAAACTGAAAATGCAGATGTAACAAGGCAGCAATTTGTATTAAAAACAGTAATTATGTTTAAGGCAGTGAACTAATGTGTTTGCAGCAGCGACTTGATTAGTTAAGGACCAAAGACATTTGGGAAGTGACACCACCCTATGAAGAATGTCCCTCGCAAAGAGGGATGACTCTACGTCTCAAAGCTATATAAGACGGTTATGTATTTGAGAAGAAGGGCATGGATGAACAGCAGGAAAGAGTATCAAATATATACAGCGATCATTTATAGGAAACAGATCCAGATTTATTATATCAAGCAATCAGCATTTGAAAAGAACATCAAGCAGCCATTTTGGAAAAGAACAATCAATCCATCCAAGAAACAACGATCCTCTTAAGGAGCAGACAGTCCCCAGCAATAAAGAGATCAATCAAACCATCAAGGGAAGCAATCAAAAGCATCAGTGCTCATAAGAGCAGACCTATGCATTACAACTATCAGAATCAGAGATCAATATCTATTGCAAGCAGTAGCATTCTTATCCATCACTGGGTAAAATTTAGGGAAAATCCAGAAGGGAACATTTGAAGGTTCCAAAATATTATCATACAAAAGTTTCATACAATGATCTGACAGATCATTACAATTGACAGATCATAAGTGTATGCCTTGTCCATGGACTATCAATTATCAAAGAATAATCACGTTACAACAGCTTTCTTATTGGATTCACTAAGAACTTATCCTGTGCGTAGGGTGGGTACAAATCCCAATTTGGGTTTGGCCTGAGCATATATTTTCACCAAGCATGTGACAAGCTCAGCTCAAATACATCCTAGGGCATATGGAAGCCGATCCCAAGGGAACCTAGAGAAAGTTCATGCTCCCTATCCTAGATTAGCATTTTTGGTTCTTGCCTACAACATATTAATCCACTACCTACATGATCACCCCCTTGATGGCATTTCCTTTGTTTTTGAATTTAGATAGTTTGATATTTCATCATTAACGGTCATCTTATTTTGCCCTGAGACTGAACCCCTGAGAAAAGATGCAAGCAGTGCAGATGGGATTGCTTTTGAAGCCCTCCACATGATCTATCAGCATGCTGCCTAAGATCTTCAAATCCTAAACTCTTCTACTAAAATACAGGAAACCTTCCAATAAACGAGCATTTTATAATTATAGAATTAAATTTCATATATTCTGGTCCAAGAACTTGGTTGATATTGGAGATGTTTTTAGTGAGTACCAGCAACTTATACTGCATTGTATTGTCATTTGATCAAGAAATGTCCTTGTACTTTTAGCTGTTGCAGACATCATCATATAGTCAACTGGAGCCCATCACATCTTGCATTTAATAGTTGAGTCCAAGAAGAAAATATGCTCTGATTAGTTTAGGGATGTTAACAGAAAAACTTGTTTTCAACATCTCCCCCTATAAGTTCTCCTTCAGTTTGCTCACCGTGTATCTTTTAATACAGCCTTTTATCTGTGACTGCATTCCTAGTCCTCACATGGAATCAAGATACTAATTCTAATGCTTTAAAATTTATATAAAACTCTTCAAAGAAAAACCGACCTCCTTCAATTACACATCCGAAATATAATCATGTAAAATAACACATTCTGAAATTTTAAATAAAACTCTTCAAAGAAAAATCAACGTTCTTCAATTACACATTCAAAATCTACTAATGTAAAATAACACATTCTGACATAATGTCATGTACATATTCAAACAGTGTACTTAATTGTTTGTTTCTTATTTTGCATGAGCATATAAGCAAGAAATAGAGAAAAGATCGAAGAATAAACCATAACATTTTGTGCATACCCAGTCAAAAGATATATATGCTGCACTTCCATCTGAATGTTCACCCCATAGATAATGTCCATACCTGTTTCCATGGGTTCCATTGAGAGGTCATATAAACCAAAATATCATCTACTCTCTATTGTCAGTGGAACTTGACTGAAATAAATAAAAATGAAAAAGTCTATTTCAGTGGAGCTTAACTGGGAAAAAAAGGTATACCAGAGCAGCGTAAAATCGTGATGATTTCAACACTAGAGATGCCTCAATCACATGAAATACCAAGGGCCTCCCCTTCTGGGCTCAGATCATCATGGGGTAATCACGTGCCATTTTGAAGCTAGTTCCGAGAGATGGAGAACATCACATCGTTTTGAGGGTAAGGCACAAGAACTTCTTTTTATGATCATAATGGTTCCAACACAATAGATGCCTTGGTGAAAACAGAGAGCACAAAGGGAGCTTCCTCCCCAGGATATCGTGTGGTCGGTACTATTGTGTAGCCCTTTGGATATGGCTCAAGATCATATTCCCAAGCTATTTCACGTGAGTTTACATATTCTGTAACACCAACTACATCCTCCCGACACATGTCATAGGCCCGTTTTCCGCATGTCTTAAGGATACCCATACCAATATAGAACCTTGAAGTGTCATAACTAGATTGAAAATTCCCAAAAGAGGCCTTTTTTCTAGATGAGAAATTCACACCCTGCGTAGGCTCCAAAAAACAAAGTATGAATTGGTATTTTACATGTAAGGAAAGATGTGTGAAACATGTTTGAAAAGAATTTTTACCCACTTGTGTAAGAGTGATAAAAACATGTATGTCAGAATTGGCATCAGCTCCCACAGCCTTCAATCGGAATTGTGGATTTTGATGCCATGTATAATGCAACTGGGAACCACCAGCACTGCATACCCTCCATTGACCATGAACAGAGTGGCGCATTTCAGAAGGATAGACACGACAAACATATATAGATCGGAAGTGCAGCTGGAAATCTTGCCAGGACATCCAGAAAATCCCTCCTTGTGCCTGCCAAGGAAAACAGATTCCTCAAATTTTGCAAACTATATGCCAAAACAGAAAATGGTTTATTTAAAACAAGAAAAACAGTTTTATCATAGAAAAAGTTCAATAACAAGAACTGACATATGAAGAATAACACCATTCTGTGTACACTTTTACCATATACAAGTTTACAAATACAACAGAATTTAATTTAAAATCTGACGCCAAAAAACTTCTAAGGAAAGATCAAGTGAAGAACTAAAACTTGACAATGAACCAAAAAAGGGAAAACAAAAATAGTATCCCACCCAATTGTCCAAAAAGTACCAATGTGAGTACATGGCTAAGCAATTAAAAGTTAAAACACAAGCAAAGGAGGGTATAAGCATGAATTAGAATTACAATATCACATATCATCATATAAACAACAAAACAACCTTACACTTCACTTGTTAGCTATAACCAATCTCATACAAAAAGTTCCATTCTATTTTATTTAGCATAAAGTTTTGATCAAGTATTATTTTACCGGTTGACCACTATGTATGCTTCACTTTCTGTTCACATTCAAGTTTTGGATAGTGATGTCGATTCTTTATCTGTCATATAAATAATAAATTATAAGCTAATTTTTATTGGGTTCACTCAAATTATTGATCGATAATATGAAATCTTTAGGTCAACTACTTCCAATTTTTCAATTTACTTCTGACAGTAAACCATGTAATGAAACGTATTGTTCATAAATTATTTAACTTGAAAATTGATAGTAATATATCATACAATTACATTTAATTTCTATTTGAAATAAAACTCATTTTGAATGCTGATTGGATTCCTGTTATTAGAGTGATGAGATTGCTATTAAATTGTAAATAAAAATCATTCCATAGTTTACAAATGGATCATGGTAGCAAATTTTTTTTTCAATGTCACTGATGAAGTACCCACAGGCATACCAAACTCAGGTCCAGCCCAGCTGCCGGGAATCCCAGCTACATAGTAACAAAGTACATAAGGAATTCCAAATATGAGGATTTACTATGAAATATTTACTTTGTCATCATAAATCCAAACAATACCTGAGGAGTGAATTTTAATTTGTGCTTTATCCTATCTGTCCACTCAGGTGAAGAGTCTGACCATGGACCATTCCATTCCACTTCATTTGCCCAAGGATTTCGTATTTGGACCAGCTTGTGACCATCAACCTCACGTACCTGAAACAACAAATTTCATATGCATTAGCAATACCCACCAAGAACAGTCTACATCAAGAATTTTGTTAAATACAACAATGGAGTACATATTGTTCACTTAATTCCTAGCAAATTGCTAATTGCTGAAGTATGATTCAAAACAAATAAAATTATACCACATATTGCCATATAAGAAACGAAACAAATACCTGCAATAAAGAGTAAGCATGGCCCTGAACAATACCACTAGAGGACACATGAACGTCAGAGCCTGAAGGGCTCCCTGCTCCAAGAAAAAATCCTTCTTGTTTGAAATGCAATAACTGAGACCATAGCTTTCCACTAGCAAGTTCAATTTGTGCTTGAGCACTTCTCATATCTATCTCTTCACCAGCACCTCCCGTAAGGTCAACAAGAGCATCCTGAACAAAGCCCCCTTCCAGGGCTTCATAAGACCCGTGCAATTTTGCATAAGCTTTTTCCAATATTGAGACCCACAACTCATTAACTTTCCTGCTGGTAGCAAATGCAGGCTTCCCACGAGATTCACAAGGTATCCAATCATCAACAACAACCGGAACCCATTCTCCCTACAAAAAGATACAATTTAAATTGGCATTTAAATTTGATAATTTCAAACCAGCTATGGCACTACTTCAGTTTTGTGTTTCTGAAAAAAAAAATTGTTGCATATTTATCTTCACAAGATCTACATGTTTTTTTACATTTAACAAGTAATTAGTCTGAGAATAAGGTGGATAATTTCTCAAAAACTGCAATCTAGCCCTAACCAATTACGAATTTTTGGTTTGCACTTGTTGAAAAATACATCAATATGAATTAAACACGCAGAACTAACTATTAAATTCTTGTTTTTCCCTTCCCACATCTGAAATCTTCTTCTCCAAATTTCAAATTTTGATATTGTTCAATAATGGTCTCATTCATGGCCACCAGCCTTCAATTGTGTGTGTATGGTTGTACTCAATCTTTCCAAAAATTGCAAAACAATTATGTTGTACAACAAACTCAAACCCTAAGACCAAACCCTGACACAAGCTAGCAACTAAGGTTTTATGCACTCAATCCAGTTGGCATGCCACTCAAAGATATCTCCTCAACATGTAGAACGAATGAGGGTTCTTCTATTTACCTTTAATATCGAGGCCTAAACCAGCAACATAGGTTCAACAATGTGTCTCTCTATCTAGCTAATGTTGGAAATATTGTCAGTGATATAAGAAGTATATTAATGAAGATTACTATCATTAATGTCAAAGGCGAGAATGTATGTGTAAGATTGTTTAAAAGGTTCACATTGATGCCAAATAAGATCTATGTCAAATATGAAAAGATTAATTATTACTGATGTCAAGGAAATTGGATTGAGAAGGAAAGAAGAGTTATTTGGTGAAATCAAAGAGGTTTGGAAGTAACGAAGAGGTCATTTAATCATGAGCAGCATTCTCTAAAATTATCACTATTAATGTCGCAATGATTTAATGACTCGCATAAGAAAATGGGTTTTGCTATTTAAGATATGATTATGCATTGATCATATTCAAGACAATAAACATTGCATGGATAAAGGCTCTTCAAGAGTACCTACAGTGGTGATAAGTCTCAAGAATGATAACGTTTATCATGGAATGACAATAATGAAGAAGATGTCGACTTCAGAAAAGCAATTTTATGATGCTGATCTAGATTTAATTGGAGTTTTTAGATCACCCAAGACATTATATTATGGGCAATGCAACTTGTATTTAAATAATAATAACCGAAAGTTGATAAATAAGAGATTAATGTGATTAAGAAAAGAATGAAAAATTACAGTTACAAGGGCATCGGTTATGAACACAACGCCTGTGAAAGGTAGTGCTTGTGATTAAGATAAACAAATGTGCAATGTTAAAAGACAGCAATCACTATCAATAAGGAGCAGGGACTGTGTTAATAATAGCTAAAATACAGCAAAGGTGGCAGATTAATGATATAAACCCAACTACATGATTAAGGTGGCAAACAGATATGCAGATTTGTCTAATGATAAAAGCAAACAAGAGGTCTAATGATCCATTTTCAAAGCAATGTGATTTGTATTAAGTTCAATTCATTAAAAGATACATGCAGTTCATATTATGCTGGCCAATTCATTACAAGATATATGTAATTCATATTATGCTGGCCGATTCATTAATAGTCATATGATCAGCCAATATAAAGACAAAGGGGTATATTTTGTTAAAGAAACATCTCTTTTAAAGAGGTGTGATTTGATTTATAATTATGAGATATTTTCGCTAGAGAAAATATTCTTCAAAGGGTGCGATTCTTTAAGGATTAATATGCATAAGCAATGTTCTTTTTGAAGAGGTGTGATTTGCTTTGAAGTTATGACTATTTATGAAGGGAGATGTCTCTAACGAGAATCACTCCTTTTGAGAAGGTATTAAATAAACATTGTATAATTGGAGAAGTGTGTGTGGTGTGGTGAATAATATACACAGATTGATGAGGAGTCATAAGTGAAGAAGATTTGCAGATTTATGAAGACTCTATAAACATAATTGTGAAGACTTTATGCAACTTGTGAAGAGGGTTTCATGCAAAGACTAAAGAAGACTTTGGAGCAGAATTAAAAATAATAATCAAGAGAGTTTTCTGAGAAGTATTATGGCAGATTTATAATGAGTTTTATGAGGAGATTGTGATCAGTTTTGGAGCAAATTTATTGTCACCATAATAGCAATTTGAAGAGTAAATTTATAGCAAGATTTGTGGAGAACAAGATTATCCATTGTTCACTATAGAAGCAACATTGATAAGGTTGAAATTTGAATGAGCGGTTGGAGCCTCTAGTGGGCAGGTGCTCTCGAATTGGATGAGGAGTTGGTGCCTTGAGTGGGAAAGTTCTCTCAAATTGAATGAGGGGTTGGTGCCTCTAGTGGTTCAACCTACGAAATTTGTAAAACTTTATTATAAAGCAAGTAATTTGCATGGTTTTATCCTATTAGGGTTTCCACGTAAATATTGTGTTATTATGTTCTTCTCATGCGCATGATTATTGAAATTGAGTAATCGATGCTATTGTGATTGTTAAAGTTTAAACAAATATAAGTTTTTGTTAAGACTTTTAATCTGATCACTGTGTGCTCATTAGATAAAAAGTCTTAAACTGAGAAGAATGATATGAGAGAGAAATGTATTTCACTTTCCTAATATAAAATTAAAATTAACAACTCTTGAAAGTTAAGGTTATATTTCCCAAGGAATGGCACAATGCTTGCCTTCATGTTGAATCGAAACACCCACAAAATAATGCTTACTCAAAGGGACCCACAAACCAATGATTGTTGAAAGGGATACAAGCCACAAAATGTGTAAATTGATTTTCCAACTTGCCCAAATCCAAGCTTTGACAAAAACGTGTGAAATACCACAATTGTTGATGTGATTAGAATTTAGAAAATACACAGACATGAGATATATTATCTTATATGATAAGAAGTATACCCGTAAGGCTGAATTTTACAATAAAATTTTCCTTAAAATAATCTATGGATTATTCAACTAGAGAGCACAACCCAAATCAACAAAGTGATAAGCATACCATACCCTAACTATATGATATTATCTATCTAACCCATAATTAATCCAATGTTATAAGTGACACTTACTCAAGTGCCACATAACCGTAATATACATCAAAGTATCATGGTTTTTGATAGACAAAATGTTAATTTCCCTTATTATCACGGGCATAGGTATACAAAAATCCTTTTTGTACCTATGCTTGAGTTTGTAATGAATTATGTCTGTCAAAATGCTTTCCATGAGGGTTAACATAAATCAAATATTATCAAAAAAAAATGTAGTAGACTATTATAAGTTGGCTTTCACAAAATTACAAATATATTCTAGATATTCTTATTGTATTAAAACTTAACTTTCAAGAGAATCCCAATATGCAGATGGTATTTTATTTGTTTTGTTTCTCAAAGGAAAAATGGTTAAAATATTTTGAGAAGTGGAAGCTCTCATTAAGCATATACCACACAAAATACATAATCTTTGTTTTTTAATATAAGGGTATTTTGGTTTTCATATAAAAAAGAGAAAAGAAACAAATCGGACACAAAATCCTTGGACAGCCAAAAAGCTGCCTATTACAATCTATAAATTGTCTAGCGATAAGGTTATGAGCGCGCAGATGTTCACTACTACTAGCTACAACAACGAGAAAGAGGAAAAGTATCAATCACCAACATGAAGCTCCAATGTTTACATGAAACCTATGCTATTGGATTCTTGTACCCATGGTCCCAATCCCATGCCCCACTAGTCTAGGAATTGGTTCAATGATAGGGGCACACAAAGAGTGAGCAGAGCATGTCACTATGCCCTCAGGCTCCCCATGGGTATGCTTCCAGTACTGGTTTGGAGAAAAGATCACCCAAGATGGGTCATGGCATGTCCTTGTGGAAACAACTACCCTATGGATATGCTTCAGGTATTCATTTGGCGAGATCACCCAAGATTGATTAGGGCACATCCTTGCCACATGGGCTCCCCATGGGTATGCTTTGACTACTCATTTGGAGAGGAGATCCCCCAAGATGGCCCAAGACATATCTTTGTGGACTTGAGTCCCCCATGGATATGCTTTGTATTGGTTTGGTAAGATCACCCAAGATTGGTTAGGGTACATCCTTGCCACCTCGAGTTCCTGGAGGGTATGTGTTCTTATACCCAACATCCCAATCCCATACTTGACCAATCCAAGTGCTAATCCAATGGCACGAGCTCTCTAAGAGTGGCCAAGTCTCATCCTTGCGGCACTAAATTCCTTGTAATTATGCTCAATTACTAGTTCAATGATAGGAGTACTCCAAGATTAATCAAGGAGTGTCCCTACAACCCCAATTTCCCTATGGGCATGGTGTACCCATAGGGAACCTAAGACAAAGGGGGACACCTTGGCCAATCCTAGATGCCCCCAAGCGCTCCTCTAAACAATATACAAAATTTCTTTTTAAAAAACCTAGAAAACAAAAAATAAAAAACAAGTTTTATAAATTTAAACATTAAAAACCCTAAAATGTGTCTAAAACAAACCTACTTCACACAAACTCATTTGTGTCTTGCAAATTTTTGCATTTTGAAAGATAGCTTTTTTTTAAGACCAATTGCATAGTGCCAAGGGGACGAATCTAGTTTGTACAAACAACATAGATTGATCTTAGGTAAATAATTTAATGAATTCTTTTGATTTTCCATAAAGTTTTTTCAAGTTCAAGAAAAAACCATTTCACACCCTTCACACCCATCTCTAATTTCTCTGTTACAACTTCATAGTTTGCTTCCATTAGTTCACTAGCAGTTCCTTCATCACCAATTTTCATCATTTTCTCCACTACAATAAAAAGTCTGTGTAACTAGCATTCCAATTCACTTACTTCATTTGCATATTGTTTTTGATCATCACTCAATGGTAAATACACAAATTTCTCCTTGACACCAATTGATGTTGTTGTGTTGTCCTTGGTAATTGCACTTCTAAACAAATTGAGATGACTCAAGAAGTTGTATGTTTTCATTGTGTCCATCTATAACCTCAACAAATTTCACATGCTCTATCTCACCGAAACCAATCACATTCCTTTTGGAGCACTCCCATGGAGATGATTTTGACAATGGGAAGCCATTGTGATAGAGTTTGTTACAATTCCTTGACCTCAAGGTATGATCATGATAGTTCAATGCTCGACTTCAAGATTTCCCAAACTCCACAAATACCCCTCGTTTTCCACAACATAATTGTTGTCTAATCAATGTCTCTGGTATTTGGAAACTTACATTGCTATGAGTTGAATATGTAAATGTCCTCTCCACATCTTCTACACTATCCATAGGAACATGCTCTGAATTGAAAGGCAGTGTAGATTTCATATCAAAGTGCTTGTGACAATCTTTGTTACTCTTCAATTGAGTAAATAATTCATTATTAGTTCTAATCACTCTCTGTTTGTATGCATTGAGACCACCATAAAAATCCTTAACCAAAAAACACTTATCCTCTTGTTCAAATTCACCATTCTTCTCTACCTGTAAGTATCTAGACGCATGCTTTTTCTTTGAAATGATCTCAACAATTGTTGTAAGACTGAAAAGTTCACAATTCATAATGCCTTCATAATCTATGCTTGTCAATTTAAGGTGGCCCTCTTTTGTTATATAACTTCTTAGTACTTCTATTGTTACTTTTTTAGACTCTAGCAATGCTACCACATTAGTCCATCCCCTAGGAAATGACTCTTTTGATGTTGCAAGAGTTAATGGTCTAAAATCATGCTTTTGAATATCCCTTATAAAAGATACTTGATCTCTGAGATCCCAAACCAAAATGTATTGTCAATTTTGGATAAAAGAATTTATACACCCTTCCACAATTACCATATAAATATGCTTTTCATGATGGTAAAACCGAAATAGATCTCTTCTATTAGTCTCATATCATGAGCAAAAATGATCAAAGTACTTACCTACTTTAAAGTAAGATACTTTTGGGAGATTCATTC
Source organism: Cryptomeria japonica (assembly GCF_030272615.1). Classification (NCBI taxonomy): domain Eukaryota; kingdom Viridiplantae; phylum Streptophyta; class Pinopsida; order Cupressales; family Cupressaceae; genus Cryptomeria; species Cryptomeria japonica. The sequence goes on from NC_081413.1 coordinate 520,662,119, forward strand.
CAACACAATCATCCTTGACTTATAACCTTAACATTAGAATCAACTAAGAGATCCTCCTTCAAATGGCAACACTGAAAATAAATTTTCTGCTGCAACGGCTCACCTTTTGACAAATCAGTGGATAGTTAATGCATTGGAACATTTGATTTTATCTTGGCATCTTCGTGTTCAATAAGCAAGGTTTGCTCTACCAAGACTTCATCACTCTTGTGATCTGTGTTTGAATGTTTTTCGAGGTTCTTGGACTCATGCGCATTCATCTCCTCATTAACAACTTCTTTTCGTTTTGATTTTGGCTTTTCCTCTTTACTCAACTCGCTTCTTCCTCTTCTACGGATTTTGCTTGTCTTTAATTCGTAGAACTCATCAAAGGATAAATCATTACAAACTACTGACTTAAAGCATTATATTCTACCCGATACCTTACCATTTTATCTTTTGAGTGAAGAGGTAATTGAGTCTCCTCAGCTACACCTTCTTCCCTTTGCAAAAATTTGGCTTTGACTGTCTTTGTAGGAGGATTGATTAAGACTCTATCATTGCTTGAATTTCTTCCATCTGCCATATTAAGACATGGTCTAGAGGCATTCAATTGTTGATTCATTTCCCTTAATTTTGAACTATTTATCCACTAGACTCTATCATGAAGGATTGAAACTCTCTAACCAACTCCATGTTTCCACAGCTAATGACATCTAGAAGATTTGCCTCTTCACCTTGGTTACTCACGATTTCTTGACTCCTTTACATGGGTTTATATTTGCATAGCAAAATCCATCCATAGGGTAGCGAGATTCCTACTCTGATACCCACTGAAATGTCCTTCACTGGTTTTTATAGAATTTTGCATTATGTTCCCAAGTAATTTTAACAACAAATTATAAAGTTTTTCCAATAACACGATCATTAAACTTATAACAGTCTAAAATAGGAGTCTCACATTTAGAAGAAATTGGCAATTGCTTCTTTATTCATGAAACTCCGGTAATAACATTATCATTTATTGCATGCAGAAAATTGTACAAATTGTTCACATTAGTGTCTATATTTCCAAATTGAAAAAACTATATCAGTTTGAAAAGCATCCTGCCTTCATACCAACCCCTCCCAAGCATATCATGACTTGAGAGTGATTCCACACCAATGATATCAGCAGCAACGTCTCAAAGGAAGGACACCGAAAAGACAAGCTTTGCACAAGAAATATAGATTGATACCAGATTAAAAGACTCACAATTCCATCAAGGAAGGCCCTCGATTCAATCTGCAATCAACAGCAACCTATTGTCCCTTCACACCAAGAAAGATGATGAAGCAAGGGCCACGAACTTGAAAGAAGATCTTTCCCGACTCGGCAAAACACCTTTCCCAACATCCACACACGCTTAGGAATAATCACGGCTTCATAAGAGACTGTGATAGTTCAAGGAAATGGGCTATGATTCCAATCTGTATTCCTGCATGCCATCCCAATGTTGATGTGCTCATTCGCCTCTGAAATTGATCTCTCCATGGATAAATATTTCTACTTAGACAAAAGTTCAAGCCAATAATGCAAGGAGCTGCTTATTCAATTATTTCAATGCCAAATCTATTTTCTCCAATGTTTTAATCTTTAGTCACCAAATATTATTCCATGCAAGCCAAACAATACTTATCCTTTTAATTCTGAAAACCAATACTTAGCTCAAAAATTTGTCTCGAAAAGGACTACAAATTTTGCCCAAATGTGAATTCCCCAATGAATCCACCTCAAGACGTCAAATCGGGTTTCCATCCAATCGGCCAAATCACCAAGTGTTTTTGTCCCGACAATTCTAAAGACAAGCTTCCTCTCAAAATCCTTAGCCTGAACATTTCTCTCCAAAAATCCCTTTTTATAGAAATTTAATGAATCTTCTAGAATTTGTCAATTGTAACCAGTTATAGTTAACTCAAAAATCACTTCAAATTTAATAAAAATTAATTGAATATTAGTTGCCAAATTTAACTTTAGACAACATAATAAAATAATTAATTAAATATTTAATGTTCTCAACCTTGTCAAAAATGGGACATTACATTAGTCCATGCCCACAAGGGGGCCCAAAAATGTTCAAATGGATCCTCCCCCAAAACGTTATTGAGAAATATAAGACTCATCTGCCTAAAAACAAGTATCTACATAAAAACTATAAAGAAAGAATAATTTTGTTCCATCTTGTAGTCTAACAAGAGTGCATATTGAGTAGTCTAACAAGAGTGCATATGAGCTTTAGTCAATGCTAGATAATTGGCAATGAAAAATCCATCATAGCCAATTAAATTTATTGCAATTAGGTACTTGTATATTTTAAGATATTCTCACATTTGGGCTCGTTTGTTCTTCTGAAACTCCATAAATCAAATAATTTTAATGTTAACAAGCATTTATCCAGTAAAGACTTCCAATAAAACCCCTATAAAATTTAACAAAATTCAAAAAAACACTAAATGACTAGCAAAAATGGTAATGAAAATAGATCCAGTGGAGTTCAAACATAAAAGCCTCTTATTTACTATTAAAATTCTGGCCAACATTATCAATGATGAATATATTTTATGTAAATTCAAAAATCTACACCAAACGAGTGTGATTGTGCATGTTATAGTAGAGAAAGAACAAGTAAAGGGTAAAGTCAATCACTGGCAAAACTAATGGGACACAACTTCACTATCAAAACAATGTGAAATTGAAAGGAACCTTAGACCCCTCGATGGAGTGCTAGAATTAGAACACAATATTATATGCTTAAAATTGCATGTCACTATTTTCACTGTTGTATTTAGGCATGTCCCCTACGATTTATGATTATGGGATCTATGAATGTCTAGGAAACATCTTGAGTTTGTCACCAATCAAAATAAAAAATAGGGGACGTTTCAGAAACATGCAAAATTTTGCAGGGAATGTCTAGACACCCCTCAACTATCCCAAGGATAGCCAACCATTTCCTAGAGCCCAATCAATACTAAGTGAGACAACAACTCAGACATAAGACCCCCTTGTGGAAGCTCACAAGAGCAACGACTGTCATTTCCTTGCAGCAAAATTGCATTTGTAAGATTTTATCTCATGACCAATCTCGTGTTTTATAATCAATAAGTAATATATTATGCCCTATGTTGTAGGGTTTACCCCATGGCCAATCGGATCCAAGTCTACTTTCCACCTAGTTTGGATCTTGATTTAATTTACCTATGGGTGCGGACAAGGTGTGAGACAAAGGGATTTGGTTCGTCAAACTGGGACACCCAAAGATTGATTTGACAATTTTCTTGCATTTTTAAAGATTTCTTGAAACCCAATTTGACTTGGCACCCTTCCTAACCCTAAAAGTGACCTCTAGAAACTACATTTCAAAGTGAGAGTCAAGGCATTGCCAACCAGCATGTAGAAAGATGTATTTATTCAAATGGATTCGCTTTCAATGTTGTTAGCTCCCCATATTAAAAAGAGATGTTGAAAAAATTTAATGAAGCTCCAAAAGGGTACAAGGGCCCAAGTTATGAGAAGTTGCAAGGCACCTTGTTGGAAAAAGAGGTCAAGGGGGTTGAAGTTGTATTTAAGCCCATAAGGGATTCACAAATTGAGACAGGTGTGTCCATCGTTTCAGATAGGTGGAAAGATTCAAAAAATCATCCCTTTATCAATGTCATCAGAGAGTCCCCTAAATTGGCAATGTTTTTCTAAGTCATCGATTGTGAGGAGCAAGTAAAAGATGGACAATTTATTGCTGATATTCTCATCACAGCCATTGAGACAATGCAACCGTGTAACGTTGTTCAAATCATAACGGACAACGCAAAGAATTGTAGAGCTGTTGACTTGTTGGTTGAGAAACGATATCAATATAACTTTTGGAGACCTTGTGCAGTCCACTCACTAAACCTTATGCTACAAAAGCTTGGTAATAAAATTTAATAGATCAAAAAGGTGCATGCATTGGTTGAGGACATCTAGATATTCATCACCAACCACAACATGTCTCAAGCAATTTTTAGATCATTTTCAAAATTGGAGCTACTGAAGGTAAGTGAAGTAGTATAAAATTTTACATTTTTTGATTTTCATAATTTAATTGTGTATTCTAATTCTTCTCTAAAGTTTGTTTTTCAATTTTAATCATTTTGGCTTAATTTCTATTATAGGTTGCATAGACCAATTTTGCCTCTAACACAATCGTTGTTGCTAGGAATAATCATTATGTTATGTTGTTATATTATGTTTATGTTGTTGTTGGTAATAATGAGTTACGACGGTCAGTTAGTTAGCCGACGGGTAGGTAGTTGGAGTCGCGACGGTTGTGTCGGGATTATTACAAGGTTCAATTTCCTCCTCCCAGGGGTTAATCTCCTCAACATTGAGAAGGCTGAGAAGACTGGTGAGAAAGAAGTGCTGGCGATCACCCGTGCCCAGACGAAAAAAGCCACTTATCCCAACCCCCGTATGGAGAAGGAGAGATCACGGAAGACAAAGGCCAATATTGAACGTGAGATGAGGACCGAACGACGGGACAACGAGGTGGCGAGTACATCATCCCATACGGAAGCGGAAAATAACATCATTGGGCAAATCTTGCAGATGGAGGTGTCGATAAAGGTAAAAGACCTTCTAGACTCTATGCCACAATTGAGGACTGCCATCCTCACCAATGTGCAAAGCACCACAGCGTCGAGTGCACCACAGGTACGGGTTCCCGCCACAACATCGTCAAGTGCACCACAGGTAGGGGTTCCCGCCACCGCTTCGAAGAGTACACCACAGGTGGAGGTTTCCGTCAGCCCTTTGACTGACCCGATGTTACTAGCCTTGAGTAGTGGTAGACACCCAGCTGTGGTAGAAATGGGTATCCGTGGGACCATTCTGAAGGACACCATTGTGGACGGGGGATCTGGGGTGAATGTACTACCAGAAGAAACATGGAAGCGGCTGGGGAAGCCCACATTCAACCTGGTGGGAGCGGACCAACACGGCATTAAGCCACTCGGCCTGTTGATGGCCCAGCAAGTGACAATTGGTATGCAACCATTCTTGTTAGATTTCGTGGTTATTCCCTCGAAGAAGAAAGGCTATGACGCCATCCTGGGGAGAGCGTGGTTGATCAACGCGAGGGTAAACCACAATTGGAAGAAAAATACACTTTCCATGGAGAAGGGAGGGCGGAAATATACCATTGACCTACACACCCAAGATGTCGGCGAAGAGCTCGCCTCTTCAGACTCAGACTCAGAGGACTCTAATAAAGGGGAAGGGGGTCCCAATGAAAGCAAGGGCAAGAATGCGATGGAGCCGAACAGTGAAGGGGTGCTCGAATTGGAGGGATGTTTTGAAGATGAGGTATGCTCACTTAACGGGCTCTTCCACTAGCAAATGGAGGATTATGAAATGTTCCAAAGCTACAGGCTCGAAGTAGAGGAACCAGAGCAACCAACAGAGGTGTACTTGTCGGAATACAAAGAATATTGGAAGGGAGACGCCCCAAACCCTGGCGACGTAGATAATCCGAAGAGTGTTGGCAACGATTGGAACCCTGTGTGGAAGACTGCAGTCTTCAAAATCTTTATTATTCTTCTTCTTCTTATGTACGGGAAGGAGGTCGTGGTCCCTGTAGAATTTGTGGTTCCAGGTCTTCGGATGGCCATGGAAAATAAACTTGCCACCAATAGGTTCAAATTGAAACCATACCACACGAAGCGCGTAGGGGACCTGAGAGGTCGGACGGACACCCGAGAGCCCGAAGGGGACCTGAGAGGCCGGCCAGGCGACTCGAGAGGCACGGGACAAAAGGAGACTTTTGGGCGAGGAAAACCGAGAAGGATGAAGGGCGATCCCAGAGACAGGGGACCCGAGCCAAAGACTCTCTAGACAACTTTTTTTTTAAAAAAAAACCGTACGGACGTACGAGACAGTTAACTGCACGGCAGGAAAAAAAATTGTGAAAAAAAACACCACTGTACAGGGCTGTACGGCAGATGACGTACGGTTGGAAGAAAGAAAGAAAAACGTACGGTTGTATGACAGGCGACCGTACGATCAAAAATTTATAAAAAATGAAAAAATCGCACGGTCGTACGACAGCGACCGTACGGTCAAAAAAATTTAAAAAAAGAAAAAAAGAAAAAAAGAAAAAAAAGGGGACGGACCTACGGTGGGACCATCGTGCGGTGGTAACACCTACAGTGGGACCACCGTGCGGTGGGCCACCGGCGGTGGTAACACCGTACGGTGGACACCAGCGGTGGCGCCCGCAGCCGCACAACTCACTTGCCCGCACAACTCACCCGCCCGCACTCTCACCTGCCGAACAGCCCACAGCCGCACAACTCACCCGCCCGCACACTCACGCGCCGAACAGCCCACAGCCGCACAACTCACCCGCCCGCACACTCACGCGCCGAACAGCCCACAGCCGCAAAGATTAAGACGCACAACCACGCAGCCGCTCCGTTGTCAGTGGTCCGCCGTACGATGGAGGGGTGTTGACGGCACGGGAAGGTGGCCGCACGATCGGAGGTGCCAATGCTGTTGTTGACCGTACAGGGAGGTTGTATGGCCGGGGTGCCATCGGGGACATTATAGTGCCAAAAAAAAAAAACGACAACGACCAGATTTAAAATGATTCGCTGGAGTTTGAAGCCAGGACACTGGAAATTCAGAGTGGAAAAGAAGGGTTTTTGGCATCTTAAAATATCACAGAAATGTTGTGCGCTGCCCCTCGACCCCGCTGGGGGTGTTGCCCCCAGACCCCCAGTTTATTTTGAGCTACAGAAGACCACGGGAAGTGTTGTGGTTTTCCGTACTGTGAGAAAGAAGCCTGCAGCTAAGCATTGGCGGGGAAGCCATAAGCCGTAGAGGGAGACGGATTTGGAGGTTGGGAACAAACAGAGTTTGAGGGAAGGCATTGCAGGTCCGCGCAGTTGTATGACACCAGGGAGTTATTCAGTTCAGTTTTTAGCCTTTGGGGAGTGTGATGGAGGATTTGAGGTGTTTCCTAGCATTTGTGCCAGCAGATTGTGGCCACCTCCAGGCATGACTGGTACGCTTTGAGGAACTCGGAGTATGTCTCGGCTGGACGTGAGGTTGCCTTGGTGGATGCACAGAGGACTCGGGAGGAGCTGACCACCAGGTTGGAGGCAATAGTCGCGTGAGACTTAGTTCAGCGTACCCAGGAGTTGGATGCCAAGAGAGCAGCACGGGTGGCTATCGAGGACAAATTGGCTAGGGAGACAGTATCATTTGAGTAACAGTTGGTGGAAGCTGAGACTGAAAAACGTGTTTTGCAGACAAGTTTGGGTTAGGCACAGGAGGACTGTGATGGCAAAGGAAGCAATATTGGTGAAATCCGCACTTGAGCATCGGATGGTAGCAGAAAAGGGTTTTCAGGCAAGGACGCAGGAAGTGTATAAGATCCGGACCCGACTGGCGTCAGTAGTTCCTGCCGTTCATCTCTATTTTGTATTAAGTCGTCGGAGTCGACTTCTTTTCTTGGGGGGGATGATGTTGCCAGGAATAATCATTATGTTATGTTGTTATATTATGTTTATGTTGTTGTCGGTAATAATGAGTTACGGCGGTCAGTTAGTTAGCCGACGGGTAGGTAGTTGGAGTCGCGACGGTTGTGTCGCACCCCTTCGGGTATTATATATTGTGTACCTTTTCTTCGAAGTATCATCATGTTAGTCATGTCAGATGTAATGTGATAAGCACTTATTGTACATGGACTGTTGAATTAATATAGAGACTGGTTATTTAATGTATTTCCATTATGTTCTGTGCATTTACTTTCTGCATTTAACCGTTTACCCGAGAGGGCAAACAATCGTGTTGAGATGTGACTTGTGAAATTTAGATAGGCGCTTTCTAATATGGTGATTAGCCAAAATTGATCTATATGGAAGCAAAGCAGCAGTAAGAGGGCAACAAAAATTAGACAAAGGATATTAAATGACTCGTGGAGGGATCGTGTGGAGTATATACTTAAATTCACCAAGCCCATTTTTAGCATGATTTTCTATACTGAAATGGGCAGGCCTTGCATTGGAGAGAGATATCACGGTATCAACTCAATGCTTGATAAGATGAAGTGCATCATAAATGTGAAAGAGCAAGACCCTGAGGAGACTTTCTTCAAACAAGTGCGTACAATTGTTGAAGAAAGATGGAACAAGATTATCACTCCATTACATCTTCTTGGTTTTGCATTGTCTCCAAAATACTACAACAATCAGTTCCTTTCTTTGCCAAAAAGGCTTGCTCCATCTAGAGATTTTCAAGTGGTTGAAGGGTACAATGCAGCAATCCTCATACTCTTACCTAAAGATGAATTGCAAGATACAATTACAAATGAGTTCATAGATTTTAAGCACTCAAATAGTCGAAGTGTTCATCTGCATCAGAAAATAGTTTCAGCACATATGCTTTCATCCACTTAGTAAAGCGCAATAAATTGCACTCAAAAAGAGCAGCTAACTTCTTTTATGTGCATTCCAACTTGCGTCTCCTTTCACACAAACAACATGACTACAAGCAAGGAGAGACGAAGATGTGGGATATAGAGCCAGAACATATTGACTTGGATGTTTCCACTTCTCAACATATTGCATTTGATGACTAGGAAAGCAAGCACATTTTTAGTGCAAGTGGCACTAGCACTACTTCTTGTTCATCTAATGTTCCTATATCATCTAATGTCAAAGGTGATGATGATGTTGATGATTTAAAGAATCCATTTGATGATTAAAACTTAAAAGTTCGAATTGTCGAATCTTAAACTTGATGTTATTATTTTGATATTGAGCTTGTAGTTTGAATGAATGATATTTATCATGCATGTTTTAAATTTAAATGGCATTCAAGTTTATGGTGGTTTTTTTGTTTATAACTTATGATGCCCCTAACCATTTTGGGGATGATAGGAGATCAAGGAGATCCCCCTTACCATTCGTGCTGCACAAAAATCCTCAGGAAACACCTGAAACGTCCCCATGCTGTTTGTGCTAACCAACCCAAACCCAAAAACAAAATTTAGCCAAACCAGATCCCCAAATCTGAACCCGAACCGGCAACTTAGATTCTAACAAATGAAATGCATTTAATGAAATCCATTACATGTTAGTTATTACAGAGGTGTATATGTGTATATATGATTTAAAATATACAGTTCTACGAGTATATGCACACTGGTAGACGTTGTTTCCTTTTTCTCAAAGATTCAAAGCCATAGCCTGAGTTTGAAATTGAAATAACATATAGCCTTAGTGCTGAAATATGAGGTAATCACAAGTTGTCTGAACATTAATTGATGTGGGTAAACCATCTCATGGACATATAATTTCTTACTCTCCTTTATTCCAAAAATCCTCTCATGTGTGGCTTATGTTGCAAGGCATATGCAAAACTGCTCACATGCAGGCCACCATTTTGACAGGAAAACAACTTAAATACCAAACACTAATTCTACTGAATCTATTCTTGTAATGTGTTAAACTAACATATATTGAACTTGAGTGACATCAAACTGTTGGCTTGCCAATTCATAGAGACTTCTATATCACTAAATTGATCAAATAAATAGTTTTACATGTTAATAAAGTTACTAACAACATTTCTTTCTGAGGAAAAACTCTCACCTGTATGCAGAATCGGACTGTATATACTCCTTCATCATTGTATCGAGGAGTAATAATAAGGTTAGCCATGTGAGATGCCTCAGTCAATACAGCCACAGCACTTAAAAACCAACAATCACCTAGACGACCCTGTCAAGATACAAGCATACAGGGGACCAGATACAACAACAATAAGAGCATGTGAATAGTTATTTATTGTTCATATACCACAAGGGCTTGAAACACATACCTGACAAACATCAGAAGCATTAGGTGCACCCATAAAGAGGCATGGATATAAATCCCTTCTGTTTTCTCTTACCAATTCACTTGGTCTCATCCACTCACTCACAACCTGCAAAAATCACAATTCTGTTACCCATTACATCTAAGTTGAAGAATCCAATCCTGCAAAGAAAATGGCCCAATGAGCCAGTTGTAAGTACTAAGCAGGGCTAGAAGCTAAAAACATTAATTTGGGCAGCAGTTTACAAGTCAACAAGGATATAAGTCAGAAATGGACATTCAGCAAACATCCTTGCCTGTAGCTTGGCTGTGGGATTTTCTGGATCTACAAACAAAGACTGACTACTAGGAGGAAAATCCTGATCAGTGAAGTGGGTTTCCCCTCTTGCTGCAAGATCTTCCTTAACAGCTAACTCGACTGAGCGCATGCGTTCATTTATTTCCTCTTGATTTTCCATCTTGGGCTTTCTCAGACTCCTTGCGACGTAATCCATGTCTAAAGATATCCCATCTCTTTCAGCTCTTTTTCTCCCACTTGAAAATTGCCCATCCCACTCCACATCATCATGGTCAAACAAATCCACATCTGCAGGCTCACTGTCCCAATCCTCCACCTTAACAACATATAATATTTAAGTATGTCAATCAGGTAAGCCATATGAAATATATCTTAAGACCAATACAGTAACAATATACTAGTCAAAATAATTACAACATAAGGCACTACATAGTGTTGTTATATCCTTAGAACAATGTTTTGCTTCCTAAAATATTCTCAACATTAAGTCGCTGAAAAATGAATGTTGTGAATGATGTAAAACTGGTGACTCTGAACCAAATCATGAAAGGGTGCGCCAGGAAAGAGAAATATACAAAGAATAAAAGCAGCATATCATTAAAACACATGCCAAGAAAGATGACCTGAACTGATAAGAGTACTACACCTTTGGCCATAAAGCTAAAGCTACATGTTGCATTTTTGTACAAATTAATAGGAAATACATCAACAACCCATTGCACATACCCTATGTGATTCACCCCATTGCCAATAATCATCTGGAAGATCAACCATGTCATATTCGTCAGAACTGGTGGCTGTATATAAAGTGGTTATCTCATCCTCTGTCAGACACCTTCCCCAGAGAAACACATCCATGATGTGCATTTTTGATTCAACTCCTTCGCTGTCAGACCTTCCAAATGCATCCAAATCGAGAGGAGGCTTCATTCCTACCCAAACCTCAGCTCCCTCCTGTAAGATTCCACCATCTGCCTGCAAAGGTAACCTACCTTGAAAGCTATCAAAACTGCCATCTAGATATGTAGTAGCTTCTCCAGTTTCAGCATCAATGCTCACAGTTACGGTATGCCACCTGCATTCCCAAATTCAACATAATCTGAAATATGTTTACTTGTAAACACTTATTCAATCAGAAAATTAGACACGAAAATAATCTGTTTGGCTGTCAACATGCATCTAATAAGTAGACAGAAAGCATACTAAAGTTGAACATATGTGGCATTGTTGATTTGGAAGAAAGATTGCTTCAAAGCAATATGGTAAATATATTTATAGCAATACAACATCTACAATCAGTAAAATGCTATCATGAAAAGTGCCTTGATACTGTGTATATATAAAGACAATTACAAAAATGACTAAGAAACTATTATTAGTCCAAACCTTCCATCTGCAATACTTGAAGCACCAATATTCCACCGTTTAGTCACAGCGGATTGTCTCTCTCCTTTTGTTACCAGTCTTAATCCAACTTGGCCAGCTTCAATACCTTGCTCAGAACCAGCAACCAAAATTTCCCAGCAAACCTTCTGCTGTGATTCGGTTCCTAGAAGACAGACTGGTCCAGATTCTGGTTGAATCATGACAGATGCAGAAAAGGTGATTTTCCGACTTTGACAAACATGAGGATCAACTGAACCACAATGCCTCCCTCCTGTCCTGGGTTCATCGTCAAAGATACAAACAGCACCATGCACTCCAGTCTGTAAAGAAAAGAGTACTTTTTCACAAAATTTACAATTTGGAACCTAAATGTCTAAAGCCACATAAATAACCAATATGCATATGAAAGTGTATCTTCATTCATGGTAGGCATTATGTCACCAGCATCAAATGTTTGAATGAATAGCTTTAAAATTCCATCTTTAACTTACAATGCAAACACAGGAGAGCACATTCCCAACTCCAAAACTAATAAAATATAATAATATAGACTAACAATTGGTGAAAATCAAGCCGAGGATAACAACTTTAGATCAGTGCTCTGCTAGAGTATCATTTCGACCTTTTGACAGTTCACCTTCATATTTCAAAATTCCTGAGACAGAGTAGTGATAATTTTATTTTCCCTCATTTATTAACATGCTTGCATGTACACAAGGGATTACAAGAGATACCAAAACAAATAGTCAAGCCTAGCAGCTACAAGTGCAAGCATGCTATGGAGTAACAATAAATGAAAAATGTCATCTCATTTACAAACTTGGAACTGTCACTCCAATGTTCATTAAGTTAGCTTATAAATGCTCCTTCTGCTCCTACTGCCACAATTTTTATGTAGCTCATTTTATTTACTCCATTTTTCTAGAGTGTTGTTTGATGTTGTGTCTGGCTAAGAGTCTAAGACTGATCACAAAGGAGAATTCAAGCAATACAAAATCCTATTTGGTAGCATCAACAATGTATGAATGCCTCTGATGAAACCAGACAATGCAAGATATTCATAGTCCCCAACCTAAAGACTTATAACATTTAGAATGCTTCTATCCTTCAGATAAAGCCTTCCAAAAGACACTATTCATCCATGTTACTACATAGAGATAATCAATTACAAAAACAATAAAAAACTTGATCAACATTGTATCTCTCACAGGGAATTCACTCAATAAATCATGTTTTATCACATTCAACATGGGGCACTAAATAATATCCATAATTTTGATTTCTACCTCTCAATATTTACTCACAAATGCCCAAAAATCCTCGATTTTCCAATCGTGCCAGATAATGTTATATGATTTTTTTTTAAATGTGATGTAAATCTTCCAAAACTTATATTTTATGAGGGGGAATCAGTAGGGGCAGCCCTGCAAATTGGAGCTTAGCTCAAGACGACGCACACCTGGCCCGATCAGGCAAACAGCCAGGCAAGCCTAGCCAGCAAGATTTAAACATTCGACCTACATGGGAAGAGCCCAAATCCTTAACAAAACCATACCAACCAAGGGTGAAAATATCGGATAAAAATCGGAAAAAATCGGCAAAAATTGCGATATATCAGGATCCAAATGGGCGGCAGATTTAATCGGCTTTAGAATCGGCAACGATTTTACCTAAAAAATTGCAGTTTTTTTCTAAAATAAATCGGGGTTTTTTCGGTTTAAATCACGATTTCAAAATAATAAATTGCACCTTCTAATTTCGCCGAAACCCTAAAAGTAAAAACTGGAATACAATAAACGCAGGCGGAAAAAATAAAGTGACAGTTGACACAGCATTTCCCGACAACGCCCGACACTGCATTTCCCTACGCCCGATGCTGCATTTCCCGACGGCCGACGATGCCCAACGCTGCATTTCCCGACGGCCGACGATGCCCAACGCTGCATTTCCCTACGCCCGATGCTGCATTTCCCGATGGCCGATGACGCCCTACGCCTGCCAGTTTTAACATTTTTAACATTATAATTTAAGTTTTAAGAGTTGTAAATTATTAAATTTAAAAATAGTGAGACATTTAAATTTTAAATTATAGAGCTTTATCTAATAATCTATCATGAAATTAACTGAACAAACCCTGCTCTTTCTGTATTTTAATAAAAATTTCATGTCAAACTTTCTCTATTTTAATAGCTATTACAAAGATTATTAAATTTAATAGCTCTGGTTACTAAAGTGAGATTTTTTTTAATAAAAATTTCATGTCAAATTTAAATGGTAATAAAAATCTATCATCAAAAATTTATTAAACTGTTATATATTCGTAATTAGCTATACATGTGTTTTCTTAGAATATTTTTAAGAATTTTTATATTTTCAAATGTTCGATAATTTTGCCAATTTATTGCAGATTTTTTCCCAGTTCCCGATTTAAAAAAAAAAATTGGCCAAAAGATTTATTGCCGATTACAATATTTACATCTTTGATACCAACCGTTCAGGCTAGGGGCAAACCCCTAAATCTTCCTAAACTTCAATTTTTTTTAAAAACTTCAATCGTGCAACTTTTTAAATTTTTTTTGGTATAAACAAAACCTAAACCAAACAAAGAAGACAAATAATATTATCTTCTGTTTCAGCGACCCATTTTCTGAGTCTTCTTCCATTGCAACTCTACTATTTTTTTGGCATTTTTTTTAATTGTTTATTTTTCACTAAATTATTAATATTTAAATTTTAATATTATTTTAAATATATTTTTTTTTAATTTTTTTATCGGTAAAAGGCCGAGGCCAGAGAGATTTTATTAATAAAAAATGATAATTACAACTCCATTCAATGTGGGCACCGGTAGGAAAGAATGGAGGGAAGAAAACCTCCGGTCTAGCCCAGATCCATTAATGGATCAGAAAATTAAAGCTGAAAAAAAAGAACATCATACATGGGTCCCTGGATAATGCAAATCCAGGTGACTCTTCTTGAAAGAATACTAAAGGATCATCCATACATTTCCTTAGTGCTGCGTTTCGGCCCTTCCCTGGAGATGATTCCCTCGATCATGATTATCCACACAACTCAAACTTGAATTTTTATTTTGCCCGGTTTGGATCTAACCAATCCCATGTTCTGCATAAGAGCCTTATTGCACTTTACAGCCCAAAACAACATTAGAATGTTTGTGATAATAACAGACTTCTAAAAAGACAAAATCTTGAAAATTTCTAATTGATTATTAAAGACAACTTCCCTCAGCCGATACCAAGACTTGAAGCTTGTCGAGATGATACCTACAAGAACCCTAATTCCTGCCAAGCAACAGAATACTACAAAAAGTGTTAGCCGGAAAATATAACCCCATCCGTAATTCCTAGCCTATACCAAAACATCCGCTGAATAGCTTAAGAGTTGAGAGCACTATTTTTACATCCAATAATGAAGGATATGCAATCAGAGACACATTTGTTTCCAGACAGCTCTCCCATTTAGAACACTCAAAACGATTTAAACATAGAGAAACCTACCAGCCATCACAAATCTAAATCATGGCGGTAATCCATCTTGATTTGAAAAACCATCCTTTCATAAGACACAAACCGCTTTGCTTATAAAAACCTGCAAAATATATATACATGTATATATGTATATACATGTGTATATATATACATATATATATATATATATATATATATATATATATGTGTGTGTGTGTGTGTGTGTGTATGTGTAATCTCTACATACATATATGCAATTATGTATATATATATGCATATATCTATATAAGAATATACATATTTATATATATATATATATGAATTTTGATATAGGAATTTAATAAAGATAGAGCGGAGAGCAGAGCATCATCATTTCAAGCCCATAGCTAAAGGGCTTCCTGATGAAAACTTCTTCGACAAAAGGCCTTAGGGATTAGAAAATCTTCCCTATAGACAGAATACCATTTATGCGGAAGGATAGAATGTTGCAAATAGAAGAACGAATATAGGAAGATAACTATATATATATATATATCTTGTTGGAGCCGTTTTGATCATAAATTAAGAGAGTGGAATAGAGGCTAAGCTGACAAATCACACAACTAAAACCATAAGCAGAAAACAGTGGGCTAGATAGAGAAAATCATAACTAAGTCTAGAGAGTATATAGATTAAACACCCATAAGTCTTTAAAATATAAGTCTGAGATAGAACGAAAGCAAGACAAAAATGGTTGAGTTTTAAAAGGTGACGAAAGGGAAAACCCTACACAAACCCTTCATTAAAGGTCCAACAATTCCTTGCCCACAGCTCTGATAAACAAAAAGGTCCCAGAAACGAAAGAAGGCCCCTCCTTCAGTAGAAGCCTCATCCTTTCCTTCCCTGCTTATGAGGGCCCCTGGATCCCGAGCATTCTGGTTTTACTGAAGAGGGGGAGGCAGAAGAGGGAGGAATTGGCATATTGTTCGGGATTACTGTGATGTTCTCATCTTCGAGGTAATTGATAAACCATTTGTCGCGCGGGGGCTTTTTAACCTGCAAGAACCATAAAAGGAAGGAAAAATTCCTGCTCCTAATAGGGCTATAAGCTTCAAAGGCCTAAAGATCCTCTATAACCAGAATGGGGAATCATGGCACTGGTCTATTCATCCTGATAAGGATATCGTAATCTCGAGGCTTTGGAGCAGAAAGTTCTTCATCAATGTTGACCACCACCCTCTCCAATTCGCCCAACATTTCCTTTTTGAAGACCTTTTTGCAAAGCTTCACCAGTACATTTTTGTCTTCCTCAAGATGCATAGCTATTGCTAAGAACATCGCTATAATGTCTGGATTAGCTCTAGTCCGGTCCTCATTTAAGATATAATCCCTCCCCAAGGTTTTCATAACAACACCGATAACCAGGGGATTCGAGTGAACCAAAATGCCCTTCAATCTCTCCTCTTTGATTTCCCCTACAAAGGCCATCTGTCGTTTTAGCCCTAGAAGGCTTAGCCGAGTATCCATCTGAGCTAAATGGAGGATAAACTGGGACCTCGACCAAACGGTCTAAATATAGCAGGAGAGTTAATGCTTTGTGAAAATCAGCTCATCTAGCCGTAGAGAAAAGCAGGATGCAGATGAATGATCGATATTGGATGGTCAGGATGCAAATGGAGCGATCTCAAAGCATACCGCCGACTAAAAGCATACTAGAGTACCGTCACATTGGTACTAATCGATCTCAAGGATACTTATGCCTTCAGTCGCAGCAGGAGTGTCACATCTTCATTACTAGAGTACCGTCACATTGGTACTAATCGAGGAGGAGTTGCTGACGAAGGACATCCAAAAAAGGAAAGCCAAACCTTAAGCTAAAAGCCGAAACTTAAGCTAAAACAGCCAAAGTTGGATGCTAAAAAGGCTATACTAAGCCTAGAAGGCTTGGAGAAGAAGATAAGGCTAACTCTGAGGGGATTAATAAAAATTTTATTCCTATTAATATGCAATGAATATGAAAATATAAATACCTATATATCCATGTATATATATATTTCAGTTGGAATGATACATATGAATACATGTCTATATACATATGCATATTCCTATATACCGTTGCATACTGCTAGTCATAAAATCTTACGTACTATCTGATACTATATATCAAAAATATATATACATATGAATAGATTATGTGTATATCTATGTATAATATTCATGGTTTATACATATACAAATAACTCTATACTTTATGTATATAACCATATTGATATCTAGCAGGGTATAAATAAGTATTGGATTATGACTTGAATGCATACCTATATATATGACAGAAACTGCTAATCAGATTATAGGTGTTCATTGTATACCTATATAATGAGAGGGTAGGCAAATATATATATATATATATATATGTTTGATTGTTATATATATAGATATATAGATATATATATATATGAATGAGTAGCTGAGAATAAATAAATTTATATGTATATATAAATACATACCTGTATGAATTTGTATGGGAATGGCTGTATATAAATCTGACTCTTATGAATATCATCATATATATGCATATATATGTAATTATATGTATATATATGTGTGACACTTTAGATATATATATATATATATATATAATATATATGTGAATATATATATGTGTGTGTGTGTGTGTGTGTGTGTGTGTGTAAAAGTGAGTATATATATGATGGTTTTGACCAGGATTTTAAACTCCACGCCTGCTGCTCCTAAGTGAGCCAGCTCAACTAATCAGTTGTTTCCTTGTTTACATGTGATGTTGTCCAACCTTTAAGAGAAGACCTAAGAAAGAGCTTCAAGGAAGATGAATGCCATCAGCTCCCAAGTTAGCTAACTCATCAGCCCTTTTGTTGCCTTCCCTATAGATATGATTGATCGTGAATCTCTCAAAACCCTTGCATAGCTCAATGGCCCATGTCAATAGAGAGTTGAGTCTACATTTGGGCATACTACCTTTTCTTAGAGCGTTGATAATAATTGCTGAATCCCCTTCAATATCCAAATTCTTCACTCCCATCTTTTTGCAAAGATTAAGGCCTTCCAGCAAGGCGACTAATTCAGCCCAGTTATTAGTCTTGTTACCTATAGGGTGAGCCCTGAGGGCAATTTCCTTTCTTTCCCAGTTATGGATAGAACATCCTATCCCTGCCACCCTTGGGTTGCCCCAGGAGGCTCCTTCAAAGTTTAGCTTCAGCCATCCCTTACTTGGAGGATGCCACTTACATGCAGCTTGTTTCCTTAGATTAGCTTCAAGGCCATCCCCAATAAAGGGTGGGATGGATAGTCCCTCCCATATCCCCTTCATCTTCTCATCCCAATAATTTACTGTAGCATTCTTCTTTAGACCGAAGTTGATCAAATTGTTGATTTTTTCAATCATAGCAGCCTCAATTTTATTGATTACCCAATTCACCTCTAATTTTTCATATTTGAAAAGACGCCTATTCCTTTCCTTCCATAATTCCCAAATTATGGAAGATGGAAGAGAAATCCATAAGCCTTCAAAAAGACAGCCTCTTCCATATAGGATTTGAGGATACCTTTGAAGGCCCTTGCTTCCCTAATGTCGCCTCGCCCAAAAAGCATTGTATCATCAACAAATTGCTGGTGGGTAATGGGAGTTAGACCACTGGTAATGGGTAAACCTATGATTCCCCCCTCTACCCTAGCCTTTGAGATAGACCTACCAAGAGCCTCTACCATTATGATGAAGAGGAAAGGAGACATAGGGTCTCCCTGCCTAAGGCCCCTAGAGCTACTTGAAAAACCTTCAAAAGTGCCATTGACCATGACAGAGAATTTGGGCGTGGATATGCATTCAAAAATAAGGTTGATCCAAGATTTGGTAAAGCCAAATGCTTCCAAACATTTGCATAAAAATCTCCAATCTACTTTGTCATAAGCTTTACTAATATCTAATTTGACTAGCATGCTTGGTGCTCCATTGAGCTGGACCGAATGAATAGCTTCCTGAGCTATGATTACCCCGTCATAGATTCATCTATCAGGCACAAAGCTTGTTTGTTCTTCGCTAATGATGATAGGGAGAATTTTTCGAAGTCTAGTTGCTAGAGTTTTGGTAAGTAGTTTATAAAGGGTATTACACAGGGCTATGGGCCTATATTCATTAAAGCTATCAGGTTTCTCTTTTTTCGGAATCAGAACTAAGAAAGTATTGTTGATCTCCTTCAGTATCTTACCTGAGTTTCTAACACCTTCTAAGGCCTCCGATATCTCCGAACCCATAAATCCCCAGCATTTTGGGAAGAAACTGGTTGGGAAGCCATCTGGGCCCGTAGCCTTATCTGGATTCATTTTCATGAGGGCAGATTTGACCTCCTCCTCTGTAAACTTCTCAAGCAGACAGTTGTTGTGTTCTGCATCAATGAGTTTTGGAATATTTTTAATTATATTATGTTGGCCTCTACGGTTTGAAACAACAGTATTGTTAAGGATGCCTTCAAAAGACCTTACTGCCTCCGCTGCCTCCTCTGACGGGTCTTCCAGATTTACTCCTTGGTAGTTCTTAATGTTAGAGATTCAGTTTACCCATCTTCTCTGCTTGGTGCTGTTATGAAAGAACTTTGTGTTGTGATCACCGTCTTTCAACCATGTTTCCCTGGATTTTTGTTTCCAGAAGATTTCTTCTTTAGCCAAAAACTTTTCATACTGAGTTAGTAAAAAATTTTCCTCTAAGAAGAGAGGTTCATCCATCCCTCGATCCAAAACTTCCCTATTAGCATCCTTGAGGTCCTTTTCTACTAATAGCTTCTTATCAAAGATGTTACCGAAGTGCTCTCTATTCCACTCCAAGAGCTTCCTCTTGATTACCTTCAATTTGTTTGCAACAATATACATCTTTGAGCCTGAGAATAATGATTCACTCCACTATTGTTCAATCAGGTTGATGATGTTATCATCCTTATACCACATGTTCTCGAATTTGAACGGGCAGTTTCTTGGTCCTTGATCTACCATAATGTTAAGTTGGAGTGGATAATGGTCAGAACCAGATAAAGGTAGGATCTCTGCTTCCATAGTGTAATTGAAATTCATAAGCCCCCCATGGATAAAAAACCTATCGAGCTTTTCAGCAATATTGCTAAAGCCTTTCCTCCTGTTGTTCCAAGTAAAGGTGGTCTCTGCTATCTGGATTTCCAACAGAGAATTCCGATTAATCCAATTATTGAAGTCCAATGCTATGGTAGGTAGCTTGTTACTACCTCCTCTTTTGTCTGATGCCTTAATGATGGCATTGAAATCTCCTCCAATAATATATATCTCATTCAGATTGTCTCTTAGGAAAGACTCAAGTTCCAACCAGACTTGAGCTTTATCCCTGTTCTGTATAGGACCATATACATTGATCAGGTTAAATCTTAACTTATTATTATAGCAGTTTACCTTGCCACCTATCCAATTTTGTTTTATCTCTGATGGTGTAAAAGAGGACTATCTAGGATCCCAGATGATTGCTAAGCCTCTTGAAGCCCCCTGAGCTGGGGAATACTTCAGTTTTCTAAAACCTAATTTCTTTTCAAAGAGGTCTATCTCGGTTGAGTTCATTTTAGTTTATTGGATTAGAATTATGTCTAGTTTTGATTCAGATATACAGCATTTTATGATACGCTGCTTGTAAGAGTTTCATGGCTCAATGGGGAGGAACTTCCCCTCCCCTACATTAAATAGTGATGATATTTTGGGTTGGCCCATAGCTTCCCCAACTTTGGCACTTAATTCAGCAAGGGATCTCCTCCCTCTCCTTTTAATGGGCTTGGCACAGTCAGGAGAGTCTTTGCTCTCCTCTGTATTATGGATGCCTAGAATGTTTGGGTTCTCATTTTCCAAATTATCTAGGTCAATGAATAATTCTTTTGTTTCCATATTAAGTCAGGTTCGTTCCAATAAGTTTTTCACATATAGCTCCCTCTGCCTATCCAATTCTTCGGAGTCACAAACCTCATCAACAAATTGTTACATTAAGTCATTAACTACTTCTTCCCTAATAAAGTTGGCAATAATGTTGACTTCCCTTTCTACTTGTACTTTCTCTGTTGCTTCTGCCACCACTGGTTCACTATTCTAGGATGGACTATATTCCTTTGCTACCCCACTTTCCTCAATATCCTTATCTTGTGTTGTCGACTGTTCATACTCAGATCCTTTATCTTGAACAGGGGGACACAAATCCTTCACTAGTGGTTGCTCTAAAGGGACTAATTTTACATCTGTTGAAAACCCCAGGGGAATCAAACAGTCATCCTGTCCCTTGTTAATGATAAATTCTCCTCCTTCAATATCCTCAGCATCCTTAGTATCCTCAATATGCCTAGATGGCAAAGGGATTTCCTCAACCACAAAACCCCCCTTTTCTAGATTAAAACTAATGTCAACCCCAGGAATCCTACTGGATCTCAAATGAGAAGGAGGCAGAACTCAAGTCGATGCAGGGTCTAGATCGAGAATCCCTTTGAAGAATTCAGGATAGACAAGGAAGGATGACACCCTTGATTTAATCTCAACAGGTTTTAAGGTTTTAACACTAATGTCCATATTAATTATCATCACGAAGTTCGCATACTTCCTATATTTATCACTAAGTTCTACAAATTTGCAAATGTGATTACCAATTTTTCTAATAATTTCAATATCCATTAGTTCAATTGGGAGGTTAGGCATCAATACCGGTCTATCTATCTTTAGAGATTGTATCTTATTAGGGTTAAAATACGGAATCCAATCTAAACAACAAAAATCATAACCTTTGAAAGTCGAAGATTTACCTGTTAAGAGTTCCTTCGTGTCTTGAATTACCACAATCAATATACAAAAAACCTTTGGGCAGGATAGCTATACTTACTATCCAATTGAAGGATGACATAAACCAATTTGCAATAGCCTCCGATGAGATTCCAAGACCCTGCCATCTCGCAAAAACTCTGAAGGCCTTGCAAGATTGTTGAATCCGCTTAACCAGATTCTCATTAATCTCTAAAACATTGACCAGGTCTATGTTAGGATCCATGTTTGAACCCGACCCCGCCATTAAGGTTTAGAAGGCAGTTGGGCTGTCTTACCCTTACTCAAAGAAGCTTTAGGTTCAGCTTGAGGTTGAGCCGGCCTTCTAGGTTTATTAATTTTGCTTTTACTATTATATTCTGAAAAAAGGGTAGCCTGGGGATCTGGTTTTAAATAACCTTCCTCAAGATTTTGCAGCTGATTGAACTTATTGAAAGTGGTCGGCCTAGAATTGCCATGGCCACAATCCCTACCAATCGCGGCCCTTGGAGGGTTTATCATGGCTGCCCTACGAGCCCTCCTAGGTTTCACCACTTGCCATTCCGTCTGCTCCTGAGGTAGGGGAGCCCTAATCCCCGGGTTACCATAACCAAGCGCATATTTAGTGCGCTCAAAAAACCATTGTTGGTGGAGAAGATCTGGTGATTTCCTTAGACGAAATCGGGATGAAAAATTCGCTCGATGCCTTCTCTGCCTTTTTTCGCACATTTTTTATTCAATAAATAATAATATTGAAAAATCGCCTTTTTGATAATTAATAAGTTATCACATTTTAATTTATATTTACTTATTTCATTATATTTTTTAATTTTTAATTAAGATTTTAAAAATTAAAGTGAATGAGCTTTCATTTTTTAAGTTTAGATTATTATTTTTTAATATATTTAGATATATATTTTTTATTTATATTTAACTTTTGTTTTATTTTATTTTGGATTTAACTGAAATTATTGTTAATTTAATTATAGATTCTTGTTTGTATATTTTTTTGCAAATTGCAAATTGTTAAATCAAATTATAATTATTTATGTCGCAATTATGTATCATATTGTTTTTGAAGTAATGAAAATATCCTCTAATAACTTAGAGGATCATGTTAAATATATGTGTATGTGTTTTTTAAGAATGTTGTATCTAGCCATATCCATATTGGGAGTCCTTAAAAACTAAGATACTGGTTCTTGGCATTTTAGGCTAACTCGGGTCCTGGTTCTTGCCCTGTCCTGGTCCTTCCCGAGTTCTCCCTGTGTTCCACCCGGGTCCTACCCAAGTGGATGGGTTCTCTGTGGGTCCTGTGTGGTATTGGGAGTCCTTAAAAACTAAGATACTGGTTCTTGGCATTTTAGGCTGTGCCCAAGTCCTGGTTCTTGCACAGTCCTGGTCCTCCCTAGTTTCCACCCAGATCCTGCGCAGGAGGATGGGTTCTCTGTGGGTCCTGTGTGGCAGGACCCACAAAGAACCCATCCACCTGGGCAGGACCCGGGTGGAACCCAGGGAGAACCTAGGCGGACCTAGGAGAACCCAGGCCCGTGGGTTCCAAAAAATGAGGCCCACAGGTCATAAAAACACAAAAACCAATAAAAAAATACTTTTTTTAATATTTTTTTAACATGTAAACCCATGTCTCTCTAATCCTTTCCAATATGCTTCACTGGTCTGCTCTGAATTTTGTTCTTATCCTCTACATAAGGCTTCTCATATATTCTCTTCTTCTATCGCACCAAGCTGTTCTAGCCTACTGCAGATCTGCTTTTATTTATGTCCTTATTCTGTTCATCCTTCTATCCTAATGCTATTCTTATTCATCTCAGTCGTGCTCTAACTTAGGATCCTATTTTCGTGGTTGAATGATGTTGTATTATATTATTCTCTGTAATATCTTATATGTTTATAACTGCTGTAATATATCATTGCAGCAGTCAAATTGTATATTTCATTTTTGTATGCATTGTATCATTTTAATAATCAATAATGGTAGTGATAGTTTATAAATTATATAATTATATTTTATAATTTTGATGTTTGAACCCGTACCCATACCCAAGAACCCATTTATATAATTTGATGTAGTGATAATTTATATATATACGGAAGAACCCGTACCCGTACCCAAGAAGAATTTTTTTTGCTGAAACCGTACCCGAATCCAAACCCGAACCGGTAACTTAGCTTAAAAATGGCCATATCTGTATCCAATATCATATCTGTATTTGTATCTGTATCCGTGTCTATGCAACTTTGTTTATGATACTCGTTTTTATTAAAACCTTCCTCTTTCCTCACTAGATTATTTACACACCTATTTGTTTGGAAAATATTTTAATGTACCCCTTTTTGTTACCCGCCATAGCTTGCAGATTGACATTCACATTGATTTTGCATGTGATAGTTAAAAATTGGAAAAGTAAGCTACCAACTCAATTAAATACAGTGTTCCACGAGCGTTGGGGACGGGGGGACGGGGGGGACGCGTTTCCGGGACGAGGGGACCAAGGGCCTAAGTTTGGGGACGGCGGGGGGACGGCGGCGGGGGGGAGGCGGGGTGGTGGTGCTGATATAGTTATACATATACATATAGTACTTGAAAAACTAGTTTTGAAAAGATGTATGACAGTATTACAGAGTAAGAATTACATTTCAAATGAGACTATAGGAAATTTGAAATACTAAATCTAAATACCAAGATTTCTAAGTTGTGTTGTTATATGGAGCCTAATCAGACTTGGAGGTTAGATTTTCCCTACTTCTATCGATGCGGTTTCCCCCTATATTTTTCAACGGGGGTTTGGGTGCAGCGCCCCCAAGTTGGGGTCAAGGGGCATCGCCCCTTGCGGGGTCAAGGGGCAGCGCCACTTGCGCGTTCCCTATCGCGATACAGGGCGGGGTCGAGGGGCAGCGCCCCTTGCACGTTCCCTATCGCGATACAGGGCGGGGTCGAGGGGCAGCGCCTCGCGAGGCCAAAAATACTTTTATTATTATCTAAAGGCGTCGGGTGTTATTTTTCTATTGGCCCACATCCAATTAGAGTTACCCCTTAACCCTCAAAAAACTTTAAAAATCACTTTTTTTTTTAATTTTAATTTTAAACGTCTCTCGAAGGACATGGAGACGCCCAAACGTCTCCCAAGGAGACGTGGAGGCGTCTCCATGTCTCTCTTGGAGACACCTAGACGTCTACCAAGGAGACGTCTCCACGTCTCCACGTCTCCCTGGGAGACGCAGGGACGTGGGGACGTTTCTGACGGGGGGACGCGTCCAAAAAGGGGGGGGACGCGTCCCCGTGGAACACTGATTAAATATGTGATAAAAGAAATATCATTGCACATAAAATCATAATAGACTAAATGCACATTCCAAGAAAATGCTATTAATTTTTGTATGGATACTATATTAGCTGCAACTAAACGAATACAAAAAAAACTAATTTAAGATTCACGTTACTGTACAATTCAATTTTACAATGTACCAGCTTGTCCCCTAGAGGCCCTATGGAACACAGCTTGAATGTTGTGTCAGTCTACTTAAGGGTTTCTTGTAGGAGGCATTATTTTAACTGTGGCTATATCTAGAACATAGAGAAATTTGTTCAGAAACACTGCAAAACAAAAAGTTTCTTTAATATTTGATTTTGTTTCTAATTACTTTTCTGGCTGACTGACTACAAAACAAAAATATTGGTCTGCTTGGGTGTCTATTTTCGCCACAACTTTTTGCAAGAGTTGTCTACTCCCTTCAAATTTGAATTTTTGTTATGCTGGGTGTTGCTTGTCTTTTTTATTGCTTGGCTTGCCTCTAATGGACCCATCATTCCTGGCGACCCTTCTTTGTTTGTTGCAATAGGTTTGACCCTTACTTTTCTTATGTTGATTTTATTGCCCAATTTAGTTGCAAGCCTCAATAGTTAATACAAATTTAATCACAAGTAACTTTTCTAATGTTAGCACATTTAATTGCTGACTTCATATGACTATATATAACAAACAAAACAAAAAAATAAGCCATAGTCCCTCATTAATTTAAATCAAATCATGTTTTAATAAAGATAGTATTGCCTAGTATTATATATCAAACATCAATAAAATTAATAATATTTATGAGCATTAACTTTCTTTATAGTTTTAATATAATATTGAATATTAAGAAACTAATGATAGATATTAATATTAACTTTAGATTTTTGCTTATACACCTGAGTTAGGCACCCAAAAGCCACCAAAAAAGAGCATTTGAAGCCCAAATTCTGGTAGCATTGAGCTCCCAAGATCCATTTAAAAATCGCATCCATCCTAACCTCATCATTCCTTGAAAACCTTGGAAAAAATTATCCCACCACATAAGCAATGAAAAACACTCAAACGCCACAACCATGCCCATTCTCCAATATCTTCCAAACTGCAGCCATACGAAAAAAAGCTCAAAAACCAGAAATAAAACCTTCACACTATATTGATTTCATTCCAAAACACCCTCACCTTCATCATATACAACCAAATGCCAAACAGAAGGCTATGTTGAAATCAACACAAGTAGAGCACAAGTGAGAAAGTGAACTGTGATACATCTTAACAATAGCCAAAATCATTAGCATATATAGAATGAATTCTGTACATGTGCGCCTTTACACACATAGAGAAGCAATATTGAAACTAATCCAACCAGAGACCTATGTAATAATGATTTAACAATCCCACACAAAAAACGTGGACAAGCCTCAAAATCCATACAGACCCATCCCCAAAAAAAAACCCAGAAATGAAAAAAGCTACCATTAGTTGGAGGGTAGAGAAAAACCATTGCAGACAAGTGTGCCGTAATGAGCCTTGTGGAAGGGTGGTAGCACAAATTATGCAAGCCTCACAAAGACCCCATATGCAAGTTTACATTTATCACTTCTTTCTAACTTAGGAAGCGGACGTACCTCAACCAGGTTGTTTACAAACTTACCAATGTTGGCTTCCAATAAGAGCTTAACATTGAGGACCTTTGCTATTTAGTATTTCTTTAATGCCTTGATGTATCTATGCTTGCCTTTCTTTTAAAATATGAAAATGCTCAAGCTTGCAATTGATGAAAGATTTTGCCTAATTTACAACGCCATTAATATCATCGTGGAGCAAGAAGATGCCTACAAAGCAAAGCATAGTTGTGCATCTAAGTGATTGAGTTATGTCGAGAACATTCTACCATCCCAATGATTGGCCAAGATCCAACAGCCTCTTCAACATAGCATCTCTAACACCAACACATGGAACCCCATCCATCTCCTTGGGAAGCTCCCAAATACACAGCCCACAATAAGAGAGGTCTGGATTGGAAATCTCACTCTCGATGAATGAAATAATTCTCCACCATCTTGGTGCTATTAATCCCCTCCTTCCACTGCCATCCCTTCACTCTTTACACCTCCACCCCACAATCCTGTCATATCCTCTTCGCTTTACCACCCATGGAAAGCATGTTGATTTCACCAAACCAGAGAGTAAAAGCCAAGGGAGGAGAGGCAATGTAACCACAGACACAATGAAGGCAATGAAAAATTTCACATTATTTGTCTGCCCTTGATTGACTGCCCAATCCACCACAAACCACCTTGTTTTCTGATGTGGTTCGCTCCCCATATATTAAATGAAGATATTAAATGAGGTTATCCCTGATTATATCTAAACCCATCCTGGATCCAATAATACTATTTGATATGCTCCGTCTTCTAGGCCCAAGTCTTGTCCCTGCCTCATGTAGCCATTGTAACTAGGGCGAAATTAATTTCATTTATAAATTTATTATTATATTACATATTAACTTTATAAATATTGTATAAGGCATAAATAGGTTGTTACACTACACAAATTTACTATCGTAAATTCTAATGTTATTGCTGTCAACAAAATGATTTACAACCATTTGACCACAAGCAAATTAAGATAAAATATTTAAATACTAAAGTTCCACAGAGTCTCTAAGACATGGCAGCACAGAGACAACAAAAAATAATCTTATACTTTAAAATTTATATTAAATTCCATGATTTCATCGATGTTTGCAATACAAAATTAAAGAGTTACACACAAGGATCTAATGACTAAATGAGTTCTTGCATTCTCCACATTGTGAGAATGTGAGAATTTTTAAATCCACTTTTAACTCCTAAATCCATAGAGCAGACCATTTCTTTGCCCACTTCAAGCTGGCCTTTGATTAGAGATAACAAATACAGCAGAACATTATGAAATGTACTAAGCACAAGAGGTGAAGTAAAAATTTACAATTTTGCCAAATTGCAGACATCACATAGGTATTGATAGAAAAATCAAACTTTTACATGATTAATTTTTGTGTTTAGTTGAAATTCAAGGTTTAAAAAAGAGGATAAAACCAATATTAAGTTAAAGAATTTAATTTTTCTAATAAGACTGAATAAAGAGAATATTGTAGATGTTACAAAAGCATGGTTGTGTAACAGCCAGGATGGAGGTTAACAATAAGGGCTGTGCAGTTGAAAAAGTCAAATATCCTTATTCTTTACTAATTTTCTTCTCTGTTAATAGAGTTCAAATACAATTCTAAAAAAAGATCATCTTTATTAGATGAAGTGGGGACACCATGCTGTCCCCAGCCATTCCCAGACACCCTTCAAGGGAAATGTCCCCAGGGACATTCCCTGCACTGCAGAGCCACTCTGCATGTCAAGAGAGGCAGCCTGCGACATTTAATCCATCTGCCCACATTCGCCAGTGTGCAGATTTTTCCCCAAGGATGCCTCCCTGTGGAGCTCTCATAAATACAATTTTTATTCACCCAATGCCACCACCCTCAATACATATTGACTAAAATAAATTGGAATAGGCCCTTCACTCTTATATACTAAGGGGTATATTGCTTTATATTTTCTTTAGTTTAAAACACCCAATATTGCTCTCGCTGTGAGGAACTCACGGTGTCCCTAAAATATGCTTTCTTAAAAACAAATCCTTGGTGGCATTTTCCAAGTCACTTATGATTCTTCATATTTCTTAAATACCATTACTTCTGTTTTTCTAAACTTGAGCGTTCAACATACATCTTTTATAAACTTAATTTGGGCTTTGCTTTAAAAAAGCAAACATTTGATAGGAGAACAGAACTGTAGAAACTAACTATATAATATTATGCAAGAACCCTGATTTTGATAGTTCAACATTCACAGGTAACAGCTATCCATTTGAAACTGACATATTACACAAACAATTCTCCAAGGTAATGGGTCGCAGTTGTGTAGATAGACTCAGACTTGAGCTACACAATGTCTGTTTTCACACACTGTCAAACTGCATATTTATGAATATTGATAAATTTACAATTATGGAGTAAAACCTGGCAAACATTGCATATCTTCTCATACATTTAGGATTGCCAGTAGCTATGTATCACCACAGATGGAAATTGGGCAATTTTGCTTTTAAAAGAAAATGATATACAAACTTGATTGACTGATTTTACTACAATAATTTATATTAGAGTGGTTAGAGTTCTTATTTGAAATATAACATATTCATGAGGGTAAATTATTTTGGAATTTGCTTGATTTGACAAATCCTAATTTTGATTTTATTATAAGCTGAATCATTTTGCACAAGATCTAGTTTCATGGGTCATGCCTTTTGGTATGTTTTTACAACGCCTAGATAAAGGAAAAGAATTGTTAAACTACATACTGTTGTTTGTAACTAGGTGAAGATGGGTTCGGATTGCCTTAAGGCAACATCCGAACCCATATAGGACAGGGTCCTATCCTAAAGGGGTAACGTGCCCCCAAGTTGAGCCCAGCCCTATACCTCCACGCCACCCTAAATACTCCACGCCACAATAAATAAATTGGTGCCAAAAGAGGGAGGCCGACTTGGACTTAATAAAGGCTAAGGACTCATATAAATAAAGTCATCTTGCAAATACAATTTAACGATTGAGGAATATGCGAACTAGCTCTGCAAATAAGAGGTGCGAATTTACCCAAGGATTGTGCGAACTTGTCCAAGGATTGTGTGAACTTATTCAAGAAAAATTAGGGCATTTTGGTGCAGTCTTGAAGCATGCAAAAGGGGCAGATCTGATATGTAAAGATCAGATTCAGAAAAGCAAGCTCAGTATTGTATATTGTGCAATGAGAGTGAATACATAATCTGACCTGTGGGTCTTTAATGCTGGGTTTTTCCTCATTGGAGGTTTTCCCAGGTTATTTGTGTTTGTCTCTTGGCTCCTTGTTTCATTCTTGAATTTACTTGATTATAGTTTACTAAATTACAAATCTGAGTACTGATCTAGGGCACGAATTTAACACATACCACAAGAGTGCAAGGCAAGGACACGAGTGAGTCTGTACCAAACTCTCAGAGATAATTGAAAATGTCAAATGAAAATAATTCCCAAAATCATCTACACTGTGAATAACATAGTATCTAACCTATGGTAGAAATTTAGTCTCCCTTTGTCTTCACCATATCAGTGGTAGCCATAATTTTCTGCTTGTGAAAAATAAATCACAACCGTCACACAGATGTACCATGCCTGACACCATACCTCAAATGCAATTAAAGCATAGTGACTTTGTTTTTTACAATAGAGAACAATTTTCAAAATTTAGAAATTTCAAATACTAAGCTGATTGGTAGTCTTATAATATTATATGTATATCGCATGTGTTGCAGTCACTCCTTCAAAAAAAAATACTAAATGCTTCCAACAAAGCTCAGTAATATTATTGCTCAGACTAAAAGAAATCATGACTAATAATCAGACAGAATGGAAGACGCCACATATACACACACAGACCATTTGTATGCATATTCTCAGTACAAGAAGAAATTGCAGCAGCCCCAATCTATTATGTGGGTTTTCCAATATATAACAGACCTGTTCGGCTCGATGAGCCATCTGTGCTGTGAGAATACGATGTGCAATGCTAGAAACCTTCTCACGTGCTCCTGCATCATCCAAAAGTGCATCCCCACCAACTGCCCGTACAGCTGCTGCCATTGCTGCTGCCTCTTTGCTTCCTGCATTTGGAATAGACGATATAAAAGAGGCTTCAATCTCTTTCCATTTTCGTTCTTCTCTTTCCAATAAAACTTTTCGTCTTTCCTTTCCTTTCCCTTCCTCTTCCCTCCTTTGCATCAACAATTCCTCCTCCATCTCTTTTTCACGAATGTAACTGAAGGAAATTCAAATTGTGCTTTTAGAAGACAGCCAAAAAAAATATTGCAGCATTAATAAAGTTAATGAACCTTTGGGAATATATCCAGGCGATATAAATAGTCACCTTTCTTGAATCATTTCAAAATGCCTGCGATCTTCAGGCAACCATTTTTGGATTTTCTTAGCACTTAGATCTGAAAAACCGATGCTATCCAGGAATAGCCGCAGGCGGACTTCATCCTGTCAAAATATTAATAGACAAGATTATGACCCATGTCCAAAGTACCCATGTTTAGAGTAGAAATAAGTATATGTTCTAGCAACATGCAAATTCACCTGTACTCTTTCAGCTTTTTCTGCTAAACCAAGCAACAGAAGCAAATAACCCCCAAACTTATCCCACATATATACCCACTCAGTATCAATAGCTTCCTCCAATGCCAAAATGCGAGCATGTGCACACATTTTTCTCCTGTACCCCACTTCAGAAGATGCTTCATGTCGGTATGTTAAGGTCAGTTTTGGGCTACAAAATAATATGCCTGCAGCAGCTTCCTCATTCCTTAAGCATTCACGAAGCTTCACAACATCTGCCCTTGGAAGCACAATATTGCCAGCCCTGTCTCTCCTAGCAGCTGGATCTCCAGCTAAAAGGGGAGCAGAACTTGCGGACCTTTGTGGTGCTGAGTATGTACCTGACAAAGCATTTCTGGCCTGTTTTGCCATAAAATAGATTAAATGGCATTTATCAGAAAACTGGCATACCAAGCAATTGCAGACAATCTCAATCTTTCACTCAAACGAAGTAAATCATAAACCAATTGAATAGTGCAAAAGACCAGTTGTTTACATAAATGAGCAATAAGTTAGAATATGTTAGTGTCAAAGAACAGAAGTTTAGATGAATGAGAAATTGGTTAGGAAAAAACACTCCAACATAAAATATGAACAATGTAATATAAAGTATGTCCTAGACATAAAAACCTAAATAAGAAATAAATATTTTCAAAAGATTTTTCCATACCATCAATTATTTAAAAACCACGAGAATGGAGAGTGGCTAATTGTAAATTGACTAGAAGACCAAAAAAAACAAATTTAGAAATATTGATCTCTGTTTCCTAAAATACATAAAAGGATGTATAATTAATTAAAGATATATAGTTAACTATGTTGCAAGGATCACACCCTGGCCTGCCAGATCCGGGTGCGGTTCGCATTTGCAAACTTCCAAGGACTGAATCCTCATTCCTACACAAGAAGATTGTAGAAGGATTTTTTGCAAAGAGAAAAGATTTTTTTCAATAATTTTTTTTCCTCCATTTTTGTTTTACAAACATGAAATAAATTATTTGTTTTGTTTATCTATTTATTTTTTTCCATTCTTTTATGAATGTATTAAAGATTCAAAACAGCTAGGGTTTCTACATCTTTTTTTGTGTTTAATTTTTATTTTTTGTTTTGAACGAGTACACAAAACTTCTTGCCATAGAACTTCTTGCCATAGACATTAGAATGGCAACTAGTTCTACCTCCACTAGTCAACCTACATTCAAAACAAATCAAAATTCTCCTCCATGGAAATATGCTGATATGCTACAACCAGTTCCAGGAGGTGCAGAAAACATTCTAGTTCATATTTTTGGGTAAAATCCCATTTGTGTGGAACACCTAAAAAAGGCATCAAAACTTGCCCAAGAAAAAAGTGTACCTATACTAGAGGAGACAGAGTTAAAATATATCAAGAAGCACGAAAAAGCAGATGAATGAGAAGCACGTAAATTAAATAAGCCCGTTAAAAAAGGATCAAAGTGAATGCAGCCACCATCTGCTTCCCCAATTTTTGCCACACCTAATTTTCAAAGTGAACAACCCACTGTAATCAAAGATCAAAGGGACCTTTGGAATCTGCATTTCAAAATGAGAGTCAAGACATTGCCGACCAACATGTAGCAAGATGTATTTATCAAATGGGTTGGCTTTCAACGTTGTTTGCACCCCATACTGGAAAGAGATGTTGAAAAAATTTACTGAAGCTCCAAAAGGGTACAAGGACCCAGGTTATGAGAAGGTACAAGACACCTTGTTGGAAAGAGAAGTCAAGAGGGTTGATGATGCATTGAAGCCCATAAGGGATTCATGTATTGAGACAGGTGTGTCCATTATTTCAGATACGTGGAAAGAAGCAAAAAAGTCGTAGCTTGATTGATATCATAGCAAGTTCCCCTAAAGAGGCAATGTTTTTTACTATCATGGATTGTGAGAAGTAGGTAAAAGTTTGACAATTTATAGCTGATATTCTCATCGCAGCCATTGAGATTGTGGGACTTCATAACGTTGTTCAAGTCATAACGGACAATGCAAAGAAATGTAAGATGTTGGGTTGTTGGTTGAGGAACGATATCAACATATCTTTTGGACAACTTGCGCAGTCCACTCACTAAACCTTATGCTACAAAAGAATGGGAATAAAACAAGGTTGCAGGGAAACGTACCCTGGACCCCTGGAGACCCGAACCGGATACTTGTTAGCGTATCCCATGTGCGAGTCGCCAGTGGATGCGTTTCCACTTTCAGGAGACGTGGGCAGGAGTCGGCAGGGCGTCTCCCGACATATCCGGGCCAGGAAAAAAATTAAAAATAAAAAAACGCGTGAAAAAGGTGAAAAAACCCTAAAAATTGCGATGTCACAACCACATACGACGGCCAAAAAGTCAACGAAACCCTAACACGAATCCATTTACGTCGTGCGAAAACGAGTTGCCTTGCGTGAACACTAATTGCAGCCGCACGAAGTCCAGAATAGCGCCCAAACACTGGTTTTACGATTCGGATTTGCAAGAGATTTAAACACGATTTGCAGCCAACAACAGGTTTTTTTATTTCGCATTCAACTTCGGCTTTAAAATTTTAGTTTTGTCTACGTTTTTGCTGGGTCCGTCTACATTTTTACTTGGTTACAATACGCAATTCATCGATTTTTCATTTTTCACAGTTCATATACTATGAAATGTGAATTTGTTTATAGTTTTAACTAAAAACTAAAAACTAAAATATTATAATATTAATAATTATATACAGTTTAAAATTTATATACATTTCATAATAATAATTTATTTCACAATATATAAACTGTGAAATGTGAATGTTTCACAGATAATATACTATGAATGCAATTTTAATTTTTTTTAATGTAATAATAATATTTTTTTTATTTTCAACTTCATATACTTGAAAATAAAAAATATTATTATTAAATTAAAAAAAACTAAAATTGCATTTTAATAATTTATTTAATATTTTAATTTATTAATAATTTCAATTTGTAATATTAGCCATTTTACCAGAATATTAGCCATGTGTAATATTACCGGATTGAGCAGTAAGAAAAAAAATTAAAATCCTCATATTCTTTTGTTTTAAACTTTAATTTTTTATTCAGATTGAGCATTCAAAATGTCGGGTGGAGGAAGACAAGGGTTGTACCCACTATGGAAGTATGTTGACCTTGTTTCGGGGCCAAAAGGATCAAGTGGAACAGCCACTATCAAATGTAAACTTTGTCCATTGGCATGGAAAGGTACATACATGAGGGTGAAGGCTCATTTCCTCCACCTGCCATGTAATGGTGTTGAAGTTTGTACAAATGAGTCTGAAAGATATGATGCTGTGAGAGAAGAGGAAAGGGCTGATGGGAAAGTTACTATGCAAAGCTCTCATGCTTCAACAAACGTGGCAACTACAGTAGCTTACAGTCATAATATAGAGTTAGAGGTGGATGTGACTTCTAGAGATGTAGCAATTGAATAGGGTCACAAAAAACCACACATTGGCAGCTCAAACCCCATTGGAAGATTGTTTGATGTGCAAGGTCGAGAAGCAGTTGATGCAACCATTGAGCGATTCTTTTATGCAAACGATATACCATTTAATGTTGCTCGCTCTCCATTCTATGAAGAGATGGTCTGTGCTATCAATAATGCACCCGCAGGCTATAAACCACCTAGGTATGAGAAGTTTCGCACTACTCTAGTTGATAAAGAAAAAAGTCGATTAGAGGAACAAACTGCACCATTGAAAAGAGTGTGGGCTCAAGAAGGATGTAGTATTGTGATGGATGGGTGGACAAATGCTAGGAATCGTCCACTACTTAATATCATGGTAACATGCAGCAAAGGGCCTTATTTTTTGAAGGCAATAGATTGTTCAGAGCAAGAAAAAAATGCAGAATTTCTTCATAGCCAGCTATGTGACAGCATTGAAGAGGTGGGGGCATCACATGTAGTCCAAGTTGTTACTGATGTTGCCCTTGTTTGTAAAGCAGCAGGCATGTTGGTGCAAAAGAGGTACAGGCAGATATTTTGGACACCATGTTGTGTGCATTCGTTAAATAATGCTCTCAAGGGTATTGGCAAGTTCCAATGGATTTCAGATC
This sequence comes from Cryptomeria japonica, assembly GCF_030272615.1. Lineage (NCBI taxonomy): Eukaryota > Viridiplantae > Streptophyta > Pinopsida > Cupressales > Cupressaceae > Cryptomeria > Cryptomeria japonica. The sequence goes on from NC_081413.1 coordinate 520,697,589, forward strand.
TCATAGAGAAGGGCAGAAAGATACAAATGTTCATATATAACCATCACCACACACAAGCCATTTATCGTAAATTTGCCAAGGTGGAACTTCTCAAACCTGTTGACAAACGTTTTGCTTCTTACTTCATTCTTCTTGACCGCCTTTGTGAAGTCAAAGGAGCTTTGTGTTCCACGGTTGTTAGTGATGCATGGGCAGCTTGGAAACAATCTACATCAGATATTGCAGTTGAGGTGAGAGCTATGGTCCTTGATGAGCATTTTTGGGCTGATGTTAAGTTTGTTGTGGACTTTATTAAGCCCATATGTGAGGTGATCAAATTTACAGATTCAGATAAGGCATGTTTGGGAGAGGTTTATGAAGCAATAGATCCCATGTGTGAAAGAGTAAAGAAGATAACCAATGCAAAAGATATTTCTCTATATCCTTTGATAGAAGAAAAGTTACATGGAAGGTGGAACAAACTTAACACACCTCTTCATTATGCTGCCTATGCCCTTGATCCTAAATGGTATGATATAGAAGTGACCAAAAAGAGAGCTCCGTATCAGGATAGAGAGGTAATGAAGGGCTTTTGGGCTGCGGTTAAAAAAAATCTATGGCCGAGGTGAGGAAGCTTCGGTTATGAGGACTCAATGGAATAAGCTTTCACGTGGGCAAGGTGATTTTGCTTCTATGGAAGCTATATATGATATGAAAGTAAAGAAAGACCCTATAGAGTGGTGGTGGAATCATGGAAGTGAAGCCCCTGAATTGCAATCATTTGCAATACGATTGCTCTCACAAGTGGTTAGCTCTTCATCTTGTGAGAGAAATTGGAGCACTTATGGGTTCATTCATTCACTAAAGAGGAACCGATTAGGATCAAAGAAAGCAGAGAACCTGGTGTACATTCATAGCTCACTTCATCTTCTCTCTCGTGTAGATCCTAAATACAATGAGGGTCCTTCAGCAAAATGGGATCAAATTTCACCTAATGGAGAAGTTGCAGCCATTGTAGATGAAGTGGTTGAAGCAGATGGACTAGCTGATTTACCCCCTGTTATTCTACCATCAGAGTAACCTGAATTCGAGAGTGATAACTATTTGGAGAGCCTCATAGCTGAGGACCTTGATATGGATGATCATGGCGAAGAAGAGTAGCTTATAAATATAAAATTTCTGATTTTTGCTTTCAGTTTTTGGTTTGCGTATCAGCTTGCTGTTTATTAAGCTATTTTCAATATGTAATCAGTATCACTAATCAGTTTGAAACTGTGACACAATGATTGTATAGTATTTTGATCCTAAACTTCATAGTTAATACTTAATGTTATTTCTTGTTTTGAAAGTTCAATGTCATCACATTTTCAGATTTTCTATAAATTATTAAATTATATTAAAAAAAAAAATTGTCGTCTCCAAGTACCCATGTCTCCTATTTTGAAAAAACAGCCATACCAGTACCCGACGTCTCCAAGAACCCCCGTACCCATGCAACCTTGGAATAAAATTGATTGGATCTAAGAAGTGTATACAGAGGTTGAGGACATCCAGATGTACATCATCAACCACCACATGTCTCAAGGAATTTTTAGATCATTTTCAAAATTAGAGCTATTGAAGGTAAGCGAAATAGTATAAAATTTTACATTTTCTAAAATTCATAACTTGATTGTGTATCATATTCTTCTTTAAAGTTTGTTTTATAATTTTAATCATTTTGGTTTTAATTTCTACTACAGGCTGCAGAGACCTGTTTCGCCTCTAACACAATCATCTTGAGACGACTTGTGAAAGTTAGAGAGGCACTTTCTAAAATGGTGATTAGCTGAGATTGGCTATATGGAAGCAAAGCAACACTAAGAAGGCAACAAAAATTAGGCAGAGAATATTAAATGACTCATGGTGGGATCGTGTTGAGTATCTCCTTAGTTTCATCGGGTAAATTTTGAATATGATTAGCTATACTGACATGGATAGGCCTTGCATTGGAGAGATATATGATGGCATCAACTCAATGCTTTTGAGGATGAAGTGCATCATAAATGTGAAAGAGCGAGACCCTAAGGAGACTGTCTTCAAACAAGTGCATACAATTGTTGAAGAAAGATGGAACAAGATGACCACTCCATTACATCTTGGCTTTGCATTGTGTCCAAACTACTACAGCAATCAGATTCTTTTTTTGCTAGAAAGGCTTGCCCCATATAGAGATTTTGAAGTGACTGAAGGGTACAAGGCTGCATTCTTCAGACTCTTCCCTGAGGTTGAATCGCGAGATACAATTATGAATGAATTCATAGATTTTGTGCACTCAAATGGTCAATATGTCAAGGCTTTTCATGATGAGTTTAGGAAGGATGCTCATAGTTGTTGGTACTTCCATGGCCAATTCTTCCAACACCTGCAGCCCCCCACAATCAAAATTTTAGACAAGTTTAACAATTAATGAATATTTATTTTTAGTATTTATAGTTTCTTAATTTTTTAAAATTCTACTAGTAAATGTATAACTTTGATTGTTTACTTTGTCTTCATAGGTTGCCAATTCATCTGAATCGGAAAGGAATTAGAGCACATATTCTTTCATCCACTTGGTAAAGCACAATGAATTGCACTCAAAAAGAGCAGAGAATTTAGTATATATGCATTCCAACTTGCAAAATAGGGTGGTGGATTTTTTCACAAACAATGGGATAGAACTATCTAATTTGTCCTTCGTTAAAAGCCATGAAATTAATGAATGGAATGGTCTTGCTAAGCTTATTGCAGAAGATTAACTACCTTGAATGATTGTCATCCTTTCCTTCCATAGTAGAAATGTCGTTACTTTGAGGTATGCCTTGTATGTACCAAATGACAGATGTAAGCGGTATGCGTGCATCACATGTGTAATAGGATCGAGGTATGGCATATAATTATGAGCAGTAATGAGTGTTACAAGTTAATATGTAAGGCATATGGCCTATACCACTGTTTATTATTTGCTACTAGAGCCTTCTAGTCATCTTTTAAGTCTTATTGGGGTTTCCTGTTTGGGTCATTATCCTGGGCAGTTTGAGATTTTTTCATGTGATGCCAGCATTAACATTGAAATTAAAACAAATTATAATATTTACAACATTATTAAGTGAACAGTCAAAACATTTCTTTGAGATTGAATAGTAAAATAGTTTCATAATTTTATTTTTTTGGTCTTGTATGAAGAGCAAAAATTTTAAAAGATTGTTGATGTCTAGTATATGGAAAAAATGGTCCAAATCCTACAAAGACCAAATCATATATAATGGGAGCAAACCAAATTCCATGAGGCCTGATATCATCTCTGATTTAAAAAATTAAATGAACAAACACTTGGGGGAAAAAATTTCTTTTATGAGAAATAAGAGCTCATTGTCAGTTACGTAAAACCTACCTTTGTAGAAGATCGAGCAATGGCCTGAACAACTGTTTCTTTACTGAGAAAGTTTACAGCATCCTCCATCATCTATCAGCAAACAAGTACACATTTGAGTATAAATGAGAATAAATATATCACAAACAAATGTCAAACCCTAAGTAGTCCGCAAATGTTTGAATGTTTACCAATAAGAAAGGGTAAAAAGGAAGCACTACCCGACCAAATGTCATTGTCACACAATCTAATAATTGAGATCACCTTCATCGTTAAGCATGGACGGGAAACAGCAAATCCATATGCCACGACAAGTGTTATGGCAGAAACAGCAGCTCCTGCAAATGGTGGGTATATTTCCAGGCTTGCAACAACACCCCAACACATTGTTGCCAATGCAATCCCAAAAAGTAATAGCAATGCAGAACTGAAATACAACAACAAATAAGTGACTGTAATAGATCTGAATCTTTGACCTAGAACTTAGCAGCTTATATATATAGGACGGGACAACAAAAGGAAGCACCTCAAAGGTGAACCAATTATCTGAATTGAATTAACTAAAAATGCAACCTGTGTAACAGGATAAGATGGCCTTTAGACAAAGCAAAGGGTATCCACTAGACCAACCTGACATTCTTAGCAGAATCTGCATGCGCATCATAAACATATACGGGCAACACCCTGGGTGAATAGACCACCAAAGGAGGTGAAAGAAGAACCTGAAATGAGATCAGTAATCAGATAAAGAATAAACAACTCTAATCTAAACAATTTAGCCAATTTGGAATCTAATTTTGTTTAGACAAAAACCAAAGTACAGAAAATGAGCCATGTATGGCGTGTTTAAAGATAGCCATCAGATATATATCAATTTGAAAAACCATTAAATAATGTCTGTGAACAGAAACTTACAGTCAAAGCACGGCCAGCAAGAAGAAAGAGTACCGAAAAGTAGCCAACAGATGCACCAACAAATGGCTCATCTGTATACAGAGAACATGCTCAGCTTTAACAGTAGTTGGATAGCATCATACTATAATACCATATTACATTTCAATAAAATATAGACTTGGGAGCCAATTTCGCACAAAAATAAGATTAACCTTGGTATAAAACAGGAAAATATGCCTGTGTGGAAACATTAGGGCAAATTCTACATGCATGAAAACACAAATCCTTCAGAATAATTTTCCATAGCTCCACCCATTTCTTAAAATGACCCTATAATTAAAAGGTTGGGTGGTTAATAGAGAGAACATATGCTCAACTCTTTCTATATACTACTCTAGTCGTGAAAGCAGGTCTTGTGAAATAAGTTTTCACTATGTCAAGATATCTATATTACCAAATGTAAATCTTAGTAAACAGCACAGAAAGGATTTTTAGAATGAACAATACATCAAATCCATTTATGCTCTTTATAAGTGCCACCAGAAATTATTTGCAACGACTAGAATATAGAATAGGTTTTTTTCTCCAAAATCATTTTTAACAACAGCCGATATTTAGATGCTATGAAAATGTGCTCACTATGGGGAATGCAAGTCTGTATAATTAATCATACTTTAAACTCGTATAGGGCATGTGTGTATTTACACATGCACATTTTGTGTGCATGTATGCATATGTGTGCCTTATTAGTGTATGCAAACATTGCACATATATGACAAAGGCAGAATAAGAACTTATAATCTGTGTTCAATGGCATTTCGGGGACGGGGACAGGGGTACAGCAGGGGACATGTTTCCAGGATGTCCCCTAGAAGGCCATTATTAGGGGACAGTTATATACAAATTTATATATATATATAAATATATGAATTTTTCAAAATATACTAATGGGAAAGAGAGAGATGTGTCAATAAATGATAACACCAATATCATTATGTGAATAAATCATGAGAGCAGTAGTATAACAGCATAATAGATTTCAATAAAACATTATAACAGCAGTCTGAAACATCAAAAAACCAGTTTATCAATATTCAGAAGTCTCAAACATCAAAATACAACAGTCTATGAAACTAAGCCTCATTTGGGCTATCAATGTATAAAGACTTGGAACCATCTGAGTCACTATCACAGTTTGGCAGAAGCAGATCATCCAACTGTCAATAACTGATAACAACAATATCATTATGTGAATAAATCATGAGAGCAGTAGTATAACAGCATAATAGATTTCAATAAAACATTATAACAGCAGTCTGAAACATCAAAAAACCAGTTTATCAATATTCAGAAGTTTCAAACATCAAAATACAACAGTCTATGAAACTAAGCCTCATTTGGGCTATCAATATATAAAGACTCGGAACCATCTGAGTCACTATCACAGTTTGGCAGAAGCGGATCATCCAAAGGTATAGCCTGACCAATCTTTGTTGCTGGGTTAGTGTTTTGTTTCGTTTATTACTCTTTATGCCATTTTAGGGATCCTTTGTGGTTTATAAGTCCTTGTGAGCCCCCCATGGACCAATAGAAGCAAAGAAAAAAATTTTGAAAAAAAAACTTTATTATTTTGTTTCTGTAAGCCTGGAATCATTCCCAACCGCATGGAACGGCTAGCCGTTTTGGGGACGGAGGGATGCCAAGGGGAACATCCCCAAACGACTGAGGACGTTTCCTAGCGTTTCCTGGGATTTTTTGTGTAGCTGGGATGGCAAGGGGACATCCCCTTAGCATCCTCAAAATGGTTAGAAGACAGGGGCACCGGGTATCGAGGCAGGGGACGCATCCGAGTGTAAGCTAGACTTATATTGAATGATCTGCATATGTTTATATTATGGCTAGATTAGCTAAATAAGCATATTCTTCAGGTGCCTATTGCCATATACATTATATTTATGGTTTTATAAGAAAGACCATTGTTAAAAGAAAAATCAATCTTTGTTCAGATAGTAGGTATATTGGCTACATTGGCACATTGTTAAGAGATGAATTCCCAAGCAAGAGTTGCACACTTTTTCAGGAAGTGAACATTAAAACAAATATTTGGTAAAAGATCTCATGTAACCTGCTAGATATCCGACAAGAAAAGCTGCTAAAGCAAGTATAAATAGTGCCATGCAAACTACAACCATCTTTGTACGTGTCAGATAGAAGTTGTTTGAAGCCCAATGATGGATAACACCAATGGCAAGAACTAGTAGTAGTAGAAGTAGTAAAAATGTAACTCCAACCTGAACCATCCATGAGAAAAAGAAAATTAGAACAAAGACATAACAAAGTCCAACTTTCAAGTTCAAGAAGATAATATGTATGATAACATTTTAATTTAGAATTTTAAAAGAAAACAACTCACCGTCCATGGATTAACAGTAGCTATTACTGCCGTTATTGCAACTAGTAAAAGAAACACGCCCATACCAACAAAAGTGTAGACCCCACGTGAAAGCTGCCAGCTATCATCCTTCCTGCAAAGATTGACTGGCTTTTGTATAAAGTTCACAATATAATGAGAAACAGTACATTTGAAGGTAATAGACAAGGCAGATTGACCTACCATTTATACATGCCACAGAACAGCGAGAATATTGCAGGAATGCACACCAATGGTAACAGGGCAGCAAGAAAATCCTCCTTTGCTGGAATTTGCCCATCACGAGACTGTACAACTCCCAGATAAGACACTCCACAGAAGGTAACAAGAACAACTACACAGACCAAGCAATTTGTAAAAAATTGTACTCCAATATAAAGTTTGTGAAAAGAAAGCACCCTTAATATGCTGCAACAACATAAATCTATCAAATAGACATTTACGTGACTTACTCGTGAAAATTCCAACACAAATAGCTGATGACAGAGAAAAGCGGTAAGTTGCAAACCACGAAACTGCTGGCAAAACACCAGTAACCACCATAGCAAAAGTTGATGCAATTGCCCAACCTAAGTAAAAGGATGATGTGTATGGAGAAGTAAAGTTATCCTGCTCCCTATTCCAGCCACGGTAGCTCAGATCATCTAAAGGTTTAACAGATATTAAAGCACCTAATGCTATAACAGCAGCTATGAATATAGCTACAGATATAGCCATTGCAACAACCTGCAAGGAAAGAAAAAGAATGATGAATTTTAGATTTTAAAGGGATTTACATAAGAATATTGTCTATGTTATAACAACATAAAACTTTATCGCACAAAGATAATCGAGGAAATGACAATGCAAAATTTCATGTATGTATTTATGAGCAGTCTTCTACAGCAGAAGCAAACAACTTCTAGTTATTTTTAAAATTTCAACTATCTCCTTTATAAGAATCTTCAATTGAAATGCTTCCTTAAGCTTAATGAGTTCTGTACTTCTGATTTACCAATAAATTGAGTCTAACTGCAGATTTATGGGTCTTCACATTCTGAATCCAAAGTCACCATATGCTTTATGGGGTCTACCATCTAATAAGCCTTTCCCTTCTCATATCATTATGTAAATGCTTGGAGATTGCATAAAATTAGGAAAAGGAAGTTAATACGTATTAAATTGACTTGCTTTAGCCAATGATAGACAAATAAACTTGCATTTAGATTATTCCCGCCCTTCTCAGCATTGCAATCTGCTTGATAGTTTTGGAAAGCTTTTCTTGAATAATGCTTATGGCGTAGAAATTCTAATTCTTCCTTTCTAGGAAGGTTTACCTTAAGAGAAATTGTCCTAAAAAGATCCACCCACTTCTCCAGCTGAATTCTTTGGTCCAACATGCAAAGGTCCTTCACTCAATTGCTCTAACTATACAGCCAATTTGTAATCTAAATGGTAGACTGTGGAGAATGGTTAAATGGAATAGGAATTCTTGTAAGCAGACTTGAGACTCTGTGAGATCTCATGTTTTGGACAAACATGCTGCATAAAAAATCACATTCAGCAGGATATAATCAATGTCTGCCCATTCATCATATACATGGATGGCAGGGAGCTCAACTTCTACGAGGAACTCAAGAATCAAGCTGATAAATACAAGTTGAAGCAAAGGGAAAACATGGTAAACATGACAAAATTCACCAACGCCTGAAGAAAAAGCATTCTTAGACTTCAAATAGAAGTGTTGAATACCAAATATCCCTTTATAAAATCCAGCTGACCTTCCCAGTAAAGAACTCCCACAATCTGGTAACCTCAAATGCCTTGTTTTGTCTCGACGGTGATAAAAAGCTAAACGCTAAATAAAGCTTAAAAGCTAATTAACTAAAAAGAAAAAGCTAAATGCTATATAAAGCTTAAAAGCTAATTAACTAAAAAGCTAAATGACCATTAAACAAGGAACTAAATATAGGTGACTAAAATATAATTAAATATTCTAATACCCTCCCTTAATGGTCATTCTATCTACTAACTACCCTACAGAAGACACTGCAGGTCTTTTGATCACAAATGAAAAGAACACTGTTGTGGTGGAGACCCTCCCTGGATCTGAAAAGTGTTAATGACCAAGAATACCAAAATCCATCCAACTTGACATTGGGTAACCAAACTGAAACCTGAAACCATGATTTTGAGGAAAAATCAGCAAACACTTTTGCAAAAGAGTATCAACTCCAAAACTGACTGCAAGATACCACGGTTGTAGATGTTCGCCCTGGCAGGTGCAACCCAAACTAACTGCAACAAAGCTCAATTTTTTAGGAGAAAAATCGATCAAAACCTCGAAATTTGCGCCTTAAAATTCGTGCCAGAATTCTCCTCCAGGGTTTCAAATTTTTTGTGCAGCTGCTTCTATTCTGATTTTTGAATCAGATTCTTCTGTCTCATGCTTTCACTAGGTTGACCTCGTTCAACCTCCATTTTCGTGATGGCATCTTTGACCAACATCATGTTGGAACACAATCAAAAGTTCAACAACTGCCACAACACCTGGAAACAGTGCATGTTCACAATATCTGAATATCGTTGCCTTGATCAGATTGATTTAGGCCAGAGCTCGTCTTATAGGTCCCAGGGTTTTCACGATTTTTTCCTGAAAAATTGTCTGTCAGTTTTCTGATTTTTTCCACTTAAAATCATGGGAGGGTTTTCACGATTTTTTCCTCAAAAATTGTTTGCAAAAATTATCTCATCTGTAATCCGCGATATTCACGTAAGAGTTTATTTATCTAGGTTTTACCGGTTTTTTTTCACAAAAACGATGATTTGTAACCTCAGATTCTTGGTTTTCACATTTTTTTCCTCAAAAGTTGTTCGCAGGGTTTCAAATTTTTATCTGTCATCCGCAAAGTTTGCGTGGGATTTCTAGGTTTTCACGATTTTTTCTTCAAAAATTGTTTGCTGGTTTTTACGATTTTTTCCTCAAAAATCAGGTCTGGCCTAAATCAATCTGATCAAGGCAACGATATTCAGATATCATGAACATGCACTATTTCCAGGTGTTGTGACAATTGTTGAACTTCTGTCTGTGTTCCAACATGATGTTAGTCAAAGATGCCATCACAAAAATGGAGGTTGAACAAGGTCAACCTAGTGAAAGCATGAGACAGAAGAATCTGATTCAAAAATCAGAATAGAAGCAGCTGCACAAAAAATCTGAAACCCTGGAGGAGAATTTTGGCACAAATTCCAAGGTGCAAATTTCAAGGTTTGGAAGAAACCCAGAAATTAAAATTTTCTGCACACTTAAAACAGCATAAATGGTGCCCAAAAAATAGTATAAATCCCAACATCCACAGAAATAGCAGAACTTGTGAACTGTTTTTAAATTCCAAGGCAAATTTGCTGGCACAAAATTCGAGGCACAGAAAACGAGGCCCTCAAAAAATCTGAGACCAACCCAAAAAAGCTCTCGAAAAACCCACCAAGAATCTGAAAACAGAATACAGATCCGACGGCTCAAAAATTGAGGCACGGAAAACAATGCACCCAGAAAAATATGATGACGACCCAGTTGAGGTCTTGAAAAACCCACCAAGAATCTGCAAGAAAAATAAAATTTCAACTTGAACTGAAGCGTCAAAACCCTAGTCGAAAATTGCATAAACCCTAAGAAAATTTTCAATTTGCAAAAAACACTCCAGGTTGCAGGCCCAAAAATCTCCAGAACGCTAAAAAAAAACATGAACTACTGCCCAGCACAAGGAAATTCGCCCACGAACCAAAAACCCTCAAAAAAGTAAAATCATTTTTTTTGTTTTTAAATCTGGAAAATATTCCAGAAAGAAGGCCATGAATTTTTATTAAAAAATTCGCCAAACTTTAAAGAATCCCATCGACCCGCTTTGATACCATGAAAAATAAATTGAATGAATGATTCAATAAACGGATAATCTATTCAACAATATACAAGCGTATATATAGAGATTACAAGACGACGTTCTAAATTAAGAACAAGTCGTTTAAAGTGAAGTACTAAAAAGCTAAATGCTAAATAAAGCTTAAAAGCTAATTAACTAAAAAGAAAAAGCTAAATGCTAAATAAAGCTTAAAAGCTAATTAACTAAAAAGCTAAATGACCATTAAACAAGGAACTAAATATAGGTAACTAAAATATAATTAAATATTCTAATACTTCTCCCATTGCCTGATTTTACTTTCAACTAAACCATTCCTAATTCAATTTAGAGAGAGAGAACTGCTGTTAACCTCTCATTTACAACCTATCTGCAACATCAGATACTTCCAGGCAGATTGGTATGACTGATCTATATAAAGCTAGGAATTCCAATGTTGTCATTAGTTTCTAGGAATAATAGATTCCTAAGTGTTTCTTCTTAGAAACAGAAGACAGAGATCATTAGTCTCCACTTTAATAGCCCTTCGATTGCCATCTTTCTAAAGGTGTTCACAATAATCCCTTCAGGAGAAATGACATCTGCCCTAGATGTCACTACAAGTAGCATAATTTTAAATGATGGTGGCCATTTATCACAACATATATCGCATGGGATAAATATGTAGATCCAAATAATGTAGGTGTAGTCTGTTCCCTGTGAAATTAAGCTGAAATAAGCTTAAGTTTATCAATGAAGAATTGTTAAAAATGTAACATATCTGCAAAGCTGCATGATTTTTATTCAATCTATAGCAGAATGGGAGCATCTGATTGTTGTCGGAAAAGTTAGTATTTGTAAAGTAGGTGTTTAGGGGTCGGCGGTTGGCCAACGGTTGCCACCCCCAGCCAGTTGACACCCATATATATATGTCTATGTACCTATCCTCGGGATAGGATTATGTTATGTTGCAATGCTGGAATGTTATTCGAAAGATACATTGTAATGCTGAGATTAATGAATATATATCTGTGAGTTCTCTACATTTTGTGCATATGTGTACTATTCTGTTTTGCTTGCATCCTGTCATGTTCTGAACACATACCCTATGGGGTAAAACATTTGGCGTTGTTGCCTGAATGAATCTGGAGAATGAGTCACCCGAGAGAATGGTAGGCGTATGACATGGTGAGAACCCCATAATGGGCCAACCAGTGAGTGAACCAAGTACCAGTGATGAAGAAGTATTCGAAGGTGAAAGAACACTAACAGAACACTGTGCGAATATCCTGAAGGCATCCATTGGCACTTACATTTGTAGGGAAGCCGAGCGTGTAGAGGTTCTCGAGAGTATGATCTAGAATACACTAGGCGTAAGTCCAGCAGTGGATCGTCTTATGTGCCACTTACCAAGGCTTTTAGCACAACACTTTATTGCTCTTCGCAACCTGCGAGAAGAGGAAAATCACGAGGATCGCCACCAGCAGATATTGCAGCGGTTCAAGGAGAGAACCAGACGGGACAAGGAGGAGCGTGACGAGAACTGTCGACGGCAACAAATCCTCAACCCGTACGCATGAGGTAATTGATGCCAGTAACCTTGAATAAAGATAGGAAGCGTGTGCCAAAGTGCCAAGAGGACGAGCAAGAGGCCATCCAAAGAGCATTAAGGTTGGAAGAGCAAGCTGAGCGGAGACGGCGATTAAGGAGAATTGCAGAAGAATCAATTGAAGGAGACCGTGGGAGCTTACCCAAAGGAAACTAGGAAGGTGTCAAAGGGTACGAAGTGGACGAGAATGTCGAAGGGGGTGTCGACGAGAGAGGGGCAGAAAATGACCAAGTATCTGAGTTGATTGAAAACACCGTACGCCGTTTGGGATACTTGAGCCTCGCATTAGAAGAAATTAGGGATGGTGGAAGAGTAGAACCAGCTACACCGTACCGAAGGGAGTCAAGGGGATCTGAGACCAGAAGGACAGCGAGAGAAGAGCGCACTACAGACAAAGGCATAGAGGATACGGGAGCGACTGGGAGTGTCAGGGGGACACCAAGGCACCTTAGTCAAAACGTTTTGTTCCGATCGAGTGCACCAAACTCGGGAGCGATTCCAACCGGACCAAGTACACAGAGTGGGTCAAAAGGAACCACCACCATGTCCAAAAATCGGAAGTTGTCGCTCACAGGGGATGAGAGGGAGAATATCGTACGACACTATAGGACTTGTGAAACAATCTGGTCGGCTAATCGACAGACCAACCAGGATGAGTGGGTGGTACAGTTTCCTGCAACTCTATGGGGAGTGGCGATAAAATTGGTTTTCTGAAGTAGATAGAACTAAGGTGGGCACTTGGCCTGACCTGACGAAAGTTTTTCAAGCGGAGTTCAAACTGCTTCAAGATGATAACGAAATTGTAGCAGAAATCTATAGTACGAAGCAGAGCAAACATGAGAGTGTGCGGACATACAACTGGCTGCTCAAGGAGTTGCTGGGGAAGATGGAGAATCAACCGGCCGAGGGGTTGAAGAGAGCTGGTTTGTGGAAGGATTGAAATCCTCCTTGAGAAAAAAGATGAAAGTGGTCCCCCCAACATCATACAAGGATGCTTAGAATAGAGCAATGGATATAGAGAGTGAGGACAAGACATCACGAAAGAAGAAGAACTGATCTGATGATGATTCTTCTTTTGCGGGAAGCAGTACGGATGAGGAAGCAAGCAAGAAGGTGCAAGCCTTGCAGAAGGACATGCACTGAATGATGAAAGAATTTAAAGCCATGAAGGGGAGTAGCAACAAAACTGAAGGGGAATTATGGTGTGCAGACTGTAAGGAGGAAGGTCACACAAAAGGCACCTGTCCTAAAAAGGCCTTCTGTGACATTTGCCAAGTTTTGGGACACTCCACCAAGGAGTGCCCATACAACATGAAGACCAGAGGTTCACAAGTTCTCCTCACACAGGAGCAGCCATCAACAGCCGCGACAACTGCCACCCCACAGCAACCGACCAACACAACTACATCATCCGATGGCTACAAAAATAACCGAAAGGAAGGAAAAAACAACAATAATAATAGTCAACGGATACAGTATGATGCCAAAGGCCGACCAATGATCCAATGTCGAGCCTGCAGCGAACGGGGACATTTTGCCAAAGATTGCTCGAAGGGGGAAAGTTCGCAACACCTGTGCAAATGGTGTGGTCCTGGCGACCATGGCAATGCCAACCGCCCAAAATCAGGGGTAAACCTGTTAGCCATTGACAGGAAAAACGAGGAAGCCACCGTGGCAATCACATGAGCACAAGCAAAGAAAGCTACGTACCCTGACCCCCATATGGAAAAGGAGAGAGTACGGGAAGCTAAGGCCAACATTGAAAGGGAAATGATGGAGGAGTGTAGGGAGACAAATGACACTACCTGGACTTTGTTACATGAGGAGTCGAAGCAGAATGTCCTGAGACAAGTGTTGCATACGGAAGTGCCGATAAAGATTAAGGACCTTCTTGAGACTATGCCAAGACTATACGCGGCTATCACCAATGCCATAGATGTGCCTATCTGTATGATGGCACTCAACACAGAGATCCTCATGAGCCCTTCGACCAACCCGATGTTACTTGCTCTCAATAGTGGCAGACACCCAACGATAGTGGAAATGGGTATATTGGGCACAATCCTCACTGATACCATTGTAGACGAAGGATCAGGAGTGAACATGTTGCCCGAGGAGACGTGGAAGAAATTGGGGAAGCCTACGCTGTGGCCATCAACATTCAATCTGGTGGGAGCCGACCAACACAGCATCAAGCCTATCGGAACCCTAATGGCACAACGGGTAACTATTGGTACACAACCCTTCATTCTGGATTTTTTGGTACTCCCCCTAAAGAAGAAAGGCTATGATGCAATCCTAGGAAGGGGATGGCTCTTCACAACAAAGGTAAACCATAATTGGAAGCAAAATACGCTATCCATGGAAAATGGAGGCAGGAAATTTGTTATTGATTTGCGTACACAAATGTTGAGCGAGAAGTTGGCATCCTCCTCTGCATTCGATACGGAGGGGAAGACTCCTGGAATGCACGAAGGCAGGCAGCAGATGGAGTCGAACGATGAGGGCATTTTGGAATTGGAGGGCTGCTCGGAAGATGAGGTGGGCTCATTGAACGGGTTCTTCCACTGGCAAATGGAGGATTATGAGCTCTTCCATCCGGAATGCAATATGTTGCAGGTCGAAGAAGAAACGGGGGAGGACATGTTTCCTCCTGAATATGGGGAGTATAAGGAAGGGGTGGCCCAAGTTAATAAGACCCCGACGCACCAATTTGCGAAAGACAAACCCATACAGTACAAGGACCCTACACTGAAGAAGACAAACCTAGGGGACGAAGCAAGCCCGAAGACTATCTTGGTCGGTGACAATTGGAATCCCGTGCTGAAGGCAGCAACCTTCGAGATTTTTATGGAGTAAAAGGATGCATTCGCCTGGACCTATAAGGATTTCAAAAGGGTCCCCTCGAAGCTATGTGTCCACTAGATCCCACTTGTACCAGGAGCCCAAACGGTGTGGAAGAGACCGTACCATATGAATAAGAATTATGCTGCAAGGGTGAATGATGAGATAGAACGAATGTTGGAAGCAGGCATCATATTCTGGGTGGAGACAAGTGAGTGAGTCTCACTGATAGTGATATCATTAAAGGAGGAGGCAAATCAAATTTACATCTGTGTAGATTTTCGGTGTCTAAACGCGGTCACCATCAAAGACCCATTCCCCATACCCTTCACAAATAGCATTCTCAAGGAAGTGGTCGGACACGAAATGTACTCCTTCCTAGACAGTTTTTTGGGGTACAACCAAATTTCAATTACGGAGGAAGACAAACTAAAAACCACATTTGTGGTTGAGGACGGTGTATATGCCTACAACCGAATGTCGTTTAGGCTGTGCAATGCTCCGACTACCTTCCAAAGGATAGTTTTGCATATCTTTGACAAAATGTTTGTGTGGAACTTTAAGGCATCTTTGGACGACTGGTCCATCTACAGTGTACAGAACACGCACTTGGTAGCCTTAAGGGAATGCATGGAGCGATGTGGAGAGTGCGACTAGCACTAAATCCAAAGAAATGTCAGTTTATGGTGCCTCAGGGGAAATTATTCGGCCACATTGTGTGCAAGGCCGGATTGAATTCAAACCCAAATAAGGTGAGGGTAATCATCGAGATGGAACCCTCAACAGATGTGTCAAGCGTCAAGTCCTTTCTAGGACACATAGGGTACCATAGGAAGTTCATCAAAAACTTCGCCTAGATTTCTTACCCCCTCGATAAACTGACACGAAAAGGAGAGTCATACGTCTTGGAGACAGCACACGGAGAAGCCTTCAAGGAACTCAAGACAAGGTTGGTGGCTGCACCCATCCTGACCTACCCAAACTGGGATAGAGAATTCCACGTACATGTGGATGCCTCTAATTATGCTACCAGTGCAATGCTAGCAAAGGCGAGAGGACATGGGTTAGGTCACCCCATTTACTTTGCCAGTCGGTTGTTGTCAAAGGCAGAAAAGAAATATAGCATCATATAGAGTGAAGCCCCCGAGATGGTCTACGCGGTGCAGAAATTCCGGCACTACCTACTAGCAACTCCATTCACATTTTATGTGGATCATCAGGCGCTAATGTACCTAGTGAATAAACCTATTATTCAAGGCAGGATCAGTAGGTGGCTACTCCTATTACAGGAATTTACCTTCACCGTTATTGTACGCCCTGGAAAGAGTCATGTAATTGTCGATCAGTTGTCACAGATCAAGTCGGGAGAACCACCCAAAGGAGTGAATGATGACTTCCCAGATGCTCATTTATTTCAGATAGCTGCATTACCGTCATGGTACAACAATATCAAGGAGTACCAGTCGACTTCATAGTTTTCGGCCGACATGCTGCCTAGACAGAGAAGAAAGTTGGTTCTGAGGAGTCGGACATTTCAGTTGATCAACGGGTTGCTCTACAAGATGGGACCCGATCAAGTATTGAGAAGATGTGTCATGGAAGAAGAGATCCTCGAGGTGTCAAGAGAGGCACACGAGGGGCCTGCAGGTGGCCATATGGGCCCAGACACCATGGCTCGGAAGGAGTTGTTGGCAAGGTTATAGTGGCCCACCCTATGCAATGATGCTCGAAAATGGGCGGTGGGGTGCAACACTTGCCAGAGGGTAGGCAAACCACTCAAGTGGGACTTTATGCCCCTCCCATGCATGGGAGTTGATTGAGCGATGGGGATTGGATTTCATAGGGACATTGAAGGCTAGTCGGGTGCAGAGGTGTTGGTATATCGCGGTGGCGATAGAATATCTGACGAAGTGGGTTGAAGCCCGAGCGCTACCAGACAACTCGACCCTAAGTACAACAAGGTTTATATACGCGCAGATCATCACCCGGTATGGCATCCCCATCCAACTGACAAGTGACAAAGGAGGGCACTTTGTAAATCATTTGGTTTAACTTTTGACAACGGAGTTTAAGATCTTCCACTCCCTGTCGAGCCCCTACTACCTGAGAGCCAACAGGTAAGCGAAAGCGATGAACAAATTACTCGTCTCCATCATATAAAAGTCTTGTGGCGTTGAACAAGAAGATTGGGAGGAAAATCTTATGTTCTTCTTGTGGGCTTCCTGAACCACGTACAAGGTGACAACAGGCCAGACTTGTGGCGTTGAACAAGAAGATTGGGAGGAAAATCTTATGATCTTCCTGTGGGCTTCCTGAACCACGTACAAGGTGACAACAGGCCAGACACCCTTCCAACTGATGTACGGCTAGGAGGCGCAAACGTACCTGTCGAGTTCATGGTGCCTAGTTTGCATATAGCTATTAAGAACCGGCTTGGAGATATGGAAAGCTTGCGGAAAGGTTATATGCCCTCGGCAAGTTGGATGAGCAGAGAATGATGACTCAATGGGCCACGGAGGCAACCCAACAACGTCGGAAATGATGGCATGATAAACACATCTGACGTATGAAGTTCACCGCAAGCCAATGGTTATTGAAGTATAATGACCAGAATGAGATAAAACCAAGTAAGTTCAAGGTGAGATGGTTGGGTCCTTACAAAATTCGGGAAGTTGGGGGCAATGGAGCAATTAGGTTGTCAACTTTGGATGACCAACCAATCGAGTAGCCAGTGAACGAATCGAAACTAAAACTGTATCATCAAAGGCAACAGCGAAACGACCCAGTTCGTTTGGAGGCGAGACCGGATTGAATGACTTGAAGAGGTATTTTTATTGTAAAATAATAATAATTAAAAAATTAAAAAATTAAATTAAAATTTTGAAAAAAAAAAAGAATTAGAGAACTCACCGTACAGTTTTTGCCAATAAACCATATGGTAGTAAAGGGAGAGGGTGTAAAGCTTAACTTGGGCGAAAAAGTATAAAGTGCACCACCAAATAGTATGACTCCCATCAATAGAGAATCGTACGACTAATAAAAGAGCAAAATTGGGAAAGAGTAAAGCAACCCACAGCAAAGATGTTACGTACGGTAGAAAATGAGAATTGCAGAGCAAGGATACGAATTTGTATGAGCAAAGAAGGAGAAGAGAAATCAGATAAAGGTAAGTGAAATAAAGTCTGTACATTCCAGAAGCATACAGGTTAAAATCCATATGGTGGAAGACAAGGAAGTCCGCACAAGATCAAATATGTACATAGCAAGTGGCAAAAACACCATACAAGGTGGTGAAGGTAGCATTGTACGGACTTGGTGAAGGAAATCGCACAAGAAAGAAATTCGTACAAGGAGAAATCGCAAAGGTGAAAATTCGTACAAGCAGCCAAGGAGGTCAAAGTTCGTACACAGGAAATCCGTACACGATGAAATACGTGCGGTGAAGAAGAATCCGTACATTGCAGGAGGTCGCGGTCGCAAGACAACAAGTAGAAATCCGTACATCGATGGTACATGCGAAAATTAGAATCCGTACACAGTGACCAAATCCGTACAAGCCAAGGCAAATAAGAGACTCGTGGGAGGCTATACAAGGTAACCTTGAAGTCGTACAAGGAGAACAAATCAAAGTTTGCACAAGTCGTACAGGAAAATAACGAAATTAGAAGAAATAGTATAAGTATTATCATCGGCAATTAAAGAATCAATTAATGGAGTCTGGCAAAGCAAAACAAGATTGGAGAAAACGTTTGCAGCAGTTACAGCTCCCAATAAACCAATTGGCGAAACAAGGAAGAATGGCAGAATCAGGCAGAACAGAACGTTGCCATCAAGAAGAAGGGTTGCAGGCAGAACAGATACAGGCAAAACAACCAAGGCTGGGAAAGGGAAGAGAATGCAAGATAAGGTGACAACGAACAAAATTACCTTCGAGGGATTGAGTGGCACCCTCTGCAAAACGTGGTGGTTGGAGACAACTGACGACCACCCCATCAAAGAATCCCTTCATCGGGCGCGGTTGCATTGGACAATCCAGATGCCAGTGTTTCCCATTTGAGATTTTGAGCCACACCTGTAAACAATGATCGCTACATACGACAGAAGCACTTGGGAGTCGACGTTTGATTACCAACAGTGTACAGTGATAGTGCCATTCTCGGCTGATGCATTCACTCGGGTGTTCGGCATCCCTAGTGAAGGCCAAAAAGATTGACAAGACCGTTGTTGTGCTTTGCACACAACTCCCCATCACCGACAGCGTCCCCCCCCCCCCGCTTTCATTTTGGTTTTCGTCTCGCCCCCGGTGTGGGATTTTGATTTTTATTCCCATGGAGGTGCAGCAAGTAGAAGTATGAGGAAATGATCCTGCAAGAGAGTGAGCCCGCCCGCTTCCTTAAGTCCTGAAGAGTTCGTATCAAATGTCAAGCATGATCCCATCCGTGATGAGAAGGTTGAATCATGAATCGTATGAAGAGATGGGGCGTTTGTTAATTTAAATTGCAGGGCAAAAGGGTGAATGCAAAAAAGGAGACTAATTTTCGGCAAAAGTTTGAATTTCGGCTAAGTTGGCCGAATTGCATAAGGGAGATGTAAATTCAAAAATTGCCTAAGGACCCGACTTGCAAAAAAGGCTCATAAGTTTGAAAAAAATCGGCTAAATAGGCAAAAATGTCCACTATTCATGAGTTTTGCAAAAAGGCCTTTGGGGCCGAAATTAACTTTTAAAAAATTGCAAAATAATCACCTAAAGCTGAACTTTGAGAAATCACGTGATTTTATGAAGTAAGGCGATTAGCTTTACTTTCAAAAACCTCTCTTAGGCCGAATATCGCAAAAGGTAAGAAGTAAGGCGTTTTTGTAAAAAACTTTTCAAAAGGGCCTTTTAGCTCAAAAATGGAAATCAAAGTAAGGCATTAAACTTTCTAATTTGGCAAAACCTTCCCTTAGCCCAAAAATGCGAAAAGTAGTAGTAAGCCGTTTAACTTTATAAACTTTGCAAAAGGCCTCTTTAGGCCGAAATCTCGAAAATAAAAGTAAAGCTTTTACTTTAAACATTTTCAAAAGCCTTTTCAAGGCCAAAAACGCGAAAAGAGGTGAAAGGCATTATTCTTTAAACTTAAAACATTTTCAAATGGACCTCTCAGTCCAAAATTGCGAGAAGAGGTGGAAAGCGATTAACTACATTTTCAAAAAGGCCTTTCACAACCCGAAATCGCATGATAGGGCGTTTCCATAACATTTTCAAAGGCCTTTCATAGCCCAAAATCGTGTGATAGGGCTTTTCCATAACATTTTCAAAAGCCTTTCAGAGCCCAAAATCGCGTGAAAGGCGTTATTCATAAACTTGCAAAAAGCCTTTTAAGGTCGAAAACAAACAGTCGCGCGAGGGATAAAAGGTGTTTTAAACGTCTAAGTTTGCAAAGCCTTCCTTTAGCGCGAAGCTTGCAGAAAGTAGGGCGTTTTCATTAAACCCTTTAAACTCTTGCAAAAGCCTTTCATAGCCCATAGTCGAGAAATCTCAAGAGTGAAAGAGGCGGTTTTTTAAACTTTATTTGCAAAAACCTTCAGCAGTCGAAAATCGCGAAATGCAAGTAGGAGGAAGGCGTTTTTCCTGAAGTCTCTTTGCAAGCATAAAGTAGCATTAAACCAAGAGGCCGAAGTCGCGTGAAATAGGAGGAAAGTGTTTTCAAAGTTTGTAAAAAGGCCCTGTAGGCCGAACTCACATTAAACCCTCCTAAATCTCGAAGTTTGAAGGAATCGCGGGGTTAACCACCTTTTTCGCCAGCCCAGAGTTTCAAAATTGTAAACATCGGCATTTGGCCGAAGGTCATTCTACGTTAGGCGGGGCTTTTCGCTAGGTAAGTTCATTTTTCTCCTTTAGTTATTAAATTGATGCAAAATTGGTCATGATGTTTAGACAAAGGTTAGAGAGTAGGTGAGAGAGTGAAGTTTTGTAAGTTATGATTTAAGAAACATCAAGCATAGCATGCATTAACAACCAGCTAGGGAAATCAGCCTTTAGAATGGAATTTTAGACTTAGAGAAATTTTGGAAATTTAAATCTCAACTTGAACAACACTCTTTTCCAAGTGCATTTTTCAAAAGATTCGCAATTATCAAAGCATTCCAACACTGAGTTGCAAGCTAGAACATTTGCTCTTTCCATCATAATCGTTCGGAAGTAGCATTTTTTGAAACCCGCACCAAGCAGCGATATTTAAACAAAACCAACTAAATTTTCTGCTTCAAATAGCATCTAGTTTATGGATGTTCAAGCTCTATTTATTGAAATGTCATGCTTTTTTCAAATTTCGATTTTCCCATTGATCATTAATTTCTAAGCACTAATGTCGTCCTCTGTTTTGGCTAGCCTGTTTTGTTGCCTTATCTCGTCTCGTAATCCATGTCCGATTGTGCAGGATAGATGCCTAGATCGGTGGTTGAATCCTCAAAGACACCTAGCGCAACTGGAACATCTCGGGTTTCCAAGTTTGACATTCCCCGCAGTGTCGAGAAAATGAAGTACCAATACCAAAGGGGAGGAGTTAGGGAGTCGAAGGTCCAGAGTGTATAGGAGAACATAGGAGACACGGATTTGGGCCACATAGATATCCAAGATTTCAGGAACAGGGTGTACTCTCCAAACGCCTATGGCAGGCCCAAATGGATGATGGAGAGTGGTATTGCTCAGGCATTTGGTTTCCCTTAGGCCGTGCAGAATTATGTATTAGTGGTTGAGGTTGCTAGACATTATCAACCAGAAACCAGGTTAATGATGCTAGAGTGGATGGTACTAGCTGATTTCACACCTGAAGCCCTTGGGGAGGCATTTGATATCCCATTTCCAGATAATCCTATTGCTACAACTATTGATGAGGCGCAGGTCGCTTACGACATGAATCCTGCTAAGTAAAAAACATTGATAAACGAAGAATGGTACAAAGAAAGAAGACCCCCAAGCATTAGAATTAGTAAAAAGACCCCAGAAGTGATTTTCACAACGAGTATGGTGATATGGTTACCTTACTCAGCCGAGTCATGGGACTCCCTCAATCTAATCTTTTTGAGGAATGGATGTTCTACTTTACTGAGCAGGTCTTCGCTGGGAAGTCTAAGTTCGACTGGGCTCAGATTATCAGCAATAATATCCATACACAGTTGATTGAGCTTGAAGAAAAAAAGTACTTTACCATGACTTCCTACTTGATCTACATGTTTGCCCGACTCCAGCCACTGACAGGGTTAATCAAGAAAGGTGAGATCGGGAATGGGCCGAATCAGGTGAAGGTGTACGAATGCTACCCTCAACTGCATTATTACGACATTGCCCAAAGAGAAAAGAATAACATTGCCTATGCAATTGGTCACTATGAGCGTGTCAATGATGCCTTTACAATGCGCCTGGTCAGGTTAATGCAAGGAGGATTGCATATAAGGCTCTCAGAACAGGCTACCACTTTGATCCGGAAATATGGTGCGTGGTTTATCCAGTTTCCCAGGTTCACTTACATCAGAATAGCAGGCTTTGAGGGAACACCATTCTGGCTTCCTCGCTATCCATCAAATAAAATAGTCCTCATGGAAGTAGCAAGACAGGCACACCCAGCACGCAGTCTACTCAGAGATAAGAAGCAATTTGGGTTCACCTTCCCCATGATTTTGGGTACCCTTGATGTGCACTTAAAAAATTCGGTGCAAGCTGAAGAGTCGTTTGCTAAATTAGCGTCCTATGGCTTACAGGTGCATTTCCCTAGGAAATGTTTTGATCATGATAATTTGGCAAAAAGGGCCTATGGCAGGCACTACAAAGCCAAGGCGTCAATAGAGGATTACTGGAGCAACTGTTCCGATGACTTTGAGGTTTGTCGACGTGAATATTCTAGGCTGAGTGTTCAGCAAATGCGGCTTTATGAGTACCGCCAGGTCCCAAATCAAGTGACGAACAATGGAAATTGCTTGCAAGTCCGAGAATTTGAGGCAGACAAGAACCTCTTGCCAGGCATTGATTGGACTCAGGACCCAATCACAAATTTTGAGGCAGTTATGGAACCTCCAAGGAGGTATACCGATTACTAGCTATCCCAACAAATTGAGAGACTGACCCATGCTGGGACCCGATTCACATACAGTCTAATGGGTAGTCTCGATTCCCAATCTTCGGAAGATGAAGGAACCTCAAGAGCGCCAATGGAAGAGGTTGAAAAACCTGAAAAAGAAGAGAAAGAAAGCAAGAGCCAATAGAGGGACTCGAACATCAAAAAGAACAAGGAGAGAAAAGATTCCCATCAGGAGGCCGGAGGTTAGTTCATCATCCAGGGACCCCAGTTCAAAGGATGATGTGGTTGAACTTAACTACATACCCGCTCCACCTTCACAAAGTGATCTTGATGCATTCGAGGCAAATAATCCTCAGACACAAGGTGAGCAAAAAGCAGAAGTAAGGGTCGTTGGCCCTAATGAACCTGGAAATCAGGTTGAAGAGGAAGAGATTGCACCTAATCAAGAGACTGGTAAGCATGAGCTCACATAGGGAAGTAGGCATGAATTGCAATTGAATAGCGGTGGAAAGGATGACACCACTGTTGAGGGAGAACAAAAAGGGGATGAAACTCAGGAACCCGACAAAACTGGAGAGCAACCATTACGGGAGGATACTCGACAGTTGTTCAGTGAGGTAGAAGAGAACCCAACCATGAGTAAGGGATTGGATACTACATCGGTTCCTTCTATGACCAATCAATTGCAGGTAGGCAGTGAGCCAACTGAAGCCTCCAAAGAACAGAGTGGGAATCTGGCAATTACATCTGGACAGACCATCCCTCAGGACTGGCTAATTGCTCATGCGCAACAAAAAGCAGTTGTCAAGCCACCAATTAACCTGGAAGATATCTTCTCTCGAATAAGGGAAATAAAATCCAAAGGCAAGAAAAAGCCAAAGACTTACTCCAGGATCACTAAAGATGAGCAAAGGAATCGCACGTTTCATATTGCCACCCCACCTATAGACAAGCCAGCAGATCAGATTGCATTGGCTGATTACAATGTTGCGACCATCCCAATAGGGCAAACCACCAAAGAGCAGGAGAGGGAAGAATTCAGAGATGTCGTGCAAAATATGCTCAAACAGCTCAATGAAATGACCGCTGAGAGAGATATGTACCGAGCTCGTGTTGAGCAAGCCGAGGGGTACATTGATCACCTATTGAAACCGCTGCAGCATGCCGCTGAATCCCATGTTCCCCCATTGGCACTGGTCCAGAGCATTAAAAGGAAAGGAAAGAAGATTATTGGTGATGTATTTGAAGTAGCAATGGGAATACAAGCAGCAAGGATCAAAATGCTGGAGGTACAAAAGGAGTACACCAAAATCCAGCAGGTGGTTGCCTTAACTCAACCAATCATGAGAGCCCTTTTTTGGACTCACGCTCAGATTCCAGTAATCCAGTCTATCCTAAATCCCCATAATATCAATACTTTCAAGGAGTGGTATTGGATTGTTTACATGAAGATGGACATGGCGGCTACTGTTAAGAGGATACTGGAAGAATGTGAGATGGACCTATCCCATATTGAAAATGGCAGTGAAGATGTTCATAAGGCCCTGGTCATTGGTTGGACAGATGCCATGAAGGATGCAAATGTACTGTCACGATGGTATGCCAAGTTGAGGCTCGGTAAAACTGCATAGTTTGTGGAGGACATAGAGTGTATCAGCAAGCTGCATTCAGACATATTGCGCTTCGAGGATCAGCAATCAGATTGGTGCGAGCGACTAGGGATAGTCAACTCTAATCTTGAAGGAACAAAGTTCAAAATGTGCAATCCTCCTTTTACCCCTAATGAGGGATTGTTCCCCATTTGTGTAAAATTCCAAGAGTACGTTCAGGAGGAACCTGCAGCACACCGGGACATTTGGGAAGGTTACCTGCATGAAGAGGACGAGTTTGTGGAGAAAAAGTCCATTAAGGGGAAGGAAAATGTGCTTTCCTAAAATATATGTTTCTTTTAAAATTTAAGTGCACTTTTTCAGACATAAAGTTTCTTTCTAACTACCAAAGTTATTGTAAATTTCGAGCTCCGTGCATGTGCACTTTTTGGAGCAGCTTTATATTTGGTAGTTATTGATTACCCTTTTGGTTATTGTTGATATTTTGCTTCCCATTTATGGATATGGGCAGCTTTGTTTAGAGGATGAATCTGGCCCACTTGTCTAAGTTTAATCTTGGCCATTCATCCATTTTGAGAACTCTATATAAAGGAGTTAGTTTCTCCTTTATTCTAGGCAGAAAGTTAAAGATTGTTGCAAAAACTCTGGCAAATATATACAGATTTTAATGGATGTTAAAGTTGTGTCTTTTCTACTGTGAGTGCATGGTCCTCTTCTCCATCTCTTTTATATTTCTGCAACTGTATTTACTTTTCAGACAGTTCGTTTATGCATGTATTTGATGGAAATCTTGGTTCATACCATTAGGAAATAATTGATTATTATTCCCTCTGCATTGTTAGTCTGAGCCCAATTTTGTGCTAAGTTGGGTTGTTAGATTTGAATAACTGGGTGTAAGAGTCCAGCATTTGTATTTAGCAGCTTGAAAATTCAAAGTTCCTAGATGATTGCACTGGTTTTTACCTAGTTGTGCTCAAAGTTCTGTCTTTGTGTTCAAATAGGTTGTCTTAGTTAAGTTAGCTAGCTGTTCTTATTACTCTTTATCCTTATTCCCCCTTTTTCCCTTTTTTTAAAAAAAAACCCACAAGTCAAGATGAAGTAGCATCAAGTTAAAAGCAAATCAGATAAAATAAGACTGTAAGATTTTAAGGAACCTGTGTGGAACCAATTCCGTCTAACCGTAAGTCCCCTTTGTGTTTCCAGCAAAACACATCAACCGCTGAGCTATCTTGCAGTCAAGACCTGCCAACCAAAACCTTGAGGTCATCCCCCATTGATCAATTTAAAACAGCATTAGGGATTTTCTTATCTCAAGAGAGGATAGGATACTTAGCATTATATTCTGCGTTGGCCGGACAGAGTCGTAGTTCCACGACTTTAGACACGTCAACCACCGCCACGAAGATGTCCGCAGAACAAAAACAGAAACTCCTGTGATTGGTATGCTAGAGTAATTTGACACCAGAAGAATGGGAGACGATGACTGCACCTAAGGGGTGCAGGTTGAAGAAGTCGTTCATTGTGCCAGGAGAATGGCATTGCTTGTTGGATGTGATGAAGGGTTGCCTGACAGGGGCTAGCTAGCCCTTGTTAGCTTTGACGAACGGATTACAAAATGGCATGGTATATGATTAGGCATCTGTACTCTCAAACCAGATTCATGACTTTCTCACATTGTGGCATAAAGCTTTCTACATGCTCTATCATGTCATTGGGCATCAGAGAGTCAGTCGGAGACAATAGAGGAGGATAGCAGCGGAGAACAGGAGTCGGAGGATACTTCTTCCGGGAGTAGTCGGAGAAGTGATACCTTCCGTCTGGTGACTCGAGGGGAGGTGAGTAGTGGTCTTGTCGAAGGTGCGTTGGACAATGTAGAGGAGGGTACAGTTGGAGTTGCACCATCTGGGGGTGTCACACCCTCAGGTGGCATTGTAGGCATCACACCATCTGCCACACCCTCGAGTGGTACTAGTACGCCAAGTGTTGCACCATCCAGTGGTGTCAAGCCCACAGGTGGTGGACTTGTCACACGTGTTGATTTTGCTCCAGCCTTGTTAAGGGTTGACAGTGGAGTGACTCCACTTCCTACCTCGAGGATGACTATTGGAGCCATACCTGTACCAAGGTTCGGGCAGTTGCAGACACCACCCACTCAGACACCTCTAGAGCCACCCACGCAGACATCTCCCAACACAGAGCCTCGACGCCCTTCTACTGTAGCACCTACAGCCGAGGTAGTAGTGCTAGCAGTTGAGGCAATGAGCCAGCGTACAGACACTCAGGAGATGCCCACAGAGTTAGAGACGTCAGTTGTCACCACGGATGCGTGGTTGGATCGCTACAAGGTGACCCCCATGGCACCCATAGGACCTCCGCCCCCTTCACCACAGCAGCAAGTGTTGCCAGAGATTGTGGATTTGGACGAGGGAAGTTCCCACCAGAGGGAGTCGGAGATGGATCTACACCAGGATATGGCAATGCTGGGAGAGGAGTCTAGGGCTTTTGGGGCCCATCAACATGTAGCATCTTTGGTCCAGGGTGAGTTGGGTGTTGTGGAGCAGTTTATGGCTGATTTGAAGTTTGATACCCGGAGGATGGTGGCCTTAGTTCAGGACTTGGCTCTGGGGAAGATAGATGAGGCAATAGAACATCTAATCGCCTTTGCTACAGGAAGGTGCGATGAGGAATTTGCGAGGTGTTTTTACTCCAGTGGACGGCTTGCGACTGAGACGCCTACCATGTTGGAGGCATGGAGGTGTCCCGAGCCAGTTGGGGAAAGCAGGACGCACGCACTGCTCAAGAGGGTTGAGCAAGCATTTCGCAAGGGATATTATGAGCTCTGACGGACCCAGCATTCAACAGGAGGTGCTGAGATCGAACGAGTGGCAGCTATTACTACTCGGAAGGAGTTAGCCACTCAGCTCCAGGTGGTAGAGGAGGAGCTAGTCCAGCAGAGGACTCAAGTGATCGTCGTGGAGGAACAATAGGCCCAGGCGAAGGTAGAATTGGCACAGGAGACGGCTAAGCGAGCAGCAGTAGAGACTCACCTTGCTTCAGTTTTGGAGGATATGGATAAGATGCATAAGGAGGTTATGGAGGCCATATTCATGGTAAAGACCGCGTGGGAGCGCCAGCTGTTAGCTGAGCGAGACCTCCAACGACGGACTCAACAAGTCCACCAGTTGAGGGAGCAGTTGGCTGCATCTACCCCACCTACACCTTCTTCATCAAGGACACTCTCTCGACCCCCAGGTCCTTGATTTTTTTTGTATAGTTGTTTCCCCATTTTGTTGTGTGTCGTCCAAAGACGACTCTTTTTTTTTGGGGGGGGGGGGTGATGATGTTATCGGAAAAATTAATATTTGTTAAGTAGGTGTTTAGGGGTCGGCGGTTGGCACCCGCAGTCGGTTGACACCCATGTGTGTGTGTGTGTGTGTGTGTGTGTGTGTGTGTGTGTGTGTGTGTGTGTGTGTGTGTGTGTGTGTGTGTGTGTGTGTGTGTGTGTGTGTGTGTGTGTGTTCCTATCCTCGGAATAGGATTATGTTTATGTTATGTTATGATGCTGGAATGTTATTCAGAAGATACATTGTAATACTAAGATTAATGAATATATATCTGTGAGTTCTCTACATTTTGTGCATACGAGTACTATTTTGTTTTACTTGCATCTTGTCATGTTCTGAGCACATACCCTACGGGGCAAAACACAGATAGCATTCAACATAGTACAAGAACATTTTTTTAGGTGTTAAATAAAGCACCGTCAATTCTTCAAAAGTCTACTCCTCACTCACTTGTGAAAATTGATGAACTGGGGTGAGGAACCAACATCCATGACAGTGTTGCTCTTGCATATGCGCACTACATTTTATTCTCAAAGAAAGAAAATGTTTAACTCTGTCTGTCACTCATTACACAAAGATTGCAGAGCTTAACAATGAATTCCCTGGTGAAGTGAATACTTAACATATATCCAAAACACAGACCCAATAAGAGGGAAAATGTGATAAAATACAATATAAGTATGAAATGTAAGGCAGAAAATTTTACAATTTAAGATAATCAAAATGAGCTCAACAAACTGGTTACAAGAAATTATGGTATCTCCACAAAATATAAACAAAGTCATTTCAAACAAGATATCATAATCAATTATTTGTGAACATCTAGAGTGCTCTAGTTTAGTGAATTTTTTGATAAGACAAAAAAAAATGCATAGGCAAAAACAGGGGTGATAAAAATCAATATGTATTCATCAAATGTCATTGGAAGTGATACACAAATAGAACCAATCAGTAGTAGATGATCATCTTAGCATATACAGCCTACAAAAATATTTGTCTTTAACTTTCAATTGCACCTCTTGTAATACAAATTCCTAGGTGCACTTAAGAATAATTCTCATTCTTTATTGACTTGTGCATATTCATTCAAGATTACAAAATGCTTACGGTGAACAAGAACTCCAATCTATGAAGGCCCGAACAAGAACTCCAATCTATGAAGGCCCCATGCATCACGTGTTTTGAAACAAATCCCCGATGACTCCCTCGAAAAGCACATCCCTAACAGTCGGTGTTTCTTGTGTTTAGTCTTCCGCATGTGCATTGTCATGTATCAAAAAGGTTGATCCTTCTAGAAGTTTGAGCATTTGTTCATCATTGTATTTATGCATGGAACTTAACTTCAAAAAAAAAAAATAACCACGTATGTCTTGTATGTTTTTCTCTTGTCCTCAAGGGTTCCTTGGCAGGGCATTACATCAATCTTGAGTTATTATATTTATTTAAAAGTTACTTATTTTAATTTAGACCTATTTCAAAATCATTCTATTTTATTTATATTGTTTACTTAATTTCTATTTTTATTTGAAGAGCTATATTTAATTGAAGAGTTATTTTAGTTTTTATTTTATTTTATATACTTATGAATAATTTTAAGTTATTTTATTTCCTAACACATTTTATTTTACTATATTTTTATTTGAAAAGGCATTTTATTTTTATTTACTTGAGAGTTATACTTCAACTTCTCAAAATATTTCTCACTTGAATTTTGTATGTTTACTTGTGACTAATCAAATTCCATTTTATGCAACAGAAACTCCTTGTCATGCATGATCACATAGTTATATACCATAATCAAATTTGTCCAGTCAATGCATTTTTAGCATGTTAGGCACATGCTAACTGCTAGTTAAGACCAAGCTCAAAATCATAAACATATTTATGAAGGGCACAATATCAACGATTTCAAACCTAGACCTTCGTATCTTATCAATGAACATTGCTTGCATTAGCCTGAGATTTATAAGTATATAATCTCAGTCAAGGTAAAGTCTAATTGAATTAATATTCATATCTAGATATACTTCACTTGAGTCGTGCCATGGTAATTGCATTCTATCTTACACACAGTAAACCACTTCTCAAGCATGCCCATTTGAGTCAAATAGGACATCAATTTTATACAAGCAATGCTTATTTTAGCAGTCAGGCACTTGACAATTACTACTCGAGACCAAAACCAAAATCATAAAGATGATTAAGAGGGGTGTAGACATCATGGACATAAGAGGCTACCCATCATTTCAAATAAGAAGCTTTGTAATTTCTTGAAAAACATTGATTCCTCAAACAAATCCCACTAATTGATAAAAACACCATAAGCATAAAGCATAACTACTGCAAAAACTAAATCATTTGAGCATTATTCTTTGAAATTTAGCTAAACAAATAATGAAATTGATAATAAGAGAAGAATATTCTTCTGACCATAAACATGACAATCTATTAGGCAGAAGGCAGGAATAAATCACAGTAGAAAACAATAATCTGAGAAAAAGATGCAAGCAAGTCATATGCTACTGAACAAAAAATTGACAAACTTTATCACAATTATTTATGCACACCTCTTTTGATCTCTTAAGACATCCTTGACTATAGCTTGTCTGCTCTATAGGAGGTGAGCAAATATGGTATCCATTGTTTATCCATATTGGAATGGCCACAGAGAGACATGCCAGCATGAGTGGTACTGCCAATGCCAATCCAAGCAGAATAGATGATTTACTGCAAAAATCAAGGTTGATGTTAGAATATTGAAAATCTTGCAAAACAAGAGCAACAACTATTTCCATGATTGATATTGACACTATGAATAAAAGATGATTTAACATACTATTTGAAATACATAAACAAAGGTTGACAGTACATTCAATGCTGCAATGTTTATAAGAGAGCCCCGTGAAAATTAATTTGTCTGAAACTATTTTTCCTTAACTTTATCCCTAGTCTTGATAAAATGTTACTTTTCTAAAAAAGTAGACCACTAATTGTGTTAAGACCACAACTTGTACTTGTTCTAGCTGCTCTAATCCTATAAACAATAAAGTTGAATTGTAGACACTGAATTGCCTTGATCTCAGAATGCTCACAAACAGTCTTGGTCTTTTACTTGTTAGAAGTGACCAAAAACAGAATTGTTAATATTAACATTAAATAATTATTAGAAGATAAGGCTTACAGTTGTAATAAAGTCATCTTAGTGACAAGTGTTTCTTTAGATTACAAGATAAGGCTTGCAGTTATAATAAAGTCACCTTAGTGACAAGTGATAAGGCTAACAAGAGGAAAATGCTTGGGAACACACCACTATTCTTTCTTCATCTTTAATGTGGGTCTCCTATACTTGGTGTGAACTTTCCCTGTATTGCCATGTTTTTTTCTGTTAAAGCAACTCAATGGGAGATTGAAAAAACTATGTGTGTGATTTGAGGCATGGGAGTTTTGGTGACTTGGCCACTTCTTCCTATCTTGGTGTGGACTCTCATTGTGGTGGCTTCTTTCAATGTGGGAATATTTGTGGGGCGGGCTACCCAATTCCATGGCATGAACTTCATGTATCTTGGCAGCTGTTATATTTCCTAATATGAGCTCTCATTATCAGTGTGTGCCCATCCATCTCTTAGCATGAGCATCCATCTCTTGGTGTGAGCTCTATACTCTTGGCATACATTGAGCATGGAAGATACAACCTTAGTGTGAGGATAGCAGGACAGTGTCGAATTTATTGGAAGCTCAATATGAAAAAGATATTGATCATTAAGCTGCTGGACATGTATCTGCTAAGTAAGAGCCAATAAAAAGCTGCATTTTATATGTCTTTTGCACACAGCAAATTCTGTTTAGTATTATGTATGTAATCACTAATATCTGAATTCATCTAAAGGCAGAATAATATGACATTTGCAGATCAGATTGGTTCTTTGTATTTCTATTATTATAATTGAAGCATTTTGTCAATAATAATTTCTATTACTAAGTTTGTATGCACTATTCTGCAATTCTGAGCAATATACAAATATCAACCATCATATGCAAATCTGAAACTGTTACCATCAAGCAAACTCTTGACAAAAATCCTTCTATGAAAAGAGTTGAAAAATAGGGCTAAAGTCAGCAGCTGATTTTACAGTTGTATCAGAGCTCGTTTTCCTGCCAGTCTGTGTTTCTTATCAGTGAAAAAGAACAAAGATACATTCGCCGAGAACAAAGAAGAACTGGGTGACAGCCCCCACAAGTTCCAGTAGGCATCAGTGTTAATTTTAGTACTTTCAGATTGAATAAAACTCAGAAAATCAGAATTAGTTTTAACTAGGTTAATTAAATTTATTGCTTTCCAGATTTAAGCATAGTAAAGGAAATGAATGCATAAATACAAAGCACAGTTACCCTGGGAAAACCTCCTAGGAGGAAAAACCCAGCCAAAAGATCCTCAGATCTGATTATGGTTTTGAATTCAACTGATAATTACACACTTATCTGGAGTATAGATGTTGCAGTCACAAGGAAGATGAGATAGAAGTCTTCACAATTAGTTTGCTAATGGAGATCATGATTTGCAGTCCTCCCAATCAGACTTGATGTGTGTTACCAGGGTAGCAGCACCTTTCAAGTAGTTCGCAATCCTTCTATAGGGTTTGTTTGGGCCTTCAATGGAGTTCTCTATCTCTTGGTGGAGATCTGCTGCATTTGATGGAGTTCGCTGTCTTCTATTATGTTCTGCTGCACTTTAATGTAATTCGCTGTTATCAACTGCCTTGACTCTATATTTCGCTTCCTTAGAATATATTTCACACCTTCTTGCAAAACTGAATGAATGATGTTATGAGAAGTATATGCTTTATTTATAGGAGTAGTAATACTTCTCAATCATGTCGGTCTTCTTTGCAAATTAAACATATTAATTATTTTAATTCCTTTTAAGTGAATTGGATAGGGTCGGCCCTATCATGGAGGCGAGTTGGGTTTGGATGTAGCGTGGAGGCCTTTTAGGTGGAGCCTAGAGGTATTGGGCCTGGCCCTATATGTTGGAGGCGGATTCCAATGTTGCCCAAGGCAATTGGAATCCGCCAGTCCTAATTACAAACAACAATCAGGTCTTATCTTCAAGCAGTGGAACAAGTAATTCTAATCCTCTAGCAGGAGGTGAACATGTCATGTCCCCTCTTTAGCTCTGTCTAGCAGAGACATGTGAGTCAGCTTATTTTGGGGTCTTGTAGGCTAACAGTGGTGGATAGAGACTCAGTGAGGATATTCAGTGTTTGGGATTTGGTATTCTGGCAGTAGTGGACCAGTTTGGAGCAGTTCCTTAATTTTGGGAGGCATTTCCTTCTTTTGTGGAGGCTATTCCTACTATTTAGGAGGATTTGACAGTACCCAGGGTTGGGTTACCATGAGACTATTCCTTGGGTTCAGTTTCAGGAGATTTGGGTATGTTTCCTAGCTTCTAGGAGCATCCCTAGATTTTAGGGACAAGATTGCTCGAGGATCCATGATTTCCGACAACAGTCACAGACAGGTGGCAGGCTCCGTTTCAGACTTGTGGAGTCAAATGAGCATTATACGGCTATTTGGGATATATTTTTAATATTTCCTAAGTTAGCGTCTTATTAATTAAATAAAGCTATTTATATAGCTAATTGGAGTAATAAGGGGATTTTGGCTTCTTCTGGTCAGGCAGGCATATGTGTTATAGCTTGTTGGAAAGGTCTTGTTATTATAACTTATTTTCATCATCCGGAGACCTTCTGGCACCTTGAGTTTTGTTATTTGATGAAAGGGGTGTTTTTCCTATACATAAAGGCCTTTTAATTAAGAATATGCCATTATTTAATAAAGGTAAAAGCATATTCTCCCTTTAGGGTTCGAGTAGCTTTGAGAGGGAGATAAAAGGAGATGTTGGCTCATTTTTTATTATCTTTTTACATCTTCAAACTTGGCATTTGTGAATTTGCTCTGAGGAGCAATTTCTGGAGAACTGGGATGCAAACCCCAGGGCTTAGATATTGGGACGCAAACCCCAATATAAGGTTTCAGCAGCTTCATTTGGTTTCAGACTTTGATTGGAGTGCAAGTTCAGCATTGGAAGGGCTTTGGCTTTGGAGGTTGGGTATATTGCCTTGCATGTGGGAGTTCCTTGGCTGCCTGGACGTGACTACAGCAGCCGTACGGCCTCCTTCCAGCTGGCATGTGGGTTGCTGATTGGTATTCATCAGCCATCTCTTTTTTTGTGCGTGGATGGTCTTTCTTGCAGCCGGCAACATTATTTTGGTTGGTAGATACTTTGCTGGCATATCATTTATGTATTTTGCCTGGTACGATTTGTAGCTATTCTGGGTTGGCTGAATATTATATTATTGCACATTATTTTCCAGCCTATTTCATATGTGCTGCTGCTGTTATTCATTGTTTACCTATATCTGGAAAAATACAAACAAAAACAAAAGACACAACCTTTCTGCAACTTATGTCTCTCTCTGAAAGATCATTTAATAAACAGGAAGAATTTATTTTAAAACAAATAATTAAAAAATTACAGCCTGTCAGCTTAAAAAATCCATCAGGGATCTTTCAGAACATAGAGAAATGAATATGGGTGATAGAGATGCAGGAGAGGATCACGCAATGAGCATACTGAATACGTTGGTTTGGGGACAGCAAGAACAAAACCAACCAATGCTTCAAACAAAATCAGTGTGTGCAAGACTGGAGGGAAGCAGGTCTAAATGTTCAGGCTGATATATCTCTCTGAGACTAAGGACCTAAAAATGAAGCATAGACCTCATTGGGGTGGTAGAGCAAATAATAATGACTTGCAGACAAAGATTCATAAAATAACCCTTCCCTTCTATGATGGGTCTAGTAAGACTACAGCCAAAGCATCGGTTCAGAAAGTAGATACTTACTTCCAGCTTAACCCCATGCCGGAAGATGAGACCATTAAAATATGCTACTATTCACCTGGATGGTATTGCACATGAACAGTGGCACCACAGAATGATGACGATGGTGCATGTTTAGATTACCTCTTATGTAGAGTTCATGACAGGCTCATTGACATATTTGATAAGGACCTGAATCTCCATTTTAAATTGGCTAAGCTGAAACCGTAAGATTCAGTGGACACCTACATTGCAGATTTCCAGAGATTCAGTATTGGTTACTGATATATCAGAGAGGAGGTTGATAATACTATATAAGAATAGATTAGCGGACCCTCTAAGAATATGGATAAGAGCTCTTAGTCCTAATGCCCTTCAGGAAGCCATTAAAAAGGCTAGAGACATGGATCCTACAACTGCTAAGAATAAATTTCAGTTGAAAGGATTCTTGTCTCAAAAGGACAAGGGTCCTCTACTCCCAGCTGTTTTGCATTATTCTCTTTCATGTATAGATTGGGCCTCATGTACCCTTGATGTATTTAGAGGACTCCCTAGCAACCTTGTTCATCCTAATTTAAGAGCTTTTGGTCATTATTCCTTGCGGTACACTATTGTTGGGAAGGAAAAGTGCTCATATGTATGTACCTCCATATAGTGAGATAGAGTTTACTTTGAGCAAGGCTAGTCCTGCAAGGTAAGAGCTGTAAGGTAGCACATGATCTTGCATTCCCTTGCCATCCATTCATGTGGTAGATAGTATTAATGGATTGTATGGTATCATTCTATTAAAGTGGGGATGGAAGTAGCCATTGTGAGTCCACAAGGAATAAAACACCCACTTGAATAATTTGAAGCTTGTACAAGTGCTTAGTGTATCTTTTTGTTCAAAACCACCACTATCTATCAATCCAAATCTCCCTCTATCCAATTTGCTTGGTGTGTTTTCAATTCCACCCCTTAGTAAAGCAAGCAAACCTTAAATATTTCAATCCACCATGCAATATTTTCCTCCAAATATCTCATTCATCCATCTAATCCAATTCCTCATCCTTCCAACTCTCCCAAAATCTCTCCAAACAAATCCTCTATCCTTAAAATCAAGTCTACGATCAACCATACCTATCCCCTTTCAATCTAATTGTATCATTCATCTTTACCCTCAAAATCTCATTCTTCTAATCGTCAATCCGTCTCTAATCCATCAACTTAATCTCCATTCTTCTACAAAATCAAAGTTCAACTATTTCAACCAACCTTTTCCGAATGTGATTTTGTGCATTTTGATTTTTCATGTACAATAACACTCTCTAAGACATCATATGCAATATCTATTGTTCACTATATCCAACTCAAACCAACAAAATATATTCTTTAGCATTTTTATTTTTATTGATTGAACTATATTTATTTAGGTATAAATATTACTTACTAAATATATATAATTTTGAACATATATAAAATGTATATATTATGATATAACAGTATTATATTAATATAGTTTTTGAATATAATTAAAAAAATTAATAAATTAATATGGTATCAATATCATATAAATATATAAGGTTTTAGGATGCCTATATATATAAGGAAAAATATAAAAAATGGTGGGCAGCAGCAAAGAAGACAAGTCACAAATTGTAGATTTTAGGCAAGGTGGCAACCTTCGTCCTTCACCCTCCCTGCTACAGTGGGAATTAAGGCCAGAAAACATCAAAATTGTTGTATCCGCAACAGAAAACAAGGATGTTAAGGCGTTATGTCATACAGCCATCATTGGAAGGGTTTGGCAAACCAAAATGCAGAGTGCAGATTCAGGAATGGAGGAGGGAAAATTGGAAATCAGCAGCAGACACACATTTCCTCCAAAAGCATTTCTTCCTAGTGGATTTTGATCATGAGAGCCATAGGGGTGAGATTTTGGGAAAAGCCCCATGGAACATAGGCGAAAGCTATGTTTTCATGCAGAAATGGATTCCCAACTTCAACCCTGCAAAGATGGAGCTGGTGAACGAACTACTTTGGCTTCAACTTTACAATTTGCCATTCAAATATTGGTCTGGCGATTGCTTCTATCAAATTGGGGATCATCTGAGGCACACCCTAGATTTGGATATGGGGAGAGGTGATTTGATACTTTTTGCTCGACTTAAGCTGATTGCCATCAAAAGAATTCACTCGACAATCTGATTGCACACATCTCAAAAGAATTCACTCGACAATCTGATTGCACACATCTGCATGGGATTGGATTCAAAATGTAGAAATTGAAGAACACAATTCTTTTTCCTTTGGTCCAGAAGCAAAAATGATAATCAATATGTTTGCATGCGACCTCCAATTATGACAAGGGTAGCAAAAAAGGCTTCAAACAAGGTTGTCCCAACGGACTTTCGATTCCGCAAGAAACAGATTGTTCATCAATCAACCAAGGACAATCCACTGAAAATGCTTATGTCATGGCAAAGGATTGGTATGGCTCTTCATTTGATCAACCCAAGCTAGATTACAAAAGAAATAGATATGGCTCCTCAACCCCTACTTTTGGAATGCCAAAGATTGATTCTTTGCAAGAGAATGGGGTTAGGGTTGAGCACACAAGCTCTAGTGTGAAAGTTGTTAAGGTATGTGTTGAGTATGTCGTCGCTCATGCGCCTGGATTGGAAGAACAATGGTCGTAGGACAAGTTGGAGGAAGATGATGAAATCGAAAATCATTGATGAAAAATTGGCGACGAAGGTCCTGAGACCGGATGGTGATGTGAGGAAGAGGAAGGGTATGAAAACAAACAAGCAAAAAAGAGAAGTGGCAATAGAGAAGGGTTTGCTAAACATTAAAGAGTATATGCTTCAATCCAAGGGAGGAACCCCCCCCCCCCGCCCCTCCCCTTATGTTAGGGGTTTTAATGCCCCTAACAAGTGGTGCATGACCAAGCGTCATCTAGATAAAATGTTGGTCAATATCATCCTAATGCAAGAAACAAAAATTGACTTGATTGGAGCAAATAAATTACTAAGACGTTATAAAAAGTGGAGCAATGTTTTTGCAATCCAATGGGGAGTGTTGGTGGGTTGGGTATCTTATGGAACCCGATGTTGGTCAAACTCGAGCATGTTGTTACAAATCAGCACTAGATTTTGGGAAAGGTGGGTCTCTTTCCATCTCACCTTTCATTTATCATTCTAAATATTTATGGGCCCACCAAAACGGAGGACAAGCGTAGGCTATGGAATGATCTATCCTCAATTATTGAGTTTGTGAAAGGCATCAAGATTTTGTTGAGGGGCAAATACAATGCCATCCTAAATCTGGAGCAGTAAATCGACAATTTAAGTAAGGAAAATAATAAAATATGGTTATCAAAGATGTTAGGCAATTCATTAAATCCAATAATTTGTGCAACATTCCACCAAAGGTGGGTTGTTTCACATGGACGAATAAATGGGAGGGCTTCACAAACAATGCTTTGCGACTCGATCATTTTTCGATTTCTTCTAAGTGGTTGGTCTTGCAAGTTGATCTAGAAACAAATGTGCTGCCCTTCTCTATCTAATCAATTCTCGATGGTCTTCTCTCTAATCACTTCCCGATGGTCTTAGATATTTGTAAGACGATCAGGATAAAAAGGTCCTATTTCAAGTTTGAACAAATGTGGTTAAGGAGGGAAGTCTTAATAAAATGCATTGAGGATTGGTGGAAATAGGTCCCTAAGGAGGGTAGCATGAAGAGCTATGTTTTGTGCAGAAGGCTTTCGCATAACAAGGCTAAGTTGAAGGATTGGAACATTCTTTTTTTATAAATATATTCCAAGAGAAAGAGTGGGTGGAGAAGGAGTTGGCGGAGCTCAACAATTAGGTTATTAGGTTCAAAATGTTCCTAGCAACTACCAAAAGGAAAAGGCATTGATTCCCAAACATTGTGAACTTCTAGCCAAAGAAGAGTAATACTAGAATGCTAAGGCTCAAGAATCACGACTCAATGTTGGGGACCGCAACAGAAAATTCTTCCACAAATCCTTCAAGACAAGAAAGATACAAATTAAGATCAATAAAATTGATGATGGTACTCACAGAGAGCTTTCAAATCCAACAGATGTTGAAAATGTTGAAAATGTTGGGCCCAACTGGTGTGTGATGTGCAAGAGAGGTGCAGAGACTTGTGACCATTTGTTGCTTAGTTGTCCATCTGTAGCGAGGTGTTGCGATTGGCTTCAGGCTAAATTAACTGGTTGGGTTTGAGGAGCATGGATATTGTGGAATTCCTCACTTGATGGCCCCAGCTCCATAGGCAAGGTGTGTGGGGAGGGATTTGGTTGGCTGCCCCTCCATGGTGATTTGGCAATTGTGGAAGAAACGAAACAAACATATTTTCAATGGAGTAGAGAATGAAGTTAATTTGGTGATCAAGAAAATTGAAGGCAACATAGTTGACGCATTGAATAATAAAGTCTTCAGTGTTGGTTGGGACAAGTTAACTTGGTGGGATGACGAAATATGCAACGTTGGATAGGGCTTAGAAATTCTAGTGTTTGTGGTGTTGGTTGTGGATCCATTGTGCATAGTAAGGTAACTAGGTGGCTTGTCCCTCCAAGCGAGAGACAAATGACAAATTTCGATGGAGCCTCAACCAAAATGCTAGTTTGGCTGGATTTGGATGCTTAGTCAGAGATGAACATGGAAGTTTGGTATGGGCCATGTCTGGTCATCTAAGAAAAACAAAAAATAATGATGTTGATATGTCAGCCCTTGTTAGAGGACTACAAGAATGTCTGACCCACCGACAAAGATCGATAGACATTGAAGGGGACTTGATGGTTTGTATTAATGCTA
Source organism: Cryptomeria japonica (assembly GCF_030272615.1). Taxonomy (NCBI): domain Eukaryota; kingdom Viridiplantae; phylum Streptophyta; class Pinopsida; order Cupressales; family Cupressaceae; genus Cryptomeria; species Cryptomeria japonica. Next base: position 520,737,333 of record NC_081413.1, read on the forward strand.
TTAGGGAAAAGAGTACCACAAATTGGAAGCTAATGAAAGGAGTTCAAAGAGCCTAGGAGATTCTGGAATTGATAGATTTCACGATCGAACACATATATTGCGAAGCTAATCAAGCGATTGATTTGCTTGCTAATGCTTGGGTGGTCTCAAAAGGTGTCACATCACTACAAATGAGACCTCCAATGGTTTTCTCCTTGGAGATTGAGGTAAATGGTGACATTGAAATAAAGATGGAATGAATTTGAGATGAGTAGCTTTCAACATTGAAAGGGCTATTTAGTGTGGTGATGCAGGGTTTGGTGTATTGGAGTGCATGTAGATATCTGATTAGTTTGAGCATCCAAATTTCTATCTTCGTCGGGGATTCAGATGTCTTGATGGATTTGACACTTTCCAACATTTATTTGAATTCATGGGGATCCTTGGGGATCCTTTGCCTTGACTATATCGACTTTGGGATTTTGAGGACTGACTTAGGTCAACCTAGGTGTATACACAAGGAGATTAAATAAGTAATGGGAGGCATATTGTGTGCAGAATTGCAAAGCAAAACAGATTTGGTGTTTCTTGCAAATGTGTTGCGGATTCCAAGGATCAACAGATCCGAAGACTAGTCAAGGTCGAGGAAAGGGAAACGTTGGAGGCAATAGGAAAGATTGTTCTTGCAGAAAAATAGGGTGGCAGTCATATTCACGATGAGAATGCACATGAGCTCTTATGTTCTTATTGGGTTCAAATTATGGGAGTGCAAACGTGGGGGGTCATCTTTATTCATCACTAGGTGTCGAGCATCAATAAGCATGAAGTTCAGAAAGGGTGATGATGATATTTTTGAAGACTCAAATAACGATGCTCAATCAATGATGGATCATTGTTGATGGTTGACGCCATTATTTTTTAATTTTAATATATAATATTCATCATGACATTCAAGCTTGATTAATTGACATTGTAAAATAATTTATTTTTATGATGGTTTTGTTTATTACAATGCATGACTATGTGTGACATTTTGAACTTAATTACTACTGCAAATATGTATGCATTTCTTCTTTAATATGATTTTATCTCTTATTTGTATATGTTTTTGTATGGACGAACCTGAAACCAAAAAAAAAATTGACCAATCCGATGAAGAAAATGCCCAAACCTGAACCCAAACCAGTACCAAGACTAGTAACTTTAGGAGTTTACTAATCATAAACACAGCAATTTCTTGTTTTTAAGAGAAACTGGCATTTGCCTTAGTTACATAGCATGATAATTGGCCCTATGTCATTTCATTATACATTTCATTCGACTAGAAATGGCAGCAAACTATTTAGGCATGCAATTATAAGGCAATCAGCCACTAACTGTTTCACATTATGAAAGATAGCCTCTGCTGCCTTTGTTCATTTAAAATAGGCCTTCCTTGCAAGATCAACTAATATGATAAGACCTCCAAGACCCTTCTATGAGATACCTATATAAACTTTGAACCACATAACCCATTAAATCCTGTTCAATATAGTCACATTCTTAGCAATGGTTTATTCAAGGATGTCTTGAATCTTAGTCCGTTACTCTTTACCAAATATGGGTTTTATATAAACAAGCTTGAATTTTGCAAAATCACACTTTAACAAATAAAGACAATATTTGTAAAATCACATTTTGAAATTTTTTTGCATATAAAGAATTTTCGACTTGTTAAAATGATCCTATTACAAACAAAAACTTCATCAAAAATATGTATTTGATGATGCTTTTGTTCAAAATTCTTTATATGCAAAATATAAGAATGTGATATTCCAAAAATAATTTTTTTCTTATATATCAACACTGGATCATGCCAAATAAAATTAAACTACAAGAACCACAATAAAGCACACAAGAAATGCCAGAAGAAGCCACTAGAGAGATGTCCTTTATAAATATTAGAAAAAACTAGTAACATACCTTAAGACAGACAGAATCAAACCCGCGCACGTGCTCACAAGCCATGCAATGAAACAATACTGAGAGAAAATAAATAAACATGTTAGAGAGCTGCGATGTTATTGGCATGGCATCTCTAGATAAACATCATTCCAGTCAAATTTATTTGTTCCAGCACCCCAACATTTCTTCCTGTCCTAGAGGCATAAGTATTGTCCTAACTATGTATATAAAACATTTAAGGTACTCCCAATTAATAAAAGTATAATACTATCACACTTGTTCTAACATAGAAACTTGATCTCAACATTTCAGAGTTCTCAACTGAGAAGAACCCAAAAGTTATAGAGTTCTCAAAAGATACAAACAAGCCAAAATATGAATGCTAATGAATGTAATACCATCTCATTTAAAATTACAAAGGTCAAAGAAAAGAGTAATGTTGGTATATCCAAGTATAAAACCAAAGAAACCCAAACGAGGCCATCATTTAATGTTCACAAGGATTTGGAAGGGTAACATAAGGCATAATTACAATAGGTAATACTCTATACCTTCCTGGGTTTAGAAGTCATTGCCATTTCTTCTGCTTGTAGTGAGCGAATGAAAGCCATTATGGAACAAAAAAAAGCAGGGAAAAGCAATGCCGCCAAGCCAAATTGGAACTGCATGACAAGAAAAATTCCAGGGTCATCATACAATGACGTGCAATAATTTATAATATGCTGTCAGGATAAGATTCTGCTAAAGAAGCAAAACAACCCCAATTGATGGTATCATGGTATCTTAAGTAGCAAATCCCAATCCTTGCCTGCTGGTGAGTTCTATTTATCACATTTACAGTCTTTGGATGTAATATACCAACGACTGCGGTTTCTGCAATAAAAAAAACAGTGACAAGAGCCCAAGCTTTCTCTGCACTGCCTGCTAACACTTGCACCAAAAATCGTATAGCTTGTATCCAGCCTTCAAATCCTCGTTGCCGTAGTTCTTCTGACCATGAGACCTGATTCAATATAACATTTTCCATTTGAGTTGATTCAACACCTGCACCTTCTGTGTTATCTCTGTGATCCCTATCTGCATCCAAACTGCTTCTCTGCAGTAATGCCAGTATTGTTGGATCAAGGCCCTTCTCCTTCAGCATCACAGCAAAATTTGGATCCAGCCCTTTGTCTTGCAGAAGACTGGTTAATTCCTGATCTCCTTGTCTAGCTTTTAGTTTTAGCATTGAACTAATCCTTGGATCATTCAATCTTTCCTGAAAAACCATTGCTAAATTAAAGTCCAAGTTTTGCTGATCAACTGAGCTTCTACCTGATGTACTTGAATCAGATCCTTGACTATCTATTTGATCACTTGGACCAACTACTACATGCTTGTTGCGATCTGAAGAAGGCATCTCTGGTTGCTGGTCCACTAAAGCCATTCCGCCGTCAAATTCCTGACCAGTAGGAGGACAGGCAAAAGCATTTTGCAAAGCCAAACTTAGCCTTCCACTGTCCAAGCTTTTAGCACTATGTTCACCCTCTTGATCATCTTCAGCTCCAGGATGCATCATGTTATTCCAGGTTACTCCACCATAACCTTGATTCTGCACCTTATTTCTACAAAAAGTGTCAATAGTAGTTCCAATTTGAGTAGCTTCAACGCTGCTGCTACGTTTTGCACTTGATTCATAGCCTTCTGAGAAACTTGATGAACTACAAGCATCTTTCCTTCTAAATCCCTCCCTGAGGCGAATCACAGTGCTCTCAAGCGCATCTCTCCTTGCAGCCAATGGGCTCACAACTGGAAAACGTCGTGTGATGGCAGCACCCGACAATGCTGAAGCCACCACTGCATAACTTATACAATGACCAAGATACCTGAAGCATAACAATTGAAGCAACCAAAATCACAATGAGGTTCAAAATTATATGCAAAGCATAAATCAAGCTCGACTGACAAGCTTGAATATACCAATAATGCACTCCAAAGCATATTAAGAAAGATCTGTATATTCCAGCTACAAACAAAGCAGTCACTCGACTTTTGAGAAGCTCAAAACCAAACAGGCATGCTCCCACATATACATCTGCAAAGCAATAAAGCATATCAAACATCAATTTCTTTAAAACGGTATAAAAATCACAACTTACCATACCTAGCAATTTTCACTCTCAAAATCCCATAGAAAAGAAATTTGACTTTTTGTATAAAATACAATAAAATTGTTTGCAACCCAATGAATTATACTCATCTTACCCAGAACAACAACAGTAATTGATGTCACTCCCCCCAGCCAGTGCGCCTCCTTTGCAGTCAAACCATATAAAATGGAGTACACAAAGAGTACAAACAAAGACCCTATATATAGACACCCACTGTGAAAAGTCCTGTAAATGAACATGTCACATTAGAAGTCTGTACAAACAACACAACCCAAACGACCATGAAAGAGAAATATGGCTTAAGAAATCAATTTGCGCCATATTCAGCACTCAAACTGTGTCCATATCTTGACTGTAAATCATCCAGTGATGTTCTTGCCTGTTTAATTTTCGTATTGAAGAATTATTAAGGTCTGGAGGTTCTGGTAAACAGGCGACTGGACCAACTTCAATACCATCAGCATAGGCAAACTTATAGGACCTGCGCACATACTCATCCATATCTAGGCCTGCTCCTGTAAGTGAAAATTAAAGAAGAAATAGAATAATGTACACTTTTACTTAACCAATTCAATTATAGGAAAAAAAAATTGAAAAAATTAAAAACTGAATGGTATGTGTTAACAGCATGAACTATTTTGATGTAAAAGCTTACCATGAAATACCATTCTACATATAAAAAGCATGTTAATTGCAAGAGCTTGTGCTGAAACACCAAAGAAGAATCCAGATGCTGAATATGCATTGCTGCCTGCTGTAATATAAACAGCAGACAGTTCATATGCACAAAGTAATGCAACCGACAAGTATAGAAGAACTTCAACAGCTCCTGCAATAATGAAAAACTGAAATATTTACTTTTGAAGCACTCATTCTTCAGATTTTTATGCAAATAATTTCTTTGAAACATTACAAAAGAGGTCTATATGAGAGTTTAATAGAACAAGCATTCATATCTTAAATACATCTAGCGAAAAGACACCAAAGAATATCAATCTTGAGCTGACCATATCAAATTTATGATATAAGCTAGATAGGCATCTCCAACCTCGTATCTCTTGGCATTTTTTAAGATGTATTTAAAATATCTATATTAGTTTATCTACAACTTTAACAATTTATTTACTCCATAGCTTAAGTACAAAACTATATCAATAGTGCTAAAATTCTATGAAAACAGCTTATTCAATAGTTTTATATGTTAATTTATTTCCTAAAAAACAAAGGTTTTTTCCAAATAATTAATTTTTACCAGAGGTATTTTTCTACAGTTATCAAAAACATAAATAAAAACAAAAAAAATATTTAGTTTTATGTTAAAGTATTGAGTACCTAGCTATTTTTTAAAATAAGAGATTTATTATTATAAAGTATAAAGATTAGGAAGTCAAAATGACAACAATACAAAATAGGAACTCATAGTTTGACGAAAATAAATGATTACTTTAACAAGTTATTTTATTTTTTATATGAATATTAAATGTTAATATCTATTTAAGCCAAAGATGCATAAATTGCTAAAAACATGTGATTAATCACCGTAGTTGGCACCCCCCAAAAAAAATGTATTTTCAAATAAGATCGTGGTCAACATTTATTGGCCAAATTTTCCTCGTTTACACGCATTAAAATCAAATTAAATCGTGCTGTACAATTTTTTGAGATTTTCTAATTCGTTTTTCTTCACAATTAAGGTTTTCATTATTTAGGGGAAGGGTACTAGTAGTGGACATAGCTAACTTCGCGCACATAAAACTCCCAAACCGTACGTCAGATTTCAATTTATTTTTTTGGGTTGTCTCCGTATACGACTTAACTGCTTATAACTAAGGATCCCACTTCTGGGTAGTGACGATGCACTCTGTGCAAATTGTCTAAGTTACCGGTTCGGGTTCAGATTCGCAGATTCGGCAAAAAAAAAAACTTGGGTACGGGTACGTCCGTATATATATATATATATATATATATATATATATATATATATATATATATATATATATATATATATATATATATATATATATATATATATATATATATATAACATATATTATATATATGTTCAATATATACAATCCATACAAAAATAAAATATACAATGTGACTTTCCATACATAAATCATAAATCATAAATCCATAAGTGCCAATGCCAATAAATATTCATATATTGCAAATGTAATCAGTAAACTAATAACTAAAGTCTAATATCATATTCATAATTTGCTAAAAAGATAATATTCAAGTTTCAAGTTTCAACTGATTCAAGTTTAAAAATGTGAATATGTCATGACATAATAAAAATTCAAATTACAAGCCATCTATGGGATTTAAATTCCATATTCATCTTCATCTGAAACATCCAACCCAAGCCCAAGGTCATCAAGTGGTTCAAATCCAGCATCAATTGAACCACTATCGAATGGAATGCCACTCCCACTAGCCATGTCTCTCTCAAGTTCCATAGCTGCCTCGTCTATAGAGACTTGGGCAAGTTGTGCAACTGTAGCATCTAAATCAGCACACTCGAGGGCTAGATCCCAATTCCTTGTTGCACCCACATTATATTCAAGGTCCTTATGTGACAACAAACGAAGGTTGGAGTGTACATAGACCAAATCCTCAACTCTCTTTGCACCCAAACGATTACGTTTGACTGAGTGGATGAAGGAGTATGTACTCCGATTCCGCTCAGCTGAAGAACTTGCAACCTATTAAAAGTTAAAACATAATTAGAAATTTATAAATTCTAAAATAAAAATATGATAGCATCAAATGGAATTGGAAAACTATAAAAATAAAAAGATACATACTTGGGAGAGAAGTTTAATTGCAAGAGGCTGCAAGTAAAGGGAGCCTTGACCATGTACATACCACCACTCATCAACATCCATCCCATATCTAGCATTGAGAGCTACAACATCATGATTTTTTGTGCATACAAATTGGCCAAACTCCATGACAACATTTCTTGTCTCCTCATCTTGATATATCTTTTTAAAGGCAGCTCTATAGCCAGAAGCAACCTCTACAACTCTATATGGTGGTACCCTCCTTGGTGTTGCAAGCATCTCTGCACTATAAAATTTTGGTGTCAAAGCAAATGCTAAGAGATGTAAGGGATTGGTCATCTTGCTCCAACGGTCAACAATAATATTCTGCACAACTTTGAAAAATGTTTCTGTTGGGTTATTTACTTTTCTTTTTATTACTTATCTTATTTTCTCCACCATGCAATCCATGCCATCATAAATCTCACCCAAACATGGGCGATCAGTATCCACATACCTAATCATGCTCATGATGGGCTCGGTGAAATTCAAAACATATTCCACATTATCCCACCATTTCTCAACAAGGATCAATGCTCTTACTTTTAGAGCTCTTTCTATTTGGGCCTACTTCCATACACTCCACAATCCATTGATGACCATAGAACTCGAGGCCTCTCGCACCTTCACAAGTCGTCTTAAGACGAGCGTGTGAGATGCAAATCATGTTTCAGCTACCTAACATGACATACAAAAATACACAACATATATCAATTATAAAAAATTAAAAATTTAAAAATTAAAAAATAAAATTCAAATTAGTATTTACCTTCAACAACTCCAACTTGGAGAAGGTCTTAAAAATGGCTTGTGACATATGATGATTAGTCACGAACATTTGAATCTCCTCACCCTCCTCGTAAAGTTTTTTCACCCAATCAATTTGTGTGCCAATCTTTTGCATGATTAAATTGAGTGAGTGGACTGCACATGGTGTCCAAAAGATGTGACCGTATGTAGCCTCCACTATAGTCCCTGCTGCCCTACAATTTTTAGCATTGTTCGTTATGACTTGGACAACATTTTGAGGCCCCACCATGTCAATGCATTCTATGAGGGTATTGGCAATGAAACTTGCATCTTTCACTTGCCCCTCACAATCCACCGCTTTCAAAAACATTGCCCCTTTAGGGCACACTGCTATAACATTGATCGATGGCCTATTTTTACAATCTTTCCATCCATCAGAAACGATGGTCAAACCTGTTTCCGGCCATGTATCTTTGATGACTTTCAACTGTGACTCTACGTATGCTTTCTCCTTTGCCAATAAGGTGGTTCTCACCTTTTCATACCCTAGACAAACATAATCAAAAGGTGTGTTGCAAAGGGTATGTACCATGTCCCGAAAGTAAGGTGATCTAACAAGGTTGAAAGGAAGCCCATTGCCATAAAGGCAACGCCCAATGCTCTAATCTGCAAACTCTCTCATTTCATTTTTGAAGGCAGTATCCAATGGGCCTCTTTTCCGTGAAGCCACAACATTTTGATTCTCTAGTGGAGCAACTAGTGGTTTTTGCATGAAAGGATGCGAACCGGCTGGTCTTGCGGAGCCAATACTACTAGAAGGCCTCGTAGACTACGAGCTTGACTGGATAAGAAGATGATTAGTCTTTGCTTAGCCACTTCTCCTATCAGCTTCCTCTTGTTCTCTAATATATTCCAAAACTAGAGCTTTTGACAGCCCCTTGCCATCTGATCCCTTACAAAATTTTATTCCACGCTCGGGGATGAAACAAAGGTGGCCTTTCACTCGATAGTATGAGCTGGTATACTCAGTGCCACAATGGTTACACTTCCAAACAAAACCCCTACCACCAGACACTTGCTTGATCATTGTTGTATAATGCCAAAGTGGTGAATCTTGATCAATTTTAAAGGGGTTATTTTCAGTTCGGGTATGGGAAATTGAACTAGAGCTTGCGCTTGCACTTGCACTTCCAGTTTCAGCCATTATGTATGATTATATGAATAATGCACCTAAAATAAAAAGAGAAAACACAACATTATTGAAAAAAAATTGATAAAATTTCGGCATTATAACCCCATGCTATGCATACAAAGTGTAAAAAAATATACAAGACTTATTTAAAAAAAAATTGAAAAAATCTTGAAAAAAACTTGAAAAAATTCTTGAAAACTTGTAAAAAAATCAGATTCACTCACCCTTGATGGCTAAATCTTCCTTCTCCAGTGATTCCTACACCTTTTATGCATATCTCACATCTTCATAGTCTCCACCTTCGAAGAAAAATGCAAAAACTAAGAAACCTGGCTGTAGAGAAATAATCTTCAAAAATGCAAATAGAATGAGTTGAATGAATGTTTTGATGCATGAAATCCGTCGTAAAGGGGCGAATTAGGGTTTTATTATTAAAAAACTATTTTAAAAAGTCTTTATTTATTGTTTTTTGACCCGTGGGCCCCGTTTTTGGGAACCCTCGGGCCTGGGTTCACGCAGGTCCTCCTAGGTTCACTCGGGACAAGGAACCCGACCACTAAGGAAGGACGCGGGTGGAACCCAGGTCGAACCCAGGCCGAACCAAGACCGGGCACGAACCAAGACTCGAACCTAGGCCAAAAAGGGAAGACCGGTAACTTAGGAAATCGTTATGTGCCGAAAGGTCAAAAAGTGGTCATTTCAAAGTGTCTACCCATACATGAACTCCTTTGCACCAAAAGTAGATAACTCAAAATTTGCAGTAGTAGTGGACAAATGTTCCAGTAGTAGATCACCTTTTTTGACATTTTTTTACTATAATTAGCCCATTTGTGCACCACTACTGGGACATTTGTGCAAAATTATACACTATTGGTACATGTGATATTCATTAATGAGCTTTCCATTATCAATTTGTTGGGCTCCTTTGCAATCTACTACCGAGGGGTTGGGTTGACAAAAAGGTGTCCACTATTGGAACTGGTACCCTTCCCCTAGTTCCTTTTTTGTGATTTTCTTCACCAAACATCCACGAATTACAAAATGTCTCTAGGTGATTGACACATGATCGACTGGTTTTCTGTTCAGCTGGATGTGATAAAGTTAATATTTAGTCTCTACTCTCTGGTGGTCATGTTGACATCATGATCAGATTAACGAATAAGCAGAAAATAGTACAACACAGTGAGCAAAGAACACATCATTTATCCTGGGAAAACCCTCCTACTTGAGGGAGAAAAACCCAGCAGTAATATATCTCTCATATATTAGAAAGTGCAGAATAAGAGCAGAAAACTGCTATACAATCAGGTCACACACAAGGCTAGTTTGATACAATAAATAAGGCACCTCTCAGATGCAGAGACACTCAAGCAATAGATGAAGAAATGATCTGTTGAAGATGGCAAACTCCTTCCTGAGAACATGTGAACGTCTGCTCTGCTCATGATGATCGAATTTAGGAATGAACGAATTACTAAATGAAGGAGAATGATCTCCTATATATACATCATTTGGCACCCCTTCATAAGAAATCGGCCTTTTACTCAAGAGGGACGGCTTTACACAATCAATAATACGTATTGATTAAATGCATCATTTAATGGAGGTGCCCATCCACAAGGTCGGCCTCAGCAATTTCATAAGTGATTTAAGGGAGAAAGAAATCTCCCGCAGCTATTATATCAACAGGTCAGCCTGTGAACTTTGGTTCAGGGCATGAACATCCATCAAATCATAAAGGATACAGAATTTTGTTAGATGTGGTAGTCACAACTGCCCTGGTAGACATGTATGCAAAGTGTGGAAGCACAGTCAGTGCATGTGAACTGTTTGAAAGAATGCCTCAAAGAAATATTGTCTCGTGAACTGATATGATTGCAGGATATGCACAAAAATGGACTTGTCACACTTTCCAGAATTGGCAGGCATAAAAACAAATTCCACAACCTTAACCAGCATCCTCACAAGAAGCTTTGAAGCAGATTGTAATGATTGCCGGAAAGTCTTTAGAAACTTTTGAACAAGGCAATTGCCAGTTATAAAACACATCCAGTTTCCATCATGCGAATAGAGGAGATGAGTGGATGCATCGGTCAAAGAAAGATGAAAATAAAACGGCAGGATAGGCAGACTATTGATGCGATATAAAGAGAAGCCATGTAGAGAGAGAGAGAGAGAGAGAGAGGGATGTGCGTATGGAAAGACCAGAATGGCAGATTATAAAAGCGATAGAGGTTAGTGAAAGATAGCCTATTGTGTGGGGTTGAAAAGTGAAGAGCTGCGTGAAGTAAGCAGGTGTGAGGAAGAAGAGATAGTGTAGAGTCTGGGGTTGCAAAGTGAAGGGTTGCATGTGAAGTAAACAGGTGTGAGGAAGAAGTGGCTGAGTGAGAATCGGCCAAGAAAGGAAAATGTGTACATGTGCCTGTGCATCAAGAGAGATATGTAAATGTTAAATGTGCAGAGAGTAGGAGAGATTATGAGGATAGAGAAAGAAGAATGGAGAGTTGAGAAATCGGCCTGAGTGCAGAGGAGGCGTGAGTGTGAGACACTAAGCTATGGAGTCAGTAAGGATTGGTAAGAAAAGCTGATAAGAATGTGCAAAGTTGATGATCAACATAGTGTGATTCTGTACTGAGCGAGAGAGAAGCCGTGCCAATGAAAGGCCTTGATGGTATATAATGGATGGCAAATTTGTTGTATTTGGAATAAAATTTATATTTAATTTGCAACCAGAGAGTCTCTGCATTTGTTTTGAGTTTTGTAATGAATTGTAGCTAGAAGGGAGGATCATCTTGCATCAACCCATATCCAGATCGGCAACTAAGGTTTTTCTCTATAAAATAAAATAATTTTTTTAAGTTCATTAATAAAAGTTGTTTAATATATCTATGTCTCGATGTAGTATATAAAAATGATGAAACACAGCCAAAAATATCATAATATACTGCTCGATTGTCAGAGCAATCATACACTAGCAAGGCCAGGCGTAAAATGAATTAATAATCATCACTCCCGCAGTCATACAGCAGGACATTTGGGGAAAGGAATATGTCAGATTTATCTACAAGCAATCATACAACATAGTGAATGACAGAGAGGTTAACTTCATGCGACTCGCTTGATACAACCGGGGTCACTAATTGTAGTACCAGTTCCACCAGTTGCCATAACTAGTATATATCCACATAAGCACTCAACACTAAACTCTGCCTAAAATGGATTCCGGTACTTGTCTCTGCTCTGAGAAGCGGGAAATGTCCTTCAAAGGAGAAATTTCTAATAAGAGATGGTCGGTCATCCTGAAAACGGAGGATGATTTGATTATAAATGCGACCAAAAGGATTCTGGGTGACAAGATAATCCTTTCAGAGCATAGACAAAGAGTCAACAGTAGCATCCCAGCAGGGTTTGCAGCGATTTTACTTACAATGGGAGAAGGAAAAGCAGTAATAGTTACATTATGCAGGTTGATTTTCAAAGAGGAATACTTGGATAACCTGGAATTGGCGATAAAATGTGTGGATGAGAATCTGCAAACACTGTACCCGGAAGATTACTCCAAAGTGGCGGAAGCCATTGATAAGGGTGAGGTGCTCAACATAGAATTCAAAAGGCCCATCCTTAGTAATAAGGACCAGAGTCTCTGCAACCAAAGACAAACAGAGATCGCCAGAAGCATTGCATTCCTTAAGCAATGGCTGGGAGTGGTCAAAGAACCGAAAGGAGAATGGTGGGTGAGTTACATGGTCGAAGAAGGATGGACACCATTCCAGGCAGAGAATCCCACTGAAGCACAAGCCTCTGGTATGGAAACCACAGATAACAAGGAAGAAGATTAAGTTCCAGTTACATAGTTTTTTTTTTTTATTTAATTATTATAATGAATCTTAAACATAGACAGATAGGAGCAATAGTTATATCAAGACACATAGTGAACTATTTATTTCCGTGACATAATATGCATAGCGAAGGGTAAGGTATTCATTGTATGACAATATCAAATGATAGTTAAACTATACTTAGATGAGACAGAAATCGTGATTACCATAATAAGATACTAAAGTTCAGACTAGAGAGGTTGTGGTAGTATCAATCCTTTGCTGTCCAATGCTTTCATTTCTGGGAAGTATTGTAGACTGGGTAATCTTTCAAAGTAGGAACAACAATCTCTGATGTTGACCTATTTCGAAAGAAACCTAGTCTAGAATAACAGCAGGGGAGAGGGTATTGAAATAGTACTGGCTTTATTCTTCTTTTGAAACTAACAGTTAATATAGTGGTTTTGCAGAAGAAAGCATTGAAAATTGGTTTTACAAGAGAAGGTTTTAAAATTTGTTTTGCAGGATAAGCAGAGGGTGACTATGATGACAAAAGGGAAGTGGGAAAGGTGGACAGAAATACACCATCCCATGCCAAGCACAGTTTCTCCATATGAAGAGCTTTTTTTTATAAGCCTGATTGTAGAACCTATAAAAGGTCATTTGTAATTTAAAGGTTGCAAGTTTAACTGGACCGATGGTCCCGGGCAAGGCTGAAGGTTTTCTCCTCTCCACTCTTTCCTACCGGCACCCGCACTGAGCAAAGATTGTAACATTTTCTATCAATAAAATACGGCTTAGGCATTTTTACCAAAAAAAATAAAATAAAATATTTTTAATTAACTATGATATAATTAATATAATGATATAATTTTACTAATATTATTAATTAAATATAATTGAAAAATTAATAAACGAATTCCTGTTCATATCTGAGTTCCCAAACTCATACACGTACTCATATGAGGAATAGCAATTTATTTTTTGTTTTGATTGAAGTCATTTTACCTTGTCTAGAAAATTCTAATGGGGTTCACCGATATTCGTTTTTTAGGTTAGTTATTAGCTATATAGAGTAAGTCTGTGTGCTATTCAATAAATTTAATGTTAAAGTATAATCATGGAATTTAAATTTGTTGAGTGTTAGGATTTTAGAATCTTTTTTTGCTTCTAATATTATAATTGAAAGCCATAACAATTTTATTATATTAATATATAATTATTTTTTATTACCTAAAAAAATGAATAAAAATTCAACAACATTCAAACATAAGAGTGTGAAAGTCTAGCCTTTTTTGAAAGGTTCCGCGGGAGTGGGGGTCTTGGAGCTTGTTTAAAAGTGATAAAATTATGAAAATAAGCACACTTCATGAAGGTCCATATGGTTTCAAAGACTCTGCCCCTTGACCCCGACTTGTATCATGGTAGGAAGCATGTTAGGGGCGTTGCTCTTAAACCCTATGGGGGGTGCTACCCCTTGACCATGCTAGGGGCAATACCCCCAAACCCCCTTGAGAAGCACCACCCCTCAAGGCACTACGCTCAAGACTTGTGAGAGGCATTGCCCCTCAACCATGCTAGGGATTTCCACCCTAGATCCTTAACTTAATTTTTATTTTCTCACAGTATCTCTATGCTATTAAAATGCCTTGAAATTTAGAAAAATAGTGGATTATTCAACTTCTCTTACACTTCTTTAATTTTTTGATTATACGATTTTTTCACGATTTTTTGAAAAAAATCTTATACATTTGGTTTGCCGATTTTTTCTGCTATAATTTAAACTACTACAAACACACAAATAGATAAGTAGATAGATGAAAAAATACAAAGCTGATTTATTTACTTAAGAGTTATTTTATTTTACTTCAGAACTTATTTTATTTTATTTTCTACATAAATGCATGAACACATAAATTTTATTTACAACTATTTTATTTTATCTACATTATTTACTTATTTTTGTTTTCTGGCAATGTGTTTGTTTTACTTTTGAATGTAACCTTTAATTTTACTTTTGGGAAAGCTACCATACATTATTTTGGTAATGATTTTACATGTTACTTCTTTATAGTTTCGTTTGAAGCATTAATATATATTTTAAAATTTTAATGTCTTTATATTTAGAAAATGAAAGTTGGCTCTAAATAGTTTTCAATTTTCTTTCACAGCCACAACATCAAATGCTTTCCCCCTGCTGCAACTCTACGCCACTCGGCATAAAGAAGTACAGCGTACAGTTATATTTAGCAAAAAAAAGTGTCAATTCTACTTACTGATTACACTGGATGCCAAAAGTAATAATTCCTTGTCACTCTGTTCCTAGAAACCCCCAAAACTAATGCTAAAAAAATACTAAATTTTTTAATTTTGCTTGACATACCACCATTTTAATATAACTACTTTCAATTGTCCTATTTAGAAAGAAAGAGGCAAACTTGAAACTTTGTACACCATCAAGTTTCTAGAGATCACAAATTAATTACAAGACCTCAGATCAAATTTCACATTAGTTTCAATTGGCATTATCAGACTCAGACTCAAAACCAGCAAAAAGACTGGATGGCTCATTTTTGGCTTAGAACTGGAAAAGAACACGTCAGAGACTCCAAAATTTTAGGTGAAAAAGTGTGATATGTAGATATTTTACAAAAAACTTAATAGACAAACTAAGCCCATCTTCACCAAACTCAGGTATGGCAAGAATGAGACTGCAGGCCTAATTTGTAATGCTCAGACACAGAACCAGGGAACTCAATAAGTCTCATAACATTGGTTTCATTATTAGATTACAAATGTTTCTGGAACCATTTGAAAAGAAATTTCAGCATGTAAACTAGACACCATATTAAAATAACATGCCTGCAGTGAAGTTAGATCCTATGCTTATAAAAAGTTTAATTAGTCCATCTAAATTAATCCTATGATTCCCACATTAACAAAATTGAAACCCTGGCCATTAAACCATGAACTCAGAATTTAATTTGAGAACCATAAAAGTGAATTGAATATACATACGTGAACTCTGCCACTGAGTTCTCCACCAAAGCATAATTGCATAAAATGACAACAGAAGAGCTGTCCCAGCAATAATTACAGCCAACCCGATTATATCGCGATCCAGAATTGCCATAAACCAGCTACCCCAGACAATTACAACCACTATTGGTGAAATTACAATAGCCCACGCTGCTAGTGATAACAATCCCGAGATGGCACATAACTGGGAAGCTTGAAAAAATGTTGGCCATTTTCTAGCAAAAACCCAGCTGCAAATAAACCACGAAAAACCCTTACTAAGTACCAATATCAATGGCTATTCCGATAAAATCATATCAGTCGATAGTTCCATTACATGTGCATGCATAATAAATAACTAAAAAAAGCTAAACCTGTGGAAATTTAAGTATGTCAGACTCAACTAGACAAGTATGTATGCCCCTATGCAGAGTATATCAACTATATTTTAACTAAGCAAGAATAACAGTAGTTAGGCTAAAAACTACTCAATTCATTCACAATTATCTATTTTGAAACTTTCATTCTGGATTTGTTCCAAAAGTAGACTTTCATAACAACATTTACATCAAATAAGGCCGGCCAATCATTTCTCTCATCATCACATGATGAGATAAACTTCATACACATTTGCCATAATTCAATGTTTTTGTTTCCTGAAATTTTTACTAAATTAGATGCAATAATGAATAAAGACTTTATAACCATGGGTGTTAGAATGCCCACAATGTCTGCAATTGAAATAAATTCACCCCATATAGTAAGGCTTGTTCCAGAAATAATCTAAATAACCGATCAAATCAGTTTTATCATATGGTTACCAAATATTCCTCAAGGCTCAAACCAATATGCAATAAGATCAGTCACACAAAACATCCAAGATATTTATTATTTTAACTATATCATTAAGATCCTAAAGAACTGTTACATAAAATATAGATAAGTAGAAATGGTTTGAATTGCAGTGGTATTCGGCTAAAGTCATTTTTTTGCAGTAAAAAACTGTTACATAAAATATATATAAATGAAAATGGTTTAAATTGCAGTGGTATAAGGCTAAAGTCATTTTTTTGCAGTAAAAAACTGTTATACATAAAATATATATAAATGAAAATGGTTTGAAGTGCAGTGGTATTAGGCTAAAGTCATTTTTTTGCAGTCCAGTCGAAAATGATATTTTTTTAACAATTCCTACTACACGCTAATTTCTGAAAACGCATCATGAGGTTCCACTGACGGAAACTAGTTTGTAGCTGAAAATTAAAAGGAAGTTATCATTTCCAGTGTCCACACACGGTATGTGTTCCAAGATGTAGGTAAAGTACAAGACATGGGGGAAAACAATGAAGCAACAAGAGCTAATACTTAATAATGATTGATGAGCAGATTTTTTATACTTGATTTCATTTTTGTCCCCTAAGGTAGAGGTTATCAGATAAACATGGATTAATGAATCTTCTGCTAGCATGATAGATAATGTGAGATTGAGTCCTACCAAGAATTTAAAGAAGAGAAGATACAATATATCATTTGATGCAGGTGCATCTGTTTGAATACACCTTTATCCACAAGTTTTTCAACTCTAAAGCAGCATGTTTGCTGAATTTAATATTGAACATGTAACAATTTAAGATTTTCAATAAACAAATAATGGTTGTTATATATAATTATGGAAATGATAATTGTTAGAAATGTGATGCTTTCATATTAGCAATAGAAATCTAAAGAAACAGGTGAACTATTTATATAAACTATGGAATGAACTAAAACTTTCATGAATAACTCTATAGCATTGAACAGATTCTTTTAGCAAAATACTTCACACAAATGAATTGTTCATACTTGCACAAGAACTTTTCAGAGAAATTTTGGGGTTTATAGCTGCTATTGTAGAATTTACCATGTGGAAGAAAGTGAGATCCATGAAAACATCACAAGGCAGGATCAAGAGCCCCTCTAGAATGGTACAATCCAGTTGGGAAGTGGATGATGCATTGGATAAATGCTCTATAACATCCTAGGGTATCTATTTGCATTTATGTCGTTGCTTCCACTCAGCAACAAAGATGAGTCGATAAACTTTGATTTCTTAGACAATAAAGTTATAAAAAAGGTAAGAATCCATCGTGTTGTGACATTTTCACACATCGCCCCATTGCAAATGGGGACCCCCACTTTTTGCTTAGATTAGGTGTCTTACTTTGCTTAGCTTGGCAATAGTTTCTTTAGTTGTTAACCTTTGCTAATGAGTAAGAGATGTCAAGTTGAGGTCACATTGCAAAATTGCTAGAGGTTGTAGGAAGATGTCAATAATGTTACAAGAATTGCCAAGCTTCTTAGAAAGGGTCAATTTTGAAAGAATAAAATCTTCCTTGCAAATTAAGGAAATAAGATCTCTCTTATGCATTTCACTTTTCAATTTTAGAAGAGAGCGAAATTCTAAGGCAATGGACTTGGACAATTTACCTCCTCAAATAAATAAGTCAATCAACTTTAGAGGGTGAAAAAAAAATTAAGTTTGAAGGATCAATCAACCATCAAGGTAAACAAAAATTTCAACCTCCAACATCAAGCAAGAGCCTGCGCATCAATTTAAGTTGATAAGGAAGGGGCTTGCGTAACAACTTAGGATCAACCCTCAAAGGCCAGAAAGGCCTACAGATCAACCTAGGTTGATAGTGTTGATGGTGTTTTCACGCACTATGCAACAAATAATAAAATACTATGTGATCGAGTGAGACGACTCCAAGGTTCTCTAATGTCAGGTCTTGACGTGCTCTTGGATAGACTCGATTGTATATGATGTGATATTGCTGATTTCACAAGGTGGACTTACATTGAATGCCCGAATGCTCAAATGATGCTGGAACTTGGGATTAACTTGATTTAAAAAAGGGAAAAAGGATAAAGGTTGAGAGAGATCTAGTCTAACTCTAAGAATGTAAGAGCAAAGGACAATCTTTGATGAAATTCAACCAAGTCTTGCTTCAACATGCAGCGAACATCTCCGCAAGGCTAGTGCAATCTCCTAAGGATAGCTTTATGATTTTCAAATCATCACCACAAACATAGACACCATCAAGTTGATGCATATCAATGAAGGAATGATAATTGAAGTTAAGCTTTAGCTAAATGATTCCAATTGACCATGCAAGGCACTTTACTTCGACAAGGTGTTAGTAGTATCGATATAAGAATTTCACCATTGATCATACACAAAGTCTTCCATTCATCTAAACAACATGAAAATCAAATTGAGAAGTAGAGACCATGCGAATTGTTGAATCAACACATGGAATTCACCATATCTTCAATGACGTTTACATGCCTTTTACAACAATGTCTTGGCAACAATCTTTGCCTTCTTTTCCTACTCTATTCTAATTGCTATCTATTTGACTTTATCAACTACTAACTATTAACGATAAACTATTAACTTTACAAATGAAGAAGTGGAGCCTTATATAGTGCTCTCATCACATTCGATAGCTCAAATCAATTTGAGATCAATGGCCAAGATCGAAAGCTAGAAACCCTAATTAGGGTTTATTGGACCCATTACAAAGCATTTAATGCTTGACCAATGATAAAATTACAGCTGATGGGACACATGTCCTTCTATGAAAATTCAACCAATAAATGACGATGGTAGGTACATCGATCCTTGTGCCCATGTGGTAGTTATCTTCTTTTGTTGGATGAGTCAAGTACATTGAATCTGGATGCCATAGCTTGAAAATGATATGATTGGATAAATGATGATTGAGCGCCACCTTAGCTTGCTCGATCTTTGTAACTCATCGCAAGTTGTGAATGAATGAGGCATATCTCTTGATACTCAACATTATCAAGCTCATGATGATGATGACTTTGCTCAAGTTCATCTTCTAACTTTGATTAACTCTTCTGAAATTATCTCTTGTCTTGATCACTTGCATTCTAGAGCTTCTGTCTAGCTATACTGACAATGATTCTTGGATTTCCTAAGGAAATTCAAGATTGTGAAAATTTCCACCTTGAACGCTTGATGTTGAGAGTTGCTCTTTACACTGATTTCTTATGATGATGATCCTATCAAACGCCTTATAGAGACTTGAAGTGTGATGTCCTTCTAGATAAGAGTTCACCTTGCTCCAGCCATCTTGCACCTATGAGAAATGCTCAAGTTAGTTTTATGAAATGATATTTTCTTGCAAACAACCTGATTGTCTCGGCGAGGATTCATCACCCTAAGAGCGAAATCAAACCCCTAACATGAAAATGATCACCTTTCCTAATGATAAGCCTTTGTAAATGCTCAAAAGATGATCACAATATACTAAACAAACCTTTCTAAGGCTGAAATTGATAAACGACCAGATATACCTACACCAAAACAAGGTCAAATATGACAAAATTAATTTATCTCTGACCTGCAGCTAACCCAAAATGAGCTAATAAACAGTTTTTTTTTAACAAAATCATCCTCTATCAAGGGTTCACTAATATCAACTATTAATCTCGCTTGCAAATTCAATGTTGATTAGTGCATTCGCTGCCTTCTATCACCGAATTGCCATGCTGATGAAATGGTTCATTGTGGCACTCATGACTATATCTGATCAAAATCGAAGTTCCAGCTGTTGGAGATGAATTCGCTGTAGGTTGGGATGTCAAAATATCAGATCAGAACTCCAATCACTTGTCCTAGGAGAGGCTTCATTTCATCGTGGGTGTTGCCTGGTATAATCGCCCTCTCTTCCAAATTGAAGTCACTGTGAAGAGGCTTTGTTTACTGCAGGTAATGATTAAATTCACTTCCTTTACTGATCACCCTAGGCCTGAAAATCGCTGGCAAAGATTTGCTTCCATTTTGACGCATTTGATCAAGAATAGAATTCTTTGGTCCCTAATACAACAATGTCACAGCCTCCTATAACAAATTCGATGATTAATAAAGGCAATTCGCTGCACCGGATGATCCAAATCACTGCTCTATCCTTCTAAATCGATGCCAAAGAAGAGGTAATTCGCTTGATGTCTTGATCAAATTCGCCACCCTTATTAATCGTGTTTACTCCTTAATTGAAAGTTGACGTCAAAAGAGTGTATTTGCTTCAAAGTGTTTGAGTGGGGATAGCTGGTAGTCAAAATCGCTACTGATGCATATCACTGATGAAAGGAGGATCGCTGGAAGGCAATGCACCGATTTTGAAAGTGCTTGATCACAAATGAAAATCGCTAGACTTTGATGCATACAGTTCGATATGTCTGATATGATCGCTTTTCAACTCAAGTTGCTGTTAAGGGATAGGATGGTGTCCACAGTTATAATAGCACAGCCTCTATAACAAACTTGCTGCCTTGAAGGCAATTCGCTGTCCTGGGAGACAATTCGCTGTCTAATTGTGCCTGGTCTTGATCCAAATCGTGGCCAAGAATGAATGAATTCTCTGTCACACTTGCTGACATTTGAATCGCTGCTTTTTTAGCAAAGGCAGTATTGATCAAATGAAATGATCAATATAAATCGCTTGTAATACCTCATCACAGGCTGTTAGATGACTTTCATTTAATACAATGCATTTAAAACCAGCTAGTCGCATTCATTTAATGTTTGCATAGCTGTCAATTTTAGTTTGTAAATGAAAGCAACTTATTCAAAACTGTGGTATCTTGGAAGAACGAATTCATTTTACTTTGCCTCTCATATTAAATGCCATTGAATGTATCGCGTGCATTGTGGCTCTTTATTCATAACATCTCGCATCGCAGAACATCGCCATCTTTCATTCTATAATCAATCTTGACTTGATTAAATTTCTTGCTTTCTTTCCTATTTCATTGTAGTGATTGACAAGGGGTGCCGATATCATTGGAAGGAGGTGCCGATGAGAATGGAAGGGGGGTGCGAGAGCAATGGAAGCCTAGATCATTTTTATGCCTTACCCATTTTTTTGATTTTCAAGTTTGCACTTCTTCCAAATAAAAGCTAATAGCTACATGACTCTACAACTATCCTAGAAAGCAAAAAAAAAGTGGAGGTCCCCATATCCAATGAGGCGATGTGTGAAAACATCACAACAGATAGGAAGTAAAATTTTCTAAGTAAAGGCCTACGGATCAACTTAGGTTGATAGGAAGTAAAATTTTCTAAGTGAAGGCCTGCGATCAACTTAGGTTGATAGGAAGTAATTTTTTCTAAGTGAAGGGATGTAGATCAACTTAGGTTGACAGGAAACGAAAATTTTCCTTAGTAAAATATTAACCTTCAAAATCAAGGAGGGTCTGTGGATCAACTTAGGTTGATTGGAAAGTGAAAATTGCTTAAGTAAAATATCAACCCTCAAAGACAAGGAAGGCCTGTGCAACAACCTAATTTGATGAGAAAGTAAAAATTGCTTAGCTAAAATATTAATCCTTGAAGTCATGAAAGAGTGCGGATCAACCTAGGTTAATGAGGAAGCAAAAATCGCCTAAGTCAAATTTTAACTTCCTAAAACAAAGAAGAAGATGCACACCAACTTAAGTTAACAAGGAAGAGGATGCACACCGACTTAAGTTAATAAAGAAGAGAGGTGTGGATGAAGCTAGGTTGATGTGGAAGGCAAGAAAGTCAAACTACAAAAATGTGGAAGGTGTAGAAAATTAACCCTCATAAACAAGGAATTAAAAACCTTTGCAAACTGGAAATGACCTATTTGGTGGACTAAATAAGGCAATTTTATTAAATATACAAAGGAAGGCGATCCTAAGCAATACCGATTTTATTGAAGGATTGAATTAAGGCAAATTTAATCAAATGTTTGTTCTAAGTTGTCTGGAAGAAGGGTGAAGGAGTGCGAATTAAGTTACAAATGAAAAACGTTTTTTTTTAAATAAATATGTCAAGAAAATGATCTATGTCCTAAGGAAAGGTTGAACAAATATAAGTCACCATAGAAGATAGTAACAAGCATACAGTAATGGAATGAATCAAAGAACAGACTTCTATTTTAAGTAACAATCATTCAATGAATCTATCTTTACTTCGCTCATCTAAAAGATTCTCTACCATGCAGGAGGGCGCATAAGCATGCAAAAAGGAATGAGGGCATTAGCAAGCAGAGATATAGGGCACATAGGAATAAGAAATACATAAAGGTGTGCACAGTTTGGTTTTGAATTTTTGTAATGTCCCATCTTTGGCATATTTCAAAAATAAAATATAATTTAATTCCCAAGGATAAAATATATCAAAAATGTAATTAAAATTAATTAATTATTATTATTGCCTAATGTTTATTTAAAAGGTAATATTTAATAATTAATTAAAGTGACTTCACACACAAAAGATTAATTAAAGTCACTAATTATTAACTGTGCAAGAATGGAAGGAACTGAATTTAATATTTATTTAAATGGCTTTGGGCATGGAGGCTAGATATGGAATGGTTAATATTTTCTTACATTAATATTTCTAAGGAGTTTCTAATATTTACGGGCTCTGGATGGAAACCATGAAGTCACCATTTTCGGTGGTGAGACTTAACTACCCTAAATGGACTTGCAGTCAAGCAAGCTTCTCAATTGATTTGGAACAGTTGGGAAATTGGCAGTAATAAAGATTTTGCAGAACTAAGGCATTTTGTATCTATTTGAGAATAAGGTTATTAAAGTTATATTTGAAGACTAAAATAATATTATATTCAATATCACTATTGACAATAATCTAATGGATGAGTATTCTTGAGACGAGTTCGACTTTATTATTCCAAGGCAAATATTATTCTGTTAATCTGGAGGCATTATAGAGGAAAGCTAACTTTCAAAGCGATCAAATATTTGAGCTCTTACTTAGTTGACTTTATTTGAAGCGAAATAGTATAAGGTTGTATGCTTTGAAAGGTATAATTTTAAGAATTCGCACAGGATGATATTTTTGCCATTATTCCAAATGTTTGGTGTATGAACATTAAGGCTCTTATATTACAATCATTGCCATAAATATTTGTAAGGACCATCTTTTCTTCATTTCCTGGGTGCTAGAAAAGATTATTTGGATCCCACTTCACGTGCTGAGGAAGGAAGCGGTTACTGAGGCAAAGTGCTTATTGAAGACGCTTGTTTGTTTCAATATGTGGTATCATTTCCTTACAGATAATCGCTTTAGTATTGATGTTGCCGATTGAGACAAAGCAATGGCTTGTACTAGTCGCATTGACTTTTAGTATGTATTCCCTGTATGTGGCTTTATTCAAAAGCTTCATCTGAATCGTGGACTTCATATTATAATCTATGTTCCATGGAATTCAGAGGATGGGGATGGTAGGGGATGATGGGATGTGTTTCCAGTAGAGGGTACTTTTGGGCCATTTTTTAGGGGACGACAAGGGACAGCTATTAAAAAAATAGGGGGATGAGGAAAGTCTTCTCTATTTCCATGTGTAACAAGAATGTTTAGGCACCACTTCCCTTGGCTGTGAAATGCATTACGAACAACTATTGAAATTATACTATTAAAATGCAGTGTTAGCTTATTCAGTCCAGGAAGAGTATGCAATGGTCCTTTGGTCTTATAATTTATTTCATAGATAATACAACCATCTCAAATCTTCTGTGTCAATTCTCACCCAATTGTTAATGCTGCTTGCAACTATAACCACACAATCTATTTGGAAGCTAGCTCTTGAGTGACTCGTTTCTTTTCTCATACTATCAATTAAAAGGCTTAGAAACATCCACCAACTACAGGAAACAGGAAAAATCCGTCACTGCATCCCGAATACGAGCATGGGGGTACCAGGCCCGAGGACGCATCCCCATGGAACTAGATTATGCTAGGATACTGAAGGCACCATTGATATTCTATTAAGAGTGGCACATTGATATTTTTAATATCAAGTCTTCCCTGATATTCTATTAAGAGTGGCACATTGAGCTTGTTATCCTCGTTTTTGGCTAAGTCACAAAAAACAGGATAACCCCGACAAATTTTGTCCAAATTGTAGTCCATGTTCTCAAGTATGCTTTTTGAGGTAGTCTTTATTCACCCTCATGCGTGATTTAGGACCCTCGATTCTTGATTCAGAGGTTCTAGTTCTTTTTTGGGTCTTTTAAGTTAGTTTTTGTGTTTTGGTGTAAATCAGGGTTACAAACCCGAATTACACTTCCCCTTCAAAAAATTTAGTTGGTGCAAATCAGGTTTGTAACCCCGATTTACACCACTTCATAACCAAGTCCTGTTATTGGTACGAGTCGGAGTTGTAACCTCAACCTACACCAAGTACTCCCATTTTGGTGCAAGTCGGAGTTACAACCCCGACTTACACTAAGTTCTCTCTTTCTGATGCAAGGCAGGGTTATAACCCCGACATGCACCAAGTTTGCCCATTTTAGTGTAGATTGGGGTCGTAACCCCGACCTACACTGAGTCCTCTCAAAACGGTCCATGTCGGGGTCGTAACCCCGACCTACATCGAAGCCTTACCCACTGGTGCAAGTCAGGGTTATAACCCCGACATACACCATTTCCTTTGCATTTTGCTAAGTGTCGGTACGAATCGAGGTTATAACCCTGACTTGCACCATGATTTTTTCTTAAGCTGTAAATCGGGGTTACAACCCCAATTCGCACCAAAGAGTATTTATTTCTTGTCTTTTGCATAAGAGCATTTCGGAATTATAAGTCCGATATGCACCTTTATGATTGTTGACCCTTCCCAAATGCAAATCGGACTTATAAGTCCAAAATGCACTTCATGAACCACATCTTTTGTCTTTTTTGTCCAACTCTGGGAATTCTTCAAATCCATTTCTGCAACTCCACTCCAAATGCTAGATTCAGCACATTGGGACCAGATGACTGTGAAATACAAGCTACCTTGCGACAATATGAAGATTTCTTGAAGAAAAATGGAGACAATGATGAACAAGACGAGGCTACAAACACTTAGTCATTTTTATGCATCTATAGCCTAGCGTCATTTTGTAATCTCAATTGACACCTCAAGTGTCGTTTTACATATATGTTTTTGCATCTAGAACTTGCACGTGTCCCAAGTCAAATCAAACTCTATCTTTGACTTGGTCACAAATTAGTTGTAACTTTCCTAGTTTCATGTTGCACCTCTCCTCTATATATATGAGGATTTTCATTGTAATAAAGATCTTTTTGGATCTAAAATCTTTAATCTATATGCCAAAACTCTGCCTAAGTGAAGAGCAAAAGTGAAACTTTGTGTTCCTATTGTTATTTTACAAACTTGATCAAATAAGAAGAAAGCATTGGCATCTAGGCTTTGTGTTGGATTCATTTGTGGTTTACAAGTAGATTGTTCTTATGTCATTCTTGCTGAAAATTCTTATTTTGCTCAAGTAAAGGTGTGGCTGAGGAGATATTGTTAAAGAGTAGAGGCAATTGTTGGTTTGTGGACTTTGTGCCATATTTCAGCTCTTGTTAATAGAATTAGGAATTGGTGAATGTGATATCATTGTGAAGACTTTGAGCTTAATATTGGTATTTTCAAGGTTAAAGTTAGCTGAAAAACTATAAGATAGCATCTATAAGACTTTATGCTTTGTTGTGTCATCTTGGAAAAGAAATCTTAATCTAAAGACTTTGAGCTTCATTTTATCATTTGAAAAATATTATCAGAGTTGTAACAAGATATCAAAATAAAGACTTTGAGCTTTGCTTTGATTATCTTAATTCAATACCGTGGGTTACAGAGAAAGTTATTTGAAGGAAGGTTGATAGGAAAACAGTGATTTTTAGGACTCTAAGCTTAAGCACTCTTTCCCATCCCGGAGAAGCAATGAAGGACTTTGGGCCTTTTTAGAAACTTTGCTTCTTTATTTGTTTGTAATTTGTTCATTCGCACATTTCAAGTTAATTTGTAAAATTGAAATTGTAAGAAGCATTGCTGCTCTATATTGTAAACTCTTTCCTGAAGAAAGAGGAAAGAATAACATCTATTCTGAAAAAAAGAGGATAAGACGATACATCATCCAAGTTTAGATTAGAAATTGAAAGTTGTATCTTGTTATAGAAAGTAGAGTAGTAAGTTAAAGGGGGAGCCTTCCCTTAGAAATTAGGAGAGATTCAATCTCACACACTGTGGTTGAAACAACAATTTTGTAAACTCACCTAGTTTGCAAAATTTTCAACCAAGAGGGCTTACATTCTAAATTGAGGAGCAATCAATTGATGTGTTCAAGTTGGAACCATAAGGTAGACACAATAATTCTTAGAAGAGCATATTTCTTTTACAAATGCAATGCTATGTATTTTCCTGGTAATAAAATATCAGTTCAACATATCAGAAATAAATTGTTTGCAATTATTAGTATCTTGGCAGAACTTATATTCTTTTCGCTATCACTTTTTAAGAATATCAATTATAATATGTGAATGAAAGCATTGGAAAAACATGAATCCCAAGCTCTTAGCAAAATTGAGTTTAACAGAAAAAGAAAAGAAAAAAAAAAAAAGGTATGAGAAATTTCAGAGGTCCATTTGAGGACTCTTACAGTTGTATCAGAGATGCACATCCTGCCAGCTTGAGGTAATTTGGAAATAAACCATAGCATGAGCAGCCAGCCACACATTTTGTTGTCATCAATTTTAGCAGGACTGATTTGTGAGACAACCCCTACGAAACTTGTCCGTTTTGTAGCTCACGTCCTCCAAGGTTGGTCAACTTACCCCGTAAGGTGTCGTTTTTTGTCTTCGTTTTGCGTCTTTTTGCGTTTTGGACTTATCCTCAGAAATCCTCTTGTTTATGCACTTCAGGTTTTAAAACCCGAAATGCATTGCCTTGAGTATTTAACTGCACATCAGGTTTTAAATCCCGAAGTGCAGTTTTAGCTGCTTTAATGCAGGTCGGGTTTTAATCTCGACCTGCAAGTCTTTCTCTTGCTATCTGCAAATCGGGGTTTAAAACCCGACCTACAGGTAACTCTCATCTACAAGTCGAGTTTTAAACCCTGATGTGCAAAACGCCATGCTAAGTTAAGTGCATTTAATGCACTTATTGCTTAACTTATAAACCTATTTTTAGCATTTTAACCCTGAGTTTGTCTTTTTCAAGCTTTGTAAGCACGTTTTCACAGAGAAAAGCACGATTTTGACTCTTTGCTCGTTTTTGCTCTTCAGTTTTGGACGATTCCTGGTAAGTTCTTTTTCATACTTTCATTTTTTTTGTTGTGTCTAGGTTATTTGCTGCATTTAGGGTTTTATTGGCATCATGTTCTTTGTTCCTTCCTTGTCGTTTTCTTTTTTTATGTTTTGTTTTTCTCTTCGTTTTGGACATATCGGGTTTCTAAATCTCGCCATGTTCATGGTTTTCATGAAACCAGTCGCCATTGGGTTTTGAAATCTCATGTGCAACCTTAGACATACCCCAAGGCACATCGGATTTTCAACTTTGACTTGTCTTGGTTCCTACTGTAGATAACGTGCATTGTGCCAGAATAATATATCCAATTCATCACTCTACCTGGGTAG
Organism: Cryptomeria japonica; assembly: GCF_030272615.1. Lineage (NCBI taxonomy): Eukaryota > Viridiplantae > Streptophyta > Pinopsida > Cupressales > Cupressaceae > Cryptomeria > Cryptomeria japonica. The sequence continues at coordinate 520,765,478 of NC_081413.1, forward strand.
CCAGCATTGTGCCCGTAAGGAAGAAGAATGGGGAGATTCGTATTTGTGTTGATTTCCGTAATTTGAATCAGGCAAGTCTGAAGGACAACTACGCTTTACCTAATATGAACCACATTCTGCAGACGGTATCTGGGTCAGAGATGATGTCGATGCTAGACAGTTTTTCTGGTTACAATCAAATTAGCGTTGCAAAGCATGAACAGCACAAGACGGCATTCATCACTCCGTGGGGAACATTCGCATATAACCGTATGCCTTTTGGTTTAATAAATGCTGGAGCCCCCTTTCAAAGAGCTATGGATTCCTCTTTTAAGGATTTTCGAGATAGAATTATTGTTGTTTACCTGGATGATCTGACGGTATTTTCGAAAGAGAGGAGGAACCATCTTAAGGATCTGAGTGCAGTTCTGCAGCGTTGTCGAGAGCACAGAATCTCCCTAAACCCAAAGAAATCAGTTTTCTATGTCACGGAGGGCAAATTGCTAGGACATATTGTCTCAAAGGAAGGAGTCAAGATCAATCCTGAGAGAGTTAATGCAATTCAACGTCTCAGTTTACCTTCCAACCGAACGAGAGTAAGGTCGTTTTTTGGTCAAGTGAATTTCTTAAGGAGATTCGTCCCGAAGTTTGCAGAAACTACAAAACACATCATCAGCTTGTTGAGCGAACATCCTCCTTTCAAATGGACTGAAGAGGGCAAAGACGCTTTCGAAAGAATCAAGGGTTTAGTTGCAAAAGCGCCTACTCTCATTAACCCGGATTTCACAAAGGACTTCATTTTGTATTGTTATGCATCAGAGCATACGATGTCTGGAATACTGTTACAGTTGGATGAATCTGGGGCCGAAGCACCTATAGCGTTCATGAGTATTCCGCTTAAGAAGCATGAGCTTAAATACTCACTCTTGGAGAAACACGCCTATGCCGTAGTCGAAGCTGTGAAACAGTTTCGATACTATATTCTGCACTACCACTTTTTAGTTTTTGTCCCAAACTCCGCAGTGAAAAGCATTTTAACTCAGCAAGAGGTTGGACTAAATAAAAGAGCAACTTGGGTAACAAAAATTCAAGAATATGATTTAGATATTTGCCCTACGAAGACAGTCAAAGGACAAGACTTATGCAAGTTAATAGCAGAAAATGAGATGGAAACAGAAGCAGAATTACCATTAACTCTTTTTGTTGGATTGCAGGATTCCTGGTTCTCTGATTTGGCCTAATATTTGACTTATGGTAGCTGCCCAAGTCATTTGTCAGCAAAAGAACAAAGGAATCTTAAGTTAAAGGCTGCTCAGTATGTAATTTGGCGAGATGTTTTGTACAAAAAAGGTTTAGATGGAACATACTTAAGGTGTGTAGATAAACCTCAACAGCAAAAACTTCTGGAGATTTACCAATGGTGAAGCCTGTGGGGGACACTTCTCATCGTCCATTACTGCTTTCAAAATTCTGAGGAATTGTTTTTATTGGCCAGGCATGTTTAGGGATGCATATATTTATGTTAAAGAGTGTGAGAAATGCCAACTCTTTTCCGAGAAGCCACATTTGGCGGCTCTGCCTTTAAGGCCTGTGGTAATAGACGAACCTTTCAAACAGTGGGGTATTGATTTTATAGGGCCAATAAACCCTCATTCCAGTGTTGGTCATATGTACATTTTGACAACAACTGACTACTTTAACAAGTGGGTAGAAGCCATTCCCACTAAAAAGGCAAACTCAGAGGTTGTGTGTAGTTTTCTCAAAGACTACATCCTAGTCCGTTTTGGGGTTCCTCAAAAGATTGTTGCAGATAACGCATCATATTTCTCTTCTGAGGAGTTAACTATGTTTGGCTATGAGCATCAGATTACCCTCTCGCATTCCTCTGATTACTTTCCACAAGGTAATGGACTGGCAGAGTCCAGGAACAAGAACCTAATGGTCATCATGAAAAAGTTGGTTGACGAAAGTGCTCGAAATTGGCATAAGAAGGTATATGAGGCTTTGTGGGCAGATAGAACCACGCCCAAAAGGGCCATTGGAATGGCACCTTTTGAGCTTGTGTATGGGGTCGGCGCAAAACTTTCTTTACCTCTGAAATTATCAGCAGCCAAGCTGCAGACAGTAGTGGAGGATTCATTCTTTCAGAATGCTTTGGAGAAAAGAATTATGTACCTGATGAAGTTGGAAGAGGAGAGGGAGTTGCTGGTGGATAAAATCTCGGAGCATCAGAGCCGAGTGAAGAGGATTTTTGACATGAGAGCTTGGCCAAGAGGTTTCCTAATAGGAGATGAAGTGATGTTATGGGATAAAAGGAAAGAGCCAAAAGGTGCTCACGGCAAGTTTGATTCATTATGGAAAGGCCCTTTTAAGATCTGCGAAGCGGTGGGACAAAATGCTTTCAGACTCAGCTACACCGACGAAGCGGTTATGCCCTATACCTACAACGGGCAAGATCTCAAGCTCTATAAATTGTAAGTCCTGTGGTCGAGAGTTTTGTATATAGTAGCTTAGGTGTTCTTAGTTGTGAGTCACCTTATCTTTTCCCCTTTTTGTTTTTGGTCATGCGAAACCAGAGTTTGGGAGTTCTTTGCATTTTCCTTTGTAAAATACAATCCCCAGTCAAAACCAATGTTACTGCGTCATTTACACCTTGGTTCAAGTCCTTAGTACGTCTGTAAATTCTTTTTCAATCAAAAATGTCAAGTTTAGGTAATTGGTTGAACTCTGTGAACACGTTGAACCATTTTGAACAGGGTTCAACAGGTTCATTCAGGTTCCATAGGTTCCTAGGTGTTCAGGGAGGTTTTTCATACTAATATTTTCTCTAAGTGTCTTGCAGCGGCTCTCTTAAAGTTTCTTGTTCGGTGATATGTTACTTTATTTCTCTCCGGGTTTTGAACTCATTGAACCAAGTTCAAGAGGTTCAAATGTGTTCAACATGTTCAATATAGCACAAGTGGTCAGCAGCTTGATATTATTAGTTTTCTCGGCAAAATTCTCCTTGAGCGCGGCGTACATCTTGAACTACTTGAACGCCCATGAAGTCTGTTCAGGATGTTCATATGTGTTCGAAGTTGGTGGGTATCGTGGGTTTTAATGATTTGATGGTGCATTCATTGTCAAATATGAAGAAGCAGAACCATGTCTTAAGTGACGTTGTCATAACCCCACATTTTTGTAATTATAAAAGATAACATTTTTAATTAATCAAAAATGACTCCTTGTTTTATATTAATGAAATAATCATGTTTAACTCTTGATTTAGCTTTACCATAATGTTAAATGAATATATAATTAATTAATGATGTATACTAAATAAATATAAAACTATAATGCATTATTAATTAATATATAATTATTATTATTGTTATTTATGGATGCATGTAATAAATCAAAAATATAAATCTACAATAAAATAAAGGGGACTTAATACATTATAAACATTGTTAAGAAAAAAGAGACTTTATAATCTCACGCTACAATTAAAGGGGACCCTTTTATTAAATAATAACCAACACACAATTAAGCGCTTAAAAACTTACCCCCAGCAAAACGTATGTGTTACGGTGCGTTTAAACGTGGAGGAGGCGCAAGGGGTCTCGGGTGGAAACGGTGACTCCAACAGTCACCGTGTTTACTCCCTCCTCAGCCGTCGCGACCCTTGACTGGTCCACCTCAACCCCCCCCGCAAGTATTAAAGGGTAAGTCGTGGACAAGAGAGAAGGGAGGCACACGGACGCAGAGGCACAGAGGACGAGCGAACAGAATACGAGGAGTTAGCGCAGGATAATAGCGAAGGGACCAGGTAAGAACTATGACCCGATAAATGTTCATTTTTGCAGTAAAAGTTAATAAATAAAGGAAACCCAGGCAGGAAAGATAGAAGGTTAAATACTAAACCCATGTATATAGTTTTATTAATTCAGTATATAGTATATGAATGGTATAAAAATGTTAGAGGCTAATATAATAAAGATCAAAGTATGTATATATATATATATATATATGGTTGTGCAAGTGTGAATAAATTCTCATAGGATAAACAAGTTAATAAATAAGTTAATAAATAAATTGATTAATAAACTACAACTCCTATTTAAGGAATAAACAACATTATGTAATTAAGGACTGATGGGTATGATATGCGTTACTACCAAGATTATGAATAAAGCAATTGCATATCCAAACCTAGTGGGGTAGATGAGGAATTAGGCAACAGGGATAGCAGGAACTAGGCCTCTGCCAGGTAGGCCACCCACTGCAGTTGACAAAGGGCTTCTGACAGTAGGGCCAAGGGGGAGTGTATCGCCCTTGGGCCTGATAAGCGCTACGGGCATCCTATGGTAGCTAATCCTCTCAATCTCCTTAGGAATTAAATATGGGAATTGATTTATTGGTAATAAGTGACTTAAAAAAAATGAATTTGGCTAATTACACTATAAATAAGTTATTCATACTCAAAATAAATTGTTGAAATCCACCTTTTATATGTCTCTTTAGATTGCGGAGTTGGGGACATTACAGACGTCAATCCTTGGTTTTTCGAAGAAAGTAATCATTTCAGGAACTGGCGGTTACTTCAAAAACGCCGCCATGCATTCAATGCATGCATGCGATGTCTAATCCACAAACTTAACACACTCAAACTGAAAATTGGAATTATTGCATTCAATGTTTCCGTATCATTGCCTTCACTAATAAGGTATGAAAGATTGTTAGTGCTCCACATTTGTTCCTCACCGCTGCGTTTTATGTTTTTCCTGGATAGGAGTCTTGTTTGCTGCTAGTCGTCGTCTGGTTGTTCAACTGTGAAGGTGAGTCTTTTTCTTGTTCTCTCCAATGGTTTTTGCTTGCATTTTCTCTCTTACAGAAAGTTTTGCTGCAACCGGTTTAGGCTTATTGTTTTAAATTATGAAGTCCACACTACATTTGTTTGGGAACGTTTTTAGCCTGGCATCCACTGAACCCATAGTTAGTGATACTGACCTAAAAGGGGAAAACCTTGAGGTGTTGAAAGAGAGGGTGTTCAAGGGAATTGACAAGTCTTTTAGTGTGGAGATTTTGAGTAGCGGTCTCATAGAAGCCGTAGCTTTTCCCCCAGCCATTCCTTGCCCAGAATTGATTCGGGAATGTATTGCTAGATACGACCCAGTGTCTGAAACCATTAGGAGAGACAATGGTGAAACCCTTCTTGCCATAAATCGTGAAGTAATTTCCCCAATCTTCAAGATACCTGATTACCAGTTCTCCAACTTTTCCCCTGCTCAGTCAATCACCGAGTTCAACACAGACAGAGCCGGACACCGTAACAATGTAGCAAAATTCTAGTTGAAGGTTCCTCAAAGAGGTGGTTCCAGGTTACCAAAGAATCCTAATAAGAATCACATGTTGTCTCACATTCATGACGTTATGCTTTTGTTGCACCAGGCTAGAGGATCCACTGAAGCTTATAGCTTCGACGGCTGGATTTATTGCTACGTGCAGCTGGTTTTAGAAGGGAAGCAATATTTGGATTGGGCTGAATTGATTGCTGATTCGATGAGAGAACAACTGAGTATGGCTAAACAGTTCAAACAGAACTTCTTCATGTCTTCATATCTCTTGTATTGTTTGGCCTGTGTTAGGGAGTTGGTTGGAATACCGAAACAGCTCACTGAGGAGGATGTTCCCGTAAATGAGTTCTATCCCATGCTGCAAAAGGATAAAGCCTTACAGGATTTCAGAAGGGTGCACAATGCTTTTCTGGGTTACATGTGTCATGAATTGAAGAATATGAAAGCCAAAAGAATCTCCGAAGATGCACAGGCTTTGATAAAGAGGTTTGGTAGTTTTGATATCCAGTTTCCACACTTCTGTTACATACGGGTAGGCGACTTTGAAGAGGAGCCCTTCAAGCTCCTTCACTTCTATTCAGATTGCTTTGTTCTGGCGGAGATATGCAGACAACTAACCTCTGTAATCAAAAAGGCACAACCCAGGGATAAATGGGAAGGTCATTTTCCCATCCAATTGGGCGTGTTGTCCTGCAATTCAATGTCTGACGCTCTGAGTATTGGAGCAGATCTCAGAAATTTCAATTTTTCCATGTATCCTGAAAGGAAAGGTTTTGATAATAAGGGATTTTCCCGAAGTCTTGGTCTAATGCCATACCTCCCAATGCCACAATTAGAGGATTTCTGGGAAGATTGTACAGATGAACTCGAGGTATTCAAAAGGGGAAACATGAGATTGGTGTTAGAACAAGTTGTTTCATTGCAAATAAAGTTGGATACTAAGGGGCTCCAAGAGGACTATCTAGAGCTATTTGAACCAGGATACTTAGCTCGTGCAGAAGTTGAAATGCCTCCAATTGACTGGGATGAGGAAGAGAAAGATGATATACAGTTAAGGACTAAAGGAGTTTTGGAAAGGACCGCGACGTGGGTGGCCAATAAGAAAGCAACAAAATTAGGCGTTAAGTCTGATTCTGCGAGAAGTAATAAGGATCCTCTACCTTCACCAAAACGTCTTTCTAACAATGCTTCTATGCCTGTTCGTGCAGGTAAGAATAACAAGCTGCCCCAGCCTAGACATAGGTCTAATTCAGCTTTGGATTTTTGTACTCCTCGGCATACCCGATCCCGAAGTGCCGCTCAAAGAAAGATGGATCAGGCAAAGGATATAGGGGTGAAAGATACCATTCTCGATGCCCAAATATTTGAAATTGAAGACTTGGATGGCGATGTTGCTAGTGCCCTGGATTCTCACACGGTGACTGTGGCTATGACGCCACCTTCCAAAATGATCGAAGGAACCATTGGTTCCAGTGCAACTTCTAAGTGGTTGACCACCTCAGAGAACAAAAAGCGGAGTTTTCTTCCCGTGACTATTCTGATTCAAGAAATGGTCGTTAAGTACACAGAGAAGAATCCAAAGCCGAAGAGGTTCAAGACTGCCGCTCGCCTGGACAATGATGAAGGAACTGGAAAATGGGTTGCTAAAATCGCCTCGTACAAACCCAAGGATGAAAACAAGGAGGCTAGCGCCAATGATTTCGAGATCACGAAGGTGGAATTGGGAAACATGAGTAGAGACACAGACAATCATTTCTTCGAGGTATCGGCAAATAAAATGCTCACCAGGTCAGAGAAGGATGGGCGAGAAAAGAGAGAACTAAAGCGACACATAAACGTTCTGGCCCAGTTCATCGATAGTATTGGTTGCCTTGGGGCACTCCCAATATCTCATGCTACAGAGAACTTCGAACCAACTTCGCCGAAAAATAAAAAGCTAATGAGCCAAGTTCAACGGGCCAAGAGTATTGCTGAAGCCGTGGAGAAATGGATTGAGGGAATAATCAAAGACGGCGAGAAGAAAATTATCGACTCTTGGAGGCTATGCGATGAGATACAGTCTCTTATTGCCGAAGTTCAAAATCAGCTTGTGTTGTGGGAGAAGGAGGAGCACAAATGGCAAAATATCTTGCCCTTATTGCCAAAATAGAAGAATATGGAGTTACCAGGCTTTTGACGGAACACTCAATCAAGCTGGTGGCGGATGAATGTCAGCTTTTTGTGCTGAAGAAAACCATAATGTGGCGAGTGCTTACCTTCAAGTCTGTGATCACCGACGCTAAGAACTCTGTTTACGAACTCCAGGATCTCCAGTGCAGCATAGTTAATGATAACAAGGTGGTTAACCCTGACCATGACTGGCAGTTGGGAATTTGCAGGTTGAACACACAGGATGCAATCAGGTCTTTTCGGATGAACATGGAGAAAATCAAGGCCAAGGGTAATTTCACCCCGGAAGATATAACAAGGGTGGCTAGGATTGAGTCTATGACTTTCATTGGAAATGATCAACTACCGAAACATGCCGAAAAAATGGTGAAGCACCGGTGGAATAAAAAGGCGGCGAAGGCAAAGCTCAACGCGATGAAAGTTCCGAACCAATCCATTGTTCAAGAACTCACAACCGCTCACGACGCCCGCGAAAGTGGAGACGATGATGATGATGGAAAAGCAGCATAATGCATTGATTCAGGCCCGATTCCCTTTATTTTTGTAATTTCTCATGGTTATGCAAAGACTTCAAGACATCTGTCCCAAAATACATCTTGTTGGTTTTTTTTAACTGTTTACGGGGGAGGTCGAGTTTTCAGGGAGACCTCCCCTGTTCTAAAACTATAAATTAAGGAAAGATAGATAGTAAAGGGGTTAGATTTGGTGACCAATTTTGGTTGGTTTTTCCCTCCGTTTTGTGTATTTTCTGTTTGGTAGAAGGAAGAATCAGACTGCTAAATCTGGAATGGAAAAAGATTTATACATGTATTATCGTGCCTTTGTGGCATAAGAATACATATATAGAATGATCATACTATTCTTGGGAGAAGGAAAATCTGTGGGTTTTGAATCTGTGTAGATACATGTCTTTGCATATGTTTATCTAATCAAATAACAGTAAGGATCTTTCCATTGCAGAAAATTATTATTCTTCTGATATTTCTTCCTTTGAGTGTTTGTTTTCTTTAGAGAGGATTCGTGTTTGAGGACAGATTTGTTTTCCTACATCTGTTCATTCTTTATTAAACCTGTGGAAATGGTGTACTGAACTTTGTTTCAGTTGCTGTCATGTCTTATATTGGAAAGATAGGAAAAATTGCTTTCTCCTTTTTTTAGTAAACATGTGTGAAATATCAGCCTCTCATCTAAGAATGAAGTAGTCAGCCTTACACACTTTCGGGTTAAAAGCTACTATTCAAATTAAAATAGTTAAAAGCATTCCTTGAAAAACTGAGATAGGGAGCTGTACCTATGAAAAATTCAGAGGGAAGTAGTTTATACAACACTTACCCAACTGTTTAGTGAAAAACTTGTCCTTAAATAAGGCGACAGAGTTGAAAATTAATCATTTTAAAAAGGGACAAATTTGTTCACTAACACAAGGATCAAAGGAATCCCGGACTCACATTACTTTCAGACCTGGATGTTCCTATACATGAATATCATCAAGAAGGGGACCGATCAAATAGATTGGGGAGAACAGATCAGTGATGCAATCTGTGCTCAGTTGAAAGAGGTCAAGACAACTCTCAAATTTTACATGACCTCTTATCTAGTGTATGCAGCCGCCTCCATGAGGCACTTTACAAGGTTGTCTACAAAAGGAGATAGGAGGCAGACTCCGGTATGGGACTATTACTATCAATTGACCATTCACAACTGGAGAAGCCATTTCAAGAGGATCAATAATGCTTTCTTCGGTGTATGGAAATGTATGTTTGACAAGGAACTACAAAAGAAGAGATTATCACAAGCAGCCTATGACAAGGTCAGTGAGTCTGGTTGCGTCTTTCTCCAATTCCCAACCTTAACATACATTCGTGTTGGTTGTTATTCAAGTGCTCTATTCATTTTGCCAAGATATCCATCAGACAAAATTATTGTGATGGAGCTCTGTAGACAGTTGATACATGTGCTTGAGAGACAATCCACATCACATAAAACTAGTCTTAAATTTCCTCAAGCAATAGGAAGGTATTCGGTGCTCACATCTCCTAAGGCTAAAAATATGGAGGATGAAATGCAGTGGGTCACAATGAGAAGATTTTCACGCAATGAAGAACAAAATCCAAAGGAGCTATGTTCATGTACACAGGTTGGAGGATGTATGGGCAAACTGTAGAGATGGAGAAGACATCCAAAAAGGCCAAGACTGTTTCAAGAGTATTAATTGATCCCATTAGTAAGAGAAAATATGCCAAGGTTCTAGCGTTGCCTTCGGATAAAAATAAGGATGAAGTTCAACCTTTGGACTATGTGATGCAAACTCTAGAACTAGGAACGGAGACACATGAGAGTGTCAAGCGGGATACTCAGGCTTCATTAGATTCTCTCATGAGAAGGTTTGATGAAGAGAGGGATGAGAAAATAGCATGGAAATAGAAGTGTGAGGAGCTAACCAATGTTCTCCTCAATTACTCAATCATCAACAGAAGTAGACCCCTTGACTTCTAATGTGGATGAAGCAGCTCTCAAGAAGGCAGAAGATGTAGGTATGAAGGCCAAAGTGGTTGATGAGTGGATTGATCGTCTGAGGTCAAAAGGTTCACATCTTTTAAATTCTGCAGTCAAACTTATGTTTGATTTTAAGCTTGCACGAATTCAAGTACAAGATGTACAATCATTGTTATCCCAAGAAGTAAAAGAACTTGAAAAAGATTTCGCACTATGGGATAAAATGAGGGAATACAGGGTGGACATCCTTGTGGAAAATAATGTTGTGCTGACTCGGGGAGAATACATCCAGACTCGAGCAATATCGAAGCACAAGGAAGAATTGATGAAACTACTGGTTAAGGATCTAGATCAAGACAAAGAAGCAGCATGTGATGATGGAATCTCTAAAATTTCATCAAGGATAGTTGAAATGCCTTGCCATTTGTATGATGAAGATCAAAAGTTTTTACCCCTTGATACTATACACATGAATTCTTTTCAATGGTAGATTAGATAGTAGATGATGAGTTCTCTTTGACATCATTTGATAAGTTTACTGAAATTCAAGTCAAATTGGATGATCTTGCATCTGTGTTGAAGAAGGCAAAGAAAGGATATGTGAAGGTTGGAAACTCAAATTCTCGCGTTCACGCAATCGCCAACTCAACATCAGCACCAAACAAGTCTAAGATGCGATCTACAATAGCCAGATTTGAAGAATTCCAAAAGACAAATGATGAGGAGAATGAAGAATAAAGTGTCCTCTTGACACTAAGTAGTTTAGATTCATGTAGTTGCATTTTCTTTTGCTGTAAGTTTTCATGTAGCTGCACTTTTATTTTGTGCACAAGTTGTAAGCATTCTGGACTCTACAATTGAATTAGTCAACTGTACCCACATTTTTCTCAACTCATTTCCTATAAAAGGAGGAGCCTCATTTGTAATATTTTATCTTTTAGAAGCTTAACAAAACTCTGCCAAACTTTTGTCTCAAGTGAAACTTTGAGTTCTCTTGTTTTGAATTTAATCAAGCAAATAAAAAAAGCAATTTTGTGATTCCAAACTTTGAGTTGGACAAAGAATTGTTGCCTATAAGTGGATTTTCTTATGTCATTTACTTATATGTGCTCTATATCCTCTTGATGGTATTTGCATACGTTATGTGAGTAAAAGAGCTTTCTAGATGAGACTATAAACTTTGAGTTATATTACATGTTTGGAGATTTTATTGTAATATAGTGAGTAAGTAGGTTACTTTGAGCTAGTGCTGATTGCTTTCTGTGGTTAGAGGTTATATCTTGAAGACTTTGGGCTGCAAGATACTTTAATTGTTAAGTTAGGAATAGTATCTTTATTCACATAAGACTTTGCGCTTATGTTAATATAGAGTGATTGTTGTAAGAAGATTGTATCAAGCAAAGGGATTAATGTTAATTCTGATAAAAGAGAATTATACACCCTAAGCTTACCCCCAGGATTTAATTTTTAGTTGTTGAAAATATCAAGTTCTATCAAGGAACCTCCCCTTGCTGAGAGAAGTGACTTTGTCTCATCATAGCTGTGTGTGAAACATAAATTTTATCTTCAGTATGCTGGTGACAAAATATTCACCCAACACATTCATAATTATTATCTTAGGAGGAATAAGTCTAATCCAAAGGTAAACTAGGAAGAGGAAACCAGGACAAAATCTACGCCTATAATAAAATGGGAAGAGGAAACCAAAACAAACATGGGAGACAGCGATCAACAAGATCCTAGTAGTAGAGACATACTTAATGACTTGGCCAAAGGTCAACAAGAGATACAAATCATGATGAACAATAATAATAACCAAAATAACGGAACCACTGGAGGAAATAATGAGCATGGGTATGAATCAATTAATCAACGAGACAAAACTATATCTTCCATTACTAGGCCATTAATGCCTAACTTTCCGCCGAAGAATTTTCAGGTGGAAAATGAACCAACCAAGACAATGAGAGTTGCAGGATCAAATCTTGCAGAATTGGAGGAATTTAGGCATAGAGTTCCAATCGGAAATATCTTTTTGTGAACATATGGACCTCAGAATGACACATAGACCTAACAAGGGAAGAACACACAACAATGATTTGCAGAGGAAGGTTGGTAAGTTGTCAATTCATTACTATGATGGATCAAGTAAAACCACAGCTAGAGCATGGGTGCAGAAACTTGATACATATTGTCAACTAAATCCTAGGTTGAAGGATGACACCATCAAATATGCAGCGATTCCTTTGGACGGAAGTGCTCACGAGCGGTGGCATCATGAGATGATCACAGTAGGACCTTATCAAATTATTTCATATGCAAAATTCACGGAGAGTTTGATCATAGTTTCACAGGAAACATCCTAAATTGCATTTCAAGGAGTTAGCACAACTCAAGCAATGGAGTTCTATAGATGATTACATTGCATACTTTCAGCAATTCTCAATTTTGGTGACTGACATTTCAGAGAGGAGATTGATCGTGCTTTTCGTGGATGGATTGTCTAACCCATTGAGAGGATGTATTAAGACACTTAACCTGCTCATATTGTAGGATGCGATCAAAAAGGCAAGAGATATGGAGTCTTCAACTTCAAAGGTCAGATATCGGTCAAGAGGAATTCCACCCAAGGTTGAGAAGCATGATGACAAACTAGAAACAAGAATTCCTCTACCTTAACCTTCACCTCCTAAAATGATTTTTGAGTCAAGAAATGACTTGCAGATAAAGAAGTTGTGTTTCACTTGCCATGAACCATGGGAACTCGGTCTCAGGTGCCTGGGAAAGACAAAGTGTACTACATTGAGATCTCTTCTGACGTAGATGAAAGAGTAACACAAACTAATTCAATAAGTGAGCATGAGGAAGCACACACAAAGGGTGACTTGTTTCGTAGACACTACGGCAACTCATAACGTTATTAACCAGGGTCTTAAGGTGAAACAAGGAATAAAAACCTAGGAATTCTCAGGATTCAGAATCATGATGGCCAAAGGATTCAAAACAAGTTGCACTAAGATGATTTTGCAGCTAAGCATCCAATTGGATGAGTACACATCGAAGATATTTATGTGATTGGAATTGGTGAGACGAATACTATTTTGGAATTTTTGAGGTTGCAATCAATTGGTAAATACAATTAGGATTTCCAAACAAGGGAGTTGGAGTTCACTTTTTTTATAGGAAGAAAGATAGTGTTGAAGGCATTGAATAATGGTCCTAAAAAGGCAATGACAATAAAGAGGTTTGTAGCATTGTTTGCACATTTTGAAGTCATCCCCAAGGTATTTCATTCCACCAGAACGTATTTTCATGATGGTTCTTCATTGTCTAACTTTTGTGGAGAATTGCAGAATGTGGGAATAAGAGTAGCACAACGGACATTGAATAAGGACGAGACGGGATTGTGATTTTGGACGTCTACTACGGATTATAATTCAACTAATTTCTAGGAGGGATAAGTGGATAACAATTACAAGTATCTTGTAGCATAGTGCTCCTAACTGTAATTCATTCCGACCACAAAGGCTGCTATGGGATCCTGGTGATTGGGTTACAAATGCGGATTGCTTAAGGACAAGCAATCTCAAGATGGGAGGAATTCTAATGTCCCACCTTTGGCCGATTTGAGAAATAAAACATTATTTAATTCCCAAGGCTAAAATATATCAAAAAGGGAACTAAAATTAATTAATTATTAATATTGCCTAATGTTTATTTAAAAGGTGATATTTAATAATTAATTAAAGTGACTTTAGAAAAAAGATTAATTAAAGTCACTAATAATTACCTATGTAGGAACGGAATTTAAAATTTATTTAAATGGCTTTGGGGGTGGAGGATGGATATGGAATAGTTTATATTTTCTTACATTAATATTTCTAAGGAGTTTCTCAAATTAATAGGCTAAGGACGGAAACCCTAAAGTCAACATTTTGGTAGTGAGACTTATCTACCCTAGATGGACTTGGAGGAGTTAGGCAGGCTTCTCAGTTGATGTGGAACGAATGGGAAATTTATAATGATAAAGATATTTGCAGAACTAAGACATTTTGTATCTATTTGAAAATAAGGTTATTAAAGTTATATTTGAAACCTGGAATAATATTATATTCAATATCACTATTGGTGATGATCTAATGGATGAGTATTCTTGCGTTGAGTTCGACTTTATTATTCCAAGACATATTATTCTGTTAATCTGGAGGCATTATAGAGTGTTAACTTTAGTGATCAGATTGCAGAGAACAATGTGAATGCAAGAATACAAAATAGACAATACACAACACATACCCTGGGAAAACCTCCCTCTTGGAGGAAAAAACCCAGCAACAAATCAGATCTAGATCCTTTTATTAATTGTAGAATAGAATGGCAATAAAGATCAGATTACTTATCTGATATAACTGTCAACCTAGGGCAGAATTAGAGTTACAGTCATAACCCAGCTAGGGCACAATGTAACAGCAGAAGATAGCAGACTTATCTCTTTCTTATATATGAATATCATCAGCATACAGCTTCCAGCTCTTCATAGTTCTTCACTGAAGATTGCAGACCTGATGATGTTTGTAGACCTTCAAGAGGAACTCGCTATCCTCTTCAATGTATTCACTGTCCAAGATCGCATGTATGGCAAATGCTGATGGCAGAAGTAATTCGCTGATTCCTTGATCAGAATTCGCATTGACCTTTTATTGCAGAGCACAAGGTCTTCACATTGATTGTCTAATATTCGGATTGCTTGATTTGCATTTTCGACTAGTGATGTGCTTGTGCATATATACAAGAGGTGAGCCCTATATTTGGTCAGCCCAATCCATCCTTGGGGCCAACACTATAATATTAGTTCCACACACCACTATAAGCATGGGACCTAAACAATATACTTTCCACGTTACAAGAGCCCACGCTACATAGAGATGTGCTAAAATAAGATATAGGACCACACGTTTGGAGAAGGGATGCATCCTTTTAATAATACAATCATTTGGGCCCAGCCCATCATAAATGATCAATACATAAGACTATACGCCACAAAATGTGTGTGCTGGAGATAGGTCCACACATTGGACCTAGAGATGCGCCCCTTTACATGTTAGGTCCAGCCCTTAGTGGTTTTACACATTACATATAAATACAATAGATAGGGCCCTGCCCTATAAGGATTCGGATGATGCCTTAAGGCAATCCGAATCCTATTTATTTTCCTATCCTAGTTACACAAAAAACCAACACTCCCTCTTAACTAGGGAGGAAAGTAAATACATAATCAAATTCACATGGACAAACCCATGGCAAGAACATTTACAAGGTTTAGGGCCCAGCCCTAAGAGTACAAACAATATACACATCGTGATCTGATCACACAATTACATTACAATATGAATCTTTCATGACGTTCTCCTTGCAATGCCTGCAGAGGAAGAAGCCAATGCTTCATAACTTCACACTTTCCTAGGAACCTGCATATAACACCATTATCTTTCATCATGCACATCCACAAAGGATGAAAGAGACCTTTCCATATGCATACTTAGAAGATAATCACTCAAACATATATACAACATAAATCATGCACAATCGCAGAGGATACATAAGCTTCTTTACTGAGAAGAACAACCTATCACCTTGCACACCGCAGAGGTTGAACTCACCTTGCACTCCGCAGAGGGTGAGAAATAACCGCCACCTTGCACTCCGCAAAGGGTGGAAAGAACTGCCACCTTGCACTCCGCAGAGGGTGGGAAATAACCGCCACCTTGCACTCCGCAGAGGGTGGAAAGAACTGCCACCTTGCACTCCGCAGAGGGTGGATGATACACCCAGTGTATCGAGGTTAGTATCATGATAAATAAACATTTTGCCATAGACAAGGAATATACATTAGATATATATTATCAATTCCTCTATTAAACCATAATGATTAGAACCCAAGAATGAAATGATATATTAAAAGATATCAAGACTCCCTCTAAAACCCTATCTAAATAAGGAATTCACAGACCTGATGATTCATTCTTACTTACGAAGTGGACCCATAACATCTTAAAAGAGAGAGATGAAAGGTAGACTTTCATAATTAGTTCGATGACAAGATCTGATTGAGGTAGGGCTTCTCAGGTCATGTAGGAATGCTTTCTTCAGAGAGACATAAGCTGAAAACATTATCTTCAAGAGTAGACATTAGGTTACCTTAGAGACATGATATAGTAAAACAAAACACCAACCCTTACAAACCCTCAACACACAGATTCAGACATATAGATAGAAGACATTTACCTATACTCGGATCCTAATAGTTAATACACATCCATATATATTCACTATCACTATTCAGCCATGAATACATTGAATATATAAGTGATAGCAGGTATATGATAGCAGAAATATATAAGGATGACAGCAAGTATCAAAATAAGGTAGCTTCAATTCACCTACAACTTCACTTACCTATCTCCCTTGAAATAAATTGAGATTCATCACCTTTGAAGGTTCTAAGATGCTAAGAGGATAAGGAATCCATTGATGCAAATGAAGGACCTTGACTGTGCATGTAATCATCTGAAAACCCTAGCTGTCACACAGAAGTCCAGGCTGTAAATCTGATCATTACACATGCAAACCTAGGCTCTGATACCATGTTAACTTTAGTGATCAGATTGCAGAGAACAATGTGAATGCAAGAATACAAAAGAGACAAAACACAACACATCCCCTGGGAAAACCTCCCTCTTGGAGGGAAAAACCCAGCAACAAATCAGATCTAGATCCTTTTATTAATTGTAGAATACAATGGCAATAAAGATCAGATTACTTATCTGATATAACTGTCAACCTAGGGCAGAATTAGAGTTACAGTCGTAACCCAGCTAGGGCACAATGTAACAGCAGAAGATAGCAAACTTATCTCTTTCTTATATAAGAATATCATCAGCATACAGCTTCCAGCTCTTCGTAGTTCTTCACTGAAGATTGCAGACCTAATGATGTTTGTAGACCTTCAAGAGGAACTCGCTATCCTCTTCAATGTATTCACTGTCCAAGATTGCATGTATGGCAAATGCTGATGGCAGAAGTAATTCGCTGATTCCTTGATCAGAATTCGCATTGACCTTTTATTGCAGAGCACAGGGTCTTCACATTGATTGTCTAATATTCGGATTGCTTGATTGCATTTTCGACTAGTGATGTGCTTGTGCATATATACAAGAGGTGAGCCCTATATTGGGTCGGCCCAATCCATCCTTGGGGCCAACACTATAATATTAGTTCCACACGCCACCATAAGCATGGGACCTAAACAATATAGTTTCCACGTTACAAGAGCCCACGCTACATAGAGATGTGCTAAAATAAGATATAGGACCACACGTTTGGAGAAGGGATGCGTCCTTTTAATAATACAATCATTTGGGCCCAACCCATCATAAATGATCAATACATAAGACTATACGCCACAAAATGTGTGTGCTGGAGATAGGTCCACACGTTGGACCTAGAGATGCGCCCCTTTACATGTTAGGTCCAGCCCTTAATGGTTTTACACATTACATATAAATACAATAGATAGGGCCCTGCCCTATAAGGATTCGGATTATGCCTTAAGGCAATCTGAATCCTATTTATTTTCCTATCCTAGTTACACAAAAAACCAACATAGAGGACAGCTACTTTGAAAGCGATCAAATATTTGAGCTCTTACTTTAGTCACCCTTTATTCCAAGCAAAATATTTTTAAGGTTGCATGCTTTGAAAGGTGTAACTTTAAAAATTCACACATTATTATATTTTTACCATTATTCCTAATGTTTAGCATATGAACATTAAGGATCTTATATTACAATCATTGTCGTAAATATTTGTAAAGTTTTGTCTTTGCTTCATTTCGTGGGTGCTGGAGAAGATTATTTGGATCCCACTTCATGTGCTGAGGATGAAAATGAATATTGAGACAGATTGTTGATTGAAGACCCTTGTTTGTTTTAGTATGTGGCATCATTTCCTTACAGATAATCGCTTTAGTATTGTTGTTGCTGATTGAGACATGGTGATGGCCTAAAATGGTCACATTAGGGTTCAATATGTATTACCTATGTGTGGCTTTATTCAGAAGCTTCATCTGAATCATGGACTTCATATTATGTTGGGATACTGAAGACACCATTGATATTCTACTAGCAATTATGTGTGGTACGCCGAGGAGGTGTGGAAAGTAAAATAGAAGAATATGGTCTATTTTTTTATGCATTTGTGTTGTACATGAGGTCAATAGGTAAGCCATTTAGTAAATGATGTTGTTTGTGCAACAAAAGTCTAAATGGAGAATTCATATCTTCAAATCAACTATGCATCCACTTACATGGATCCAAACATGATTGAAACAAAACCTTTGAATCGGGGAGATAATTAGGCTCCATTACCCATATGGTCCTATTATATTTGTAATGGGGAGAGAGGGAGAGCAGGAAAGAGAGGGATAAATAGAGGGGGTAAGAGTGAGAGAGTTAGAGAAGGGTAAGGAGATAGAGCTAGGGGATAGAGATAGAAAGGAAGATAGAGGTGGATGTAGAGAAGGAGAGGGAGGGATAAAGAGAAAGGGAGAATGAAAGAGGGATGGATGTTGGAAGAGATAAATATGTAGAGAGAGAGAGAGAGAGAGAGAGAGGAAGGGAGAGAAGAAGAGGGGAAGAGAGGGAGAGATAGCTCAATATATAAAGAAAGAGAGGGAGATAATTAAGCATCATAGAGAGAGAGAGAGAATCATACCGGGTAAAGAGATTCTACACAATGATCAGTCATCAAATATTCAATTGAGATTTTTGTGTGTATTATGGCCGACGATATAATATTGGTGAAAAGATAGCCATAAAAAAAAGTTTGGACATGATATTGAGACCGTTGGATCAACTGTCCATAATTATAATAACAATGTTTTTTAAATTTATATTACTAAAAAATAAGACAAAAAGACCTGCATATCACAAATTGTTAAAAATAAAAAACATTCACAACTTTAAATTTATCACTTCTTACCTCTTTTTATTACTTACATGTTTAAAGCTACAAAACATAATTTATTTCATATTTAAAAATTCTTCTTGAAATGGATTTTTTATGAATGATTTTATAATATATATCATAAAGAATGTAAACAAGTTAAACAATGACCCTAACAATAATCTTCCCCAATGAAAAAAAAAAAATAGAAAAATCTCCCTTTCTCGTGGGATGTTTTTTGTTTACTGAAAATTTTAAAATTTTAATGTGGGTGTGCAGTGTAAGACCGTGGAGGGAGGCGTGGGGTGGGTTTGACCTTTAACAAGGGTTTTGAAAAATTTAGAAAAGCTTATGTGGACCACTTGACAAATAACAAGAGCCGGGATAAAATTTCCGCTAGTCGAGGCAAGTCAGACTTTATTTACATTGTCCTTGCCATGACTGACGCGCGGTAAAACTGCCAGCTTACGGTGTGTGTCCTTGTCAATCATAAAATGATTGAACAGCTGTAAAGATAGCTGAATAAAGCCTCTGAACGGATTTCACGTCATAACCTGTCATAACTTGAAAAAACCTACGAAAAGTATGGAGAAAAATCCAGTAGAATTGATGGTCATTAGTCCTTCAATCGTCTTGCATTGTTTTAGGATGTTGCCAACCATCGATTATCAAAGCTAGCCCGTCCATTCCATATAGGGATACGCCTTTGGCGTAAATTAAGAGGGACCCATTGATATTCTATTAAGAGGGGCCCATTGATATTTTTAATATCAGGTATTCCCTGCTATTGGCTTACATGTCTCATATAGTTTGCTAACAGAGGAAGGTTTCCATTCACACTAGTTTGTGGCCCTCACTAAAGATATTACTTGGACACGGTGTAAGGAGTCATCATATATTTGTGAGATATCGAGCTTACATTCTGAATCGAGAAGGAGCAATTAGTTGATGCATTCCACTTGGAAGAACATAAGGTGCACATGATAATTCTTAGAATAGCATATTTGTTTAACATACTCATTGTTGTGTATTTTCCAGGTAATAAAATATCAATTTAATATATCAGAAATAAACTGTTTGCAATTTTTAGTATCTTTGCAGATGTGTATTCTTTTCCCTATCATATTTGAAGAATATCAATTATAATATGTGAATGAAAGCATTGGAAAAACATGAATCCCAAACTCTTTGCAGATTGAGTTAACAAGAGAAATTCCAGAGGTCCACTTGAGCAGGGTTGTTACAATTTTCCAACAGTAGGCTTATTTGAAAGTTCAAGGAAAGTACAGCTAAAATCAAGAATATATTAATCTTTAACTTATGAATTACTAAATATTAATAAGAGTGAAGATTCATAACATTTATCCACTTTCATTTTTGTTTATTAGTAAAACATGAATATGCAATAAAAGATTAAAACATCCAGATATTGATGATGGAACAATTCTCAAACATATTTAGATCAGGTTGTTTTTATTAGGAAACCATGAACTTGATTTACCCATTTAGTCAAGGTTCCAAATCAGACCATGAAACCCAACCCAATGTGCAAACCATTCAATCACATTCCTGACCATTTACTTCGACCACGTCCTCCATTGCGCTCTTTTTTAACAGTGCCCACCAAGCTCGTAATTCTTGATCCATAAACTAGATCAAGTGCGCAATTCTATATCTTTTGCTTTTTACTCAAGATTCGAGGATGCCATAATTGAAGGGTATGCTGCATGGGGGCGTATCCATTCCCCTGGCGCTTTGACTCTCCATCCAAGACCCCTTTCATCTATTCCAATCTAGAGAAATATGTCCCCCTTCTGTTATGAGGGCATCTTTGATTACAGCATTCATCTATTCGCTTCTCTCCCTTTTTCATTTCTTGCTTTGTTCAATGAGTTAAGAGTTGGTGTTCCATATGCATGGGAGAAAGATATTGCCTTTAACAAGCTCACCTCATAGCTTATACCCTCTCTCAATGTCATGCAAAGATCGGATTTTCTCATGTGCCTTGAGTAAGTCCAATTTGACGCCTTATTTAAATTTTATAGTTGAAGAGCTACTTCAAAATGTGCAAAGACTTTTCAATTTGCATGTCCAATTTTAAATTACAAGCAATCTTAATCAAAACTAGTCTTAAAGACTTATGTTTGCAACTATTTCGATTACAAAAGGCAAGTAATTCACAAAATAAAATGTAGATAAGAATGTTGAGCTTTGTGCGTGTGTGTGTGTGAAGAAATAATTAAAAACTATGGAATGATTTTAAAGTCATTCAATTCCAAAAATCATATTATTGTCTTCACATACTGAAATATATATTGTGACACAATACTTGGTTCGTGGGAAGTTTGTGGTCAAAACGAATGATAACAATCTGAAATTCTTCCTCAACCAACGGGATTTGAATAATAGGCAGCAGAAATGGATAAGCAAACTTCAAGCCTATGATTTTGACATTAAGTATGTAAAAGGGAATAATAATGTGGTGGCTGATGCATTCTCTAAGAATGCCTTATTTTTGTTCTTAAACTAATATATTGGCTGATTGGAGGTCTTCTATAATGGCTTAGTATTAAGAATCCAATTGCAAATGATATTTTGGAGGAGAAATTGCAAGATAATAGGTTTAAGGTGGTTGACGAGTTCATCCTTTACAAAGAACAGTTGTATCTCATACCTAAATCCAAGATGAAGGAGAGGATTTTGAGGGCATGTCATGACACACCACTCACTTGTCATTCAGGCCTCTACAAGACATACAAGCAGGTGAGAGAAAGTTTTTTGGAAAAGGCTTAAGAATGATGTATTACGGCAAGTTAGAGAGTGTATGCAATGCCAACAAAACAAAACAGAGCATATTTTCCAGCATTTATTGCAGCTCCCAAAAATGGGAGAGCATATCAATGGGATTTTATAACAAGGTTGCCAAAGGTACAAGGTAAGGATTGTATATATGTAGTTGTTAATAGGGTCACTAAATATGCTCACTTTCATTCAGTTTCTTCAAAATATAAATCCCCAAAAGTGGCAGGTATGTTATTTATAGAGATTATCAGACTTCGTGATCTGCCAAAAACCATTGTAAGTGAGGGGTACAGCAGGTTTCTCAGCTTGTTTTGGCAAGAACTCTTTTGCTTGACAAGTACAGAGATGACACCAAGCACTAGCTATCATCCACAAACTGATAGCAAACTGATATCGTGAACAAACTACATTACAGGACGGCAAACAACTTGGATCAGGTGGTTGCATTTGAGGGAATATTGCTACAACACAACAAATTAAATGTCAATTGGTATGACTCTCTTTAAGGCACTTCATGGTTTGATGCTACTTAATTTGTGGATTTGATCCTTACGGATAGTAGAGTTCCAAATGCCAAGCATGTGGAACAGCCGAGTATGAATATCTTCAAAATTCCCAAGGAAAACTTGCAGCAGGCCCAAAACCAGCAAAAGATATATGTTGATAGGAACCAAAAAGGCAGAGTTTTTGAGATTGGTGACATAGTGTTCTTGAGGTTGCAGCCCTATAGACAATCATCCATTAAAGGGAGTGGAGTTGACAAGCAGAAGCCACGATTTTTTAGACCCTACAAGTCATTGACAAAGATTGGTGAGGCAGTTTATGGGCTCGAACTTCCAGCCAATAGCAGAATACATAATGTTTTCCATGTCTCATGCCTCAAGAAGGCTCTTGGACAGCATATCATTCTTTCAATTGAGTTACCACTGTTGGACGATGAAATAACCTGAAACCATCTTGGATGTGAGAGAAGAAAGCTAAGAAACAAGGTCATTCCAAAATACTTGGTCAAATCGAAGAATCTAAAAATGGACACCGCAATGTGAGTAGAGATCTTTAAGCATTCGAATTTCAAGTTGCTTGAGGACAAGCAACATCTTGGACGGGAGGACTGTCATGTCCCCAATTAAAAAGACTCAATTTAATGATTGAAGGAATAAATAGTGTTTTTTTAACACAATAATATTAAAAAATAAAAATAATATTAAATAATTTAACAATAAATTAATAAAAATATAAATAAATATTTTCTATTTCGTTGGTCAACCTGCTTGTCTCTTTCTTAGGCCAATATGGAGAATTCTTTTTCTAGCACCTATGTAATGGGTGTTGGAGTCTTCTTTTGCACATCACAATTTTCAAAGAATTTGTTTTTGGGCATGAATTGCTTCCTGGGACGACAATCTCAAACACAACGTCATGGTAGGACGTGTTGGTTCCCAGATCAACAAATTCATTAAATCCTAAAGATATACCAGGTGTTATGCTCAAATTTAGTGCTCGATCTGGCCAACGAATAGGATTCAACAAAAGGTTGAAAGCCTCTGCACTTCAAGCTCTACAAAACCTAGGTGGGTCTCCATTAATTCACGTCATTTAAAAAATTATGCTATAGCAGATAAAACTTCACACAAAAATAAACAAAAGTTTGTGTGAATGCATTCCTGACTATTACATCCCTTTGTTCTCCATTTGACACTGGTTTCAAGTGAAATACAAAACTGAAACTAAACTAAACACAAGTAATTAGTGACTACACCAACCAAGGTTTGCACAAAGAACTACACCAAACCAAAGCCTTGTCCATTTAAAGAGTCAACATGAAATAATCCATCTAATAATAACATAAACACACAATTAGTGACTCTTAAATCATTGTTGTCTAACAACAATAAGGCCTCCCATGGACATACAAGAAATCTTCTTACAGATCCTGAAACATAACGCAATATCCTTAGCATTTAACTAAGAGAAAACTTTAACTTGCTCCTTGAACAAGGGCCATCAACTAAACACTTATTGCAGCAAATGTGCATCAAAAATCATTGTAATCCTTGATTATTCTTATTAAAAAAACAATGCATACATTCCAGGAGACATTACCGCATGACATTTCTAATCCTGGTTACAAACTAATTCGCTTTCTATTATCAAAACAATTGCTTACAACATTTGAAACTAAAATTTAAAGAACCTGAACATAACAAAGCTACTTTGTACAAAAAATTACATTACTCTGAAAACTTGGGATTGGAACCCTTACAAAATGAAAGGAAATTACATTTAAAGAATGGAGAAGACCTAAAGTTCATCTATAGCTGACACATGGCACGTTAAGCTTCAATTTGACTTGCAACACTTGGTACCCTAAACATTCTCCAGCTCACATTATATTTGCTTCTCATTTACATAAAAATATTTTATTTCCCTTTCATTTGCACCTTACTTGAAATTTGTCCTTTATCTTCATTTTTTCTTTCAACCAAGTATTTGTCATTTCCTATTTACATTGCATCCCCATGAAAACATTTTGCTCTTGGTGAAAAAACCATCTTTACTGTTGCACTTTGCCATTTGCCAACTCCATTGACCCAACGATATCTAAGGATCTCACAAAACCCTCTGGCAATCCAGTGATGAGGCAACTCCATCAATCCAACAATATCTATGGAGCTCCCAAAACCCTCCCCGGCGATCCAACAATGAAGCAACTCCATCGATGGAACTTATACTATCTATGAAGCTCCCAAAACCTTTTGGGGATCCAACAATGAGGCAGCTTCATCGATCCAGCAATATCTATGGAGCTCCCAAAACCCTCTAGCGATCCAAAGATGAGGCAACTCCATCAATGAAACTTATACTATGGAGCTCACAAAACGCTCCAGCAATCCAGCAATGAGGCAACTCCATCGATGGAACTTATACTATCTATGGAGCTTCCAAAAACTTCCAGTGCTGAGGCAGTTCTATCGATCCAGTGATATTTATGGAGCTCCCAAGACCCTCCAACGATGAAGCTTGTTTGAGCCTTTTTTGGAGTAATTTCACTGCGACCAAACCAAGCGTCCTGTAGTTGCGAAAATTGGCAAGCAAGCATAATCAATTATATAAAATGTGGGTTTGTCACTAGAATTTGAACAGCTCGCTGAATTTTGGTACCTCCTTTGTAAATGGGCTTTGCCGACGAGATCACTTAACAAAAGAAAGTTTACGTAAATATACCATATGAGCTCGATTTGCCACGCAACTGAACTTGGAGGCACTTGAGGCCAAAATATCAGGTGGGTTGCTGTCGAAATCAAGAAATTTGACACTTTTTTGTGACGCATTTCGGACCATGTTGCAATCGCAAAACAATTAAAAAGCACATCAGCACTCATCTCAGGGCCACAAAACTTAACAAGCATGTTCACATATGTCACAAAAAACATTTCACCAAAGGGATTTGCTTGAAGACATCTAGGTTGCAAAATTTTAATTGTTGAAGATAGCTTCCAAGGTAGATTGTGACAGTAACCAGAACTAGTCACTATTGTCAAACTTAAGGTGCATGGGCACTTTAATTTTACAAAAATTGAAGGTGCCAACAATGGCTCATGTTCGAGGATGCATGCCCCTTACGGGCATGGTGAGATTCTAGATCTCCACGGCTTAGACCAGATGCCTACTCCATTGGGTGGCTCTACCACTGCTTCAAACTGACTGAATTATTTATCTTCATTTGGTGGCCCTGGGCCACCAAAAATGAAGAAACAATATCAGCCTTTGTCAAACACCTGATTTTCAGTTGACCCACACAAAATCAATATGCTTGTATCACTGACAACTACCTGAGTATACCCACTATAATTGGCATCTTCCAAAATAACATTGTATTCAGTATTGCCAATGTCTCCCTTATCATTCTTCTTTTTGCAACCAAGCCTAAACTGGAAAATGTCATAATCTAATTTGCACATACTACATCCATTATACAAAGCATATTCATATTGTATGTAACATTTTTCATTGTCAGTGTCATGTTTCGCCAAATAGGCACCCAGCTGATCTGAAAACAGAAAACATTCATAATGCATCATACAACTGGTATCATTAATTGTGACTTGATCACAAGTTTGCACATCAAACTTAATGTTTTCATAAGCACACTGCTGCAAACCATGTACACTATGTAAACAATCTTCCAATGTATAAAAAGAAAAACACTCATACACGGGTGCATCTGTATATCAACATTCTAACTCAACCACATATTCACCAATTACAACACTTTGCAAATAAAGCATATTTGCATTATTATCATCCCATTTATACACAAATGCTTGCATCTCTGGCCCATTAATATGATCTAATTTGTATTTCCAACCTTCATTCATATCCATGTAAACAACTTCAAGAATTGGCTCAAACCATTCATACTTTGTATCATTATTATAACTTGCATTAATATTTTCAGATGCACCATCATTTTCTACTTCCCTGTTATGAGTGTCATAAGCATCAACCAAGAAGCAACAATAATCAGCATTACTGATAGTCTCATCATCTGATTTTTCAATACATAGGTCTGATATTTCCTCCATATTAACATATTCTGAAACAGCTTGATCTGGGGATTCCTTAATTCCTTTAATACTCTCAACCGATGACGACATGATCTCTTGACCCACATGATCATGGTTATGCATACATGAATCAGTCAGGGTTGAAAATATGTTATCCGCGCTTAGGATACCAATGTTATCTTCATTTAGAACAAAATTGTCAGATTCAACTTCATATATGTCACTTGAAAAATCAGAATAACAATCAGTACAATCAACCTCATGAGTTGCACAATTTCGGACATATTGAGTAATATCATGATCATTACTGACAAAGCTCTGCACACTGGTAAAATCATGATTAGAGTTACCTAATTCTTGCACATTCAATTATGAATACATCATTTCATTAGCATTGGTATCACTGAAAATTTCATTTGACTTATTTTTATCATATAGCTGCAAGTGAACTTTTGCAATGTCCCTGTCTTCAATGTAACAACTAGTCCCATTTGTTTCATTAGTTCCATGGACTGAAGCATTACAATGAATTCCTAAGACTTCTATTTCTTCATCAACTGAACTACAACAGTATGAGGCATGATGCATATTTACATTGTCATGGATACAGACTTTGGGTTCATATAACATTTTGGTTGGACTATGACTCTAACATTCTCCACCAAGTCAATCCAATCAGACATTTGAGCAAAATTACTTGGCTTCAACCCTTCAGGCCACGCACTTGAACCTGGTTCATACAAATCCATAAACAAATTAATGCAAGCAACTTGCTGAGGTCTAAAAACATTAGGGATTTGCATATAGGCATTCAAAATCCTTGAAAACAAGGAATACCCTGATTCCCCTTCTATTCTATTTACATCAAACGTTGCCTGAATATAAACAATAGACTCAATAACGCTTGCAAGTTGTTGATAATTGGCCTGGGGTTCAATCTGATTCTGATCATGCAGTGGAGCAAAATCTGGAACAGCAAAGATATGTTTGTTTTGAAGACTAACTTCATTATTTGACTTGCATTGCTCAGCTGCATATGAAGTTTTATGACAACCAAAGCTTCCTAACATAAATCCCTTAAGCATTCCATACTTCAGATTGTTTTCTATATCCATTGCCATCTCAAAAGCCTGATGCAAACTTGTGAGGTCTTTGCTTCTCAACCAGTAGCTCATTTCTCTATCAAAAACACCCAGATAGACAACTAGAGCCATTGCATCGTTTGGTCTCACCTTCTCAAGAAAACTCCTTGATGTCTTCACAAATCTGATTTTTGAACCAATGCATTCTCCTGTATTTGGATATTCATGAAATTGCTGATCATAGAGGCTACATGAACTCTTTCCCCAAATTGCTCAATGAAAACTGACTTAAACTCATGCCATGATGAGATCGAATGTGCTCGTAAATCATAAACCCAATCTCTAGTATCATCTTTAATGGACTGCACAAAGAGTTTCATGATAATGTCTTCAACATTTATTTCATAATCGCCTACTGCATCTGTGAAATCCTGAAGATGCTTACATGCTGATTCGGACTTGTCACCTTTAAACTTTGGTATCTCCTCTCTAATCTCATGTGGTATTTGATTTGGAAAACTCAAAATGCCACTGAAATCTATAGCCCTATAGCTTTCAATAATGAATCTTCTCTTCTGATTACATGGCTGGGGCTGCTCATTATGCATTATTACATTTGAAATCATACAAGGATAAATGGGCTGATGCCTTTTGACATTCCCTTCCAAAAACTTTACATCATATTGCAGCTAATTCACCCTTAACTCTCAGCTTCTTTTACAACAAGATCTTAAAAATCTCAACTATATTTGAAATCTATCCAGTGAGCTTTTTCTAAATGCATACTTCATAGGTCATACAAAGCATTGGCTATAATTTGAAATGCTATGGTCTGCATACCTACATCTATCACTTCCCTTTCAATCAGTGCTAACCTCACCAAGCCAGGGAACAAGATTTATTCCATAAAAATTTTATGAGCTATATTCAATCATATATTTATATTCTTTGAACAACCAAGTTCATGAAATACCTGGACAAGTTGCAGCTGCTGCTAACTTTCTTTCCTGACTGGAAACTCTGAGTACGAGATCTTCTTCACACTTTTATCAGGTTCTTGTTCACAAAGTCGCTAGAGGACTAAATTTCAAAAAGCACCAAACAGCTTACTTTCATTCTTGGTCTTCTCCAACAGCAGAGTCATTTCAAAAAATTCTTCAATCTTTCTGCAACAAAATTTCTACCAGATCTGAAAACTTCATGACCAGACACTCCAAGATTGGATTCAACAATATTTTTACTTCAATCTCCCCAGCACGGTCGCCAATCTGTTGGTTCCCAAATCAACAGATTCACTAAATCCTAAAGATATGTAAGTCTTATGCTCAAATTTAGTGCTGGATTTGGCGAATGAACGGGATTCAACAAAAGGTTGAAATCCTTTGCACTTCAACCTTTGCAAAACCTAAGTGGGCCCCCCTTAATTCACATCATTTTCAAATACTTCACAACATTAAACAAAGATGCTAAAGCAGATAAAACTTCACACAAAATAACAAGGGTTTGTGTGAATGCATTCTTGACTATTACACCCCTTTGTTCTCCATTTAACACTGGCATAGAGTAAAATAGAAAACTGAAACTAAACTAAAACAGGAAATAGAAATGATTTTCAGATTTAGATTTGAGATGTTTCCAACCAGGGCTTGCACAAAGAACTACACCAAACCGATGCCTTGTCCATTAACAGAGTCAACATGGAATAACCCATCTGATAATAACATAAACACAGTTAATGACCATTAAATCATTGTTTTCTTACAACAATGAGGCCTCCCATGGACTTAAAAGCAATCTTCTTACAAATCCTGAAACATAACACAATATCCTTAGCATTTAACTGAGAGAAAACTTTACCTTGCTCCTTGAAAAAGGAGCCATCAACTAAAAACTTATTGCAGCAAATATGCAACAAAAAATCATTGTAATCCTTGATTATTCTGATTAAAAGACAAAGCATACATTCCAAGAGACATTACCACATGACATTTCTAATCCTAGTTGCAAACTAATTTGCTTGCTATTATCAAAACAACTGGTTACAACATCTGAAACCAAAATTTAAAGAACAACCTAAACCTAACAGAGCTACTTTGTACAAAAAATTGCATTACTCCGAAAAACTGGGATTGGAACCTTGCAAAATGAAAGGAAATTACATTTAAAGAATGGAGAAGACCTAAAATTCCTTTACAGCTGACACATGGCACCTTCAGCTTCAATTTGACTTGCAACACTTGGCACCCTGAACATTCTCCAGCTTACATTATTTTTGCTTCTCATCTACATACAAATATTTATTTCCCTTTCAATTGCAGCTTACTTGAAATTTGTCCTTTATCTTCATTTTTTCTTGCAACCCAATATTTGTCATTTTCCTCTTTACATTACATCCCTGTGAAAACATTTTACCCTTGGTGAAAAAACCATCTTCACTCTTGCACTTTGGCATTTGCCAACTCCATTGATCCAACGATATCTATGGAGCTACCAAAACCCTCCAACGATCCAACAATGAGGCAGCTCCATCAATCCATCGATATCTATGGAGCTCCCAAAACCCTCTAGCGATCCAACAATGAGCCAACTCCATGATGGAACTTATACTATCTCTAGAGCTCCCAAAACCTTTCAGCGATCCAACATTGAGACAGCTCCATCAATCCAACGATATCTATGGAGCTCCCAAAACCCTCAAACGATCCAACAATGAGGCAGCTCCATTGATGGAAATTATACTATCTATGGGCTCCCAAAACCTTCTAGCAATCCAAAGATGGGGCAGCTCCATCAATCCAGCGTTATCTATGGAGCTCCCAAAACCCTCCAACGATCAAACAATGAGGCAGCTCCATCAATCCAACAATATCTATGGAGCTCGCAAAACCCTCCTCCTGCGATGAAGCTTGTTTTAGCCTTTTAGGAGTAGTTTCACTGCAGGCAAACCAAGCGTCCTGAAGCCACAAAAACTGGCAAGCAAGCATAATCAATTAAATAAAACGTGGGTTTGTCACTAGAATTTGAACAGCTTGCTGAATTTTGGTGCCTCTTTTGTAAATGAGTCCTGCTAGCGAGATTGCTCAACAAAAGAAAGTTTACGTTAAAATACCATATGAGCTCATATTGCCATGAAACTAAAACTGAAGGCATTTGAGGCCAAAATGTCAGGTGGGTTGTCATTGGAATCAAATAAATGACACTTTTCCTAGACGCATTTCGGGCCAGGTTGCAGTCACAAAACAATTAAAAAGCACATCAGCACTCATCCGAGGGCCACAAAACTAAACAAGCATATTCACATGTCACAAAAAACATTTCACCAAAGGGAGCTTGAAGATATCTGGGTTGCAAAACTTTAATCGTCGAAGATGGTTGAAATATCCTAAATCGTATAATGGGTTAAACAAAGCAGAATTTCTAATGCAGAACATTAAATGGATACGATGTTAAATGAAATCTCCATTGATCATATAGACACAGTCACAGCTTCCAGATAATACTTCTAATTTTCATACCTCAATACAAAAAAAGCACCTCCAAATTACATATAAGATCAATATTGTTTTGATGACTATTCTGTGATACAATTATACTGGTCGACTTTTACATATAGATAGGCTGGCTACTCTTGGTCGTGGGATTCGATCTCCTTGAATTGCTTGCGCTTGCAATCGGAAGCAATAATCGATAGACTCCTAGGGGGGTATGGTCCCCTTCAATTCTGTTAATGTTTTAGCAACACAGAAATCTGAAACAAGATACACAGAATTTATCCTGGGAAAACCCTCAACCTGAGGGTGAAAAACCCAGCCACACCAAAAGATAATTTTATTGAAGTCTCAAAATAAGTACATAAATCTGAGCACTCCAATGATCACAGCTGAATGTAGATGATCAACTCAGAAAATAATAGCAGATACAAAGTCACAGCAAAAGACTCTTCAAGGAATGTTAATCATCACCTAAATAGCCCACGGCACATGAATAAATAACCTGCTTCAATAACCGATAGACTCCTCAAGAAGAAGGCGGAAGATGAGACAATAAGGACGGTGTCAGTTACACACCAACATACACTCGAGCTGATGAAGTCCAGCAGGAGAAAGAAAACGTATTGCCAGCTAATACGAAGTCGGTGACAGCATTCACAGACATAAATACGGCACGTATGATATCTGCTGAAGTTACCATCTTTAACAAATTCTTCCTTCTCAAGTTCGACTTAACTTCATTCACACAGTCAACACAACCATCTTTATATAATGATCCCAGCTACAAGCACGTGTGTCGTTGCAAGTCTTTTTGCGACTTAAGGATTCCTCTGTGTTACTGCAAATATTGGCCTTGCCCGTCAAAGACATGGCAAAGGCTATCCGTGCCTCCTTAGAATATCAGATGTAATATCGCCTATCAATGCCTTTGCAGTTGTGAATCACGGTTGTATTCTAGAAGTCCTGCAAGCTGCCATCTCATACTTATGCAAATTGTGTCCTCCTTCCCAAATGTGCAATAATGGTACCCTTGCAATGGCACCTGGTAATGCCACGACTTCCTTCCTTCCAATAATGTCAATGACTACCTACTTTAGAATGGACCTACAAAAAAATAGTTAAGCGGATTAATTGTTGAATGGTTTGAAGGCTAAAGTCGACTGTGTGAGGGCAAGGATTTCGTCCTACCTCACCGGCTTGCTGGAGTTTTCATTCCAGACTTGCCTGTGTGCACAAAGGCTCAATCAACCAAAATTAGCATATCTCGACAAGGCAAAGCACTCCCTAAAATAGGAAGCGTATGTTGTGGCATGAGACCACCAACCCAAGGTCGGCCCAAAAGCATTTATTTAAAAACCATTAAATTAAACAAAACAAAAGCACCTAAGTCAGCCCAACCAAAATAGGAAATTTAAACACTTTCAATTGTTTAAAATTTCCAATTTATTAAAAGCAAAAAAAGTCAAAAGAACAAAATCAAGTGTTGTAAAACACTGTCAGGGCGCCATAGGCCACCCCTCAAATTAGGGTCATCACAATGGCCTCCAGGGTAGATTGTGACAAGAGCCAGACCTAGTCACTATTGCCAAACTTAAGGTACACGTGCACTTCGATTTTACAAAAATTGAAGGTGCCAACAGAACGGAACCCCTACCTATTCATTCCTCATAGTGCAGTTTTGTCATCTCTACCATTTGGTAATTCTGAACAGCTTGACGATGCATGTATATGTGCTTCAATAAGCAGTGGTCACAGAGAGCTGGAGACATCTTGGACACAATACCTGGGGTGCGCATTTGAGCAAGGATTGCAAGTCACTTTTGCTATGTGTCTGTAGACAGCAGCAAAGCCCACACAGGCCAATAGCGAGGTGAAGTGATTTAAGGAAGTGCCGCTTTTGCAAGGATCCTTACCACTGATTGAGGATACAAGTACAGGCCTGCACATCTGGAAGATCATTGAAATACCACAATTGGTATTGCTGCTAACCACACCATTTTCAAGGCACAATATCATTCATCAATCTATCTCATCAACTGAAGATAGCGGCCATTGAAATATAGTGACAATCCAGAATGACTTCTTATGGACATTGTAACCTCTGTATGCGCTGAGTTTTGTAAGTTGATAACATCTGAGAATAGACGTTGATAAAATCTGAGTCTGTGCTTAATTCTGTACATTCACTAAAGGATGTCTGCAATTATGTTATATGAGATTTAATTCTAGAAATACTGCTGTAAATCAATTTACTGTTGTGATTTGCAAAGTTATCTGCACTGATATATTTCAGTCTAGATTTACCGAAACCAAGTGAAATAAATCATAGTTGTACTCGATCAAATTCAAAATAAAATATGAAGGTCATAATGTATCAAGATCATATTTAGCCCCTTTGCAAGACCTGAGATACAATTTACAGTGAATACTTAGAATAGTATCCCCATCTACTAAACATATCAACCATATTTGCATAAAAACAAAATATAGTAAGTTCAAAAAGCATAGAAATGCTTATAGATGAGAAAAAAAAAAAAAAGATGAGGTTTATTTTTTGAAGTAACCATGCTGAAACACGTAGTCAATAAATAACATCCTTCATGCAAACTAAAGCACACAATGTGGTCAGGAGTGATTCCTTGAATTTTTTAACAATGCTAAGCATACTCTTCTTCAGTAAGCATACTAGCAATGTTTTTATAAAAATAAAATGTAAGAGGTTCACAAACAAAGAACATTTTCAAGCAACACAAAAAGAGGTTCACAAACAAAGAACACTTTCAAGCAACACAAACAAGAAAAAACATGATGACAAGTTTTTTCAAGTAAATACTAAATATGCTTTAGCATGCGTCAAAAAATAACATCATTCATTAAAAATGTAAGCATGCAATATGATAAATTGTACTCATTTTAAAAAATGGTCTCGTCAAGCCCGTGAAGGAGCTGATATGTGGAATCAAGCTCTGAAATCCTATAGTCCGAAAACATGAGCAGGTAAAGCAATGGGCAAACTGTGCATTTGAAATGATTTCCTCTACTCAATGAAAGTTGAAATTGAAGTGAAGTGAAGTTGAGAGAATGTAGGTCATTTTGGCCCACTCTCCATGTATAGAACACTTTATTCCTACAGCCCAGAAAATAAAAATAAACATGGTTTTTCTCTTAAAGGTATGTTGACCATTTTTCTGTCCAATAACACTCTACACTTATACAGAAGCTCACTATGATCATGTCTTGTTACTCAAGCATATTCTTAACATGTTTATAAACAAGTCAGTGTGTGATGCTACCAGTTGCTACCATATTCTACAAAGTTGCGCCCACAGAGATACAATCAAACTTGTGTTTCCAATTTGTGAGAATGGACCCTTTTCAGGAAGAAGCTATGCAAGAACTTCAAATGTTCCCAGCAGTCATAGAGTTCTTCTCTTATAAGTGACTTCCCGTTTAAATAATCTGGTTTTTGTAAATAGAAGTCTTTTTCCTTCAGAAAACCTATGATACTTAATAGTTATAGCAACCCTCTGTCGAATCTCTCTATCAATCCCGGATTTATCTACTATAAATGCCGATGGTATCCTTTATGTATGTCATGCTACTCTCCACAGCAAAATTTCTGATGTCATTTTCTCATCTTTGCCATGACCCACATACTGCCCAAAATTTTCAGGTCCTTTTCATACATAATCGTCATGCCAATGTTGAATATAAGGGGTGTGTTTCTACAAAAAGTCATGTTGCACAGAATTTCAGTAGACGCATATGAATTAGTGAAAAGGCCTGGTAGACTGTCAGCCCTTACTTTAGAATAGCACACTAATGTGTCC
Source organism: Cryptomeria japonica (assembly GCF_030272615.1). Lineage (NCBI taxonomy): Eukaryota > Viridiplantae > Streptophyta > Pinopsida > Cupressales > Cupressaceae > Cryptomeria > Cryptomeria japonica. The sequence continues at coordinate 520,800,231 of NC_081413.1, forward strand.
AGAGAGCATTCAGTTTGACCAACGTGACTCAGTTGCATGGAAAGAATATTACAAATTAAATTGGCAGCTTATTTAAAATAAAAACTTAAACAACGAGGAATCGTTTTGCGCCAGTCTAAGCAAATCAGGATTTCAAGTTGGGACATGAGTTTAAACAACATCGGATAGTGACAAGTGAGAAATGCAGCAGCAGTCTAGTAGACTGCACGATAAAACTCCAAAAAAGCAAAGGTCAAATAACATGCTGTAAAGAAATAAGAAACCCGTGGGAGAAATGCTGATTGTTATTAAGATCGCACTGTTAAAAGCAAGCATTAATAAAGCTGCGATTTCTCACCTGTATATTCTCCAGGGCCGCCAATTGACACGACAAAGAATGAAAAGGCTGAGGGCACCCAGTAGCGCAAAGAGCGTGGCGCAAACTGCAGAGACGACCACCAGATCCCCTTCCCCTTCCATCTCTTTCTCCTTCAATTCCCCTGCTTCATTACCCTAGCAGCCACAAATGCCCCTCTTTCTCCGACCCCCTATGGCCCTAATCTCCAAATACACACAAAAACAAAACCCCGCGCCACATCTACATCCTTTCTGTCAGCCATTAAAAGCCAAACACTAAAACCACCTTCGTCCAACCACACAATACATTGTCCGTAAGATACTCAATGTGTATGTGTTCCTGCGAGAGGTGAACCTGTACCCTCATACTCCCCAAAACGAGGATTTTGCCTGGGAGAAAAATGGTATGGGGGTTTCATAGAGGAGCAAATACCACGCAACACACGACCGGTACCTCTCTTCTCAAATTCCTTGTTAAACTCTTGCAGAATTGAGTGAAATGGAGATAGAGAAGTAGCCGAGCGGTAAAAAGCTTACTCGAGTTGAGCTCGGCTCCCTGTCAGGATTTTCGAGCGGTAAAAAGCTTACTCGAGTTGAGCTCGGCTCCCTGTCAGGATTTTAGAGGCTATGTATAAAAGCAAACAGATTTAAAGAATAAAAAGTTCCCATTAATTTTTTTATGCCCTTTTTGACAATTGATGAATATTTTATCCCACTCATACCGACACTCACACTCACCACTCTCCCACTCCGAATGAGAGAGCTAAAGAAAAGTCCATAACCTATGTTTTTACTTTTTGATACATAATTTTGATGTCTATGGAGTATTTTTTGTCGGAGGTATCTAAATGTACTACAAAATTGAGGTTACATATCTTACTTTCTTGGAGGATTTGAATTTTATGACTTCTCTTTCAAGGACACAAGCTCTTCATCACTATACCAATTCAAATTGTATCTAATTGACTTGATATTCTTATTATTCATAATTTGTAATTATTTTTATATTTCATGAATAGAGTATAGTTCTTTAGAAACATATAATGTTTTTGGATTTAAATCTTTATTGCTAAATCAAATTTATAAGTGTAGAAATGAATCAATTAGTTTTGTTGTATGAATTTAACTTGTATATTTGAATATGTTAATTTCACCTCAAGTTCAAGTCAGTTAAATTTCAACTAATCATTATGTGCTAAATTTTGTACCGAAACTTTCAAATTATATTCTTGGATCAAATAAAAAAAAAATCACCTCTTAACTTTAATTAATTGAGGGTAAGCATTTGAGATCCACCCATCATTAAGGGTAACTTCGCCACATATTTGTGTCACAGAGGATTAATCCATCTTTATTATTCAACTTTCCACATAAATCACTTCAATTCTCACATTAATGTGACGGAACTCTAGCTCTCACACTAGGTCATTCCAAGATATGTTATATCACATTATATTGTGTTGTCTATTTGGCAGCATCATATTTATATCAACATCATTTGTAGGTGAAAATAGTGTTGATCAACTATTCATATTGCAAGTGTAGATAGAAGCAAATATTTGTTTGCAAGTACATGGGATTTGAAGGCAATTGGATCTTTTTTTATAGAAAATGTCATATTCACAATTGAAGGTCAATTTTATAAAACAAAAGATTAAATTTACAACTAATACGTTGACTCCACAAAAATTACAAGAATAAACAAGTTCAAATTTTATCATATTGCTCACAACGCATCCAATATTAAGCAAATTTTGAGCTATGGTTCAAAAGTTGTAATCAAAACAACAGACAACTATATATCAACATCAAAATTACACTCCTTTTTTAGGGTTACTAAATTATTTCATATAATATGTCACTAATCTAAATTGGGTTAATTAAATTATGTTGTTTATGATAACTCAATGATGAACAGATAGTACTAACCCGGTACTGAGAGGGGGGGGGGGGGGGGGGGGGGGTGAATCAGTACAGACAAAAATACAGTCCTAAATCGGTTTGACAGCAGACACTTCAAATGACTGGCAAACAGTGACACCGGTTTGAAACAAAGTGCAACCGGTAAGGCTAAGAATGACTGAGACAAGCATTAACCGGTTACTCACTTAGCTTTTCACTCAACTCAAGACTACACTACTATTTCACCCTTATGCATAAACAGGTAATCTATCATCAGATCATAATAACAGCTAGTTCAACATGTTTTATTGACAGGCATAAAACACAGAACCATCATATGCTTGATAGACAATAGCAAAGCATCATAAGATAAAAGCATCATACATGACACACATATTTTTCACGTGGAAACCCAACTGGGAAAAACCACGGTGGGGATGAATACCCACAAGCTATTTTTGAACTCTTTAGAAGTCCGCTTTGTTAGGAGCCTTGTTCGGTTAGAGACATTACAATAGGTTCTGCTAGGAACCAATCCTGTTAGGGATCACCCGGTTAAGGGATGGCTAGAATACCCGGTTAAGGGTTAAACCCTGTTAAAGATTACCTTGTTAGAGGATTTCAGGAACTCAATAGCTAAAGGATTTCGAACTCAATAGCTTTGAATTACCTTGTTAAAGGATTTATAGCAAGTCGGTTAAGGCTACCTTGTTAAGGGATTTTCCAACTGCTAAGGTGGTTAGAGATCAACAGGTATTACAATGATCTGGTAACAACACTCAATGTTAATGCAGATCCGCTCAAGCTCCTCTTCACCTTCTGCACTTACACTCTGCATGTATAACTTCTCTCCTTTTGGTCTGGCAAGAATCACATATCCCTTCTCTTGGATACACACACACAACTTTTGCCAACAACCTCAGGAAGAGACACAACATCGACCTTATAGGAAAACAGATAGGTCAGTAGCATAAACCCTAAACCCTAAACCTATTAGGTTAAGGAATTCAAACGGTTCAATCCTAACCGTTGAGCACACTGCGTTAAATGCAGTAGTTCTTGATCCAATCTCAAGACATTCTCCATCGTCCATTTCTACTGATTTTATGGCAGCTGATAACCCATCACACGTTATCACCATTTTATAGACTTCTCACATTCCCGAGGTAGATAGGAACAATCTCCTTCATGCAAGATCCTTCACACGCACAAGGCTTACATGGCAACACGATTTGTTCTTTTTTACCATGCTAACTCATCACACAAAGTCACTAGTTGAGCCACACAGGCTTGAAGCACTTAAACCGGAAACCTTGAAGTTGAGACTACCAACCAGTATTCATACAATACTTCCATGTGTCGGTTCTCATAACTATATGCCAGTTCATCATGAACAAACGCACCACTTCACTTTGGCACAAATGTCGGTTCACAATGTTCTACCGGTTCTCTCATATGTCGGTTCTCACTTCTTCAGCATATTGACATCAATGACAACATACAATGTCATTATGTCCTCATACCGGTTCACATAATGCCAACAATCTCCCCCTTTGGCATTGATGGCAATAAACAAAGATATCTTCTCCGCTTCACATCTTCTCCCCATTTTCTACAGATATCTTCTCCGCTTCACATCTTCTCCCCCTTTGACAACAATGCCAAAGTGGAGGCACAAGCTTCCCTGTTCCATTATGTTGCTCCCCTTGAGGAGTAGCATCCTTCAACACATCAATCCTGAAGAAAAATTTGACTATGCAATACCTGACTGATGTGGAGCACATATCTTTAGTTTACCTCCTGAAGGGGCAACACCCCTAATTCACTTCTTAAGTACATAAATGTAGCCTTTGGGAGAGGCTTGGTGAATATATATGCTAATTGCTCCTGACTGGAAACATGTTCCAGTGCAATCTCTTTGTTTTGAACCTTTTCCCTCAGGAAATGATACTTAAGTTCAAAATGCTTAGTTATAGAGTGTAAAACCGGATTCTTTGAGATATTGATAGCACTTGTGTTATCACAAAATATACTTACCGATTCAGATACAGGGACTTTGAAGCCATTTAATACACTTGTGTTATCACAAAATATACTTACCGATTCAGATACAGGGACTTTGAAGCCATTTAATACATGCTTCATCCAGATTGTCTGAGTGCAGTTCATGAAAGCTGCAACATACTTTGCTTCCGCTGTAGACTGAGAGATACAACTCTACTTCTTACTCATCCATGAGACCAGTCTACCACCGAGAAAGAATGCACCACCGGTTGTGCTTTTTCAGTCATCTATATTGCCTGCCCAATCAGCATTTGTGCATACTTTCAAGTTGAAATCCTCGCTATAAGGATACCACAATCCATAGTCAATAGTTCCCTTCAAATACCTAAGAATCCGCTTGATTGCAACCAAGTGAGATTCTCTTGGGTTTTCTGGAATCTTGCAGTAATGCCAACTGCATGTGCAATATCTAGTATGTTATGCACTACATAATGCAACTTACCAATCATTGATCAGTATTCCTTCTCATCAACCAATTCTAAGTCATCTTCTTTAGATAGTTTACAACCGGTCACCATCAGAGTACCAACCAGTTTGCTATCTTCCATGCCAAAGGTCTTCAACACCTCTTTGACATACTTGGACCGAGTGATAAAGATTCCATCCTTCATCTGCTGGATTTGCAGTCCAATGAAGAATTTAATCTCCCCTATGAGTGACATTTCAAACTCTTTCTTCATCTCATCTGCAAACTCATGACTCATCTTGTCATCTCCACCAAAGATAATGTCATCAACAAATACCTCACAGATTAGGATATGATCTCCTTCAAACTTCAAGTAGATATTACTATCTTCACCTGTTCTCTCAAATCCAATCTTCACAAGATGGGAATGCAGATGTTCATACCATGCTCTAGGTGCCTGCTTTAGTCCATATAAGGCTTTATGCAGCCTACACACCATGTCACTGTCTTTGGATAGGGCAAACCCATCTGGTTGCTCAATATACACCTCCTCTTCAAGTACACCACTTAGGAATGCAGATTTTACATCCATTTGATATACTTTGAAACCTTTAAAAGCTGCATATGCAAGAAGCATACGGACTCCTTCCAATCTGGCTACGGGAGAAAAGGTTTCTCCATAGTCTTCTCCTTCTTCTTGAGCATATCCTTTGCACACTAATCTAGCTTTGTTCCTAATCACTATGCCATCCTCATTCAGCTTATTTCTGAAAACCCATTTAGTACCAATGACATTTTTGTGCTCTGGTCTGGATACCAAAGACCATGTACCATTTTTCTCTATCCGGTCAAGTTCCTCTTCCATTGCCTTGATCCAGTCTTGATCCTTATGTGCCTCTTTGAATGATTTAGGCTAAAATTCAAAGATCATACATGAGTTTTCTCTTACCTTTCTTCTTGTAAGGATTCCTGCATCCTTATCTCCTATGATCTGCTTAGGATCATGATTCAGCTTGACATACCGAGGAATGGTCTTGATAGATTCCTCTTGCTTTTCTTCTTCATCCTCATCTCCATCAGTATCAGCATCTACATTTGCCGGTGTAGGAACATTGTTACTGGTACTCGATTGGCTGTCAACCGGTTCCCAGAAGGTTGCAATCGATTCGTTTACCGCTTGCTCACTGTCGGTTTCCTCAGTTTTCTCAAAAGTTTCATCAACTCTTACATTGATGCTTTCCATAATTCTCTGAGTCCTATTGTTGAAACACTTGAGAGCTTTGCTCTTGGTGGAATATCCTAGGAATATTCTCTCATCACATTTCGCATCAAATTTGCTCTGGTGTTCACTCCTCTCGATGCAACATTTGCTACCAAACACTCTAAAGTAGCTAACCACAGGTGTCTTACCGGTCCAATACTCATAAGGAGTTTTATCCTTACCTTTCTTGATGAGTACCCGGTTCATTGTGTAGACTGCAGTGCTCACTGCTTCTCTCCAAAAGGTGTGAGCTACCTTTCCTTGAATCAACATGGTTCTAGCTGCTTCAACCACAGTCCGGTTATTCCTCTCTGCTAGGCCATTCTGCTGTGGAGTCCGGGGGGCAGACAATCGCCTCTTGATGCCATGTTCTTCACAGTACTTGTTGAATTCACCAGAAGTGGATTCCCCTCCTTGATCAGTTCTCAGGCACTTGATCCTTTTACCGCTTTCCTTCTCCACTAATGCTCTGAAAGTTTTGAACTTTACAAAGGCTTCAAACTTGTCTTTCAAGAATGTGACCCACATCATTCTTGAGCAGTCATCAGTGAGAATCATGAAGTACCTATCACCCTACACACTTCTAGTTTTTATAGGACCACACAAATCAGTATGCACAAGGTCAAGCAAGTTGTCAGCAATGAAAGATTTACCTTTAAAGGTTGAGGGAGACATTTTCCCCAATTGACACTCTCTGCACAAGGTATCATCCGGTTTGCTTAGCACCGACAACCCTCTAACTGCCTTGATCTTACTAGCCTTCACAATGTTATCAAAGTTTACATGGCAGAGTCTCCTATGCCATATCCAACTATCATCAAATTTAGCCACAAGACATGTGCTTATATTTGCATTTAGCTGAAATAGGTTACCTTTGGCCTGCATGTCGGTGGCCACCAATTCACCATTCTTTCCTTTGATTCTGCAAACTCCATTCTTGAATTCCAGAGTTAGGCCACTATCATTTAGCTGGGCAACACTTAGAAGGTTGTGTCTGAGACCATCAACCCAATACACATTGTCAGCACTACTCTTTCCATTCAGAGAGATAGACCCTCTGCCTTTGACCATGCATGGTGCATCATTGCCAAAGCGAACCACACCACCATCATAATCCTCCAAGGATAGAAACTTACTTCGGTCACCAGTCATATGGTGAGAACAACCACTGTCAATGATCCACTCATTGGAATTATCAAACCGGGAGACAAGAGCCTTCTTGTCTAACACATCTTCCTTGACAACAACAAACACAATATCTTCATTTTCTTCATCCTCTGATTCTTCATCTGTGACACCTTCATCAACTGCCACAAAACAGTTTCTCTGGTTTCCTCCTTTGAATTTCTTGAACCTTTCCGGTTTGTCCTTATTGTCGCCATTAGGACAGTTTACAACAATATGTCCTATCCGGTTACAAGAAAAGCATTTCAAAGGTAGCTTACCTCTGTATTTGCCGGTTCCTTTAGAAAGTTTCCTGGAAAGGAGAGCTTCAAATGCCATTAGAATCTCCTCATCATCCATTTCTCTGCCCTGTCTTGGTTCACCACTGGTGCTAGCTTCTTTTCCTTTTCTGGATGGTACTGCAGAAGCTTTAACAGTTGATTCAGTCTTTTGAACACTGTCATCGAAACTATTTAGCTCATAGGCTGTCAACTTTGGAATGATGGAGTCTAGGGATACCTTAGTCTTGTCTATTGATCTTAGCTCTTGAATATCAGCAACCCTTATTGCATAGACCGGCAATAGGGATCTCAAGACTTTGCTTACCACAGTGGAATCTTCTATTTTACCACCTGCACTCTTGATATCTCCAACAACGGCTTTGATTCTTATTCCATACTGTTGAATGGTCTCACCTACAACCATTTGTATATCTTCAAACTTCCCCCTAAGACTTTCTTCCTTAGCCTGTTTTACATGCTCATCACCGCCATAGATATTTTCAAGAGTATCCCATACCTCTTTGGGATTTACCTTATCCTAAACATCAATAAACTCGATGTCAGATAAACTACTAATTAGGGCTTCCATAACTTGCCCATTCTCCTGCATCTCTCTCTTTTGGTCATCGGTGAGAGTACCGGTAGGAGCAACATAGGCAGTCTCAACATAGCTCCAGTGTTGAACACCCATGCTTCTGATGTATATCTTCATTCTATCTTTCCATATACTGAAATTTTCTCTGTTAAACTTTGGACCTTCCCTCTTCATCATTAGACTGGGATCTTTACCTCAAGCGGTTAAGCTTATAGCACAGAGGACCTGGAGGACGCTCTGATACCAATTGATAACTCAATGATGAACGGATAGTACTAACTCGGTGTGAATCAGTACAGACAAAAATACAATCCTAAACCGGTTTGACAACAGACACTTCAAATGACTAGCAAACAGTGACACCGGTTTGAAACAGAGTGCAACCGGTAAGGCTAAGAATGACTGAGACAAGCATTAACCGGTTACTCACTTAGCTTTTCGCTCAACTCAAGACTACACTACTATTTCACCCTTATGCATAAATAGGTAATCTATCATCAGATCATAATAACAGCTAGTTCAACATATTTTATTGACACGCATAAAACACATAACCATCATATGCTTGACAGACAATAGCAAAGCATCACACATGACACACATATTTTTCACGTGGAAACCCAACTGGGAAAAACCACGGTGGGGATGAATACCCACAAGCTATTTTTGAACTCTTTAGAAGTCCGCTCTGTTAGGAGCCTTGTCCGGTTAGAGACATTACAATAGGTTCTGCTAGGAATCGATCTTGTTAGGGATCACCCGGTTAAGGGATGGCTAGAATACCCGGTTAAGGGTTAAACCCTGTTAAAGGTTACCTTGTTAGAGGATTTCAAGAACTCAATAGCTAAAGGATTTTGAACTCAATAGCTTTGAATTACCCTGTTAAAGGATTTACAGCAAGCCGGTTAAGGCTACCCTGTTAAGGGATTTTCCAACTGCTGAGGTGGTTAGAGATCAACAGGTATTACAATGATCTGGTAACAGCACTCAATGCCAATGCAGATCCGCTCAAGCTCCTCTTCACCTTTTGCACTTACACTCTGCAGGTATCACTTATCTCCTTTTGGTCTGGCAAGAATCACGTATCCCTTCTCTTGGATACACACACACAACTTTTGCCAACAACCTCAGAAAGAGACACAACATTGACCTTATAGGAAAACAGATAGGTTGGTAACATAAACCCTAAACCCTAAACCTGTTAGGTTAAGGAATTCAAACGATTCAATCCTAACCGTTGAGCACACTGCATTAAATGCAGTGGTTCTTGATCCAATCTCAAGACATTTTCCATCATCCATTTCGACTGATTTTATGGCGGTTGATAACCCATCACACGTTATCACCGTTTTACAGACTTCTCACATTCCTGAGGTAGATAGGAACAATCTCCTTCATGCAAGATCCTTCATGCGCACAAGGCTTACGTGGCAACACGATCTGTTCTTTGTTACCATGCCAACTCATCACACAAAGTCACTGGTTGAGCCACACAGGCTTGAAGCACTTAAACCAGAAACCCTAAAGTTGAGACTACCAAACGGTAGTCATACAATACTTCCATGTGCCGGTTCTCATAACTATATGTTGGTTCATCATGAACAAACCCACCACTTCACTTTGGCACAAATGTCGGTTCACAGTGTTCTACCGATTCTCTCATATGTCAGTTCTCACTTCTTCAACATATTGACATCAATGACAACATACAATGTCATTATGTCCTCATACCAGTTCACATAATGCCAACAGTTTATTATATTCCAATAGCCTAAATTTTTATAAAAAATAAATGTATTTTTGCACTTTATTTTCATGAATCCTTGACATTTGAACCCCTTTAGAGTTTATCTTAGGTTTATGACCTTCTTTATATCTTTTGTTTTTAAATTTTGATATTTCTTATCATCCCTTCTTTTATATTAAATTTTATTATTGTTTGGATATGCCCTCATTTGTGTTGCATTGATCTATACTTATTAGGGTTTAAACTACTTCTATATGGTCATTATTTGCCCACCTCCCTTGTGCACTTTTATTGTTAGATCTTTATCGTGGACATATTTCCACATGCCCAACCAGTTTCACTTTTACTATTATATCTTTATCATGGATATATAATGACACCTCTTTTGTGGTTTATGGCAATGAATTAGCTCTTACTTCAACTATGTAATCATTTGATTCATCTAGGGGTTTTGATTTGTGTGATATTGTACCTAGTGAGCATGTTCTTATCCATCTAATTGTATATTTCCTTTTAAATCTATAGATTCTCTTCCACATGCCTATCTCACTACATATTTCCTTGAGGATCCCAATGAGGTTGATCACATGGTCCACCTTTACATGAGGTTACTATTCATTCTCTTTATTTTTTTCTCTCTTGGTATGTTGATGATGATTTTAGTGAGGGGTGTGTTGGTACTCACTCTCGAAATATCAATTTTCACTTGAGTCCTTCTTTTGTGTCTTGACCTTGTTTGTCCCACAATTAATAACTAATCTAAATAATATTTGTGTGGGTTCTCAATTATGAAAATTGATGGTATGATGAAAGAATAAGTATCCGGTAGATTACTGAGAGGAGGGGGGGTGAATCAGTAAATAGAAAAAACTAATACAAACTTTTCCAATCTCAATATCAATCATACAAAGTAAGCTTATCAATGCAATACCACTGTCAAGATAAAAACTCATAAGAAAACCGGTTGACTGTTACAACACCTTAATAGTAAACAACATTAAACTTATAAACATCCAAATGCTTTATCATATGTCAACTGACTTCATTTCTCAATGCTTCTGATTATCATGCCTAATCAGAATAGTTAAGTAGTTAATCAAATCAACCATAAGATCATAACCACAAAAACATTCACCACATGACACAAGTATTTTTGACGTGGAAACCTAAAATAGGTCAAAACCACGGTGAGATGAGACTCACAAGATAACTATCTGAACTCTTATGAAGTTTGCCCTGTTAGGAGCCAAGCCTGTTAAAGCTTTTACAAAAGTCCTGTTAAGAACTGATCTTGTTAAGAATCACTCGGTTAAGGGATTGACTACAAATGTCTTTTTAGAAGCAAGTACCCTGTTAGGAGTAACCTCAGTTGAGGATTTGAAAATCCAATCTAATGGATCACCTTGTTAGAGGATTTGAGAAGAAACCAATCTTGTTAGAGCTTACCCGATTAAGGGATTTCAATTCTGCTGTAATTGTTAGAAAACAACAGGGGTTTGCTTGATCTGCCTGAATAACACTACACTTGCTTGATCAGATCCTTTTTAAGCTCATATCTGCCTTTACTCAAACTGCAGACTCATCATCCAGTTCGACAACCACACATTCAATTGATCTCTGCCAACTCTCTTAACTAAACAATTTCATCGACCTTATAAGCAAATCAATTAGGTTTGTAACACAACAAAAACCTAATTCTCTCATAGAGATTACAAACAAATTCGGTTCAAGTATGACCATTGGATTACCTAGAAATCTCTACACATCAATCAAGAAAACCTTAACCCCTCCTTGATCACCACTTCATCGAACTCAACAACTCATCACACGCTTAGCATTAAATGCAATACACTTTGCTCATTCCCTAGACAAAAACGCGCCAAAACATTTTGAACTTGTCTTCATACAATGATCATACGTGTCACCATCATTACCGCTCATCATTAGATCATAAACCAACTTAACCAATTCAACAACCTTAATCGGTTAGGGTTTAACAAAAACAACTGGTAGGGTTGACTAGTTACATTACATAGATGGGGTTTAACCTTTTACACCGATTACCGATTTAACTCAAAAACTTACATACCAATTTACAATGTCCTTCACATAGCTCTTCCTACCTGTTACAAGACAATATCAACAATATCATTAATATCAACAATATCATTACCGGTTAATTGACATCAATGACAACATAACATATCATTAATGCAATCTTCATGCAAATGCCAACAAAAATTACCTAGAATTGTTGTTTTCTATCATTTCTCCTGTGCTTTTATTGTATTATAATTGCTAAAATTCTAAAAGATGTTTAAGTTCTTAGGTCATAAGTTAAAATATTTAAGTTTGTGCAAATTGTCAAAGTTATTGGTGTTTCCCTACCACAAATACCTTTCTTCCCACCTCTACCTTTCTTTGTTCTTATTGCGATAATAGATTTCGCCTTCCTTGCATGCTTTCTCCCTAAGCCTAAAAGTCTAATTTCCCTTTTTTTTTTTGAACTTTCAAATTTCCCTCTCCTATCATGTCCCTCACTTGAAATCCAACTTTTCCTTTATACCTATTGGCCTATCATACTTTCCCTCCTCGACTACCCTTTCTTTGATTCCCCTATTTTTAATTCATTGATCATTTATAGTATTGTTATCCTTATTTTTTATTATGAAGCAAAAACTGGATAACCCCTATGAATTTTTTTTTGAATTCGTTCTCATTTCTCTAAGGGTTCATTTGTCGAGGCTTTTTATCCCCTTTTAGTCATTGGAAAACTTTGTGGCCATTTCTCGATCTTAGTTTTGTTGGTTAAATTGAAAAATTAACTTAAAACAAATATTTTTGTCTTTTGGTGCAAAGTCGGACTTAAAGTCCAACCTTACACCACCTTTGGGTCTTTTGTGCAAAGTCATGTTTTAACTTTGACATTACATATTTTAGTCTTAAAATGATGCAATTCGGGCTTATGAGTCTGAATTACACCATTTTTTAGTCTTTTTTTTGTAAATTAGACTTATAAGCCCGAAGTGCACATTTATTTTACACAATTTTGCATATTAATTGCTTTTTGAGTTTGAAATTGTTTTGGTTTCTTCCTCTTTTTATCCTTTTTATCTTTCTTTTTGCCCTCATTTGTTTATGATCAAGGGCTTTTCCGGATTTCGGATTTGCAACGAGTTGAAGCCATTATCCTTTTGGGTATGCTTCTCATCATTTTTCCTATTTACTTCAGAGATCTTTTTATTTGACAATGGTGTGTGTCGAGATTAGAACCCATCATACACCGTGTTCTTATTTTTGTTGGTGTATGGTAGGTTTTAACCCCAACGCACACCATTATAAATATCCTTTGCAAAGTTTGTTTTGATATCATTGCAGTGGATGTCAGGCTTGTAATCCCAACATACATCATGCTTTGCATGGTGGATGTTGTGGTTACAAACCTAACATGTATTTTTGTTAGCTCTTGCCTTTCAGTGTATGATGGGGTGATGAACCCGACCTACATCGAAGTCTCACCCTTACAGTGTATGTCAGGGTCATACCCTCGCTCTACACCATTACCATAGTATGCATAGTTTTTCCTAAGATATGTTACATGGTGCATGTCGGGGTCATACCCTCGACCTACACCATGGTTCCTTCCCATGGTGCATGTCAGGGTTATAACCTTGACAAAAACCAAATGCAATGTATTCTTCCCTTTTCTTTTTACATGGTGTAAATCTGGTTTGAAACCCGATTGCCACCATTTATCATTATTTGATCTCCCTAGGTGCAAATCAAACTTTTAAGCCCGATTTACATCGTTTTTATGTTTTTGAGCCTGTCAAGTGCAACTCGGGCTTATAAATCCAAAATGCACTTTGTTTTTCTTTTCACCATTTTTTGGTGTAAATCTAACTTATAAGCCCGAGTTACACCGAATACACACACATGTAGATTGGAGATATACATCCGATTTGCACTCAAAGGCATTCTTCTTCTATCAACAAATTGGGGTTTTTGGAATCCTAATAAGGTGATTCTAATGAGCTAAAGAATAGTGATGATATTTTCCAAAGGTTGCAGTTGCAATCACAATCAAATGACGGAGCCATCGCCAAGCAAAAAAGCAATAAAGTTCAAGAAGCAGGACCCTCATCCGATCTTTCCATCTTCATTTGTGTCATCTAATATTGACAATATTAGGGACACTAAGATATGGCACATAGAGCTCAAAGAATTCCTAAAGAGAGTCGAAGAGTCACCATAGTACTATAAAATGGAGGCAACCATCAACAATGGCATCCATTTCGTTACAACTTTCCCAATGTCAGCACAAAATACCGAGTTTGTGTTGGCATTAGCTAATAAGTATAATCTAGTAAGCAGGCCGGCCAAGGATGTAGAGAGAAAGAAAACTCTAATCAAATTGGATGAGGATTTAGTTGACACTATCTTCAAATGTCCAAATATTGATCAATGTGCCAATATTGACATGCAGTCGACACAAGCATGCTATGACAACAACTTAGATAAGTGTAGGATAAACATCAACGATAACTAGTTGAAGACTCCAAGGTCCACTATACCAAGATGGCCTAAGACTATTCATCAAAGTGACTTCATTGAAGAAGTAAATGATTTGATTACTTTTCTCAGTAGAGTAAAGGGGTTTCCTATTTCAGATACTTATCATAAGTGGATGTATCAATACATCCATATTATCTGGCAAAATAAGAAGAAGATATTTTGGGGTAAACAGATAAGTGATAGTTCATGTGAGCAGTTAACCAAAGTTCCTACCACTTTGAAGTTCTATATGACTTCGTATCTAGTATACGCAGCAGCCTTAATGAGGCATTTTTCGGGATTGTCTACCACAAGAGACAGGAGTCAAATTCATGTATATCAGTATTACTTATAATTGACTCTCAAGAACAGTTTACATCATTTCAGGAGAGTGAATGATGCTTTATTTTTTCATTATATGTGCATGTTGGATAAAGATCTTCAAAAGAAGTGAGTATTAGATGAAGCTTGGAATGTGGTTAACCAATATGGGTGCATATTCTTACAATTCCCTACTTTTACATATCTCAAATTAGGATGCTTTGATGGTGAACCTTCCGTGCTTCCTAGGTACCCATCAGACAAAATTGTACTCATGGAACTAGCTCGTCAGATGGTAGCAGTTCATGAATGCCAATCTGGTTTGCATAAGACTGGTTTCAAGGTCTCTCTCACTATTGGGAGATTCAATCAATTCCATATACAAATCCACATCCATGGATGAAGAGATGAGAACAATGAAAATTAGGCTCTTTAAGGCCAGGAAACATTTTGACTATAGAGGTATGAAGAACAAACTTAAGAAAAGTTACGCTCATGTTCATAGAGTAGAGGATATTTGGATTGATTACAAGACAAAAGAGGATAACAGAAGGCTCAACTACTGTTGCCTCACTATGGAACAAATTGAGAACCCAAGCTTCCGGATATTCTTGAGGATCTTGAAGATGATGGAGATTTTCTAGATCCTATGTATGAAAAGAATGAGGTTGAAGATTCATCATTGTCACTTATTCAATGTGTTGGTTCCCAAAACCACAGATTGGATACCTTAAGGATTTGCCAAGCCCTTAACTGATCCAACTAGCCTTGGCCAACGAATAGGGATGGTTAAAGACCAAATCCCTCCGCACTTAAGGCTCCACTGAACCTAGGTGGGTATACCTCTCCCTCTCAAGAACAAAAAGAGTTATTTAAAGTGGATTTAAGCTTTATGGTTAGCAAATGCAAAACTGCCAAATGATTGTTCTGCAATTATGCTTTATTATGTGCTTTAAGTGAATGCTTTTGAAAAGAAATGAAAATGATTATGATTGTATCTTGAGAATAAGATGCTTTCAGGACTTAAAAGAAATATGCAAAGATCAGTTCATATAGGGTTTGGGAAGAATGTTTCTCTATCAAGGACCTTAAAAGATAAATAACAGACCAGTGCCTCTATCCAGGGATATTTATGACACTTTGTGGACAAGAGATCTTATCAACTCCAGAGACAATATCAATCATCAACTATGAAGGTTTCAGTATGTGTTACACAAACAATGAAAATCCAATCTCACATTTAATGTAACAGCATGTGATGGCACATCATAGCAAATCAAATGATAGATTTATCAAGAGGACAAAGATAACTCATCAACACAAAAGTATGCACGATATTTAGAAAAGAAACAGTGAACCTTGTATATTAATCTTTAGGAAATGATTGCATACATAAGTTGCACTTGAAGATACTCCATTACAGTCTATTTGTACAAAAAGATACTTCTTCTTCCTATAGACTTCCCTAATACATATAACTTGCGGTCCTTCCCAGCAGTATTTCCCCCCCTTTTTACCTATAAGAATGACTCCCTATAAGTATGTAAATCAAAAGGCATATACGAAAGGACACACCCTTTCATACACAGAAGGGAGTTATAGACAATTTCCCTCCAAAGGACACACCCTTTGGTTTAATAAATAATTACAAATGAGAACCCTAAAAATACTAAACGATGCTTTAATAATGTGTCTTCTATTCTCCGCCTTGATAAAATTCCTCAACAAGTATTCATCATCTTCTCATTATCTCCTGCACACAAGATAAGCCAATCAAATTCCTTGATTTGAAAATTAAACATATTCCACCTTAGCTTTCAATTTGGAAGTCAATAATCTTTATATAAGTACTTGTTTAAAATAATTCAATAAAACCAAAGTATTTTCTTTCTATTAAGAAAATAATGTGCAAATATAACATCCCTTGACATAAGATAATAATTTACCCTAAAAAGATTTTTATATCAAATAAAATAAAAGAAAATACTTCCCTTTATAATGATATCTATGAATCAGTATCATTCTTTCGGCCAAACTTCCTCCCTTGACGAGCTATTCACAGGTCTTATCGATTTTGTAGTTTCATTGATACTTTTCATTTTATCGACAGGACCACTTTTGGTTTCTTTGATGTATTTCATGTCGATGAAACAACTGCTTTCGGTGAGTCCTTTTAGAGATCCATCGCAATCCATCGCAACCTAGGTTTGTTCGATAAGTCATTTTTTTATGACATGTCTCCTGACTGCCACTTCAGCTGCTAACTCATCTTGACCGGACCCACCGTTTCACTTTGGTTCCTCTTTGTCGTTGATTCGTGATAGATATTGATCATGCAACTTTCCATAGCGGAATAGCGACAGTCGTTGGATCTCTTTCAACTTGCTCGCACGTTATCTCCTCTGAACTGCTTCCTTAGCGGGCCCCACCACTCGGTTGCCATGTCATGGCGGATAAACATCGCACATCTTCTGATCGCGGTATAGCGACCACCGTCGGATCAACTCGGCCGACCGTCCGATCTTCCTTATCTACTAGGTCTTTAACCTTTCCTGAGTGGCTCTCTCTTCTCTTTATCCATCTGTGTCGCGTGTCACTCTTTGGTTCGCCCGCGGATCCACCTACCCACCACTTGGACCTAGGTTCTTCTTCTGCACTCTGCCACGTGGCACATCCTGATTCGCTTGCAGATCCACCGGGACGACACCTCATCTGCCACCTTGGCAGTCGTTATGTCGCGGGGGATATAGGTTGTGCAACTTCCTATCGCGGTATAGCAACCACCATTGGATCAATCTCAAACTTGCATGCTCGTTAACCTCCCCTTTTCCGCACGTGCTTTGTCACCAAGTTGTGGGGATAAACCAATGTGCATATCTATCTTGCGGTATAGCGATGGCTGTCAAATCTTTTGCAATCACCGCTCGATTTGCCCAAATTGCTCGATCTTTAATTTGTCCTTCTACTATAAAATTTGGGTGCTTTGAGATGCACGTGCATGCGGGGGGTCCACTGGCTTCAGCCTTCTTCACACCCAAAAGCCTTTTGTCTTTCGACAGTTATCATACGGGCCGCTTTGGATTTAAGTGTTAAAAGAGCCTATCCCACAAACAATGTGGGATAAAAGCCTCCCGTTTTTTGACGCAACATACTTGAAAGTTTCTAAAGCCTTTTCTACCGCTCCATTTGCGCAGGCTTGGAGGACTTGGCAATGCCATTTATGAAATAGTTGAACCTTTTGGACAACTCCATTTCCTTTAGTTACGCTCCTGCATATAAGTCACCAGTAGTAAATGCTTATATGATATGAAAAAAAAGCATCCATACATAGCACAAAATATTTTATAAAAATATGTGCTAACAGTGGCTCTTTCTGGGGACATATGCTCCCTGTGAGCATAGTGAGATTTCAGTTATCTTTGGGAAAGCAAACCAAAATGAAAATATAACATAAAACAAGAGAAAAACTATATTACTATAATACAAGAAATACTCCCTGATTATCAAGAGAAAAAATGCTTGAGGTATTGAGCATGGACTGGAAATTCCAACACTTCTCCATCAGTATCCTGCAAGTAATATGAGTTTTCTCCACCTTTTTCAAAGATGATATAAGGTCCTAACTAGAGTGCATCAAATTTTCCATGGTTTCCTTTGTCTTGTTCTTTGGCATCCATTTGAGTACCCATTCTCCCTCCTCAAAAGTTTTGTCACAAGCCCTTTTATCATGTAAAGCCTTAACCATCTGTTGCCTTTGAATGTTTCTTTCCTGAGCCTCTTTTCTACATTCATCCAACTCAGCCAACACCATCAATCTGTCCCCCATAAAGTTCACTTCTTCTGAAAACTCTTTTGTAACAAATTTATAAACTAGGAGCAAATCACTCAAGGGTAATCTTGCTTCTTTGCCATATACAAGCTCATATGGAGCAAATCTTGTGGACTTCTTAACTGCCACTCTATCATCCCATACTGCTAATATCAATTTCAAATCCCAAGCTCTTTTATTATCACCCAACATCCTTTTGATAATCTTCAACAAGTTTTTATTGTTGGATTTTGCTTGTCCTTTTCCTTGGTGGTGGCAAGGTGATGAATAGGACAAAGTGATGCCATAATTTTTACAAAAATCAGAGAACTCATTGGATCTGAAACACATCCCATTACCTACCACAATCTTCTGGGGTACTCCAAATCCAGCCAGAATGTTTTCCAAAAGAAACTTTATCACAACTTTGCTAGTAGCCTGTCTTGTGGGAATAGCTTCAACCCATTTAGTAAAATAATCAGTAGCCACCAAAATCCATTTATGCCCACTACTAGATTTATTTGCTACTTCTCCTATGAAGTTAATACCCCGCATCTAGAATGGCTCCTCTGTATGCATGGGTCTAAGAGGAATGGCTCCATTATACTTAAGTTCTCCTGAAAACTTTTGACATGCTTCATATTTTCTGATATAAGCATGACTATCTTTGAAAATTTGGGGCCAATAATAACCAACATTTAGAATTTTATGAGCAGTGGTTTTGGCTAAAAAATGACCTCCACATACGCCTTCATTTAAATCTTTTAAAACAGTAGATGATTGACACTCATCTAGACACAATAAGAGAACACCATCTCTATTTTTCCAATATAAATCTCCATTAAGTAACACATACTTAGATATTTGAAGCTTTAAAGTTCTCTTCTAACTATCATTTAAACTATCCGGACATTTCATGTATTTCAAGTAATATACAATATTTGTATACCAAGGACATCTCCCAATGCTAATTTGTACATCTTCCAAATCTACCTGATTTACCTGTGCTGCTTCAAAATTAGATTCTACCATTAATTTTGCCAAACCCTGACCCCTTACCAACTTTGTGATTTGTAGATCAATATTGAATTCTTGGATCTGATTTATCCATTTGCATCTCCTTCCAGTAGTTTCTGATTGTCTAAAGATGTCTTTAACAACAACATTTGGCACGTATGCAATGACAGTGACACCAACCAAATAGGGTCTAAAAGATTTTATAGCTTTCACAAGAGCATGAGCCTGTTTTTCGTTCAAATCATAGTTTAATTCAGATGCTTGTAAGGTTTTGCTAAAAAATGCCACTAGTTGTTTGTGGCCCTCATCATTCTTTTGTAACATAACAATAGCAATGGTATGGAATGAAACAAATGAAAACACTTGGAAAGGTTTAGAGAAGTCGGGTGATTTTAATACTGGTGCTTCCTTGATGGCTCTTTGGATATTTACAAAAGCTTTAAGAGCTTCATTAGTCCATTTTATTTCAACACCCTTTTTCAACATTTTAGCAATAGGCTTTATGATTTTAGAGAAGTTTGAAACAAATCTTCTTACAAAGTTAATTTGGCCGAAAAAAGATTGAATTGCTTTAACTATTTTTGGGATTTGAATTTTATCAATAGCAACAATCCTTTCTAGATTGATTCTCACACCATCTTTTGAAACAATATGACCTAACAACTTTCCTTCAGTAACCCCAAAATGACATTTTTTAGGATTCAAAGATATGCCATATTCTAATGATCTAATAAAAAAAAAATTCTAAGTCGTTACAATGATCTTCTACATTTTTACAATAAGCAGTCATATCATCTTGGTACACTGCTAAAATATGATCAGTTAACCCTTCAAAGGCTACATCCATAGCCCTCTGGAATGTAGCTCCTGCATTTCTTAACCCGAAAGGCATCCTTGCATACACATAAGTGCCCCATGGTGTAGTAAAGGTTGTCTTGTATTTCTCTGACTCCTTGACCTTAACTTGGTTATAGCCTGAAAACCCATCCATCATAGACAACAATTCATTTATTGTAACCTTCTACAATAGAGCTTCCATGTTGGGCAAAGCATAGTTATTCTTCAGAGATGAAACATTTAGATTTATGAAATCTACACATAAACTAATATCACCATTTTTTTTTGTACTGGTACTAGGTTTGACACCCATGTTGAGTGCCTTATAGGCTCAATAATCCCTGCATTTCTCATTTTCATTAACTCCTCCTTCATCTTAGGATCCAAGGTAGGGTTTTTAGGCCTTTGTTTTTGTCTGAAGGGTTTAGCATCCGATTTTAATGGTACCTCATGCTGAAAAAGGTCTTCTCTGTATGCTTTAAGGTCATCATATGACCAGGCAAAGACATGCCTATACTTCCTCAATAAATTTATCAATGTTGTTCTAGTCTTTGGTGTGAGCTTTTTTCCAATATACACTTCTCTTGGATTGCTCTCACTTCCCAAGTTTAATTTTTCAACACCTTCACACCCTCCTGAACTAGGCCTAAAACTAGTCATGTCTTTATCATCAAACATTCTTTCCAGCTCTACTAATCCCTTCGGGATTTTATTTGTCTTCAACTGCAACACCTCTTGCCCAAGTACTGTTTATGTACCATCCTTGTCTTCTACAAGTCCACTCCAATCAATCTGCTGGTCTGCATACTAATCTTCACAAAAGAGAAATCTTAGCAGATCCCTGTCATCATCAAACACTTGGCAACTCTTAACATTATCAGGAACAGATGGTCTTGTTTAAATTTCAACTTGTGTAATATCATCAAAAGGGATATCATTATGTTTAACTGCCAGGTTAGCCATAAAGTCCACCAAAATATTATTGGACCCTTCAATCCAATTAATGGAAAAAGCATAAAAAAGTTCAATATAATCCCAAACCTCATTCCTATAACTTCTTAATTTTGTATTTTTTGCAGCAAATTTGCCTCTAACTTGTGAAACGACTAATTATGAATCACCATAAACTGTTAGTAACTTAATGCCATGCTTGTTTGCTAATTCAAGTCCTAATAAGAGAGCTTCATATTCAACAATATTATTAGTACATTCAAAAGCCAATGAGAAAGAGTATTTAAAAGATTTTCCATTAGGTGAAATAAGCACAACTCTTGCTCCATTTCCATCCTTACTTCAAGCATCATCAAAGTACAATTTCCAAATTAAACTTTCATTGTGTTTAATAGCCTCTGCAATTTTTTCAACTTCTAAAGGTTTAGAAATACTTACCTGAAAGTTGCCCATATCGGAATGGCAAAAGCAAGTTACTTGATCCGGATCCACTTCCTCTATGAGGTAGGGATATCTTGGTTCTCTGTTGATTCTTACCTCTGCTCCTTTGACCAAGATGGTTGCATATGATAGATCTAATTGCACATATCCACCTACCAAGTTTGACCACTGTCTGGATAGCAACATTCCATAGTTCACAAGCACTTGCACAACTGTCACATTTATTTTATAGGTAGTGTCTGGACAAGCTGGAAACCTGAACTCAATATCTTTCATGATCTCGACCACTAGGACTGACCTATTATCCATTGCATAACATTTTCCATAAAGGGTATCTACCTTCATTCCCAGCTCTTTCATGAGATCCTCTGGCATAATATTTACTGCTACTCTTGAGTCTATCATGCAGTTTCTTACCATTTTATTGTTTATAAGCAGTGTTAAATAAAAAGGATCCACTTGTGCAAAGTTTTTGGTAATGGACGTGCCTAGATATACCACAGGAGGATCTTCTTTTGCTTTTGGATTTTCTTTATTGGCATCACCCACATTTGATATGATTTTCAAAGTCTCATTCTTGTAATCTGGAAATTTCATCACTTCAAGCAAAGGCATAAATTTTTTTACCCGAGACAATGCTTGAGACATAAAAGTTCCATAGTTTGAAAAAGGCTAACTGATTTTTTTTTCTCCACAGGCTTGACCAACTTTAGGGCATCAATCTGCTTTGCTAGTTCACTTGGAGCCTCTTTTCCTTTCTTGTCATTTGCCTCCTTGTTCACATTTTGTTTTGAGACTTTTGTGAATATTCCTGCAGGCCTCCCCTGTTTGGGATTCACTGTTCTATTTCTCAGCTGGTAATTACTCTTGGCCTGGGCAACAACAGCCACTGTGAATGCTCTCTTCTCCTCTTCATTCAAGTTTCTTAAAGAAGGCACTGCTTCCTCTTGAAATAATTTTCTCAAGGCAGAGATATGTTCATCATCATCAGAAAAAACCTATTGTATGCTATACTATTGATGGTTTCTCATCTTTTGCATATCTGAATGTTTCTCTTCCTTAGATGAATCCTCAACTCTACCCCACATAGGATCTGTTGACAAAACATTAACTGTAGGCTCATATTCCTCTTCTTGATGCCAATCCTCCACCAGGCCCTGTGCAATCATGCATTGATCTTCATCATGGGGAAGATTTCAAACCTTACACCATGGGAAATCTCCCACAAAGTTATTTGCTCTCTTCAGTGGATTTGGAGTTTCTTTACTCGGATTTGGTTTTACTGGCTTCCCATCCTTCCAGTTGGTGTTATAAGGCATATCATGGAGTCTGGGCCTATTGAAATTCATTTGCTTATTATTTTTGTATGGTGGCTTTTCATTAATATTTTGTTTACCTTTTATATCCTTAAGCATGTCCATGATCTGAGTAAGGTCATCTTTCCTGGGAACCCTAGGATTGTATAACTTTGGATCATCTCTTTTAGCAATTTTCCCAACAACCTTCCTATTGTTCTCAATGGTAGCAACAATCTTGAATGCTTGTTGTAGAGTATCAGATCTATGAGATAAAATCTCATAATGGGTTTTGTTGTCAAAAGCACTCAAATAAAAGTTAATCAGAAATGAATCAACAGGTCTGACATCTCTGGGTATTCTATTTAACACTTTATTAAATCTCTTATTAAACTCAACAACTGATTCATTCTGATTTTTCTTTATACTTGTTAATTCATGGGATGCAAATGAAGGATCATTGTGATATCCAAATTCTTCCAAGAACAATGTTACAAACTCATCCCAACTGCTAATACATCCATCAGGAAGGTTCTTATACCATTCTCCTGCATCCTCTGTCAAAGATTGAACAAACAACTTCATGAGTACATCCTCATGAGGAAACTCAAATTCTTCAATGATATTTTTTACATTAATTGCATGTTGTTCTGCTAAATCAGTTCCATTTCCTGAGAATTTGGGGATTGTTGATCTTAAATCATTAGTGATCTGATTTGGATAACCAACAATGCCAGTGAAATCCAATTACCTATATCTTTCAATAATCACATGTCGTCTGCCACCCTGATTGTTATTTTGATTGTTAACATTTCCTCTGCTGAATCCACCATTTCTGCCATAATTACCATTGTTACCCTTGTTTCCACCACCATTATTATTGTCGTTATTTCCATGATTACCTCCATTGCCATTATTGTTGTTTCTACCTCCACCATTACCATTTCCATAATTGTCATCATTATTTCCATTATTTCCATTATTTTGGTTGCTGCCATACCTATTACTTCCTCTGTTATTATTTATAATATTACCTCTATTTGTTTTATTCCAGTTTCCATCATTTTCCTCATTTCCATTTCTTCCTCCATTATCTTGGTTGTTTCTATTCCTTTCTTCACTTTGATCCCTATGCACGTCCCTCCATCTTCTGCTTCCATTTAATAATGGGTTATCAAAGGTTATAAAAGGCTTCTCTATTCTTCTCATATGAGGGGGACTATATTTAGGTATCGCTAGCCTACCTCCCTCACTATTTTCTATCCCTCCTGACCTAGGGGTTTGAATTGTATCCCTTTGTATCCCTAGTTTTTGCAATACCCAATCTGGCTGTCTTCTAAAAGCTTTTGCCGTTTCGGATTCATCTTCATTCAAGACTGCCATTTTAAGTATGATTTCATCTAGTTGCTTGTCCTCCTAAGTCAAGATTTCATCATGACCACCATTATTACCTTTTGCATTTAAGGCATAAAATGGATTTTCCTCCAGATTTTCAGACTTATCACCGGATGAAGAAACATCCTCTCTACTAGGTAACTTTTTGTAACCCCGGGATGCCATACTTGTTGTTCATTTCTTTTATTTATATCTTTTCTCAGGACTCAACTCAACAAGATTATCCTACCCTTTATGCAAAGACCTTCTCCCCTGCATCAATTTTATTGATAAATGTCTAGGGGTTTCTCTTATTTTCTCAAAATACCAACTATTATTCATGTATTGAAATGTAGAGTCGCCACCTCCTAAGAGGAAATATTACCAACTTAACTGATCTTCTAGGATCCTCCCTCCAGTAGAGTCTGAAATAAACTACCAAATATTCTGAAAACTTCGTATGACAACTCCCCAACAAAGTCGCCAATGTGTTGGTTCCCAAAACCACAGATTGGAAAAATTAAGGATTTGCCAAGCCCTTAACTGATCCAACTAGCCTTGGCCAATGAACAGGGATGGTTAAAGACCAAATCCCTCTGCACTTAAGGCTCCACTGAACTTAGGTGGGTATACCTCTCCCTCTCAAGCACAAAATTTTTTATTTAAAGTGGATTTAAGCTTTATGGTTAGCAAATGCAAAACTGCCAAATGATTGTTTTGCAATTATGCTTTATTATGTGCTTTAAGTGAATGCTTTTGAAAAGAAATGAAAATGATTATGATTGTATCTTGAGAATGAGATGCTTTCAGGACTTAAAATAAATATGCAAAGATCAGTTCATATAGGGTTTGGGAAGAATGTTTCTCTATCAAGGACCTTAAAAGATAAATAACAGACCAGTGCCTCTATCTAGGGATATTTATGACACTTTGTGGACAAGAGATCTTATCAACTCCAGAGACAATATTAATCATCAACTATGAAGGTTTCAGTATGCGTTACACAAACAATGAAAATCCAATCTCACATTTAATGTAATAGCATGTGATGGCACATCATAACAAATCAAATGACAGATTTATCAAGAGGACAAAGATAACTCATCAACACAAAAGTATGCACAATATTTAGAAAAGAAACAACAAACCTTGTATATTAATCTTTAGGAAATGATTGCATACATAAGCTGCACTTGAAGATACTCCATTACAGTCTATTTGCACAAAAAGATACTTTTTCTTCCTATAGACTTCCCTAATACATATAACTTGCAGTCCTTCCTAGAAGTATTTCTCCCCTTTTTACCTATAAGAATGACTCCCTGTAAGTATGTAAATCAAAAGGCATATATGAAAGGACACACCCTTTCATACACAGAAGGGAGTTACAGACAGTTTCCCTCCAAAGGACACACCCTTTGGTTTAATAAATAATTACAAATGAGAACCCTAAAAATACTAAATGATGCTTTACTAACGTGTCTTCTATTTTCCGCCTCGATAAAATTCCTCAACAAATATTCATCATCTTCTCACAAGCACACAAGATAAGCCAATCAAATTCCTTGATTTGAAAATTAAACATATTCCACCTTAGCTTTCAATTTGGAAGTCAATAATCTTTATATAAGTGCTTGTTTAAAATAATTCAATAAAACCAAAGTATTTTATTTCTTTTAAGAAAATAATGTGCAAATATAACATCCCTTGACATAAGATAATAATTTACCCTAAAAAGATTTTTATATCAAATAAAATAAAAGAAAATACTTCCCTTTATAATGATATCCGTGAATTAGTATCATTCTTTCGGCCAAACTTCCTCCCTCGACGAGCTGTTCACAGGTCTTATCGATTATGTAGTTCCATCAATACTTTTTATTTTATCGGTAAGACCACTTCTGGTTTCTTCGATGTATTTCATGTCGATGAAACTATTGCTTTCGGTGAGTCCTTTTAGAGATCCATCACAACCTAGGTTTGTTCGATAAGTCATTTTTTGATGACATGCCACCTGACTGCCACTTTAGTTGCTAACTCATCCTGACCGGACCCACCATTTCACTTTGGTTCCTCTTTGTCGCTGATCCATGATAGATATTGATCGTGCAACTTTTCATAACGGAATAGCGATAGCCATTGGATCTCTTTCAACTTACTCGCACATTATCTCCTATGAACTACTTCCTTGGTGGGCCCCACCACCCGATTGCCATGTTGCGGTGAATAAACATCGCACATCTTTCAATCGCGGTATAGTGACCACCATCAGATCGACTCAATCGACCGTCCGATCTTCCTTATCTGCTCGATCTTTAACCTCGCCTGAGCGACTCTCTCTTCTCTTTATCCATCTATGTCACGTGTCACTCTTTGGTTCGCCCGCGGATCCACCTACCCACCACCTAGACTTGGGTTCTTCTTCTGCACTCCACCACGTGGCACATCCTAATTCGCTTGCAGATCCACCAGGATGACACCTCATCTGCCACCTTGGCAATCGCTATGTCACGGGGGATATAGGTCGTGCAACTTCCTATCGCAGTATATCAAATGTCGTTGGATCAATCTCGAACTTGCATGCTCGTTAACCTCCCCTTTTCCACACGTGCTTTGTTGCCAAGTCATGGTGATAAACCAACGTGCATCTCTATCTTGCAGTATAGCGACGACCATTAGATTTGCCCAAATTGCTCGATCTTTAATTTGTCCTTTTGCTGTAAAATTTGGGCGCTTTGAGATGCACACGCACGCGGGGGTCCACCGGCTTCAACCTTCTTTATGCCCAAAAGACTTTTGTCTTTCGACAGTTATCATACGAGCCGCTTTAGATTTAAGTGTTAAAAGAGCCTATCCCACAAATAATGTGGGATAAAAGCTTTCCCTTTTATGGCGCAACATACTTGAAAGTTTCTAAAGCCTTTTCTACCGCTCCATCTGCGTAGGCTTGGAGGACTTGGCAACGCCATTAATGAACCAGTTGAACCTTTTGGACAACTCCATTTCCTTCAGTTACGCTCCTGCATATAAGATAATAGCAGTAAATGCTCATATGATATGAAAAAAAAACATCCATACATAGCACAAAATATTTTGTAAAAATATGTGCTAACACAATGGTCCCAAAAATAAAACACTTCAATAAGGGTTAGATTCCATAATATCCTTGTCAATACCAATGTATGGCTAACACAAAAGGGGATTCAATTAAAACCTTTCCAAATGGGATCTGGGGATGACACTACAGGCCCAATTGGGAAAACTTCTGAATTGATAACTAAGTATAAACAAGACCTGGTAGCCCCAAAGGCTCCTAAATTCAAATTCATAGTTCGAAAAGGTAAGCATAAGAGTCGACAATAATCCTCACCCTAGGATACTCAAACACATGATGAAGTTGAAGAAGAGTTGCTCGAGCAAGTGATACAAGAAGAAGAAGAAGAGCTAGAAGAAGAGCAAGAAGAGAAGTATGATGAGGAGGGGTTACCAGAAATTCCCAATACTTCCCAGTCTGAAGGGACACAAGAAATCATCCCTCCTACATCTCATGATTCTCTAGGTACAATTCCCCCTCTAGTTTTAGTTTCTAATCACGTCCCTTTTGGTTCCACCATTTCACATGTGTTTGAAAATCCTGGTGTGGTGATTTACACCGTCCCTTCCACAACAACCAATGTATTAGCTCTAGATACCCCACAAGATAACATTGAGAATGTTTTCCTTCCAAATTTATCTGAAGTTTTTTCTTCTATGTTAGAATATTTTGATAAATTCATGTCAGAAACTAAGCTTCCTCCTAAGGTTTCAGTTGTTAAAAACCCACCTGCAATTGTAACTTTCACAAATTCTATTGTGACCACAAGCATACAAAACCATGAATTATCATCCCAAGTGTTGTCCACTAGAGTAGAAGATGATACACCTCTACCACCCTGGTTAGTTTCAAATACCCCCAAGAGGAAAAAGCAAGCCATCTCCCCAAATGACTTCGACTTTAGCCATTTGGTTCTTGTCAAACCCAAGGGTACGAAGAAGGCCAAGACCTTATCTAGGGTAAAGGATAGATAAAAATACAAGTATGTAGAAATGACAATTCCTCCTCCAGATACAAACATAGACAAGATCCAACCCATAAATTATGTTATCAATAGGATTGATTTGGGTAAGAAAACTCATGAGATAACCATGGAAGATGCTCAATCATCTCTTGATAATATTGTGGCAAGATATAATGAGGAAAATTTCAAAAAAGATAGACTAAATAAATAGGTGGAATAGCTCACCAATGTGTTGATCAAGATAACAAAGTCCTTACAGATAATTGAGCTAGTCACCTCATCAGTTGATGAACAGGTCATTAAGCAGGCCAAGAAAGTCAATTCACGAGGAATAATAGTTGGTGAGTGTATGGACATGATATTGAGCCAAGGAACACATCTCATAAGTTTTGCAGTTGTCCTAATCAATAATCTAGGGGGTGTTAAGTTCGAGATAGATAAAACATTGGATCTATTGTCACATGAGTTAGAGATACAAGAGAAGGTCTTCAACTCATGGTTGAAGTTACAAGATTTTCAATTTGATGTTATGGTTGATAGTTGCATGCTTCCTTCAAGGGACATGTACATTGAGCAAAGGGAAGCATTAGAACATCAAATGAATACCTTGGAAATGCTTATCAAGGATATAAAACATCTCAAAGGGAATGCAATGACAAAGGTAAGGAATTGAAAAAGTATTAGCACTTCCTTGTACATTCTTTGATGAAAATCAAAATCCTCTTCATTAATATGTTATTTTTAAAGAATTCAGTTTGCTCATTGGAGAAGAAGTGGATAAAGAAGTGTAACGTCCTAAAGCTGCACCCCTTTGCAATTTTGACCGCATTTGGGTCCTCACCTTAGAGTTTGCGCCCCTTGGCCTGCTTGGGACTTGATTATGCTCACACCCCTTCCAAATTGCATCATTTTTTTTCAATTCCTATTCATAAGGCACTTGATCCTTGCCCCAAAATAGGGCAGGACTAGGGCGTGGTGCCCTCGTCCTCAATAGGACCATGATGCCACGCCATGGTCCCCCTCATTTTTGGGCCCCTTTAACCCAATTTCACAATTCAAATATGAGTAGGAATTCCCTCTCAGTGTCAGATCATGTCAACAAATTAATGTTTTCCGGACAGGCAAGTATATAAAGAGGATTTCCCCTCTCATTTGAACATCCATGACATCCAAGAGCAAATTCAAGCACACGTGAGATCAAGCATTCAAGAGCAATCGAGCATTTTCAGTCTTCCTTCAAGCCTCAGAGTAGAAATAAAGTCAAGATTTGAGCATTGAAGTGGAGATCTACATCATATTTCATGAAACCCTAATTCCATGTGGATGCAAGCAAAACTTCACAAGGAGGTATAATCATTCAATTTTCAGTCATAATTCAACATCTCCCTAAAAAGGAGAACCTTTCATTACAGTCATTTCAATTACATCTATTTCAATTTCATGGTTAATTCCAAAACTGAGGTTTGACCTAAGGCAAGTCCCTATTCCCAACCTTTTTCCCCTTCTTTCTATGTGCAGGAAACAAGTATAGAGCCATTCTTCTCAGAATAAGCTTTATTCACAAAGATGAATCAACCCTTTTAGACATATAGAAAGTTTGGAGAACCATGGTGCCGCATCATGGTCCTATATTTTTAGGAGCTTCTTCGAGGGTCGGTTCTGACTCATCTTGTACTACTCAATTCCAAGTGCTTAGCTCAATCTCACATCTGTAGCTCACAATTCTCTCAGATTTATCTTCATTTTCAACACTTCACCTTAATTCAGCATTTCAACTTATAGAAGAGGGGAAAAACATTCAAAAAATTAATCCAATCCATTCTGTATTCAGTCCCTATCTGATTTGTGACTGAATCTAGTGGATTCCCTTCCCTCTTTTGAATGTAAAGGCTCCAAGCGAAATTGATTTGGTGATTTCTCCCCTCTATGTTGCAAATTGTCAAATCCAATTTTCCCCTTTACATTTTGGTGAATCTGACATGTCCTATGCTTACTTTTGATTTTTGTTCTCAAATTTGAATGTGTATGCAAATTCAAATTTTCATTTACAAGTTTGGTTTCCTTGCAAATTTGAAAAAACTAGAGTTTAATTTCATTAAAAAACCCTAATTTTTAATTTCAAAATTGAGCTTGTGAATTGCATAATTTGGATTAATTGTTTCAGATCCAAGTGTTTTTCAATTTCAAAATTCTAATTTTCACTCGCAAGACAAATTTCAAATTTAAATTTTAAAATTAAGTGGTTAATTGCAAAAACCCTAATTTTAAAAAAATTATAAAAAAAAAAAGAGCTTGTGGATTGTTTAGATTTTGAATTTCCCTCTTCAAATTTGGGTTTTAATTTCAATTCCAATTCAAAATTGCAATCTTGGATCAAATGTCAAATTTAAATTTTAAAATTAAGTGGTTAATTACGAAGACCCTAATTTTTGAATTTAAATTAATCTTGTGTGTCTCTCAATTTGGATTCATCATTTCAATTTCAACCTTGGATCTTTTTTTAAATTTTAAAAATCAAGAGCTTCTTTTTACAAGGCCCTAATTTTAAATTTAAACTTTCCTTTAGATCATTTAAAATTTGAAAATTAAGAGGTTATTTTCAGCCCTAATTTTAATTTTAAATTTTTATCTCCTAGTGGGTAAATTCAAATTTAAATTAACAGGTTATTTTAGTACAACCCTAATTTTAAATTTCAAATTCCTAGGGGATTGCATAAATTTTCACAATTATTCTTTATCTCTTCAATCAATTTGCTTATTTAATTGAGTAATTGTTTTTCTAAAGTTTTGCATTATTCAATTACTTTACAAATTTCAAATTCCCCTCCCTTAGTGCATGAGATTTACTACTATTAGTCCAACCTATAATATCCTCATGAGAAGAAGTTGTAGAGTTGAGGCTTCCCAATGTTTAATTATTGAGGATATGGAGCCTAGTTTGGATAACTTGTTTCATGGCGATGTTGGTGGTTCTAGCAATCCTTCAAATGTTCTTGTTTATCTTCATTCTTTCCATAATTCTCATGATGTGGATGAATCACTAACTAGGGTTTTAGTTGACCGATTGAAGAAGATTGAGAATCAATTTAAAAATCTTCAACAATGGATGAGTCAACAATACCAAGAAAGTGAAGCTCTCCCATTGATTGAAGGATTCAAAAGGATTGTTCAAAGTGATAAACTTGGTGTTGTTATCTTGCATGGTATTGCTCATATGCTGACTCTAATATAATGCCTATGAAGAGTTGTGTTGAAGTCCTTGGTTATACACAACCTCCTAGTCAAGTTAATCATTTTATTCCTTTGACTACCCCTATGGCTAGTGTTCCTACATTTACATCCAACATCATGGCTACCTCTACTCAAAATGTCATACCTAAAAGTGTTAGTCATGGGGGAAAGTCTTCTAATCATAATTATTTCATCCCTCCTCAAGTGAGTCTTCTATTTGTTACCCAATCATCTCCCATACCTACCTATCATAGTGTTCCACTGTCTTCATATAATAATATCCCTCCTTATTCTCAACCCCTTCCTTCGTTCAACAATGTTACTCCTCCATCCTTTAACAATGCTACTCATCCTTCTTAATCCAACATTTCCAATTTCAATCCTTCTACCGAAGCTACAATCAATAGTCTAGCCCAACACAATGTCTTCCTTACAACAACAAATAGCTTCCATGAATCAATCTAAGTATAATGTGTCCACATTTGATGTAGTGAGCTCATTATCCAATGACATTGTCTGAGTTATCCTTCCTAAACATGTTGAACTCCTTCAATTGTAGCTTTGTAATGGAAAAGGTGATCCCTTGACTCATGTGAAAACATTTCAAACTTTGTGTAGTGACCAAAGATTGTTGGTTAAGCTATTTACTAGAACATTAAGAGATAAAGCTTTGCAATGGTATTGTTATTTTCCTTCTTACTCTATTACTTATTTTCAACAATTGGCTAATTCTTTTATTCAACAATTTGACAATAATATTGGTCCTAAAATTACTTTGACTAATTTGATGCATTGTAAACAAGACGTTAAAGAAAAAGTGATTGATTTTATTCTTAGATATAAACATTTTGTTGCCATTTTTTATGTTTATGTTGTGATTGTCATTGATGGACACACACTTGCATTAAGATCCTCTTTATATGTATGAGTTAGAGCTCAACCGGTATCTATTCAAACCGGTATGTTGTATTCTAGTCTTTAGACTATTGGTGATTTTGCAGAATGTGTTTCCTGGTCTGAAGCGGCATGTCGACCCCAAGCGGTTCGTAGATCTCAAGCGGTACGGGGAGCAAAGCGGCATAACACATTCTTACCAGTCTTCATTTTTGTCAAACCTGCAACCATTATTTTGTATGAATCAGTAATACTCTGAGATGAGGTACCAACCAACATTTTGTGATGAGTTACCAATCCACCGATTGTTTGACGGTGCCGACACACTGACGATGCTTTTTGTGTCGTATTACTAAGTATGTCTAGATTCATTGAACCTAAGAAATTGTAATGTAATCCTATTGGATCGACATGAAATCATATTCCTTTAAAAGGACATCATGTCTAGGGTTTTAGGTTGTTGCTGAAAGGGTTTATGTTGTGATAGGGTTTAAGGTGGTTGTTGAGTTGTTGTAAGAGCGATCTTATCTGAGAAGATCAAGTTGTAACTGAGTGAGAGATAGAGAAGACTGAAGTAATGCTGGAATGCATTAGCTGTGAGCTATACTGGATCTAACTAAGCAATCTATGCTATCTGATAGATCACACACTTGTTGATTACTCACCTCTTTGACAAGTTTGTAGCCCTTAACCGGGTAGGCTCAGAGTAGCCTTTGTAAAATCCTCTAACAAGGTGGTTCACCTCTGTGAATATAAAATCCTCTAGCAAGGTAGTCCTTGATCGGACTTATCTCCTAACATAGATTGAGATTCCTAACATGATCTGTTCTGGTGAAGAACATTGTAAGACCTTAACACAACTCACTTAGTCTGAGCAAGCCTATGATGATCTTATGGTCAAATACAAGGCATCTCAAGAAAAAAGGAGAGAACATGCAGAAAAGTTGATGGAGCTATCTAGAAATAGTTCTGCAGATGAAGCAGACATGGAAGCCATGATAGCAGAAGTAAATAAGTTGAATGAATCAAACTCCAACCTGAGAAAGGAGTTGGAAGGACTGACTATCCGGTTTAGTCAAGAGCTTGAGAAACAGAGGAAAGCTGAAGATCTGGTGAAGGACAGAGATCATGAGATCTCCAAGTTGAAACAAGAGATTAGTGCACTGACTGCTCACCTTCATGAGAGCAGAATGGAAAAAGAAGGAGTACAAGATGAACTCAACATAGCCATCTCTGAAAATGCAAGCCTAATAGAGACAAATACTGATATTTCCAAAGAACTCTTTGAGTCAAAGGAAATACTTGCTAAGTTCAACAAAAGTACTATCAAGCTAGAGCAAAAGCTTGAGTCGACTAGACCAGCAAAGAATACCAATGGACTTGGTTTCTCTAGACATGAGGAAGGAGAATCGTCAGGAACAAATGCTGAACCATCAAAGAAGCAACTGGCATTCAAAGGAAAAGGTAAGCAAAAATTCAAACTCGTTTGCTTTAACTGTCTTAAAGAAGGACACACTGCCAATGTATGTAGGAGCAAAGCCTACAATAATTTTCCTTACTTTATTAACAATACACCTAGATCCAATAAGTTCAATGGTCATTGTTATGCATGCAACAAGTTTGGGCATATAGCATTTGAATGCAAGTTTGTGATGAATAACACTGGAAGATATCCTCAAAGGACCCAAGGAGTTGGTCCTGAACCTTTTGTGAACCGGAACCACAACCGGTTTAATGTCTTCAATCATTAGCCAAGAAGCGGTGGCCATCAAGTGGCAACTGGATGGAGAGAAAATTGTATGATCTGTCATGTTCATGGTCACACTATTGCAACATGCAGAAGGAAGAATGGAAACATGAATAATGGACCTTGGAGAGCACCTGGATTGGTTTGCTATCACTGCAACAAACCGGGTCACATTGCAAGATTCTGCAGAAGCAGAAAGAGTATATCTGATGATATACCGGTCACTCCGGAAGGAGAAATTAATGTTGAAACAGTTCAAGTGGACATGAACAAAACCTGGAGGAAGAAACCAACAATGTTGGAAGAGGAACCGATTTCTATACCTAGTGTGGAAATATCAAAATCGGCAAACTAAGCTTCAAAAGGCTTAGGGGGAGCAAACGGCGAAATGTTTTCGAACCCCCGGTTTACACCGGTAAAAGACCTTAACCAGTATGTGATACTTGTCGCTTGGTAGAAGATCGAAAATGGTAAAAAGGCAAATTAGGGTTTACACCCTAATAGAGGAGCATTAATGGTGGTAGGTGAGAGACATGTATAAAAGCATTTTTCAAATCATTTCTCACTATCTGTTTTCGAGCGAAGAAATTTTTTTCAAAGAGCAGAGCGAAGAAAAGGCGATTTGAGCTGAGATTTCAAGAAATTGACAAATCACGAAGGAGATTCAAATTCAAACTGCAAACGGTCAAGTGGAGAACACAAAGCGGTGATTCAGCAACTGATGGAGTGTGGAGTGAAGGAGAATCAGAAAGCCCTAAATTCATGTTTTAAAGGTATTTCTCGAGTTCTTAAAATATTCTACAATGGCTTCCGCATCTCATACCAATTCTAGTGCATCTATTGAGTCTAGAAGTTTCATTCAAAGGAAGTCAAAGTATAATGCCCTATCACAAGTTCCAGCTGGAGTGATAGTAAAATAGGAAATTTCTAACTATATTGATTGCAAGATTGAAGACCTAGGGTCTCTAGCCATCCACTCCCAACTAGGTCTGTTTTGTGGAAAGGATAAGAAAATCAAACCGGAATATAGTATCTTAGAGAAGAAGAAACTCCATAATGCTATATACTTTCTGGAAGACTTTACATAGGATCATATTAGGATCATTTTGAGTAGAGTCCATGGTGACAAGATGTACCTAGAGAGGACGCATGATATCACGCCACAGGCAATTTATGCAATCACCGGTTTCTGCAACACAGGGGAAGTGCCAGCCCTAAGGACAATAAGCAAAATGGAAATGTCAAGGCTCACTAGTTCAGTGAGCGATTCATGAGGCATGACAGTCAACTCCATCAAGGATGATCTGGTTAAGTATGCCTGTATGGTGATTGGCTACCGAACATTCTTTGCCAGCAGAATTAACTCTGTATCTGCTGCAGCGGTAAATGCTACTTACCGAATGATTAAAGAGGATGCATCATTTGACCTGTGCACCGGTATGCAGAGGCACCTCCTGTCTAATCTAAAGTCAATCAAACAGGATAATACACTGAGATTCAAGTTCGGACAACTATTGGTTGGGTTGTTCTTCTATTTCCAAGGCTACTTTCCTGGAGTAGGAGATGTCCAATGGTCTCCTGACCAACCGGTAACCAAGCAGATCAAGGAAAGCATTCAAGCAATCGGAACCGGTTACCCTAATGTGTTGAACAAGTATTTTGATGAGTTCGGATAGAAAATGAGTCAAAGGATGAGGATCTCAGGTGACATCGTCAAGAAATATGAAGATGACATCTGTTTCACCATCCAGGTGGACAAATGCTTAATGGAGGCTGTTGAGCCTAGAATGGAAGAAGTGGAGCCAATGGGCTATGAGGCGATGTACGATATGCTGGAAGGGTATGCCTCAACCCTTATTGCCTCGCCTCTTGAGCCTAAGGCAAAGAGGACCAAAACCTATCTGGAAAGGATTGCACCGGTTGAGGAACCCTCTGTTAAGAAGGGAAAAGAACCAGCAGCAAAGAAGGCAAAGGCAGTGCCTACAACATCGGCACCGGCTACTACTGCAACTCCAAGAGTGACCAAGCGATCACCTGCAAAGAAGAAATTGAAAGTGGCATCGGCAAAAGTCTTTGAAAGAAAAAGGAAGAGTAAGTCAAATGAACCGGACTTTGAAGAGACTGAGTCTGAGGAGATGCCAAAGAAGGCTAGACAGACGAAGAAGATGAAGAAGAATGAACTGGCAGCGTCTGCACCGGTAAATATTGATATCTCCTCATATAAACCTTTGACACATTGTCAAAGAACAGTAAAGAACATTAGGAGAAAATTACTTCATGATTTAGTAGATTATTAAAATGATTTTAGTGATGAGGAGAAAGAAGAAGTACTACAGGAGATTATTATTTATTTATGTAAGAATGACCAATCGCCATCATATATTAAATCTTAGATATTGGATTCCTTATATAAGGCATTAGATAATAAATGGTGCATTGCCATAGAAAAAGAACAGGAGATTAGGGAGAAAGTCTTTGCACAGTACTTTCCCGACCTCTCAAACTCATAATTATTTGATGTTTTGGACCAAAATAAAGGAATCTTCTTCACAAGGAGAAGAAGACTCTAGCTATTAGAGGGAAGAGTTGATGATGTTGAAAAAGACACTCATCAGCATATGGATCATGCTATCCATGCTCACAAAGCACGTATGGCCAACCTGGAAGTGGAAAAAGAACCGGTTATATCCAAACCGGATGAAGTTTTTGATGAAGAAGGAAACCCAGTTGAAGAACCAATCGACACTATTGATGTCGATTCCCTGGACATAGAAAATGTCACTCAGGACATACCTTCTGAGGAAACAGGACAGGTGCAACAGGCCGAACAGGGCAGTGAGCAAGCCGAGGACAGACAAGAAGTGGCTGAGGAATAGGCAGAGAAGAAGAAGAGGGATGAAGATGAGAGAAAGCAGAAAGAGGAAGAAAAGAGAAAAGAGGAAGAAGAGAAAAGAAAAGATGAAGAGAAAAAGAAGCAAGAAGATGAGAGGAAAAAGAAAGAAGAAGAGGATAAGGAAGAAAAGAAGAAGAAGGAAGAAGAAAAGAAGAAGAAGGAAGAGGAAGATAAAGAAAAGGAAAAGCGAAAGGAAGAAGAAAAGAAGAAGAAGGAAGAGGAAGAGAAAGAAGAGGAGAAGAGGAAGGAAGCTGAGAGGAAAAAGAAAGAAGAAGAAGACAAGGAACAAGAAAAGAAGAAGGAAGTAGAGAAAAAGAAGAAGGAAGAAGAAGACAAGGCAGCGGAGAAAAGCAAAGCGGAGAAAAAGAAAGCGGAAGAGGACAAGGCAACATAAGTGGTGAAGAGCACACAGATGGAGACTTCGAAGGCAACCGAGAGTCAAGCCAAACCGGATGATATCACCAGTCCTATCGATCTCCAGTCTGCAAGTGAATCAGAGCTAATGCAGAGCATCAAGGTTGCTCAAGAGCACCTTGAAATCATTCGAAGGAAAAAGGAGCAAGATATAATTCAAGCGGTTGTAGACACACTTACCGGTTTGATCCCCGGTACCAATCTTCCCAACACTGAATCATCACTAGCACAACTTAAGCTACTATGTACAGTAGTGGATGATCAGGTGCAGAGCCTGGAAGAAGCAGCTGAGGCAAATGTCAAGAAAGAGCATCAAAAGGCTCTTAACATTGCTTTGGTGAAGAAGTTGAATGAACTCCGGTCTGAACTGTTGAAAGACCAAAAGGATATAAGGGACGCTTTGGATGAGGGAAACCTGCTACTAAGCAAAATCTATCAACCCCATCTATTCTACGATGATGTGCTAGCTCAGAAGCAAAAGCTTCAAACGGACTTACAGTCTTACTTGAGCACATTTAAGCCACCTTATGATCCCTTTGCAACTTATGGGCAAACCGTTCACCGGTTTCAGATCCAGTCAGCCAAAATGGAGCAAGAGATCAGTACATGGTCTAGAGATTTGTAGAAGCTACAACTGGTTTTACTTCCACGTCTGCAAATTCTTCAGAAGTGTTATCTGAACTTGGATGCCTTGACAGTTACACAGGAGATGAGCACAGTTGATGCCATGGAAGAACAGGTCTCCCAGATGCAAACAGAGAAAGAAGTGGCCACCTCCCTACTTGAGTCCTGGTCTCTATCAATGAAACAATTTTTGCAGGACTATAAATCATTTTTTGACAAGTATTATTCCTTGTTGTCATAAACTCTTATTATTTTCATGTCAAATGGAAACAGGGTTGTTCAGTGGTACTTTGTCATTGTTGGCAAAGGGGGAGAAGTACTCTATCTATTTTGGAAAAGTATAGGGGAGAAGTATCTGGCTTCAAAATTTTGCTATATGCTTTGATAAATGCTATATGCTTTGATATCTTAATGTTTATGCTCTGTATGCAAAATTGCTAGACATTATATTGATTAAGGGATAGTGTATATGCTTAGGGGGAGCAATTTTGTTAATGGCATTTTTTTTTTGTAAAACACTTAGATGAAAAAAATTTATTTTCCTAAGTGTTGCCATCAATACCAAAGGGGGAGATTGTTGGCATTTTTTATGTTTATGTTGTGATTGTTATTGATGGACACACACTTGCATTAAGATCCTCTTTATATGTATGAGTTAGAGCTCAACTGGTATGTTGTATTCTAGTCTTTAGACTATTGGTGATTTTGCAGAATGTGTTTCCCGGTCTGAAGCGGCATGTCGACCCCAAGCGGTTCGTAGATCTCAAGCAGTACGAGGGAGCAAAGCGGCATAACACATTCTTACCAGTCTTCATTTTTGTCAAACCGACAACCGGTATTTTGTATGAACCAGTAATACTCTGAGATGAGGTACCAACCGACATTTTGTGATGAGTTACCAATCCACCGATTGTTTGACGGTGCCGACACACTGACGGTGCTTTTTGTGTCGTGTTACTGAGTATGTCTAGATTCATTGAACCTAGGAAATTGTAATGTAATCCTATTGGACCAACATGAAATCAGATTCCTTTAAAAGGACATCATGTCTAGGGTTTTAGGTTGTTGCTGAAAAGGTTTATGTTGTGATAGGGTTTAAGGTGGTTGATGAGTTGTTGTAAGAGCGATCTTATCTGAGAAGATCAAGTTGTAACTGAGTGAGAGATAGAGAAGACTGAAGTAATGCTGGAATGCATTAGCTATGAGCTATACTGGGTCTAACTAAGGAATTTGTGCTATCTGATAGATCACACACTTATTGATTACTCACCTCTTTGACAAGTCTGTAGCCCTTAACCGGGTAGGCTCAGAGTAGCCTTTGTAAAATCCTCTAACAAGGTGGTTCACCTCTGTGAATCTAAAATCCTCTAGCAAGGTAGTCCTTGATTTGACTTATCTCCTAACAGAGATTGAGATTCCTAACAAGATCTATTCTGGTGAAGAACATTGTAAGACCTTAACCAGTCTGACCTTAACCGATCTGGTTTCTATTCTGCAAATAGTGACTTGTGAGTTTCATCTCACCGTGGTTTTTCCCATTTGGGTTTCCATGTCAAATATCTTGTGTTATGGTTGTATTGCTTTTGTGGATGAATGCTTTATTTGGATTTTGGTTTGCATGTGTGATAATCGGTCTGTCTGTTAAACTGTTTTACCGGTTTATCTTTAGACTGTTTAAGGGTTTTAGTGCAGTGTTTTTTGGCATACTAATTCACCCCCTCTTAGTATTCATCACATTTGTATTCTCAAATTTCTTTTCCTGTGCCTGATCAAGATATTCACAGAATTTTCATTTGTATTTTGCAAAAATATATTAGGGATAAACTTCTCTTTTCCAACTTTACTTCCTTTAAGCAGTTGTGTGCAATACTTCACAATTATCAGCTTACTGTGAGTCAATTGGAACAACCATCTTCAATGGCTCCGAATGATAAAAGTGAAAGTGTTCGATGACCTTTTACAAAGTTCAAACCGAATAAGGGATTCACCAAATTCAATGACAACAACGACACTTGAGTAGCAGTTGCAACAACAGGTGTGTCTCCTTTGTCCAAATACTTTAGAAAAGAATTCACTCCTCTTAATAAATCTTTGCATAGTATTATGTCGCAATTGTTACAAAAGAATGTGTTGAAACTTTCCCCTATTAACTCAATTGACACAACTAAGCCTTTGCCAGCTTCCTATGATGCCAAACCCTTTTGCCGATACCATCGTCAACCCAGTCATGACACTGAAAAGTGTTATTCATTAAGGAGTAAGATTCAAGACTTGATTGATAACAATACCATATATGTGGCTGGTGTGAATGATAAAGGAAATAAATCCGTAGCTCCTCCTGATCAAAACCCTCAAATTTTCACTTATCCTTTACTTTCCCATTCCACAATGTGATTGAGATTGATTGTCTTGCCTTCTATCCTAATGATGTTGGCCTTGATTCTAATAATGCGGTGAAACTTGTTGATAAAATTGAAACTCCTAAGGACCTATGCATTACATTTGATCCTAGTGAGACAATTGAAGCACCCGATGGACCACTTTACATAACTGCAAAAATCAAAGGCATGCATTCTCAAGGAGTTCTTATTGATACAACTTGCATGGTTAATGTGATAATTGAAGAATTTCTTTATACTTTGAAATTCCATCAAGTGACATATGATAAAACTTATGTGATAGTTAGAGTTTTTTTTTGGCTTCTCTTGTCCTTCTATTGGTTCTATCTCACTTCCTATTGATGTTGGCACTAAATGCTTAGATGTTGTCTGTGCTATCATTCCTACATCTGATAAATTTCGTGTGAGGTTGGGACATCCTTGGCTCTCCTCAATGAAAGTGATTACTTCTACTCTTTATGTGTTTGAAATTTCCCCACAATGATAAAATCATAACTATTAATCATAGCATATCTCAACCTACACTGAGGCATGGAGATATATGTCTTGATTATTTTTGGTCCGAACAATTCCAACCTCTTTTACCTAGAAGTGATTCTCTATTTAAATGATATCAAAAATGGAAAAAAGAGATGATTTTATCCTTTGGTAAACCTAGAAATCCAACACTTAGTCTTCCTCTTGATGATCATATACCTATTCTTGAAGACAAGATTATTCTTCCTCCCAAGTAAAGAAACAATCTTCTTCCCAAAGAGGAATCTATTTCTTCTCCTAAGAATGAGTTCATTCTTCCTCCCAAGCATAGAAATGCTCTCCCTCCTAAGCGTCAATCTATTCCTCATAAGGGTAGACCTATTCTTCCTCCTTGTGATGGACCTGATCTCCTTCCTACACCTCTCATTCCTCCTTTATATGGTATGGTTTTGCCTCCTACATCTTACAAAGGGAAGCGATCGGCCTCTCCTATTGTTCAACCTAAAAGACCTTCTCCTATGCATCCTTCCTTCAAAGAGGAAAAGAAACCAATACCTAATGAACCTAAACCTTTGCAAACTTCTTCTAAAAGTAAAAGAAATCATTCTGCAAGAGAACGTCGATGAAGACATCGTGTGAGAGCTGGTGAACTTGCTTCCCAAACCATTTCTTCTCCAAAGACACCAACCCTTGATATAATTTCATTTTCTCAACCTTCTCCTAACCAAGATGTTCAACCTAATTCTCCAAGATACAAAATTGCTTAAGACAAATGATGGTTCAAGTTCTATTCCTATTAGAGCTCCTATTTTTGTTAATCTTGATGAAGAAATAGGTGAGAATGTGGTTAATGATGAAAATGTTGATCCTAATATTTCTGATGATGAATATGAATATGTTGATTTTGACAATGATTTATCTGAGAAATTTTCAAAGCATTAATCCTAGCTCCTAGCAATAGACAAAGTGACTCATCATTAGAGCATGGTTCTTGTTTGGAACTTGTGATAGCTCCATCTACTATGCTCAATGTTGCTCCTCTTGCATGTTTTGCACCTTCCTGAAATAATGATCAGCAAGATTGGGGGACGAGCGACATGCTCGATTAGCTTCATTAGCGCCGTAGATTCTCTCTCTTTCCTCTCTTGCTTGTTTGTGATCTTCTTCTACTTCTCTCTCAATTATTCTATTTGTTGTCCTTAGTGTTGTCTACTTGAGGACGATGCAAAGCATAGAGATCTCTTTTGGGTCTCTCCTATGTTTACTCAAAAGACACATGTGTCATTCTTCCATGGTGGTTTCCTATCTTTTGAGGGATGAGGACAATTCTATGCATATATATACACATGACATACATTGGTTATCATAAAAATTATACTAACTCCAAAGTTAAGTGAAACCACCTTGTGTTTTGTGATCCTTATCCTTTGATTTGTCCTCTCTTGGAGGCTAAATTATTATGATAATGTGCTTGTTCTTTTGGGTGTATCCTACCTTAAAGCAATTTCTCTCGATAAGGAGTACACAATCGCTTTAACATGGGGGCATACACTCTGCTCAATGATTCTCTCTCTTGCATATGTTGATACTTAAATTTACTTAGAAAGATTTGTCTTTTTTTTTGTAATTTTTTCGTATTTTTCTTTTCATGACTCATAGTAAGTGAACCTTACTAGTTTGTAGTCATAATTTCCTCTCTCTTTCTCTCATGATCCTCCCTTTTGCCTTATCATTGAAGTTGTAAGATCTTAAAGTCCACTAGGGGCTTAGTGTATCTTGTCTCCTTGATAACTTGGTGAAAGTTTTTCAATGTGAACCCTTTGTACTTTACCAAGAGTATAATTGGCTTCATACTCCCGCTAAAGGGGGGGCTAAATGTAGCATCCTAAAATTGCACCCCTTTGCAATTTTGACCGCATTTGGGTCCTTACCTTAGCATTTGCGCCCCTTGGTTTGCTTGGGACCTAATTATGCTCATGCCCCTTCCAATCTGCATCATTTTTTATATTTCTCATTCATTTAAGGCACTTGATCCTTTCCCCAAAATAGGGCAGTACCAGGGCGTGGTGCCCTGGTCTTCAATAAGACCATGGTGCTAATAGGATCATGGTGCCACGCCATGGTCCCCCTCATTTTTGGGCCCCCTTTAACCCATTTTTCACATTTCAAATATGAGCAGGAATTCCCTCTCCATGTCGACTCATGTCGGAAAATTAATCAGCTTTCCCTACAGGCAATTATATAAAGAAGATTTCCCCTCTCATTTAAACATCCATGACATCCAAGAGAAAATTCTAGCACACATGAGATCAAGCATTTAAGAATTCAAGAGCAATTGAGCATTTTTCAGTATTCCTTCAAGCCTTGGAGCAACAATAAATTCAAGATTCAAGCATTGAAGTGGAGATCTACATCATATTTCATGAAACTTCCATGTGGAGGTAAGCAAAACTTCACAAGGAGGTATAATCATTCAATTTTCAGTCATTATTCAACATCTCCCTCAAAAGGATAAGCTTTCATTATAGTCATTTCAATTTCATGGTTAATTACAAAAATGAGGTTTGACCTAAGGCAAGCCCCTATTCCCAACCTTTTTCCCCTTCTTTATGTGTGCAAGAAACAAGTACAAAGTCATTCTTCTCAAAATAAGCTTTATTCACAAAGATGAATCAACCCTTTTAGACATATAGAAAGTTTGGAGAACCATGGTGTCATGTCATGGTCCTATATTTTTAGGAGCTTCTTCGAGGGTTAGATCCGGCTCATCTTATACTGCTCAATTCCAGGAGCCCAACTCAATCTCACATTTGTAGCTCATAATTTTCTTAATTTTATCTTCATTTTTCAACACTTTACCTTAAATCAGTATTTCAACTTACAAAATAGGGAAAAAACATTCACAAAATTAATACAATCCATTCAGTATTCATTCCTTATCTAATTTGTGATTGAATCTAGTGGATTCCCTTCCCTTTTTTGAATGTAAAGGCTCCAAGCGAAATTGATTTGGCGATTTGTCCCCTCTATGTTGCAAATTGCCAAACCCAACTTTCCCCTTTACAAGAAGTTTTCTCAATACCTTCAACTGATAAGTTAATAGACATTCAAGTCAATCAAGATGAGCTGGCTTCCCTTATGAAGGAGCACAAACAGTGTTATGTGAGCCTCGATGATTCGATCACTCGGGTCAAAGCCATCACAAGCCATACCAAGGGCCCTGTTGAAGAACAAATGAAGATTACTTTTTAAAAGTTTGAGGAATTCACGAAGCAATATCATAGTGGAGTGTCTAGTGACGCTTAGTAGTTTTCATATTTCTAAAGTTGTAGGTGCATTTTTGCAGTTAGATTTTGACACCTCAAGTGTCATTTTGTATT
The DNA here is from genome assembly GCF_030272615.1 of Cryptomeria japonica. Lineage (NCBI taxonomy): Eukaryota > Viridiplantae > Streptophyta > Pinopsida > Cupressales > Cupressaceae > Cryptomeria > Cryptomeria japonica. Next base: position 520,844,702 of record NC_081413.1, read on the forward strand.
CATGTTTTTGCATATAGAATATGCAGATGTCCTAAGTCAAGTAAGACTCTCTTTTTTACTTAGTCATAAGTTTTCCTAGATTAGCTCATTGCACCTCACCTATATATATGAGGTTGCTCATTTTAATTATTTATCTTTAATCTTATGAAAAGAAACTCTGCTAAAGTGAAGAGCAAAGTGAAACTTTGAGTTCATATTCTTATTTTACAAATTTGATCAAATAAGAAGAAAGCTTTGGTGTTCAAACTGTTTGTTGAATACATTGTGGTTTATGGGGAGAATGTTCTTATGTCGTTCTTGTTATAAAATCTCGTTTAGATCAAGTAAAAGCATTGTGGAAAGATATCATTGACGAGTAGAACAAGTTTTGTTTTGTAAACTTTGTGTTTCATTTCAGTGCTTGTTAAATAGAATTAGCAATTAGTACAAGAGGTAGTAATTTAAAGACTTTGAGCTTCATTTCATTATTTTTCAAGAAAAGATTATCAAAATTGTAATTATATATCAATACAAAGACTTTGTTCTTTTCTTTGTTATCTTGGTAAAATATCATGGGTTATAGAAGTTATTTGTAGAAGGTAGATAAGATTATAGTGATTGCAAGACTTTGTGCTTGAACACTATTTTCTCGCCTCGGAGAAGCAACAAAGGACTTTGCACCTTTATGGAAAATTTGTTTCTCTTTATTTGTATTGGTCATTAGCATGCTTTTAAGTTCTTCTATAGTAACTTCAAAGTTATATTAATCATTATTGCTTCATATTTTAACTTCTCTTTTGAAAAAAGAGAAAAGAATGACATCTATTCTAAAAAGAGAATAGGATGATGTACCACCCAAGTTTAGATTAGGAATCATAGTTTGTATTTTGTTCTAAATTAAAGAGAGTAGTAAGAAAAAGGGGGAGCCTTCTCTTATAATTAGGAGAGATTTAATCTCGCATACTGTGGTTGAAACCACAATTTTGTGAACTTCCCCAGTTTACAAAATTTTCATCCAATAACTACGACAACCAATATCAAAGTTGGTCATTTAGGCTTCCCTTTCCCTTGGTACCTATCATAGGGCATCCCCAACTCCTGATCCCTAACACCCATGGTTATCCAACCACCTAAAAAACAACGTTTACTTAATAGTATTAAAAAAAAATTCTAAGTGTCTCCTTCATATGATTTTCTTTTTAGGTGGTTGGATAGGCGCCTCCATCCCTAACACTCTAAAATATATAATCTTTTTGACATTATTTGTTATAACTTCCCCATTCCACATTCCTTAATGGTATGAGCTCCTGCCACCTTTGATTCCCATTTCCTTGACCAAAGGCATGTGGTGTGAGTTACCTTTAAACCCTGACAAGTCTAACTGTGTTACTGTAAAATTTGTTGTCACTAATTAGAATAATAAGAAAAATCACAAATCTTATCTAATTAACTGAATTCATAAATCAATAAAAGCATGCAACCAAGACAATAACGCTATAGATAAACTCAATCAAAACTCCCTATCGCAGAGACGCAAGTCACTTCCATTGTTCTTCTGCTTCTTGTGGTATGATGGCTCTTGGTATTGTCCTGCTAACCTGCATAAGATTGACACAAGAATTCAAAGTTCATGATTATTGAAAATGGGAGAATGATGCTCAATTTATAGATTTGGTAGGAGATTGATTGAGAGGTGGAATTGAAGTGAGCTAAAAAGTTGATTGATAGCTGAACTGGATTGATTGATTAGATAAACTCATTTGATTGATGAGATGTCTGAATAGATTGATGAGATGTCTGAATAGATTGATTAGTTAATTGATTAGATAAACTAATTTGATTGATTTATTCCAAAAAGTTCATTTGGAGTTAGAAAAGAAAAGGTGATCGAGGAGTTAACTAAGCTAACTAGTGAGATAACTGAATTGATTAATCAGTTAGGATTTTAGCATGTGTTGTAGGATTTTTTATTTGAAATTCAATTTTGATTTGCATTTAAGTTAAATTTAGATTTTTGAAATCATGAAATCGAAATGCACATTTATCGAAATTAGATGAAATTAGAATTTGGGGAATTTATGAAATTTGAATTTCGACAAGAATGAATTAGTTTTTTATTAAGGTAAAAGCAGGTTTTGACGGGACCTCGAAACCCTTTACAAAAGATCCTTAAGATATAAAAGCATTAAGTGACAAGATGGAACAAATAGCTAAAAAGCCAGTAGAGAAACAATCAAAATCCAGCAAAAAACCCCACAGAACCAGGTGCAGCATTTAGTTTAAGTGTTGTGAAATCCTTTAGCAAGGTAGATCTAACAGATCTTGATACTCCTAATAGGGCAAGCTATCAGAAATAGCTAAACATGTAGCTCTAACCGAGCACTCTTTATTATTGCAGTAGTGAAGTTGTGGGTGCCATCCCCACCGCAGTTTTTTCTCTCTAACCAAGAGTTTCTACGTAACCAAAATATATGTGTTATGGAGTGAATCATGTATGATTGTTATCTATTTGTTTTAGCTTTATATTATGTTACTACACTATTCAGTTTATACATAACAGTAAAGTTATTATTGAAGAAAAGTTTTGGAGTACTGATTCACCCCTCCCCTCTCAGTACATTAGCTTTCCATATTGGGCCTAACAATTAGGACTGTGGAAAGTGCTCCTCGTGGAGCTGCTAAGAGAACGAGGGCGAGCATGAAGAAAGCTGCAATGGCTTCTCCAAAGGAAATCCCTAATCTTAGGGACAATATTAAAGAATTGTATGGGATTAGCGGAAATTTGGCTAATGCCCTTAAAAACATCTAGTTGCTCCTTTTCTAGATTTTGTCTGTTTTTGCTGGTTAGAGGCTTTACAATTTATAGACTTGATTAGAGTCTTTTACCCTGTTAAAGGTTTCTCTTACAATTTCAAAATATTACAATAAAATCATTACAAATATCTGCAACTTTACATCTGGAATGTTATAGTAGATTCTATATGCTCAGAATAAGTTACCTTGCTTATAGCATACCTCGGTAACCCATATAGTAACTCAGTAAACCCTTCTGTTTACTCTGTTCTTCGACTATTCTTTGAAAACCTTCTTGATGACCTCTGTGTCTTTGTAACAGTCTTCTTACACTCATGCACACACACACACACACACACACACACACACACACACACACACACACACACACACACACACACACACACACACACACACACACACACACACACACACACACACACACACACACACACACACACACACTCACTATTTAATTCTTCACTCATGCTGTATAAATAGATCTCTTATGACGGTGATCCATTCATTGCTTCGATCTTACACATATGATTTATCGAATGAATAACCATGCAAATTATTTCATTGGTTAGATGACCTCAAAATCATACATGATCTTTAAGTGCAATTTCCAATGTGATAACAGTTAGATGTGCCTCGATCTTATAACACATTTTCATATGCATGTCTAGGTTCAATGAATCTGGTAACATGTTTCACTCGGTGTATATCAACTCGGTGTGTCATCTTTGCTTCTCGGTAGACATGAAATGATACTTGGTAGACAGCTCGGTGTATACTACATTTTGAGACTTACTTTCTTCTATAACCGACTAGACTGTTCATACCGTTTGAATGTCTTGGTAGAGATAACCGACTAGAGTATATAGTATAACTTGACATAAAACTAATGGCAACTTGATAAGTAGTAACAATCTCCCCTTTTGACATTAGTTGAGATGTTTGACAAAAACTACTTTCAAAGTTATAACTCAATAATCTATATACTTGCAAAATTTGACTATGCTGACAGTATATACAATAGTCAATAATATAATATATCCAGATATACTCCCCTTATCGATATACTATACAAAACTTCTGATTTTGCATGCTTGATGATCTGTTCTGTGTGCTTTGCTTACTATTCTGTTTACTGCTCGGTACACTGCTCTTGGATACTCTGCGTGCTCTGCTCGGTATACTCCCCCTGTATACTATACTCTTGTTGTTTGATTTGATACTTTGATGCTTTGAATACTACACTCCCCCAATACTGTATCACTCCCCCTAGTACTGTAACATATTACTCCCCCTTTTTGACAAACATCAAAACTTGATTACCATTCGAGGGTGGTAACTGATCAAAAATGGATTTGTACTTGGTCCGGGCTTCGGTGAGAGCGACAAAGAGTGCATTCTTTACACTGTCCATTAAAGAATTATGTGCTTAAATATTAGCCAATAGTGATATTAAGCCATCTATAGTGCTTCCCTCTTGTGTAGTAGATAAGGAGGTGGCTTGGTTGATCTGTTCTTGGACGGATGAAAGATGAGGAAGGAATAATGTCTGAAGTGTCATTATGTCCATCCGGATCTTGTGTTCTTCATTTCTTAGGTCCAATTGTTGAGCCATGAGCTGTTGTAGCTTTGTGTAAAAATTATGAACTGAATTTGGCTCTGTGGTCAACTTGCTTGAGAGATCGGTAATCTCTTTCTCAATTGCCTCTGTTTTATTCTTAATGTCTTTAATGAATAAAGAAAATGTGCAGAGTTTCTGAAATAAATAAAGAATGTGCTTGAGTTGAGGAGTCAACTCAGCAATAAATTTGACAAGTTTAACTTTTCCAATAGCTATAGCTTTCTGTACCTTTTCTATCATTTTTGCAGTGAGCTCTTTGTCTTTTAGCTTGCTCAATTACTCTGATGCATCTACTCCAGATGTCTTTATCTTTGTTAGGAGTTCATCCAGTTGAATGTGGATGGCTGCATCTGTTGATATTGTAGCTTCAGGTAGCATATCTATTAAGAGTGCTTTCACCTTCTGAAGTACCTTATTTTTCTTTTGAATGGCCATTTGCTTCTCTTGTTTGGCCTTTGCTTTGCATAGTTCACCGAAATCAATGAGTGCTTACCCCTTTAACTTTGATATGTCTACATTGGGCAACACTATTGGCTTTGACAAATCAACTTTAAAACTATGCTTTTTCATCTTCTTTTCTTTACCTTTCACCGATGGAACTAAGACAAGGGCTTGTGAGGCTTGATGACCCTCGGTAGGTTGCTCGGTAGAGGCAATACTTTGATCGATTTCTTTAGCCTCTGTAGAGTCCTTTGGTCTCTCGGCACTCGGTGTCTCAGTTTCAACATTTGTAGTGCTAGAAGGTGCTTGAGATGTCTGTTCTTGAGTAGTACCTTCTCCTGTTGTAGACTTGTGACCTTCGGTGCCTTGCTCCATGTCATGAGGGGTTTCGGTTGAGACAGGATGTTTGACCGGTGGATAAGGTTGAACTTGTTCCAAGACTGATTCACTAGATACAAGTTTTGCATATGCATTGCCTTCTATCATTTCCTATTCCGGTGCCTCTGTATCCATGACATCTTCATCTATTTGAATGGTGTTAGCAGGGTCTTGCTCAGTAACATTAGGATCTTGCTCGGTGACATCAACAATTTCAACTGTAGCTTGCTCACCGGCATCCTTGACTTTAAAGATTTCTTGCCACTTGGATTTTGTCTCATTTTCCACTTCAATATACGACCCATTCATCAGTTTTAAGGCTCTTTGTTTGACAAGAAACTTTGAGTTGTAGGTTGTCAGATGTTCCTTTATTTCAACTACTGACATGTCAGGAAATAGATGAACCAGACTTCTCTCTCTGATCTGTTTCTCCGAGTCCATTGCATACTTCCACCTATTATCAATATGCAAGTAAAGTTCATTCGGAAGTGACTTATCTAGTTCCAATGGAGCTAACCGGAATTTTAGAATTGTGCAGATGATAGCTTCTTCAATTTGTCTCTTCTCATCATTATTCCTGGTTTCATACTTGACATATCTAAATGATCCAAATCCTCCATAGTCTTTCAGATTAGCACATAAGTTTTCAACACTATGTATATTTACCTTCTTGCTCTTGACAATCTGGAATTTGCTTGCATCCTTTGATTCGGTATCACTAGACTCTTTTGCCAAAATGAGTCTCCGAGTAGATTTCTTGTAGGTCTTTGTTACCTTGGGAGCAGTAACACTTTTTGTTTTCTTACTCAGTGAGGCTGCAGATGCTCTTGTGTTAGGTCGCTTTACTGGAGGTGGAGTCGGTGAGGCCTTTGATGTGTCCTATTTCTTTCTCTTCAACACTTTTCCCTTAGGTAATTCAGTGCTCAGTGTTATAACTGCCTCTTGGGCTTCAGATTCCTCTTCGGTAATGGCAATGGTGTCTTTGACAGGTGTAGAGGAAGATTCTTCTCTGAATTTCTCTGACAATGCCTTTATCATTTTTGTTGCCTTTCTTGTAGCTTTGGGTACTACAATGCTCATTTTTACCTTTTCCTTTACTTCCTCATAGGTTCCATACCTTAGCTCAGTAGCATGCCTCGATAATGTGAGAAATGCATCAATTTGTTGTTGTGTGATCTCAAAGTCAATCTCGTAACCCATCGGTGACAAAGATTGAGTCCTCGGTTCCACAACATTCACATAACAGTAATCAGTGTCAACTTCAAAACATATATCATTTTTGTATTTCTCCACTAGCTGGGGTGGAATCCTATATCTGTTATGCATTTTCTCTTGAAATTTATTGAAGTAATCATCCATAATATCATTGAAATTATCTCCTAACTTCTTGAAGTCATTAATTTGATGGGTGATTGGTTGGTGTAGTTCCCAAACAACTTTACCGACTAATGGAAATAATTTTTTAAAATAGAAAAACATGCATACCAGTAATGATCCAAACTTTAAAGTATTAGCCGAGTTGTTCTTCTTTGGCTTCTTGATGGTGTTCAGATTTTCAAATAGGTTCTTCAGCAACACCTCACATAGATCAATTTTCATTCCCTTTTTCACAATTTTGTAGGCCAGGTCTACTGCTGCACAGGGTACACTGTTTTCCCTTGCCGATTGGAAGAAACAGTAACCCATTACCCTAATGGAAAATTTTAGTTCTTCATCTGTGACATTATTCAGTTTCAATCCTCTACAATTAGATTCCACTCTGGTTAAACTGATCAATTCCTTCTATGATATCATCTTTTGGGCTCAGGCATGATCATAAATGGGGTAATCGGTAATCAGATGAATGATTTCCTTGGTAATCTTAAATGGTTGCTCTTCTAGCCACATGAAATCATCATGAACTCTGCTTAGAACAAACTTGACCCACTGGGGTTTGAGCACACGGGGATAGGTTAGAGCTTCAGTTAATCCCTTGATCTTGATGTGTTCATACTTGCTATTCAATTTACCATCGATGCATAGCTCATCATAGGTGTCTTTAATTTCAACATGACCAAGTTCTTCAACACGACATTTGGTGAAGAATCTCACATCCTCGACTAACAACACTCTATCCGGGATGAGTGAAAAGGCGGTTTTGTCATCCGGTTCTGGTGTGACTTTGGGAGTCAAAGAGTATTTTAGTGAGGGCTTCTCTACATTCTTGACAACTATGGGATCTTGGATCTTGGGCGCCATTGTAGACTTCAGATAAAAGCTAACAAAGAATCCTTAGGGTTTCAGGATTTTCAAAGGACTGACGATTTATACTTAGCAGATAATGGCAACTAGATAAGATCGGTAAACCAGCTTAATAATGCATTGAGATTGATGTAAATACCTTGAATTGCTTTGTAGGAGGTTTGATCACCTTGGGTTCGCTTTGCTCTTCTCTCTCGAAAACCTGGTAAGTTGAAAATGACCGCAAAAATTCTTTTGAGTACACAATATGCCTTATCGGACTATGTGTGGGTTAGGTCAAAAACATTAAATGCACTCGGTTCCTCTTTAACCGATTTACTCTCCTTTTTCCGTTTTAACCGAGTAACCAAACTTCCTTCATTCACCGACTAGACAAGCTTCCTGTATTCACTGACTTGACAGGTTTCCTGTATAGTGCTTCAAAAGACTTTGATAGAATTTCAAACTTACTAATACATCTTAATTATGTAGATTTGAATTAAGTACATGATAAAATAGGAACTGTTAAGATTTAACCTTGAGAGAATGCAGTCCCTTCATACCTTTACCGATTAATTTGGAATAGGTGCACCTAACTCGGTAGGTAAGGTGCTTTCTTCATTTGACACAATTTCCTTCTTTTTCCAAATCATCTTCAATTTTTCTTTTATTTCTTCAGTGTCTTTTCTAGGTTGATCTCTGCAATCTCCAGCTAAGTGTCCAACTTTGTGACAATGAAAACATGCCATACCAGGATTTCTCCATGATCTCCGGTTGTTCATTCCAAACCTTATAAAGCAGTTGGCACTTATATGTCCATATCTTCCACAACATTCACACCATATCCTTGTATTGTAATCCCATGGTACTGCAGAATACTATCAGTAAGGATGTGTGTGAGTTCGGTAACCTCTAGCATTTGCTCGGTGTGTAGACCACATATAGTTCTTTTGTTTAAGCCAACACTTCTCGGTACTATGTCCATATCTATTGCAGTTTTTACAAAACCCTTTGAATTTTGCCTTCTGATAATTGTTAACAAACTTTGTCCTACATTGATTAGATGTGTTGTAACAATAACCTTTGGACTTAGTGACATTCGGTTGCTTACCTTTTCTGATTTGACACATGTTGGCAATGTGACCTTGATTTCCATAGTAGTTGCAAATATGCTTCTTTCTTTTGATGTTATTCTTGTTTCCAACTTGCTTTGATGATTCTCCTCTCTCGGTAGTATGAATTCCCTTCTCGGTAGAGTCTTTTCCTTTGTAACCGTGTCCTGCATCTTTGTTGGGTCTTCTTGTATTCAATTGCTCATCCAACATCTTTGATGCTTCATAACTCTTCTTCAGTGTTTCTTTGGATTTCTTCTCTGATTGAAGTTCATCGGTCAACCTTGATACTTCAAGTTTCAATGCTTGATTCTCATCATCTTTCAGAATTGCTCCATGATGTGCATAACCTAGTCGATCTGACAGGTTTTGTTGAATTCCAGTCAACCTTGTGATTTCATCATTCTTATCAGATACTAAGACTTCAAGTTGATGTTTCTCTCTTTCTAGATCTCTTACTTTATCCTTGGTTGTCCTCAATGCATCAATATTTTTAGTCATCTGTGTGCTGAAATGTTCATGTTCTCTTTTCATTGCTTTCAGTTGATCAGCTAGTGCTTTGTTCTTTTCTTTCAATATTCCAATCATTTCTTCAGTTTCTTCAGATATACTGTTCTTAGATGATGTCTCAATTTGTTCCACTAACTCTTGAGAGTCTTGCAAATCATCAAATAATTTTCTTCTTACTTTCAGAGATTTTTGCATTTGTCTTTGCATGTCTGCAATCACTTGATTAGCATGATCAAATTCTTCTTGTAGATACACAATCCTCCGAGATTGTTTATAGCCTTCCATTGATAAGATCTTTCTCTTTAGGCAGTTAAACCCTTTTCCAAGATTCAAGCTCTGATACCAATTGTTAGGCCCAATATGGAAATCTAATGTACTAAGAGGGGAGGGGTGAATCAGTACTCCAAAACTTTTCTTCAATAATAACTTTACTGTTATGTATAAACTGAATAGTGTAGTAACATAATATAAAGCTAAAACAAATAGATAACAATCATACATGATTCACTCCATAACACATATTTTGGTTACGCAAAAACTCTTAATTAGAGAGAAAAACTACGGTGGGGATGACACCCACAACTTCACTACTGCAATAATCAAGAGTGCTCGGTTAGAGCTACATGTTTAGCTATTTCTGATAGCTTACCCTGTTAGGAGTATCAAGATCTGTTAGATCTACCTTGCTATAGGATTTCACAACACTTAAACTAAATGCTGCACCTGGTTAGAGGCTTTACAATTTATAGACTTGATTAGAGTCTTTTACCCTGTTAAAGGTTTCTCTTACAACTTCAAAATATAACAATAAAATCATTACAAATATCCGCAACTTTACATCTGGAATGTTATAGCAGATTCTATGTGCTCAGAATAAGTTACCTTGCTTATAGCATACCTCGGTAACCCATATAGTAACTCAGTAAACCCTTCTATTTACTTTGTTCTTCGACTGTTCTTTGAAAACCTTCTCGGTGACCTATGTGTCTCTGTAACAGTCTTCTTACACTCATGCACACACACACTCACTATTTAATTCTTCACTCATGCTGTATAAATAAATCTCTTATGACGGTGATCCATCCATTGCTTCGATCTTACAAATATGATTTATTGAATGAATAACCATGCAAATTATTTCATTGGTTAGATGACCTCAAAATCATACACAATATTTAAGTGCAATTTCCAATGCGATAACGGTTAGATGTGCCTCGATCTTGTAACACATTTTCATATGCATGTCCAGGTTCAATGAATCTGGTAACACATTTCACTCGGTGTATATCAACTCGGTGTGTCATCTTTGCTGCTCGGTAGACATGAAATGATACTCAGTAGACAACTCGATGTATACTACATTTTGAGACTTACTTTCTTCTATAACCAACTAGACTGTTCATACCGACTGAATGTCTCGGTAGAGATAACCGACTAGAGTATATAGTATAACTTTGACATAAAACTAATGGCAACTTGATAAGTAGTAACACCAATCACAATGACATCTTCATCCATATCAAGGTCCACAATTGGCTTAGGAATGTTGGATCCCTCAAGGACCTTAGAGATTTCCTCTAAGTTCTTTGTAAGAACAGTCAAGATATTCGGGATCATAACCAACAGGTTTTTCATTGCATTTTTTCCTTCATCTAGCTTCTCAACCTGAGCTTCCATCTTCTTAGCTTTTTCCTCCAAATCCTTCATCATTTGCTTCCAATCCCTTTCATATTTCTTCCTCTCCTCTTCCCAGTGCTTCCCTCTTTTTTCAAGGTTCTTGATACCTTCATAAGTCCACCTGTCAAAGCCCATTCTAGCTTCAGAGAGATTTTTGAGATTATCCAGAATTAACCCGTCTCCAACAAACTTCTTATCCTTACTCGGGTTCTCCTTGTCCTTCTCTCGCTCGAGCTGATTCTTCTCTTGTTCAAGATCCATATCTTTTTCCTCATTAATTTTATCATCCTCCTTCTCCCTTGGATGGCTATTGACATTGTCTAAACTAACACTACGGGTAGGACTATCTTGGTCAGAAACATCTACAGCCTCTCCTTCCTCTTCCCCCACATCCTCTTCTAAATTAGTTAATTAGTTAATTAGATAAGTTAAAGAAACTATTGAACTATTATAAATTGAATTAATTAAATAATAAAGATAAAGGAATTAAATCGAAATTAATTAAATAATAAATATTTAATTAATATAAGAAAGGGGATTAATTGATTAAATGATTAAGAAAGAAATAGAGTAATTAGTAATGTGGATTTGATTATTCAATTAGTTTAGATGAATTTAATAAGATTAATTAAATAATTAAAAAAATATTTAACTAATAAAGATGAATAAATAGTAAGTTAGCGATGAGACATTTTAAGGTGTCTACATTTGCCCCTCTTTGAGACAATGTTGGAACAATGTTGTTTCAAAGAAAACAAAAGATTTTTCCTATCTCAGTGTGCCCTGACGATAGCAGGGTGTAATTATGCCCCCTTGGAAATTTGGTCAAAAATTTATGGAATTGGATACCAAGTTAGCGATATCATGCTCACGAGTCATAGTTTCTAATTTTGGGATTTTTCGAGTCCGTTTGACCGAGCTACAAGTGCGTTGAAGTTCGCAGGGTCCACGACTATTGTAGAGGGAGAAAACCCTAATTTTGGCATATAAAGAGGAAATTCAAGCCTCATTTGGTTCATTTACTTTCTTTGAGTTCATAGCATTCATAGCACTTTTTGAGCTTTCTGCGAGCAATTTGAGCATAATGGTAGGCGTTAGGACACGACAACACATATCTGAGTGAGTTTGATCATACCAGTGTCCAGCCGACACAGGAGGTATGGTGAGTTTGTCCAAAATTTTGATTGATTTTCACTTGCTTTTTCAAATTTTTTCAAAATTTGTCAAAGCTCCAATTTTTAAGCATTTCGCATGCATATGTCAATTATTTCGCATTAGTCATTTACTTGTTGCATTCGTTAAGTTTATTGCATAAGGGATATTTGTGTCATATAAGACTGAACTTTGTTGCATACTTCCATAGAGTGTCACATAAGTATTAACTATTGTGCATCCGTTATTTCTCTGTCGTATTTGTAATAAGTGTTTCGCAAAAGACTTATCTTTTTCCCATTCATTTTAGTACTGCAGAAATTTACTGATTTAGTTCCAAATTTTATTGTAATTGGACATTTTTATTGATGTCTTTAATTTTTTGGCATGCAAGATATTCTCGGCGTTCTGGACACTTGACATAATAGGCCTAGTGGTACGACATTGTGGACTCAACTATTACGGGAGGATATTGATCTGATTCGCCATGTGGGTTTGTACCATGTTTTGCATCTCCCTAAGGTTACGAACAACATGGGTCTTATTATAGCTTCAATCTAGAGATGGACCATTTTGAGACTTGTTCATTTTATTTGTAGACTGAGGATATATGGAGGATACTCCACATTCCCATCCATGGAGAGAGAATCATATACGATCACCAGGTAGGGGTTGTTGTGCTCTGTGAGCTTTTTGAGTGCGACGGGTAGGATTTAAATATGGACAATGCTTATGAGATCGGATGGGATCAAGTTAGTGCAAATTATGATTATCTGACCATTGTATTATGTAACATTATAGAAGGTCCTTTGGAACCCGATAAGCAATGCCATAGATTCCCGGTAGGATGGGGTTGGGTATTAGTAGGTATGATTGTGGACCAATGAGTTTATGCATGGGGTCCTTGTGTTTTGGCCATGCTATATTATCAAATGCACTCGATTATATATTCGACCTACAGATTTATTAGTTGCAATGTCATGCTCCTCCAAGTTTGGGCTTTGGAGAATATTGTGTTAGCATTACATTATGTGTTGTCATTCATGTCAAATCCTTTGGTTCGGATTAAGTTTAGATGTGGTATAGTGAGCAGGAGTATTTGATCTAGGTATCTTGTGTGATTGGAGGTTTCTCGGTTTCACCGAATGGGTTTTGGTATCTCGGAAGATGTTTATATGCATTAGTTGTGGGTCCAGATTGGTCCAGAGCTCGAGGCCTTAGACTAGATATTGAGATTGTGTAGTGTGTGGATGCATTTTAGGTCCGACCTTGGTAATGTATGTAGTGTGTTGATATGTTCAATGAGGAATGATGTGATATGGTCCACTTTTCACTCCTTGCCACCACCAGAATGTTTAGTGGAGACCTATTTTAGATCACTGTCTCAGCTGACATTGAGAATTATGATTTTTGAAGACATTATATATAGGAGTTTGATTTGATGATTTAAGATATGGCTTTTTGTGTTGAAGACATGCGAGATTGAAAGAATAAAGTGATTGTGTGAGATATTCACCGGAAGCAGTTCTGATAATACAAACTGTGTTTTTCTTGTGGTGGATTCTCTTTGTCTTTCTTTCTTCTTCAGTAGTGAGCCTTTCAAGGCAGTGAGCCCATCTGTGAGCCTTTCTGGACAGCGAGCCCACCATCAGTGAGCACATTGGCAGTGAGCCAACCTTTGTAAAAATCACCTTAACCGATGTTTATGTATTGAGAATTAGCATTATCCATGGTTTTTTTCCATTCTTGGGTTTTCCACGTAAATTTTGGTATTTCTTGTGTTTAATCTAAATTGTGCATGCATTTCTTAATTCTGTTAATTTTGCTTAATATTCTAGATCCATGCATTAAGGTTAAAAATATAAATTTCTTGTCAATTGAGTCACCCCTCTCAGTTGCCCGAATATTCAACAATTGGTATTAGAGTTGTGGTTCCGATATAGAGCTTAACTGCTTGAGGTAGATCCTGATTTGATGGAACACAAGTTATCCATTCCTATCTTTGAAGGATTTGATTATAGTTTCTGGAAAGTAAAGATGAGAGGTTATTTGGTTTCTCTAGGTTACAATACTTGGAAGGCTATGGAGACTAAGTATGTTCTATTGGTGAATGGACTCGATACTCTAGATGAGATTCAATCTTATGAAGAAAATGAAAAATCAAGGTATGTTATTGTTCTTAGCCCAAAACTTTGGTTTGTCAATGTTGTAGGCTAGTCTTGGACCCTCCTTGTTGTAATTGTATATTTTGACAAGCCCCTTTTTGATAAGGGTTTCTCTATTTTAAGTCCTTGAGCTATGATGTCTTTGAAATTGTTAGAATATTTTATGTCTAAGTAAAATTCCATTTCCTCATTTAAGTTTGAAATAAAAATTTCAACTAATTGCTCTTCGGGAATGGGAAAGGAACGTCTACTAGAAAGGTGTCTCCATCTTTGTAAGAATGTTGAGAATAACTCACCATTCTTTTGTTTTGTATTGCATAGATCAGCCATCGAGACATCCCATTCTATGTTATGCGCATTATGAATGATAAATTTTTGTACGAGGTCCTCAAAGGTCTTGATCCCACTGGGTAGGCGTGAGAACTATTGCATAGATGAGACTCCAAAACTTTCGGGAAAGAGACACATTAAATATGTGTCCTCATATGAAACCTCTAAGCAGGCGGAGAAAAATTCTCGCACATGATCTTTAGGGCCTCCCTTTCATTTGTATTTATCAAACTTTAGGGTTTCGAAGGTGTGTGGGAAAGGTGACATGTATATGTTTCTATAAAATGGATATGGGCATATATCTTCAAGAGCATATTGCTTGTGTGTCCTTCCTGAGTGCACTTGTTGGGCTAGATCTTGCATCTGTTGTCTCAACATATCCATTTCTGTAACAGGAGGGGGGATGTTGTTGTGTTGATAGCTATCATCATAGTTACGTGTATTCCTTTCCTCCCTTTCACCATGATTTTGTTCTTGTCGATGGCTATGTTGGGCTTGTTTTGGTATATCCTTAAGCTGTGATACATCAAAGTCAGTGGGAAGTTTGGCTCCTTCTTGAGCAAGTTTCAGAAAATGGGCATCAACACTTCCTTTGAGAATTTCTTCAAAAAGTCTGTTAAATATGGGGTTGCTAAGTGTGTCTTCTATTTGTGCTTGTGTAGGGGTCTCTGGGTTTCCTCTTCTGGCAAAGGGGTTAACGTTCGCTTCTTCTTATTCCCATATTTCATTTTGA
Source organism: Cryptomeria japonica (assembly GCF_030272615.1). Taxonomy (NCBI): domain Eukaryota; kingdom Viridiplantae; phylum Streptophyta; class Pinopsida; order Cupressales; family Cupressaceae; genus Cryptomeria; species Cryptomeria japonica. The sequence continues at coordinate 520,859,831 of NC_081413.1, forward strand.
TTTTGTCGATGGCTCGGAGACCTAGTCCTAGCCATGTTTTAAGCACACTTTTGTGGGTGAAAAAGTGTGTGGTTGAAAATGGGATGAATGGAAAAGTTGATGTGTGATCCCTTCTTATAGCTCAAAGATTTTAGGATGATGATGATGAGTTGAAGTGTTTGTGGATGCTTGATCTCCTACACTAAAAGTTGGGTATCAACAAATTCCTCTTTAGAATTGTTCGTTTGATGTCTTTAACAATTGTGAGATGAGGAGTAGCAAGGTTTGTGTTGTTACAAACATAAGCTACCTAGTAATGAGAGGATGCACTCATGGACTAGTTTTAACCTATCTTGATGTTTAGTAATGCCCTTTTAGGATGTTTGATCCTAGATGTAGAGACACACTAGAAAGTAATTTTGTTGGTATGATAAGCAATATCTGAAAGGAGTAAGGACAAGACCTCTTTGTGTTGAGAGTTGAGTGAATTTGTGATGTGTTTGGAATGAGTGTGAACCTTGGAATTTTCTACTAAGAGACTATTATTTTTTTGGAAATGATTTTGAATTGAGAAAGATGGAAGAAAATATAGGAGGATTATGTGAACTTAACAATCTCTAATAAGTGATTACGGGTTGTGGAATGTATGATGGAGGAATGCGTTGATCGTGATTGTGATGATATGATAGAGCCCTACTTTGAAAGAAAGCTTGTGATGCAAGTGGTTCTAATTCAAAGTCATCGGTAAAACCGTGACTAAAATCGTGATATCGATGGATGAAAGTGCGATGTTTCAACAACAACTTACGGTTTTTGTATAATAAACTTATCCTTTTTGGGGTTTTATTTTCACTTTGCTTCTTTTTGGTTTTTCTATAAATTCACTTTTTGACGTATTTGAGAGATTTCCAAAAATGAAGCATGGGTAGCTTTTTGCAAGAATGTGTGAAGGTGTTTTGTTGAGATTGTTGTTGGGGTGTAACTTGTTTCAATTGTTTGAATCCTTTGACAAGAAAATACGTCAAGCACACAAGCACATATTCTTGCCTTTTTTTAAAAAAAATGGCACAAAAGGTGTGGGTCTAAATCAACTCAATCATGAGCTTTTTGACCCTCACAAATGTATGTATGTTCATAGGCCTAAAGTCGGCCCAAATTTTCACTAGCATGAAACAAGACAAAGACAACTCAAACACTTTTTATCCCTAAGGTAATGGCCAGTTGCGATATTTTCATCCCACAACCTGATATTTCTTTGACTTTGGTACTACATACCTTATGTATCCCGTCGTAGCAGGTAAGGATGTGATATAATAAGTCTTGTGTGAGCATAACAGATAGGTGGTCCCTATGATGGTGGAGTCGCCACTTTCATCAACCTATAAGTAGCCTTTCAAAAATCCCTGTTTCTACTCAAGGAAATATGTATGGTGAGTATCTTGGGAGAAAAAACCATCTATGCTCTTGCACTGAACTTTTCACAAATATCCTCAATCAATAGAACGGGTGGGCTTCTAAAATAAGAGGTGTCTAGTAATGTTCGATGTCTTTGGATGTAAGTTCATTATGTAGTGACTCACTTAAGATCCTTGTAACTCACAGTGGCGCCCATATGTCCTTTCGACAAGTTACACTGTAGGAACAACTGCACTCAAGGCTACAACTTTCGCTTTCACCTGATTTCTATAGTGGCTCGAAGGATTTACCATGCAAGGTCATCCCAAGAGTGATGTGTCTCTTGGTAGGCCTCTCTTAAAAATAGAAAATTTAGAGCGCTACTAACACTTTTCTCTTGCACCTACGAGAGCCAAGGGAGAGGATAGTGTGTGTTAGAACTGGGTCCACTCTACAAATTTGCACAAGCGTGCCAAATACAAAAGACACTTGTTCTTTTTAACCTTTCATTGCAATGTGATCTATTTGCTACTCGGAGATGTTTCTCTAATAGATATGGTATTCTTTTTAACCAAGATAAAAACTGCTTTGACACTTGACAAACTTTTGGAAAGAAAAAACCTGGTCAACAAAAAATAAAGTTGTGTATCTTTTGTAGCAAAAAGGTAGATGTGAGGTTTTTTTTATGCACCAAATGAAAAGTTGAGTTTGTTTTAGTTTCTCCAAAATATAATGGAGTTTATTTTATCCCTTTGTTTGAAAAACAAGAAAGATTTGATTCATTTTATGCACCAAAATAAAATTTGAGTAGTGTTTTAAGTGCACCAAAAGACAATGAAGTTTATTTTATCCTTTTGTTTGAAAAACAAGAAAGATTTGATTCATTTTATGCACCAAAATAAAATTTGAGTTGTGTTTTATGTGCACCAAAAGACAATGAAGTTCATTTTATCCCTTTGTTTGAAAAACAAGAAAGATTTGTTTTAAACCAAAGAAATGAAAAAAGCTTTTAAAACTAACTCCTTCCAAAAACTGCAACAAACTGTTAGACCTGCAAAATCCACTCAAAAAGTTAGGCAAAATGGTGGGCTTGACAAGCCTAAAACTTCATTTTTCTTACAAAAATTATCTCTCTGCCCGCTACAAAAGTGCTTATCTAGTGCATGTTTTTAAAGCTTTAGACAGAGAACTAAAGTGCTACACTAAGTTAACAACGCTATAAAATTATGCAAAAGCGCTACAATATGACACAAGAGCTAGAAAATCGAACAAAAGTGTTGGAAAAACCTAACAAAAGCTCTACTTCTAAATTTTAGATTAGTAATAAGGCGCTAAACGGCACTGCAAAAGTGCTTAAACGGGTGAAAAACACTATTTCGGGTGACAAAAGCACCAAAATTTTGCCTGTGCGTGAAAATCTACAAATTCAGAATGGTTAGTTAAAAAGGATCAGAAGGTTGCATGTTCGATTCATGTCAGGTTCACCAAATGATGTCGTGGAAATGGGGACAAGGCAAAAAACATAGTTTAATGTTAATAAGTTAGTTTCAACCATAAAACCAAAACAAAGAACTAAAAACCATTCCAAACATATCAAAAGAGATTTTAAAAAGCATGAAAGAAGTTTAACAAAACAAAAAATAAGGAGAAGAGTCTCCCTAAGATGCTTCCATGATGCCTTTTGATGCTTCTCCCTTGTTTCTCTCCTCTCCAAGTCCCAAATGAGTGTAGCTTGCAGCTTTTAGCACTATCCATGGATGCCATATGGAGATTCAAGATGGTTATAAATGAAAAACAAATGCTTATGCAAGCAAGTGTAAAGGGTTGCTATGAGAAAGCTCCTAATGTCTATGTGAATTTCACTATAATAACAATGCTCTAATGCTCTCTAAATTGCCTTTTTTGCTTGGGGAATGAGGTCCTTTTATAGGGAAAAATGTTGATTGAATGGATAAGATTGAGTGGGCTTGTGAAGGGTCAATATTGATGGGTTTAGGATCCATGTGATGGCTTTCAACCCAATCCCATGATGACAAGTGTCAACATGAGATGGCTTGAGAGGAGAGAGAAGGAGCATTTAATGCCTGAGGAGACATGAGGGTAACCTCATGTGGGTTGGGTTATTGGATAAATCTATTATCCAAGCGATAAACTCTTGTGCAAGAGTAAAAGGGATAACCATATTCAAATCAATGAATGCTTGAAGAGACCCATGAGTTTAAAGGATGGTTGAGTTAGAGAGAAAGTCTCTAAGCAAAGGTTAAGTTTGAGTTAACCATTTATGGTCATGTAAGAGCCTTTAATGGTTATTGAAGACTTTTGATGTTGGCTTGTTGGAGACACAAATCCTTTAATGGTTATTGAAGACTTTTGGGTTGTTTTGAGAAGTGACCTTTCTTAAGGGATGTGCAAATGATTAGAGAGGGGGATTAAGCTAATTAGAAGGGGTTAGAAGAGTCTAGAAGGGGTTTAGAAGAATCTAGAAGGAAGTTAGTGAGCAAGTGGGTGAGGATAAAAGCGGATTTTAATTAAAATAAAATTCATTTATTTCAACTAAAATTATGAAACTTGCATTTGTAGGAGAATGCAAGTGGGAGGGTTTTAGGGATTTTAAATAAATGTTGATTTATTTAAATGTGGAGAGGGGTTATTTAAACAAATACGCTTTATTTATTTAATGAATTGTCAGAATATGGTTTAATGAATTAAATAAAATAAATTGAATAATTAATTTAATTAATAGGAGAAGAGGGTTAAGATGAATTAATTTAATTAATTGTCGATTGATGGCTAAATAATCAAATAAATACTAAGTATTCATTTAATTAAGTAGATAGATTTGGGTGTCTACAACTATATTCAGTGCATTATCAAAAATTGAATTGACTAAGGTTATCTCTTTGAATACTACTTATGAGGTCTAGAAGAAGTTAAAAGACATCTATGAATGGAATGAAAGAGTCAAGATGACAAAGAAGTTGCTAAGAGAAGATATGAAAACCTAAGGATGGAAGAAGGCGAATATATTGTGAGCTACTTTGAAAAGGTGGATACCTTAGTAAACGAGATCAAAGAACTCAGAGGTACTTTGAGCAATGAAGATGTGATTGACAAAATTCTAATGACATTACTGGTAAGCTATAGTGACAAGATCTATGCAATTGAAGAAACTTATGACCCGAAGGAATTCACTAGAGAGCAACTATTTGGTACCCTGACTGCGTTTGAAGTAAGGAAATTCGAAAAGGATAAAGACAAATCAGAAATTGCATTCAAGGCATCTGAAGGTAGTCTGGATGATGAGGGAAGCCCAGATGAGGTAGAAGTGAATTTTGTAAGAAAGTTCTAGCAAATACAAAGGTATATGTTACCCTTTAAATGTTTTATATGCGGTAAGATTGGTCATATTGCAACTAGATGTCTAGAAAAGGAAAATAGACAAAAGATTAAGGAAAACAAGGGAAAGTTCTATAAGAAGGCATATTATGTTAAGGATGATGTTGGTATTTCAGATGATGAATCAGACTATGAGGATGATGATTGTTTGTTTGTGGTAGAAAAGGATGTTCCTTAGTATCATATCTCTAAGACTGTTGCTAATGCATTTCATGCTAGAAGAGATAAGAACGAATGGTTGATTGATAGTGGATGCTCAAATCATATGATTGGTGATCAAAGTAAATTCATAAAACTTGAAAGATATGACGGAGGTTCAGTTAGATTTGTAGATGATCAGGCAACACAAATCATTGGTATTGGTTCAATTACTTTTGATGGAAAGCATAACTATGACTGTTTATTATGTGAAGGGTTTGCATCATAATCTCTTGAGTGTCAGATAGATGTGCGAAAATGGATACAATGTTGGGTGAATCCACGATAGTGGGTTACACTTTTTTGGACAAAGAAATTACACTCATTTGTCCAAAACATAATTTTTACCACTTTCGATTGAATGCCATGTTCAATCAGACCCACAAAACGATTCAATCAAACGTATTATTTTAAATACGTTTGATCGAATATAAATTAGTAGAAAAGGGGGTTCGATCGAACCCCCTTTTTAATGGTTTTTTAAAAGAAGCATGGCCATTTAAATTTTTTTTACTCAAAGGGGTTCGATAGAACATATGTTCTATTGAACCCGCTTGCTAGAGATCTCCCCCCAAAACTCTCCTGGTTTTTGCAAACTTTTGGCCTTTGAAGCTCAAATTGGGGGCTCAAATGGATGAATTTTGACAAACCCAAATGCATGATAGTAGTTCTCGAAGCGAGCTTTCCACATTGTTTTTCAGGACAACAGATGTGAGATCTAGAAGGATTCTAGAACGATTATTGCAGTTGGAAGGAACTACAAAACATTGCTTGATATCAGAACTTGATGACAACTAGCTATGGCACCAGAAGATGTGTCATATCAACTTTGATAACTTGGCACATATCAGTTCAAAGAGTGTTGTAAGAGATTTGCATAGATTGTCTAAATCAGAGAACAATATCTACAAGGAATGTTAAATAGGAAAGCAAACCAGAAGCACATTCAGAGGAAAGGAGTACTCATCCACCTGATTACTAGATTTGGTTCACACAAATCTTTTTGCTCCAACCCGAACAAGAAGCTTGCAAGTTGAGAGGTATTTCATGTTACTAATTGATGATTATTCTAGAATGACTTGGGTTGCATTTCTTAGAGAAAAATCTAAAGCATTAGAAAAGTTCAAGATATTCAAGGCAAAAGTTGAGAATGAAGTTGGCAGGAAAATCAAGTGTTTAAGGTCTGATAGAGGAGGAGAATTCATCTCGAATGAGTTCAATGGCTTCTGTGAGAAACATGGCATCAAAAGACAGCTATTCGCCCCTCAGACATCACAACAGAATGGCATAGTTGAAAGGATGATCTGAACTATACAAGAAGCAATTAGAACTATGATAAAAGGAGCAGAGTTACTAGAAGTTTACTAGAGAGAAGCAATTCACATAGCAACATACACACTTAACAAAATTTTGTACCAGAGGAAGTATGGTAAGACACCTTATGAACTATGGTATGGCAAAACTTCGACAATAAAATATTTCAAAGTTTTTGGAAGCACGTGCTATATTAGGAGAGATGAGGATAATCTTGGAAAGTTTTACAACAAAGCAGATGAAGGCATATTCTTGGGTTACTTGACAAGGAGCACAATATATCGATGTTTTCAGAATAAGATTGTTGAAAGTGCAAGTGTAAAAGTTGATGGGAACACTTCAAAAGAGTCAGAAATAGCAGCAGGATATGACTCAGATGAGTCTAGAGAAATGGAAAGAAAGGAAGAAACTAGGAGAGAAGAAAAGAATGTTCAAGATGCTCTGACATTTGCATAAAAAACACCAAGGTTTGGTAAGAAGAATCACTCAGAAGAACATAACATCAGAGATAAGAGAAAATGAGTCATCACAAGAAGCAAAGAAACACAAGAATAGGTCTTGTTGTTTTTTCTATCTAAAACTGAGCCAAAGACAATATAAGAAGCCTTCAAAGATCAGAATTGGATGAAGGCAATGAAAGAGGAGTTAGATCAAATTGAGAAAAACTAGACATGGGAATTAATTAGCAAACCGGAAGACAAGAATGTGATTGATGCTAAATGGGTATTGCAGAATGAGATGGATGAAGATGGTAAGGCAAGGTTGGTTTGCAAAGGATACACTCAGATTGAAGGAATTGAATTTGATGAGACTTATGTGTCAGTTGCAAGAATGGAGGAAATCTAGATGTTCCTAGCATTTGCAGCATTCAAAGATTTTAAAGTTTGTCAGATGGATGCAAAATCAACATTTATAAATAGAGAATTAAAAGAAGAAGTTTACATTGACTAACCGGAAGGATTCAAATTGAAGGATGATCCAAACACTGTTTGCAGATTGGAAAAGGCTTTGTATGGACTGAAACAAGGTCCTAGAGATTGGTATGGGAGTTTAGACAAATATCTAACTAATCAGGGATTTCAGAAAGGTTTAGTAGACAATAACTTGTACTTCAAGATAGATTCAAGTAAAATTTTGATTGTGGTTGTGTATGTTGATGATATAATCTTTGGAGGAAATGAAAATATGTGCAAAAGATTTATTGTTGAGATGCAAAAATAATTTGAGATATCCATGATTGGCGAGTTGATTTTTTTTCCTTGGATTGCAGGTTAATTAGAATGATAAAGGAATTTTATTTCTCAGTCTAAGTATGTCAAAGAATTGTTGAAGAAGTTTGGGTTGGAGAATTCTCAACCGGTATGTACACCTATGACTACCGGATGCAAGTTAACTAAGGATGATAAATCTCCTAAGGCAGATGCAAGTCAGTACATGTCAATGATTGGAGGATTGTTATATTTGACTTCTTCCAGACCAGATATCATATATGTAGTATGATTGGCAGCAAGAACCTAAAGAATCACACGTTGTGGTAGTAAAAAGGATTTTCAGATATCTTAAAGGTACAAAAGAGTTTGGTCTATGGTATCCGAGGAATTCAGATTTTAATAAATCAACTTACACAGATGCAGATCAGGTCAAAAGTATTGATGACAAAAAAAAACAAGTGGTGGAGCATTCTTTCTTGGCTCTCAGTTAGTTGGTTGGTCAAGCAAAAGGCAATATTATATGTCCTTATCTACTAGAGAAGTTGAGTACATTGCAACATCTTCTTGTTGTACTCAGATTTTATGGATGAAGCAGACTTTGAAGGACATTAGCGTGAAATTGAATGATCATATTCCAATCATGTGTGATAATACTAGTGAAATAAACATTTCCAATAATCTGGTACAACATTCCAGAACAAAACATATATCTATTAGGTATCACTTCTTGAGGGAAAAGGTTCTAGATAATAAGGTCAGACTTGAGGATGTACCCACAAAAGTGTAGATTGCATATATTTTCACAAAGGCATTATGCAAAGATACTTTTGAGTATCTCTGGCAGAAGCTAGGGTTGTTACCCCCTACCAGTTTCAACTAATGTGCATTTCATGTGTGCATTGGTCCAGTGAACAACATGTACATTCTTTTATGGACTGATGTTGATGTGCTTCCTCTTAGGGGGAGCAGGAGTGAGTTTTTTAAGGGAGTTTTGACCACCTTTGTCATTGTTCTCAAAGGGGGAGAGAGAGATGGTTGTGCACAATAATGATCTTTCATCATATTGTTGTTGTTGATGGATGTTTTCATCAATGACAAAGGGGGAGTTTGTTAGCATTGCATTATGTATTGTCATTGATGTCAAATACTTTGGTTTGGATTAAGTCCAGATGTGGTATAATGAGCAGTAGTATTTTATCTAGGTATGTTGTGCGATTGGAGGTTTCTCGGTTTCATCGGGTGCATTTTGGTATCTCAAAAGATGTTCCTATACATTATTTATGGGTTCGAATTGGTCTGAAGCTCAAGGCCTTAGAATCAATATTGAGATTGTGTAGTGTGCAGATGCATTTAAGGTCCGATCTTGGTGATGTACATAGCATGTTGATATATTCGATGAGGAACAATGTGATATGGTCCACTTTTCATTCCTTGTCACCACCAAAATGTTTAGTGGAGACCTATTTTAGATCTTTATCTTGGTCGACATTGAGAATTATGATTTCTAGAGACAACATATATAGGAGTCTTATTTGATGATTTTAGATATGGCTTTTTGTGTTGAAGACATGCGAGATTGAAGGAATCTAGTGATTTTGTGAGATATTCACCGGAATCAGTTCTGGCAGTACAGACTGTGTTTTTCTTGTGGTGGATTCTCTTTGTCTTTCTTTCTTCTTCAACAGCGAGCCTTTCAAGGCAGTGAGCCCATCTATAGTGAGCATATTGGTAGTGAGCCTTTCAGTGCAGTAAGCCCACCAGTAGTGAGCACATTGGCAGTGAGCCTTTTAGGGCAGTGAGCCCACCAGCAGTGAGCACATTGGCAGGGAGCCACCCTTTGTAAAAATCATCTTAAACGGTGTCACCTTAATCGGTGTTTATATATTGAGAATTAGTTTTCTTCGTAGTTTTTTTTCCCTTCTTCATTTTTCCACGTAAATTCAGGTGTTTCTTGTGTCTAATCTGAATTGTGCATGCATTTCTTAATTCTGTTAATTTTGCTTAATATTCTAGATCTATGCATTAAGGTTAATAGTGCGATCGGGCATAGGGATATAGGTAATACCCTACATTGGTTGCATGTTATAGATATGATACAAAATTTCACATGGAGGCCTTACTTGGATTGCCCTAGTTGGGTTGACGATGCACAAAACCTTCCATCTTGCAGGCAGCTACAATATCTTATTGGTAGGATTGTTCATACATAGTGGATCATTGAGATGCATCTGTTAGGCCAAGTTTTGAGATAGTTCAGGGAGATACGAGGTATTCCATATCTTACGACATATTTTTCTCCTACTGCTCCAAAGGTATCAGATTGGGGGGCTTGTATAGAGGCTTATGTTGCCTTCATAGAGTTTGATTCCCTGCGACTTGTACAATGGGGTTGGGGAGCAAGAGTTGTTGATTGTGAGACTACTCCTCAATATAATGCATGGTGGGTGAGACATCATCCTATTCCTTTGATTGATCCTGCAGTGCCCATTTCACCACAGATGTGCATGCAACCTAGATGGTGGAGATGGAGATGGAGATGGAGATGGAGATGGAGGGGATGAAGATGGATGCACTGTAGTGGTGGGCATTGCTGCTACAAGAGAGGGAGATGAGGAGGGAGGTGACACGAAGATAGACATAAGTGGAGACACCAAGTCAGTCAGTGGGGATGATGATTCTTCATCAGAATCATTGAGTGGAGAGGGTAGTGAGGAGAGCACAAATGAAACTAACATGCCTGATTTTGAGGATGTGCTTGTTGGATAGGATGTTGCCCCAGGTGATGACATACAGGTTATGAGGGCATAAATTATTAGCTTACAAGATAGTCTATCAAGGAGTGATAGCATAGGAGAGATGATCGAGCCTTATTCAGTCAAGAACAAGAGATGTGGATTGTTGAGCGAGATGGACTAATAGCTAAGCGAGATAGCTTCCAGGTTGCTCGATATTTAGCCATAACATAGCGATATCTCTTTCGTACTGAGCGAGATGGTGTTTTTGACAAGTGTAGTTAGCTCATGATGCATATGATCAGTATATTTCTCTTGGTATCAATATAATTTCATGTGATGATAGGCTCATTCATTTGGCTCGAGAGAATTTGTATTGGCGCCAACATTACGAGGTTGTTGTTCCTTTGGGAGAGCATGTGCAAAGTTATCAATCGTATAGGTCTTAGAGGTCTAAAAGATCGATGACTCGAGAGATAAGCAGTGGAGGTGTGATGGGACCACCTCATCCACCACTAGGTCATCCTGGGGTAGGATCAAGTGGACTGGCTCCTGATAGAGGGAGCATCGGTTGAGACACTTGTTAGAGATGCTATTGAGCCTTCAGGCTTTTATGAGATTATATTCTGACACATTATTATTTTTGAGATCTATATGAGATATGCAATTTTAGCGACACTCTATATGCATATTTATGTGTTTTATTTATATGATTATATGATGCGTAATTATGATGATAATGATGTAGTTTTAATCTATGGTGTTCTATATGCTTATGTTTACATGATGCACATGTTTATGATGATGCTATCTTGATAATGCACTTTCTAAATGTTGGATATGATATAATGATGATGCAACTAGGATGAAGTATATGAATGAAACCTAATGAATGATTGTGCTTATAAAATGGTATCTTAAAAATTAAGTAATGAGTAATGAATGCAACCTAATGAGAATGGGTTTAATCTAATGAGAATGTATTTAATCTAATGAGAATGAATTTAACCTAATGCACTTTAAAGATTTTTCAATGTGTTGGAACATCTTTTTACTATTGCCTTTAGAAGAATTATTAGTAAATTAGAGGAAGAAATGGTTGGTCAGAAATGATTGAGATAGAATTAGAGAGATTAGAAGATAAATGAAATATTAGAAATGATAGATTCACAAACTCTTGTGCCTTTATTTTTAGCACATCTTATTCATCATTGAGCTTTATTATGTTTCAATGGAGCTTAGTACTGTGTTATGAAAATGTGGGTGCAAATAAGAATGATGAAAAACTAATTAATTAACCAAAAAAACACAAAGAAACCAAACACATCAAGATAAGAACATGAAAACAAAAGCTAAATTCGAAACGATAAGAAAACGCAAACTAGAATCTGCTTCAGTTTGAGGGTTCTTAGATTTAATATGGGCTCGATGATGTCTCAGATGCTCGATTATGCTCCATAATATCTGATGCAAAGGTGATTTGATGAAAATGATGAATGGGATGGGTGAATATTTCAACAGGATAACGAAATGAATGCAAAAGAGTGGATGATTTGCTAAGAAAATGGAGGGTTTGAATAGGAAAGGGAATGGAGATAAAAAGCCCTAAAAATGAGACACTTGTCCTCAAAGAGGACAAGTGGAAAGCCATTTGGAATGTGATTCCATACAAGTGACTCAACAATAAATCTTGTGGAGCCTCAGGTACATCCTATACCCGATCAAACTATCTCTGCACCTTATTCGGCCTATATCTCTTAATAATATACTCTCATCTCCCTATGGTGTATATTGTCGTCATCATATACATGATATGTCTAGGATCCTTCAGCCATGCTATTATGGCCATGTATGGCCTCCATGTGGTGTTGACCCCTAATCTGTCAAAGATGACTCTCTAATGATCTACATTGTCCATTGCCTCATAGTGCAAAGCTCCACCCTAGCTATAGACTACCAGCTACGCGGGAACCTTGTCCTGCTAACCCATTGGACATGTGACAATGATATGCTCCCATGCCCATACCTATAGCAATTTGATGCACTCGAAGCTCCATCCTGAATGATAAACAATTTTATGGAGCTCCTAATATAGCTCCGCCAACACTAGTGTCCCCCATGCAATAGGTCTCTCATCGTCAACTGCACTAATAAGAACCTGAATAAACCCTAATACAATGAATTTTCCCCCTTGATCTGGTAGGATATAGTCGCTGACAAGATGTAGACATAGAAATATATACTCATGTCTAGTGTTGCATGGGGAAACGCCTGCTCTAAATATAGTTGCACGTGATGAAGGGGTACATTTGAACCAACTAGCAGTCTCACTACCACTGCTACTCGATCCTCTGAGCTATCCCTCGTGCTCCTCATATCGTCAGCCTGTAAATCTAATACACATCCTCTAGTGTGATGGTGATCTCTCTCATCGGTAGGTGGAATGTCATTGTCTCGCTCCTTTATTGCTCAATTAGCGTTGTCAGTATTTCCATGTGCGATCTCATGTGGGGCATTCACACCATGTATCCTAGCCCGATCACATCAATCCGCGCTCACTATGTGGCACTCAGATCGGATCCCAATCTTAATACGGATGATTGCCTCTCCCGGCTCACCAACATGTCCACACTCTATTGCAAGACACACAATAGCTTGTCAGTTTTTTTGGTTTCCCCCTTTATTTTAGCCTATCCTCTTCGCCTTTCAACGAATGCCTCAGTCTCCCTTTGCCCTCAATCCCACTTGTACTTTTATTTTTGCATAAAAATGTTTTTCCAATGGATCATGTCCAAGGGGTTCGCTCTCGTGTCCTGTGGGTTTGCGTTCCCCTCATAGCAAGATAGCAAAGATGAATCGGGAGAGAAGGGGATCGTGGGTTCGCGTTCCCGCGCAAGGGGAAAATGCGGAGTTAAAACTCAGCAGGAGAGCAATCCCACAATAGTGAGATTGCGAACAAATTTCAGAGGGTCACCTGAGAGAGTGGTCAAGTTTGGGCCATCACTATATGATAGGGTTGGCTTGATTGACAAGTGGACCCGATTGGCACCAACATCATGGGACCCATGGGGTGGACCGACGAACGCAAAGACCACAACAACATATCAAACATGGTGGGAGGAGTATAGGCTGAGGCCTGTAGGCAAGGCAAGATTAGCACCCCTCAATGTTAGGAGGGTGCAGGTCAGGGCTAGGGGATGCAGAGTTGGGCAATATCAACCAGCTAGGCAGCCAATAGAGAGGGTCACGGAGGTAATGGTTCAGACTAGGACTATATCAACCATCGGGAGGTAGGGACATGGAAGAGGAGATGGGGGAGGGTGACAATCCAGAGGGGCCAATGGAGATGGAGGAGAGGGAGGGGATGAAGCAGAGGCCATGGAGGTAGATCCACCCACATAAGCACAGGATGAGGGACAGAGTTGGGGTAAGACATCTCTATGATCGATACGACCTCGATAGCCCAGGAGGGTGAAGAGGGGAGAGGGATTGGTTGTACCACCAGATCCAGTAGTAGAGATCCGCACCCTCGAGGAGGTAGTCAGAAGAGAAGATCAAGTAGTGACTTCGTAGAGGGACAACCTAAGAGAGGAGTGAGGTGCAACAAAGTAGGCTAGGGCACAGTTGCAAGCGGACAGGGATAGGGTCCTCCACGAGAGGAATGCAACACTAGCCTCCAGGGATGCAGTCGAGCATGCTTAATGATAGATAGAGGAAACTGTGGCCTGATATTAGAGAGAGATGGATGAGGCCCAATGAAAGGCTGGAGCAGGAGGGGGAGGAGGGGAGGTACTGGCAGGGATGGTGGAGCGACATATGGTAGAGATAGAGGCTCTATCTCATTAGGCGGGGTGGTATTGAGCACAGTTCAAGAGAACAATGTTGGCAGATCAATGAGAGATATATGTACCACCACCCAGGGCTAGGGCAGCTAGCTCCTCTCGCAGTGGAGGATCTAGTGGGGGGATAGGGAGATCTAGCCAGAGTATCGATGAAAAAAGCAGGACCCACACAAAGAGGAGTACAGGGTCAACATCAAGATCCGCATGGGGATCTCAGGGACAGTATCAGGGACATGGACCTACCTATCCACCCTAGAGCATTTTGTGATAGTTGGATGTAGAGGGTCATGTAGAGGATATTTTTGGTGTACCATTTATAAGGATTTCAAATATTCATAATTGTATTGATTCTTGCCACTCCATGCATTTTTCTTAAGCATGTGAGGCGGTCACCATTCATTGATTCATTGTATGCACTTTATTCTTTGAGGTCAAATGTCGTAGGTGATGTACATATGTATATATTTGTACACATATTTTTGACATATAGTTACATTATAATATATACGTGATAGCATCCCATTTTGAACTATATATATGGTACTTTTATGTGTTTATGATATATGTATGATGTATGATGTATGGATGCACATGATATGAGATACTAACATGCTTGTGTTGTAGGATGTGATGTATGCATGGATGATTGGTTGCTTATATGATGTGATGCTAAATATGATGTACTGGCAGATTTTCTATGCATGATGTGATGATATTATGGTGATGTATGAAATGATGCTATACGAGATGCAGTGCATAGATTATGTACTAATCCACATGTGATGTGTGATGTGATTTATGAGATTATGGCTATATGATATGCATTGTTATGTGATCAATATGTTATATGTAATGGATGCGATGCACATGAAATATGTATGAGATATTTAAACTAGGTGCTAACCCATATGTGATGCAAGATGCAATATTATGAGATGCAATGCATTTGTTACATGTATTGGATGGGTGA
Organism: Cryptomeria japonica; assembly: GCF_030272615.1. Classification (NCBI taxonomy): domain Eukaryota; kingdom Viridiplantae; phylum Streptophyta; class Pinopsida; order Cupressales; family Cupressaceae; genus Cryptomeria; species Cryptomeria japonica. The sequence continues at coordinate 520,874,868 of NC_081413.1, forward strand.
TGCAAGATGTGATGTGTATGAAAATTATGCCATGTACGGATTATGTGTCAACCCATATGTGATGTAGGATGTGATGCATGATACTCCAGGGAGAAGAAAAATACAACGAGATAGACAAAAGATCAAGGAACACGCGCACATTCGAGAAGGGGACTAGGCAAAAGCAAATGCAACGAAAATGAAGATATCATGGAGCGCGAGCACCCACGAAATGAGACACCTTGTAGTGAACACTTATTTTGAATTAGCACTGCCTATGAGTCACCAAGGTATAAGGAACCAAGGTGGAAGTTCACAACCAATGCATGGACTGACACATATGAACAAACATGCAAGGCCGATCAAGCTCCACATAGAGTTACATAGACCCTGCAGGAAAGGATGCAAGAGAAACCACAAACCTAAGACATACCCCGGTGTGACATGAGACAACCAAGACCTCGTGAGGGTACAACAAGGGATACATCAAGAAAACACGCCAAGCAAGACCAAAACCAACAAGATCACACCCGTTGCTATGTTAGTCTCGATACACCATGATACAAAGGATCGTGGTGACTGAGAGTAAACAAAACAAACAATAACCAAAGATGAAAGAGAATCAAAGTCAACATGAGTGTCACAAATATCTTTTGTCAAAGGATGATTGATTGGAATTGATTGATGATGTTGTCTAACTAGAGGAAGGATACATCCTGCACAAACTGATGATAGGATGAGAGATTGATGACACAGACCGACAAAAGGGACCCGATGAGGATGCGATAACAAAGATGTTGAAGGATACTTGTTGAAGAGCAAGTAGATAGGATATGATCTTGAAGGACACGACTAATGCACGCATATGTACAATGTCGCCTATATGCAAGGCACTCCTATACACGACCAACCAAGCGATCAAGGGGACGACGAAGGAACTATAAAAGATGAGACAACACTATACACATAAAAAATAGCATAGAGGCTACTTATAGATGACTATGGACAAGCGAAGAGAATGGAGGGAATGGAATGTGGGCACCATGGGATACCAAGCGAAAAAGAGGTGGATGCAATGGAGATGCAAATGGGTGCGGGTTACAACAAATACCATGTTGAGAAATGTGGATATGAAAACCAAAGGATAATGAAACCACCCTTGGCATCACGAGAAGTGGTTTTCACCAAAGGATAAATTTCTTTTTCTTTACTATTTTTGCACTTTTTTTGCTTTTTTTGCTTTTTTTTGTATTTTGGATATTTTTCAACCTTTTTTTTTTTTGGAATTTTCTGATTTTTTAATTTTTTTGGTATCTTCTGATTTTTGAACATAAGGTACACTACCACGGACTAGGCATAAAATCTTTTTAGGTGTAGGATATTAAGGGGGTCATTGAGGGGCTCCACTTCTAGAGTCGATAATTGATAGGCCCCTAAACCATATTTTGTTGTGACCACATATGGATTGACCAGTTAGCTCCAAATTTTCCTTTCTTCTCTTGATCTTATTAATTATGTGGATTTTATTGGAGGACTATATCACCTACTTTAAACTCATGAGTGTGAACTCTCTTCCGATATTGCCTTTTTAATTGGATCTGATAGATTTGTAGATGATCATATTCTTTCTAACGATTTTCATCAAGGAGATCGAGTTGAGTTATTCTTACCACTCTATAGTCTTCATCTAAAAAAAAACTCTTTCAAGGATATGCACAACTATGGTAATTCAACCTTAATTGGTAAGATGACTTCTACACCATAGACAAGGGAATAAGGGGTTGCATCGGTATGAGTTTGAATACTAGTGCGATAAGCCCAAAGGGCGGGATTGAGATGGAGGTGCTAGTCATGACAATTTTCACTGACAACTTTCTTGAGGATATGGAGGAATGTTTTATTGGTTGCCTCAACTTGGCCATTCCCTTGGGGGTAACATGGGGTAGACCAATGATGTTGAATATGAAATGTGGAACACAAATCATGCATATGTTGGTTTTTGAATGGGGTTCCATTATTAGTAATGATGGTGGAAGGAATCCCGTAGAAACAAATGATATAATATAGGATAAACTTGGACACTTGGACACCAGTGGTGAGGGTGAGAGGAATGGCTTCGACCCACTTGGTGAAATATTTAGTAGTTGCAATGATAAATTTATGTCCATTTGAGGAAGGAGGGTGAATCTTACCAATGAGGTCTAGGCCCCATGTAGAAAAAAGCCATGGTGTTGTTATTGGCTGCAAATCCTGAGTTGGAACATGAATCATGTCTCTGTGTCATTGGTAGGGCACACATTTCTTAATAAATTCACAACAATCATGCTCGATGGTGGGCCAGTAGTATCCTACTCTTAAGAGTTGTTTGGAAAGAACGTATCCACCCATATGAGCACCACAAGTTCCCACGTGCACTTCTTTCATCACAAGATTAGCTTCGTCTAAATCTAGACATCTAGCGAGGATGTCATGGTAGCAGCGACGATATAGATTATCTCCTATAAGGGTAAATCAGGCACAACGATGGATGAGATTGCGATGGTCATTATGGGATATGTTGGCCAAAAGGGTACCATATTTGAGGTATGCATGGATGTCGTGGTACCAAGGTGATTGGGGTCTAGTGATGTTACAGACCATTTTTGTGTCTGATATTTCAAATGCGGGTTGAATGAGTTGTTCGATTAAAAACTCATATTTTTTACTATCTGATTCAATATGTAGGAGAGATTCGATAGTAGCCATTGCATTGGCTTCCTTGTTTTGTGCTCGAGGGATTTGGTCAAATATGATATTTTGAAAATTCTGTTTAAGGTCATCGAGCATTCTTTTGTATGGCATGATCTCATCATCCTTAGTTTGGTATTCATTGTTGAATATCCAGATTGCAAGTTGTGAATATCCAAAGACCAAGAGATTTGAAATATTCCACTGAATAGTTGTCTTTAGACAAGTGATAAGTCCTTCATATTCAACAATGTTATTAATACATGGGAAAGACAACCTGAATGACTTGGGGATGGGATCACCTTGAGGGGTGACAAAGAGGAATCCTACCCCTGCTCCCTTTTGTGTATATGAACCATCAAAGTAAATTTTCTAGGGGGTTGTGTTGTAACAAAACAAACATACTCATCAGGAAATTTTGTGATCAATGGGTGAACATCAAGTAAGTTGTTTTTGCTAACTGATCAATAATGACATGCTCTGTGGTAGCCTTTCTTTCTACATATTGTATGTCAAATTCACTGATCAACATAACCCATTTAGCCATATGTTTGGTTAGGGTTATCTTTGAGAGCATATGCTTGAGGGGATCAATCTTGTATATGATCTTGACAGTATGACTTAACATGTAGTGTCATAGTTTTTGTGAGCAAAAGACAACAGCTAAACATGTTTTTTCTATGGGAGAATAGTTTATCTCATATCCAACCAAGGTTCGATTGATATAATAAATTGCTCTTTCTCTTTTCTGATCACCATGTTGAGAGAGAAGTTTCCCCACAACTATTTGAGTAACAAAGATATACAATAGAAAATGATGACTTGGAATGGGCGACATTAATACTAGAGGATTAGTCGGACTTTCCTTTATCTTATGAAATGCTTGTTGGCATTGGGCGTCCCACTTGAATTCAACACCTTTTTAGAGAAGGTGAGTAAAATTTTATCACTTATCTACAAGTTGGGAAATGAAGCAATGAGCGGATTATAGCTTTTCTTGAAGGTTGCACAAATTTTTCAATCTTATAGGAGGAGGCATCCCTAATATTGCTTTGACATTTTTAGGTTCAACTTCGGTGTTGTGCTTGGAGACTATGAAACTTAGGATTTTACATGATGTAACTCTAAAAACACACTTTTTTGGATTGATTCACAACTTATATTTAATCAAGCACTCAAATATTTGTTCTAGGGTAGTCGGATGTTCTACTCGTGTATTTGACTTGCCAAGTATGTCTTCCACATAGTCTTCTAGTATATTATGCACGAGATTGTGAAAAATCACTATCATGGCGTGTCGATATGTGGCCCCTGCATTCTTGAGACCAAAAGGCATGACCTAGTACCAGAAGGTTCCCCATAGGGTGTTGAATGTTGTTTGGTGTAGGAGCACCTAGAGAAGTCATGCCTCCAAGAGGCCATTTTGGCACAATGTTTTTGTAATTTCAGTTTAATCTTGTAATAAGGTATTTTAGACTATTTTGGACTTATTTTTTTTATCTTTTTCATAGTGGGGTCAGATGTAATGTGATACATATAGTTGTATCAACGTTTAGTATAGGTTGGCATAGGTGTGTTTTATGGCTTTTGGGAACTTCAACGGTAATCTATTCAAAGGGTGGTTATGAATGATTGAACCTTGTTTGAAACAATATAAATATCACTTGCCTGGGTTGAGGCAAGATTGTTCTGAAGATTTTGATGCATAGGCAATAAAGAAGACTCCATTTTTCTGCATTTTCTCATTATTTTTTATGCTACAAGGGCTATACAGTTTCGTACAGGAAACTAGTTGGCATAACCTGAATTTGATTTGATAGAGGAATGAACTAGAAGTATTTTGGAATTTGTTTTATTGGATTTCATCAAGGTTGGAGCATTTGAGAGCAAATGTACTAAGACCGGGTTCATAAACCCTAGATTTAAGGGCTTTGTAAACAATCATGCAAATAAGGCCATTCCACTGATATCAGACCTTGAAAATCACTAGAATGGAAGTATATAGGATGCTAATGGTTATAGGGATGTTAGTAGTTGCAGGGGTTGGAGTTAGGGCCTGGTTTTTGTAGGTCCAGGTCTAATATCTTAATGTATTAGGCTAGAAGTGATAGGTAAGAGTATGGTTTGGTGATTGGGTGAGTTAGCAACACAAATTGATAATGGAAACTACACAAGGGGACACCACATGAAATGTGTGTAACCTTGGAGTGAAGGTTGGAATGTTGGAATAGTAATATCACACACTTGCTTTGTTACAGTGACCTAATTAGGCCTTAGGACAAAATTACTAGTCAATTGTTGAGATTTGTGTTCCTAAGTAACCCTAGCCACAAACTAGATATGTTAGAAAATGACCAAATGGGTACTTAAAAAAGGTTTTAATTTCTATGTGAAGGTTACCATACAAGATGTTATGTCCAAAAGACCTCTCTAAGAGGGCTACAAGGAATTTGGCTTAATTGCAGGCAAGGCATCATTGAATCCACAACAGGGGTTTGAGTTAGTAAATACTTGCACATGAATTTTTGTCATATGCTTAAGGGGAGTGTGAAACATTAGTTTATAAAGGATTTGAGGCCTTTTCTAAAAGATATGAAGAGTGGGCTAGTCTAGAATGATGACAAGAGGAATTAAAGACCTTGATGGAAAGGTCATTGGTTCAAGCACCATAATTGAAGACTTGTGCAAATTATATTCATTGAGAATCCTCCAAACCTTGCTCTACATCAAGTCATATTAGAACATAGTTATGATCTGTGGAAATAAAGTTTGGTTATTGTGTTGAAGATAAGAGCAAGATGCCTCCAAAGGGAAATGCCATTGCAAGAGAAGTCAGTGAATTGAAGCAAAAACATGCTAGGGAGATGAAAGAATTATAAGAGAGGATGGATACAATAATTGAAGCCCTAGAAGACAATTAGAGAAGAGACGAGGTCATAGGAGATGTAAGTGACCAAGGGGAAGATGAAGAGTCCCAAGAAGGGTCCGAGCAACAAATGGATCCTGAAGAACTAAGGATGGCTAGGCTTTTGAAAGCAATGAAGGTTAATGGTCATAAGACCAAAGTGGACTTACCAATGTATGGAGGGAAGTTATATGGAGAAGAGATCCTAGATTGGATAGGTGCCTTGGACAACCATTTTGAGTGTGAAGATGTAGAAGAGGACCAAAAGGTGAAGGTGGAAAAATCAAAGATGAAAGGACATTCTTTGTTGTGGTGGAACTTTGTGCAGACTAAAAGAAGAAAGAAAAGGAAGTCTAAGATAACCTCATGAGATAGTATGGTGGAAAAACTAAAAGGGAAGTTCCTACCAAGTGATTATAACATTCAATTGTTCAAGAGACTACAAGACCTCAAGCAAAAAGAGTTAGACGTGCAGGCCTACATGGAGGAAATCTACAAATTAGGTATAAGGATAGGGAATTAATAGGATGAAGAAGATATGGTGGCAAGGTATCTCAATGGTCTGAGATATAATATCCAAGCTGAGTTGAGTCTCACTACACCAAGGACGGTAGAGGAGTGCTACAAGTTAGCAATGAAAGTTGAGGACAAGTTGAAGAGGAAGCAAGACAAACAAAACAAAGGTAGAGACAAGAGTTTCAGAGGTAGAGGCTCCTTTGGGGGAAGAGGACATTCCTCCAAGTCACGAGAAGAGTCGAGCAACAATCAAGAACAAAATATAAGCCAAAAGGGAAACTTTAGAGGAAGGAGACCAAATGGTAGGGGCAGGTTTGGTGGACAAGGAAGAGGCTCAAACACCTTTTCAGGTAGGTTCTACAAATGTAACCAATTTGGTCATCAAGCATGGAAGTGCCCAAAGACACAATCATCCACTTCTCATGATGGTGAAAAGAGAACTAAGTTAGTGCATGAAAAAGACAACGAAAGTGTCAATTCTCCTTCCCAACATGCTGATCTGGAGATAGGTGAGTCCCTAATGATGAGAAGAACACTCATTAAAGTGCCAACAATAAAGGAACCTCCTCAAAGAAAGCAATTGTTTAGAACCACTTGCAAGTGACATGGAAAGGTATGTAGAGTTGTTGTAGATTCAAGTTCTACTAATAACTTGGTGTATTTTGAAATGGTAGAGAAGTTGAACATGAAGATAATCCCTCATTCCAACCCCTACAAAATATCATGGCTAAATAAGGGTCAACAAGTCTTGGTTACTGGGTAGAATTTAACATTGGAGGCTACAAAGACAAGATTTTGTGTGACATCATCCCTATGGATGTTTTTCATTTGCTCCTTGGTAGACTATGGCAGTATGACAGGAAGGCTAAGCATGATGGGCACAAGAATATCTATGTGATCGAGAAGGATGGAATTTCCTTCACATTTACACCCTTCAAGATGAAGGTTCAGAAAAGCAAATTGGGTCTAGTGTTATAGTATTTGGGGAGAAAGAGTTCTTGATAACATTGAAGGGAGAAGGGGGACACAGATATGCTGTCATAATTAGACCAAAGACAACTTTGACAACATCATGTGTTGATGATGTGCCTAAGGAGGTTCAGGTCTTGTTGAATAAATATCAAGACATAGTAGTAGATGAGATTCTTAATGCTCTACCACCTATGAGAGATGTGAGCCACCACATAGACCTTATATTAGGTGTACCTTGCCCAGTGAGGCTTCCTATGAGGTGACTCCCAAATAGAATGAAGAGATAAGAAAACAGGTCCAAGAATTGCTCGATAAAGGCTTGATAAGGGAAAGCTTGAGTCTATGTGCTGTCACAACTATCCTAGCACCCAAAAAAGATGGAGCTTGGAGGATGTGTATTGATTCAAGGGAAATAATAAATAACCATTAGATATAGGTTTCCAATCCCTAGAATGGAGAACTTGATGGATTGCTTGGGTGGTGCATGCTATTTTTCAAAAAATGATTTGAAAAGTAGCTACCATTAGATTATGATTAGAGATGTGTTGGAAAAATTGTGTCTCAAGCTTGCATTTATATAAGGTTACTATTTATAGTAAGTTTTCATTTGGGCATGAAATGGTGCAAAATTCTCCCTGAAACTTCTAGCTAGCTAGATAAGCATTTTGGTAAAGTTACATCACAAGATCACAGCTAGTTTTGAAGATATTAAATTTTTTCGTTTTGGAGGGGTCCAATGAAAAGTTTAAATTTGATTTTGAGGAATTTAGAGGGACAAAAATTCCCTAAAAAGTGGGCATAAATGGTGTAGCAATTTATGAGGCAATAGAGCACTTCATGAGCTTTCCGACGCTTCAAATAATTCGTCAATCGGACACACGGTTCACAAGTTATGGCCTCTGGAAATTTTTACTCCTGAAATAGGGAATATAAAATACATCAAACACATAAATGAGCTATAAAAGGGAGGGACAAATGTTGATGTGTGTTTTAACACATCATAGGGCATCTAGAAGGGAGATATGGTCGGCTACACCTTATTGGGTGGTTTTAACCCATGGTTTTGTAATATCGTTTGGCGGTTTCTTGTATTGCATCTCCTATATATGAGGTGTGTGAGATAGAGGTTGTGTGTAAGAGTCTTATGGCTATTAAGTTACCTATGAATCTCTAATTAGTGGTACTCCTGCGAAGAGCTTCTTTGCAAGTATATTGTAATCTATTTTTGATTGCTTAATAATATATTGAGCGGCTTTTGGAGTGTGGGTTTTTTTCTCTCAAAAGGGTTTTCCCCACATAAATCACTGTGTTATGATTTGAATGCTATTATATCTATTTTTGTTTTCTGTAACTGTTGTGAGGTTCCATAAAAGTTTGTGCATTACCCTCCTCTCAAGATTAGTGTAGGATGTTGTTCCACTACTTAACTTCCTTACAAGTGGTATTAGAGCTTGATCACCTTTGGTTTTAGTTGTGGGTTGTTGGGTTTTTTGAACTAATCTAGATTTGAGTGGGAGCTTGTGTAGAAGACACTTTTTGATCTTCTTGCAAGAATTTTCAAATGGCAAGTTTGTCAAGGAAAATAGAGGTGGAGAAATTTAATAAAATGAATTTTGAGATGTGGTAGCTGAAGATGGAAGACCTACTAATAGATAAAGATCTATGGGATGTTTTTAATGCGAATGTCGAAAGGCCCTTAGATTCTACTATGGCGGCTTAGTATGATGTTATGGGCTAAAGATCCAAGGGTCTAATCAGACTATGCCTGGTAGACTGTTTTGATCAATGTCCACGAAGAAAACACTACAAAGAAGCTATGGACTAAGCTTGGTGAAATGTATCGAGAAAAATCTTTATTAAATCATATTTTATTGAGGAAGCAATTGTATTCCTTGAATATGGAAGAGGGTGGATGAATTGCAGACCACCTGGAAGCATTCAATATGTTGGTGGCTCAATTGGTATATGTCGGTGTTAAGATGAATGAAGAGGAGAAATGCCAGATCTTGCTTTGTTCTTTGCCTGTTTCGTGGGATTCTCTTGTTATGGCTATCGGTAATACTTTTGTTGTTTTGGAGTCTAAAGATGTGGTCAGTGCCCTACTTGGTGAAGAGATGGGGAGGAAGGTATTGCTCAGTTCAAAGGAAGCCCTAACTGTTCATGGAAGACTTAAGGAGAAAGGCAAGAATAATGAGAAGCGCGATAAGTCCAAATTGAGAGGGAGATCAAAATTTCCTGGAAAGTCCAAAGTCATTTGTTGGAATTGTGGTAAACCAGGTCACATCCATAAGGATCACAAAGAAGAAAAGAAGAAGAAAAAGAAGAAGATTGATTCTGATTCTGAGTCTGAGAAGGAAGATGGTGATGCATTTATTGCACCTTTGGCGACTCATGTAGGTAATGATGCCTGGTTAATTGACTCAGGTGCATATTTTCATATGATTGCCAATAGAGATTGGATTTCTAAATATGAAGAATTTAATGGAGGTAAGGTATACTTGGGTGATGATTCACATTTAGACATTGTTGGTCCAGGTAAAGTTAGAATTAGGTTTTCTGATGGTAGAATAAAAAGGATTAATGGTGTGCTGCATATCCCTAGATTAAAATGAAATCTGTCATCTATGAGCAAATTGATAGATGTGGGTGTGCAGGTAGTCTTTTCTAAAGCGAGATGTAAGATGATTAAGGGTTCTATGATAATTGCTAGAGGTGTCAAGTTTGACACTTTTTATAAGCTAGACACATACACTGTTGAGTGTAATAAGACTTCTATAAAAAGTAAATTTGTGGAAGATTTGAGGGTTTTACCTTCAACAGATGGAAATGGCTTTTGGGTACCTAAGGGTGCTCTTTCTTCTGAAGCAAAGTTACATGCATAGAAGACTATGTTATGGCATTAGAGGCTTGGCCACATTGGAGAAAAGGGTCTAAGGACCTTGAAAAATAAAAAACCTTGTTAAAGGTTTGAATGATTGTAATCTTGACTTTGATTTTCGTGAGTATTGCATTTATGGAAAACAAAACCGCGTTCATTCTTACTCAAGTTCTTATAAAACTTACGGTGATTTGGATCTTATTCATTCTGATGTGTTTGGTTTTGTAGATTTTCCTTCAATTGGAAAATCTACATATTATAGTTCATTTATTGATGATATTAGTATAAGGACATGGGTATATTTATAAAGAGTAAATATGAAGTTTTCAGTCAATTTAAAGAATTTGAAGCAATGGTTGATTTGTAGATTGGAAAGAAAATTAAATGTTTGAGGACTGATAATGGGGCTGAATTTTGCTCTAATGATTTTGATAGATTCTGTAAAAACTTTGGCATTAAAAGAGAGAAGAAAACTCTGTATTCTCCATAGAAGAATGGAGTTGCATAAAGAATGAATAGGACACCGATGGAGAAGACTGGGAGTATGCTAAGTGGTGCTGGTCTAGAAAAAATGTTTTGGGATGAAGTTGTTGCCACTGCTTGCTACCTGATTAATAGGTCTCCTACATCAGCCCTTGTTGATAAAACGCCTATGGAAGAAAGGTCAAGTCACAAGCCTTCATTAAGACATCTTAGAGTTTTTGGTTGTGAGGCATATGCACATGTGCCAAAGGAGAAGTGGACAAAGTTGGAGAACAAGGGTGTGAAATGTATCTTCATCGGGTATAGTTATGGTGTGAAAGGATACAAGCTTTGGGACCTTGTTGCACAAAAGGTAATTCATAGTAGAAGTGTTATTTTTAGAGAAATTAAGTTTCCTTCTGTTACATTGTAGCCAGAACAGACTAAAAAGGAAGATGTGATTCAATCCCCTTCTACACCTGAAAGAGTTGAATCGAGACCCCTGAATAGGCAAGAAGTTGAGGAGAGCTCGTCTAGCTTTGAATCTTCAGAATAGGAGGAAGAACCTCAAACTCAGCTTGTTCGAAGGTCTACAAGACATAGACAACCACCTGAAAGGTATTCACCTGATGATTGAAGATGTATTTTTTCTTCGAATACTAATGTGGATGAACTGAAATCTGTAGAAGAGGCATTAGATATGAATGATGCAGAATCCTGGAAGATCAATATGGAAGAAGAAATGACAACTTTGAAAAAGAATGACACATGGGATCTTGTACCGTTGCCTCAAGGATAGAAACCTATTGGTTGTAAATGGGCGTTCAATAAAAATATTGGTTCAGATGGAAGCATTGAGAATTATAAAGCGAGGTTGGTTGCAAAAGGCTACTCTCAGGTTGAGGGTGTTGATTATGGTGAGATATTTTTGCCTATTGCAAAAATGACATTCCTTAGATTTTTTCTCTCTATTGCTGTTGCTTATGATTTAGAGGTTGAGCAAATGGATGTGAAAACTGCTTTAATTCATGGTGATTTGGAGGAGGATATTTATATGACACAACCAGAGCACTATGTGGTGAAAGGTAAAAGTAATTTGGTCTGTAAATTAAAGAAATCCTTGTATGGCCTCAAACAGAGTCCTAGGATGTGGTACCATAAATTTAATACATATGTGTTGAGTTTGGGATTTGAGCATTCTAAATCAGATCACTATGTTTATTATAAATCTGATGGTGATCATTTCCTATACATTGCATTGTATGTTGATGATATGTTATTCATTGGTAAAGGGAAAGGTATTATTTTAGAACTAAAGTCTTAGCTCGCTGCTAAATTTGAAATGAAAGATCTTGGTGCAACAAAACACATTCTTGAGATGGAAATTAGAAGAGATAGAGTGAACATAAATCTATGACTAGGCCAGAGTAAGTATGTGAATTCAGTGTTACAGAGGTTCAACATGCAGGATTGTAGACCATGTGCGTTCCTTTTATAGTTGGAACGAAATTATCTGGTTCAAATTGTCCTACATCCCCATCAGAGATGGAAGAAATGAGCACAGTGCCTTACCAAAGTGCACTTGGAATTTTTATGTATGCTATGGTCTGTACTAGACCAGACATTGCCCAAGCAGTGGGAGTTTTGTCCAAATATATGTCTAATCTTGGTAGAGTTCATTGGGATGCAATCAAAAGAGTTTTCAAATACTTGAAGGCTACCTCAGAGTATTCTTTGTGTTATCATGGTAATTCAATTGGAGACGCTATTTCCCTTGATATTCATGGTTATGTGGATTCAGACTGGGTAGGTGATATTGATAGTAGAAGATCCATGAGTGCTTATGTGTTTACTTTATTTGGTGGTGCAATTAGCTGGATGAGTAAGCGATAGGTTGTGGTTGCTTTGTCCACTACTAAAGTAGAGTATATGGAAGCTACTCATGTTTGTAAAGAAGCCATTTGGCTTAAGATACTATGTTCAAACACTGGAATAAAACAAGGATCTGTGATAGTTTATTGTGATAGTCAGAGTGCGACCTGCCTACCTAAGAACCTGACATTTCATGCCTGGACCAAGTACATTGATGTTCACTATCATTTTGTTAGAGATATGGTCAAAGATGGCAAGGTGAAATTGGTTGAGGTAGAAACTTTGATGAATATTGCATATGCTTTGACTAAGGTTGTGAGCATAAAGAAGTTCATATGGTGTTCAGAGTCTATGGGCCTCATGGCCCCTAGCAATTGATTTTTTGTGTTGATACTCCCTTTGCTCTTGCAAGGTGTTCGACAAGTGGGAGATTTGTTGGGAAAATGGTCTCTCAACCTTGTACTTACATAACATTACTATTTATAGTAAGTTTTAATTTGGGCATGAAATTCTCCCTAAAGCTTCTGGTTGGCTAGATAAGCTTTTTGATAAAGTTATGTCACAAGATCACAACTAGTTTTGAATATATTAAATTTTCTATTTTGGAGGGGTCTAATGAAAGGTTTAAATTTTATTTTGAGGACTTTAGAGTCCCCTAAAAACCCTAAAATGTGGGCATAAATTACATAGTAGTTTACGAGGCAATAGAGCACTTTGTGAGCTTTCCGGCGCTTCAAATGGTTCATCAATCGGGCACACAGTTCACAAGTTATGGCCTCCAGAAGTTTGTACTTCTGAAATAGGAAATATAAAATATAGCGAACACATAAATGAGCTATAAAAGGGAGGGACACATGTTGATGTGTGTTTTAACACATCATAGGGCATCTAGAAGGGAGATAAGGTCAGCTACACCTTAGTGGGTGGTTTTAGCCCATGTTTTGTAATACTGTTTGACGGTTTCTTGTATTGTATCTCCTATATATGGGGTGTGTGAGATAGAGGTTGTGTGTAAGAGTCTCATGGCTATTAAGTTACCTTTGAATCTCTGATTAGTGGTACTCTTGCGAAGAGTTTGATTTGCAAGTATATTATAATCTATTTTTTATTGTTGAATAATATATTGGGCGAATTTTGGAGTGTGGGGGTTTTCTCACGAAAGGGTTTTCCCCACGTAAATCACTGTGTTATGATTTGAATGTTATTATATCTATTTATGTTTCCTATAACTATTGTGATGATTTGTAAAAGTTTGTGCATTACCCTCCTCTCAAGATTAGTGTAGGAAATTGTTCTGCTACTTAAGTTCCTTACAAGATGGAGATGAGTGGAAGACTACATTTAAAACTAATGAGGGTCTCTATGAGTGGATGGTTATGCCTTTTGGGCTCTCTAATGTCCCAAGTACATTTATGAGGCTCGTGAATGAAGTGTTGAAGCCCTTCATAGGTAAGTTTGTGGTTGTTTACTTAGATAATATACTTGTTTTTAGTAGGACTAAAGAAGAGCACTGACAACACTTGGTTATGGTCTTTAATAATATGAATGAGGAGGAGTTGATGATAAACCTCAAGAAGTGTGAGTTCATGAAGGAGGAATTAGTATACCTTGGCTTTGTGATTTCCAAGGGCTTATTGAAGAAGGATACTTCCAAGGTTGAAGCCATTCTTAATTGGCCAACTCTAAAGTCATTGGGAGAGGTAAAAAGCTTCCATGGTCTTGCTAGTTTCTGTAGGAAATTCATAAAGAAATTTAGTCATATCTACTCACTTATGATTGATACCATCAAGGGTGACAAAAGGAAGAGATTACAATGGACTAAGGAGGTAGAAATAAGTTTAGAATACCTCAAAAATAGAGTGGCACAACAACCTATTCTTGCTTTACTTGACTTCAACAAGGTCTTCACAGTGGAGTGTGATTCTAGTGGATTTGCAGTTGGAGAAGTCTTGAGCCAAGAGGGCAGACCAGTGGCCTTCTTCAGTGAAAATCTCAATGAGGCCAAAAGAAGGTATTACTTATATAACTTGGAACTCTATGCACTAGTGCAGTCCCTAAGGAAGTGGAGACATTATCTCTTGCCCAAGGAATTTATTGTCTTCATAGCTAACCATGCTCTGAGTTTTTTGAATAGTCAAGAAAAGTTGAACCATAGGCATGTAAAGTGGGTTGAATACTAACAAAGTTATACATTCACCATTAAACACAAAAAGGGTTAAGCCAACAAAGTAGCAGACACCCTAAGTAGGAGGTCAATGTTGGTGCATGAGATACAACTCCAAAGGTTGGGGATAGAAGCATTGAAAGACATGTATGCTGATGATGAAGACTTCAAGGAGGTTAACTATGTTTGAAATTAGTTTTAAGGTGTTTTCCATGATAAATTTTATAATTTTTGGTTTCAATATGGATTACTATTTAAAGGTGCTCAGTTGTGCATACCTAAGTGCTCCATGAGGACAAATTTGACAAGGGAGAAGCATTGTGGGAGCCTTGGAGGATATTTTGGGGTTGACAAGACCTTGGATCGGGTAAGGAGATTCTAATTTTGGCCAAAAATGTAGTTAGATGTTAGAAAATTTGTGGAAAGTTGTGCAATCTGTCAAAGGGCCAAGGGTTCTACCTCTAATGGAAGACTCTGCCTGCCCTTACCTATTCCCAATAGACCATGGTAGAGTTTAAGCATGGATTTTGTATTACGACTGCCAAGAACTCAAAGAGGTTATGACAATGTCTTTATGGTAGTGGAAAGATTTAGTAAACTGGCTCACTTTATCCCTTGTAAATGCACCAATGATGCTTCCCATATTGCAAGGTTTTTCTTCAAAGAAATAGTGAGAATTCATGGCCTTCCATTAACAATAGTTTCAGACAGGGATGCAAAGTTCATAGGTCACTTTTGGTGGACTCTTTGGAAGAAGTTAGGCACCAATTTGACCTTTAGTTCTGCCTATAATCCACAAATGGATGGCAAATTGAATTAGTCAATAGGTCCCTTGGAAATTAGCTTCTGGTGTCTCACAAAAGAATATGGATATCAATTGGATTTGGTTCTCCCATGGGCTAAGTATACTTACCATGATTCTTTCAATAGAATTATTGGAAAAAGTCCATTTGAAGTAGTTTATGGCATGAGACCTAGAGGGGTATTTGAGCTTAGAGATTTGAATGGTATAGAGAAAAGGAGTGCTGAGGGAGAAGATTTTGTAGTATCTATGAGAGACATACATGAGTAGGTTAGGGAGAATCTCAAGAAAAGCAGTGAAAAGTATAAATAATATGCAAATTTGAAGAGAATGGATGTTCAATTCAAGGTAAGAGATCTAGTGTTGGAACATTTGAAGAAGGAGAGGCTATCAAAGGGTAAGTACACTAATCTACAAATGAAGAAGATTGGGCGATGTAGGGTGGTCCACGAGTTTGGACCAAATGCTTATGAGATAGAACTCCCTCCTGGAGTGGCTATCCCACCAATTTTTAATGTTGTTGATCTCTTTCATTTTAAAAGTTATATGAATGCAAGTAGAGATGTAGGTCTAGCAGAAGATTCAAATGAGGATTGGGTCAAGGATCTACCTCCTAATGCACCAATGAAGCTTGTATGCATTTTAAATACCAAGGAAGCCAAGAGAACAAGGTATACTGTCTATCATGAATACCTAGTGAAGTGACAAGTCCTTCCTAAAAAGGATGCCACATGGATGACCAAGAAGTACATACTAAAGTATGGGACCACATTCCAAGACCTGATCTCAAAATGGACTTGAAATTCATCTTCACCCTGGGTGTATGGTGTAGGAGCACCTAGAGAAGTCATACCTCCAAGATGCCATTTTGGCACAATGTTTTTGTCATTTTATTTTAATCTTGTAATAAGGTCTTTTGGACCATTTTGGAATTGTTTTTGTCATTGTGGGGTCAGATGTAATGTGATACATATAGTTATATCAATGTTTTGTATAGGTTGGCATGGGTGTGTTTTATGGCTTTTGGGAAGTTCAACGATCATCTATTCAAATGGTGGTTATGAACCTTTGAACCTTGTTTGAAATAATATAAATATCACTTGCTTTGGTCGAGGCAAGGTTGTTGTGAATATTTTGATGCACAAGCAATAAAGAAGACTCCATTTTTTTGCATTTTTCTCATTATTTTGCTGGTACAAAAGTTGTACGGTTCTGTATAGGCAACTAATTGGCATAACTTGAATTTTATTCAATAGAGGCATGAACTAGAAGTATTTTCACATTGTTTTGATTTGATTCCATCAATTTTGTAGCATTTGATAGAAAATTTACTAAGACCAGGTTCATAAACCCTAGGTTAAGGGCTTTGTAAACAATCATGCAAATAAGGCCATTCCACTGATATCAAACCTTGAAAATTAGTAACTGGAAGTAGATATGGTGTTAATTGTTCTAGGGATGTTAGTAGTTGGATGGGTTTGAGTTAAGGCCTGATTTGTGCAAGTCTAGGCCTAATATCTCAATGTATTAGGCTAGAAGTGATAGGTAAGAGTAGGGTTTGGTGATTGGGTGAGTTAGAAATGCAAATTGGTGATGAAAACTGCATAAGGGGACCCCACATGACATGTGTGTAACCCTGGAGTGAAGGTTATAAGGTTGGAATAGTAATATCACACACTTGCTTTGTTACAGTAACCTAATTAGACCTTAGGACATAATTACTAGTCAATTATTGAGCTTTGTGTTCCAAAGAAACCCTAGCCAAAAATTGAATATGTTAGAAAATGGCCAAATGGGTACTCAAAAAGGTTTTCATTTCTATCTGAAGTTGACCATATAGGTAAGTTATGTCAAAAAGACCTCTCTGAGAGGGCTACAAGGAATTAGGCCTAATTGTAGGCAAGGCAGTGTTGAATCCACAATAGGGGTTTGAGTCAGTGAATACATGAACCTAACTTGTTGTCATATGCCTAAGGGGAGCCTAAAATAATAGTTTGTAAAGGATTTGAGGACTTTTCTACAAGATATGAAGAGTGGGATAGTATAGAATGATGACAAGAGGAATTGAAGACCTTGATGGAAAGGTCATTGGTTCAAGCACCACAATTTAAGACTTCTGCAACTTAGATTGATTAAACTGAAATGACAAAAACATTGTGGCAAAATGGCCTCTTGGAGGCATGACTGCTCTAGGTGCTCCTGCACCACTAGCACCATGAATCTTATTTTGATGCGTTGCCTCTAGAGATCATTTTGTGTCTTATGCTTGAACTATCCTTGTGTTGTGGTTATGTGGTTTTGGTTGTATCCTTTGGTTGTTAGGTGTCAGCCTAGATCTAGAGTGAGTGGAATCTTGTGTCATCTTTTAGCACGGGGGGTGGTTCCTTATGGTTCCACATGGTCAGGTGGTTTGGTGCCTTCTTCCATTGGGATGTTCTTCATTGGATGCTCTTGTGCAAGGATGTGGATTCTTATCTCTTTAGCTATGGATGGACATTGGTAGAAGATGGAAGCATGTGTATTTGTGGAGTTCATGAGATCTTGTATTTATAGATTGAGAGCTATGCTCCTTGATGTATAATGGATAATGTATTCTTATGTAATGGTAGAAAATGTATTAGGCCATGACCATAATACTTGTGAGAGAATGTAATGTTGTATCTTGTTGTATATTGAAGATTGTTAATTTATGGAAACAATGGAATTAGGATCTATGGATGTACATTTATGGTTATGAAAGTTTATTGTGTTAAAGAAAATGAATTAGACATGTAATAGATAATATTATAAATGGAATAATGATGTTAGACATTGCATAAGTGATTGGGATTAGGAATATTTGGATTGATGCTTTGTAAATAAATCCTAGAGGTTAATGGGGTTTGCATTAAAAGATAATGATATTTGAGTTGGAATGCATTGGATCATGAAATTAATTATGATATTATGCTTATGATGAAATTCTCTTGATGAGAATATATTTTATAGATAGATTAGGTAAACGTGTTGAGATACTCTAGGGAAGTTAATTGTCATGTATCTATTCTGCTTGCATATAGTGCTTTTAAGATTATGATCATGATGGATATGTGTATATCTTGCATATGGATGTTAAATGCACGTGAGTATTTATTTATATGTGTAGTATTAGATGATGTTTAAAAAAAAAGTCTCTATTTGCATGTTAGATGGTTAGTTTCTCTAGGGTATTTTGGCGGGAATTACATCTAGTATCAGAGCACATGTTCATACACTGGGTACTCTGGTTTCATATGAGGCCATTTTGCGTAGTAGCACCATAGAGTGGGTTAGCCATGTGGTTATCCCTGCTAGTTGTTTTCTTGCATTAGTTGCCCTAGATTTTATCTCATAGTTCCTTTGTGTCTTGGTTAGACAAGATGCTTGCTATAGGTAGAGGTCATAGACGTGGTGGTCATGTGGGCACTCAACAAAATCCTCCACCTGAGGTTTCTAAAGATTCACATCATGAGAAACAACAACAATATCAATAGGGTGGTGATACAGTTTCACAATTGGTTAATGTACTTTAAGAGCTTCTTGATCGTTTGGGGCAGAGACAAGAGGAGAATCAGCAAGAGGAATCTCATCATTCTAGTCATCAAGATAGAGAGGAGTATTAGGAGCAAGTGAGGGAGCATTCACGTTCACCTCAGAGGAGAGTTGATACAACTCCAAATCAGGATGCAATTGAAGTAGGTCACATGAGGGATCTTCTTTGGTCTTGCCCTCCCACTTTTGATGGTTCTAGCAGTGGTTTGGTGGCTGAGATGTTGCTTGTGGACTTGGTTAGGTGTTTTGCTATGCATCTGTATAGGATTAACACCAAGGATTGTTGTGTGATCATGCATCTTCATGATTTTGTGTCTAGTTGGTGGTGGATGGAGGAGCAAAATTTGCATTTGGATATTGCGACAGTTTTGTGAGAGTTTTTCCTTGAGCACTTTTGTGCTCGTTTCTTGTTAGATCTTTGGAGGTAGAGGAAGGAAGATGAGTTTCATGATTTGAGGCAACAAGATATGATAGTTGATAAGTACAAGCATAATTTCTTTGAGCTTAAATAGTACGTTGGGATTATGGATAATGAGGCTATGTTGGTGTAGCATTTTGTTAGAGGGCTTAACAACAGTATCAGTGGTGGTGTTCGACCTCTTAAGCCCAAGACCGTGGAGGTAGCTATGGAGAAGGGGCACTTGGTTGAGGATAACCTAAATTTGGCCTTGGGAGGCATGCCTGGTGTACAAACAGTTAGTGCTCCACTTTCGGGATTAGTTGTGAGACATGCACAGTTACAAGCATAAGGATTTTCTAGGAGTCACCCTCCATCATCCAAGGGTGAACGTTTCTAGTAGAATGAGAGCTCTCAGAATCATAATTTTTCTTGTAGGCATAGATCACAGGGTGATAGAGAGCATAGCAGGCAATGTGCTATTTGATTTCAAGCTTCCCAGACAGTACAAGGTTCTCAACATAACTCTAGTGGAGGTAGTTTTTAGCAGCCTAATACACCCCTAGTTAGACATGGTTTTAGCAGAGGAAGTTTTTTCACTTGTGCCCAACAGGGACATTTTGCAATGAATTATCCTCAATGATATAGACAAATTTTGGTTTAGAGGCCAGTAGCCTCAGAACCTATGGTTGGTGATGCTGAGAGATCTCATCACATATTTGCAATGGTAGATAAGTGTTAGGATGAGCATCAGGGTACGACCGTAGAGACTTCAGGTCAAGGATGAGAAACCTTCTTGGGAGCCCATGCACATTCTACAGTATTGAGGGTTGATCCTCAAGGGTTGTGACATGGAGCAAGTAAGGGTCCAATGGGACCCGAGTGATGATTCATTAGAGACTTGGGAGGATGCAGCGCGGATGAGAGAGTTATTTCCCTACTTGTTTTTTAGGCTTCCAGGAGTAATCCTGTAACAAGGGGGAGGATGTAGTGCCCCTCCCTAATTTGTCTTTCCTTTTTGTGGATTGATAAACTATATTGATATAGTTTAGACTACTTTGTGATGATTTTTATTAGATGTTTACAAATTTACTTATGATTTGGATTCTTCATGAGTGATGATAGGCATATCATATTGCACTTGACATTATGGTTTCATGTGGATGATGACTCTTCTAGATTACTATGATGATGGACTCTTATTTGATGATCTATATGCACTCATTTCATATGTATGGTTTATATTTTCTTATGGTGTTTTGATGATATCTTTTTATGTGCTAACCTCACTTCATGGCTGCAATTGATATGATGACTATGATAATGCTTGGTTGTTGTGACTATCTTCTACCGCGTTTGTGATAGGGACGATGTCATACCACTCATTTATGAGCATGATATGACGTTGCAATTCCCCTTCACTTGTCTTCCTATTTGATGATATATATTATTGTATATGTTATTGTAAAGTAGTAAGTATATATTCCAATATGACTTCCTTCTCTACAACCTTCTCTCTTAAGAAATGATACACGATTGCAATATGTTTATTCCTTGAATGCATTATCAGATTCTTTGAAATATTAATAACACTTGTATTATCACACAAAATAGGAACTGCTTCATCATACACTACCTTGATATCTTTTAGAATTTTTTTCATCCATATTACCTAAGTGCAACAAGATGCTGCTACAATGTATTTTTCCTCTATAGTAGATAATGATACTAAATCTTGTTTCTTATTTAACCAAGAGATTAATCTATCATCTATGAAAAATGAACCACAACTTGTACCTTTTATCATCTGCACATCCAGCCCAATCAACATTTATATCTTTTTTGTTGCTTGTTCATGCAATTGCTTAGGACTCACTTGATATCTTGCCATCAAACAAATAACCTACATAATATTTGGTCTAGAGGAAGATACAATAATCCTCCTATCATGAATTTGTACCTTTTATAATCAATATCTAGAGATTCACCATCCTTGCTTATCTTACACCCAGTAGCCAAGGGAGTTGCAACCAGTTTAGAATTCTCAATCTCAAATTTATTTAACAACTCTTTAATATACTTGGTTTGAGAAATAAAGATACATTTTTCTGACTGAGTGACTTGTAGACCAAGGTAAAATTATAGGTCACCTATCATAGACATCTCAAATTCCTTTTGCATTTCCTCTATAAACTTGCTACAAACCATATCATCTTCCTCCGAATATGATGCCATAAACATACACAACATCAATCAATAATTTGTTACCTTCAATCTTGAAATGAATATTCTTGTCTATAGTACACTTTCTGAAGTTCTATTGTAACATATATCTATCCAACCTTGCATCCCAAGCTCTAGGAGCTTGCTTGACTCCATATAGTGCCTTATCCAACCTACAAACCAAACCTGGTTATTATGTCAACATGAACCCATTTGGTTGTTTAATATATACTTATTCCTCAAGCTCTGAATTCAAGAATGTCGACTTGAAGTCCATCTAATATACCTTGAAGTTTTTGTATGTTGCAAATGAAAGAAATATTATTATAGTTTTCATCCTTGCTACTAGAGCAAATGTCTCCTCACAATATATGCCTTCAACTTGAAAGTAACCTTTGCAAAATAATCTTGCCTTGTTTTGAGTGACTTTTCCCTCTTCATTCAACTTATTTTGGAACACTCACTTGGTTTCTATCATATTTTTGTCCACTGGTCTAGGTACTAGTTCCCATGCTTGATTCTTTTATATCCTGTTCATCTCTTTTTCCATTGCCTTTATCCAAATTTCATCTTTACTGACTTCCATAGACGTCCTTGGCTCAACTTGGGATAGGAAACACTAATTTTCATGTTTATTGAGTTTTGCAACTCTTCTTCTTGTCTAAACACCCCTTCTCTTGTCTCCAATGATCTAATCAAAATTAAATAAAAGTTAAGTCTAAGCAATAGTTAAACATTCAAATTAAATGAAAAACTAGACTTATACCTTCATTACTCCATAGATAGAGCTAGAAATGGAGGCACCCTTCTCCACTTGATTTTATTTTTAATGCTTAGGGATGTGGATTGATCTCCTTTCTTGTAAAACAATTAGTTAATTTGATAGCATAAGGTTAGCATAAAATTATCTTATGGATGTGAGGGAGAAGGCTCCAATTTATAAATTTTTGGATTTGAAATGGACGGTTGGGATTGGGAGTTGATGGAGGGATAGGATTGAGTGTGAGGAGATGAGGTGGCTTGGGTTCATAGCCTTGTGACAAGGAGGAATATTTGGAGAAGAAAACTTGTCATGGGGAAGAGAGCAAGGTGTGCTCACACATGTGTGAGCATATTTTGGGAAGAACAAGAGAGTGACAAGTGGAGGCAAAAGTGACAAAGTGGAAGAGGAGCAGGGAGAAGGAAGTGACAAATGGATGGAAAGGGAAAGTGTAGGGTGACTCTATGGAGAAGAGTGTCCTCACACACGTGTGAGAACCCCTGGTCAAAGAGTGAGGTGGAGGCTTGAAAGTGATATGTGCGTGCAAGTCATTTAATAGAGGTGTCACATGTGGACTTAGGTAGGTGGGATGAATTTAAAATCAGGGAAGATGATAATGAAGATTAGACTTTGATTAACTAGCTTTAATTTGTGGGTTTAGTGGGAAGATTTGTAGGAAAATAGGATGTTAGTTAATTAATTGGAAACTAATTAATTAGTTTAGTTTACAGGATTATTTAGCCAGTGGGCTAAGGTGGAGTTCAATTTATTGAAATATATCGAACCTTTAGGAGAAAGAGGGATATACGTAATAAATTAATTATATTAGACGAGGGTATAATTAATTAAATAAAATTTAATTAATTATTTCGAAAGGTTAAAGGGGCTAACACAATTAATAAAATTAATTATGTTATAGGGACAATTAATTAAAATAAATTTAATTAATTTTTAGGTGTCTACATTTTTCCCCTCTTTGACACGGTGTTGTGAAACAACATTGTGTCAAAGAAAAAGGATGCCTCGACGAGGAAAGATGAAAAAAGATGGGAGGATAATGCCCCCTCGAGAATTTGGAC
The DNA here is from genome assembly GCF_030272615.1 of Cryptomeria japonica. NCBI lineage: Eukaryota > Viridiplantae > Streptophyta > Pinopsida > Cupressales > Cupressaceae > Cryptomeria > Cryptomeria japonica. The sequence goes on from NC_081413.1 coordinate 520,898,174, forward strand.
CAGAAAATTTAAATTTTTGAGGTAGATTCTCAAAAGGAAGGGTAAAGGTGATAGGTAGGGATAGAAGAAAAAGTTTGGCAAAGGAATGGATGAAAAAGGAGAAAAGGAGGGCAAATGAGGAAGGCCAAAATACAGAGAGAAGGGATAAATATAGGCTATGGGGGGCCTATGGGATGTCATTTGTGCACTCTTAGTTATCACACACATAAAGAATCTAGAGAAACCAAGCAAGTAAAGATGGCGAATATTCCATAGCACGAGCATTGGGGTGAGCAGGTTCGGAGATATTAGTGGCCACCTGAGTATGAGGATCCAATAGGTACCCTAAACCACTTGTGATTTTGAGTGGCTAGGTATTTAATGTGAGTTAGGAGGAGTAAAACAAATTGGGACAGAGACGTCGATCATTGTTTAGGAATCTCCGCCCTAAGGTCACCGTCTACACTATTGGCGTCTACACAAATGACCTGATGCATGTGCATGTGGGAAACTGCATGCGCATGCACTGACCTGTGGATCGACATATGTGCTTAAGGGTAGAAGGGCAAAAAGGATAGGACTGAGGAATAGATTTTGCATCATTTGGCACAAGTGCCTAAACTTTGGCGTCTCCCCCTCAGTTTCAACATTTGCATTGTCTGATGCAAGTGCCTAGGAAATGGAGTCTCTATATAGAAGGAAAATAGGCTAAGGTTTATAAGAAAATGATAACTTAATGTGGGTATGGATGCAGGTAGATCTGGGATTGGTGAATCTATGAGAGTATTGGCTATTGACAATGTGAGTCTGGGATTAGCTAGGTTGGAATAATCACGTGGTGTTATATTTCATTAGCATGGATCAGGTTGGGAGATGGTCACGTGTGTAAGAACACAAGGCGATGATCACCGCATTGTTGAAGCGATAGCACAATGAGACCTGTACCTTCCATCTGTCGACAGGGGAGGCCACTATTACCTTGGAGGACGCATGGAGGATCCTGCACATTGACGAGTGATTCTAGGGTACATCTCATACCATAGAGAGGAGTATACAAGATGGGTGCTAGGGATGCCAGATCTTCCGATGGACTAGATTAGGATGAGACTAGAGTGAGCTATGGTGCCTTTTTTATAGATATCGAGACTATCTCTATATTTAGCAGGGATAATCAACAGGTGTTTGATGCCTCATATCACTAGTCACAACTTCTCTATTGGATGGGCCAAATGTTTGTACATGATGTTGGAGGAAAACATCACATACCATTGGGGATATGTCATGTTAGGATAGTTGTGATATGATATACATATGTGTGTATAATGGGTACAAAATTTTGGGGACAAGTGTGATGCTCTTACACATATGGGCATTTGAGCATATAGCATATGTGCACCACTAAAAAGGCTTTTTACATTATGTGTAGATGGGAGCTCTTGGCTACTAGAGGTGATGCATCGATGATATGCAGAGGCCATACAGGACCTGTAAGACATGAGAGTCAAATGGCTACTACCTATTGTATGTCCAAAAGTGATGTTGGTTGATCAAGCATACTATACATGTGATTGACTAGTGCTGCCCTCATAGAGTACTCAGGCAAATTGGGATCCATCAGGATGAGGTGGGGGAGGAGCTAACACATTTTTGGGTGACTGACAAGATAGGTGTGTGGGGATAGGGGATTGACATCATGTGGGCTAGGTCCAGCTTCCTAGAGATGACTCTGGTGTCATGGGATCAATGGTCATATGTGATTGATGTCGAAGAATTATCATGTTGGTTTGAGGGACGCGAGCAGAGAGATCACAAGTATAATTTTGAGAGCCACATTGTTGACAAGTGTTTGGGATGTGCGCAAGTCTGATAAGCTTAGTTTAGTGGGAAGCTTAGTGTGATGGAATTAAGTGGGGTATGTAGACATTTTCTTGATTCAAACTTGCTGCCATATTATAGTGCATTGTTCGCTAGTTGAGTAAGGGAGAATAGAATATCTCACCGTATTGCATTTAAGACTTAAAGTTTCTTAATTTTTGGTTGGTTTCTTGCAGTCTGATCTACTAGACCCCAAGGTTAGTGCACTGGGTAGATCTCAATTCATGATTTGGATTATCTCATCATCTTAGGTATGAAGTTAAAGATGGAGGTGGAGCGGAAAGGTTGTAGTGAAGTAGCTGTGTGAGGGAAAGAAGGAACTCCTACACAAATGAGAAGTTCTTTGTGAAATGAATGTTATTAAGTGAATAAATATTTTTTACTCTAATGGTGGAGCAAAAATAAATGACTATTGTGCAAAAGATGGGATGGCAGATGGGTGATGGGGGGAAGAAACAAATTCATAATAGATGGTGGATCCAACAAACTACATGTGGTGCCTACAAATAGTTTTTCATCATGGTACTTGCCCATAGCACCACAAATTGGTTTTCACTAATGGATGAACTTATTTTTCTTTACCATTTTTTTTTTTGGCATTTCTTTATTTTTTATATATTTTAGTTTTTTTGAGTTTTTTTTTTAAATTTTTGCAAAGCTAGGATACCCCAAGGGTTAAGCATACAACCGCTTGAGATGGATGATGTTTAAGGATTCATCCAAGGGTTCTCTTTTAGATGTGGCTAGTTGATAGGCTCCAAACCCATACTTGGTAGTGATGATGCAGGGCCCTAACCAATTAGGCTCAAACTTTCCTTTATTTTCATGGTCCTGAAGATTCTTCTGATTTTCTTTGAGCACTAGTTCACCAACCTCAAATTTATGATTTATAACCTTCTTGTTGTACTGAAGATGCAGGTGATTCTAATATGCATGAATATGGTTCAAAGCATTAAGATGCCTCTCATCCAATGAATGAAGCTCTTAGAGTTGGGCAACCCTATATCCTTCATCAGGGAGAATATGTTACAATCACACCCTCAAGGAGGGAAGATCGATCTCAATTAACAGGACTGCTCTGAAACCAAAGACAAGGGACTATGGAGTGATGCTAGTAGGTGCGCGAATACTAGTATGATAAGCCCATAGGGTGAGATTTATTTCAAGGTGCCAATCACGACCAACTTCATTGACTGTCTTCTTAAGAATTTTAATGTAGGTTTTATTAGAAGCCTCATCTTGACCATTACCTTGGGATTAATAAGGGGTGGAGAAGCGATGTTGGATGTCAAATTTCTAGCAAAGTTCTTTTACATCTTGATTTTTGAAAGGTCAGTTGTTATCTATAATAATAGCCCTCAGGATACCATAACAACATATGAGGTAATTCGGGACAAATTTTTCTATCTACTTACCAGTAGTGTAGATGAGTAGAATGGCTTCAACCCATTTCTTGAAATATTCAATAGCAATAATAATGAATTTATTTTCATTGAAAGAGGTGGGATGGATTTTGCCAATGAGATCAAGCCCCTAGTGTGAGAAGGGTCGAGGAGTAATAATGGGTTGCTATTCTTGTGAAGGAACATGAATTAAATCTCCATGTTGTTGACAAAGCAATCATTTCTTCACAAAGTGATAGGCCTCTTGTTCGATGGTAGGCCAACAATACCCTGCATTTCAGAGTTTCTTAGCCAAAGTTAGACGACATGAGTGTGCTCCACAAATACCCTCGTATATTACAGAAAGTGCTCACTCAACCTCTTCCTTGTCTAAACACCGCAGGAGGGTTCCATAAAAGTACCTTTGGTATGGGGTATTTACAAGGATGGTATAATGGGTAGAGTGATGAAAAAAGTTTTGTTGTTGTATTTTAGTGATATTAGGTAGTACGATGTTATCATGAAGGCATGTGTAAATATTGTGATACCATGGGGAATCGAGACCAAAAAATTGCACATACCATTTTAGATTTAGGAACATCATATGCTAGGATAAGAAGATGCTCAACCAAGAATTCACACTTATGACTATTTTCGGGCATCTGCAAGAGAGAACCAATAGTAGCCATAGCATCAACAACCTTGTTGTTTCGTTGGGCAATCTGCTCAAACTAAATAGAAGTGAAGTATTGCTTGAAATATTCCACTATATGGTGATAGGGAAGCAACTTATCATCATTGTTATGACACTCACCATTGACTTGTTTTATGATCAACTGTGAATCACCATACACATGCAAAATAGTAATTTTCCATTCGATGACAAAGTAGATTCTTGTGATGAGGACTTCGTATTCAACAATGTTATTTGTACACAAAAAAGCTATCTTGTATGACTTGAAAATATAGTCATCTTTAGGGGTAACCTATAGAATTCTTGCTCCAGACCCATGTTGCATGTAAGAACCATTGAAGTGTAACTACCAATTGGTAGAATATGTGATAGTCATGATGGCATCATTTAGGAACTCTGTATCAAAGGATGGTCTTCTTGTAGAGGTGCATCAACCAATTGATTTGCAATAACTTGTCCTTTGATAGCTTTACAATCCACATACTCAATGTCAAAATCACTCAAGTTCATGACCCATTTAGCAGTTCTTCATGTAAGAGCAACCTTACAAAGAAGGTTCTTTAGGGGATATTTTTTTGCAATGAGCTTAGCCTTATGATTGAGCATGTAATGGTGGAGTTTCCGAGTACTAAAGATCATTGCAAGACATGCTCATTCAATTGGTGTATAATTAATCTCATAACCAACAAGAGTACAACTGATGTAGTATATTGCACACTCTTTGCCTTTTTTATTTACCTATGCAAGTAGTGCCCCCAGTGCCACAACTGTAGCTAATATAGATAAGAGTAGTGGTTGGCCTGGAATGGGAGACATCAAAATAGGTGGGGAGGCTATGTATTCCTTTAACTTATCGAATGCCTTCTGACATAGACTATCCCATTGAAAGTTAGTGCCCTTGTGAAGTAGATGAGCGAAGGGTTGACACTTATCAAAAATCTAAGCAATGAATCTTTGATTAGACTGGAGCTTACCTTGGAGACTACAAAGCTATTTGAGATTCCTTGAAAGGTGGCATATCCATGATAGCCTTCACCTTAGATGGATCAACTTAAATACCACATCTTGATACAATAAAGCCCAGGAGTTTGCTAGATGTAACTCCAAAGACACATTTCTTAGGATTAAGATGCAATTTATACTTTTTAAGTCTCTCAAAGATTTTGGTCAAGACAGGTTTGTGCCCTTCTCTAGTCTTTGATTTACCCAAGAGGTCATCCAAATAATCTTCCATGATATCATGAATGAGGTCATAAAAAATAGTGGTAATAGTCCATTCACCCACATTCTTTAATCCAAAGAGCATTACTTGATAGCAAAACGTTCCCCATGGAGTAGTGAAAGTTTTCTTATGTTGGTCTTCTATGACAATCTTGATTTGGTTGTATCCTAAAAAATCATTGATTTAAGGAAAACAACTTGTGTCTCGCCATTGGATCACTATGATGTCAATTTTAGGTAGGGGGGAATCATCCTTAGGGCATGCTTTGTTGAGATCTCTAAAGTATACATAAATACAGATGCCCCCAATGAGTTTATAAATTGCTACTACATTTAAGACCCACTCTAGATAATCAATAAGTTGGATAAATCCCACATCTAACATTTTTTGTAACTCTACCTTGACCAAAAGAGCAATTTGTGGATGCATTTTTATCAATTTCTACTTGACAAGCTTCACATTAGGATGTATCACAAGATGGTGGACTACTAGGTCAGGATCCAAGCCTAGCATGTTAGCATGTGACCAGGTGAAGTTGACTTGTATGTCTTTGAGAAAAGTTATTACATTTCTCTTTTCTTGGTCAGTGAGACTTTTAGCAATAAATGTATTCTTTGGATTTTCTTTTGTCCCTAGGGTAATTGTCTTAGTTTATTCAATCAAAATTGTTGATTTCTCTCATAGTGGGGGAACTATGGTAGGCAAGCCAATTCCCTCATCCTCTAGCACCTAATCTAGGTTTTCTCTAGTGGATATGTCATTTGTTTTTACTTTTTATGTTTGATAGCACCTCATGGAGGTTTTCACTAGGGGACTTTTGATTTTGATTTTCACTTTTGTAGCTAAGGGAGTTGACTTGACTGCCAAAGTATGCCTTCCCATTGAGTTGGATGCCATGAATTGTATCATTAGCTTCAACTGTGCATATTTAAAAGTGCTAAGAGAGAATTATCATCAACACATATGTCAAGGACAGGTGGTCCTTGTTGGTCCCAATCAATAAGTTCAAGTTACATGAGCAAAAGATCAAGTAATGTTGAGGGAGTGATGGTGTATACAAGGGATTCATTGAAATAATCATCAAGATATTCAAAAGGAACTTCATAGAATTCCTCCTCATCGGATTTGTTGGTATTGGAAAGAGGTGTTGTTGGAACATCTAATAGAGTTAACTTAGGTTCTAGGATGTAACCCAATCCTTGATTGTGCTTGTAGGAGATTGGTGTGATGGGCTCTTTCCTTCCTTTCTCTTTAGGTACAAGCCCATGTCCTCGATATCCCATCTTTTCCACAATGGATGATGCCTTTGGATACTTATCTTTTAGGATATTGATAGGTTCATTGTCTTATTCACTATAGAGCTATGAAGTGACATCTGTTTCAATACCTTCTTCATCGAGCGGTCCCGATTGCTGAAAGGTACTCTTCTTAAATTGAATGGTTGACTTCTTTTGAATTTCAATATCTTTAGGTCTCCCATAAGATTTAGGGGAAGTAGGGAGATGTCCCACATAAAACACACTTTGAAGGATATATTCCCCACATCCATTGTCAATGGTTTTAGCCTTGATCTTGGGTTGAGTGGAATTGGAAGTGGAGGCAATATCAAAGACATTAGCGGGTGTTACAAAAGCTACAGTATTAAGAGGGAAATGATAGGGATGTTTCCCTTCAAGGAGTTTGTAATATTGAATAGGTTTTGGATCAACATGAATCGTGATTTACCTACCATTATATGGGAATTTTAAGCATTGATGGTTGGTGGAGGGAATGAATTGAATGGAATGAATCCATGGTCCATGGAGGGAATGGATTGAATGAAATAAATCCATGGTCAATGGAGGGAATGAATTGAATGGAATGAATCCATGGTTTGCCAAGGAGGATATTATATGGGAGATCAAGGTCCAAAACTTGACATGTTTCTACCAATGTTGGGGCCACTTGGAGGGTCAATGTAATTGTGCCTTTAGAGACTCACTTTGCATCATCATATACTTTGATTGTAATTTTTTCCTTTGAATCAATAATATCCTCAGGGTATCCCCATTATTTGATTAATTTATATGTGCATAGATTTAGACTAGATCCACCATCTATAAGGACCCTTTTGATTCTGTGCTTATGTACAATGGCTTCAATATGGAGGGGTTTATTGTAGGATGGATTGATGGATGGGACATCTTTGGAAGTTAAGATAAGGTGATGTTGAGTAGTGAGATTTCCTACCAAAGCTTGGAATTGGGAGGCATTGATGTTATTGAGAACATGTGACTCAAGCGAAGCTTTTTCAAAGATTTATTTATGGATGGGTGATGACTTAAAGAGCTCAAGGATGGAGATTTGTGTAGGATTTTTGCGAATGTGGTCAAGGATATTATAGTAAGACATAGATGGAGTATGGATAGTGAATCTTCCATGGAAAGTGGTGATATTGAAATCAATAGGAATATTGTATGCTTCTTGAAGAACAACTCCCCCCCTTTGGGGTGTGGTAGGATTATCGGCTCACTTAATGGTGATAGTATTAACATAATTGTTGACGACTTCTATATGGCCAACAAGGGAGTCAAACAATGATATGATGTTTGTGTAATCTTTCCCCTTATCATATTTTAGAAAGGGATCTTGATAGCTTTTCAGATTTTCATTGGACGTGTTTGGCTTAGCCCCTTCTACTTCAACCTGACCTCTATCAATAAGGTCTTGCATATATTTTTTCAATATCATGCACCTCTTAGTATGATGACCTTTTATGTGATGGTATTCACAATATTCATTGTTGCTATACCATATGGCTTTAGGTTGATCTCATCATAAGGACGAGTGATAGGATACTGCACCATATTAGCCTTAGAGAGTTGTTGAAAAATAACATCGATGGGCTGAGCGAGAAGGGTGTACTCATGCTTTGTTTGGTTGTTTGATTGGGGTGGTTTACGATTGACAAAAATGGTGGTGTTGGGTTTGGTTTGAATTTGGTGGGATGGAAGATTGCAAGGTGGGTTAGATTTTGAAGGTGGATTATAAGGCTCATGAATTGTTTGAACATGTTTTGCATCTATTACACCATCATTCACCACTTTTTTTTTAGCCCAAAACTTAGGCTTCTCATTGGAGGAGGACCCTTGAGATTATTTTTGATAGTCTTTAATGACACCTTTCTCAATCAATTCTCACTCTAAGGCTAAGCCTTTCTTGGTAACTTCTTCATAATATTCAAGGCATTTCACATGTAAGTGGAAGGACATTTCAAGCACAAGGTTGTGAATAAACAATTCGACTTCATGTGCTTCGTGGATATTGCAGGGACATCTCTTAACAAGGTGACACCATCTTTGCAAGAAGTTGGTAAATGTTTCCCCATTCCTTTATTTGGTATTGCATAGGTCCATCATAGATGCATCACTTTCAATGTTATACCTATAGTGAGTCATAAAATTTTCAGCCAAATTGGGGAATGAAGTGCCTAACCCATGTGGAAAATTGGAGAGCCATGCAAGGTTGAGGCATCCGAGGCTCTTAGAGAAAATCCTCCTTAAATAGATGTCATTGTAAGAGACCTCTTGACAAGCTATGAAGAACTCCTTGAAATATTCTCTAAGGTATCCCTTTGTAATGCCCGCTAAAATACCATAGAGAAACTAACCATCTAACATGCAAATAGAGATAATTTTTTTTAAAAAACATCATCTAATACTACACATAAATAATTACTCATTCAAATTTAACATCCATATGCAAAATATACACATATCCATCATGATCATAAACTTAAAAGCACTATATGCAAGATGAATAAATACAACATGACAATTAACTTCCATAGAGTATCTCAACACCATTACCTAACCTACTCATAAAACATAATCTCATCAAGAACATTTCATCATAAATATAATATCATAATTACTTTCATAATCCAATGCATTCTAACTCAACTATCATTATCTTTTAATGCAAATCTCATTGACCTCTAGGATTTATTTACAGAGCATCAATCCAAATATTCCTAATCCCAATCACTTATGCAATGTCTAACATCATCATTATATTTACAATATTATCTATTACATGTCTAATTCATTTCCTTTAATACAATAAACTTTCCTATAACCATAAATGTACATCCATAGATCCTAATTCTATTATTTCCATTATCGAATAATTTCCAATATACAACAAGATACAACATTATGTTCTCTCACAAGTATTATGGTCATGGCCTAATACATCTTCTACCATTACATAAGAATACATCAGATCCATTATACATCAAGGAGCATATCTCTCAATTTATAAATACAAGATCACATGAACTCCACAAATACATATGCTATATGAATCATATACACCCATCTGCTACCAATGTCCATCCATAGCTGAAGAGATAAGAATCCACATCCACACACAAGAGAATCCAACAAAGAACATCCCAATGGAAAAAAGCATCAAACCACTCGACCATGTGGAACCATAAGGAACCACCCCCTGTGTTAGGAGATGACACAAGATTCCACTCACACTCTAGATCTAGGCTGACACCTAACAAACAAAGGATACAACCAAAACCACATAACCACAACACAAGGCTATCTCAAGCGCAAGACACAACATAAAATATCCAGAGGCAACACATCAAAACAAGATTCAAGGTGTTAGGAGCTACATGTATGGAAAGAGTGTCATCACATGCAATCATAATGAGAACTTGGGCACCTGTCTCGGCATCTATGATGCTCATGCGGAGCCATCTCAACCTTTGAAGGAGTGAGGGAGATTAGCTTACTTGGGTCACCAAGGCCTTCCCAATCCTATCCCGGATTACCACCCTTGGGAAAGGAAGTGGGGTCACCATGTCCATTCCTTATCTTATTAAGATGAATTATTACTACCCAACCCTCATAGAATTAATTAATTAAATTATCACTTGATTACAAGGTAAACTCCCAATAAGATATTTTGGCGATCTAGACCCCGGGTAACCTAGTTGTCTACTCCTCGCAACCCCAGTCACTCACTTGGAAGCCCACTCCCCCTAGCATGCACCTAGATCTTAGGGAGACAACACATAAAAACATAACATAACATGACCAAGGTCTCTCTACAACACATTCTCTGGTTATCCAAGGTTCTCAATTACGTAAATAACATCAAATGCAAGCATAGCCTCATAAATAGTTTGCAATCAGGTCCACCATTTAAGATTATAAACAATATGAGCCTGGGCACATAATCACAAGTAATCCAATTCTATCAATAAAACGGTCTTGGGACAACTCAGTAACTTTGAAAGCAACAAACAACAGCCTCTGGAAAAGCACAAAATTGGAAAATCAACTCAGAATGCTCGAAATAATCAAAACATGAAAGACAGAGCGACGCATTCATGAAATGTTTTAGCACATATGGCACATTTTGTAGCGCTTACACCACATATTATAGTGCATTTACTAGTCACTACAACGCTTTCATGGCGCAGTGTAGCACATTCACCATTCCCAACAATGCATACACCTAGGGATTTATCGCATATACCCTAAATAATAACGCTTACAAATGAAACAATATTGCATATGGTGAAATAAATCATTTGAACAGAGTTCTAGCATATTCAGGTCAAAAAATTGGAAAACAGAAGATCGAGCTATGACTAAGGTATAAAATTATAAATACGATCATCAAGCTGGAGTCACCATTTCAACTAAACAAATTACAAGGTAACGGAAATAAACATAATCAAGGTAGATATAACTTAACTCATTCTCAAAAATTTGAGTGACGACATTCATAGACATAGCCACAGAAACAACTAGTAGGGATTAATCACAAGAATACTATAGTTCCCCTCATGAAATATCTTATTAATCTTACTACAAATTCAATATCCCAGCCCCACAAACAATCTTTAAATAGGTACTGCGCATACAATCTTTCAAAAATCAAATGAAAAGAGGAGAGCCTCCAACCTAGAAAATGAAGAGAAGGTTTAAGAAACATGATGAAGAGCAATCCTCAGCCAAGCCAAGCTCCAACAAATCCAAAATCCTCAATTCGCAAAAAACTTCCCATGAAGGCCAATCCCCGACAAAGTGGAAAAAAATAAATAGAGAATCATATCCAAAACTATAGAATATGTCGGCAAAGGGAAATAATTAGAAAATATAATATTTCATACCAACCCTCTCCAAACATCAAGACAAATATTAACAAAATAATATTTAATCAACTTACCCCAAAATATCTAGCCAATAGCAAAATAGGGTAGGAAGGATAAATAGATAATTAAATAACCCAATAGGATAAAAGGGATCTAAGGAATATATTGTAGATATCTTTGCTAAAGCATTGGAAAAAGATACTTGTAATGTGGGGGAAATAGGGTTCAGTAGCTTAATTCATGCAAATTAGAAAACTAGGCCTATTTTTACTTTAATAACATTCAGAAGGAGAATGATCCACTAGGCTCAAGATGACTTAAGAACAAAGTGAATGCAATGGTCCTTTGTTGTTGAGTTGAAATGTGAAATTAATTGTAAGGAAGAATAAAAAAATTAGGAGACTCAAACCCAATTACATAAAATTATGTGAAAGTATAGAATATAACTAACTTGCAGTCCCATTTTGAGGCAAAATTGCAAGGACTCAGTCGCCCAACTTGACTTGCTCTCAAGACTCAGTCACTTAGCTCAGCCTGCTCCCATCAATTTTAGCTTAGATGAATTCTAGACTATAGATATTTTTTTAATGATCCTACACCTCTTTTTGTAGCTTTATCTCTTGTTCTTACACATAGAAAAGAGATGAAATTGTTGGGGAGATAGGGGTTTGCCTAGATCAAACTCTGATTTAGGAATTAACATTGAAATTGAAATTGAAAGCATTCTATTAGGTAGCAAATGATAGAATTGAAAATGAAATGTTTATACTTTCATAGGGATTCTTTGTGTAAAAAATTCTCATGAAGATGTTTGACGTTGACTTGTAATTAACTTAGAAATATAAGATCAAGGAGGTCATCACAAATGCATAGACCTGCCACAAACTCCTATTCTTGAATTCATTGATGCTTGATCACTTGCTCTTGATAATTTGGTATAATATTGTTGGGAAAAATGGTGTCTCAACCTTGCATTTATGCGAGGTTACTATTTATAGTAAGTTTTCATTTGAGCACGAAATGGTGTGAAACTCTCCCTGAAGCTTCTGGTTGGCTAGATAAGCATTCCGGTAAAGTTGCGTCGCAAGGTCACAACTAGTTTTGAAGATATTAAAGTTTTCGTCTTGGAGGGGTGCGATAAAATGTTTAAACTTAATTTTGGGGGCTTTAGAGGCTCCGAAACGCCCTGAAAAGTGGCCGTAACCGGGGCAGCGGTTACAAGGTGATAGAGGACTTCGCGAGCTTTCCGGCGCTTCAAACGGTTCATCAATCGGACACCCGGTTCTCAAGTTATGGCCTCCGGAAGTTTGTACTCCTGAAATAGGAAAAAATAATTTGTATCGGATACATAAATGAGCTGTAAAAGGGAGCGACACGTGTTGATATGTGCTTTAACATGTCATAGGGCATCTAGAAGGGAGATAAGGTCGGCTACACCTTATTGGGTGGTTTTAGCCCATGGTTTTGTAATACCGTTTGACAGTTTCCTGTATTGTATCTCCTATTTATGAGGTGTGTGAGATAGAGGTTGTGTGTAAGAGAGTCTTATGGCTATTGAGTTGCCTCTGAATCTCTGATTAGTGGTACTCCTGCGAAGAGCTTGCTCTGCAAGTATGTTGTAATTTGTTTTTGATTGCTGAATAAAATATTGAGCTGCTTTTGGAGTGTGGGGTTTTTCTCCCGAAAGGGTTTTCCCCACGTAAATCACTGTGTTGTGGTATGAATGCTATTATATCTATTTCTATTTTTCTGTAACTGTTGTAACGATCTGAAAAAGTTTTGCATTACCCTCCTCTCAAGGTTAGTGTAGGAAGTTGTTTCCGCTACTTAACTTCCTTACAAATATCATTGTCTTTGTAGTTGATAGATGATATATTGACAAAATGAGGGAGGATACCTTATATACCTCTCCCAAGAATTTTGGCATGCAAAATATGGAGTAGGCTAACATGAGAACAAATTTCCCACTAAATCAAGCCAATTGTTGTGAGATTTCAATTTGGGGCCAAACTAAGGGGAGCGGGGCACCCTAGGTTCCATGCTCCCTCCAAAGCATGCCCAAATTGGGACTTGAGGTCCTAAATGGGGTAACTAAGCCATAAACATATATTGGATTGTGTTGGATCAAGCATACTAGGCACTGATGTCCAAGAACACTAAAATGGGGCCTAGATAAGCATGAATTTGGAGAAGGGTACAATTTTGCAACATTACATTTAGCTCCCACTTTAGCAGGAGTACGAATCTACACTAATACTCATGGTAAAGGAGATTGAAGCATAATAAACTTTCATCAAGGTCAAAGAGACAAGGATCACCAAGACCCCAAGTGACTTAGGACCTTATCAATTTAAAACCAAAATAAAAGGAGCAACACATGAAAAGAGAGAGAGAGAGAGAGAGAGAGAGAGAGAGAGAGAGAGAGAGAGAGAGAGAGAGAGAGAGAGAGAGAGAGAGAGAGAGAGAGAGAGAGAGAGAGAGAGAGAGAGAGAGAGAGAGAGAGAGAGAGAGAGAGAGAGAGTATGACCATACTAGCCTTGTAAGGTTAAAACTTACTATTGGCCATGTAAACAAAATGGTGCAAAGGAGAACTAAAATAGTCTAGCAAGTTGTGATATGCTAGTCAATTCACCTTAAGGATAACCAAGGAAAGCATTGTATTTGAGGAAATCTGCCAAGAGAAAAGAGTACAAAGAAAAAGGCACAGTTTGCTAAGTAACCTAAAAAAAAATGAATACAAAAATATATTGATCAGTGGCGTGTGCATAAAATGTAAGAAAGAGTAGTGTGTATACCCTCATGTTAATGCAACTGCATATGCCTTATTGGGATCAACTAATTTAAGGTATCATACATGCATCCAAAATACAAGAATGTTTCCACTATGGTATGCCCCTAGATAAGGAACAAATAAAGGGACGTAAAGAACATGACAAAAAAGAGCACATAAGGGATCTACTAACTCAAGGGTCAGTATGTGCATGTGATAATTCATGTATATCAAGTATAAATTTGCATTTAATTGACCTCATCCCCCAAAGGTAGTAGAAGTACAAGCACAATGGAAGAAGATCACATAGGATGACAATAAATGTCTCTTTGGGACAACATGGAAGAGACCAAAAGATATCTCAATGCCTTGCATCATCCCCAAGTAGACAACACAAGGGACAAAGAGTAAATACACAACAAATATAATAATTGACATACAAATAGAGGAATGTCACAATGGATTTGGTCTCTTTATTACCTTGCACCAACAAAGTAACAAGGGTCATTCAAAGAGGACCTAACATAACACAAAGACATATCAAGCATCACATTATTTTAGGGAAGCACATTACAAACAAGAAAACACACAAGAAGAGGATCCATGACACAAATGAAGCTAGTCAAGAAAATCACCCCCCACCCAATCTTGCTTAACATAATTTAGGGAAGGTGGAAAATATGCAAGAGGAGTGATATTGAGCATAGTAGATGGAGCTACTGAGTTCTGAACAATAACTATGCTCTAATGATGTGTCACTTTATTTATCACTAGGATCTAGGGTTAATTCTTTGCAAAATATTGAAGATAACTCATGATTGTTTTCAATAACCTCTTACATATTATCAAAATCATTAGAATTATTTGTATTATTCAGATTAACATTGTTAGTATCAGAAACATTATCATCCATATCATCATCTAGATTAATCACAATATGATCTTTAATGCGAGAAGAATAATTATCATAATTAGAAAATTTAATCTTGTTAAGGTTTTGTTCTTCCATTGTTCTAGTTATGGTTTGGTCAAATGGGATCAAAGCATTGGTAGGTGTCTAAGGGGAGGAAATGGTTTGGGAAGCAATCTCAAAAGCCTTAGCATGACATCTTTGGCATTGATCATGAGCACTACGGTTTTTTTTTGTTTGGTTTTAAATTTGAGAAGGTTTGGGATCAACCAATATTGACTCATTTTATTACTTTGTCGGAGGAACAAAAAGAACCTCACTAGGTGGAGAAATAAAGGATGTTGGACATTTGCATGAAATAGGAGGTAGAGTTGAAGCATAAATAGAAGGAAGGGAAGGTTTAGGAAGGAGTTTGAGTCCAAGATGAGGAGGTGGGACATTCTTAAAGTTGCTCAATTTGGAGATCATTTAATGTTTGTATTTTTGGTAAGATAAGAAGAACATTTATTGACAAGGTTGTAATGGTTTAGGTGTTTGAGGCCAAAAGGAATGAAGGCAAAATTTCTATGACTCATTATATGCTTATAAATTCTATGATTGATCGTGATAATTTATCCATTATGAGGGAAATTCAAACACTTATGGGTAGGAGAAGCAATAGATTTTATGGAGGTAAGCCAAGGAAGTCATAGACTTACTTGGAATTGGTCAGAGGTTGTGATAATGACAAAGGTAACATCTAAGCACTTTTTACCAACTTCAACATGAAGGGTGATGGAACCATGGGTAGATCAACTTAAACCATTATGTCTTAATAATCACATTAGATTTTTCATAAGAGTCTCAATTAAATTATCTTGTAAAGAGATGTTCTTAAGTTATAACATTTACTATAAACATAGGATAAACAAGACATCTTGAGAAAATTTTCTATTAATCTTTGTTGCAATGTAAAGGTGTTCATCATGTGCCTTAATAGTCTCCTTAGGATCGAAGTTAATGTAAGTTTTAGGCTTATGTTTGGGTTGTTCAATAAAATTAACAACATTGTTGGCCTCAACACAACTATTTTCAAGATTCATGGTGGTAGGGTTTCTAGGCACAAGAACATTGGTGGAAGAGGAAGGGAATAAGCTGGAAGGTTCTATGTTGTTGGTGCAATGCCAAGGAAAATGATTGGTATAGATTTGAATGTTTTGGTTAGGGGGTGCAACTAATTTGTTTCCTTTGTCATTAACACCTTCAACAATTATGGTATTGGAATCAATGAGATCTTGGACAAGATGTTTAAACATATAACACTTCTCAGTATAATGGACAGGTTGATGGTGATATTGGCAAAAGGTTTTGGGATCATGGGAAGCTAGAAATGGTTTGGAAGGGTCATGTGGCTTAATGGGAGGATGTTTTAAAACATTATCATTAATCAATTTCAACATAATATTATGAAAATATTTGGAAAGAGGTGTAAAATTATGTGCTGATTTAATAATGGATGACAACTTCAGGAATTATTGATATTAATGAATCCATTTTTGGTTTTTGGTTTTTGAAAATTTTGTGTTTGAGGAATTATTGTTCTTAATGAATCTATTTTTTGGTTTTTGAAACTTTGAGAAAGCTCATTGAATGACATCATTCTTATAATCTAGAACCATTGGAGTGGATTCCTCAAATTGGCTCACTTGAAGTTGATAATTATGAAGCATTGCACACATTGGGTGAAAGAGGTAAAGTCAAAAAATAATAACTTATCTCTAATGTATTTTTACAAATTACAAATTAAAACTCTTTGAGCATCCATATCAAGCACAAGATAAGATATTTGAGCATGCAAATGTTTAAATCTACCAATAAAAGGAATCACTTTTTTCTTAACACCTTGTTTACAATGAATCAAATCAGGACACAAAATTTGAGGACCAATGTTATTTTGAAATCATCGAATGAAATCATTAGTCAATTTTTGAAAAGAATCAATAGAATGAGGAGGAAAATAAAAAAACCATTTTAAGGCCTTATCTTGAAATGTCCTAGCAAATAATTTAGCCACAAATCTATGATCATTTAAGAAGTCATTACACAAGGTGAAAAATGTTTTCACGTGAGTGAATGGATCACCTTTGCCATTGTACACCTCTAATTGGGGAATTTAAATATCCTTAGGGGGGACAATAAAAACCAACTCAAATGAAAGTGGGCTTGCAACATCATATGTAGGAACACTGAACTTGGATTGGGTTATGGAAGAAATTTGTTGTTGCAAGGACATAGTTTGGGAAAGACTATTAATGGTTACTTCATTGGATAGGTTGGTATTGGACGTGTTAATAAAGGATGTGGAATGGTATGGGAAATGGATGGAGCATTGAAATTGAAAATGGGACATGGTGATAAGTAGGTATAGGAGGTGTTTGTGAAGGACATGGAACACTCACGAAAGGTGGTATGATAGGGATTCTTCCAAGACTAACATGTGTAGGATTGAAATTTTGTGTAGATGTAGCCATGATAGGTGGAGTATAAATAGACACATTAGTCAATGATGTTAGAATATAAATAAGAATTTCAACATTATTAGTAGGAGTATAAAAGTGAAGAACCTCAACATAATTTTTCATGGATATAAGATTATTATTCACAATGTGATATATACCACACAACAAATTCACACCATGTTCATAATTTTGAACCATCATCCTCAACCCTTCAATCTAGCAAATGGCCTCACTATCTTGACCCCACCAATGTTCAAGCTTTTCCAAACCATGAACAAGCTTTACTACTTGGGTAGGAGACAGTCATGGTGGGGCATCATCCTCATCATGAGAAATATGGAAAGAATGATTATTAACAATGTTAGCCATTTTGTGTGAAGGTATAGAGGTTTCACCCAAGTTACCATGGAAAATGTTAATTGACTTGGGATCTATACCTTTTAGGGAAGCCATAAGTCTAAAACTTCTTCTCACAGGGATATTAGATCTAGGACTTAAGGTCACAAATCTCATACATCAAGGAAATATCTAAATAATATAAATTTTTATAAAATTGTCCATTTAAACATTGCATAGAATGAAGAAAACTTGAATCTCTAAATGCATAAAATGTAAAATAAATTATATCTAGACATCCAAATGATAAGTAAGCATGAAAGAAGTTAGGTTCACCAAAATGTAATTTTGGTGAATAACTATCCATTATATCAATGCAATGCATACAAATCAAATCTGAAAATACAAATTAGAAGTTGGCATAAGATACGTCGGGCTGACCAAAATGTAATGTGGGGGAAATAGGGTTCACTAGCTTAATGCATGCTAACTAGGAAACTGGGCCTATTTCCGCTTTGATTACATTCAGAAGGAGAATGATCCACTAGGCTCAAGATGGCTCAAGCACAAAGAGGATGTAGTGGTCCTTCACTGTTGAGTTGAAATGTGAAATGTAATTGTAAGGAAGAATGAACGAATTAGGAACAAGTAAGGTAAAATGATAGTTTTTGCATGTATAGGAAGACAACAGTCTCAAAAACCAATTCCGAAAAAGTATGCGGAAGTACATACTGTAACTAACCTGCAACCTCAATCTAAGGCAAAAGTACAAGGACTCAATTTCATAACTTGGCCTGCTCCCAGCACTCAGTTGCTCAACTTGGCCCGTTCTAGTTAGTTTTAGCTCTCACGAATCACAGACCGTGGATCTATGTCTAATGATTCCACGCCTCTTTTAGTAGCTTTGTCACCTATTCGTGCACATAAAAAAGAGAGGAATTTTTTTGGGAGATAGGGGTTTGCTTAATTCAAACCTTAGTTTAGGAATTAACCTTGAAATTGAAAGTGTGCTATTAGGTAGTAGAGGCTAGAATTGAAATTTAAATTTTTATACCTTCATAGGCCTTCTTTGTGTCAGAATGCTCATGAGGATGCTTGATGTTGGCTTGTAATTGAATTAGAAAGAGAATATCATGGAGTCCATCACAAACGCATAGATTCATCATCCTTGTAGGTGATAGATGATAGATTACCATAATGACGGAGGATACCTAGCTTATATATGTCTCCCAAGCATTTTGGGGTGCAAAACACGAAGCAAGTTGACACAGGAAAATATTTACCACTAAATCAAGCTGACCATTATGAGATTTCAATTTGGGGCCAAAATAAGGGGAGTGGAGCATTCTAGGCGCTATGCTCACATGAGTAGGTTCCATGCTCCCCGATATCAGGTGCCATTCTCCCTCTAAAGAGGGCCCAAGTTGGGACTTGAGGTCCTAAGTGGGGCAAGGAAGCTGAATAAATATACTGAATTGAGTTGGGTCAAGCATACTAGGCACTGATGTCTAGGAATACTTAAATGAGGCCTACATAAGAATGAATTTGCATAAGGCTGCAATTTTGCAACACAACAATACCTTCAAGTATCTCTAATAAAAGTTGGGGGTCATTTACTCTTCTTCTTTAAACTAGATGCTTTCAGGTGATGTGTCTTTCTAGGGTGATGTTGTGACTACCCTTAGGAGGAGCAATGAGTATTGTAGTCATTAGAGCTTATCAGTAAAGGAAAAATAGAGTGTAGTAGAATGCCCATTGTCTTTTTTATATTAAAGGGGAAGAGATACAAATTAGGAGAGATATCAGTTGCATGTGCTCTTTGCTATTGTTGTTGTTACAATTAATCACAAAGGGGAAGATTGTTGGAAACTTGAGTTGTTGTGCTTTGTTGTCATTGATGTCAACCTATCCTATGTTGTTGATTTTGAAGTAAGGATGGTGTAGTGGAAGTTTCAATATGCAAGATAGAGTATTTATGTGTTTTGGTATTGATGCTTATGCTGTTGTTAATGTTGAAGTATTTTCAGAAGGTTGGTATAGTATAGAAGAAGTTTCAATATGTAGAAAAAAATATTTAGTGTCCTAGTGGAAGAACGACTTTCATTCCTATGGTATATGAAGATTATGTGCCATGGTCTTGAATATGATGTCTATATTTTGTATATATTTCACTATCATATTTACAAGTCCCTTACTAGTTAGTTGGGATAATTGGTTGGTGTTGTTTTTAACAGTAAGGTTGTTTGTTAAACTAGGTCTAGAGGATGTTGTTGGATATTGTTAGCATATGATGAATTGGCATGTTGATATGATGATAATGTATGTTTTCATTGATGTCAATAAGTGTAAGTGAACTAGTATGCAGATTGAAAGAAGTTAATGAACCAACATGAAGAGGTATGAAGAGATGCAATGAACCGGTGTCAAGGTTTCGCTAAGTATGACTACCAATTGGTAGTCTCAGCTCTAGGGTTATTAGTTTGGCAATCTTTCTTGTGAAATGCAACCGATGATACTTTGATCTATGATGAGTTAGCTAAGTCAGCCTTTTGCGTGTGAAGGATTTCCTTGAGGATCTTGCATGAAAAGATTGACTGTGTTTGGAGTCTACCTCGGGAATGATCATTCTTCTTAGTGGTATGAGAAGAAAGCATGATGGGTTACTAATTCCCATGTGCAGTGATGAATGAACGATGCAGATTGTCTTGTGATCTGTTTGAAATTGTAATACTCTATGCAATGTGTTTGGACGGTCAGGATTGGATCGCCTGTGTTGTAAACCTAAGATGCTTAGGGTTTAGGGTTTATGCTACCGACCTGACTGTTGTCTATAAGGTCAATGATGTTTGTTATTGTAAAGTTGTTGGCAAATGTTGTGTGTATCTGAGTGATGAGATACTTGCCAGACCAGTAAGAGGAAAACTACATAGTATGATTATAGAGTAGAGGAAATGAAAAGGATTTGCCTTGGCATGTAGTGTTGTTATCAGATCATAAGTTTTACCTGTTATCTTCTAATCATTTCAATAGTTGGAAAATCCCTTTATCGGGTAGCTTTAACAGGCTTATTGTAAAACCTGTAACCAGGTGACTCAAGATCATTGAGTTCTTCAAATCCTCTAGCAAGATAACCTCTAACAGGGTTTCAACCTTTAACAGGGTATATAGCCATCCCTTAATCGGGTGATCTCTAACAGGATCGGTTCCTAGCAGAACCTTATTGTAAAGTCTTTAACCGGACTAGGCTCCTAACAGGGCAAGCTTCAAAAGAGTTCAAAAACAAGCTTGTGGGTATTCATCCCCATCGTGGTTTTTCCTATTTGGGTTTCCACGTGAAAAATCTGTGTGTTATGTGTTATGCATTTTTCATGTGATGTTTATGAATTATTTGGTTGAAATATTATACATGCAGAGTTAATAGGCTATGGTATTTCTAGTATACCACATGCATATGTTTATGGGTGAAGCTGATATCAAGTATCGATCGTATTTGAAGTGTTCAGACTTATCAGTTTATGGTGTTTGATGTCTTACTATGTTTAACCGATATTGTTGTGGTTAAGTTCAGTAATGGTGACAACCAGTTGGTATTGCTTTAACCTGATAAATTGTTGAGAAAGTTTTTGCCTATACTGATTCACCCCCCTCTTAGTACCAGTTGGGGTATCTTTTGTTCATCATTATTCATCAGATTCTTGATGGCTTCTAGATATGTGGATTCATGTTTTTTAGTTTGGATGATTTTTCACGTGGTCTGTGTAGTGTGATAGTTCAATTTTAAGGTGATAATGTTATTAGCAAGTGGCTTTATGATGTTTTGAGTTTGTGTTGTTAGTTACTCTAGTTTTTGATTGATTGTGATATTGTATCCTACTTGAATCATATTATTTTGGTATAATTCTTCTTTGGAGGTTGAGTATGGTTAACGTTTTGGGTCTCACCATGGCGTGTGTAGATCTACATTGTGAAATTTACATTGGAGATTTATTTTTTGGCCAACAAGCTAACATGCTTTAATGCTTATCTACATGTTTCATTTGATGTAGACCTTGGAAGGTGTATTGGCATGTGTGATTGATTGGAATCATTTGAAAGAGATGTGTTATGATATTTTTGGGCCCTCTTTATCTCATGGAGTGGACTACAATGACTATTGGTTCAGGTGGCCAAATTTATGTATATTATTTATTCTATCTATGGATGACCTAGTTAAGGGTTTTTATGTTCATCTTGTATATAAAGGAGTGTGGATGTATGAGTGAATGTGTGGAATGAGTGTGAATTGATGTAAAATGGGTGTGAATTATTTGCAAGCAATGGGGAGATGCAAAATACTATTGTAAAGAGCTTTGATAATGATATCTTCAGTGTGAAAATGTTTAGAAATAGTGTTTGATGTTAGATGTGTTCACCAAGATATTGGTCGCTTGACTCAATGGTTCAAGGATAATTTCATGATTAGGAGATCTTGTTCATTTCAATTTAGCTATTCCTTTCTCTACTAGAAGACAATGAGTCTCTCAGTAGCTTTTCGTATCTTTCCTTGAAATATTGTGTTTAAGCTTTGCAAGTCAATTTTATCTTGCACTAAGGTTGTGCGCCTTAGCTTTGGAAGTCCTCTCAAGATTAGTAGGTTCTGGAGGTAACATTGTAATAGATTATATTTATATTTTGAGTCCAATTCTCATCGTGGTTTTTCCCTACCTCATTTTCCATGTAAATCTGGTGTTCATATGTTTGTTGTGCTTTATGCTTTCATGATTTATTTTTGTTGTGATTATATGCATGTGGTTAAAGTTTGAAGATAAAAAATTATGTACTTTTGAGGTTTGGGTTGATTCACCCCCATACAATTCCTATGATGTGTTCAATAGCATGAAGCATCACACCATGTCGACACACCTTCTTATTAATCCCAAATCACTGCCTTTAACTCCAGACATAGCTACACAAACTAAAAACACTCAAGTTGGCTCTAGAGGATAGAATCGATAGTGAAACCAAGTCAAACATACTCAAAATATGGTGAAAACTTCCACATCATTTGTGGATGCACAAAATAGCATCACCTAACACCATCAATACTATATGATATTAACATAATATGAAAAAACATCAAAGAGTGGATGAATGCAAGGCATTCTTGCAAATAGAATCAGCTACGGATCAAATGAGAACATGAAACCTTACATACAATATTATTTTTCATCCAACAATATCATACTACAAATACAATCAAGGATGAATCAATGTGACACAATACAAATCGTAATACAAAACCCTGTTTGATAAACTGTTCATTAGAACAATCACACTAGCCAAAAAAAATTGTAGACATTTTGAATACATCTTCAATGCTCCAAAATAGTCATGAGACAACCAAATATATCATCTACTATCACCACCATCAACCACCATACATCAATACAAACACAAGAGAAAAAATCTGACATAACACCACTGGTCACATACTTTCGGACCTTGGTTGACATCAATGATAACAAGGTTGACAATAATGACAACACAAAATCATATTTGCAACAGAATATAGGTAGATTAACTCATCATCTTCTTGAGGATAGAAAAAAATCATCTATTTTAGTATATTTTCTAGCTTAGATTTTGTGTCTTCTTAGAGAGTTACACAATAAATATCCCATGAATCTCCAAAGAAATAATTTTCTACATAGTCTTTGACTTTTGATCCCCAAAATAATTTTAAGAGGGGAATTTAATCAATTAAAAACTTTATGTTCCTATTCACAAGATCATACCCATTCCATGATTCTTCCTAAAAAGTTACTTTTTTCCACTATAGATAGCCCAAGAGAGATAAAGAAGAATCACATCCTAGATATTGGCTATAGAGTTCACATTTTAGAGGTTAGAGTGTGGTTAGAAAATATTATAAATATATGTTTGGTTGTCAATGATGTCAAACTTGGTGATTTGGATTGGTTCGGATATAGTAAGTCAGTGTATGTATAAAGGTGTTACAGAGCAGTGGTATGAAGGTATTGCATAACAATGGATGATAGGTATGTATGTATGAAGATGAAGAACTTGTTGATATGTCAGGAAGCTAGTGTTATAGTTACAATTGTTGTAGATGTGTTTTCCAGAAGAATGTTGCTCCAGATTTGTATGTTGCTAGCATGTAGATATGTTTTCATGATTGACCAAGTTTTGGATTTGGTTGTGGCAATTGGAAGTTGTCCTTCGGAAGTGTATTTAACATTGATGATGTTTGACAATTCTCTACATTCCTCTACATATTTGTTTCTGATGATGATCTTTTGGCAACTTGGGTGAAATCTCTATACCTTGGGTGAAACCCAATTTACCATGGACATTTTATATGGTATAGTGTTTCCAATGCTCCACATTCCTTTGCATTTTTAGGTACATGACATAAGTGTGCAATTGTATATGAGAGTGTTCGTGTATTGTGGTTGTTGAGGGTGTTCATGTATTGAAGAAGAAAGACAAAATTGGTGTGATAGTGGATTGGAGCAAGTAGATTGTAATAGAGTTGCAAAGATTCTTGACTGTATCTGTTGAAAGAAGTTGTTTATATATCTGAGCTTATCAAGAACTAAACCTATGCATATGTAGATGCAATTTTATTAGTTCATTTTTATCTCTATCTCTTGGTAGTGAGCCTTTTGGTTGTAAGTCGCTGTAATCCAGGCAGTGAGCCTTGTAATCTCATATAACTAGTTATATTATCTTGAGAGTCAACCCTCTCCGTGGTTTTTTCCATTTGGGTTTTCCAGGAATAAAAATTTGGTGTCTCTCTTGTGGTTGTGTATCTCTTGCATTTTAATTATGTTGCATTCTTTTCTTTTAAGCTAAGGTTAATTGATAATAAGCTAAATCTTAGAAGTTCAATTTTTAACTATATAAGGGAATATCGATTTACCCCCCCTCTCAGTATTTCAGACTATTCAATAATTGGTATCAGAGCTTGGTCCCTTGTTGCTAGCTTAACCGCTTGAGGGAAATCTTGGTTGTTTGAACAAATGAAACCTTTGGATATGGAAGGAGAATACTATTTGGATGAAGACTTGAAGACAACCCTTGAAGATCTGGATAGTATGGAATTTGAGAATGAAGAATTGAAAGAAACTATCAAGGAAGCAAATGAATGTGTCAGGAAAGTGAGAGAATAGATCTAGAAGTTCAAAGTAAGGCATCGAGAAACTAACAAAGAGTTGAAACAAGCAAATGAAATTGTTGTGAGTATAAAGCTACAAATTGAAGAGACCAATAAAGCAAAAAAAAGTTTAAAGGATACAATCAATCAAAAGACAAAAGAATATGGGAAGTTGGAACAAGAAAGTATGAAGCTAAAATTAGAGGCAAAAGTAATTGAAAACAATGCATTATTAGATAATTATTGACCATGTAGGAATCTCATGAAGACAAAGTAGGATTACGTTTTCAATTCGGAAAATGCTCAAATTAGATTGACAAAGCCAAAGGCAAAGAAGAGAAGGTGGAAGCTGAAAAGAAACTTGAAGATACAAACAAGGTCTAAAATCAAGAACCTACTGGCAAGTAAACCGTCGGTCAACCAAATACTCAAAGGTACCCATCATTCAATGGTTATTGTTTTCATTGAAAAAGTTTTGGACATAAGGCTATAGAATGCAGGTGCAAAATAAATTAGAATACTCAATGCTTCAATTGTAAGAGTTTTGGACACAAGGCTAATAACTGCAGTAATCAAGGTACATATAGAAGCTATAGACCGTTTGTGAATGGATCTCTTATGAACATGATGAATAATACTTTTCATGGTTATTATCATATATGCTATGGTTTTGGTCATAAAGCTAATCAATGCAGATCTAGAACAACTTTAATGAATTCAGGAAAAATCAATATCATATGTTACAATTGCAACAAGTTTGGACATTTTGCTAATAGATGCAGGAATGTGATTGTTCTAAAAAAATTAAATGAATCTAAGAAGAAACATGTTATGGCATGGAGAAAGAAGGAAGAGAATGTGTTTGTTGTACCTTAGTTCGGTACAAATGCTTCATCCCCCCAAAATTGATCTGGTAGCTTTGGCTTAGGGGGAGCTTGAAAGAAAATCTATTTGTCCCCCCTCGCGAAGAGTTACATGCTATGGCCTCCACATGTTGTTGTTGATATTGGCATTGATATTGGTGTTGATATTGTGTTTACTATGTTCTGGTAGATTGTGTATGCAAAGTACAACTGATTGCATCATTATGTCAAGATAGTTTTTAGCGGCAGAGCCCGAGGCATATCAAACAAGATCAATATCAAATTTTGTGATCATTTTGAGATTGTGCATTGAAGAGACTAAAGAGGAAGAGCAGTTGAAGTGTGTAAGAAGAATCAAAGCAAGGTTAATAAAAAAAGAGTTATTTATTTCATCCTTTTCTATGGAATCCAAGATGATAGCGATGGGAGAATCTTGCTGTATAGATATTCTAAAGTTGGCAAAGGTACAATTAGATGAATTTGATCATATGAAAATCAGGAATCTTGAAAGTTCTTTCATAGATGAAGAATCTTAGGAAGTCAGAGAATTAGGGCATAAAGGTTTGGATATTTGGAGTGAGTTTCTGTGGCTCACTGATGAGGATTAAATAAAGTTTATTTTGATCTATGTTTAGGATGGTTGCATGATGTTGGACAAACCCTATCAGATTACAAAGGAATCTATATCAATGATTTCTGGTCTTTGTGGTGTTGGATCTATTTTGATATAGAAATTAGTAAAAAACAAACAAGTTGAAACCTTAACTGGTGTTACGAGAGATCATAGGTTATTGCCAATTGATAAAATCATTGATCTGGTGGTGACGTATGTTGCTTATGGTGTTTCTTACAAGATTTATTTTTAAAAGAGAGAAGGATCTAATTCTGCTATAGATGTGTATGTTGCACATCAAATGGTAAAAGAAGGCAAGGATTTCAATTTGTGTGAATTATTATTGATGCAATTGTAGTTACATAAATCTGTCCATTTTAATTAAATGAATATTTGCTATTTATTTGATTAAAAATCCACTAGCCATTAGTTAATTAAATTAATATTTAATTAATTCATCTTCAAACATTCTCCTATTAATTAAATAAATTATTCAATTTATTTTAATTAATTCATTAAACCAAATTCACAATCAATTAAATGAATAAATCCTATTTATTTAACTTAATCCCCTTTCTTCTTTTAAATAAATAAAATAAAATATTTATTTAAATCATTAAAACCCCTCCCACTTGCATTCTCCTAAAAATGCAACTTGCACCAATTTGTTGAAATAAATAAATTTTATTTTAATAAAAATCTTATTTTCCCTCACCCACCAAACTCACTTGCAAATCCTAACCCCTTCTAGATTCTTCTAACCCCTTCCTAATTATCCTAATCCATCCCCTAATTATTGTCACATTCCTAAGCAACTTGGAGTCACTTCTCAAAGACTTCAAAGCCTTTGAAAAGCATTAAATGCTTTGTGTGTTCAACAATTTAACCTCTAAAGTCTTCCAAACCACTTATGGCTCTTACATGACCATTAATGGTTAAATCCACTTGCATCCATGGTTAGGAACTTTGACCCCTAACTCAACCCTCATGTAACCATGTGTCTTCTCAAACATTTATTGCTTCAACCATGGTTATCCTCACTAACTCTTGCACAAAAGTTTATCCATTGGATAAAAACATTATTCTTTGGATAATGAATTTATTCACTCAACCCAACCTTAACCTTAACTCCCAAGTTAATCCTTAGGTCATGTCAAGCATTTAATGCTTCTTCCGTCTCCTCTCAACCCCTCTCATGTTGACACTTGTCATCCTGGGATTGGGTTGAAAGCCCTCACATGGATTGAATATCATTCAATCCCGACCCTTGTTGAGATTACTCAATCTCAACCATCCATTGCTCCATTTTTCCTATAAATAGAGCTCATTTCTTCATACTTCAGATCCTGAAAACTTGTATGTATTTACATTATAGCCATTTTTAGAGAGCATTAGATAATCAATCATATTCACTCTTTTGTTTTAAAATCAACACTAGCTAATTAGATAATCTCTTATTTTAGCTCTTGTTCACATTTGCATAACATTTTAGATTATTCATCTTTTGATCTTGAACCTCCATAAGGCATCCATAGTGCAAAAAGCTGTTGAGAGCTACACTAATTTGGAACTTGGAGAGGAGAGGAACAAGGAAGGAGAAACTACTAGCATGGTAGAGAGCATATGGAGATGTTTAGTTACTTTTTGTAGATTCCTTAAGCTTTCTATTTGTTTAGTAGTGTCTTTCTTGATATGCTTGCTTAGGACAGTATTCAATCTTTGATTTGCTAACACTAATGACTAAATCTTGTCTTTTGTGTTTCCTTGTGTGTGTTTAGCTATCAAACCAGGTTTTTCTAACCATCCTTTTTGCAGAGCATCATTTGGTGAACCCGACGTGAACCAAGGAGCAACTTTTTGAAAAAAACTAACTTGTTTGACTGTTTTGCTTGACACACAGGTTGTTCTTATGCGCTTTTGTTCGCGCTTTAGCGCTATCGTTATTTGGTCTTCTAGCACTTTTGTTTTTACAATAGCGCTATTGTCCAAAATTTAGCATTGTTGTCTATAGTCGAGCGCTGTTGTCCCTTAATTAGCGCTTTTGTTCCTATATTAGCGCTTTTGTCTTTCAGTCTAAATATTTTCTTTGGCGCTTTTGTACTTAGTTTCGCGCTTTTGTGTTAAGTAGCGCTTCTATTCTCACACAGAGTAGAGCTATTGTAACAGAGCGTTGTAAAAAAATACCTTGTAAGCGAAAATCAAAATTTAGGCTTGTGGAAGCCCACCTAGACTGCATTTCATTTTTTTAAACTTGTTTGATTATTTGTGCAGGGTGGAGGAGTTTAGAGTAGAAAGTAGTTGCATTTATTTCTTTAACTTTGCTTTTCAAAGTTGGATAAAATGAATTCATCTTCTTTTTTTGGCTTAAATATTAAACTCACTCTTCATTTTGGGTTATTAAAAAGAAGCACACCTTTTATTTGGGCTTAAAATGAACTTTATTTGTCCAAGTTAAAAAGAACAACAAACTCAAAATCCCACAAATTTACTTTCATTGCAAGTTAGGAAACACTTTATTTTGGTGCTTAAAACAAGACAAATCTCATTTCTTGCATCAAACTTAAGGAAATTCACAATCAACACTTCAAGTTTTTGTGCAAATAAAAAGAGCAATCAATTTGTTTTGTTTTTCAAAGCGATTTACTTCAAGCAAGCATGCTTTTCATTAAGTTAACCTGAATTTCATTTTCCTAGTTTACTCAACATATTGCGTTTCAAGGATAAAAAGAACACCATGACTGTTGGAGCAACATCTCCAAATAGTTAGATCACCATTGCAATGACAAGTTAAAAAGAACAAGTGTATTTTGTGTTTGGCACACTTGTGCAAAAGAGTTTGTCGAGTGGTCCTACTTCTAACACACACTATCCTCTCCCTTGGCTTTCATGGTCCTAGGTGCAAGAGAAAAGTGTTAGTAACACTCAAATTTTATCTTTTTAAGAGAGGCCTTCCAAGAGACACATCACTCTTGGGAACGACCTCGTGAAGTAAATCCTTCGAGCCGCTATAGAAATCAAGTGAGAGCGAAAGCTATAGCCTTGGGTATAGTTGTTCCTATAGTGTAACTTGTCGAAAGGACAAATGGGCCCCACCACAAGTTACAAGGCTCTTAAGTGAGTCACTGCAGAATGAACTTATGTCCAAAAACATTGAAAATTACTAAACACCTTTAAGTAGTAGCCCACCCGTTCTATTGATTGAGGATATTTGTGATAAATTCAGTGCAAGAGAATAGAAGGTTTTTCTCCCAAGATACTCACCATACATATTTCCTTGAGTAGAAACATAGCTTTTTGAAAGGTTACATGTAGCCCGATAAAAGTGGTGACTCCCCCATCATAGGGATCATCTATTTGTTATGCTCATTCAAGACTTAGTATATCACATCCTTACCTGCCACGGTGGGATTTATAAGGTATGTAGTACCAAAGTTGAATAAATATCAAGGTGTGGGCTGAAATTATCACAATTGGCCATTTGACCTTAGGGATAAAGAGTGTTTGAAGTGTTTTTCATTTTGAGTCAAGACCAGTGCAAATTGAGCCGACTTCAAGCTTTGGAAACACCTAAAATACATTTTAAGGAAAGGGTCATAGAAATTTCAAAGGGTTGGGTTGATCTAGACCCACACCTATTTGTGCCTTTTGAGGCAACATTCTTGTGTTTGTGTGCTTGCTTTGTTTTCTTGTCAAAGAAAAAAATCAAAACTCAGTTCCAAAAACAAGTATTCATCCAACACAAACATTTTCAAAAACAAAAGATCAAAAACAAGTGCAAACAACAAAAGTATCAAACTATATGACTATTCTTCACATCTTAAGAAAGAAGAATCTTCATCAACATGTCAACTTGAAGAGAAGAACATTGAGCTCAAAGGCTTTTATCAAAAGGAGAAAATTCTTCTATCTTAATAGACAAATATTTGTCTCTCATAGAACCTTCTTACGTCACATGCGTCTCTATCTTCAAAGGAAATCAAACAAGTTTGATCAAGAGTCATTAAACCGCATAGGTTTTACTCAAGATAGAGCTTTGAGTTATCATCAAAATAAGGGAGGCAAGATCAATCCCACCTTCTTTCTAGATATTTTTATCACATATAACTTAGCTAGGGTAGAACCACCAACCCCTGAACAAGAAGAGGAAGAGTTTGTTCCTTTTATAACACAAAGTTTCTATTGAAGTTAACATTTCATCCATTCTCACCATTCACATATCATCAATCCATTTCAACTCTCAAAACATCAAGATGTTGTTGTCCTAAGTTCTATTTTGATATTGCTTGAATCAAACACAACACATCACCTTTAAGAGTGTCTCTACGTCTAGGATAAACTCATCCTAAGAGGAATTTCTATGTAGGTTAAAACTGGTCTATGAGTGAATCCTCTCATTACTAGGTAGTTGAGTCTGTAACACATCTCAGATCTCTCTAAACCTCATTACATCAAACTTTGTCAATCAAACACAACAATCAATTCAAGAAAGAACTTTGGTACCATCTACCTTTAGTGTTAGGGATTTGTATGCAAAACACTTCACCAAACATCAATCTTTCATTCCATCAGTAACTCATCATCATTTTCATCAAACTTCAACAAAAACTTATAAACAAAATGGCTCAAACTAGATCAAGGTCTAGACAACAAGAAATTGAGGAAGAAGAGGAGGAAAATTTCAATGAATTCCAAGAAGCTCTTGGAGGAAATCCAAATGATGAAAATCCAAGTACTCCTACTCCTGCGGCAATAGAAAGGGCACAACACAACCCTCTCTTTAATAGACTTTTTGACAAAATACTCAAGAGCAATGCTGATGCTCACTTTTTAAGACTTGCTCAAGAGGGAGCTAAACTGCCCTCTGACTTTGATGTTGCACAACTAAGGCAAGCATTAGAACACCAAAGTCGTAATGAGGATGAAAGAGGTCGAGATCACATAAGATATAACCTTCATCAATGTAATCCCCCACCACCTCCTCCTCCAAATGAAATAGACATGTTGCGGCAACAAGTTGAGAATCTCACCCAACAACTTCATAGTGGTGTGAAAACTAATCAATTTTCACTCAATGACATTTGTCCCTATCCCTTTAATAGGAATCTTCATATGCCACCTTTTCCACAAGGGTTTGAAACACCCAAGTTTGAAAAGTACCGAGGAAAAGGAGATCCTCGCAATCATGTTAGAGAATTCCATTCAACTTGCCTCGAAGTGGCATATGAGGACACATACCTAATGCGACTTTTTCCCCAAAGTTTGGGAGGAATAACCACATCATGGTTTTCCCAACTACCAGGTGGCATTAGGACCTTCGAAGAACTACTTCAGAAGTTCCTGGCACATTACTCACACAACATTGAACGTGATATCACCATGGATGATCTGTGTAACACTAAGCAAAAATCAGGCGAGCTATTTTCAGTCTTTCTGCAACGATGGCGTCAAATGTCTAGCAGACGTTCTCTTCAGTTACCTGAACAAGAACTGGTGGAAATATTTATTTCCAACTTAAATGACAAAATGGAATTTCACCTAGATGTAAAAGACATAGACTCTTTTAATGACATGATCACCAAAGGTTTAAAATATGAATGGGCTCTCATCAAAAAGGGCTTATCAAGATATACAATGAGCCAAAGGATGGCCCTCTCCCACACTTCAATAGTGACAAGCCTAACTTCTGGAACAAAAACAAAAATGTCATCAATGACGGGGTTGTGGATGCAAGAACTATCAAAAGTGCACAACCTATGGTCCGATTTGTAGGACAGAAGCCCCCACCCAAGAATAACACAGTTGCTCCTCCAAATCAAGGATGCAATATATCTCAAGAGGAACCCAGACAATGTCAGCAAAATTTTAAACCAAAATGAACATACACTCCCTTAGGGGAACCTATTGAAATGGTGTTACATCAGCTGATTTCTCAAAATCTGGTGACCTTACCCAAAACATCAAATTACGAACCTCAGATCAAACCTTCATGGTGGAGGGATACTGAACATTGCAATTTCCATCAAGGGAAAGGGCATAAGACAAGCAATTGTCACAGGTTGAAAGACCTTATTCAAGATCTTATTGACTGAGGTGAGATTTAAATTGAAGGACATGACCCAAAAACAACAAACAATGATCATCTCATGTTTAAGAATCCACTTCCATCACAAGATCAAAGGGGTCCTTCCACTTCAGGGTGAGACACAGATATCGCTGATTATACGCGAGCTGCATATAATTACACTGTGAATCACCTATATGATGCCAGTGAACAAATTGCAACTATTACCATAAAAAATCCCAGCTCCACCTGCAATGTTGTTACATGTCGCGATAAGATTACCATAAAAACAGCTCCACAAGGCACCCCATCTATCCCAAAGTAGTATAACCTTGTGGAATAGTTAGACAAAATGCCCACACTGATATCTATCTTAGAGCTATTGCGCCTATATCCCAATCTCATAAAACAATCTTGGATCAATCTCTCCAAGAGGCGTCAATCCCTGCAAACCTAAATACAGATCAGTTCCAAGCTATGGTTGGAAATCTAAGGTCATCACCTTGTCTCACTTTCTCTGAAAGTGACAATACATCCTTCCAGCAACCTCATAACGCCTCACTCCACATTGAAGGGTTTATCAACCAACATAGGATCAAGCGAGTCTTGATCAACAATGGAGCCAGCCTGAATATATGTAGACTACAATTGGTCACAACATTGGGATATGCAATTGAATCAATGGATCCCTGCAAGAAGATAACAATCAAAGCCTATGATGATGCAGTGCATTCATCCAAAGGAGCTGTTGTGCTACCAATCCGAGTAGGCCCGGTGGTGAAGCACATCACCTGTCAAGTTCTGGACCTTCCTCTGTCAAATAATTTATTATTAGGAAGACCTTGGATTCACGCCATGCAAGCCTTTCCATCCACCTACCATCAGTGTGTCAAGTTCCCGCATAATGGTGTAGAAATTACAATCCTGGGTGATGCAAACCCCTTTGCATATTTTCACAATATTAATCATCAACCAAAGATTACCGTTCCCAACAACAAAGAAGCCATCTCATCCACATCATATGTAAGTCTAGCCTCTCTTTCCAGTTCAAACACCACTATACCCAAGCAAGAGAAGCTCAAGATAAAAATAGCAGAGGAAGGTCCTGGGGAGTACAATTTAAGCCAACTCTTTTGTGTTGGATAAATGCCTACTTCTCCAAGAACTCATGGTAAACCTCAACAGTTACTTCAAACACCACTGGTCTAGCCAACATGCACTTTGACACCTTTCATCCTTGGAAAGAGTCAAGAAGAAGAGACCAGAGATGAGGACTTAGCAGAATGAATCTATAAAGATCCTATCACCACGAACCTACCACAAGCTAAGCTTCCCACAGATCAGTATGGAAAAGGCCTTCTCATTAAGCAATGAATGGGTTATGATGGTTAAAGTGCTTTAGGACCTTGCAAGCAAGGATGAAATGAGCCGCTGCAGCCGGAGTTAAAGCCCAAAGATAACATAGGCTTAGGCTTTGAAAAGGTGATCCTTCCTAAACTCAGATTCAAAGGAAAACCCATCAAACCTCTATATCAACCTACTACAAACATAAAGATGTCACCTTTGATTATATTAGCAGCACCATAAACCACACCAACTGCCCCACTAAGGCTAAAAATCACAGCAACAACATCCACAATACCAATCATCCCACCAATCAAACCAACAATCCCATCAACCACATCAACAACACCACTAGCACTATTAGAATCCCCAGTAGTATCAACAACACTGGCCATTCCAACAAAAGTAGTAAAGTCCATAGAAATGATACTCCCCTTATCGGATTCATTGATCCCTATGATTCTTCCTGCAACACCAATCATTTCATCTACAATGGTACATCAACCGATCACAGTGTTTAACTCAAAGGACATCCCAGTATGGTATAGTAATCAGATACTGGAAAGCGACTCAGAGATTGACTCACATGAGTGGGAATTTGATTATGTCCAACTTAATACTTTAGATGAGGAAGACACATCACTACCTCCACCTCATAAAGACATCCCTATTTACGAAGAAGCACAGATAAAGACCTCTTGGATTCCTGAACTGGAAACTTCTTCCACATACCCTACACATCCTACGCCTGATTCTAACAGGGAGAGTACCATCAACGACCTTCACCGCAACGTCTTAACCCTCACCGACACATCTAACTAACTTAACCTAATTGATGAGGTAATGCCCATTATCGATCCCGAACTCACCGAATGGAACCAACCTAATCCTCCATGCCTTGACGACTTCCAAAACGATGAGGCAATCATTGAATTTTTGGAACTACAGGATAACTTACCAAGCGGGGATCACAAAGCTAGATTCGCCATTGAATTTAATAGCACAACATACTTCAGGGTGAATGCCAAACCTTTTAGCTGCAAAAATATAACAATAAAACATGGATCTTCCAATGAAAACCACACTGTGGCACTGTTTGATCCCCAAAAAGTAAAAAGAAAGAGCGTATCCAATGGTGAAAACCTCTTTAAGGCGTCGGAGGATGAAAGGTTTGACATTCTCCCCTCTAGTACACAACGGGAATGATCAACAATTCTCATTGAGGAAACAAAAGAATACAACGTGGGGACTCATGAAACTCCTCACCACATACATCTGGCATCTCTTTTAACTCTAGAGGAGCAACCTAAGTTTGTCGAATTCTTCAAAAAGCGTTAGATCAACTTTGCATGGTCATATGTAGATATGCCTGGACTTGATCCTGATTTAGTCATGCATCATCTCGCCGTAGCAGAAGGAGCCAAGCTTGTCAAGCAGAAACTTCGTAAGATGCATCCCTAGATCACGGTACTAGTCAAAGAAGAACTTAAGAAACTTCTAGATGTTGGTTTTATTAGACCAATTGATTATGCCGATTGGATATCCAATATTGTACCTATTGGCAAACCAAATGGGGGCATCTATATCTGTACTGACTTCAGAGATCTGAACAAGGCATGTCCTAAAGATGACTTCCCCCTACCAAACATTGACATAATAGTGGACCTAACAATAGGACATGCCATGCTTTCTCTCATGGGTGGCTTTTCAGGGTACAACTAGATAAAGATCGCACCAAAGGATCAACATAAGATGACCTTCACATGTCCATGGGGAACAAACTGCTGGAATGTAATGCCTTTTGGTCTAAAGAATGCAGGAGCGACCTATCAAAGAGCAATGACCACCATCTTTCATGATCTGATGCATACTATAATGGAAGCTTATGTTGATGATTTATTGGCAAAATCACTAACAAGAGAAGGTCATATGGAAATATTAGATAAAATCTTTGATAGACTGGAACAATATCATGTTTGACTCAACCCAAAGAAATGTACCTTTGGAGTAACCTCAGAGAATCTTCTAGGATATATTGTCTCAAGCAAAGGCATTGAGGTCGACCCAGCCAAAGTCAAAGCAATCATGGACATGCCACCTCCACAGAACATTAGTCAGCTAAGGACATTACAAGGACAACTACAATCTATCCGAAGATTCATTGCACAAGTAGCGGATAAGTGTCACCCATTTACACACTTATTACACAAGAACATCCA
Organism: Cryptomeria japonica; assembly: GCF_030272615.1. NCBI lineage: Eukaryota > Viridiplantae > Streptophyta > Pinopsida > Cupressales > Cupressaceae > Cryptomeria > Cryptomeria japonica. The sequence continues at coordinate 520,934,256 of NC_081413.1, forward strand.
CTTTCAATGGGATACCAGATGTCAACAAGCATTCTAGATGCTTAAAGACTATCTCATGAATACACCATTGCTGATCCCACCAGATCCAAGCAGACCTCTATTGCTCTATATTTCAGCAACAAGTACAACATTGGGAGTACTACTGACACAACATAATGTAGAAGGGAAAGAGTGTGCTATCTACTACATCTCTCACACAATAGTTGTCTATGAACTCAATTACACACCTATTGAGTGAGCTTGCCTAGCAGTAATCTTGGTAGCTACTAAACCAAGGCACTATCTATTAACACATAAAGTACAACTCATTTCCAAGATCGATCCACTAAAGTACTTACTTAGCAAAGCAGCATTGACAGGCCGCTTGGCCAAATGGGTGATGATTCTAAGTGAATTTGACATCAGGTATGTGGACCGTAAGGCTATCAAGGGTCAAGTTATTGCAGATCAGTTAGCTGATGCTCCCCTCATAGGCGATCATCCTCTCATTTTTAATTTTCCAAACGAAGAGATATTCATGATCACAACAACACAACCATGGAAACTATACTTTGATGGTTCATACACTAGGCATGGCTCGGGGGCAGGTATCCTGTTTATCACACCTCAAGGTGACAACATCCTAAAGTCTTACAGGCTCACATTTCCATGCACAAACAACATAGCTGAGTATGAAGCCTTGATTATAGGACTTAGACTAGTCATACAATGGAAATTAAAAGAGCTACAGATATATGGTGACTCCCAACTGGTCATCCGTCAAGTAACAGATGAATATCAGACCAAGGATGACAAACTCATGCCATACAAACAAATGGTGGACAATTTAAAGACATCATTTACTACTATCACCTTTGAGCAGATACCTAGAGATCAGAATCAAGCTGTTGACGCTATGGCTACCATTGCATCTCTCCTGGATCTTCCACAAAATTCAACATGCTATGAGTTCTTGGTTGAACAACTTTGGATTCCCGCTTATGATATCCCCGAATCCGAGATGATATGTCACCTTGTCAGTTCTGAATCCCCATGGTATGGTGAGTGTTATACCTACCTTCACGATCACACCCTTCCACCAAACCAATCGAATAACCAATGTAAAACTTTCATTCGCCAAACTGCTCGATATACCATTATTGCTGAAACCCTATACCAACGTAGTCTTGATGGTACTCTCCTTTGATGTCTAGAACATGATGAGATAACAAAGGCCTTGGAAGAAGTACATGAAGGAATTTGTGGGACTCATTCAAGTGGTCCTTCCTTAGCAAAGAAGATCATGCGCGCTGGATATTATTGGTCGTCCATGGAAAAAGACTCCTACTACTTTGTCAGAAAATGCAAGAAATGCCAAGTTCATGGACACCTGATACATGTGCCATCACAGGAATTGAAACCAATCACAACACCATGGCCCTTTTGTCAATGGGGACTTGACCTTGTGGGTAAAATCCATCCATCTTCATCCAACGACCATAAGTTCATCATTACTGCTACTGAATATTTCATAAAGTGGATCGAAAGCTGTTCCACTTACCCAAGTCACCGACAAGGAGATCGCCTCATTCATCCTTAATTACATCATCTGCCAGTATGGTGTACCCATGTCTATCATCACAAATAACAGACTCCCTTTCAAAAATCAAGATGTCTGTGAGCTCTGTGAGAAGTTTCACATCCAACACCACTTTTACACTCCCTATTACCCACAAGGCAATGGTCAGGCTGAAGCATCAAACAAGAACATATTAAGAATCCTCAAGAAGACATTCAATGATTCCGATCGTGATTGGCACGTTCAATTGAATCTAGCACTATGGGCGTATCGAACTAGAATTTGAACCCCTACAGGCGTAACTCCCTACTCACTAGTCTATGGTGTAGAAGCTATCCTTCCTATTGAGGATACCATCTCTACGGGTTTCCTTGCATAATCTCATAGATGACAAAGCCTACAGAGTATCACGTCTTCAGGACTTAGAGCTACTTGATGAGAAGCGATAAGCTGCATACAACCACCTCAAGGCCTATTGGCAATGCATGAGTAGGAGCTATAATCATTAAGTTAGACCTCATACATTTGAGGTAGGTGATCTTGTTTTTTGAGTCAATCCTCGTAACCAACCAAACAAAGAACATCAGGGAAAGTTTGAATCGAACTGGCTGGGTCCATATGTTATCACTGTTGTATTTGGGTCTGGGGCATATCAGTTGGCTACTTCAGAAGGAGAACCGCTAGTAGATCTGATCAACAACATGCATCTCAAATGGTTTTATACATAAGCTGCACAGAGCATCAAACTCCCCCACATACCAGAAAAACACCAAAAACATTCAGATAAATGTGTTGAAGAAAAACAAAAAAATCAAAATAGTAAAGAAAAGTCATGCATCCAAATGGTGAACAACCACTCCAGTGGCACCTTGGGTAAGTGCGATGGTGAAAACCTGGCAAATAGGCGCCACTCGTAATGGCTATGATTCCATTGTCTTTCAGACTTGTTGTGATCACATTCATTTCAATCATTCATCCATCAGTCCAAACCATGGCTTGTTATTGATCTGCAATCAGGGATATGTACTTCATGCGTCTTTCATCCCGCTTTTTCATAGCAACATCTAACTGGGGGCAATGCCCTTAACCTATTGATGGAAGTGGATTCTGCATTACTTGTGATTCATTGAGTTCTTCATTCAAAACTATCTTACAAAATACCAAAAACATTGGAAAACTATCTCACAAAATCCAAAAACATTTTGAAAACATCAAAAGTCAATAAAAAACATGGCAATGCTTTTGTACATACGCATCCAAGCAGATACCAAACACACATTTTGAAATACTCAAATGATGACCACTTCTCACATCAACCACACAATCAACATCAAAATGCAAAATTGTCTTCACAAGGATGCATCCTTCCTTACCAAAACAAAGACAAAGATGATATTTTCTTTGACAAGAAAATTATGTTTAAAGATATCAAGTACTTGGTCGGTTTGTTAGTTGTTTATTCATTTATATCAGGTTCCTATGCTAATCTGGGATATCCATAAGTGATTAGAGTGGCCAAGATGGTTCCTAGGCGTTGTTTGAATGTCTTCTGCAAATTATTCCAATGAAGTTCTGGGGCATGTACTAATGGTGTCTACGTGGGAAGTTCACTAAGTTACGTGATCTCATGCAAAATATAGTCATGAATCACTATGGCTTGCTGACTACATCGTATACCTCGACCATATGAGCATGAACCATTATGGAGGGTCCATATTCTTTATACTTTATTTATGCTGTTTGTTTGTAGGTACAATGCTCAATCCTTGGTTCTTACCACCTCATCCAAGTTCGATATTACCATGCTCAATGATGAGAATAAAAGCACTATGGATCGTCATTCCATCTCATCTATTTATATTGCATTCCATTGCATGTCACCCATCCATTTAATCATTCATTATTCATATGCATGGTTTTATATGCAAGTGTGAACAAGATTAATATGAGAAGTTATGGGAAAATGAGTTGGTCTTGGATACAATCATGACAGAGTTCTCTGATACATCATCGGTGCATCATGCAAAGTCTAAAAAACCTTGCATTCATCTATCATAATCACATCATAATTACATTTAGTTGCATTTGCATAAACCTAGTTCATTTCCTTACATATAGGTTTATTAAAACCTTAAAATTCTTCATTAGCATGCATTTCATATCATTTAGTTGCATTTAAATACATATCGTTCATTATCATTTATTTACATTAATATCATCATATCATTTCATCATTGCACAACTCATGACATTTAGATTCATTTCTATAATAAATTAGTCATCATTACATTTACTACCATTATTAGCCATTACTATGCATTCATTTAGTATCATTTATCCTCCTCATTTACCATCATTTAAAACTTGTTTACCATACATTTATTTAGATTCCTATATTTGCATGCATTTATATATCTATCCATTAGTTAAGTGCATTCATCTATACATCTAGTATATTCTTATACTCATTCATTTCATTTAGGATTCATTAAAATGCATTCATTCTCCTTTTTAATTGCATTAAGGTGCAATTATTCATTAAACCATGAGTTACATTACCATTACATTACCATTTTCACTTAGCTAACATGTTATTAACATTTGGCTCATAAACATACAAAATCATTTGTTTCAAACATTTGGTTTATACATTTTTACATCTACATTCATCTAAAAACCCATCTAGATGCATTTACATAAATAAATCATTCATTCAACACATTACATCATAACCTCATTGCATATCATTATCTCATCATCACATTGACATAAAATACAAGTATTGTCTATATCATCATTAACATCATTTCATTATGCATACATCATCATCAGGGCATTACATACATAAAGCATTTTACCAACACATCAGTCATATATATAAACCTGCATCCACATGTTAGCATCCCATTCATAAAACATGCATGTAGACATCATGTAGGAATAAATCCTAAATCTAGACATCATATAAATAAATCATCTCATCAACACATCCATATAGCAAGTACAAGTATCCATCTAAGCATAAATCATAGATCATCATCCTGCATAACATCCATACATATCATCAAAATACATATCATCACAAACTATGGGATCTCCTCATATATCATATCATATCGACAAAAACATACATGTATCAGAGTACAATGAAGTCCAAAATATTGGCTACCAAGAGCCATCTAAGACACAGTCCAAAATGACAATATCAAAGCATACAAGAATGCCCTCTCAGATGCCACTCTGACCAGATGCTGCACCATCATCATCACCTGCTCCCCCACTAGCCCCCGCACCACTTGATCTATCTCTCCGTGGAGGACCCATCACACCACCACTGCTCTACATCCTCTAAGACCGCTCTAATCTCTCCCGACACATATGTGAATAACCTAGTGCCCGCCAACTAGATGGCACCTCCTGCTCATATAGACCCCGCCAGTAATCCACCTCTACACCTGCTCTCCGTAACTCTCTCTCTAGGGAATCAGTCGATGGCCCATGTCCTTGTACTCCCTCCAAGGCCCGAACCCTCTCCTATAAATGGATCACCCCGTCCACGGCCTGATCTCTCTCCCACAACAGTACAGTCAACTCTGACTCTCGTGCTAGCTGCCACCTTCGCCTCCATATCCTCTAATCGAGTCTGCAAAAATAATATCATATGATCTCGTAGATCTCCACCCCCTGTCACTCCCTCCCCTGTATCCATAGGTGCCTCTCCACTGGCTCCCTCTCTAGTGGCTCCCTCCCCTATCTCCATAGGTACCTGTCCCTCACCTGCATCCCTGCCACCTAATCTCATGCCTCCCTGCATCAAAGGTCCCTATGATAACCGCAATGGCTGCCCACCTCTCCCTCTCCACTGTAATCGTCCACCACCCCCACCTCCACCTCTGAATCCACCACCTCCTCCAAAACCCCCACCCCCTCCTCCTCCTCCTCCTCCATCACCACATCCTCCATCCACACCACCACCATCTCCTCTCCCTCGCACACCTACGCGACCTCCTCTCCTCCTTCGTCCCTGTCTCCTCTCCTCCTCAAAGGATGGAATAGGCTCCGCTAGATCTTATATCTGAGGAATCGGATGTGCCGCAATGTACTGAGTGTACTCATCTGACACCCCAACATCTACCACCCCCGACCTCATCTGCCATGGTCTCACCTATAGTGTGCGGAACTCTGCCAATGCCTGATCATAAGGTAACACGGGTCCCCATAGGAACCTCTCTCAGACTACCCTAGCATACTCTCTAGAACCACTCGACAGTCCCTTCCTCCACCCAAACTGTCTCAAAACTCTACTCGAAAGCTGTCTCTCCACATTGTAGGTTGTCCTACCAATGAGGTATCATGTCATAAACACATACGACAATGCCTCTACATCATCCTCCCACGACTCACACTCAATGTACGACCTCCAGATCACTGTATCCAAAGCGTCTAGTGCCCGCCGCCACCACTCTAATTTCTTCAGGTGGGGCTGACTCATCATACCTCCATATATGTATACATATGGCTGGTCCACTGCTCAGAATCTCAGATTCATTGGTCGGGTAAAAGGTAAGTACTCCCATGCCCAAATATGCAGCAAAGTGAACCCCACTCCCAATGAGCCCACCCCTCGGTATGCTATCTCATGTAGATCTTGATATAAGTGCGATAGCATGCACGACCCCATGCAAACCAGGTCCCCTCTATCATCATCTTCTCGATCACCTAACCCCAACCAATGGCAAGTCCATGCGATCATCGATCTGGACATAGCAGTCCCCCAACAATCCCTGATAGCACTAATGGTAATGGCTCATACAAGGCTGCTATATCCTCCCATGCTATCGACCCATCATCAATGAAGACATCCTCATAAAAGAATCTTTGCACTGCTGCTATCCCCCAAGTTCGGTCATATGTCACCAGCTCTCCTAGAATGGGAATGTGCAAGATGCACCATACATCCTCCAGTGTAACTATCATCTCCCTGCGCGAAGAAAAACGTACATGTCTCACTATGCCATCACTTTGCCAATGCTATGATCAAACTGCTATTCGTTTGAATCACGGGCATATACATAACATCATACAGGCCTCTCACTGCAATGAAATCCACCTCGACCTCTGTCAATTGATCGCCCAACACCTATGTGGCGGGATGCCTCTCGTGCATCTGTAAGACACGAAGATCCTCCTACACGCGTGCATCAACCATCATCATCAGTTGTTTTGTTTCAAACTTTCTTAAGTTTAAACCTAGACTATCAACAGATACTTTGATCAAATATCTTTGGGTCTCAACAGGTAAGCAATCATGGCACACCTAGATTACAACAAACATTTATCCTAATGACCTAAGTCTCATCAGGGCTTCTATGGTTCAAAACAACTCTCAACTCACATCTCCATCCATCCCTCATTGACATCAGGAGATTCTTTTTCAAACACACTGGGGCATCAACCTTCCTACTAAAAGCACTATTCTGCACACAACAACGCTAATATGCTCACAAAAGCGCTAAATCAACTATCCAATAATGCTAAACCAAAAATAGTGCTACATCAACTATATAATAGCGCCACCTCGCATAAAAAATGCTCAATTAACTACAAAATAGTGCTAAAGACCCAAAAGCGCTAAATCAACTATCTAATAGCGCTAAACCAATAGTAGTGCTATATCGACTATACAACAGCCCTATAGTGGAACAAAAGCGCTAAATTAATTGACAATAGCGCCAAAACACAATTTTAGCGATATTGTGTTGACTCAACTTGGACCAGGCCAAAAACCTATAAAAAATGCATGAAATTCAAAAATTCAAATTCACATACCGCTGGTTCGTAGTCGTTTGGCCGCTAGAATCGACAGACTCGCTCTAATCGGTGATCTGCTATGGGAACCAGCATCCTAATTGCTGCTTGCTCTTCCAAAAGGTCACTATCAGAGCTCAAATTTCACTATAGACACGAATGCAAATGAGCTTGTTTTCACCCCTTTCCCCCCATATATACCCTTCGCCGTAACCCTAATTTTACCCCATTCACCGCCATGGTCCCCGTGAAATTCCAGAGCCTCCCATTTCTCTATTTTATCTCCGATTTCTTCTATTTTTCACCAGTAGTGCTAAATTCTTCTCTTCTACCACCCCGCCAATTTTCGTTCTTTTTCGAGAGATCGTTTGATTTTTTGACATTTTTCGACCCATCTCTTGAGGGGGCATACCACCCATTAAATTAACATTTTATGGGGCATATTTCTTCACACCTATTTTTCTTTCTTTGAAACGACGCGATAAACCGCACTGTCTCAAAGAGGGGCAATTGTAGTCACATAAATCTGTCCATTTTAATTAAATGAATATTTGCTATTTATTTGATTAAAAATCCACTAGCCATTAGTTAATTAAATTAATATTTAATTAATTCATCTTCAAACATTCTCCTATTAATTAAATAAATTATTCAATTTATTTTAACTAATTCATTAAACCAAATTCACAATCAATTAAATGAATAAATCCTATTTATTTAATTTAATCCCCTTTCTTCTTTCAAATAAATAAAATAAAATATTTATTTAAATCATTAAAACCCCTCCCACTTGCATTCTCCTAAAAATGCAACTTGCACCTATTTGTTGAAATAAATGAATTTTATTTTAATAAAAATCTTATTTTCCCTCACCCACCAAACCCACTTGCAAATCCTAACCCCTTCTAGATTTTTCTAACGCCTTCCTAATTATCCTAATCCATCCCCTAATTATTGTCACATTCCTAAGCAACTTGGAGTCACAAATATTAAATGCTTTGTGTGTTCAACAATTTAACCTCTAAAGTCTTCCAAACCACTTATGGCTCTTACATGACCATTAATGGTTAAATCCATTTGCACCCATGGTTAGGGACTTTGACCCATAACTCAACCCTCATGTAACCCATGTGTCTTCTCAAACATTTATTGCTTTGACCATGGTTATACTCACTAGCTCTTGCACAAGAGTTTATCCATTGGATACAAGCATTATTCTTTGGATAATGAATTTATTCACTCAACCCAACCTTAACCTTAACTCCCAAGTTAATTCTCAGGTCATGTCAAACATTTAATGCTTCTTCCCTCTCCTCTCAACCCCTCTCATGTTGACACTTGTTATCCTGGTATTGGGTTAAAAGCCCTCACATGGATTGAATATCATTCAATCCTGACCTTTGTTGAGATTACTCAATCTCAACCATCCATTGCTCCATTTTTCCTATAAATAGAGCTCATTTTCTTCATACTCCAGATCCTGAAAACTTGTATGTATTTACATTATAGTCATTTTTAGAGAGCATTAGGTAATCAATCATATTCACTCTTTTGTTTTAAAATCAACACTAGCTAATTAGATAATCTCTTATTTTAGCTCTTGTTCACATTTGCATAACATTTTAGATTAATCATCTTTTCATCTTGAACCTCCATAAGACATCCATAGTGCAAAAAGCTACTGAGAGCTACACTAATTTGGAACTTGGAGAGGAGAGGAACAAGGAAGGAGAAGCTACCAGCATGGTAGAGAGCATATGGAGATGTTTAGTTACTTTTTGTAGATTCCTTAAGCTTTCTATTTGTTTAGAAATGTCTTTCTTAATATGCTTTCTTAGGATAGTATTCAATCTTTGATTTGCTAACACTAATGACTAACCCTTGTCATTTGTGTTTCCTTGTGTGTGTTTAGCTATCAAACCAGGTTTTTCTAACCATCCTTTTTGCAGAGCATCAACAATTAATAGAGAATATCACTATGACAAAATATGATGGACATCCTTTCCATTTTGGTTCCTTAATCATGTGCTTGATGCTTTATTTCTTGAGATCTTTACCTTTGAAGGGGAATGTTGTATGGAAGTCAAATGTTTCTTTTGGAAAGAAAATTTACATGTATCTGAGTTGTCTAGCAGACAAAGATAAGGCATGTAAATATAATTTCAGAAATCTTTAGAAGATGAGATGTTCTAGTCTATTTCCTTGTGTTGTCAACTCTCCAGTCCCTCCTGCAGTAGAAGAAGGTTGAAGAAATTAGTTGCAGTTTCCTCTCTGGAACCCAAGAAAATGAAGTGAAATAAAGAAAAGAAAGAAATTATTAACCTTGATGATCCAAAAGCTTATAGAGAAGCTAAAAATAAGATGGTTAAAATTAAAAAATAAGAAGATAGTATGGATAAATATGACCCTTGTAGGACAACAAATATTTAAAGTGTGCTTGAAGAAGAAGATGGTATGAAGAAAATTGGAGATATGTGGATTTCACATCCATCCTATGATCAGGATAAAATTGAAGAAGTCTTAGTTGATCATCTGCTTTAGAATAATATTGCTTTGAATAATCAGGTAGATATTTTACCAAATATCTTGTTTGAGCAACTTGAAGATCATTTGAAGCAGTCTCCTGAAGAAATTGTTAGAAAAGATGAAGTACATGAAGCTATGGAGAAAAGGTGTATCAGTTCTCAAAAGTGGTTATTAGAAAGCATAAAAGGAAATGAGAGAATGTGTTGAAGATTTGGCCATAGTGTATAAGTACTATCTTCAGTGGCCTGCTGCTATTGAAAATTACAAAGTTAAAATTGATTCCATTCAGTCCGAGCTGAATTCTCTTGGTAAAACATTTGATATTTTCAATGATAAATATGGTGCACAGAGAAAAAGGATAAATTATTTGCAATTTGAGCTTATATTTATTCAAAGGCAGAGAGAAGATGTAGTGTACCCTATGAAAAGTAAAGGAGATAGTTGAAGCTAAATTAGAACATTTCTCTGGTCTCCTTGTTGAAGCTGAAAAGTGTGCATAGAATCCTTCTATACCAGATTCCTTATCTGATGCTATTGAATTGTTGGTGGAGAGCAACAGTTTGTGAGTGAACCTTAGAATGGTTGTGAACTCTTGGAAGACCTTTCTTCCAGAACTTAAAGAGAGTTATAAGAGAATTTTTTATGTGAAGCCCAGTTGAAAGATTTTCTTTTTGGGGAAATATAGTTTTGTGGTAAATTTTTTATTGTTTCCCTTTATCCTTGACGTCAAAGGGGGGGAAATATACATTTTTTAAGGTGGAGAGATATGGAGAGATATCAAATAGATGTATAAATAAAGCAAAGAATAGAGTGTTAGTCCCGACCAATGCTGAGAGGGGAGGGGTGAATCGACACTTTACCGGTTTTGCTCAATTAAAACTTTTAACTTAAGTTATCACTAACTTAACTTTCATCAATATAAATAACCATTGTAGAAGAATAACCATGCATGAAAAGAAATACAGTGACACCAAGATTTATCTTGTGGAAACCCAAATGGGAGTAAACCACAGTGTGAGTAGGAACTCACAAAATTTGTACTCTTCTGGAGTACGCCTGGTGAAGAGCCATCCCTGTTAGGAGATTACAAAGACACTGTTAGGTGCCACCCGGTTAAGGGATTTTGTCTAAGGCTTGTTAGTGCCTTTACCCTATTAAATGTAGCCTTATTAAAAGGTCTTAAGATTATCAATTAAGATGACACCCGGTTAAGGGATTTTTACAATGGGACCTGTTAAAGTCCACACTATTAAGGGATTTTAGTTGCAATGGTTAGAGAGAAACATAAAGATGATCTACTAGAGTGGCTACTCATTAGAATCACACTATGTCTGCATCGGTTGTGTTTGTTCTGCACAACACTAATTTCCTAAATACACCTTCAACTTTGCCCTCTGTTGATTTGTTGATCCTTGGATTCCACATTGCCGGTCCTCTGTCACTCAGCTCCACACTCTCTTAAACCCCCCCTATGTACACTTTTACTTTATCTCAATTCACCTTGACAACAACCATCTCAAGAATGAATTACATGAATTTATTGACCCTACAGTCTGTCACCAACTTTTCCCTCCAAAACATCTCATTCAAAATTCCGTTATCATGCCTTAAATCATGCCCCTGAAATCATTATAGGAATCTCTGTCAAGACAATCGAACATGCTGATAAGTCTGTCGGTTGACTAGAGAAGACTCTCGATTTAACTGAATGTTAACTGAACGTTACGAGTCTGTCGGTTACAGACTCTTCCGGTGTGCTGATCAAAATCTGTCTAGCTGATTTCCTCCTGTATACTGGTATGTGCTTTGCTTAGCCAGTGGACCTCTTCTATGTCGGTCTACTTGCCATTACCTGATCTACTCACTGCTTGCCAATCTAATTAGTGCTTGTCGGTTTACTCACTGCTTGCCAGTCTACTCACTGCTTTCTAGTCTACTTGTTGTTTGCCGGTCTACTCAATTCTCACTGCTACCTGGTCTACTTACTACCGATAGTCTGTGAAGACTTAAGAGATGATGTTGCCAACAATGACAACCATATCATTCACCGATCATACAAAACTGCATCAGAATGCCAACATAGAGAATATGTTTCTAAGGGGGAGAAAAGTGGTTATATGTATTTTTCCATCTATGACAAAGGGGGAGATTGTTAGAAATGTATGCTTTGTTGTCATTAATATCAAACTCAATGATCTGAATTGGTTCGGATATAGTAAGTCAATGTATGTATGAAGGTGTTGCAAAGCAGTGGTATGAAGGTATTAAAGAATACTGGAAGATAGGTATGTATGTATGAAGATGAAGAACTTGTTGTTATGTCAGGAAGCTAGTGTTACAGTTACATTTGTTGCAGATGTGTTTTTCAAAATGATGTTTCTCTGAAAATGTATGTTGCTAGTATGTGGATATGTTTTCATGATTGACCAAGTTTTCGATTTGGTTGTGGCAATTGTTTTTTGGTGCTCCAGAAGTTTTTGCTTCGAAAGTGTATTCAAAATTGATGATGTTTGACAGTGTTTGCAGTGCTGCGCATTCCTCTGTATTTTTGTTTCTGATGATGATCTTTTTGCAATATGTTGTTCTTGAACTTTATTTATTTATGCCAAGCTGGATCATGTTTTTTTGCTTTGAAAATGTACTTGTGGAAGTTCGAGGACATGATCATTCCGGGTCTAGCCAACCTTGATTTTTTTTTGTTTTTGTTTTTCTATGGTGCTTGTAATGTGTGATCTGACTATTGGAAGATTCTTGAAATAAATCATGTAGAAGACTGATGGAGAAGTATTCTTGGGGAAAGTGTTCTTGAAGATGACTTGATGGATCTACCTACTAGTATATATGTATGTTATGATTTTTTCAGTATAGAACATGAGTGTACAAGTGTATGTGAGAGTGTTCATGTGTTGTGGTTGTTGAGTGTGTTTGTGGGTTGAAGAAGAAAGGAAGAATTGGTGCAACAGTGGATTGGAGTAGGTGGATTGTAATAGAGTTGCAAAGATTCTTGACCGGATCTATTGCAAGCAGTTGTTTAGATATCTGAGCTTATTAGGAACTGAACCTATGCATATGTAGATGCAATTTTCTTAGTTCATTTTTGTCTCTATCTCTTATCAGTGAGCCTTTCGATAGTAAGTTGTTGTAATTTGAGCAGTGAACCCTCAAACAGTGAGCCTTGTAATCTCATATACTTAGTTATATTATCTTAAGAGTTAACCCTCTCTGTGGTTTTTCCCATTTGGGTTTTCTTCGTATAAAAATTTGGTGTCTATCTTGTGGTTGTGTATCTCTTGCATTTCAATTATGTTGCATGCTTTTGTTTTGAGTTGAGGTTAATTGATAATAAGTTAAATTTTAGAAGTTAAGTTTTTAATTATATAAGGGAATACTAATTCACCCCGCCTCTTAGTATTCCAGATTGTTCAACAAAAAATATTGACTATGCATTACTTTTCTTATTTTTCAAAATACTTTTCTCACATTATCCTACGCCATCCATATTTTCCTTTTTGAATACATGTGATAGGAAAAATTTCCTAAGGTTCAATTGTAATTTAAGATATTTTCAATTTACACTCCTCATGGATTAAGGAGTATAAATTTTGTCCCATGCCAGTAATGACACCTTAATCTTAACTTATATTACACTCTTTCTAAACTAAATTCCTAAAAGACTCTTAAAATTGTCTACTACACCACTATGAATGTTTAATATAGAAAGCATGCAGATAGGGATGGTCAAGAGAAATGCCTTTGTCATGAGAACCCTACCTACTAGAAACAACCATTAGTTTTTATAATAACCTTCCTTTCTTTGGATAGAGGCTATCACATGTAGCATTGTAAATTATACACCCCTAATTAAGGTTGTCCAATTCCACGCTTAGGTTACACCTGCATTAGTGTGTACCATTGTATTTTTTTATTTATAAGGATCCTTTAGAAATTGAATTGCTAATTTAATTAAATATAAATTCCTCTCTCATTAATTCACGTATTATAAAATTGGGCCCTTAACCTTAGGTGTGCCCCTTCTTCTTCTTTTAATTAATCTTAATAATGTCCTAATTTAAATCTTCAAAGTATATTCTTGTATATATAAACACCTTGGATTGACCTATCGTGTTGGATTTGAATTTATATCATGATATCTTGCATCCCTACAAAATTGGAAAAAAGTCAGCTGAACCCGAACGCTAACATTCTAGTCTAGTACTTTTTTCCCCAAATTTTGAGAGCTTAATTTGATAGTATTATAATGTTCAAATCCCACTTTGTGTCAGTTTTTATTAATTCTAAGTTGGCCTAAAGGTGATTTTAATTATGAAATCTCTATTTAAGGCATCCCTCTCAATTCTTTTTCATAATCTAATCATATGCAAACATTATCATCGGATCAAGACCAATAATCTTTCCTCAAGAGCATATATGATTCAAGGAGCAACAAATTACATCAAGGCATCTTCAATTTATGTTTTATCTAAGATTTCATGATGGATTTTATGTGATTTATCATGTTATTTCATCAACACATGAAGTAATTATCCTAAAGAGCATCACATCACCTATTGAAGGTATAATCATCTACATTCAAGTATTTCAACCTTCCCTCAAAAGACAAGGTTTTCCAATTTAGTTCAAGTTCATTTTCTATTTTAATTAGGGCTATTTACAAACCTGGGGTTTCACCTAAGGAAAACCTCTATCCACAACCCCCTTTCTTTCCTTCTTGTGTGCAATTACAGGTATCCAGTGGAACCAGGAAGATCATAACAACATCAAGACCCATAGACAAAGCATCCAACCAAAATTTAGCAGAAAGTATCTGGACCAAGGTGCCCAACACCCTAGTCCTCCAAGAATAGGGTACCTAGTGCCCTAGTCCTCCTCAATCAGCTTCAGATTTGGCAGGAAGCTCTTAGGTAATCTTAGATATCATTCCCACAGTTTACAACACAACCCAGTCTCTGGGACCAGGGTGCCCAACACCCTAGTCTTATCAATTTAAGCTTAAATTTTTGTCACAGGTGCACAACAAATTTCCATTCTTAGATATGTACTTGGTCTCATATTTTTCACATTCCCTTTCTTATCAACAAAGGAATAGAAACCCTAAAAGTATTCCTTGATTCTCTTTCACAAGAATTAGTAAAATAGAATTGCTCCTTTAGGTGATTTCATATTCCAAGGTATGAGTGAAAGTGGATTTAGGTCCTAATATTACCCGATTCCATTTTCATCCCTTACATTTTGGTGAACCCGACTCTTCTTACACTTGCATATTTTTTATTTTGAGATTTAGATGTAATTGTCAGACTAGATACATTCATTTCATAATTTTATTTGAAAATAAACTACAAAAAAAAATCTTATTCATTTTGTGTGTTGACATTATATTAGATCATTTTATTGCAATATTTAGCATTTCTTTTCAAAATGCTAGATTACTCTTTACAAGATTTTCATTCCTTTTACAATCCATTTGCTTATCACGACTGTCCTTTTGAATAAGTATATAGTAGAGAATAACTTGAGGAGGCTCTTGGTGGCTTCCTTTATCCTAAGTCTTCTAAACCATCCTTTTGACAAAGGTTAATCAACATAACGCATAATCCATTTAGTAGTGATGACCTTGAGATGATGGATGAAATACTTTATGACCTCATCCTTCTTCTAGATCATCCTCTAAATCTCTAGAAACTCACAAGGATATTATCATGCATGGAAATCCACTTTATGAACCTTTATCTTCTATCAAGCCTATTTATAAAGATTCTTTTGTGATAAAAGAAGTTAATGTGGCTAACAATCCTCTTTATCAATCTTTACCTTGTAGAGATGAGGCCTTAATGAACCATGATAATTTCTCTCCTAAATATTCTCTTGTTCATAAGGATAATTTGGTGCAAGAAGAGATTATTAACACTTCTTTTACAACTCTTCCTCTTAAAGATGGAGTTTTGACAAATAATGTTGATCTTTCTCCTAAAAAATATCCTCTCCCATGAGAGTATCTTAGAGCACGAGGATGATATCATAAACACCTTCCTTAATGTCACTTTACCATCCATACATGGTACCTCTCCTAGAGAAAAAGTGTTGATGGACATTGATTTACCCTCTCCCAAATTTGGTCTTATGAATGAGGGCACATTTGTGTAAGAAGAGGTTAAAAGCACTTCTTTCAAAGATCTCCTTCCTAAGGATGAATCTTTGAAGAATGATGTTTATCCTAATATTTACCTCCCCCATGAGGATAATTTGGTGCAATAAGATGATAGTGTAGCTACCTTTCCTAGTGATACCATACCCTCTTTTCATTTCAATGAATTTCCCACTAGACATGAAGCATTAATGAGTTATGTTTGTCCTTCTCCTAAAGATTGTCTCACCTGTAAAGATACTTTAGTGCAAGAGGATGAAATCATTAGCCATTTCCTTGATGATCTCCCTTATAAAGATTTATCCTTGGAGAACAAAGAGCTTAATGAGGTCAATACCATCCATGTTTCTAGTTATGAGAAGCCTAAACCCAAGTAACCTCCCCATATCCTAAAAGTTACAAAATGCATATGTGAAAGAGGTGATATGGAAGGGAAATTAGAACAAGAATATGGTTTTGAAATACATCACACATTTAATGCTCATGTCAAAAAGAAAGATCCCAATGTTCTTCTCACTTGCCTTTACCCACTCACCTTAAGCGAAATGTTGATAAGGGACCTAATCTTGTTCATAAATTCCATGATATCTTAGCTAAGATTTTCCTTTGGAACTTGATTCAAACTTCACCTTCATACCATAAGTTGATTCAAGAAACCTTACAAAGGGTGGTTTTGTTGGAATCCAATAAAACTGAGAGGGGGGGTGAATCAGTGTTATAACAGATGAATTAATTTTAGCCTTATGAAAACATGCATACACCAATTGGTATACCAGTACATACAGAATTGAAAGAAGTAAAGCAACCAATAAGCCAATCACATCAATGAGAATAATAACACACAAAATTATACGTGGAAAACCTCAAAGAGGAAAAACTAAAGTGAGATTTGTGACCCACAATATCAATCCACTAGCCATATGAAGAGATACTATAAAATATAAGGGCCTTGCACTTGCAGGAAGGCTTACAGCCTAGAGCACACTGTTCAATCACAAATGGAGGCTCACTGACTACATATAAATCCATACTACAATCTGGAGAAGTGTTGAACTTCTAAGATAACATCTTCTATGCCAAAATACAGTTCCGGTTTAAGCTCTGTTTGTTTTGGTTTGAAACCCTAAACCCTTTACCGGAATAACCCTTACATAAATATCCTCACATACATAATCTCTTTGATATATTTCACATTATATCACATTCACATATCCATCACCATATCTATATTAAAATGATCTAATCCAACTGACCTATATATCCTATACAACTTATCATGCCTTATGTTGGCTTATAAAGATAATTACAATATCAAATTACATGTCAACTAGATAACATAAATGCATGAATATCAAAAATAATTGTCGATGCTGGATCCAAGAGATGTCAGCCTCCAATACCGATAACCATATTCTAAACCACATCGGCCTGCATTGCCGGTAACCAAAGAAATCCTTCTATCCTATCAGTGTCGGTGTCGGTGCTGGTGCCAGTGTAGTGTCTGTGAAGTGCCTACCGGTACACAACTGGACCAAAACACAAAGCCAGAACAAAATACCATATTGCCATCAATGAAAACATAGTGAAACCAACCAATTGAGTGTCAATTTCCAATAGGTTCCTCATCCTTCTTCTAAACCAAATGATATTACATTCTTGCAAGATGAATTGCCTTGTATAGAGGTTAAAATTAGAGATGACCCCCTCATGATTACTCCTCGCATTTATGAACAAAACATAAGAGGTACCTTAATTTATAATGGGTCAACACTTAAGATTTGTCATGTTGACTTATTAGATAAGATAAATTGGGATCATTCTTCTATTCAACCTGACCCTCTTTGTGTTCATTGTTTTTATAATGTTCCTAGAGAATCACTTGGTACGGTCAAATTACCTATCAAAGTAGTGTTGGATATTTTTGAGAAGTTTGTTGGAATGTATTGTTGTCATTGATGTCAACATATTCCTCTATGTTCCAGTGTTGCAGTCAGATTAATTGAGTTGGTTTGGACACTGTATTGTAGATGAGTTGTTGCAGATTAAAGGGTTTTTAGATAAGTATCTTTAGTTCGTTCAAATGAAGTTTTAGTGGTTTGCATGGTAATTTAATCATGTTATGAGATCCGGTATTGTGGTTGGTTTTTCATTTGTTCGATGTCAATCAGTGTTTTGGATTTGGCTATGCATCACAATGTTTTGGTTTGCAGTTTTGGCAAAGTGTTTGGGACATTTTGGTGTGTCCTCAATTTAGATAATTTTTGATTTGGAGGTCCACAAGTGAATCTTTTAGTTTGTCAGTCAGTTCTGTGAGTGTTCTTGAGGTTCGGTATAATGATGATGGAGATTCTAGTATGTGGTGATGTTGTAGTTGTTTCTGGTGCAATTCATGATTCTTGTGGATGTTTCTAGATCGTGTCCTATCTGTGTTGGTGGTCTGCATTGATCATTATGTGCATTATTGATGATTTCTTTGATCCATTGGTGTTCTTCATGTTCTTGGCTGACATGATGATTGTAGCGTGTTGTGGATGTTCGTGGCATAATTCTTGGAGGTGTTTCTTGTTCAAGGTGAAGATTTAGGTCCATACTATGTCTTAGCCGACATTTTTTTGGTCCACATGTTATGTTGTAGCATGAGTGGTTATATTCTTGTTATTTGTGATGTGGTTGAGTCGACCTTGAAATATAGGTTGATTATTTGTATAAATAAATGTAATATTCATGTGAGAGATGGATATATGTGTACGAATAATGTTTTAATCATTCGATAGTAGTAAAGAGTATGAAGAAGTGCGAAGGAGTAGTATATATGTTATGTCTTAACTGGAACTGTAGCCAGGCATGAGTAGATGCTATTTTCTCAGCTCATGATCTTCTAGATGTAATCTGAATGTTTTGTAAGATAGTGAGTGTTCCCAGGGTTGTAGCCCTTGTTGTTTGTTGTATTGAGAAGTGAGTTCTAGGAAGTGTGCCTGAATGCACGTGCGTTCCCCATTGTAATATTTCATATACTTCTAACAAGGTATCATCATATTTTGGGTAGGTTCCCATCGTGGTTTTTCCTTTAACCGGGTTTTCCACATCAAAAATCTTGGTGTTATGTGTGTTATTGATGTGGTGTTGATTTATGCTTTCATTGTTGATTATCAGATCTGAAGTTGTGTTTGAGTTAAGTAAAGTTTGTGAGCAAACTAATTCACCCCCCCTCTTAGTTTGTTGGCTTGGTGCCAATAATTGGTATTTGATCTAGATCCTCTGAAAGAAGCTTGATCGCTTGAGGTGATCCGGGATGGAAACCTACACTTACAACAAAGATAGTTCGAGATTTCATGTAATGAACTACACTCTTTGGAAGAACTGGATGGAGTGTCACTTGAGATGCATCAGTGAAGATTACTGGAAGATTACTAAGAATGTGTATAATGTCCCTCTTAATGGTCCTACAACTCTGGATGAGATAAAGGAAGTTAAATTCAATATTAGAGCTAAGGAAGAATTGTTGAGTGCCTTGACTGATTCTGAAATGATTAATGTTATGGATTTGTAGACTGCTCATGAGATTTGGAAGAAGCTAGAGACTTTGTATGAAGGTGATAACCATATGAAAGTTGTTAATTTGTAGAGCTTGAAGGGAAAGTATGAGATGTTGATAATGGGCGAAGATGAGAATATTACCTCCTTTATGTAGAAAGTGAATGAGCTTGTGTTGAATATTAGATGTGTCGATGGATTGTTGGAAGAATAAGAGATTGTAGCTAAAGTGTTGAGATCCTTGTGTCCTACTTACAAACACAAAGCTGCTGCTATTAGGAGATCCAGATGATGACAAATGTGACTAAAGACATGCTGATTGGAAAGCTTGCTGCCTTTGAGTTGAGAAAATTTGGTGAAACTCTTCCTAAGTTAGAATTTGTATTCAAAGCTACTGTTTCCAGGAAGCAGAAATATGATCCGGAAGAAATTTCTACAAGGGTGTCCAGTTATGAGAAGGAGATGAGAGAACTTGAAGAAGAAGAAAGAGAGCTTGAGGAGTTTGAAGGCTTGATTGCCAAAAGAATGCCGAAAGGAGCCGGTAAGTATGAAGGAAAATTGCCTCTTAAATGCTTTTCATGTAATAAGATAGGACATTTTGCTTCAAGGTGTTCATAAAGAGTTCCTAAGTCCAAGCCATACAAGCCAAAATATTAGAAGAAGTGTTATTATGTTGTTGATGAAGGTGTGATAGATGATGAATCTGATAAGGGAAATCTAGGAGATGAATGAGTGTTTATTGCTATCAATGAAGATGATCCGGTGATTATTGATTCTACTAGCTGCATTAATGAGGAGAAAGCTTTGGATTCTAAAATTGAAGAGAAAGATGAATGGGCTATTGACAGTGGCTGATCTCATCATATGACAGACGATAAGAGTAAGTTTGTGAGGATGGAAAAGTATGATGGTGGTGTAGTAAGCTTTGGTGATGACAAAGCTGGTATAATCCATGGTAGAGATTATATTTCTTTTGATGGTAAGAATAATACAAATGATGTCTTGTATTTTGAAGGTCTAAAGCATATTCTCTTGAGTTTTGGACATATGGTTGATAAGGTTTATGAATTGCAATTCAAGAATGGTAAATGTAAGATCTTAAGTGGTTTCGGAATTGAGATTGCACCAGGTACAAAAACTAAAGGTAATATCTTTCACTTGAATGCTGGTGGTAAAATTTGTTTGATTGCTCAGGTTGATGAAAGTTGGTTATGGAATAGAAGGATGTGTCATGTGAATTTTGATTGCATGGTTAAGATTGTTGGCTTGATGATGATTGTAATGTATTCATCACTTGTTGTCATTAATGAAACAATCTCACACACACATATGATTACATTGACTACCGATGTAACTTCAATTGGTTTACACTGTTAACCGGTACTTTGTGTCAACCGTTATGTGCATAAGAGACAACCCATGGCTACACTAAGTCGACATCAAAATGAAGATGAAGATGAAGATGGAAATCAAGTGGAAGATTCCAGGACAACGATTCACATGTTTTGTTCCAACTGGTATTGACTATTCTAACCGGTATCTAATTTTGTGATGAGTTACCAGCATCGACTTCTTGGCAGTCACTTTTGTGATGAGTTTTGATCACATATCTAGATACACTGCACCTAGGAAATTGTGTTTTGATTTCCTTAGGCCGACGTAAGATATGAATGTCTATTTAAAGACATCTTAGTGAATCATTTTAGAGATGTTATGTTAATGATGGTATGCATCAAGAGTGAAAGCTTTTGTTGAAGAGCGATAAGTGTTAAGATGAAGAGAAGTGTTGAATGTACTTATAAGGATCTGATCAAGCAAGTTTTGTGCTACTTAGAATAGATCAAACCATTCTTGTTGTTTTCTAATCATTACAACAGAATCAAATCCCCTAACTGGGTAAGCTCTAACAAGATTCATTGTACAAATCCTCTAAGAAGGTGATCCATTAGTTTGGATTCTCAAATCCTCCATCGAGGTTACTCCTAACAGGGTAGTACTCTTAACAGGGTATAAGCTTCTAATCAAGCTTTGGGATCTCTAACAAGATTCACTCCTAGCAGAGTACTTTGTAGACCTTAACCGTTCAGTTATCTATTACTACAGATAGTTAACTTGTGAGTTCCATCTCACCGTGGTTTTTACCTATTTGGGTTTTCCATGTATAAACACTTGTATTATGGTGGAGGCTTTACTTTTTGTGGATGCTGTTATATCATTTTGGATAGCATGTATTTTGTTTAAATGATTGGTTAAGTTCATCTACTAGTTAGTGTTTGAAGTAGTATTTTATTTGGTGTCACTGATTCACCCCCCCCTCCCAGTTCTTTTCAAGTCCATCAATTGGTATTAGAGCCTAACTTCTTTGAAGCCTAACCACTTAGAAGGGAGTCTTGAAACTACCATGGGGGACAAGAGCTACTTCGAGATGGATAGAGAGCTAGAAGCTAGCAGAAATGAAGTTGAATCCCTTAGGGGAAAACTGAAAACTTCTCAAGTCAAAAGGAGAGAGCTATCTAAAAAACTGTTAGAAATATCTAATAATAGTTCTTCAGATGAAGCCAATATTGAAGCTTTAGCAGAAGAAGTTGAAAAGTTGCACGGTGAGAAACTGAATCTAAGGAGAGAGCTAGAAGGTCTCACTATCCGCATGATTTAGGAACTGGAAGCCATAAGAGCTGCTGAAGATCTTATCAATGAAAGAGATCAAGAGATTATAAAGATCAAATAGGAAAAAGACAATATGCATGAGAACTTGATTGCTGAAACAGAAGAAAAGGAGAACCTAGAGCTATATCTTGAGCTGGCATCATCTCCAAAAGAGAACCTATCTAAGCATAATGAAGATCTCGTCAAAAAGCTTACAAAAGCCAATGAGAAATTGGAGAAGTTCATCAAAAGTTCTACCATGCTGGAAGAAAAAATTCAATCACAGAGAATGAAGGCTGATATCTTCGGACTTGGTTTTAATACAACTGAAAAAGGTGAATCCTCTGGTACAAAGAGCAACTATCCAAAGAACAAAACTGCTCCTAAAGTCAATAAGACTACCAGTAAGAAGGTTTTTAAACCTGTCTTCTTTGTTTTCCATAAGCCTGGTCATACTGCAAATGTCTATAGAGACAAACCTAACAAAAATGCAAATTACAATAATAATGCTAGGTATGTGTCAAGAAAGTTTGAAGGTCATTGCTTCACATGTGGAATGTATGGGCATAGACATGTTGAGTGCAGATATGGAGAAAACAATCCTATACCACACATGCATCCAAGAGCAAATGGTAACCGGATAAGGAACTTTGATAACTGGGTAAACCTGAATTGGCAAAGATCCTACGACAACCAGTTTAGTCCATTCGAGATGGAAAAGATAACAAATGTTATTTGCACCTTCTGTAATAACTTTGGTCATGCGGCTATGAACTGCAGAAGAAGAATAGGAAGAGGAAATGCAGGACCTTGGAGATCATCTAGTATGGTCTGTTACCACTGCAACAAACCGGGGCACTTAGCAAAATTTTGTAGATCAAGAAATAACAAACCGGTCAACTCTTTCAAGGATAAAAAAGGAAAGCAGAAAGTTGATGTTGAGGAAACCATAGAGGATATGAATTAGATTTGGAAAAAAAAAAGTGATGACTCGCCTGGAGAAGAAACTGTTCCTTCACCCAGTGAAGAGAACCTAGCACCGGTGACTTAAGCCTGTTTTAACATGGCTAAGGGGAGCTTAATGGTAAAACATCTCCGGACCCCTTGTAAAATGAGTAGGAAAGAATTTTTGAATCATGAATTTTGGTGACTTTATTGTTGACATGTTATCAACCAATTTTTCACTTGAGCGGTGAAATTAGGGTTTGTAACCCTAAAATGTGAGTATTTATTGCAGTTGGTAAAAAGGATAAAAGCAAATTTTACTTTGTCATTTTTACCCTAACTCTTTCGAGAAAGAAATTTGAAGCGATTGCAGAGCCGAATAAGATTGTCTTGTTGTCAATTAGTGAATTGTTTCATGATTAGAGAAATTAAGTTGAATCGAAAGTTGCAAAGAGGCGAACTGGTGTGCATTTGCGCATTTCAACTGGGAAATGGAGCAAAGTGCAAGAAACAAGGTATTTCTTTGAGTATACCACTTCGAAACTTGCTTAACTAGAATGACATCTACTACTAAGTCTGTAGAGAGGTTGATGATCACTGTTGAGCCCGAGGAAGATCTAAAGGTAGACCAAATTATGTCTTATAATGCATTGTCGCAAGTCCCGAGCAGTGTTGTGGTCAAAGGTGACTTGTTGAGTTATATAGATTGCAAGATAGAAGATTTAGGAATTCTACACATCTATACACAGTTGAAATCACTCTGTGATAAGAATGGAAAGATTGAAACAAAATATGCTAGGGTTTTTGAAAAAGGTTTTCATAATGCCGCCTACTTTCTTGAATATTTTGAGGAAGAACATCAGAATCATTTTGAGTCAAGTTCACGGAGAGAACATGTATTTAGAGAGGACTCACACAATAACCAAGGAAGCTATTCAGGCTGTAACTGGTTATTTCTCAATCGGTGAAATTCCTATGCTAAGACGAATTTCAAAGCATGTTGTCTTCTACATCTGATAGGTGTGCTTTTTCTATCAAGAATATTAGAGACCCTGCAGTGAAACTAGCAGCAATGGTGATAAGCTACCGGGTATTTTACTCCAGTAGACTTAATAGTGTTCCATCTGCAACAATTCATACAACACATAGAATGACTATTGATAATGCAGATTATGATCTTTTTGAAGCCATCAGAGGGCAATTATTTCAAAATTTGCAATCTATTAAGAAGGACAACACTCAAAAGTTCAAATATGGTTAGCTATTAGTTGGGTTATTTTTCTATTTCCAGAACTTCCTACCGGGAATTGGAGACACTAAATGGTCAAAAGACCTACTGGTCAATGCATAGATCAAGAACATCATTAAGGATATGAAGAATACTTTTTCAGCTGCCTTGAATAAGTATTTTAATGAATTTCAAAAAAAGATGAGCATGAGAATGAGATTACTTGAAGATATGGTAAAACACTTTGCAAAAGACATAGTCTTCACTGTTACCACTGACTTTTGCTTGATGCAAGCAATTGAGCCCAGAAAGGAAGAGATGGAAGATAAGAGCTATGAGGTTAATCATGAATTACTAGTTGGCTATGCTAATACCCTTTTAGCATCGCCTAAAGATAAACAACAGGCAAAATTGGACATTGTGGACTTCCAAGTTGTACCAACAGAAACTGGTATTGTACCTTAGCTAATGTGAAAGGAAAGAAAAAGAAGTCTGATGAAACGTCTCCTGTGAAAAAGACCACAAGGGTGACTGGGAGTGTCCTAACCAAAAAGAAATCGACACCTAAAGTATATGTAAAGAAGGAGAGTGCACCAAAGAAGAGAAATCAAAAATTGATTTTGCAACCAGAGTTTGAGGGAACCGATTTTGAAGAAGAACCAAAGAATGAAAAAGCAACTGATAGAACACCCAAGAAGGTAAAGGTACTGCCAAAGGCAACTACACCTATTGATATAGCTACCTACAAACCTAATACAGTTTTTGAGAGAACAATGAAGACACTAGGAAGGAATAGGTTTGACAATGTCAAAGAATATTTTGATTCTTTCACTGAAGATGAGAAGAAGCAAGTCATTCAACAGGTAATCACTTATTTGGGTCATTACAATAGATTTCCACATGACTTGGAAAAGGATATTTCAATCTCTTTATATAATACTCTTTTAGATAAATAGGAGGAAGCTATTCAATTGGAAAATAAAATTATTGATGAAATATTTGTACAATATTTTCCCAATTTATCCTCAAATGGAATTAATGCTTTAGTTGAGCAATACAAAGTATATTTTGATTTTAAAATGAGAAGATTGAAGCTTCTTAATGCAAAAAGGGCATTTATTGAGTTTGAGACGCATCAGCTAGCCCGTGTAATCAAAAAGAGGGAAGAACATGCCACTTTAGAAATAAGGATGATACTACAGATGATGTTCCTCTACCAGAAATGGATGAAAAGGAGATTGTTCAACCTGACATAGTCTACCCAATCAAGAAGAAGGATGATTCCATTATTCTTGTTGATGAAGATGTTCAGAACACAGTGGACCTATTTGGAGACAACACTGCACCAGATATGGAGCCTCCTACAATTACTAAAGTATAGGTTACATTAGTTGATCAACCGGCTATTCAACTAAACTTTGACCATGAACCGGCAACAAAATGATTGGAGAAACCCCAATCTCCACCAGTCATTGAAAATAATCAAAAGGAGTCTACTGAGAAATCTGTCACTTAGTTACTTGAAGAGGCAACAAAGAAAAATACAGAGAGAGCTATCAATAAGAGTGTACCTCCTGAACCAGCAAAGCAGAAACAACTTGAAGATGATGATGATGATTCTTTAAGTATTTCAGGACCCATTGATATGAATACTTTGAGCGTGTCAGAAATGATGAAGATTGCTAATGTTATGCAATCTAGAGCACATAAGAAGAGACTGAAAGAGCAAAGGATTGAAGCAGAGACAATCCAGAATGCAGAAGAAATTTATTCTGGTTTACTATCGGAAACAACTGTTGCACATCTTCCTACAACCATTAGCAAACTTGGTCAGTTAGTTGCAGATGCATCTAATCAAATTAAGTCACTTGAAGATGCTGCTCAATTGTCTGTTGAGAAGATCCACAAGAAGCAATATGGAGATAAACTGGCAAAGAACATTGAAAGTGGCAAAATGGCTCTATCTCATAATGGAAGTCTATTGAGAAAAGCTATTGAATCTGGAGGAAAGTATCTTGCCTTTACCTCCAATGTTTCTTTCTTTTATTCTGACATTTCTAAGAGTCAAGTTGAAACCAAGCAAGAAATGGAAAGGATATGCAAGGCATATGTCCCACTCCAGGACTCCATTCATGCCTTTAACCAGTCTGTAGATGATTTGCATGACAAATTGGACAGGATTGATAATGAGAAGGCTAAGAGATTCTGATCTCTAAAAGAGCTCAAGAGTCTGCTCACATCATAGGTCCATATTCTTCAGAGAGCCTACTCCAATGCAGAAGCTATTCTTGCTACTCTCAAAACCTGCACGCTAGACTCAATGGAAGAATTCCATTCCCAGCTGATGTCTACATTTGAGTATACTGCTAACATACTGGAATCATCGAAAAATTCTTTATCACAGATGAAGTAGAACTTTAATGATATTTTTATGAGATTAGCCAATGCATGAACTTTTTTAAGTTATTAATATATGCTGAAAACTTTGATACAAATTTTCTATATATATGTATATATTTTACTTTTTCATTTTGGCATTGTTGTCAAAGGGGGAGTAGAAATATGTATGTGTGTTTTTGAAAATTTTGTATTTATGCATGTATTAAGGGGGAGTATTGCATTAAGGGGGAGTATAAGTAAATGTGTAAATTTGTTGTGTATGCACACTTAGCGGTATTGTATTACTCTAAATTTTTTCTAAGTGTTGCCATCAATGCCAAAGGGGGAGATTGTTGGCTTGATGATGATTATAATGTATTCATCATTTGTTGTCATTAATGAAACACTCTCTCACACACATATGATTACATTTACTACCGGTGTAACTTCAATTGGTTTACACTGTCAACCGATATGTTTAAGGTTTCTCTCTAACTGGTACTTTGTGTCAACCGGTATGTGCATAAGAGACAACTTGTGGCTACACTAAGTCAGCATCAAAATGAAGATGAAGATGAAGATCAAGCAGAAGATTCCAGGACAACGATTCACATGTTTTGTTCCAACCGGTATTGACTGTTCTAACCGGTATCTGATTTTGTGATGAGTTACTAGCACTGACTTCTTGGCGGTCACTTTTATGATGAGTACTTGTCTAGATACACTACACCTAGGAAATTGTGTTTTGATTTCCTTAGGCCGACATAAGATATGAATATCTATTTAAAGACATCTTAGTGAATAATTTTAGAGATGTTATGTTAATTAATGATGGTATGCATCAAGAGTGAAAGCTTTTGTTGAAGAGCGACAAGTGTTAAGATGAAGAGCAATGTTGAATGTACTTAGAAGGATCTGATCAAGCAAGTATTGTGATACTCAGAACAGATCAAACCATTCTTGTTATTTTCTAATCATTACAACAAAATCAAATCCCCTAACCAGGTAAGCTCTAACAAGATTCATTGTACAAATCCTCTAACAAGGCGATCCATTAGTTTGGATTCTCAAATCCTCCATTGAGGTTACTCTTAACAGGGTATAAGCTTCTAATCAAGCTTTGGGATCTCTAACAAGATTCGCTCCTAGCAGAGCACTTTGTAGACCTTAACTGGTTAGTTATCTATTACTACAGATAGTTAACTTGTGAGTTCCATCTCACCGTGGTTTTTACCTATTTGGGGTTTCCACGTATAAACACTTGTGTTATGGTGGATGCTTTACTTTTTGTGGATGCTGTTATATCATTTTGAATAGAATGTTGTGGATAGGAATTTAGAAATCATCAAAGCAAATAGGAAATAAACTAGCTCAATCACAAAACTAGATTGCAATGACAACAAAACCTACAAACATTCAATAGAGATATGGAAATAAAACATTCAATTCAAACGCAAACCATCACAAATGCGGATGTCTCCTCCATGATTCTCCATTGTCCTTCTTTCTCCTTCAAATTGCTTTGTTTTGTGGATCTCACCTTCAAGTGCATAAGCATAGTGTGAAAGCAAGATTGACAAGACGGTAGCGCAAGAATACTAGAAGCGTGATTGATTCGGGGATTCTTTGATTGAAGAAATTCATCCAATTTATAGATAAATTGGAGAAAAGACAAGATTAGCATGAAGAGATTTGAAAGGAAATTTCAAATCAAGATTGACACTTTCTATGCAAGATTGATTGATTGACAAATTATGACAAATTGACAAGGCTGCTATGCAAAATTGATTGATTGACAAATTATGACAAATTATGACAAATTTGGTATGTCATTCCCATGAAATTAGGAGAAATATTAGAGAAAATAGAAAATTAGACGAATTAGAAATTAGGAAATTAGAAAATTGATGAAAATTAGAAAATTAGGAATTAGGAGAAATTAGTAAATTGGAAAATTAGGTAAATTAATTAATAATTTTTCATTCATTAATTAATTCACAAAGATAGGAGGAATTAGTTAACCAATTAAATAAATATTTAATTGTGACAAGAAGACTTAGGATAAATAAATAAATTATTTAACCTAGAGGGAAAATGACAAACAAGATTAAATGAATAAATCATAAAACCTTAGAAGATGAATTAGAAATGCAAGGATGACAATTAGGTCTTGACAAAAGATAATTGATGCCGATTCGATCATGATTTTGATTAACAAAGGACCAATGCTGACAAACGATTTGATTGATAAATGCGCCAATTGACGAGGAACAATGACTAATTGATCCAAATTGACATGATTGAGAAGGACGACGATCGATGACGAATCGATTGC
The DNA here is from genome assembly GCF_030272615.1 of Cryptomeria japonica. Classification (NCBI taxonomy): domain Eukaryota; kingdom Viridiplantae; phylum Streptophyta; class Pinopsida; order Cupressales; family Cupressaceae; genus Cryptomeria; species Cryptomeria japonica. The sequence goes on from NC_081413.1 coordinate 520,963,378, forward strand.
CAAAATGACAAGATTGAAAAGAGAACAACGATCGATGACAAATCGATCACAAAACGACAAGATTGAAAATGACAACGATCGACGAGAAATCTATCACAAAATGATAAGATTGATAAGAGGACAAAACCCTAATTCCATCATCGATTAGAATTGACGATGTCCAAAATGAAATCGAATTGACGATGTTAAAATATGCCAAATGAGCACGCACATTGATGCGACAGGATAAGATCGACCATAATCATGACTGAAGATTGTTATCGACAAGACCAAATTTGAAAGCTAGACAAATGAAGAATGCAAAAGAAGGACTCGATGCTCGCAAATGATAAAGACCAAGTGCGCAACATAGAAGAAATGTTAATGCGATGCAAGAACCCTAAAATAAGGCAATGCACAGATGTTAAAGTATGACTCCGCAAGCGTTGACCATTTTTAGATGTCTACACATGTAGTTTGTTTAAATGCTTGGTTAAGTTCATCTACCGGTTAGTGTTTGAAGTAGTATTTTATTTGGTGTCACTGATTCACCCCCCCTCTCAGTGCTTTTCAAGTCCATCAAAGATAAGTTCCACTCAAGCAGTGAGAGATCTTCCTAAGTTGGTAAAGCCTTCTAATCCAGTATGCAAGGAATGTCAGTTAGGGAAGCAGACAAGAATTTATTTCAAAAGAAAACAATATACTTCTAATAGAATATTGAATTTTGTGCATATTGATTTGTGTGGTCCTTCTAGAGTGAGAAGCTTGCAGGGAGACATGTATTTCATGTTGTTGATTGATGACTATTCAAGGATGATGTGGGTTACTTTCTTAAGGGAAAAGTTTGAATCCTTGGAGAAGTTCAAGATTTTCAAAGCTATGGTTGAGATAGATACATGATTAAAGTTAAATTGTCTGAGATCTGACAGAGGTGGTGAATTAATTTTTCAGTGAACTTAATTCTTATTGTGAAGAGAATGGAGTGAAGAGATGTTGGAATCATGGATCACTAAGAGGGGGGATGAATTAGTGATCTACTAGTTGATAGATTTTCAAACTTAACTTTAAACCACCAGAAGCAAATACTTGAAATTGAAATGCAGAAACATAAAACAAACAACCACAAGATCATGACACTGGTATTTTTACGTGGAAACAAAAATGGGAAAAACCACAATGGGATTTGAACCCACAACATTATTCCACTATGGCTAGTAGAAAAACAATATTACAAAATGGGAATGCATAGGCATTCAAGCACACTACCTAGAGCTCACTACTCAATTACAATAACCCAGAAGGCTACAACCCTTAGGGAAGTCTCATTGACTTACATGATAGTTATAATGATGAATTATAATGAATGAACTCTGAAATAGAATCTACAATGCTTGGATGAGTTCTGGTTGAGTGCCAAATATACTAACTGACTTCCTTCTGCTGATATGCTTTATTCTGCCATGCTCTTTGTCTTAGTCATCTACTGGATCAATAATGTGCATGTGAAACTGTGCCAAAACAGATTCTCAATCACCACTTGCTCACATATCATCGCATCGTTCACCAAAAATATCATCCACACCAAACTTATATACCAACAACCACAAAATACATCATACATCATATCGACTTGCAAGTGTAACATGTAGTCACATGTTGGTTTGACCGGATCACCAAAGATAAATGCAGATCACCAAAATGATGTTTCTAAGTCAGCCCAATCACCCAAAACATGATTCAATGTACCACAATCACCAAAAATCTTCCAGACCCAGAAATGCTATGTTCTTCCTGAAATACCAGTTAATAAGCTACCAGTTTACACCCACTTCTGGATACGAAGAATTATGATCACCAGATTGAATCTCAATGAAGAGTTGCTATCAATGACAACCTTAAACCAATATTCAGCCACCAGAAAGCACCAGATGAGTGTTAATTGCCAACAATCTCCCCCTTTGGCATTGATGGCAACACTCATGAAAAATGACTTAGTGTTGAGCACTATACACCAGTTCAAAAGAATCAAAATAATTTCTAAGGCTCCTCCTTAGAAAAAGAATTACATTCTTCAATACTGCACATTTTTCACCATTCTTCTCCCCCTTTGACAACAATGCCAAAGATGGGGTGCTGTCCAAAAAAATTATATACAAAGATATTCACCAAAAACTTTACAGATACTTGAAGATGTTAGTATAAATAGTCTTCCAAAATCCTAGGTGAGTATCCCACCCACTCTTCAAGTTATCCAAAACTATGATAAATGCACTAAATATAGTAGCATGAATTTAAGCCCGAACGAGTAGGTGAGTTGGCTTGGGTGGTGGGTTTGCTCCCCATCGGTCTCGGGTTCGACTCCCTCTCGGATTTAAGAGGGAGGACTGGTTGCGGGCTCTAGATTCTCTCCCTAGGAGACTAGTGTCACCTCAGTTCGCCCCTTCCTGACCCCAACTTGGCAATAAAAGTAAGCCCAAGGTAAGGCAGGTTAGGTCGCTGGACTGGGTCGCGGGGATACCCCTGGCATACTGAAAAAAAAATAAAAAATATTGTAGCATGAATTTCTAATTCCCTTAGGTTAGATGGCATAGGTCGGGTCATTTTCTTCATACAATTTGCCTTGTTACTCAACATGATGTCCAACTAGGGGGCAATTAGGTTCCAGAGTTCACCAACTTTGCTCAAAATTTTGTCCTTGTCTACTTGGAAACTTGAGATCCGATTATTTAAAGCTATAACATGACCTTCAACACTTTTGGTTAAAGTTACATTAGGATCAAAGGATTGTCAAATACTAGCAAGCTTCCCTTGGAAAACACCTATCTCCTTGTCTATATGTACAGTGAATTTTTGCAAAATTAGGCAAGATCTGTACAATTTATAGCCTTCTGACAATGTGTCTGAAATAATTTGCAATCTCTTATTTAGTCTCTTTCTATCATCCTCAATCATCTTTCAGAATTTCTGTATCCAAACATCCTTAAATTTATCCAAAAATTTCTGAGTAGTAGACTTTTCTAAAGAATCAAAACTGGTATTTACACTGTTAATTAATTTCAACAATTTACCAGAGGGGCTATTGTTAGAATCCAACTATACATCTGGAGCCACCTTCTGCAAAAAATCTATTGACATCAAAATTAGCTTCTTGCCCTCATATTCAAACTTCACCAAATCCTGGCTAGCCCGAGCTTGCACAACAGCTGCGAGCATGAGCTTTTCCATAGGATACATCTGTCTGAGGTTCAATGGACCATCTAGATTTATAGGAATATCAGGTGGGGTCCCTATAACTAGAGGAGTGAAAATTGTCAAATCAGCTACACCTTTTCCCTTGTTAGACTCTCCAACCTTTGCCTCTAAAGTCTCAAGATCCTCCTTCTTTCCACCATCCCCTTTATCTTTTGCACCAATGTTCCTACTCGGTGCATTAACAACCTATTGGCTCTGAGGGGCTACGGAGTTGTCCACGACTAGAGGAGTATCACCTATCTCAGTATCATGTGGTGTTATCTTGATCTTTCAGATGATCCTCAGTCTAAGTTTTATCCTTCTGACCATCGAAAACACCTTGCTTTTCTTCCGACTAAGAGGACTTAAATGCATCCTTGTACATGGGATCATGTTGAATGATCTTTCTCCATATCCTCTGTCTCTTTCCTCACCTCTTCCACATTTCAAATCATTAGCCTGTTCACCTTGTTCTTACTTCTAAATTCTTTCTTATTTGCCTCCTCAATCAGCCCCTTGGCTTCGTCATGAGTGATATAGGTACATACATTTTATCAGCTCTCTCTCCTTCTTCTCCTTGTCAATCTTACTTGTTGTCATTATCCTTGCATCTATAAGGCTATACAAGTCCTTAGGAATGGTCTTCGCCAATTTAATTAATGTCTTACTAAAATTGTGTAAATATAATACAAATGCTTCCTCAATCTTTCTTTGATCACCCTCATATGAATTCTCATAACTAGCTCCAATATTATTCAAGTTTCCATCAACTATTATTTCATCTATTAGTTGATTTGCTAATAGTGGAGGAATAATTATGTACTTACCTTGTATGTCACCAGACTCAAGGTCTTTGTCAAGTTGACTTTTGACCTGTCTACCTCTTTTGGATCTTCCGGTAGGAGTAGGATCAGATTTTTCCTTCTTTCTCTGCTAGGCTCCACCAGACTACGACTTCCTCACCACTCTCACAAACTCACCTTTCTTCTTCGCCTTTCCTTCTTCCTCCTCAAATTCTATTTCAAAAACCACCAAAGATACTACAACATATTTCCTCTTAGGCTTCTCCTTCTACTTCAACACACCTTTCCTGGATGGGCTAGGTCCTACAGATTGTTACATCGAAGCAAGAGCAGACTTGGTCTCTTTAGGTTTGACCTTGGAGGGAATTGGATCAAACTTAGGTTTCATGGTTTCCTCTTTGGCCTCTTTCTGCACATGAATCACCCTTGCTTTCTTCACCTCCTCCCAGGTGAAACCCATCTGAACTGCTACTTCCGCTGCCATCTTTGTGACTTTCCTTTTTCTAGTAGGTGCAGTGAATTGATTGTGCAATTCAAGGTCTTTCTCCTTGAATGTTCCAAATATCCCTTCCTTGGGATCCACTAGTTGACTCAAAAGATGTTGGGCATATGCCTCAAGTGTGACAAAGTCAACTTCATATCCCATGGGCATTGATCCATACTATTATGGGCTCTACAACTTCCATTAGACATTGATCTTTGTCAATCATGAAGCATATGGTTTGCTTATACTTTTCCATAATTTCCTTAGGGATCCTCTCTCTGCTTTTCATTGTTGCTTGGAAAGATTTAAAGTATCCCCAACGAGCATATATTCTCATTGTTACATCACCAGTTCCCCATAATCCCTCTTTGATCTGCATGGCCACCGGTTTATCATAGGCCCATTGGACCTTTCCTTTCACACTGGGTATCTCATTAAGGAAGTATAAAGCAAAGAAAATAAGAAGAGTACCATATTTGAAAGTGTGATTTTTATCCTCCTTGATCTTCTTCAAATTTCTCAACAACTCATTTAGGAGGGCTGAACACAAGTCATACCTTTTGTCATCTTTGAGCATCTGGTATGCAGAGTAAATGGCAGTATCGAAGGCAAAGTTGTATCTGTTTGATTGGCAAACCTTGTAACCAACCACCATTGATACAAATTTCACATCATTCTCTAGAATATTGTTTATGGTCATCAATCTACTATCAAATTTGGAACCTGTAGTGTCATAAAATTGCGACCCCTACAATTTTAACCATATTTGGGATCCTCACCTTTGCGACGACATCTCCTTCCCTAACCGGGACCTATTTCTGCATTTCCAACCCTTCTCTCTTCTTCCTTTATGTCTTGTGTCTACTTTAGACCCTATCCAGGCCCCAAAATAGGGCAGGACAGTGGCGTGGTGCCCCTATCCTCCTAGGATAGTGGTGTGGATCCCCTGTCCTCCTAGGATAGGGGCATGGTGCCCCTATCCCCACCTCTTAGGGTGGTCCTATGTGCAGGCTGCCCGATCTTCCATGCATTATTTGTCTTCGGGGTTTGAAATTCCTCTTTGTTAGCCTTTAGTGGTTGAAAATTAATCCTTGAGGCATGTATAAAAAGGAATTAAATTACATCATTTATGGACGAGGAATGAGGGATGAAAAATGAATGGGTAGATAGAGAGCATAAGGAGAAGATATAAGATTTCAAGGTCTTTATCAAGCATTCAAGTCTTCTTCATTCATCCATGGGAGCAACATTACAATATTCATTTGCAAGCATGTGTGTGTGTTAGGGTTTTGTTATGTTACATTCCATTTCATACAACATGTGTAGTTACATTCAAGAAGCAAAGCAATCATCATCAACAAGTTGCAGATCTACAAGGTATACATCTCCATTGTTTACATTCAAGCATTTGCAATTACTTTCTTTCTAGGTTGATTCCTCAACCGGGGTTTGATTGAGGCAAATCCCTATCCACAACCCCCCTTTCTTCTCTTTTTTGTGTGTAGGTTGCAGGTACACAACTGTAATTGCAGGTTTGGGCTTCATTTGCAGAGACAGAAAAACCCTTTTCATTTCGCAAATTTTGTGGTGGACCATGTACATTCCCGCCACAGTCTTGAGGACTTTCTCCAAATTTGCAGGGTAGATCCGTGTTAGTTTAATTAGCTCAGATCTGAAGTTACAGTGCGATCCTAAACTGGTAGTTCCTCATTTCACTCATTTCCTCTCCCTTTTCCACATAGTCAACAAGTCAACTTTCTCATTTATAAAAGAGGGTAAATCATACATCAACCACTTGCAATCCACTTGGAATTCATATCCTTGTTTCTAGATTTGGATCTAGTGGATTCAACCCCTCTTTTGAATGTAAATTTCCTCCTAAGTGAAAATCATCGTGGTGGCTTCCTTTCTCTCTCCTAGGTGGGGGGTCACTAGGATGCAATTTTCCACTTTACATTTTGGTGAACCCGACATCTTACACATTAATTCTGATTTCTCATTCTTAAATTTGATTAATTGCAATTTGAATTTCCAATTCTCATTTTCAAGTTTGATCTATTTGCAAATTTTAGAGGTTAATTGCATAAAACCCCTAATTTTTCATTTTGGGAAAATTAAGCTTGTGAAGTGTAAAATTTTAATTGTTTATTTCAGATCTGATTTCTATTTCAAAATTGCAATTCAAATCTGTCTTTTTATTCTGAAAATTCAGTGGTTAAATCATAAAACCCTAATTTTTAAGATCTTTTCATTTTCGACCTTTGACTGCAATTTTGACCAATCTAGACATCTCCAAATCGACTGTTTTTTGGATTCTGCATTAAAATCATAATCTCTATCATCCCTGAAAATTTCAAAAAAAGTTGGTCGGACTGTGTGCGTTCCCACCATGGTCCTCGACTTTTTTCTTGAAATTTCGGGAGACAGAATTCACTGTATTTTTCTACTCAAATCCAAAAAATCAGTGCACTTTATCAATTTTACTACTCTCTAAGGTTGAGAAAAAATTCAAATTTCATCAAATTCATATCTTAAAATTAATTTTCATACAAAGGTCCTAATTTTAGATCTGCTTTTCCAACAGATTCAGATTTCACTTAAGAGACTTTTAATGGCAGTTAATACATTGGATTTACTTTCTCTTTCACATGTGATCACATTAATTTTTGCATATATTTATCACGTGTCAGATAAGAGTTTCTTCCATTTTCTGTTGCTTCTCTTTCTTCATAGCACTTGGTCCTTTTGTGTTGTTAGGATTTCCAAATTATTTTCTTTAGATCTTAAAGCTTTCATGTATCATTTATGTTGCATTATGGTGATGTTGTTAACAATATGCATTTCCTATGTTAATCACCTTAAAGCTTTTGTAGATCCTAAACCTAGAGATTCTAACCCTTGTACCTCTCCTAGGGTATCTTGTGTGAAAGAAATGAGATCTAACACTTTACCCAATGATCTTTCTACAAGAGAGAAAGCATTGAAAAGTAATGTGGATCCATCTTCTTCTTCTACACACACCCTTGAGCAAGTAGGGCAATATGAAAATGTCAACATTCTTACATCTTTAGATCCTCCTTATTCTCCTAGGACCTATCTTCAACATCAAAGTCTATGTAGGGAGGATGATGTCATGCATTTTATTCATGACCTTTCTCCTCGCATACAAATCACTAAAAATGAGCTTTTAGATGATGAAGATGTTCTTCCCCAATCTTCCAAAAAGGATAAGCTTTATAAAGGAAAAGAGATTGTTGTTTCACATGATACTCCTCCTTCATCTACAAATCCTTTTCTACCTCCTTACACAATAGATTTCAAATAAATTCATGATCTTGTTCCTCCTTCTAGTCAATTGTAAAATTCTTATAGTCATGGCTTTCATATAATTACAAAACAAGGTTTTAAAGGACAAGGAATTGGGAAATTTGAGCATGGAATTTGTGTTCCTATAAACCCTCCTACACAAACTACTACAAGAGGCCTAGGAAGTGGTACCCCTCTTTCTATGGATGAATTCCTTAGACTTCAGAACTTTACAGATTATCTTAAAAAACAACAAATCAAGAGAGCCCGCAAGAATGCTTCTTCCTCAAAGAATCCTTTTTGTTCATTTCATCAAACCCATGACCATAATATTGATGATTGCGTTGATTTTGAAAAATCTATTCAAGATGGCATAGAAAGCGGCAAAATTAGAATTGTGGATAATGAAACTTCTTCTCCTACCAAACCCTCTTCTTCATGGGATGATGATATTTACCATCCTGACATATTAGCTGCAAGAATCTATTGGAGGTTGAAATATGACAAGAACATTTCCTTTCCTCCTCAAAATAAAAACAAAAATCTTAAGCAAGTGAAAGGTATTGAATATTGCATTTTTCATAATTTATATTCACATTCTATTGGAAAATGTTATACATTTAATAAATTTATTCAACTACAATATGATCTTGCACACATTTGTCTCACAATAGATCTAGTTATATTTCTTGGTAAAAACATCATGCCTTAGCACTTCTTTTCTCTTCTTGTTCCTCTTCACCCTATGGCATAATTAGCCCATTTAACGGGGGCTCTTTATCATTAGTGGTGGTATTGTTTCACTTTAACATACTTTGGGGCATCAACATGAAGTCCATTTTTTTCTTCTTTCTATATATTTATCTCTATCTTGGTGCATTATTCATTATTAGATCTCTTTTCTTGTATAGGGTTATCCTTATGTGAGCATATAATTCATTGGTTTCCTTCTTTGCTTAGAGAGGGGCATATTTAATGAGTATTGCACTTCTTCTCTTTCCTTCATTCTCTTGGAAATCTTACCTCTTCTATGGTTTTGATTATTCGAAAGTATGATATGCCCCTTAGCGGGGAATGATCTCTTGGGAGGTATGTATCCTTTCCTTGAGAGGATTTGTTCCACTAGGATGACATATCACTTGAAACTAATCACCATCAGAAAATGTGTAGTATTTCTCCTTGTTCTCCTCACTTGGGGGGCAAGGATTTTCTCTTCTTTCCCTTGTATCATTATTTCCTTTAGGGTTTTCCTTTTTCATATGTGAATATCATTTATTACAATGGTATGCTTTTATGATTAATCCCTCTTGGGGAATATATGATGCTTTTTCTCTCTTCTTTTTGAAGATTACCACTTCTTGAGAAATGTATTTTACATTTACTAATGTGTTTTCTTGCATGTGTTTATGTAAGTTCATTGCACATTTGCTTATGTTTAATTGCTCTCTCTATTAGATTGTGCAAGCTCTTCTCATTGTCCCTTAACTTGGGGAGCAATGATCCTTCTCTCTCTCTTTCTCTAGGAATCCACTTTGCCCTATTAAGTGGATGGTGTGAGTTATATTACTTGATGTCATTCCTTGTGTAGAATTGTTGGTTATTGACTTAAGGATTCTCTCCTATACAAGAAGTGTTAATCCTTGAATACGACCTCTTTTACACTTGGTAATGTATATCTATGATAAATCCAACCATCCCTTTGGGGGATAAAAGTGAGTCATCCCTCACCAAGAATCCCTTTCACCTAGAAATAGGAGGAAGGATTTCATTCTTGTTCTTTCCTTTTCCTATTCTAGAAGATGTTATATTTGTCTAAGACAACACCTCTTGAGGGTAGATGTCTTTTTGAACAAATATTTCTTCTCCTCCAAGGATCACCTTTACACTTACAACAAGATATCTATTTCAACTATCTTATTATTGCTTGAAGAGTATTCCCTCTCTTGCTTGGATTTATGACATTGTTGCATGGTGGATATCTTATTTGTAATGAAGGTAGGTATCCTTGTTCTTATTTCCTTAAGATATCAACATCAGCTTATGTTGACATCTTAAGGGGGGGCACCCACACTGCTCCTTTGTACTCTACTTCTCTCATGCATTGAATAGTGGGACATTATTGGAACCAGAGGGAAACCTCTTAGAGAAATATGTCATCACTTTTTGTACAGTGGGTCATTCTCGAAACCAAAGCATGGTCTTTTAGAGTGAGATGTCTTCACTTTTTCTTGTCTTGTACAGTGAGACATTCTTGGAACCAGAGGGAAACCTCTTAGAGAAAGATGTTGTCACTTTTCTCTGGTACAATGGGTCATTCTCAGAACTAGATCACAGTCTCTTAGAGCGATATGATGCCACTTTTCTCTTATGCGGGGTGATTATTCTCAGAACTAGAGCATGGTCTCTTAGAGAGAGATATCACACCTTTCTTGACACTTGTACTATACATTCTATACAGGTTGTAGTGTACTTGGGCATATATTCCTATGAGGCGCTTTAAACCTCACTTGCACACATGCGCATGAGTTTGAGTGGAACTAACGAAGTTCTCACCCTCTCTCTTTACATGGATCACCTAGGAAAGCTCTAGGGGCAAGATTTTCCATGTCCTTCTCTCGATGGATCACCTATTTTTTAGGGGTGAGATATCCATGGTTTCTTTCTTCTTTGCCTTTCTTCTCATGGATCACCAAAGTGTGTATTCATGTTCTCTCTCTTATTCTTCTTCTCATGAACTCATAGTTTTACTATTGATAGCTCATGGAAGATATCAAATTTTGTCTTTTATGTGATCACTCGTGTTTATGTGATGGCATTGGTCTTTGTGTTCTGATTAGTTGTTGAGACATCTGAGCTTGAGATCTCTTCGGCTAGTTAGTTTTTCGTCTTGTGTCTTGTTCTTGTTGTGTCTTTTTACACTTTGTCTTTGTTTTGTTTGTCTTGTGCCTTTTTGTTTGGTGTGCTCTTGTGTATGTTGGCATGAATTAAGACCCTAAGATTGGGGGCTTTTTGCTCTGAATATTAGTGGTGTCTTATACTCCTTGTGGTATTGCTTCACATCTCTCATCCTCATCTCTCTTTCTTGTACTTTACCGGTAGTAGTGGCGCAAGCCATACTCCTGATAAAGTGGGGGCTAAATGTAGTGTCATAAAATTATGATCCCTGCAATTTTAACCATATTTGGGGTCCTCACCTTGGCGACGACATCTCCTTCCCTAACCGGGACTTATTTCTACATTTCCAACCCTTCTCTCTTCTTGCTTTATGTCTTGTGTCTGCTTTAGACCCTTTCGAGGCCCCCAAATAGGGTAGGATAGGGGCGTGGTTCCCCTAGGATAGGGGTGTGGCCCCACCTCTTAGGGTGGTCCTATGTGCAGGTTGCCTGATCTCTTATGCATTATTTGTCTTCGGGGTTTGCAATTCCTCTTTGTCGGCCTTCCTTGGTTAAAAATTAATCCTTGAGGCATGTATAAAAAGGAATTCAATTCCCTCATTCATGGACGATGGATGACAGATGAAAAATGAAAGGGCAGATAGAGAGCATAAGGAGAAGATACAAGATTTCAAGGTCATTATCAAGCATTCAAGCATTCAAGTCTTCTTCATTCATCCATGAGAGAAACATTACAACATTAATTTGCAAGCATGTGTGTGTGTGTTAGGGTTTTGTCATGTTACATGCCATTTCATACAACATTTGTAGTTACATTCAAGAAGCAAAGCAATCATCATCAACAAGTTGCAGATCTACAAGGTATACATCTCCATTGTTTACATTCAAGCATTTGCAATTATTTTCTTTCTAGGTTGATTCCTCAATCGGTGTTTGACTGAGGCAAACCCGTATCCACAACCCCCCTTTCTTCTCTTTTTTGTGTGTAGGTTGCAGGTGCACAGCTGTAATCGCAAGTTTGGGTTTCAATTGCAGAGATGGAAAAATCCTTTTTGTTTCGTAGATTTTGTGGCGGACCATGTACATTCCCGCCACGGTCTTGATGAATTTTCTCCAAATTTGCAGGGAAGATCCATGATAGTTTAATTAGCTCAGATCCGAAGTTACAACTCGATCCCAAACTGGTAGCTCCTCATTTCACTCATTTCCTCTGCATTTTCCACATAGTCAACAAGTCAACTTTCTCATTTACAAAAGAGGGTAAATCACACATCAACCACTTGCAATCCACTTGGAATTCACATCCTTATTACCCTTGGATTTGGATCTAGTGGATTCAACCCCTCTTTTTAATGTTAAGTTCCTCCCAAGTGAAAATCATCCTAGTGTCTTCCTTTCTCTCTCCTAGGTGGGGGGTCACTAGGATCCAATTTTTTACTTTACTAGCTATCACTATATCATTCGACACTTTTCTCAAGTTGGGAACCTCATTGATTTCAGCTAGGCCTGTCATGACTTGGATCGCCTACTTGGTGAGCTTGTGTGGTCTTTCAAGCCATATTAACTCATCATGAACACAACTAAGAATGTACTGGATCCACTCTGCTTCGTCAAACAATGAAAAGTGAACGAACTATGAGAAATCCTTATCCTGAAGCACCTTGCATTCGGGTTTGAGATTTCCCAAACCATCAGCCAAATGTTTGTTGTACAAGTCCATCATATTTGCATTACCAAGATCCTCGAGATCATAGTGTATGTAAGCCCTGATATCTTCATTATGGAGCACACCATAGGTTACAGATGAAAATGCACCTTCTGGATCATGTTGAACTAACTTGAAAGGGTGTTTCTTGAAAACAAGTATGGCACTGTCCTTGATCTCGACCACAAAAGGGGTAGCAACACCAGAAGCTGAAGCCATTTCAAATGCTAGGTTTTGCCAAAAACTGAAAGCTTGAATAGATAAATAACTTGATTCACAACCGGGTGCTAAAATTTGCTTTGGAATAATTGAAATTGTTGTTGAAATTGCCAAGTCGCTTTGCTCTTCTTCTCTGCACTATTCACTTGATCGAATTGTGACAAATGAAACTTAAAAATACACTTTTATCCTTCGAAAACCTAATTTTCCACTGTAATAAGTGCAATCGGTTATCATGAGTTTCATGAAGTCGCATACCGGAGCATCAAATCCTTTCTAAAACTTCTGGATAACATCTACATATCTGATCTAAGCCTTTTGCAACCTTCCAAAATCAATTGCAGACCATCGAAGAGGGGGTTCTTAGAATATGCATGAAAAGTTCCCCCAAGGCATAAAGCCCTAGTTGCCGGATGAAGATCCTACATTGGATTCGAGTGCAGATCTATTTTTTGCTTTAGATTCATCTTTTCTAACCCACATCTTCTCATGTTTGTCTCTGATCTCTTCTACCTTCACTTTTCCCTTCTCATATGATTTGCTCTTGTCTACCAGAACACTATTCTTGCTTCTGCAGTACTTTGCAATGTGATCAATTTTATTGCATGCAAGACAAACAACATTATTCTACATAGGTTTGAAGTTCATCTAATTTGGTCTCATCCTACACTGGTTAGAGATATGACCAAACATCCCACAAACATAGCATCTTTTGTTTTGGAAGTTATTCATTATCACTCTACACATATTTGACTTGTGCCCAAAATTATTACATATGAAACATTGACCGGTAAAGGTAGGAACATTGTTCATGTTGTTCATTCCATTATTCATCCTACTTATGCATTGATTTACCATATGACTAAACTTAATGCAAGTAAGGCATCTACCATTGAATTTATGAGCATTAGTTTATCTTACTGGAGAATTCTGGCCCTTCTTTTGATAAGGTTTTTCATTGCCTTGTCCAGATCTTGAGGATTCACCTTTTTCAAATCCAAGCCGTCACATATACTTTCCGTGTCTCTGACTTTCCATCATCTCGTCAATCCTTTTTGAGCTATCTTGGAATTTGTCTTTGTATTCATTAGCAGTAGCAAGTTCATCTCTTAAGGTAGCAATCTATCTTTCAAGTTCCTGACCATTATTCCTTGACTGTGTCAACTGAAGCTTCAACTGATCATTCTCATAGGTAAGCCTGAAGCATTCATTAGATTTTTCCTTCAATGATTATGCCAGATTCTCTTCATTCTCATTCCGGCTCCCAATATCCTTAGTCAACCTCATCACAATAGATTGCATCTCATTCTTCAAAGCAACATTCTCTCTTTCAAGCTTATTAACTTCATCAACTTTACCTTGATATTCCATGATCTGATCTTCTTTCTCCTTCAGCTTGTCCATTAATTCTTTCCTCTTGTCTATAGAAGTGCTCGCTTGATCCTTCAATTCATTAATAAAATCATCAACAACATTCAGGTTCTTCTTCAATATACAAATCTCATTTCTAGCTGCATCAAGATCCTCAAGTGCCACATTGAGCTATCTCTGAAAACCAGAATCCATTGAATCAATCTCCTAGACCTTCCTCAGAGGAACTAGGCTCTGATACCAATTGTTGGAAACATGGATCACTGAGTGGGGGGGGGGGGTGAATCAATGATCTACCGCTTGACAAATTTTCAAACTTAACTTAAAACCATTGGAAGCAAATACTTGAAACTAAATGCAGAAACATAAAACAAACAACCACAGATCATAACACCAGTATTTTTACGTGGAAACCCAAATGGGAAAAACCACGATGGTATTTGAACCCAAAATATTATTCCACTATGAACAATAGAAAAACAATATTACAAAATGGGAATGCACATGCATTTAGGGACATTGCGTAAAGCTCATTGCTCAATTAAAATAACCTGGAAGGCTACAACCCTCACGAAAGTCTCACTGATTGACAAGATAGTTATAATGATGAATTACAATGAATGAAATCTGAAATAGCATCTACAATTCTTGGAGGAGTTCCGGTTGAGTGCCAAATATACAGACTGAATCCTTTCTATTGATCTACCCTGTTACACCCTGTTCTCTGTCTCAGTTAGCTATTAGATCAAGAATGCGCACGTGAAATTGTGCCAAAATAGATTCTCGATCACTACTCACTTGCATATCATCACATCATTGACCAAAAATATCATCTACACCAAACTTATATACTGACAACCACAAAATAGATCATACATCATGTCGGCTTGCAAGTGTAACGTGTAGTCACATGTGGCCTTGAACGGATCACCAAAGATAAATGTGGATAACCAAAATGATGTTTCTATGTCGTCCCAATCACCCAAAACATAATTTAATGTACCACAGTCACCGGAAAGCTTTTGGACCCAAAAATGCTTTGTTCTTCTTGAAATATTGGTTAATAAGCTACCAATTAACACTCGCTTCCGAATACAAAGAATTATGATCACCAGATCAAATCTCCATGAAGAGTTGCTATCAATGACAACCCTAAACCAATATTCAACCATCGAAAACAACCATAAACCACCAGATGAGTTTCAAATGCCAACAAGAGATAGTTATCTACACCTAGATCTCCTCAGCAGAATGACATTGTGGAGAGGAAGAATAGAACAATTCAGAAAGCTACTAAAACCATGATGTTGGAAGGAAATGTTCCGCATATCTATTGGAGAGAAGCTGTGAGTACTGCTATATACACTTTCAACTGATTACATATCAAAGGTGATACTGGTAAGACTCCTTATGAGTTATGGTTTGGTCATGTTCCTACAGTTAGATATTTTAGAATTTTTGAAAGTAAATGTTATATCAGAAGAGATGAAGATCTAAGAAAGTTTGATGCTAGATGTGATGAAGGAATCTTTCTTGGTTATTCTACTAAGAGAAAGGCCTACCAATGTTATAATAAGAGATTGAGGAAGATAATTGAAAGTGCTAATGTGAAAGTTGATGAAAGCGATGTGAGACATATAAGATCTTTTGGATATGATTTTGATGATCTGATTGTCAGTTTAGATAAAGGAAAGCAAGTGTAGACCCAAAATCAAACTCAGATTGTTCTAGAAAAGTCTTCGAATGAACGAGAAGAGACCAATGCTAGTGCAGAAGAAAGAGCTCAATAGCCTAAAAATCAAGAAAATCCTAAGACTCCTAGGCATGTGAGATTAAATCATTCAGAAAATCAGATCATAGGAGATAAGAATAAAGGTGTGATGACTAGGAGAAGAATTGATGAAGAAATTTTCTTGATTTCTAAGATTTAACCTAAAGATGTTAGTGAAGCATGCAAAGATGAAAATTGGGTTAAAGAAATGGAAGAATAATTGAACAAGATCGAAAAGAATAATACATGGATTTTTTTTCCCAAACCTAAGGATAAAAATTTAATTGGAACTAAATGGGTCTTCCATAATAAATTGGATGAAAAAGGTGAATTTGTTAAGAATAAAGAAAGACTTGTTTGTAAGGGTTATTCTCAGATGGAAGGAATTTACTTTGAGGAGAATTTTGCTCTGGTAGCTAGAATTGAAGTTGTTAGATTATTTCTTGCTTATGCTGCTTACAAAGATTTCGAGGTTTATCAGATGGATGTCAAGTTAGCCTTTTTTAATGGTGAGTTGGAAGAAGAAGTCTATATTGAGAAACCAAATGGATTTTAGTTGACAGATCAAGGAGATATGGTTTTCTGATTGAAGAAAGCACTATATGGATTGAAGCAAGCCCCAAGAGTTTGGTATGCCAGATTGGATAAGTATTTGATGAAGCTTGAATTCAATAAAGGTACTACTGATAGTAATCTATAGTTCAAGATTGATCATGATAACATTTTGATTGTTGAAGTTTTTGTTGATGATAATATTTTTGGTGGAGATGATAGTTTGTGCAAGAAATTTGTTGATGAAATACAAAATGAGTTTGAGATGTCTATGATTGGTGAGATGGAATTATTTTCGCGATTGCAAATTACTCATTTAGACAGAGGAATTTTATATCTCGGTATAAGTATGTGAAGGAATTGTTGAAGAAGTTTGGTTTAGATGATTCAAAGCCAGTTAGTACACCTATGGTGACTGAATGTAAGTTGTCAAAGGATAAAGATTCTCCAAAAGCAAATCAGACTAGATACAGATCTATGATTGATGGATTGTTGCATTTGACTTAGACTAGACCGAATATTATGAATGTTGTATGTCTTGTTGCTAGATTTCAAGTTGATCCTAAGGAATCTCATGTTGTTGTTGTGAAAAGAATATTTAGATATTTGAAAGGGATAATTGATGTTGGTTTGTGGTATCCTAAAGATGATGATTTTAATTTGAGTGCTTTTACAGATGCTGATTGAGTAGGTGATGTGGATGACAAAAAGAGTACTAGTGGTGTTACATTTTTCTTAGGAAAGAGATTGGTTTCTTGGACGAGTAAGAAGCAAAATGATATTTCTTTATTTACTGCAGAGGCTTAATACAATGCTGCTGCTAGCAATTGTACTTAGGTGGTATGGATGAAGCAGATGTTGAAGGATATTGGAGTTGTTTATGATGAACCTATTGCTATATATTGTGATAACTCAAGTGATATCAAAATTTCTAAGAATCTGATGCTACATTCAAAGAATAAGCATATATCTATCAAGTTTCATTTCTTGAGAGAAAAGGTGAATGAGAAGGAAGTAAGATTGAAGTATGTATCTACAAAGTAACAAATTACATATATCTTCACGAAGCCTGCCCAAGGATACTTTTGAGTATCTTAGAGAGAAGCTAGGGGTAATTGCCCCTCTTGATAAGAACTAAGATGCATTGAGTTGCATTAGTCAGGTGGATTTCATAGAGATATCTTGTGATCCAGATTGATGAGGTGGTTGCTGCTCAAGGGGAGTAGTCAGTGTTGTGGTTCAGATGTTTAGATTTGAGTGTGTCTGGCTAAAGAGGGAGAGAATAATGATTTGTATATGTTACTTTAGCATTGATGTCAAAGGGGGAGAGAATAGTGAATCATGTGAAAAACTATAATATCTATGCTAGATATTAGGGGGAGACCGTTGAGAGTTATGGGGAGACTGTTGCTAGTTATATTCTTTCTTTGCATTGATTTTTTTTCACATTCATATGTTTCCATCAATGCCAAAGGGGGAGATTGTTGGATATTGTTGAGAAGTTTGCTGAATTGTGATGTTGTCATTGATGTCAACATATTCCTCTGTATTCTAGTGTTCTAGTCATATTGATTGAGTTGGTTTGGCCAGTGTATTGCAGATGAGTTGTTGTAGAATAAAGGGTTTTGAGATAAGTATCTTTAGTTGATTTAGTTGAAGTTTCAGTGGTCTGCATGGTGATTTGACCGAAATATGAGATCCAATATTGTGGTTGGGTTTTCAATTGTTCGGTGTTGATTAGTGTTATGAATTTTTCTCCGCATTGCTCCATGTTGCAATATTTTGGTTTGCGGTTTGGCAGAGTGTTCTGGTGTGTATCCCTTTAATACTATGATTCCTTCAACAACACAATCTTCTTTTAATGATGCTTATTTGACAAGGAATTGGGGTACATTAGCCTTTATACCTTCCTTCAATAGGTATAAGATCCCTCAATCTAAGAATGAAGCCTTGAAGGACCCTTGTGTGTCATTTATGCAAACTTCTTCTAAATCAATTCCCACCTCTCCTTCCAGTACATGTCTTGATGATGATGGGGGCTCTTTAGACTTTAACACTAAGAATGAACCCTCTCCTCTAGACATTTCAACACATATATCTAATTCTAAACATGGATGCAATGGACATGGTTTAGGATGTGTACAACAAAGTTTTGATGATCATGAGAAATCTACATCACAATTTTCCATGAGGGTCTAGGTTTCCAAACTCCTCCTTTGTCGAAATCCCCTTCCCCATTGTCTAATACAACAATGTCTTCTTAAAACTTCTCATCACAACAAGAGAGTATTTTGTGTGGGATTCTTAAAGTCAACTTGATTACTCTCCCTCTAAAAAATCAAAGAAAGAATCGTAAGAAAAATCAACACAATCTTTCTTTTGGCAAGTATCATCAAATCCATGGCCATTCCACTAATGAATGTCACAATTTAGCAGATAAAATTCAACTACTTATTGTAATTGGTATCATTTAAATATTTGATGATAGAAAGTTGGACTCTCATCTTATTCCTTCTACATAACATTAATGGTTGTTAGGTTGCTCCTCATTATGTGATATTGGTAGCTTACTTATTGGGGGCTCATTGTCATTCATGGTGGTGTACAATTTCATGTGCAATCATAGTTTTATAGCAGCAACATAATAGCCTATATCTTCTCTTGTCTCTATGTTGGGGGCAAGAATGATTTCCAAATATCTCTCCTTATTAATATTAAACTTTCGCTTTGTGAAGTAGTGTCTTCTATAAGGATCTCTTATTGATTGTGGAGGTGTATATCCCTATTAAGGATCTCCTTCCACTTATTAGAACAAGTATCCCTAATGAGGATCTTTTCCTTGCATTATAATCACATATCCTTAATTGAACCTCTTCCTTAGTGTTGAAAGTCTATAATCATTCATCAAATTCTTCTCTTTATTGAGTTGTATCTTTAATAATGAACCCTTATGTATTGTGACATGTTTTCCTATTAAGGATATTTTCCTTATCATAGAGGTGTGTATTTTTGTTATAAATTATATCTCTTGTGTCCTTGTCTCCATGTTTGCGAGGAAATAATAATATTTCAACTCTCTCTCTTTTTCTATTCCTTGTTGAGTTGCATCTTTCATAATTTGATGTCATTTCTTACATATAATTTCCTTATGTTGGGACTTATTCTTTGTTTGAAATGGTTATCTTTTATGAACAATATCTCCTTTGTGAAAGTGTGCAATACTTCACTAAGAATCCACTTTTTCCTAAACATTGGAGAAGGTATGTTTTCTTAGTCCTCTAATCCTTTTTAAGATATCATCTTTATTAAGGATCTCCTCTACTCTTGGAGGTAGATATCTTTATGAAAAGATCTCTTCCTCCTTTGTTAATCACGCATCCCTAAAAAAGTATCCCTTTATAATTGTTACAAGATATCTCTTTTACCATTATCTCTTCCTTGCTTAAAGAAACACAACCTATTTAGGAGTCTTTCTTTCTAGCTTGGAATGCATGAATTATTGATTAGCAGACATCTCCTTGGTATTGAAGGTGGGTGTCCTTGTTTCTATCTACCTTAAGAGATCAACATATGACTATGTTGATATCATAAGTGGGGGACATATATGCAAACTCCTAGTTGCATTTTCAACTATTGATTATCAATTTTGGACTATTGCATCCTCATGCTTAATCCTCATCTTATCCATCATTTATGAGATTATTTCATCCTCATTCTTAATCCTTATTTCATTTATCAACATAGTATTGTTGCATCCTCATGCTTCATCATCATTTTATGCATCATTTGTCTTATATGGGGTTACACATGCTCGAAACCAAACAAAACAAAGTCTTATATGAGATGTTCTTGAAACCAGACAACAACATATGCAGTGAGATGAGTGGAACTAGCAAAACACAACTAGACTATTTTAACTTTCCTCCCCAGTGGAACTAGCAAAACACAACTAGACTATTTTAACTTTCCTCCCCAACATGTATCACCTAGCTTGATGCAGCTTGCTAGCGCATGGAATTCATGTTCCTTCTCTCCTATGAACCCATATCATAACACACTTTCCTAATGTCGGATCATGGTTTCTTGTTCTTTCAATTCATGTAAGTCCTTGTTCTTTCTATAAGTCCACCTGTGCTCTTGCAATAACATGCTAAGAATGATATTAGTGGTTGAGGCATTTTCATTATTGAGTTCTCTTCAACTAGTTGACTTGCAGCTTTGTGTTTTAGTCCTAATGGTGTTTTCTTTTATCTCTACTTGGAGGTTACTTGCATGGATTAATAGGATCCTATGCTTGGGGACTTGATCATCCCTCAGTATTACCCTATCCCTAGTTTTGCTTGCTCTCAGATTCTCTATCTCTTCATTTCTACTTTACAGAGAGTACGACCATAGGATCATACTCTGCTAAAGAGGGGTTAAATGTAGCATCACAAATTGTACACCCCTAATTAGGATTGTCCAATTCCACGCTTAGGTTACAATCGCCTTAGTGTGTCCCATTGAATTTTGCATTTATAAGGCTCCTTTAGATATTTAATTATTAATTTAATTAAATCTAAAGTCCTCTCTCATCAATTCACATATTATAAAATTGGGCCCTTAACCATACGCATGCTTCTTCTTGTTTTATTTTTAATTAATCTTAATAATGTCCTAATTTCAATCTTCAAAGCACATTTCCGCATATCTAAACACATTGGATTGAACTATCATGTTGGATTTGACTTTATAATCATGATATCTCGCATTTGTAGAAAATTAGAAAAAAGTTGGCTGGACCAGAATGCTAGCATTTTGGTCTCGTACTTTTTTCCCCGAATTTTGGGAGCTTAATTTGGCGGTATTATAATGTTCAAATCCCACTTTGTGTCAATTTTTATTAATTCTAAGTTGTCCTAAAGGTAATTTTAATTATGAAATCCCTATATAAGGCATACCTCTCTGTAGACACCTAAAATTGTCTAGTCTATTTTATTTATTTAATTACTTTAACCTAATTCTTCTATTAATTAAATAAATCCTTATTTACTTAATTAATTCATTTATCCTCTTCTAGCCTTATTTCTCATTTAAATAAATAAATTTATTTATTTAAATTATCCTTTTTCTAAATTAAATAAATATCTAATTTATTTAATTGATCCCACTTCCTCTATTAATTAAATAAATCTTTATTTATTTAATTAATTCATTAACCTTTTCTACCTATGTCACATGCCATTCATCTCTTAATTCATACACTACCTACCCTCTCATTATTTTCTTATTTTCTTTACCTACCCTCTAATCATAGCCGACCATTTATCTTTTACACCTCTCAATCTTATCCCATCATTTCATATAGTGTCTTCTATATAAGGAGATGCTTCCTTCATTATCAGCCCGACACATTCTATGCATTTTATTCAAGCAACCTAGCATTCGATCTTTCATATGCAATCCTACTTGCAAACACATTTCCGTTCTTTGTTGAGCTCTTGTGCATGTATAAAATTTGAGAGCAAATATATCGAGCAAGATCAATGGAGATAGGAAGAATGGAGATCCAAACCCTATTGGACATGTGATGGTATAATCTTTGTGATTTCATCTGATTTGCATTGTCTTAGGTAATCTTCATATGTTATGGTGGACGCCCGGTGGGACACTTGTCCCTTTTTTGCATTTAACATCTTTTGTTGCAGATTTTGTGTTTTTGAAGTTGCAGATCTGACATTTCCGACAACATTTTGATATTTTCGCGTCTGCGTACTTTCGGATCGCGTTTTTTATTTTATGCCGCATCTGCGCCTTCGACAGTATTTTATTCTTTTTTGCAGATTCCAGGAAACATGTCTGTGTTCAAGAACCGCGTTTGTGTCAGATCTAATCGCGTCCGTGTTCAGGAACCACATCTGTGTTAGATCTAATTGCGTCTGTGTCAGATCTAATTGCGTCTGTATTTAGGAACCACGTCTGTGTTAGATCTAATCATGTCTGTGTCCAAGAACCACGTCTGTGTCAGATCTAATCGCGTCTGTGTTCAGGAACCGCATCTATGTCAGATCTAATCGCATTTGTGTTTCTGGGAATCACGTCTGTGTGCAGTTGTTGCATTTTGATTTCTTTGTTCTAGTTTTTCGTCATTTGGATTTCAAATCTGGTTTATATTGGGCTAACATCTTCATATCTAGCTAACAAAATTGGTACAATTTGTCTTGAAAGCAAAATCATTTTGTTGAAGGCCCCTATTTTCACAAAGTCTTTTGGATCTAAAATTTACCTAACTTGTGTGCTTGCAGGAAGGGGTGATTATTTGAAACAATCCAAACTACTAATAGATCTTTGTTGCAGGATCTTAGCAAGGGTTTTTGATCTTTATTGTGTGCCTTGTTTTCATAGATTAGCAAACACTTCAATTGGTGCACTAAAATTGAATCAGTATCTTTTGTGTCTTGGGCAATAGGCTCTTTTTGTTTAATCTTTAGAGGGCCTGTCTCCCCGTGTGGTCATTAAGACTACTAGTGAGGAGAGAACGACCCAATTGGTAGTGAGGAAAACCCACCTCTTCCAAACCACTATAAACAACTGTATTCATGGTGAAAACTATGGATAATGTGTGCTGATTAGTTCATACCGACACTATGTCTCCCCATAAACCCGTTTGATCAAATTTATTTGATCAGTTGTAGGGCATAACGCCTATCAGCTGGGAGCCTTCTGTATTTACAGAGCTTAAAGTGCCACATGTATGGCCACACGAGCGGATGCCCTTACTAGCACCTTTTCGTTTTAGAAGCCAAAATCCTTCTAGTTGTTGGGGCAGGAGGTCAGACCTCTGGAGCGACCCACACACATACTGTTCTTAGTAGAGATACAAAGTTCGCCATGAGGAGTTTTTGTGGGGACTGATGCTTGACTGCCCTGAAAAGAGAGTGCCGAGGGTGGAGCCAGTGGGGTTAAGCACCTAAGTATCCGCTCTGAATAGCATAGCCTCATGTGGGAATCAACAACTATTGTCTTGGCTAGCCATAAGAATTGTGCTTGACTAATTTTAAACAATCAAACATTCAAGACCAAACATCAAACATTGTGTCTTTTGTGTCTTCAAATGTATGTAAAACATTTTTACATCAAACAACACACTTTTCTTTGAGTCATTTTGAGTCTAAACACTTGCAAACATTGAGTCCTCATCAACACGGTGTCCTCTTGTCATGAAAAATAGTCAAACATTTAGATTTGGTCACAACAAGTCACTTCACAGATTGGAAAAATTGCACAGAGTTTTCAGAAACGCGTCTGTGTCTGACAGAACTGCGTCTGTGTCATATAACCGCGCCTGTGAAGGGCAGAAATGTGTTTGTGTCTTTTGAACAACATTGCACTTACAACATCTCAGAAACGCATTTGTGTCTGACATAACCACGTCTGTGTCATTTAAGCGTGTATGTGTCTGACAGAATAGCATCTGTGTCATTTGAGCGCATCTGTGAAGTATACAGGAACATCTATGTTCAGAATTGAAAACTTTCATAATCTAGCAAACAAGGAACAATCAGTTTCAGACTTATTGAGCTTCCTAGGTATCTCTCTGGGTTTTCATCTAGCATTCAACCTGTCTTTGGGTCTCACAAAGTTCATCATTGCTTTACACCTTGCATTACATTCACATTTGTCTAAACTTGAGTCAAAAGGTCACTTGCTTGTCCTCATTATACTTTGTCAACACATTACATACAACAACATTTTGCTAAGTGGTCCTTCATCAAGGTCTATCACCTTTGGGTCTC
Organism: Cryptomeria japonica; assembly: GCF_030272615.1. Taxonomy (NCBI): domain Eukaryota; kingdom Viridiplantae; phylum Streptophyta; class Pinopsida; order Cupressales; family Cupressaceae; genus Cryptomeria; species Cryptomeria japonica. Next base: position 520,987,468 of record NC_081413.1, read on the forward strand.
ATTTGGTCTTACTTAGAGTCAAGGTCAACTTACCTCATCAAGAGAAACTATCATCTCTTTGGGAGCCACACCTACTCTACTACATACATACTTGGTCTTACACTTTGGACATTGCAAGTACACTTCAGATTCATTTACATTTCATCCAACTCTTGGTCTTCCATACTCTTTCCATTTTCATCCAGTCTCACACATCTTGATCAATACCTAGTTCATGGTTGAAACCCATTCCCAAGAATCTAGGAGAGAAACTAAAGAGGCTCAAGAGTCCACAAACATGAGTTCCTATGAGTTTGACAATGACATCTTTTTCAATTCTGATCATACTACATTACCCGACATGGATGCTTATAGAAACATTCCAAATATTGAGAACATGGACACTACAAACAACAATGATACACACAATGACAATATGGACAACTTTTCTGTACATTCAGCAGAAGTGGAAGACACCATTACGGATCCCCGTTTCAATCGATTGGTTGAGGAAATAATGAGGAGAGATAGACAATATTTCTTACAAGTGATGGCGCAAAGTGGAGCCAAGATCCCTCATGATTTTGACATGTCTCAAATAATGGAAAATTGACCTTTGCAACAACCTCACCTCAACATGGATCAAAGAAGGCCTAATAGTGGAGGCAATAGAGGACCACATATGGTGCCTCAATCACCATCATCTTTGTTTCAAAAACTAGAGGTCACATACACACATGGTCAAGCATATGATACTCACCTTCACAGACCATTATGGAGGTCTTATGTAGAAAAATATGCTCAATCACATGCAAATGCTAAGGACCAACCACCAAAGCAATTGGATATTCAAAGGCATGTTCAAAATTTGGACACAAGGAAACCCCACGTCAAATTTAGGGGCAACACACTAGAACAAACTCATGACATTCCTATAGAGTATGGTATACAAGGACAAAGTAGATATTCTGTTCCTCATCATGACTCTATACCAAGTGTTCCATATACGTAGCATCATTATAGACCTCCTCCATATGAACATGTATATGATCAATATCATCCATATATGCAACATGCTCCTCCTCCACCCGGTGGTTCAGGCATGGGGTATGGTCCAAGAAGTCGGTCTCCACCTAAGAACAATTTGGAACAACAAATCAAAGACTTACAAAAGAAAATGGAGGACATAAATACACCGAACCCAACTTACACAATGAGAGACATGTGTCCTTATCCATTTGACAAAAGCATTCCAATGCCTCCATTTCCTACACACTTTGTGACACCTAAGTTTGACAAGTATAGAGGAAAATGGGATCCTAAGGCACATATAAGACAATTTTTCACAGCTTGCATTGAGCTAGCAGCAGAAGAGATATATTTGATGAGATTATTCCCACAAAGCTTAGGTGATCAAGCTATGGAATGGTTCTCCCAGCTTCCACCTGGAATTAAGTCATGGGGTGACTTAGCAGAGGCATTTTTCCAACATTTCTCATACAACATAGAGACAGATATATCAGTCACTACCTTGTGCAACACCAAAAAAAAGGATGGAGAATCTTTTTCATATTTTTTACAAAGATGGAGAAATCTAGCCAGCAGATGCTCTTATGAAATTCCACAAAAACAAATGGTAGAGATGTTCACCTAGAATGTTAACAAAGATATTGGTTATGATCTAAGAAAAGCTTGTTTGTCCACCTTCAAGGACGTCATTGAAAAAATCTTAGCAACAAAGAAGGTCCTAATTGAACAAGGAGTCATTAAGATATTCAAAGAAAACAAAGAGGACTTTAAAGGAAAAGATAAGCCGAGATTTTGGAATAAAAACAAGAACACAATCAATGATGGTGTTGTTGATGCCAATACAGTGCAACCCAAAATCATTTTTTTTGGATCAAGCTCTACAAACATTCAAGTGAATACTCAAACAACTTCAAAGTCATGAAGGAAGTACACTCCATTGGGAGAACCACTTGAGTCCGTTTTCAAAAAGCTAGTGGCAAACAAGATAGTCACAATTCCAGATTTTCCTCCATATGAGCCAAAGGTCAAACTGAATTGGTGGAATGATGATGAATATTGTGAATTTCATAAGAGCAAAGGTCATAAAATAGGTAATTGTCATCGACTAAAGAACATCATACAATATCTAATTGATAGAGGTGACATTGAGATTGAAGGACACTCATCCAATCAAGAACATGAGATGTTTAAGGAACCATTCCCAAAACATGACAAGGGAAAAACTACAACCACAGATGACCAAACCAACTATACCAGAGCATCCTGCAACTACAATTCAACTGTCAATCACATTTTGATGGACAATTATGTCTATACCATTATCATCAAGGACAAAATGCTTGAGAATTCTACCCAAAGACCCAAGATTGTCCTAAAAGGCATTGGATCTTCTTTTGAACCTACCTCTGAATCTAATGTTACAACTTGTCTAGGTAAATTCACTTTGCAAGGTGCTCCAGGTAAAAACACTGCTTCCTCATCAGCCAAACCTAAGTATGACCTTGTAGAACAGTTGGGGAAGACACCCACGCTCATCTCAATCCTTGAGCTCTTATGCATATCCCCCACACATAAAGCCATTATTGACAAAATCTTGAGAGACACTGCTATCCCCACTAATCTGAATGTGGACCAGTTTCAAGCCATGGTGGGATACCTTTCCATTCCACACTCCCTTACATTCATAGAAGCCGATGACGCCTCTATAAGTCAGCCACATAATGCACCGTTACACATTGAAGCCTTCATACAAAAACATCGAATAAAACAAGTCCTGATAGATGAAGGAGCAGGTCTAAACATTTGTACATTGAGCACTATTAAACAATTGGGATATTCTGATAAAGCTATGAAATCTACAAACAAAATTACCATCAAGGCATATGATGATGAAGAGCGTTCATCCAAAGGCACAGTCACCTTGCCTCTCAGAGTTGGGCCAGTTACAAAGGATGTGGTTTGTCAAGTCCTAGACCTGGATCTCACATACAATATATTAGTAGGACATCCTTGGATTCATGAAATGAGGGTAGTCCCATCTACATGTCACCAATGCATTAAGTTTCCTCACAACGGAGTTGAAATAATAGTTAATGGTGATCCCAATCCATTCATATACTGCAATAACTTGAGACTGAAAAATGAGACGATCATTCCAAGTAATAGGGAGGTTGTCCCTTCTTCTTCATACATTGATCCTGAATCATTAAAACTTTGACGTCAAAACAAGGTGAACTTAAAGGGAAATTTTAGGACAAGGGCATGGGTGAATACACCTTGAATCAAAGCATGTGCTTACAACAAGTTATGAGTTCACCAAAAGAATATGGAAGACCACATCCTAATAAGCATGTATCTATCATTATACTCAAATGGGACCCTACTATCTTTCAAAGATGGGGTGAATTGGAAGAAGAAGACTTATACAAAATGCTCTACAAAGACCCTGAAAAGGATACACAAGATCACATCAGCCTACCATGTGAAAAGTATGGCAAAGGGTTCAAGATCCTGCAAAAATTTGGGTATGATGGCAAAAGTCCTCTTGGCTTAAGAAAGGAAGGCATCATTGAACCTTTACAACCTGAATTGACATTCAAAAAAGAATGCTCTAAAGGACTTGGTTTCATGACTTCCAAGGTAAACACTCAAAAGAAAGGAGAAGCATTACAAATTAAAGCTCCCAGAAAGCAACAAGAGAATTGCTATTCCACAGACTCCAATGAATGGGAATGGGATTCAGACAAATCCTCTAGTGACTATGAACTCACCAAGACATTCAGAGAACCAGATGAACCCACAGAAGAAGAGGAATTTTATAGAAAATTCAAGGTTGGTCAAGAAACAACCCCTGAGGATCCCACACATTCCTTGCTTCTAGGTTCTAGGTTGAAATCACATAGAATGAGAACACCTGTCCCAAAATGTGCTACTAGTGATGTTAATTTGGATTCGTTCACGATCGAGACAGATGAGGGGAGTGCCAACGACGACCTTGATGATTACCTTGACATACCTGAATATAATTGCATTTTCACTCTTAGCCCCACTAACTTTGAAGACATCAAAGGCCTTCCCCTTGTTCACCACCAACTTATTGACTGGGACCATGAAGGACCTGCATAGTTTGACACATTCCAAAATGATGAAGCCTTTATTGATTATCTAGGCATACGAGATGATCTTCCCCCTGGGGACCATAAAGAAGGATACACTATAGAACTCAATAGTGTGACACATTTTGGTGAGGGTGTCAGACCTTCCAGTCACAAAAATATAAAAATAAAAACAAATCAAGGGTCTTATGGTGAAAACCATGTTGTGGTGCTGTCTGACCCCAAAAAAGTAAAAAGAAAGGACGTATCTGAGGGCGAAAACCTCTCTGAGGTACCCGAGGATGGAAGGCTCAACATTCTCCCAACATCCTATGAAGAAAAATCATCTATGTTGGTAGAGGAAACCATAAAAAAAAACATTGGTACAAAAGAAAGTCCAAATAACATATTCCTGGCTCAATCTCTGTTGGAGATAGAAAGATCCAAATTCATAAGTTTCTTCACAGAGTGACAAATCAATTTTGCCTGGTCATACACTGATATGCTTGGATTGGATCTGGATTTGGTAATGCATCATTTGATAGTTAAACCAAGGGCAAAACCAGTGAAACGAAAATTAAGAAAGATGCATCCACAAGTGGCATTATTAGTCAAGGCAGAGCTTGAAAAGTTATTGGATGTCGGATTCATACGCCCAATTGATTATCTTGAATGGAGTATGAGGCATTAACAATTGGATTACAGATTGAAGTTCAGTGGAAGATCCAGGAACTTCATGTTTTTGGGGACTCTCAACTTGTAATTCGTTAAGAAACTGATGACTGCCAAACAAAGGATGAGAAATTAATGCCTTACAAAAGAATGGTGGATGACCTGAAACAACATTTCATGAAGTTAGACTTTGAGCAGATACCAAGAGAGCTGAATCAAGCCGCAGATGCTATGGCTATAATTGCTTCATTAATCGATGTACCATAGAATGAAACCCGCTATGAGTTCTCGGTGGATAACCTTTTGGTTCCCTCATACGAGATCACTCCTACTGAGATGATATGTGTTGTCGGTCCTAATCCCAGTTATATGGTCCCATTTTCACATACCTTCGTGACAATACCCTTCCTCTTGACCTATCCAATAACCAACGTCGCACTTTCATTCGCCAATCTTCTTGATATGTCCTTTTAGCCGATATCCTATACCGTCGAGGTCTAGATGACACTCTTCTTAGATGTTTAGAAGGGGACAAAGCTCAGCTTGCATTACGTGAAGTTCATGAAGGGATATGTGGTCCACATTCTAGTGGTCCTACCTTAGCCAAGAAACTCATCAGGACTGGATATTACTGGCCCAATCTGGAAAAAGACTCATATCAGTTTGTCAAGAAATGTAAGCAGTGTCAAATTCATGGAGACCTCATTCATGCGCCAGTGCAAGAACTTCAACCAATTGTGACTCCTTGGCCCTTTTGTCAGTGGGGACTCGATCTCATAGGCAAGATTCACCCTCCTTCCTCCAATGGTCATAAATTCATCATCATTGCCACAAAGTATTTCACAAAATGGATTGAAGCCGTGCCTCTTACACAAGTCACTAGAAAAAAAATTGCTACATTCATTCTCAACTATATCATTTGTCGATACGGTATTCCTGTTTCCATCATCACCGATAACAGGCGTCCATTCAAAAATCAGGATGTTCGTGAACTCTATGACTGCTTCCATATTACCCATTGTTTTTCCACACCTTATTACCCCCAAGGTAACGGTCAAGCTGAGGTGTCTAATAAAACAATCCTTAAAATCCTAAAAAAGACAGTCGACGACGCTGGCCGCAATTGGCATATCCAACTTAATCCCGCACTTTGGGCTTACCGCACAAGCGTCTGCACACCTATAGGAGCTACACTCTATTCACTTGTTTACATCACTGAAGCTATCTTTCCTATTGAAGTCGAGTTACCCTCTTTACGAGTCTCTTTGCAAAACATTATCAGTGATGAAGACTATAGGGTCTCTCGCTTACAAGAAATTGAACTATTGGATGAACGAAGACAAACTGCTTTTAATCACCTCAAGGCTTATCAACAACGAATGAGTCACAGCTACAATCATAAAGTCAAGCCTCACACATTTGAGGTAGGTGACTTGGTTCTCAGAGAAAACCCTAAAAATCAGCAAGACAAAGAGAAGAAGGTCAAATTCGAACCAAACTGGCTTGGTCCTTACATCATCACAACAACATATGGATCTGGTGCATATCAGCTCTCAACCACAGAGGGTGAACCTTTGGAGGATCCTATCAACAACATGCACCTTCACAAGTTTCACACATAGCTCTTCAAAGTATCCTAATTTAAAAATACAAAAAAAATCAAAAAATTCAAAAAGACAAAAAAAATAAATCATAAAAATAAAAAATCGTTACTTGGTGAAAACCTGGCAAACAGGCACCTTGTGACACAAAAAAATTGGGTGAAAACTAGGTCACCAACACCATGCATAGAGACATTTCTCCTCCCTCCTTCAAGATTCCATCGCATCCTTTCACTTTGCACACACTCACGACCTATTCATTCATAATAAACTTACCCATTCCCATCATGGCTTGTTATTAATCTACCTAAGATTGGTTCGCCACCCATAATAAAAACATTCCTTTTCACCCCTTTCCATCCATAATAAATCAGCACCTATCTATGGCTAAGGAAAATCCTACGTCTAGTAATGGGTGTGGAACTGAGAGCATCACATGTTTCGAGGAGTACAATTTCTTCCACTTTTCTTCAGTCTATCCATTCACAATCCACAATAAAGCAACACTTGAATCACAATCCGCAATAAAGTTTCACTTTATCCGCAATAAAGTATTAGTTTCATGGATTTAGTCAGTTTTAGATGAGACACAGTAGCAACAATGGGCTTTAACAAATCAAATCTTTCAATAAACTCAGACAACATATGGTTCAGTGCTATCTATCATTTTTTGTGAAAGTAAACATTGTGACCACAATCAAATAGACTTATGCAAGTGACAAGAGACACTTATCTTGAGGACTTCAGTGGATGTTGGTGTCGAGTCTTGGTTTTATTTTGATTTTATCTTTTGGTGACATGTCTTTTAGCTTTTCCAGGATGTCTCTGACTAGAGATTTTATCTCTAGAATGTCTTTGACTAGAAAGGCGAGGATGGGGTATCATCACCTATTTTTCTTTGTTGTCTGTGGATTGTCTCTTAGTAATGCTATGACTTGTCCAAGGATATGAGGATGTTGTGAGTCTAGTGTGAATTGGGGCATTCCTTGTTTGTGACTGTCTGATCTCCATGCAAACAGGTACAATGACTTTCTGGGTCAAACATATGCCTTGATTGTCATAACCTATTTTGCCATAATAAAGCTCAATGATTATAATGCACAAGAAGCTCTTTCACTTTCATATCTTCTATCTTCCATCCCCCTTTCTTGATTGACTTCCATCATCCTTCTTGAGTCCATGTAGCCTGCTATCACATGACTGAGTATAATGACATGCCAAAAACATTTGCATCTCATGTAGTTGCACCTGCATTACCACATATTAAGCATTTCATACATACATATAGCTATCACAATTGCATCAGATTCTGCACACAACACATGTTAGCACATTCTACACTCTCATCATATTTATCTGCATTTCATACATTCACATTTGCATTGGCATAACATATTAAAAACATAAAAGAACAAAAATATTGTATTTCCTCATGTACATATTTGCATCCATATCATAAGCATCACATAGAAACATACATCACATAGGTACACATGCATATAGCTATCGCAAAGATGAATCATCTCATATATATATCAAAATCATAAGTGTCATGATACAATGATGTCAAAATCATATGGCTACAATCACCTGAAGGTGTCTACATCATCATACAAAAATGGTACAAAACTGATACATAGGGAGCCCCTCTAAGGCTATGATGAACTCCCTCCCTCGGAGCCACCTGACCTCGACAGAGTCTGAGCCCTAGAAGGACCTACCCCAGGATCATCTCTCCTTTCCCCTCTATCTGGTGGTGGTGGAGGACCCATAACCCCACCACTGGACGCCTGTCTCCTATCCCTCCCTCTAGTGGTCGTCGTTGTCCGTGATGGTCTACGGAAGCTCCTAGCGCACTGCTCTGGTGGCACGAATCCATATTATAGGTCTCTCTAGTAGCCTATCTCCTCCCCGACTCACAGAACATAAGCATAACCAGCTCCTATGTCCTCTTCTGTTTACCTCCCTACCCCCAGTGTCATCTTGGCCTCTGTATAGCACTGAATGGCCTAATCCCGATCCTGCTCTGTGTCCCTCAGCTATCTCCTGAGCCTAATTGTCTCCTTCTCCAGATCTTGGATCTCATCTGCCTGTCCCTGGTAGATCTCCCTCAACTCCAGTAGCTCATCATCCTCCTCTCCCCCTGTACCTATGGCTGCTCCTACCCCTGTACCTGATCCTGTGCCTGTACCTGTGCCTTCTCATGTGGCTACCCCTGCCCCTGCCCCTGTCCTCATCCCTGTCCCTATACCTTCCTGGGACCCTATGTTGCTGGCATCTGTAATGGTAAACCACCTCGGTGTCTCACTACCCAAGCTTGTCTCTCCTCTCCACCCTCTCTTCGTGGAGCCACTCTCCTCTCTCCTATCATCCCCCATCTCCTCCATCGGCCTCTACCTTCGCCATCTCCATCATCATCCTCATCCCCCCCGCCATCTCCATCTATCTGCTCCCCTAGATTTGTCAGTCGAGGAAATGGATGCTCAGCCAAATCTGCAGTATACTCTACATCCATCCCTGCATCCTCTATCTTTGGCCACATATCCCACAGCATGGGCACCATCTCTACCAGCTGCATCACTGCCTGATCATATGATAATAACGGCCCAAAGTGTGCCTGATCTCTCACTGTCCGAGAATACATCCTGGAACCTCGTGGCATCCGCTGAATCCTGTCGAACTGCCTGCATACCCTATCCACCAACTGCCTCTCCAACACATAGGGTGTTCGCCCAATCAGATACCTGCTCCTGAATGTATACGGTAGCTCCACTATGTCATCCTCCTACTCTTTGCACTCTCATTATGGTCTCCATACCATAGTGTCAATCTCATCAATGACCCTGTGCCAGTGCTCTAGTCTCCCGATCCGCGACTGAGATGTAATCATGTCATATAAATGAACAAAACCGCACCCATGGCCCCTGCCTCTAAAATGTATCGGTTGGGTCACCGACAGATGCTCATAAGCCCATACCTGCAATAATGTCACTCTGCAGCCCAATCCTATGGATCCATGGTATACGAACTAATGAAGCTCATAATATAAGTGTGCCAGCACGCACGGTCCCTAGGCATATCTGGTATGCTGTGTCACCAGTGTCTCCAATGTGCTCCCCCAGCCCACAGCCAACCCTCCTGTCACCCTATCCGGACACAGGAACCCATTGATCACTCCTCCTAGTATTGCTGGTAGCGCCAATCCGGTCTATGTCATGGTATCCCACACCACATGTCCAGCCCTCATCTCTAGTCTTGGATCCTGAAACACTCGTCTCAGAGAATCCCTGTCTCCGTCTCGATCATAGGGTATCAACTCCCCATCAATCGATATCCTCAGAATCCTGTACACATCCTCCAAGGTGACTGTCATCTCACCCATCGGCAAATGGAACGTGCATGTCTTAGAGTGCCATCTCTCAGCAAGTGCAGTCAGCAATCCCATGTTCACTCGAAACTCAAGCACATACAGAATGAATCGCAAACCCATAACCTCAATCACGGCTCTGTCCTTAAATGTCAGCTCTGGTCGTAACCTCTGACTCGATGGGAATCTCTCCCGTGACTCCAGCATAGGTAGGTACTCCTACAGTCAAGCAAATCAACTGTGTCAGTTAAAGTGGCATTCATTGTTCATCACAAAATGCTGCTTATTATCCTAGTGCTTATATCTATCATATGATACTCTATCCTAGTGACACTCACTGTTCATCACAAAGTGTTGCTTCTATCCTAGTGACACTCACTGTTCATCACAAAGTGTTGCTTCTATCCTAGTGACACTCACTATTCATCACAAATTGTTGCTTCTATCCTAGTGACACTCATTGTTCATCACAAAGTGTTGCTTCTATCCTAATGGTACTCCCTATTCATCACAAAGTACTACGTGTTTTTGTACTCCCTGTTCATCACAAAGTGTTGCTCATATTTGCACTCCCTGTTCATCACAAAAGTGTTGCTCATATTAGTACTCCCTGTTCATCACAAAGTACTATGTCTTGGTACTCTCTGTTCATCACAAAGTGCCTCGATCTATCCTAGTCTTCCCTAGATGACCTACTTGAGTGTATCCTCTTAGTAGCTTATCCAATCGACAGCATATGTTCATCACAGAACTGCCGATTTGCCCTAGAAGACATAAATTCACATTTTTGACACAAACGCGCCTTCATGACATAAACGCGCTTACATATTGCATAAACGTGCCTGCTCTGCACAGACGCACTTGAAATACACAGACGCACCTGCTTTGCACAGATGTGCCCATATTGCACAAACACGCTTGCACAACATAGACGCGCTCACATTTGACATAGATGCCTTTTCCTGCATAGACGCGCCTGGGACAAACACAGACGTGCCTAGCCAACCCAGATGCGCCTGGCACAAACACAGATACGCCTAGCTAACCTAGATGCGCCTGGCACCAACAAAAACGTGCCTCGACATTTTTTGACCTTGTTTGACATATTTTAAAATGCATTAAATGTGCTACCTAACATGCATTAATGACAACATTTATTGTGACAAAGTACAAGGAGGTTTTTTGGTACTTACCGGCTCTCCTACATCTGCTGGCCTTTGAAATCGGTGAACGCGATCGAACTTGTGAACCAATGCCATCGTTGCTGACTGCTGCTGCTCTATTCTCTCTCTGCACTCTGATCTCTTGGATGTGTGGATGACAATGAGGATGTTTTCCCCTCGTGGTCTATCTTATAGACTGCTCGAGCCCTAGCCCTAGCCCTCGTTTCCTGAGTCAGTCTTCTTTATCCCGTGACTCTATCACCTTATCCTATCCGGTCAGTCCTTTCTAGCCTTTCTTTCTTATCGAGAGATTGTCTGTGATCTTTTCAGACATTTTCATCCAATCTCTCAAGAGGGCATACCATTCCCATCTTGGGGCAACTTTGTATCAGTTTATCTTATCTTCTTTGAAACAACGCAACAAGCTGCATTGTCTCAAAGAGGGGCAAAATGTAGACACCTAAAATTGTGTAGTCTAATTAAATAAATATTTTATTTATTTAATTACTTTAACCTAATTCTTCTATTAATTAAATAAATCCTTATTTACTTAATTAATTCATTTATCCTCTTCTAGCCTTTATTTCTCATTTAAATAAATACGTTTATTTATTTAAATTATCCTTTTTCTAAATTAAATAAATATCTTATTTATTTAATTGATCCCACTTCCTCTATTAATTAAATAAATATTTATTTATTTAATTAATTCATTAACCTTTTCTACCTATGACACATGTCATTCATCTCTTAATTCATACACTACCTACCCTCTCATTATTTTCTTATTTTATTTACCTACCCTCTAATCATAGCCGACCATTTGTCTTTTACACCTCTCTATCTTATCCCATCATTTCATATAGTGTCTTCTATATAAGGAGATGCTTCCTTCATTATCAACCCGACACATTCTATGCATTTTATTCAAGCAACCTAGAATTCGATCTTTCATATGCAATCCTACTTGCAACCACATTTACATTCTTTGTTGAGCTCTTGTGCACGTATAAAATCTGAGAGCAAATATATCAAGCAAGATCAATGGAGATAGGAAGAATGGAGATCCAAACCCTATTGGACATGTGATGGTATAATCTTTGTGATTTCATTTGATTTGCATTGTCTTAGGTAATCTTCATATGTTATGGTGGATCTTTGTTGTTGTTAGGCTAGGGTTTATAATGTTCAAATCCCACTTTGTGTCAATTTTTATTAATTCTAAGTTGTCCTAAAGGTAATTTAAATTATGAAATCCCTATATAAGACCTCCCTCTCAATTCATTTTCATAATCTAACCATATGCAAACATTATCATCAATTCAAGACCAATAATTTTTCCTCAAGAGCATTTTTTATTAAAGGAGAAATGAATTACATAAAGGCATCTTCAATTAATGTTTTATCTATGGTTTCATGATGGATTTTATATGATTTATCATGTTATTGCATCAACACATGAAGGACTTATCCTAAAGAGCATTGCATCACCTATTGAAGGTATAATAATCTGCATTCAAGCATTTCAACCTTGCCCTCAAAAGGCAAGGTTTTCCAATTCAATTCAAGTTAAATTTCCATTTCAATTAGGGTTAATTCCAAACTTTGGGTTTGACCTAAGGAAAACCCCTATCCACAACCCCCTTTCTTTCTTTATGTGCAGTTACAAGTATTAAGTGGAGTCGGGAAGATCAGAACAACATCAAGACCCAGAGATGGAGCATCCAACCAAAATTTAGTAGAAAGTGCTAGGACTAGGGTGCCCAATGCCCTAGTCCTCCAATACCATGGTGTCCAATACCCCAGTCCTACTCAGTTAGCCTCAAATTTGGCAGGAAGCTCTCAAGCAGTATAAGATTTCATTCCCCCAGTTTGCAGCTCGACCCAGTCTATGGGACTAGGGCGCCCAACACCTTGGTCCTACCAATTTGAGCTCAGATTTTGGTCATAGGTGCGCAACAAAATTCCATTCTTAGATATGTACTTGTTTTCTTAGTTCTGTTAAGTTATCAGTCTACTATCTTACTATTTTAGTTACTTGTATTCATCTTCTTTGCATAGTTTCACATCCTCCCATATTTTGCACATTCCCTTTCATAGCAACAAAGGAATAGAAACTCCTAAAGTATTCCTTGAATCTATTTCACAAAAGTTAGTAAAATAGAATCACTCCTTTAGGTGCTTTCATATTCCAATGTATGAATGTAAGTGGAGTTAGGTCCTAATACTACTCGATTCCATTTTCATGTATTACATCACACAATCACAAGCCTCAATTTTCCTCCCTTCTAAGAATAAGGGGATAACTAGATAAGATGAGGGAAGTCTAGAAACTTATAAATCTGGTAGCCTAATGCTTCAACCTTGTAGGCAAGGTTGACTATTAAAGAAGATAGTTCTTTGATTATACATTTGAGAGTTATGTATATCAAAATAGTAGGTTAGAATGATAAAGAACTAATAAAAGGATAAACATTAGAAAATATAAATAGAAAAAATATGAAAATGGTCAATTTAGGGCTAATAATAAAGACATCACTTTGTAAAGTGAAGGTAACATAGGGAGGTAACTTAGTTGATGATTTGAAAGAAAAAAATATCGAGATATGTAAACAAGCTCATAACAAACAACCTTAACTTACAAAAAAGGGTTAGCACGAGCTCAAAACAATAGAGTGAACCTCGAAGTAAGAGAAGGACAATGTCATAAATAGTCTCTACATAAAAGCAAAAAGAAAATTATAAAAAAGGTATGAAAATGAGGAATATTTTCTCAAGACATAGTATAAATATTCAAAGAAAAATGGCATAAAAAAGTGTAGACGATGAAAAGGAAATAAAGGTGATGATGTGAGCTATTGGTCAAAATATCTACATGTAGACACCTAAATTTGATTAATTTAATTAATTGAATTTAGTTATCCCGAGCGCCTTTAATTAAATAATTACACGTTATTTAATTAATTAGTATTCCCTCCTTCTAGCTAATTAATTTCATTAATTATGCAATAGTCCCTTTTTAATTAATTATTTGATAATAATCAATCAATTAATTAATTAAATTTGCCCCCTTTTTTCTATTAAATACATCAAATGCATAAATTGATTATTTAATTCATTTTGACTTTTCCTCTTAATTCCCTTATAGAATTAATTTAATTAATTAATTCTATTTTTCTCCACATGCTTCCTAACTTTAACCCCCCCCCCCCCCCCCCCCCCCCCCATCTAACCCTTCCTCTAGCTTAAGTTTCCTAATTAACCAAGGGTTTTGGTCAACCTTACCCCTTAACCCTCACCATATGTGTGGATATTCCCTGAATATCCTAATTTTCCTAAAATTTCAGAAAATTTCCTAAAATTTGGGAAAATATCCCAAATATCCTAAAATATGGAAATATCTCTATATTTGGAATAGAACATTCGTATTTGGGTGTCTCATTACCAAATAGGCATGCATACTCAAATACACACGTCATTCCTTCCAATGACACTTGTCCCTTTCAAGGACACATGTCATTTCCATCCATGACACTTGCCCTTCTCAGGGAGACATGTCTCATTTTCAGGTCTCTTCATCTCTCATTCTAGCCTATTTAATCCCCTCATTTTCCTTAACAATCCATCCACTTTCGTTTTCATACCCTCATAATGCAAAATTGTTTACTCACCTTTTTGCACATCTATTAAGCATTTTAAATCCATCTTGCATCTTGTTTTTAGCTTAATCCTCATCTTGCATTAAATATCATGGAGTGAAATTGAGCATCTACAATATAGCAAGCACACATCAAATTAGGGGACTATCAAATCGAAGGATAATCTAGAGTTTGTAGTTTAATTGCTTCTATTTTCTTTATCTAGTTTTCTTCCTTCTTAGCGTCATAATCTTGAGTGTGGTTGAAATATGTGTTTGTTTGATTATTAGTTTTAGCTTTCAATCTCGTTAGTTTTGCATTCATAATTTTCTTCATACATTTATGGCACGCCCGGTGGGACTCACTTTGTGGGTCCAATCTAACATTTTATGTTGTTTTAGTGTGTTTTTTGATAGTTTTTTCATACTTGCAGGCAAAAACGTGACAATTCAGGTGGATTTCCGCTTTGGCGGAGGTTTGTTTCAACAAAATTTTGATTTACAAATTCAGCTAGATTGCTTGTAGAAATGATAAAATTGACTGGAGAAACAATGGGAACGTGTTCCCGCCATCCTGGGCAGGTATAACTTTTTTGGGTTTTTAAGTTTCACACTTTTTGTTTTTTGCCAAATTAATTTTACCAGTGAATTAGTCGGAATGAATTAAGACATAGTGGGTTTACTGTATTTTGTGTTTTGGTTTTAGCAAAATTATTTTCACCTGTTAAATAGCGGGATTTCTTTCTAAAGTGGCGGGATTGCTTTGTGAAATGGAGGGATTGCTCTTGTTTATTATCCGACATTTTCCCAAATTAATATTTTCTCATTTTATTGCTAACCTGCTAATGTGCATTGTTAGATGGTGTTTTGTAAATATTTGTGTAGTTGCATTGCTCGTTGAAGACCCCATAACCTGAAATGATAACTTTTTTTTTGTAGGACCACCTAAGAGAGGTGAGTTGCCAAATACTTTTTTGTGTTAAAATAAATCATGTGCTTTCTCTTAGTTAGAAAACACTTCAATTTCATATGGAAATGAGCCTTTGTATTCCATGTTTAGCACACTTATGCATGTGAGCGGACCTATTGCTAACATACACTATCCTCTCTCCTGGCTTTCGTGGTCTTGGGTATAGGAGAAAAGTGTTAGCAATGCTCAAATATTTACTTTTATTAGAGAATTTGCCTCCTTAGTAGCCAATAAGTTCAGGTGAGAGGGAACAACCAAAGCGGTGCTTTCTTTCAGTCTACTATATAAATATTCATGGTTTTAGCGAAAGACTTAATCAACTAGTGCAATTACATTATACCTACGATTTCCCTCAGTATCTACATGCAAATACCTTTGTGGTCTTGATGAAAGTCAAAATCCCCTAGTGCTTGTATGAAATATGCATAAAAACCTATGTTCTACAGGCTCAGATATCTCTTAAATGAGCTAGTCACCACATGTATAGCCACCAGATTTACCCCAAAAGTTCCTCCACTATGAACCAAAGTTTTTAGTAACCCAAAACCTTTTTGTTTGTTGGTGCAAGAGGTCGGACCTCTGAAGCCACCCCAATTTGTACCATACATTGTTGAGATAGATGTCCCTCGGTTCACAAGATATTTGCATCTTCAAGTTACGATATTTTGGTGTACCCAGGAAGTGTATTCCATGGTGGGGGAGCCAACGCCACTGAAATCTCTTTCTATCCACCTTGTGTAAGTATTTGGAGAAACCCAAGTGGGGATTCAACATGTAGTATCACATTTACAACCTAGGGAGTACATGTTTGCAATTGCATTTTGTTGGTTTATATCAGTAATTTGTGTTTATGCTTAATGTTCTTTGTGTTACATCTTTTGCCAAAAATCAAGTCCCAAAGTTACCCAAAAATATTGAGTTTGTAGTTCAAAAATCTTCATTTTCATCACTTTATCAAGTTTGAAATAGCGGGATTGTGCCCAACAGTGGCAGGAATGCTCTATTCCCCATATCTTGTTACCCAATCTTGAAATAACAAAATTTCTTGTAGAAATGACATGATCGCTATGTCTGTTCAATTTTACTAGTGTTATACTAACTGTGGGATTTCTTGTTGAAATCGTGGGATCGCCTATAAAACAACGGGATCGTCCTGTGAAGTGGCAGGATTGCATATTGTCTTGTTGGTCTACACAAATTTTCCCAGAATTGAGTGTGTCATTTTGTTTCCACGGGTTTTCTAGTCATCCAAACTTGTCTTATATTTGTTTGCATTGTTATTATCACTTATCAAGGTCTTCATTTATCCCATCATCTTGATCATCTTTGTCTTGAGTCATTATCTTGGTCATCATTTTGATCTTGCGTCATTATCATCGCTAGTTTTATCTTTTTTTGTCTTGCACTATCACCATCTCATCATTATCATGCCTTTTTCCTATGTCAAGGATTGATCTTCCGGTAAAATCAAATCTTTTGATCCAACCATCAAATTTTCCAAGTTTATCAAATCAAATCAAAAGTTGATCCTTTTGTCACCTTGGTCTTTAGTCTTACTGACGTATAAATCTGACCACTTTCCTAAATAAATATTTAATATTTATTTTAACTCCATTCCTCCTTTTAATTAAATTCTATTTAATTAATTTCTTCACATTCATCTATTTGATTAAATGAATTACTCAATTTATTTAATTAAATTCACCTAAACCTTTTCTAGCCTTTAATTAAATAAATCACTTTATTTAATTAATTCCCCTTCTCCCTTTTAATTAAACTTACATTTAATTAAATTGATCCTTGCAAATAAATAAATCTAATTTATTTATTAAAATCCCCCACTTGTATTTATGCAAGTTGCATCTATTTTGGTTGAAATAAATCAATTTTATTTTAATTAAAATTCTTTTCCTCCATCCACTTGCATTTTCCTACATCTCCCACTTGCCTCCTAAGCATTCTTCTAGAACCCATCTAATCTTAATGAATTAGCCTTAATCCCTCTTATTCTATCATTTCCCTAAGTTTGAGGAGATCACTTCTCAAATTTGGAAGAAAGTCTTCTAAATTTATTAAAGGCTTTATTTCTTCAACAAGCTAACTTGTTGAGTTCCCCCAAATTTAGAAGGACTCTTACAAATTTGTCCCCAAAGTCTTCCTAACCATTAATGTTGGTAGTGGGTCAACATCCCTCGCGAGGATTCACGACATGGTTTAACAACCTCCTGTGGATTCTATGTCTAGTGGTTGTATCGTGCATTGATAGGTCAATCTTTTGGTGCAATGACAACCCCAGCTTGTAACAATTGGTATCAAAGCTTTGGTTCCCTTTTGTAGAAGCTTAACCGCTTGAGGTAGATCCTATGGCAACTAATACTTCAAATCCACCGGCAACAATTTTCAGAAGAGAAATCCCTAAGCTTGATGGAACAAATTATGGGATATGGAAAATCCGAATGGAGACTCATCTTATATGTCTTGGCAAGGATATTTGGGAGATCATTGAGAAAGGATATACACCTTATGATCTGACATCTAGCAATCTTGCTCCTGCAGACTTGGACAAAAAAATGAAAATGATTGTAGAGCTAGAGAAGCCCTCATGTGTGCACTCACTAATCAACAAATCATGGGATTGACTGATAAATCATCTGCAAAGGTTATGTGGGATAAATTGAAAACTCTGAATGAAGGTGACCCTATTGTCAAAATTGCTAAACTTGATGGTTACCGGGTAAGATATGAGAACTTGAAGATGGAAGATAAAGAATTGCTACATTTATGGAAAGAGTAAATGAGATTGTCATGAGAATTCAATGTTGTGGAGGATCTCTGAGTAAAGATGAAATAGTTTCTAAAGTCTTGATAGCCCTACCGCTGACTTACAAGATGAAGGCGACTGCAATTAATGAATTGAGAACAATGGCAAACACTTCAGTTAACAAAGACATTCTGATTGGGAAATTATTTGCTTTTGTGCTTGAAGAATTTGGACCTTTTGGAGCTGCAAAGTCTGAACCTACTTTTCATGCATCATCATCTACCAGAAAAAGTGATTGGAAAGCCCTATATGCAAAAGAATTGGAAGATATGAGGAAAGAGGATGAAGAATTTGAGCAACTTGAAGCCTATTTGCTAGAAGAGTACCTAAAGGACCGACATGAAGTAAGTATGAAGGAAAAGCACCTTTTAAATGTTTTGCATGTAATAAGATTGGTCATTTTGCATCTAGATGTCTTGAAAGTAATGCAAGATTTGAAAAAAGAGTTAAGAAATCATTTAAGCCTAATCAGAACAAATATAGATTCAAGAAAAACAAACAATGCTACATAGCAGATGAGGAAGGAGTAAGTGATGACTCTGAGGATGAACCGACATGAGACTTTTCTAGTGGATCTAGAAATGGAAAGGAATGGGTGTTCTATGCTTTAAAGGAAGATGAACCGAAACCGGCTATCAAGAATGAAGAAAAGGCCCTGGCAGAAAAAGTTGAAGACAAGGATGAATGGGTAATTGATAGTGGATGCTCACATCATATGACTAGAGATAAATTAAAAATTTTGTCCCTGCAAGAATACAATGGCGGTCAAGTCAAATTTGGAGATGAAAAAGCATGTATGATCAAAGGTAGAGGTATTATTTCTCTGGATGGAAAGCCTAATACTGATAATGTCTATTATGTAGAAGGTTTAAAGCATAATATTGTAAGTGTTGGTCAATTTGTGGAAAAGGGATTCCACCTTCAATTCAAAGATAAAAAATGCAAAATCATTAACAAAACTAGTTTGGAGATTGCAACCGATACTCAGACTGGAGGTAATATATTTCACTTGAATACTGTTAATAAGACATGTTTGATTGCTCATATTGATGAGAGTTGGTTATGGCATAAGAGGTTGTGTCATGTTAATTTTGATTGTATTGTTAAAATCAGTTCAACAAAGGCAGTTAGAGATATACCTAAGATTATAAAGCCTCATAATCCGGTATGTAAGGAATGTCAATTGAGAAAGTAGGTTAGAACTTCTTTTAAGAGAATACATGATAAATCTAATGATGTGCTTGATTTGATTCATACTAACTTATGTGGTCCAGCAAGGACCATAAGCTTTCAAGGTGATAGATACTTCATGCTGATAATTGATGATTATTCTAGAATGATGTGGGTGACTTTTCTAAGGGAGAAGTCTAAAGATTTTATGAAATTTAAGTTCTTTAAAGAAAAGGTGGAAACAAAAACTGGATTGAAAATCAAATGTCTAAGATCAGATCAAGGTGGTGAGTTCACTTCTCATGAATTTAACAGTTTTTGTGAGATAAATGGGATTAGGAGAAAGTTATCTGCATCCTAGACTCCTCAGCAGAATGGAGTAGTGGAAAGAAAGAATAGAACCATTTTGGATGTAGAAAGATCCGTGATGATGGAAGCCAAATTTCCTCACATCTACTAGAGAGAAGTAGCGAGTACAATAGTCTACACATTCAACATAGTTCATATCAAAGGTGAAATCGGTAAGACTCCCTATGCATTATGGTTTGGGCATACACCTACTGTTAAATATTTCAAAATTTTTGGAAGTAAATGTTATATCAAAAGAGATGATTCAATTGGGAAGTTTGATCCTAGATGTGATTAAGGGATATTTCTTGGATATTCAATTCAGAGCAAAGCATATAGATGTTATAACAAAAGATTACAAAAAATTATGGAGAGCGCAAATGTGAAAGTGGATGAGCAATACAAAGATCAATCTATATCGTATGATAGAGAACCGTCAGTGGAAATGATCATAACTAAACCGATAATGCCTCAACCGGTACAAGACACTGAGACAGTTACATCGGTACAATCAAAAAATTCAACTGTGATTGATGATCAAAACAATGAACCTGAAGTTCAAAAGACACCAAGGTATGTAAGATTAAATCATTCTGAAGATCAAATCATTGGAGACAGGAACAAGGGAGTTATGACAAGAAGAAGAATGGAAAATGAAGAGGTATGTCTTGTTTCTCAAATTGAACCGACATCTGTTATTGAAGCTTGTAAAGATGAACATTAGTTAAAGGCTATGGAAGATGAATTAGAT
Source organism: Cryptomeria japonica (assembly GCF_030272615.1). Classification (NCBI taxonomy): domain Eukaryota; kingdom Viridiplantae; phylum Streptophyta; class Pinopsida; order Cupressales; family Cupressaceae; genus Cryptomeria; species Cryptomeria japonica. The sequence goes on from NC_081413.1 coordinate 521,008,071, forward strand.
TAGATAGAAAAGATTAAAACTTGGACTTTAGTTCCCCGATCTAAAAATAAGAATGTTATTGGAACTAAATGGGTTTTTAGAAATAAACTAAATGAGGATGGTCAAGTTGTAAGAAACAAGGCTAGATTGGCTTGTAAAGGATATTCTTAAATGTAAGGAATTGATTATGGTGAGACATTTGCACCAGTAGCTAGAATTGAAGCTGTTAGACTATTTCTTGCCTATGCAGCATATAAGAGCTATAAGGTCTATCAAATGGATGTTAAATGTGCATTTTTGAATGGTTAACTTGAGGATGAGGTATACATTGAGAAACATGATGGATTTTCACTGACATATGACAAAGATATGGTTTGCAGATTAAGGAAAGCATTATATGGATTGAAACAAGCTCCTAGGGCTTGGTATGCAAGGTTGGATAAATATCTTTTGAAGCTTGGTTTTACTAAAGGCAGTGCTGACAATAATTTATATTACAAGATCACTGATGATGATATTCTGATTATTGAAGTATTTAATGATGATATCATTTTTGGAGGTGAAGATAAATTGTGCATGGAATTCTCTAATAATATGAAGAATGAATTTGAAATGTCCATGATTGGTGAGATGAGATTTTTCTTAGATTTGCAGATTACTCAAATTGACAAAGGCATTTTTATCTGTCAAACTAAGTATCTAAGGGAATTGTTGAATAAGTTTGGTATGGATAATTCAAAACCGGTAAGTACTCCTATGGTGACAAGTGAGAAATTATCTATGAAAGACACATCTGCACCGGTAAATTCGACAAGGTATAAGTTTATGATTGGTGGCTTGTTATATCTAACTCAGACTAGACTGGATATTATAAATGCAATAAGTATTGTTTCAAGATATCAAAGTAATCCTAAAGAAAATCCTGAATGTGCAGTAAAGAGAATATTTCGATATTTGCAAGGAACAACAGAATATGGCTTATGGTATTCTAGAGATGACAACTTCACTTTATGTGCATATACAGATTCAGATTGGGCAGGAGATACCGATGACAAGAAGAGCACTTCCGGTGGAGCTTTCTTTCTTGGAAAGTAATTGGTTTCATGGATCAACAAAAAATAATAATGCATTTCTTTATCTACTGCATAAGCTGAATATGTTGCAGCAACAACTAATTGCACTCAAGTCTTGTGGATGAAGCAAATGTTGAAGGATATCAAGGTAAATTGTAGTGAACCGGTAGTTATCTATTGTGATAACTCTATAGCTATTGACATGTCTAAGAATCTGGTATTTCACTCTAAGACTAAGCACATATCAATAAAATATAACTTTTTGAAGGACAAGGACGAAGAAAAGGAAGTCAAATTGGTTTATGTGAACACTAAAGAACAGATTGCAGATATATTCACTAAACCACTATCTAAGAAATCATTTGAGAGATAGGTTAGGGGTATCTACCCCTCTGACATAAACTTAATTGATGGAGTAGACCATCAGTCCTCTATGCATCATCAACTTTATCCTTTGCTCCGGGTTGATGAAGTGGTATTACTACTCAGGGGGAGTAGTCAACTTTGAGATTCACAGAATTTTGATATTTATGTCATATCTTTGCAATTGATGTCAAAGGGGGAGAGTTATATGTGAAAAATAATGTTTATGGGAGACATTAAGGTTAGTTTTAGATTGGACTGCACTCCTCAGGGGGAGTTGCTAGGATTTTTTAGTTTCTCATTGTTATATCTTCTATGAGAAATTTTTGGCACTTCTTGGCACTTATATGTTTTCTTTTTCACATCTAGTGTTGCCATCAATGCCAAAGGGGGATATTGTTGGAAATATGAAGGAATTGATTATGTGTTGCATTGATGTTTTGTCATTGATGTCAACACTAGCTGTTACGGCTGGTTACCGACAGACAGGTTTTGGTTATCAGCAGAAGAACATGTGTTACCAATAGAAGGGACTATCAGTTGGATACTACCGACATGATTGGATCAATGGAATATGTTTGGTTTTATGTTTCTAGAGTATGTTTTGGTCAAATGGTACTGAATTGGTGATCGGATGCCGTCATACACTCTAGCAAGCCTATATCGGTAAGGGTTTAAGGTTTTACCGATAGAGATTTTACTGAGAATCTTTGACAAGATGCATAAGTGGCGTTGGTGCGGATTTTAGATAGAATTCAGGATGTTGAAGGTGATCCTTGATCATGCCTTGACTGATTGGAGACATCGCTTTGACGTGGAGAATCTAATTAGGTCTGGTACCTATCTAGGTTATGGACCAGTATCATGTTACGTGTTCTCTACATGTTACCAGGATGATTTATGGATTGGTTAATGTTGTTTTGGTCTAAATTCAACATGACATATCATTGTAATGTGGATGTATGTAATGATCTTATTGTAATATCTTTTAGGTGGCCGACCTAATTGTTTTGGGCCTTAGGGTTTGTATAAATTGATGTAAGATCTCATTGTAGATTGTGTGTGTAATGGTCATGGTCATGGAATGAAATATCATATACGAAGGAGATTTGGTTGATCATAGGTGATCGAATTGGGTTTAAGTAAGAGGTCAAAGGCCTCTAGTATTGAGCTTAACCGAGACTGTAATCAGGCATGGTAGATGTTATCTCTAGCAGTTCATTCTTCTGGATTGTTGTCCAATTATATTGAGGTGGTAATAACCTCTCTGTAGTCAATGAGACTCCTTTGTAATGAGCAGTACACTCTAGGTAGTGTGCCTTCCTGCATGTGCAGGCCCCTTATTGTATCACATACTTTCTGTAGAAGTATTATTTGACTATGGGTAGGCATCCCACCATGGTTTTTCCGTTTACAGGGTTTTCCATGTACAAATCATGGTGTTATGTGGTATGGTTGCATTGTGTTAATTCTCTGTTTCATTCTTACGTTTTATTTCTTACTGGTATTTGTTTATGCTATTTCGGTATTCAACGTTTATGTGCTCTGATTAAAGGTTATAAAGTGGTTTGATTAATATAATCTATTGACAACTGATTCATCCCCCCCTCTCAGTTGTCCACTAGTTATCCTAACAAGTGGTATCAAAGCTTGGTCACAGGTTCAAATCACACAGGCCGCGATGAGTGGCGCTGGGAAGGGGATTGTTGGCAGTGAGCTAACTTGTTGAGTTCCCCCAAATTTGGAAGGAATCTTACAAATTTGTCCCCAAAGTCTTCCTAACCATTAATGGTTAACTCAACCTTCTTGTATGGTTAGAGACTTTCTCTCTAAATTAACCCTCAGCTAACCCAAGGGTCTCATCAAGCATTCATGGCTTCAACCTTGGTTATCCTATTAACCCTTGCACAAGAGTTTATCCCTTGGGTAAAAGATTTATCCATTGGATAACCCTAACCTAACCTTAACCCTTACCTCCTAGGGAAACCTTCATGTCTTTTCAGGCATTTAATGCTTCTTACATCTCCTCTCAAACAACCCTTTATTGACAATTGTCACCGTTTCATTGGTGAGAATTGTAAACATGGATTGATTAAATTTCAAATATTATTCAATCTTGACCATCCATTGCCCTGTTTTTCCTATAAATAGAGCTCTGATTCCTCATTTTCATAACAAATCAAGTTTCATGCATCTACATCATAGTCTAATTTACTAAGCATTTTAGCCTCTCTTTGTTAGAATATCATCATAACATTTAGAAGTATTTTTCATGTCATAAGATATTCATGCTAGGATAATTTGCTAATCTTTTATCATATCATCATCTTCATACTAGCTTAATCATCATATTTCTAACATCATATATATCTTAGAATGCATTCATGCATATAAATCAAATATCACTCATTCTTGGAGTTGTCATTCCTAAGTCATTTCCTCGATGATCTGAGAGAAAAACATTGGCTTTAGGGATCCTATGAGATAGAAAACAATGGGAAACCCCTTGGGAAGTTGAACTAGTTCAGTTAGTTCATATAATTGCACCAAGAATCTCATTGGTATGTGGGTCTTTTAGATTCGATTTAATTCATTTTCGTCACCGCATTTTCCCGCATACATTTCTGGTGCCAACCGTGGGGCTCATCCCAAAAAATAACATCCTTTTTTATGCAGGAAAAGGATTGCTAACATGCTGGAATACCCCTTTTAGTGCATCAAGAGTATACTTTAGTGCATCTATGGCAAACTATAGAGCATTCATTGCATAGTTTGGCACGTAGGACCTATTTTCCAGCGCTTTTGAACTTCCTTTTAGCACATAACCTTCTCTGCTTTTTCTGCACATAGAAGTATCAACATAGTGCATTTGGGTAGCAGAGTAGTGCATAGGAGTTCTCTTTTAGCGCTTTTATACCATTCTGTCGCGCATCTGTGCAGAAGTTTAGTGAATAACTCTAACAGAGAAAAAGAAAGTTTGTAACAAAATTAGAAAAATTAGGCTTGTGTAAGCCCACCATATGCTTTCTTTGATTTTCTAACTTCTTTCCTTGAAGGTTTTAACAGTTTCTTGTAGGTTAGAGTTAGAATTAGGATTTATGTTTTCTTTCTAGCTTTTTAAGGTTGGATAAAGAGAACTCATTTGTTCCTTTGGATAAAAAAGAACATCATTTTTTCTTTTGGGCTTAAAATCAACCATATTTTCCCCTTTGGGTTTAAAAAGAATCAAAATTTGCAAGTTTACAAAGAACAACAAAATCCACATTTACTTTCTTGCAAGATTAGGGAAAACACTTCATTTTGGGCTCTAAATAGAACTGACAATTTTCCAACTTTTTTGTACAAAGGTAAAAAAAACAATCCACACTTTCTTGCAAGATTAAAAAGAACAAAATACTTGTCCATTTCTTACAAAGCAATTCAATTTTAAACAATGTGCGTTATGTTAAGTTGACTAGGATTTCATTTCCTAGATTAAACAAACACATTTCTATAAGGAACTAAAAACAACACCATGCTTTTTGGAACAACATCTCCAAATAGAGGATAGATTATCATTGTCTTGAAATTTAAAAAGAACACATGTTTGCCTTGTCTTGAAAGTGGAGGGTATATGCTCTCCCCTTAATTGGGTGACCCGAAAACTAAACCACTCTTTCCTGCTTTCTTTTACTTCAAGTACTTAAATCCTTTAGAAGGCTTGCCCTCGCAAGTTGGTGTTAGGGCGCCATTAATGGCCGATGAGAGGGGAATGACTTAAGTGGAAAACAACTTTATCACCAAGTGTTCCAACCCACTATAATCAAATGTGGAGACTGACGAAAGTCCCCTTCAATGGTTTCGCTTGACGATTAGCCATCCCCTAGTATCTTTAAGATACGTAAAGCCTTTGTTCTAAAGGTTGGGAAGCCTCCCGAGGGAGTTTATCACTGAAAACCGAATGAAAGCCTGATTAAAAACCATAGAAGTAGAAGCTTTGAGCCGAGTCAGTTACCAAACATTGGCAATATCATAGTGCAAGGGTGGGGAAGAATCCACCCCCAAGATCACTCACCATATATCTCGTAAGATAACTACTCAATTGTGAAGCAATTCACTTTGGGTTAATTTTTGGCAAAAGACAAAAAAATAGGCGCCCCCTAGGAGGTGACAAGGTTGTTTGAGCTGACGGAGTTAATCAAGACTAGTGGGCTATGATATTGTTAATGACACTTGAATAAAAAGTCTGCTTGATTTATCTTTTTGTAATCCAAACTAGTGAAAACATCGAGGATTTGAAAACATCCTCAAAAGAACATACACTATTTGTTTAGTATAGATAAGTTGTTATCTCTTCTATTTGCTATGTTTTCAAGTCATTTTCACAAAATCATCGATCAAGTCACAAAAGTTACATTTCAACATCACAACAAAAACATCAAAATTGGAGAAATCATGATAGTTAGCACGTAGGAGCAACAACCTAGAGCATCTCAAACATACACTAGCGCATTCCAACCAACATTTAGCGCTTTCATCACTCACATTAGTGCATAATCATTATCATACTAGTAAGAATTCAGATAGCGCTTGTCAATATCACTATAGCGCATACAAGCATCAGCCTAGCACGTTCAAAGCATATTATAATGCTTTTGTACCAAACATTAGCGCATAATAGTGACATATTAGCGCATAACCTATCGAGCAATTTTATTATAAAACAATCTAAAATAGCATGTTGGAGAGGTAGCATAACGCATAGTAAACATTCTGTAGCACTTTGAGAACATCCTTTAGTACATCATGTCTCTGTCTTAGCGCACAGTCAAATTTAGTGAAAAACAGAGAGCAAACCAGTCACTTTGGAAAAAATTTATCAACAGTTTTAGATACCCTTTTGGGTCCTCTGACAAATCCAGTAACAAAACTTCAAAAGGGATCATAAGTGAGAAAATCACGAATCTAACAAAGAACTCTTAGAAAGAGTTTTTCAAATTATTAACTTACTTGAGATCAGATTTCATCCCATAAAATTAAGGAGTATCAGAACAGTGATCAAAGTTCCACCATCCAACAAATCCCATCAACATAATACCTAGTTAGGTCCTCAAGTTGTCAAATTAAGTTTCTACATCAGGAAACTTGACTCGTATCATTTGACATAGTTTGTCATGGAGGAAAATCGAACTAAACCTTTACTTGATAAAGTAAACTTGAGTTTTCAAACAAAGTATCCATATCCAACATCAACATCTATATCAACATTTGATCATTTGTGTATGACCACTCATATTTTGAGAAGAAGAAGTCTTCATCAAAAGACTCAGTTAAAGAAGATACAACCTAGTTATAAGACACTTATCAAAAGGAATAAATTTCTCTATATCAACCGTTAACTCTTTGCATCACATCGTGCATTCTTGAGTCATATGCGGTTGTATATCCAAGGAAAAACAAACAAATTTGACAAAGAACCTTTGAGAAGTAGGGCTTACATTTAGAAAGAAACATTCAACCAACGCCTTAATAGTGGAGGAAGGATTAACCCCACTTTGTTTCCAAAGTTTCTTATCACTTCTAATGAGGCTCGGCCTGAGCCACCAACTCCACCAAGAACCCCAATAGAAGATGAAGACTTCACTACAATAGAGATATATTAATGCCTGCTATCAATCGATCTTAGAAAAACAAGAAGAAGAAATCACAACCAGAATCAAGTATGAGTCGTAGACTGTCAAATCCTTTTTATGAATATTCAAATATGGGAGAAACAAAGATCATCGACGAACTTCTCCAAGAATGTCAAGAAAACATAGCTTTTCAAAACCTTGTAGAGAGACTTATAGAAATGGATAAGCAAAAATATCTACTCATGCTAACTAGCAAAGGAGTCAATATTCCTAAGAATTTCAACACAAAAAAATTAAGGAATACAGATGAGAGAATTTCAAGAGCAAGATCGAGAAACTATACTTATCAAGAACAACAAAGAGAAGAAGAGATACATGATCCAGAAAACATATGCAATGAAGAACACACCCATGAACAAAACAACACTCACGAACAAGACCCTGCCTGCAATCGGGACAATCTTAATGAACGAGGGAAATCTCCCCATCAAAGGACAAATGTACCCATGGCTGCTCTTACACACCAACTCCAAACACTTCAAAGAAAAATGCAGGACATGCAACAAGGAACCATGGTACGATACTCCTTGGATGAAATCTGTCCTTATCCTTTTCATAGGAGATTGAACATGGTACCTTTTCCCCCAAATTTAGATATACCAAAGTATGACAAATACGATGGTAATAGTGATCCCTGTGATCATGTTCAGGAATTTTGTACCATAAGCTTAGAGTTTACTCACAACGACACATACTTAATGAGATTATTCCCAAGAAGTTTGGGAGGGAAAACAATGGAGTGGTTGTCTAAACTTACACCTCCCATCAGATCATTTGATGAGTTGGTAAACAAATTCATAACACAATACTCCTATAACATCCAACACGCAATCACCATGATGGATGTGTGTAACACAAAAAAATAAATAAATGAAACATTCATGGTGTTTCTAAAATGGTGAAGGCGCATGGTTTTTAGATATCCTTGAGATGTGCCTAAAAAGGAAAAGATGGAAATCTTCATTGACAATTTGAATAGTGAGATGAGTTATCAACTCAAACTACAATGCATACCATCTTTTGCAAAATTGATAGAAAATGGTATTCAAGTAGAGGAAGCTTCCATCAAGAAAGGAACATTGAAGTTCTTTAAGGAAGGTGTTAATTCATCAAACAATAACACCTTTAACAATCCAAACAATAGCAATAATTTAGACAAATCTAGATTTTGGACAAGGAACAAGAACATTGTTAATGATGGGGTAATTGATGCCAACAATGTGAAGTCTAAACAACTAGGATTGACTTTATCAGGCAATCCACCATCCAATAATGATAAAAAAAGTGCTAATCAAGGCACTAACAATTATCAGTGAAATACCAACCAGGGAGGTTCAACGTTAAACAACAAAAAGAATTACCAAGGCAACAACAACAACCACCAAGGGAACAACACAAACCAAAGAGGCAACACTAATACTTTCCTGTATCGATGAATATACATGCCATTAGGAAAAACTTTGGAATCAGCGTTTTGAGAGCTATTGGCAAATAAGATCATCACATTTCCAGCCACAAGTAACTTTGAACCACAAGTCAAACAACCCTGGTGGAATGACTCACATTATTGTGATTTTCATCGAAATGGAGGGCATAACACAAATGATTGCATGAGGCTGAAGAACATAGTTCAGGACATGATAGACAAGGGAGATTTAATAGTTGATGGTCATAAAAGAAATGGTGAGCATGAAGCCTTCAAAAATCCTCTTCCAACTTACGAAAAAGGAGGAGCATCAACATTAAACAATACCAAGGGAGCTCGTATTAATCACATATATGAAAACACCATCAATCACATATCGACATATGAAAATCAATTAAATGTCATAAAAATCAAAGACAAGCAAGAACATGTGTCAATAAATGTGACAACCAGAGCGCAAAAATATATCTTGAAAGGGAACACATCAACATCGACAACTCTACCCAAGACTCAATATAACTTGGTTGATCAACTATGGAGAAATCCCTCTCAGATATCTATACTTGAGTTACTCAAACTTTCGCCAAAACACAAGGATATCTTGGAACAAGCACTTACCGAAACAACCATTGTAATAATCTGGATATTGATCGATTCCAAGCCATGGTGGCCCATATGATGATGCCACACAACATATATTTTTTCTGAACATGATGATGTCTCTTTGAATCATCCACATAACACCCCACTTCATATCGAATTCTTAGTCTATAAACATCGAGTAAAAAGAGTGTTAATAGATGGAGGAGCTAGTCTCAATATATGTACTTTAAATCTTATCCATGCATTGGGATTCTTTGAGCAGTCTATTGATCCAAAAAAGAAAATCACAATCAAAGCCTATGATGATGAAGAGAGATCATCCAAAGGAACTGTAATACTACCCATTCAGGTAGGTCCTGTACAAAGAGACACCATGTGCCAAGTCTTGGACTTGACATACAATATACTATTAGGTCATCCATGGATCCATGAAATGCAAGCGGTGCCTTCCACGTACCATCAATGTATCAAATTCCCCTACAATGGATAGGAAATTTCAATATCTGCAGATAATAACCCTTTTTAGCATGGCAATGCTATGGGGATAGCTCAAGATAGCTTGGTTCCACACAATAGGGAGGCCCAAGCTTCCTCAACATCCATCCATCCAAAAGAACTCAAGTCCTTATCCATAGACTTCAAGCAAAAGATGAAAATAAAGAACCAAGGTATGGGGGTGTACTCTTTTGAACCCTTATGTCTATCTAAATTGCCAACTTCACCAAAATCTTATGGACAACCTTCCACATCAAGACATCAGGAAACACAACCCATCACCAAGTTTGATGGTAAATTTATCCAATTGGGCACACTGGTTGATGAATCAGAAGAGAAAGACATCCTTAGTTGGCTATACAAAGATGAGGAAGAAATCAAAGATGCTACCATAGAGGTGGTCATACCAACAAAACATTATGGAAATGGGTTCTGAATCATGCAATGAATGGGATATAAAGGAAAAGGACCTATTGGCAAGTGCCAAGAAGGCATCATAAAACCCCCACAACTTCCTTCACAATTTGCAAGAGACAAAACAAGACTTGGGTATGGACAACATGTTGTGCCTAGGTAGAAGCAAAATCACCAACAAAAACCTCAGTGGAGAGCAAAGAAAAAATACAATGAAGACTTATGGAAAGAAGCACTAAACCAAGCAATAGAAATGACAAGGAAGGAGCAAAAGCATCAAGAAAATGAAAGACGCCAATAAGAACTCACCATTAAAAGAGAGGAAGCTTCTTATAAAAAAGTACATCATGTACAAGAACCTGATCAAACCAAGGTGGAGCCACCACCTAAAGAAATTGCTACTCATAGAAGGGAAACAATGTACGAACAAATGCAAAGAGTAAAAACGAGCACTGATCCCGAATCAAAACAGGCTACTAAACTAGTGTCAATCATCAGTGATCTTTTCTCACCATACAACATACTTGTTAGATACAACAAGGTAACCTGGGACAATGATTCTAAAACTGATTCCAATGAATATGAGTGGGATAGTTGTTCTGACAATACTGAAGATATTGAGGTGGATATAATCCACACATACACACCTCTTTCTCAGGAGAGACAAGGCTTAAGATCTTCATCGTTTGAATTCGAACCACACCATATCTACAAAGCTAGTGAGAATGAGCAGGGACAATACAAACAAGGCAATATCAAAGAGAATGCCATTAAAGACCTCAAAAATATCATCGACCTCACCAGTATCAGGAATGACTATAATGATGACTCTATCATGACACTTACAATAGTTGATCTTAACCCACCAAATGATTCCTTACTGCTCATATATCCCGATCTCATAGACTGGGAAGAACCCGAACATCATTATATACCAATATTCTCAAACGATGAATCCATTGTCCAATACCTATGCTCAGTCAACCCAGAAACATGCTCCACCAATGAACAATGTAATGATATCTACAATAAGGGGAGTGCCAAGTCCCCCAGTTGCAAAAATAAATTAAACAATGGATCTAATGGTGAAAACCAGTCAATGGCAATATTAGATCACAAAAAAGTAAAAATAAAGGATGTATCTGAAGGTGAAAACATTTTTGAGACACCTAAAGATGGGAGACTTGACACTCTTCCTGAACTTTATCAAGAAAGGTAACCAATATTGATTGAGCCAACTCAATCAATAAACATCGGCACTAAAGAAACAATCGAAACCATACATCTGGCAGAATCACTCACAGAGAAAGAACAACCAGATTTTATCAAATTCTTCAAAGAGAAGCAAATCAATTTTGCTTGGTCTTATGCTAACATGCCAGGGTTTGATCTGAATCTAATCATGCATCACTTATCCATCGCTCCTGGAGCTAAATTGGTCAAGCATAAATTAAGAAAGATGAATCCACATGTGGCATTACTCATCAAAGAAGAACTAAAGAAGTTATTAGATGTCAGATTCATCCGACCTATAGAATATGCTGAATGGATCTCAAACATTGTACCAGTTTCAAAACCCGACAAAAGTATCAGAATATGCACATAATTTAGGGATTTCAACAAAGCATGTCTAAAGGAAGACTTTCCTTTGCCAAGAATTGGCATTATTGTGGATCTAACAATGGGCCACACAATGTTATCATTAATGGATGGCTTTTCTGGCTATAATCAAATCAAGATAGCCCCAAAATATCAAGATACAACTGCATTCACCTATCCATGGGGAATGTATTATTGGAACGTCATGCCTTTTGGCTTGAAAAATGTTGGTGCCACTTATCAAAGATCCATGATAATGATCTTCCACGACATGATGCATACTTTCATGGAGGACTATGTAGATGATTTACTAGCTAAATCATTCACCCAACTAGAACATTTGGGCATATTAAAAAAATATTTCAACGATTGGAGAAATTCAAGGTTAGACTAAACCCTAAGAAGTGTGTCTTTGGGGTCACATCCGACACACTGCTGGGCTACATTGTATTAGAAAAGGGCATCGAAGTAGATCCAGTAAAGGTATAGGCTATCATGGAGATGCCACCTCCTAAAAAACATCAGCCAACTCATATCTCTGCAGGGACGGTTGCAATCTATTAGACGGTTCATTTCTTAGCTAGCCGACAAATGTCTCCCATTCAATCATCTACTTCATAAGAATATACCTTTTAGATGGGCAGACAAGTGTGAGGAATAATTCCACCCGCTCAAACAATATCTGATGAATCCGCCAGTTTTGGTACCTTCAATAGCAGGAAATCCAACCATTCTTTATATATCAACAACAAAAGTATCATTGGGGGCACTTCTAGCACAAGAAGATCCAACATGCAAAGAACAGACTATCTATTACATTAGCAAGACTTTGAACGAATATGAACTCAATTATACATTCATTGAGAAGGCTTTCTTATCAATGGTGTTTGCTTCTCAAAAGTTCCACCACTATATGTTAGCCCACACAATCAAGCTGGTGGCAAAGATCGATCCTCTTAAGTATCTACTCAACAAGGCAACTCTCACAGGATGATTAGTTAAATGGGTCATGATTCTGAGTGAGTTTGATATCTAGTACACAGAATGTCGGGCTATCAAAGGATAGGTAATTGCAGATCAATTGGTAGAAGCACCACTACCAGACCAACAACCATTACAGGTGGAATTTATAGACATGGATGTACTCACTATCACACCCAATCAATGGACCCTATACTTTGATGGATCCTATACACAACATGGATTGGGTGCCGACATCCTGTTTGTCACTTCAAAGGGGCACACAATTCCAAGATCTTATAGATTGATATTTCCATGCACCAACAACACTGCTGAATATGACGCCCTGGTAACAGGAATCAAGGTGGTTGTAGAATGAAGAATCACAAAATTGAGAGTTTATGGGGATTCTTAATTATTTATCAATCAGATTAACGATGACTATCAGACAAAGGATGATAAACTAATGCCTTACAAGTGAATGGTGGATGATTTCAAAAAGTACTTTGTGAACATCACCTTTGAGAAAATTCCACGATTGGACAACAAAGCTGCCAATGCAATGTCCACTATCACTTCATTGCTGCAAATTCTAGATAAACAAAGTTGTTTTGATTGAATGAAAAATAGGTTTTACGGACCCAAAACCATTACAACATAGTTAAAATAAAAAGCTGAGAAAATAGAGTCCTCATACAAAGCGACTGGTCCAAAAAACCAGGGAACAGAAAAAATAGCTAAACAACAAAAAACAACAAAGAACCCAAGGAGACACTACATAGTAATTTTCTTCAGCAGATCCTCTGCCTTAGTCACTAGCTCATCATAGGTCGCCCCAACTGCTTCTATCTCCTCTAGGTCCTTATTCACTTTCTTTTCCTTCGTCTTTCCACGGGTGCGAGTTCTGGGACCTTGGGCTTCCCTAGTTCCTTCTGCATCCAGGTCAATTTCCTGGGTTTCCTTTTCATCATCGAGCTTGTTGATGAGGGTATGGGTGTTGTTGGCTGAGATTTTCAGAATGCTGAGACTCTTCTCTGCAATGTTCTTGAGGCACTCCTCTATCTTGTCCACTTTGGCAACTATATCCGAGAGCGTTTTTTCATTAGTTTCCTCCAGGGTTTTTCTATCTTGTATCTCCTTTTCAATTTTCTCAAACCGGGGATTAAAGGCATCTCTGATGTCTTCCACTTTGGCAATTGTGTTCTTCAAATCTTCAATATAATTGGCCATAGTGTTCTCCTCTCCAATGTTAATGGTCTCCAGGATCATGACTCTGTTGCAGAGTTTTTTGTATTCATCCACAATATTCTTATTCCCATCAATAAGCCATTCAATGGTTTTCATAAAACCCTTCAAGGCCTCGAGGTGAGGACCAGGAGAAGGAGTAACTTTACCAGGGGTTATATGTTCATCTTTAGCAATATGGAGGGCAGAAATAGTGTCAGCAGCCCTGAGGGTCTCCTCCATAGTCTCCATCTCTAGGCTTTGTTCAGCTTCCAGGGTTCTTGTTTGCTTGTCCTCTTCTGGTTCCTTTCCTGTGTCCTCCGGATCTTTGCCAGTCTCCTCTGTTTTCTTTTGCTTCTTCCTGGGTTGGGCTTGGATTTTACTTTTTTCCTTCAACACTCCCTTAGGGTTCTTCTTCTCCTCAGGGAAATCAGAGTCCTCTTCTTCTGAAGAAATACTAATCAAGGGTTTTCTTTGGGGTTTTTTACTCTTGGAAGAAGAGGGTCTTGATTTCCTCTTCTTGCTCCTCTCATACTCTGAGTTGTCAGAACTTTCCTCATTTTCAGTTGAGGAATCATTATTTGAATCCTCCTCCTCCGAGAAATCAGAATCAGACATTTCTTCTTCTGAATCCATAGAGAGTTGCATTCGATTGATTTTACTGGCCTTTAGATGATCATAAATGAGGACCATAAGTCCCTGGTGCATTGCAGTGTCACCCCGAGGATTTTCTTTATATGCTTTTAGGGATGCATTCATAGAACAGAGCAAGAAACAAGGGAAATTCACCTTATTGTTATGCCTAAAATGATTTAAGAGGACAAAGTGATATCCATATACTTTTGTAAACCTGCCATCTAGAGTTATATACCTCATTAAAACAAAGAGAATTTCCCGCCAGGGCTTTGCAAAAGCCCTAGGCGGGTAATAGGTTTTGCTCAACTAGATAAATAGAGTTGTTACAAGTTCCTGGTAGAGCAATTATTTTCCCCAGCCTATAACAATTCCGCATCCCAAGTAACCTATGCCCTGACCGGTTCAGATTCGCCTCTATATGGGAAGATCTATGACTATCTCAAAAACAATACTCTCCCTCCCGACCTATCTCAAAACCAAAAACGCAGCTTCATCCGGCAAGCCACCCACTATACCTTAACTATTGACACACGTTACCGTCGAGGTCTAGATGGTACTCTTCTTTGATGCCTTGATCATAATGAATCTGAATCTTCCTTACATGAACTTCATGAAGGTATCTGTGGTATGCATTCAAGTGGTCCTACTCTCACCAAGAAACTTTTAAGAATGGGATATTACTAGCCGACAATGGAAAGAAAGTCCTATCAATTTTCTAAGAAATGTCCTAAATGTCAAATTCATGGCAACCTTATCCATGCACTAACACAAGAGCTACATCCATTCACTACATCTCGGCCTTTCTATCAATGGGGACTTGATCTAGTAGGAAATATTCATCCTTCCTCTTCGAATGGGTATAAATTCATTACCAGTGCCATAGAGTACTTCACCAAACGAATCGAAGCAGTCCCGATGACCACCGTAACTGGAAAACAAATCTCATCATTCATCCTCAACTATCTCATTTGTAGATATGGCATTCCCAGTTCCATCATCACAGATAACAGACGTCCTTTCAAGAGTCAAGATGTGCGAGAGCTATGTGAACGATTCAAAAACAAAAAAATCCTGAAAATCCTCAAGAAAATTGTAAATGATGCTGACAAGGATTGACATGTACAACTCAATTCGATACTTTGGGACTACAGAATGAGTATCCACACACCTACAGGGGCGATGCCATATTCATTGTTGTATGTTTCAGAAACAATTCTACTTCTGAAGGTAGAAATCCCATCTCTTTGAGTATCTTTGAAGGGCCTCATACCAGATGAGGAATATCAAGTAAACAGGTTGCAATAACTAGAACTTCTTGATGAAAAATGACAACGTGCCTATGATCATCTCAAGGCATATCAGCAGCGAATGTGCAGAGGCTATAATCACAAATTCATCCCAAGGGATTTCAAGGTCGGTGATCTTGTCCTGAAGGAAAATCCCATAAATCAGCAAGATTGAGAAAAGAAGGGGAAGTTTGAACCTAACTGGTTGGGTCCCTTTGTCATCATATCAGTGTACAGATCAAGAGCATATCAGTTGTCAAATTCAGAAGGGGACATGCTCGACGAACCAACCAACAACATCCATCTGAAGAAGTTCTACACTTGAGTCATCTAATGTACGAATCAAGCAAAAAAGCAACAAAAATAAAAAAAAGTATCAAAAAATAATCACTATGGTGAAAACCTAGCAAATAGGCACTTTGTGACACACAAACATCAAAAAATTTGAAAAATACAAAAAAATAAAAAAAAAATGAAAAAGTGCAATAAAAACAAGTGGTGAAAACCTTACAACAAGCGCTATTTGTGAGAGAACAACTCCTCTATCTATCGGTACTCATATCTTTGATCCATCTAGTCTCGGTTGATAGCCACCGCCAAACACTTATACACACAACATTATCTCGAACATACTTAGTGTAGTCACTGTCCTTGACTATCTAAAACAGTTATCCATATCATATCCCACCATGGCTTGGTGATAAACATATATTTCCACATCAACAAATATCCATGACTGGGGGCAACATTCCTCTCACTTTAGCATTCAAACAACAAACAAGGATCACAAAACACTAGGAAACCATTGTCAAAACTACTCATCAGGCTAGAAAACAAGATCATTATCCAACGACAACTTCAAACACACACACGATGGATGATTTTTCTGAATTATGATTTGTTTACATTCAACATGAAGATTTGACTATTTGTATCTTGATTTTTGCGTCATTCGATCTCCTGATGTACTCAAGGATGCACTAACCTAGAGAAGCAATGAAGGAATGAAATATTTGTCTTTGGTTTTCTGTCTGTGAGGGAATCATTCGTATGGTGCAAATTTGTCTTGAGACATGATTGGAAACATATCATTGAAAACTTTTTCCACTTTGCACATAAAAATGGAAACATATCTGTGAGGAAATCATTCGTATGGTTTACTCAGGTCATTATGACTCAAATATATCATGATGCTTGTATTAAATTTCAACATATCAAAATCTCAATGATGACAAAAAGAGCACAAACAGGAATGACAATGACAAAATTAACATGATCATTTAGTTGCATATCATCTTAAAGTTGCATATCATTTTAAGCTTGCATTTAGTTGCATATCATTATCATACATCTGATTTTCAAGATACATCTCACATCATTATCATTATCATACATCTCATTTTCAAGATACATCTCACATCATTATCATTATCATTACCATACATCTCATTTTCAAGATGCATCTCACAAATCATAACATTTAGATAACATTACATCTCATATCAAAGTAATCACAGCAATACATCACATTATCACTCATTCCATCACGAATCACGCATTCACATCATAATCAAAATAAAAAAAATAAAGAAAATCAATATTATCTAAGCATCTAATCATCCTCATAGAATCATCATATCAAAACATAATGCACATCATAAATCAATCATCATCAATAACACATTACATGTGGATCAGAGAAATCAATGCCATATATATATATATATATATATATATATATATATATATATATATATATATATATCTCAAAAATGGTATAAATGTACAAGGGATATCATGTGAGTCAAAATACAACAAAAGTGATAAAAAACAATAGAGAGAAGTCTCTCAGGTATGACTATCTCTTGAGGCAGACGGTCTGACAACAAATGTCCTGGCTCCTGGATCTCCACCAGGTGGATCACGTCGGGCAGGCCCCGTAACACCTCTTCTCTATGTCCTTGTATGACTACGACTAGATTGACAAGATGCCACTGCAACATAGCTAGGAGCTCTGCGATCTCAAGGGATCACCTCCTCATATAAATGCCTATAATACTCAACCTCCTTGGTCGAGTACTGTATCTCTCTCAGTGTGTCCCGAACTGGGGCACCAGTCATTTCTCTCTCTAACTTGTCAGCAAGGGCCTTTGCTCGACCCTAACACTCTATCTTTGTATCCTACTCTGCGATAACCTGCGTAATATGTCGTTGTTGTGCTAACACCTGTTCTTGCAACTACTGCATCGAGACTTGTAGTACTCTGATCTGAGAATTCTATCGATGAGTGGGCACCTTGATCTGAATGGGTACCTATGTCGTAGTCCCACCCACACCTTTCCCTGTCTAAGGCATCGATGGAGGTAGAACATTAGATCTCCTCCTCTGGGAAGGTCGCCTATCATCCTCTATCCCTCCCACCATAGCTAACACCGCACCTACCCTACCACCTCCGACAACACCAAGAATGAGACTTCCTCCTCCTCCACCCCCTCTACCTCTATCTCCACTCCCTCCACCTCTATCTCCACCTCTAGTTCCTCCTCCTCCTCTACCTGCTCCATCTCCTCTACCTCCTCGTCCTCCACCACCTCCATCTCCTCCACCATCATCTCCACCTCGCTCTCCTAGCTCCTCTACCTCATGCTCCTCTCTCTATCTGGCTCCCCCTCGCCTTTGTGGTTTCTCCTCCTCCTCATCATCAAAATCTAGCAGCAACTTTGTCGGATCAGATATGCGTGCCACTGCATGTGCCATGAAGTAGGTGGAGAACTCCTCCGTCATCCCAGCATCCACAATCCCGACCCCATAATCCCATATCTGTCCCACCAACGACATGTACTCCTTTATAGCTACTTTGCTATCTAGGTTCGGTCCCCACTCAAGCACATCCTGTCGCCGACAAGCATACAAATAGGCTCCCTATGGCATCCCCTGTTGTCTACCATACTGCCGATGAATGCGACTGTGCAAGAATCACTAAAAAATAAAGGGCATCTGCCCAATCAGGTACCTTGACATATATACATAGGGCATCTCTAGCTCGTGCTCTGCCCACACCTCACAATCCATATATGGTTTCCAGATGACCATATCAATATCATCCAACACCCTCCACCAATGCTCTAGTTTGCCCATCTTCTGCTGGACAACTACACCTATATACCCATAAACATAGGCCCGACCAACTGGCCTATCCCTGTCTGCAAGCGGTCTCAACACTGGTATATGCTCTTAGGCCCACACCTATAACAATGTCACCCCGGATGATAAACTAGTATATCCCAAATATACTACCTAGTGAAGCTCTCTATATAGATGGGCCAACATACAAGACCCCCATGCAAACCTGTGTCCCCGTGTCACCATGTCCTCCAGAACCAATCCCCATCCAATGGCTAGTCCCTGATAGACTTATAAAGCACTGAGAGGGGGGGGGGTGAATAAGTGATAGCAAAAACAATAACACTTTAATCCCAGACTAGTAAAAACATTTAACTAGTTTATGTAAGACTTTGAATGCAATCCAAAGTGTTATAAAAGCATTCACAACAAGTAAAAAATTCACCATAACACAAGTGTTTATACGTGGAAAACCCAACTGGGAAAAACCATGGTGAGATGGAACTCACAAGTTAACTATCTGCAGAAATAGGTAACTAATTGGTTAAGGTCTACAAATTGCTCTGTTAGGAGCGAATCTTGTTAAAGATCCCAAAGCCTTATTAGGAGCTATACCTGGTTAAAGGTAACCTCAGTGGAGGATTTAGATCCAAGTTAATGAATCACCTTGTTAGAGGATTTATACAATGAATCTTGTTAGAGCTTACCCAGTTAGGGGATTTAATTGTTGTAGTGATTAGAAAACAACAGGGTGGTATGACCTAGGAATAGCACATTCTTCTTGGTTAGATCCTTTTCTATTCACTCAATACTACATCTTTGACATACTCTGCAACTCCTTCAATAAATTGCATCAACTCTAACTCATAACATCACTTGTATCTTACATATCAAAATAAATCATCGTAATGTCTTTTTATAAACATTAGATTTCATGTTGGCTCAAGAACCTCAACACAATTTCCTAGGTTTAGTGAATTTGGACAATCTTTCATAACACATCACAAATCACCGCCAAAAATGTTGGTTAGAGGTAACACATCATGACTGGTGATAACTCATCACACAATCTATGAAACCTGTTGGAACACTGATACTGATTTAGTGTTGACCGCTTCCAACTCACATACCGATTGTCTCCAAGTGCCTCCTTGCCTCTCTCCACTACATCTCAAAACTGGTGACAGTGGAATTGACCAAAACCGATTGTCTTAACTACATATACCGATTGTCTACATATACTGGTTTAGACACCTTTATACCGGTTAGACTAACTCTATACATATGATACCAGTTTACAATACAAAGACTTAATAGTAGTACCGGTTTGACCTAACTAAGAAAATCAAAACATATGTGTGTCATCAATGACAACACATAAATTCATCTAATATAAAAATCATCATCATGCCAACAGTCCCTTTGACCTATGGTCGGGACACAGGAACCCACCTATAAAACCTGCTAATATCGATGGTAGCGGAGCGTAACCTAAATCCAAAAACTCCGACTATGGGATCTCGTAACCACTAATCTCATCATCCTGAAAGATGCGGCAGAGAGCCTTTGTGCCACCCTCCTTAGTTTTCTCATAAGGTAACAAAGCCCCAACCACATGAATCTGCAAAATTCGATAATAGTCATCTAGTGTGAATTTCATTTCACAAGTCATCAAGTGAAAGGTGTTCGTATCACTATGCCACCTCTTGGCCAACACTGTCAATAACCCTCGGTTAATGATATACCGGGGCATGTCTAATAAAGATGACAACCCACATCTCTCAATCACATCTCTGTCAGCCTGTGACAAATGTGGGATAAGTGTCCATGGCCTCAAAAATTGCTCTTGAGACTGGAGCATGCCAAGCTTTGCCTGCAAATCAACAAATTTCCATCATTAGTTCTCAATTCCATCCAATATATCAACAATCAAAACAAATCAACTTGAAAAAGAAAAGCATCTCAAGAGCACATCAGAAACATATTCACATCAATAAGTGAATCAGAATCAAGACCCGTATCGAAATCAGAAATCAAGGACTCATATTGAAATCAGAATTAGGACCCATATCGAAATCGAAATCAGGACCCATATCGAAATCAAAATCATGACTCATATCAAAATCAGACTCAAGGAGCCATATCAAAAATCAAGAACCCATATTGAAATCAAAATCATGACCCATATCAAAATCAAAATCATGACTCATATCAAAATTAGACTCAAGGACCCATATCGAAAATCAAAAACCCATATCGAAATCAAAATCAGGACCCATATTGAAATCAAAATCATGACCCATATCGAAATCAAAATCAAAGACCCATATTGAAATCGGAAATCAAGGACCCATATCGAAATCAAAATTAGGACTCATATCGAAATCAAATCCATATCAAAATAAAAATTAGGACCCCTATCGAAATCAAAATTAGAACCCATATCGAAATCAAAATCAAAGACCCATATCGAAATCAAAAATCAAAGACCCATATCGAAATCAAGACTCAAATCAAGTCAGCAATCCATATTGAAAAGCAATTCATATTGAAAAGCAATTCATATCGAAATAAAATCCATATCAAACACAAACTCTCGTAATACATCAACATATCAGAATCAGACATCATCACAAACAACGACTCACATTGGATCATGAACCATATCAGAGCAATTGACGGATCCATATCAACATCTACACAACTTATCTAATCTGTTTGACTCACGATGCATTTTTCACAACGCTTTTTTTTCCAACTTTTGATTCCACATGCTAAATATGCGCTCCAAAGAATTAATCTACCACATATGTGCTAACCTTTTCCATCAATGTGCTATAAAACACACTCAATATGCTAAACCTATCCTACATGCTAACTGACACACCATTTGTGCTACCCTGTTTACCCAACGCGCTAAGTTATCCTACGCGCTAATTGACCTACCCATTGCGGTTTTATGCAAACCCTATGCACTAAAACCATCCTATGCACTAACCTACCCCCCGATCGTGCTACCATTTAACCCTCAGACGGTAAACCTACCTAGGGTTTTCTACACGCTAACCTTCCTATCATATGCGCTAAAAAATCTACCCGACGTGCTAAACTGGCAAAATCCGACCCAAATTTAAAAAACGTGACCAAAATAAATAAAATTAATCAAAAACAAAGATGGATTTTGGACACTTATTGGTGAGCCATATGCAACGGGTCTCTGGTGTCGCCTGACACACTCAAATCAATGTGAGGAGTATGGAATTGACATCATCGTCAGAGCTCCAAATGTCACAATCACAAAGAGACAAGTATGCAAATGATTTTTCAAAGTCACTTTTTACCTTTTAATAGGGTAAAATCAAGGGTTAATAAGTGGGGCATGTATTTTACTCCTACTTTTCATTTTTAACCTTATCAACATCATTTTCGGGAGATGAATCAATAATGTGCATTCAACGTGGCCAATATTCTCATATGGCAATTAATTCAAAAAACGCTCATCAACTTGAATTTTTTTCACTAAATCCTTGATTCATCTCCCGAGGGGGCATCATCAATATCATTCATCAAATCTACATCCAGGGCATCATATTGACATTTCGACACACAACATCACATCGATCAAACTTTAGCAGCATATACGACAAAATTTTCTTTGAATCAACATGTGCACACATGTCACTTCAAAGAGGGGCAAAATGTAGACGTATAAATCTGACCACTTTCCTAAATAAATATTTAATATTAATTTTAACCCCATTCTTCCTATTAATTAAATTATATTTAATTAATTTCTTCACATTCATCTATTTGATTAAATGAATTACTCAATTTATTTAATTAAATTCACCTAAACCTTTTCTAGCCTTTAATTAAATAAATCACTTTATTTAATTAATTCCCCTTTCTCCCTTTTTAATTAAATTTACATTTAATTAAATTGATCCTTGCAAATAAATAAATCTAATTTATTTATTAAAATCCCCCACTTGTATTTATGCAAGTTGCATCTATTTTGGTTGAAATAAATCAATTTTATTTTAATTAAAATTCTTTTCTTCCATCCACTTGCATTTTCCTACATCTCCCACTTGCATTCTAAGCATTCTTCTAGAACCCATCTAATCTTAATCAATTAGCCTTAATCCCTCTTATTCTATCATTTCCCTAAGTTTGAGGAGATCACTTCTCAAATTTGGAAGAAAGTCTTCTAAATGTATTAAAGGCTTTATTTCTTCAACAAGCTAACTTGTTGAGTTCCCCCAAATTTGGAAGGACTCTTACAAATTTGTCCCCAAAGTCATCCTAACCATTAATGGTTAACTCAACCTTCTTGCATGGTTAGAGACTTTCTCTCTAACTTAACCCTCAACTAACCCAAGGGTCTCATCAAGCATTCATGGCTTTAACCTTGGTTATCCTATTAACCCTTGCACAAGAGTTTATCCCTTGGGTACAAGTTTTATCCATTGGATAACCCTAACCTAAGCTTAACCCTTACCTCCTAGGGCAACCTTCATGTCTTCTCAGACATTTAATGCTTCTTGCATCTCCTCTCAAACAACCCTTTGTTGACAATTATCACCATTTCATTGGTGAGAATTGTAAACATGGTTTGATTAACTTTCAATCCTATCCCTTGTTAAGATTATTAAATCTTGACCATCCATTGCCCTATTTTCCCTACAAATAGAGCTCTCATTCCTCATTTTCATAATAATCAAAGTTTCATGCATCTACATTATAGTCTAATTTACTAAGCATTTTAGCATCTCTTTGTTAGAATATCATCATAGCATTTAGAAGTATTTTTCATATCATAAGATATTCATGCTAGGATAATTTGCTAATATTTTATCATATCATCATCTTCATAGTAGCTTAATCATCACAGTTCTAATATCATATATATCGTAGATTGCATTCATGCATATAAATCAAATATCACTCGTTCTTGGAGTTGTCATTCCTAAGTCATTTTCTCAATGATCTGAGAGAAAAGCATTGGCTTTAGGGATCCTGTGACATAGAGAACAATGGGACACCCCTTGGGAAGTTGAACTGGTTCAATTAGTTCATATACTTGCACCAAGAGTCTCATTGGTGAGTGGGTCTTTTAGATTCGATTTATTCATTTTCATCATCGCATTTTCCCGCATACACTTCATCCTAAATTGCAAATCTACATCCTATTTTTAGTGACTATTATCACTATCTCTTTGACTATATCGAGTTTAGAGCTTAGTTTTACATCATTATCGTCTTGTTACTTCAATCCAGAGGTTTGGTCCATAATTTATCTTGTTGCTTATGTGTATCCTCTTGAGTAGACTTGAAGTTGCGTCATTCAAATTAGACTTACCCATTTGTAATTTGAGTACCAAATCATCCTAATCAATCATCACATTTATTATCGTGTAAATCAATTAGTTAATCCAAATCCTTGACTTTAGCTTAGTTCATGACCGTCACCACTTGATCTCAATCTAGTCAAGCAATGGAACAATAATCTTCTCAGTTAGGAGTAGGGATGTCTGATCCACAACTAAATCCCAATTTTGGTGTCAATTGCATTGTATCAAAAAGTGTCTCTGTCAGTTTTGATCTAATTAATCCAGTTGTCTCTGAAGAAACTATGGTTAATCAACCAAATGAGATTGACGGTCTAGTTAATCCCATCTACCAATTTCTTTCAAAACTAAATAATTATCAAATGGTGGATGAAATCATCGAAAGTCTCAAAAATATAATATTTGCTAATATGGTTTCCCAAGATATGACCATCATGTCACCTGATACGCCTGTAACTACTAATCCGTAAGGGCCACCTCAACAACAAGTACCTTCACAATAACCCCCGCCAATACCAATTTCAGTCCAAACTTTGATAACACCATCACAATAAAGTATCCCACTTACATCTATGGGATTAGTGCCTATGGGTATGATGGAAAGACATTATCAACCTTTCTATGATGCTTCATTAGGTCTTATGCCATCTCCCGCCTTGGGGGGAGTTAT
Organism: Cryptomeria japonica; assembly: GCF_030272615.1. Taxonomy (NCBI): domain Eukaryota; kingdom Viridiplantae; phylum Streptophyta; class Pinopsida; order Cupressales; family Cupressaceae; genus Cryptomeria; species Cryptomeria japonica. The sequence goes on from NC_081413.1 coordinate 521,032,945, forward strand.
TTACAATACACCAATTATTGCACCATCCACACAACTTCTTAATTTAATTCCCATGGTCGCTCAAAATCCAATGACTTCCAACATAGTACATATTTCTCCTTTTATCAATCCGGTCATGAGACCATTCAATTTACCTTCTACACAAACACCAACTTGGACCATAGGAATGCCAGGTTATCTGTTGCCACCTACTACATAGGCCATGATTAAGTGCATAAGTTGTATAGCGCTATCATCTATGCCCCCACCAATACAATCTATATCACAAATTGTTAGTATATTTCAATGTCAACCTCAAGTGATTGTTCCACCTATTGTCTCACAACCACAATTCGGTTACTTGCAAGCACCATATTCATCTTGTATTGTTCCAAATGTGCAACAATTTCTAGGTGACATTAATCAAAATCCTCCATTGTATAATACGCCACAACCTAATGTGTCTCATCTGATCTATACTTGAGGTAGTTATCTAGCAAGGTATTCCTCAAATTCAACAACCTCAAAATGTGCAGTATCAACAACAATATATTCCTTCACAATAGAATATGGCAATTTACTTGTGACCACCCTAATATCAATAACAACAACCACCTTTTTTTCAACAAAATGTTCTTGTTTATCAGAACATGACATGCTATCAATTTCCACAACAACAACCAAGTTATGTTCATCCATCTCAAATAGCATATCAAACACTGCTTTATCAACTAGTTATGCCATCTCCTTAGCCATTTCTAGTTAACATTGAATGAGAACAAATGAAGGCAACTCTTAAAACTTTAGAAGGTAGTACTTTTGAGAAGGTTTTCAAATTTGATGAGCTTTTCCCATATATGTTCGATAAGTTAATAACATCAATGCCATTTCTCAAACATTTTGAAATGCTAAAATTTGATAAATACAAGGGGAAATGTGATCTGTGTCATCACATCAAAAAATTATATATGGCTTGTCAAGAGGTCGCATATTACAATAATTATCTCCTACATCTATTTCCCAAGAGTCTTAGTGGGCCATCTCTAAAATGGTTTTCTAAGTTGCCATTTGGCATTATCACTACATTTGTAGACTTATCAGAGATATTTTTGGCCCATTATCATTACAATGTGGAAAATAATATTTCCATGCTTGATCTTTGTCAAGCCAAACAGAAAGGAGGTGAGAGTCTCTTGGACTATATTCAAAGATGGAGAGCCCTCACTGGTCTTCTCCCTTGTGCAATATTTGATACTCAATTGGTTCCAATATTCATCAGTAATCTGCATCCAAAGGTTGCATATCATATTTGATTAAACTGTGCAACTACATTGAAGGATATCATGTCCAAGGAACCATTAGTAGAAAAGGCTTTGATAGATGAAAGAATCATAAAACTATAAAAACGTAATCTGATAAACCAAGTGGGGACAAACAAAGGTATTGGAACAAAAACAAGAATGTTGTAGGAGATGGGGTCCTGATTCTAAGATATTTCAAAACCACCACCCACACAAGTATAGTCTAATCATCAATCATATACCAATCCATCACCAATGACATGCCGATCCCCCACCTCTAGCCTATCATAACCCTCAAACATCAACATCAAATGTGAAAACTAATCATACAAATGGCATCATTGTTTCTCAAGCTCCTTCTCAACAAACAAAATATAACAATCCAAGACGTCAGTTTACATGCATGGGAGTACCCTTGGATGTGATCTTCAAATGCATGGAGCAACATAATATGGTCATGTATCCACAAATGACACCATTTGATGAGTCTAAACCTAAGCCTGATTGATATAAAGAGAATGACTATTATGCTTATCATCATGTCAAGGGTCACACAACGAACAAGTGCATGAAGCTTAATCATCTAATCCAAGATCTTATTGACCAAGGGAAAATTGATGTTGATCGTACTACAGGAAAGTCACCTAATGTGAACCTAGGTATTATTAAAGATTCTCTTCCCAAACATCAAGGAGAGGCTAGTACATCCAATGCAGGTCAATCTCATACAACCAATAACATTAGTTGCAACAATATCTCATTTGACTATGGTAGTACGATAGGTTGCATTACCCAAGTAGAAGATCATTTTGATATGATTCATGTCAAAGGCGCCAATACTAAATGTGCCACGACCACTAGAAGAGATCACATGACAATCCTTGGAGCTCCACCTCCTACCACACCATAATTTTTTGTGTCTATGCAATACAACATTCTTGAGCACTTTAGGAAGACCCCTACATAGATCTTTATTTTAGATTTGTTAAAATATTCGCGTACTCATCAAAAGATTCCTAACTATGCATTGCAAGAAATCCATGTTCCCAACAACATAAATCTTGCGCAATTCCAAGCTTTAGTAGGGAATTTATCTACCATATACCATCTCAGCTTTACCCAATCTGATGCTATGGTTCTTGATCCTAATCACACCTGTTTGCTTAATATTGAGACCATTTTCAAGCATTAAAAAGTAAAGTGAGTTTTGATTGACAATGGTTCTACCCTAAATCTTTGTACTTTAAAATTTGTTACACAAGTGGAGCACACTTCACAGATTTTCATAACCAATGCATCACTACCAAGGCATATGATAATGTAGAAAGAAGCTCAGTGGGGATGATCAATCTTCCAATTCAGGTGGGCCCAGTAAAACAAGACATTCTTTTCCATGTCATTGATCTTGATCTTCCATTTAATATCCTTCTTGGTTGCCCATGGATCCATGCCATGCAAGCCATGTCATCCACTTACCATCAATGTCTCAAATTTACATATCAGGTTGTGAAATTACCATTCGTGGTGACTCAACCATTTGAGTATTTTCATGCTCTTGAGGCATCTTCACCATATTCGCATAATTGTCTAGGCATCAACATTGGAATCTCTCAAGCTACTCCATCATCCTCATATGTTGACCCTGATTCAATACTCAATGTTTCTAATGAAAAAAATTCCATTTCATCCACCTTTTCCTAGCTCAAGATCAATGATGCAAGATGCATTGAATATTCTTTAAAAGGAATCCTTGTAGTGGGTGCACTACCACTAGATCCTCATACCCATGGGAAACCTACCAATGAACAAAAGAAGAAAGAACATGCATTCAAAATGTGTGGTTCTACTACATTTCAATCTCATGGTGAAATTAATCATGAGGTTATAGAAGGAGATACCAATCAATGGATTTTTAGAGATGTTGTTGTGGACAATGATACCTGCCTAAATCACTTCAAAGAGAAATACATAGTAGCTTACAGATTGTCTACCAAGAAATGGGATTACCTAGGTAGAGGATTAGGACAAGAAGAACATGGAATCAAAAGACTTGTTGATCTAGTTCCAAATGTTTGACATCAAGGGCTTGGTTTTGGACATTTCTCTCATGTAGCTTCAACTTCGGTAGGCACTTCTGAAAACAATAAAAATGTTTTGGTTGATATTGAAGACATACCTGAGTAGGTTGTCAAACAAGTGTATGATGTTGTAGAGAGATAATCTTCCTTTGGCACATACACCCTCTTTGACACATCTATTCTCTTAATTGAACTTCCCCTTAGCCATCCCAAACTCATTGATTGGGGTCAAACTATTGCACACCTTGATACATTCCATAATGATGAAATGCTCTCACAATTCTTGGGGGCAACTGAGTGTGCACCATATTATCGTCCAACTCAAAATATAGTATATAAGTAGAGGGGATCCTTAATTGAAAAAGTAAAAAAGAAACAAAAGATCAAGTGTCTACTGGTGAAAACCTTTCAGAGGCACCGATTGATCCTAAAAAGGTAAAAATAAAGGGTGTATCTTCTAGTGAAAACCTCTTTGAGATGCTAGAAGATGAGGACTCCCCTCTTCCTCTCATTGACATACAGTTTCCTGATAAATCCCAATTTCTCATTGATGAGAAAGGAGAAGTTAATTTGGGAACTACAAAAAATCCCTGAATCACTTATGTGGTAGCATCTCTGTTTGACAAAGAGTTCCAAGTTTTCCTCCAAATCCTTCACAAGTGGCCTATCAACTTTGCATGGTCTTATGCTGGGCTTGATCATGATCTTGTAGTACATCACATGGACGTTGATCCAAATGTCAAACCTATTAAACAAAAGCTTTGAAAGATGCATCCTTGAATTGCATTATTGGTCTAAGCAGAGTTGGAAAAATTGTTAGAGGTCAAGTTCATTTGACCAATTGATTATTTAGAATGGATTTACAACATGGTACATGTGTCCAAACACAATGGGGTTATCCAAGTTTGTATAGATTTCAGAGATCTCAACAAATCATGTCCCAAAGATGACTTTCCACTTCCCAATATTGATATTCTTGTTGATTTGACAATGGGACATGAAATTATTTCCCTTATGGATGGTTTTTTAGGATACAATTAGATAAAAATTGCAGAGGATGATCAACATAAAATGGTGTTCACCACTCTATGGGGAAATTTTTTTTATCAGGGCATGCCCTTTGGTCTAAAGAATGCATGTGCCACATATCAACGCGCTATGACAATAATATTTCATGACCTCATGCATAAGATATTGGAGGATTATGTAGATAACATATCAGGTAAATAAAAAACCAGGGAAAAACATCCAGCTATCCTTGAACATATTTTTGAACATCTAGCTAAGTATAAGTTACCCTTTGATCCTAAAAAGTGTGTTTGGAGTTACATTAGGTAAACTCCTAGGCTTCATAGTTTTCGGGCATGGTATAGAAGTTGATCCTAAGAAAGTCAAAGAAATCTTAGAAATGCCCCCTCCTAACATGTTGAATCTGCATAGTCTCCAAGGAAAGCTACAATTTGTTAGATGCTTTATTTCTTAACTTGCAGATAAATGTCAACCATTCACACATCTTCTTAAAAAGGGCACATAGTTTAAGTGGGATGCTCAATGTCAGCAAGTATTTGACAAAATAAAGGAATATCTAGCTCATTCTCCAGTGTTAATGCCACTAATTCCAAGATGATCATTCCTTTTGTATATCTCAGCTACTTCAGTTGTAGTGGGAGCATTCCTTTCCCAACATGATGATTGGAGAAAAGAATGTGCCATTTACTAGATCAGTTGAACCCTAGTGGGGTATGAGATCATATACTCACCTATGGAAAAAACATGTCTAGTCGTTGTCTTTTGTTCACAAAAGCTTTGACACTACATGTTAAGTCATATTTTTAAGCTCATTTGTAAGATTGATCCTTAAAGTACCTATTATCAAAGACAACTCTTACTGGTTGTATGGCTAAATGGGTCATATTGCTCAGTGAATTTGATATTCAATATGTAGATAGAAAGGCCATCAAAGGATAGGTAATTGTTGAGCAACTGGAATAAACACCTCTGATGGATACTCATCCATTAATTGCAGAATTTCCTGATGAATATGCCTACACAATCACAACACAAACTCCCCTAGAAAATTTATTTTGATGGTTCACATACACAAAATGGATTAGGGGCAGGGTTCTTATTTGTGATACCACAAGGGAATCTCATTCCCAAATCTTTCGAGTTGTCTTTCTCATGCATCGATAATATTGCTGAGTATGAAGGTTTTATTGCTGGTCTCAAAATAGCTATACAATGGAATATTGCAGATATTCTTGTTAATGGGAATTTGTAATTGATTGTAAAATAGGTTAATGATGAGTACCAAACTAAGGATGATAAGATTTTGACATATAAAGTAATGATTGATGATCTTAAGAAGATTTTTTAAAACATTACCTTTGATCAAATCCCTAGAGCACAAAACACGACAGTAGATGAAATGACCACTATTGGTTCATTGATTTCAATGGAGTTAGATAGTCTTAAATATAAGATTTTTGTTGAACAAATTCTCCAGCCATCTTTTAAGACATTACATACAAATATGGTGTGCAACATTATTGGTCCCTAATTACCCTGGTACCATGATATTTATGCCTATCTTAAGGATGACACCCTTCCACCCAACATATCATAAAATGATCATTGAAACCTCATTCAATGATATGCCTGATTTACACTTATAAGAGATAATCTACATCGTTGGGGCTATCATGTCATCCTCACTAGATGTTTAGATTCAAACAAAGCTAATATTGTGATGAAAGAAGTGCACACCGGGACTTGTGGTGCTCATACGAGTGAATATGTTCTTTCCAAACAATTCTTGAGAGTAGAATATTACTAGCCCACAATAGAGCATGACTATTATGAATATATTAAGAAATGTCTGCCTTGTCAACAACATAATGACTTTCATGTTTTAGCACAAGATATGTAGCGCATCACAACACCATGGAATTTTTCTACATGGGGCCTCAATCTTGTTGGTAAGATTCATCCCCCTTCCTCAGGTGGACATAAGTTTATCATTGCAGCTACTGAGTATTTTACTTAGTGGGATGAAGCCATTCCTCTCACCCTTACTACTGGTGTCCAAGTGTCCAAATTTATCATATATCACATATTTTGCTGCTATGAAGTTCTCTTTACCAACATTACTGATAATGGAACCCCTTTTAAAAACCAACACATGTGTGATATTTGTTCCACATTTCATATCCAACACCATTGGTCCACCCCATATTATCCACAAGGCAATGGCCAGGATGAGGCAACCAATAAAACTTTGCTATGTATCCTCAAAAATGTTGTTAATGAAACTAGTTGTGATTGTCACCTAAACCTTAATCCCGCCCTTTGGGCATATCGCACCAGTATCTAAACTCCCACTAGAGCCACTCCATACTCCCCTATCTATGGTCTAGAAGCAGTCTTAGTAATTGAGGTTGAGTTACCATCCTTGTGCATATACTTGAAATATTTTTGTTTTTGATGAAGATTATAGGGTGGCAAGGCTAGCTCAACTGGATCTCCTTGATGAACAACATCAGAAAGCATATAATCACTTACAAGTATATAAAACTAGGCTCAAGAAATAATATCATAAGAAAGTTAATTCTCGTGAATTTGAGGTTGGTGATCTAGTGCTTCAAGGAAATCCATGGAATCAACAAGATAGAGAAAAGAAAGTTTGAAGTCAATTGGTTGGGCCCATATGTAGTCACAACAAAGAATGGTTCAGGGGCCTATCAGCTATCTACTCCAAAAGGGGATCCTCTCAATGATCCCCTAAATATCTTGCATCTAAAAATATTCTATGCCTAATCCGTGGTAGTGTACCATCCTAAAATAAAAAAGTCCAAAAAAATTGAAAAATTGAAAAAATGAAAAAATTGTGAAAAAATAAAATAGTAAAGAAAAATAAAATCATCCTATGGTGAAAACCACTTGGTGGCACCTTGGGTATGTATATATGGTGAAAACTAGAAAACAAATTGATGCCCTCCTAAATGGCACAAATAGTTAGTTTAAGATCAAACAACACAAAAGCACACAAAATATTAGTGTTAGTCAATCTAAAACCAAACACATGAAGGCATTCCAAGAGAGATACTAAAAACACATGCTAATGAATCTAACTAAAGAAGTAAGACAATGAGATATCTCCAACTATCTCTTAACATGATATTAGTTCCTTCTCCCTTGTTCCTCTCCTCTCCAAGTTCCAAAATAGTGTAGCTCTCAGCAGCTTTTTGCACTATGGATGCTTATGGAGGATTGAGATTGTAGAATAGCTCCAAACATGAAATGAAAAGCTATTTTAATACTAAAATGATATATTTTAACCAAAAGACAAAATTTAGTTATGCTATGCTAAATGCTCTCTAAAATGGCTATAGTCTAAATGCATACAAGTTTTCAGGATCTGGATTATGAAGGAATGGGCTCTATTTATAGGAAAAATGGAGCAATGGATGGCCAAGATTGAAAGGTTTAATCAAGGGTCAAGCTTGAAAGTTGGGGATCCATGTGCACAATTTGCACCAATGAAATGGTGACAAGTGTCAACATAAGATTGGGTTGAGAGAAGAGGTTGGAGGCATTAAATGCCCGAGGAGACCTGATGGTTATCTAGAAGGTAAGGGTCAAGCCTAAATTAGGATTACCCACTGGATTAGGAGTTAATGCAAGGATAAACCTTTGTGCAAATGATTAAGAGATAATCAAAGTCAAAGCATTAAAGGCCTGATGAGACCCTTGGGTTGAGTAGAGGTTGAGTCAAAACAAATGTTTTAACCATGTGGGAGGGTTGAATTAACCATTAATGGTTATTGGAGACTTTGGGGATTAAGTGGTTGAAAGTTGGAAGCCTTCAATGGTTATCAAAGACTTTGAGCCATTTAGTGGTTGAAGGTTGAAAGCCTTTAATGGTTATCAAAGACTTTGAGGATTTTGAGAAGTGACTTCCCTTTGCTTAGGAATGTGACAATATTTAGGGGATGGATTAGGCTAATTAGGAAGGGGTTAGAAGAATCTAGAAGGGGATTAGATTTTGCAAGTGGATTTGGTGGGTGAGGGAAAATAGGATTTTATTTAAAATAAAAATTCATTTATTCCAATAAATGTGTGCAAGTTGCATTTGTAGGAAAATGCAAGTGGGGGGCGATAATGATTTAAATAAATGTTTTATTTAATTTATTTAAAAGAGGAATAGGGGGATTTAATTAAATAAATAGATTTTATTTAATTGATTTGTAATTGGATTTAATGAATTAATTAAAATAAATTGAATAATTTATTTAATTAATAGAAGAATGTTTGCGGATGAATTAATTAAATATTTATTTAATTAACTGATGGCTAGTGGATTTTTAATCAAATAAATACGAAATATTCATTTAATTAAAATGGACAGATTTGTGTGACTACATTTGCCCCTCTTTGAGACGGTGCGGTTTATCGCATTGTTTCAAAGAAAGAAAAATAGGTGTGAAGAAATGCCCCATAAAATGTGAATTTAATGGGTGGTATGCCCCCTCGAGAGATGGGCCGATAAATTTCAAAAAAATCGAGCGATCTCTCGAAAAAGAATGAGAAGTGGAGGGGAGGTAGAATAGAAGAAATTAGCAACAACAATGAAAGAATGGAAGAAAAATAGAGTGAATACGGAGAAACAACAAGCCAGCGAGTACCCTGAGGTCATGCAAGAGATACATAGCAGATGTAGTGTGGGGTTTGGATTGATGCTATACAATTGATCAAAATTGGTTGGACAATCTGGTGCAATTGGTTGAATTGCCCCGGTCAAGTCAAAGCATGACAGTTGATGCCAGTTGTTTGTGTGGACAAGATAAAGTCTGAGTAAGTGAATCAAAGTGACCTGATGTGACTTAGACAATTGATGTAATTGCCCGATGAAGTCAAGGTATATGAAGCAAAATACTCGTTGAGACGTAGACAATTGATGTAATTGTCCGATGTGATTGTGTTTGATTGGTTGATCAATTGATGGTGTGTGCATGTGATGGATGGTTGTGGGGAATCATAGCAGCCCCGTTGAGACTAGGTCATTATGATAAATGTCTGATGTAGTCTAGGATTACCATGATCGATTACCTGTTGAGACCCGAAGATACTTGATCAGAGTATCTGTTGATAGTCTAGGTGTGTGTGAGTCGATGTACCTGTGCAGACAGAGTAACTTGCTTGGCTTATTGGATGACTTAGCATAGGAAACACAATCCCTCCTATTTAGAGATGGATGGTGATGAACGTTCCTTGATTGGGTTGATGGGAAATGATGAAGGGTATGTGATGTTGATTATCAAGATGGGGAGGGTTGGGGGGGGTTCGATGTTAGAAGAAATGGAGGACCTATGACTCATTCCTATGGAAGAAGAGGAAAATAGAGTATGCATTATTATGACTATGTATGCATGATATGCAGCTATTATGAATGTATGGATGGGTGGAATGCAACGAAATGCAATATATACAGATGAGATGGAATGACGATCCATAGTGCTCTATTTTCATCATTGAGCTTTAAAATGTTGGAAGAGAATACAAGCATCTTGACACAATGATTCAAGATGACCTGAGTATTTCTTTCATGGATTTTAATAGAGCAAGTTAATACAAACGACTTGATATAAGGGTCAAGTCGACCAGAGTATTGCTTGCGGAACAGACAAGGATTATCTCCTTTCGTGCATGACTTGGATCGTCCTCCTTGATCTTAGGCTGATCAGATCCTGAGACAAGTTCATACCGTACTAAGAAAATAAAACCTTTATCCAATTTGGAGGAAGAGGAACCAAAGAATGAGCATTGTACCTGCAACCAAACAGTATATATGCATAAAGAATAAAGAATAAGGATCCTTGGTAATGGTTCATGCCCATATGGTCGAGGTATACGCTGTAGTCAGTAAGCCGTAGTGATCTATGACTGCATTTTGCATAAGATCACGTAGCTTGGTGAACTTCCCACGTAGACACCATTAGTACATGCCCCAGAACTTCATCGGAATAATGTGCAAACGATACAAAACAATGCTAAAAGATTCCGATACAGATAAACAAATGATTGTACTCACAAATCAACCAAGTATTTGATAGCCTAACATAATTTTCTTGTCAAAGAAAATGTCATCTTGTCTTTGTTTTGGTAAGGAAGGATACATCCTTGGTTAAAGACAGGTTTGGATTGTTGATGTTGATTTGTGTTAGTCGAGTGATAAGTGGTCATTTGTGTGAGTATTTTGTCAATGTTTGTTTTGTATCTGATCGGATAAATATGTACAAGGTGTTGCCATGTTTTTGTGTGATTTTTGATGGGTTTTCCGATGTTTTTTGGATTTTGTGAGTCATTTTTGAATGTTTTTGATATTTTCGAGAGTCATTTTTGAATGTTTTTGATATTTTCTGATGATTGCGTAAATGAAGAGCGTAATTACACATAAGACAATGTAGAATCCACTTCCATCACGAGGGTAAGGGTATTGCCCCCAGTTTGTAGACCTGACTATGAAAAGGTGGGATGCTAGATGCGTGGAGTACTTTCTTAATTGCAGAGGAATAACAAGCCATGGTTTTGGATGAATGGATGTATGTATGAAGTAGATGCGATCGCAACAAGTCTGAAAGACAATGGAGCCATAGCCTTTACGAGTGGCGCCTGTTTGCCAGGTTTTCACCATCGCACTTACCCAAGGTGCCACCGGAGTGGTTGTTCACCATTTGGATGCATGATTTTTCTTTACTTTTTTGAATGTTTTTGTATTTTTGATGTTTTTGTGAATGTTTTTGGTATTTTCTGGTATGCAAGGGAGCCTGATGCTCTGTACACCTTAGGTATAAAACCGTTTGAGGTGCATGCTGTTGATTGGATCTGCAAGTGGTTCTCCTTCTGATGTAGCCAACTGATATGCCCCAGACCCGAATACAACAGTGACAACATATGGGCCCAACCAGTTTGATTCGAACTTGCCTTGATGTTCTCTATTTGGTTGGTTGCGAGGATTCTCTCGTAGAACAAGATCACCTACCTCAAATGTACGAGGTCTAACTCGGTGATTGTAGCTTCTGCTCATGCGCTGCTGATAGGCTTTGAGGTGATTGTATGCAGCTTGTCGTTTCTCATCAAGTAACTCTAAGTCATGAAGGCGTGAGACTCTGTATGCTTCATCATCGATGAGGTTATGCAAGGAAACCCATAAGGATGGTATCTCAACCTCAATAGGTAAGATAGCTTCAGCACCATAGACCAATGAATAAGGAGTTGCACCTGTAGGGGTCCGAATGCTAGTTCTATATGCCCATAGCGCTGGATTTAGTTGAACATGCCAATCACGGCCGGCATCATTGACTGTCTTCTTTAAGATCCTCAATATGTTTTTATTGGATGCTTCAGCCTGACCATTGCCTTGTGGGTAATAGGGAGTGGAAAAGCGATGTTGGATATGAAATTTCTCACAAAGCTCACGAACATCCTGATTTTTGAAAGGAAGACCGTTATCTATGACAATGGACATGGGCACACCATACCGGCAGATGATGTAATTGAGGATGAATGAGGCGATCTGCTTGCCGGTGACTTGGGTAAGTGGAACAGCTTCGATCCACTTGGTGAAATATTCGGTGGCGGTAATAATGAATTTATGGTCGTTGGATGAAGATGGATGAATCTTACCCACAAGGTCAAGGCCCCATTGACAAAAAGGCCACGATGTCATGATTGGTTGCAGTTCCTAGGCCGGTGCATGTATCAAGTCGCCATGAACTTGACATTTCTTGCATTTCCTGACAAAGTAGTAGGAATCCTTTTCCATAGATGGCCAATAGTATCCAGCTCGCATGATCTTCTTGGCTAGTGATGGACCACTTGAGTGAGTCCCACAAATTCCTTCATGTACTTCTTCCAAAGCCTTTGTTATCTCATCTTGTTCCAGACATCGAAGGAGAGTACCATCAAGACTACGTCGGTATAGGGTTTCGGCAATAATGGTATATCGAGCAGTTTGGCGAATGAAGGTTTTACGTTGGTTATTCGATTGGTTGGGAGGAAGGGTATGATCGCGAAGATAGGTGTAGAACTCACCGTACCATGGGGATTCAGAACCAACAAGGTGACATATCATTTCGGATTCGGGGATATCATAAGCGGGGATCCAAAGCTGTTCTACCAAGAACTCATAGCGTGTTGAATTCTGTGGAAGATCTAGGAGAGATGCGATGGTAGCCATAGCGTCAGTAGCTCGATTCTGATCTCTTGGTATCTGCTCAAAAGTGATAGTAGTAAATGATGTCTTTAGAGTGTCCACCATTTGCTTGTATGGCATGAGTTTATCATCTTTGGTCTGATATTCATCAGTTGCTTGTCGAATGACTAGTTGGGAGTCGCCATATACTTGCAGTTCTTGTAATTTCCATTGTATGGCTAATCTGAGTCCCGTGATCAAGGCCTCATACTCTGCTATGTTGTTTGTGCATGGAAATGTGAGCCTGTAAGACTTCGGGATGCTATCACCTTGAGGTGTGATAAACAGAATGCCTGCCCCCGAGCCATGCCTAGTGTATGAACCATCAAAATATAGTTTCCATGGCTGTGCTTCTGTGATCATGAATATCTCTTCATCTGGAAAATTGGAAATGAGAGGATGATCGCCTGTGAGTGGTGCATCAGCCAACTGATCTGCAATAACTTGACCTTTGATAGCTTTACGGTCTACATACTCAATATCAAATTCACTTAGAATCATCACCCATTTGGCTAAGCGACCTGTCAATGCTGCTTTGCTAAGTAAATACTTGAGTGGATCAATCTTTGCAATGAGTTGCACTTTGTGTGTCAACAGATAGTGCCTCAGTTTAGTGGCTGCCAGGATTACTGCTAGGCAAGCTCGCTCAATAGGTGTGTAATTGAGTTCATAGCCAACCAGTGTGCGAGAGATGTAGTATACAGCACACTCTTTGCCTTCTGCATTATGTTGTGCCAGTAGCACCCCCAGTGCTGTACTTGTTGCTGAGATATAAAGTAACAACGGTCTACTTGGATCTGGTGGCATCAACAATGGTGGATTCATGAGATAGTTTTTAAGTGCCTGAAATGCTTGCTGGCATCTGTCATCCCACTGAAAGCGGATGTTCTTGTGTAGCAGGTGTGTGAATGGGTGACACTTATCAGCCAATTGTGCAATGAATCTGCGGATGGATTGAAGCCGTCCTTGTAGTGTCCTTAGCTGACTGATATTCCTTGGAGGTGGCATGTCCATGATTGCCTTAACCTTTGCTGGATCGACCTCAATGCCTTTGCTTGAGACAATGTATCCTAGAAGCTTCCCGGAGGTCACTCCGAAGACACATTTCTTTGGGTTGAGTCGAACATGATATTGTTCCAGTCTATCAAAGTTTTGATCTAAGATGTGGAGATGTCCTTCTCTAGTAAGTGATTTTGCTAGTAAGTCATCCACATAATCTTCCATCATAGTATGCATCATGTCATGGAAGATGGTGGTCATTGCTCTTTGATAGGTCGCTCCTGCATTCTTTAGACCAAAAGGCATTACATTCCAGTAGTATGTGCCCCATGGACATGTGAAGCCTGTCTTATGTTAGTCCTCTGGTGCGATCTTTATTTGATTGTATCCTGAAAAGCCATCCATGAGTGAAAGCATGGCATGTCCTGCTGTCAAATCCACTATGATGTCAATATTTGGTAAGGGGAAGTCATCCTTAGGACATGCCTTATTTAGATCTCTGAAGTCTGTACAAATGCGGATGCCCCCTTTTGGTTTGCCGATAGGCACAATATTGGAGATCCATTCTGCATAATCAATTGGTCTAATGAAACCAACATCCAGGAGTTTCTTGAGTTCTGTTTTGACTAGCACTGCAATCTGGGGATGCATTTTACGAAGCTTCTGCTTGACAGGTTTGGCTCCTTTTGCTACGGTGAGATGATGCATGACTAAATCAGGATCAAGCCCAGGCATGTCCGCATATGACCATGCAAAGTTGATCTGACGCTTCTGGAAGAACTCTATAAATTTAGGCTGTTCCTCTGGAGTGAGAAGGGATGCCAGATGTATAATATGAGGATTGTCAGGAGTCCCCACATTGTATTCTTTGGTTTCCTCGATAAGAATCGTTGATCGTTCCTGTTGTGTACTATCAGGGAGAATGTCAAACCCTTCATCCTCAAGCGCCTCAAAGAGGTTTTCACCATTGGATATGCTCTTTCTTTTTACTTTTGTTGGATCAAACAGTGCCACAGTGTGGTTTTCACTGGAAGATCCATGTTTTCACTGGAAGATCCCGTAATTCCAAAAAGTCAATGATAGCCTCATCGTTTTGGAAGAGGTCAAGACATGGGGGATTTGGTTGGTTCCATTCGATGAGTTCAGGGTGGATAATGGGCATTACTTCATCGATTAGATTAAGTTCGTTAGAGGTATTAGTGAGGGTCAAGACAGTGTGGTGAAGGTCGTTGATGGTACTCTCCCTGTCAGAATCAGGCGTAGGATGAGACGTAGGGTCTGTGGAAGATGTTTCCAGCTCAGGTACCCAAGTGGTCTTTATCTGTGCTTCTCCGTAAACAGGAATGTCTTTGCGCGGCGAAGGTGGTGATGTGTCTTCCTCATCTGAAGTGTTAAGCTGTACAGAATCAAATTCCCACTCATGTGAGTCGGTCTCTGAATCACTCTCCAGCATCCGATTGCTATACCATACTGGGATGTCTTTGGAATTAAACATGGCAGGTGTGATTGGTTTATGTATCTTTGTAGTGATCGGTGCTGCAGGAACCGTGATGGGGTTTAAAGGATTTTTCACTGGAAGTATTGGTAGTGTTGATTTAGTGGCTGCTGTTGGAACGGCTGGTGCCATAGATGTTACTGCGGGTTCCAATGTAGTTGCTGCTACTATTGGTGTTATTGATGGGATTACTGGTTCGTTTGGTGGGATGATTGGTATTGTAGATGATTGCGGTAGAGTCATGAGCCTCGATGGGGCAGTGGGGATGGTGCTTGATGGTGCTTTGATTATAAAAGGTGTCCTCTTTGCAGTAGGTGGGCAAAATGGTTTGTTGGGTTTGCCTTTGAATCTGAGTTTAGGAAGGACTTCTTTTTCAAAGCCTAGGCTTGTAGTACCTTTGGGTTTGAACTCTGGCAGCAGTGGTTCTTGTTGTCCTTGTTTGCAGGATCCCAAAGCACTTTGACCATCATACCCCATTCTTTGCATAATGAGGAGGCCTTTGCCATATTGTTCCGTAGGAAGTGTAACTTGCGGTTTGTCAGTGGTGATGGGATCTTTATAGATCCAGTCCGCTAGGTCCTCATCTTGTGTTTCTTCCTCTTGACTCTTTCCAAGGATGAAAGGCGTTAAAGCACATGCGGGCGTGACTATGGATTTTTGGACTAATTGCTGGGGTTTACCATGCGTTCTAGGAGAAGTAGGCATTTGTCCTACACAAAAGAGCTGACTCAAGTTATATTCCCCAGGACCTTCCTCTGCGACTTTCATCTTAAGCTTCTCTTTCTTGGGTATAGGAGTGTTTGAACTGGCAAGAGAGGCGGGATTTACATATGATGTGGAGGAAATGGCTTCCCGATTATTAGGAACAGTAATCTCTGGTTGATGGCTGATATTATGGCAAAAAGCAAAGGTATTTGCATCACCCAAGATTGTGATCTCTGCACCATTATGTGGGAACTTGATACATTGATGGTAGGTAGATGGAACGGCTTGCATGGCATGTATCCAAGGTCTCCCTAATAATAGGTTATATGGCAGAGGAAGGTCCAAAACCTGACAAATGATATGCTTTACCACATGGCCCACTCGGATTGGTAGTACCACAGCTCCTTTGGATGAGCGCTCTGCATCATCATAGGCCTTGATGGTGATCTTCTTGCGAGGATCCACTGATTCTATTGCATATCCCAGTGCTTTGACCAACTGTAGTGTACAAATGTTTAGGCCGGCTCCATTATCTATCAAGACTCGCTTGATCCGATGCTGGTTGACAAATCCTTCGATGTGGAGTGAGGCGTTATGCGGTTGTTGGAAAGAGGAGTTGTCACTTTCAGAAAAAGTGAGACAAGGTGATGACTTTAGATTTCCAACCATGGCTTGAAATTGGTCCGTATTCAGGTTTGCAGGGACTGACGCCTCTTGGAGTGCTTGATCCAAGATTGTTTTATGAGATGGCGATAGGCGCAATAGTTCTAGAATGGATATAAGTGCAGGGGTTTTGTCTAATTGTTCCACAAGATTGTACTGCTTTGGGACGGAGGTGGTGCCTTGTGGAGCTGCCTTGATGGTGACCTTGCCACGACGTGTAACAACATTGCAATTTGAGGTGGGATTTTTGAAGGTGATAGTTGCAATTTGTTCACTGGCATCATACAGGTGATTTACAGTGTAGTTATACGCAGCCTGCGTATAATCAGTGGTATCAGTGCCTCGTCTGGAAGTGGAAGGATCCCTTTGATCTTGTGATGGAAGTGGATTCTTGAACATCTGATGATCATTATTGGTTGTTTTTGGGTCATGCCCTTCAATTCCAATTTCTCGTTGCCTTGACCGTGATCGAGTTTGAGCCATTTTGTTTACAAGTTTTTGAAGTTGATTAAAGATGATGATGAGTTGGTGATGAAATGAAAGATTGATGATTGGTGATTTGTGTTGTGGATCTCTAGCACTCTTAAGGTAGATGTTACCAGAATTCCTTCGTCGAATTGCTTGTTTGTTTGGTAAGTTTGGATGTGATAAGGTGTAGAGAAATCTGAGATGTGTTACAGATTTAACTACCTAGCAATGAGAGGATTCACTCATGAACTAGTTTTAACCTGCGTAGATGTGTCTCTTAGGATGAGCTTATCCTAGATGTAGAAACAATCTAAAAAGTGATGTGATGTGTTTGATTTCAAGCAATATCTAAAAAGAGAATTTGGGACAAGAACCTCTTAATGCTTTGAGAATTTTTTGGGATGGATTGATGATGAAGTGATGATGTATGAATAAGATGATGGATGTTTTGTTTTTCAACTTTCAATAAAAACTTTGTGTCACAAATGGAACAAACTCTACTTCTTCCCTTTCAAGTGTTGTTGGCACTTCTCGAGCTGTGTTGTAGGTGATACAGATGTTGGGGAAAAAGTTGGGATTAATCTTTCCTCCTTGATTTTTGTGATAACTTAGAGCTCTATATTGCATAAAAGCTCTGCGGTTCAATGATTCAGAATCAAATTCGTTTGTTTTACCTTGAAGGTATAGACGCATGCGATGTAGAAAGACTCTATGGGAGACAAAGATTTGTCGATTGATATAGAAGAATTTCCTCCTTTTGAGTAAAGCCTTTGAGCTCAATGGTCTCCTTTTCAAGTTGATATTCTGCTGACACTTCTTCCTTCGCAAGATGTGAAGAATGGTCATAAAAGTTGTGACTCTGTGTTGTTTGCACTTTGTTTTTGGTATTTTTGGTTGTGTTGACAGATGTTGGACAAATACTTTGTTTTTGGAATTGATTTTCTGATTTTTCTTTGACAAGAAAACAAAGCAAGCACACAAACACAAGATTATAGCCTCAAAGGCACAAATGAGTATGGGTCTAGATCAACCCAATCCTTGGACTTGTTTCTGACCTTTCCTTTAGATGTATTTTAAGGTGTATTTCCAAAGCCTGAAGTCAGCTCAATTTGCACTAGGTCTGTAAAACGAACACACTTCAAACACTTTTTACCCCTAAGGTCAAATGGCCAGTTGTGATAAATTTAGCCCACATCTTGATATTTCTTCGACTTTGGTACTACATACCTTATGAATCCCGCCGTGGCAGGTAAGGATGTGATATACTAAGTCTTGCACGAGCATAACAAATAGATGATCCCTATGATGGGGGAGTCACCACTTTTATCAAGCCACAAGTGACTTTTCAAAAAGCTATGTTTCTACTCAAGGAAATATGTATGGTGAGTATCTTGGGAGCAAAACCTTCTATGCTCTTGCACTAAATTATACCTCAAATATCCTCAATCAATAGAACAGGTGGGCTACTACTTTAAAGGCGTTTAGTCATGTTCGATGGCTTTGGACATAAGTTCATTCTGCAGTGACTCACTTAAGAGCCTTGTAACTGGTGGTGGGGCCCATTTGTCCTTTCGGCCAGTTACACTGTAGGAACAACTATACCCAAGGCTACAGCTTTCGCTCTCACCTGATTTCTATAGCGGCTCGAAGGATTTACCGCTCGAGGTCGTTCCCAAGAGTATCGATCCCTTGGCAGGCCTCTCTTAAAAAAATAAAATTTTGAGTATTACTAACACTTTTCTCTTGCACCTAGGACCACGAGAGCCAAGGGAGAGGATAGTGTGTGTTAGAAGTAGGTCTACTCGACTGACTTTTGTGCACAAGCGTGCCAAACACGAAAAACACTTGTTCTTTTTAGTCCAGCATTTGCAATGTGATTTAACTATTTGGAGATATTGCTCCAACAGTCATGGTGTTCATTTTACCTCCAAAGCAATATGTTTTGTAATCTAGAAGTTTGAAAGTCCTGGTCAACTTAATGAAAAACATGATTGCATGAAGAAAAATTCGTTTTTGCCAAAAATAAAGACTAGTGGATTGTTCTTTTTACTGCACCAAAAATTTGAAGTGTGAATTATGATTTTTAAGTCCCAATTGATGCAAGAAAGAAAGTTTGTTTTTGTTGATTTTAAGCACCAAAAACACAATGTATCCCTACCTAGAAAACAATGAAACTATTTTTTTTTTGTGTTTTTAAGTTCTTTTTAAGCACTAAAAAAAAAGAATTTTTGTGATTTTTGTTGTGTTGTTTAACCTGCACAAAGAAAAGAAATAAGTTAGTAAAATTAGTGCTCAAAGGGGGGCTTCCACAAGCCTAATTTTTTTGATTTTTCGGTTACAAGTCTATTTGGGCGACACTCTGTCGCAATAGCGCTATTCTGTGTTTTTGCAGAAGCGCTGATTAATACAACAACGCTAGTCTGCGTGAGCAGAAGCGCTAATTTAAACAGTAGCGCTGAAAGAAAAGAAAATCCCGAGAAGACAAAAGCGCTAGAATTATGTCAATAGCGCTGAAATGGTGACAATAGCGCTGGAATGTTATCAATAGCACTGAAACATTTTCAATAGCGCTATCCTAGGGTCAATAGCACTAAAAGAAAGTTTTCAATAGCGCTAAAACGAGTTCAATAGCGCCGAAGCGCGACCTGTGTGACAATTTCAACAAGCAAAATGTTAATTTTTCAAAAAAAATGAAATCAGAAGGTTGCGTGTTCGATTCACGTCGGGTTCACCAAATGATGCCCTCCTAAATCGCACAAATAGTTAGTTTAAGATCAAACAACACAAAAGCACACAAAATATTAGTGTTAGTCAATCTAAAACCAAACACATGAAGGCATTCCAAGAGAGATACTAAAAACACATGCTAATGAATCTAACTAAAGAAGTAAGACAATGAGATATCTCCAACTATCTCTTAACATGATATTAGTTCCTTCTCCCTTGTTCCTCTCCTCTCCAAGTTCCAAAATAGTGTAGCTCTCAGCAGCTTTTTGCACTATGGATGCTTATGGAGGATTGAGATTGTAGAATAGCTCCAAACATGAAATGAAAAGCTATTTTAATACTAAAATGATATATTTTAACCAAAAGACAAAATTTAGTTATGCTATGCTAAATGCTCTCTAAAATGGCTATAGTCTAAATGCATACAAGTTTTCAGGATCTGGATTATGAAGGAATGGGCTCTATTTATAGGAAAAATGGAGCAATGGATGGCCAGGATTGAAAGGTTTAATCAAGGGTCAAGCTTGAAAGTTGGGGATCCATGTGTACAATTTGCACCAATGAAATGGTGACAAGTGTCAACATAAGATTGGGTTGAGAGAAGAGGTTGGAGGCATTAAATGCCTGAGGAGACCTCATGGTTATCTAGAAGGTAAGGGTCAAGCCTAAATTAGGATTACCCACTGGATTAGGAGTTAATGCAAGGATAAACCTTTGTGCAAATGATTAAGAGATAATCAAAGTCAAAGCATTAAAGGCCTGATGAGACCCTTGGGTTGAGTAGAGGTTGAGTCAAAACAAATGTTTTAACCATGTGGGAGGGTTGAATTAACCATTAATGGTTATTGGAGACTTTGGGGATTAAGTGGTTGAAAGTTGGAAGCCTTCAATGGTTATCAAAGACTTTGAGCCATTTAGTGGTTGAAGGTTGAAAGCCTTTAATGGTTATCAAAGACTTTGAGGATTTTGAGAAGTGACTTCCCTTTGCTTAGGAATGTGACAATATTTAGGGGATGGATTAGGCTAATTAGGAAGGGGTTAGAAGAATCTAGAAGGGGATTAGATTTTGCAAGTGGATTTGGTGGGTGAGGGAAAATAGGATTTTATTTAAAATAAAAATTCATTTATTCCAATAAATGTGTGCAAGTTGCATTTGTAGGAAAATGCAAGTGGGGGGCGATAATGATTTAAATAAATGTTTTATTTAATTTATTTAAAAGAGGAATAGGGGGATTTAATTAAATAAATAGATTTTATTTAATTGATTTGTAATTGGATTTAATGAATTAATTAAAATAAATTGAATAATTTATTTAATTAATAGAAGAATGTTTGCGGATGAATTAATTAAATATTTATTTAATTAACTGATGGCTAGTGGATTTTTAATCAAATAAATACGAAATATTCATTTAATTAAAATGGACAGATTTGTGTGACTACACAAATGTTGTATATAAGGGCAATTCTATTATCCTTTAGCTCTCCATGTTTCCTTATCCTGACACGATATCTTTCGTTACTCGCCTTTATGAATTGCATCTGTGCATACTGCCTTGCTTGTCCTTTTTCGAGCTTCTATGCAATGTTTTCTTACTTGTAGCTTCTTGTACATAGGATTTGTGTAATTTTTTTTATGTAGTGTTAGTCTTGTCCTATATAGTTCCTCGAATCTGTCATGTATAGGTATCCCTTGTATATAGGGTTGTTTGTTGTTCATATCCACGTTGATTGCGTTCCCAAGATCATACCCCATTCACTGGTTCTTTAACTATTGTTAATAAGCATCTTTGTCATCATGATCATATTAGGTTCCCTTTTGTCAATCAATTTCATCAATCCTTTATCCAATCACTAGTCTGCATAAGATGCATCCTTCCTCTAGTCAGATGCTATCATTTCTTTATCCATCAATCATCCATTGCCAAAAGATATCTGAGACACTTGTGTTGGCTTTGATTATTTTATTTTTTTTTGTTTATATTTTTTAGCACCTTTGTTTTGTTTCTTCTTAGTCGCCATGATCTTTTATATCATGATGTGCTAGGAATAACAAAACTAGGGGTTTGATCTTGTCGATTTTTATTTTTGCTTGGTGTGTTTTTGATGTGTCTCTTGTTGTACTCTCATGAGGTCTTGGTTATGTCACGTTACACTGGGGTATATCTCTTTTCTTGTGGTTTCTCTAGCATTGCTTCCTGCAACATTCTCTATAATTTTGTGTGGTGCTAGACTAACCTTTTGTGTCTGTTTATTTGAGTCAGTTCATGCATTGTCTGTGAAAAACATCTTGGTTTTTTATACCCTGGTGTGTCACATACGGTGCTAAAGAAAAATAAACACTTTCTATAATGGAAATTCATGCCAAAGATGTTTGTGTTCTGTGATTCCTTCATTTATATTTGCATTACATCCATCTGGTTCCTTTCCTTTTAAGGTTTCATCTGGAAATGTGCACACATCCCTCATTCTTCTAGTCGTCATTCTCGTCTTTGCTGAATATCCCTGGAGCATTCTGTAGCTTTCATCATGGTGTATTTTCATTCATGCACATCCTACATTACACATAGGTTAGCACATAATCCATACATAATGCATGTTCATACATCAAATAATCATGTCACATAGTTGTATGTCATGTATTTAATACTGCAAGTCATATCATATAGTGTAAAATTTATACATGTATATTCTCATCCTGCATCATAGATTGGTCAATATATAATACATATTCATACATCATATAGCATAAGTGTCACATGCATATCCTGCATAATCATAGTAATATATAATGTTATTCATATCATGTTCATATCTTATCACTAGGCTATACATATCAATTAAAAATCATTATGCATAACATCCATGTCATAAAGACAAATATACATCATTTAGACCATCACATCAACGCATAAGCATCCTGCATCACAAACATGTTAGGTCATCATATCATATCCATGCATCCATACATCATCATAAATCATACATGCATCAAAACATAAAAAGTACCATACATAGGGGGTGAAATCAATCACCATCATATATATCAAAATGTCTACCAAAAGAATAAGTGTACAAGTGTAACAATATATACATCATATGGTGCATCATGAATAAAGAATAAGTACATCTCTAAATGATCATGAATAAAAAATTGGTGATCACCTCGCATGCTCAAAAAATTGCATGGAATGCAAAGAATTAATGAATACATTTTGTGTATGGTACACAAAAAATAGTCATATGCATTTGCATCAAGATGGGTTGAAATGCTCTGCGGAAACTAGGTCGGTCCTTGTCCCTGATCCTGCCCCTGGGATCCCTATGCGGATCATGATGCCAAGCCTATGCTATGCCTATTGTCCTATGTGTGGGTCCTCCTACTAGGTCTACCAGTGCTCCAATCAAATCTCCTTGATCCTCAGTTGGATCCCCCATTGATGGGAATGGGTATGGGATAGACTAGCCTAGTCTATGCTCCTTGATCTTCTCCTTGGATCACCAGGTGTTCCAACCACACCCTAGGGTCTCTAGGAATTCCCTTGCTTGTGAAATCCCCTGACCTTTCCAAATCCACCCACCAACAACCTGTGATACTTCTCCTAAGGTCTCACCTACTCACAAGCTTCAAAAACCCTCACATAGACTAGTAAGGGTTTAGCTCTTCCTACACCTTCTTAGGTCCTAGCAAGGATAGGATAGGTCTTTGACATAGTTCTCCACCCATTCATGTGCCCCCAAGAGGTTTTGACCTTCCTATTTGTTACCGATCTCACTATTTTGCTTCTTTCCTACAAAATAGGGCTACAAGGAATGTGCCCAATTAGGCCTCCATTCCGGACTTTTAGGGCTCCCTCTTGCAAATGATACCCAAACTTGTGAAACTTCCCAAAGGGAGTGCTAATAATTTTGCAAAGGCTCAAATATTTTCTTGGTTTTGGGCCTGCAAGTGTTTGTACACTGCCCTAGGTGAATTTAGGGGTTTTTGAGGGTTTTTATGAGGGTTTTTAGGCCTGCCAGGGTCACAGTGATGGTTTGCTATCTTCACCACCTTTTCTGGATTGGTGGAAGCTCCTCCTTCTCACCAATGATTCTCCACACACTCCTCTAGAAATCCTCCAAAGGGTACCTCCTTCCTTGTCCTTCCTTGCTCTCACGGACCTCTGCAACCTCAAGCCTTCCTAGTCGGGCACAGTCTAGTCTCACCTAGGAGTGGGTCTTTGAAAGGCTTTCCTGCATCTTCAAGGGCCCTACTTCCTCTGAGATACTGTATAGGGTCTGCACTCCTATTCCCCATGGTTTCATGGTGTTTCCACAATGGGGATAAGAGTTGTCAACCCATTTACACAAAATAGTCCAAAACTGGATAGTGAAAGAGTAACTCACAAAATATTTACAAAGCACACAAAATCTGCACAATAAACCTAACCTAAATGCTCAAAATGAAAGTATAAACACAATACAAGATTCACAACACAATTTAGTCTGCAAAACAATCCATTGTCAATCTTTTAATGCTCCATTTGTGCCGACTGGCAACAAAAACACAGTCACAGTCAAGGTCTTTTTCCTTGGGTTGTACAATTTGACATCCAACCCCTCATTTTAGGGTTTGCAACAATATATAATGTCTTTGCCTTGGTTTGTGTGCCAAGTTTAGGGTTCTCCATGCCAAGCTAAGGTTATGACCTATTAGGTGGAAAAGTTGTCATGCAACTTTTGAGCAACTTTTGCAATGTTGCTTTTCTTGACTTTTAGGCCTACATTGGGCTATCTTATGGACACAACCATGCTAAAAGGACCCCAAACTAATCAATGGCACACATACCCTCTACTCCACAAGAAAACTCAGCCTAGAGTTGTGAACCTAGGACCTAAACAAGACCAATGAGCTCTTGGCTCTTATTACATTTACATGGCTTCTTAAAGAAGCAAAATCCCAACAAAATCCAAAAGGAGGAAGACCTTAGAAGGGTGCTCCTACACCACCCATTATGGGATGAGCTAGATCTTCTAGCTCATGGTGGTACTACATATGGCACTTTCATACTGACACCTACACCATATTTCTTCATGGGAGAATGCTTCTATCCCTACTAATTGTCACTCTATCATAGCTTCTAAAACTACCTTGTCTCCACCTCCACTCCCAACCTAGAGTTGTGCCTCATCTCTCTCTTTGATCTCTGGCCACAATCTCCTTAGTCCTATGTCACACATGCTCAATAGGATCCCGTGTGGCTATTGTTGCAACTCTCTCCTATAGGAGTCTATCCCGCTATGATTGGAGTTGTATTCGGGCTTGCTTTGTTGTATCTCTCTCCCAACAGAGGCTATCTCTCTCAACAATAACTAATTGTAGCCTCTCCTTTGACGTAGGCACTGCCTCCTACAGGGACTGGATCTATGCATCTATATCTAGAGGTGTTGTTGATCCATCTCCTTTCTCCTCTCACCTCTACCTATGAGGTTACACTTGTCTCAGTGTGATCCTCTTGTAATCCTATCCCTATGCTGGCACTAGTGTAGATGTTGGGGCATCTACATCCATAGCCTAGGGCCTATCTCCTCTTGACCTTGCTCCATCTCCTCTTGTCCTTTCTCCTCCTCCAACCCTCCTTTGTCTCCTAGCCAGTGCTGATGGTGCCACCAGTATGCCCCATGCTCACTTGAAAATTATGGCTACCACCACCTTTTCTCCCCCCCTGGCCGATTGATAGGCATCCAATCTCACACCCCTAATCCATGCCTATCTCCACCATGTGTCTAGAGGTGCTAACCCTACTCTCTTGACTGTAGTAGACCTATGTTGTGTCCACCATGTTGTGTATGCATCTATAACCCTAGGATATGCTACTCCTAGCTGAAGGTCCCATGTTATTGGTACTAACTATGTCCACTCATCGATAAGGCCTTTCCTGCCCTCCAAAAGTGTCTCAAACTCCGTCGCCCACTCTCTAGTGATCCTCCTAAACCTATGAGGAGCTTCACATATATCCTACACAAAAGAAAATTTCACCAAAATTGACTAGGTTTATATCACTCTATAATATGCTCATGCCTATCGATAATGTACATAGGTGTAATGACATAAGAAATTGGTGGGGATCCTCCGCCCAACCTACTAAACCCATATATGGTGGTCATGTACTATGTGTAACATCTACCCTATCAAAAATGACCCTCTAGTGGTCAACATCCTCTATCTCCTTGTAGTATAACCCATCCCTATAACTATATGCAACTAATAGATCTATCACCCGATCCACCCTCCCTACTGGTCGGTTCACTACAATGTACTCCCACACCCATTCATGTAGCAGAGTCACATAACCCAAACTACAACTCCAGTGGTAGCATATTTGATGTAACTCCCTATACAACTCATCCAAAACTAAGGTACCCTAGGCCATAGGTCGACCTCCATCTACTACATCAATGCATACCCGTATCATACTGATACAACTGATCACCTACCTTTATTTGGAAAAATGAAGACGCTAACTAGTGCACATACAAAGAAGTAAGTTTAGGAATCAGGTGGTGCCTACTGTAGAACCTGATCCAGTGACAATTATCCATGTCGCAGTTGCACCCTTGTCCCGATCAACCTATGTATAGCATCGTCAGATGGTGCTTGCTCTGCGATCAATTTGACACTCCTAATTGACAATCTAAGGATGTGGTATACATCCTCTCTTGTAATGGTCATCTCCCTCATCGGCAAGTGAAATATGGAACTATCGCTCCTCCATCTCTTTGTCAATGCAGTCAACATGGTCATGTGAGACCTGATGTGAGGCATCTATTTTAAGTGTCCTTATCCAATTGCGTTGGTGCGAGCCCACTCTATGACCCCAAATCCATCAAAAACCCTCAGAACCGACGGTCGCCTCTCTTGGCTCACTAAGATGTCTACGATCCACTGCACTCAAGCAAATCACCATG
Source organism: Cryptomeria japonica (assembly GCF_030272615.1). Taxonomy (NCBI): domain Eukaryota; kingdom Viridiplantae; phylum Streptophyta; class Pinopsida; order Cupressales; family Cupressaceae; genus Cryptomeria; species Cryptomeria japonica. Next base: position 521,059,561 of record NC_081413.1, read on the forward strand.
TTAGGACATTTCTTCTATCCATCCTATTTCTTCTTGGTTCCCCAACCCTCTTTTTCCTCTATTTTCTCTTAATACTGCCATTTTTGGCAGATTGTACTCTCCTTGACCGTGGGAAAGGCTTCCTGTTGGCCCTTGGACAATAGGAATGCATTCTTGTTATCCTTCTTTGTGAACCCACCACTTTGGGAATGTGATCTTGCAATTGACTAGTTCATAGTTTCTTTCTTCCTTTTTACCTCGGTGGTGGGATTGCAATCTCGTTGGGTCAAGAGTCATGAGAATGATTTCCCACCATCCCTGTATGCGAACCCACTTTTGCGAGATCTCTTTATTGAACCCATCTATCCCTAGCCTATTTCTACCTAATCTCACTCTTGTGCATAAATGGCAAGAATGCTTTAGCACACATTCTTGTGTTTCACAAACTAGTGGGAATGCTAATTTGGCCATGCTAAAACTATATAAAAATTAAAGCAAATCTCTATTTTTTAGACATACCTTGCGATTGTATCATTGGCTCCACCTGATGCTTGCCACCACATCCACATGATGCCTTAAGATCTCCCTAGTTGCCATCTCGTCTAATGCTCACAAAGCTCTAGAATGCACAAGGTAAAAGAAAAAGGGCTCTCAAATGCTCTGATTTCTCTCTTACGTGTAGTAAAAGTGAATAGTAAATTATCAAATTTGCTAATACAAGGCCTTCTAAATCCCTATTTTTCACTGTCCCGGTCCCTTTGGGACCATTTCTATTCCCGTTTCTTCCTATAGTCTCCATTTGGAGTTTTGTCTTTGCCTCCTAATTCTCATTTTGATCTCTACCTTTTAGTTCCCTTGGCGTATTTTTCTCACTCCCCTATTCTTCGGGTCGTCAATGTCTTTGGTCTTCATGTTGACACTATTTTAGCACCATCATGAAGAGGGGCAAAATGTAGATACCCAAATCTGATTAATTTAATTAATTGAATTTAGTTATCCCAAGTGCCTTTAATTAAATAACTAGGCATTATTTAATTAATTAGTGTTCCCTCCTAGCTAATTAATTTAATTAATTACGCTATAGTCCCCTTTTAATTAATTATTTGATAATCATTAATCAATTAATTAATTAAATTTGTCCCCTTTCTTCTATTTTATACATCAAATGCATAAATTGATTATTTAATTTATTTTGAGTTTTCCTCTTAATTCCCTTATAGAATTATTTTCAAATTCCCTTATAGAATTATTTTCATTAATTAATTCTATTTTTCTCCACATGCCTCATAATTTCAACCCCCCATATAACCTTTCCTCTAACTTAACTTGCCTTATTAACCAAGGGTTTTGGTCAACCTTATCCCTTAACCCTCACCATATGTGTGCACATTACCAAAATATCCTAAATTTCCTAAAATTTGGGGAAATGTCTTTGAATTTGGGGAAATTTCCTAAAATCTAGGAAATATCCCAAATATCTTAAAACATGGAAATATCTCTATATTTGGAATATAACCTTCTTATTTGGGTGTCTCATTCCCAAATAGGCATGTGTCCTCAGAGACACATGTCATTCCTTCCAATGAGACTTGTCCTTTTCAAGGACACATGTCATTTCCATCCATGACACTTGCCCTTCTCAGGGACATGCATCTCATTTTCATGCCTCTCCATCTCTCATTATAGCCTATTTAATCTTCTCATTTTCCTTCACAATCCATCCACTTTCATTTTCATGCCCTCATAAAGAAAAATTATTTACTCACTTTTTTGCACATCCATTAAGTATTTTACTTCCATATTGCATTAACTATCATGGAGCGAAATTGAGAATCTACAATATAGCTAGCACACATCAAATTAGGGGACTATCAAATCAAAGGATAATCTAGAGTTTGTAGTTTAATTTCTTTTATTTTCTTTATCTATTTTTCTTCCTTCTTAGCGTCCTAATCTTGAGTGTGGTTGAAATATGTGTTGTGTGATTGTTAGTTTTAGCTTTCAATCTCGTTAGTTTTGCATTCACAATTTTCTACATACACTACAATAAAAATTGTAGGACACATTAGTAACCTACAAAACAACTAAGAAAAGGGTTAGAAAATGGTAAGAAAATACAAAAATAAAAAGGGAATTACTAGATTGAGTTACTTGCAAATCATAAAGGGGAGGTATAACATGAAAGTAGAGATGACAAAGCACAAATTTAGGGAAATTAGTATATGTAAAAGGAATCAACCTATAAATAAACTAAAAAATTGCAAAAACAAATAAAAGAAAAGTTATATTTGAGATGTGGGTTACCACTAGGAGTTTTAAAATGTGAATAAGGAAGAAAATAAAGCTATAAAATTGTAAAGAAAATTTATCAAAATTAAGACAATGATCAAATTAAATTTTGCCAACTCTTCCTTGACACATTCCATGCCTAGTCTCCTGACCATTATGGTCCAAATTGTGCATGGATGCATGTGCATTGCAAAGACGTTCATATTAAACACACCCCAAGAGTGAGAGATTGAGGTGAATTAGTCTTGATCAATCACTTAAACTTTATACATCAAATCAATTTATCGTTAATCTTATCTGCAACAATGAAAGATAAAAACAATAAACACCCTGCACAAGAGAACACCAGATTGACATGGAAAATTCAGAGAGGGAAAAGCCACAATGAGAGTTAACTCACATTATATGAAAAAGATTACAATAATTGTTTTAGGCTCACCACCAAGGAAGCTCACTTTTCTTGAAAAGCCTTGTAGGCTAAGGTACACTAACCCAAACAAAGATACAAGGGATTTGCAAGCTGAGAGTCACTGACTTAGAAAAAGATATAAATAAATTGTTGGGGAGAATCACTATCTCTAAGCAAGGTACATGAATATATGAATCAAGATGAATAAACCTTCAACAACACGAAATCTAACAATCTTCAAGTATAAAAGTGCCCTTGAATCTCTGTCTCAAGTGACCAACTTCAAAACAATAACCACACACTGCCTCAACTTTGCATCACATACACTACAATTGATATGATCATGTATGTGCATACACATCATCTAATCCACAAACCCATGCCACACATTCACACTAATTTTATCCTCTGTATATACCATCTTTTTCATCACAAAACATCAGTTAGGCTAGTCAGAAAAACATAATTCCTATCATGTCATCCAACAAGCACAATTATGGTGAAAGAAGTCCAATACAAGAGATAGAGAGGATCTACAACATCATATCACATATTTTTAAGCATCTCAAAACTTTAAAAATGCTAGCAAACATCCTCCAAAGTTGACAACAAGGTAATGTGTAGATAAACCATGTAGCACTTAATTAGTTGACCTAAAAATATATCTTCCAAATAAATAAAACCAATATGGATCCCCATGCAACAAACTAGGACCAAAATAAAACATAACACAACCTCTAGTGCAAGGATAGACACCCAAGGATACACCGCAAGAAGGAGAACAAATACTATCGGCCAAACCACAACAATTATCTTGAAACACTAATACTAGACATGATGCATCATCAAATAGATCATCTAGCATCATGTAGAGAACATAAGGACATTCCTTGAACATCCAATGGCATTCTTAAATATTTGTTTCTCACTGTCACATCAAAAACATGCTAGTGAAACACAAACAATTATAGAACACTTCATTCTAGACTGCTAGAAACCTCAGGTGTGAACATAACATTATGTTCAACTCTTACAGACCACATCAACACTTGAATCTTGAACTGAGATAAATCACATATGTGAAAAACATGTCCTCCAAGCCACAACACTATAAACATCAATGTAGAGAAATGTGGAGCATTTTTAGACCAATCCTAACAACTAGCTAGACTGCCAATGAATTGTAATTACCAACCATATTAGTTGAAACACTAGAGACTTGGAAAGATAGGAGAACAATGTACACATATGAGCATGCACATTATGTTCAAATATGTAAGACCATATCATCAAATGTGGAGGAACATAGAGAATTATTCCAAACTATCTTCAACATACATTTATGCAATTACTTACACCATCAATCTTCTAGAGACTAGAATGTCCTAAAAATATCATTTTATCAAACAAGACAAATAAATCGACATCCTATAGCATACACAAGATCATCACAACCAAATCCATTTTATTGCCATGCTTCTAATCCTCATTATAATACTTATAATTCATCTAATCCTTATTTTAATATTCCTTATCTCAAAGCATATAATCCTCATCTTAATATGATATCATCAGTATACCATCAATATCATCATGCTAAGTGTAGACATTAGACATCTAGAAGGTGGAAATCCACATCACAAAGCATGTACAACAAAAATCCATCTATACTCAACACCTGACAATTACCAACAAATCCTATCAAGAATCTTTCCATAATCTGATAATATCATTCTAGAGATACCATCAATGATAGCACACCAACTATAGGTTGACATCAATGGCAACATAAAAACTACCAAAAATATTCCCCTTTGTCATTGATGGCAACACAATCAATCTCCCCCTTTCACTATAATCTTTCTGATATAGTACTATCCAATATCTATTTAGTATAGTATCCCTCCCCCTTTTAAATCAAGGACAAAGGGCACATGTATTCACTAGATTTTGCATTCTTATTCATTTGCACTATCTCACTCTTTCTGATTTGAATTCTACATTATTCCATTTCAACAATAACTAACAAAATTCCCGTTCCTCGTGAGAGTAGCAATCACATCAATTTATGAGATAATGAATATACCTTGAATTTCTCCCCCTAGATAGATGCACCAACTTGTGTATCTAATTAGAAGAAGGAAGGACAATAACCCCTAGCTTTTGTGTGAGATGCTAAAAAGTATCCTTTGAAATTAAGTTAGTGAAGGTATCTACAATCTAATATTTTGTGGGCACATACTCCAATCCAACTTCCTTCTCTACAACTTTCTCTCTTAGGAAGTGATAGTACATGGAAATGTATTTAGTCCTTGAATGCATCAATGCATTTTTCAAATTCTTACAACACTTGCATTATCACACATAATAGGAATGGGATCATCATACAACACCTTGATATCTTCAAAAGGTAATCTTGGACCATCTGGGGTAGGGTTCATTGTTTAGGATTGGAAGGGTGATGTGGTGGCTCTAGGTGCTCAAAATTTTGATACAAGAACAAATAACATAGTTGAAGCGTCAGCTGAATTGATAGAAATTAGAATTGGTAAGAAATTGGGTGTCAGGAAGTTACATTTGGAGGGGGATTCTTTGACCACCATTCAGGCTATAATGAAGGGGAATATAGAGGCATGACACTTACAAAATTTAATTTTCAGTATAATTGAGGAGCTTAAATTCTTTGAAGATTTTCAAGTTATTCATGTTAGGAGAACAAGAAATGTGGAGGCGGACATCCTCTCTAAATGAGATTTATCTTTTGATGAGATTGGCAAAATTAGGCTTGAAGATCTTTGACATAACTTATTTGAGGGGATCTGAAGTACTATAGAACTAATGATTATAAATTTTTTGAATTGCATGGAACGCAGAGATGAGGTGGTAAGAGGCAGCGAGCATTAATAACTTAGAGGAGCATTAATCAAGGACACCAAGTTGATGGAATTCAACATTAAGTGTATGTCCCGTCATTTTAGTAAGACACTATCTCATGTTTTGTTAGTGAAGAAATCCTATTTTCTCTGTAGAAGTTATTTTGTAGGGGTGAAGTGAAGTGGGGTGGAGAAAGGTGGTGGGGAGAAACGAGAGATAAAATGGAGGCGAATTTCAGTTTTATGGGGACCTGACATTGAAAAGGCTCAGGGCTATTTTTCAAATTTTTGAATGAGCTGCTACCACAATGTGTTTCTCTCATTATGGGTAAATATTTTGATTTGGCTAAATATAGGTATAAGACGAGGATATATATATATTATTTGATTATGGCGTGGGGATTAGAAGTAGGGGAGAATTGAGACATGGTAAGGCGGGTGATGGAAATGATAATTCATAAGGATTTTTTGGATGGGATGGATTACTTCCTGGAGTGGGTTGTCCCTGGAGAAGGTTTCAATGTTAGGGAAGGTTTGGAGGATGGAGAACATGGTGACAGGGCAGCGTTGATTCCCTTTGTAAGGTGTCCGCAAGGTCTGCGTAAAGTGCATCACAGAGTAGAGGCAAAGCACGATTGGGAGGCTTTGAAACTCTTGGTTGAAATTTAAGAGCTTGAGGCAGTTATTGAAATCATGAAGGCTGAAGCTAAAAATCCGGGGAGGAGAGTGTTTTTCTTGAGGAAGCGGAGGGAGATAGAGACAAAGAAGCCTGGCGGTGATTCTAGCTCACATAACAAAAAAATATCATAATTTGGTACATTTAAAGTTAGGTGGTATTATATTTTGTCTGTAGTGGATTTATCCACATTTTTGGTTTGTTATTGAGTCTATAATGTTATCAGTTGAAAGGGGTAGTTTTTGGTTTAGAAGTTTTAGTGTTAGTTTGGGAGCATTTTGAAAAAAGCTCACTTTAGGTGTGGTGGGATGTTTTTCACTAGCATAATGTGAACTTATATGGAAAGATACTATTTTGTTCTTGTATTACTCATTTTGAATATAAATAAAATACAAATTATTACCGAGCAAAAAAAAAAAGATACTGAATCATGTTTCTTATTAAACTAGGAGACCAATCTATCTCCCATGAAAAATACACTACCATTGGTACTTCCTCTATAATTCACACAACCAACCCAATAAACATCAGTGTAATCCTTCAAAGATAAATCATTATCCTTCTTATACCACTAACCATAATATGGAGTCCCTCTCAAATATCTAAATATTTTTTTAACATCCTTGCCATGAGATTGCTTAGGATTAGCTTGATATCTAGCAGCTAAATATACTACATGCGTGACATTAGGTCTATACATAGTCAAGTATAGTAGTCACCAATCATATACCTATAGAGGGTCTAATTCACTCTTAGAGAATCATTATCCTTACTCAAATGACAACTAGTAGCCATGGGTGTACTCATTGGTTTATAATCCTCCATACCAAAGTTATTCAACATCTCTTTAACATTCTTAGCTTGAGAAATAAAGATATGATCATCTAGTTGAGAAACTTGAAGTCTAAGAAAGAAAGATAACTCACCAATCATTGACATCTCAAATTATTTATGCATTTCTTTTGCAAATCTCTTTCATACACCATCATCTCTACTAAAAACAACATTGTCAACATATAAAACAACTATCGAGAGTTATCTTCTTCAATCTTAAAGTAAACATTGCTATATGTTGTATATTTCTTGAAGCCTCGCTGAAGTAAATGTTGTCACAAAGGATTGCACCCTGATGCTAAGCTAGGAGCTTGGTAATCTTATGAAACATGGAAACGCCTTCGAGCCTGTGGGTTGCTCATAATGAAGGTGAATCTCCAGAGCGAGCTGGTTCTTCTGATGGAACTCCTGCAAACTAACATTGATGGGAAAAGGATAGAAGGATTTCTTGAATTAAAACCTATCCGAGGAGGAGGTGAGGCACCAAACACTTTTTATTCTATTAGTTGTTCTAAACTCACAACCAGACTCAATGAAAGAAAACTTGTTCATTCACAACCTAAATTAGATCATGAAATACATAAGTAATTTATAAGGACTTTTGTTTCAGCATTTGCGTAGAGGAAAGAATGTTTCACAATTTCAAACTAACTGAATCAACCTAACACAAATCATAGCCTGCATTTAATATGAATTCTTTTATCTTAGTAGTACATGAATGAGACACATTTAGAGGATTCATAAAAGAAAGACAAGAAACACATCAAATCTCTCATTCAAAAGACTAAAACATAAGAGATTTTAGAAGAAAAACTGTTGCTCTCTTTATTGAAATTTAGAAGGAATTGCTAATACAAACTTCTTCCTGAATTTAAAATGTTGAGTTACAATTATTTTTCTTAAGCCTAAAAGAGCTTGGACAGCTACAACACAAGCTAGAAGAAAGAGAATAACTAGGAAAGAAGGAAGAATAGAACACTCTATAGAAAAAAGAGTTGATCTCAACTGAAAGGTACCATTGAGCTTGAACTATATCTCGATTCTTGATCTTAACTCTAACTGGCATTCTTCATCCTTTCTATCTCCAGTTGGCATGATTTTTTCTCTTTGGGTCAAATTTGATTGAAAAGCATACAAAAGAGGGTGAGAACTGTTGATAACTGAAGATCGACAGCTCCAAAAGTTGTCTTAACTGGTATAGTATCCATGTGGGCTTCAAACTAAGGTATAATTATTAGATCTACCTAAAAATCTCCTTCTTTTGAGGACCAAATTGATGCATGAATTTTGAGCCCACCTATCTTTGATTATGAACTACTTGACATGAATAAGGACTGTTGATCATATGATTTCAACTGCTTAAAATCAAGGCATGCTATCTATAACATTGGAATTCACAAGTATCCTCTTCTTTCTAGACTGATAACATTATTAATATCTAGATTTCCTAGAAAATTATTCATATTTTCAATAAACTCTCTATCTTTAGTGGTAGAAGTTCTTTTCTACTCTTTGTATTCTTTGATTATGTGTTGGTTGTAACATCTTGGACCCTTGAATATCTCATTAGTTTGCTACTTGTTGTTTTATATTTATGCCTTTTCTAAGATTCTTTACATGACTTCATCATTAGTGCTGCTTTGTGTGTTGTATAATGTTGTATCTTCTTTTTACTAGAGCCTTCCAAAAATATTTGTCACATGCTCTTTGGATGATAAAACTATTTTGGATCACTTTATGGTCATTAATTTCTCAGGATTTATGACTATCTACTTACACAAGACTGTCCTTTTGCTATAACATGACCTTAAAGGGTCTTTCTTGATTGGGTTTGCTTAATTTATGATTGTTTATTGACTGATCCAAAACCTCTGTTTATAGTGTATTCAACACTATCTTTCTTTGTAGACTTCTAAATAATTAATACTTCATTTTCTAAGGCTTGATCCTCACATACTATTATCTTTATTAGTAGAGAGATACTACTGTTATTTAACTCTTCTATGGGTATAATATCACTGTCTCAAATCAATCAATAAGACCTCTTCTAATGTTTGTTGTCATGAACCCTTGCATTGTGATTGTTCTTTGAGACATTCACTATTTTTTGACCGTCAAAGCTTTTGACAGTGCTATGAGGATTATCTTAGATCAAGGATTTTGGCAACAAGAATATAGGAAGAGTCTTCATGGTTGCTATTAAGCTTTTGGCACCATTGAAACCTTCTAATTTTTTTACTCCTAACAAGGGTTTCCCTTGATCAACAATGCCTTTTCATGTTGGAATACTCATATCACACAAGCTTGTGCTATGTACCTTGGACTCCATAATTGTCTCTACTTTCATGGCTATTACTAATGACTATTTTTTTCTGTTTCATTTATCATAGATGTAATGCTTCCTTACAAGTTTCATAGTTTTAAGATCTTTCTATCATGATGTACTTTATCATGAAACTTTTTTATAACTATCAAAGTGCTATGATATGAGCCTATTTTCTATTATCATTATACAATCTTATTATCTTTTATATTTCCTTACTTGATTGTCCTCCTTTTTGACTATATCGGGGTCTTCATATTATTGTCACTGACCTTTAATGGATGATGATGGTAAGGTTGTCTTCTTGAATGTGATTCTTCCATTAACCCATTCTTTAACATGACTACCCTTATTGATAATGTTACAAACATAAAGCTTTTGTTCACCTTGCATTTGTTTTTCTTAGACTGGTCTTATCTCTTTGTTTTAGGGTTGCCATTGTGACTATTCATGACTGCTCTTTTATTATTGGATTATCATTTTATATTTCTATCATTATGTTCTCATGGCATTGATCTAGGGTTGCTCCTTACCTTTCACTACCTTGGGTCTTCTATGCACCTTAATGGAAGCTCTCCTTTTGATTGCTCTTGTCATTGTTAGTCATTGTTTTGTTCTCATGAAGGGAACAAATTCATACAAAACTTATTGAAATCCCTACCACCCTTGCCTTGACTGGCAAAACTCTTTGACCGCTCTCTTAACTATAAATATTTCACTTCTATAACATGGTGACAATACAAGTTATTGAGTTTTCTCTATTTTTGATAGTGAATAGCTTTTACAATTGTTTTTTTCTCACAAAAATTGTGATGCCTTCTTAATGTGTAATATGTAGGGGCTTGTCCTTTTCATTGTTACCAAGATTTGGCAAACATTAGAAAACAAATCTCCTTTGAAGACCCCCCTTTCTAAATGCTCAAACACTATTTCTTGTTGCACGAATTATAGGCCTATGCCTTTTGAATGGTCATTAACTAACTACTTTACTATGCACACTGCATAGACTTGTCCCCTTTTATGACTGCATCCTTTCTTTCCCTTGTTCATTGTAGCAGACTATCATGGCTTATGTGGCTTTTGTTTCATCATTGTATTGATTTGTCCATTCATTAACCCTAATGACTGTAGCCCCTATGTCTTGACTATTGCCTTGAGATATAATAAAATAATATAACTTATTGTTGTTATATTACTTTTCCCTTTTATGACTTTTGTTTTAGGAAGAAAAGAAGAAGAAAAAGAAAAACAAGCCCTTCATGTGTATGCAAACCATCACCTTATTTTGTAAATGACAATCAGAAAGCCTGTGTTGGAATAGGGTAGACCTATCTTTGCATTGCTTTATGGAAGTAATCTGTGTGATTTGCAATGACCTCTCCACCATCACTGGAGTTCATCATGCGTGAATAATTATTAAAAAACTCGTGCATGATCAGAAGAGGGCCTCTTGGGAGCTTTCTAACTATTCTTGAAGTCATGCAATTATCCCAACGTGAATATTGATGAAAAACCTCTTTTAATTATCTCTTATTTATTGTGTGTAACCTTGCATTCCTCTTTTAATGGATGAGATCTTGCATGATCAGATTTATGCTCCTTACAAGTCTAAAATCTAGTATGTTTCAAATGATAGGCTCTTAATGAGTTCTAGATGCTGAAACAAAGGGGAAGAAGAGTTTGCATGCAAAGATTCTCTCAAAAAACTTCATCTTCTTGGTGAAAGATAAATATGAAAGAGGACTCAACACAGAAATCAATGTGAATAGAGAAAACCCTTATACGACATGTGACTATTGAGTTCAAACCATCACTTCCCTCCTATGAACTTAAGCTAGATTTATTTACACAAAAGTGGGATTTATTAGAGCTTTTGTTTTTTCATGTAGGAGGATATGATTTTGGGAATACAAGTCTTTGACCAAAGGAAGGGAAAATTTATTGAAAGGGGAAATTTATTTTTTAAAAATTATCAAAAGACATTTGTTATAGCATGTTGACCCTCCTTTTGATCATTAAAAACTTCTTTCAAATTTTCCTTGAGGACATATGGCTCTTTGTAAGGCTATTTTTGACCTAGAAATAAAAAATAGGTAACAGTAAATACCTATCTAACCTTGTATACTAAGCCCCATGGGCTTGCTTGAGACCATACAATGCCTTTCAATCTGCACACCATGTTTGGATCCTTTGTCAATTGGAAACCATCGGGTTGTTTGTTAGTGAACAGATTTGGTCTTTCTTTAAATTGAATTGATTCTAAGCTCAGTTACCCCTTTGAAAGAAAAAATTTCAACTAAACAACTGGGTAAGTGTGACATACATCACTTCCCTCTAAATTTTAGATAGGTACAGCTCCCTCCATTAGTTATTCAGGGATTAATCTAACTAAATAAACTGATATGCTTTTAACCTGAAAGCACGTAAGGCCGCCTAATTCATTCTTTGATGAGAGGCCAGGTAATATGTAAAATATTTCAAGATAACTTTCTATAAAATGCTTCACCATGAATATCAGAAGAAATCAAAGCAAAGTTTAATAACACTACTTCTTAAAAATAAACAAGAGAAGCAAAGTCTCTTTTCAACTAAATATTTTTCCAAACAATACAGAGAGAAGCACCAGATTGATAACAACATCCACCATCAGAAAGGTAATCACAAACATTTTGATTAGATTAATATTTGCAAAGAAATACCACTCCACGGATTCAAACTCAAAGATTTTCCACCTCAAAATGCATATGATCTTTATATATGTATTTCATGCAACAAAGACATAACAATACACACATAAGTTCTTTCCAAGTTCAAATTCTGAAAAACTTGATCACTTCCTTCTGACAAAAACCAAAACTTCTAAAAATCTAAGTATATTGTTCTAAACCCTTTCTCTATCTATCTTTATCTAATTTATAGTAGTTTTTAAAGAACAGAGGAGGTCTCCCTTAAAACCCGACCTCCTCTGAAACAGTTATAAAAACCAATAGAGTATTTAGAGGACAGATGTCCCGAAGTCATTGCAAGGTTATGAAAAGAATATAAAATAAAAACAAAGCATAAGCATCATGTTATGCCTCATCTCCATCATCATCCTCTCCTCCACTTTTCTGGGCATCATGGGCGGTTGCAAGCTCTTGAATTATAGACTGACTCGGATTTTTCATGGCATTGATCTTTGCTTTTGTGGCTTCCTTCTCCCACCTGTGTTTCACCATTTTCTCAGCATGCTTAGGTAACTGATCGTTACCAATGAACGTCATGGACTCAATTTGGGCGATTTGTGTTATATCTTTGGGAGTAAAGTTGCCTTTGGTCTTAACTTTCTCCATGTGCAGCCTAAAAGCCTTTACCGCATCCTGTGTGTTCAGCCCACAAAGTCCCAGTTGCCAATTATGGTCTAGGTTAACCACTTTATTGTCATTGACCAAGATACACTAAAGTTCCTGAAGCTCGTAAATAGAGGCCCTGTCATCAAAAATCACAGACTTGAATGTAATTACCCGCCACGCTATAGTTTTCTTCAATACAAAGAGCTGGCACTCATCAGTTACCAATTTAATTGAATTTTCTGCTAAAAAATTTGTGGCTCCGTATTCCTCTATCTTGGTGAGAATGGGTAGTACATTCTCCCATTTATGCTCTTCCTTTTCCCATGACACAATCTGATTCTGAATCTCTGTAGTGAGGTTTTGCATTTCATCGCATAGCTTCCTGGAGTTTGTAATATATTTTTCACCATCTCTAATCACTCCTTCAATCCATTTCTCTACGGCCCCTGCGATGCTCTTGGCTCGCTGAACTTGATTCATTAGTTTCTTGTTCTCTAGTGAAGTAGGGTCAAAACTTTCTAAAGCATGTGATATGGGAAGTGCTCCAAAATAGCCTATGCTATCAATGAATTGAGCTAGAATCTTGATATGTCGTTTCAGTTCTCTTTTCTCTTGTCCATCTTTTTCTGACTTGGTGAGCATCTTCTTAGCTGTCACTTTGAAAAGGTGGTTATTAGAGTCCTTGCTCATGTTCCCGAGATCCACTTTGGTGACCTCAAAATCCTCTGCATTTACTTCCTTATTCTCATCTTTGGGCTTATAGGAAGCAATTTCAGCAACCCACCTCCCAGTCTTTTCATCAACATCCAATCTAGCAATTGTTTTGAACTTCTTCTGTTTGGGACCCTTCTCGATGTATTTGACCACCATGTCTTGAATTGGGATGGACACTGGGATGAAGCTCCATTTCTTGCTTCATGAAGTAGTTAACCATTTGGGAGTTGTACTTGAACTAGTTGTTCCTCTGGTTACTTTAGGTGGGGGTGTCATGGCTACAGTGATTGCATGAGAATCCATGGTGTTGACAATGTCACTATCAAGGTCCTCAACCTCAAAAATTTGAGTATCAAGGATCTTGTCTTTTACCTCTGTGTCTTTGACCTGGTCCATTTTACTCTGTGCAACACTTCGTGACCTTGTATATCGAGGGGCAAGAAAGTTCAAAGCAGGATTAGGCTCGTGCTTGGTGTGAGATGATTTCTTATTTTTACCTGCATGAATAGGCATAGAAGTGGGGTTAGAAAAATGTTTTGGGGAATGTAGAGAAACCACATTATCTCTTGCAGGATCAATCTTGATGCCTAATTTCATTGCTCTTTTCTTATTAACCCAATCTGCGGTTCTCTCCAAGACTCTCTTTGTTCTGAGTTGTATATCATCCTCATCCCAATTAATGCAGGACATTTTGGGTTCAGTTTGGTCTAGATATCCAGGTTAAAAAATCTCCAGATAATCCTCTTCGATCCCACTTATATCAAGTTTCATTTGCAGTGAAACTACCTGTTCCAGAACCATTCTCATATTTTCTCTTTTGAACACTTCAAGCTCATCACCGCAGTCTTCCCAAAAGTCCTCCAAGTGTGGGATTGGAAGATGCGACATCAAACCAAGACTCCATGACAAACCTTTATTATCAAAGCCCTTCCTTTCATGATACAGTGGAAAATTGAAATTCTTCAAGTCAGCTCCTATGCTCAATGCATCTGACATTGAACTACAAGATAAAATGCCCAATTGAATAGGAAAATGATCCTTCCATTTATCTCTGGGTTGAGCTTTCTTAATTATAGTAGACAATTGCCTACAGATCTCAGCAAGGACAAAATGATCTAAACAAAAATGAGGAAGTCTGAAAGGCTCTTCTTCAAAACCACCTACCCTTATATAACAAAAACGAGGAAACTGAACAAAGAAACTACCATATCTTTTCACTAATGCCTGGGAATCTTCAGACATCCTTTTAGATTTCACGTTCTTCAACTCATAACATGTCTCCCAGGAAAGCATTATGTACTCTCCTAAAATCTTGCAATGCATTATCTGTTTGCAACATGGGGTAAAAGTCGTATACAGAAACATCCCCTTCAGCAAGTTGCCTAGGTATTCCCATTATTTCTTTGACACATGTCAGGAAATATATCAAATACGAGGACATAAAGAAATTTTGCTTGAACTTCTTCGCCATGCTCAATTGTTCCCTCATGGAGTCAGCAATAAGCTCTGCCTAGTCAAGATATTGCTTTCCTTCCAACACCAGTTGCACATAACAGTAAATCCAGTCATCAAAGTTGCAGGCCTCAGCTGAACCTCTAAATTGGTGTAACAATAACATAACATCATGGATGTGGTGAAGCATGTGATTTTTGTTGGGATATTTAGGTGACCTAGAGCCACCCCTCTAAGGAACTTCCAACCAATGCTTCGCTATATTGTTCCGGTGTCCATTTTTATCTGCATTGAACTCAGTGACTGATTGGGTGGGAGAAAAATTTGAGAACTTATAATTAGGCAATTTGAAAATAGAATAAATGACTTCCCTGTTAATCGCGAGGTGGGTTTCACCATTATCTCTCTTGATAGTTTCAAAAATAGGATCATATCTCGCAATGCACTCCCTAACTAATTCTAGGCAAGGAATAGCAGGAGGAAAGGTTGCCGCCTCTACGAGGCTAGTACTTAGAATTTCTAAACCAAAAGAACCATCAATTCCTTTAAACACCCTTTCCTTCAAGGCCTCTAAATTCTCTCCTTTCAGGTTCGTGTCACTGACAATGGGTTCTGTGCAAGCAAGACTGAAAATATTTCCGAAAAGGTGCATAGTGGACTTCATAATTCATAAATAACAACCCTTATTTCTCCCAGCAAATTTTATTACGAGAGAGAAAAAAAGTTAAAAATCACTGGAGAAGATAGGAATCAAAACTCACCTTCACAGTTGTAACCAATCGAATGATTACCAACAGACAAACCTTCTATCAAACACTTCGTAGCAGTGAAGAACAAGTTTCAAAAATTAATCACTTCATACCTTATAGCAAATGAAGCGATAAAAGCTCATTGAGTGCATTAATTTCGGTTGTCAACTCAAATGTGTCGAGCATTGGGATTTGACATCACGCGTGTGTATTGAATGCATGGCGGCATTTTTGGGGTAACCGCCAATTCCCAAAAATGATTACTTGCCTTCAAAAATAGGCCAGTTGACGTCACCTGAGATATGGTTCAATCTTCATCATACTTAGCAATAAATGCACCATCATGTCATTTAGTCCATGGGACCCACCTGATTTGAACATGAATGAACAATTTGAATTGACTTCATGAAGGTTCAGGTAGTTCAAAGCGTACGCGGTGCCAAAGAAATTTTACTTTGAAAAGATTAACTTTTGTTAACTGTCGCTGGTCTTTTGAACTTTATCGAACATGTTGAACATCACTGAACTGTTTGAACTAGGTTCAAACAGTTCATGGTCTGGAGAAAGAGGATATGAAACATCATCCGCGACCATGAAATAGAACTGCTGCAAAACACTTGAGTGAACGTTAGCCTGAAAACATTTTAGACACAACTTAGAACCTGCAGTACCTAAATGAACATTATGAGCTCTTTTCAAAATGGTTCGAAGGGTTCATGAGGTTCAAACAGATCATTGAAACTTAACGCTACAGATTAAGAGACAATTTACAAGTGGATTAAGGATTGAACCAAGGAGTTTTTAACAAGATAAAGACTCAATTTTTTTTTTGTAAGGCGACTTACTGTTGTTATGAGGGACGAATGACAAGGTAACATTGTTCTATGCACACTTCCTCTAAATCTCCATTCAAGAATGCTAACTCGACATCCATTTGATACACCTTAAAATTCTCATGTGTTGCAAATGCAATAAACATTATAATCGCCTCCATCTTAGCCACTAGAGAAAAAGTCTCTTCAAATTCAATACCTTCTACTTGAGAATATCCTTTACAAATCAATCTTTTTTTGTTCCTTGTCACTTCTCATTCTTCATCCAGTTTGTTCATGAACACCCACTTTGTTCCTATAACATTCTTGGCTGCTAGTCTAGGCAATAGTTCTCATGTCTAATTTTTCTCAATCTCATCAAGCTCTTCTTCAATTTCCTTTAACCATCCTTCATCCTGGCTAGCATCAAACAAGTTTTTAAGTTTCGTCTTTGTTAAAAGACAAAGATTCACCTATTCACTTGTCTTGGCAAGTCTTCTCCTAATTTGCACACCTTCATTCTTATCATCAATAATCTGATTCTCTAAATGATTCTTTTGGACATACTCTGTTGGAGTCCTAGGGACCTTCTCTGATTCCCTTTATTTTATTTCCTTATATTATTTCTCTTTATCTTCTTCTTCTGCAATGCATGGAGGACCTTCTATTCTACAATGCTTAGTTTCTTCTATAGTCTGATTCTAGTTTTCATCTACTCTCACATTTGTGCTTTCAACCATCTTCTTGAATCTCTGGTTGTAACATATTTATATAAGCCTTGCTTATTTTTGAGTAAATAAGGAAGATTCCATCAATTTTTGAGTCAAACTTTCAAATATCTTCATCTCTTCTCATGTAATATTTTCTTCCAAAGATTCTTAAATACTTGATAGTAGAAAATTTTTCATACTGTAGCTCATAAGGGGTCTTATAATTATTGAACCTCATTTGTGCTTTGTTAAGAATATAAACATAAGTATGCATGACCTCTTTCCAATACACATAAGGAAAGTTAGCATCCTTTATAATTGTCCTAGCCATCTCTTAAATTGTTCTATTTTTCCTTTCAGCTACCTCATTCTACTACAGGGTTCTAGGAGCAGACATATGTCTCCTAATACCATTATCTTCACAAAACTTTTCAAACTCATTTGATGTGAACTCACCTCCTCTATCAAAACTTAAGCACTTTATCTTAGTATCTATTTCATTCTCAACCATAGACTTGAAAGATTTAAAATTATCTAGGGCTTTCAATTTTACTCTTAGAAAAGTAACCCATGTCATTTTATAATAATCATCAACAAACAACTTAAAGTACATTTCACCATTTATTCCTCTTGTCTGTGTAGGTCCACATAGATTAATATGTATCAACTCTAAGGGTTTTATAGTAGAATACTCATTGCTCTTTGTCTACTTTCCCATCTAACATTCCTTGCACAATGTGTTTGTAGGCTTGATAATCTTTGGCATATATCTTATTGAATGTGTAGAACTTATCTTTACCATGTTTTCAAAGTTGATGTGTCCCATCCTTTTGTGCCAAATCTAACATTCACTACTTTGAACCATTAGACATCTACTTCCTTTAGCTTCCTTTAGATGATAGATAGTTCTATTAGTCCTTGTTCCTTATGCAACCAATCTTCTCGAGATACCTTTTCAAATTTCAAAACTTTTCTTATAAAATTTAAGTTTGTATCCTTTTGTTGCACACCTGACTGGCAGTGAGAAGATTATGTCTCAATCCCTTAACATAGAGAACATCCTCTGTCTTTTTCTTTCCATCAATGGTTATGGTTCCTTTTCCATAAATCTGAGAAAACTCTTCACCACCAAACTTAACTAATCCACCATTACATTCTTCAAGATTAATGAAGTTTCTTCTATCACTAGTCATGTGATTGGAACATCCATTGTCAATCACCCAAGCATTTTATTCTTCTTTTGCATGAAGAGAAATCCACACAATTAATAATACTTCACTCTTTTTATCAATAGGTATGGTACTAGAATCCTTAAATTCTTTAACATTATCAAATTTCACAGTCATAAACAATGTTTCACCATTTGAATTATCACATTCCACATCTTTAGATCAACAACTACTTTCTTTGGACTAAAAACTTATTTTAGGCTTGTCTCTTATGTCTTCTCCTCTTTTATTTCTATCATCTCCTATTTTATTGTTATCTTCCTTAAAAGTATATTTAGATGCATAATGACCAATTCTTCCACAATTAAAACATTTGAAGGGTAACTTACCTCTATATTTGCTAGTGTCTTTCTTCAGTATTCACACAAAGTTTGCTTCTACATCATCAAGACCATTATCCTAATCATCATCATCTTCCACTTTCTTATTGGCTATGAATGCAACTTGCTTGTTGTGATTATCAAATCCAAACTCCACCATCTCAAAGGCACATAGTGTACTATAGAGTTGATCCATTGTATAATTGTCTTTATCCCCACTTTCCTCAATAGCAAATACCTTAGAGCTATAGGATTTGGGTAGAGTTCTCAGTATCTTTTTCACTACTTCATCTTCATCCAAACTTCCACCAATATCTCCGATTCTATTTACCACTTTTGTTACTTGGTGTATATAGCTATCAATGTTTTTCTCTTTTGACATTCTTAGATTCTCAAAATTGCCTTTGAAGTCCCGTAGCTTGTCTTGTCTTATTTTGACATCTCCTCAATATATACTGCTAAGCTTCTCCCAAACATTTTTTGTAGAATTATAGTTCATTACCTTCAAAAATTTTGAATCAGTAAAACCACTTATTATTGCATTACTTTCTTTTCTATTGTTCACATGTATTTTAATCTCATCCAGACTAGCTGGAGGAGTAGGAGTAGCATAATCATCTAAAATAGAGTTCTAGATTCTAAACCCCATAGAGTTCAAATATGATTCAATCATTTGCTTCTAGAAGGTGTAGTTAATGCCATAAAAAAGAGGTATCTTGTAAGATCTATCTTGTGCCATTACATACCTTCCTCAAGTGGTTCAAATTCATCTAGAGGAACTTGGCTCTAATACTAATTGTTAAACACACCACAAGATTGAGAGGGGGTGAATCAGTCTTGATCAATTACTTGAACTTTATAACTCAAATTAATTAATCTTAAATATTTTCAGCAACAATAAAAGATAAAAAACAATGAGCACCATGCACAAGAGAACACTTTATTTACATGGAAAACCATGGTGAGAGTTAACTCACAACATATAAAAAAATTACAATGATTATTTTAGGCTCACTACCAAGGAAGCTCATTTCTCTTAGAAAGACTTTCAAGCTAAGGTGCACTACCTCGAGCCAAGATACAAGGGACTTGCAAGCTCATACTCACTGCTTGAGGGAAAGATATAAATAAATTTCTAGGGAGACTCGCTATCTATGAGTAAGGTACATGAATATATGAATCTAGATGAAAAAGCCTTCAACAATACTACCTCCAACAATCTCCAAGTATGAATTTGTCCTTGAATCTCTGTCTCAAATAACCAACTTCAAAACAATCACCATACACTACTTCAAATTTGAATCAAATACACAATAATTGATATTATCATGTAAGCGCATACACATAATCTAATCCACAAACATGTGATACAAATTCATACCAATTTGATTTTCTACATATACCACCCTTTTCATCTCAAAACATCATTTAGGTTCGCTAGAACACAGGACAAGAATAAATTCTATCAAGTTATCCACGAAGAAAAATTATGGTGAAAGTGATCCAATCCATGAGATAGAGATAACTTAAAGCATCAAATCACATATTTCTATGTAGCCCCAAACATTACACATGCTAGCAAACATCTTCCAAAGTCGAAAATGAGGTAATGTGTAGATAAATCATGTAGCACAAAAACCATCGACCCAAAAACATATCTTCTAGATGAATAAACCTAATTTGTATCTCGATGCACCAAAATAGGACCAAAATAAAACATAACATGACCTCTAATACAAGCGAAGACACCCAAAGATACATCACAAGAAGGAGAGCAAACACTGTTGGCCAAACC
Organism: Cryptomeria japonica; assembly: GCF_030272615.1. Taxonomy (NCBI): domain Eukaryota; kingdom Viridiplantae; phylum Streptophyta; class Pinopsida; order Cupressales; family Cupressaceae; genus Cryptomeria; species Cryptomeria japonica. Next base: position 521,080,057 of record NC_081413.1, read on the forward strand.
ACAACAATTACCTTGAAACAATAATAATATACACAATGCAACATAAAATAGATCATATAACATCATGTAGAGTACATAAGGATGTTCCTTAAATATCCAAAAACATTCCCAAATATTTATTTCTCACTATCACATTAAAAACATGATGGTGCAACATAAACAGTTGTAGAACACTTCCTTCCAAAGGGCTAGAAACCTCAATTATGAACATAGGATAATTATCAACACTTGTAGATCACATCGACACTTAAAAATTGAACTGAGACAAAACAAAACTATGACAAACATGTCATTCAAGCTACAACACTTGAAACATCAATGCGGATCATTTTTTGGACCAATCCTGACATTGAGCTAGATTGCCAACAAACTACAATTGCCAACCAAATTAGCTATGACACCAGAGACCTAAACAGGTAGGAGCAAAATGTCCAAATAACATACACATTATTTTCAATTCAAAAAGACCATATCATCAAATGTGAAGGAATGTGGAGAATTCTTTGAAATTGTCTTCGACATACATTTCTAGAACTACTTGCACCATTAATCTTTCAGAGATTAGAATGTCTCAGAAACATCATTTTCTCATTTTGGAGAAGTAAACTAACATCCTATAGCATAAAAATGATCATCACAACCTAATCCACTTTATTGTAATGCTTATAATCATCATCTTAGTACTTTTAATGCATCTTATCCTCATCTTAATATTTCTCATCTCAAAGTATCTAATCTTTATCTGAATATGATATCGTCATTATACCGTCAATATCATCATGTTGAGTGTAGACATCAAAAACAAAGAAGGCAAACATCCACAACACAGAGCATCTACAACCAATATTCTTTTGTACTTAACACCTGCCAATCAACAACAACACATGTCAACAATATTTCAACACTTTGACAATATCATTTTTCACATATCATCAATGACAACATACCAACTAAATGTTGACATAAATGACAACAACACAATAACTGCCAATATTCCAGATGTCATGCATTTGTGCCATGAATCTATGATTGAAGATGGTCATTAGGATGTCACACTTTCTAGTTTTGGTAGTGTAATGCCCCTATAGGATTGTACCAACATTGGAATGACACCCAATTCTTAAACTATCTTTTTGGGCTACATTTCATCTCTCTCATTGATTTGATTAACTATCTCTCACATTTTCAAGCTCTCTTGCATTTTCTATACCACCAAACAACATACCAGACTTTTGTCATCATCCAACAAAGCTCTATCTAGCTTAGAAGTCATTGTCATTCCTCATTTAGGAAACCCTCACCGCTTTTGGTGTTGAAGGGAGGGTAACTCTTTCTGGGCCATTTATTAATTTCATTTTCTTTAATATTAATATATTATTCATTAAATTATTCTTGATTCATATCCATTTTTATTTTTGTTGTCACAAAATTTTGCACCGTTGTTGATTTATCAGCTCAATGACCTTGTGAAACATTGAAACATCACTGGAGCGGGGATATCGCTCAATATGATTGAATTAATGGAGAAGGCCAAATTCCTTTTTGATCTAGGGGAAAGTGTTGAACCTGCAACCAAAGGACATAACTAAAATCTTGAAGGGAAATGCTTCAATAGGGGACTAGTGGGTTCATAAAATGACAACATTTTGGAAATTTCTACGGGATGCTTTCCTTGTAAATATGAGATCTAGTAGCCTAATTAATCTATTGGGCTTATAGAGACAAAAAATACCTACAACAACTCAAACCTGACTTGCTAGAGAGTCCCTGTAGTTGGAAGCTGGGACAATCAAAATTTGCAATTTCCTAGAAGGAAACAACTTGCACACGAGCACTTCTAGGAAAACAAAAAACATGTACTAATATGTATGTATATCCAATAATTTGGTGAATAAAACAAAACCATTGACTAGTTTTTCAAAATAACTTACTCTTCTTCCCAAATTAGGATTCTTCACATTCTTATAGACAATTGAGAAAAGATGAAGAATGGAGAGGTGCATTACTAGCTACATCAATTCTTCTCCAAGAATGAAGATAAGGTTGCTTAACCCTTTGAGATGATTGTACATGTAAACCTCTTGAAGTGGATAGGTGGGTGGATCTTTCTCATCTTCAACTACAACATTTTGCATAGGTATAAGAATGACAAGTGTTGTCTCTTTGGCCTCCAATTAGACTAGATGCCTGATGGGACATCATTGTGAGATGACAAATTAAAAATGAAAATCAAATTCAATTTCAAAATCCTACAACACATGTTAAAATCATAATTGATTGATCAAATCAGTTAACTAATTAGTTAACTCAGTTAACTCATCAATCACCCCTTTTCACTCCAAATCACCTTTTCTGACTAATTAATCAATTCAGTCATCTTCCTAATTAATTCAGTCATCTAATCAATCAATTCAGTCATCTCTTCAATCTATTTAGTCAACTGATCAATCTATTCAGTCCACTATCCAATCAATCTAGTTAACTATTCAATCTTTTGAGTTAACAAATCAGTCAACTTTATTAACTGATCAATCTAAATCAGTTCACTCCCAATCAGGACTTGAGTTCAAAAATAAACCAATGTTGGGTTCACCTTTATGCTCTCCTATTCTATCATCCTATTGATTCAAAGGTGATTTATCTAATGCCTTTATTGAAAATACAATATCTTGCACTTTCTCTTTATGTTTTTCATGAATCACCTCTTTAGGAGATGTTGGTTTGGTGTTGAAGCTCAAACGAAATCCTTCCAAATCATCCCAACATAATCTTCATATATTCTTTACTTTTTTGTATAATAGGGTTGATGTTGACTTCATTGCATCTCTCTTGAAGCCCTCCAAACTCAAAAATAAGATCATCTTTGAGGCCTCATCATGAGTCAAAGCTTCATTCTTGTGTTGACTCTCATGAAACAACAACTTATCATTATGTTCAGCATCCCGTGGTTGTTCCAACTAGTTTGTTGACATGGGCATTGATATAACTACCTCATGTTCCACAAAGGATGGGAGTTCATGAAACAAATAAGTCAACACTTCATCTTGAGAACCTTTTCCTTGTTCAAAATCTCACTATTCCCATCGATTGTTTTCATCACTCTACTATAACAAACCTAAATTTTCTTTTCCTTCCTCAAATGAGGGATCATCTGCTATAACTTGTTCATCTTTTACCTCAAAAGAATTATTATTTTGTTCATCAAGCCAATTTTATTGATATACAATAGGACCTCTTGGGAACAATGAAATGGCATCAGGACAATAAGGTCTAGATGGTGGGAGAAATGGGTTTTTTTGTAGGTTTTCTTGTGGAGGTGTAGGTGCTTGGGATGGCTACTCATGAGGAATAATGGAGTAATTTTGTGCATGAGCAAGCTTTTGCAAAGGAAAGGGACACTTGAAATTTGGAATTTCCAACATAGAGGACTTAGTTGGAGATTGAATAGATTTACCATTCTTAAACTTGGAAATTTGAGTCCAAGAGACTTAGGAGACTCACTATGTATGAATCTTGGTATTTTGAATTTGGGAACCTCTTCTTCCACAAGCTAATTTAGAATGCAAAGAGATGATTGAGTTTCTAGATTTTAAACTTGAACAAGTAAATTCTTCATTGGCTCTTCTCTTACAACCACCTCCCTTGCAACATCCTCCTCATATTTCCTCCTTTGTATCTCCAAATCCTACTATTGAAGTTGAACTTGATAAGAAATTTGAGCATTCTATCAATGGATCTCTTGCTCTAGGTCAATATCCCTTAGTTGTTCTTGGAAGATCAACATCATGTCTCTAATGTTGACATCTTCCAAGCTTTTAATGCTTTGATACTGATTGGAAGGGGAAGCATGCTAATTAGGAGCAAAAAGGGTCTCTTGGCGCTATTGATGAGCATAGTTAGATGGCCAAGAAGGCTAAGTAGGGGTGGGTGGGTGGTAGTCATTAGTAGGAAAATGCCCACCTGCTATTGTAGAAAAGTTGTTTGGGGTAAAATTAGTAGCTTTCATAGTTTGGTATTGTTACTAAGAAGGAAATAACTAGCAGGATCATGGAATAGAGGGTCAAAGAAGGTATTCCCATGATATTTATTAATTATAAATAATTTGGAAAAGGTAAAATTTTTCTAATGAAATGATTAAAGAGAAAACATATTTTCTCAACCAAAGACTAGTAACATACTAATAGATTTACCAAACTAACTGTAGAGTCGCCACATTTTTAAGGATACCTTTCCAAGGTTGAGTACACTGAACAACACACCAAATCTTCAACTTGATGAAATATGAGTCCCTATGCTAGCTATAAACTATAGTATGATTAGTGGCTTAGGCTAGAACTGATTGACTAGTAGATTTTCTTTGAAATAACTTGAAAGAACTTCAAAGAACTATCCTACTAGGTGTGCCAAAAATTGTTGTCGCAAAAATTTGTACCCTTGGTGAGCTATCAGCTCAACAACCTTGTGAAACAAGGAAATAAACCTAAACTATGGGACCTTCCTCAATAGGATTAAATCTCCAAAGAAGGTCAAATTCCTTTTTGATCTAGGTGCAAGTGTTGAATGAACCTAATACTTCAAATTCTACTTCTAAACCTATTTTAACAACTTACAGAGAAAAGAAGAGAGAAAATGTAGAAATGAAAGGAGGCGATTTACCAAGATAGAAGTTTTGTTTTTCTCTGCCTATGATTAAAAAAATCAAGAAGAATCACTAGATATAGATTTGTATCTCTATCATTCTCCTAGGAGCATATATGAAGGCTAGGGCTTATGAGATGCTGGGAAGGAACAAGAGGCATTAACAAAACAACATTTATAAACATAAATAACACAACATACAACTTATAATCTAAAAAGAGAAAGCCCACACAAGAGGTATCATATAATACACAAAATGTTTAAATTAGAGAAGAGGTAAACAACAATTTTATTCATGCAAAGGCAAGGATAAATTTACAGTTACGAAATAGGAGTCTCTATAAGAGAAAAGAAAAGAGAATGCTAAGAATATGTTACAAATTTGCCTTTATAGGCCAGGCATAATTGAGATGTTACTATCGGGGTTTGAAACCCTAACCCAACTAAGGTTGGCTACAAGGATAATCAAAAGGTAAACTGGATCAAAGATCTGATCTTGGCATGCATACTTTTATCTTCTAGAAGAAAATATGGGTTGAAATGAATTCCCTTTCAGTTGAGAAGAATGAGACCATGGAGGCTGGATGACTCAAGAAGTCTGTAAAGGCATCTTTGATAGAGAATAAAGGTTGTTTGCATGTCATAAAGAGGCATGGGTGCATTGATTTTGGTTTTGTCGGGTTCAAAATGAAGCAATGTCACCATCTTGAATGTCAAATGTTAGAAGAAGGTCGTTATGGAGGTTGTAACATTGAACTTGACCTTCCTTTCTAGTGTTCCATTGCCTAGCCATTAAGGTTTGAATGCAAGCCATCGAGTTTGTATGTCAGTTGTTGATCCTTAAGTTTGGCACACAATCGAACAACTAAGATGTACCAATACCCAACATAAAGTAACTTTAAAATGTAATTGTTGATCATTTATATTAATGACATTACACTATCCCACAAGATAGATCGGGTCCCACCACAAAGACCAATGAGGGCGCAAACAAAGTAACAAGGCACCAAAAGGTCTGAATTGTTGACCTCCTTATGAGCCCACAACCACTAGATGACACCAAAGGAACCACAACAGGGGTATGCGGGCACCAAAAGGTAGTCGTCCCCACCATCTCGTGACTAATAATGGTCAGAGGAAATAACCATTGTAGGGGCATGGGGAGAACTAAAGGGTCAAACAAAAAAGTATCTTGCATGCCCACAATTGTTAAAGGGAAGATGGAATAGCCCTCATGGGGACACATGTCATTAAGAGGACTTAAGTTATAATCAGTTGTTGGTTAGGATATAATGTGCTAGGAATGGGGCTAGTCAGCTTAACAATGAAGAGCACTTATGTCATGACTTAAGTGATGGGTAATTGACAATAGCAAGTAATCGTAAAACTAGAATAAAAGTTTGGAAAATAACAAAGGGTTTAGGGTTTAGGGGGGTTTTAAACCTACAACTAAAGAATAGGCCTAAAACCTTGAAGGAAAATGCTTCAGCAAGGGACCAGTGGGGTCATTAAATGACAAGAGTTTTATCACAATCTTGTCTCTAGGTTGTTCGTGAAGGTGTAAACACTAAAATGGGGGTTTGACCATGGCAAACCTATAAACATAGCCACCCTAAACATTTTTTTTGGCTTCTTGTGTGTATATTTTAGCGAGAAAATTTGTATTGTGTGTTGGAGCTTCATTTCATAGACATTCCTTTGCTTCCTACTTGCTCTTTTGTCAATTTATTTCTTCTTGTTAGAATTCTATATTATTTTGTTGTCATATTTAGCTTACAAAATGCAATACTAGTTGTTTAATACTTTTGGGTATAGGCTTTTATACTCTGTCTATATATGACTTTTGTACACTACATTGTCATTATTAATTTGCATGTGTGTCCTAGATAGAGAGTGTATGGAGTTGTCTAGAAGGTCCTTGTCGCTTGTGTTTTTGTCTTCTGTGAACTAAATATTGTTTTATATATTAGTCTATTCTAGTTACACACACATTTTCCTTTCAGTGATAAAAAATACTGGTCATAGTGCCCCAAAGGTTTTCTTAGAGTGAAAAGTTGGATTTTGAGTCCTTATGTGGTTGAATACCCCTCTTACATCTCCTATTATAGATCATGATTGTTGTCTTTCAGTTTCATTTGATAAAATTTAACGTCTTGAGGAGAACCTAAAGGATTTCAAAGAGTTTCTTAATCAAGAGAATATCCTACCTCAAGCTGGTTTTATTGTTAGAAATATGAGAGACATGCTTATCTTAGATCTCAAAGGTCTTAAGGTTCTTACGGAATAGATAATGGTTGTAGTGACATTTGTACCTTTTGTTGTACCTAAATCTTGAGACACATAATTTAACATTAATGGTTCTTAGTTGGGTGTCACAATGCCTCTAGTATCAATTCACATGGTTTATATAGATCCTGATGTAGGAGCATCCCCCGTCTATGAGCAATCTTGCATCGACCAAAAATATTTCCTTTCAGTTTAGTTCTTGTTCAGTTCTGTGTGTAGTTCTTTGTGTTCCTACCGGTAGGTACCAGTCGTTGCTTGCTTTTCATTGCAGACACTATTTTTGGTCTCAAGGCTAGTTCATGTGCTTAATTCTAGATTTTCAGTCCATTTGTATTCCTTTTCGACTAGTTATCACTCCCGGTTTGACTGTTTCTGGGTTTTGGGATAGTTCTTGTGCTTACCAGATGGTTTTCCTTCTTTTCCAGAGTGGTTTCTTAGTGTGTGGATCTATTTGGGGTCTTGTAGGATGTTATTTGGCATGTGGCCGACCTTCCTGCTAATCCACACTTCTTGGTTATTATTTTCTAGAGGAATCTCTTCCATTTTTAGGGCCAACCTAGTTACATGTTTCATTTTCCTGCATTGGTAAATGTAACCTTCTGTGGCTGACCCAGATATGTTCCGGAGGGTATATATTGGGTATTATTTAATCATTGTAGGATAGAGAAGTAGAAAACAGAATAAGGATTTAGATTCGTGATTAGTGATTTGGTTGATTCTGAGTCCCGGGTGGATTGTATCAAGCTTGTAGCCCGCATGTAACTAGCTGACTACTAGATGTTCTATGATGATTGTATGATGATAACTAGTTGGTTACCGGAGGTTCTAAGACAATAATATGATCTGTGTCCGTAATCTTTCTATGTTTTATTGTTGCTTTCGTTGTGTTACTCTTGCTGCATAAGCCGATCAGTTCTCTTTTGAGGGTTTACTGGTTATGGTTGCATTAGATCCTAACATTGATAATCTATTTGGTAATTCTATGTTGAGTATTAATGTTTCGTATAATCCCTTGGGGTACAACATGCCTCCACCTCCTAGTTCTAATACTACCACTTTCAATATTCATGTTGCTATAGTTATTGTGACTACAACTAATGTTTTTGTTGCATACGTCTTTGCTAGAATGGGCAATCCACCTCTACCTCCTCCACCTAACAATATAGTTTTAAACACCATATTGTAAGTAAGGGGTAGTTTCAAGAGCATCTCACTAATCTCACCAATGCCATGAATCAATCATTGATTTCTCCATATTGTCGCAATAGCTTGCCAACTCTTCACATGCGTAATACTCCTTTGCCCCAAGGATTTGAGATTGTAAAATTTGATATATTCAATGGTGATGGTGATCCTTAGCTACACATAAATTCTTTTACCACTCTTTATAACAATTTCCATCATCGAGACTACATCTTGGTTAATCTATTCTCTCAATCCCTCAAGGGGACTGTTCTAGAATGGTATCTCTCTCTACCTAATCATCATTCCTTTTATTAGTTGATGGATTTTTCTCTCTAAAGGTTCCAAAAAAATCGGTAGTAGGGTCACTATCACTAAGCTTGTTCACTATAAGAAACAACCTAATGAGAAGCTTACTGATTTCATTTCTAGATATCAATATATTTCTTCTTAGATACCTTATACCTTGTCAGATGGTGATCTATAGAGGATTTTCATTGGTAACGTGTATTCAACTCTTAGGGAAATAGTTTCTTTGCATAAGTATCCTTCCTTCTCCAATCTCTATAGTAAACTCATGGATTATTAACACACCTTTGCAAGATTTGGAGCTTTTCTTGGAATACTCATGCTGATAACTTTGGAGTTGCATATTTCTTGGATGGTTCCAAAAAAAATAAATGAATTGAAAATGTAATAGGAATTCCTAAAGCAACTAATAAGAGAACACAAGTATCTTAACACAATTGGGTGTTTAATAAGCTTTCCAACTCTTATCTAAGTGTGATACAAAAGTTGTTAAAAGATAACTTGGCAATCCTCTTAGAGATCCGATCACTCCCTAACAACATATCATACCCTTGTTTGTATGAAAAATTAAAATTCTATCAATATCATTATGCGCATAGGCATGACACCAAGTGCTATGTGCGTTTGAGACATATTGTCTAAGACTACTAGACAATAGTATCGACCGAGTCAAAGATAGAAAATATAAATCTAATAAGTCTACTAATAAAGCCAACACTGAGTTGCAAATCTACATCGATCCCTTTCCTCCACATTCAACTAATTTTATCTTTGCATCATCTTCTCCATTATTGACCGATTGTCCATGTATGAACATGGTTACTATCACTCAGATCTCTTCCTTGAGTCAAAAGGTCAAAATTCTTGACATATCATGTTTACACCTAATGACTCACCATATTATGGAGAACCTACTTCTCTTTACATCTTTGCTAAGATCAAGGGTAATACTATTACAAGTTTTGTGGTTGGTCCCTTGTGTAGAGTTAATGTGATCATAAAGGAGGCCTTCTTGAAAAATGGGTTGCACAGTGTGAGATATGATGAGTGTAAGGCCACCATTCATACATATGATGATCTCTTTGTTATTCCTATGGGATGCACTACCTTAGCAATCCTTGTAGGACCCAAGGTAGTTCTACTAAATTTATCATGATTCCCAAGTCTAACTTATTCTGAGTGAAGATAGGTATTTCATGGCTAGTTTTTATTGATGCAGCCCCCTCAGTTGTGCATAAATTTCTAATGTTTCCTCATGACATAATCATGCATTCTATCTAGGATACTGGATATAGACCACTGGTATCGTGTGAGGGCTTTTCTCTTGATCATTTCTACAATAATTTCATTGAGTCTATGCTACCTTGTAGAGATCTATTATATAAAGCATACTATAAATATTAAATTGTGGAGTTAGCACCTAAGTCAGTTCAAACTATTATTTCTTTAGCTTCTCTTGCATTTGTTGCTCCATTTTAATTTAATTTTGTACAATAATGTGCTCCATCCTCCACTTCCTCCTCATTAGAAGTCAAAGACAAGACCATTCTTTAGAGTAGACCCCTCGTCCTCCAAAGAACATGCAACCTTCGGTGGTGTCTTTTGTTACTTCGACTATTCCTAACAGAAATAATGGAAAAGCACCTACATTGCCAAAGTATAAGTCTCTTCTTCCTTTCGAGCTTTCCATCCCTATGGATATTCCTTTCCCTACTTTGTATGACAAGGGTAAGTGTTCACCATATGTTCACCCTTCACCTCTGGCACTTGTCTCTTAGCCTCCAAGGGCTCCTCCTATCCCTTTGATTGCTCCTTAATAAAAAAGAGGAAAGGTTTCCATGACTATGTCTATGGTCCCTACTTTTGTAGCACATCCTACTTCATTCGTTGAGCCTGTTGTTTTACCAACAATGGCACAAACAACTACTCTTTTGATGTAGGATGCTATGGTGTCTTCTAAGGCTTTTATTCCTATATCCCATCTACATCAGAACCATCTTGCACTTAAACACAATTAACATCAACACGTGATGGCTTAGGAATGTGAGGATGCATTGAAGACTGAGGGCGAGTCTTTGATTTCCACTCTCACTCCTTCCATTCATGTTCCAGTTTCTATTGCTCCTATTTTCTCTTGTCGTATTTGTTTCATTGTATTTAATATTAGCATATTGTTCATTAAAATATTCTTGCTTCCTATCCATTATCATTTTATCATCATCTTATCTCTAGGTTATCTGTGGAGGTGGTTATCATATTGTTCGTTTGACCATGACAATCCTCTAAACACAACCATTCCACACATTTCATTTTAGCATATTATGTGCATGTTTCGGTGAGGAAGCACAGTGTTTGTTGGAGCTACATTTCACAGATCGAGGTGAACATTGCTTTGCTTCCTCCTTGTTAGACATTTTTTCGTACTATTGTTGTATTTAGATTATGAAACACAATATTGGTTGTTTAGTACTTTTTGTACAAACTTTTGTACTATGTTTGTACATGGTGTTTGTGTGCCATGCTATCATCCTCAAATTGTGCATGTGTCTTGCATAGAGAGTGTATGGAGTTGTTTGGAAGGTCCTTGTTGCCTATATTTTTGTCTTTTGTGAAGTAAATATTTTTATCTATTAGTATACTCTAGTTGCACACACATTTTCATTTCAATGAACAAACTTAAAGGTTGTTGTGCCTCGAAGGTTTTCTTGAAGTGGAGAGTTGGATTTTGAGTCCTCATGGGGTTTGACCACCCTTCATAGTGGTTCAATTTTCCTCCTCTACTTTTTAATTAATAAAGAAAAAATTTAACTCTATTAAAGGAAACAATATATACCAACTTCTTCCCATTCACATTCATTTGAGCTTAAAGGGGTTGATTTCCCAAGCTTGATAAGCCTTTTATATAAGGATGTTGATGATAATTTTATCAATAATAGTAGATTTGATCGAGAGATAAATTTACGTGTTTAGATTTTTTCCCTCTTCAAGATATCATTATGAGTTTGTAGGAGCAATTTAAAGACCTAAAAGGTAAAATATAGCATAAGAGACAATTATGGTGAGCTTTCTCTCTTCAATTTCAGTGGGCTTGCTCTCTAAACCCGTTTTTTAGTTAAATGTCTCAAGTGCTAATGTGCAATTGGTTGGGGCCCTTTGCCACTTAACGTAACACACAATTTCATAAAATTAATCATAGAATAATGCAACTTATACAACATATAAATAATAAATATATTATTAAACCTTGACATAATGTCTACATACATAAGCCAAAGATTAAGAAAAACATAAGAAAACTATTCCTTTGCTAGAGACCATAAGGTCAAATACATAAATACTATATTCCACATATAAATACTATGTTCTATAATCATGATGTGACAAAGAGTAAGGGACACAATCATTTAGTAGGAGCAAATGATTAAATTTTTTGTCAAAGTAACTTTTTTAAGCCATCTGTTGGCGCGCGCACACGCGTGCGCACACACACACACACACACACACACACACACACACACACACACACACACACACACACACACACACACACACACACACACACACACACACACACACACACACACACACATATATATTCAAAAACATAATGAAAGTAAGCATTTCAAAACATTCATTGCATTCGTAAGAAGACAAGAGTATACAAGAGTAAACTTGGGATGATAAATGGTAACCATACCTTGCCAAATACACCCCAAACTATAACAAAAGTTATCAATATGCTAACTACTCATTTATCAACGTTCTTGAACATAAGATATAATAAATCGCTCTTGGTACAAAATAGTAATCAATGATCAAAATGAGAGTTCAATCATAAAATTTAAAATAAACTTTACCAGATATGACTCTAATAAATATCAACTTGTGTTGACAATTGGCTATTCAACATTTACTTGGGTGTTACCAACTTATTGAATCTAATGAATTACAACCAAAAGCAACTTACTATGCTTATTGTGATAATTTACTTCCTTGATCCTTTATATACTATGCTTGTTTGAAGAATATAAAATTTGCATCCATAAACAATTTAAGGAAAGATAAAAGGCTATCTAAAGTACATTCTTACATTAATGCCTATAGACAAAAGCCAAAATCTAAGATTGATAAGATAATATCATAGATGATATTTTAGGAAATTATTGCTTTTGAGAATGATGAAAGTAGATAGAAAATTTAGTAATGTTCAAACCAATGACCCTTTTATCTTGTTCTTATGTTATATTAAATACAAAATGTCATCCTCTGGGTAAGATGCTAATTATAAATTATTCAAAAATAAAGAATTAACAATTTATCTTATTTAACTTTATGAACCATTGAAAAATTATATCATATATTGATAATTTAACAATTTCATCAGTGATAATTTTTTATGAATTTTCATCTATCAATATCCACAAAATAATTAAGCACTACTAACTAACTAATCAAGCTATATTGCAAGAGATCAAATGATTCTCCCTACCAAAAATACATATGGGGCACAATTAATTATAGCCATCTAGGAAATAGCTCCAAATTATTAAATGGCAAAATTTAATTATAATGGAAACTAATTCATGGTAGGAGGGCACAAATAAAGAGATGCATGCAAAGAAAAATTAAGGAATATTGAGATTGCTGATGTTTGGAATAAGATATGGATCAAGAATAATATGTGTGACTTACCTGACAAAGGATATATCTTAATAATGCAATATTTGCTATTTGCTTGCATGAAATGAACTAATGGCTTGAGAAGTGCTCAAGCAAATCCAAACACATACCCTTGATCTGAACTAATGAACTTAAACAATAGATCATTTATTCGATAGTTCAGTAAAGCATGCATGCAATGAGATTGCAAAGGGGAAATGTGAAGTACAAAAATAATATTTGCTTGTAAAGTTATTACCTAAACACTCTGTAATGCATATGTGAGGAGATATCTCTACTTGAGATCTGCTTATGGAGGTGAATAGAAACACTTAGTATTGTTCTATACGAGGCTTGGATAGTACCATGCCTTAGTAGTTGACTTGTATCAAAATAGTGAGATATTTATCTGCTTATAGTCGATTGGTTTAATCGGTCAATCTTAAACCCCACACACTAAGTAATATATTAAGTCTAGAAAATGTTAGTCAACTCTGAGTGTTTAACACTTTTAAGCCTAGAAGTGTATTCTTGGTGCGACCACACAAGTTAAGCAACATATTAAGCCTGGAAAATGTCAGTCAAATTTGAGTGTTTAACACTTTTAAGCTTAGAAATGTAAGCTTAGTGTGTGTGATTTAAGCAATGCCAATTTAATCAATAATGCGGAGTATAAAACAACCTATTACACAAAATCTTGCAGACTCAGAGTTTTCAATAGGAACAAGAAGGGTTACTCATGTGGTGACTCATAGATAAGCAATCACCATTCTTCCCTCCTTCCTTTGATTTTTTAAATGTGGTTACTTATTTCCTCTCTTTCCTATATCTTTCTAATGAAGATTATTTAATCTAAATTTCAAATACAAGCATTATGTGATTCATAAATACATAATTTTTTTTTTTTTAATAAATATAATTGAAATGTCAATTGATACATTACTACATTAAAACATTTGATAAAGTAAATGTATTCAATAATTATGTTATTGCATAATAGACTTTTTTTCACAACAAATTGGTAATATTGCCACTGAAACTACTTGCTTGGATGTGGGTGGATTAGTTGACCAAGCTGTTTTATGGGCATATGTAGATGGAGAAGAAGGGAATCAAGGGTTTGAGAGCATTATTCAATTATATAAATAAAAACTATAATTAGAAATGAGTAAGCAAATTTAAGTTGCAACAAGTAATGTCATTTCAAATTAAAAAAAGAATATAATTATTTTTAGATGGAGAGAAGAGTGTAATGAACTAATGTGTCAGAAAAGATCAATGAAAACAAATAATAGGATGATTTTCAATTGAGGGTTGTTGGACACAACAAAGATACGAAAAAACACAAAAAATCAATTCATAAAGCTATAGCTTTTATTTTATTTCTGATGATTAAAATTGAATACAATTTTATATAGAGATTTTAGAAAACATGTGAGGCTACTAAAAATAGTCCTATGCTAATAATAGAAGAACTGAAAACTATTTGATCTAATTTTATTATGATTTGCATGAAAAAACTTTTTTTAAATTCTCATATTTTTAGTTTGTGCAAGACTACACTTATTTTTAGATATATCCTCTTGATATATCCTCATGCCCATGATGGGAGAAATTACAAGAAGTTGTTTTCTAACACTACCTCTTAATTTCTACTATTAACTACTTCTCCATTGACAATTCCCAATTTTTGTATCAAATTGATAAATTGCCCTTTGTGTAAGGAAGTTAAGTAATGAAACAACTTCCTACACTGACCTTGAGAGGAGGGTAATGCAAATTTTTTTATAGATCCTCACAACAGCTATAGAAAATAGAAATAGACATAATAAAATTCAAACCATAACACAGTGATTCACGTGGGGAAAACCCTTTCGGGAGAAAAACCCCACACTCCAAAAGTCGTCCAATATATTATTCAGCAATAAAAAAATAGATTACAATATACTTGTAGAGAAAGCTCTTCGCAGAATTACCACTCTTCAGAGATTCATAGGTAACTCAATAGCCATAAGACTCTTACACACAACCTCTATCTCACACACCTCATATATAGGAGATATAATACAAGAAACTGTCAAATGATATTACAAAACCATGGGCTAAAACCACCCAATAAGGTGTAGCCGACCTTATCTCCCTTCTAGATGCCCCATGACGTGTTAAAACACACATCAACACATGTCCCTCCCTTTTACACCTCATTTATGTGTTTGATGTATTTTATATTTCCTATTTCAGGAGTACAAACTTACGAAGGCCATAACTTGAGAACCGTGTGTCTGATTGACAAACCGTTTGAAGTGCCGAAAAGCTCGCGAAGTGCTCTATTTCCTTGTAAACCGCTACACCATTTATGCATACTTTTCAGGGTGTTTCAGGGCCTCTAAAGTCCTCATAATCAAACTTAAACCTTTCATTAGACCCCTCCAAAATGAAAAATTTAATATCTTCAAAACTAGTTGTGATCTTTTGACGTAACTTTATCAGAATTCTTATCTAGCCAACCAGAAGCTTCGGGGATAATTTCACACCATTTCGTGCCCAAATGAAAACTTACTATAAATAGTAACCTTATGCAAATGTAAGGTTGAGACACCATTTTCCCAACAGTTCACTAATGCCTTGGTAAATATGTTAGCTAACTAATATTCAAATATATAAAATTCCATATTGATATCTCCATTATTACGAGCATAATGATGAAATGGTACCTTGTATCGATATGCTTGCTCCTCTTGTGAAAGACATGATTTCTTGACAATGCAATTGTTGATTTTTTTTGTCACAAAAGATTTGTGTTGGCTCCTCCTATTCTTTCAATAGATATATTAATATTCTCCTCATCTATAGTGCTTGACATGTTGTTGATGTCACCACTACGTAATATGCTTCAGCTAATAAAAGTGTCACAATGGGTTGCTTCTTTGATGCCCATGAGACTACACCTATACCAAAATGAAAGACAAATCCAGAAGTGCTCTTCCTATCGTCAATGCTACCTGTAAAATCACTGTCAGTATAACCAGTCAAACTAAAATAATTAGTGGTGGAATATAAAATTTTATATCCCATTGCTCCTATAACATATCTCAATATCCTCTTTCTAGTTTGCCAATGTGAGTCTTTTGGTGACTCCATGAACATTGATAGTAGACTAACCCCATACATAATATTTGGTCATGTGGCCATAAGGTACATCAAACTTCCAATTAGTCTCTTGAACATTGTAGAATCAACATTAAGCCCTTTGTCTTCTTTGCTAATTTTAGTGCATGTTACAATTGGTGTAGGTGCTAGGTTGCAACTCAACATCCTAAACTTCCTTAAGACATCATTTGCATGTTTTGATTGACTAATAAAAATTCCCTTCTCTGATTCAACAACTTCAATACCAAAAAAATACTTCATCAATCCCAAATTTGTCCTCACAAATTCTTTCTTCATTGCTGATTTAAATGTCTACAAACAAATTTCCAGTAAAAAATAAATCATCAACTTATAGGCATAATCAAAATTTGACCTTCTTTGTTGATCCTTGTGTATAATGTGGGCTCACTATTGCTTTTGATGATTCCATTGCTTGTCATGTATGAATCAATCTTGCTATACCATGCTCTTGGTGCGTGTTTGAGACCATGAAGAGCCTTCTTCAATCTATAGACCTTGTCTTCATGTCCATGCACTTCATAACCTAGTGGTTGTTTGAAGAAAGTTGATTTGATATCCATTTGAAAAACTTTCCATTTATTTTGTGTAGCTATTGCTAAAACAATTCTAATAGTATAAGTCTAGCAACTAGAGCAAATGTTTCATTATAATCAACTTCATGTTGTTGTGCAAAACATTTTGCTACTAGCCATGTGCTTTTGAATTTTACCTTTTGCATTAAATTTGGTCTTATAAACCCACTTCACTCATATGCAATCCTTACCTTCAAGTAGATCAATTAGCTCCCATGTTTGATTTCTCTCAATAGAATCCATCTCTTCATCCATGACTTTGATTCAATGTTCCTGCTCAACAACTTCTTCAAAATACATAGGATCATGAGAGAACAAAGCAAAATTTGAACATGGATCTAAATTTTCTTCCCCTTGATCATAAATCTCCTTTAAACTTCTCATTTTCTTACCTTTATACTTGGACCTTAAAAGACAAGATTTAGATCTGATTCATCACTTATTTGAGAATTGGGAGTAGGGTGACATGCAGCTTGACCTGATGAGTCCCCCCGACGCCCTCTCCAATTATAGTTGGCGGGAATAATATAATAGTAGGCAACTTCTCCATCCTCACCGCTAGGTTTGACCTAACAGCCAAACAGTCCATCAACCCTAACCGAGTTTTTCGAGTGGGAAACTATAGTTCCGACAAATTCCCCCCCACCCATATCGACTTTTAGGCATATTCATCGGTCGAGATGAAGTCCGGTCCAATCGCCACCACAATAAAATTCGGGAGCCTCATTAGAATAGTATCCGGAGAGGAGGAGATTGTTTATCCAGTAGAAAGCTTACTACCTTCCTTCCGGAGCTAGACATCCTGAAGCAAAGGAGGATGCAGATTAGTTGAGGCGTGGGCACCTACTATTCTATGCTGGAGGATATAGTTGCTTATTCTAGCCCCTCGGGCAAAACGAGCATCCCTCCTGAATCCTCCCACATCCAAGTATCGATAATAAAAATTGGTGAGGTACTTATAAGCCATTCCCATAATTTAGGGAAGCCCTACTATTCTATGGGGAGTCCCAGTTGATAATACACAGATGAGAGTGAAGAGGAAGTCACTACCAATCTACCGGGCTAGTTCTCTTTATGTTGAGCATCTCCTTATGTCGAGGGATGAAACCATGGTGCCAAATTTGATCCTTCCCTAGATACGCCACCTCTGGCAATATAGTCCTACCCAACCCCTACATAGCTCAGCGGCCTCTCGATCCTAGGAACTGATAAGGTATAAGTGGAGATTTTAGATACACTGATGTTGCTATACGAACTGTAGTAAGAGATGTTGGGCAATGACACTGGCTAAGCAGCAATGTAAACCACACCTTCTTAGCCTAGCCCCTATGTCCCTCCCTCTGCAAACAGGTACAACTGGAACTGTGCCATGTCGTAGACTGTGCTTAAACGGTTTTGGAAAAAACGTTGTCTGCTCCCGTAAACATGCCTCCCCGTCGTTGTCGTCATCCAACCTCCCTGCGTATAACTTGCCAGAAAGTCTAGTCGCTTTGCCTCTGCTTTGCTATGAGAAATAAATAAGAACTAAATGCATCTGCCAACCCCTATTTGCAGGCATTTTTTCCCTCTAATTTTTTTTTGGCGGTAATAATAGAGTTTTTATATAAACGTTTTTTTGTGTTTCATTTGACATTTTCTGGTTGTTAAAGAGTAGAGTTGAAGGCAAGAAGGATATTTTATCTTAGCATTTCAAAGGTACCACAAAACTTTGTAGGTGTGTGTTGCAGTATTGTTGTAATTGAAAAACAAAATCATCTTTGTTCACTATGTAGATATATTTATATATATGTTGTTTAAATTTGATTTTTATAATTCTACTTATAGTTTGTTATTGGAGTATAGTAATGAGCATCTTAGCAAAAGTTAAAAACTCATCCAAAGATAAGCTACATTTTCATAAAAATTTAGAATTTTCAAGTGATTTGTTGAAGTATATTTTGGTTGAAATTGGAATTTAATGTATATAATCAAAGAAATTATTTATGAACCATGTTTGTATTTTTATTTATGATTTTGGTATGAATTTTTTGAACAAAAATGATGTGCATGATACATCTTAAATTGATATTTATGTTTGTGTGTTATAATTGATGAATAATATCAGGTATCTTTTATGTCTTGTAAGCAAGCACAAGTGTAGGAGAGAGGTTATAATTGGAAGAGCTAAAATAGTAAGATTAGATGTAATCTTTGAACCTTTATCCCTTTTTTTGACGATTAATAAATTAAATCTTGAGTTGATTAGATATAATACTCTAACTCAAGATATTTTTCTTTAATATAAGCCTTATGAATGATATTTTATGGTGTATAACAAACAACATAGGTGAAGGTGAATGAAAACTAAAGACCCCTTTAATTATCAACTATGGTCCATTAGGAGCATAAAAAAATTAAGCATGTGAACACACATGAGATATGATGAACAAGAATGAAAAGGAATATTTGTAAATTATATTTAGGCATGTTATGGAAAGAAATCTATTAAATAAAATTGTATTCTAAAGTAATAAATGATTTACAAAATATACAATACAAATCTAACAAAAATATTAGTTTATCTCTTGAAATAAGCCTAGATTAATTTAATAACAAGTGGTCACCATCCAAGTAGTAGTATTGACAAGCAAGAGTGACTTGATATATAATGAATTGTCACTAGAGCCATTAGGTAATTGTATAATAATTACTCATTAAGAGTAAAAATGTAATTGTAATGTTGGGTAAAGAAATGAAATTTCATTGTTGCTAAATAAACATTTTTGCATAGCTTGTCCGTTTAAATTACAAGTTGCATGTATCCATATTCTTTTTTTTCTTTTCACATTTTAAGATCAACTCAATTGCATTCTAAATAATTTTAAGATGTTAGTCTAGATAATATTTTTCTAGAGTTAGATAGTTGGAATTCTATTTCAAACATGAAAAGCTAAATTTCACCATAATTTAAGATCTAATGGTAAATCACCTTGAAAATTAGTGTTTTAGGTAGCAAATTATGGAACTAAATTTGTTATTTATTTTTTAACTATATCATGTATTAAATAGTTTAATGATAAAAAATAATAATATGAATAAGATTTAAATTTCAAGGGCGCGCACCGTTGTAGAATCCTCATTAATTTATCTAAAAAAAGTTACCTTTATTTGTTTTATTGAGGGTAAAAATAGATTTTTGAAAAGATCCCTAATAGAACATAATGCTATTAGGGCTCCATATAAAATATTATTTGAATATAATGAATAATAAGTAACAAAATATCATTATTATTGTTATTACTATATGTTTATAAAGCATATGATATTTAATAATAAATAATATAATGAACTATTATAATACTAATTATTTACAATTGTTGATTTTAAATAGGTGTGACGATACACTTTGAATTATTTTGTCACCCCTTATATATTCTAGGAGCTTCTATCTCATTTGGAAGTAATTCAATTTTAGAGATTATATGAATTTTATCACCATGCACATGATATATTATCAACTTTATGAAAGTGAGAAGAAGTGAGTTTCCCTAAGTTTGGACTATTGATTTGTAGATACAAATGTATGTGTTTTAGAATACAATGATACTTTATAGGATTTTTAATCTAGAAATATTCTGCCATGTATCTATTGTGCAATGCTTAAATGCGTACATCTTGTAATTCTCATTTCATTTATTTTATATTTTATGTGTGATGATTATTAACCAAATTCTTAATTTGTGATCTAGTATCAATGCAAGTTAAGCTATATTAATAATCTTTATAGATTATACTAGAAGACAATGATAACTCAATACGTATGTATTTAGAGTAAAATAAAAATATCACCATATTTATAAATTTTATGAATCGTCCAATATTTGTCATTTTGAAGGATCATTTGATCATTTTTTATGTTCAATTTTATTTAATTTTAAAAATTTATATTTAATGAGTGATCTTTCAACACATTTAAACTAATGAGCGTGCTATTTCTTTTAATCATTTTCTTAGACACTTAGATCTAATTACAGGTAAAAGAACAACGTGTTTGATGTGTTTGAGAAAAGTGTAGAGGTAGGAGAGTATGCTCTTGTCTATTTAGACAATCAGAAATCTAGACCCTCAAACCTTTTCTAGTTTGTTGTTTGCATACCCTTAGCGGGTCTACCCTCCTAATTTTCTTGTCACACTAACACAGGCATTAGTGAGAGGGGAACGACCCAAGTGAGTACGGTCGGACTTGGGCATTCCAACTCACTATAATAATAGGCCTCTTGAGATGAAAATTTTAGAGGTTGGAGATATTTGAGAGTTTACTCTCATATTGAGCATCTTGAAGGGCCCTTGAGGTCTAAATCACACTTGTGTGACTACTAAGGTGCTTGGTACTTCATTGGGCTATATGCCTCAATCGCGCTTGTGCGAACTCGAAGAGTAGTCTTCTAACGGAAATCCTTACTAGAATCCTTGTGCTTAGAGACCAAAAACTTTCTAGTCATTAGTGCAGGAGGTCGGACCTCTGAAGGCACCCACATTTTTATGGCCCTTAGTAGAGACACAAAGCTCGCCATGGGGAGTTTACATGGGAACTGATGCTTGGCTGCCCTAGAGAAGTGAGTGACAAGGAGGGGAGCCAATGGGGTCAAGCATCTAAGTGTCTGCTCTAGGTAGGCATAGCTGGGAAACCAAGTGGGATCCATTGACTATTGTCCTTGCTAGCCCTAGGAATGTTGTATATGAGCATGAGTGTCTTTGAGTCCAAGTTCATTTGACCATTGTGTTTTCTTTGCTTGACACTTTTTTTCCAAGAGTAAATCTAACACATCATCATCCCCAAGCACTTTGCAAAACATTTGTCCAAAACAAACAATTTTTCCAAGTCAAATTCAAAGTCCTAGTCATCATCCTAGTCATGGTCATACGCTAGTTTTTTCCTAGTCAACATCCTAATCATTTTCCTTGTCACACTTTATTCATGTCCTAGTCATCATCCAAGTCAAAATCCTTGTTATCCTAGTCACCATGTAGTCATACCCAAGTCAAGTCCTCGTTGTCATCCTAGTCATGTCCTAGTCAAATTTTGGTTCAATATTAGTCAAGACCAAGTCACACTTAAGTCCACCTTTTTGTCAACAAGTCCAAATTCCCAAACAAGTTGAAACCACATCAAAACTCCACCCATCTAATGTATTACAAGCCCAAGTTGTATAAGCGTCCTAAGAAAACCCTTGCGCATCCAATTAAAAAGAAGAAGCTCACACTAGCTCATAAAATATTGATCAACTAGCAATAAAATATAATCCATTATTAGATGATCCAATAGCAATAAAATATTGAGAAAGCTCTTTAACCATGTGATAATAACATTTTATTGTTCTTACATTTTTTAAGATAGAGGGTCACTAACCATCTAATATTATTCAGAATGGGGAGGAAGTGGAAATGGAAATCACTCATCCAACTAGATGTGCAAGACATTCTCAACAAAGGAAATCATTTTTCAAGTGATGACCTTGAATGGACACCTATTGGAAATGAGGATGTCCAAGGTTTGGATTTATGTGCCGCTATTCCTCTTGAGAGACTCTCTCACTTTGTCAAAAGAGAAGGTTTATTGGATAGTGCAGAGACACAATTTATACACAAGGATCATAAAGAGACCAACTTGACAAATCCTATTGATCATGCTACCAAGATGTATTTAAGGTTTGCCTATATTTAATATAATAATCAAGCATGTCACATCTTATATTTATCATTTACAATATATATTAATAAATATATTTTTGTACATGTATAAATAGGTATCATTGTGCTTTTAGGCTTGAGGATAAAAGAAATAAATCTAAAAAAGTGCAAAGGGTACTAAAGTTTACTCAAAAAGGGGGTTGTCAAACCCACTTCATTGTTAGGGTTATGTATGGCAGACCCGACGTTGCGATACTTACATATAACAACTTTACCCACCAAGATGCCAATGGTGAATTTTGTCATGGAAAGAATGACCCTTCTAGTGATCCAAGGAGCACTGTTGCGCCAAGACTATCAAATGAATGTAAATCATATATTGAATCCTTATTATTGATGGGCATGGGGATTGACACAATATGCGAACAACACTACTTAGATCGTGGGTTGACAGAGTTGTTGAATAAGAGGGACACATGTTTGCTGAGGAAAGATGTATTGAATGCATGGAAAAGAGTACGCTCCCTTCGATCACAAAAAAATGAAGATGATGCAAAAAGTGTAAGCTTGTGGTATGCAAAGGAGAAAGATAATTTCTTCTACTATAAAACACCAAACAATGTGGAAAATGGTCCATTTATAATAGGCATTCAAACACCATGGATGTGAGAAATGATGGTGAAGCATTTGCACAACTCAATAATTGCAATGGATTCTACATTCTCAACAAATAAATATGGTGTAAGTAGAGTAATATTAAATGTATTTATAGATTTTTATTTGGTTATTGGTATATTTTATCTAAAAAAATAATTTCTTTATTTTATTAATATGCAGTACCAATTATATAGCTTGCTTGTATTTGATGAACAAGAGGCTGACGTACCTATTTCATGGACCATATCCTCGAGAAATAAAGTTGAGGATATAAATGAATGGTTAGAAGAAGTTTATAAAAGAGGAAAACAATGTAAAGAAGATGGGCATTTCAACACATTCATGACAGATGATGCGAGTGCTGAGATTAAAGCAATTAGGTTTTATTACCCTCCATTTATATTTATGATATTGTATTTACTTAATGTTTAGTTTATACTACTAATGAACTTTTATAATGTAACATGTAGATTATCCTTTTTTTTCTGAGTACTTATATGTCTATGGCATGTTCGTAGGGCATGGCTGAAGAATGTGTATAGGTAAGTCAATATTTAATTATAATTTATGAAAAATTACACTTTTGAACGTCATATCTTGATATTATGATTTACAATCCAAGTATGTCAGTAATAGGGATGTGGGAACAAATATGTTCCATAGACTAGGTGAGATAATGCATGTGATGAGTGACAACAAAGACATCACTACTAACCTGATAAGAAATTTCATTGAGGAATTCAAAGACAAGAAGAAATTTATTGAGTATTTTCAAAAAACTTGGTGTCATGATGAGAGGCGTATCGGTAAGATCATCAAAAGATTCTTTATAGTATTTATGCATTTACATTATTTAAGTTGTATATTGTGTATGCTAAGGCATCATTATGTTTGTTTGTATAGCAATGTGGACAATTTTTTTTAGAGGCTTCTCTCATGCAAATCAAGAAACCAATGCATCCATAAAGTCATATTACTTCCAAATCAAGAGTCATCATTTAAGTGATCGTTCTAAGAAATGCACAAGGAGGATGGATTGGCTAATACACACACTTCTTCACAAGGTAGAACCATTCTATAAGAATAAAAGATATTTGCAGCTATTTGGATTTTTAAATAGCTTTAAAAAGGAAAGATATTACATGACTGCTTTGGAGAGATCAAATGCAATAGTAGATGCAGACTGTTGTCCATATGGTCTCCTCCCTGACACATATAAGATAAGAAGCCAAACAGATCGAACAAAATGGTACCTTGTAAGGAAATTTGGACCAAATTTGCATGTGTGTGATTGCCAATGGGCAAAAAGAGGAAACACATGCAAGCATGTGTTGAAGATTTTAGATCTTGTTAAGAGAAAAGAAACAAATGAGCAAGATCAATTTGTTGGTAAGAGTCTTTTGACCTTCAAGTATTACATTTATATATTTTAATGATTATTATTTATTCTCTAAACTAACTAAAGTATTTTCATTAAATTACAGATGGCATTACTCCATCGATTGATGATGATCATGATGTTGGAGGGAGTTCTAGTCATGAGAATAATATCCTTGGTAAAGTTAGGACTTATGGTATACAATTTTATTGATTTTTATGGTTCTTAAACTTAATAAACTATTATTCCAATTGCAGATGTTTGTAATCCATCAGAAGATCAAGATGTGATTGGGGTTGCAACTAGTGAAGACCAAATAACTGGTAAATTTCAATGTCACAATTATTTGAATATTTTTTTTTGTAAATATTGTTTTAATGAATCATTGTTATTTTTATCATAGATTGCCGAAATTCATCAAGCACTTTCAATGATAAATTTTAAATTTCTGTTGACTATATGAATTCAGTACTCCAAAATCTGCCAACTGGACAAAATGAAAAACTCATTTTTATTGAATGTGTTGAGAAATTTAAAAAATAGTTTCATGCATCTCTTACTTCCTCTTCAAAGTTTACATCGATCCCTGGCTCAGAGAACATGCCCATGAGACGAATACCACCATGGTTTAGCAATAGCAAAATGCGCAAATGCCATTCTCTCCATCGAAGACGAAATGCCATTCATCAAGAATTAAATGAAAGAGTAGTGGAGCATGCTGAATTCCAATTCCCTTCTATAGGTGGTAGAAAACAAAAGAAAAAAGGGTCTTAAGACGTTCAGGCATAGCCATACAAGAAGAAATGGTTACTATTAGAGAACAACATAGTGAGTAGATTTACTCTAATTTATTTTAGTTTTTTCATCGTAATAATTCTTCCTTTTATATAATATGTAAGAAATATGTGAATGTAGTTCTTGACAATCAAGAGAGTAGTCGACGACGTCGATTGCCATTCTCTATTGATCTGAACCAGTTGGCAATAGATGAAATGCAAATTACAGATGGTTAATTTATGTTCTTTTAAATCCGTTAATTTATTAATTGTAATATTGCTAAGCATTTATTTCTAACATATTTTTTACACTTCATGAAACAATTACTAGGTACAAGTTGTGGAACTCAACCATCATCAAGTATTGATGTTATCCCTAATCAAACATTTCAACAAACCATTCTAGGTGATTACATTTCAATATTATTTACATTAACTACATGTTGTACTCTTACACTTAGTAATTTATTTATGTTGTTTTGCTAAATGTAAATGTCATTGCATCTTTAGCTAATCAACAAAATAGTGGACAACATACGTTACCATTTCGTATTGATCTTAACCAAACACCTAGGACAGTGGATGCAATTGAAATAGAAGAAGGTAAACAATTATGAAATTTTTTTCTAATAGTTTTTAAATTTACATTTATAAATATATTTTAGAACTAATTTATGTAATGTACAGGTTTTGATGACATTGCAATGGCCGATCATGATCAACATTATTACAAATAATAAAGTCGGGTGTACTATACTTTCAAAATTTTGATAGTCTATTATATACTTTATGCTACAATAATGTTTGGGGAATATAGATATTCTTCAATGTGATTGTGTAATTACCTTCCATTTTGAGAATGAGAGCTTGGAGGGGATAGCTTGAAGATTCAAGATAGAGACACCATTAGTGTATCATACTTTTGACTGATTATATATGTAGAAAATTTGCTCATTCTTTATAAAATCAACTCATTGACTAATTGACTCATTGACTAAATTGACTCATTGTATATTCTATTTTATTTGTTATTAGAGTAAGTTCATTAATAGAATTGTGTACTTGAATTCATTGTCTAATTTTGATTAAATAAAAGTTTGACCTAATTAGTTTAACCCTTTTTAATAAAACAAAATAATTTTTTTCTCATCAACTCTTCTAAATTAAGTGGTATAAAACACATAATTTGTAAGGCTATGCATTCTAGGTGAAAGAAAGGTAATATGATATCATAGATTAAATTAAATCATCTAAAATTCTTTACTTCTATATCATGTTAGATTGAATAATGAACTTTCAATAATAAATATACCATGTAGGTTTAACCCCTATCATCACCCCATAATAGGTACACCATAAACATAACATACTATTTATATATTACTTATATAAATAAATAAATAAAAATTAGTCAAATAAAATTTAAAGTAAGTTTGATGCATTGTTTAAAAATATATTGAAATATAATATTTATATAAATATTAAATAGCTCTTCAAATAAAAGTTGAAGTAAATAATTTATTTTATTAACTTTCTAAAAATGTCTTTAATTCTTATATAGTAAATAATTTATTTTTTAACTTTCTAGCACCCAATACTTTTATCAAACTTTTATGCCTTAGAGAGCATAATTTAAAAAAAAACTCTAAGGACCTTTAATTAAAATGTACCTTTGTAAAAATTTCTATCATCTCTTGGAATGTCATTGAACGCAATGACATAAATGTCAACAAGAACTTAAGTTATTTCAAAAGATAAATTAGATAATTTGTAAACTATAATTGTGTGCATTATAAATTTACCTAGTTCATAATTACAAATAATATATATATATATATATATATATATATATATATATATATATATATATATATATATATATATATATATATATATATATATATATATATATATATATATATATAATAATAATATAAAGAAAGTATTAAAAAATAAAAAATATTCTACAAATAAAATATATTAAAAAAATATTAATATTAAAAAATATAATATAATATTTAAAATATACTAAAAAAAAATGATTCGCTTATAGAGTTTATTCAATTCTATAAAAGTAAATTTTAAACTTTATTAAACTTATAAGTAAAATTTTATAAGTGAAAGTTTATTCATTTTTGAATTATAATAAACTTTATTAAAAAATTAAAAAAATCTAATATAAATAAAATATATTAAAAATTAACAAAAAATATAATTAAAATTTATTAAGTAAAATATAAATAAAATATATTAAAAACTTACTAAAAACAATATTAAAAATTTATTAAATGAAACATAATAAATATATAAAAAAATACAAATATATATTTTTTTATATTTAAATGTGGCCCGCAAATTTTTTAAAGGGCCCCTCCCTTGGACGAACGTGTCTATTTTGGGTCCAAAACGGTAGTACGGATTGACTAACATGCATGTTAATCGTGCGTTTTACACCGTCGATTTTGCAATAAACCATTGCGATTGACTAACACATCGCTATCACGCTCTACGAAAGGTCCATTTTGGAGCCAGAATAGCCGTGGCCCCCTTTGGACTGGGGGATTGCAATCCAGTCCAAGGGAGGGGCCCCTTTAAAAACTTTGTGGGCCAGCTCGACATTTAAATATTAAAAAAATTATTTATGTAAAAGAACCCTTCCTCCCAGTCACGTTGCATGATGAGGGAGACTTGGAGGCGGACACGATGCACGATGAGAAATGTACTTCATTTGATCCCCTTGAAACTGCAGTCATCGTATACGGGAGGCAGGCACGGAAGACAGAAGGAGAGCCGATGCCCCCAGGGTTCCCCCTAGTGCTAGGACTTGCCGCTGGGGCGGTAAATTCGAGATACCCCCTGTTTTGCAGCTGCATTTAGCCAGGGCCCTACTATTCGCCACCCTAAACGGCATAAAGAGAGGGGCCCACCCATGTTAAGTATAGAATCTATTAACCATAGCCCCTCGACAGCTTATTCTATTATTCCCCGGCAACTCATCTTCCATAGGGGGCCGGGGGATGGGCCCCTACTATCTATAGGGCGGGCTGGTCGGCCTACCCAACTGGATTCCCTCGGTGTCGATCGAGTGATTGATCTTGACAATACATCCTATATGAATCGGAATAAGGAACAAACAAAAATGATGTTGAAATTAGTTCACCCGGCGGGGAAGAAAGAGAAAGAGAGGTGTCATCATGGCCACAATAATGGCTACTTTCCAATATATTCAAAATAGATATCACTTTATTATAGTTACGCTCCTTCTATTTCGATTTATTCGGATTTGGCCTTGGGCTAGAGGGGCTCTCGAGCAAGCAGTGTTAGGGGATGGTTCCCCCCGCCCCCCGGAAATCGTCTTCGTATATCCACCCGTCCCTAGAATCCAATGCGTTCGGCCGGGATTGGCCTCTTCTTTTCAATCTGGGGCCTCCTACCAACTCGGCCTAATCTTCCCACCAACTATATCCACCCATCCCCCACTTGGGGCCTCCGCTCTACCAATTAGAAGGAACCACATATGCCTGAAGCACCGGAGGAAGCGGCTTCGAAGCTTTCAAGAGGTATGGCGGGCAACACTTCTACCAATCTACAGGGCTATCACATTCTTCTCTGGGTCGGTTCAATGCCTACGGAAAGAAAGGAATTGGCTGGTTAACGACATTACTTCGCCTTATAATACACCAGCCGATTTAACTATCGGATTTTTTGATTAGGAAGGGTGGTGCCCTGCGGGGCTCCCCCCGGTAGGGGCTCTCCGAATCTAAGGGAGGGGCTCGATAGTGGCCTCTTTCTATAACATTCCTTGGAGTTCTTGTTTGAGTACTTGTTCCTGGTTGTGGATTTGGTTGATTACCTTGCACATTTTGGTCTTCAGTTTCTTCTTCAATCTGAGGTATTGGTGCTCCAATTAAATTGATCTATCAATGTTTCCATCCCATGTCCACATCTTTGCTAATAATCACTTTCTTCGTAATGGGGTCATACAACCTATAAGCCTATGATGCTTCACTATACGTAACAAAAATACATTTTTCACTTATATCATCAAGTTTTCTTCTTATTTTTGATGGCACAAGAGAATATGCAACACACCAAAAAAATTCTTAAAGAAAAAACACCATATTTCTTACCACTCCAAGCTTCTTGGAAATTCGGTCCTTTGCACTCTTTGTTGAACTTCAATTTAGAATATATACTACACATGCTACTACTTCTGCCCAATATTCATTTGATAAATTTGTGGCTTTCAACATGCTTCTAGCCATCTCCATAATTGTTCTATTCTCCCTCTCTGCTACACCATTCTCCTATGGTGTGTACCTTGTAAGTGAATTGCCTTTTGATGCCATTATATAAGCAAAAATCTAAAAAATTCATTTGATATGTATTCACCTCTTCTATCTAATTTGAGTACCTTGATGAAATGACCACTTTTCTTTTTCACTATAGCTTTGAATTCTCCAAATTTTTGACAAGATTCAAACTTTTACCAAAGAAAATATTGACAAGTCTTCTTACTAAAGTCATTTATGAAGGTTAGAAAATAAATACTACCTCCAAATGATAGAGTTTTCATAGGTCCACATAAATGACCATGCACTAACTCCAATACTATCCTTTCTCTATATGGAATTTCTATTGGGGAATTCTATTTTGCCAAAATACAACTCTCACATGAACTGGTTGGCTCTTCTATCTATGGCAATCCTTTCACCATCTATTTCTTTTGCAACAAACTCAAACCCCCAAAATGTAAATGTCCATACCTCAAATGCCATAGCCAGGATTGGTCCAAGTGCAATATTATAAATTTTGCCTCTTCTCCTTAGATAGACTAAAATCAAAGGGACAACATTTGATTCTTGGTCATCTCCACTCTTGCAATCAATCTATCATTTTAAAATCTATCCAATATAATGCAAACATTATCCATATAGGACACCCTGTAACCTTTTTCTATCAAGTGTCCAACACTCATTTGATTATGTTTTATTCTAGATACAAAATAACATTAAAAATATATATTCTTTCAATTTTGTTTTTCAAAACATTGATTACTCCTTTACCCATTACAACTACTTTGTTATCATTTCCCAATTTCACTTCAGATATTATGGTAATCAATTGTGACCAGACCTCATGCTCTGTTATGTAACTTTTGTTCTTCTCCTATGCACTGCACTCATATTTCTTCAACCGATAAAAATTGGTTGATCATGCACTCACCTTGCAGCTGTAAGTATTGCCTTGTAGTCACCTTGCACCTTTCCACGTTGCTCATTCCTAACAAATTGACTCTTCCAATCTTCTATTCCCACACAGGTTTTTGGTCTTGCTCACACATGACTTCAACCTTGGACCACATCCACACATTACTTCTCTCTGGTGCACACAACTTTATCTGTTTTTCTTCAAACCTTCCTGCACATTACTACGTTGTTACAAAAGTAGTCGACCACAACCCTTTTTTCTATCTTAGGCGATGGTCTTAATAATTAGCCGATAGGCTATTTAACGTGGGCATTTCCCACCGGGATTGTCTCACGCATCCTGTACAAATCTCACGACAAGGTTTCGAGAGAGCAAATGCAGGTTGCCAGGAAGCCACTGACAACCATGTCGGAACACACCAGAATATAACATTGGTTCTTTTCATGCCGTTGCGGTTAAACTCCTTTTTTGCGCGCAATAACATTGTTTGTCGGTCTAAAAACTGCAGTGTGTTCGGACGGAAAGCGCAAGCCTTACAAAGTCATGTGTTCCAGGCTGGAAAATCTTGAAAACCGTAACTTCTGATTGTACGTTGTCCTGCCCTACTTTTCTTACTCCACTGTGGAACAAGTATTTATATATTTATTTATTGAGTGATATTCTCAAATTATTATATTCTCACATGCTTAAGTTGTTAAAAAGTTGGAGGTCTTTAAAATAATTTAATTATCTTCACTCATCTATTAATTGTTGTAAATATTTTACTTTATTTTAACTTGGCACCATAGTTAAGGCGCTCGATTATTTGTATCAAGAAATTACATATTGTTCTCTTTTCTCAAGTTGGTTGTGTAGTATTGAATGTTATTTGTTATTTTAATTGTAAAATTAAATATTATAATTATTTTAAGATTTTTAAAATTCATGAGAAGTGAATTTTAATTTTTTTAATTTTTAAATCTATTATTAGAAAATAGAAGGTTAATATTAGGGTTTTTATATTGTATTTATGACTTACAATAATATATGTAAAATTTATAATTTATTAAACTAATAAATGTTAACTATTTTATCACATAGGTGAATGATTTCTTGTTCATAATATTTTCAGGCCCATATTAACATTAGGTTAATCCAAGCAACTTAGCAAAGCCCTTACACTATGATAAAAATCAATGTAAATTAAACCACTCTATTGTCCTTTATAGTTCATGCACACACTTCTTGAAAAAAAAATACTACAAGTAATTATTTATACAGAATGATGGAAGCATTGACAAGTATGTGGATTATTTTTCGTTTTATTCTTTTGACGAAATGTCTCAAAAAATGCATCTCATGGAAAGACACTATTGGAGGATATGAATGATAGAATTTGATAGGTAACAAAGAGACATTGTGTAGCCGTATCTCTCATAAAATTTGACTCGCAAATACTTTGATTTCAAGAATGCACAAAGAAAATTAGAAATGAAATAGATTGATATAATATAAATTATTATTATTATAATTTTAAAAAAAGCAACTTTTCATAATATTTAAAATGAGAGGTGATTTCTTAATAATATATTACAATGATATTGATAAAAATGTTTTTAATATTTTAGAGATTTATATTTTATATTATAGAAAAATGATTGACAAACAAATGGCAAGGTTTTGAGAGAGCAAATTCAGGTGAGTGGCCTGACATGTGAGGGTTGGACGCGACATCACATTTACCCAAACATCGCCAACACCTATTTACGTGTTGAGTTAAACTTTGTCGTGGCATTAAATAGTAGATGATAACTTGGTTAGAAATTTTCGTGGCATTGAATGATGAATCCAGGGCTCAGAAATATTTACAGTAGCAACTGACAGAGAAACAAAGAATTTGCGGGTTATTTGTTTCTTTAATAAGCTTGCTTCCATGCCCTTTCCTCCTCTTTGCTGCCTGCAATCTTTGGTTGTTGATTTCCCTGTTTGGCAATAAATTCAGTGCTAGAAATAACACTTCTTAATGTGCTTCTGAGAGGAGAAACGATGTCCTCATTAGAAACCAAGCCAATCATTTGAAATATAGTTGAACGCAACAAAATCTCCCAATTGCAGCCCATGATAACGAATTTGTTTTAAAATTTCTCCTGTTGCTTGCATATAGGGATTCATTTAAAAGATTCTTTCCTGGTGTTAAAAAAATGTAACTATTTAATTTTTTTAAACTCTTTTATTTGTAATACTTATTTATATTTTTTTTAAATCATGAATTTCATGGAGTAGATTCTGTGCGCATGTAAAATTCATCTTTTAAAAACAAGTAATCAATTAGAAGCAAAAAGGGAAATCACGAATCTCTTCTAATCAAAGAATTTAACAAACTAACAATGGAATGATACAACCAAGCAAAATGGGATTTATGAATGAAATAAATAAAAACTCCCTATTCCGTGACCGCGTAGAACTTCCATTGCTCTTCTCCTCTTCATGGTATGATGGCTCTCAAATATTGCGTTGGTAACCTACAAGTGACACAAAGATTCAAAGTTCGTGATCGTTGAAAATGGAGATTGGATGCTCAATTTATAGATTTTTGGATGAGATTGATTGAAAGGTGGAACTCAGGTGAGCTCAAATGAAAATTGATAGTTGAACTGCTGATTGTAGGAGTGAAACTCAATAGATTGAATAGATAAATTGAGTTAACTGATTGGGAAAAAGCTGATTGAGGGAAGAAAAAGAATGATTGAAGGAAATAAAGAGGGTGACAAAGAAAGCTTAATTTAGAAAAAGCTAACTGAAAGATGGAAATAGAAGTTGAAGAGATAAATGATTTAATTAATTAATTAATTTAGCATGTGCTTGCATTTAGATTTAGATTTTTAATTTAATCTTTGCATGAGATTTTAATTCAAATATTGAATTTATTATTTCAATTTAGTATTTGAATATATTTAGAACTTGACTCTGATTTTCAATTTGATTTTTGAAATCATGCACATGTGATTGAATTTGGAAGAAATTAGAAGAATATGAAATTAAATGAAATTAGAATTTGGGGATTTGGAAATGGAAGAATTAATTAGCTAATTAAATAATTTAAAGAAACTATTTAATTATTTAGAAATGGACTTTAATTAAATAATAAAGATTATTTGAATTAAAAGAATTAAATCACAATTAATTAAACAATAAATATTTAATTAATATTTAGAAGAGGGTTGAATGATTAGATAATTAGAGATAGAAATTGAATAATTAGCAATTTATTTAAATAATAAAGATTATTTAAATTGGGGAATTAATTAGAATTAATTAAATAATAAATATTTAATTAATATTGAGAAAATGATTAAAATGATTAAATGATGATAGAATAGGAAAATAGAATAATTAATAAGATGATGAGGAAATATGAAATTAGAAGAAATAGATTAATTAAATAATAAAGATTATTTAATCAATTAGAGGAATAATTAGTACATGATCAATGAGACATTTCTAGGTGTCTACATTTGCCCCTCTTTGAGACAAAGTTGGAACGACATTGTTTCAAAGAAAACAAAAAATTCTGCCCCAGTATGCCTTGGTACTGTTGTATAATGTAAATATGCCCCCTCGGAAAAGGTGGTCGGAAAATTCCAAAATTGAGACCATGTTTTCGATATCAGTGTACTGAGCAAACGTGTGAAATTTCAAGTGATTTTGAGATCGTTTGAGTAGGCTATGAGGTGTTTGAAGCTGGCAGGGACCACGGGCGTCGAGGTGTCAAAAAACCCTAATTTTGAGCTATAAATAGAGATTTTTAGGTTTTCATTTGCTCATTTGCACTTTGGTAATTCCTTGGTTTTCTCAGCAATTTGTGTGTTTTTTTCTGAGTATTTGATCATCATGGTTGGTTATAG
Organism: Cryptomeria japonica; assembly: GCF_030272615.1. Lineage (NCBI taxonomy): Eukaryota > Viridiplantae > Streptophyta > Pinopsida > Cupressales > Cupressaceae > Cryptomeria > Cryptomeria japonica. The sequence continues at coordinate 521,114,450 of NC_081413.1, forward strand.
AGCTCGACTGCACCTATCTGACCAAGTACGTTCATACCAGAGACCTCCTGGGACTAGTGGCATGGTATCTTTCCAATGTTTTTCCTGATTTATGCCTGTTTTACACCTGTTTTATGCCTATTTTTCAAAAAAAATTCCATGATCAATTTTTGCTCTCTGTTACGCAATCACTTGTCGATTTTCACGCATTAGTGTTAAGTGTACCGCAAACGCTTTAAATGCTACGCATGAGTTGTAAGTGTTATGCATTATTGTTAACATGCCGCATTCGTGTATATCATTACGCATAAGTGTTTTTTGTTACGCATGCACCCATTTCATTACGCATTAGCTTTAATCGTTACGCAAGAGTCATATTTGTACCGCATAAGTCATAACTGTCACGCATTCATTGTATATGTAATTTTTTGTCATGCATTTGAAAATATTTAAGTTTTTCAGGATCTGATATCTGATATTTTGATCATTTTCTCATTGCAGGAGAACATTGGAGTGGTATACTGTCGACAGAGCAGACCTAGTGGACTTGATCTTCGAGCTGACTTACCGGATGAGGAGATTGAGCATATCCGACAGCTTGGTCTATACCATGTTTTACATTTGCCAGAGGTTACGACCAACAAGGCCATGATTATAGCTTTGATAGAGCGGTGGCATTCTGAGACCTGTTCTTTTCATCTTCCGACTGGTGAGGCATCCATTACCTTAGAGGATGTATGGCGTATACTGTGTATTCCCATTCATGATGAGAGAGTTGTATATGACCATGATGATGGCATTGTTGGACTATGTGTTCTATATCAAACTCGCTCGAGATCATAACCCACTTAGCCAATCGCCCGGTCAATGTTGCTCTGCTCAATAGATACTTGAGTGGGTCAAAGCGTGCAATGAGTTGTACCTTATGACTCAACATGTAATGTCTGAGCTTTTGGGATGCAAAGATTACTGCTAAGCATTCTCGCTCTATGGGGGTATAATTAAGCTCATAGCTGATCAAAGTCCTACTTATATAATAAATGGCTCTTTCTTTTCCATTTTTGTCATTCTGTGCCAATAGAGCTCCTAGAGCTGAGTTCGTTGCTGATATGTATAACAATAGAGGCTATCCTGGAATAGGAGATATTAACACTGGTGTGCTCAAAAGATAATCTTTCAGAGCTTGGAAAGCTTCCTGGCATTGTTCTGTCCATTTAAAAGTAACTCCTTTCCTGAGTAAATGTTGGAATGGGTAACACTTATCTACCAACTATGCTATGAATCTCCTTATGGATTGCAATCTTCCTTGTAATCCTCTGAGTTGTTTAAGTGTTGACGGAGCTTGCATATCAATGATTGCCTTGACCTTGGCAGGGTCTATTTCAATTCCCCTGTTTGATACTATAAACCCTAACAGTTTACCTACTGTTACGCCAAACACACATCTCTTCGGGTTTAATCTGATATTATACAATTCCAACCGATCAAATATCTGTGTAAGAACTGCAAGGTGACTTTCCCTGGTTTGTGATTTAGCCAATATGTCATCCACACAATCTTCCATTATGTTATGGATCATGTCATGAAACAAAGTTGTCATGGCTCTTTGATATGTTGCTCTGGCGTTTTTGAGACCAAATGGCATCACATTCCAGCAGTACGTTCCCCACGGGCATGTAAAGGTCGTTTTATGTTGATCTTCTGGTGCAATTTTAATCTGGTTGTATCCTGAAAAACCATCCATTAAGGATAGCATCTCATTTCCATCTGTTATGTCAACTATCATGTCGATATTGGGTAGCGGGAAGTCATCCTTAGGACAAGCTTTATTTAGATCTTGAAAATCAGTACAGATTCTTATGCCTCTTGTGGGCTTAGTCACAGGTACCAGGTTGGATATCCATTCTACGTAGTCAATAGGTCTAATAAAACCTACATCCAACAACTTTTGGAGTTCTATTTTAACCAGTAATGCGATACTTGGATGCATTTTTCTTAATTTTTGCTTGTAAGGTTTAACTCCCGGTATCAATGGTAAGTGATGCAACACTAATTCAAAGTCTAAGCCCGACATGTCTGAATAGGACCAAGCAAATTTGACAGGTCGTTGCTTGAAAAAATGAATGAATCTATTTTTTTCTTCTTTGCTCAGTGATTTCTCCAAATGGATGTTATGTACAACCTCCCCTTCTGCTATGTTTACTTCTTCTGTTTCCTCTGTAAGTAATGTTGAACTTTCTCTTTCCATAGGATGATTACCCAAGTCACTTTTGTCATTATGGTTAGTTTGATCCTTATCTTTTGTTGGAGAAGTACTTTCTTCTCCAAAGTATGTCGTTCTATTTAGGTCTATAACAAACCCTGCTTTATGATCACCTTGTAGAAATCCCTCTTTGACTCCTAGAAATTCTGAAATTGCTTCGTCGTTTTCAAACCAATCCAATGTTGGTTTTCCTTCTTGCCCCCAATCAATAAAGTGTGAATGTACTAGGGGTAAATCATAATTCCCTTCTTTAGTAGAATCTGATAACATGAAGACTTGATTGTTTGATATTACACTTTCTGGTGGGGTAGAATCATGGAGTGATAAGTGTTGCCCCCTTTTTATTTTTCGTTTATAGCCTATAAAAAAAAAGGGTAATTATTTTCTAGGACTTAAGTCTTCATTAAACGAGCTTCGTACTCATTTGACGAACCTTTAATAAAGTTCACAATTCGAGTTCAAGAGAAATGCGTTCCATAAAGTTCCAAGTCGTCATTAGCATAGTCATTGAACTTGAACTTTGAACCTTTACGGTTCAAGGTTCAAGGTTCAATCGGTCTTTTGTCTTGTGTTTTGCGGCTGTCTTTTTAGTGCTTGTCTTGTGTTCGCTTTGAACTTGAACCATTGAACTTTTGTTTTGAAATGGTTCAAGGTTCAAGGTTCATTCCCGTGCTTTTGAACGTTCCTTTTGTCTCTTTCTGCTTGTTCGCAAATGTGACTTGTTGTCATTGAACTTTGAACCAATGAACTTCTTTAAAAATGAGTTCAAGGTTCAAAGCGGTGTTTTCAACTCAGCCCGATGGTGTCATGAAAGAAAAGGCGCCGCAATCAAAACAAAATTTTCCTTGGTTTTCGTGTTTTCAAATTGTAATTATGGAAACAATCATGAGAAGGCATGTCGATTGTGTGGAGTTGATTTCTAATTAATAAGCATGTCAGAATTATATCAAATCACAAGTGGTTTCACACGGAGAATAAGCTGGGCCGAAGCGTGTGTTGGTTCATTTCAGTCTTTTCCGTCTTTAAGTATGGGGTGTCTCAGGTAAGGTAATTATTGTTGCCGTTGGCGAAGAGTGGAGATGCAGAAGGTAATTTAGCTCAGTTCTTCTGAGGGTTTCACAGTTTGATGTTGAAGACAGGTGAGTTTAATTGCTTATTTTCCCTTGCTCTATTTAGTTCTGAAAATTGGAAAGTGTAATTCTTTGCTTCGGAATTGAATGTTGTCTAATTGACGCAATTTAGAGCAAAAATGAGACCGATTCTGCCCAAATTGGGTCGAACATCATGCCTGGTTAGTACCCTTCCAAAGTTAGATGATACAGCCTTCATTCAGGATGAGTTAGATAACTTTTTAGAGAGGGCCAAGAACCCGACAGCTAATTCCATGATGGAAAAGATAGTTCATAGTGGTCTTGTTGAGGCCGCTGCATTCCCACTTGCTGCTCCTTGCCCAAAATTAGTATATGCATGTATGAACCGATATGATGCTGGTAATAGGTGTATTAGAGCCAATAATGGAGACATGCTAGTGCGGATTGACAGAGAAACTGTAATGGCTACAATTGGAATTCCTCACAAAGAGCCGTATGAAGATTGGTCAATAGGAACCTCATACGCATTTTTCTCTGAGAAGAGAAGTGTTTATCGGAGCGTCATAGCCAGGAACTGGCACCTTAAAATACAAAAGGGAGGTTCTAGGTTACCCAAACCCTTAACAAGAGAGCATTTCATCACAGAAGTTAGGGATATTGTGGTCCTTTTGAACAGGCTTAAGGGGAATTCACATGCCTTCTATTGGGAGGACTGGATGTATTTTTACATTCAGGTATTATTAGCTGGTGAAAAATACTTGGACTGGGTGCAAGTAATTGCTGAGAGATTGCATGAAGGGTTGAGTAATTTTGTTGGAACAACTAATTTTCACATGACTTCATACTTGTTCTATATTTTAGCATGTATCAGAGAATGGTCGGGATTACATCAGGAACCCTGGGTTAATGGAATGAAGGTCTATGAGTGCTATCCACATTTGCAAATACAGAGATACACAGAAAATTTCTTGAGATGGAATGATGTCTTTGCGGGAAGATTAACTTTTGAACTACAAGGAAATTTTAATAATAGGATGTCACCTGAGGCATTAAAGTTGGTCACCACATATGGGAGTTGTTTCATTCAATTTCCTAGATTCACTTTATATCAGAATTGGAGGCTTTGAAGATGAACCTTTCAGATTACCCAGATATGCTCTCGATAGCTATGTACTTTTAGAAGTTAGTAGATAGCTAGCTCATGTGGATAAGAGATTTGGGATGAAAAGTGAATCTGAAGCAATTTTCCCAATTGAACTCGGACATTATAGTTGCCAAACTATTTCTGATGCATTGAACTTAGAATTGGAGCTCAAGAAGATGAATTTGCCGCCATATTTTGCTCGGCAGAGGTTCGACAGCAAAGAATATGCAATGAAGCAACTGAATGTTGATGTGAACTTCTCACATATACCCCAATTAGAATATTATTGGGAGGACTGCTGTGATGAATTTGAAGTTCGGAGAAGATTATGGTCGAGGTTCATTTTACAACAAATTATTACTTTGAAATTGCCCATGAACATTGCAGGAATACAAGAAGCGGAAGATGAAGATGTATTGGACCCAGAGTTCAATAAAAGAGTTCATGTGCAACCTATTCCTGAAATTGATTGGGATAGGAAAGAAGAAGAAAATATTTAGTCAAGAACCTTTAATGTAATAAGGAGAACGGAGAAATGGTTAAGAGATCGTAGGCCTAGAATAAAATTTGTTGACGGCTCAGTCAAGAAATCAGTTGAGCAATCTCATGCTGTTGTACCAATTTCTTCTTCTAACATTGTTGTTGATATTGCAGGTGTCACTGGTACTCGAAGTGAAAAGGTTCAAACCAGAAGACTTAAAGAACCACTGTTTGGCCCCTCAACGGTTCGAGTCACCCGTTCCAAAAGTAAAAGGAAAGGTGCAGACATCACAGGAAAAGAAACCATCATAGTTCTTGATACTGAGGAGGTGCAAGTGACTATGGGTGAACCAGAAACAGACATTCCTGCAGCTCAAGATGCAGGTAAAGAAAAGGAGCAGTCTAGGGAAGGCCCCGATCAAGTGACTACTTTGGTGACCATGGATTCATCTGAATGTCAAACGCCGCCAGCTAAGATATCCTCAAATGTTTCAAGGTGGTTAGGAGCATCAATAAGTAAGAAACGCAATGTGGTCCCTATCAGTGTACCCATGGAAGATATGGTAAGTAAATGCCTCGGAAAAACACCTAAGTCCAAAAAGCTAAAAGCAGAAGCTATGCTGGAGGTGGATGAGAATACAGGGCACTGGATAGCTGAAGTGGCTAGGCCTATTTTTGACAAAGATCCAGAAAATGCAATGGAGCAGGATTTTGTTGTTGAAAAGCTTGATTTAGGAACTGCTTCAAGGGCTGCTGATGCAAAACACTTAGAGTCCTCTGCTAAACGAATGTTGTCTAGAACATGGAAGGATGAGAAAGACAAATGAGAGTTGAAGTAGACTGTGAAGCAGATGGCAGAGTATATTAACACCATTCATCATCCCAGCTCACAGCCCCTATCACAGGTTCCTCAAAATTTTGATCCTAGATCTCCCATGAACCAGAATTTGTTGGATAAGGTTCAGAGAAATCATGTGCTGGCAGAAACCTTTGAAGAGTGGCTTGAGTTCATAATTCAACATGGAATAGAGTATATTGCTAATCTGGTAAAGGTGTACGAGGATGCTGTGACTGTGACTCAAGAGCTGGAAATAGAAGTGTCGGCGTGGGAAAAAGAAAGGAAAAAATGGGCTACAGTACTGGTTCAAATGAAAGATGTACAGAAGTATGGCGTCATGAACTTCCTTACAGAAAAGGTAGTAAATGATTTAGATGACAAGGTACTACATGTGGCTAAGGAAAATATTGAATGGAGAAATTCAATCATAAAACAAGGTCATGAAGAGTCCATTAAGTTGCTAAAAGAATTGAAAGAACTCATTGTCGTGATGCAGAAAGGCTTAAAGTGCATCGATGTACAACTTCTGAAGGAAGACGGACAGACCATTGAACAGGTAGTGGATATGGTGCAAAATTTCAAAGGGAAAATCAATTTTGTTAAAGAATCAAAATCCTTCACCCGCGATGACTTCACCAGAGTGGCCCGCATTGAATCCATGTTGGTTGTCTGTTCAGATCACTTGGAAGTGCACAAAACTAAAGTCACGCGGGTGGGTATGGATAAAGAAGTGTGGAAGCAACGCATCCTACACATTGGGCTCCCACATTACCAAGTAGTTCATAACTTCTTTGCGGCTCATATGGAGTGGCGAAATATACGTGGCACCACCCACACTTCATAGACAATTTAGGCCGTTTTTTGTTCTTTTAGTTATGGCTCTATTTACGGCTTGTAGCCGTTTAGTTAAATTTTAGTTATAGGTGGTTGTTTCTAGAATTTCATATTTGCATTTTATTTAAAAAGACAATTAAGCCTGGCGGCTATATATATTTGTAAGGATGTTTTTGCGCGAGATATAGAATTTTTGGGTGAAAAACTCGGATGACCAGACTAATTTCACTTGTAATTTCAGTGAAATACCCATCTTTGAGTGGAATGAAATATATGGTACAATTTGAGAAACCTGTGTGTTTTGAATGCGTAAAATTTCTGTTGGAATGATTATGTGTTCGTGTATTAGTTTCTTTTCTCTGATTTTTCATTTGAAGTCTACGACTCTGGTAAATGAAACTAGCTGTAAGCTTTTGAATTTCCTGATTCCCCTTGTCCTGTGAGACATGAGTGAGTGTCAATCAGAATTCAAACATTCTTTTATTATCTTGAGAGTTAATTTCCATTTGAGATCAAATGTTTTATTATGAATTTCATTATCCATCATTAAGCATTCATATTGTGTTGACTAATGAATGTTGAAGCCTTTTGTTTACTATCTAGTTAAAAGTGAATCACATAAAAAGAAAATTATTCAAAATTCATTGAATATTATATAGAGAGTTGTACCTTTATGCAGAGGGTAAGAACAATAATTATTTACCCAACTGCTGGTTATCATTGGTTTTCTATTTGGGCAACAGGCATATTTATTTGTAAATTTTGAGAAATCCAATCCGTTAACCAACAATAAGAACTCGTAGTCATGAGAGTCTATCTCACTTTCAATATATGTTTCATCATATGAGCTATCATCACTTATTTCTTCTTGTTCCTGTCCCTAAGTCTGTTGTATATCGACTGGTCTTCTTTGCACATTAGTGACCCTTCTTAAGCCAGGTATAAGCCTTTGCAATCTTTCTTCATCTGTTTCGTTAGGTTGAGCCCGAGTTGCTTCTCATGGTATAAGTAGTGACAATAACCATGGGTGGGATTCAGGTGGTGGGGGTAATCCTGCATCTGTTGCCACATTAGCCTGTACTGTTGTGTCAATAACTGCATCATTTTGTAACTCAGTGGTAGGTTCTTGCAAGAGTTCTCTCATGTCTTCTCCATCGGATTTTGTGCTTGGTGATGTAGGTACCTGATTACTTGTTTGAGATGAAGATGGAAGCGCCTGTGTGGACAAATTCCTTTGTGATATGTAATCTGATGGTTTTCTTGGTTGATTTAGTATATCAAGAGTACATTGTCTTGCTTTGGTGATATGTTGTACATGCTTGTATCCCAATCCTTGATTCGCTGGATTATCATTAGGAACAACAGGTTCTAGTCTTCCTTGTTTCTGTAACCCAAGGCCTGTGGTACCATCATATCCATGTCTTTGGAGTATTTTGAATCCATTTCCATATTGATATGTGTGTATTCTGGGTGTTGTCATATGATCTTCTTCTCTATATATCCAATGGTTAACATCTCCGTTCAAGGATTCTTCCTGTAAGTCACCCCATGTAATGAAAGAGCATGAATATGTGTATCTGACAATTTCTTTTCCTTTGTCTCGCTTTTGCACTGTGGTGTGAAATTTCCCAAAGGACTTAGGAGAAAGAGACAAATGTTTCCCACTTAAAGTGTTTGCAATAGAGTACTCTCCACAACCCATATCACTTATTTGTAAGGAGGATGTTGTAGGCATATCTTTTTTTGTTTATGTGATCTTTAATGTTTCCAGCTGTGTAGTGAGAGGTGCGGCCTAATTGATAGGTAGCTGATTATCGACACTCTCATTCAGATAATTGCAATGTTGGAACGGATTTGGATCACCCTTTATGGTGATTTCAATACCATTGTATGGGAATTTGACACACTGATGAAATGTGGATGGTACTGCTTGCATGGTGTGGATCCATGGGCGGCCCAATAACATGTTATATCCCAGCTCTTTGTCCAAGACTTGAAAAGTGACCTCTGTTGTTATTGGTCCTACTTGTACAGATAATGTTACAATGCCTTTAGATGGACATTCTTCATCATCGTAAGCCTTGATATTTATCCTTTTGGAAGAATCAATGTGAAGTTCAAAATATCCTAGTGCTTTGACTAGCTTTAAAGTACAAATGTTGAGACCGGCTCCCCCATCTATGAGTACTCTTCTGATTATTTTCTTATGAATGTAAGCTTCCAGATGTAGTGGGTCATTATGAAGCAATCTATCCCTATAAATATCTTATTCTGTGAATGCAATACGTGTGCCTTGTGTCAAATTTCCTACCATAGATTGGAAGGCATGTTCATCTATATCTTTGTCCACTAATGAATCTTGAAGTTCTTTGTCCAATATAGCTCTATGATTGGGTGAAATACGCAATAGTTTGAATAATGATATCTATGCCAGAGTTTTCTTAAGTTGCTCAACTACATTGTAAGTCCCTACTGTTGGTGGTTTATTTTGTGGTATCCCTTGTAAAGTTACCTTTGACCTACGAGTAACCACTGCACAGTCTCTGTCTCTGGGAGTTATGGTGATTGTAGTGATTGTATCATTTGTATCATAGGTTGTTTTATCAAGATTTATGTTAAATCCCTCTTCATAGTCTTTATGGGTATGTTTGACATCCATGATATGTTCTATGAGTTCATCTTCAAACCAACCTGAGTGAGATGGTTGATCATGCCCCCAGTCTCTGAGACAAAGATTTCTATCATCATCGTACTTTGGTGCCTCTGATATTATGCAAATTTGGTTTTCTTCTGTGTGAGTGTCTTGATGCTGGTCATCTTGGTCAAGTGTTTCTTGTGAATCATTGTTTGCTATATCTCCTGAGCTAATGGCATGAATAGTGTAGTCGTATGAGACCTTTGTGTAGTTAGCTATGTTGTCTTGGGTATTTGATGTGGTAGCTTTCCCCTTGTCATGCTTAACAAAAGGATCCTTAAAAATAGTATAATTTGTGTTTGCTGAGGTTTTTTCGGTATCAATTGTGATGTCCCCTTGGTCTATCATATCTTGGACCAAGTTTTTCAATTTGTAGCAACTTGCCGTTTTGTGACCTTTAGTCCTATGATAATCGCATAAATCATTATCATTCCACCATGTGGGTTTGAAAGGACCTGGTTCATACACTCTTACCTCAGGTAAAGTGATCATGTTTGTCAGTATTAACTTTTTGAGTGTTGACTCAATAGGTTCTCCTAGAGGTGTGTAATTTCTTCTTGGAACATTTACCCTGGGGTATCTTGTGTTCATGTTTTGTGTAGCATTTACATTTGCTGAGGTTGCGTAATTCCCTGTATGTGGATTAGATGACATACTCGTTCCCAAAGATAAAATGGGTTGAGTTATGTTTATCGTTCTGGCATCTACAATCCCATCATTGGTCAATTTTTTGTTTTTCGACCAAAACTTAGATTTATCATTGTTGTTGGTATTGCCATACTTAATAAGACCTTGTTCTACTAGTCCCTTCTCACATTTGAGAGATTTTTCTATGATTTGTTTGAATGTGGTTAAACATTGCATTTGTATCGGATATTTAATCTTAGGAATCAAAATCTGTGAACATATCCACTTGCTCTATTTCTGGGATAACTGTCTTGCATCTCCTATAGAGAGCCCTCCATCATTGTATGAAGGATGCAAATGTTTCATTCTCATATTGTTTAGCGGCACACAAGTCCATCAAAGTAACAGGGGTATCAATGTTGTGCGAGAAGTTTGCAATAATTTGTTCTGCTAATTCTCCCCATGATGTGATGGTTGGTGGTAAATGTGAAAACCACTCTAAAGTCGGACCTCCCAGACTTTTAGGAAATAATCTCATAAGATAAGTATCTTATGAGGCAACCTCTATACATGCCGTAAAAAATTCTCTGATATGATCTCTAGGATCACCCTTCCCTCGATATCTATCAAATTTGGGCGTTTCAAAATGTTGTGGGAAAGGCAGAATGTATAATGTGTGATCGAATGGATAAGGATGTAAGTCCTGCATTGTGTAGCTCTTTTTATCATTACTAGTTTGCATGGTCGTCATTTGTTGTTGTAAATTCTGTATTTGTTGTGTCAGAATATCTGTTTGTGTCAAAGGTATACCTTGTGTTTGTGTATGTCTCACAAAAGGATTCATGGTTGCATAACTAGGAGGTTGTTGGAAGGTATCGAGATTATAACCTTGTGTGTTGTGCGTTCCACTGGGTACTGTGAAATAGCTGATATGCGAACCCATGTTTGGTTGAGTTGTATTTGTTGTATTGGCAATACCTAGATTTGCATTTTGTTGACTATATGTGGATCCCATAGAATAGGAAACTGGAGATTGGGTTGCACTTGTTGCTTGTGTTTGAATAGGTGTGGAGACACTTGATATTATCAATATGCTCTGTGATGGTATACTAGCATTGATCACTGGGGATGACACACTTGTTTGAAAGTTTGCATTTGTGTTGACATTTATTTGGATAGGTACATTTTGAGGAAAACTGGAGGTCATTGCTTGTATTTGTGTCAAGGGTGGAGTTTGACTATTATCTTGACCTAAAGTTTTTCCTAGTGGTAAAATCTTTGTGACATCAAAATCCTCAGGTAGTTTTGCCCCATTTTGTATTAACAGTGAAAGATACTTGTCCCTATCGCTATGTATAAGTGCATCTAGGATCATGAGGACATGTGGGTCTTGTTGTGTGGACTCAATTTCTTCCTTTGTCAAATGTTGTTGTAATTCGTTTATGGTGGACATTGTTTGTGTACCTGAGTGTTGACCTGTTGACATGTCCATGTTCCAAGTAGGGTTTATAGACTGTGTGTTGTTCGGGTCAATTATTCCTTTCACTTTTTGCGACCTTGTGACGGGCATCTAAAATTGCTTATATGAAGGTGGTTCTATGAAAGACGATGGCCTAACACTAGACTGTAGACGTAAATATGAGGTATGCAAGACTATACTAGGCTCTATTGAGGATTTTGATGTGAGACCTTTTTAGCATTTCTATATTTCTCTAATGCAAGTCTTTCCATTTGTTACAAAGTTGTTCAGCCTCAATCTCTCTATCAATTATATGGGAAATCCTAGACTCAATGTTTATCTTGTGTATGACTCCTATATATTGAGATGCGCTTCTTAAATCCCAAGCTAAGTTAGCTAGACCATCAATGATTTCTCGTTGACTGCCATTTGGAACTAGATTAGGTTGCTCGAAGGGGAGCAAACCATCACCTGGGAGACCCATGAAGGCACATTCTATGTATTGAAATGTGGTGACTGATCAACAATTTTTTTTTGCCATTTTTCGTTGATGAAAACCGACATTGCAATAAAACCCTAAAAAGGCCAACTTTGTTTGTTGCCCTAAAAACGCATGTTATAAGCGGCTGGGATGCTTAAGGCATTGTAAGGTTGATGTACTATTTTTGCTGGATAATAAGAAAGATTGGACGGCTATATATGGTGGACATAACCCATTCTGGGTGAACCACGTTAAATCTCTGTGTTATTTGTGCCCTGTTTTATTTCTTTATCTTTCGTATTTAAATCTACATATAATTGTCAGTTCATATTTGCTTCGGATCTGCTTGAAACCCTAATAATTGGTATCAGAGCGAGGTTTTCTGTAAATTGGCAAGACTTTCAGATTTGAGTGGGAGCAATGGAGGATTCCAAATTCAAGGTCGAAAAGTTTAACGGCTAGAATTATCAATTATGGAAAATGTAGATGGAGGATTACCTATATCAAAAGGATTTGTGGCAGCCATTGGAAGGAAAGGCAAAGAAACCGACCACAATATCAGATGAAGAGTGGGACATTTTAGATAGAAAGGCACTAGGATCCATTCAATTGTGCCTTGCGTCATCTGTAGCATTCAATATAACAGAAGCAAAAACGACTGTAGATTTGATGGCAACATTGGCTAAGTTGTATGAGAAACCCTCGGCTTCGAATAAGGTATTTCTTATGAAGCATTTGTTTAATTTAAAAATGAGTGAGGGAGGATCTGTAGCGGAGCACTTAAATGAATTTAATACAATTACCAGTCAATTGTCTTCGGTAAAAATTACCTTTGCAGAAGAGGTTAGGGCTCTCTTGATTTTATGTTCTTTGCCAGAAAGCTGGAATAGCTTGGTTATGGCTGTAAGTAACTCTATCTCTGGTAAAAATACTTTGGTATTTGATGATATTGTTGGTGTTATCCTAAGTGAGGAAATGCGAAGGAAAAGCACAGGTGAGACTCCAACATCATCGGGTAGTGTTTTGAATGTGGAGAATAGAGGAAGATCAAAGGAAAGAGGAAAAGGCCCTGGGAATGAGAAGTCATGAGGGAAGTCAAAGAAAGGACGCTCTCAATCTAGAGGAAAGAAAGATTGCTGGTACTGCGGAAAACCTGGTCATCTAAAGAAAGACTATTGGTCTCAGAAAAACAAAGAAGGAGACAAAAATGAAAATGGCAGTAAGGAAGCTAATATTGCAAGTAATACTTTACAAGATGCTTTAATCTTATGTTTGGATAATGTTAATGATTCCTAAGTAATAGATTCTGGGGCTTCATTTCATGCTACACCCCATAGAAAATATTTTCTAGATTATGTTCAAGGTGATTTTGGACAGGTATATTTGGGTGATGATGAGCCCTGTCAAATTGTTGGAAAAGGAAAGATAAAGATCAAGTTGCAGAATGGTAATGACAGGTTTCTGCAGGAGGTAAGACATGTTCCTAATTTAAGAAGAAATTTAATTTCTACAGGGCAACTAGGTAGTGAAGGTTGCATAGTTACCTTCTCAGACAGTATGTGGAAGGTCACTAAAGGATCATTAGTAGTAGCTAAAGGTGCGAAGGTAGGCACATTATATCTATGTACTGGTAACACTTACTTTACCTTAGCTGCTACAGATAAAGTTACTGCAGGGACAACAACAATAAATGTTGCAAGAACAGATTCGATAATGTGGCACCATAGGCTTGGGCACATGAGTGAGAAAGGGATGAAAATCCTTCACTCCAAAAATCTATTGCCAAGACTAAAGAAGATTGATTTAGAGTTATGTGAAAACTGTGTTTATGGTAAACAGAAAAGAGTCAGATTTCTCAAGGTTGGGAAAGAGAAGAAGAGTGAGAAGTTAGAGCTTGTACATTCAGATGTATGGGGACCGGCTCAGGTATCATCTCTTGGTGGCTCTTGTTATTATGTTATTTTTATTGATGACTCAACCAGAAAAACATGGGTATATTTCCTAAAGCAAAAATCAGATGTTTTCGAAACTTTTAAGAAATGGAAAGCATTAGTTGAGAATGAGATAGGAAAAAGGTTGAAGTGTCTCAGATCAGATAATGGAGGTGAGTATTGCAGCAAAGCATTTGAAGATTACTGCTCCTTAAATGGGATTCGAAAGCAGAAGACAGTTCCAGGAACTTCACAGGAAAATGGTGTGTCAGAGAGAATGAATAGGACTATCATGGAACGTGCGAGGAGCATGAGATTGCATGCTGGATTGCCCTTACATTTTTGGGCGGATGCTGTATATACTGTTGTCTATTTGATAAATAGAGGACCTTCAACCCCTTTGGATGGTGGTATTCCAGAGGAGGCATGGACTGGTAAAAAGGTAAATTATTCTTTTCTAAAAACTTTTGGTTGCAAAGCTTTTGTCCATGTTGATAAAGAAAATAGAACCAAGCTTGATGCTAAATCTCAGAAATGTACCTTCATTGGATATGGGATAGATGAATATGGCTATCGGTTATGAGATTTTGAAAATAAGAAAATAATTAGAAGTAGAGATATTATATTCAATGAGAAGGTTATGTATAAAGAACAGATGCAGAAAAAGAAGCATGAATAGGACAAACAAGAATATGTGGTGTTGGATGAGATTCCTGAAAATGAAATGCCACAGGTACCTGATGCTCAGCAACAACAGATTGTCCCACAAACTCCTGCAAGTGTTAGACGTTCTACGAGGACAAGTAGACCCCCTGAAATATTTTCTCCTTCTTTGTATTCTATTTTATTAACAGATTCTGGTGAACCAGAAGAATATGAAGAAGCAATGCAGGTAGATGCCAAACAACAGTGGGAGCTAGGCATGAAAGAGGAGATGGACTCCTTGATGAAAAATAAGACTTGGGACTTAGTCCTTTTACCTGCAGAAAAAAGAGCCTTGCCTAACAAATGGGTTTATCGGCTAAAGGAGGAGGAAGGAGGTCAGAAAAGATATAAGGCCAGACTTGTGGTAAAAGGTTTTGCACAGAAAAACGGTATAGATTATGATGAAATATTTTCTCCAGTTGTAAAAATGACTTCAATTAGAACTATACTTAGTCTTGTGGCTGCAGATGATTTACATCTTGAACAATTAGATGTCAAAACAACTTTTCTCTATGGAGATTTGGAGGAGGAAATTTACATGTTGCAACCATAGGGATATGAGGTCAAAGGTAAGGAGAACCTGGTGTGCAGATTGAAGAAAAGTCTGTATGGTCTAAAGCAAGCACCCCGATAATGGTATTTAAAATTTAATAGTTTCATGGCTGAACATGGTTATCATAGATGTCATTATGATCATTGTGTATATTTTAAGAGATTTGATAATGGCAGTTATATTATCCTGTTGCTTTATGTTGATGACATGCTTGTTGCTGGGTCTAACATGCAACATATAAATGATCTTAAACAGAAATTAGCCAGGTCATTTGCTATGAAGGATTTGGGTGCAGCTAAGCAAATTCTCGGTATGAGGATTACACGGGACAGGAAAAATAGAACCTTGAATTTGTCCCAAAGTGAGTATATAAAGAAGGTGTTGAAAAGATTTAACATACAGGATGCAAAAGTAGTTAGTACACCTTTGGCTAGTCATTTCAAATTGACTAAGGAGATGTGCCCAAAGGCACAGGAAGAGGTTAATAAAATGTCTAACATCCCGTATTCATCAGCTGTTGGTAGTCTGATGTATGCAATGGTATGCACAAGGCTAGATATTGCACATGCAGTGGGAGTTGTGAGCAGGTTTATGAGTAATCTGGGTATGGAACATTGGAATGCTGTGAAATGGATTCTTCGGTATTTGAAAGGAACTACTACGAAGGCATTATGTTTCAAAGGATCTAATGCTGCTCTGAGTGGATTTGTTGACTCTGATCTGGCGGGTGATATTGATTCACGAAGGAGTACTACAGGGTATGTTTTTACTATAGGGGGAATTGCAATCAGTTGGATTTCTAGGCTGCAAAAGGTTGTTGCACTTTCAACCACTGAAGCTGAGTATGTTGCTGCTACAGAAGCCAGCAAGGAGATGATTTGGTTGCAATGTTTTCTGAAGGAATTGGGTCAGACACAGGAGGATAGCCCATTGTATACTGATAGCCAGAGTGCCATTCATCTTGCAAAGAACTCTGCTTTTCATTCAAGGACAAAGCACATTCAGCTCAGGTACCACTTCATCCGGACTGTTTTGGAGGAGGGTCAGTTACGGCTTGAGAAGATTCACATAAGTGAGAATCCTGCTGATATGTTCACAAAGGTAGTTCCACAAGAGAAGCTGATTTCTTCATCAGTTTCTGTTGGTCTTCTTGATTGATAATTGTGGAATTTATACCAGTCAAGTCCTAGTGTTTTATCCAGCGGATGTTGCATGTACAGTGGTGTCATGTAGTATCAGTCTCCAAGTGGGAGATTGTTCGGTGTGGAGCCTGATCAGTCTCCAAGTGGGAGATTATTGAAATGTGGTGATTGATCAGCAAAGTACTGTACACTCAGCACGTATCCTCGCCGGGGTTCGGGGGCGGCAACCCCCCAGAAAAGCGGGGGTTCAGGGGCGGTAGCCCCCGAGAAATTTTTTTTTGCCATTTTTCGTTGATGAAAACCGACATTGTAGTAAAACCCTAAAAAGGCTGACTTTGTTTGTTGCCCTAAAAACACATGTTATAAGTGGCTGGGATGCTTAAGGCATTGTAAGGTTGATGTACTATTTTTGCTGGATAATAAGAAAGATTGGACGGCTGTGTATGGTGGACGTAACCCATTCTGGGTGAACCACGTTAAATCTCTGTGTTATTTGTGTCCTGTTTTATTTCTTTATCTTTCGTATTTAAATCTACATATAATTGTTAGTTCATATTTGCTTCGGATCTACTTGAAACCCTAACACTATGAACCTATAACTGACAATGGACTTAGACGTATATGAGGTCTAGATGAAGATGTATATGATAATGTAGGACTATGCAACTAATATGGATGATAATGCAAAAAGACTTAGGACGATAATGAGGACGTAAGTGGGACCATGCAAAAGATGTAGGATGATAATGAGGATGTAAGTGGGACCATGCAAAAGACGTAGGACGATAATGAGGACGTAAGTGTGACTATGCAAAAGATGTAGGATGATAATGAGGATGTAAGTGGGACCATACAAAAGATGTAGGACGATAATGAGGACGTAAGTGTGACTATGCAAAAGACGTAGGACAATAATGATGACGTAAGTGTGACTATGCAAGAGACTATGTAAGGGACTGCCTATGGTCACAAGTATGTAAGGACTTTTGAGAATCAGTTTAAAAATAGACTTTGTTTTTGATAACTTCGTGTGTAGGACAATGTTTTACAGTTTTCCAAATCTAAGAACAATTGCTGGTAGGTATGTATAGTTGACTGACTCAATTTTCATACAATCTCAAAAAATTCGGAGATATGTGGGACAGGGCCTAAAATAGCCCAAGGGACTGACTCAATACTGGTCTATCACAACGATACATAAAAAAGAATGGAATACAATCTTAGGCTGGATAGTGGACACCATTCAGTGAGGCCCTTACGAAATACCGAGACAAAATGAACAGATAGAGAGTCTGGTAGCACTGGCTCCACTCCACGACACACACTTCTTTGGCATGCCAGTCTCTCTTACCCCGAAGATCCAAGGATCTTATAGCCGAGGGATTCCTATATCATAGTGTAAGGTACATGAAGGGTATCTATGGGGTACGATCCGCACTCCTAGAACCACTGAATGTAGGATTTTTGGCAACTAAATTGGTTCTTAGTATTAGGTTTCGAGGGGTCCCGATCCAATGACGAATTCTCAGATCAAACCACTTAAGGCTTTAGTTGAGCTTATCGGTGCAGGGAAGGCCCCCACATACGTTGAATTCACTCAACACTCTAGCCGTCTGACTAGTATATTTATATAGTGGCTCGAAAAACCCGCTCGAGAGTACGCTAGGAGAGATGATATCCCCAATGCATCCCAATTCGAAGTACCTATGTGGGGTGATGAAATCCCCAGTCAAAGATACCCCTCACTATGTAGAATAAAAAAAAATTTGGATGTCATTGTCACCTTCCTTCTTTCTCCCAAGAGCCCGATGGCAGGTAGAAAGTCAATTAGTGTAACAGTAGGTCCACCCCAGACATAATAAAAAGTTATTTTCCTTAAGAAAATGAAAAAAATGATTTAATCTAATGCAGTCTGATTCACGTTCGTTTTATAGCCCAAATTTAGGTGTTAGATACGCATATGCATGTCAATTTTAAACACCAAATCCAAGTATGAAGGCATACATGTCCATTTTAACCATTTGTTGATTTTTAAGCACCAAAAACCAAGTGTGAGATACACGCATGTCCATTTTAGCCCATGTTTATTTTAAACACCAACAACAAAGTGTGAGATTATCCATGCATGTCCTTTTTAACTGTTGTTAATTTTAAGCACTAAAAATTGAAGTGTGAGATGTGCATGCAAAATTACTAATCTAATCCTCCCTGCAAATCCGCCATAGGTTGCAAACAGAAGATTAGTAGTAAAATTAAACCAACAGAAAACATAAACCCAAAACTTGATAGAGGCGATTGCATGATACTACCTGAGCGAATGCGTGATACTTATAGACCGAATGCGTAAATCTAACAGACCGAATGCGTAAACCTGACAGACCGAATGCATGACGATATCTTGTCGATTGCGTAGCACTAACAGGTCGATTGCATGACAGAAGGCAGACAACAAAAAAAGTTAAAAACTAAAAAGAAAAAATAAGAGAACTAAACCCGATTAGGAACCTGCAAAACCAATTGTGAAGCCCTAGCCAAATCCCTCATCATCCATTCAATATTGATTAGATCATATTTAACTGTATAAGAAAGAACTAGGCTATTATATCTATCTAAGGCCAGTTGCTTTTCTGAATCCTATATCAATTTTTCTGCCTGGAGAACCTTTTGGTAGCGTTTAGCTTCTCTTCTTTGTTGTTTCGTCCTTCTTGCACCTGAAATCCTGAACTGTACTTTTCTTGCCATAAACTGTATTAATCAAATCATTAAAATCAAGTTGATCTTGGATTAACCAAATTTGAGGTAGAATTAAACGAAACAAATAACAGACGGAAGAAAAAATTAAACAGCAAAGCTTCCTGTGAATGTGTGATGCAGAAAAGGCGATTGCGCGATCAGGACAGGGTGATTGCGTGACCCTATCTAAATGAATGCATGACCCCAAAGGGTCGAATGCGTGATCCTGTCTATGAGATTGCGTGACGGAAATATCTTTTCTTGAAATTTGTGCAACCTGATTTTTTTTTTGAAAAATCCGCACAATTTGCAAAAATCACACAAAACACAAAAAAGGTTAAATTACTGTTAGTTCACATCGAGTTCACCAAAATGTGCGCATGTAAAATTCATCTTTTAAAAACAAGTAATCAATTAGAAGCAAAAAGGCAAATCACGAATCCCTTCTAATCAAAGAATTTAACAAACTAACAATGGAATGATGCAACCAAGCAAAATAGGATTTATGAATGAAATCAATAAAAACTCCCTATTCCGTGACTGCATAGAACTTCCATTGCTCTTCTCCTTTTCATGGTATCATGGCTCTCAGATATTGCGCTGGTAACCTACAAGTGACACAAAGATTCAAAGTTCGTGATCGTTGAAAATAGAGATTGGATGCTCAATTTATAGATTTTTGGATGAGATTGATTGAAAGGTGGAACTCAGGTGAGCTCAAATGAAAATTGATAGTTGAACTGCTGATTGTAGGAGTGAAACTCAATAGATTGAATAGATTAATTGAGTTAACTGATTGAGGGAAGAAAAAGAATGATTGGAGGAAATAAAGAGGATGACAAAGAAAGCTTAATTTAGAAAAAGCTAACTGAAAGATGGAAATAGAAGTTGAAGAGATAAATGATTTAATTAATTAATTGATTGAATTAATTAATTTAACATGTGCTTGCATTTAGATTTAGATTTTTTATTTAATCTTTGCATGAGATTTTAATTCAAATATTGAATTTATTAATTCAATTTAGTATTTGAATATATTTAGAATTTGACTTTGATTTTCAATTTTTGAAATCATGCACATGTGATTGAATTTGGAAGAAATTAGAAGAATGTGAAATTAAATGAAATTAGAATTTGGGGATTTGGAAATGGAAGAATTAATTAGTTAATTAAATAATTTAAAGAAACTGATGTCATGGAAATGGGGACAAGGCAACAACAAAGTTCAATGTTAATAAGTTAGTTTCAACCATAAAAACAAAACAAAGAACTAAAACCCATTCCAAAAATATCAAAAGAGATTTCAAAAAGCATGAAAGAAGTTTAACAAAATAAAATAAAGGAGAAGAGCCTCCTAAGATACTTCCATGATGCTTTTCGATGCTTCTCCCTTGTTTCTCCCCTCTCCAAGTTCCAAATGAGTGTAGCTCTCAGCTTTTAGCACTAGCCATGGATGCCATATGGAGATTCAAGATGGTTGAATATGATAAGCAAATGCTATGCAAGTGTAGATAGTGATGCTATAAAAAAGCTCTATGCTAATGCCAGTATAACAACAATACTCTAATGCTTTTTTTTTGCTTGAGGAGAAGGGTTTTATTTATAGAAGAAATGGGGAAATGAAGGGTTAAGATTGAGTAATCTTAACAAGGGTTAGGATTGAAAGATATTCAATCCATGTGAGACTTTTAGCCCAATCCCATGTTGACAAGTGTCACCATGAGGAGGCTTGAGAGGAGAGATAAGGAGCATTAAATGCTTGAGGGGACATGATGGTTACCCTAGTCAAAGAAATAAATGCTTTGAAGAGACACATGGGTTACATGAGGGTTAAGTTAGGGGTCAAATTCCTTAACCATGGGTGCAAGTGGAATTAACCATTAATGGTCATGTAAGAGCCATAAGTGGTTTGGAAGACTTTAGAGGTTAATTTGTTGAACACACAAAGCATTAATTGCTTTTCAAAGACTTTGGAGTCTTTGAGAAGTGACTCCAATTTGCTTAGGAATGTGACAATATTTAGGGGATGGATTAAGTTAATTAGGAAGGGTTTAGAAGAATCTAGAAGGGGTTTAGGCATGCAAGTGGATTTTGTAGGAAAATGCAAGTGGGAGGAATTTTGGTATTTTCAATTAAAATAAAATCATTTATTTCAATTAAATGGTGTAATTTGCATTTGGATAAATATTTAAATAAATATTAATTTATTTAAATGAGAAAAAAGAAGATAAAACATTAAAATGCTTGAAGACTTTGAGGGAAACCATTAAAGGCTTGAAGACTTTAAGGAAAACCATTAAGTTTGAAGACTTTAAAGCCATCAAGTTTGAAGACTTTAAGGGAAACCATTAAAGGCTTAAGAAGACTATAGAAGGAAGCCATCAAGTTTGAAGACTTTAAGGGAAACCATTAAAGGTTTCAAGTGGGTGAGGATAAATAGGATTTTAAATAAATAATTTATTTAAAATAGTTGTGCAACTTGCTTTTGTAGGAAAATACAAGTGGGTGGAGGATAAAGGTGATTTAAATAAATTATTTATTTAAAATAATTGTGCAACTTGCATTTGCAGGAAAATACAAGTGGGTAGAGGATAAAGGTGATTTAAATAAATGTTAATTTATTTAAATGTGAGAGGTGGCATTTTGGGGGATTAATTTATTTAAATGTGAGAGAATATTTAATTAAATAAATATGATTTATTTATTTAATTAATGGTCTGAATTTGGTTAAGTGAATTAAATCAAATAAATTGAATAATTTATTTAATTAATAGGAGAAGAGGGTTAAGATGAATTAATTAAATATTAATTTAATTAATTACTAATTGATGGTTAAATAATCAAATAAATATTAAATATTCATTTAATTAAGTGGACAGATTTATGTGACTACATTTGCCCCTCTTTGAGACGGTGCAATTTATCGCGTCGTTTCAAAGAAAGAAAAATAGGTGTGAAGAAATGCCCCATAAAATGTAAATTTAATGGGTGGTATGCCCCCTCGAGAGATGGGCCGAAAAATTTTAAAAAATCGGGCGATCTCTCGAAAAAGAACAAGAAGTGGAGGGGAAGTAGAATAGAAGAAATTAGCAATAACGGTGAAAGAATGGAAGAAAAATAGAGTGAATACGGAGAAATGGCAAGCCAATGAGTACCCGTAGGTTATGCAGGAGATACGGTGCAAATGTGGTGTTGTGCTTTTGAATGATGCTATATAATTGATCAAAATGGTTGGACAATCTGGTGTAATTGTTTAAATTGCCCCGGTCGAGTCAAAGCGTGACAGTTGATGTCAGTTGGTTGCTTGGACAAGATAAAGTCTGAGTAAGTGAATCAAAGTGACTTGATGGTGACTTAGACAATTGATGTAATTGCCCGATGAAGTCAAGGTATATGAAGCAAAATACTCGTTGAGACTTAGACAATTGATGCAGTTGTCTGTTGGATTGTGTTTGATTGGTTGATCAATTGATAGTGTGTGCGTGTGATGGATGGTTGTGGGGAATCATGGCAACCCCGTTGAGACTAGGTCATTGTGATAAATGCCTGATGTAGTCTAGGATTACCATGATCGATTACCTGTTGAGACTCGAAGATACTTGATCAGAGTATCTGTTGATAGTCTAGGTGTGCGTGAGTTGATGTACCTATGCAGATAGAGTAACTTTCTTGACTTATTGGATGACTCAGGATAGGAAACACAATCCCTCCTATTTAGAGATGGATGGTGATGAACGTGGCTTGATTAGGTTGATTGGGACACGATGTAGGGTATGTGATGGTGATTATCGAGATGGGGAGGGTGGGGGGGTTCAATGTTAGATAGAAGAAATGGAGGACCTATTACATTCCTATGGAAGAAGAGGAAAATAGAGTATGCATTATTATGACTATGTATGCATGATATGCAGCTATTATGAGTGTATGGATGGGTGGAATGCAACAAAATGCAATATATACAGATGAGATGGAATGACGATCCATAGTGCTCTATTTTTCATCATTGAGCTTCAAAATGTTGTAAGAAAATACAACCAACTTGACATAAAAATTCAAGATGACCAGAGTATTTCTTACATGGATTTGATATAGCAAGTTAATACAAGCAACTTGATATAATGGATCAAGTTGACCTGAGTATTGCTTGCGGAACAGACAAGGATTATCTCCTTTCATGCATGACTTGGATCGTCCTCCTTGATCTTAGGCTGATCATATCCTGAGACAAGTTACCATAATAAGAGATAAAACCTTTATCCAGTTTGGATGAGGTAGGAGGAACCAAAGAAAGAGCATTGTACCTGCAAACAAACAGTATATACATAAAGAATAAAGAATATGGATCCTTGGTAATAGTTCATGCTCATATGGTCGAGATATACGCTGTAGTCAGCAAGCCGTAGTGATCTATGACTGCATTTTGCATAAGATCACGTAGCTTGGTGAACTTCCCACATAGACACCATTAGTACATGCCCCAGTACTTCATCGGAAATAATGCACAAACGATACAAAACAATGCTGCAAGATCTTGATACAGATAAACGAACGATTGTACTCACAAATCAACCAAGTATTTGATAGCTTAACATAATTTTCTTGTCAAAGAAAACGTCACTTTTGTCTTTGTTTTGGTAAGGAAGGATGCATCCTTGTTGAAGACAGTTTGATTGTTGATGTTGATTGTGTGGTTGATTGGTAAATGGTCATTGTGTGAGTAGTTTGTCAATGTTTATTTGGTATCTGTGCGAATGAGTATGTACAATGTGTTGCCATGTTTTTTTTTGTTTTTTTTTTTTATGTTTTTTGATGTTTTTGGATTTTGTGAGACGTTTTTTGAATATTTTTGGATTTTGTGAGACTTTTTTGAATGTTTTTGGTATTTTGATGATTGCTTGATTGAAGAACTTGAATGAATCATAATACAATGTAGAATCCACTTCCATCAATAGGTTAAGGGCATTGCCCCCAGTGTTAGACATGACTATGAAAAAGCGGGATGCAAGATGTATGGAGTACTATCTTTGATTACAGATCAAATAATAAGCCATGGTTTGGATGGATGGATGTGTGTATGTATGAATGTGATCACAACAAGCCTGAAAGATATTGGAGCCATAGCCTTTACGAGTGGTGCCTGTTTGCCAGGTTTTCACCATCGCACTTACCCAAGGTGCCACCGGAGTGGTTGTTCACCATTTGGATGCATGATTTTTCTTTACTTTTTTTGAATGTTTTTGTATTTTCTTCAGGACATTTTTTTGAATGTTTTTGGTATTTTCTGGTATGTAGGGGAGCTTGATGCTCTGTACAGCTTACGTATAAAACCGTTTGAGGTGCATGTTGTTGATTGGATCTGCAAGCGGTTCTCCTTCTGATGTAGCCAACTGATATGCCCCGGACCCGAACACAGCAGTGACAACATATGGGCCCAGCCAGTTTGATTCAAACTTGCCCTGATGTTCTCGGTTTGGTTGGTTGTGAGGATTCTCTCATAGAACAAGATCACCTACCTCAAATGTACGAGGTCTAACTCGGTGATTGTAGCTTCTGTTCATGCGCTGCTAATAGGCTTTGAGATGGTTGTATGCAGCTTGTCGCTTCTCATCTAGTAACTCCAAGTCCTGAAGACGGGATACTCTATATGCTTCATCATCTATCAGATTATGTAAGGAAACTCGTAATGATGGACCTCAATAGGCAAGATAGCTTCTGCACCATAGACCAATGAATAAGGAGTTGCGCCTGTAGGGGTCTGAATGCTAGTTCGATATGCCCATAGTGCTGGATTCAGTTGAACATGCCAATCATGGCAGGCATCATTGACTATCTTCTTTAGGATTCTTAATATGTTTTTATTGGATGCTTCGGCCTGACCATTGCCTTGTGGGTAATAAGGAGTGGAAAAGCGGTGTTGGATATGAAATTTCTCACAGAGTTCGCGGACATCCAGATTTTTGAAAGGAAGACCGTTATCTGTGATGATGGACAGGGGTACACCATACCGGCAGATGATGTAGTTGAGGATGAATGAGGCGATCTGCTTGCCGGTGACTTGGGTAAGTGGAACAGCTTCGATCCACTTTGTGAAATATTCGGTGGCGGTAATAATAAATTTATGGCCATTAGATGAAGATGGATGAATCTTACCCACAAGGTCAAGGCCCCATTGACAGAAAGGCCATGGTGTCGTGAATGGTTGCAGTTCCTGGGCCGGTGCATGTATCAGGTCGCCGTGAACTTGACATTTCTTGCATTTTCTGACAAAGTAGTAGGAATCCTTTTCCATAGATGGCCAATAATATCCAGCTCGCATGAGTTTCTTGGCTAGTGACGGACCACTTGAGTGAGTCCCGCAAATTCCTTCATGTACCTCTTCCAAAGCCTTTGTTATCTCATCTTGTTCCAGACACCGAAGGAGAGTACCATCAAGACCGCGTCGGTATAGGGTTTTGGCAATAATGGTATATCGAGCAGTTTGGCGAATGAAGGTTTTACGTTGGTTATTTGATTGGTTGGGAGGAAGGGTGTGATCGCGGAGATAGGTGTAGAACTCACCGTACCATGGGGATTCAGAACTGACAAGGTGACATATTATCTCGGATTCAAGGATATCATAAGCGGGGATCCAAAGCTGTTCTACCAAGAACTCGTAGCGTGTTGAATTTTGTGGAAGATCTAGGAGAGATGCGATGGTAGCCATAGCGTCAGCAGCTCGATTCTGATCGCTTGGTATCTGCTCAAAAGTGATAGTAGTAAATGATGTCTTTAGAGTGTCCACCATTTGCTTATATGGCATGAGTTTATCATCTTTGGTCTGATATTCATCTGTTGCTTGTCGAATGACTAGTTGGGAATCGCCATATACTTGTAGTTCTTGTAATTTCCATTGTACGGCTAACCTGAGTCCTGTGATCAAGGCCTCATACTCTGCTATGTTGTTTGTGCATGGAAATGTGAGCCTGTAAGACTTCAGGATGCTATCACCCTGAGGTGTGATAAACAGAATGCCTTCCCCCGAGCCGTGCCTAGTGTATGAACCATCAAAATATAATTTCCATGGTTGTGTTGTTGTGATCATGATTATCTCTTCATCTGGAAAATTGGAAATGAGAGGATGATCGCCTATGAGTGGTGCATCGGCCAACTGATCTGCAATAACTTGCCCTTTGATAGCTTTATAGTCCACATACTCGATTTCAAATTCACTTAGAATCATCACCCATTTGGCCAAGCGGCCTGTCAATGCTGCTTTGTTAAGTAAATACTTGAGTGGATCAATCTTTGCAATGAGTTGTACTTTGTGTGTTAACAGATAGTGCCTCAGTTTAGTGGCTGCTAAGATTACTGCTAGGCAAGCTCGCTCAATAGACATGTAATTGAGTTCATAGCCCACCAGTGTGCGAGAGATGTAGTAAACAACACACTCTTTTCCTTCTGCATTATGTTGTGCCAGTAGTACACCCAATGCTGTACTGGTTGCTGAGATATAGAGTAACAACGGTCTACTTGGATCTGGTGGGATCAGCAATGGTGGTTTCATGAGATAGTCTTTAAGTGTCTGAAATGCTTGCTGGCATCGGGCATCCCACTGAAAGCGGATGTTCTTGTGTAGCAGGTGTGTGAATGGGTGACACTTATCAGCCAATTGTGCAATGAATCTTCGAATGGATTGAAGCCGTCCTTGTAATGTCCTTAGCTGACTGATATTCTTTGGAGGTGGCATGTCCATGATTGCTTTTACCTTTGCTGGGTCGACCTCAATACCTTTGCTTGAGACAATGTATCCTAGAAGCTTCCCGGAGGTCACTCCAAAGACACATTTCTTTGGGTTGAGTCGAACATGGTATTGTTCCAATCTATCAAAGATTTTATCTAAGATGTGGAGATGCCCTTCTCTGGTGAGTGATTCTGCTAGTAAGTCATCCACATAATCTTCCATCATAGTATGCATCATGTCATGGAAGATGGTGGTCATTGCTCTTTGATAGGTCGCTCCTGCATTCTTTAGACCGAAATGCATTACATTCTAGCAATACGTGCCCCATGGACATGTGAAGGCTGTCTTATGTTGGTCCTCTGGTGCGATCTTTATTTGATTGTATCCTGAAAAGCCATCCATGAGTGAAAGCATGGCATGTCCTGCTGTCAGATCCACTATGATGTCAATATTTGGAAGGGAGAAGTCATCCTTAGGACAGTCCTTATTCAGATCTCTGAAGTCAGTACAAATGCGGATGCCCCCTTTTGGTTTGCCGACAGGCACAAAATTGGAGATCCATTCTGCATAATCAATTGGTCTAATGAAACCAACATCTAGGAGTTTCTTGAGTTCTGTTTTGACTAGCACTGCAATCTGGGGATGCATCTTACGAAGCTTCTACTTGACAGGTTTGGCTCCTTCTGCTACGGTGAGGTGATGCATGACTAAATCAGGATCAAGCCCAGGCATGTCTGCATATGACCATGCAAAGTTGATCTGACGCTTCTGGAAGAACTCTATAAACTTAGGTTGTTCCTCTGGAGTGAGAAGAGATGCTAGATGTATAAGATGAGGATTTTCAGGAGTCCCCACATTGTATTCTTTGGTTTCCTCGATGAGAATTGTTGATCGTTCCTGTTGTGCACTATCAGGGAGAATGTCAAACCCTTCATCCTCAGGCGCCTCAGAGAGGTTTTCACCATTGGATACGCTCTTTCTTTTTACTTTTGTTGGATCAAATAGTGCCACAGTGTGGTTTTCACTAGAAGATCCATGTTTTATTGTTATATTTTTGCAGCTGAAAGGTTTGGCATCCGCCCTGAAGTATGCTGCGCTATTAAGTTCAATGGCGAATCCAGCTTTGTGATCTCCGCTTGGTAGGTTATCCCTTAATTCCAAAAAGTCAATGATGGCCTCATCATTCTGGAAGAGGTCAAGACATGGGGAATTTGGTTGGTTCCATTCGATGAGTTCAGGGAGGATAATGGGCATTACTTCATCGATTAGGTTAAGTGCATTAGATGTATCAATGAGGGTTAAGACGTTATGGTGAAGGTCGTTAATGGTACTCTCCCTGTCGGAATCAGGCGTAGGATGAGACGTAGGGTCTGTGGAAGATGTTTCCAGTTCAGGAACCCAAGTGGTCTTTATCTGTGCTTCTCCGTAAACAGGGATGTCTTTACGTGGTGGAGGTGGTGATGTGTCTTCCTCATCTGAAGTGTTAAGCTGTATAGAATCAAATTCCCATTCATGCGAGTCGGTCTCTGAGTCACTTTCCAACATCCGA
Organism: Cryptomeria japonica; assembly: GCF_030272615.1. Lineage (NCBI taxonomy): Eukaryota > Viridiplantae > Streptophyta > Pinopsida > Cupressales > Cupressaceae > Cryptomeria > Cryptomeria japonica. Next base: position 521,142,674 of record NC_081413.1, read on the forward strand.
TTACTATACCACACTGGGATGTCCTTGGAGTTAAATACTGCAGGTGTGATTGGTTGATGTACCTTTGTAGTGATCGGTGTTGTAGGAAGTTTGATGGAGATCAAGGAATCTGATACAGGAAGTATCGGTAATATTGACTCAGTGGTTTTTGCTGGAACTGTTGGTGCCATAGATGTTGTTTCGGGTTTCAATACAGTTGTTTCTGCTAATGGTGTTGCTGATGGGATTACGGGTTCATTTGGTGGAATGAATGGCATTGGTGATGGTTGCGTTGGGGTTGTGAGCCTCGATGGGGCAGTTGGGATGGTGCTTGAGGCTGCTTTAATGATGAAAGGTGTCCTTTTTGCAGTAGGCTGACATAATGGTTTGTTGGGTTTTCCTTTGAATCTGAGTTTAGGAAAGATTTCTTTCTCAAAGCCTAGGCCTGTATTACCTTTGGGCTTTAATTTTGGCAGCAGAGGTTCATGTCGTCCTTGTTTGCAATATCCCAAAGCACTCTGACCAGCATATCCCATTCGTTGCATAATGAGGAGACCTTTGCCATATTGATCCATAGGAAGTTTAACTGGCGGTATATTAGTGGTGATGGGATCTTTGTAGATCCATTCCGCTAGGTCCTCATCTTGGGTTTCTTCCTCTTAACTCTTTCCAAGGATGAAAAGCGTCAAAGCACATGTTGGCGTGATCAGTGGTTGCTGGAGTAACTGCTGTGGTTTACCATGTGTTCTAGGAGAAGTGGGCATTTGTCCCACACAAAAGAGTTGACTCAAGTTGTATTCCCCAGGACCTTCCTCTGCTATTTTCATTTTAAACTTTTCTTGCTTTGGTATAGTGGTGTTCGAACTGGCAAGAGAGGCGGGACTTATATATGATGTGGAAGAAATGGCTTCTCTATTATTAGGAACGGTAATCTCTGGTTGATGGCTGATATTATGGCAATACGCAAAGGGATTTGCATCGCCCAGGATTGTGATCTCTACACCGTTATGTGGGAACTTGATACATTGATGGTAGGTAGATGGAATGGCTTGCATGGCATGTATCCAAGGTCTCCCTAATAATAGATTGTATGGCAGAGGAAGGTCCAGAACCTGACAGATGATGTGCTTTACCACAGGGCCCACGCGGATTGGTAGTACCATAGCTCCTTTGGATGAATGCTCTGCATCATCATGGGCTTTGATTGTGATCTTCTTGCGAGGATCCACTGATTCTACCACATATCCCAATGCTGTGACCAACTGTAGTGTACAAATATTCAGGCCTGCTCCATTATCAATCAAGACTCGCTTGATCCTATGCTGGTTAATAAATCCTTCGATGTGGAGTGAGGCATTATGAGGTTGCTGGAAGGAAGAGTTGTCACTTTCGAAAAAAGTGAGACAAGGTGATGACTTTAGACTTCCAACCATGGCTTGAAATTGGTCTGTATTCAGATTTGCAGGGACTGATGCCTCTTGGAGTGCTTGATCCAAGATAGTTTTATGAGAGGGCGATAGGCGCAATAGCTCTAAAATGGATATAAGCGCAGGTGTTTTGTCTAATTGTTCCACAAGATTGTACTGCTTTGGGATGGAGGTGGTGCCTTGTGGAGCTGCCTTTATGGTGACCTTACCGCGACGTGTAACAACATTACAATTTGAATTGGTATTTTTGAAGGTTATGGTTGCAACTTGTTCACTGGCATCATACAGATGATTTACAGTGTAATTATATGCAGCCTGTGTATAATTAGTGGTATCAGTGCCTCGCCTAGAAGTAGAAGGACCCCTTTGATCTTGTGATGGAAGTGGATTTTTGAACATCAGATGATCATTATTGGTTGTTTTTGGGTCATGTCCTTCAATTTCAATTTCTCCTCGGTCAATAAGATCCTGAATAAGATCTTTCAATCGATGACAATTACTTGTCTTATGCCCTCTTCCTTGATGGAATTCACAGTGTTCAGTATCTCTCCACCATGCCAGTTTGACCTGAGGCTCATAGTTTGATAGTTTAGGTAGAGTGACCAAATTTTGAGAAATGAGTTGTCGCAACACTGTTTCAGTGGGTTCCCCTAAGGGAGTGTATGTTCGTTTCTGTTTTTGCTGACGAGGTCTAGGTTCATCATGAGATGTGATGCGACCTTGATTGGAAGGAACATTTGTGTTATTCTGAGGTGGAGGATTTTGTCCTGCAAACCGAACCACAGGTTGTGCATTTGGATAGTTTGGGCATCCACAACCCCATCGTTGATGATATTCTTGTTTTTATTCCAGAAGCTCGGTTTATCACTATTGAAGCATGGGCGAGGACCATCCCTTGGTTCATTATAGATTTTGATGAGTCCTTTCTTGATAAGTGCCGTTCACATTTCAAACCCTTGGTAATCATATCATTAAAAGAGTCTGTGTCTTTGACATCCAGGTGAAATTCCATTTCTTCGTTTAAGTTGGAAATGAATATTTCCACTAGTTCTCGTTCAGGTAACTGAAGAGAACATCTGCTATAAATTTGGCGCCATCGTTGCAGGAATACTGAGAATAGTTCACCTGGTTTTTGTTTGGCGTTGCACAGATCAGCCATGGTGATGTCACGTTCAATGTTATGAGAGTAATGAGTGAGGAATTTTTGGATAAGTTCCTCAAATGTTCTAATGCCACCTGGTAGTCGGGAAAACCATGATGTGGTTGTTCCTCCCAAGCTTTGGGGAAAAAGGCGCATTAGGTATGTGTCTTCATATGCTACTTCGAGACAAGCGGAATGAAATTCTCGGACATGATCACGGGGATCCCCCTTTCCTCTATATTTTTCAAATTTGGGTGTTTCGAATCCTTGTGGAAATGGTGGCATGTAAAGATTCCTATCAAAAGGATAGGGACAGATGTCATTGAGTGAGAATTGGTTAGTCTTGACACCACTATGAAGCTGTTGGGCGAGATTCTCGACTTGTTGCCGCAACATCTCCATTTTATTTGGAGGAGGAGGTGGTGGGTTACCTCAAGGAATGTTATATCTGATGGGATCTCTACCTCTTTCCTCTTCATGGCGACTTTGTCTTTCTGATGCTTGTCTTAATTGGGCAAGATCAAAGTCAGAGGGGAGTTTTGCTCCTTCTTGAGCGAGTCTTAAGAAGTGAGCATCCGCATTGCTCCTGAGTATTTCGTCAAAAAGTCTGTTAAAGAGAGGGTTATGCTGAGCCCTTTCTATTGTTGCAGGAGTGGGAGTACTTGGGTTTTCGTCATCTGCATTTCCTCCAAGTGCTTCTTGAAATTCATTGAGATTTTCCTCTCCTTCTTCTTCCCTTTCTATTTCTCGTTGCCTGGACTGTGATCGGGTTTGGGCCATTTTGTTTATAATCTTTTTGTTGAAGTTGTGTGAAAATGATGATGAGTTTTTGTTGAAATGAGAGATTGATGGTTGGTGAATTGTGTTGCACATGGATTTCTAGCACCTTTAAGGTGGATGTAACCAAAATTCCTTCTTTGAATTGCTTGTTGGTTTGATAAGTTTTGATGTGATAAGGTGTAGAGAAATCTGAGATGTGTTACAGATTTAACTACCTAGTAATGAGAGGATTCACTCATGAACTAGTTTTAACCTGCGTAGATGTGTCTCTTAGGATGAGCTTATCCTAGATGTAGAAACAATCTAAAAAGTGATGTGATGTGTTTGATTTCAAGCAATATCTAAAAGAGAACTTGGGACAAGAACCTCTTAATGTTTTGAGAGTTGGGATGAATTGATGATGAAGTGATGATGTATGAGTGAGATGATGGATGAAAATATTTTCAACTTCAATAAAAACTTTGTGTTACAAATGGGACAAACTCTATCTCTTCCCTTTCGGGTGTTGGTGGTATTTCTCGAGCTGTGTTGTATGTGATACAGACGTTTGGGAAGAAGTTAGGATTAATATTTCCTCGGTTTTTGTGATAACTCAGAGCTCTATATTGCATAAAAGCTCTGCGGTTCAATGATTCGGAATCAAATTCGTTTGTTTTGCCTTGAAGGTAGAGACGCATGTGACGTAGAAAGACTCTATGTGAGACAAAGATTTGTTTATTTATATAGAAGAATTTCCTCCTTTTGATCAAAGCCTATGAGCTCAATGGTCTTCTTTTCAAGTTGATATTCTGATGACGCTTCTTCTTTCGCAAGATGTGAAGAATGGTCATAAAATTTGACTCTTTGTTGTTTGTACCTTGTTTTTGATGTTTTTGGTTGTTTTGACAGATGTTTGGTTGGATGAATACTTTGTTTTTGGGAAGTGATTTTCTGATTTTTCTTTGACAAGAAAAACAAAGCAAGCACACAAACACAAGAATGTTGCCCTCAAAGGCACAAATGAGTATGGGTCTAGATCAACCCAATCCTTAGACTTGTATATGACCCTTTCCTTTAGATGTATTTTAAGTGTATTTCCAAAGCCTGAAGTCGGCTTAATTTGTACTTGGTCTTTAAAATGAACACACTTCAAACACTTTTTATCCCTAAGGTCAAATGGCTAGTTGTGATAAATTTAGCCCACATCTTGATATTTCTTCGACTTTGGTACTACATACCTTATGAATCCCGTCGTGGCAGGTAAGGATGTGATATACTAAGTCTTGCACGAGCATAACAAATAGATGATCCCTATGATGGGGGAGTCACCACTTTTATCAAGCCACTAGTGACTTTTCAAAAAGCTATGTTTCTACTCAAGGAAATATGTATGGTGAGTATCTTGGGAGCAAAACCATCTATGCTCTTGCACTAAATTATATCGCAAATATCCTCAATCAATAGAACAGGTGGGCTACTATTTTAAAGGTGTTTAGTCATGTTCGATGTTTTTGGACATAAGTTCATTCTGCAGTGACTCACTTAAGAGCCTTGTAACTGGTGGTGGGGCCCATTTGTCCTTTCGGCCAGTTACACTGTAGGAACAGCTATACCCAAGGCTACAGCTTTTGCTCACACCTAATTTCTATAGTGGCTCGAAGGATTTACCGCTCGAGGTCATTTCTAAGAGTATCGATCCCTTGGCAGGCCTCTCTTAAAAAGATAAAATTTTGAGTGTTACTAACACTTTTCTCTTGCACCTAGGACCACGAAAGCCAAGGGAGAGGATAGTGTGTGTTAGAAGTAGGACCACTCGACCAACTCTTTGCAAAAGTGTGCCAAGCACGAAAAACACTTGTTCTTTTTAATCTGTCATTGCAATGTGATCTAACTATTAGGAGATGTTGCTCCAACAGTCATGGTGTTTTTTTTAACTTCAAAGGCAAAATATTGCAAACAAGGACGACATGAACCTCTGCTGCCAGAATTAAAGCCCAAAGGTAATACAGGCCTAGGCTTTGAGAAAGAAATATTTCCTAAACTCAAATTCAAAGGAAAACCCAGCAAACCATTATGTTAGCCTACTGCAAAAAGGACACCTTTCATTATTAAAGCAGCCTCAAGCACCATCCCAACTACCCCATCGAGGCTCACAACCCCAACGCAACCATCACCAATGTCATTCATTCCACCAAATGAACCTGTAATCCCATCAGCAACACCATTAGCAAAAACAACTGTATTGAAACTCGCAACAGCATCTATGGCACTAGCAGTTCCAACAGAAACCACTGAGTCAATATTACCGATACTTCCCGTATCAGATTCCTTGATCTCCATCAAACTTCCTACAACACCGATCACTACAAAGGTACATCAACCAATCACACCTGCTGTATTTAACTCCAAGGACATCCCAGTGTGGTATAGTAATCGGATGCTGGAAAGTGACTCAGAGACCGACTCACATGAGTGGGAATTTGATTTTGTACAGCTTAACACTTCAGATGAGGAAGACACATCACTACCTCCACCACGTAAAGACATCCCTATTTACGGAGAAGCACAGATAAAGACCACTTGGGTTCCTGAACTAGAAACATCTTCCACAAACCCTATGCCTCATCCTATGCCTAATTCTGACAGGGAGAGTACCATTAAAGACCTTCACCATAACGTCTTGACCCTCACTGATACATCTAACACACTTAACCTAATTGATGAAGTAATGCCCATTATCCACCCTGAACTCATTGAATGGAACCAACCAAATCCTCCATGTCTTGACTTCTTCCAAAACAATGAGGCCATCATTGACTTTTTGGAATTAATGGATAACCTACCAAGCGGGGATCACAAAGCTGGATTCGCCATTGAACTTAATAGCGCAGCATACTTTGGGGCGGATGCCAAACCTTTCAGCTGCAAAAATATAACAATAAAACATGGATCTTCCAGTGAAAACCACACTATGGCACTGTTTGATCTAACAAAAGTAAAAAGAAAGAGCGTATCCAACGGTGAAAACCTCTCTGAGGCACCTGAGGATGAAGGGTTTCACATTCTCCCTGCTAATGTACAACAGGAACGATCAACGATTCTCATCGAGGAAACCAAAGAATACAATGTGGGGACTCCTGAAAATCCTCATCTCATACATCTGGCATCTCTTCTCACTCTAGAGGAACAACCTAAATTTATAGAGTTCTTCCAGAAGTGTCAGATCAACTTTGCATGGTCATATGCAGACATGCCTGGGCTTGATCTTGATTTAGTCATGCATCACCTCACCGTAGCAGAAGGAGACAAACCTGTCAAGCAGAAGCTTCGTAAGATGCATCCCCAGATTGCAGTGCTAGTCAAAACAGAACTCAAGAAACTCCTAGATGTTGGTTTCATTAGGCCAATTGATTATACAGAATGGATCTCCAACATTGTGCCTGTCGACAAACCAAAAGGGGGCATCCGCATTTGTACTGACTTCAGAGATCTGAATAAGGCATGTCCTAAGGATGACTTCCCCCTACCAAATATCGACATCATAGTGGATCTGACAGCAGGACATGCCATGCTTTCACTCATGGATGGCTTTTCAGGATACAATCAAATAAAGATCGCACCAGAGGACCAACATAAGATAGCCTTCACATGTCCATGGGGCACATATTGCTGGAATGTAATGCCCTTCGGTCTAAAGAATGTAGGAGCAACCTATCAAAGAGCAATGACCACCATCTTCCATGACATGATGCATACCATGATGGAAGATTATGTTGATGACTTACTAGCAAAATCACTCACCAGAGAAGGGCATCTCCACATCTTAGATAAAATCTTTGATAGACTGGAACAATACCATGTTCGACTCAACCCAAAGAAATGTGTCTTTGGAGTGACCTCTGGGAAGCTTCTAGGATACATTGTCTCAATCAAAGGTATTGAGGTCGACCCAGCAAAGGCAAAAGCAATCATGGACATGCCACCTCCAAAGAATATCAGTCAGCTAAGGACATTACAAGGACGGCTTCAATCCATCCGAAGATTCATTGCACAATTGGCTGATAAGTGTCACCCATTCACACACCTACTACACAAGAACATCCGCTTTCAGTGGGATGCCCGATGCCAGCAAGCATTTCAGACACTTAAAGACTATCTCATGAAACCACCATTGCTGATCCCACCAGATCCAAGTAGACCGTTGTTACTCTATATCTCAGCAACCAGTACAACATTGGGTGTACTACTAGCACAACATAATGCAGAAGGAAAAGAGTGTGATGTTTACTACATCTCTCGCACACTAGTGGGCTATGAACTCAATTACACACCTATTGAGCGAGCTTGCTTAGCAGTAATCTTAGTAGCCACTAAACTGAGGCACTATCTGTTAACACACAAAGTACAACTCATTGCAAAGATTGATCCACTCAAGTATTTACTTAACAAAGCAGCATTGATAGGCCACTTGGCCAAATGGGTGATGATTTTAAGTGAATTTGACATTGAGTACATGGACCGTAAATTTATCAAAGGTCAAGTAATTGTAGATCAGTTGGTCGATGCACCACTCATAGGCGATCATCCTCTCATTTCCAATTTTCCAGATGAAGAGATATTCATGATCACAACAACACAACCATGTAAACTATATTTTGATGGTTCATACACTAGGCACGGCTCGGGGGCAGGCATTCTGTTTATCACACATCAGGGTGATAGCATCCCGAAGTCTTACAGGCTCACATTTCCATGCACAAACAACATAGTAGAATTTGAGGCCTTGATCACAGGACTTAGGCTAGTCGTACAATGGAAATTACAAGAACTACAAGTATATGGCAAATCCCAACTGGTCATTCAATAAGCAACAGATGAATATCAGACCAAAGATGATAAACTCATGCCATATAAGCAAATGGTGGACACTCTAAAGACATCATTTACTACTATCACTTTTGAGCAGATACCAAGAGATCAGAATTGAGCTGCTGACGCTATGGCTACCATTGCATCTCTCCTAGATCTTCCACAAAATTCAACACGCTACGAGTTCTTGGTAGAACAACTTTGGATCCCCGCTTATGATATCCCTGAATCCGAGAGATGATATGTCACCTTGTCGATTCTGAATCCCCATGGTACGGTGAGTTCTACACCTATCTCCGCGATCACACCCTTCCTCCCAACCAATCAAATAACCAACATAAAACCTTCATTCGCCAAACTGCTCGATATACCATTATTGCCAAAACCCTATACCGATGCGGTCTTGATGGTACTCTCCTTCGATGTCTGGAACAAGATGGGATAACAAAGGCTTTGGAAGAGGTACATGAAGGAATTTGCGGGACTCACTCAAGTGGTCCGTCACTAGCCAAGAAACTCATGCGAGCTGGATATTATTGGCCATCTATGGAAAATGATTCCTACTACTTTGTCAGAAAATGCAAGAAATGTCAAGTTCATGGCGACCTGATACATGCACCAGCCCAGGAACTGCAACCAATCATGACACCATGGCCTTTCTGTCAATGGGGCCTTGACCTTGTGGGTAAGATTCATCCATCTTCATCTAATGGCCATAAATTTATTATTACCGCCACCGAATATTTCACAAAGTGGATCGAAGCTGTTCCACTTACCCAAGTCACCGGCAAGCAGATCGCCTCATTCATCCTCAACTACATCATCTGCCGGTATGGTGTACCCCTGTCCATCATCACAGATAACGGTCTTCCTTTCAAAAATCAGGATGTTCGCGAACTTTGTGAGAAATTTCATATCCAACACCGCTTTTCCACTCCCTATTACCCACAAGGCAATGGTCAGGCCGAAGCATCCAATAAAAACATATTGAGGATCCTAAAGAAGACAGTCAATGATGCCGACCATGACTGGCATGTTCAACTAAATCCGGCACTATGGGCATATCGAACTAGCATTCGAACCCGTACAGGTGCAACTCCTTATTCATTGGTCTATGGTGCAGAAGCTATCTTGCCTATTGAGGTCGAGATACCATCATTACGGGTTTCCTTGCACAATCTCATCGATGACGAAGCCTACAGAGTATCCCATCTTCAGGACTTAGAGTTACTTGATGAGAAATGACAAGCTGCATACAATCACCTCAAAGCCTATCAGCAGCGCATGAGCAGAAGCTACAATCACTGAGTTAGACCTCGTACATTTGAGGTAGGTGATCTTGTTCTTCAAGAGAATCCTCGCAACCAACCAAACAGAGAACATCAGGGCAAGTTTGAATCAAACTGGCTGGGCCCATATGTTGTCACTGCTGTATTTGGGTCCGGGGCATATCAGTTGGCTACTTCAGAAGGAGAACCGCTCGTAGATCCAATTAACAACATGCACCTCAAACGGTTTTATACCTAAGCTGAACAAAGCATCAGGCTCCCCTGCATACCAGAAAATACCAAAAACATTCAGAAAAATGTCCTCAAGAAAATACAAAAACATTCAAAAAAGTAAAGAAAAATCATGCATCCAAACGGTGAACAACCACTTCGGTGGCACCTTGAGTAAGTACGATGGTGAAAACCTGGAAAATAGGTGCCACTCGTAAAGGCTATGGCTCCATTGTCTTTCAGACTTGTTGCGATCACATCTACTTCATACATACATCCATCCATCCATCAACCATGGCTTTTTATTCCTCTGCAATTATGATAGTACTCCATACATCTTGCATCCCGCTTTTTCATAGTCATGTCTAAAACTGGGGGTAATGCCTTTAACCTATTGATGGAAGTGGATTCTACATTGTCTTATGATTCATTAAGTTCTTCATTCAAACAATCATCAAAAATCCAAAAACATTCAAAAATATCTCGCAAAAATATCAAAAACATTCAAAACAATTCAAAATCCAAAAACATCAGAAAACATAAAAAAATCAAACAAAAAAACATGGCAATACATTGTACATACTCATCCGCACAGATACCAAAACAAACATTGACACAGTACTCACATAATGACCACTTATCAATCAACCACACAATCAACATCAACAATCAAACTGTCTTCAACAAGGATGCATCCTTCCTTACCAAAACAAAGACAAAAGTGACGTTTTCTTTGACAAGAAAATTATGTTAAGCTATCAAATACTTGGTTGATTTGTGAGTACAATCATTCGTTTATCTGTATCAGGATCTTGCAGCATTGTTTTGTATCGTTTGCGCATTATTTTCGATGAAGTACTGGGGCATGTACTAATGGTGTCTATGTGGGAAGTTCACCAAGCTACGTGATCTTATGCAAAATGCAGTCATAGATCACTACGGCTTGCTGACTACAGCGTATACCTCAACCATATGAGCATGAACTATTACCAAGGATCCATATTCTTTATTCTTTATGTATATACTGTTTGTTTGCAGGTACAATGCTCTTTCTTTGGTTCCTCCTACCTCATCCAAACTGGATAAAGGTTTTATCTCTTATTATGGTATGCACTTGTCTCAGGATATGATCAGCCTAAGATCAAGGAGGACGATCCAAGTCATGCATGAAAGGAGATAATCCTTGTCTGTTCCGCAAGCAATACTCAGGTCAACTTGATCCATTATATCAAGTTGCTTGTATTAACTTGCTATATAAAATCCATGTAAGAAATACTCTGGTCATCTTGAATCTCTATGTCAAGTTGCTTGTATTTTCTTACAACATTTTAAATCTCAATGATGAAAATAAAGCACCATGGATCGTCATTCCATCTCATCTGTATATATTGCATTTCGTTGCATTCCACCCATCCATACATTCATAATAGCTGCATATCATGCATGCATAGTCATAATAATGCATACTCTATTTTACTCATCTTCTTCCATAGGACTCGGTCCTAGTCCTCCATATCTTCTATCTAACATCAAATCCCCCCTCACCCTCCCTATCTTGATCATCAACATCATCCTAATCCCTTCATTGCTTCCCATCCTCACTCATCCACAAAATTAAGCCAGTTACTTTGTCTACACAGATACATCGACTCTCACACACCTAGACTATCACCAGATACTCTGATCAAGTATCTTCGGGTCTCAACAGGTAATCGATTATGGCAAACCTAGACTACAACAGGCATTTATCATAATGACCTAGTCTCAACGGGGCTGCTATGATTCACCACAACCATCCATCACATGCACACACTATCAATTGATCAACCAATCAAACACAATCCAACGAACAATTACATCAATTGTCTACGTCTCAACGAGTATTTTGCTTCATATACCTTGACTTCATCGGACAATTACATCAATTGTCTAAGTCACATCAGGTCACTTTGCTTGACTTACTCAGACTTTATCATGTCCAAGCGACCAACTCACATCAACTGTCACGCTTTGACTTGACCGGGGCAATTAAATCGATTGCACCAGATTGTCTAACCAATTTTGATCAATTGTATAGCATCAATCCAAACCACACACTACATCTGCTATGTATCTCTTGCATGACCTTAGGGTACTCGTTGGCTTGTTGTTTCTTCATATTCACTCCATTTTCTCTCATTCTTTCATCATTAGTTCTAATTTCTTCTATTCTACCTCCCTTCCACTTTTCATTCTTTTTCGAGAGATCGCCCGATTTTTCAAAAAAAAATTCGGCCCATCTCTCGAGGGGGCATACCACCCATTAAATTTACATTTTATGGGGCATTTCTTCACACCTATTTTTCTTTCTTTGAAACGACGCGATAAACTGCATCGTCTCAAAGAGGGGCAAATGTAGTCACATAAATCTGTCCACTTAATTAAATGAATATTTAATATTTATTTGATTATTTAACCATCAATTAATAATTAATTAAATTAATATATTTAATTAATTCATCTTAACCCTCTTCTCCTATTAATTAAATAAATTATTCAATTTATTTAATTTAATTCACTTAACCAAATTCAGACCATTAATTAAATAAATAAATCATATTTATTTAATTAAATATTCTCTCACATTTAAATAAATTAATATTTATTTAAATCCCCCAAAATCCCACCTCTCACATTTAAATAAATTAAAATTTATTTAAATCACCTTTATCCTCTACCCACTTGTATTTTCCTGCAAATGCAAGTTGCACAACTATTTTAAATAAATCATTTATTTAAATCACCTTTATCCTCCACCCACTTGTATTTTCCTACAAATGCAAGTTGCACAATTATTTTAAATAAATAATTTATTTAAATCACCTTTATCCTCACCCACTTGTATTTTCCTACAAATGCAAGTTGCACAACTATTTTAAATAAATTATTTATTTAAAATCCTATTTATCCTCACCCACTTGAAGCCTTTAATGGTTTCCCTTAAAGTCTTCAAACTTGATGGCTTTAAAGTCTTCAAACTTGATGGCTTCCGTCTATAGTCTTCTTAAGCCTTTAATGGTTTCCCTTAAAGTCTTCAAACTTGATGGCTTTAAAGTCTTCAAACTTAATGGTTTTCCTTAAAGTCTTCAAGCCTTTAATGGTTTCCCTCAAAGTCTTCAAGCATTTTAATGCTTTATCTTCTTTTTTCTCATTTAAATAAATTAATATTTATTTAAATATTTATCCAAATGCAAATTACACCATTTAATTGAAATAAATGATTTTATTTTAATTGAAAATACCAAAATTCCTCCCACTTGCATTTTCCTACAAAATCCACTTGCATGCCAAAACCCCTTCTAGATTCTTCTAAACCCTTCCTAATTAACTTAATCCATCCCCTAAATATTGTCACATTCCTAAGCAAATTGGAGTCACTTCTCAAAGACTCCAAAGTCTTTGAAAAGCAATTAATGCTTTGTGTGTTCAACAAATTAACCTCTAAAGTCTTCCAAACCACTTATGGCTCTTACATGACCATTAATGGTTAATTCCACTTGCACCCATGGTTAAGGAATTTGACCCCTAACTTAACCCTCATGTAACCCATGTGTCTCTTCAAAGCATTTATTTCTTTGACTAGAGTAACCATCATGTCCCCTCAAGCATTTAATGCTCCTTATCTCTCCTCTCAAGCCTCCTCATGGTGACACTTGTCAACATGGGATTGGGCTGAAAGTCTCACATGGATTGAATATCTTTCAATCCTAACCCTTGTTAAGATTACTCAATCTTAACCCTTCATTTCCCCATTTCTTCTATAAATAGAACCCTTCTCCTCAAACAAAAAAAAAGCATTAGAGTATTGTTGTTATACTGGCATTAGCATAGAGCTTTTTTATAGCATCACTATCTACACTTGCATAGCATTTGCTTATCATATTCAACCATCTTGAATCTCCATATGGCATCCATGGCTAGTGCTAAAAGCTGAGAGCTACACTCATTTGGAACTTGGAGAGGGGAGAAACAAGGGAGAAGCATCGAAAAGCATCATGGAAGTATCTTAGGAGGCTCTTCTCCTTTATTTTATTTTGTTAAACTTCTTTCATGCTTTTTGAAATCTCTTTTGATATTTTTGGAATGGGTTTTAGTTCTTTGTTTTGTTTTTATGGTTGAAACTAACTTATTAACATTGAACTTTGTTGTTGCCTTGTCCCCATTTCCATGACATCATTTGGTGAACCCGACGTGAATCAAAGAGCAATCATTTTGAAGACTACTAACTTTTGAATGTTTTAATTGACACACAGGTCATTCTCTTGCGTTTTTTTTCTCAATTTAGCACCTTCGCAAATTGATACTTTAGCGCTATTGTCTATATTGTTGCTCTTTCGTGTTAAATAGCACTTCTGTTTTCACACAGAGTAGCGCTATTGTAACAGAGATTTGTAAGAAAATTCCTTGTAACCGAAAACCAAAAATTTTAGGCTTGTAGAAGCCCACCAAAACATGTGGATTTTTCTAACTAATTATCTTTTGTGCAGGTTTTAACTAACCCCTACAATAGGATTTTTTAGCAATTTTAGCTTAGGAAATAAATTTGTTCATATTTCTAACTTCGTCTTTCAAGTTAGGATAAAATAAATTCATTTTCCTTTTGGGTTAAAATCAACTACACATTCATTTGGAGTTTTAAAAAGAACCACATCTTTCGTTTAGAGCTCTAAAAAGAATCACATTTGTTCAAAGTTAAAAAGAATCACAAAAACAAACACGCAAATTTATTTTTTTGCAAAGTTAGGAACAAATTCTTTTGGTGCTTAAAATCAACAAGGCAAATTTTATTTCTTGCATCAAGCTAAAACTCACAATCCACACTTCCATTTTTGGTGCAAATAAAATTCACAATCAACTTGTCTCATTTTTAAAGCAATTTTACTTCATGCAAACGTGTTTTTCATTAAGTTGACTAGGATTTTCAAATTCTAGTTTACTCAAACAATTGCCTTTGAAAATAAAAAAGAACACCATGATTGTTGGAGCAACATCTCCAAATAGATAGAAAATCATTGCGATGACAAGTTAAAAGGAACAAGTGAATTTTGTGTTTGGCACACTTGTGCAAAAGAGTTGGTCGAGTGGTCCTACTTCTAACACACACTATCCTCTCCCTTGTCTCTCGTGGTCCTAGGTGCAAGAGAAAAGTGTTAGTAACACTCAAATTTTTTATCTTTTTAAGAGAGGCCTGCCAAGAGACACATCACTCTTGGGAACGACCTAGTGCGGTAAATCCTTCAAGCCGCTATAGAAAACAGGTGAGAGCGAAAGCTGTAGCCTTGGGTATAGCTGTTCCTACAGTGTAACTGGTCGAAAGGACAAATGGGCCCCACCACTAGTTACAAGGCTCTTAAGTGAGTCACTGCAGAATGAACTTATGTCCAAAAACATCGAATATGACTAAACACCTTTAAGTAGTAGCCCACCCGTTCTATTGATTGAGGATATTTGTGATATAATTTAGTGCAAGAGCATAGATGGTTTTGCTCCCAAGATACTCACCATACATATTTCCTTGAGTAGAAACATAGCTTTTTGAAAAGTCACTTGTGGCTTGATAAAAGTGGTGACTCCCCCATCATAGGGATCATCTATTTGTTATGCTCGTGCAAGACTTAGTATATCACATCCTTACCTGCCAAGGCGGGATTCATAAGGTATGTAGTACCAAAGTTGAAGAAATATCAAAATGTGGGCTAAATTTATCACAACTGGCCATTTGACCTTAGGGATAAAAAGTGTTTGAAGTGTGTTCGTTTTAGTCAAGACCAAGTGCAAATTGAGCCGACTTCAGGCTTTGGAAATAAACCTTAAAATACATCTAAAGGAAGGGTTATATAAAAGTCCAAGGATTGGATTGATCTAGACCCATACTCATTTGTGCCTTTTTTAGGCAACATTCTTGTGTTTGTGAGCTTGCTTTGTTTTCTTGTCAAAGAAAAATTAGAAAAATCAATTCCAAAAACAAAGTATTCATCAACCAAACATTTCTCAAAACAACCAAACACATCAAAAACAAAGTGCAAATAACAAAGAGTCAAATTTTATGACCATTCTTCACATCTTGTGAAAGAAGAAGCGTCATCAGAATATCAACTTGAAAAGAAGACCATTAAGCTCAAAGGTTTTGATCAAAAGGAGAAAATTCTTCTATCTAAATAGACAAATCTTTGTTTCCCATAGAGTTTTTCTACGTCACATGCATCTCTACCTTCAAGGCAAAATAAACGAATTCGATTTAGAGTCATTGAACCGCAGAGCTTTTATGCAATATAGAGCTTTGAATTATCACAAAAGCCAAGGAGGCAAGATTAATCACAACTTTTTCCCAAACGTTTGTATCACATACAACATAGCTCGAGAAGTGCCACCAACGCTCGAAAGGGAAGAGGTAGAATTTGTTCCATTCATGACACAAAGCTTTTATTGAAGTTAAAACATTTCATCCATTATCTCACTCATACATCATCACTTCATCATCAATCCATTCCAACTCTCAAAACACTAAGAGGTTCTTGTCCCAAGTTCTCTTTTTAGATATTGCTTGAATCAAATGCATCACATCACTTTTTAGATTGTTTCCACATCTAGGATAAGCATCTTGGATCAAGCACTCCAAGAGGCGTCAGTCCCTGCAAACCTGAATACAAACCAATTTCAAGCCATGGTTGGAAGTCTAAAGTCATCATCTTGTCTCACTTTTTCCGAAAGTGACAACTCTTCTTTCCAGCAACCTCATAACGCTTCACTACACATTGAAGGCTTTATCAACCAGCATAGGATCAAGCGAGTCTTGATCGATAATGGAGCAGGCCTGAATATTTGTACACTACAGTTGGTCACAACATTGGGATATGCCATAGAATCAGTGGATCCTCGCAAGAAGATCACAATCAAAGCCTATGACGATGCAGAGCGTTCATCCAAAGGAGCTGTGGTACTACCAATCCGAGTGGGCCCTATGGTAAAGCACATCATCTGTCAGGTTTTGGACCTTCCTCTACCATACAATCTATTGTTAGGAAGACCTTGGACTCCCACATAACGGTGTAGAGATCACAATCCTGGGCGATGCAAATCCCTTTGCGTATTGCCATAATATCAGCCATCAAACAGATTTTCTAATCCTTTTTGCAGAGCATCAGAAACTATTTAATTATTTAGAAATAGACTTTAATTAAATAATTAAGATTATTTGAATTAAAAGAATTAAATCACAATTAATTAAATAATAAATATTTAATTAATATTTAGAAGAGGGTTGAATGATTAGATGATTAGAGATAGAAATTTAATAATTAGCAATTTATTTAAATAATAAAGATTATTTAAATTGGGGAAATAATTAGAATTAATTAAATAATAAATATTTAATTAATATTGAGAAAATGATTAAAATGATTAAATGATGATAGAATAGGAAAATAGAATAATTAATAAGATGATGAGGAAATATGAAATTAGAAGAAATAGATTAATTAAATAATAAAGATTATTTAATCAATTAGAGGAATAATTAGTACATGATCAATGAGACATTTTTAGGTGTCTACAGATTCAACTAAAAATATCTGACCGCCTCACAATATTTGTTCAAAATTTGAGACATTTAAATCTTTACAAATTTATTTAGTACTATAAAAGGTTGTTTAAAAATTGGTAGATTACTTTATGTCAATTGCAACTGAAATGATTAATAGATATAGTTTTCATGCCCTAATTTTATACTCTCCGACATAATGATTAAAGTATATTCTACAATCAGCTAATCATTGCACCTTTGTTTTGGTGCAAGCAATAGTATAATTTAGTCCATTGCCATGCAAAATCTAACACACTTGACAGAATTTAAGAATGCACCTTACAAAATTTAAAGTTGAAACATTTCATATTCTTTGAAACGTTTCATATTCTTTGAAATGTGTCATATATTTTCAATTATTAATAATCCCAACTCATCAATTATACAAATTTTTAATAAGTCCAATTCATTAGTTATACTCTAATAGTAGGAATTCGTCAGGTACTCATTGACAAATACAAATACAAAACAAAATTGCCAACTCAAAAGACATGAGAATAGAGTTTTCTCAAACAGTCAAATGTTAACTAATATTTTTTTTTTCATTGTAGAAAGCCTCTCGGCTTAATCAACATCCATTATAATTAAAAGAAAATTCTATAATAAATCTATAGATTATAAAAAATGCACATAATTTGATTTACTAACTTAAAGATTTAACAAGATTATGAAACATGCCCTCACTTAATCTTAGTACTTATTCTTTCCAACATTCCTTTAATTAATGATGGAGAATAATTTCCTCCAAGATCAATGGTGGTGGTAGATCTAAGAAAATGAAAAGAACTAAATCTATAGATTATAAAAAATGCACATAATTTGATTTACTAATTTATAGATTTAACAAGATTATGAAACATGCCCTCACTTAATCTTAGTACTTATTCTTTCCAACATTCCTTTAATTAATGATGGAGAATAATTTCCTCCAAGACCAATGGTGTTGGTAGATCTAAGAAAATGAAAAGAACTTGGTAATAAGATAGAATGATCTATAAAATCCAATCATATATGATCACACGATTATAATTTGATTCATTCTCTACAATATCAGTATTTGTAAAAATTGTCTTAAAGGGGGCCCAAGTTTTTCTATCTCCCACTTTATATAAATATTTGAATGCCATTGCATATTCTTTGGACATATCATTAAAAGTTCAGGTAACATTCTATTGAGAAGGAATTAGTTTAGGAAACATTCTATCGAGAAGGAATTAATTTAAGAAAAATAAAATTCAGGTAGCATTCTATATAAATATTTGAATGTTCCCTTCTCAATAGAATGTTTTTTTTTTTATTACGGTAAAAGCAGGTTTTGAAGGGGCCCCGAAACCCTTTACAAAAGATCATTAAGAAAAAAGAGCATTAAGAAACAAGAAGGAACATACATCTGAAAAACCAGCATAACAACTAGCAAAATCCAACAAAAAAGCCCCACAAAACCAGCAACAACCAGCCAAAACAGACAAAGCACAGAAAAGGAACTACTTTATGTTTTTCAGGGCATTAGCCAATTTTTTGCTAATCCCATACAGTTCTTTAATATTATCCCTAAGTTTAGGGATTTCCTTAGAAGAGGCCACAACAACTTTCTTCATGCTCGCCCTTGTTCTCTTTGCAGCTCCACTAGGAATACTTTTTGCAATCCCAGTCTCGATTGTATCTTCATCAATGTCAAGGTCTACGACCGGTTTGGGAGAGATGGAGCTTTCAAGGACCTTAGATATTTCCTCTAGGTTCTTAGTGACAACTGTTAAGATATCCAGAATCATTCCCAACAGGTTTTTCATTGCAGCTTTTCCTTCCTCCAGATTATCAATCTGAGCTTCCATCTTCTTAGCTTTTTCCTCCATGTCCTGCTTCCATTGCTTCTGATACCTTTCATCTTCCTTCCTTTTCTCTTCCAACTGCTTCCCATTTTTTTCCAGATTCTTTATAAATTCATAAGTCCACCTGTCAAAACCCAATCTAGCCTCAGTTAGGTTTTTGAGATTATCCAGAAATAACCCTTCTCCAGCACACTCCTTATCCTTGCTCAGATTCTCCTTGATCGTTTCCTGCTCGATCGGGTTCCTTATTCTTCTCCTTCTCAATATCCATTTCTTTTTCCTCATTAATCTTATCATCCTTCTCCTCCATTGGCTGGCTGTTGTCATTGCCTAAGCTAGCACTGTGAGTAGGACTACCTTGGTCAGACACGTCCTCAGCTTCACCTTCCTCTTCCCCCACATCCTCATCTTTCCAACTTTCCTCCCCTCCAGACTCATCCATTTCCATCTCACTACCATCTTTTCCGGTATCCTCTAAATCATTCTTGTCCTCTTGGATTTTCATCCCAGTCGCACTTTTGCTCTTTTTGCTCTAAGTTGACTCTTCCTTGCTGGGTCTGCCTTCCTCCACCTTTCTCTTACCTTTCCCTGGAGATGCAAACAATATCTTATTTTTCTAGATAGCAAGGATTTTGCAGTGCTCATATATGAGCAAAATGAGGCCACAATGAAGCACCAGATTTTAAGGATTCTTTTTGTGCTTATTGAGAGACCTAATGACAAAGACTTGAAGAGGTAGTAGGGCAGGGAAAGCCTTTTCTCATGCATGAAATGATTTAGCAACACAAAATGGTATGTGTGGGCCTTAGTAAAACGACCCTCCACTATAATGTATTCCATGATAGCATTCAACACACAACCCCAAATTTTCTTAATGTTGGAAGCATCATAATAACCCCCCGTTGCTTTACCAAATTTTGCCCTCTCCTTTTCCTTGCGTGGAAAAAGCTTAACCGCATTATTAGAAACTTTCAAATCTCTAAAAAAATTGAGACCTGAGTGGGGCATACGTGTTACAGTTACTATGAGGCCCACATCCAATTTAAACCTCACACCATGATTTTAAATGACCTGTTACTCCAATTTTCAATAATTTTAGAGACTGCAAGATTAACCCTACCTTTATCATAATCGACTAGCTTCTCCATGAAATTCGTCATAAACCCTTTTTCTAGCTTAGTCCATACCTTTGGCATTTCCTTCCATCTGGAGATATTATTTGGTTCCTCCCTCCTTAGATCCCCTCCCATATTCAAGTTCAAAATAACAACTATGTTCTTCTGTAATTTTGGAGCTTCCTTCCCGTTATCTCTCAAAATTTTGAAAATGTTAACCCACAAAGTGTGCGAAGGATTAATATCTTTGATTAGGATTCTGCCACTTTGCCAAGTAATCATAACCTTTCTATAAATGTGTAGATTACTCATTACAACTATCATAATTGATTGTGCGGTCCCTCTTTTCCCATGAATCTATCCTTTCTTAGAAGATCTTTAATATTAAAATTAATATTACCTTCCCCGTACCAAATGCTTTGAGCTTCGGAATTAACGCCTAGGTTCGCCAAGCCATCCACAACCAAATTTTTTTCTCTAAAGGCATGTTCAATTATAATAACTTTAAAGCTAGCAATAATTTCTCTAGCTTTAAAAATTATGTTTTCTATAGACCATGATGGCTCAGTTTCCCCCTTCAGGCACTTGATAATATTTAGTGAATCTCCCTCCAGCCATAAGTTATCATGATTTAGATTTTTAACAATAATCAAAGTATTCAAAGCTACAGATGCTTCTGCATAATGACTAGTTTGACTACCCAGGGGGCCAGCGACTGCCACAAGACAACTTCCAACAAAATTCCTGACAATGCCCCCCTAACCAGCTTTACCTAGATTCCCCTTCGATGCCCCATCAAAGTTGGCCTTTATCCATCCCTGAGATGGAAAGCACCACACCAGACCATCCCTACCCTTATCCTTACTTGATTTGATAATAGAAAGGTTCCATCTATCATTAAAGTCTTCTTTAGCCGCTAAACCATGATCAGTTCCATTTAAACATTCAAATATACCTCTATAGATTTTATCCACCACAACTTCAGGGTTAGCACTTTTATCCCTAAAAATTCTATTGTTGCGCTCCTTCCAGATGTTCCTGATAATATTAGGGAGAGTAAGTTTCCATAGCTCAACATTCTTAGGGTTGGAATTAGGATAGTACCATTGTTGCCTGGACTCCCCTAGAGAGTTCGGGAAAATGCAGTTCAACTTCCACCTACTAAAAATAATTTTCCAAATTTCCTAGCTAAAAGTACATTGGTAGAGAATGTGATAAGCAAACCCCTCTTCCCTACAACAAAGAGAACACCTGTTAGGAAAAACAAATCCACGCTTTTGGAGGTTATCAAGAGTCAGCACCTTATTTTGGATAAAAATCCAAAAAAAGATATTAACTTTAGGAATTAACTTCTTATTCCACACTTTAGCCCAAATAGGAATCTCTTCCAGAACTTTGTTGTGGATAGCCATAGTCGAAGACACAGAGTAATTCCCATCCGAGGTCTCCCTCCAAATCAAACTATCCTCTTTATTGTCCCTCAAAATTTTAGAAGAAAGCAGAATCTCAAGAAACTTTAATCCCGGACATTGTTGGTTGAACTCAGTCCATTTCCCATTTCTCCAATAGTCTCTAACCAAACCACCATACCTATTTTTGAACCAATCTTTCCAGTCTTTAAGGATTAGAATATCCTCCAAAGGTTTATCCAGAAGCCATCTGTCTTCCCAAAATCTTATAATTCTTCCATTCCCCTATTTCCACATTCTTCCAGCAGTAGCCCAACTTTTAGCCGTTTGAACTGCATTCCAAATTGCAGAACCTTCAACAGTAAAAGAGTTATCCAGAAATTTTTCCTCAGAAGGTTGCATATAAAGATATTTATTTTTCCAGATTAAATTCCATTCTCTTTCCCCCCCATTCATTCTACAGATTTGTTTTGCTAACAAGGCATTATTCATAGAACTAATATTCCTTAAACCCAACCCCTCAGAAGCCTTAAGAGAACATATTTTGTTCCAAGCAATAAGGGGATTTCTATTCTTGTCTTCCACTCCCAACCAAAGAAACTTTTTTTGGATTCTTTCAATTGCCTCCGCAAACTTTCTAGGGATTTTAAACAGACTAAGGGCATAAATAGGCAAGTTTTGGAGAGTAGCTTTAAGCAGCGTAACCTTGCCCGCTTGACTAAGGATAGCTCCTTTCCAACTAGCCAACTTAGAGTTGAATCTGTCAACCAGCTTCATCCAGAAATTCTCTGAAGGCTTAATACAAAGGGGAAGCCCCAAGTAAGTAGAGGGAAACTCAACAATTTTACATCCAAGAATTCTTTCAATCCTTATTTGTCTTTCAACAGGGGTATTGATGAAGAACAACGAGCTCTTATCTCAATTAATTTTTTGGCTAGAAGCAGATTCATAAGTATCCATAACATTCTTCGTATTTCTTGCTTCCTTAATAGTAGCTTCCCCCATAGTAATCGAATCATCAACAAACTGTTCATGAGTACAAGTTACATTGGAAGATGAAGGTTTAAGGCCTTTGAGATTACCTTCTTCCACATTTTTAATTATAAATCTACCCAAACTTTCAACTAAAATAGTAAACAAGATAGGGGAAATGGGACCCCCCTGTCTTAGACCTCTAGTGCTTTTGAAGAAACTGGAAGGGGAGCCATTAACAATAACAGTAGAGGAAGAAGTTTCCATCAATTGAGAGCAGAGTTGAATAACTTTTTCCCCAAACCCAAAAGCTTTCATAATTCTGAAAAGAAATTGCCAATTCACTCTATCATAGGCTTTAGACATATCTAGCTTAAGAAAAAAACCCTGATTTTTAGCAGCTGTTAGAGAGTGAATATTTTCATGAGCTAAAATAATAGAATCCAGAATTTGTCTACTAGGGACGAAACCATTTTGCTGAGCTGAAATAATTCTGGGAAGAATAGCCAGCATTCTAGAAGTAAGAACCTTAGACAAAATCTTGTAAACAGAATTACAAAGGCTAATTGGTCTGAACTTATTAAGAGAGTCGGCTCCTGAAATCTTCGGAATTAGAACAATGAAGGTTGCATTCAGTTCTTTTAAAATCCTTCTAGAACCAAAGAATTCTTTAATTCCATCACTGATATCAGTCTCCACAATGTGCCAAAAGGATTGGAAGAAGAACATTGGAAATCCATCCGGACCAGGAGACTTGTCTTCCTGAAAAGAAAACACTGCCTTTTTGATTTCCTGAATAGAAGGTATCTAATAGAGATTTTTGTTGTCATCCTCATTCAAGATGGGAGGGATATCCTGCAAAAGAAGGTCTTGATTACTAAAATCTAGATCATCCACTTCTCCCAGGAGATCCAGAGCTTCCTTTCTTATGTCATTTTCATCCGATAAAATCCCCCTATTACAGGATAACCTAGAAATCCTGTTAACCACCCTATGCTTTAGAGCAGTTAAGTGTAAAAATTGGGTGTTTTTATCACCTTCATTCAAATACAAGGCTCTTGATCTTTGTCTCCAAAACGTCTCTTCATTAGAGATAATTGTGTGGTATTTAGACAACAAACCATTTTCAACAGATCTCAAATCCTCTGAAAGCCCTTCCTCTTGGATTTTATCTTGGACTTCCTTAATTTTAGTCTTAATTTGGGCTTTACTTTTGAAGATATCACCAAATATCTCTTTGTTCCAAATTTTTATTTTGGCCTTTATAATGTTGAGCTTTTTGGCTATTCTAAATAAAGTCATTCCCTTAACCTCAAAGCTCCACCAATCAGCAACACAAACTTCCAGAGATGGATGGGATAACCACACTTTTTCAAATCTAAAAGGAAAATTTCTCTTAGCAGAAAAAGAATTGGCGGTAAAAGAAATAAGGAAATGATCAGATCCAATCTTAATAATAGACGCCAAAGAACAACTATACTAGATAACCACTCAGGAGAAATCAAGGATCTATCTAACCTTACTTGAATAAGATTAGCTCCAGTTCTACGATTGGTCCAGGTATAATTAATCCCTTGGAGACCCACATCCATAAGAGCTTGATCGTTAATAAAGTCCATGAGATCTTGTTTTCCTTCTAGCTGCAAGGGAAGGCCTCCCATCTTCTCATCCTCTTTAAGCGATGTATTGAAATCTCCCATTATTATCCAGCTTTTATCAGCAAAATTTAATCTGTCTTCAGCAAGGCTCCTCCAATATTTAGATCTCCCAGCTTTAGTGTTAGGCGCATAGACATTAGTGATAACCCAAACAAAGTTATCCTTAATATGCTCGAGCAGAACTGAGGTCCTATTGACTTCTGAAATGATTTCTTTACCTATAATAGTATTTTGGTTTCAAAAAATCGTTGTTCCTCCAAAGGCACCCTCCGAACTGGTTCCTATAACTCCATTATTTTTGAATATTCTAATCCTTTCCACTTTAACCTTACACATCTTAGTTTCCTAAACAAGGACAACATCCGGTTTATGATCTCTTATAATATTATGTAACACATCCTTCTTATGGGGGGCATTCAACCCTCTTATATTCCAAGAAATTATCTTCATACTTTAACCGGGGATAAGGCTGACTCGATGGAGCTTTGTGTTCCATCAGCACGGTTCTTCCAACTTTCCTATTCCCTTTGATTTTTTAGAGAAGGTCTCCCCTGCTTTTTGCTGTGGCTTCCAACATCTGCCATTTTCTTATTCTTACTTCTAGTTGAGATACCTCCATTGGGTCCTCCATTATTCGATTTCCCTTCTTTAGTATTGAGAATCCTAAGATTTCCCTCCAGAGCCACCATTTCCAAACTATTAGATGGGGTTTTGCATTGAGACGGCTTAGGGCTTCCATTGGTTAATAACAAAAGAGGCTCAAAATCTGAAATGTTATAGTTTCGCGCTTCATTGAAGTCTCCCCCGTTTTCTTTTGTATTAGATGAGGCAGATGCATCATCATTAGAACTTTCCTCAACTTTATCCTGACTGACAGGCCCTCCCTTCTGGTCCTCTGAATCAGATTTTTGAGCATTTGTCTCTATCCTTTGCTCTTCCTCTTTGATACTTTCTATTTGATTATTAGAGCAAGCACAAACGGATTTTTCATTATTACTATTCATATCCTTCTTATCCTCATTTTCCAACTCAATCACTTCCTTATCAGGAACACACTCTGCTGGTGGGTCTTCTCTCTTACCTTTTGTTTTCCATTTCTGCTTCAAACTACTGTCACTCTTACCACTCTTACTCTTCTTGAGCGGGCAAGATTTTGCCCAATGACCTGACTTTTTACAATTAAAACAAGCAAACGAGAGATATTCATATTCAATCACTTGGGTCCATTTCCCCAATTTAGATATAATCTCAATAGATTGAGGCATATCCGTCATTTGATTAACATTAACACAGATACGGGCAAAAATGAACCTTGATTTTTCTGAAGTCATCGAATCGATTGAGAGAAGTTCTCCAAATGAACTCGCTATCCCCTTGAAGACTTCCTCATTCCAGAACTCTAGCGGGAGGCTAGGGAGACGCGCCCACATAGGCGCCGACACAAAAAATGACTCATCAAGAGAGAGGTTTGGAGCCCATTTCTGTAAAGCCAAGGTCAACTTGCCGAAAATCCATGGTCCTTCACATAGAGATTTACTCATGTCTTCTTCAGAATTAAAAGCAAAGGTAAAAAAACCCCTAGGCAAAGTCGCCACATCCACTTGACCTTTGAGAACCCATTTCCTCCTTATAAAATTCCTAACAACATCAATGTTAGGCCTAAAACCAGCAAACCTTCCAACTAAGGTCATAGCTAATCCAGACACAGTGAGATCCACCAGCTTATCCAGAATAGAAATAGCAACAACCCCTGTCGCAGGATCAGATATATTATTAACTTCCGGAAGCCCAGATTTCACTAGCGGCCTCACTCCAAAAAGTGAAGACCATTTTTTTTTCCTTACCTCTATCATGTGGGTCCCCGTTTTTGGAATCTTTGTCTTCCACCGATTTGACTATCGCCTTGTCCCCTTCAATACCCTGAGATGCCTGGAAACTAGCCTGATTACCTGTTCCACCCGCATAAAGACTGCCATCCCCAAGAAATCCGCCATTCCCAGATTTGATATTTGAATTTCCCACTCGCCGCTCCCCTTGCCTCTCCTCTCCCATGTTCCATGATTTACTTCTCAATAGAATGTTGACATGTCAAAGAAAAATGAAATTCATGGAACATTCTATTAAGAAGGACTTAGTTTAGGAAACATTCTATCAAGAAGGAATTAATTTTGGAAACATTCTATTGAAAAGGAAACAACATGAAATTTCTTTGGACAATTTAGTGTCATGGTTTCTCTTGAAAATGAATTAGTTAAGAAAACACACTATTGAAAAGAAGACAATAAGGGAACTCCCCATGCGGCTGCTTAGCTTATTTTGGCTAGCAGCTGCTGCTCCACTTTTTGTGCAACAATTTGTGGAGTTGGTGACCCCATGCATAAAAAAATTGTGCTTATTTTTAAGCAGCCCTCTTAAATGACACTTTTAAATGAAATTTTTAATATTATTTTTTACATATAAAATTTAAAAGCAAAATTTAAGGAAAATAAAAAGGAAAGGAAAAAGATTTGGTGAAGCCATGTGTCATCTTTTTTAATAAGCATCTGCTGCTTATTTCAGCCCCTCCTTTTTTTTTAACTTATTTTTTATTATTAAGCAACAACTACTTCACAAAACTAGGAAAAGATTCCAAATTTTCCTTTCCCTCTAATTAAAAAATTGCATGGGAACACTTTCACTGCTTAAAAATAAGCAAAAAATAGACTTAAGCAGCCGCATGGGGACATGGGGTAAGAAAAATTCTTTAAACTATTTAGTGTGACTATTTCTCTTAGTGAAATTTAGAAAGAAGTTTTTTTCTTAAATGACTTTTTATATGATTATATAAAAAGTGGAACGATAAATAAATGTCTTAATTTTTAATTTTAATTTTGATTGGAAGAATATTCTATTAACTTTTTTTTAGAATTTGGTTTTGAAACATAGTTGATAACTCACATTTACATTATTTTTAAGGAGGCTCAAGCATGAAGGATTTTTCATCATAATGTTTTGGAATGAATGAACAAATGCGTCTTTTGTGTTTTCTCATTTTTTTTATGAGCATAGATTCATTTATTTAGAAAGGAGGTCTTTTATTTAGAATTATTTTACAAATATCTTATTTTTATTTGAATAGTTATTTTTATCTTTTTAATTTTTTTTGGTCAATAAATTTATATTTAATGTTAATATTAAAATATTTGAGTACAAAAACATATAACCAACGATTTCTTTTTTTGGGATAAACCCCAAACCAGTAGTCTGAGCAATAGTAAATAAGACTTAAAAAACTACTAAACTACTGCTATGTATGTAGATAGATGCATCCCAAACTAAGAACAAAAGCTTGTAGAAAAAAGAGCCACTATTGAAAGGAACACCTAAACCTATTAATAGAGAAAACCCTAATTTGACTTCTTCATTTCAGGGCTGTTAAACCAGTAGTCTTTTGCATCAAACTTGATATTTTTTCCCTCGCTTTGCTGCTTCATCTTCGCATCTCGAGCCATCCTCCCATGCAGAAGACTACTCCCATCAATGATGTGAAGATGAAGCAGTAGAGCAAGGGAAAAAAGATCAAGTTTGATGGAGAAGACTACTAGTTTAACGACCCTGAAATGAAGAAGTCAAATTAGGGTTTTATCTATTAATAGGTTTAGGTGTTTCTTTCGATAGTGGGTCTTTTTTCTACAAGCTTTTGTTCTTAGTTTGGGATGCATCTATCTGCATACATAATAGTAGTTTAGTAGTTTATTAAGTCTTATTTACTGTTGCTCAGACTACTGGTTTGGGGTTTATCCCAATTTTTGTTTTTGATGGTTATATGTTTTTGTACTCAAATATTTTAATATTAATATTAAATATAAATTTATTGACAAAAAAATAAATTTAAAAGATAAAAATAAGATATTTGTTAAATAATTTTAAATAAAAGACCCCCTTTCTAAATAAATGAATCTATGCTCATAAAAAAATGAGAAAACACAAAATACCCATTTGTTCATTCATTCCAAAACATTATGATGAAAAATCCTTCATGCTTGAGCCTCCTTAAAAATAATGTAAATGTGAGTTATCAACTATGTTTCAAAACCAAATTCTAAAAAAAAAGTTAATAGAATATTCTTCCAATCAAAATTAAAAATAAAAATTAAGACATGTATTTATCATTCCACTTTTTATATAATGATATAAAAAGTCATTTAAGAAAAAAACTTCTTTCTAAATTTCGCTCAAGAAATAGTCACACTAAAATAGTTTAAAGAAATTTTCTTATTGTTTTCTCTTCAATAGTGTGTTTTCTAAACTAATTCATTTTCAAGAGAAAACCATGACACTAAATTGTCAAAAGAAATTTTCATGTTGTTTCCTTTTCAATAGAATGTTTCCAAAATTAATTCCTTTGCAATATAATGTTTCTTAAATTAATTCCTTCTTGATAGAATGTTTCCTAAACTAAGTCCTTCTCAATAGAATGTTCCCTAAATTTCATTTTTCTTGGAGGTGGCGGTGTACAAAAACAACTGATGAGGAAAAAGTCATTCTGAATTTGAACATTTAGAGTACCATCCACCTCTAGGTTGCAAAATGACTATCTAGGTGACAAGTGGCGAGCTTTAATCAGCCCAAACCACTTGACACCCCTTTCCATCCCACCAACTAACTGACTGGAAGTCCAATTCACACCTTGGATTGGACAATGTGTCTACATCCATGTTTCCCTCTCTATGAATATGGGAGACTTTAAAATCTTGATTTTTTTTTAATTTACTACAAATAATAATAATTAATCTGTTTATTCTCCAACATTGTGAAGACCCCTTAGCAATTGCATCTATCACAATTTTTGAATCCCCTTCTAATTGCAACTTTGTTACTTTGAGATTACTTGTTAAATCTACTGCCATTGCAGCTCTCGCCTTAGCTTCATTATTCGTTCCATTTGGTAGCCTTTGAGCTCTTTTTGCCATAATCAAACCTTCATCTTTTTTTGCGACACATCCCATGCTTGAAACACTTGGATTTCCTCTCGATGCTCCATCGAAATTGATCTTCATCCAACCTTTTATCTTCTTAAAATTTGTTTTCTTAATTGAGTTTGCATTAGTTATAATCTTATTTTTATGTTATTTAAATATACAATATATATTAATTTATAATTAGATTTTTAAAATTTTAAAATATTGTATCAACAAATTATTCATAATTTTATGATTATTACATGCTTGCTACTTATCTATTTTTATTCAATGAGAAATCAAGAAAACCAAAAAACTATTATTAAAAGTGGGAAAAAAAAAAATCGTGAAAAACACAAATTGTTGTTTTTTGCAGTATGGTTGAAGATACAAGTATAACTAAAACCACAAAGAACAACTATTGTTGAAAAAATAAAATGCCTGGAGATATATCAACATAATTTATATAGCTTAAAATTAAGATATATGTGTTAATAATAATACAAAGTCAAGTACTCATCATTATGCGACCTTTGTTTGTTAATAAGACAAGAACTCTAGTTGATTAAATGTAAGTTTCTAACACTTAATCATTGTTTGAAAAAATGAAATTTGTGAGATAATATTTAAGGAATCTTTGACTATAAACTAAATTATGTGAAATAGTAATTAAATTAACGGATGTTTTTTAATAATGTTCTTGAGACCAAACAACTTATGGGACCCAATAATAACCAACAGCACTGATAAGCATGAAAGTCCAAAACAAATAGACCACCAACACCATGCGTACTTGATATACTTTTCACAAACAACCTACGGGGACCCAATAGTAACCAACAACATTTGTCAAAACCCAAAACAAATAGACCACTAACATCATGCCTCCTTGATTCTCCCTTTCACCAATACTATTCCTACTACTTGATTTCTCTTTCTTTTTGTATTTTGAATCTTTGGTGTATATTTTGATGTAGTAATTATCTTCCTCCTTCAAACAATTTAGTGAAGAAACCCATATTTAAGATCTTGAGACAGAAAGTTTAAGGAAATCCAAATCCCAAGCACTAACTTCAAACTTTTGACTAACACACGAAAATCTAGGGATAGTTTTATAGATCCTCTGTCCTTTCCCGTCCTCTGAACGTTTCAGCGCCATCTGAACTTCCAAGCTTTTCATTTACTTGCCGTGTTAGGTGAACTAGAGGTTGAGGCGTTCTCATCCAGCTGACTAGATGGGAGATTGGTTGTATACACACGTCGCCTGTCAAAGTGCAAAGCATTACATGTGAGTTGTGTTGACCTTTCGCTACCTAATACCCAAAAATGGCAATTAGGATAAGAACGCGACGCCAACAGTGCATTGAACGTCACATTCAAATCCCACAGGTGGATCTTCAGAACATGAGAGATGCAGATTCAAACCAGAGACCTTGGAGTGCGTTCTATAGATTTTGTGGACATGTACTTCGCCCGGTAAAACAGTCTGCCAGGAGATTGGTTCAACTTTAGCCAAGTCCCACATGGGGTCCAATGTTTGGCATTCTCTCATTTATTTAATATGGCAGAAAACTCCTTTGAGACCTATCCATATTCTTGTTTTCTGTTATCTTCTTTGGGATTCACGGTGAAGAGGTGATTGGTGCAGCCTGTTGAGTTTGTAGCAATGGCAGATAATGGGGTTCTTGTGTGCAGTACTCTGATGGGAGAGACAGTTGAGCAGATGCTCAAACAAATGCAACTTGCTAAAGAAACTGGTGCAGATTGTGTAGAACTCAGACTGGATTGCCTTAATGGTTTTGATGCTGCAGGTGATTTGGAGAAGCTCTTAAAGGGTAGAGTTCTTCCTGCTATAATCACTTGCAGGTACTGTATTTCAATCTGCAACGCTGTGTAATTCTTCTGTTATGAAATGAGTTTTGATTGTTGTTAGCATTTTAGTTTTGTTTTACAAGACAACTTTCTTAGATGCATCACAGTTTGAGAATAGGTTAGTCCTTAATTTTAATAACTACGTTTCCAGTGGTCAGATACCAATTTCATTAACCATGATTTAAGTGCTTTCAGTTTAAGGGAATGAGTAATCATTTAAGTATTACAGATATTCAAGTTAAGTTTTATAACTGAGATATGATACAGTTGCGGGCAGGGATAATTCAGTCCTAGATGTAAGAGGTATCGCAGCCCATGAAGTGGGCAGTCATTGTTTACACTAACAGGTATATGGAAAAGGTTGAATGACGTAGGTGAGAGTTAATTTTGGAATGTAAAGCTTACAATGACATCTGGGTCAAGAACACAAGTAATTTAACAGCAACTTCATTTCAAAATCTATTCAACAAGTACTCATAAAGTTGTCTTCTCTTCTAATTGCAAATAATGCCACAACTATTATACGCAAGGGAAACAAAAGGGTATATTTGGGTGCTTCTACCATGTAATATGCCACAACCATTATATAGCAAAGTGGGACTGGGTGATGAGCTTCTACCTATCCTCATTCCAATACAGATCTGCATAGACATGGAGATCAATTGGGTAATGCTAGCTTCTACCATGTGTTTTCCATTTGTCATTCCATCACTTTTGCTTGCTTCTTTCTCATCACTTGCATTTGGTTTTGTTTGTTGATCAATGCTCTGCTTGGTGTTTCCTTATTCCTTATTTCATTTTCTTCTTGCCTTCTAGTGATTAAAGTATATTCGAAGGAACTAGCTCTAATACCAATTAAAGACCACACGATTATACTGATGAGGGGAGGGGGATAGGAAGGGGAAGGGGAAGGGGAGGGGTGAATCAGTATAATACAATTCTCTACTTTTTCAAACTTAATGCCATAAACATATCAATTGTACAATATCATTCACATAAGATGCAACAATTATGCAACACAAGATTTATATGGAAACCCTTTTAGGAGAAAACCATGGCAAAATATTGATTATATAAAACTCTTCTTACAAACTTCATAGGCACCAACCCACAAGTGACACCAATCCCCTCTTAAGTGATTTGTAGGCACCAACCCACTGAAGACACCAATCCCCACAATTAATTTGTAGGCACCAACCCGCACTGCCAAGCACCGACTTAGCAAGAGACACCAATCTATTATTATAGGAGGCACCAACCCTCAATCACAACAAATTCATTGTCTTCCTCAAAAACCGCTCAAATCTTCCTTGAAATCTGATATAATTCTGTCTTAAATCACCTTCATAATCTGCTATAAATCCTTCAAAAGTCTTCTCATAAACCTGCTCAAACTTCTTGCAAACTGCTATCAATCTTCTTTTCGCAACTGCCTTATTCTTCCTCAGACATCTGCTACCAATCCTTCATAAATCTGCTGCATTCTTCATCTTTTATTGTTGCTCTAGATCTGCTCAAAATCTGCTCTAAGTGTGTTCTTGAATTCTTTTAGAAATCCGTTTTTTTCATTTTTGAAATCTGCTCTTCTTCTCCTTAGGTCTGCTCTAAATCAGAAACGATTTGCATTACATTGCTGTCCAATTTGCTTCATTTCTGCACTAGATCTGCTCCTCAATCTGTCTTGAATGAGAAAGATATTTCATTGAAATTGTTTGATGTCTTTCACTTAACTAATCTTTTATTTATACCCCAATTATGCCTTTTCACCCAACAGGTCAACTTCATATGAAAATAATAATTTTAATTTAATTTCATCAAGGAGGCCGGCCAGCTTTTGCACATAAATAAATCTATTTAAATTTTCTAAGTATTTATTTTACCAAGGAGGTCAGCCAACTTTTGCACATCAATAAATTTATTTTATTATTATTAGATAGGTTGGCCAGCCCTAAAATTCAAGTATTTATCTTTGAAACTCAATAGATAAAATTTTAATTAAACCTCCTTTGACATCAATGACAACAATATTTCCAACATAGTAGAACGAGGCACACATGCTTGGGGCTTTACATGGGATAAATACTTTTATATTTAATTAGTTAGTGGAATAACTTACAAAGCATATTCACCAAATATAACTAACTTGAGGGATATGTGCCACATTCATATCTCCATCATCTAATATACATTATGATATCATACCTCTAGGTTCCTAACATTATTTTACAAGCCTTTACAAGTATGATTTCTTGTTCTTATCATCCGACCTTCTATATGTGATCATCATTGAATTTTGCTTGATTGTACCTAGCTCCCTACCTTGTTCCTTATTTTTTTGTGCTACTCTGATTCTATTTGCCAATATAGTAACTACCCATTTGCTTACAGGAATAACCACTATTTCTTTGATACCACATTACCATGCAAGTCCAACCTTCTATATGTGATCATCATTGAATTTTTCTTGACTGTGCCTAGCTCCCAACCTTGTTCCTTATTTTTTTGTGCTACTCTGATTCTATTTGCCAATATAGTAATTACCCATTTGCTTACAGGAATAACAATTACCTTTTTGATACCACATTACCATGCAAGTCCATGATTGTTGCCTCTCACAATGATGCAAATGTCTATATGTTGCAACTTTTTTATAGTAAATTTGGAACTCTTTTTAATATATTTGACTCGTCAATCTTTTTAGCCACTTTTTTTATGGCTCTTGAATGGAAGTACTCTTTTTCTCTTGATCATTTTTTTCATTTCCTCTCTATCTATCTATCTATATATATGCATTATGTGTAATATCTTGCAAAGTGACTTGTTTATTCCTGCACCAAAGTTTCATGTACTACTTTTGCACATAAATATTGATTGTTCCTAAATTCGTTATCCAAGGATATCCAAGAACATGATCTAATCAATTCATATCCAAAACATAAAAACTCAAATACAAAAGAATGCCTATGGTGAGCTTCAAACCTTCAAAAAATTGAACATGCTTACCCTCTATTTGAATGTCCTTGATATTCATTGTATGAACTTGTAATATCTTAGCTAAGTCCATGTTGATGAAGTTATACTTCTAATTAGTGTTTCTTGATACAGTGACCTTTTTCTTCTGAATGCATCCATTAAATTGAAGTTGAGGGATTGAATCTTCCTTCCTTGGAGCTAAATTCTTCCTTCCTTGGAGCTAAATTTCTTGTACTCTTATCCTTCATCTTCTCTATTAATATTGGCATCATGGTCTTCTTTGCTTTGTGTTTCATCTTCCTCATGTCATCCTCCTCTTCTTGGCATTATCCCCATCAACTATTGCTTCTTTTGGCACCCATCTATGTATGAAAACTTGTTCCATTTTGTACCAAGAATAATTGCTTTTATGCAATGAAAGAAACCATGTCATAGCTGGACCTTTTAAGTCACAACAAAGTATTATGTCCCATAATTTATATTGATAACAAGCTTTTTTGAATTGGAACCACTATTCTATTGCATTAACAGTTCCATCAAACTTAGGAACCTTTTATGAAGTGAGGATTTAAAAAATTCTTTCAGTTGATTGCCTCTTCTACCATAGATTTGAAAATTAAAAAATGTAGAAAGGTAGATCTAAACATTTCTTTCCAGTTACAAAGAATAGAATTCAATTTTCTCACCTAACTTGTACAAATATAAAATAATCGCCCTGATTTTTTACTGATTTTTTTTGTTAATGATTAGAATTGCAAGGTCAACTTAACATCACCACATCTCTATTTAGTCAATTTTTGAAAGCTCACAAAATCCTCTTTCCAATGAATCCAAGATCTTTTGAATTGGAGACTTGTGTGAGACACGTGACCTTTTGCAATACAAGTGGCTTATTTGAGAAAAAAATCGGCAAACATTTTATCTCACTTGTCCAAATTGAATCTCTAATATCACTTGTTATGATCCTTGTAATATATGAAATATGTAGACTAATATCAATAATGTACTGAATATAGTGGAGATCAAATCCTTGAGGTAGGGCAACAACATACATTGCTCTTTGTAGAGGAAGCTGCTTAACATTATACCTCAATATTGAGATCCCAACACTTATCCTCTCTTGCCTAAGCCACACACTAAATAATCCTCAATTACCTACCACTACCACTTTCTCACACGTGGGATAAATACTTTTATCCTGATTAGGTGAGATGGATGACTCACAAAGCATATGCATCCAATATAGCTAACTTAAGGATGTGTGCCACATGTCGGCATATCCATCACCCAATATACATTATAATATCATACTCCCAAGTACCTAATAAAGGGCACGTATGACTGCATCACACTACAGAATCAGTGCACTATGACTGCATCTTTATATTGAAAAATGAGGCAAAAGCACAAATCACCATCTACACCAAGGTTCAAGTCAACTGCATTCACATTCAGGTAACTATCCCAAGGAGAGAAGTATAGAAAGTAGTAGGTATATCATTTTACTAAGAGTGCATTGGAAGATGAGTCATGTATTGAATTAAATGCCAAAGTAATACCACATATGAGATCATGATATGGTATGCTGTCAGAGACGAATCATAATCAGTCACAATATTAATCTGATCCTTCTAAATTAATAATGAAATAGAGAGAAAGATTAGATTTCTAAAGGAATTTCCACATTTACTTGAAGGAATCGGGTTCAACATAGTTATTATGACTCAAGAGAGACCTTAGACCATTTTAACCCAATCAATATAACCCAGGTAAGTACGTCTTATCACCCTTCTGCTCTCGCAGCTCTGAGAGAGAGTGTAAGTTTAAGGCAATCAAATAAAGGATCGAAGGGTATTCTTAATGAAGTATATTCTCCTTGGCAATACAATTTTGTCCAAAGCCCGAACTTAATGAATCGTTACAAGTTACAACTCTTCCACTAAATGTGGTGTTTTAAAAACTAAATGATCAATATCTCCAAACTAGGCCTTTGATAAAAGTCAGTAATGATCTATGAAGAAATAGTAAGGGAAATATCATTAGCATAGCTCACACTCGGAAAGCATTAATTAATAGTCATAGTCTGTTCATTATTTTCCACTCAAATAGGGTAACACTAGTTCATCATAACAATCACAACAGCATTTAAATAACATTTTTCATTCCTCTTTCGATGCTTACACAATCCACAACGATTCTTACCTAGGGATACTTCAAGGAGTAAATAACAATCACAAGTTTGTAGTAACCTTGACCTGATAGAGTAGAAGGACAAAGGATTGGGCTTGCTTAGAGTTTTTGATGCCTTGGATGGATCAACCCTTCCTCCCTTCAAGATAATAGAGCAGGATCATCATAGAATTCATAAATAACTCATATATGAAAGAAACTGAGCAACAAACGACTTTGATTTTTATTTCCACAAATGGATTTGAATAATTAGTCCAAAGATGGGGAAGATTTCCAACAAAGGAAAATCATAACTGTTGAAAGATACTAAAGCTCCAAAAGAAT
Source organism: Cryptomeria japonica (assembly GCF_030272615.1). Taxonomy (NCBI): domain Eukaryota; kingdom Viridiplantae; phylum Streptophyta; class Pinopsida; order Cupressales; family Cupressaceae; genus Cryptomeria; species Cryptomeria japonica. The sequence goes on from NC_081413.1 coordinate 521,179,251, forward strand.
TCATGCAAACCTTTTGGTCCAAAAACGTCCTCTCAAAATCAAAATCTCTACAAAAAGAAGTATTCTCTGAAATAAGACTGCATATGCCAACTTAACCAATGGTGAAACCCAATACACATGCTTCCTTTGTTCAAAGACCAAGCCAACCACTTAATCAACTCCCATCTACTCCATCAAGTCCATGGCTGACTATTCATGCCCTCTCTCAAGGGCACGTAATGAATATTCAATAACAAGTACTTGAATACTTAACTATACATACTTACCAACACAAGTATGGCATTAAAATCTATTTAAGAAACACAACCCAAAAGGCATAAGGTCTGCTTTCAAGTTCTTCAATTGCAAGACCTTGAGTTGAGAAAGTACAATTAACATGGCAAACGTGACACGCTCATAAACCAATAATCATGCCAATGGCCAAAACAAAACAGCAAAATCATGCATACTGAACTTTCAAACCCATCACACACCATAATGCAGAGCATGCCTTTAAAGGTGCAACATCAAACACTCAGCAAAGTCAAAGCAGGTTGTATGAATGTTCTCATTGGGTCTCCCTAATGTTTACGCTTTCTCTCACTGTAGTTGACCTCCCTCATGATGCTCTTCCTCTATTCTTGTTGTGTCCCTCTCACACATGTAGGAAGGAGAAAGATGGCTTCATTTCCTTGTATGAAATTGATAATCATAATAAAAAATATTTATCATTGACACATTAACTAAGCAGCATTAATTAATCATAACAAGAAAGAAAGAAATAAAGAAACGAATTATATTAATGTCCATGAATGGCCAAGGATAGGTCAAGGGACTGGAACATACATGTGTTACAATAACAAAGAACTAGAGCAAAACAGGGGCCCTAGAGTGAAAGCAAATAAAATAAACCAAGAAAGAAAGAAAACAAAGAAATAGACACGTGGGGTGAACCTAGAAAAGGTAACCCTGAGAGTATAAGTTTGAATACATGCGCAAGTGGATAACCCTGCAGTGGAAGCAGATGAAGACCACCCAGACAGGAAACATAATTTGGCAGGTGTATGTATCTGGGAGGCATTTGAGGGGCTGATAATATTATCATCAATCATTGTAGGAGTGCCAATTCAAAATTTTAGAATGATCACTAAGGAAATTCCAGGGCTAAGGGGGTTGGGGTTGACAATCTTAGGAAGTAGGATTCTGTATAAAACCTCCCCTATTACTTAAGGCCAAAAATTGCTGGTGGTGGAAAAGAAAATGGTATCTTAGCTTGCCCCTAACTTTATGCCAATGCCCACCTCAATATTATAAAACTGCTCAAAATTAATAATAGAAATAATAGTTTCTGAATATTTTTGGATACTACAATTGTTCATCTACAATAATTGTGGAATTTCTTATGTGAGTTTGAATGTTATTTCACATGTTATAATAGAATTCAGCATACATGCTAACAGTAATTACCTAAGTCCATACAGTTCACACACTGCTCTGTAGATGGTTGACATAAATGGGAAACCTCATGATATATTGTAAAATATAATACAAAGTTACAAAGTTCAAACTCTAAGGTTTTACACACAATGTACTTACATCAACTGTATTCTCCAGTTTAGATTAAGAAAATTCCCTTGAGAAATTTCTCTAACATCATCATTTCAACCTTTGACATTGTATATCAGACCAAAATCTGAAGGAGGTAACTATGAAGGGGATGAACAAAAACGTCTCAATACACTGAGCCTGGCATATGATCTGGGTGCTGACTTTATTGATGTGGAGCTTCAGGTTCTAGCACTGTTAAAGCCAAATTATTGACCTTTAATGATTACTTTTGTTTATTTCTAGTTTCTAATTGAAGTGTTTTTCTCTTAGAAAATGCCATGTTGTCCACAATGCATTATTGTTTTCAAAATGCAATGTTATCTACAATATACAGTATTTAATAACGCATATATTCCATTTTCTTCTATATAATTATCTTTGGCCCATGCACAAAGCCATAGCACATAACAAAATTCAGAATCTCTCGTTAATCTGTAATTTTGTAGATTATGAGTGGCCCATCCAGATGGGCAGAAACATTTTTGTGCTTTTGAACATGATGGGTTTGTTAAGAATGATTATGAAAGGAACTATTAATCTCTCTTAAACATGGGAATCAAGATTTTAGTATGAAATAAAAAAATGAATGAATTTATTTCCATTTCTATTTCCCTTCATATTATTTGGCTCATAATTGATCAGAAGATATAAATATGTGAAAACCAGTCTCTGCTTGTATATTATTCACTTTGCTTTGAATTGTATCCAGGCAATGTCTCCCTTTGTAAGTCAAAGGAGTAAAAAGAATTCACAGAATTGCAAAATCATTGTTTCAAGCTATGTCAATGGGAGCACTCCATCATCTGAGGATCTCGGTCATCTTGTTGCAAAAATGCAGTCCACCGGAGCTGATATTCTGAAAGTTGTTACTACTGCAACAAATATTACTGATGTATCTCACATCTTCAAGCTGATTCCCCACTGTCAAGTGAGTTTGGAGACTACTGGACAATGGAAAACTAGTTTTCTTTTGTCTCTTTCTATAAAAATTTTTAGTGGGATCTGTGACAGTGCTAATGATACTGTTTCTGTAATATCGTATTTAATTAAATGATCTTGCTTTATTTTGTGATTAATGTTGGCCTTTACCCAGTTGCAATATTTTTTCATCATTTCTATCGCACATGTTCTGTTCCTTTATTGAACTTCCTTTCCTACTACTGTCAGTACACAACTTTCAAGTTCTCCATATTTCCTTTAATTTGGGAGTGCTTTCAAAATTTTAAAGTAGAATAACTTCAGGTTTGAATATTAGTTCCAACAACACAAGGACACTAACTTTTACATGTGATATTAGCATGCGGGTTGGATCTAGTAGTAATTCTCTAGGAGTTTATCAATGCTGTTGCAGATTGGAGTCATGACCTTAAAGAATATATTGTTAGAAGTGGTCAAGTTGTTAAAATGAGCTCTTGAATACATCGTAGGATGGTTAAATGCATAGTCACAATTCTATTCTTGAGTGGCCTAGATCTCACGAGGCTGAGTTTAATCTTTGTTATGAAACATCCCACTTGATAGTAGCATCAAAGAGAGAAATAAAAGATCACAAGATAATCACCTAGACATCACACCTGGCAACCTGAACCTGATTGGTCTAGCATGAGTTGAAACCTTCACAAAACCATGCCTCATGGGCAGGGATTTTCCTTGATTCATTGCCATGACTAATTTGAGACTGCAACCAATCTATCTCCACCTCCTAGCCTTCAAACAAAAGACAAGATACTTTCTATAATTACTCAAAGTTATTTTCACCATTGCATTTTTATTTCTCTCTCAACAGATTTGCTTTTTGTCCTGCCACTACGCCTTACATGGATAAGAGATTTCAACACCTACAATTATGGGAATATTTATCACACCTTACCATCACACTCATTTGACTATTTTCCATTGATCAGAATCATCAAGACCTTCATCCATGGGCTGTCTGCCTATTGTTCATGCCTCTATTGATGGAATACACGACTAGTCATTCATTTTATCTCTCCTGCAATTTATTTTGGGATATGCAGGCCTATCTTGTTAATGCATGGTAGCTTATGCAAGATAAGATCTTCCTAAACCTTCCTTGTTCTGTTATTTACATGCTTCATGTCAGATTTATATTGCATATGATTATCGGATTGTACAAACATCACTTATCATTATGCTATCGGGCTAACAACCCGATAGCATATTAATGTCAATTATTAATTGGCATTAATATGCTATCGGGGTATTAACCCGATAGCATATTAAAAGCTATAAGTCATCGGGTTATTAGCCGATACATACTTGCTATCGGGTGCATAACCATTGGCACCGGTTCACATCTGTTATCAGGCGTAATAATATCGGGCATATTTGTTATCGGGTTTAATGAATACACCGCTTCATTTGGAATTAACATTAGTTAACAACTGCACCGGTTGGATTACATACATCGTGCACTTTGAATCATCGGTGTTTATATGAACCGATTCATTACATTGATCAGTCATTATATTATGATATTACAATATGCTATCGGGTGTTTTGAACCGATAATCAGCATTGTGTTAATGGTATAATTACAAAGGCACCGATCAATGGGTGCATTGATCGGTCATTCCTAAAAGGCATGACCGGTCAATACACCAATTGACCGGTTGCCTAAATGATATATATGCCAATTGAATTCATTTGGAGTAGACATAGAAAATATTAAATGATCTCTCTCCTTCAAACCTGCAGATAAAATCAGAATTATCAGACATTGACATAATTCCTCATATCCATTTATAGCATACATAGTTCATAACTTGTTCTTTAATTGAAATTGAAATAACTTTACATGGTATCAGAGCCAAGGTAATCGAACCTAAGGCTATTCAATTTTGATAAAATTCAAGGACTAAGTTACAAACTACATCACATTTCCATAATGGCCAACGCTATCAGATTCGAAGATAGACTCGGAGGTAGCGAAGATTTTTCAGCTTGGAAGTTTAGAATCAAAATGATTTTAAGAGAAAACAAAGTTGATTCATATGTCCAAACTGAAAGTGCACAACCAGAAGATGAAACCGAGAAATCCACATGGATCGAGGGAAATGATAAGGCCATTAAAATAATAGTGGATGGGGTAAGAAATAATATAATGCCCATCATTAGAAAGCAGGAGACGGCTTATAAAATGTTCAAGGCACTTGAAAAGACATTTGAGATATCAAATGCAAGTCGTACTCTAGCACTAAAACGAGAAATAAATCATATCACCATGAACAAAGGGGAGACAATCAACGCCTACTTCATGCGGATATCGGTTCTAAAAGATGAACTTGCAACTCTGGACTACGAGATCCGAGGCAAAGAACTAACACTCATTGCTTTAGATGGGTTGCCTAGTGGATGGAGCACATTCATCCAAGGCATCAGTGCAAGGTCTAAATATCCTAAGTTTGAGAGACTAAGAGATGACTGTCTACAAGAAGAATCCCGATTGAACAAGGCAGGAATAAAACAGAAGAATATAGATGAAGACTTGCAAGTCCTAAATACAAACATCAATAAAAAATACAAAAAGAAGCAATTCAGGAAAAGAAAAGCTAAACAAGGCAAGAACACTTCTAAGAAAGACCTATCACATGTTCAATGTTATAGGTGTGACAAATTCGGACACTATGTTGCAAACTGTCCGGAGAAAGGGAAGCAAGCCACATTTGCAAAAGTGAAGAAATCTAGAAAAGAAAATGACTCCGAGAACTATGTCCTCTACTCAGCACTTACAAGCCATACTTCAAACAAATCTAACTCATGGGTGATCGACAGTGGTTCATCCAGACACATCACCGGCTTTAGAGAAATACTAGACTCCATGATAGAGAAAGATGATGAGGAAGTAACCATCGGAGACGATTCTTCACATCCAGTCAGAGGAATTGGAACCTGCACCATCAAACTGAAGTCAGGCATGTCACTACAACTTGAAGAAGTACTATATGTTCCAGGCATCAAAATAAATCTAATCTCCATATCAGCACTAGAAGATCAAGGATACAGAGTGACCTTCATGGAAAACAAGGTGTTGGCTTGGCCAAAGAGATCCTCCATCAAAGACGCTAAGGTCATTGGTCGAAGACAAGGTTATTTGTATGAGCTATGTATAGAGCCCAATCTAGCATTGATCCATGAAGCAACTAATGCAAATGAAGTATGGCACAGGAGATTAGGTCATCTGAATTATAGAGCTTTGTCAACCATGGGAAACCTTGTCACAGGTCTACCTAAGTTGAAGCAATATCATTCAGAGGCATGCAAAGGGTGTGCCTTAGGTAAAAATACCAAAAATGCATTTCAGAATAGTACTAGGAAAACTAGCAAAGTTTTGGAGTTAATTCATTCTGATGTATGTGGACCTATGTCCGTACCCTCGCTAGGGGGATTTTTGTACTATGTAATTTTTGTTGATGACTACTCTAGGAAGACATGGATCTACTTTCTGAAATATAAAGAATCAGAAGAGATCCTAAGTAGGTTCAAAGAGTTTAAAACATTAACAGAAAATCTCTCTGAAAACAAAATTAAAACCTTAAGAACTGACAATGGGGGGGAATACACATCAGAACTATTTAAAGACTTTTGTAAAAATTCTGAGATTAAGAGGGAGTTGACAATACCTTATAATCCACAACAAAATGGAGTAGCTGAAAGGAAAAATAGGACCATAGTAGAAGCTGCCAAAGCCATGATACTAGATCAAAATCTAAACTTGAACCTTTGGGCAGAAGCAACTAACACTGCTGTGTACATACAAAATAGATGTCCTCATTCACACCTCGAAGATAAAACTCCTGAGGAAGTCTTTACCAAGACAAAACCAGATATCAGCCATCTTAGGATATTTGGGTGTTCGGTCTATATTCATGTACCTAAAGAGAAAAGACTAAAACTAGAACCCTCTGGAAAAAGGGGAATACTTGTAGGATACAGTGAAACTTCTAAAGCCTACAGAATCTATGTACAAGGACAGAGAAATATTGAACTCAGTAGGGATGTAATCTTCGAAGAAGATTTAGCCTTCAAAAGGGCCCAAAATACAATAGAACCTGAAATTCATAATCCTACTCCTAACCTAGAAGAAGAACCTACTCCTGAGCTTCAGAGGGAGTATCTTGAGGAAACTATAAGTGAAACACAAGACCCACCTATAGATAATCGCAAGAAAAGACCACTATGGGCCACCAAAACTATAGTAGAAGCTCAGAAGTTCGCTGCTCCTTCAGGAACCTTCAGGGAAAGCAAGAGGCCTAATAAATTCATCAACTATGTTGCACTTATGAATGATCTATCTAAAGCTGAACCTAACAATGTTTCAGATGCACTCAAACATCAAGTATGGATAGATGCCATGACTGAAGAATATCAGTCCATTATGAAGAATGATGTTTGGGAGATTGTTCCTAGGCCAACCAAGAAGTCTGTCGTGTCTTCTAAATGGTTGTTTAAAATCAAGCATGCTGCAGATGGCAGTATTGAAAAACACAAGGCCAGATTTGTAGCTAGAGGGTTCTCACAGAAGGAAGGAATAGATTACGAAGAAACATTTGCACCTGTTGCCAGGTACACATCAGTAAGAGTTGTCCTAGCCATTGCAGCAACAAAGGGGTGGAAGGTACATCAGATGGATGTTAAGACAGCATTCCTAAATGGCGAGATCGTGGAAGAAGTCTACTTAGAGCAACCTGAAGGGTTTGAAATTCATGATGCAAAGTCTCATGTGTGTAGACTCAAGAAAGCTCTTTATGGGCTCAAACAGGCTCCCAGAGTTTGGAGATAATCACCTAATAGATCAATGCAAGAAAGATCTATCCACAGAATTTGATATGAAAGACTTGGGGCTTCTTCATTACTTCCTAGGATTGGAAGTATGGCAGAATTCTGATAATATTGTACTGAACCAAGGGAAGTACACCTTGGACATATTGACAAGATTTAGAATGCTAAACTGCAGACCCATGACCTCTCCTATGGAAACCAACTTCCATAAACTTAAAGAAGCAGCAGCAGAATCAAGACCTACTGACCCCACTCAATACAGGCAGATGATTGGGTCCCTGATGTATCTAGTAAATACAAGGCCAGATATCTGCTATGCTGTTAATGCCTTAAGTCAGTTCATGTGTGAACCTAAGGAGATACACCTGGTTGCAGTAAAGCATATAATGAGATATCTACAAGGTACCCTAAAGCTTGGTCTTAAATATGAAAAGGTTGACATAGATCTACATGGATTTACAGATTCAGATTGGGCTGGCAGTGTGACTGACAGAAAGAGCACTTCAGGGTGCTGCTTCAGTTTAGGGTCAGCCATGATATCCTGGATCAGCAGAAAACAATCTTCAGTAGCTCAGAATTCCACAGAGGCTGAATATATTGCAGCTTCAATGGCTGCCCGAGAAGCAGTATGGCTAAGGAAATTGCTCGTGGGATTATTTGGAGAACCTATGAAACCTATAGTCATTCAGTGTGATAATCAAAGCTGTATAAAACTTTCTATAAATCCAGTATTTCATGACAGGTCCAAACATATTGAGATCCCATATCACTATGTACGAGATATGGTTGACAGGAATGTGATAAAGTTAGAATATGTGTGTACAGGAGATCAGACTGCAGATATTCTAACCAAACCACTTTCCAGAGTGAAGGTTGATCACTTCAGAAAGGGTTTAGGTATGATAGAAAGGTAATCTGCTTTGTAATCTATACTTACATATATTTAAGATGTTTAATGTGTAAACTTCTTTGTCATGTCTGGACTATCTCTTGGCTTCTTGCCACCTGTGTTCATATCTAAGAGGTGACGATCTCTTAGACACTGAACACTTGTATATAGACATCATAAGGTGACGATCTTATGATAGTCAAACCAGTAATCATGTTGGATCACTGGTAAGTCATGGATGTGTCATGACTATGTTGTGATACAACATTTGTACAAATGTTATTGCATTATCACAATTTGGATATAATGAGAACTTAAACACTTCTCATATGGTTATCCTTGTATTGCGTGTTAAGCAATACTGATATCACGTGTAGGTGATATCTCAACCATTGATCATGATTGGATCTCTGGTAAGTCATGGATTTGCCATGACTATGTTGTGATAAATATTTATAAATGTTATTGCACTTATCACAACTTGGATATGATGAGAAACTAGCCTTTCTCATAGACTTATCCTTAAGTATTGCGTGTTAGGCAATACTAATGTCACGTGTTAGGTGATATCTTGATGAATCTTATAGATCACATGTTTTGATGATTTCTAACATGATCAGGTGATGATTCTCTTACTTTTATCACATGTTAAAATAATACTTTATGTCACATGCTCAGGTGATGTTCTTCTATTTTGTATCATATGTCTTGATGGTACTTCTCATGTATGAGTGATTTTTTGCTGATTGACATTATCTTAGTTATGAAAAGGAAATGTGATGCAGGTTGCCTTATCTATCTTCCAAAGCTAAGAGGGAGTGTTAATGCATGGTAGCTTATGCAAGATAAGATCTTCCTAAACCTTCCTTGTTCTGTTATTTACATGCTTCATGTCAGATTTATATTGCATATGATTATCGGATTGTACAAACATCACTTATCATTATGCTATCGGGCTAACAACCCGATAGCATATTAATGTCAATTATTAATTGGCATTAATATGCTATCGGGGTATTAACCCGATAGCATATTAAAAGCTATAAGTCATCAGGTTATTAGCCGATACATACTTGCTATCGGGTGCATAACCATTGGCACCGGTTCACATCTGTTATCAGGCGTAATAATATCGGGCATATTTGTTATCGGGTTTAATGAATACACCGCTTCATTTGGAATTAACATTAGTTAACAACTGCACCGGTTGGATTACATACATCGTGCACTTTGAATCATCGGTGTTTATATGAACCGATTCATTACATTGATCAGTCATTATATTATGATATTACAATATGCTATCGGGTGTTTTGAACCGATAATCAGCATTGTGTTAATGGTATAATTACAAAGGCACCGATCAATGGGTGCATTGATCGGTCATGCCTAAAAGGCATGACCGGTCAATACACCAATTGACCGGTTGCCTAAATGATATATATGCCAATTGAATTCATTTGGAGTAGACATAGAAAATATTAAATGATCTCTCTCCTTCAGACCTGCAGATAAAATCAGAATTATCAGACATTGACATAATTCCTCATATCCATTTATAGCATACATAGTTCATAACTTGTTCTTTAATTGAAATTGAAATAACTTTACATATCTCAAGTATGTCTCTATCCATGGGATTGTCGGTCCATCAATCCTACTATCATCCTCTTTGGGCTGTTGTCTACGTCTATTTCAGTTGTGTCATCATCCAGGAGGCTGTGTTCCTACCTCAAGGATTCCTCCATTCATTGGATTGTTGCATATTGATTAAGCCATCATCCATGTGGCTATTGGCCAAAGATTCACGTTTACCACCATTCCTTTTGGGACTTTTGGTAAAGAACATCAATGGATATTCAAGTCAAGAAATCAACTCCAAAAATACATCTAATATTTGTCAAACTTAGAATGATAATTTAGCTAGGTAATTCAAGAGTAATCCTCTCACATTTAGAAAGTCAAACAAAAGAATCATGGAATTTCCAGTCAAAGATGAAAAATGAATTTTCATTCAGCCAACTTTCTGTTGCAGAAAGTCAATGCTGGTATGATAGGATCATTGCTGCAAGATAGTCAAGACTCAAAACCACTGCAAAATCTCAGCTCAACAAATGAGTACATGTGCTTAGTCAAAACAGTCAAAGAATTTGATAAAATGGTTATCAAGTGTTTTAGTCAGAACACTCAAACCCCTCGTTTCCCTTATATGTTTCCTTGAGAAGTGCACTAGGGATTTGAGGAAGAGAATTTGATTAATTTCTGGTCAATTGGGTCTTGAGCTAAAATCTATGCATATAAATTAAATGCAAGTCAAATAGGTTGACTGCTGATGTCATTTAGGCTGGCCCAGCTGTCCCATAACCCCTGATTATATGCACTAGCTGGAAAATTACTGTAGGCTGCTGAGGAAACTTGGGCAAGTAGACCATACAAATTAAGCAACATGTCACATAATTTAAGAACATAGGGCATTAACTCAAGCAAAATGGCCAGCAGAGGAAAAGTGAATAGTGTTTTTCCATGTTTGACTTGCTTTGACAGGTTGATATCATCAAAGTTAAATAATTTTGAAAATAGGTGTAATTCTGACATCATAAAGTGAGTTTGTTATGTCATACGATATTGTGCTTCCCTTATTTATTGTAAGTTAAATATTGTTCCTGGTTCATGTCTTGAGGTTGTCCTTTATTGTCTTGAAAATGTAATTAATGGTTTCAGTATGAATGCTTAGAGTGAGCTACAACATTCTCCAAGAAAATGGGGAGCATCAACTCTTTTTTGTAATATTGTTGATTTTTCACCAAATGTCAAGTGTACTTTTAATCTTTTTGTTTGTTGATTTCTTTGAGTCCAAGTTGCATGTTAATAATAAATGAAAATAGACCACTTTCAGACAGATTACCCAAATATGTGCACACTATACACACTAATATGCACATATGCACACATGCTCTCACACATGCATACAGAAAACTCTTTATATTGCCTCACTATAGATTTGTTTTTAAAAAAAATTCATTTTTCCCTAGCAGAAAATGTTGATGTCTAGACTCTTTGTTTATAAGTTTGCTTTTCTATGTATAGCTATTTGCAAAATTTATTAGTAGAAATTTGGAAATCTACATAGTATTTCTCATAAATCACATTCTTGTTAGCCATATTAGGATTCTTTTTAGCAGTTGCATGGTTTGATATTCTATATCTGAGAAATTAGACGACTTGTGCAGTGTATAAAGTTTTTTGGAATATGCATATATTTGGAACATTTCAAAAGAAGTTATAATTAAATTCTCTTCATGATGGTGTATCATTTCCGCTGCATATTAGAACCTTCTTAAATATATACTTGTCATATTGTATTATTAGCAGTTCTGACTTCCATTTTACGTGCACAGGTTCCAATAATTGCATGTGTAATGGGTGATAGAGGACTAATAAGTCAACTTCTAGGTCCCAAGTTTGGTGGATACCTCATATATGGATCAATTGGATCTGGGAAGGATTTGATACCCGGACAACCAAAACTAGCAGATCTAATAAACATTTACAAAATTGGGCGTCTGACTAGAGATACCAAAGTATTTGGAGTTATTGCAAATCCAGTAGGCCATAGTAAAGGTCCAATTTTACACAATCAAGCATTCAGAGAAACAGGATTCAATGGTGTATATGTACCACTTCTTGTTGATGATCTTTCAGACTTTTTGAAAGTTTATTCTGCACCAGATTTTGCTGGTTTCAGGTAATCATTCCTTTCCTTGAAAGAATGCATAAAATTGTGTTGAGAAAGTTTCCTTGCCTCTATGTTAAGACTTCATTGTAGATCTCTTTGATTTGAATTACATTCGTGTCTATTCCTAAAAGATTTGTTTTCATAAGTTTACTCTAATTAGATTATTAAATGATGCCAACAAAAAATATATTAGAATTCTTCATTGCACTTGCCTTTAGCATAATGATGTAATATCGATAAAGTAACAGAATAAATGAGAGTTATCTTCTTATACATTTTTTTCAGTGTGTGTAGAGTTCCCAATTAGGGCTGATTTCTTTTTGCAGAAATAACATATATATCATATTTCTTCTACGCATAAATAAGCTGGTTGTAAATTTGATTTTACAACATTAACAGATAAAGGACTTGATGCACACAATTTAACAATGCCTCTATCCATCCTTGGAAAACATATGCAACTTGTAAATAAAAGCTATCCTGATATAGCTTTAAGTTGATTCACCTCATATTCTCTTTATGTGATTTGTAGAGAATTCCTAATGTCATTAGTACATTACCCTTATAGGACCTATCTGATTTTGCATGTATGAAATACCAGATATCAAGGGTTTCATTTTTTGTGTGTACTTGATGGCTAATGGGATGCTCAACTATATCTTACACAAGTCACAGTGTTTGTCCAATTCTCAAACTCAAAGCCCTTAAAGCATGCACGTACAATATAATGGATCACAGACCATCCATTATTCCCTCAAAATATGTCTCCTTAGTTAGATGACTTTATAGACTTAAATGCTTAAGGTCTCAATTTTTTTCTTTATAAGTTCTGTTCTCTTTATACTAAAGGTCCGATAGATTTACTGACAGAGTTCAAAAAAGTGGCCAGCTTAAGTGCCACCATCTAGTGTTGAAACGTTTGCATGCTTATTGATCAATCAATATATAAATGCTGGTATGTAGGATGTGTCTAAAGTTGTACCTAGCTCTCCCAAGTATAACTCTGTTGTTAAATGCATCTTGAGAGCTATTTATATAATACAGAGAAGAATTTTCAATGGTCTGTTAACACAATTTTTATATCTTCTAAGTATTTAGAATTACATGCATTTGTATGTGTATTGATGCTACTGATTGAGATGATAACTCTTAAAAGATGTGAAAAAATGTATTATTTGCTTCATTTCTAAATATTTGCTCTTTCCATTACAGTGTTGGAATTCCTCACAAGGAAGCTGCTGTCAAGTGCTGTGATGAAGTTCAGCCACTTGCAAAGGTTTAAATCCTTAACGCAATAGATTTTTTTTTGAAAATCATACTGTGAATGTAAATATATGCTTTGAATTCCATGCAATTCAAAAAATATGAAGACTGATCTGCAGGTTACTCGTGTCAGCATCATTGTGCTCTAATTCAATCTTGTTTTGATACTTCATTTAGTCTATTGGAGCAGTGAATACTATAGTAAGAAGAAAAAGTGATGGAAAATTGGTTGGCTATAATACTGACTGCGAGGGTGCTATATCTGCAATAGAGGATGGCTTACGAGGTCTCAAATCTTTTCAACTTATTCTTCAGATGGCACATGTGCTCTACCGTGAACAGTTATTTCTTTTGATTCAAGTTCAACTTAAGGAGGAATAATCTGATGGAGGAAAATACTTGAAACTGATTTATTATTCTAATAACTTGCAAATATTCATGCACACTGCAGGAGAAAGTGGTTATAAGAGCTCGGAAAGTAGCTCTCCCCTTGCTGGAAAATTGTTTGTACTTGTCGGAGCTGGAGGAGCTGGAAGAGCACTTGCATTTGGAGCAAAACAAAGAGGAGCACGTGTTGTAATCACAAATCGTAATTTCGGTACATACTCGTCCTTTTATCTATCTTAGAACATCAGGCCAAGGAAGAGTGAAAGTTCAGCAATTCTTGTACTAGTATGGTTTTCAAGTTTCTTGAACATATGATGAATGTATAATATTCTCAGTAGTCCCAGCATGTTCTAACATTTTTACATTGGGGTTGAAAGAAAGAGCAAAGGCCCTGGCAAATGCAGTTGGAGGAGAAGCTATCCCCATGGAGGCTCTGGAAAGATTCTGTCCAGAAACTGGAATGGTCCTTGCAAACACTTCTGCTGTAGGAATGCAGCCAAATGTTGATTCAACACCTTTGCCTAAGGTTTTCTCTTCTTCTATCCCATCCCTTTATAGCAGTTGGTGATTGGAAACTCTTGCTTTCATGGAAACAAATTAGGTATTTGAGTGAAAGCAATCTGAACTAATTCAATTAAGGGCTGCTCAAGACAGAGAGAGAGATCTAGCCACTTGGGACAAATAATTATTTCCTTATGACTGCAGTATCTATTAAGGACATACATGATATAAATTTCAGGGACTTGATGCTTTTGCTATTTTGACTGTTTGTTCAGGAGGCCATGGAGCCATACAGTCTTGTTTTTGATGCTGTTTACACGCCAAGAGAAACAAGACTGTTGAGAGAAGCCAAAGAGGCAGGGAAAATTGTCGTGAGTGGATTGGAAATGTTCATTAGGCAGGCTATTGGCCAATATGAGCTTTTCACTGGTAACCTAGGTAAGGAGGAAATACACATCACTTTTGGACTTTCCCAACAAAAAGTTACTGGTTATAAAGATTAATTTTGAGCAGTTGTAATCTTTGTTTCAGGTTTAAAATTTTGCCTTCTCTAAATAAATGATTTTGAATTGGTTGCAGCCCCTACAGAGTTGATGCGAAAAATTGTTATTAGAGATTTTTGAGCAGCATATTGACACAGACTAGGCTTTTTGGGTGATTGGAAACAATGTTTGGGCTGAGGTTTCCAATTCTGTTATGGTGGAGTTAGCTATGAGTGAATCATATTTGAATAGGGACAGAGCTATGTCTATTATTGCCTTCATATTAATAATTAAGTTGCTTGATGCATCAGCAGCTCAGAAAAGGCACATTTTTATGTTATTTATCCAATGGGATCAAGTCATGTAGTCATTTCGTTTAATGAGAAACCTTTTTAACACTACCGATAGACCTTAATCAACATTAAGTCAGTTTCCAGTAAGCCCCAACACCTGTGAATGAAAGGAAAAAATGCCCAATCATGGTGCAAAACACAGAAATTGAAAATTGTCTATGAGTAATTTGTCTTGTGTCAGTGCGCAACAGGTTATTAGCATTGGAGATACTAAATATTTCAGAGGGGGATCAGGGCCTAAGTTTGGGAATGGCAATTGGGGGTGTTGCAAATACACAGTACTTCAAAAATTTGTTATGAAAAGATTTATAAGGAATAATTATCAAAATTACAAATAAAACTTTGGCATACTAGTAAACCACTAAATAGTTAAGTTGTAAAAATATTGTAATGATTGTATCAAATATTTGAAATTTGAACTTTGTAGTCAACATTAACAATGAAAATGTCGAATTCGAATTATATATTATATTCAAAATTTTATCATGATGATCACAATGACAAATGTTCAAAATGACAAAAATAGCTTAAGTGATGTCTCTAATCATCTCCAAACTTCAAATCACTAGAACTGCTAGACTCCACATGCTCAAGTTCCTCCAAATCTATATCAACCAACCCTATTTGTGTAGCATCATCATTGACCTGTGTTGGCTCCTCTGGCTTTACACCCCATCATGGACTCTCCTTATACACAAGTGTGATGTGATCAATGGGATGTAGGGCATTATGTATAGCCAAAAATTTCTCAACCCTCCTAAAGGCAAGCCTTTCCCTCTTAATGGAGTGGATGAAGCTATAAGTAGAGTAATTCTTCTCAACAATAGAACTAGAAACTTGGAATAACAAACAAATGACTAGAGAGGTAGTCAAAGAACTAGGCCCCTGCATAGTTTAGCACAAAATTGTGTCCTCTTGTGCCATAGTCCCTCTATCTATATTGGCCTCTTCAAAATAACCCTTAAAGAGTGACAAATTTTGTCCACTCAATACGAATGATGTTGGCCTTCGTAGCATCATACATATTTTGGATAGCTTGCATGAACCCCATCTTCACCTCAGCATTTTGTATAGGTGTAATTTTAGTAGGCATTTGTACGTACCACTTTGGGTTCAATGCTTAGGAAAACATGTGTAAGGGAGTGTTGAACTTCTCTCACTAGCAATGAATGATTGGTTGGACATGTTCATTGTAGAATCACAATTTGGGTCCTATCACACAACCACCTAAATTTGAATAAGCATAGTATAATTAATGCACTCATACACCTCTCCAAGACTAGGTGTATTGACATCGTGATATTCGATCACTTAAAAGATTGGAGTACTAATGGAGACAATATATGCTCCATCACCTCCAAAAACTTTACTTTTCACCATAGCCTTCACCCTCTTTCCCTACTATGTCTTGAACTTAGGCCACCAATTCTATTATGCTATTATAACCATTCGTTGCAGTTCCTTTTGCAACTCAAGCATCCTCTTTAAAAGAATGAAATATGATGCATATCTATTATCTATAGGTTTCAAGAATTCCTCCTTACGAAAAGACTTGAAGAGTGCATGTGAAGTGTGGTGGTTGCAGATAAACATATGCACATCTCTAGCATCATTAACAACTATTTTGATCCAATCATTTTTTTTCTATATTCTTGAGTGCATTATTCATAGCATACACACAACAAAAAATCTATTGAATATATATGTAAGATGCCTCAATTAGCTTCCTTGCATCTTTGCACACATGGGTTGCATTTTATCACTACTTGGATCATATTTTATGGCCCAACCTCTTCTATAACACTTTTGAGGATTTGATATTTGAAAATCAACATCCTTGAAATGCTTTGAACAATCAACAACCCTAAGAAAATAAGGGTCCTCTATACATGTAACTTTGATATGGATGAATGGATGATGCCTAATGTCCATCCACCCATCTATGACTATGCTACATTGACTTGTGACCTAGGATTCCTTCATTTTCTCCATTAAAAGATTAGTCTTGGATAGCTATCATCTAAGATTGTGGTCGTCAATTTAGGTTCCCCTAGTGGCATATTTGATGGTTTTGCCCTTGCCATCTTTATCATAACTTTTTTCTAATAAGGGCAATGGGCCACATGGAATGGCATTGACAAAGAAGAATTTATCAATGGCATCATCTACTTCATCTTTTAATTGCACATTGAGTAAGGTTGCTAGTGGCTTTGGGCCATCACTTGTCACCTTGCTTTTCCCCTTAGCCTTTCCCACCCCTAATTTAGAAGAAACTAGAACATGTAGTTTGCCTTTGCAAAGTAGTAGAAGTAGAACCTTGTCTCTAAAGACCCTTGACAAGTAATGGTATAGAAGAAGATGCAGATGCATATCTTCACTACTACCCTATAACTTACTTATCTTAGTGTTATATTTGAGATTTTTGGTCAACTTCTCACATACTTATACACCTTTTTTGCAGATGTAAAGGGGGTGGGTATTAACTCAATAATGTTGCCTTGAAATTCAAGCATACAAAAGTGGCACTTCCAAAACCTAGTGCCTTTAGATTTTTCTTTGTAATTTTGTTGCAAATTGTTTTAGAGTAGACTTAGGATCAAAGGGATCCCTAACATATTTTTATAATATTTTGGAAGTGCAAGTAATATTTACACTCCCAATAGAACTAGTGGTTGCATTCCTCTCTGCTTTTGTACTTTTATCAAGTTCATAATTAGAGTCAGTTTCAGTTCCAACTTCTTTAACCATTTGAGGCTCTATTTCATACCCACTTATGTTGTGAGAATTCATACTCATAGTGACATTGCAATAATTGATATAAACTTTATAATTTTATTATTTTAAATTAAAATTTAAACCGAGCATAATGCAGTAGATTAAGACACCAAGTAGCATGGAGTGTAGGAGCAAATGATACAAAAATAGGAATCCTTCTTCTTTATTGTTGGATTTGATCCCTCAATCCCATAGCTCCCAAAGATCACCTACAATCAAACACTAGTCACAAAATGAGAGAGATAGAAAGACTATGGAGGCCAAAAGATGATTGATTTAGAAAGATGAATCATATTAGTTATACAACAATCAAATGAGAAAATAATAATACAATGAATCCTTATAAATAAAATATAAAAGTTAAATAAAACAACCCTAAGGAAACCCTAGGTGAGCATAAAACAAGATTATGCCATATGTCTCCATCACATGACTTGAGACACTAGAAGGACCATGGCCTAAGTAAGCTTAAACAATAGAGTACAATAGAGTACTAGATTACTCTAACACTCCCATTATTACAACTTAGGGAGAAACAAAAACCTCTAAAAATGAATGCATGAAATACAAAGGATGGGTCCTGACAACTAAAGGCTTGATGAGGTGCCCATGTGCAAATGAAAAAATCTCTTACAATCAATAAAAGGAGAAAAACTATGTGGGGTCCCCTCCAAAAGAAAAAAAAAGAATGGACATAGAAGCCTCCAAAACAATGTCCCAAAAACAATATGAACATGAAGAACATCCTTTGAAGCATGAATAATTTGTAGGCAATTGTAAAAAAACATGCTATAGTGCCAAAGAACCTCCTCTGAAATCCGAATGATGATCATGAACAAAAAGACAACAATCTGCATGAGTGCCACCAATGACAATACTCAAACAAGGATCAGATGGCAAACAAAAGGCACACATATGATAGTCAAAGATATATATGCCAATAGTCTAAAGACAATAATTTGCATGAGTGCCCCCAACAACAGTATCAAATAATGAACAAATGACAAACAAAGGCAAACATCTAGCAATTAAAGATATATATGGCACATGAATCTACACGAGTGACCCCGACAACACTACTCAACCAAAAAGGACTATTGCAAGTCAAAAATACAAGTGCCAATAGTCTAAAGAATTGATCAACTGAGGAGACTCACCTACACAAAACTAGAATACAAGAGTGTCTATATGGAAAATGCTCCATCCCACAAAAATGCATGAGTAACTAGCTACTGCATTCACTTAGTACATATGAACAAATATTGGATACATACTCTCTTGAAACCAATGAATCATTAACACCAATAATAGAAAACCCTTCATGATGTCAACATGGAAGAGATATGATAGGTCCACTCAAATTGTGTGTCACCATGTAGTGCCTTCCGAGGTCTCTATCTCTCCTATGGCCGACTGCGATGATTGTACTAAATGCAATCTTCATTTCTTGATCTCTTAATTCCTTATTTAGAATTAGTTGAATTATCACGATCGACCTATGGAAGATATAGAAGGATAGAGAATTGATAAATTGCCACCTTAGTTTTGCCACTTTTAGTTGCCAACCCTACTAAAATATCTTGTCCCTATTGGACTGAGTAATTTGACCTTCCAATTAAAATTTTTGGAGGAGAACGTGAGTTACATGCACAAGAAAGTACCTACAACTGAAAAAGGGTATGCAAACTAATACACACACACATGAGACAAGAATCACTAGATTTCAATATCATCATGGAAGAACACTCACTTGACAAATGCATGATGGTGAAATAAGACACCACACAACCCCCCATGAAACTTTATGAGTAAAAAAAGACAACAAGATCTTTGAAATCCCCAAAAATATACACAATAATAACACTATCTCAATGCATCTACAAATAGAGAAGTGCATGCAAAACATGGTCAAAATACCCAAACATGACAAAATGTTAGAAATACATGTAGAATAGCCAAAATGAAATCATCCTATGCAAACATAAAGTTTTTAGGAGCCAAAATGACCAAATAATCATCTATAATGTGAAAACACAAAATACATAATAAAATGTACTTAGAATAAAATCTGAAAAAAGTGCATGGATAGCTATAAAGAGCTCTAAGATACCTCAAGAATAACGAAAAACAGAGGAAGTGGCAAAAAGATATCAACTTGGGAGCAAAACCATCACATCTAACTTTGATAGGCATTAAAATTTACCAATAATAAAATTTGAGAAAACCACTTAAACTAGTGGAAAGTACATGAAAGCAACTTTTTAGTAATATCTTGTTTGCAAAAATATGACACCATATGCCCAAGTAATGGCCAAAAGAATAAAACCCCCCTTTAGGCAAGATCAAGAGGTCAAGGTATTGCCAAATTTGTGAAATGTGAAGCATGCATTTGAAAAATTGCCAGCAATATTGATGTTCTCCCACCAAAAAATGACAAGAAACAAATGTTCAATGATAAGAAAAATGCAATGTCATCATGGAAAAAAATGCAATCTCGAAAAAAAAAAATCCTACTACAAAAAAATGTGAAGCAGTTGAAATTAACTTGATAGTCACAATACCCAAGCTATGACATTTCATAATTGATATCATTGTATTGGTCATGTGTGGTGTTGAACCAACCATTATTTACCAAACCCTGTGCATGTTTGAAAATCTTGTAGTCTTGTATTGTAGGGCCCTTAAATCACACCTAATGGGTCCTCCTATGATGTTTGGGGTTTAGTATTTTAAGGCTAGAATAATTTATGTAATGCGTTTTCTTATGAAGTTTGGGTATTTTATACAAGATAACCTTATGTAATGGTGATTGGCTATCTAGGTACACTCTTTTATGTTTAGTAATTCTACAATTCTAGAGCCTACCTCTTATTTAATGTATTGAAATTGTCTTATTTGCATATGCTTGAAGTTTAGTGCGAGATACTATCATTCCTAAAATAGATATTTAGTAGACAAAAGTTTTGATTTATCTACCAATCAATATGCAAACTTTTTAAAGTACTATTTAAAGCATAGTACATGACATCTGCAATGTGTCTCTTTACATTCGATGTTTCATATTGATTGTGGAATTTATGTACATCTTTAATGATTACTAAAATCTTACTAAGGCTGGAAAATTATAAGATCTCTTAAAATCTAGAATTTACATTATGACTCCTAGAGATTTGAAACCATTCTCAAACATCCTGTCAATACATACATAAAATATAACTTAAAGTATGATCTTTTCTTATACTTAAATTATACTTAATGTATATATCCCGATGAAAAAACCTAGGTGGGTAGACAAAAGAATTAACATTCAAAATAGGTTTTGTTTTGGAACTAAAAACATAAGAATGGGTATGTTTTTTTTTATTATAACTTCAAATCAACAAAGCACGTACGTGATTGTGTTTTTCTTATTTAGTATAACATGTATATGTTTGCTTATCTAGCATAACACATACATGTTTTGCTTATCTAGCATAACATGTACGTGTTTTGCTCTCATAAAAACACATATGTGTTTTGAATGTTAAAAATACAAGCATGTTTTTAATTCATAAAACATGTATATGTTATGGCTCAAATTTTACAAACCATAACACGTGTGTAGTATTTGAATTTATTCAAAACACGTACATGTTTTTCTCATTTTTAGGTTTTTTTTTGGACATGTAACCACTTTTTTTAGCCCCATCTCGGTGCACACTTACCCACAAAGTTTATTTAAGGTAAAAAAAAATTCCATGCTTAAAGTAAATGCTAATTTGAATTTGAAAAAGGTACATGAGGTAGGTTTTGATTTTGCATCATTTTCTTGCCTTTTAAAAGCAATTTGTGTATAGAGATAGATATTTCTACTTGGAAAAATTGAGCTGCCCCCTAGGATTGAATGATTGTCAAAAGAGTATGTAAATTTGGTAGCTCAAAGATATATGCTATTTCAAGGCTCGCCAATATGAAGGAACCTAGATATCTTGTTGCTTAATTGCTTAGATAAAAATAGTAGATATCAAAGTAAAAAATGCAAGTCATCAAGGGGCTTGTGAGGGGGGAGTTTTTATGTCAGAATAATTCTTATAAGGTGATTAGGGTAGGATATTTGTGTCCCATATTATTCTTGATTATGTGGCTAATTTAGTTAGAAAATGTGTTTCTTGCTAAAGATTATTCGTGTAAGATGAAAAATTTGGGTGCTCTTCCTCTCAAATATATATTAGCTAAGGCTCCATTTTAGGAGTGGAACATTATCTTTGTTGTAAAAATTTATTAAGAAGTCAAAATACCAAAAGAATTGGATTCTAATAGCCATTGACTACTTTACCAAATGAGTAGAAGAAATCCCTATTAGAAAGGCTACATATAAAATGGAGACTTAATTCCTAATAAACACTATAATCACAAGGTTTGGTGTGCCTCTAAAGATAGTTTTTTATAATGTAAAGTATTTTAAATCCCATTATATTTATAATATATATTCCAAATATAGGACTATTTAACATATTCTTCTTCTTATCATCCACAAGGAAATGAAAAAGTTGAGTCTAATAATAAATTCATCATAATAATAATCATAGATATACTAGATTAAAATAAGAAAAGATGGGATGATGAATCAAAAATTTCTATTTGGGTATACATAATTTAACATATAACAAGGTTATTGATAGGATCTCCTTTGAACCAGTTTATGAGATAGAAGAAAATATATCAATAATTCTTTATCTATTGGTGTTCAAATTGGTACAATATATTAAAGGAGAAGAAAATGAAACCAATTCTTTGAGAGTGCACGTGAGAATTGATTGAGTTTGAATAAGCTATAATGGCTAAACATGAAAGAAATATACCACAACAATAGTAATTGAAGCATGTTTTTAATAAGAAGGAAGTATAGAGATATTTCCCAGTGTTATATTGTCCTCATGTGGAACACAAGGTTTGAGGATAAGGGGAAAAAATGAAAATTTGAATTCTAAAAGGTAGGACCTTATCAAGTTATATACAAGTGTGGTCAAAGAACTTCTTAAATCAAGAGTTTGGATGGAGAATTCAGGAGATACAAATCACCATGGTCAACACCTAAATCATTACTTCTATATATGGTTTGGTATCTTTTTTAGGCATGTATTTATTCTCTTTTATGTTCTTCCCCATCTTGTTATTTTTGTATAGCCTTGGCTTTCACTTTTGTTGATTTTGGATTGCACCCCAAATTTAGCTAGGTTCTCACTATACTTGTAAGAGACTCACATCCTCAACTAGAGAAAATGTGTGAATCTACTCCAACAATCTAAAACTTTCTAGGTTTAATGCCTTTATTGCTTTATCCTAGCATAGCCCATCATTGATCATCAGGATGTAATAATTATCCAATAGTTCCCCTTGGTCAAATGTGTATTTAGTGTCATCTATTGTATCCCCTCATACTTGATTCATATGCTAGAATTAGAAAATATAAAAAAATTCTAAGTATTCCTTTTGACTCCAATTTTTTCCCTTTTTCAATATTTTGAGATTTTATCTACTAGCATGTTCTCCATCTAGGTAAGTGCACCAACATGGTGAACAAAAATAGGGTATAAGTGGTCACTTTTTCTTGAAATTAGCTAAACCTGAACTTGGACAAGCAATTTGAGATTCATCTACTCAAAATTTAAATATACCAAAAGAACAAAAATTGTAGTACTCTAAATCTAGTTTCCAAACTACTAATTTTTTTTTTTAAATGAATAATATTAAGGGGGTCAAATATTTCACGCACACAAAACTATTCCTTTTTTTCAACAAAACATAACATAGTGTTTGGTGTACGCATCAAAAAAGTTACAGTTACATTTAGTATTTTGAAAAACCTTTTGGTATAAAGATGGTAAAGAGTGAGTACTAGAAGTTGTGTAATTATTTTTAATTTTTTGTTGAGTATTTTTTTTTTATGATTTTTCGAAGTGGATGCATCCTGAAAATCAGGTACATGTTCGTGCGCGTCACATAACTTGCACCAAAATAATAAAAAAATTAATTTTTTTTTAAAGTGTAAAGAATGAATTGTAGAACAATAATATATATTTTGTTTCAAATTTGGACAAGTAGTTCAACATTTATTAAAAAAATGGCACACATATGTCTCAGAGAACTCTAGAGACATTGGTAAAAGAAATTAAGAACTAATATGTTAATGTTGTTGAATCTAAAAAAGATTATATGGTTAGAAAGCTTATAAGATAGGTGAAATTATGATGGTAATTTGACAAATACCCACTTGATAATGCGCGAACCTGATGACAATGAAGTTGAGAAACCAAATTAGAAGAAGAAAACACGTAAAAATGAAGGAAATGAAGCTCCCAAGCCTAAGGCTTGCCATCCAAAGCTAAGTACGAGGCATGAAGCGTATGTGTTATTTTAATTAAGAACATGTACATGTTATTTAAAAAAACACGTACGTATTTTATGCGAAAAAACATGCACACGTTATAACACCTACATGTTATGGTTAGCAAGGAAAACATGCATGCATTTTGTTTTCATTAAGATAGAATTAGAACATGGCCTTAGATGCTTATAATTTAAGCTTAAAGTATAAGTTATATTTTCTCTTTGTCTTTTATCTTTCTTATACTTTTAAGTTATATTTTATGTATATATTGGCATGATGTTTGAGAGTGATTTTAGATCTCTAGGAATCATAATGCAAATTCTAGTTTTTAGGAGATCTTATAATTTTTCAGACAGTCAAATTTTAGTAATTAGTAGGCTCCTATCATCATTCTCTTTCTATCTCTCTATCTTACTCTCTTTGTCCCCCCAAGCTCTAGACTTATCTATTTCCCTATCTCTCTCCTTTTCCTCCATCTCTACCTCTCTCTATCCCACTCTCTCCTCTCTCCTCAAGCTCTAGAACTTATAATTTCCGAGATAGTCAAATTATAGTAATCATTAAGCTCTCTCTTTCTCTCTATTTATCTAAGCTCTTATTATTTCTTAGACTTAGTCAAATTTCAATAATTACTTATCTATATCTACCCACCTCTCTTGCACTCCTCTCGTACTCTATTTATCTAGATACCTAGAGAGAGAAAGAGGGAAGGAGAGAGACATAGAGAGACAAAAGTGGAGGGGAGATTTGGAGTGAGGGAGGGAAGGAGAGG
This sequence comes from Cryptomeria japonica, assembly GCF_030272615.1. NCBI lineage: Eukaryota > Viridiplantae > Streptophyta > Pinopsida > Cupressales > Cupressaceae > Cryptomeria > Cryptomeria japonica. The sequence continues at coordinate 521,204,168 of NC_081413.1, forward strand.
TTTTCAAAGAAAGGAGGGTAGATAGAGAGTAGTTAGAAAGGGAGAGTAGAAAGAGGGAAGGAGGGAGAGAGGGAGAGAAAAGGATGGAGAGGTAAGGAGAGAGAGAGAGAGTGAGGTGAGATAAATAGTAGTATGGATGGAAGGAGGTAGAGAGCTAGGGGATATAAAATTAGAGAGAGATGAAAAGAGAGGTAGGTAGAGAGGAGAGGGGAGATAAAGAAAAATAGAGAGGGAATGAAGGAGGGAGGGAGAAAGAGGGAGGGAGAGATGAATAGAGGTAGGGAGGGAGGGAGAGGTATGCAGAGAGAGGGAGAGATGATATAGATTTAAGTAGAGAGGGAAAGAGTGAGAGCAAGATAAGTAGAGACATAGCATGGGAGGGTGAGACAAAAAGAAAGAGAGAGAGAGGGAGAGGTATGCAGAGATCTAGAGGTAGGGAGGGAGTGAGGGGATGTATGTAGGGAGAGGGAGAGAAGATATATAGATAAGTAGAGAGAGGGAAGGAGAGAGAGAGAGAGAGATCTTGGGAGGGGGAGAGACGGGTGAGATAAAAAGGAGAGAATGTGTCTGAGGTAGGTAGAGAAGAGAGGGACGATAGAAAAAAGGGTGAGAAAGATAGGTTTAAAGCTTGGGTCCGAGAGAGGAGAGAGTGAGATAGAGAGATGGGGGAGAAAATAGGAGAAGGAGAGTGATAGGAAGAGAGATAGGTCTAGAGATCAAGGGAGACAAAGAGGCTGAAATAGAGATAGAGAGAGAATGATAATAAGAGCTTAGTGATTACTAAAATTTGACTAAGTCTGAGAAATTATAAGATCTAGAGCTTGGGGAGAGAGGAGAGTTTGAGATAGAGAGAGGTAGAGAGGGAGGAGAAGGAGAGACATACAAAAATATATAGTTCTAGAGCTTGGGGGAGACAAAGAGCGTGAGATAGAGAGATTGCAAGAGAAAGATGATAGAAGCCCACTGATTACTAAAATTTGGCTAAGTATGAAAAATTATAAGATCTCCTAAAATATAGAATCTACATTATGACTCCTAGAGATTTGAAACCACTCTCAAACATCCTACCAATATGTACATAAAATATAACTTAAAGTATAGAAACATAAAAGGCCAAAGGAATTAGCATCTAAGGACATGTTATTTTTCTAGCTTAATGTAAGCAAAACATGTATGTGTTTTGTTTACTAATCATAACACCTACACGTTATAACGTGTGGACATTTTTTTTCATAAAAGCATGTATGTGTTTTTATTTTAAATAACACACACACGATTTTAATTCAAAGAACACATACATGTTTTTGCTTGGATTTTCCAAGCCTTAACATGTATGCAGTTTTTGAATTTATCAAAAACACACACATTTCATCCATTTTTTTGGCTAGTAGCCAGTTTTTTGTTCACTATCTTGGTGCACTTATCCATCTATTCCCCAAATTTCCATGCTTCCATATTTCCTCCAAGTCTTTTATAATTTCAAGTTTACAGACTTCCATATTTTAGCATCTCTTTGCTCCTTTACCTACACCTCTTAACTTCTTCTTTGTCCCTACTTCACTCTTGCTTAAATTTATGTTATTAAATTAAGAATATAGTTGGGAACTATTTAATTTGCACCACATAAGAGGCAAAGATGATATCTAAACCCTAATGTCTTCTTGCATTCTTTACCCTCCTTTTGCGGGTTTCCAAAATTGTACAAATTTTTGGCACTTGGGGAAATTTTGATCTTTCCTCCTCTTTCTTGCATCCCCACTTTCATTATCCACTTTTTGAGATTGAAAACCACACTTGAATTTTTGTATTTCCTCCTTAATCACATCAAATTTATTCCCTCACATTCTTCTTGAAGACTTAAATTTCTCTTCTAAGTTTGTGGAGCTCTTAAAAGGACTTTGGCACATGGTCAAAATTCCTTTTGCATCCTCACATTCTTTCATTGCTACATATTTATTCCTCTTGCAAAAAATTAGAATTTCCTTACACTTTCAAAACCTTCTTTGTTTCCTTTCTTAGTGCAATTTCCTATATTCCCACATTGTCAATCCTCCTTCATCCTTTGTAAAGATCAGAATTTGGAATTGTCATTACTTCTCCCCAATCGTGCAATCCCACCTTTCTTTTTAATTCCTTGTGAACTTGTTGATTTCTCATGAAACTCTCCCATTGTTCCTAATTATCCAAGTCCTTGTCTTCTCCATTTTATAATTCCCCCAAGCTCAAATTGTCTACTTTTCTTCATTTCATCCTTGTGGACTTGCTTTTTTGGCAAGGACTTCCCCATGTCCTTCTAGTTCTTGATTTCTTGAACATCTAATTTACCTTAGTTAGGCTTGATATTTCATATTTCTTCATACCATTATATTTAAAAGGTATTTGACCATACATTATAATCATGGAGCTCAATCCTTGATAGCTTCCCCTTTTTTATCCACTTCCCCTTCCTATAGTATTGGGTTTACCTACTCTCTTATGTCCAATTTCTTCCACTCTGTTTGCAAACTTTTGGAGTTTTCTATCTCTTCCTTTACAAAGTGCATCTTGGTTTGATATTCACAAAATCCAAACCTTACAATTTTGTTCATGCTTTCTTTGGGCCTTTGGGGTTTTCCTTTCTATCCTTCCCTATTCTAAATTTGGTATGAAGCATGCTACCTTCTCAATTCTTTATCTTGACCATCTTACTCACACTCTCTCACAAGCCTTCAAGATTCCTCTTCTCTCCTTTCTTTTCTTTCTCTATTAGTGGTTATGCATTTTCTCTAATTCTCACTCCTCATGTAGATTTCTTAAGATTTTTCTACCACCTTTCCTCTTTCCTAGTGTTAGTGGGTATGTGTTTTCCTTGATCCCTACTCCTATCCATATCTCTCTTTCTACCTTTTAGGATTCTTAATACGACCCTCATCCCCAAATAAAAAAATAGCACTCAACATCCCAAAGCCTTGATTCTTGATTCTTGATTATTGATCCCTCTTTCTATCTCAATATGTGAATCTTTGGTGTTGGTCTTGCAAGGAATTTTCTACTCTTGGACACTATTCAGACACATGAAACTAGAAATGTAAGTTGCTTCTATGGTTTGTCCATCTAACTAATTCACTTACACTCTCACACAAAATATGTTCTACCATGGACGTATATTATTTACTTTCAGTAAATTCTACAATGTATTGACTACTTAAAATTATACAAAAACAAAGACTTATTGATAAAAATACTTGACCAAATATATTTATTAATAATTAATTTAATTTAATTCATTAACTCAATAAAATTAAAATTGCATCAAATAAATTTAACAAAATAGATATCCCAATCCTCCAACTTTTAATAAAATGTCCAATTATTTATGCTCTTCATTACTAAATTAACTAGGGTTGCAAGGCAGCTTAGTTCCTACCCAGTACTGCAAAGGTGGGTGTGGATTGCAAATATCTATAATAATTGACATGCTATGGACTTCCGGAAGTGAGACCTATAATAATTTTTCTCAATTGTCGTCTATGTGACCAACTTGATTGACATGTATGCAAACTGTGAACACATATAACACTCATATTGAAGAAAAATATTCCTTAGCTAATATTGCTCTACATTAGGAAACTACAATGGGAGTAGTGGGTGTGTCAAGTAGAAAAATCACACTAGTCCTGATGAAGATTATCATTAGAGTATAGACGAGAATATAGTCAAGACAATAGTCTAATTTGAATGGTAAAGCAACACTGGAGTATGAATCCTCCTCTAGTCTAGGTGGTAGAGCAACAAACAGATACACTGTATTTTGGGTGGTAGAGCAACACTTATGAGACAGGCATAGGCATAGTTAGATTGAGACAATGGATAATACACATCGGTGTGAAGCACAAGACCAGGGTTCCACTTGTTTGTGAGAAAGGCAAAGACATAGCCAAATGACTGGTGAGAATGTCTCAATGAAGCTCCGCCCCTACAATTACAATTCTATGGTGACGCCCCCTAACTATATCGGAACAGGAACATAGAAAAATAATTTTACAAATTACATAAAAATATTTAAATATAAATACATAAATGAAAATAAAAAGTCCAAAAAAGTAGTCACTATTCATCATAAAAACTACTCAAAGACCTATCCCACAATCATGCTAAATTTCTCTTAGTTTGGGACAGACAAAATGGATTGCATATATATATGAGTGTGGGAGCCAAAGATAGTGATGGGCCACCATTCGATCTGCTAGGGTTTCAGGAAACTTCGTGAGTATAGCTACAGAAAAACGATGCTGCCATAGATTTTTCTTATTCAAATGCATTGTTTTGGGTCAAACCTTTATCGATATATATTTTATTAATTCCTCTTTCCCAACATTTGTTGTGGAAAAATATTGCCTAAGGATTATACCCAGCTACATGTCCAATCATCAGAAAAAGACCAGTTTGGATGAATAGTTACTATTTGCCATAAACAGGCATCTTCCGAATAATGTTACATTCTCGTTCATTCCAATTGAGATGTGGAAAATAAAATCATAACAAATCGAGGAAGATCAATCAAATTGTGACTCAAACGATTAGATTAATATATTCATTTGCACCTACTACATTTATTTCTGACATTCTACTACCGCGTCTCTATATGTATGCCTTCTCTTGCCTTGTAATCTGCGCAGCCTTTGACAATTTCAGATCTTGCAGTGACGGGAAAGCTAGCCAATAAGCAGCTTCAGGCATTTAAGATAATTCTCATTTCACGTGAAGGCAGTTATATCACTCAAATAATGTGAGCCAATCACAAGATTATGGTTAAAAATTGATTGTTTTCAATAATCTAAACATTGCAAAAAAAACGGAGACTGCATTTCATGAAATTTCTTGTATGAAACATGATTGATTGAAGCAGCCAAAAACTATTCGAAAGTTAAATCTAACCCTCGCCGATAGTTCCTTGAAAGGAAGGCAGGAACTAATAACATATTATTTTCTTGCCTAAAAAAGAAAGAGCCATGGCCATGTAATGATATGACATTGTTTTGTACTTGAAGAAAAGGCCAAAATGTTAGTGGGCAATTGAGAGTGAAGCAATTGGAAGTTTACAAAAGCATTGCTTTGATTCATGGAAGAATATAAAAACAAATGCTTAAAATTCCATTCCGCTGACATCACGTCGAGTGTACGTAGAGAATCAATCATTCATGCGTGTTATATTATAACTCTACCACGCTCACATTCACTCCCTTAATGCTCTTCAAAAATATAAAACCTATAATTCAAACCTGCACATTCTCTTTTTCACAACCTTCTACTTTTCCTCATTCTTCTTGCTTTTTACATTGAAAACAGTAATATCTATCTTGTCTGCAACTGTCTCACTTGCTTCCATATTCTTAAGTTTGTTAGGTGTGCGTCAGTGAACTTACAAGTAAATAGTAGGTATAGGTTTGTCGTTTTGGGTATCTGATTATCATAGTGTTCCACCGCCGTTGGGGATGGGGAGACGGGGGAGGGGGAGGGGGAGGAGGAGGAAGAGGAAGAGGAAGGGGAGGGGCTTTGGGGACGGGGGATAAAGTGAAAAAGTTTTGGGGATGGAGGATTTGGGTCTGGGAGGGGCAAATGCATTTCTGTGGAACATTATCAATTAATATATCAATTAAATATATTAGAGTTTTATAGGTCTTGTATAAGATTTGTTTTGCATCAATGTTTCAGATAATATTGTATGTCTCGTCATCAGAATCTCTTCTAGCTCTTTATTATCTTGTAAATATGATCAGAAACTTTGGCGCAAAACAAATCTTATATAATTGAATCCAAAAACTAAATGCACTAAATAATATACCAGTTATTCAAGTTTCACCAATCCTTGAGAATGCAGGTTTGAACGGGACTACTTTTTTTTTAAAGGCCCCCTCCTCGCCACTACTTCCTTAAGAGGCAAATAATCAAATAGTTAAAACCTGTTTCCAAAAATCTACTTACCAAAAATTCTATAGATTATAGAAATCTTATTTCATTAATAATCAAATAGTTAAAACCTTAATATTAAAAAATTAAAAAACTTGTCAGCCAGTCACTATTACTGTTATGAGAGGTAGAAGTGCTTGAGGAATCGCCTTGCTTTTGTGAAGCCCAAAACAAAGAGATCTTTTCTTGACTACGTATCTCTCAAATTTTTACTTTCTCTATCCCACTAAATACAAATACCCATCATAAGCTGCAGTATTGAAAAATAGTGGACATTTAGATGAGTCCAAACTTGGTAATTTGATTACTTAAAGATAAGAGCAAGTTACTCAATACACATCCAAAAGTAGGGGAAGTATATTTCAGATCCAGGTAGTAGAAATTATGATCGATTATAGGCTTCTTATTACATATTTCAGATCCAGGTAGTAGAAATTATGATCGATTATAGGCTTCTTATTACATATTTCAGATCTAGGTAGTAGAAATTATGATCGATTATAGGCTTCTTATTACATTTCATTCTTTAGGTTACATTGCATGTTTTAGGATGTAATTTAGAATATTTTTCAAATCGGTTATCAACAATGGATGAATAAGGTCGGATGTAAATTTTATAACAAAATAGGAAAAAAATGAGACATATCAAAATGAGGTGTCAACACCTTCCTCCCTCTCTATCGCTACCTCTCTCTCTCTCTACCTCTTTTGGGTTTTTTTGAAGCAAAGGTAAGCTTTTCATTTGAGTGATTAAATGAGCCAAACTTTTTTCGTCCTTCATTTTCAATCCACCCATGATTTAAAAAAAAATCACTTTCATTTCCAAGGCATCCATCTTGGTTAGGCACCTAATTGTTTCCTTCACTTGTAATCAAATTAAAATTTTTCTAAATCACAATTATAGCTTTCTTAGTCTAATGAGCATGGTTTGATTCTAGTTGTTCAAGATGATCTAGGTCCTAAGAGGTCCTTAAAATCTCTTTTTGGTATGGTGCTTAGTTCCTAACAGGTGCTTAGAATTTCGTAATGGCTAAATTGGGTCTCCATCTTAGATCTCAAAAGGGCTAAGAGGCACTTAGTATCCAACTATCGAAACCATAATACAAAATGATGGCTGAATAATCATTACCAATTTTTTCATCCATATGTCAAATATAATACGTCTTCAATGTAATTACTTAGTTAATAACTTTTTCTTTTTTTTTTGTTAGCCCGCACGAGTAGCGGAGTTGGCTTGGGCCATGGATTTGCTCCCCATTGGTTCCAGGTTTGATTCTCAGGATTGGACTTAAACGATGTACATGGTTTGCAGATGATTGCGTACACCCTCAAGACTCCCGAGTTAAACAAAAAAAAACATATTATTTTGTTTAAAAAAGAAAGAGCCTTGACCAGCCTTGACCATTTTAATGATATGATATTAATGTCTTTTTATTTTTTAAATCTATCCTCATGGTTAGACGCTCTATAGGAACATAGAACAATATGAAATACATATCTTTATTGTTGCAATCATGCAATGGGACTATTTGAGTTTTTGTTTTGTACTTAAAAGAAAAGGCCAAAATGTCAGTGGGCAATTGAGATAAAACCAATTGGAAGTTTACAAAAGTACTGTTTTGATTTATGGAAGAATATAAAAAACAAGTGCCTAAAATTCCATTCCACACTGACATCACGTCGAATGGACGTAGAGAATCAATCATGCATGCGTGTTTCCCTACCAAATATTCTAAACTGTACCACGCTCACACTCACTCTCTTCAATGCTCTTCAAAAATATAAAAACTATATTTCAGACCTGCACATTCTCTTTTCACAACCTTCTACTTTTCCTCACTCTGCTATCTTGTCTGCAACTGTCTCACTTGCTTCCATGTTTTCAAGTTTGTTGGGTAGTGCCTTGGTGGGAAGTGCGAATTCTGAGGCAGAGGTTGTGCATTGGGAGACCTTGACATCCTTGACTTTGCCCCACACAACACAGTAGAATCCCACTACTATCACCACTCCTCCCATCACACTGCATTGCATCAAATCTTATTCAGACCTTGACTTGATTACCAGTCTTATGTCACAAAGAACTAAGAAACAGTATAGAGAAACCCACCTGCCAATATAGATGCTCTGAGAAAGAATGGTGGAGTCTATGATTGTTACAATTATCATCATCAATGGACTGAATGCAGTGGAAAAAACAGGCCCCTTCTCTATCATGCACAATCCTTGCACATAATAGACGATACCTGAAGCCACTACTCTAGTTAGCATCATGTTTCAATTACTATTAACAAAAGAAGGTTCAGCTTAAACAATATAGCATCGTCTTAAACAATATAGCATTGCCTGGACTGTGGTTGCTCGCAGGCGGAAGGGGAAGTCTTCTCCCCCTGCCCCAAACCCTCTTTCGTTGGGGCTTGGGTGGCTCCCCCCCTTGAGTGGGGTTTTTGTTCTCTGGTGTCTGACTGTGTTTGTTTCTAACTGCCTTTGGCCTGTTGCTCTTTTTCGCCAACATCATCTCTCTTGATGTTGCTTGTTGTCTGTTGATAGTTTTTGACTATGTTAAGGGTCAACGCCCTAGTTAACACTGCTTTATTAATAAAAAAACAATATAATCTAAGCATTGATTTGGTTAGGTGGCTCATCTTAAATTATATTAATAGGTGGGTTTTATTAGAGAAGCGAGTGTGACTTTAGATGAACCACCAAAAAAACCAAAGTGAATGAGATTTTAGATGAACCACCCAAAAAACCAAAGTGAATGAGATTTTAGATGAACCACCTAAATAAGTCAAAATTTAGAGAGTGTTTTTTAAGCACAATCTGAAACAAAACAAAAAAAGAAAAACATACAGAATTAACTAGAGTAAGCAAGTTCATGTCCCATTTGATTTTCCAAAAAGATAGTTGTTTAACAACTAAGATGATTGTATAGAGTTGTGCAGATGCATCCAATAGTTTGATGATATAAAAAACCTATTTCCTTATTTACAAAGTTATTACAAAATATTAAGTTGAGTTATTTTACTATACAAAAGCAGGATTATGCTCTTGTTCAAGCTATGCTTTTTAATACCATTTGATGGAGCTAAATCATTACATATGTAACCCACACTACTGTGAGAGATGTCTTAGATAAAAGGAGCCTTGGGAAAAGGTATTATTAAATTAAAAAAATCCAAAGAACATGACATATAAGTCTAGACTAGATAGAGTTGATTAGAGTTTAGGGATTAGCCAAGTCAAAGGAAAATGCTAATTTAAATGTAATAGAAGTATACGAGGTAGGTTTTGCATTTGCACCATTTTCTTAGATTTAAAAAAAATGATTTATGTTAAGAGATGTATTTTTCTACTTGGAAAACATGAGTTGTTCATAGAATTGTATTCAATTATTATAAGAGGACTTTAAAGTTAGTATTTCAAAAATATGTTTTATTTTAGGGTTAGTCAACGTGGAGGGGGATTGATAGATTATTGTTCAAATGTTTAGATGAAAATAATTGATCAAAGTCACAAATGATTCTCATCAAAGGGTTTGTGGGAGACATTTTAAAATCACAAATGACTATCAGAGCTCATGGGGGAATTCAATTTCAAAGAATAATTATCATAAGGTCATTAGGGTAGGATACGGGTGGCCCATACTGTTCAAGTATGTGACCAAAATTGGTTAGAAAATATGATGTCTACTAAAGATTCTCCAAAAAGATATAAATAGTTTAGGTGTTCTTCCACTCATTTCATATTAGCTAAGGATCCATTGTAGTAGTGGAGTATTATATTTGTTGATGAAATTGTTGAGAAATCAAGCAACTATAGAACAAGTGGATTCTCATAGCCATTGACTACTTTAGCAAATGAATAGAAGTGCAATTTCTATTGGAAATTCGACATCTAAAATGGTGATTGATTTTCTCATGAAAAATATACTCACAAGGTTTGGTGTGACACATTCTTCTCCTTGTCATCCACAAGGAAATGAATAAGTTGAGTCTACTAATAAATCTATCAAATGATAATAATTAGAAAGGACAAAATTAAAAGAATAAAAGGTATGATGATAAACTAAATTGTTTCCTTTGGATAGACAAAATAGCATATTAGAAGGCTATTGGTAGTACAACCCCTTTGAACTGGTTTATATAATATAATCAAATATGCTAATTAGACTTGAGCTACTTGTGTTCAAATTATTGTGATAGATTAAAGGAGAAGAAAATGATACCATTTCTTTCAAAGTACACGAGTCAAGTGAGCTTGAAAAAGCCAAAAGAGGTACAAATGAAAACAAATCTACTACATCAAATAAAATTTGAAACAATTTCTTGATAAGAAGGAAAAGCAAATAAATTTTCAACAAGTAGACATTATTCTTATGTGGAATGTAAGGTTTTAGGATAAAGGAAAGCATGAAAAATTTGTATCTTAGTAGGTAGGACATTTTCAAGTTGTAGAGAAATGTGGTCAAGGCACTTCTCATCTCAAGATTTTGAATGGAGAATTCTTGGACTTATTGATGTACATGGTCAACATCTAAAGAAATACTCTTTTTGTGTTTTTCCTACTCTTGTTATTTGTGGTCTTATATCTCCCTTTTATTTATTTTGGGTTGTACCTCAAAGATAGTTGGGCTTTTGTTGTTCTTGTAAGAGACACACCTATCCAACTAGAGCCAATGTTGGAATCTACTTCAACACTCTATTTTTATGAAGTTTGGTATTATCTTGGTTTTTTTTAGCCTATCTTAGTCCATAATTTATCACAAAATTGAGAATTATTCAATACCCCCCCTTTGGTCAAATGTGTGCATGGTGTCAAATTATGTCTCCCCTTATACTCTGTTCATATGCCCAAATTACAAAATATAACAAAAATTCCAAGTATGAGGCATTTTTACTGCATTTTTATCCTTTTAAAGGTTTTTTAGCATTCACCAATCAATATGATCTCAGTCTATTCCCCAAATACAAGCTGTACTTCTACATTTCCTCCAATTCATTTATCCTTCAAGGATTTAAACTTTCATATTCAAACACCCCTTCTCTCCTTCCCCCATGTCTAGATGATCTTCTTTTGTGTCTATTGATGAATTTTGAACTTTTTTCAAAAGGATATTGTCTCTTTATGTCCTCAATCCATGCTTCCTTGACTCTTCATCCTTGAGATTTTGTGATTCCTATTATCATCATTCAACATCTCACATTCTTCATCTATGCTTCCTCGACTCTTGTTTGACTTTATGTTATTGGACCCCAACCTTTAGAGATGATGTCAAGTTTGTACCCCATAAATGAAAAAAAAAATCTCTAAGCCTTGCTGACTACTAGCATTTTTACTCTCCTTTTGTGGATTTGCAAAATTATCTTGGACTTTGGTTTATGGAAAAAATTCTCTCTTTCCTCAACTTTCTTGCATCACTTATTTCACTATTTATTTTGTGAGATTATAGACCCCACTAACATGTCTAAAATCCATGATCCTCAATCATGCAAACTTCATCCACCCACATTCTTGTTTCAAGATCCAACTTTCTCTTGTAGACATGAGGAATTCTTAGGGACTATGACACATGGTCAAAATTCCATTGCTTCCTCATATTTTTGCATTCTTGCAAATTGCTTTCACTTGTAAAAATGTAGTTTCCTTGCACTTTTGTACCTTCTTTATTTTCTTGCTTCCTCTACTTTCCTATATTCCCACATTTTCACTCGATCCTTTATGGAGTTGCAAATTTCTTCCAGACTTCCAAAATTTGAATCTTATTCTCCTGAATCCTAAAACCCTACCTTCTTCATTTTTCCTTGTGGGATTTTGTGGGTTTCTCATGAACTTCTTCCTCTATTCCCAATTTTACAAGTCCTTGTACTCCCCACATTTGTAACCTTCCCTTAAGCTCAAGTTTTCTACATTTCTTCATTTCACCTTTCTAAACTTTCTTTTTGGCAAGAACTTCTCATGTCCTAGTTCTTGATTTCTCATATTTCTTGCATTCCTTTTACCTTATTGAGCACAAATTTTAGATTTCTCCCTATCATCATACCTAAAAGGTATGCAATACTTTCTAACCATGATCCTTAAACCTTGACAATTCTCCATTTTATTTACATGCTTCCTCTTTTCATAGTATTGGGTTTTCTTATTTTTTGATACCCAATTATTTCCACTCCATTTGCGAGATTTTAGAGTTCACCATCCCTTCCTATGCAAAGTGCATTCAAAACTTGGTATTCATAAAAGTTGAACCCTGCAATTTCATTCATGATTTATTCAAATCCTTTAGGGTTTTCCTTGCCATCCTTCCCTCTTCAAAATCTGGTATGGAGTATGATACCATGCTAATTCCTTATCGCTATCATCTCACTCACACACTCTCTTGAATCTTCAATATTCCCTTTCCCTTCCCAATTTTTTTCCCCTAGTAGTAGGTATGCATTTTACTTAATTCCCACTCCTTTTATAGATTCCCCAAGTTTTTCCTACTACCTTCCCTCCCGCCTAGCATAATCACTAGTGGATATGTGTTTTTCCTTGATCTCCACTCCTCTCCATGCCTCTCTCTATCTAGTTTTCAATATTATTTATGCCCTCATCCCTAAGTGCAAAATCACTACTCAACATCCCAAAGCCTCAATCTTGACTTCTCATTCCTCTTGATATCTTTGTATGTGAATCCTTGATCTTAGGCAAGTACAAGACATTTTCTACTCTAGGAGACTATAAAAGCATGAGAAATTGGAAGTGTAAGTTGCTTCCATGGTATATATATTTTTATTATGAACCAGTTTTATTTTCGACTCTTTGTTGATTCTACAATGCATTGGCTACTTAAGGTCTACTTAAAAACAAAGAATTATTGTTAAAGATAAATTTAATAAGAATTAATTCGAGTGAATATATTAATTAAATATTATGAAAGGTGAAATGAAGATTATCTCAAATAAATTTAATGAAATAGATGTCCCTCGATCCTATAACTCTTAATAAACTAGCATACTCGTCTTTAGAGGAATATGGGTAAAGTACGCCAAAAGATATCATATTTGTTCATTATTCCACTTAAAAAATTATTGTATTACTATATTGTAATTAATTAAACCATTATTATATTTGATAATACAATTGATATTAAATTGTTATTAAGATATGATTATATTATTATGTTTTAATATATCCTTACTATTATATTTTCATATTTCCATTAAACTCTTTACGAATGTGAAAAATCTTTAGTTGCCAAATTACAATTATTATATTTTTTTATTTCTATTAAACTCTTGACAAAAACAAAGAAAAAACTATTAAGACTACATTATTATTATTATTATTATTATTATTATTATTATATAATCATATCATTATATTTTTATTTTATATTCATTTTTATATTTATCCTTGAGAAAAAAGTAGATTTTATGTAGCAACTTTCAATCACATAATTAATAATATTATTTTTAATTTATTATTATACTACTATTTAATTATATTACATATTTAAAACAATGCATATATATATATATTTGTAATAAAAAACATAATAGAATGATTTTTTTGTTTTTCATTCACAAACACGTCAAATTAAATGCCTCTAGTTTTTATTGATAGATGTTTTTGCGAAAATGGTTTTCCAGCTATCAAGATGTACCATGACATCAATGCTTGGAATCTACACTAAAGTTTTGACTTCTCATTGATGAGTATAGTTTATAGTATGTTCATTGTACCATCGCCTCAAACAAATTAATATTCTTCATTGATGAGAAGTCAAAACTTCAACTATATAGCATCCAACCATCTATATCATGATGCATCGTGATGACTTGATAGCCATTTCCCATTTTTACATCTATATATGAATGCAATACGCCTTCAACATAATTATTAAATTAATTGGCCAGCCTTACCATATGCACATTCATATATTTATTGCAATCAATCATGCAATGGGGCTATTTGAGTTTTTGTTTTGTACTTAGAAAGAAAAGGCCAAAATGTAAGTGGACAATTGAGATTAAACCAATTGGAAGTTTACAAAAGCATTCTCTTTATTTTTTTTAATGAAACAAAAGCATTCTTTTAATTTATGGAAGAATATAAAAACAAGTGCTTAACATTCCATTCACATCACGTCGAATGGACGTAGAGAATCAATCATGCATGCGTGTTCCCCTACCAAATATTCTAAACTGTACCACGCTCACACTCACTCCCTTCAATGCTCTTCAAAATTATAAAACTATAATTCAGACCTGCACATTCTCTTTTTCACAAGCTTCTACTTTTCCTCATTCTGCTTGCTTTTTACATTGAAAACAGTAATATCTATCTTGTCTGCAACTGTCTCACTTGCTTCCATATTCTCTTGTTTGTTGGGTAGTGCCTTGGTGGGAAGTATGAACTCTGAGGCAGAGGCTGTGCATTGGGAGATCTTGACATCCTTGACTTTGCCCCACAGAACACAGTAGAGTCCCACAACTATCAGCACTCCTCCCACCACACTGCATTGCATCAAATCTTATTCAGTTCTTCACTTGATTATCAGTCTTATGTCACAAAGAAATAAGAAAAAGTTTAGAGAATCCCACCTGCCAACATAGATGCTCTGAGAAAGAATGGCGGAGTCCATGATTGCTACAATAATCATCATCAATGGACTGAATGCAGTGGCAAAAACGGGTCCTTTCTCTCTCATGCACAATCCTTGCACATAATAGGCAATTCCTGAAGCCACTACTCCCTGCAGAGTATGTTCTTGTGCTAGTTAGCACAATGTTTCAAGTATTGTTAACAAAAAGGGTTCAGTTTAAACAGTTTATTTTAAGCGTTGATTTGTTTAGGTGGTTCATCTCGAATCACACTAATAGGTGAGTTCTACTGGAAAAGCAAGTCAGATGAGCCACCTAAACAAGTCAAAGCTTAGAGTGTGCTACTTAGATGACTTATCTGAAACCACGCCAATAGATGGATTTTACTAGAGAAGCGAGTGTGATTTCGGATAAGCCACCTAAACAAGCCAAAGCTTAGAGTGTGCTTAGGTGGCTCATCTTAAATCACAAACTAATAAGTGGGTTCTACTAGAAAGTGAGTGTGATTCTAGACAAACCACCTCAACTAAGATTATGCATAAGTGGCTTATCTTAAATCACACTAATAGATAAGTTCTATTGAAGAAATGAATGCAATTTCAGATGAATCACTTATACAAATCAGAACTTAGAGTATGCTATTTAAGCCCGACCCAAAATAAGAAAAACAAAACTTACAGAGTAAACTGCAGTAAGCAGGTTCATGTCCCATCCGATTTGCCAGGCAGATGGACGTCGTTCAACAGCCAGGGTGATTGCAGTTGACTGTAATGTGCCCAGGAAGCATATTAAGGTAGCAAGCGAAAGTTGGGCTGAATACTTCTTAAGAACAGAAGCCTGTGTGGATGCACCCATTAGATTGTATAAGAAATAAGGCAACAATTTATGTACAGAATAGATTATTACACTGTTCTTCTATGGGCACGCATAACTGAACTTAGAAGTAAACAATAGGTGTATCTGTTTCTTGTTTGTAGTCTTGGGTATTTGAATAACAAACAATGTACCATTTATTCAAGTTTTACCAATCCTTGAGGGTGGAGGTCTAGAGGGGACTACTCCTTTTTACGAAGCGTCTATGTAGTCATATAAAACACATCTGACACACTAATATTAATGATAGGGATTCATCTTATTTATTAGTGTATGGGATGTGTTTTATATGACTGCAAAGATGCTGCCCTCTTTTTACAGGCCCCTCCTCCTCTTCCCCAGAAAAGGAAAAACAGTTAAAACAGTTGAAACCTTTACAATATGTATGAAAAGTTAAAACATTAAAAAATGAAAAACCTCAATTATCCAAGAATTTTCTTGAAACTTGAAGAACCAGTGGAATCTAGGCATGATGACAAGTGACGTTTGTTACCTGAAGAACAAACAAGCCTGCCCAAGCAAGGGTGGCAGCAAGTAAACAGAGGCAACCTTTGAGCCAGTCACTATCATTGTCATGAGAGGCAGCAGTACTTGAGGAGTGGCCATGCTTATGTGAATTCCAAAACATGGGAACAATGGGACCTTTGTACAAGGTCATCAACATTGCTCCCCCTACACATACCATAGTTCCCAGAATCTTTGCTTGACTACGTATCTCTCGAATCTTTACTTTCTCCATCCTATAAAATACAATCATCCAATCATAAACTGTACTATTGAAAACAGGGGACATCTAGAGGAGGCTTAACTTGGTACTGTGATTACCTGAAGATGAGAGCTAATATAAAAGTCATAGCAGGGAGTAAGTTACTCATTGCACACCCAAAAGTAGGGGAAGTATACTTCAGACCCAGGTAGTAAAAATTCTGATCAATTACAGGCCTGCAATTACAGTTCTAGGTCAAATAAATTTCATAAGGTCAGTGTATCTATGTTTAGATGGTTCATTTGAAATCATTTCTTTTGTGAGGACTCACTTATTAGTGTGATTTAAGATGAGCCAAATACACAAATCAAATCTTAGAGTATGTTGTCGTTTAAGCTGCTTGAAATGTGTTGTTTAAGATGAATTGCAAAATTCTACTTTTTACAAAATGGCCTAACAACAGAGACAAGAGAATGAGAAAAATATACACACCCCAACAAACCCAGCGCAAAAATCTGACAAAATATCGAAAACGTGAGTTTTGGTCGCACCTTCCTGCAATGGAATACAATATGGTTGATTTACGCAACACAAAAAAAGTTATAGTGTGAAAGACAATTGACATTATTTACAGTGTGAAAGACAATTGAGGTACACATATACCTTCCAAAATGTCAATATAAAAAATATACACAACAAATTCCAAAACAATATTATCATTTCAACATAGACTGTAAAAAATTAAAATCAATTACACAAATAACTGTCAAAACGTTAATGTAAAAAACATACAAACGAATCCAAAACAATCTTATCATTTGAACATAGACTGTGGAAAACTAATACCACCTACACAAATACCTGCCTAAACATACACAGCAATTTCAAGATGGACTGTGGAAAGTTAATACCAACATGACATCACAAATACCTTTCTAGGAAGAAAGCAAATGGAGCAAGGACAGCTGTAGCAACAGCATGTCTGTAAACTACCAGGACAAAGTGACTCATTCCATGATTGAGAGAAACCTTAGTTATGATATTCATCCCAGCATACCCAAACTGGAGGGAAGACATTGCAATATAGGGCTTTGATTTCTCAAACAACTCCATCCCTATTGATATGCAGAAAATATTCTAAGCAAAAGCTTCCTCCAGAAAGCAGTTTTGGGATGCTCCCTCTGATTCACAATCCTCCATGTTTTATAGACCCTGAAGATGCAGAGGCAGCACAAAAAGAGGTTGGGGGAGGCAGACCCACCAATGGATTCTAGACAACACAGCAACTTGTGAACTCCAATAGAATTTCTGAAAGGTGGTTAGCTTTTCTTGATTTAACATCACACACCATGTTGAGTCACAGTGAAAAGCTAAGGCCCCCCATCTACATTACATAATTGATTTGGCAGAGATATTATTCTTGGGCCCTGTTTAATAAGGCAGGAATGTATACCCCTATGAACACGATCAAAGGAAAACCAAGATTTATGCTATCTGGCGATGGTAGTGGGATATAAAAGATGTACACAAGAAATTTAGATGAGTCAGGAGGCATTTGCAAGTTGGTGGGGAACATTTCATACGCGGAAACTTGCTGAAGCTCTGTTTGGTGCGTATTGCGGTGAAAATGACTCTGAATATTTTCTTGAATCTTCATGAAAGACTGAAATGACTCCTCCCTCTGACAGAGACAAGACGAGGGAGCACTAAGTGCCCACTCTGAGAAATTTTTATTCCCTTTTGCGCACTAAAAATTTGATCTTGTTTGCTGAATACATCGACACATATACAAATATGATTTTTATATGCCAGAGAATCATCAAACACTGAAATTTCACCGATTACACCATGAAATTATTCCCTAATGGAAAGGGACCCCGAGTTTGTCTTTACCCAACAATGGCGGAAACAGTCCAGATCATAATCAATAATTCAGACTAAAAGTTTTCTGGGTGCTTGTGATTTTCACTTAAACAAACATTCATGTCCTAATGCGAGTGCAGTTTCATGATTTGAAATGACTAATTGCATGGGTTTTGAGGATTCTTTTATTGGAAAGCTATAAGAAATCCTGTTATTCATCATAAAAAAGTATTGAAATCCTGTTATTCATCATAAAAAAGTATTTTTTTTATTAGTAAGTGGTAATCATGTAGTAGGTGCCTGTCACAGAGAGGCAACCATAGGAACAGAGGTTTATCATGGCTGAGTTTTTTATTTGTTATTTACGTGAACTGTTTTTTGCTTCCAAATTATATATATTTTTTAATTTTTCACAACTTTTGGATTTCCCTGCCTACGTTCCGATGAAAAAGATAAAAACAAAACATACAGAGAGTTTGAATGTGATATAAAAAATATCTTCATGTACTGTAAAAAAATACATTGAGAATAAAAAATATCTTCATTTACTGTAAAAAAATACATTGAGAATTATCAGTTTCACCTTACATTAAGAATTATTAGTTAAATATGACATTAATTTTAGAGGAATTTTTTTAGTAATTATAATGAACTTGGATTTTTAATGTCTTGAGGGGTTGATCAATCAGACAGTCCTTTCAAATTTATCTTTATTGGGGTGGAGGACAGCTCATATAGATGGAAGTTATTAGTTAAATCGTACATTAAGAATTATTGATTAAAAGTGGATTTTGTGTAGATATTATTTTTAATGATTCATTGAATGTAAACTTATCTTCACATAGGTGAAGGAAAGCTCATGTAGGTTATAGTGGTGAGTTAAGATTTTGCTTTGTGGGTTCCATGTATCACTAGTATAAATATATTAAATAGATATATCTAAAAGACACAAAAGATATCATTTTTTAATTAGATAAATTTAAGATAATTATGCTTGATAAGTAGTAGTTTATTTTCCACGATAAGTTATATGGAGTAGCAAGTTAAGTGGGCTAAATCTTGGGGGAAACTCCATGGTCAAGCTTGCTTGAGTTGGAGTAGTACTGGGATGGATGACCTCCAGAGCAGGCCCAATGCTTCACCTCTAGCATCAGCTAGATGCAATGATTACTAAGTGTACCATTGATTCTTAGAAATGGCTATCCAACATGTAGAATGCACCAATCATCTCTTATAATGTATTTATAATGTATAAGTCATAATGATGCCTTGGTGCATTCTATCAGGTGGATAGTCATTTCCTTGCTGATTCTTGGAAATGGCTGCCCAGTGCCTAGAACGCACAAATCATCTATTATAATGTATAAGTTCATAATGATGCCTTGGTGCATTCTACGAGGTGGATAGTCGTTTCCTTGATTCTCATGAAAGATGGACCACTACTATTAAAAACAGGTCAATAAGTTTGACTCAAAAGCTATAGAGTTGAATTCTTATAGCAATATTATATTTATGCTTGTTAATTTCAAATATATTTACTTTTATTAAAAAATAATATATGTTTATTTATAAATATATAAAAAATTTAATTAAATATATAATTATAATACTAAATGTATAATATAAAAAGAAATGCACGCTTGCAAAGAGATGCATGTTTACACTAAATAATAGATATATATGTAATTATAATTAATTATAAAGATCTTTGTTAAAGTGGCACCTTTATTATTAAGGACAAATCTTTGTTAAAGTGATAACTTCTTTATTAAGAAAGACAAAACATAATGCACACATGAAACAAAGAATATGATAAATTCTAAGACCGTGGAATAACTTTTAGTAATAGTTTTATGCTTATGCTTAATTTAAAATTAATAGTAGTTGATATCATGTCTTATTAAGAACAAGTTGTGTTATTTCTATAAAAATTGAAGTATAAAATATGTAATCTTAGATATTTTTAAAAAATATTATTTTGGAGATTTGATTTTTTTTTTTTCATCATAATGTTTAGTTTGATCTATTTGGTGTATAAATGAAATCTAATGTTGAATATATTATTTAAAATTCCTTTACCTAGTCAATTAAAGACATCTTTTTCAAACGAGAGATTATATATGTGATCTTGTCTCTCAAATTAGGTTGTACCATGGTCTATTATGCGAGACTCAAATTTCAGTTTTTTTTGCTCCCAAGGTTAAATTTCCTAGAATTTGACCATTGCACCATTTGTTCTCATGACGAATACCTTAAGTTGAGTGACTAGGATTGTGCACATTTATGGGCAATCCTAGTTCATTAGTTCTCATTTAAAGATGGTATTAGATAGTTGTGAAATACCACATCTTATACTATTTGAACTAGAGACACATTTATCACATTCTTAAGTGTTGCATTGATGGCTTGGTGCATCTTCAACTATTTGTATAGATACAAAGGGACTTGAATATTATTAAGGAAGTTAACAATCTTTCCTTTGTCATATGATAGGCCCTACTTTGATTTTTTATTGTACAATCCCTTGCTTAATGAATATGAATACACAATAAGAGCACAATGTAGAAGGTCACATCAACAAAAAATGAATCTATGTAAAATAAGGATTGGATTGAGTGATATTCCAAACCAAGCCACATGGTATGATCTAGTCTTGTATCAACTAGATCATAGTCTTGATTTTGTCATAAAATCATATTACACAAGGTAAACATATAAGTTTATGCCACATTTTAGGTTGGGTTTAGAAAGATTTCTTTTACTGAAATTGTCTTGATAAAAAATGTTTTATCAAGCTAATATGACGATGATGTGGATTGCATTATTTTGGTTGAAAAAGATCTAGCTAAATGTTAATAGCTAAAAAAAATATGGTTGGTATACATGAAATGAATATTAACTAGAAAATTTAATAATTAATATATATAAGGAATGAATCTATATGAAAATTTGAAATAAATATATTATTGGTATGTATATCTTAAATACACCTCTTTATGAAATGTTGAGAGTTAGATGTCTATACTACATATCTTGACATTTTTTAGTTAGACACATTTAAGATATATATGCTTGTTCAAAAAAATTATATTGAAACAAAGAGTTGTAGTTCAATTAGTTGAGTACAATTAGTGAGGGCGATGGTAACACCACCCACTGAAAATCAAACCCTCAAAAAATGTAGAAATATGATTTAAAGGATGAGGCTAAGACGATACATTGAATGAATTTGGTGGAATAGATACCTCTTAATTCATGACTCTTAATTGAAGAGCTGTAACAAAACAAAATCATGAACAATATAAAATCTCCCATATAAAAATTGCATTATAATATATTAATTTTAATAGATTTAATTTAATTTAAAAAATAATGTATGTTTATTTATTTTTTAAATGTAAAAAAAATGAAAATAAAATAAAATAAATATATTATTATAATATTTAAATAAATTTAATTTAACTTTTAAAAAAAGATGTTTTTTTAGTAAATACTAGTTATATATTTTTATAATTCATTATAAAGATATTTGTTAATGTGACAGCTTCTTTATTATTAAAGACAAATCTTTGTTATAAAAGACAAAACATAATGCACATATGGAATAAAGAATATGATAAATTTTAAGAATGTTGAGAAAAGTAATATAATAATATTAGTTGTGTCATTTCTATATACTTTTATTTTTATAGAAATGACACCACTAATATTTTCATATATACATTTATTTATTTGTTTGTTTGTTTATTAATATTTTATATATTATAATATTAGTGTTTACTTTGATTTGTTGA
Source organism: Cryptomeria japonica (assembly GCF_030272615.1). Classification (NCBI taxonomy): domain Eukaryota; kingdom Viridiplantae; phylum Streptophyta; class Pinopsida; order Cupressales; family Cupressaceae; genus Cryptomeria; species Cryptomeria japonica. The sequence goes on from NC_081413.1 coordinate 521,225,935, forward strand.
TATAAACATAATCTAATGTTGAATTAATTATTTATAATAAATTGATTCATTTATTTAATTAAGATTGATAATTTAAGGATTTCTATTTTTTCAAATTAAATTATATATGTTATTTTATCTCTCAAACTAATTTGTACCATGGTCTATTATGCTAAACTCAGATTTCAAATTTCTTGCTCCACATATTGTTGGAGGAGCACTCTGCAACCTATAATTGGTCGACTTCACACAAGAAGAGGCTTGGGCGAAGGCAACTTTCACTGGCCCATGCATCCTTCATTTATTACTCCCTCCCATTGAGTGTGGGAGAGAGTTTATGGGAGATGGAGCCGATGAAACTAAAGGTTGTTCTTCGTTAGTGGCGGTGGAAGGGCATGAAAGGAACTTTTTGCAGGTGCTCATTGGCAATCATAGAGTATTGAAAGGTTCTCGATTCTTGGTGGTGCAATCTATTGCAAATGGAGTGCAGAAAGGAGACCACGGAAGAGGTAAGGAATCTTCCAATGTTGTTTTCATTGTTATGCCTAATTCCAAAATGAGCATTGCATTGCATGATGAGAGCACTAGGTTAAGAGATATTGCCAGTTTTCTGGCTGTCTTGGACCATAATAAACTCCCTTCTAGAAAATACATCAATGGTTGGTTGAAAAATATTTGGGTTAATAAGTTAGGATTTCATTATACTTTTTGTCCAATGATTAAAAAAGGATTATACATTATTTTCTTTAAAGAGGAAAAAAGATAGAAAGAAGTTGTCAAGTAAGAGTTTTTGTCTGTTGGGAATGACTTTTTTCAAGCTATTGGGTGGACACCCAAGGCTAATTATGAGGAGATCCTTTCCCTATCGTGCCCTAGATGGGTTACGGTCAAGAATGTCCCACCAGTTATGTGGAATTGGCTCCCCAAGGCCCTGGAGTCTATTGTCAATGTGATAAGAATGTACAACTCCTCCCTTCTCCCACACATGAACACAAGATTTCATTTCCATCAAACCGGGAGTCCATATCCCGAATGAAATAAGGTTTGAGTTGGAAGAGGAGGCATTTGTATGCCCATTAGAATACCTAGCCGACATTAATGCTTTCTTTTTATGTAAAAAATAAGGGCACATTAGAAAGAACTGCCCGCTCTTGGGTAACTCTAAACATAAGGCTCCCAATGGTAATAAACCCCCTCCTCGGTCTAACTAGAACCTCCCTAATCTGGATAACAAGATGGGTGAAGCTTCTAATCTTGATGGGCCTATGAAAATCCCAAATTTCATTCCTCCTTCCGCTTCTCAATGTAAAGATAATTCCCCTCATAAAGGGGACTCAATTAATACTGCAAACTCTAGGCAAGCATTGTCTGTTAATAATGAAACCTCCCTCTCGAAGTTGGATGCTTTACATGCTACGATCAAAGCAACTTCCAAAGCTTCATTGCATTCCATTCAAAACAAAGTTAAGGAGGTCTTGAGTGTCAAAGACTCTTGGGACTCACCTCCAAAAACCAGTAATTTGAATGCACAACAGATTGTTTTAGAAAAATTCAAGAAGATGATAGATACTAGAAAAAGGATTGAAAACCAAATCAATAACTTTTATCTAGTTGTTATCCCTACCAAGTCCATGGGTAGCACTTTGGATAGCCCTTCTCCTAAGCCTTACATTGAACAAGACAAGGATGCTAGTGAGGGGAATGTCATTCCAACCCGTGTCAATAAATCCCTAAAAGATGTTGCTTCCATCGCTAATGCTAGCTTTGGCCCTGGAATCATTAGAGCTTCTCCAACTCCGGATAATGGTGATGCCAAGGCTATCCTCACTAACACCCTTGATAAAAATAATCTTGAAGGGAATAGGGACAATACTACCCAAGGTGTTGAGATGAGTTTCAGAGGCTGTGTGGAGATAACAAACTGTAAAGGCACTTTGAACAAGGATAATGTTTGCAATGAACTCGGTGAAGACATGTTACCTTATGATTTTGAGAAAATCTTAGGTAACTCTCTTAGTTGATAAATTGGAGAGATTGAAAAATGTGACACACATGATCTTCCATTTGTTAACGGGGTGTATACAAGAGGTTTTTAAAATTATTTTGCATTAAAATTAATATTTAATTCTTTAAGAATTAAATATTATCATATTGGGCAAAGTGGGGTGAAATTGGGTCATATGATTTTACCTCTCACACAAATTAATTCTTTCAAGAATTAATTTTTATTGTTGTGGGTAAAAATTATTGCACTCCACCATATTGGAAATGCAAGTAAGAGTAAAAAGGAGTATAAGTAGAAAAGAAAGTTGGGTAAAGGGAAGTTATGGGTAGTTACCCAACTACTTCATATGTGGGTAAGTTCTTTATATTGGAAAAAAAATTATGGTAAAGGGGCTCTTCTCTACGGAAAGAATTTTGTAACCCATTTTATGCCATATTCATAGTTGAGATTTTTTTTACTTTGTCAAAATATTTTCGTTCTCCATGAATTTTATTCTCAAATAGACTTTGTGTTGATCAGAGAAAGAGTGGCCTTTGTATCACTAATATGGAGAGATATTGATAAACTGTGTTTTATTAGTATTGACAATTATTCATTTGAAGATTAATAAAATTATTGAGAGACTGTGTGATGTCAATATTTGCATATATTTTCTATTGGCATGTATTTATCTCATTTTATTCACTATTTGCACCAAAATTATTAATAGACTGTGCTATTAATAAATTTTTCACATTTTATTCTAGTTGCAATTGTTTATTAATTTCTTGGAGAGGAGGGATTAGTTTGAAATATAAAAATTAACATTTGAGGGAGTTTCTCCTCTTTGAAAAAAGAGGAAAAACATCATTTCCATGATGGTTTATCCAATGTTGCAAGGTTTTGTTGTTGTCCATTGGGAAAGTTGGTAAAGAATGCACAGTGACAAATTCATTTGCTAACAGTTTTTGGCGACTCTGCTAGGAATTGAAGTGCCTTATGCATTCAATTTTAAATTTTTTTAAGGTACCTCCCCTAGGATGGAGGTTGGCAGCTCTGTTGAAGATAAATACTAGAAGGCCTTTGTGAGATATCCTAAAGTACTAAAAGATTGGATTCCAACAAGAAAGGAGAATGAAACAGATATCCCACTCTTTATACCATCATTTAAAGAGAATCCAATCATTGAAGTTGTAGGAGATTTAATAAAAGAAGCACAATTCTTGAAAGATTTTTATGGTGTTGTGCCAATACAGAAAAGAAATAAATATTCACCTCAAGACTTGAGAAAAGAAGAAGAAGTTGGTGACATCAGGAATGAACAAGGCAATGATCTTGAAACAAAAACAAGTCATAATCAGCAAGAAGAAGAAAAAAATTCCAGTAATTTTTAGACTTCTGAAGCTATCATCTCAAATGCATCTTTGGGAGAATCAATACAACAATTTTCATATAGCAATTACAAGATCAAGATATTCAAGGTATGACAAAAATCATTGACATTGAGACTCTCTTTGTGAAAGATGATATGGATGTAAACAATGAGGAATATCTTGATTCCATATTTATTTTCCCACACATGCCTTGTACCTCTCCCATAGATGGGATAAATATTATAATAATGTTGTTGCTCATTTATTTTCTTTCTCCATCTTACAAAAAAATGACTATAAGAGGCTCATACTTTGTTCAGCCTGTAAATGGTCATATTTAGCCTTTTCTCTTCTCTCCTTCCATTGTAAATAACCCATTTTGCTTTCCAATTTTGGCTTGTTTCCTTTTTGTTGGGTGGCCTTTTTTTTTGTCTTCAATAAGGTTACAATAGTTTTTCAATTTTCCCTTTATCATGAATCATCCTACAATCTGAAAATTTCCCATTTTTGAAGAGCCTTCAAGAGATTGGGAGACTAGAGTTCTCTACAATGTTCACTGGTATTCTCATACTCGTGCTGGAGAAGAATCTTGGCAATAGTTTTCTATTGCTTGATGTGCACAAAAAGATATGTTGAGGAGGCTTTCAAAAGTTAAATAAACCATTAATGGTTGCACCACATTCAGGGATGGAAGTTCAAAGGAAGAATGTGAACCGCTTAACATTCAATCAAATGTTATCGGTTTGTTTAAAAACAAATTCCTCCTTCTCATGTCAATATGGAGATGCTTTTTAAAAGAGTATGGATGTTCATAAAAGCATAAAGAGGTTATTGTTGTAAACCACTGGTTGACACCCATGCAAATGTGGAACATTAAATAAAGCACCAAAATCATTTGACAGAATGTACCACGATAACTGATAATAGATGAGACGTTGAGTTTGGAGGAGTTGTCATCACATTATTCCACTTGTGAATTACCCAAACAAATCGAGTCCAAGCACATAGAGATGTATTGACAGAGAAATAGAATTCATATTGCCATGAGGAGTACTTATGTAGCTCGAATCAGAAAATGAGAAGAAACATTGTTCTTCTTACGTCCTGCCACAATGAATTGGTGATTGTCGGCATATAATTGGTGGTATGATTAACCTCACATGCAATATAGATGCAGATGAAGGAAGATGTATCCTATATGAGAAGGCAAAGGTGTGATATGCATAGCTATTGTTTGTGACAAAACATTTAAACTTGTTGACATTGTGGCATGTGTAAAAAATAAAAATTAGGAATCTATTGATGATCCTTAAAAGTTCAGGCCTGGAAAAATATATTCTTATCCAAACTCCAAATTTGCAAGGTGTGACTCAATCAATATGGGAGATTTTATCTGAAGTGAGTCATGAAAGTTACTTTATTGATACATTCACTTAGCAGGATTGTGACAAATTGAAGACTCTGAGCCGAATGGATAAAGCACTGGAACATCCCAGAGATTTTAGAGTTCTCTTCATTCTATCATAGAATGCAGTCCCCAAACAGAGCCAATGTTACCTTATGATTTTGAGAAAATCTTAGGTAACTCTCTTAGTTGATAAATTGGAGAGATTGAAAAATGTGACACACATGATCTTCCATTTGATAATGGGGTGTATACATGAGGTTTTTAAAATTATTTTGCATTAAAATTAATATTTAATTCTTTAAGAATTAAATATTATCATATTGGGCAAAGGGGTGAAATTGGGTCATATGAGTTTACCTCTCACACAAATTAATTCTTTCAAGAATTAATTTTTATTGTTGTGGGTAAAAATTATTGCACTCCACCATATTGGAAATGCAAGTAAGAGTAAAAAGGAGTATAAGTAGAAAAGAAAATTGGGTAAAGGGAAGCTATGGGTAGTTACCCAACTACTTCATATGTGGGTAAGCTCTTTATATTGGAAAAAAAATTATGGTAAAGGGGCTCTTCTCTACGGAAAGAATTTTGTAACCAATTTTATGCCATATTCATAGTTGAGATTTTTTTTACTTTGTCAAAATATTTTCTTTCTCCATGAATTTTATTCTCAAATAAACTTTGTGTTGTTAAGAGAAAGAGTGCGCTTTGTATCACCAATATGGAGAGATATTGATAAACTATGTTTTATTAGTATTGACAATTATTCATTTGAAGATTTATAAAATTATTGAGAGACTGTGTGCTGTCAATATTTGCATATATTTTCTATTGGCAAGTATTTATCTCCTTTTATTCACTATTTGTACCAAAATTATTAATAGACTTTGTGTTGTTAATAAATTTTCATATTTTATTCTGGTTGCAATTGTTTATTAATTTATTCGAGAGGAGGGATTAGTTTGAAATATAAAAATTAACATTTGAGGGAGTTGCTCCTCTTTGAAAGAAGAGGAAAATCATCCTTTCCATGATGGTTTATCCAATGTTGCAAGGTTTTGTTGTTGTCCATTGGGAAAGTTGGTAAAGAACGCATAGTGACAAATTCATTTGCTAACAAGACAAAAGCTTCACTTGGGCCATTGTCCCATTGTCTAAAGACCCCAACCAAGAATTGTTGGTAGAAGCTATGAAAGCTTATGGTATCAAAAAAGCCAATTCAAAAAAGGTAAAAAAGAAAAGAGTCAGTAAAAAGAAAGAGGTATCTCAGGACCTAGGAGATGAGAAAATATTTGAGTTCAACAAGAAGAGGGGTAGGCCCAATAACTCCATTGCCACTAGGCCTAGTAAGAAAGGTGAACTTAGCTAGTTACCTGCATGTTATAAATCCTTTAGGGCACCTATGGACACCTCTTCTTAATCCTTAATGATGGAACTAAACTGCATATCCTATAATGTTAGGGGTTTGGAATCCCCTGACAAAAATATGTGGTAAAGAGATTCCTCAAAATTTATAAGAACATTGATGTTCTTCTCCTCCATGAGATTAAGGTTGTTCAATTCTCTCTGGACATTAACCTAAAATGCATTTGGTGAGATGCATAATATTTCACTACTAAGCATCAGAAGGGTAAGGGAGGGGCATCCATCTTGATTAGTCATAAGTGGAGGAATGCTATTGTGAGATGGGGGTTTTCTCCTTGTAATAGGTTGGTGTGGGTGATTCTTAAGATTAAAGAGGTAGAAGTTGGGATTGGTCCATTTTATGCATCTACTGATTTCAAAGAAAGGATTGATCTTTGGAGATGGGTCTCTCAATTGGAAGAGATTCCTTGGTTGCTTGGTGGAGACTTCAATATGGTAGAAAGGTCTTCTGATAAGTTGGGTGGGTGCAAATTTGAGTGGAAAGGTGATGAGAAGTTCTATTGGAGTAGGATGGTCAACAAAATGAATTTATTTGATCCCATGGATGACAAGAAGGGTGAGTGCAAGGACATTTGGTTCTCTTGGTGTAACTTTTAAAAAGGTAACAAAAGGATTTACTCCAGGATGGATAGATTTTATGCCAACAGAAAGGTCCTTCAATTTAAAAGGAATGACTCCAGAAATTGTTTAAGGGTTGTGCCTTATCCTCTCTCAGACCACCACCCTATTCAATCAATGGACACTTTAGGAAGCATAGCAAGGATGACAGATTGTAATAGAAATAACTTCATCTTGAACTCTGGTTTGCTCCTAGATTATGATGTCAATCAGGCGGTGTTGTTGATCAAAATATTCAATGAACATAACAAGTCACTGTTGACAAAGATAGAGAAGTGTAATCAAAATGTTAGTTGTTGGAGGAAGTTATTTCAGACAGTTGGGAGAAAGAAATCCAAAGACTCCAAGAAACTAGAAACTGAGTTGCATGACTCATTATCAGAAGCAGAGAAATAATGTCAATGTAGCCCTAGTAGTGAAGCCATTGTTGAATCCATATGACATACCAGGGATGCTCTTAGAAGGTTTGCAAAATCACAAGATCCAAGGTCTCAGGACTAGGGCCAGGTTAAATTGGGTTGATCAAGGGGATAAAGGTACTAGGTACTTTTTTCAGCTGCTAAAAAATAAAGAGGCCAAAGAAAATATTGGTGATATATGGGAAGGCCAAAGGAGGCCAAATCATTTCTGACTCTAAAGATATCCTTAGTGCATTTAGAAAGTTCTACTCCACCTTATTTTGCTCGGAGGACAACTATTCACAAAAGAAGAGTCACAGGGCCAAAATCAAGTCCATCATTCCTAACATGGTGAGAAAGGAGGATAGTATCAGTTTAAGCAAATAAATTACAATGGAAGAGATTAAGAATGGTATATCCTCTCTCAGCAATGACAAATCCCCCGAGCCTACTGGGCTTACAGTTGAATTTTACAAGAAAAACTTTGAATGGATAGGTGAGATGTTATCAAGGGTATATAAGGAAGCCATTTCCTCAAGTTCACTGAGTAAGGAGATTAATAGTGGAATCATCAAACTTATCCCTAACAAGAGTGATAGGTCTCTACTAAAAAATTGGAGGCCTATCACTCTCTTGAATGTTTCATATAAAATCTTAGCAAATTTGCTTGCAAGGAGATTGTAAGATATTGTCCCCAAAGTGGTGAACCCCACCCAAACTAACTTTGTTAAAGGGGGATACATTTTGGAGAACCTAATTACTTGTTGGGAGGCCATGAATTGGGCAAAATAATCAGATCAGCTCACTTCCCATGTGCTACTACTTGATTTCGAGAAGGCTTATGACAGGATTGAATGGAACTTCATCTTCATGATGTTGGAAGGGTTGGGATTACCTGAAGGATTTTGCAAGTTGGTTAGAATATTATTGACTGATGTTGATGCTTGTGTGGAATTCAATGGTCTCAAATCTAAAAGGTTTGGGCTCTCCAGATCTATTCAGTAGGGATGTCCTTTAGCCCCTACTCTTTTTGTTATTGCATCAGATGCACTGCATTACTTGTTGAGGGACAATAGTTTATCCTCCAGGGTTAAAGTTTTATCCCTGTTGGACAGAGAGGAGCTATCCAATGTGCAGTATGTTGTTGACATAACCATTATTATTGATCTTTCAAAAGATAATTTTGTAGCTCTAATGGAAAAACTGGACATATTCTGTGGAGCCTTGGGGAGCAATATATATTTGGCCAAGTCAATCATGCTTGGTTAGGACCCCCACCTTGTTCACTGGTTTGGCAAATATTCTATCTTATGGTGGGTCTATATCACTAAGTCAAATATATAGGGATCCCTTTCTTTGTCAACCTCAACCTCAAATAAATGTGGCTTTGGATTGGAAAGAAAATTGATTGCAAACTTAGAAAATGGAATAAGCACTTTCTCTCTCTAGCAGGGAGGGTACAAGTCTGCTAGAAAATTCTATCTTCGTATAACATTTACTATGCCTCTACATGGCTATTTAATAATTACCAGTGGAGCCATATTCAGAAACAAATTAGGAAATTTCTTTGGTCAAACAGTAGAGGCAAGAGAAAGGCTCATGTTGTTAGATGAGAATGGTGCACAATGAGTAAGTCTAAAGGAAGGCTAGGTCTGGAAGATCTTTGAGTCCAAGGCATGTCACTACCATCAAAATGGATCTTTAAAGCCTTAGAGGGTAAGGAGCCATGGAAAGTGATGGTTAGATATAATACCACTCAATATGTCCCAAAGCAAGGTAAATCATGGAAACTTGTTGCCTTTGGATGATTTTGTTGCAAGGCATTTTGTTGTTAAACCTATAGGATCGGTGGTTTTCAAGGCCATTTGGAGAGATTGGGAAAGGGGTTAGACATTTTATTGTTAACAATGGTATTATTGATAAGGATAATTTTATATGTGGAGTGCGGTCAGTTTGGTGGAACCTGTACCATAAGGGTAAGCCTCTATCTCTCACACAAGGTTGCTTAGCCAAAAATTGGGATGCTAAAGTTATCACATATTTTAGAGGCGTCCTAAGGTACAATCATCTCATTTCTTGGCTTGAACTAGTTAACAATTTTGACATCCCCCAATCTCAATGGAGAACTTATACTTTGTTGAGAGAAGCAAGCTCTATACTTTCCCTCCCTAGGGGTTGTGACAATGGCAATGACAAGTGTTCTTAGTTTGAATGGCCCAATGACTCTCTTCTTCCCAAGGTGAAAGCCAAAGATATTTATACTCGGCTTGTTGATAGGGATAATATCTTGAACCATCTTAATAAGTGCTAGAATTTTAATTTTGAGGGTTCTATGTGGAACAAATTTCTTGGCCACCTTTGGGCCAAACCTGTAGAGCCTAAACAAAAAAAATTTCTTGGCGCCTTCTTCTCCACAGGATGCCTATTTATTTTTCATATGGCGGCATATCTATTAATATCTATTAATACAAATATCATTAATTTTTCAGTGTGGAAGATGTTTGGCACATTTGTTCATACAAATATCATTAATTGGGAATGTGTGGTGGGGTATGTGTTAGGGCTATCAAAAAGTGCTAATGTCTTTTGGTTTGTGCTCTCATTTGTTATATTATGGTCAATTTGGAAATCTAGAAATAACGATTTTTTTAATGGAATTGAAGGATTGCTTATGGAGTCTCTTAGGAGACTCATATTTTACAGTGTCTCTTGGCAGGTTACAGTGTTTATGAAGATTTCAAGGAAGAAATTTGAGTAGTTGATTGGGGATGGACAGGTTAAAATGTATTTGAGGGAGATCTCTCATGGTTATACCTGGAAGAGATCCATAGAAGAGAGAAATGTGTTTGAGATTAGACTTTCTAACTTCATGGAAGAGCTTGATGAGAAGAGGAAAACCCCAATTGTTGTTGTAGTGACCCCAATTGTTATTGCAGCTCTAGATGCAACAATGTATATTCCAGAGGCCATCCCTCTCTTGGATTTTCCAAGAAAGAGATAGATTTGGAGGGAAGGATAGCATGGATGGATTTCATGGATTGATGATGAAGAATGCATCACTCTTCTTGAGTAATCTCAGTGGTAGATGTTATCAACACTTCTTTTGAATACTCTTTTTTTGTAATCTAATTTGGTTCATGACAGTTATATGATTTGAGACACTATATAGAACTATAATGTATATGATCTGTAACTACTAATATAGTGTGCATAAACAGTCAGTCTTTTTGTAATCCTCTATTATCTTTTATATAAAAAATAATCTTGCTCTAATGATAATTTTCTATAACTTGATCATTACAGTATTTATTCTCATGACAAATATATTAAGTTGAGTGACTAGATTCATACATTTATAGAGAATCCTAGTTCACTAGGTCTCATTTAATGATCATATTAGATAGCTATGAAATATCACATCTCAAAGCATCTACACTAAAGAGTTACAACTCTATCACTCTTAGGCATTGCATTGATGGCTTAGTGTGTCTTCAAATATTTATATAGCTACAAAAGGGCTTGGATATTATTAATGAAGTTAACAACCTTTCTTTTATCATATGGTAATCTAGCCTTGTATCAACTAGAAAATATTCTTGACAAATTATGAATACATATCATAGATGGCATAAGTCTATATTTATGTCACACTTAGAGATGGGTTTGAAAATAAATTATTTCTTAAAAAAAAAAAAAAGAAGAATGATTAAAAATGTTTCATCAAACTAACATAATATTAATGTGGATCACATAATTTTAATTAAAAATGATCCGGACAAAATGTTATTAGCTAAAACCTTTTAAATGGAATGGGTTTTGACTAGATATCTATATTTTTCACTTAAACCCATTCACAAGTCTCTCATATTCTTGTAATCTCAAATATTTTTTTCTAAAAAACTCTTATTGGCATATCCACCACCTCAAGCATCTCTCACCTTTGATTTGAAGGTATTTATCTTTGTACTCCCTTAATAATTAATCATTCAATATACTTTTATTAAAATTAGGAAAAAATGAAGTAAATGTTGTATTTTTATAAAAAATTATGAAATATAAATTTCATTTAAAACAAATTAGTAAATATAATTTTTGATTAAATAAAAAATAGTAGATATATTTTTTAATTTAATATGAAAAACTTATACATGTATAAATTTATACTTATACATATACATTTACATATACATATATGTAAACTTATATGTATGCACATACACATATATTTTTTATGTATGTATAAATATGTATATACATAAATGTATATTTTTTGTTTTCAACCATGCAAATCTAGTTTATGATTGACATCATTAAATCATACAACTTCTATTATGACCACAATATTGAGAGGTTTTTTATATTTCTTTGGTGATTAGTTATACTTAAGTGATCAGAAACAATTTTGAAATATCGAAAAAAAAAAAATTATGTTTTTTCTATTTTCTACATGTTAGTAATTGGGATTTTTGAAGGCCTTCGAAGCATTTTCAGCCCTTAAAACTTTGGTCAGTCCTTTAGAGCATTGCCATAGGTAGGCTCTTTTAGGACTTCGCCTTCAACTCTTGAAGACCTTTCTAACAAGTTAACAACTCATAATTTCAAGTCCTGAGTAGAACGTTAGGTCAGTCAAAGTTAGGACAAAATTTGATATAATTTTTTGAAAATTTCATAGTTTTTTATTTTATTATGTAATAAACAAATATGACTGTTGAGTTTCGATTCTCAAGGGGTTTTGGTGACCCTTAGAATCTCATGAATTGTTATATGTTGGATTTTCAAATAGAATGGACTACTTTTTGGCCTGCTTCTATTATGTGTTTATCTTGTTTGTGTAAGCAAATCCACAATACCGCAGGTTCTCACTCAGGTGTTGTCATCCAAATCCATAATTCGGATAAGTGGTATCAGAGAAATTTTGCTCCTGTATGTCATATTGCACGTGATCAACATATCAAGATCGGGGTTGGAAACAAGAAATCCTTCAGACTACCTTCCTTTGAGACGCGCACGAATGCAGATGGCTAAGTTGCAGATCGACGATGACATTAAAGCGTTGGTTACAGATGCATTAACAAAACAACATGAAGAAATGATGGAGTAGTTCAAACAAATGCTGGAAAGTCGTGGGTCACAAGAAAACCCACCATTCATGGGGTATACACCATTCAAGGTGCAAGTGAATTTCAATATACCCATGTTTCAAGGAAAGATTGATGCGGATGCTGTTGATGATTGGGTTTCAAAATTGGAAAGGTATTTCTCTGTCAAGAAATTCTCAGATGAAGAGAAAATTACTTTCGCTCTTCTCAAATTTGAAAATCATGTGAAAGATTTGTGGGAAGCAAAGTTAGCATCCAAGGCAGTAGAAACTGGCAGTACTTTTTGATGAAAAAATCACATGGAGAAAATTCATGGAGTACATAAAGGAATAATATTTTCCTGTAGATACATATGAACAAAAATATATGCAGTGGCAATTTCTTCGACAGAAAAAGGACCAAACTGTTCAAGAATATACTAATATGTTGCATGCTTTAGCAGCAAAGCTTGGCATCAAAGATTGTGAGAAGCACCGAGTTCTGAAATATTAAAGTGGGCTCTATAGGATATCCAAACCGAAATGGAATTCCTGAACATAGATACTTTACCTAGTGCATATAAATTTGCTATAAAAATTGAGGATAAATTCAAGTAAAAAGGAAGGAGGGAAAACTTCACAAACAACAAATGGAAGGGTGAAGGTGGCAAAACTGCATGGAAACAAACCTCCAAGGAATCTTCCCCCAATTCACCACCGAAAAAGGCATGGGGTATGAAGAAGGCACAAGAGAATGGTATGTGGTGTGAATTCCATAAAAGTCCCTCTCATAACACAAAAGATTGCAAAACTATAAAAAGTTTAATGATGGAGATGCATGAGGACAAGGCAAAACCTAAGGTGGCAAAATCTTGCATAGAAGAAAGTCATGAATAGGTCATTGAGGCTGATCCATATGCAATAGTAGCTGCTACAAATATATTGCCTCGAGAGGATGAGGAAAGATTGTTCCATTCACAAATGTGGGTTGAAGGAAAATCCCTGCACTTTATTGTTGATAGTAGAAGTTAAAAGAACCTAATATCAGTAGAGACCGTGAAGAGATTGAATCTGAAAACAATAACACACCCACAACCCTACTCAATGGGATGGGTAAGTCAAGGGAGAGATATTCAAGTGCACCAACAGTGCCGCCTTTCATACTCTATAGATCCTTTCAAAGATGAGGTAATATGTGATGTAGCTTCAAGGAGTTGAAATGAAGGTTATGTTCTACACTAGTTTTATCTCTTCCTAATCTGCAATGGTCATTTGAAATACAAACTGATGCATCAGAATATGGCCTAGGAGTAGTCCTCATGCAACGTGGTCACCCAGTTGCATATCATAGCGAGACTTTTTCTGATACAGTGCACCAATATGCCACTTACGACAAGGAATTGTATGCTATCGTTCAAGCTTGTAAGCAATGGAAACATTATATTTTGGGTAAGGAGACTATCATCCATATAGACCACAAACCTCCTCAATTTTTGTAAACACAAGGGAAGTTGCAGAATGATTGACATCAACGTTGGTCAACCTATCTTCAACAATTTCATCTCAATATTCGCCACAAGAAGGGAAGCACTATCAAAGTAGTAGATTGTTTGAGTAGGCCTCCGATTGTAGCTATAAGTTTGATATTGGACTCATGTGGTCATCAAACTAAAGCTTGGGATCACTTGTATGAGAATGATGTTGAGTTTTTAGATGTTTATAATCAATTAGTGAAGGGAAATCAAGTGAATGACTTCTATTTGTAGGATGGAATGCTTTGTCACCTTGGCCAAATCTGTGTGCCCAATGCAGAACGCAAAAATTTGTTATGGGAAGCTCACTATAGTAAGGTTGTTGGTCATTTTGGCATAGGTAAGACTATTGCTATACTTCAAAGGTATTTTTATTGGCCAAAGTTGAGAAATGATGTCATTTCATATATTCAAGCTTGTACTGCATGTGCTCTTGCTAAGCCTACCAATCGTAAGCTTGGACTATATTTTCCACTTCCTGTTCCCGAAAAACCTTCGCATTCAGTCTCTATGGACTTTATGTCTTGTCTTCCTGCCACCAAAAGAGGCCACGATTGTGTGTATGCTATGGTAGATAGGTTCTCAAAAATGGCAGTAATAGTGGCTTGTAAAAAGACAATTTTTGCAAAGGATATTGCAAAGCTTTTCTTTGAACACATTTGGGATCATTTTGGTCTGCCGAATACCATTATTTCAGGTAGGGACAACATGTTTCTTAGTAAGTTCTAGTCTACATTATGGGAGAATATGGACACAAAATTAACAAAGTCTACTGCTTTCCATCCTCAAACAGATGGCCAAACAGAGGTAGTGAATCATATGATCATTCACATCCTACACATGTATCACTCAAAACATCCCTGCACATGGGATGAAAGTCTTCCATATGTTCAACATAGCTACAATAGGCCAATTCACAGTTCGACTAGTCACAACCCATTTGAGGTTTGTCTTGGTTATCAACCACTTGCACCCATGGACATTGCCATACCACTTATTCAACCTAATCTGGTTCCATGTGTTGATAAGGATGAAGATAAGGCAACATAGTTCATTGATAGAATTCATCATCTGCAACAACAAGTTCATGAAATCTTGCATACCAATAAGAAATATAAGGAGAGACATGATGAGCTTCGTACTCCCCATAATTTTCAAGTCAGGGACAAGGTGTGGTTGCATATCCAGAAGGAACGATTGCAGGGTGCCAATAGGAAGCTTCATCCTCTGCATTATGGGCCATACACAATCATCAAGCAAGTTGGTGATAATGCTTTTGAGCTCAATTTACCCGCTTTTTGGGTCTTCATCCAATCTTCAATGTGGTACTCTTGAAGCCATATTTTCCCCCACTATTAGATGTTGCAGAAAAAATTTCCACTATAGAATTGAATCCAGATGTAGCTTCTCAATTGAAATGTGATTAGATTGTGGACACCATGGTGAAAACCCTCAAACAACAACAAATCTATCTGTACAAAGTGGTTTGAGCAGGGCAGATTGCTCAAAAAGGAAAGTGGTTTACTCAAGAGCAACTTTAGCTCCATTTTCCTCATCTCATCGAGAGTGTTGATGAAATGGGGCCCATTGCTTTTCAAGGGGAAAGTAATGATCAGAAACAATTTTGTATATCAAAAAAATATTTTCATATTTTTTCATATTTTTTCTACATGTTAGTAATTGGGATTTTTGAAGGCCTTTGGGGCATTTTCAACCCTTGAAACTTTGTTCGGTCCTTTAGAGCTTTTCCATAGGCAATAGTTTTTAGGACTTTGCCTTCAACTCTTGGAAACCTTTCCAACGAGTTAAACGACTCACAATTTCTAGTCCTAAGTAGAAAGTTAGGTCTAGTCAAAGTTAGGTCAAAATTTGATATAGTTTTTTGAAAATTTCATAGTTTTTTAATTTTATTATGTAATAAACAAACATGATTGTTGAGTTTCGATTCTCAAGGGGTTTTGGTGACCCTGGGAATCTCATGAATTGTTATATGTTGGATTTTTGAATAAGATGGATTACTTTTTGGCTTGTTTCAATTCTGTGTTTACCTTGTTTATGTAAGCAAATCCACAATACCGCAGGTTCTCACTCAGGTGTTGTCATCTAAATCCATAATTCAGATTAGTAGTCAACCCAACTTAGGTTCATACCATGTTCCCCTACTACATAGGTATGAACAAGGTTAGGAGATATCTTATGAGTAGGTATGAAAACCTCTTATAGGTCCATTTATTTAACTTTTTTAATTGCTAACTCATCTCATGTAGCACTAAAAATAGTCACTATAATATTTTTGCAAACTTGAATATATAGTAAAAAGTACAAACTTGAATATATATTAAAAAGTACATTTATTAGTAAATGTACAATACACTTCATTAACCAAACATGCTAGATAGGGCTTTTTGGTAAAAATGTGGATGAAAACCTTTACTTATCTACCTTTTAGTTTAAATTATTAATACACTTAAATTTTATTTCTATATGAAAAATCATTTTCAATTGAAAACATGTTTTAGTTGGATTTATTTTAATCAAATACATTCAACATTTTTTTTTCATTTGGATTTGTCAAGTAGACACATATGTGGCATCATTTTGGTAGCAAATTAATTTTCTTAGAAATTTATTTGGAAAGCTTAATGTTCCTACAACTTTGGTCATGTAAATAATAATTTTAAGAAAAAAACTTTTATAGATCTAACAACACAATTTTTGAAAATGTAAATTTAAATATTTTAGTTATTATTTATATTTCCTTTTTTATTTCCACTAAAATAATATCATTAACATATAAACATAAGGTTGATTGATTCTTAAGAAAAAATATTAAAATGATGTAAAAATATGAAAATCATATGGAGCACTAAAGGATAGAATTCATCTAAATAGTAAACCTTTGTTTTATTTAATGAGATCATAGTATTGAATTTTTTGTTGAACATCATTTTTGGAATTGGTCAAGCATAATATAGTTAAAAATATTATTTAGGGTGTAGTTTAATATTTTAATCCCAATTATGTAGACTTAGACGATCATAATGATCTTGTTACAGTAGAGGTTCAAATTAGGTTCTATAGTACTTAAATATTTAATCTAATATCTAATATATAAAAAATATAATTTGGTTACATGCATACATGTTTAACTATTGATTTATTAAAATGAGATAATGCAAGTTGACTAGATCTATAGTATTTTTAGTGGACTAACATGACATAAAAGAGAAAGCAAGGAGAGAAGAAGAAAAAATAATACATAATAAAGAAAATATACCCTAAGAAAATATTCATAAGGAAAAAAACTAGCCTCAAAAGCACACCCAAAATTATTTTTTCTCCAAAGTTGGTTACAATACAATCATGAATTATAGGACACAATAAGAGATCTATATTTTGAATCTAGATAAAATAAAATAATATAAATCTTAAAAAACATTACCTTTCCATATCTATATATCAATTCATATATAGGACAAGGAGACCAGGGTATGTGCACCAAGATGGTATACAAAAAATTGGCCACATGCCCAAGAAAAGAAAAATGAAGAATAATAAGAATAAAATGTACTTTTTCTGCATCAATGTAAATTGATTTTCTTAGCCTCAACCTAGATATAAAATTCCTTTGCCTTTTAAAATATGTCTTTTACCTTTCTTATACTTGAAGTTATATATTATTTATATATTAATAGGATGTTTGAGAGCAGTTTCAAATCCCTAGGATTCATAATGCAGTTCTAGATTTTAGAGATCATATAATTTTTCAGACTTAGTCAAATTTCAATAATTAATAGGCTTCTATCATCATTTTCTTGCTATCTTTCTATCTCATGCTCTGTCTCCCCCAAGCACTATACCTATATGTTTCTCTATCACTCTCCTCCCCCCTCTCCACCTCTCTCTATCTCACTCTCTTCCCCAAGCTCTAGATCTTATAATTATTCAAACTTAGTCAAATTTTAATAATCACCAAGCTCCCATCATCATTCTCCCTATTTCCCTATCAGTCTCCTTTCTCCCCCTCTCCACCTCTCTCTATCTCACTTTGTCCTCTCTCTCCCAAGCTCTAGATCTTATAATTTCTCATTCTTAGTCAATTTTTAATTATCATCAAGCTCCTATTATCTTTATATCTATCTCTATTTCACTCTCTTTGTCTCCCTCAATCTCTCTCCCTATCTCTCTCCCTCTACCCCTCTCCCCCTCTCTCTTTCTCACTCTCTCCTCTCTACCCAATCTCTAAACTTATCTCTCTCACCCTTCACTCTACTCTCTATCTCCCCTCTCTTCTCTACCTACCTCGCACATTATCTCCTCTCTACCTAACCTCTCTCTCCCCCTTCCACCTCTCTCTCTCCTTCCCTCTCTCTACTTATCTCTATCTCCTCTCTTCCTCTCTCTACATACATTCCCCTCACTTCCTCCCTACCTTTATTTATCTACATATCTCTCCTTTCCTTCATCCCCCCTCTCTCCCCCCCTTCTATCTCTACTTATATCAATCTCCCTTCTCCCATACATCTCCCATACAACTCCCTCCTTCCCCACCTACCTCTATTTCTCTACAAACATCTCCCTCCCTTTCTCTCCCTCTCTACCTATCCATATATATCTACTCTCTATCTCCCCTCTCCTTTGTCTCTTTGTCTCCTTTGACTATCTATCCATCTATCTCCCCTCTTAATAGACAAATATGTAAGAAGCCTCTTGAAACTATCAATTTCATCATAATAAAATAGGTCCATTAATCTTCTAAGATAATTGAACATCATTCCCCTTAAAAATATAATATACTTCATTTGCATAACAATTTTAGCAACTACTATGTAGCAATACAAAATTTATTTGACACTAAACACAAAGTTCTCCTCCCTTTTCTACTAAAATCCCTTCAACAAATAGAGAATTCAAATGGAATAGGTTGAATTGCTTCTATTTCTATATAGAGAAGGACTCAATAATAAACATACAAAAATGATTTAGCATAATTAAGAAGGGCTCTACATTCCAAGTGTTTTATAAAGAAAAGGTCAAATTAAGTACATCTACTACAAACCATTGTTTTCTTGTGAAATTCATGTATTATCTAGTCAAACAAACCTATTTAGACTACTAATCATAAATGATAACCACTAGCGGAAGATCCAAATATTTTTTAACCATGGTTAATAATTATTAATAACTTAAAATTTTAAAGTGTTAATATCTTAAATTTCCTAAACTATATTAAATTATAGACATAAGATGTGATTGAAGACACATTTAATCTTGTGTGTGTGTGTGTGTGTGTGAATTTTCATTCATAGTATATGAATACATAATAAAACACCAAACATAATAAGTATACCTAATTGGCCTATTAATGTGCCTCACTAGGTTGATCCAGCTATCACTGGAGGGTCAAATAATAACTGGTAGAAGTCAGAAGAGGGGTCGATTAAATTTAACTTTGATGAAGCCTTGAAAGCCAATTTAAGCCCTTTGGGTGTAGGAATTGTGGCACATGACTACAACAGAAACATTGTCACATTTGGAGCCACAAATTTGAGGGAAGGGACTAATAACGAAGCCAAAGTCCAAGCTATCATTTTTGTGGTTACAATGGTGAATGGCCTCTAAATAAAAGAGCTACACCTTGAAGGGAATTCCTTGATTACTATTAATGTTGTGAAGAAAGGTGAAATTGATGCTTGGAGACTAAACAAATATATTAAATTTATAAGGGGAGAGTTGGTGAAATTGGATGAATTCAAAATCACCCACACAAGGCGAGCAAGAAATGGCATGGCAGATATTCTCTCCAAATGGGTTGTTAAACTGAATGATGATCACATGAATATGATCTAGGAAGATTTGTGGGGTTTAAATCTTGATGAGGAGGTGGATGTGACAAGAGTTTAAATGTAATGAGGAGGCACTGCACAAGACAAGGGCCCCATACACCACCAAACCAAAAAAAATTTGATAAGAGTTAATGCCCTTTTCTCTTGCAATGTTTTCCTGGAAAGTATTTAAAACAAATGATAGGCCAGGTATTCTCTCGATGGAGTGTTTGGCAAGAATATATCGAGACATAGTGAAATTCAATGTGATCACAAAAGATGGAGGCAAATTTCACCCTCCTCACTTGCAAACAATAGTTGGGATTCTTGGGTGAGATACCAGAAGAACATCTCATGAATGTCTTCAATATAGAATACCTCAATTTTTGTAGATGGTTGTCATTCTACTAGGAGATGTGTACATGAAGCCAAAGTTTAAATATCCAACAAACATTGATATTGCTTCAATTTTCTATGCATGGTGCTTGGAACTTGGCCCTAAGGAGGATGCACAATGGTTGATGTGGGAATGTGTTCAGGAGGAGTAGAAATATGGGTTGGAAGCATTTATGATGATGGTTTGACCAAGGGAAGGGTTTGTCACCGAGAGCAGGGAACAAATGCAAGTGGAAGAGTTCGAACCTCCTCTACGACGTTTTCTATTATGGAGCATGGATGGAGATAAAGAGGAGTGGCATGCGGATGCTCAGGTGGGGTGGGAATATATCAAAGAGTACCTTCGTGACAAGGAGCGAGTTGAGCAGGTATTCGACCCTGAGGTGGAACATAAATCAAAGAAAGCAAAATTCAAGAAAGGGGATTAGTGGCGTTGAACCATGAGTAATTTGATTCAATAGTGCATGTTTCTCCTAAGATGAGACTTATATGATCACTCGTAAACTTTTCGTAGACTTGCAGATTGTATTTTATAAGTCCAATGATGAGAAGATGATAACACTTCCCAAATGGCATTATTGCCTTGAGTGCTTGTAATGTCATCTATGTCGTACTCAACAACAATATCATCAATAGTTTCCTTTAAATATTGACCAGGAAAAGCTCTAAGAAATGTCGATCATTCATTTCTTAATGCTGAATCTCAGATTGCTCAAAATAACAGATGAATCTCATTTTTAATGGATTAACTATGAAGATTAGAGCTTATCTATGGAGATTATCTAAGTGTGAAAGCTATATTTGGAATGTACGTAGAAATACGGAGCACAATATATTGATCCAACATAAAGAAATCTGAGATGGGTGGTGGTCCTTCCAAATCTAGATAAGAATCATTATTGCTTTTTGATGATACTCCACATAAACTAGATGCCGGCTATGATTGTCTCCTCTTACTTTTTGATAGCATAATTTGCTGGCCTGTCCCCAACTTCATTAGCATATGAATAAAATTGTTATAGAGAGAAACTTGTGATGTCATATGTGCTCACTAATGTTCTTATTATATATAATATGAATTATGCACATATATACTTATATATTTATATAAAAATATAAAGATTATCTAAATAGCATATAAGAGAACGAATGCGAGAAGAGTTTGTCAATTTGAATATACCAAGATTTCATGATGACAATTGGACAATACGATTGATAGCAAAGTAAGTAGATAAATTGGATAGACAAGACATAGTGCGAAACAAATAGATTGATCAAGGATGGATCGCATTCTCAATGCTTTCCAACCACTTGTATCTTACTAGATGCCCCTTCTCTAGCAAGTTATATTTATTTTGGTATAGTTATACCTACTAAGAGACAAACCAATCCATTCTTTAGAATTGACCAATAGATTAAAAATTCATACAATTGAATTAAAAATCAGTCCTATACTTTCAACTTATATGTTAATTCTTTATATAAGAACCGACAATAACCATATTCTTAGATGTCCAATATCTCATTATATAATTACATTAAATCATTTTTCCAATCAATTCATATAAGTTTGAATGGGTTGAAGGAGGTTCATGACATTGTACCGCCTTAAAATAGTATCAACCTTCCTACAAATAGAATAAGTAATAAATAAGTTTTAATCAATATCATGAAATTTTTACTTTTAGATAAACATAGAAAATTATTTGCCACAAATTCTTGGGGTGAGCACACCATATTGGAGGGGGGGGGACTGGCCAAATCAAAGTTTTGAAGCAAATGTGAGTGTTATATTTTTTTATTAAAAAAAATCATAAATAGATGGATTTAGAGTTAGAGAAGGTGAGATAAAGGTATAAAGAAAGAATGACGAGGCCTAACCAATACCCCTCCTTTGGAAGTTGAGAGAGAGGGAGATGTCTGAGAGATATAGAGGAGAAGACAGTGAGAAATGGAGAGAGAGAAAGAGAGCAAGAAAGATATAGAAGAAGATAAAGATGGAGATAGAGAGAGATGGAGAGTAGGAAGATCTAGAGAGATGGGGGAATAGATAAAGATATAGAGATGGAGAAAGAGGGAGACATGAAGAGAGCGATATAGAGAAAGAGAGCAAGAAAGATATAGAAGAAGGTAAAGATGGAGATAGAGAGAGATGGAGAGTAGGAAGATCTAGAGAGATGGGGGAATAGATAAAGATATAGAGATGGAGAAAGAGGGAGACATGAAGAGAGCGATATAGAGAGGGAGGGAGATAAAAAGGTGATATATATATATATATATATATATATATATATATATATATATATATATATATATATATAGAGAGAGAGAGAGAGAGAGAGAGAGAGAGAGAGAGAGAGAGAGAGAGAGGGCGAAATAGATAGAGATATAGAGATGGAGAGAGGTCCAAGTGAGATAGAGATAAAGACATCGTATGGGAGAGATAGAGAAATTGAGGGAGAGGGAGAGGAAGTGAGACATAAAGATATATTGAGAGAGAGAAAGATAGATGGTGAGGGAGAGAGGTGTATAGAGAATAAAAGAGAGAGGGAGAGATAAAAAGAGATAGAGGGTGAGGGAGAGACAAATAGATTTAGAGAGAGGATAGATAGAGATATGGAGAGGGAGAGAGAATGAGAGAAATAGAGAGGGGGAGAGATAGAGAGATAGGAGGGAGATAACAAGAGAAACAAATGAAGAGAGAAAGAGGGAGGAGTAGAGAGGTGGGGATGTTAGAAACATGAATAATGCTCTATTATGTTGTCATTGATGTCAAACTTGTCTAGTGTTTGTCATAATCATTTGATGTAAGTTGATCAGTTTTACAGATGTTGAATATGGTCTACTTGCCTAGTGTTTGTGATGATTTGTCTGATGTTCAGTTGTTGTGTTTTGGTTAATGAATTGATGATTTATCTGGTGTTCAGTTGATGGTTTGATGATGTTTAGATGATGTGTTTCAGTTAATGATTTGATGATTTGCCAGTTGATCATTTTTCTAGTGCTCAATAGATGACCAATCATGCAGACTACATGGTTTGAAAATAATAGTGCATATGCTTCTAATTATGGGTTCAGATGTTGATGCTCTATCTGATGGTGGTGTTGATATTTATGTGTGTGGCTTTCCTGACATCTACAGTTGTGGTTCTTTCTGTATGGAGAAGAGAACTGATGTGTTGTTTGGTAGTAATGTTGAGTAAGCTTTAATATGCAAGAAAGAGTATTTATATTCTATGCGCAGAAAATGGGCCCTTATCTGGTTTGTCACAATAAATTTGTGTAAGTATGTAACACATATATAGTTATGATAGGGATGCATGGAAACTTCAATATGATGGTTGTTGATGCATTGTATTAGTCGTATATGTCATTCCTAGTTGTAATTTGTTTCTGATTGCAAGTGTTCAATAATGTATATGATCCAGGACTAGATGTTCAGATATTGTCATGTTGCCTAGTATTGATGTTTTACATACATAAGTTGGTTTTGAATAGTTACAGTACAAGAAGTCTCAATATGTAGGAAAGAGTATTTAATATTTTAGTGGAAGAATGATTTGCATTCTTCTGAATTATGAGGATCATAATGTGTGGATTTAGATATAATGATTATGTTATGTGAATGGTGTACTATCAAGTGTGTAAGTCCTTTGATTGCTCAAATGATGAGGTTAGTTATTGCTATTTTCTAACAACAAGGCTATGTGTCAGACTCATCTTGGAATTACCTAGTGGGTTCCAGATATGTGGATTCAAGGGTTTTGGTTTGGAGTACATGTTCATTTTTGTTTGTGTACTATTCGAGTTCAACTTTCAAGTGTTGGATTTGTTCTGCAACTTAGTTATGTTGGTATGTGCTTGGCATGCTCTATTATCTTGAGTCTCAGTTGTTTTGGTTGATATATCTTATTGAAATGATACTCTTTTGATCTGAATATACTTTGGAGGATGATTTAGATTATTGATATGGATCTCACCATGTTGTGTGGTGATCCGCACTTAGTAATTTGCATTGGAATATGTCTTTGGGCCGATTGATTGATGTGTTTCATTATCTTTCTACACGTTTTGTTTGGCGCCAATCTTGGAGATTGTGGTAGTGTGTGTGGTTGGTTGGTATCTACTTGAATGAATGTAGTATGATGTGTTTGGGTCCCCTTTAACTCCTAGAGAGAACCGAAGTGATTGTTTTAGGTTTGGATGATCTAATATTTGTAATATTGCTTATTTTGTCTTGGTCGACCTAATTGAGGGTTTTGATTAATATAATATGTATATAAGAATTTATGATTGTATGTGTTGATTTATGGAATGAGTGTGAATCATTGTGAAGTGGATGGTAATAATATTCAATTAGGTTTTGTGTTGGTGATGTGTGAAAGTCGGTTGAGAAGTGCCTTGATAGTAATATCTTTAGAGCGACAGTGATCAAAGATAGTATTTGCGATCAAATGTGCCTACCCTAATATTGTTCGCTTGACACCAAGGTTCAAGGTCAATTTAGTGATCAGGAGATCTTTACTCATTTCAGTTTCAACTATTTATCTTGTGTGACAATGGATAGTGAGTTTGTTAGAAAACTTTTGTATCTTACCCTAAGATAGTGCATCCCATTTCTATAAGTCTCTTTGTATCTTGCCATAAGGTTGTGAACCTTAGCATTGCAAGTCCATCAGGTGCATATTGCTCCTTGGTAGTGAGCCTAAAACCTTGTAATCAGTTTTATTATATTGTGAGTGTGATTTTCACTGTGGTTTCTCCCTTATAGGGTTTTCCATGTAAATTTAGTGTTCATTTGTTGAATGTTCTTTTTTTTTTCTTTTATGCTTTGCAATTACAATATAAGTTTAATTGCTATATAGATTTGAAAGGAATTGATTCGGACTGATTCCCCCCCCCCCCGCTCTTAGTCCTGCAATGTGTTCAATGGGAGATACAAAGATGTGGAGGGGGAGAGAGTGATAGATAGAGACAAATACATAGGGATATAGAGAGAGAGTTTGAGAGGGAGAGGGAAAGAGATAGAGAGAGAGAGAGAGAGGGGGGGGAAAAGATAGAGAAATATAGAGAGAGGGAGATAAAGAGAGTAGGAGAGAGAGAGGGGGGGTATGGAGAGGGAAATATTGAGGGATAGAGAGGGATAGATTTATAGATAGTGATAGAGAGGGAGAGATAGAGAGATTGATATAGATAAATGAGTAGGGATACAAGGAGAGATAAATAGATGGATATAGAGAGAAATAGAGAGAGAGAGAGAGAGAGAGAGAGAGAGAGAGAGAGAGAGAGAGAGAGAGAGAGAGAGAGAGAGAGAGAGAGAGATGTATATACATATATATATTGATAGAGACATAGAAATAGATAGGGATAGATGTAGATAGGTTAAATATGTAGGGATAGGGAGATAGAAATGGAGAAGTAGAGAGATGAAGAGAGAGGGGAGAGGGAGAGACAAATAGGTATATGTATGTGTGTGTGTGTGTGTGTGTGTGTGTGTGTGTGTGTGTGTGTGTGTGTGTGTGTGTGTGTGTGTGTGTGTGTGTGTGTGTGTGTGTGTGTGTGTGTGTGTGGAGAGAGAGAGTGTGGGGAAGAGATAAATAATTGAAGATATAGAGAGGGAGAGAGATGGGGAGAGAGGTAGAGAGATAGGGCTACAAAGATATATAAAAAGAGGGAGAGAGAGAGAGAGAGTGAGATAGAGTTTAAAGATAGAGAGTATGAACCAAATAATGATTCACCAAAGCATGTACAAAGTTGTAAGTGGGACTGTATCACATTACAATTGTTTTAGATCCTTTATTTTACATATAGGTGATATGCACAATGTTATTTACTAAAAAAATGGTCCCATTATTTTAGGATTAGATGACCAAACCTAATGGTTGTACCTCTACGATACCTTACAAAGACGTTTTTTTAATATTCAATAAAAAATTTAAACTTCAACATTGTTAGGTTTAGTTATTTTATAAAATTACGATGAAACAACCAACAAGATGATGATCTACTTCTTGGCTTTCTATCCATATAATTATTTTAATATTTCCAATAAGTTAAGGTATTTTATTTTTTAAATAGTATCTTCATATTCCTAAAATGTGTATGTATTAATTTGTATTTATAACTTTTTATACACTTATCCAAATTTTAAAAAATTATATAATATTATTCTACACTTTGATCGACACACATTTTAAAAATTACATTTTTATTTTTGTGCAAGTTATACGACATCCATGCTTAGTGATATTTTTTAGAATTTATCCATTTTAAAAAATCAAAAAAATAACATATAATAAAAATCTACTAAAACATACATAACTTGCAGCAATGCCCCATTCTTGGCTAGATTTTACCAAGTAGTTTTAAGAAATATCTAATAAAACATAAGAAAGATTTATGAAACTATATGAAGCTATAAACCATCTACGCTAATTCACTCAATAAATAAAATTAAGTAATAAACAATGTGTTGCAACAAATAGGAAAATATAGAAATACAAGATGAAGTAAGCAAAGAGTATAACAATTACAACAAAGATCAAGGACTTATACTTGGTTCTCCAAGAGACTCTATCTCTAAAAACTCATGTAAAAAAATATGAGGTAGAAGTGAGCATATATAGAAGATTCTCAAAAAGAGACCTAATAAATGACCTACTAATGATTCACCATGTGGGAGACTAAGTAAACTATAAATTGTTTCTCTTGAGAGATAAATTGGTGCTACAAGATGCTCTAGTCTCTAGAAGTAGATGAAGTATGTGAATGCAAGAAAGTATGTTAAAGATTATCTAGAAGAATCCTCTACACTCCTATGTGTTTGCACATATGCCTTGTGGTCTTGAATATAATATCTATGCTATATGTGCATATTGCAATCTTATCTTTTCAAGTCCTAGTTGTTGCAGCTGTTGTTTCTAGTAAATGCGAGAAGTTGGCAGTTTGGTGGTTTGTCAGGACTCGTTCGTAGAATGCTTTGCATTGCTTCACATTGTTTGTTCAGTTGTTGTAGCTTGGAGGACATGCTTAAAATGTTTGTGTGATGTCTTGGTTCATCTTTCATTTCATGAAGTGTTCCATAAGTATGTTTGTTGGTGTTTTGTTTTATAACTAGGTTTCTTTGTATTCCTTTTATAAAGAACTCTATATCAGTTTGGTTTTGTTGGCTTGTCTTGGCTTGATGATATGAAATATTTATATGGATGTGTTTTTGGATGATCTAGTAATGTCTCTATGTGATCCACAATATGTTCGTTGATCTCTTTGGTGTTGCATTGTGCCTAGTGTTGGGTTTTAAGGTAATTTGTAGTTATTTGGCCAATTGGGATTATTTTCTTGATTGCGCTATTCCTTTGGGGGTTTGTGCCAGCATTTGAATTTGTGTTGAGTTTTTTTGGGTCCTATTATGGCTTGTGGGGATCTGCATTGACCTAATTCATTTTGAAGATGTGTTTTTGGGTCAACTGGTTATATGCTACACTATTTTATCTACACGTTACCCTGTTGCTAACTTGGGAGGACGTGTGACAATGTTTGTGATGTTTAGGACTGCATTAGAAGATTTATAAGTTGTTTTAGGTCCTCTTTATTTACTAGATTGGACCGCTTTCACTACAATCATGTTTTGTGACTGATTTTGTGGGTTCATTTTTTGCCCCTATTCTAGGCAACCTAATTGATGTTTTAAGGTCTTGCAAATGGTATATATACAAGATCAAATCAATTACAAGTGGTGTGGATAGGTGTGGAAAGTGGAAGATGTGAATTTGAGGCATTGAAAGTATGTGGAAAATTTTTTGGATCTTAATTTCCAAATGGTTTCTTAAGGTAGTGACTCAAGAGTAGCTACATTTTAGGAAGATTGTTGGATGTAGCGATGTTGAAGGCTTGTTCATTGTAACTTATATTTTCTTCATCTTTCTTAGAGATGGTAAGTCTCCTTAGGTATTCCTTTGTATCTTTTCCTTAGGTAGTGAACCTCATCCTGAAAGTCCTTCTCGGAGGAGTGAGCTTCCTTGGGCAATGAGCTCTTAAACAAATATTGTAATATTTGTTTCACATAGTGTGAGTTGACTCTCACTGTGGTTTTTCCCTTCTTGGGTTTTCAATTTAAGTCTAGTGTTATCGTGTACATATGTGCCCATTGCATTATCTTTCTTTATTGTTGATTTGATTAAGGGTTTAAGGTTGAAATTAAGTTGTACTTTGAAGTTTTAAGTTTTTGTTCAAGACTCATTCACCCCCACCTTGCAATCTTGGGGTGTGATTAACAATTGGTATCAGAGACAAGTTCCTCTAAGGAAGTTTAACTACTTGAGGAAACGTCTAGGATGGCACAAGATGGATCACATGAGGAACCTAAGTTTGATGGAACAAATTTCACCTTTTGCAAAGCTAGAATGGAAGGATACTTGACGACTTTAGTGTTTGGAGTTTAGAATTCAATCAAAGATGGTTATACTTTCCCCCTATTCCTATAGATGTAGCTAATATTAAGTTGTATGAGAGCAATGGAAAAGGAGGAAATGTAATCATGAGCTTGTGGAGGTAATGCACTATGATATAACTAAATAGATGTGGGAAAAACTTAAGTACAACATCTATGAAGGAGATGATAAGGTAAAACAAATCAAGCTGCAGAATCTCAAGTGCAAGTTTGAGAATTTGAAGATGTCTGAGGATGAGGGTATTGCTAGATATATGCTTCGGGTTGATGAGGTTGTTACTAGCATTGGGTGTCTTGGTAATGAATTGAAAGAAAATGAATTTGTGAAAAAGGAACTTAGATCTCTTCCTAATATTATGGTCATAAATTCTATGCTATTGAGAAAAGTAAGGATATAGATAAATATCCAATCGATCAACTATATGGTTCTTTGACTACTTTTGAGATGAGAGAGTTTGGTGAAGATGTTTCTAAAAAGGAAGTTGCATTCAAAGTTAGTAAAAATGAAGAAGATGGAGGTGTTGATCAACCTGATGGCCTTGATGAAGTTGAAGAAAAATGTGTGAGGAGATTGAAGAAAGAAACTGACAAATACAAAGGTAAGTTACCTTTCAAATGTTTTAATTGTGGAAGGATTTGCCATTTTGCTTCTAAATGTACTTACAAAGAAGATAACAATAAATGAGGGGAAGATAGAAATAAAAGAGGATTTCAAAAGAAGTCTTTATTCCAATAAGAGTAGCTATTCATCTAAAGACGAGGATTGCGATGATTCAAATGATGAAACACTACTTACGGCTATGAAAGTTGATGGCAAGGAGATTAAACTAGAAAAATGTAGTTTGGTACCCTACAGACTATTAAAAACAATGAAAAATAAATGATAGTATGGACTGCCCTCTAAGCTAAAGAGGAACCAAATGCTTGGGTGATTGACAAAAAGTGTTCCAATTGCATGACCAGTGATAGAAGTAAGTTCATCAATCTTAAGAGGTGGAATGGTGGATAAGTTTAGTTTGGTGGTGAAGAGTCTACCCAAATATATGGAAAAGGAATAATAACAAATGATAAACATAACAAGACAAAGGTTGTTCTCTATGTTAAAGGTTCGAAACATAATCTTCTCATTGTTATTCAGATGTGTAGAAAAGGATATAAACTCACATTTCATGACAAAGGATGTGAAATCAAAAAAGGAAGCTCAAGGATACTAGTTACAAAAGGAACAAGAACTAATTTGGAAATGTTTATCATCTAAAAGAGACTAAAGAAAGAAGTTTTCTAATGTCTCAAACCAATGAATGTCTATTATGGAACAAAATGATGGATCACATCAATTTTAATAAAATTGTAAAGATCATATCTTCAAATGTAGTGAAAGACATGCCAAAGATCATCAAACCTACAAACACCTTATGCAAGGAATGTCAAATCAGAAAGCTGACAAGGACAAGGTTCAAGAACACGGAGTATTCTACTACTAAGCTTCTAAAGCTAATACATACTAATTTGTGTGGACCAACCAAGACAAAAGGACTTAATGGTGAAAGGTACTTTATGTTGTTTGTTGATGGTTATTATAGAATGACATGGGTTACAGTTTTTAGATAAAAATCAAAACCCCTAGATAAGTTTAAATCTTTTAAATCTATGGTTGAGAATGAAATAGATGCTAGATTAAATGTCAAAGATCTGATAGAGGTAGTGAATTAACTTCAAGTGAGTTTGCATTTTTTTGTGAAGATCATGGTATTAGGAGACATCTATCTACTCCTAGGACCCCTCGGCAAAATGGGGTAGTAGAATGAAAGAACAATGTTAAAAGATGCTAATATTCATGATGTATAGTAGAAGTGGTGCATACTTCTATCTATATTCTAAATAGATCGCAATTAAGGGTCAATAATACCAAGACCCCCTATGAAATATGGTATAGAAGATCTGCAGTAAGTTTGATTCAAGAAGTGATGGTGGGATATTTCTTAATTACTCAACAAGAAGTAAGGCCTACAAATGTTACAACAAGAGACTCAAGAAGATGGTTGAAAGCACAAATGTCAAGGTAGCTGAAGATTGGAATTAGCTATGTAATAACTTGAGGACTACAAAATAGAAGAAGCCTCCTACATTGAAGAAGAAGAAGAAGAAGAAGATAAAGAAGAGAAAGAACAAATACTAGAGAAGGCGCCTAAACTCTAGAAAAGTATGTTCAAAACAATCATTTAGAAGATCAAATTGTTGGTATTAGAAATGAAGGTGTGTAGACCAGGAGAAGACTTGCAAAAGATAGTGAGCAAGTGAACCTTTGTCTCCTTTCAAAGTTAGAGCACAAGAACTTTGTTAATGCTAGCAAGGTTTAAGGATGGTTGAAAGAAATGTAAGAAGAGCTTAATCAGATTGAGAAGAATTGAACATGGGAATCAGTCACTAGACCAACAGATAAATTTCATAGGAACAAAGTGGGTGTTCTAGATAGGCTGAATGAGGAAGAAGAAGTAACAAGGAATAATGCAAGGCTAGTTTGCAAAGGATATTCACAAGTGGAAGGAATAGATTTTGAAGAGATGTTTTGCTCTAGTGGCAAGGCTGAAGGTTATTAGGATATTTCTTTCTTTTGTAGCTTGCAATAATTTTAAGGTGTATCTGATGGATATCAAGTCATCTTTCTAGAATAGTGATCACAAGGAAGAAGTCTACATAGAGTAGTCTAATGATTTTCAATTATCAGAGGATCCAGATATGGTGTGTAGACTCAAAATGGCTTTGTATGGTCTCAAGCAAGCCCCTAGGGATTAGTATACAATATTGGACAAGTACTTACTTCAGCAAGGATTCAAGAAAGTTACCATAGATAGAAATATTTACATCAAGATTGAGCAAGACAAGTTTTTGATAGTTGTTGTATATGTTGATGATATTATCTTTGGTGGAGATGATGGTGTGTGTAACAAATTTGAAGAAGAGATGGAGAATGAGTTTGTGTCTACGATTGGTGAGTTATCTTTTTTCCTTGG
The DNA here is from genome assembly GCF_030272615.1 of Cryptomeria japonica. Taxonomy (NCBI): domain Eukaryota; kingdom Viridiplantae; phylum Streptophyta; class Pinopsida; order Cupressales; family Cupressaceae; genus Cryptomeria; species Cryptomeria japonica. The sequence continues at coordinate 521,257,410 of NC_081413.1, forward strand.
ACTTCAAGTTGCTCAGCTAAATGATGGTATCTTTATTTCTCAAGCTATGTATATTAAGGAGATGTTGAAAAAGTTTGGTATGGAGGATTCTAAAATAGTGAGTACCCCCATGGCTACTGGTTGTCACCTGAGAAAGGATGATGAGTCTCTAGGAGTTGATTAGACTCTTTATAGGTCTATGATTGGAGGAATGCTATATTTCTAGACCTGATATTATGCATGCAATATGTTTGGTTGCAAGATATCAAGCTAATCCTAAGCAATCTCATGAGAAGGTTATTAAAAGGATATTCAGATACTTAAATGGCACTCTAGATTATGTTTTGTAGTATAAAAAGGATAAATACTTATCCTTGAAGGCTTACACTAATGCTAATAGAGTTGGGTGTGTGGATGATAGAAGAAATACAAGTGGAAGTGCATTCTTTATTGGAGGTAGATTGGTTTTTTGGTTTTGTAAGAAGCAAGATTTAGTTTCTTTATCAATAGCAAAGGTTGAGTACATTGTCGCAACATCTTTTTATAGCCAAGTATTATGGATGAAGTGGACTTTAAACAATATCAAGATGGTATATGGTGATCATATTACTACCGTGTGTTTTAATACTAGTGCTAGAAACACTCTAAAGAATCTGGTGATGCACTTAGGGACTAAACATATCTCTATTCAATATCATTTTCTAAGAGGCTAGTGTAAGGGGAAGTAGGTATGACTGTTTTGGGAAAGTGTGTGCAAATGAATGCTAAGAAGGTGCGAGCGAAAAATGCAAATTGTAAAAGAACATTCTATCGGTAGAGAGAAATGTGTAGAGTTTTTCCCTTTAAACTTGATGTCAAAGTGGGAGAGAAGTATAGAGATTTTAGATAATTGAGGGAGAGAAAGTATTGTGTTGTGTGAGTGTTGCCATCAATGAGAAAGGGAGATATTGTTGCCAGTTGTTGTTATTGATGACTAGGTGTTGTCATTGATGTTAACCCTTAGATTCTATGTTGTCACTAATGATATGCTTGGTGTTGAGTTGGGATTGCCAAACTATGAGGAGATTGGTGGCAAGTGTTGCCATTGGTGTAGAAATGCAAATGAATGCTGAAGAAGTTCTTGGTTGTTGGCAAGTGTTGTCAATGATGTAGATGAATGTTTGTTAAAAATGTTCTCAGTTGTGGGTGTCCACCTTCTTGGTGTTTGATATTTACACTCAGTATGTTGTATTGATACTTGTGATGTTTTAGTGATATTTTTGGTGTTTATATTGGATGACTAAGATTTTATCATGATGATATCTTATTGAAATAAGGATTAGAAGCATTAGGTTGAGGACTAGAAGTATTAAGATGAGAATTAGAAGCACTAAGATGAGGATTAGTAGTATGATAATAAAATGGATATGTTGTTGATGATGGTGATGGTCTGTTACATGCTACAAGTTGTTGTGATTTATTTATTGTTGCTCTTTATTGAACAACTAGTGTTACAAGGTGCTCTAGTATTTGGAAGTGGATGTGTGAATGCAAAAAGGTATTTTAATAATTTTATGAAAGAATGATCTTCATTCCTCCACATTTGTACATATGGTCTTACAATTTGGGATATAATTTATATGGTATGTGGATGTTACACTCTTATTTTTTCAAGTCCTTGTTGTTGTGGCTATTGCTTTTGGTAAATGCAGTAAACTGGCAGTTTGGTAGTTTGTCAAGATTAGTCCGGAGAATTCTTTGCATTGCTCTATATTGATGTCTTTATTCTTGTATCTTGGAGGACATGCTTAAAATATTTGTGTGGTGTCTCAGTTCAACTTTTAGGTGATGAAGTGTTTCAGAAGTATGATTGTTGGTGTTTTGTTTCATAACTGTATTTCTTATCATTCTGATAATAAAGAACTCTAAATCAATTTAGTTTTGCAAACTTGTCTTGTCTTAACAATATGAAATATGTATCTACATGTGTTAGTGGATGGTCTATGAATGTCTCTTTGTGGTTAGCATGATGTTGGTTAATCTCTTTGGTGCCACATTGTGTTTGGAGTTGGTTTTTAGGGGGATTTGTAGTTATAAGGTAGATAGGGCTTCTTCTATTGCTTGCACTATTCTTTTGGGGGTTTGCACCAGCTTGAGAATTTATTTTGAGTTGTTATTTGGTCATATAATGGCTTGTGGGGATCTACATTAAGCTAATTCACTTTGAAGATGTATTTTTGGGCTGACTGGTTATATGCTACACTATTTAATTTACATGTTACCCTGTTGTTGACTTGGGAGGATGTGCACTAGCATGTGTGATGTTTGGGACTATATTGGAAGATGCTATAATTTGTTTTAGGTCCTCTCTATCTCCTAGATTGGACCAATTTCACCGCAATTATATTTTGTGGTAGACTTTATGGGATCATTCTTTGTCCCATGTTCTGGCTGACCTAATTGATGTTTTAAGGTCTTGTGAAATATGCAAGATGAAAATTTGAGGTATTAGAAGTGTGTGGTGGAAGTTTTAGATATTAATTATCTAATGGTTTCTTAAGGTAGCAAGAGCAGCTACATTTCAGAGAGATTGTTGGATATAGTGATATTGAAGGCTTGTTAATTGTAACTTATATATAATGTATCTTGCTCGGAGATAGTGAGTTTACTCATCAAGTCCTTTGTATCTTAACCTGAGGTAGTGAAGATCAGCTTGCAAGTCCTTCCAAGAGCAATGAGATTCCTTGGGTAGTGAGCCCTAAAATAATTATTTTAATATATGTTTCATATAGTGTGAGTTGACTCTCACAGTGGTTTTTCCCTCCTTGTGTTTTCCATGTAAGTGTAGTGTTCTCTTGTGCACATGTGTTCATTTATTTATCTTTCTTTGTTGTTGATTTCATTAAGGGTTTAAGGTTGAAATTTAGTTATACTTTGAAGTTTTAAGTTTTTGTTCAAGACTAATTCACACCTCCATCTCAATCTTGGGGTCTGTCTAACACATGATTATCAAAATTTCCTAGCATTCAAGCTAGCCATGATCACCAAAGAATTGACAATAGTAATCATTATACCAAGAGACTCTAAAAAATTTCCATTGGATGAAAAGAATAGACCACTTCTAATCCTACTAGATTGTTACATCTTGGATGAATGGCTTAAAGATACAAGAAATTTGATGAAATGAACTTATAAATTAAGACCATTAGAAAATAAATTTGAAAAAATATTAAGCAAGTTTGGCCTAAAATATGCTCCAATAATAGTTAACTAAGTCTTAATGAATATTTAGATAATGATCTTTGCAAGATTGATTTGGCCAATAGTTGTAAAAAGGAATGGATTCTTCAACAGTATCATTTTTTTGTCAATTTTAAGATTATGCAAATCTTTCCTCCAAATATTACTCATGAAGATTATATAAATTTGTTTCCTTTAAATATTACCAGAGAATATTATAGAGATACATTTCCTCCAAAGAGTATTGATTGCATAAAATAACATGAAGAGAGTATTGCAACCTTGGACACTTTTAAGATTAGCACAAAAATATTAAAATAATTAAATTTAGGAGTCTTCCCCATTAGTTATCTAAGAGTTGGTATAATAAATGTCCATCCAATTACCAATCCTCTATAATATTTCGTAATCAGTCTTATAGTTAGTCTGGCAAAACTTGTGTATTGTGCTTTCTAGCTTCATTAACTTTTGAAGTCTCAAAAGAAATCAATATGTTTTTATCATGATCCAAATAAAGGTTCTAGCATATCACAAGTTGGCAAAAAATCTAAGAGTCCTACTAGTGAATCTACTTTAAATACTACACTGTGTTATCAATATTATAGAAGTAATCAGTCTACTTCAAGTCCCACATTGCATGGTCAATATTATATTCAGTCCAGTATAAACCATAGATTATGTTTTTCATCTTCATCGTGTCCTTAAGTCTCAAACAAGCCAACAATTTATTCCACATATAAGTCTTAAGTCAAAGGTTTTTTCTCTTATAGATACAAGATCTACAATTAGAATTAGTAAGTGTAATATCCCACCTCTTGTACATTGGAATCCTTAGAAGATCTTATCGAGGGCCTTGGAGTCATGAGACTATGAAAGAAAAATCTTTCCATATTCTTGTGAATCTACGAGATTTCAATTGGTTTTTTTCTTTTTGGAAAGATGATAGCATAAATAGAGATAATTTTAGGTTGGGATTTTTTGAGTCAATTTTAGTCCTTTTTCTTTTTTCTCATAATAAGGTAATCTTGGGAAAAAAATGAGGAGATAAAATTCGTCCAACTTCCTCACAAAATGGATTTTGTTCATGTAATTGGGAGATTTGATGCAAACGAAAATCTTCTTCCTCAAGATTCACAATCTTTGACCATGAAAATACTCAAACAACTTCTAGAAGGATGTCAAAGAAATATTTTAGAAGATTATTTCTTTAATAATCCTACTCCCATGTCTAAGGGGTTGTGTTCTATTGGTTAAAGCATTGAGTTCTCATTGTGAAGATCAAAGTTCAAATCCCAAAGGGACATCTAATATGGAATTCAAATTTGCGACTCTTAGTCTTCCACAGTTGGCTTCTAGGTGGTTTCTAATAAGTGGATTCTAATTTGTGACTCTTGGTCTTCCATAGGTTGATTCTAGTGTGGTTGCTCGAAATGAGCTAATGGTGGTTTCTAATAAGTGGATTCTAATTTGTGACTCTTGGTCTTCCACAAGTTGATTCTAGTGTGGTTGCTCGAAATGAGCTAGTATTAGTGTCATGGTTGTGGTTGCTCAATATGAGCAAATATTAGTGTCATGTAATAGTCTCAAGTTGATGCTCTTATGAGCAAAATATTTGGAAACGATCTGGAATATAAAAATAAATAAAAAATCCTACTCCCATATTTCAAAATGATGGATGGAAAGATATCTAGAAGTTTCAGGAATGAAACAAATTCATATTCTATCTCCATTGTCGAAAAAAGGATAGTTGATTATTCTTAAACATTTGGGAATGGAGTATAAAGAAGCTCATATCATTTTTCGCTATTGGGATATTATTAGTCATTTTCCTTTGGGGTATCATAGCATAGAAAAACTCATTACCATATTCATTCCATTATACAAAGTTTTTTTATGTCATCTAACACCTTTGCAGGCTAGTATTGAAGGAAATAGTCATTTTCCTATGGGGTATCATAGCATAGAAGAACTCATTACCGTATTCAGCCCATCATGCAAATTTCTACTATATCATCTAACTCCTTTTTAGGCTAGTACTAAAGAAAATAATCTCATGCTCATATTGAATCTTGTAGTTCATTTTCCAAACAATCGACTTGAATGGATTATAAGACACAATAGTACAAAACTTATCAAATAATGGTATGATCCAAGTACATGCATGCTAGCACTTAAAATGATAAAATGTCAATACTTATACCATTAAACTTGTTCAAGTTTGACAATACATATAGACAACCTATAATCCATCTTATACCAAATCTTAGAAGATGGCACATTCTCTATGAATGGGAAAAAATTTAGCAATACATCATGATCTTATAAATAATTAGGATTATGTTTAATAAAGAAAGGATTGACATTGTTAGCCATATGGTATGATATTCTACCTTGCAATATAATATGTATCTTAGTTATAGAAAAGTATCCTATGCCTTGCATGACATTTTATAGTGAGAAAATGTGCTTGTTAGTTCCATGATGTTATCCATGTTAAGATATGACAACATGATGCACACCTATTCAAAAATCCATGATGTCAACTACGTTAAAATCTAACAATAGGATGCACACCTATGTAAAAAATAGATCCATGTAGCCACTTACGGGTGTTAAGTGGACTGTTCTCACTTTTTGGCACTAAAGACGCATAAATTTATCCTCATAACCATCCTATTAATGAAGTGGGTATTATTGTCTAAATAATTAAACTTCATTGAATCATTAAATAATTTTTCCCCTATTCTAATTCATCAAATCATTTCATTTATCTATTCATTAATCTCTATAGTTTCATAAAACCATTTTCAATCTCTAATCTCTGGCATCAATTCACCAAACTCATTCTCCATTTATCCCTTTCTTCTCCCATCAATCACATCCACTTGGAGAATATGGAACAAATGCATATCTCTAACTACCTTCTTTATCCCACATTTCTCCCACAATGAACTTTCTTCAAGAGGATACCTATAAATGCATTCATTCCCTCACATTTGAGGTCTCCCACTTCTTAAAATCTTAAGGTCATAATGCTAGTTTGAGACATTTTGCATACATTTAGCAATTTTCACATTTCCAATTATTATTCTTTGCATCAATCAACCAATTCCGTTCTATCATACCCTCTTGTGCATTGCGTTTCTAAGAGCAACAAAATTTTTAAGGAAAGATCTTGTTAGTTAAGAAAGAAATAGAGTGAGATTTTCATTTGGATGCATTTGTATTCATTAGGGAATACTCCTTTGTATGATGTTGGATTTACATTCTTGAATTTTTGGCTTATGGTTGGGCTTTTGAGACTCAAAAACAAAATTTCCATATGATTCATCTACATTCGGCACGCCCGGTGGGACAACCCTTTGTCCTTTTATATTGCCTTTCATCAAATTCGTTTTGTGTAGGCTTTGCAATGATGGATTTTGTCAAGCATTTAATGTTTCTTATCTGTCTTTTCAAGCTTTAACAATTTATCCAACAACTTATGTGTCTTGACCACATTGCATCTGCCAAACGCTTAAAGTGCCTTGTCTTTGCTTAAAAATCTTTGCCATTTCAAACAGTTAGTACACCTTATCTATTTTCAGATTTTGCATTGTAAAAAAAGTTTTCACACCATGTCTATGTTTCCACACTTTCATTTTATTTTGACAGTCTTCATACATTGTCTTTGATCCCACGCATTACAGTCTGAAAACAGTTAACACACCTTGTCAATGATTCCACATTTTGCATTTTGAAAATCAGTTAACAAATCTTTTCTATACTGCCACGTTTTTGCAGGTTTGAAAAATAGCTTGAATTCCATCGACTTTGCTCATGTTTGGACAGGTTTAAAACGATTATAAAACAGTTAATGTGCCTTCCATTTTTGTGCAGATTTTGACAGGTTTAAAACAGAAACAAATACAATTTGAATGCCTTGTCTATCCTCCACGTTTTTAGCAAATATAAGGTGGTTTGTTTTGTTTAGTGTTTGATTTGTTTTAGTTGTTAGTTTGGGTTAGTTGTTATTTGTTAGTTTGTGTTTTGGTTTTGTTAGTGTTTAGATTGTTTTGTTAGTGTATTAATTTATTTTTCTTGTTAGTGTTTAGATTGTTTTGTTAGTATATTATTTTGTTTTGTTGGTATTTAGATTGTTTTGTTTTGTGTTTTTTTTGATAAAAGTGGTAAGCCACTGAAATATATTTATTATATATATATAAACTGATTCAAGAGCTCTTGGAGGAAAGAATCAGTAAAGAAAACCTCCATTCATTGCTCAAAAATACAAAGAGGGAGTGATTAGGACTACTAACTAGGAACAAACACATTGACATCCAGCTACATATTATCCATATTACAGTCATAATGAGTATGGTAGCCAAAACAAAGACGCACCAAAAGCAATACTCTTCCTACTAACAAAGGCACTACTTAGCCTTTGATGTCTTTCTACATACAGTCAATTTTAACTAAAGGAGTTACATAAAATATTATGCATTGAACATAATATTCAAAATCTTTACAACTAACCACAAGCACTAGAATTCCAACTTTGTCTATGATGCTCCTCAATACATAGATGGAGAACACAAAATTACTGCCCTTGTGCCAATCATAGGTGCAAAATTGCAGCTTTGCCCTTTACCATATTTAGGCTATTTGTACCAGAGGGTCAAAGAGGATTTCCTTTGCTAGTCATCACTAAAAAAGACAAAGGAAATGCCCATTACCATGCTTCGGGACCTTTACTGCTGACCACGGGCACCAAAAAGTGAACTATGTCTAAAATGTACCACAATGTACCAAAAGGGGACACAAAATTTGCATAATATGGGCACAAAATTTCAAAAAAGAGACAAAACCATAGATCTATGACGATTATTCTTCCATTGGTTGCAGACCCAAGTCATAATCATCTTGACTTTCAATATGGTTAGCATTTAATCCCGATTTTCTTGTTGAACATCATTTACATTATGCAAAGGTACCTGTGAGGTGCTTGGTGGAGAGGAATGAGGCATGTCCCACCCAAGAGGAAGGGGAGGGTTGTAATTTCCTTGCAGCCAGGAGCCCGCAGATGGTGAATGCTCAGGCGAAATGACTGGCGAGTTGTGTTCATGCCCCAAAATTGCCAACAGAGCATGCACCTTTGAGTATATCTTACTGCGCATTTCTAACTCTAGAGCCCTACCATGACTTCGAAATGCTTGTTGAAGGGGACGAACATTCTGCAGCTCCAAAGATTGCTTAATGTTGTCATAAATAACCACGAAGGCTTCTTTATTCAAAAGGAAATGATGGGGAAAGAGGCCTCCAATGAAAGATTGTCCCTTTCATAGATCATATCGTTGGACTGCTAGCGGTAATTTGTTCCCCATAATGTATTATGGTTTGATTTCCATCCTTGCAATTCATTCGAGAACTTTCCATGATTGCAAAATGTCCAGAGCATTTCAAAGGAAAATTGAAATTAGCTGCGAAGGGAATATTATTTTTCTTGCCTTAGGATAAATAGTTTCATCATCCACCATCTTCTTTACACTTCTTCTAAAATATTAGCACTGGAGGTTGAAAATTGCCATAACAAATCATCAACAATGTGTTCTTCAAAAGGCACTTCCCACTCTTTGACTTTGAGAAAAACTCTGTGGTTGTGCAACCAGTACTCCATTATTGGAAGTTGTGTCATACTTTGCAAATCCCCTGATTTAGATGATGATGAGGAGCTCTACATATTTTGGTTTCTTCACTCACCAGATAACCGAAAAAGGAATGCCTTACCTGCATAGATAATAATTTGGGTGTACCAAGGTCGATGAAATACACTTGCCATTTCACACATGTGAGCACTGCATTATCTTACCGAGGAGCTTAAAATTTTATTTTCATGATGATACAATCCTATTCATATATGTCCTTCTCATTATTTTTGTGTCCTTCTCATGTTTTAGGTGTCCTTCGCAGGTTTATGATGTCATCTGCATGATACAATTTCCACATGTTTCTTTAAAAATACACAGGGTAGATAAATGGTCACATGGTCATGATTGACATCCTTTCATGAAGATAAGGCACCAACTATTGATTACCCTTTGCAATAGATATAGGATAAGTTGATCATGGGAGGAGAACGTTCTCATTTTAAGCAATTTCTGCTAAAATTGGTAAGTCTTCTAATTTAAAATATATCCGTTGAGTCCATATTTATATTATCACACCCCAAATTAGCAAGATGGTCCACTAACTTGTTCCCTTCTCCGAATGTGTGGGACATGAAGTAATCTTTGAAGGAGTCCAACAACATGCCCAAATTTGGTTCAAAATATATGCAATCTTCCAGTTCGGAGATCTTCTACTTTTGCAGGCATTTACAATTAGAGATGAATCTCCTTCAATATAAGTGTTTACATATCCTACCTTCTTAGCCAATGTTAATCCAGATAGGAGAGCATGAGCTTCTGCCATGTTATTTGTACCTGGAGGAAGAGATGATGATTTAAAATCCTTTAGGTTGCCCAAATGATGTTTGATGTAGACTCCAACACCCAAATCACCCGGGTTACCCCGTGAAGATCCATCAAAATTAATCTTCACATAGTTAGGGATTGGAGGTTGCCATTTTATAGTAGTTCTATCAATTGGGAGTTGAGATTTTGTTGGAAGACTAGAATGAGAGGGAATGGAGAGATATTTCCATTCCTTAAGTATTGTTCCATCCCAATGAGTGAAAAGTGGATTGCATTTCGAATTGATTGGAGTGTTAACATTTACCAATTCTGAAATGGATTTCTCAATTCCTTCCAATCTGCTCTGTATAGGAGAAACAACTTGTCTGAAAATTCATTTATTTCTCTCCCACCAAATGGCCCAAATAACTGTGGATGGTACACATTCCAGATGCATGCAAAAATTGATGAGGAGAATAGAGTAGGAAAGGTTTGAAACATATCCCAAAGTGTATTGGGAAACGGTAGGGATAATTTTAGTTTTGACATGATAAAGTACCAACATTGTTGTGCAAATGTACATTGTAGAAATAAATGATCTATAGTTTCATTGGCTTTCTCACACAAGACACAATGGAATGATTGAGAAATTTGTAGCTTCTCCAACTTGTCACTTGTTAAAAAATAAATTCTCAAGGCTAACCAAGCGAAACTTCCTGCTTTAGGCAAAACTGAACTATGCCAAAAAATGAGAAAGCTATGTGCTTTTGTTGTTGATTATCCATTTGTTGAATTGCCTTACATCCAATTTTGATTGAGTATTTTCCATCTTTATAAGGGGCCCATATCAATCTGTCCTATTCTTTTGAGATATAAATAACTTTGTTAGAAAATATACTTTGCAGGCAATTTCTTTGTGCAATATTTATGGGAAGATCCAGTGGGTCCTTCCAAATGGCTTTTGTTGAATAAATTTCCACTCCATAAATATAGTCAATCAGTTTGTTACCCCACACATTACTAATAGTTGAGATTTCATCTGAAAGAAGGGTGTTTTGATTAAGTGGTGGAAGCCCATTCCAAGAGTCCTCCCAAAATTGAGTCATCTCTCCATTATGCACTTCCCATGAAACATATTTAGTAACCACATATCTAGAAAAAATCATAAAATTCCATATGGGTGAAACCTTAGGTGGGTCCAAGATGGTTATGATCCTAAGTAGGTTGCTAGAATCTAGGTACTTAGATTTCATGATTTTACATCACTTGGTGTCAGGTTTGATGTACATTTGCCATATGAGTTTACCACTAAATGCTTTGTTTCTTTTGGAGAGGTCTTATACTCCTGCTCCTCCAAGCTCTTTGTTAAGTGTCGTGTTTTTTAATGAAATCAAAGGGATCTTTTTTTCCTCTGATGTCACCTTTCCAAAAAAGCTCTCTAATGTGTTTCTCAATTTGTTGTATCACTGCAGTAGGGACTTCTAAAACTGTGATGTAGTAATTTGGGATAGCAGCTAAGACAATTTTTATAAGTAAGATTATGCCTGATAATGACAACCATCTTGCTTTCGAGGTTGTGACTTTGTCTCTAATCCTATCAATTACAATTTTCCAGTAGGTCGATTTATTGGAACCTACAAAGAAAGGTATGCCTAAATAAGTGGAGGGGAGTTCCTCTAAGATGAAGACTAAGATATTAACAATTTTCTTTGAGATGACCAAATTTGTATTGAAAATATATACCTTGGATTTATGGGCGTTGATCTTTTGGCCTGAGAGTGTGGTATACAAATCTATAGTTTCCTTGACTTTCTTAGCTTCATGAACAACTGGTCTTCCAAAGAGAAGAGTATCATTTGCAAATAGTGATTGTGTAGCTAATATTGTAGTACCTAAAATTTGAGCACCCTTCTAGAGTCCCTTTTCATTTCTTAAATTGATTGTCCTATTGAAGGCCTCTACCATGATAATGAATAAGAAAGGAGACAAAGGTGATAAACTTATAAATCATTGAGAGGGGAGGGGGGTGAATCAGTGCAAGCAAAAACAATATGAATCTGATCACCAACTTAAACAACTTAAAACTTAACAAGCATAAGAGGAATATCACCACATAAGCTAATGCCCAATAAAATAAATTCCACATAACACAAGAGATTTATACGTGGAAACCCAAAAGGGAAAAATCACGATGGGAGTTAATACCCACAAGATTCACTATCTGCAGAATAGAAATATTGACCAGTTAAGGTCTTACAAACATGCCCTGTTAGGAGTAGACCCAGTTATGAGTCACCCAGTTAAGGGATTTAAATGATTAGCCCTATTATGAGCTTTGACCTATTAGGATCAACCTCGCAAGAGCATTTAACACTCTGATATAGAGCTACCTAGTTAGAGGATTTATAATGTAAGGCTTACCTACCCGGTTAGGGGATTTCACTGCTATAACTGTTAGGATAAAAAAAGTTCAAATGATCTTCATATAACACCTTTGTGTCTGATAAGATCCTCTTCAGATACTCAAAACTTCAATAACACATCAATACAGAGCTTCACTAATCACCACACAATCACAATCTCAATATTCACCTTTGATCTTATATCTATCTCATAACTCGTCACACTTTTTATAGACATCAACTTAGTTGGCTACAACCTTGGAACAATTTCATAGGTTCAATGAATCTAGACAAAATAACTTTGCACACCGAACTTATGTCGGCCACCGACATAACAAATCAAAACTTGTGTTGTTTTACCAATTTAAGTGACTTTATCACTACTAGTTAAGTGTTCATCAAAATACCTTCTCTGTACATTAAACCTCACTTGTCCGGTTGAATCTACCAATGCGGTCATGAACATAGCTCCAAATACCTATCTCCATCACTCCTGTAAAAGCGCATCATTCAACTCTTCATAAATCGCATGTATCAGTTGCATGAATGCAACTCTATTTTTGTTTACGGGTTAAGAACCTATTTCCCGGTTCACTGGTAAATTGTCAACTGTACTGGTTATACCTTACCGGTTGGCTTCCAAGACTTAGATGACCACAAAATTATTGTTTCCATCAATGACAACACAATACTTAGTCATCAAACAAGAATCTCAATCTCTTCATCACATTCACCAATCAATCATTTATTGGTTGCAAATCACCAATAGTCTTTACCAGTTCAGTCAAATGCCAACATTCTTCCCCTTTGGCATTGATGGCAACACTTAGGAAAAATTTTGTCAACTAAGTGTACAAAACAAAACAAAAATTGACTTCATAACATATACTCCCCCTTAGCAATTGTGTGCTATTACAAAAATTAAAAGACTTATACTACTACTCTCTCTTTACTTTAACATACAAAATTTTGACTGACTCTTCAACTATTACTCCCCCTTTGACAACAATGCCAAACAAAGAAGTAAATATATGAAAGATAAATACATTTATATCAAAATTTGCATCAAAATTGCATAGCATATATAGATATAAGAGTTCCAAATGTTTTTACAATGGAAACTTAGAAAAAGTATCACTAAAATGTGATTTCAATTGTGTCAGATCATTATGCTAGGTTTCCAAAATAGTGTCGGTTATCTCCACATGTGTTCTCATCTGTCCAACAAACTCTTCCATGGCATCTAGAGAACTCATCTCAGGTGTAGCAAGAATAGATTTAGATTCTTTATAGGCTCTCTACAAGATTTCCACCTTCGGTATCAATTGTGCATGTAATTCCTACAGTGATCTGATCCTCTTAACCTGTTTAATTTCATAAGCTTTCAGTTTATGCTGAAATTCTACAACTGATTTTCCATATTTGATACAAGAGTCATTAAGGAGCTTTAATGACTCACTAAGAACTTCAAGTTCTTTCTCAACTTCTTCCTTCTTCTTCTTCTTCAAGTTAGTACAAAACAATGAAAATTTTGAAACAGTTGAGAGTATTTTACCTTCGGTTTCAAGTCCTTTCAAATAGTCCTTATTGATAGGAAGAGCAACTTTACCTTTATCAATTTCAGTCATCAATTGCTCATCTCTTTTCTTTTTGTAATCCTTCTCAACACTAACATAAGTTGCACCCTCAAAAGATTTCATTTGTTCTCCGACATCAAAAACAAGTTGTTCAAGCTTGTCAATAGGAGTAACAAAATTATCAGTATCAGTCTCTCATAGGAGACTTGATAAAATCTCAACAACATTCCTTATTGTCTCTGCCTCCTTCTGTTGTTCTTTCATCCTCTTCTTCTTGGCCCGGGATTGCATGGCAGTTGCAATCTCCATCAACTCAGTTGAGCTCAAATTATCCATGTCTAGTGGACCTTTGATGCTTATAGCATCATCATCTTCATCATCTACAATTTTCTTTTTAGAATCAAGTGACAAAGGTGTCACTCTAGGTTCAGTATCCTCTGTTTTCTTTTCTTCAGTCTTCTTTTCCTCTTCCTTTTCCTTTTTTGTTTCCTGTACTGGTGGGGACTGTGTATAAATAGTTTGAGTAACTACGAGTGGATCCTCATCTTTCTTTTCTTCCTGTCCCTATTCCTATTCATGTTGCTCAGACATTTCAAAATCAATATCCTGTACATTTACATATCAGTAGCACCAGCATTATCATTATTACCGGTATCATCATTATCAGGGATAATCTCAGGTTCAGTTTGTGTGTTCACCGGCTGATCATCTAGCACAATTTCATCAGGCTTAAAATCAATTATTTTAACACCATTCGAAAGATCTTCAACCTCAAACCTCTTTGATTCATCTTCCTTAACTTCTTCCTCTTCATCCAGAATCAGACCCTATACCTTTTTAAAATTTGTTCATTCTCCTCATGGACTAATTGGGTCTCGCTAATTAACATTCTTGTCAACCTTTTCTTCGACCTAAAAGATGACTTTGCCTTAGCAATAATTTCATCTAGCTCTTCCTCGGTAGCTTCAGGTTGCAAGTTTTTTCAAAAAATATTCAATGTATTCTCTATCTTGTTTCATGGTTGCCTACCATCTAGCATCAGTTATATTATACAATGGATTTGGAATTTGTTGTTGTAATTCAATTAGGGCCTTGCTATATTTATTCATCATGTAAAGAATTGCATCTTCTATTTCCCTTTGTTCATCTTTACTAAACTTATCAAAGAGTTTCTTCACACCAATCAATATACCATACTCTTTAATATTTATTATTCAATCTTCAAGAGGTGTGAGCTTGATTACCAATTTCTTTGGAGATTTCACAGTTGGATTACCAACACTCTTTGACCTTTTGCCATTGGACCTTAGGGATTTCTTTTCTCCTTCGGACTCAGTCTCTTCTTCATTAGCATCTACCAGTTTATGTTCTTGTTGCTTTTTCCTTTTACCAGTCTTATCTGGTGCAGTAGGTGGTTCAACAATATTTCCTTTTCTCCAAAACTGAATCTTTGATGGTTTCTCCTTTTTTGTTTCTATTGGTTTCTCCTTTTTAACAGTTGTTGGTTTCTCTTTCTCTGTAGTTTTCTCCTTTCCAGCTCTTGTCTTTACACCGGTGGGGGTAATGGTTGGTGCACTTGATGTTCTGACCTATTGAGCAGCATGCTTTTCTCTTGCTTCAACAATGGCTTCCTTTGTGAATGCTTCTTGCTCTACAAATGCTTCAACTATTTTTCTAACTTTCTTTGCAATTACAGGTCTTTGAAGTTTAGAGTGCACTTGAAGGGATTTCTCCTTGTAAGTGCCAAACTGTTCTGTTGTTGTATCTACCAATTGGGCAAGGAAATGATCAGCACATGCAATCAGAAGATCTTTGTCCACTTCATATCCCATGGGTATAACCCATGTAGTCTGGGACACAACTGCCTCCATCATGCAAGTATCTGTATCAACCATAAAAAAAATTGTTCTTTCATACCGATAGACAACCTCTGCCAATATCCTTTCCCTTGCATGCATTTTCTTCTGAAAGTCCTTAAAATATCACATGAAATTTTTCCAAAATCATTACCAAGCATTCTAATGTTGTAATTCATTTGCATCAATGCAGGAGTGCCATCTATCCATAGGATATCACCAATATGGGGAAACATTTCTAAAAATAAAAGAATAGACCAAGAATTAATTGACCAAATTTAAACCTTAATCGCTTATCCTTCTTGATGGCTTCCAGGTTCAGCACAAGCTGACTCCTCAACACCTTTGACAGGTCATTGTCAATGTCTTCTTTGATCATTCGGTAAGTTGTATGAATAGCTGTAGTAGGGATGTTGTTCATCCTACTAGAGTAATAGATCCAGTAACTGATCACCATAGAAGCATACTTTACTATCAGATCATTTCTATTATTCACCGTCATTTCTCTTCCATCCCATTTAGATCATGTTATCTTTTCTACATCATTCTTAGGAATGGATCTCAAAACTAGAACCTCACCAGTGGCACAAAATCTGGTGACTACGTGAATAGCTTCCTTAGAAATTTTATGTGATTGGTCGAGCCACATAAACTGGTCATGAATCCTGCTAAGCACATATCTCACAAGTTTATCATCAACATCATTAATGAAATTCTAGGCATGGTGAAACCCTTTCTCCGTAACCCTTTTGAACTAATCCTTCAAAATACCATTCTTATCACACAATGCTTTATATTGATCAAAAATGGTAGCAACACCAAGATCCTCTAGTTTTCAATAGAGCTCCAGCGAGATCAATTTCCTCATACTTAAATGGGTGCATCTTAAATTCAAGATAGGGTCTATCAGTAACATCAACTAAATGTGGGTTGTCCATCTTCAATGATTCGGAAAGATAAGCAAATATCAAGGTTTCTGAATAAATACATTTTACTGCTTCTACACTAGGGTTCCAAACACTGTCAAATCTATCTCATTGATCACAAATCACACTAGATCACTTCAAATCTTTGTCAATGCTGCAAACACAAACTCTGATCTTCTCTTTTCTCTCATTGTGTGCTCACAAGAATACAATGTGACAAATAAAATTCAAAAAGTTCCTTTTATTTGCCCATTATCTAC
This sequence comes from Cryptomeria japonica, assembly GCF_030272615.1. Taxonomy (NCBI): domain Eukaryota; kingdom Viridiplantae; phylum Streptophyta; class Pinopsida; order Cupressales; family Cupressaceae; genus Cryptomeria; species Cryptomeria japonica. The sequence continues at coordinate 521,274,060 of NC_081413.1, forward strand.
CGCATTAAATGTCATTACCAGTAAAACCCTAAAATATCTTTTAACACACTACCGGTTCTCATAACACATCAAACCTACCGGTTTGATCACAAAATATCTTCACAATATCATTACATCAAAGTATACAGATTTAAGATTCTACCTGATAATGACAGCCATCTTTCTTTCCAGGTTATGACTTTGTCTCTAATCCTATCAATTACAATTTTCCAGTAATTCGATTTATTGGAACCTACAAAGAAAGGTATGCCTAAATAAGTGGAGGGGAGTTCCTCTAAGATGAAGCCTAAGATATTAACAATTTTCTTTGAGATGACCAAATTTGTATTGAAAATATATACCTTGGATTTATGGGCATTGACCTTTTGGCTTGAGATTGTGGTATAGAAATTTATATTTTCCTTGATTTTCTTAGCTTCATGAACAACTGATCTTCTGAAGAGAAGAGTATCATCTCCAAATAGTGATTGTGTCTTGTAGTACCTAAAATTTGAGCACCCTTCCAAAGTCCCTTTTCATTTCTTAAATTGATTGTCCTACTGAAGGCCTCTACCATGATAATGAATAAGAAAGGAGACAAAGGTGATAAACTTATAAGGCACTCAGAGGGGGGGGGGTGTGAATCAGTGCAAGCAAAAACAATATGAATATGATCACCAACTTAAACAACTTAAATCTTAACAAGCATAAGAGGAATATCACCACATAAGATAATGCCCAATAAAAAAAATTCCACATAAAACAAGAGATTTATACGTGGAAACCTAAAAGGGAAAAACTACGGTGGGAGTTAATACCCACAAGATTCACTATTTGCAGAATAGAAATCTTGACCGATTAAGATCTTACAAACATGCCCTGTTAGGAGCAAACCCGGTTAGGAGCCACCCTGTTAAGGGATTTAAATGATTATCCCTGTTAGGAGCTTTGACATGTTAGGATCAACCTCGCAAGAGCATTTAACACTCTGATATAGAGCTACCATGTTAGGGGAATTAAAATGTGAGGCATGTTAGGACCTACTCAGTTAGGGGATTTTATTGTTGTAACTGTTAGGATAACGACAATTCAAATGATCTTCATATAACACATTTGTGTCTAATAAGATTTTCTTTAGATCCTCAAAACTTCAATAACACATCAATACAAAGCTTCACTAATCACTGCACAATCACAATCTCAATATTCGCCTTTGATCTTATATCTATCTAATAACTCATCACACTTTTTATAGACATCAACTTAGTCGGCTACAACCTTGGAACAATTTCCTAGGTTCAATGAATCTAGACAAAATAACTTTGCACGTCGAACTTATGTTAGCCACCAACATAACAAATCAAAACCTGTGTCATTTTATCGCTTTAAGTGACTTTATCACTACTGGTTAAGTGTTCATCAGAATACTTGCTATGTACATCAAATCTCACTTGTCCAGTTGAATCTGCCAATGCAGTCATGAAAATAGCTCCAAATACCTATCTCCATCATTCTTATTAAACCGCATCATTCAACTCTTCATAAATCGCATGTACTGGTTGCATGAATGCAACTCTCTCTTTGTTTACCGATTAAGAACCTATTTGTCGATTCACTGGTAAACTATCAACTGTACTGGTTATACCTTACCGGTTGGCTTCCAAGACTTAGATGACCAGAAAAATATTGTTTCCATCAATGACAATACAAGACTTAGTCATCAAACAAGAATCTCAATCTCTTCATCACATTCACCAATCAATCATTTACCAGTTGCAAATGATCAACAATCTTTACCAGTTCAGTCAAATGCCAACAAAAGGATCTCCTTGTCTGATACCCTGTGAAGAAGAAAAAAAAACCTATTGGCACTCCATTAATGATAATTGATAAGAAGGCACTTGATATGGAGTCTTTGATCCATTTGCACCACTTTTTTGCAAATCCAAATTTTTTAAGTACTTTAAATTAAAAGGACCAGTTAACTTTGTCATATGCTTTCATCATATCTGTAAAGCAGAAAAATCGAACCCTAGTTGTTCTCCCCTCCCCAACTCCAAGGAGAGAGAAGGGAGAGTCACTAGGGTTGATGGTTTTCACTTAGGAGAGACTTTACATTCAAAAGAGGGGTTGAAACCCACAAGATCCAATCCCACACAATGCAGGATTGGATTCTAAATGAGTTTCAAGGGTTAAGACATCAAGGATACCCTCTTTTGTAAAGAATATAGATAGAATTATTGAACTAGGAATGCATGTAAAGTAAGAAAGATTCGCTTGTAAACAGAGATAGGGATATGGGATGAAGCTGCGGACCTAGAATTAGCAGTAAAATGTCGAGATGATGCTGTTCTGCAAATTTGAGCGATAGTTGACGGGATGATGGCGCCCGACGTGCACACGGTCCTCCGAAAAATCCGCGAAACGAAGGGGGACCTGTTCGTCTCTGCACAAGGATTCCAGATCTTCAATTACAGCCGCGTACCTGCAACCTACACACAGAAAAGAGAGGACAATTGGGGGGTTAGGGATTAGGGGTTTGCCTTTAGGTCAAACCCCGGTTTTGGAATTAACCAAGAAATGAGAATGCTATAAATGTAAATGTTTGTAATGTAAACAAGTACTGATACCCTGTTGTAAGAATGTTTGTATTCTTACATGCGAAGGTGTAATGTATATTATGTGTTATGTGTTGTAAGTGATCTCCTCTTCAATGGTTGAATCCTTGTCTTGAATGCAACACCTAGCCTTGAATGGAGACTTAGAATGCTCAATTGCTTGAAGGAATACTTGAATGCTTGAATGTTTGAATGTTTGAATATTGCTTTCGCGTCTTGCTCTTGCTTGTTTTCTTCCTCCCTTTTTTGGAAGAGGAAATGTAGTTTATATACTTGTCAATTAGGGCTGATAGACTGATTTTTCCAACCTTAGGCCGACCAGGAAACATTATTTCCCGAATTGCAAACTTAAAGACCCGATGCCCAAAAGAGGCCGGGCCCAAAATAGGGCCAGGGACTAAGGCGCTGGGCGCCATGGTCCCACCTCCCGGGACAGCAGGGTGCAAGGAAGGATCAGGCCAAGGGTGTAGAAAAATGCAGTTTTTGGTGTCGTAAACAGGTTTCGGGGTCTCCATTCAGGTTCAACATTGCGACACCATCATGAAGACCCAAATGTAGTCGAAATTGCAAGTGTCACAATTTTAGGACGCTACATTTAGCCCCCACTTTAGCGGGAGTATAAGCGTACGCTCATACTTCCGGTAAAGTACAAGGAAACAACATTGAAAGACTTTCACCACATCAAGGAGGCAAGATACACCAAGCCCCCAGTGGACTAAGGATCTTACGACTTCGATTGACAAAGTAAAAGGGAAGATCACGAGGGAGAACCATGACTGTCAGTAGTAAGGCTCCCTCACTATGAGTCATGCAAGAAAGATATAAAAAAATTTCAAGGCAAAGCTAAGTTCGCCAAGAAATTTTCAAGTATCTTGGAGAGATATGAACGGGGTGTATGCCCCCCTACATTAAAGCGATCGCACACGCCTCACCGGGGGTGATTGCTTTAAGGTAGTGATACATATAAGAAATGAGAAAGGAAAGGAGCACGTTATCACAAGGATTTAGCCCCCAAGTGTGAGATAAGCCCAAGGATAATAGACACAAAACACAAAGCACAAGGTGACTTCGCTTTCCACGAGGTCAGTATGTTGTATGATAATTCATGTATATCATATGTATGTATGCATAATTGTTCTTCATTCCCCAATCAAGGAAGGTCACCTAGAAGAAGGGAACACATGTGTCTTTTGAGTCAACATGAGAGAGACCAAAAGAGATCTCAATGCTTTGCATCATCCTCAAGTAGACAACACTAAGGACAACAAATAGAAGAATGAGAATAACACATCGAAGAAGTAACAAAAGAGGTCAAGAGAGGAGGAGAGAGTCTGCTATGCTAATGAAACTAGTCTAGCACGTCATCTACCCCACGATCTTGCTGATCAATATTTTGGGAAGGTAAGAAACACGCTAGAGGAGGAACATCCAACACAGCAGATGGAGCTATCACAAGATCCAAACAAGGGCTATGTTCATGTTCCGAGCCACGTTGTTCTTGTCTAGGAGCTAGGATAAGTGCTTTAGAAAATTCGTTAGATAAATGGTTATCAACATCAACATATTCATATTCACTATCAGAATGAATAGGAGTAACATTTTCATCATGCATAACATTTTCATCATGAATAACATTTTCATCTATATCATCATCAAGATTTAGAAAAATAGGATCTTTAACTTGCACAGGATCAAGGCCATCATGCATCTTATGTTTAGGAGATTTCGGCTCAATCTTCGGCTGAGGAGAAAATGGAATAATACTGGCTGAAGGTGTTTTTGGGGATTGCAAAGTTTGAGAAGCAACTGCCTGAGCTCTAAGACGACGCTTTCATCGGCGTTCACGTGCAGAACGATTTCGTCTAGTCTTAGTAGGAAGTTGAGAAGATTGAGGAGGAGGAATGTTCTCATCCTTATCACTTGGGGGTTTAGGTTGTGGTCTCTTAGGTTGAATAATAGGAGAAGAGGAAGGTCTCTTCTCTCCATAGGAGGAAGGAGGAGGAACTGCTCCATATAAAGGAGGAATATTTGGTTTAGGAAGGAGACCAAGTCCATCATGACGAGGAGGTATAGGTCTACTTTTAGGAAATTTATTAGATATAGGCATAGTCACATTCATAGGAATGGGTTGGGAATCTTCTTGAGGAAAGACATTAGTTTTATCTTTCAAAGGAAGAACTTCCTTCTCAAGAACGATAGGAATATCAAGTTTGGGTGTTCTAGGTTCGCTTAGAGATAGGATCATATCTTTTTTCCACTTTTGATAAGATTTAAAAAGATGATCACTTCGCAGAGGAAGAGATTGGAATTGTTTAGGCCAAAAGTAATCAATAGGAACACTAGAAGTTCTTTCGGCTGATTTAAAGAGACTATGATTGATAGTAACAACTTCACCATTATGGGGAAATTTCAAACACTTGTGAATAGGAGAAGCAATAGCCTTCATGGAAGATAGCCAAGGATAGCCTAGCTTCACACGAAATTGTTCGGATGATGGAATAATAGCAAAGTCCACATCAAGGGATTTGTTATGGACCTCAATAGGTAATGTAATAGAACCAATTGCAGGAGAAGAAAATGCATCAAATAATTTCACAACCACATTTGTTTCATCATAGATCACTTGATTCAATTGCAAAGTAAAAAGAAATTCTTCAGTAATGATATTAACCATACAAGAAGGATCAATAAGCACTCCACGGCAAGGTGTATTCTTGACTTTTGCAACTATATATAAAGGACCATCAAGTGCCCTGATAGTTTCACTGGAATCAAATGTGATGGAAGGTTCCTTAGGGATTTTCTGCTACTCTACAAAGTTAATCACATTCGGAGTCATAGACACAAGATCATCAGGTGAGACAGAGGAATCATTAGTATCAATCGCATTAGAGGTATGAGAAGGCAATGGATCAGTAAAAATCTTAAGATTTTGGTTAGGAAGAGCTACAGATGTGTTGCCTTTATCATTCACACCAGAAATAGAGATAGTATTATTATCAATCAAATCTTGAATTTTACCCTTTAAAGCAAAACATTTTTCAGTATCATGCCCAAGTTGACGATGAAATTGACAAAAAGATTTGTTATCAAAATAGGGTGAATTAATCTTTGCAGGATCTATTTGCTTTATAGGAGGGAGAGTAAGCACATTTTGTTCCAATAACTTATTCATAATACTATGCAATGATTCATTCAAAGGAGTAAACTTTCTTTCTTTCTTGAAAAACTTAGAAATAGGAGGCACACCTGATGCTGCATTCACATTGTTGTTGATGATGTTTTCATTGAATTTAATGGACTCTCTGTTCGGTTTAAACTTCCCAAATGGTTGTTGACTACTATCACCCTTATCACTCGGAGCCATAGGATTTGCTTGTTCCATTTGACTCACAGTCAGTTGATAATTGTGAAGAGTTGCGCACAACTATTGGAAAGAAGTAAACTCAGAAAACAAAAGTTTTTCTCTAATATCTTTTTGTAAATTAGAAATAAAGATTCTTTGAATATCATTGTCAGGTACTGGAAAGGAAATTTGAGCATACAAATGCTTATATCTACCAATGAAATTAGTCACTTTTTCTTTAACACCTTGTTTACAATGCATTAAATCAATCAAAGTAACTTTAGGACTTATATTGTTTTGAAATTGTTGAATAAAAGCATTTGCAAGTTGTTCAAAAGAAGTAATAGAATAGGAAGGTAACGAGCAATACCATTGTAGGGCTTTATCTCTTAATGTTCTAGTAAACAGTTTTGCAAGCAACCTTTGGTCATAAGCAAAATCGGTACATATTGTTTGAAAGGTCTTAACATGTGTTAGAGGGTCACCCTTACCATTATAAAGCTCCAATTGCGGAATTTCAACATGTTTAGGGGGGATAGCTCGAACAATGTCAAGAGAAAGTGGGCTCGCGACATCAAATGTGGGCACACTAAACTTAGATTGATTCATAGAGGCAATTTGTTGCTGCAAAGAAGAGACAGTTTGTGCAAGATTGTTAATGGTCGCTTCAGTCGAAGAGTTCATATTAGATGTGTTAGATTGTGATGGAGGTATTATGTTATTGAAAGAAGGTATTGATTGAGAGTAAGGTGGTGGGACACTATGATAGTTAGTCATAGGAGATGATTGGAAAGGAAGAACACTACAAGGAGGAATGGAATGGTTAAATGAATTGCCCCCTTGTGTCATGTTCATTTGTGGAGATATAATAGGAACACTTATTGAAGGAATGAATGAAGAAGTTGGATTGAATGAAGGAAGAGGGTTGATTGAAGAAGAAGGATTGCCCCCATGACTAGTGATCATAGGAGGAATGTCTTGTATTGAAGTAGTCATTATGTTTGATGTAAAAGTAGGTATACTAGCAATAGGAGTTGTCAAAGGAATAGAATGATTAACTTGAGTAGGAGGTTGTGTATAACCTAAAGTTTCGGCACAACTCTTCATAGGCATCACATTCGAATCCACAATGTGTGCAATACCACGCAAAATATCAATTCCATTCTTATCACTTTGAACCATACGTTTTAGACCCTCAATTAATGAAAGAGCTTCACTATCAGGGTATTCTTGAGACATCCATTGTCGAAAATCATCAAATTGGTTATCCAATTTTGAAAGTTGTTCTACGGAAACCTCATGGAGAGCTGCTTCATCATTAAGAGGATTAGAGGAATTACCCATGTCCTCGTTAAAAAGGCCATTCAAATTAGGTTCCATCTCCTCAGTAATTAAACCTTCAAAGGACTTAATTCTAAGGCTTTGTCTAACGGGAATAGTGTAAGTAGGGCTTATTGTTGTAAAACTCATGCACAAAAGAGAGAGAGAAGATTTTGAATTTTAGAGGTATTAAATTTCAATAAAATCAGCCAATCTCCTAGATTTAAGCTGTTAAATGCAATCAGAACAATCTCCCAAAATTTTGAAAAAAATGTCCGGGACCGTGGCGAACGGAGTGCACACGGTCCTTGCAACTTTTTTCGAAATTTTCAGGGATGAAAGTTATGATGATTTTAAAGCTAATCTGAAAAAATTGAGTGATTTTAAGATCTGTAGATAGGCCAAATTAAAGTTGCAATCTCAAAATTGAACCCTACCAAGATTGTTGAAAAATGTAAATTTTTGAATTTTGAAAAAGAGGGGGAAACTGAAATTTTGAATTTTATGATTTTAGAGGGAATACTAAAAGCAATGCAAGTTTTGAAATTTAAAAGTTGACTCAATTTCATGCAAAATTCAAATTTGAAAGTGGAAATCAAGGTTGCTGCAATTAAACACTTAATTTCAAAAGTCACAAACTGCAAAAATTTGAATAAAGCACTGAAATTTCGAATGAATGCTAACACACTTTTCAGATTTAGTACAGTAAGGAACACAATTTTGATATGAATTTTAATTTCAACAATTTTTGAATGATTATAAGCCTTAATCCAAGCAATCACTAGACCAACTTTGACTTTAATTTTGAAAGTGTTAGAATTGATAAAATCAACCAAAATTCTGGATTTTAGTAGAAAAATACAGTAAGATCTAGCTCCCGAAATTTCGAAAAAAATGTCGGGGATGATGGCGCTCGGGGTGCACACGGTCCTCGCAACTTTTTTCCAAATTTTCAGGGATGAGAGATATTGTGATTTTATTGCGGAATCCAAAGTTACAGCCGATTTGGAGGTGTTTTGATTAGTGAAATTATCAGTCAAAGGTTGAATCAAGAAGGTTTTAAAAATTAGGGTTTTGACATTTAACCACTTAATTTTCAAAATTAAGGCACAAATATGAATTGACAATTTACAATAGAAGGGTAGATCTGAAACAAGCATTAACAATTAAACATTTCACAAGTTTAATTACTAAAAAGAAAATTTTAGGGTTTTTATGCAATTAGCCTCTAAAATTTGCAAAAGATCAAACATGGAAATGTAATTAAGGAAACAAAATTTTCAGATCTAACCATGAATAATCAGAATGAGGATGTTCACGTCGGGTTCACCAAAATGTAAAGCGGAAAAATCGAACCCTAGTTGTTCTCCCCTCCCCAACTCCAAGGAGAGAGAAGGGAGAGTCACTAGGGTTGATGGTTTTCACTTAGGAGAGACTTTACATTCAAAAGAGGGGTTGAAACCCACAAGATCCAATCCCACACAATGCAGGATTGGATTCTAAATGAGTTTCAAGGGTTAAGACATCAAGGATACCCTCTTTTGTAAAGAATATAGATAGAATGATTGAACTAGGAATGCATGTAAAGTAAGAAAGATTCGCTTGTAAACAGAGATAGGGATATGGGATGAAGCTGCGGACCTAAAATTAGTAGTAAAATGTCGAGATGATGTTGTTCTGCAAATTTGAGCGAAAGTTGACGGGACGATGGCACCCGGCATGCACACGGTCCTCCAAAAAATCCGCGAAACGAAGGGGGACCTGTTCGTCTCTGCACAAGGATTCCAGATCTTCAATTACAGCCGCGTACCTAAAACCTACACACAGAAAAGAGAGGATGATTGGGGGGTTAGGGATTAGGGGTTTGCCTTTAGGTCAAACCCCGGTTTTGGAATTAACCAAGAAATGAGAATGCTGTAAATGTAAATGTTTGTAATGTAAACAAGTACTGATACCCTGTTGTAAGAATGTTTGTATTCTTACATGCGAAGGTGTAATGTATGTTATGTGTTATGTGTTGTAAGTGATCTCCTCTTCAATGGTTGAATCCTTGTCTTGAATGCAACACCTAGCCTTGAATGGAGACTTAGAATGCTCAATTGCTTGAAGGAATACTTGAATGCTTGAATGTTTGAATGTTTGAATATTGCTTTCGCGTCTTGCTCTTGCTTGTTTTCTTCCTCCCTTTTTTGGAAGAGAAAATGTAGTTTATATACTTGTCAATTAGGGCTGATAGACTGATTTTTCCGACCTTAGGCCGACCAGGAAACATTATTTCCCGAATTGCAAACTTAAAGACCCGATGCCCAAAAGAGGTCAGGCCCAAAATAGGGCCAGGGACCAGGGCGCTGGGCGCCATGGTCCCACCTCCCGGGACAACAGGGTGCAAGGAAGGATCAGGCCAAGGGTGCAGAAAAATGCAATTTTTGGTGTCGTAAACAGGTTTCGGGGTCTCCATTCAGGTTCAACGTTGCGCTGCCATCGTGAAGACCCAAATGCAGTCGAAATTGCAAGTGTCACAATTTTAGGATGCTACAATATCCAACTTAACAACAAATGTTGGTGACTAACTGGAGTTAATGGAATGTAGGACTTCATGCGCAGCTAAAGATCCTTCCATTGTCTCCCTGCCTGGGACAAAACCACCCTGTTCCAGAGAAATGGTTTTAGGAATAAGATGTTGGAGTCTCAAGTAGATAGCCTTGGAGAATATCTTATAGATTGTGTTACATAAAGAAATAGGCCTGAAATCTGCAAAGGTCATGGGCTCCTTTATCTTGGGTATAATAGCAATATTGGTGGCATTAAAAATTTAATGACTGAAGCAGTCTTTCTTGACTCTTCTATGGCTGCCAAGAGATCAAAATAGATAACATCTCAATAATTCTGAAAGAAGAGTGCAGTAAACCCATCTAGGTTGGGGGCTTTATTTGGAGCCAGAGAGAAAACTACATTTTGTGCTTCCATCAAAGTGAAAGGGGCCATAAGAAGTTGGTTATCTTGGGGAGTAATGAAGGAAGGAATGGCAGCAAAAAGTTCTCTTTCTTGTGCTTCATCTGGAAGAGGAGAAGGAGGAGGGGCAAGGAAATTTTTGAAAAAATGAACACCCTCATCTTGAATGCCTTGTGCATTTGTAATATCACTACCAATAGTAGAGTCCTTTATGGAGAAAATTATAGTTGTTGCTCGTTTTATTTTTGCTGACCAATGGAAGATTTTTGTGTTCTTGTCCCCTTCTTTGAGCCATAATTCATGAGATTTTTGCCTCTAGTATACTTCTTCCCTTTTGCACAATTCTTCCCACTCCTCTTGCAGTTTTTTTTGTTTCTCAAAAGTGGTCGAATCCAAACCCTGACATATGATGTGATCATTAACCTCAGATAACTCCTTTTCTACAAGTTCCTTTTGAGAGAAAATATTTTTGTAAGTTCCATATTTTGATTTGAGATTTGAGATGCTACATTTTTTTATAAAATTGGAACATCTTAGTGCCTATCTAATATGGGGCACTAACCCACCATTGTCTCAACAATGGTAAAAAATGTGGATGGCGAAACCACATTTTTTCAAATTTAAAAGAAGTTTTGTGCCTATGTGCTGAAACTTGTGCAATCTTCCTTATATTTAGTGAAATAGGAAAGTGATCAGAGCTTGTATAAGGTAAAATTTATGACTGAATATTAAAGTCTTGAATCTTCCAACATTGCAAAATAAGAAACCTATCTAGTCTTTCGATAATCTGGAGGAAGTTTTCTCTTCTATTTGTCCAGGTAAAAAGGTCATTCTGGGGCACAACATCTAATAAGGCATTATCATTTTTGAATGAGGTAAAATAATCAATGGTTTTAGTGGCGTGGCATATTCCTCCTTTCTTCTTTAATATAAAGGTTAATGCGTTAAAATCACCCCCTAAAACAATGTTCTGATCTGCATACTATTGAATAGAAGAGGTAAGGGATGTCCTTTTCCTTTTCTTTTCATTTTTATAAATAGGCCCATATACATTGAACAGATTGAATGATACCTCAAAATTCTGAATTTTAAGCAATTTCCAATTATTATCTCATTTAAGTACCTTCATCTTTTTTGTTTCAGGATTCCATAAAGTGACGAGACCTCCAAATGCTCCTACTACCTGAACTTGAATTGACTTCCATTGGGTCCACTTCTCCACTATTTTTTGGAACATATCCTGAGATGTTTTAGTTTCTTGGAGTAAGATGATGTCTGCTTGTGAAGAATCAAGTTGTTGCTTGATTCTATGTCTTTATCAGAGGCATTTATGCCTCTGACATTTCAAGAAATAATCTTCATAGCTGCCGAGGAGAACAATTGGTTCTCCTCGTCCTCTTTGTTGATGAGAATTTCGCATCAAGTTTAGTTTGTGTGTCTGCTTCTATCTCCTCTTTGATCTTACTAATCTTTGGCTTTCTACCTCTAGTTTTTGGAGTTTTTTTTCTCCGTTTCACATAGATGATGATTATGAAATTGACAAAGTTTGAGAAAAATCTAAATCTAAAGTTGCCTGTAGTTCTAAACCCAAATCCTGATGGGTGATTGTGAATAGATTGGATGTTGGATTTAGACTTTGTTGTTGATCACCTATTACTTCCAATACTTTGGGGGGTATATCCTGACTTTGGTGTTACATTCCTTGTAAGTCCAAAAGTGTACTATGTTGTTATCAAAGATCCCATTCTCATCCGCATTCATAGTAGTATCCTGCATAATTTCCTTTGTATTTTTGTAAAGGTTCTCAAGATTTACGTTGTATCCCTACAACTCTTCTTCTGCTATTTCATCAATCCTTTGTGATGCCACTGAAACCAACATCGCATTTACCATATTTTCTGGCTCCTCCTTGGACAATTGTTTCCTCTACTCTTTTTTAACAAAAAAAAATGCAGAGACAGAGTGAAGCTAAGGTGTTTGTGCATAATATCAATTGATTAATTATCAAAAATTAGTTTATGAACTAAATCAACCAATTTGTTTGTCCACCTCTAGGGGAGGTAACAACTTTGGGGAAATAGATGTGTCCTTGTGAAAGACATTTTGAATTGTCATGATAGAATCTTCACTTTGGCCTTTAAGAAGTAAATCTTGAGGTGTTATAAAGATCTTAAAGGATTTGGGAAGAGAAACAACCCAGGTGGAAGGATAACTGTAAACATGCTTTTCATGACACCAAATGTTTAGAAAGGAAAGGAGCTTTGAGAACCCTTTTTGTAACCTCAAAGTGTTTAAAAGAGTTTGTGAAATCTCCCCTATTTTGAAGTTGATGTTCTAGAGGATTTGCAACGGGCTTAAGTTGACATCCTCTTCTTGTAAAATATCATCCTCTTCTTGTGCATTAGTAACAATTTATGGGAGATCTTATGAGGATGTAAAGTGAGTGCATTGAAGTGGATCAGTAACATGATCATTGTAGACTCTCACAACTGATTATCTAGGGCCCTGACATTGAGTATTATAGTGGCCCAAGGAGTTTGAATATTTGTCCACAATGTTAGCGTCTTGAATAGCTATTTTTGGATCCCATGTTCTAAATTTTGAAGAGATAGAGAGGGATTTTGGAAAGGGCTTAGAAAGGTTGAGCAGCAGACACACTCTAGTCGATAGATGTGTGTACTCAAATGGTAAGAGATCGTGTTTAACAAAAATACCTAGTTTATTAGCAAAAGTCTCATTAAGTTCTGGATCTCTATATTCCAAAGGAAATGATGGAAATTTCATCTAGAAGGGCATAAAGTTGCACAAAGTGGAATCATCCCTAAAGTTTGGAATCCACAAGATAGTGTAGAGTCCAGAGTCCTTACAAAACCACCCTTTAAATTTATGTACAACATCTTTGTCATTTTTGGATTCAAAAAGGACGATAAAGAACTTAGACTCTGAATTAATGTAAAAAATATTTTCTACACCTTTCCAAGTTTCTTTAGCCCATTCAACTATCTCCAGAATATTGAGGGAGGAATCCCAGAACTTACCGATTAGAACATTTTCCTGTAGGAGTGAGATTTGTGGTAGAAGGAGGTGGTCTGGTAAGGAAATCTTGTAACCCTGATCCTCTTGTTCCCTTTCATTGATATTTGGCCTCTAATTTCAATGCATTCCATCTTTATTGGAGCCATTGTAAGCTGAAAGTGGTTTGTCTGAACGGTTATCAGACATTTTCTCTCTCCATATTTGCTCACCCTTGTTCTGCTTGAAAGGGGCTTGACCACTTATGGATCTAAGGTTTTGCACAGATAAATTGTTTGGCTGTGAAAAATAAGATGGGAACCTCCAAGATCCTTCAGAGACGTGTTCTAAAGTGTGCACTCTATCTTCTTCACTACTCCCTTCTCGCTCTTTAGCCCTGGATTTTGGTTGGAAGAGAGTTCCCAGTGGTATATTATTAGGAAAAGATGGCACCAAATGATTCACAGATCTAACCGAGTTGTGCAGATTCTTGTAAGGCTTCCTTACTTTCATCGGGATATTATTTGGAAATTTAATAGATCTTTCATTGTGTTTGTTGTTATTTTGGTAGAAGCCTTCAAAAGACTCAGATCTGAAGTCCTTATGCTTAGACCAAGGGCCATGTGAGTCATTCGAGGATGAGCTTAAAGGCCCGTCATTTTCACATATGTCAAAAATTGGTTGTGGTTGGATATAGTGCCTGGGGTAGTATGGTATCCAATTGGGCTTCTCGAATCTGAGAGTTGTCTTGAAAGGCTTTGAAAACTTGTCTGCCCAAAACCCAAAATGCCCAAAAAAATTTGTTGTCTGTTTTTTGACATCTTGTCTGAACCTGTTTCGTTACTAGCCTAAACCTTCGTTTTGATATTGGTGAGACCCCCTAGATTCACCTGCCCCTCTCTACCACTGAAAATTTGAATGTAGTTTTCCTACACATTGGGCACCGCTCAAATCTCCTCCCAAACCCATGAGATCTAATGTGTTTAGATTGTTTTGTTAGTGTTTTATTTTGTTTGGTTAGTGTTTAGATTGTTTGTTATTGTTTTGTTAGATTGTTGGCATATGATGAACCGGTATGATAATATGGTGATAATATATGTTGTCATTGATGTCAATAAGTACAAGTCAACCAGTATGAAGATTGGAAGAATTTGTTATTGATGATCAAGTTGGAGAACCGATATGAAGAGATGTAGTGAACCAGTGTCAGGGTTTCACTAAGTGTGACTATCGGTTGGTAGCCTCAGCTCTAGGGTTTCTGGTTTGGCAGTCTAGCTTGTGCGATGCAACTGGTGATATTTTGTGATGAGTTAGCTAAGAAATAAGGATGAGATCGAGATGCCACGTCAATTTTGTGCACATGAAGGATTTTCTTGAGGATCTTGCATGTGAAGATCGATTGCATTAAATGTCTACCTCAGGAATGAATATTCTTCTTAGTGGTATGAGAAGAAAGAGTGATGGGTTACTGATTTCTATGTGCGATGAAGAATGGACGATGCAAAATGACTTGTGATCTATTTGAGATTGTTTCATTCTATGTAATGTGTTTGGACTATCAGGATTGGACCACTTGTAACTATAAACCTAAATTGAATAGGGTTTAGGGTTTATGATACCGACCTAATTGTTGTCTATAAGGTCGATGATGTTTGTTATTGTAAGTGTTGGCAAAAGTTGTGTGTGTATCCAAGTGATGAGATACTTGCCAGTCCAGTGAGTGAAAAATGCAGAGTGTGATTGCAGAGTAGAGGAACTAAAAAGGATCTGCCTTAGCATGTAGTGTTGTTATCAGATCAAAGTTTTATCTGTTGTCTTCTAACCATTTCAATAGTAGGAAAATCCCTTGACCGGGTAGCTTTAACGGGCTTATTGTAAAACCTCTAACCAGGTGACTCAAGTTAATTGAGTTCTTTAAATCCTCTAGCAAGGTAACCTTTAACAAGGTTTCAACCTTTAATAGGGTATATAGCCATCCCTTAACCGGGTGATCTTTAACAGGATTGGTTCCTAATAGAACCTTATTGTAAAGTCTTTAACCGGACTAGGCTCCTAACATAGCAGACTTCAAAAGAGTTCAAAAGAAGCTTGTGGGTATTCATCCCCACCATGGTTTTTCCCATTTGGGTTTCCACGTGAAAAATTTGTGTGTCATGAGTTGTGCATTTTTCATGTGATGATTGAGTATTCTTTGTTTAAGTGATTATGCATGCAGAGCTAATGGTTATGGTATTACTGATACACCACATGCATATGTATATGGGTGAAGTAGTTATCAAGTGTTGAATGATATTTGAAGCATTCAGTTTTACTGGTTTAAGTTGTTTGAAGTCTTATTGTGTTTAACCGGTATTGTCATGGTTAAGTTCAGTGATGAAGACAACCAGTTAGCATTGTTTTAACTTGATAAGTTGCTGAAAAGTTTTTGTATGAACTGATTCACCCCCCCACTCTTAGTACCGGTTAGGATATTTGTTGTTCATCATTATTCATCAATTGGAATAAGAGAAACTCCAGGTCCTCGGTGATATAAGCTTAATCGCTTGAGGTAAAAGATATTGCTTTAATGATGAAGAGGGAAGGTCCTAAGTTCAATAGAGATAACTTCAAAATATGGAAGGATGGAATGAAGATCTATATCAAGAGTTTGGGCGCTCAACACTAGAGCTATGTTGAGAATGCCTATGTAATCCCCACTGGCACTCTAATCGATGATCAGAAAAGAGAGATTCAAGAAAATGGGCAAGTCATGGAAGCCCTTATTAGCAGTTTGTCTGATATTGAGTTCATTGATGTACAAGATAAGGACACTCCTAAGGATGTATGGGACACATTGGAAACTATTTATGGCGGTGATGAGCATGTCAAGCAAGCTAAGGAAGAGAGCCTTAGAGGAAAATTTGAAGACATGATGATGGTTGAAGGTGAGACCATTCAGCAATATGGTATAAGGATCAAGACTGTGGTTGGAGACATCAAGAGGACTGGTGGAATAATTGATGATGCCACCGTTGTCAGTAAAGTTTTGAGATCACTGTTATCGGTCTATGCAATCAGAGTTGCTGCTATTCAGGAACTAAGGTCTATCGACAAAACCAAGGTATCCTTAGACTCTATCATTGCAAAGTTGATTGCATATGAGTTGAATAGCTATGATGGCAGTGTTCAGAAGACTGAGTCAGCTTTTAGAGCATATGTTGCACCAACCAGAAAAGGAAAAGAAGTAAGTACCAGTTATGAATCCATGCAAAGCAGAGGTATGGATGATGAAGAGATTCTGATGGAGTTTGAAGCTCTTCTTTCCAAGAGACTTCCAAAAGGCACTGGAAAATACAGAGGCAAGCTTCCTTTAAAATATTTTTCCTGCAATAAGATAGGACATATAGTTGTTAACTGTCCTAACAATGACAATAAGGATAAACCGAAGATGTTTAGAAAGTATAAAGGAGGAAATAGAAGAAATTGTCTTGTTGCAGTGGATGAAGGTGTTACTGATGAAGAATCTGAGGATGAAGAGAATGAGGACATAGTGCTTGTAGTTGGAAAGGAAGAAGTGTCTAACAAGAAAGCACTTGTCTCTCGCATTGTCAACTCTAATGAGTGGATTATTGATAGTGGTTGTTCTCACCACATGACTGGTGATCGGAGAATGTTTGTCTCTAGAAGAATATGGTGGAGATGTAGTCAGATTTGGCAATGATCCACCTTGCTTGGTAAAAGGTAAAGGATCCATCTCATTGAATGGAAAGAGCAGTGCAGATGATTTCTACTGGGTAGAAGGCCTTAAGCATAACCTTTTGAGTGTTGCTCAACTAAATGATAAAGGACTCATTCTAGAGTTCAAAGGTGGAGTCTGCAGTATAATTGGAAAAAGTGGTGAACTTATTGCCACCGGTAAGCAGACCGAAGCTAACTTGTTTCAATTGAATGCCAAGATAAGTCGGTGTCTGATGGCGAAGTTTGATGATAGTTGGATATGGCATAGGAGACTTTGTCATATGGATTTTGATAATATTGTAAAGGTGAGTAAGATCGAGGCAGTAAGAGGATTGCCTTTGCTGAACAAACTGGAGAATTCTTTATGCAGAGAATGTCAACTTGGAAAGATGTCTTCCTCAACTTTCAAAGGTAAGTCTTTTTCAGCAGAGAACTTACTTGATCTTGTGCATACCGATCTGTGTGGTCCTATGAAAACTAGAAGTATTCAGGGAGATAGGTATTTCATGATTCTTACCGATGACTACTCAAGAATGATGTGGGTCACATTCTTGAAAGACAAGTCTGAGGCGTTTGGAAAGTTCAAAGCCTTTAGAGCATTAGTAGAGAAGGAAAGTGGTCAAAGGATAAAATGCCTAAGAACTGATCAAGGAGGTGAATTCACTTTTGATGAATTCAACAAGTACTATGAAGATAATGCTATCAAGAGGCAGTTGTCTACCCCAAGGACACCACTACAGAATGGCATAGCAGAAAGGAATAACAGGACTGTAGTTGAAGCGGCCAGAACAATGTTGACCCAAGGAAAGGTTGCTCACACTTTTTGGAGAGAAACGGTGAGCACTACAGTCTATACTATGAACTAGGTACTCATCTAGAAAGGTAAAGATAAAACCCCTTATGAGTATTGGACTGAGAAGACTCCCACTATGAGTTATTTTAAAGTATTTGGGAGTAAGTGTTACATCAAGAGAGGTGAGCATCTGAGCAAGTTTGATGCTAAATGTGATGAAGGAATATTTCTGGGATATTCCATTAAAGAGTAAATCTCTCAAGTGCTACAACAATAGAACACAAAAAAATGTTGAGAGTATCAATGTCAGGGTTGATGAATCCCCTGAGGAGCCTGAGGAAACCTACAACGAGAAAGTGGAAGATGAACCGGGTGTAGCCTTCTGGGAACCGGTTAAGAAAGAAACAAGTAAAGACTACAGTGTTCCTGTACTAGTAGAAGCTATAGTAGGTGAAGAAGAAGAAGTGAGTGAAGAAGAAGAGGAAAAGCAAGCAAAACCAGCTAGAGTCATTCCTAGATATGTGAAACTATGTCATGATCCGAAGCAGATCATAGGAGATAAAGATGCAGGGATACTCACAAGAAGAAAGGTGAAAGAAAACTCTTGCATGATTTCTAAATTGGAGCCCAAGACTTCTAGAGAAGCACTTACAGATGAAGACTGGATTAAGGCAATGGAAGAGGAGCTAGACCAGATAGAAAAGAATGCAACATGGTCTTTGGTACCCAGACCAGAACATAAGAATGTAATAGGTACCAAATGGGTCTTCAAGAATAAGTTGAATGAAGAAGGCACAGTTTTAAGGAACAAGGCAAGACTTGTATGCAAGGGATATGCTCAGGAAGAGGGAGAAGACTATGGAGAAACCTTTCCTCCTATAGTTAGACTGGAAGGTGTTTGAATGCTACTTGCATTTGTAGCATTCAAGAGATTTAAGGTATACCAGATGGATGTGAAGTCTGCATTCTTAAATAGAATCCTAGAAGAGGAAGTGTATATTGAGCAACTAGATGGGTTTGCCTTATCAGAGATAGTAACATGGTGTGTAGATTACACAAGGCCTTGTATGGATTGAAACAAGCACCAAGGGCATGGTATGAACGTTTACACTCTCATCTTGTGAAGATAGGATTTCAGAGAACAAGTGAGGATAACAACATCTACCTGAAGTATGAAGGTGATCAGATTCTGATCTTTGAAGTATTGTAGATGACATAATCTTTGGAGGAGATGATGAAATGAGCCATGCATTTATAGATGAAACAAAGAAAGAGTTTGAGATGTCTTTGATTGGAGAGATAAAGTTCTTCATTGGTCTACAGATTCAGCAAATGAAAGAGGGTATCTTTATTACCCAGTCTAAATATGTCAAAGAGGTATTGAAGACCTTTGGCATGGAGGAAAGCAAACCGGTTGGTACACCGATGGTGACCAGATGTAAATTGACTAAGGAAGATGATTCAGCATTGGTGAATGAGGAGGAGTACCGGTCAATGATCGGTAAGCTGCACTATGTGGTACACAGTAGACCAAATATTGCTCATGAAGTGGGCATAGTAGCTCGTTTTTCAGAAAAGTCCAAGAGAATCCCACTTGGTAGCAGTCAAGAGGATTCTTAGATACCTAAAAGAGACAGTTGATTATAGATTGTGGTATCCATACAATGGTGATTTTAATCTAAAGGTATTTACCGATGCAGATTGGGGAGGTAATGTGGACGATCGGAAAAGCACAACCGGTGGAGTGTTCTTTCTTGGTGGAAGACTAGTCTCATGGATGAGTAAGAAGTGGAGATGTACTTCTTAGTCTATAGCTGAAGCAGAGTATGTGGCAGTATTTATGAACTGCACTCAGGCAATCTGGATGAAACATGTATTGGATGGTTTTAAAGTACCTACATCTCAACCGGTGAGTATATTTTGTGACAATACTAGTGCAATCAATATTTCCAAGAATCCGGTATTGCATGCTAGAACTAAGCACATTGAGCTCAAGTATCATTTCTTGAGAGAGGAGGTTCAAAATAGAGAGGTCGTATTACAACATGTTTCCAGTAAGGAGTAGCTAGTAGACATATTCACTAAGCCCTTACCGAAGACTACATTTACCTATTTGAGAGGTGAATTAGGGGTTTTGCCCCTTCATGAAGTAAACTAAAGATGTGTGCTCCACATCAGCTAGGTATTATAGTGACAAATCTTTCAAGATTGATGTGTTGAAGGATGCTACTCCATAGGGGGAGCAGCATAGTGGAGTATGGGAGCTTGTGCCTCCACTTTGGTATTGTTTTCAAAGGGGGAGAAGATATCTGATGTATGATATGGGAGAAGATATCTGATGAAGATATTTTAGTTGCACTGGTCTATGATGTTTTTAGTTGCAATGCTACACTAAGTATTGCCATCAATTCCAAAGGGGGAGGTTGTTGGCATATGATGAAACAGTATGATAATATATGTTGTCATTGATGTAAATAAGTACAGGTCAACCGGTATGAAGATTGGAAGAAGTTGCTATTGATGATCAAGTTAGAGAACTGGTATGAAGAGATGTAGTGAACCGGTGTCAAGGTTTCACCAAGTGTGACTGTCGATTGGTAGTCTCAGCTCTAGGGTTTCTGGTTTGGCAATCTAGCTTGTGCGATGTAACCGGTGATATTTTGTGATGAGTTAGCTAAAAAATAAGGATGAGATCGAGATGCCATGTCAGTTTTGTGCACGTGAAGGATTTCCTTGAGGATCTTGCATGTGAAGATCGATTGCATTAAATGTCTACCTCGGGAATGAATATTCTTCTTAGCGGTATGAGAAGAAAGCGTGATGGGTTACTGATTTCTATGTACGGTGAAGAATGGATGATGCAGAATGACTTGTGATCTATTTGAGATTGTTTCATTCTATGTAATGTGTTTGGACGGTCAAGATTGGACTGCTTGTAATTGTAAACCTAAATTGATTAGGGTTTAGGGTTTAGTCTACTGACCTAATTGTTGTTTATAAGTTCAATGTTGTTTGTTATTGTAAGTGTTGGCAAAAGTTGTGTGTGTATTGAGTGATGAGATACTTGCCAGACCAGTGAGTGAAAACTCTAGAGTATGATTGCAGAGTAGAGGAACTGAAAAGGATTTTCCTTAGCATGTAGTGTTGTTATCAGATCAAATTTTTATCTGTTGTCTTCTAACCATTTCAAAAGTAGGAAAATCCCTTGACCGGGTAGCTTTAACAGGCTTATTGTAAAACCTCTAACCAGGTGACTCAAGTTCATTGAGTTCTTTAAATCCTCTAGCAAAGTAACCTTTAATAGGGTTTCAACCTTTAACAGGGTATATAGCCATCCCTTAACCGGGTGATCTTTAACAGGATCAGTTCCTAACAGAACCTTATTGTAAAGTCTTTAACAGGACTAGGCTCCTAACAGAGCGAACTTTAAAAGAGTTCAAAAGAAGCTTGTGGGTATTCATCCCCATCGTGGTTTTTCCCATTTGGGTTTCCACGTGAAAAATATGTGTTTCATGAGTTGTGCATTTTTTATGTGATGATTGAGTATTCTTTGTTTAAGTGATTATGCATGCAGAGCTAATTGTTATGGTATTATTGATACACCACATGCATATGTATATGGGTGAAATAGTTATCAAGTGTTGAATGATATTTGAAGCATTCAGTTTTACTAGTTTCAGTTGTCGGAAGTCTTACTGTGTTTAACCGGTATTGCCATGGTTAAGTTCAATGATGAAGACAATCGGTTAGCATTGTTTTAACTTGATAAGTTGCTGAAAAGTTTTTGTATGTACTGATTCACCCCCCAACTCTCAGTACCAGTTAGGATATTTGTTGTTCATCATTATTCATCATAGATTTGTTTTAGTTTGTTAGATTAGTTTATGTATTTGGGTTTTGTTATAGTTTTGTTTTTGGTTTTGTTTTGTTTGGTATTAGTTATTGATAGTGTCTTGTTAGTTTAGTGCATTGTTTGTTTAGTGTGTTGTTAGTTTCGTGTCTTGTTTTGTTAGTATAGTTTGTTGTTTAGTAAGTTTATTTTTTTAGTGTTCATTTAGTTGGTTTGGTGGTGTTTTTAGTTTGTTTTTGGTGTGGTAGTGTTTGATTTTGGGACTAATCTTTCAAACTAACATTTTGTACAACTTGTCCTTACTTGTCGAATACCATGCTTTGAAACTACTAACTTTTTGGTTCATGACGATTGTCGAAGACATTATGAAACCCCAAACAACTCATGTCTTTTTTTTTCATAGATTAGAAAACAACTGAATTGTTTAATGGGAATGAATGTGTGTTTTCTATGTTTTGAGCACTTGTTTCTCTATAGGGTGGACCCAATGTTGTACCAAGTATCCTCTCCCCTTTCCTTTGAGATCTTGGGTGTAAGAGAATGGTGAAAATAACACCCGCATTTTATTTTATTAGCGAAATAGTTTGTGGGGATTTCATCACCCCATTAGGGTATTTCAAAACTGAAATAGCTTTGGGGATTTCATCACTTCTTAGCAATTTCTAAGTATTATTCATCTTTGGGCCACTATATAAAAGGCTTTGTCAAGGGGTCCCTATGGCCAAAGTGTAACCTGTGTTAGGGTTTTTCCCTGTAGGGGTTGTCAAAGCTTGAAGTAGCTTCCTTTGAGAATCCGTATTGTGATCTTGTTCCTCAAAGAATTACTACGAACCAGTGTTTTAGCAGCCCAAAAACCCTTTTGCTTGTTGGTGCAAGAGTTCAAACCTTCAAAGTTTCCCCACACGTACTATTCATTATGGAGACAAGAAATTCCTCAGTTCATAAGATCTTTGAATCTTTGGGGTAAGAGATTTGGTGTGCCTGTGTCGTGGTGGGGGAGCTAGTGTCACCAATATCTCTAGTTGTCTACATTATTTTAGTATATGGATTTATCCAAATGGGGACTCAACAAGTAGTATCCTCTTCCAACCTAGGTTGTACATGCTTGTGAGTGTTTTCAAATTTTTCGAGACCAATGAAAAATTTAGGCTAATCTAGGCCCCCATTCAGACTTTATCTTTGATTCTATGTTAGTCATCCAGAACATTATGTTTGTCATGTTTTATGTGTGTGTCCAAAAAAAAAAATTTGAATCACAATCAAACACCACACCTGAAACTTATAACATTCCAACCTTGCAAATCTCAAAACTTGTCCAAAAGTCAAACAATATAAATATTTGCATGATCTCTTGCAAAACCAAAATCCCTAAGCGAAGACCCATGTTCCACTTTTTTAAACAAAGACATCATATTTCAAGGTCTATTAGAAAATGCATCTTGAAGAACTACCGCAATCATGAAATATTGCTAAGAAATTTTTATCAATGCTCTTTGAGGAACGAACTAGACCTACATATCCAAAACGATCCTAGTTAAGTGCTCCTGCTTTAGATTGCATTTACATTTAATCCTCTTGGGTTATCATTCTTCAGTTCTAATCTTTTAGGTTCCAACCCCCAATCCTTGCATATTTTGATCATTCCATTCAATCATATCCTCATTCCTTGCATATCCATCATTTGTCAAACAAAACTTTCATCTTGCACTTAGGTCACTCTCCTTAGGTCTTGAATAAAACATTGGCTATTGATCACTTGTATCGCTTGAGGTCCATCATCCTTGAGTTAGGGAACATATCAACATATTTGAGTAGGGTAATATGCTTGGAGTTCATCATCTCCTACTTTAGTGCACCCTCTCTTGATCATTGTCCTTGTGTCTATCCATCATAGCACAAGTTAATCTTGCCTACATAATTATTTTCAGACCTAGAGTTACCTTTACCTTACTTTAGAGTTGCCATCATTTAAGTTAGTCCAGAATCTCATATTGGTCTTCATAATCCATTTGAACTCTGGTTACATTGCATTCTTTAGGTTATCCTCGCATTATAGAACTTGCATTTCATCCAAACTTTGTGTCTCATATATTTTCCTATAGGTCAAAGATCAGAATTATCACTCAAGCCACCTAAGACTAGATTTCAATTCTGAATGGAGAAAATACAAATGGACCATGAAAAATAAATGGAACGAATACGAATGAAACATGAAAAGGAAAAACATTATGAGCCACTTGATGAAGAAGAACAATATTTTGAAATTCTAAAGGATCAAGAAAATTAAAGTAGTAGCAACAATAGTAGCAGCAATAGTGGTGAGGAAATATACCAAGAGCATGTGGAACGAGCACTCAATGATAGAAGGTTTTTCAAATTATTCAAAAAATTGATAAAAAGTGATCCAAAATGTTACTTAAGAGCTATTGTTGATGAGGGAATAAAAATACCTCCTAGTTTTGATGCATCCTTGCTCACAAATGGAAAGGATGAATCTAATAAGTCTAAAATCTCTAAAACACACAATAAGGACAAAGTGAAGGATCATATACCTTTTTACTTAAGATTAGATTATAAGAGCTCTGCAGAGACAACAAAACCAACACCCACAAATGATCCTATTTTGGATGAACTTAAAGCATTAGGACAAGAATTGGATGCCATAAAAATCTCTAAGACTTCATCTCTCAAGTTTTCTATTGAGGATAAATGTCCTTATCCTTTTGATCTAAGCATTTCAATACCAACTTTTCCTAGTCATTGGTAGATACCAAAACTTGATAAATATAGAGGAAAAGGGGGTCCTAAAGATTACTTGAGAGAATTTTGTGTTGCAACTTTAGAATTTTCTATTGATGGGACATACCTTATGAGATTATTTCCTCTAAGTCTTGGGGGAAGCTCCATAGAATAGTTTTCAATATTACCTCCAACTATGAAGTCTTTTCAAGAATTGGCTAACAAATTTATCTCACACTATGCATAAAATTGCGAACATGAAGTGATAATGCCAGATTTCTTTAATACCAAACAAATACAAGGAGAATATTTTATCTCATTTTTACAAAGATGGAGGCATTTGACTAAAAGAGTGCCTTTGAATATTCCTAATAAGCAACTTGTGGATATTTTTTGGCACAATTTAAACAAAGAAATTGGAAAAGAACTTTGTCTTAAATGTTTAGACTCCTTTGATGAAGTAATAGAAATGAGAGTTCGAGTTGAAAAATCTCGTATAGATGATGACACTATTAAGATATATAGAAACAAAGATCATAAAGGAGGCTCTAGTTCAAACAACAATAAAACACTTTTTTGGGATAAGTACAAGAATGTGGTTAATGATGGATTGTTGATGCAAAAGATGCTAAGGGAAAATAACCAATTTATAATCTTAAAGGTTCATCTTTAGATAAGGGAAAAGAGAAGCAAAAATGAACTTTCGCACCATTGGGATAGTCACTTGAGTATGCATTGAAGGAGCTTCTTGAAAATGATCTTATAACATTGCCCGAGATAAGGGAATGCAGTCCACAAGTCAAACTTGTATGGTGGATTGTTGATCACTTTTGTGAATATCATTGACATAAAGGACATAAAACTAGCCATTGCAATCAACTTTGACATGCGATACAAGACCTTATTGATGATGGTAAGATTGTGGTTAATGGATATACTCCTTATGGTAACTTTGATCATGAGATGTTTAAAAATCCCTTCCCTAAGCATGAAAAAGATAAAGGAAAAGCCACTAAATTTAGTGATGGTGTCAATTATACCAATTCTCAATATGATTATTGCATAAACCATATTAGCGAAACAAATAACCTCATAAATACTTTGGGAAAGAACCAAAATGCAATGTCACCACACACAAAGGAGCAGTTACCCTTAGAGGTCCTAATTCTAAACCCACTGATTCCAATCATGTTGTGTAACCATCACAATATAACCTTATAGAACATTTAAGGAAGATGCCTACAAAGATTTCCATACTTGATATTTTACACCTATTTCTTGAGCATAAAGCTATCCTTGACAAAGCACTTGTTAATATTGCAGTACCTACTGACCTTAATGTAGATCAATTCCAAGATATTGTGGGACATATCGCATCCCTTCACACTCTCACTTTCATAGAAAATGACAATACCTCCATGCAAAAAACTCATAATGTACCTCTACATATTGAAGCCTTCATACATAAAATTAAGATCGAGTGAGTTTTGATAGATCGAGGAGAAGGTCTCAATATTTGAACTTTGAAAGTAATTATGGCATTAGGATTCTTTGAGAATGCAGTGGATTAGAAAAATAAAATCACTATTAAATATTATGAGGAAGAGGAATGCCCATCTAAAGGATCTGTTACATTGAAAATTAGGGTTGGTCCTTTGGTGAAGTATGTGGTTTTCCAATTCCTTCATCTCCCCCTTTGACTTAAAATATTCTCCTTGGAAGATCATGGATACATGCAATGCAAGTTGTTTCTTTTGCATACTATCAATGTATCAAATTCCTACATAATGGCATTGAAATAACTATACCAGGAGATCCAAATCCCTTTATGTATTGCAATAATCTAAATCCTAGAACTAAATCCATAGTTCCTAGCAATCATGAAGCGCCTCCTTCTCAAGCATATGTTGATCCAGAATCCTTGAAAATATCCACTTCTAAATCTAATGAGTCTGAGATCAAAATTCAAATAAAAGAACAAGGAGTAGGAGAATATACCATGAGTCGTGATCTTTGCATTGGAAAGCTACCTTTGTCTCCCCAAACTTATGGCAAACTATAAATGACTAAAACCAGATCGGATCCACTACTATGGTCTACAAGCTAACAACTTTCATAAAATAGGGAGCCTTGTATGATGAAATGGAAGAAGAAGATCTCCTAGGTTTGCTGTAAAAAGACAAGGACACAGAAAAGGAACAAACTAAGAAATCAAAAGTCAAAATATGAGCTAAAGAGTATGGAAAAGGACTTAAGATAATGGAATGATATGGGTATGATGGTCATAGTCCTCTTCCTTTATAAAAGAAAGGCATACTTGAATAAATACAACTTGATAGTGGATGTAGAGTTCCTAGTTTGGGTTATGATGTGAAAAAAGATAAGACCTTGAGTACTAAGGACAACTCGAGTGAGGTAGTGGAGCCCTCTAATGCAACATAGATTGAAGAGAAAGGGACCATTGATGACTATGATGATTATATTGACATATATGGTAATGAAATTGTTTGTAATCTTGAACCCACTCACAATCTTGAGCTTAATCATGATCCTTTACCCCTTGTTCACCCACAACTTATTGATTGGGACCAACAAGGACCACCACAATTAGACACCTTTCAAAAGAATGACACAATAATAAACTTTCTTGGAGCACGAAGATTTATACCTCTTGGGGACCATAGAGCGAGTCTCGCCATAGAAATTAATAATGTGGCTTACTTTAAAGAGGGTGCCAATCCTTTCAATTGCAAAATTATAGAAAATATAAATAGGTCTTCTAGTGAAAACAGTTTGTTGTGTTATTAGACCCAAAAAAAAGTAAAAATAAAGGATGTATCCGAAGTTGAAAACCTCTCTGAAGTGCTTGAGGATGGAAGAATTTTCACATTTCCCCACGTATCATATCATGAAAAGTTAGCTATGTTGGTAGAGAAAACAATTCCAACAAATTTGGGCACAAAAGAGAAACCAAGGATCATACATCTAGCAAAATCATTGATGCCTGAAGAAAGAACAAAACATTTATAGTTTTACAAGGAAAGACAGGTTAACTTTTCTTGGTCCTACGTAGATATGCCAAGGGTAGATCCTGATTTATCTATACATCACTTGTCTTTGCCACCAGGGGGAAAACCTATCAAGAAAAAAATTAGAAAAATGCACCCGCAAGTGGCACTATTGGTAAAGGTAGAATTACAAAATCTGCGAGATGTAGGATTCATAAGACCAGTTGACTATTTAGAATGGATTTCCAATATAGTGTCAGTTTCATAACCTGATGGAAGCGTGTGTGTTTGCACATATTTCAAGGACTTAAAAAAAGCTTGTCCTAAAGATGACTTCCCACTTCCAAATATTGGCTTAATAGTGGATTTAATAGCAGGACACAATATTTTTTCCCTCATGGATAGTTTCTTGGGTTACAATCAAATCAAAATTGCTCCTATGGATCAAATCAAAACAACATTCACTTGTCCTTGGGAAACTTTCTATTCCAATGGCATGCCCTTCGGATGAAGGAATGTCAGAGCTACTTATTTACATGCAATGACCACTATCTTTTATGACATGATGCATACATGTTTGGAAGATTATGCAAACTATTTGCTTGGAAAATATTACACCAGAGATTGAAAATTAGAAATCATGGATAAAGTTTTCACAAGATTAGAGCAATATAAGGTGTGATTGAATCAAAAAAATGTGTTTTCAGGGTAACCTCTGGGAAGCTCCTTGCATACATTGTATCATCTAAGGGAATGGAAGCTAACCCTGCCAAAGTTAAAGTTAGACTTGAAATTCCACCACCAAAGGATATCCATCAGTTGAGATCATTGTAGGGAAAACTACAATCTTTTGGTCATTTTATAGCATAGTTAGCGGATAAATGTCAACCATTTCAGCACCTGTTACATAAGAATGTTCCATTTAGATGGGATGACAAATGTAAGCAATATTTTGCAAAAGATCAAAGGGTACCTGATGTCAACACCAATGCTAGTACCTCTTATAGATGACAAACCCTTACTCTTGTATACATCCACAACCACCACAACATTGGGGGCACTTTTAGCATAACATGATTCTAAAGGAAAAGAATGCACAATCTATCACATCAATCGTACTTTGGTAGGATATGAGTTCAATTGACACTCCTATTGACAGAGTGTTCCTTGTCATAATTTTTGCCTCTCAGAAGCTACGACAATACATGCTTACACATCAAACAAATTCATTGCAAAGATGGATTCTCTTAAAAACCTTTTGAGTAAAGAAACACTTATAGGACAAGTCATAGCATATCAACTTTATGATGCTCTTATGACAGATGATCATCCCCTTATCACAGAGTTACTTGATGAATCAATATTTAACATGGAATCTACACATCTTTAGACTTTATATTTTGATGGCTCTTACACACAAGGTGGTTCTAGTGCTGACATTCTCTTTGTTACACCACAAGGAGATTGTATAACTAAATCTTATAAGATATGTTTTCCATGTACCAACAATATTGAAAAATATGAAGCACTACTTGTTGGGCTTTGTATGGTTGTGTTGTAGAAAATCCTAGAGTTACGTGTTCCTAGTGACTCTCAACTAGTGATCAAACAAGTTGATGATGATTACAAGACAAAAGATTAAAATATGATGTTGTATAAGAGAATGGTGGATGATTTTAAATCTTACTTCATAGAAATCACTTTTGAACAAATTCCCAGGGACAACAACAGAGCAGCTGATGCAATGGCCACAATAGCATCACTAGTAATAATGGCAAGTAATGCTACATACTGTGAATTCTTAATGGAACCACTCTTGGAACCCACTTATAATGTGCCACAATCTAAGATTATTTGTCTTATCATTGGTCCTCATTCCTAGTGGTATAGTGATATCTATGCCTATTTATGTGATAATATCTTTCCATCTTACTTATCCACTAAATCTCATAAAACCTTTATACACCAAGCTTCCCGTTATGTCATTTTAGCTGATACCTTATATCATTGAGGTCTCGATGGTACCTTACTTTGATGTCTTAAGCGTGATGAGGTCAATAGTGTCTTGTGAGAGGTGCATGAAGGTATATGTGGGCCACATTCTAGCAGTTCTACCCTGGCTAAGAAACTCCTACGCACTAGTTACTACTGGCCTACCATGGAAAAGGATGCTTATCAGTTTGTCAATAAATGCAAGCAATGTCAGATACATGGATACTTGATGCATGTACCTATATAGGAATTACAACCCATGGTTACATCTTGGCCCTTCTGTTAGTGGGGACTTGACCTCGTGGAAAAAATTCATTCACCTTCATCCAATGGTCATTAATTCATTATCACTGCTACATAATATTTCATAGAATAGATTGAAGCTTTTTCTTTAACCTATGTCACTAGTAAACAAATTGTTACCTTCATTTTGAATTACATCATATATTGATACAATATTTTGTTATCTATCATCATAGATAATGATCATCCCTTCAAGAGTCAAGATGTCCATGAGCTTTGTGACAAATTTCATATTCAACACCGTTTCTCCACACCATATTATCCCCAAGGTAACAACTAGGTTGAGGCCTCTAATAAAACTACCCTAAAAATCCTCAAAAAGATGGTCAATGAAGTTGGCCATGTTTAGCATATCCAATTGAACCCTACCTTGTGGGTTTATTGCATGAGTGTCTGTACTTCCACAGGCACCATTCCATATGCCCTTGTCTATGGTGTTGAAGCCATACTTCCTATTGAGGTTGAGATACCTTCCTTATGAGTCTCTTTACAGAATTTGATCAGTGATGAAGGCTATAGTCTCCTGCTTGCATGAGCTAAAAATATTGGATGAGAGAAGACAGACTACCTTTAATCATCTCAGAGCATACCAGCAACGCATGTGAAGATGTTACAACCACATAGTTAGGTTACACACATTTGAGATTGGTGATCTTGTCCTTATAGAGAACCTGAAGAATCACCAAGATAGAGAGAAAAAGGGTAATTTTGAACCTAATTGATTGGGTCCATACATCATTATTGTTGTGTATGGATCAAGAGTGTATTAGATGGGTACTCCAGAGGGTGAACCACTTGAAAATCCAATTAACAACATTCACCTTTGCTGGTTTTATACCTGAGCATTTTAAGGAGTTTCTATAAAAGTCTTGAAAAAATACAAAAAAATATAAAGTCCTGAAAAATTTTGAAAAAAAAAACCAGAAAAAAGGTCCTTAAAAAATGCAAAAAAGTCATGAAAAAAGAAAAATAAAAAAAAAGAAATAAAAAGTAAAGAGAAATCATTTTCCCTATAGTGAACACTTGTCAAATAGGTGCTTTGGGAAAGTAACATGGTGGAAATCCGGTAACCGACGCCATGTATAGTGATTTTTCTCTTTCTTCCTTCAAGGTTCTACTTGATATTTCATCTCACATCCATTATCTTTTTGCATCACAATAACCTTTCCACCCCCACCATGGCTTGTGGATTGTTTTGCATTTCATGTGCACGCATGCTTTGCCTTGCATAATCAGCTAGTCATATTCCTTACTAGGGCATCTCCTTGACCTTAGTCATGGGTTGGGATACTTAGCATCTCGTTGTTAGGGGAACTATCACTTGTTGTCCATATTTTTGTTCACAAACCATAATAAATTTTCACTTACACCATCAATTTGTATCACTTCACCTTTGCTTCACAATAAAGACATTCAGTTCATGATGGATTATACTGTAGACACGCATGAAACTTTGGACTTCAATGAGCTCATGACTTGACAAGACTAAGATCGAGTAGACATAACAATGTCCTATCAACCTATCAAATGAAACACTTCAGTTATGACCAGATTTATTTCGGCATAAAGCTTAATGTATGTTTATTTTCTTATATCTTTTGATTTTATTTTATTTTTTTATCTTCGGTGGCATGTCTTTTAGCTTTTTCGAGATATCTCTGACTAGAGATTTTATCTCCAGGATGTCTTTGACTAGAAAGGCGAGGATGGGATGTGGTCACTTGTTTGTTGCTTGTGGATTGTTCCCTAGTAATATGATGACTCGTCTTCGGACATGATTGTCTAAGATCATCAAGGACAAATGGGTCCCATGTGAACTAAGGCATTCCTTAACTATCTGATGTGTTTTCCTACATGCAAATGGTATGTTGATTCATTTGGGTCTAATCCATATCTAGATGAGTTTATCCTTTTGTCATAATAAGCTCAATGAGGATATAAGCACTTTAAAAGCACATGAATTTTCATCACTTCCTCTTTCATCACTTTGTATCTTTTCTTTCATCACCTTTATTTTTTACCACTTTCATCATCTTCCCTTAATTATCATTCTTCATCATCCTTATCTTAGATATCAATCCAAAGCTTTATCCAACTGATACATGTCTTTTAACTTTAATATCCAGTCAATCCACTTGCATCTTAGTATGGTATCCCATCGCTCCTTGATCAATCAATCAATCATTGTATCAACTTATCTTGCACTAGCATTAATTCCTATCAACTTAATTAGCTTAATCAACTTATCAACCTGGCTATACTGATCATTTCCATCAATTGTTTATTTACGCTTATCAATTGTACATTTTCATCAAATGAACATCTCAGATTAATCACTTGTGCATTATCCATCATCAAGTCTTTTCCTCGTGATCTATCGAGAGGTCAATCTTCTCACAATTTGTTTGATCAATCTCTCAAGAGAGAATATCATATTTATCATCATCCTTATTAGGATGTCCCTAGGGCATATATCAGTTAATCAATTTTTACATGACAAGTTGAATTGTCTCATAGAGGGGTAAAATGTAGACACATAAACATTTATCTTCATAACCATCTTATTAATAAAGTGGGTATTATTGTCTAAATCATTAAACTTCATTAAATCATTAAATCATTTTTCCTCTATTCTAATTCATTAATCATTTCATTTATCTAATCATTAATCTCTATCATTTCACAAAACTATTTTCAATCCATTTAATATCCATCAATTCACCAAACTCATTCTCCATTTTTCCCTTTCTTTTCCCATCAATCACATCCACTTGGAGTTCATGTGGGACAAATGCTTATATCCAACTACCTTCCTTATCCCACATTTCTCCCACAATGAACTTCCTTCATCAGGATACCTATAAATGCATTCATTCCCTCACATTTGAGGTCTCCCACTTCTTGAAATCTTAAGATCATAATGCCAGTTTGAGGTATTTTGAATACATTTAGAAATTTTCACATTTTCAATTATTATTCTTTGAATCAATCAACCATTTTGTTCTATCATAGCCTCTTGTGCAGTGTGTTTCTAAGATCAAAAAAATGTTTAAGGCAAGATCTTGGTAGTTAGGAAAGCAATGGGGTGAGATTTTCATTTGGATGCATTGTTGTTACTTGTTATTTAATTGGATTTGTATTCATTAGGGAATTACTCCATTGAATGATGTTGGATTTACATTCTTGAGTTTTTGGCTTATGGTTGGGCTTTTGAGACTCAAGAACAACTTTTTTCGTATCCTTCATCTGCAAGCACCATAAAAGTGATGATAAGTAGTAGGATATTTTTTTTGGTCACCCAAGGTATCCCCATGACCTATTCTAATGCCTGTTTGGGGTGAGTTGGGATGAGACTAGTACTTAGAGATGTACCAAACAACCCACTTGCCTGATACATCGAGTTAACTCCAGGCCTCAAAGTCAAACCCAAGGCCAATGGGGAGAAAACCCATGGTCCAAGCCAACTCTACTACCTGAGTGGGTTATAAGTAGTAGGATATTAATATTAAGTAAAATATTAATATTTCATACTTATTAATATTTTTGGGCAAATATTTCTCCACTAGTATTAATATTATGAGGTGATATTAGCATTTTCTAATAAAGCTGAAAAATTAACTTAATACATTCTAAAATATATACCTACTCCATTACCACTATCTTCCCCTCCACTATTACTATATTCCAAAAGTTCCAACTACCACTTACCACTACCCTCTAAATAAAGTACTCCACCTACTACTCTTCCATCTACCACTCATTAACATTGATCAGATTTACCACTCCCTTCTATTGGTAATCCATCTACCCCTTAGCCTCCAAATTTTATAAATAAGTCCTTGTGAGCACATTTTAGGCATCGAAAGTTGGAGCAATCCTCAATAGAGTCTAATATCAAGTGATTTTTTAAACTTATAGAGTCTACTATTCTCTTGAGTCTTAAAAGATCTTTGTAATTCTAGGATTCTTATATTGACAATTAAATTTCTACTCTTAGCTTGTGCCTTGTGCAATCTCACTAACCAAAAATATGTATATGTATATGTGTATTTGTATTTGTATTTGTATTTGTATTTGTATATGTATCTATATCTATATCTATATGAATATGCATATGCATATGTGTATGCATATGCATGTGTATGGATATGTGTATGCGTATGTGTATGCGTATGGGTATGTGTATGTGTATGTGTATGTGTATGTGTATGTGTATGTGTATGTGTATGTGTATGTGTATGTGTATGTGTATGTGTATGTGTATGTGTATGTGTATGTGTATGTGTATGTGTATGTGTATGTGTATGTGTATGTGTATGTGTATGTGAATGTGTATGTGTGTGTGTGTCTGTGCATGTGTATGCCTATTCCTATGCATGTGCATGTGCACGTGTATGTGTATGTGTATGTGTATGTGTATGTGTATGTGTATGTGTATCATGTGTCCCATAAGTTTTTGGATGTTTCATACAATGAAAGTATATTGTTCATGTTAACACACTTTATGGTTCTAAATAAATTCAAGATTGAGATGAGGCTTGTTGAACAAAGACTCTATTATCATTTTAGAAAGATGCATGCAATCATGTAAAGGTAGAATAAATGAAAATTCACAAGATTAGAGCTAAGAAACCTCTAAAGTCCAAGATTCATCCACAAGTACATTCTCAACAAAGAAGATTCACTAATGAACAATGCATTGCACAAAATTCAAATAATTACAAATCGAGGAATGTGCAAGCCAAGAATTGCAAAATGACACCAAAGATCAAGGAATAGTCCTTGGTTCTCCTAAAGGCCACATCTCTAACAATACATGTTATAAGATTGTGAGGTGGAAGTGATATTACATAAGTAGTGCTCGATAAATTTCATTTCATATGACTATCGCTAAATCACCAAGTGAGTCAATATGTTGATCTATAAAATATACTTTTAGAATTTATAAATCAATTAAATATTTAATATCAAGAAAAAATATTATATTATTAAGAGAATGAACTGTTGTGCTTCAAATTAAAATAATATTAAGCAATTCAGAACACACTAATTTTATCCTCAAAACCACCAAATGTGAAGGAAAATCCAATTTTAGTACGAGCAACATGGCTTGCTATCCTCTTTTATTACTTTGTAAAAAATAAATTATAACAATTGGGAAATATTTCCTTCTACTTATACTTATTTCTTATACAATAATAGAATACATGATAATTCTCATCTTCTCCAATTATTAATGATTTGAATGTTCACATACAAGCCTTATTTGGAAATTTTCCAATACACACTTGTGTTTTCTTGGGTCCTAGGTGAAGATCCACAATCACTAGACATTTAATCAAGTTTTTGCAATTTGATTTCTAATTTAAATGTTTGTATGATTATGAATGCTAATGTACCTACCTAGTTTTCTAGATTCTAGTACACTCACACTATCATTTGTGCCTAACATAATATTTAGCATTGTAAAACACTTTTGCTTATATCTTAAAATTGTTTCAAATATTATTGATTTATTATCACAAATAATTCTAGATTGTTTTGGATCAAACCTACTTTCTTAGGAATTCAAGTCCCACTAAATCTTTTTTTTTTGGTCGGTAATTTTTTATCTTTTATTGATATATAAGGAAATAGGGTTTACATTACATATACTTGGGTTGTTCATCTTCCATAAAGGCCCATAAGGCAACTAGGGCTTGACATGGACCCTCTAGTTGCGTTTGAAGTTGGGGTCCTTGTTCTTGCATGTGGAGGAGGTGGTAAGGCCTCCTCCACGGTGGTAATTCACTCTCCCCCTATTTGTTTTTACTAACCCCTTCCTCTCGCTTCTTCTTCTGTTGAGGCTCTCTTTATGCGGTTTTAACAGTTATTGCAGGCACATATGTAGGCGGACACATTCAATGCTCGATGGAAGCGGATTCAAGTGGACTAGATAATGACATGACCCAACCACTATCCTCAAAAGCAGTGGAAGAAGGACTTATCGGCAAGTCCTTTTGAGACGCCATCGTCGGAGATTTTGTGTAGGTCCCCCGTGAAGCCAATTTCAATATAGTAAGTGTTTTGTCTTCTGGGTGCGATGGTGGAGATGGAGGATGAGGTAAGGGCCCTTCCTCAACTCTCTGTACTTTTTCTATTTCTCCTAATGATTCTATGGCCAAAGCCCTTGATCTGGAAATTGTCATTTTCTTTGCAATTACTAATTTAGATAGATGTTCAGCTAGGAAATTTCTATATGACTAGATGAAAAATGTTTGACTTAAAAAGTTAGGGTTTAATTTTTCTTTTTGTAGAATGATCCAGAAAGGTTTATTTGTTATTTTTTTTAAGGATAATAAATCGCAAGCAGAGGTCCTCCAAAAATAGTTTTGGGTTGTTGGACAAACCACCTTCAGAGCCCTCAAATGATCCTTTGATGCGATTAACGAATAAATTTTGGCTCTTTCCTGCCCTCATTGGCTCCTAATTAAGAACTTGCCCCTCATTTTTTGGAATTTCATACCTCAAATTCTAGAATCTATCGACAGAGTGGTTAGGATTGATCGTTCTTCGAGTCTTGTCCCCCACCTGGATGCTAGAGTCTTAGTATCCATTAATCCTGGAATTGATATTCCTAGATTTCTCAATATTAAAATTCAAGATGGCACCTTCACTTATGTTATAGAAACCCTAGGGGGGTTGAACTCTTGTTTTCTGTGTAAACGAGAAGGACACATCAGAAGATCATGCCCTATTCTATCGGCTAGAAATAAAAATAATGGTAACCCTCTTGGAACTACAACTAAAAAGGATATAATTCCCCTCCCCCCCCCACCAATTCTTCCTCCATGATTGAAGAATCATCGCCTATCCTGGATAAGATGGAATCTCTCAGTAAGGTCATTAATAACGTGATGGCTAGTCTCCCCAAAATTCAACCGGTTAACCCCCCTATTATTGAAAAAGATGTTGACTTTGGCTCCTT
This sequence comes from Cryptomeria japonica, assembly GCF_030272615.1. NCBI lineage: Eukaryota > Viridiplantae > Streptophyta > Pinopsida > Cupressales > Cupressaceae > Cryptomeria > Cryptomeria japonica. Next base: position 521,310,656 of record NC_081413.1, read on the forward strand.
TAATGCCGACCCCCCCCCCCCCCCCCCCCGCTCGATTGTATCTACTGCCATCTCCCAAATGGATAGAGTCAGGGGCTTTGGCTTCTAGGTGGTCTCTAGAAAGAACAAGAGGACAAAAAAGAAGAATGCCCAACAATTGGCTCTAGAAAAAATCAAGGCTAGAGGGCATTAGAAATCATGCTCTATCGAGACATGCATGGAAGATGATGGATGTAGACCCCCACCTGAGAATTTAGTAATGAATGGTTCTTACATGGATTCTCATGTCAAATTTATTGTTAGGACTTTTGAAGAGATTGATCGTGGAGTTTGTGATAATAGAAGAAGGGATGCAACCCCCCTGCCCCCTACGATCCTCAGTCTACTCCTACTTCTAATCAATTCCAATCCTTTTATAATTTATCCAATTCGGCCTTAATTTAGACTAGCACTGATGATCCCCAAGGGAATGGAGATTGTCCCCCTTCCTCTCTTGTCATTGCCTCCTCAGATTTTGCCTTTATGAAACCTAATTCCTTGATTAATGATGACAATGTCTTTTATGAGGTTATCCTGGCTGCTCCAATGGTTAACAACCCTAAACCTATTTGTCCATCTGAGATAGGTCTATTTGAGGGTGATACACCTGAGGAAGGCTCTTCAGTTGACATTCATGAGTTTGAGGTTGAGACTGAATTAAGATCCAACTTTTTGGTTACCAGTGGTGAGGGGTTGAAGGCTAGTGATAATCTGAATGAGGAGATTTATGATTCTGAAGCACTCACTAGGAGGAAAAGAGGTAGGACATTAGGTTCTAAAAATAAGCTCTCTCCCCTACACAAAAAATCTAACCAGAAGGCTAGCTTCCCCAAGTGTTTTAGCAGCTTTAAGGCTGACAAGAATGATAATTAACTATTTGGTCTCCATGAAGTGCCTATCTTGGAATATCGGGGGCTAGAGTCCCCAAACATGAAATATGTGGTGAGAAGAATGTTTAATCAACATAAGGACTTGGATTTAACCCTTCTCCGAGAAATTAAAGTTGTTAGCTTTTCATTGGAAGTCAATCTTAATTTTTTCTAGAGGGACTCCCTCAAATTCGGCACTAAACATGAGAAGTGCAAAGGGGGAGCTTATATTCTTATCAACCCTATATGGAGAAGCTCTATCCTTTGCTCAGGAATATCCCCCTGCAATAGGGTTATATGGGTTACCTTCCAACATGGTGACTCTTCCTTTGTGCTTTGTACCATTTACGCCTCCAATGGCTATAGGGATAGATCTGACCTCTGGAAATAGCTTGCATCACTCCCTGATATCCCGTGGATCCTGGGGGGCATATTCCAACATGGTTGAGGATAAGGAAGATAAGTTATGGGGAGTTGTTGTTGACTGGAAAGGGGGGGAGAAGATTCATTGGGATAGACTAAAAATAATTAAGAGACTATTTGACCCCTTGGAAGGTTTACAACAAGTCTATCAGCACATTTGGTTTACCTAGTGTAACTATCAGAAAGCTGACAACAAGATCTTCTCCAGACTGGACAGATTCTACACCAACAAAGATGCCTTTTCCTTTATCCCAAATCAACAAGGTTGATAGGTGGTTGTGAGGCCTTCCTCCCTTTCTGACCATCATCCCATTTTTGCAAATATTGCCCTTAGGAACTCGAACAAGACTGTTAACAAAAGTGGTGGCAAATTCATCCTTAACAATAAGCTTTTGCAAGATCATGATGTCTTGGCTGCTATCCATATTGTGAGATTGTTCAATAAGTGGAACTCTCAAGCTATCTCTAATATTTCTAGGTGGAATAGCTCAGTAGCTAGTTGGCAAAAGATTCTTTGTACCATTGGCAAGAAGGAGGCCAAGGATGCCAGACAGGTAGAGCATATCCTATCCTCTAACCTGCATAAGGCAGAGCAAGACATTCAAAATGACCCTAACAACTCTCACCTTACCCACTTGGTGGTGGTGGCTAGAGATAAGCTCAAGAGAAATCAACATGATAGAGCCATGGGAGCCAAGACTAGAGCAAGGATGTTGTGATTTTCTCAAGGGGATAAAGGCTCTAAGTTCTTCTTTAACCTTCTAAAACAAAAACAGTGTAAGGAGAAAATTGACAAACTATGGGTGGACGACAGGGAAGTCTTTGTAGATGAGGAAATCATGAGTGAATTCTTTATCTTTTACAAGATGTTGTTCTCCTCAGAGGACTCTCTTGCATCCATGATTTCTAGAGACAAATGTCGGGGGCTCTTATACACAAGATTTTATCTCTTGAAGAAGGTAGGACTCTTATTAGACCCTTTTCGACTGAAGAGGTCAAAAGGGTCATCAACTCCCTGCATAATGATAAAGCCCTCGGGCCAGATGGACTTACCATTGAATTCTATAAGGATAATATCACCTGGATTGCTGATGACTTACTTGAGGTCTATAAGGAAGCTGCCAACTCAAGGTCTCTGGGTGCTTCCATTAATAGAGGACTTATCAAGCTTATTCCCAAAGAAGGGGACAAGACTCTTATCAAAAACTAGCGCCTTATTATACTACTTAATGTTTCCTATAAGATACTTGCTAAGATGCTTGCTATTAGACTTGAGAATATCCTGCCCAAGTTTATTTGTACCACTCAAACTAGATTTATTAAAGGGAGATACATCTTGGAGAACCTTATTACCAGCTGGGAGGCTATGGAATGGGCTAGACTCTCGAATCAAAAGGTGGCCGCCATGTTCTTACTGGACTTTGAAAAGGCCTACAATAGGATTGAATGGAACTTTATCTCCACCATGCTTAAATCCTTTGGATTCCTTGAGGTCTTTTGCCATTACGATCAGGTTCTTCTTAGGGATGCTCATGCCCAGATGGAAGTTAAGGGGTTGATCTCGCAGCCCTTCAAGCTTAGTAGATCTATTCGGCAGGGCTGCCCTCTAGCCCCTGCCCTCTTTGTAATAGCCTCTGAAGCTCTGTTTTACCTACTCAAGGATAACTCTCTCTCTCCTAAGGTTAGAGTAATCTCCCTTCCAGATAAATATGAGCTACTTAATATTCAGTTTGCAAATGACACTGCACCCTTGTTTGAACTATCCAAGGAGAACATGAGTGCTCTATCTACCAGACTCACCCTTTTTTATGACACCTCAGGGGCTAAGATTTCTCAAACCAAATCTACTATGCTTGGCTGGGTTGAGTGACCTCCAGATTGGCTTTCCACCTATGGGTTTCATTGGGGAGGACCTAACACAATTGTAAGATACCTGGGGATTCCTTTTGCAATCTCTCCTTACCTTAAGGATATGTGGGCATGGATTAAAGGCAAGATTGACACCAAGCTTACCAAATGGAACAAACACTACCTCTCACTAGCAAGGAGAGTGCAAGTGTGTCAGAAGATTTTGTCTTCCTATAGTATCTACTATGCTTCTATCTAGAGGTTTAGTAACGACCAAAGTAATGAGTTGTAGAAAACCATTAGGAATTTTTTGTGGTCGGATGGTAGAGGTCATAGAAAAGCTCACTCTGTCAAATGGGAGTGGTGTTGTATGGATAAGTCTATTGGAGGTCTAGGTCTTAAGGATCTTAAAGTGCAAGGGATTGCATTTGCTGCCAAATGGATTTTTCATGCACTAGAAGGTAATGACCCTTGGAAAGTACTCATTTGTAACTATATCAGACTGGGTGTTCCCAAGAAGGCTAAATCCTAGAAATCCCTCCCTATTAGTGACCTATTAGCTGGATCCTTCTAAGTCTCTACCACAGGCTCCGTTGTCTTTAAAACTATATGGAAAGCATGGAAAAGAATTAGATTTAGCATTGGCAATAATTGGATCAGCCGAGGTAACCAAGTCTATGGGGAAAGATCAATATGGTGGAACTTAACCCACAATGGTAAACCTCTCGCCCTCACTCAAGGTTACTCAACCAAAAAATGGGCCGGCAAAGGTATTTGTTGTCTTAAAGACATTATAGCTAATGGTGCTCTCATCTCATGGGATGATCTCTCCAGTAAATATCAACTTCCTATATCTAATAAAAGGACTTATAACATTATGTGCAATGCCTATGATCTCTTGCAACTTCCTAAAACCTATGATGTGAATGAAGACCAGTTTATATCCTTCTCGTGGATTGATGGCAGCCCACTCGGCAATATGAAACCTATCTATATCTATAAAACTTTCTTATAACGATAATATTCTTGATCATGTTGATGCTAACTGGTACTTAGATCTTTCACATGCTCAATGGGGTAAAAAATTTAAGGCTCTTTGGAGCTCTCCTCTAGCTCCCAAGAAAAAAACATTTAGATGGTTGTTAATGCTTGATAACCTATCTACTAGATGTATTAAAGGCATTAAGAAAGACACTAACCTGTTCTGGAATCTGCTATCTTGTGAAATTATTTGGTATTTATGGAAAATTCAGAATTTAGAAAGATTGCAAGGGCAAGAAAGGGCCTTTACTGAGTCTCTTCGTAGACTCACTTTTCACTCCGTTCTCTCGCAAGTTACCATGGTTATTAGGTTGAATAAAGAGAATTTTTGTAGATTTCTTACCGACAGACACACGAGAATCTTCATCTTTGAACTTTCTCATGGCTATACCTGGGGAAGGATGAATGTTGAACGAACACCCTTTGTTAAAGCCCTAGATTCTCTTATGGAAGAAATCAGAGGTAATGGTCAAATGGTTTGCCAGAAAATGGTCCATTTTGTCAGAATGCTAGATGATCAGAGGCTGGTATGGATGAAAGGTCACTCGGGATGGATCACTTGGATTTAGTTCGGAACCGCCTCATGGTGGATATATATAGATGGATAGTTTTTTGTATTTACCTCCTTAGTTATATAACTGGAAAGATCTTTTATATGGTTTTGTAGTTGTATAGGCTTGTATCTTTTGTAGGGGTATATTTTTTCTTAACCTATACATTCTCGGGTAGGGATGTATTTTGTCTTAACTTGTACATTCTCTCTAATGTGACTGCCTATCTAGAAGGGTACCATGATCTGCTGGTAAAGCTCTAACTCTTTTTGTATCACAGTTTACTCTATTATCAATAAAAAAAGGCCCATAACCTCAATTGCAGACTTTCTACAAACTACTTACCCCTTCAAGGGGATATTACATCATCAACAGACACTATCCCCACTATTTTTAGCAGCATAATAGACCACCAGACAAAAACAAAAGGATCAATCTTCCAAGTTTCTTAAACTTTATTTCATGTTTTTCTTGTTCTCTTTTCTAGTACCACATCCTCATGGAGTATGGTTATTCCTTATACATATAATTCTTCCAAACAAGCCAATACTTGATATTCATCTTCATTAGGCATATATTAGAGATTTGGGTAGAGTTCATAGAAGAGAAACAAAAAATATATATACACAATATAATACTATGTTTTTATTCATTTGTTGAATATATATAATATATTTATAGGGCTTGCATATACTATATTGTAGGAGAGCTCATGTAACAACTCTCTTATATAGATAGGTTGTTATAACAACTAAAATCTATACAAACACTCATACAATCAAATACAATAATTTATTATCCTAGATAATATAGTTTTTACACACATATGATAGACCATAACAAACATACTAACAAGTTCCTAACAAATAATTATTTTACATATCCACAAGACACATGAATGACGAAATATTCCTAACACCCCCAATTACATCATTCTCCAAATGGGAATATGTAAATTAACAATACTTGATTAATACATTCAATATTCGTACAAAATAAAATGTAATAGTAGGGACATGCACATCTACTCATGACAAGCTATAGTAGAGTTCATCTCACTATGCCTCTTAAACATAGGGCTACCCATATTTAACTTTTATCCAAGGATAGGGGAAAACACATCTACCCATAGAACCAAGGTCATACAAACAAATCTAGATATAGATTTAAGCACATCCATCCAATGTCATAGTTATTTACAAGGACACACACATTTGCTTACAACAATTATGAGTGGGGATAAACGCATCCAATCACACACAACCAACAATTGTGATTAGGGATAGACACATCCAATCACTACATAAATTTTTTGAAAACTAAGTCCAAATTGTTGCATATAGAGTCATTAGTATAGATCATTAGTGCTCTAATCACAGATGATATAAGATAGTTACCACTACCACCTAGGAACCATCTTGGCTTTTTTCATTTTGGCTTAAATAGTTTTTCCACTAATATAATTTTGTAATCTATCACTAGAGATTGATGAGAGGTTGCTACTTGTCCTCCAACCTCCTATGCCTCTATCCTCTAATTGATTTTCTACTTAGAAAATTTAAATTTTACGTTTAGTTTTCAAATGTACCCTTCAAGATGAACAACATATACAAGCGATAGTGCATCTAATTATAATTTATATGACTTTAGCTTTATTATTATTTTGACACTTTAAATTACCACTTGATCATAATAGCTTACACTTACATTTTGCACATTAAATTTTATTCTTTGAAAAAAAAATCAAGATAATACCTTAATAACCAACTCGCTATGATTATAAAAATGACAATAGAAATGTTCTTCCTATATTTGTAAGGAACCAAAATGTTAAAACATTTTCCAAATAAATAAAAATAAAAATTATAGTCTATACATGTGTTGTTAACATAGCATGCACCGAGAAGATGAGATTTGTTATAGCTTCTTCAATGATGGAGATGATGGCAAATGTATGTTATTTATGTTCTATTGCTCAAATCATGGTATGTGATAGAATATAGAAAAGGGCAATTTTATTAGTAGATGAATTATATTAATACTTTCCAACTTTGATTATATGATGTAGATACCCATGGAAATAGAGAGAAACTTAACATGGTGGCTTGCAATAGTCTAGTAGATCCTTAGTTGTGCTCTTTGAATATTGTGAGTATAATAGAAGAATGGTTAGATGGAACCTTCTTTAGACCTTCTTAAGCTAGTCATCTAGTGAATAATTGACTTCATAGAAATATGTAGAGTGAGGACTCCTACATTGGCACCCAAAACCAAATATAGCTCCAAGATGAGTTCTATTCTCATTCACATCTAGCAACCCATTAATTGCAATCATCAACAAGCACCTTCACATTAGGATCATCTACACACTCTTGATGGCCATAATATATTCTTTCACATTGTTAGAAGCATTATTGTTGCTCAGATTATTGTATGTTTAGCAATATGAAGCTACCATTGTCTATGATATAATGTAATAAAAAAATTGAATTTTAAATGTGATAATTTTTACGTCAACATTTCAGATCATACTCTATGATCCATCATTGGAATGAGATAAATCTAAAGTATAAAACAGAAAAATAGTATTAGGCTTAAATAGATCAATAGAATTTGGTATGAAAAGGTTGGGGAAACTAATCCCAGAAAATTAAGGGGCTGGAAAAGGACCAAAAACATTTAATTAGCTCTAAGGAAAGGAGAGGTGAAGGATGAAATTAGGTAGGAGAAAGCAGAGAAAACTAAAATAGATAATGAATAGGAAAATAATAATAAAATTTATAAAAGAAAAGAAAAAATGAGAAAAATGGGTGATTAAAAAGATAATAATATTAAAATATTTGCATCAATATGTATAGATATAAAAATAATTAGAATGCCGAGAAAAAGTATATTCTCATGAATTTATGTCTTTATATTTGACGAAAGGAAATTAATTATTATTTTATAATCATATAATTATATTTTTATAATGACTTAATCTATAATTGTAAAATTAATTTATATATAATCAATGTATATAAAAAAAGGTTATACACATAGTGAATATGAGAATAAAAGAATATATCAATGAAAATCATTGAGAGGAGGAAAAAAAATATAAAACATAATTATTTTTCTTACCCACAATTATAATAATAAATTAGACTATGAGAAATGGAATAAAAAAGTAAAGAAAAATAACAAAGTTTTATGATTATTCTATTATTATTATAATAATTTTGAGCAAAGAGAATAATTGAGTTTTGTGTTTATTTTCTTCCTCTCAATATATTATTTTATTCCCATATTCATTTTTTTTATATACATTCTCTCTTATCTCTAAGTTTTATAAAAATTCAATTTCTTTTCTTTCCCTTTGAAAAAATTATATGAATATAATTTTAAATATATATTCAATAATAGGAATTTATGCTTTTAATTATAAATATGGATTATAGTCTTCCATTATTTATATTCTTATTTTTATTTCACATATACATTTTGGATTTTATATGAAATATAATTATAAATATAAAATATTTTATATCCTTTCATATATATCTCCAAATAAGAAAAATAATTTATTTTTTCCTATGCCTATATTCTTGTATATTTTTTTTTTAAAGAATAAGGAGATCACAAAGTCAACAAATACTACCGAGAATCAAAGTATCAGAGGACAAGCCTCACACAACAAAAAAGACGAATGCAATGCTCAACCAGACTAATACAAAAACTGGACTAGAGCAGAAAACAACATCTAATGCAGCACATCTTCAAAAGAGTCCACCCACGCAATCCACCCCAAAGCACCTTCCATCCAAACCATGTTCTTTTGATCTTGGATTTGCTTCCGCATGTATAAAATCTCTCCAGTAGTACACTGAGGGTTTCTTTTAATTTCCTTGCAGATGCAATCAAAAGTAAGGTTGAAATTGTGAATATTGTCCAGGTGCAGCCTCCAGAAGTATCCATTCTTAACTTCATTAGTAAAGAACGTAGCATGTCCATCCCTAAGCAACCTTTTGAACTTAGCTTTGTTAACCGTCATAGTAATTTGAATCTGCGAAAAAAAATTGAAATAAGTGAGACTTTGAAAAGACTCAGTAAGCAATCTGGGGACATTTTGAAATCTTTCTTCATTTCTGCACTTCCAAATTTGCCACAAATGTTAGCTGAGAGAATATCCCAGAACATATTAACATCTTTTTTAATATTAAAAATAAAGCCAGTAATAACTTCAAGAATATTGAAGGAAGCAGGGATAGAAATACCAAACATCAACCAAACCTCTTTAGCAAAAGAGCACTCAAAGAATATATGTCTTCCCATTTCCGGGGTTCTGCAAATGTTGCACATGTTATTCTCAGAGAAGTAATTCCTAATAGGAAGTTTATTAAGAATAAGTAACCATTTAAAGAATTTGATTTTAGGATCTATAGAACTTTTCCAGAGATTGTCAAAAATCTTATTCCAAGAATGAACATCCAAATTAACATACCAAGTATCATTAATGTGCTTGATAATGTCATTATTGTTGTTAATGATGGAGTAAATGTTTTTAGATTTAAGCCCAGAAATGATAATACCACCAGGCCATTTGATTTTCTGATAACTATTAGAATCAACATGGCAAACATTAGGAATACTCCTGCTAGCCCTGACAATCATATTATACGTTCTCTTATGAGAATCTGAGAGATTAAATTTACTTTTAAGCTCATCCCAATGAATAAGCCTGTCATTTTCAAAAATATCAATAAGTTGCTTGATCCCAAGGTTAGCCCAGCATTTGGCAGAACAGCCTTGGGTAAGGGCAAGGGGCTTATTGCCAAGCTTAAGGTTCCACCAAATGGACCTCTCACCATGGAGGGTCTTATCATCAAAAAAATCCTTATTCTTAATGAATTGCCTAACATGGTTCCAGGCTTTCCAGATAGACTTGAACACATCTGAGCCTTGAACAATGATAGGGAATTCACTACAAATAAGATAAGTAAGAGGGAGATTTTTCCAAAATTTAGCGTTCTTAGGATAACCCCTTTCAATATTGTTACGAATAAGAACTCTCCAAGGATCATCCCCCTCCAAGGCATGAAAGATCCATTTGGAGGCCAAAGCAAGACCACTCAGTCTTAGGTCTTTAAGCCCCAAGCCCCCAAAGAGTTTATCCACATGACACCAACTCCATTTAACAGAGTGAGCCTTGTTATTTCCTTTCCCATCTGACCAGAGATACTTCCTGATAGCCTTTTGAATTTCCATAACTTGGTAATCATTAAACATCCAAGCCGAAGCATAGTAAATATTGTAAGAAGAGAGAATCTTTTGACAAACTTGCACTCTACCCGCAAAAGACAGAGACCTATTATGCCAATTATTCAACTTATTATGAATCTTATCTTTAACCCAACTCCACATATCTTTCAAAGAAGGATCGATAGAAAAGGGAATACCCAAGTATCTAACAATATTTGAGGGACCACCCCACTGAAATTTAAACTTACTGAACCAATCAGGAGGATGGTTATTCCATCCAAGACAAATAGACTTGGACTAGGATAACTTAGCTCCAGAAATCTTACAGAAAAAATTGAGTTTATGAGTCATAGAAACAAAGTTATCTTCAGAAACCTCATGAAAGAGAGAAGTATCATCAGCAAACTAGCAATTAATAAGCTCCTTGTTATCAGGAAGAGTGATGCCTTTGACAGCAGGGGATAAGGTGTTATCCCTAAGAATATAGAACAGAGCTTCAGAAGCAATAACAAAAAGGGCAGGGGCAAGCAGACAACCTTGTCTAATAGATCTACCTAACGGAAAAGGGGTTGATAAAGAACCATTAATATCAATTTGGGCATGAGCATCTCTAAGAAGCATTTTGACAATGTCACAAAAGAAGGAAGGGAAGCCAAAAGCATCAAGCATCATACTAATAAAGCCCCATTCAATTCTATCATAAGCTTTTTCAAAGTCCAGTAAAAACATAGCAACATTCTGATTAGTATGCTTAGCCCAATTGAGGGCTTCCCAACTAGTAATCAACTTCTCAAGAATATATCTTCCTTTAACAAAACTAGTTTGGGTAGGGCAAACAAATTTAGGAAGAACAGTTTCCAACCTTTGAGACATGATTTTGGCAAGAATCTTGTAAGAAACATTTAAAAGAGTTATAGGTCTCCAATTTTTTAAAAGAGCTTTATCACCTTCTTTAGGGATGATCTTGATGATCCCAGAATTAATCTCCCTACCCAAAGTACCGACATCAATAGCTTTGTTATAGATGTTAAGAAGGTCTTTGCACATCCACTTAATATTGGCTTTATAAAACTCCACAGGGAGCCTATCGGGTCCTGGAGCTTTATCGTTGCTAAGAGAATTGATAGATTTTTCAATTTCCTCCAAAGATATAGGTTGTTCAAGAATAGAGGCATCATTATCCGAAATTCTTTTGGGGATAAGGTTCTTACACTGATCTTTAAGAATCCTAGCTTCCTGAGAATCTTCAGAGGTGAAGAGCTCTTCATAAAAAAGAGCAAATTCTTTTTTAATATCATCAATATTAGAAACCATTTGACTATTAATAAGTAATTTATCAATAGTCTCTTTAGCCTATTTCTATTTAATGAGATTGAAAAAGAATTTACTACCTCTATCACCAAATTGAAGCCAGTGGGCTCTAGAGCGAATTCTGGCTCCTAAAGTTTTCTGATGTTGATGTTTTCTCGGCTCATTTTTAGCATAAGCCAGTTGATGGCAGAGATAGGGATCATCATGATTACTTTGGATAGCCATCTCAGCATTGTATAATTTATTGTTAAGCTAGGACTCCTTATGTCTGTAATCCTTGGCCTTCTTTTGGCCAACCGTTCTTAACATATTCTGCCAGGCAGGAATGTCCAAGTTCCACCTATCGATAAAGGATAATGAGGGGTACTGAGATTCATTAATAAATCTAATAATTGAAATAGCAGCAAGAATGTCTTCATCTTTCAACAAACTAGTATTGAGAATGAATTTATTATTAGCCTTATTACCACACGAAGGGGAGCGACCAAGATTGATAGAAATACAGATCGGGTGATGATCCGAAAGAGTAGTAGGAGAGACCAGAACAATATTATTAAGTTTATCCAGGATCACAGAGAAGAAAATATGAATAAGATAGAAACGGTCCAATCTAGAATAGATTCTAGCTTGACCTTTCTGATAATTGCACCAAGTAAACCAAAGCCCAGGATTATTGTTCTTATTCCCAGATAACAGATCAAACAGAGATTTAGAACATTTAAAATTATTCCAAGCAAGTCTTTCCTGCTCTTTCCAGGAGAAGGGAAGACCCCCCATCTTATCTTCTTGACTTTCAATCATATTAAAATCACCACCAAACATCCAAGGAATATCTGGAAGTAAACAGAGCCAAGACCAAAAATTGGATCTTTCATTATAATCATTGGCAGCATAAATAGAGCAAATACCAAATTCCATATCATTATGTTTAAAAATTAACCAAATAGCTCTGTTACAGGGGGAAAAGTCAAAGCCCTTAATTTTAGGTCCCCATTTAGGGCTAACCAAAATCGCAACTCCTCCTTTCCCCTGATAGTGGTTAGTGCAGAATTTGAGAGCATCTTTCCAAATATAGTTTAAATTGGATTCAAGAGTGAATCCAGTAGATTTGATTTCTTGCAACATCATAATATCTAAATTATTCATAGTACTGAGAAAGTTTTTAACCACAAATTTTCTATCAGGACATTCAAGTCCTCGGATATTCCATGAAATACACTTCATTGGGACAGAATTTTAGGATTGGACGCATCAGAAACAACTACATCCTCCATAGGAGAGGCATCATCAGGGTTAGCTTGATTCTGCTTTTTATTATTCTTAGGTTTATTTTTTGAACCAAGCGGTCTTCCTTTCCTCTTTGCCATGAGGATATCCTCATTATCCGAAAGTGAAGGAGAAGCCAATTCTTATTCCATAGACTAATTGGCGACAAACGATGCTGGAATGACCTCAAAGAAGAAATCATCAGAGATTTCCTTAAAATCTTTAACAGGGACCTTAGGATTAGGGGTTTTAAAAACATTTTGAGAAACCTTAGTGGTTTCTTGCATGCCCGTATCTAACAGAGGGGTAGAAAACATAGAAATTCCCTGCCCATTTTTATCATCCATAGGGATAGAGGACTTTGTAGAGTCCTGAACCTTATCCATCAATTTTATTGATGAAGGAGGTGGGAGTATTTTTGAAGCCGCATTATTTCTGTTAGATCTATTTTTTCTCTTTTTTGTAACTTCTTGAAATCCATCGGCATCCACAATGCTAGTAACAACCGCATTACTAAAAGTAGGTAACGACAAAGAGGAGGAAACAGACTAGGAGGAATTGATAGGGGGAGGCGAAGGGCTAGGCTTAACAGAGGAAGAGGGGATCAATATGAAAGGGCTGTTTAACGAAGATGGGTTTTTTGGGGTTTTGTTTTTGATGATAGGGCAGTCTTTTCTCAAATGCCCCTCTTTCCTGCACAGGAAGCACGCATTTTTGGCTTCTAGAAGATTGTATAATATTAATATTAGATGAATTTGAATTTGAATTAATATTTTTCTATAGATATTTACATATTCAATATGAAATAGGGATATAAGCAACTTAAATATAATATTAATATTAGCTAAATATGAATTAATATATTTTCTTAATATAACTTTATATTTTATATCCTTTCATATATATCTTCAAATAAGAAAAATAATTAATTTTTTCTTATGCCTATATTCTTGTATATTTGAATATATATTTTTTTTATTATATTTAATTTTTGGCTTCTAGAAGATTGTATAATATTAATATTAGATGAATTTGAATTTGAATTAATATTTTTCTATAGATATTTGCATATTCAATATGAAATAGGGATATAAGCAACCTGAATATAATATTACTATTAGCTAAATACGAATTAATATATTTTCTTAATATATATTAAAGTTATAATATTATTATTTTTTCATAAATTTGAGGCCACTAAAATTGAATGACTATATTTATATAAATGAAGTTATATGAATTTACAATAAATGAGTTGAGTATGTATATGAATATATGTTTATGGTATCACAAAGAAAAAATATTAATTCAAATTTATATAATATTATAAAAAAAAATAGAAGTCATAAGTTAAATATACATAAAAGAAAAAAATATGTTTATATTCAAATATATGAGAATATATGTTCAAAAAAAAATTAATTATAATTCTTATTATGTCAAATTATAATTAATTATTTTTAAAGATTAAAAAATAAACTCTAAAATATATCTTATAAAATAATTACTTTTTTATTTTAATATATATATATATATATATATATTAAAGAATGATTTGCATGTATTTAATTTGTTGAAGAATTTAATAAAAATAAATAAAAAATATTTATTAATTAATGTTTACTCAATAGAAATTTTATAAAATTAGTATTGATTATTGAATTATAAAATTTAATAATATTATAATAAAAAAAGCATAAATATATTAAATACATCTATCTAAAATATGTTGACTGATAGTAATCTTGAGACACACTATATTTAAATTGCAAATGTAATTATGATTTATCAATATATAAAAAAAAAAAATGAAAAATTATAAATTTACTTTATAATTATCATATATAATTCAAAATGCATAAATGAAATAGATATATGATTGTTAATAAATGCAAGAATTCTTATTAAAATTACATTTATAATTAAAAACAAAAATGCCTATATTGAATAGAATATAATCCTAATATCAAATTTTATAGAATTCTTAACAAAAAATTAAAAAAATCTTATAAAACTTAAAGATAAGATAATATATAAAAAGGTCATACTCATATATGAATGAGAATAAAAGAATAATATCAATGAGATTTATTTTAAAGAAGAAATTAAACACAAAACTTAACTATTTTCTTTATTCACTGAATAAAAGCTGGAATAAACACAAAATTCAATTATTTTTCTTTGTGTTTTTATTCTATTCCTCGTAGCCTAGCTTTTTATTATACTTGTAGATAAGGAAAATAACGGTATTCATATATTCTTTTATCCCATATTCACATATCACTGTAACCTTATTTTTATATATTCTCTTACTTTCACTTGCTTTCAAGTTTTATTTGAATTTAATTTATTTCTTTTGTTCTTTAAGAATAATATATTGATATATTTTTTTATTAAAAGGTATTTTTTTAAAAATATTTAGAATCATATATAAATTAAATTTATGAATAATTTTAAAATTTTGAATTAGGTAAATATTAAAATATAATTGTATAATCGTAATCGAATAATAAATCTTTTTTTTTTATAAACATAAAGAAATAAATTTACGAGAATATAATTTTTTCTCATTTTCATTATTTTTTATATCTAAATATATTGATACAAATATCTAGATATTGTTATCTTTTAGTCAACTATTTTTCCTCTTTATTTCTCTTTTTCATTAATTTTATTATTATTTTCTTATTTATTATGTATTTTAGTTTACTAGTTTTTCTCCTTTCCAATTTCAGCATTCACCTTTCCCTTCCTTAGAGCTAATTAGATGGTTTTGGTCTCTTTCTTGCCCTTTATTTTATTGGATTAGTGCCCCTCCATCCCCAATTCTATTTATCTATCTAGGTCTCTTACTAATTTTTATTCTCTTATCTCTCTATTTCATCTTGACGATGGATCATGAAGTATGATCTGAAATGTTTTTGATTAAGGGATAAATAAGTTTTGAAGGAGTCTTAAAACCTTTTATAATAAAAGAAATTGAGGACACAACCAAAAACAACAAAAATGTAGCTGAAAAAGATAGGCTACCACAAAACAATAGCCAAGCAATCACAAACCAAAAGAAACAAACAATGGATACATTGCACCCAATCTACCAACAAAGCAATTAAGGATGGCCAACTACACCACCCATGGACCCTTCCTATCACTCTAAGCACCCAAAACCTAGGTGTGGGATGTACAAGCATGTTTACGATGACCACTTTTCCTTATTTGGACAACCCTCCATGGAATATCATGCTACAAAGACTCGAATTGAGGAGACAAGGGAGACCTAACCTCTACTGCCCCCAAAGGCAAAAAAAGTAAGAGTTGTATGCTTTATTGAAGCATCAAATAAAATATGATCTATAGACTCAACCCCTAGAATCAAGAGGTTCAGAGGTGGATCCACCCAAACAAGTCCCAAAGAAGACAACTTGTCAAGAGTCATAGAAATCACCATAAGCCTCAAGGCCAAGTCCTCATCCAACACCTTGTCCTTAGAGTTGGTAAAATCACAAACTATAAAATGCTCACATTGGGAAATTTTTCAAAAAGTTGCCTTACCTTTCTTGTAGTGAGAGCTAGGTCAATCCAAAGCCAAGTATCCAATAACAAAGAATTTTTTGTAGCGAAATAGAAGACTGTCGTAATTGAGTGTCTACTTTTCCATGATCTATCCCCAACAAGCAAGACAATATTCCCAAGGTAATTAGAGTTGTCAATGTCCATGAGAATATGATCATAAGTAGTATGGTCATAGTTAATTAATGTAGCATCTTCCTATAAAAAATGACCAAGAGCATTTCTAATAGATTCAAAAAAAGAAACTTCCCAAAACTAAAGAGGGTTAAATATTTAAGGATTTTGTAACAGGATTAAATGATGGAAAGCAAGGTTTGAGAGATCCACAACCAAACCCCACCCTCCAACACTTGTGTCCTATCATCACCTAACTATAAGGAAACCACACAAGAAAACCTTGAGCACAGGGGTAGACTTCAATTCTTCCCTAGGTGAGGGGTCTCCAAGCATCCAAAACCCATTTGTTCAAATTGGTTCAAAAGAAGACCAACAATTTTTTAATCTATATAGAAAAGCATGGCATTTACACTATTCTTTACTATCTAAAATCTCCTAACCACATATAATAAGGGAAGAGGAAGAGAATTGCAAGGGTTCCACCCATAGGAAAGGTTGATTTGAACCTAATGAAAGGTGAGAACCTCCTTTAGGAAGACCAAACTGAGTATCTTATGGATACAAACACTTCACATTGAGAAAAGGAGAGGAGAAGTGATTAGAGCCACCTAGACAAGAAAGATGCACCGCACAATCACCACAAGAGTAAAATCCATGGGTAAGGATTGCAAAACCAAAGAAGGGAAGTCACACAACAAGAAATTCACAGTACCAAGAATATTCAAACCATGAACATAAACAAAAAAGACTAAGGAACTAGAGAAAAATCTAACCCAAGAGCATAAACAAAACACACACTATGAATAGGAATGGTAGTGGTTTCAAAATGATTTCCCTTATACTATTATATTGTTACAATCTAAAATGTTGATTGAAAAATTATCACTTAAAATCCTAAAAATTCAATACATTAGAGGCATGATTTTATAGACAAAAAAGATTTATATTTGTATGAGAAAAATGAAGCATAAAAGATCTTAAGAAGGCTCAACCCATGAATGGATCAATGATGTAAAGATACATAATAACTTTGGCTATTTTTCTTTCACTTTGGAGAATGTCGAGGGAAATGTCAAAATCCCAACCTCAATAATAAGTATATTTGACACATGTTTCTATGCTCTACTCTCTCTCTCCACCTCTGATCATGCCAAATTAGAGATGAAAGCACACAACATAGACAGTCCTCCTTCATATTACATTAATGATATGCTCAATACCATATCAGAGATTTGGATAGAGTTCATAGAAGAAAAATAGGAAAAAAATATACACAAAATAATATCATGCTTCTATTCATTCAATTAAATACATATTACATAATTATAGGATTTACATCTCCTATATTATAAGAGAGTTCCTCTAACAACTCCCTTACATAGATGAGTTGTTTTAACAACTCAAACCCCTAAAAAAAATTGTATAACCAAATACAATACATATTATCCTAGATAATATAATTTTTCACACATAATACAAACCTTGATAAATCATAACAAACCTAACAAATAATTAATTTACATATCCTAAAACACGTGAATGGTGTTATATTCATAATAGCATAGAGGGCTCATAAAGCTAAAACTAGTCATAATTCCCAACTAAATTTATCTTCATGAAAGGAGGAAGATCAATTTTTAATGCATTCTCACCAATGAACTCCAACACTTCGAAGGGTCCATATTTTAATGGATTAATTTTTATTTGCTTGTCTTTGGAATCTTTGCTTACCCAAAGAAAACCAAATTGTCTCCCTTTATTTTGTGCTCTTTTTAGTGTTGACCATGCCTTTTTTTACACATTTGTTGTGTTCTTTCCAAATATTTTTTTTACTTTTAAGTAGATTTTCCTAATCCATTCAACAAACTTAGATGATTTATTCACCTCATTATCTTTCCCTACTTGTTCATCTTGCTTCTCAAAAGATACAAGAAGTGGAGTAGAAGAAAAATATCCCAAAATCCTTCAAATGGTGATTTGTGTTGGTTGAAAATTTTGCAAACTAGATGAGTTTACAAAATTGTGGTTTCAACCACAGTGTGTGAGATTAAATCTCTCCTAATTTTAAGGGAAGGCCCCCCCTCTAATTTACTACTCTACCTTACTAGAATATGATACAACTTTCAATTTATAATCTACACTTGGGTGGTGCATCATCCTATTCACTTTTTTTAGAATAGATGTTATTCTTTCCTCTTTCTTCAGGAAAGAATTTACAATATAGAGCAACAATAATTCTTACAATTTCAATGTCACAAATTAACTCAAAACTATAAGAATGATCAAAATACATATAAGTAAATAAGCAAAGTTTCTATAAAGGCTCAAAGTCCTATGTTGCTTCCCTGGGACTGGAAAGAGTGCTTAAGCTCAAAGTCTTCAAAATCATTGTTGTCCTATAAACCTTTCTTCAAATAATTCCTTTCATAACCCACGATATTAAATTGAGATATTCAAAGGAAATCTCAAAGTCTTTATCGTAATATCCTATTATAAAACGAAGCTCAAAGTCTTCAAATTAACATTCCTTTTCCAAGATGGCACAATAAAGCACAAATTCTTCAAAATGCTATCTTATTTTATTTCACTAACTTTATCTTGAAAATACCAATATGAAGCTCAAAGTCTTCAAAATGATCACATTCACTAACTCCTAATTCTATTAACAAGAGCTGAAATATGACACAAACTTCACAAACCAACAATTGTTTCTACTCTTTAATAATATTTCCTCAACAACACCTTTACTTGAGAAAAATAAGAACTTATAACAAGAATTAAATAAGAACACTCTCACCATAAACCACAAATGAATCCAACACAAAGTCTGGATGCCAAAGTTTTCTTCTTATTTGATCAAGTTTGTAAAATAATAATAGGAACACAAAGTTTCACTTTTGCTCTTCACTTTGGCAAAGTTTTGTTGCATATATATTAAAGATTATAAATCCATATTACAATAAGCAACCTCATATACATAGGTGATGTACATTGAGAAAATCTAGGAAAAAACTATGACTAAATCAAAGAAGAGTCCTATTTGACTTTGGACTCGTGCATTACTTAAGTGCATAAACATAAATACAAAATGACACTTGAAGTGTCAAAGTCTTATTCAAAAATGCATCTTCGAATCTAAACTATGAAAAATACTAAGTGTCACTAGACACTCCATTTTGATCATGTTTCATAAACTCTTCGAACTTTTGCAAAGCAGCTTTCATTTGTTCCCCATCAGGTCCTTTAGTATGACTTGTGATGATCTTGACTTAGGTTATAGAGTCTTCGAGGCTTATGAAACATTTCTTGTTCTTTTTCAAAAGAGAGGCTAGATCGTCTAGATTTACTTAGACATATATAAACTTATCAATTGAGGACAATGAGAAAACATGTTTATCGACCTCTTCACTAATTAGCAAACTGAATTCTTTGATGATGATATCTTCATGAAGGGGCTTCTGATTCTCATCAAGTAAAATGCAAGGGAGAATTGATATCTTATCAATAATGTCCTTCCCTTTGTCATTACATTCCTTCTAAGCTTTCCTCATATCTTTGACAAGTGCCTCCAAGGTGTTCATTTGATATTCCAGTATTTCCCTTTGTTCAATATATACATCCCTTGAAGGGAGCACTTCATTATCAACTAGAGCATCCAATTGGAAATCCTCTAACTTCAACCAAGAGTCGAAGTCCTTCTCATATGTATCGAATTCTTGTAATAAAATATCTAAAGTTTTGTCAACTTCAAACCAGACACCGTCTAAATTATTTAGCAAAGTAACAGCAGAACTTATCAAATGAGTCCCTTGACTCAAAAGTCTATCCATCCACTAGCCAACTGTTCTTCCATGAGAATTGAAATGTTAAACTTGTTTAATGATTTGTTCATCCACTGAAGAAGTAACAGCCTCAACTACATCTGATGATTTGGTTATCTTGATCAAAACTTCAGTGAGCTGACCTACATGTTTCTTCAATTCGTCTTTCTTATCCTTCTCTTCATTAAACATTGTCACAAGATGATGAAAACATGTTTAAGCATCCTCCAATGTACCTTGATGTGTTTGCTTGCCTAGATCAATCCTTTTGATAACATAATCAGAGGGTAACATTTTATCCAAATTAGTGTCCAGAGGAGGAATTGTCATTTCCACATATTTGTGCTTTGATTTATCCACTTTTACCTGGATAAAGTCTTGGCCTTCTTTGTACCCTTGGACTTAACAAGCACCAACTGACTGAAATCAAAGTCATCTAGAGAGATGGCTTGCTTATTTCTCTTAGGAGTGTTAGACACTAGCCAAGGTGGAAAAGGTGTGTCATCATCCACTCCAACAGTCAACACTTGTAGTAACAATTGGTGGAGAAGAGGTAACAACGGTAGGTGGATTTTGAGCAATAGAAACCCGAGGAAGAACTTGAGTTTCCGACATAAATTTATCAAAATCTTCCAACATGGAAGAAGTAACCTCAAACAGATTGGGAAGGAAAACGGTGTCAAGATTGTCGTGAGGTGTGTATAAGGCAGATTCACTAGTGGATATGGAAGGAATGACATGAATTCCATGAGCTTATGATGAAAATGAAATAGTGGAACCTAAAGGAAAAGTGTCAAAAACTGAAATGGAAGTGGTTCCTATAACATCACATGATGGAGGAATACCTTCTTGTGTCTCTTGAGACTCAGAAGTACTTGGAATTTCAGGTAATCTCTCCTTATCAAATTCTCCTTCATCTTGTTCCTATTCCTTTTCAAGTTAATCTTCTTCTTCTTGCTCACCTTCATTATCTTCTTCTGATTCCTCAACCTCTTCATGAATTTGAGTCTTGTGAGTTGAAGACTCACGTTGACTCCTTCTTTTCCCAACTGTGAATTTGAACTTTGGACCTTTAGGAGCCATAGGATCCTGTCTGTTTTTGGTCATCAATTCATAAGTCTTTCCCTTAAGCCCTAGATATCATCTTCAAATGATTTGGTTTGGAAATGCTTTAGCTGAACAACATGTAGATTTAACCAAACATTGGTATTGGCAAGAATATTCTGAAATCTAGCCTTTATTGAGGTATTCTCATATATAGGATTTAGGATGTCTCCATCCTCCTCAAGATCCTCGGGAACCTCAACAAGATCAAGATTCTCAATTTTCTCTACTATTAGACGGTAGTAGTCAAGTCTCTAGATGTGCTCTTTAGTTCTGCAATCAATCCACACATCTTCAATCCAATGAACATGAGTGTATCTCTTCTTGATCTTATTCTTCATACCCCTATAGTCAAAATATTTCCTGGCTTTAAATAATTTCATGGTCACTCTCCTCATCTCCTCCTCCATGGCACACACCTTGTAGATGGAATTGATGGAGTATCTCCCAATGGTAATGGATAACTTGAGACATGTCTTATGAGCTCCAGATTGACACTCATGGATTGAAATCATCTGATGAGCCATTTCCATGAAGATGATTTTATCTGACAGATACCTTGGAAGCATGAAAGGCTCTTCATTAAAGCATCCAATCCTAAGATATGTGAATGTAGGAAACTACAAGAAAATACAACCATATTCACTTACTACTTTCCAGGCCTCATCTAACACCCTCTTGTTCTAAAGATCCTTATCAAACAAGCACATGTAATGGGCAAATAAAGCATCGTTGACCCTCTTGAAATGATGTAAACTCTCCTTGAGAGTCAACTGGGTGAAGTGCTGATAAACAGGAACCTGGCTCTTGTCACTTGTGGTAGATAAACCTGGAAAATGCCTCATTGAGGCATCTGCATAGATTAGATATGAATTCATCTATAATTTCAAGGTGGTGGGCACCTTGGTCAATTTCTCACACAAAGCATCTACAATCTTCTAGCCCTAATAGATTTTCTTCTTATTTTGCCTGATAATGTGAATGTACTAATACATCCACTTATGATATGTATTGGAAGTTGGGAAGTATTTTACCCTACTGAGAAGAGTAATGAGATCATTGACCTCCTCAATGAAGTCACTATGAGGAAGAGTTTCAAGTCATCTTGTGATTGTAGGCCTAGGAGTCTTCAACCAATTATCATTGGTGTTCATCTTGCACTTATCTGAATTGTTGGCATAGTAGGTCACAACTGATTTCATATCAATATTAGCATATTAATCTATGGGTGGACTATTGAAAATTGTGTCAAAGAAGTCATCATCAATATTGATGAGAGTCTTTTTCCCTTCTGCATCTTTCACTGATCTAGTTGTAGGATCATAGTTGTTAGCTAGAGCTACCACGAATTTCAGGTTCTGTGTGGACGTGGGAAAGTTGCAACCAAATGGATTCCATTGTTGATGGTAGGCTCCATCTTGTAGGACACTAGTGGCTCTCTGACCCTTTTCAAGAATTTTTCAAGATCCACATGCTCGATTTTTGTATCTCCAATATTGTCAACATTTGATGATACAGAAGGAGGAAATACTGGATGAAGCTCTTGCTTTTTAAACTTCATTATTTTTTTGCTAGGTGATTATTTTTTTGCTAGGTGATGGCTCTGTCATTTGTAATAAGTGCACTGCAACATTGAAAAATTTGTCACCATATTGAGTTGATTAGCCTCCATAAGAATTTCATTTGATATAACAAAAGTCTTCAATCAATCACAAATTGGTAAAAAATCACCACTTTTTATGTGTGCGATTCAAGTGAAAATAGGACTTATAAGTCTGATTAGCACTTTGAAAAAGTGGAAAAAAACAAGTGCATGTCGGACTTATAAGTCTGATTTTCACTTGGGAAAAATAAAAAATCAAATTAAGGTGTATATCGGACTTATAACCTTGATATACACTTGAAAGGGTCGATTTGGTGCAAGTCAGGGATACAACCTCGACATGCACCTAGCGGGCAATACTTAGTAAAAACAGTCAAATACTAGGTGGTGTCAGTCAAGTTTATAACCTCGACTCACACCTAAGCAAGGGACTACGATGGAAGTGAAGGTTGTAAACCCGACCGATGCCATAGTGAGGGAGAGGAAAGGTAATGGTGGGTGGTGATCGGATTGTAACCCCGCCACACACCAAGGAAAGTGCATATCAAAGTAATGAAGGGATGTAGGTCAGTTTTGAACCCGACACACATCATAGCCATTAGCTTTGGTGTGTGCCAGGTTCAAAACCCGACTTCACACTGAACAAAACCAAGACAAAAATAGTGGAAGGCAATAGTGATGTAGGTCAAGTGAAATCCCAAAACACGTCAAAGCCAAGGCTTTGGTGTGTGTTGGGTTTTCAACCCCGACAAACACCAAAGGCTAGGGTTTGGTAAAATAAATGAGTCTTATAAAAAATGATAACGCGAGTTTGAATAATAACAACATAAATTGGAAAAATTTTGATGTGTTGTTTGTATTCAAGCCCAACTGAAGCAAGCCAAGATATTGAATAGAAATCACAAGGGAAAGATCAAAATACATACCATGGGAAAGACAAATTTTATCTCAAAGCATTGATGCCTTGTAAATTACCACGCAATAATGAAAGAAAGCGAGACCAATATTGATAATAAAGGAAGAAGAAACCCGATTTAAATCGAAATCTCAACTCATTAAATGCAAAATTATGCATCATTATGGTGTCAATCGAACTTATAGGTCCGATTTACACTATAATGCCCTAAATGGTGTAAATCGGACTTATGTCCGATTGACACCAAAACGACAACAAAGGTGTAAAATCTAGCATAAAACCCGATTTGACACCTAGAGACCAAAATGGAGCAAAATCAGGCTTGTAACCCGATTTGACACCAAAATAGGAAATTTATCTTTTTTAATTTTAACTAATAGGATGAAATTTCAAGATTTAATACCAAGTATTTGAGGACAAATGAGGTGACAAAAATGCCTTAAAAACTTATCTTAGAGAAAAGAGGACGAATTTAGGAAAAATTTGTAGGGAGTTACCTTGTTTTCCTCTTGAAATGAAAACAAGGATAACAATTTGCTAGTAGAAGAATGAAATGTTGTATTCTATGAGTGTTGAATGTATGAAAGAGATTCATCCCTGTCTTGGGACACTTATTGATGTACCACCTAATGAGATGCACCAAAGTCTTGTTAACAACCTCTATTTAGCCATTTGTTTGTGGGTGAAAGATTGTGCTTTTCTTTAGCTTGGTGTCCATTATACTCCACAATATAGATCAAAAAATTACCAACAAAATGTGTGTCCCTATTTGAAATAATGGT
The DNA here is from genome assembly GCF_030272615.1 of Cryptomeria japonica. NCBI lineage: Eukaryota > Viridiplantae > Streptophyta > Pinopsida > Cupressales > Cupressaceae > Cryptomeria > Cryptomeria japonica. Next base: position 521,335,137 of record NC_081413.1, read on the forward strand.
CACATGTGGACCAAAATGTACCCATGCATTCTTAAAAAATTATTCAACTATTTTTCCTATGATATTATTTTTACAAGTTATTAAAATACACAATTTGCTAATTTTACCAACTACCACAAATAATTAACCATGCCCATGCATCTATGTAATTTATTTAAAGATGCTACTATGTAGAAAAAATAAGGAATCAACTTTCTCATAAATTGTCTAACCCCTACAAAATTCATGCATCTATAACACCCTTTGGTGTCTACCAATTTACAATTGTTTCAACTTTAGATTGGTCTATTTTTATTTTTTTTCTTGCAGCATGTCCTAAATGTACAAATGCTTATTTTTGTTCTTTAGTCTTTACCAAGCTTACTCAATGTGAATTAAGTATGCTTCCCATGTAGCACTAAATATTAGAATATAATCTAGATAGACAATCACTTAGCTAAGTGAATTCCCTTAAAATAGTACTCATCAATCTCACAAAAGTAACGTACATCACAAGCCTAAAGGAAGTACTAATCATTCATAAAAAAAATTCTTTCTTTTAAAAGTAGTATTGTATCTTTTTCATCTTTCATTCACATTTAATGGTATCTACACTTAAGATCTAACTCAATAGAATACATAGAATGTCTAACAAAACATCTAACCTTGGGAGAGAATATCTATTCTTATTATTAATTTCATTAAGAACCCAATAATGTATGCACGTGCTCCAAAAACTTTGTATCTTGCCATCACTATGGGTGACCCATGGGATGAATTGATAGGGTGAATCACTCCTTTCTCCAATGGCTCATTTGTTGCCTTTAGAACTTGTTTCTCTCAAGGACTTCTAGTACAAGACTCTTTGGTAGAGCGAGTATAATTTTAATCTCATGCTTCACCTCCCTTCTTTGTAGCAATCCTCTTGGTTTGTGGACACTTGAAAAAATGACGATACTTCATCCAAGCATTTTAATTTTTAGTTAGTCATGGTAGAAATCTCAATCCCATCTTCACTTTTATCTTTAAATAAAAACAAGAAAAACTATTTTGTTTCTTGAAATAATTTGATTGTTTGATTAGCACTCACCATAATTATTTGATCATATTATAGGATATTTTGATTGTATATTTGAACCCATTCTTGAACCATTTGCACTTATTATCCCTTCTCGTGAATAAAATATCCTTGATATAAAGATATGAACTAATAAAAACAATATCAAAACCATCAAGGAGGATGACATTAATTAATCTCTATCTTGTTCATACATTGTGCATTTATCCTAAATTTTACTTTGCACCATTTATTTATTGGTATCTATAGTCCTCTTTCAACTAACTCCAATGGATATGGATTTGGGTGTCCTTCTATTTTGAGCCCAATCCTTTGGACGAAATTTTTTGAAATAAAATTACATGGTGACCCTCAATCTACTAAAGCATTAATCCTATTATTTTTAACTTGTAACTTCAAAACAAAAAAGTTTACTATCTCTAAAAGTCCATTTTCTTGAATAGCCATGCATCCAAATTTGTCATCTATATACAAATTATCCTCTATATCTATTTCACCTTCATGAATAGTTAGCATAGATTTATTTTTTGTCACTCTCTTTACCCTTAAATTTATTCTTAGGATGTAGTTAGGATGAATATTCTAACATTTTGAATTTGCATGCATGTCTAAATTGAAATCACTACAACTATTCTTTGTATCCCTTTATTTATTATCCTCCTTTTGAGTTAGTTGTCTTTCTTTTCCATTTTTTCTTAAATTTCCCTTTTAATTTAGAAGACTTGCCCTCATATGTTTTCTTCTCCTCCTACTCATAGTATGCTTGGACACATTCTTTGTCTAAGTTCTTTGGATTAGTTGTGACTACCCACATTCATATCTGAATATAGAATCCACTAAGATATTTTGTCACCATTTCCTCTTCAAGATCCATGTCATTTACCATAGTTTGTGCTAGAATGTTATGGTCTAATCATGCACTTTCAACACCTTTTTGTTTTTATTAAAATAAGTAGCAAAACAAGGGTGGTGGCTCTATATACAAAGAGTCCATGCTCGGTATAAAAAGAACACAACAAACAAGGGTGCTGACCCTATACAAGCTCAAGTCTAATAGGCCATTAACATTAGGATAGAAAACCATTGTTAAAGGCCTGCCAAACCAACAAAACAATAGTAGAGAGATAGTAACCCACCTCAAGAGTGTGTAACCCACCTCAAGAGTGTGAAGCATCACCCACAACTCGACTTGGAAGAGTTTGGGGTGGCGAAGAATTACCTTTATTCTTACAACAAACAACAATTCAGGCAACGCTATTATTAGGACCATCCTAGCAAGAGGGATCAAGCACGAAAATCCCCTCAAAGTGTTTATCAACACCAGGAGCATACAATTGTTTTAGAACTGCATAAGGAGCAGACTCAACAAGAGAAAACCATTGTAGCAAACCAGGAGAAACATGAGTAGAAACCTCAAGGCCTGAGGAGGCCACACTAGTAGGATCTATTGGGGCAGCAGAAGTCACAATAGCAGTAAGAGGCACAACCTATATAATTTATTAATTTTTACAAATCCTCATTAGTTATACAAATTCTTCCCATTTTTCAATATTTATCTTTTGTTACCATTTGCAACATATGCTAGTTGCTCAACTATGTGGGTCTCCCTTTTATATTTAGATGATACTTTGTAACCACTCACCTAGCTGTAAATTTTCCTCTCTCAAAACAAGGGCACAATTACTTAGTGGAAGAATGCCAATGAAATTCACTTTCTATTCATGTGTGTAACTCCTCAGTGGATGATTCCTTTTAAGAAGACAACTCTAAAGGTTCTTGTGTGGCCCTAGCGTGCCCTTCTTCTACTTCTTTGGAACCCAATGGAGAACTACCTACTCCTTTCTCCTCATATCAACTTTCAAATTACTCATGTGGTGGAGGGTGACAATTTATCTTCATCTTGTTGATATTCCTAATTTGCATCTTGGAAGGCTCTCTATGGGTAAACCCCCCTACTTCCCCATATTTTAAGGACTTAGGGTTTAATATCTCTTGGATTTTTGTTATGAGGAAGAAAGTTCTTTCTAAATGTTTATCCCAAACTCATGCTAGAGTGTTGGGTAAGAGAGAAAGTAGAGCAAGGTCTAGAATTGTCTAAGTGTGACCTCAAGGGTCCTAGCTTATCTCTCATTTGTAGTTGTTTTGACAACTTTGTTATAATTGTACCTCTGTACTTTTTGTCTTGTGGAATGCTTTGGTTTGTCTCATTGCTCATGGTACATGTTTTGTTCACCTTTCAAGTTTGCTATATAAGGATTCAGATCCGTTCAATCCTACTTATCAACATCAAAAATATGTGTCCCACCATACAAGAGCATGATTAATCATTTTAAGGCATGCAACTGTAATCCATTGACCTCCATTTATTTTATGTTTTTTAAAATATACTTCCAATTGCTTAAATCCATTTATCTAATATTTTCACATTTATTTTTCATTAAAAGTTATAATTCTTACTTTGATTTCAACATTAGACACTCTTTGCTTCTATATTAGGATGTTTTTTTAAAAATCTTCTTTCATATCATCTATAATAATACCAAATTTCTTCATCTAGCTTTAGCCAACTATGGAAGTTTGTTTCTTTCATTTACCTTGTCGATTATTCATGTGCTCTTGTTGTTGCCCCAACCATTTCAATTTTTTGTGATGTCTTTCATGTAGCCTTCTAGCATTTTCACCCATGCATTCAACTCCTCCATGGCTACCCTTCAAGCTTCTATTACAATCATGAAAAATCCTTCCACAAATCAACAAAATATTAAATTGCTTTGATATTGAAATTGATCTATAAACCCTACTTTTGGAATTCACAAATTAATTAAATATTTAATACTCCCCTACTTGCTTTTCCAATGAAAAGTTCAAATTGCTAAGAGAAGGATGTAGGATGCATCAAACATTAAAAACCATGAAGAATTCACAACACATTGATTTATCTTGAAAAGTCTCAAATATGGAGGAAAAAACAATTTTGGTAGTGACAACATACCTCGTTACCCTCCTTTCTTACTTTGCAAAGATATCTTTATAGCAAGTGTGTGATCTTGTCTTCCACTTTCACTTATATCTCCTCCAATAATAGAAAATACAACAATTCCCAACATTGCCAACTACTAATGATTTGAATGCTCACATACAAACCTTATTTATAGATTTTCCAATGCATATTTAATTTTTCTTGGCCCCTTGTTGAAGATCAATAGTCATTGGATGTTTCTTTGATTCCTATATGGTTTGAATTTTAAGTTTAAATGACATAAAATCATGCATGCTTCTACACCCACATTGTTATCTACACACAACTTATTGTCTCTATTCAATATGGTTTGGTAGTACTATCAAACAAATACCCTTATATTTCAAACCTATTCTTTGTACCTATTTTTGTGTTGTGTATTTTCCAAATCCTCTTGGTCATATGTAAGCAGACTAAGTAAACTATAATGTGTCACATAGAATATGCCTCCATAAGATGACACATGTGTGAGAGGACACCTAAAAAATCTTATCCTATGTGCATAAAAAATCTATGATATAAATTAATTATACATAAATATATAGTACTCTTAACATATTTTATGTCAATGATGTGATTCTTTAAAATTTACACAATACTCAAAACAATAGTCTATATTTACTTACTACATTTATCCTCTCTATATCTTGAATTTCATATGCATTTCAATCCTTGATCTACTCATTTGACATAGGTGGTGGAGAACATTGTTGCACAAAAATGATGACAAGCACCATCATTATTGAATGTTTTGGTTTACAATTAAATGTACTAGGTGTAGACATATAAATCTGTCTACTGATTAAATGAATATTAAATATTTATTTAATGACTAAAATTCCTCTATTAATTAAATTGGCATTTAATTAATTCACCTTAGCCTATTATGCTATTCTAGTTAAATAAATTTCGTCAATTTATTTAATTACTAACTATAGTCCAAGTTATTAAATAAATCTAATTTATTTAATATCCCCCCCCCCCAACTCCTTCTATTTAAATAAATTTAACATTTATTTAAAAATCATAAATCCCCAAATCAAATCCCCTTTTAAATAAATCAATTTTTATTTAAAAATTTGCTCATCCACTTGCACTTTCTAGAAAATACAAGCTGCACATTTAAATAGATTTTTATTTAAATAAATCTTATTTATCCACACCCACCTCTTTCTATATTTTTCTAGACTCTTTTAATCCCCTTCTAGATTCTTCTAACCCCTTCTTATTTAGCCTAATCCCTCTTTGCACAATCCTAATCCAAGATTAACCCTCAACCCATCATCTCACCCATTTAAGACTCTTAAATGCTTCCTTTCTTCAACAATCCAACCCACATGGGTCTTGACCCTTTAGTCAAGGCTTAACCATGGGTAAAATTTTCACAAGAGTTTACCCATTGGATAATAACCTTACCCTTGGATAAAATATTTATCCAATACCCAACCCACATGAGGTTACCCTCATGTCTTCTCAGGCATTAAATGCTCATTCCCTCTCCTCTCAAGACATCTCATGCTGACACTTGTCATCATGGGATTGGATTGAAAAATATCACATGGATCATGAATCATGCAATCTTGGCCCTCCACAAACCAGATCAATCTTGACCATTCAATCTTCTATTTTTCCTATAAATAGAACCCTTCTCCTCAAGCAAAAGAGGAAGCATTAGAGCATTGTTATTATAGTGGAACTTGCATAGATAATTAGAGCTTTCTCATAGAATCATTATTTGTATTTGCATAGCATTTGTTTATCATTTCCAACCATCTTGAATCTCCATATGGTGTCCATGGATAGTGCTAAAAGTTGAGAGCTTTATTCATTTGGAACTTGGAGAGCGGAGAAACAAGGGAGAAGCATCACAAGGCATCATGGAGGCATCTTAGGAAGGCTCTTCACCTTTCTTTCTTTGTTAAATCTTCTTTTATATTTTTAAAATCTCATTTGATATGTTTTGAAATGGTTTTTAGTTCATTTGGTTATGTTTTTTGGTTGGAACTAACAAACTAATGTTGAACTTTGTTTGTGCCTTATACCCATTTCTATCAGCATCATTTGGTGAACCCGATGTGATGAAAATCATGTTCAATGGTTTTTCTCAGCGATTAGCCTTCCCCTAGTATCCTTGATATACATAAAGCCTTTGCTCTTAAGGTTGGGAAGTCTCCCAAGGGAGTTTATCACTGAAGACCGAACGGAAGCCTGATTAAAAACTTTAGAAATAGAACCTCGCCGAGTCAGTTAGCCAAACATTTGTAATATCATAGTGCAAGGGTGGGGAAGAATCCACTCCCAAGACACTCACCATATATCTCCCAAGAAAATGATATAATTAAGGAGAAATTCTCTTTGGTTCAAATTCTGGACAAAGGCAAAAAAATGGGCGCACCTTAGGGTGTGATAGGGTTGTTTGAGTTGACAGAGTATAAAGTGTGGGATATTAATCTTAGGAATGACCTTTTTGACAATAGTAGAGTCTATCTGATTTGTCTTTTGTTTGTTCAAAACCTATAAAAAAAAAAAATGGGATTTGAAAATATCCTTGAACGGATTTGAAAATATCCTAAACATACATCAACAGTTTTCAGAGCAAAGAAGTATTTCTATGTGCTAGTGTGCTTGTTGTATCTTCTTGTCAAATAAGTCATCAACCATTTGAAACAAGTTACATCCCCACAAAAATCTAAAAAAACAAACAAAAGCAAACATTCTTGAAAGATTCATCAATGCTTTATGTTTGGAAATCTCTCAAATACGCCGAGAAGCCAATTTATCGAAAAACCAAAAAGAAGCAAAGTGAAAAGAAAATCCAAAAGAGAATAAGTTTCTTGTACAAAAATTGTAAGTTGTTAAAACACCACACCTTCATCCATCGATATCACGATTTTAGTCACGTTTTTATCGACGACTTTGAATTAGAACCACTTGCATCCCAAGCTTTCTTTCAAAGATGAGCTTTGTCATATCGTCACAATCAAAGTCAACGCATTCATCCATCATACATTCAACAACCTGCAATCACCTATTAGAGATTCAAATTTTACACCTTCCACATTTCATTTTCTTAACTCAATCACATCTTCCATATCTTTTCATCTCATCCTTTCCATAAATCATTTCCCAAATCACAATTTTCTCCACATTTCCTCTTCATCCATAAATCATTTCCAAATCACATTTCAAATTCACATACCTTCCATAATCATATTTAAAATTCGTATACCTTCCATAATCAATATTTCAAATTCACCATATTTCATAAGTCATTCATTTTTTCCATAAATCATTTCCAAATCATATTTCAAATTCACATACCTTCCATAATCATATTTCAAATTCACCATCTTTCATAAGTCATTCATTTTCCATAAATCATTTCCAGATCATATTTCAAATTCACATACATTCCATAATAATATTTCAAATTCACCATCTTTCATAAGTCGTTCATTTTCCATAAATCATTTCCAAATCATATTTCAAATTCACCATCTTCCATAAGTCATCTTCTAAAAAATTCCATAAGTCATTTTCTAAAGCTTTCATCTTCCACAAATAAAATTCAAAATCTTTTAAAAATAAAACATCATAATCATTTCTTCAATCCTTCTCATTTCAAAATCATTTCCACAATCAATCATCAACTTCAAAGTCCCTTAGTAGAAATTCCAAGGTTCACATTCATTTTTAAGTTCACAATCCACATATCAAAATTTCATTCCACTCTCAACACACAAAGGTTTTATCTTTAGTTCTTTTGGGATATTGCTAATCAAATCAACAAAAATACTCTCTTGTGTGTCTCTACATCTAGGATCAATCATCCTAAGGGGTATTACTAAGCATCCAGATAGGTTAAAACTAGCTTTTGAGTGCATCTTCTCAAAGCTAGGTAGCTTATTCTTTTAAAGCCTTGTTGAAACACCAAATAAGCAATTCTAAAAGAGAACTTTCTTGATACCCAACATATTGTAAACAAGATCACTCATTTATAAAAATTTCATCATCCACTCTTGGAATCATAAGAAGGGGATCAAACACACACTCTTCCACTTTCACGAAAGCGTACTTCAAACATGGCTAGGACTAGGTCTTAGAGTCAGGCAAACTCAAAATGAAATATGGGAAGAAGAGGAAGAGGTCGTTAAGCCCTTTTCAAGAAGAGGAGACCCAGACACCCCTACACAAGCACAAATAGAAGAAGCAATCAGCAATCCCAGATTTAAAAGACTTTTTGAGGAAATTCTTAGGGGGAATGTTGACACCTATTTTCTAAAACTTGCTCAAGAAAGAGAAAAACTTCTCACAGACTTTGACGTATCATAACTTAGGGATATACCAAAACAAGCCCAAAATAGCCATCGGCAAGAACAAAATCAAGATGACAGGAGGGCAAGGAATACCTACAACTATGATGATAGCTATCAACAAGGAAACATCCCGCCCCTTCCTACAGAAATGGATATGTTGAGACAACAGATGCAAGACCTCGCCCAACAAGTACACTCAGGAAGGTCACAAAAGAAAAATGCTCTCGAAGATATTTGTCCATATCCATTTGATAGAAACACATACATGCCTCCTTTCCCACCCAACTTCGAAACCCCAAAGTTTGATAAATACAAAGGAAAGGGAGACCCTATAGATCATGTGCGATAATTTTACTCTGCCTGCTTAGAGGTTGAATATGAGAATACATATTTAATGCGCCTTTTTCCGCAAAGTTTGGGAGGCTCGACCATGCAATGGTTCTCACACCTACCCAGTGGGATTAGGACCTTTAAGGACCTAGTACAAAAAAAATTCACGCATCATGCGCATAACATAGAACGGGATGTTTCCATGGTTGATCTCTGCAATACAAAACAAAAGAATGGCGAGCTATTCTCAGCATTCTTACAAAGATGGAGACACCTTTCTAGTAGACATTCCTTCCCTATTCCCAAAGAACAATTAGTTAAAAAATTTATTTCAAACTTAAATGAGGAAACAAAATTCTACCTAGACATCAAATGTTCAAATACTTTCAAAGACGTGATAGGCCAAGGGCTTAAAATCAAGAAAGCCCTTATCAAAAAGGGACATCAAAATATAAAATGACAACAAGGAGGGTCCACGACCAGCCTACAATGGTGATAACCCCAATTTTTGGGCCAAGAATAAAAACATTTTTAACGATGGTGTTGTAGATGCATGAACTATCAAAATCACCCATCATCAAAATTGCAGGACAAGTAGATAATCGCAACAACCCCAATACCAATCAAGGAAATCAAACTCCTAACACACGACAAGAGGCACCTAAAAACAAGTACCCTACCTACAAACCCAATCACACATACACACCCTTGGGAGAACCTCTTGAAATGATATTACGACAACTCATATCTTCCAATCTTATCACATTTCCTAAAATGTCAAACTATAAACCATTGATTAAACCTTCATGGTGGAGAGATAATGAATATTGTGAATTTCATAAAGGAAAAGGAAACAAAACAAACAGCTCCCATCGGTCAAAAGATATCGTTCAAGACCTTGTTGATCGAGGTGACATAGAAGTGGATGGTCACGATGCAAAAATGTCCAATACTGATCATACTATGTTAAAAAATCCACTCCCATCATATGAGAAAGGAGGTCCCTCCCATCAAGGTAGAGCCAAGATAACACGGCGAACTATACATGTACATCATATACCTATACTATCAACAACCTTTATGATGTCAATGAACAAGTTGCAACCATTACAATCAAAGGTAAAGATCTCACATGCAACGTTGTTACTCATTGTAGCAAGAGTATTGTACAAGGAGCACCATCAAGAGCGGCATACGTGCCCAAACATTATAACCGTGTGGACCAATTAGATAAGACGCCAGCACTTATCTCCATACTAGATCTTTTGCCCCTATCACCCTCACATAAAACCATCTTAGACTAGGCTCTCTAAGAAGCGTCAGTTCCATCCAACCTCAATACAAATTAATTTCAAGCCATGGTTGGAAGTCTCAAATCATCACCATCTCACTTTTGCTAAGAATGACGACGTGTCCTTTCAACAACCATATAATGCCCCTCTCCACATTAAGGGATTCATACATAAACACATAATCAAGTGAGTCTTGATTGACAATGGATTTGGCATTAACATTTGTACCTTACAGTTAATCACAGCATTAGAATATGCAAAGGATGTACTAGATGCCAGAAAGTGGATCACCATCAAGGCCTATGATGATGCAGAATGCTCCTCTAAAGGGTGTGTTACTCTACCAGTCAGGGTAGGACCTATGGTGAAGAATGTGGTTTGCCAAGTCCTCAACCTACCTCTTCCATACAATCTCCTATTGGGTAGACCATGGATTCATGACATGCAAGCAATCCCATCTACTTACCATCAATGCATCAAGTTTCCACATAACGAGGTAGAGATTACTATCCTCAGTCATGCTAATCCATTCGCCTTTTGCAACAATATAAGGCATAAAATTGATATCACAATCCTTAGCAATGGAGAAGCCACCACCTCATCATCTTACATCCACCCAATAAATCTCACCAGTCCACCAATCTCTACACCCAAACAAGAAAAGATGAAAATGAAAGTAAAGGATGAGGGCCCAGGAGAGTATAATATTAGTTAGCTTTTTTATGTTGGACAACTACCCCTCTCTCCTAGGAATCATGGAAAACCACAAAGGTCACTCAAGCCACTTGTTGCAGACAACAATACTACACTTGATGGATTCATCCCAGGCAAATCACAAGAATAGGAAACTATTGATTAAGACTTGGCAAGATGGATCTATAGAGACCCTTTTGATACAGCTAGACAATAGATTAGGATCCATACAGAGAGGTATGGTAAAGGCTTTACCCTAATGAAAAACATTATGATGGCCATAGTGCATTAGGATCCCACAAACAAGGTGTACAAGAGCCATTGCAACCATTGTTACAACCACGGGATACAACTGGACTCAGATTCAACCCTAGTTTAGGAGGATCTTCTAAGCTCAGGATTCCAAACAAACAAAAGCAGACCACTTCCAATTTCACCCCTTCTAGAAGCAGAATAGTGTCCATTGCAAATCAACCTACAAGATCCAAAAATTCTAGTCACGAAAGCACTTCTCAATTACGGTCTATGCATACTGCGAGTAAGCAAAGGAGTTATGCTGCCCACCAAACTATCACTCCCAGGATAAAACTCTTCTCCACTTCAGACACCCAAGAAACATCAACAACCTCATCAGATAAAATCTCTGCAGAATCTATCGACAAACCTTTCACATCGGCAGACATCCCTATAACATACAATGACAGAGTTCTACCAAGTGATTCTGAGATGGATTCACATGAATACGAATGGGGTTCTTTGGCTTCACATGAATTTGAAGAGGATTCTCCTAGTCCTCTTGTAGACAAAAGCATTGAAGGAGAGGCATCGATCAAAACCTTTTGGGATTTTGATACTTAAGATACTTCAAGAACAAATAGGTCACCTCTTGAGCCTGATTATAAAGAGGATAATACTGATGATGACCTTGATTCCTCCATACTTACATTAACCGACGCATCCTATGAACTTAACCTGACTGATGAAGCAATGCCAATTATTCACCCTGAACTCATTTATTGGAACCAGCAAGATTCCCCCACACTTGGACACCTTCCATAATGAATACATGATCATAGAATTTCTTGAATTACGGGATGACATACCAAGCAGTGATCACAAAGTTGGGTATGCTATTGAATTTAATAGTGTGGCTTACTTTGGAGAGAATTCCAAACCTTTTAGTCACAAAAATATTACAATCAAAATAGGATCCTCAAGTGAAAACCACACCGTGGCACTTGTAGAGACCAAAAGAGTAAAAACAAAGGACGTATCCAAAGGTGAAAACCTCTCTGAGGTGCCAGAGGATGGAAGGTTTGACATTCTCCCCTTCAACACTAATCAGGAGAGATAGTCTATTCTCATCAAAGAAACAAAGGAAGTCAATCTAGGGGCACCAGAAAATCTGCAAATAATACATCTAGCAAAATCGCTGACTCTTGCGGAAGATCCTTCTTTTATAGAGTTCTTTCAAACATGACAAATCAATTTTGCATGGTCCTATGCAGATGTTCCAAGACTAGATCCAGAACTAGTAATGCATCACTTGACAGTAGCAAAAGGAGCCAAACTAGTAAAGCAAAAGCTCTGAAAAATTTATCCTCATATTGCACTCTTAGTAAAAGCCAACTTAAGAAGCTATTAGATGTGGGTTTCATAAGACCCATTGATTATGAAAAATGGATCTCCAACCTTGTACCAGTGGAAAAACTAACTGGGGGCATTCGTATCTATACAGATTTTAGAGATCTAAACAATGTATGTCCTAAAGATGACTTCCCATTACCCAACATTGATATGATCGTAGACCTCACAACTGGACATGTCATGCTATCACTCATGGATGGCTTTTCAGGATACAACCAGATAAAGATTGCTCGAGAGGATCAACACAAAATAGCTTTTACATGCCCATGGGGTACATATTGTTGGAATGTAATGCCATTCGATGTCAAGAATGTAGGTGCCACATATCAAAGGGCAATGACTACTATCTTCCACGACATGATGCATACACTAATGGAAGATTATGTGGATGATTTACTAGCTAAATCATTAACAAGAGAGGGACACCTCATCCTACTGGACAAAAGTTTCACCAAATTGGAGCAATATAATGTATGCCTAAATCCAAAGAAGTGTGTCTTTGGGGTTGTGTGGGGGAAAAAGTGACACTAAGCAACATGCCCTAATCTCACTTTCAATCACACACTTGTGGAATACAAAAGAGCCTAGAGGTATCACACAATTGGCTACTTCTTTTTGTGGAAGAGAGAGCCACGGGCTACCTATTAGGATTTCTATTCCTTTGTTGCAAATGATAGATAAAATGATGCAAGTTCAACTACTAGCCCTAGAGTGCAAGTATGAACTAGTAACAAGATTGCAAGATTGAGATTAAGTGATGAAAAGCTGTAAACACAAGGATAAAAGGAGAATGCAGATGTGTACCTGGGGTTAAAATCTGAGAGAAAATGTTCGGGACGGGGGCGCGGGCGCCACTGTCCTGATTCTGCCCCTGAAACTGCTCCTGAAACTATTGTTTTGCAACCTGAAAAGCTGTCAAAAATGCTAAAACTTGCTGTCTGACGGAAGGACCAGGGCGCCCAGCGCCCCTGTCCTGGCAGGACCAGGGCGCCCCATGCCCCTGTCCTGGTCTTTTGCACTAAAATTTGGTGTGAAGCTCTGTCTCGGTCCGCTTCCGTCGGATCTGCAACTTGCGGCGTCGTCTGAATCCCGAAACCTACACTTATATCTGAAGAGGTATGGTGGGTGGCTATATAGGGTTTTGCCTTAATCAAACCCCCGCTTTGGTGATTTCCACCTCCACGAATAGCCAAGTTGTATTGTAAAAGTAGTGTGTGTGCAGACCTTGTGTGTGTGCAAGATCCTAAAATGCAAGTAAGCAAACTAGAGCAACCTAGAAAGTAAACCCTAATTGCTTGCAAATGATAATGTAAATGCTCCAAATCAAGATGTAAAGAGATCTAAAGCATGAATACAAGTGATATAATGAGGCTTATGCAAAGACATGAAAACAACATGAAATCATACCCAACCTCAAGGGAGGGGTACAAGCCAATCTTCAGTCGGTAATCCCCTATTGTTCTTCAATGCCTTTAAAGCCCTAAATGGATGAATGAAATTGATAGAATGCTTGATGGATGGATGTTGAATGTTGTTGAAGTCTTCAAAGATCTGCTCCTTCGCTGCATAGAAGGCCCTTGAAACCAAAAAAATCTGGATCCTTTCAAATGAAGAAAGAGAGCTCTTATATATGAAACCCTAGGTCTTAATTTCAACTTTTGGCCGACCTAGAGATTGAATCTCCCGCCAATTTCTTGGGGTTAAGCTTTATTTTATGATTGGATCGCGCTCCTAAAATTTCGAGAAAAATGTCCGGGACCATGTGCACTCCAGGCGCCATGGTCCCGACAATTTTTCACCAAATTTTCAGGGCCGTTGGATATGATGATTTTAGAGAGAATCCCGAAGTTACAGGTGATTTCGAGATGTTTTGACCCCCGAAATCAAGCCCCCATGTTCAAAAAAGGACCTAATTAGGGTTTTTGATTAAATGATGTATTGGAGGAATAAAATAAAAGGGGCACACTTTAATGAAAAGGGCCCAACTTTATGATATGGGAGATGATAAAATAGAACCTTAGACCTAATTAATTTAATTAATTAAGTGCTAAAGGGGAAATGCAATGCAAAATGTGCCAAGGCGGGTGCTAAACTAGGTGTGAAATTGTACCACCCTAGCAAGTGCATACAATTTACGACGCTACAGGGGTAATCTCTAGGAAGCTCGTAGGATACATTGTCTCTAATAAAGGAATTGAGGTTGATTTCGCAAAGGTCAAAGCAATAATGGAAATGCCACCTCCTAGGAACACCAGCCAGTTGAAAAAATTACAAGGGAGGTTGCATTTAATATGTCATTTCATCACACAATTGGCTGATAAATGTCATCCCTGCACACATCTACTTCATAAGAATTTCTGTTTCAAATGGGAAGAGAATTGTTAGCAAGCATTCCCGCAGTTAAAAGATTACCTAATGATGTCGCTATTACTGACACCACCATCTCTAGACAGACCATTATTGTTATACATATCAGCTACAACTACGGCCTTAGGAGTCCCACTAGCACAACATAATGCACAAGGCAAAGAATGTGTAGTATACTACATTTCTAGAACAATAGTAGGGTATAAACTCAATTATACCCCTATTGAACGAGTGTGTCTAGTCGTAATATTAGCAGCCACCAAACTGAGGCATTACATACTGACACACAAGATATAACTCATTGCCAAGATAGATCCACTCAAGTACCTACTCAGTAAAGCAACACTAACAAGACATTTGGAAAAGTGGGTTATGATCCTTAGAGAATTTTACATTGAATATGTGCACCGAAAAGCAATCAAAGGGTAGGTCATTGCAGATCAGTTGGTTGAAGTTGTTTGCCTAGCCAATTAGAACAATAACTAGACTTGCAGTCTTAACTTAGGGATTTGTCATCCATTCTGAGTAGCTATCATTTTCATGACTGAGGTTCATTTACTTTTTGACCCAAGGACATATTACTTGAAATGGGCCTACATTGTATATGCACTAAATTCCTATAAGAGTCACTTTGTCCTACTGCAGCAACTGAATCTATCTAAAATAAGCAAGTCGAAATATGACAACTAAATGGCTCCAAGAAATCTTAACATTAGCAGATGATTCCAACTAAATAATTGTTAACTAAGTTCAAAGCTAACAAACAGGGATTACTTTGTCTACTTTGGCTGCAAGAACAGTCACAAGATCTGGTTCCAGAGGTTGCAGGAACAATCAGTTGCTAGAACATCTACTACAGCAAAAGAAAACTTAATCTAACAATCACACAGGAATACTCACCAAGTGGGCTCCCTTGGATGAGTGTATCCAGACTTCAAAATAATTTTATATGCTCAGAATAAAATAGCCTTTATTCATTATTTCCAAAATTCGATACAATGCATAAAATAAGAGAAATGCTTCTAATTCTGGAAAACGTTGTCTAACCTCGGCGAAGAGGTGCAGCTCTTTATTTAAAAGAAAGTTATAACAAACTTTCAACTACTTAGATCATGTCCATGAAATTATGTGGAAACTTTTATTAAAGCAAGAAGAAGTCAATCCACAGAGAATGTGGGACTTCATTACCACGCAGCCAAGAATATAGCATGGTGGTTTTTCGCTAGATCGTTGCTTACTTAAGACAACCATAAATGAGTTTGGTACTGCCTTGCTATTCCTTTTCCGCTTCACTCGACATCTTCTTCACTGTCTTAAATGCTCAACTGCCCCAAAATGTCTCCAACTGCATGCATGGTGTGATTCTCCATTTGGCTTAACTCAGTCGCTTCTTCAAAAACTTATTTACTCTTGCATCAAAGGTTAGAACATACAAGCATATATATATCCATTTCCCATTTATTACAACATTTATAAATCCATTCATGATATTACCATAATAATCCACATAGCTATAAGAATATTTAGTCAAAACAATACAGGATTTAGCGGGTTTAGCTAACATTCAAAATACACATAATCAAAACTCTGATATATCCTATGACCTTCACATTGTCCCAATATGCAACTTAAAACACAGAAAAAACTTATCAGACATAGAAATAAAAGAGTTATTATTTTAGCTCATCATTTGCCCCCCAACTTAATGTCTTGTTGGTCCTCCAACAGGAGGAAAATTCCTTACTCGGGCACTGACTCAAAAATAACCTATGGTACCTTGTCTTGTGCTTCCTGTAGCCAGGTTCCAATAAAATCCTTTTGTCTTCTCCAACCTAGACCACCTTGCTTCCTCCACGGTCTCATCATATGGTTTATCTAAAGCTCTGCATCCCATCAGTGGCCACATAAGAATAGGTGGCTGAAATATCAAAGGTAGCCAATTATTGCCCTTTGTCTTGCCCAAGCGGATATACTTGGGAGCTCTTTATATTTCCATATGATAGTTGGGCAATGAATGGGGTTCACCCTGCTTTAGATCCTCTAGAAGGTTGTTCCAACATTGAGCCAGACGTTCAACTACAGTTTGATTCTCAGTTCCAACCAAATTTTCATACTCCTAAAATACTTCCTATCTCAAAGATAAAACTTGGCTTCTGACATCAGGTCTATTCAACAGTTTTTTCCAGCCATAATACATTTTTCGTGGGTTTTTAGCCTCAGCTCTCAATCACAGTCGACAATCAAGTTCCAAGTTCCTGTGTGTTCTAGATTGTACTCCCATACTAATTTTATTTTGTATCCAAGACATTAATTCCTTTAACTGAATATCACCAATATACAGTAGGGGATTCCATTCATTGTCAGAAGAGACAGCATAATTATGCAAATAAAACTCACATAGCAAATTTTTAATGGCTATAGGAGAGCTTTAGTAAGCACTATAAAAGTCCTGCGGAGTGTCCAAAGAAGGACTTAGATCCCTAACAATGTAGTTAAGTTTAAAACACATATATTGTTCCTTCGGATACAAAGCATAAACTCTTGGCAGAGCTCTGCATTGCATTAACTCATGAACCATGTTTGCTATAGTATCTACTTTAGTTTGCAACTCAACAATTTGTTTATCCCTCTTTTCAATTTTCTTTTGTTGTTTGTCAATTATCCCCTGTAGCCTAGATTTTCTATTTCCCACTCTGTATAAAATGTAAGTGCAAAAGATAAGCTAGTGAGATATGAAGGGAGCCTATGAGCAGTTACCTGAGGGCTCAAAATCTTATCACCTAGTTCTGAAAACTGCTTTGGAATTTGGGCTAAATTTGTCAGTCTTTCAGCTTCATGTCCTTCCTATGGTTGGCTCTCTTTCTGATTGTCGTGCCCTAATTTTGATGTTTCAACATAAATAACCTCACTCACACCTCCTTTTGCCTGGGATCTTTGCCTAACTCGATGACTTATTCTTAATGGAAATTCTTGTGTGGTTGTAGGAGGTTCTTCCACAAGAAAACTCTCCTTCATTTTTCACTGTTCAAGGATAAATTGTAATCTTCACACCTCTATAAAACTTTCTTTAAATTCACCAATTCCTCTTCAAACTCTGAGCCATAAGTGGTAAAATCATCCATATAGATCTCCGTGCTATCCTGGGAAATGTCTGAAAATATGCTTATGACTGCTCTTTGAAAAGTAGTTGGAGCATTGCATAACCCAAAGGGAAGAACAGAATATGCATACGTTCCCCAAGGGCAAGTAAATGTAGTCTTTTCCTGATCCTTTGGAGCAATTTGAATCTGGTTGTAGCCATTGAATCCATCCAAGAATGAAAAGTATCTCTTCCCTACCAAAGAATCTAATACTTGATCCACAAATGGTAATGGAAAATGATCCTTCCTAGTTACTGAGTTCAGAGCTCTGTAATCTACACATACTTGTTGTTTATGGTAAAAATAGAAACAACAATATTGAAATTCAACCACAAAAACCCTAGCCTAACAACAACAAAGATCCACCATAACATATGAAGATTACCTAAAACAAATGCAAATCAACAAAATCACAAAGATTATACCATCGCATGTCCAATAGGGTTTGAATCTCCATTCTTCCTATCTCCATTGATCTTGCTTGATATATTTGCTCTCAGATTTTATGTGTGCACAAGAGCTCAACAAAGAACGGAAATGTGGTTGCAAGTAGGCTTGATCGCATATGAAAGTTCGAATGCGTAGTTGAAGAGGATTGATAATGAGAGAAGCATCCTCTTATATAGAAGATACTGTAAGAAATGGAGGGATATGATTAAGAGGTGTAAAAGATAGATGGTCGGATAGGATTACAGGGTGGGTAGAAGAAATAAGAAAATAATGAGAGGGTAGGTAGTGTAGGAATTAAGAGATGAATGACATGTGTCATAGGTAGAAAAGGCTAATGAATTAATTAAATAAATAAAGATTTATTTAATTAATAGAAGAAGTGGGATCAATTAATTAAATAAAAGTATTTATTTAATATAGAAAATGACAATTTAAATAAATAAAAGTATTTATTTAAATGAGGAAAGGCTTCGAAGAAGATAAATGAATTAATTAAATAAATAAAGATTTATTTAATTAGATAGGACAATTTTAGGTGTCTACATTTTGCCCCTCTTTGAGACAATGCAGCTTGTCGTGTTGTTTCAAATAAGATAAGATGAACTAATACAAAGTTGGCCCAAGATGGAAATGATATGCCCCCTCGAGAGATTGGATGAAAATGTTTGAAAAGATCATAGAAAATCTCTCGATAAGAAAGAAAGGTGAGAAAGGACTGACAAGATAGGATAGAGTGATAGGGTTACGCGATAAAGAAGACTGACTCGAGAGACTAGGGCTAGGGTAGTCTATAAGATAGACTAGGAGGGAAAACATCCTCATTGTCAGCCACACATCTAAGAGAGCATAGTGTAGAGAGAGCATAGAGTAGTCAGCAGTCAGCAGCGATGGCATTGGTGCACAAATTCAATTGCGTTCACCGATATCAGAGGCCAACAGATGCAGGAGAGCTGGTGAGTACCACAAAACCTTTTTGTACCTTGTTGCATTAATTGTTGTCATAAATGCATACTAGGTAGGGTAATAAATGCGCATTAGGTATGTCGTAAAAAATGTCAAGCGCGTCAAAAGATGGGAAGGCGCGTCTACATTGGTGCTAGGCGCGTCTAGGTAGGTTACGCACGTCTGCGTCGAGTGTAACCACGTCTATGGTTCCAAAGGCATCTATGTCAAATGTGAGCGCGTTTGTGAAATGCAAGCGCGTCTGTGCAGGGCAGGCGCATTTGTGCATGACAGAGGCATGTCTGTGTGTTTCAGGCACGTCTATGAAATGCAGAAACATCTGTGAAGTATGTAAGCGCATTTGTGTCATGAATGCGCATTTATGTCTTCAAGATCAAATCGACAATTTTGTGATAAAAATACGTTGTCGATTGGATAACCTGCTGAGAGGATACACTCAAGCAGGTCCTCTAGGGAAGACTAGGATAACAAATAGGGCTAGGATTGACAATTATGTGATAGAACATACGTTGCCAATCAAGAAACTACTCAACAGGATACACTCAAGCAGAGGCCCTAGGATAGGATAGAGCGAGGCACTTTGTGATGAACAGGGAGTACCATAGAAATTGACAATTCTATGATAGAACATACGTTGTCAATTGGATTAGGCTGAAATTGACAATTTTTTGATAGAACATACGTTGCCAATTGGATAAGCTACTCAAGAGGATACACTCAAGTAGGTGCCCTAAAAGACAAAAGCAACACTTTGTGATGTACGGGGAATGCTACTAGGATAGAGTGTCATATGATAGATATAAGCACTAGGATAAAAAGGAGTACTTTGTGATGAACAAGGAGTACCACTAGGATAGAGTGTCATATGATAGATATAAGCACTAAGATTAAAAAAAAGCAGCACTTTGTGATGAATAGGGAGTACCACTAGGATTGACACAGTTGATTTGCTTGATTGCAGGAGGACCTACCGATGTTGGAGTCACGGGGAGATTCCCTTCGACTTAAAGTTTGCGAGTAGAGCTGACATTTGAGGATAGATTTGCAGTTGAGGCTATGGGATTGAGATACATTATGTATGTGCTTGAGTTTCAGGCAAACATGGGATTGTTGACTGCATTAGCTGAGAGATGGCACTCAGAGACATGCACTTTTCATTTGTCGATGGGTGAGACGACAATCACCTTAGAGGATGTATACAGGATACTGAGGATACCGATCGTTGGGGAGTTGGTTCCTTATCATCGAGAGGGAGACAGGAATGCACTGAGACGAGTATTTTGGGATCCAAGACTGGAGATGAGGGCTGGACATGTGGCTTGGGACACCATGATAGCGACAGGATTGGCACTGTCGATGGTGTTGATCAGTGGGTTCCTCTTTCCGGACAGGGCAACACGAGGGTTGGTTGTGAGATGGGGGAGGACGTTGGAGACATTGGTGACTAAGCACACTAGGTTTGCATGGGGATCGTGTCTGCTGGCACACGTGTATTATGAGTTGCATCAGTTTGTATATCACGGATCAGTAGAATTGGGGTGTAGAGTGACATTCCTGCAGGTATGGGCATATGAGCATCTTTTGATGACACGGTTGATACACTTTAGAGGCAGGGCATATGGGTGCAGTTATGTGCATCTGTATGATATGATTACTTCCCAACCACAGATTGGGAGGCTAGATTATTGGCGTTGGGTTGTCGATGAGGTTGACAGTGTGGTATGGAGACCTTATCGGGATTGTGAGGAGTGGGAGGATGATGCAATGGAGCTGCCATATGTGTTCAGGAGTAGGTATCTGATCGAGCGGACACCATATATTATTGAGCGGCAGTTGATTGGCAGGGTATGCAAGCAGTTTGGTAGGATATAGCGGATGCCATGAGGGTCAGGGATGTATGCACGGACGATGAGGGATCAGGCTCATTTGGGTTTGTTATTGTCTTATGATCAAGCAATGACACAGATGTAGGAGATGGTTCTGATGCCTTGGGATATTTGGGCAAATGTAAAGGATGCAGG
Organism: Cryptomeria japonica; assembly: GCF_030272615.1. NCBI lineage: Eukaryota > Viridiplantae > Streptophyta > Pinopsida > Cupressales > Cupressaceae > Cryptomeria > Cryptomeria japonica. The sequence goes on from NC_081413.1 coordinate 521,356,432, forward strand.
GATGGATGCAGAGTACAGTGCATATTGGGCAGACCATCTATTTCCACAAATGACGGATCCAGGGGAGTCGATAGAGGGTAATGGTGGAGATGGTGGAGGCAAAGGTCAGTGGTGGACGTGGGGGGAAGTGGTAGAGAGGAGAGTGGTTCAAAGGAGAGATGGAGGAGAGGAGAGACAGGTGCATGTAGTTAGAGGTAGAGGTGGATTGCCTTTACAAGTGCCAGCAGCACAGGTTCCCAGACGGGTACAGGGACAGGAGCAGCCACAGAGATAGGGTGAGGGGAGAGGGGAGGAGGAGGAGCTACTATCCTTGAGGGAGATTTATCAGGGACAGACTAATGAGATCCAGGATTTGGAGAGGGATGGGGCTAGGCTCAAGAGATAGTTGAGGGACACTGAACGGGAGAGGGATCGGGCTATTCTGTGCTACATGAAGGCTGAGACAGCACTGAGGGCAGAAAGGAAGGCAACAGAGGACACAGAGGACAAATACGCCTATGTTCTGGGGGTAGGGGAGGAGATAGCCTACTGGAGAGACCTGTACTATGGAGTGGTGTCACAAGATCAGCGGGCTAGGAGCTTCCGGAGACTGTCGCAGACTACGACGACCACTGGAGGGAGAGACAGGAGACAGGCATCTAGTGGTGGGGTCATGGGTCCTCCACCACCACCAGATAGAGGGGGCATGAGAGATGATCCTGGGGCAGGGCCATCCAGGGCTCAGACTCCATCGAGATCAGCTAACTCTGAGGGAGGGAGTTCATCATAGCCTTAGAGGGCTCCCTATGTATCAGTTGTTGTACCATTTTTGTATGATGATGTAGACAGCTTCGGGTGATGTTTGTAGCCATATGTATTTTGACATCATTGTATCATGACACTTATGATTTTTGAGATATATATATATATATATGAGATGATTCATCTTTGCGGAAGCTATATGCATGTGTACCTATGTGATGTTCCTTCTATGTGATGTATGTTTCTATGTGTTAATGATATGGAATGCAATATTTTTGTTCTTTTATGTTTTAAATGTTATGCATATGTGAATGTATGAAATGCAGATGAATATGATGAGGATGTAAAACATTCTAACATGTGTTGTATGCAGGATGTGATGTAATTGTGATATCTATATGTATGTATGAAATGCTAATATGTGGTAATGCAAGTGCAAACTATATGAAATGCAAATGTTTTTGGCGTGTCATTATACTCAGTCATGTGATAGCAGGCTACACTGGCTCAGGAAGGACGATGGAGATCAATCAAGAAAGGGGGATGGAAGATAGAAGATATGGAAGTGAAAGAGCTTCTTGTGCTATTATCATCATTGAGCTTTATTATGGCAAATAGGTTATGACAATCTAGGTATATGTTCAACCCAAAAAGTCATTGTACCCATTTGCATGGAGATCAGACAATTGCAAACAAAGAATGCCCCAGTTCACACTAGACTCACAGTGTCCTCATATCCTTGGACAAGTCATAGCATTACTAAGAGACAATCCACAGATAGCAAAGAAAAATAGGTGATGATACCCCATCCTCGCCTTTCTAGTCAAAGACATCCTGGAGGTAAAATCTCTAGTCAGAGACATCCTGGAAAAGCTAAAAGACATGTCACCAAAAAGATAAAATCAAAAAGAAAACCAAGACTCGACACCAACATCCACTGTAGTCCTTAAGTTTAGTGTCTCTTGTTACTTGTATAAGTCTATTTGATTGTCGTCACAATGTTTACTTTCACAAAAGGATAGATAGCACTGAACCATAATGTTGTCTAGAGCCTGTTGAAAGATTTGATTTGTTGAAGCCCGTTGTTGTTGTTGTGTCTCATCTGAAACTGACTAAATCCATGAAACTAATACTTTATTGTGAAGAAGAATGCAGCTTTATTGTGAATCATTGATGCAAATGTTTCTTTATTGTGGAATGTTCGCAGATAGACTGAAGAAAACTGGAAGAAACTGTACTCCTCGAAACGTGTGATGCTCTTAGTTCCACACCCATCACTAGACTTAGGATTTTCCTTAGCCACAGATAGGAGTGGATTTATTATGGACGGAAAGAGGTGAAAAGGAGGGATTATTATGAATGGCTAACCAATCTTAGGTAGATCAATAACAAGCCATGATGGGAATGGGTAAGTTTATTATGGATGGATAGGTTATGAGTGTGTGCAAAGTGAAAGGATGAGATTGAATCCTGAAGGAGGGAGGAGCAATGTCTCTACACATGGCGCCAGTAACCTAGTTTTCACCATGGTACTTGCCCAGGGCACCACCGAAGTGGTTTTCACTGTTGGATAAATTTATTTCTCTTTGTTTTTTTCAATTTTTTCAATTTTGTGTCACAAGGCGCCTATTTGCCAAGTTTTCACCAAGTAACAATTTTTTAATTTTTTTTTGTATTTTTGAATTAGGATATTCCGAAGAGCTATGTGTAAAACTTGCGAAGGTGCATGTTGTTGATAGGATCCTCCAAAGGTTATCCATCTAGTGTTGAGAGATGATATGCACCTGATCTGTAGACTGTTGTGATGACGTAAGGACAAAGCCAATTTGGTTCGAACTTGCCCTTCTCTCTATCTTGCTGATTTTTAAGATGTTCTTTGAGAATTAAGTCACCCACCTCGAATGTGCGAGGTTTTACCTTATGATGCTAATTGCATTGTTCCTTGACTAAATGATGTGTAGCTCGAGTGATTGTCTTCCTTGATAAAGGAATGGAGATAGAATTACTAGAGTGTCGACTACACAGGCCTGTATGCGTGTCACCTAAAGAAGTTTGGGCATCCCTGATAACAAACTCCCTTGAGGAAGCTCCATTAAAGGTCCATGATGTATCGCCAAAAGGGAATGGATGTGTGGAACAAGTGGATGAGTTATAAAGGCTTATGATTGTGAAAAGAAGTGAAAGTAGGATAGCATGATGGAGACTTAGGATCAACAAGTATGATTTTTGACTAAAAATTGTAAAACTTTTGCCCCCAATTATTTTGATATTTGGGGAGATCATCTCTTATTCTTTTTCTTCATAGGACTTTTATCCTTGACTTTAATTTTTTGCAGAGTCCAGTAGCTTTTGATTTTGATTTTGATTTGGACTAAAGGACTTCTCTTTATTTTCAACTTTTAGATTTTTCTTTTCAAAGCTTGATTTTTAATCCCCAATTAGTAAGGGCTTTTGTGATTCTTGTGGATCCAAGTTTGGGAGAGGAGTGGAAATGGAATGAATAGATGAAATAGCAAAGCTATGTGATTTCTCAAGAAGGCTAATGATACACTCAATAGATTCTTCACTGGAACCACTCTTAGGACTATTGATATCAAGAGTTGCTCGCACCACTAGAGGAGATTTGCATTCAAACTTAGTAGCCACAACACTAGGTGGTTCACACCCAATTCCTTGCAAATTGTTTATAGATTGTTCCTATCGACTAAATGTGTTAGGAGATAGTGGGAGTTGATCAACATGAAAGATATACTCACCACATCCCATGTCTTTAATCTTGAAATTTTCTTTGATCTCTGCTTGTTTTGATGTAGAAGGTTTCAAGGATTTTGGATCAACATATGTTGATAAAGGAACAGTCTCTCGATTGACTGGAATTGTTATTTCTGATCTAGGTTGTAGATTGTTGCAATATATGAATGGGTTTGGATCATCTTTGACGGTCACTTCAACTCCATTGTGTGGAAACTTGATACATCGATGATATGTTGAAGGAACAACTCCCATTTCATGAATCCATGGACATCCCAAAAGTATGTTGTATGTGAGATCTAGATCAAGGACTTGACAAACCACATCCTTCGTAACTGGCCCTACTCTGAGAGGTAAGGTGATTGTGCCCTTGGATGAGCACTCTTGATCATCATATGCCTTGATGGTAATTTTGTTTGTAGCATTCACAGCTTTATTTGAATATCCCAATTGTATTATTGTGTTCAAAGTACATATATTGAGACCAGCTCCTCCATCTATCAGGACTCGTTTTATTCGATGTTTGTGCAGGAAGGCTTCAATGTGTAAAGGTGCATTAGGCAGTTGGTTTACAAATGCATCGTCAGCTTCAATGAATGTAAGAATATGTGGAACGGAAAGGTATCCCACCATGGCTTGAAACTGGTCCACATTCAGATCAGTGGGTACTGAAGTTCCTCTCAAAGTTTTATCAAGGATGGCTCTATGTGCAGGGGATATGCGTAAAAGCACAAGGATGGCGATATGCATAGGCGTCCTCCCTAACTGTTCTACTAGATCGTACTCAAGTTTGGTTGTTGAGGAAGCAATGGTTTTAGCTGGAGCACCTTGCAGGGTGACTTTACCTCGACGAGTTGTGACATTACATTCGGAGGTAGATTCAGAAGAAGTTCCAATGCCTTTTAGGACAATTTTGGGTCTTTGGATAGAATTTTCAAGAGTTTTGTCCTTTATGATAATTGTAGAGACATAATTATCCATCGAAATGTGATTAACGGTTGAATCATAGTTATAGGATGCTTTTGTATAGTTGGCTTGCTCATCTGTGGCTTTGGCTTTTCCCTTGTCATGTTTACGGAATTGTTCCTTAAACATCTCATGTTCTTGATTGGATGAATGTCCTTCGATCTCAATGTCACCTCTATCAATAAGATCTTGTATAATGTTCTTCAGTCGATGACAATTTCCTATTTTATGTCCCTTGCTCTTGTGATATTCATAGTACTCATCGTCATTCCACCAATTTGGTTTGACCTTTGGCTCATATGGAGGATTGTTCGGGATTGTTATTATCTTGTTTGCCACTAGCTTCTTGAAAGCTGATTCAAGTGGTTCTCCCAATGGGGTGTATTTCCTTGGTGGTTTTGAAGTTGTTTGAGTATTCACTTGGTTGTTTATAGAACTTGATCTAGAAAGAATGATTTTGGGTCTCACTGTGTTAGCATCAACAACACCATCATTTACTGTGTTCTTGTTCTTGTTCCAAAATTGTGGCTTGTCTTTTCCTTTAAAGTCCTCTTTGTTTTCTTTGAATATCTTAATGGCTCCTTGCTCAATTAAGACCTTCTATGTTGCTAAGCCTTTCTCAATCACGTCCTTGAAAGTGGACAAACAAGCTTTTCTCAAGTCATAACCAATTTCTCTATTGACATTCTGTGTGAACATCTCTACCATTTGTTTTTGTGGAATTTCACAAGAGCATATGTTGGCTAAATTCCTCCATCTTTGTAAGAATGATGAAAATGACTCCCCATCCTCTTTCTTGGTGTCGCACAAAGTGGTGACTGATATATTTGTCTCTATGTTATATAAGAAATGTTGGATAAAAGCTTCTGTTAGATCACCCCATGACTTAATTCCAGGTGGAAGTTGGGAGAACCATTCCATAGCTTGATCACCTAAGCTTTGCGGGAACAATCTCATCAAGTATGTTCTTTTGTTGCTACCTCAATGCAAGCTGTGAAAAACTATCTTATATGCGCCTTAGGGTCTCCCTTGCCTCTGTACTTATCAAACTTAGGTGTTACGAAGTGTGTAGGAAATGGAGGCATTGGAATGCTTTTGTCAAATGGATAGGGACATATGTCTCTCGTTGTGTAAGTTGGCTTTGGTGTACTTATGTCCTCTATTTTCTTTTGTAAGTCCTTTATTTGTTGTTCCAAATTGTTCTTAGGTGGAGACCAACTTCTTGGACCATATCCCATGCTTGAGCCACTAGGTGGAGGAGGAGGTCTATAAGGATAATGTATGTAGGTACCACTTGATATAGGGTCATAAGGCATATCATGAGTTTGCTCTTGTGTAGTGCCCCCAAATTTGACATGAAGTTTTATTGTGTCCAAATTTTGAGCATGCCTCTGGATATCCAATTGTTTTGGAGGTTGGTCCTTAGCATTGGTATGCAATTGAGTGTATTTATCCGCATAAGATTTCCATAATGGTCTGCGTAGATGGAGTTATTCATGAGATGCTCTTTCATGAGTATCATAAGCTTGACGATGTGTATTTGGTACCTTAGGTTTTTGAAACAAGGATGAGGGTGACTCAGGCATGAAACGTGGTCGTCTAGTACCTCCACTATTTGGTCTCTTTTCATTCATGTTGAGTCAAGTTTCTTGCATAGGTCGATTTTCCACTATTTGAGACATGTCAAAATCATGAGGTATCTTAGTTCCACTTTGTGCCATCACTTGTAGAAAATATTGTCTCTCTCTTCTCATGATTTCCTCAACCAATATATTAAAATGGGGATCCATAATAGAGTCTTCCACTTTTGTTGAATGTACTAAAATGTTGTCCACATTGTCATTGTGTGTATCATTGTTGTTTGTATTATCCATGTTCTCAACATTTTGAATGTTTCTATAAATGTCCATGTCAGGTAATTTGGTATGATCAGAATTGAAAAAGATATCATTGTCATACTCATAGCCACTCATGTTTGCAGACTCTTGAGCCTCTTTAGCTTCCCTCCTAGTTTTTTAGGAACGGGTTTCAACCATGAACTAGGTCTTGACCAATATGTGTAAGACTAGATGAAAATGGAAAGAGTATGGAAGACCAAGAGTTGGATGGAATGTAAATGAATCTGAGGTGTATTTGCAATGTCCAAAGTGTAAGACAAAGTATGTATGTAGTAGAGTAGGTGTGACTTCCAAAGAGATGATAGATTCTCCTGATGAGGTAAGTTGACCTTGACTCTAAGTAAGACTAAATGAAACCCAAAGGTGATAGACCTTGATGAGGGACCACTTAGCAAAATGTTGTTGTATGTATTGTGTTGACAAAGCAAGATGAGGACAAGCAAGTGACCTTTTGACTCAAGTTTAGACAAATGTGAATGTAATTGAAGGTGTAAAGCAATGATGAACTTTGTGAGACCCAAAATAGGTTGAATGCTAGATGAAATCCCAGAGAAATAACTTAGGAAGCTCAAGAATTCTGAAACTGATTACTCTTGTTTGGCTGGACTGTAGATTTTCTCTTAATACTGAATGCAGACGTGTTTGTATACTTCACAGACACGGTTATCCAACATAGATGTGATTAGACACTGCACAGAAGTGTTTATGAGAATTTTGTGAATGCAGTTTTGCTTATGATAACACAGACGTGTTTCTGTCCTACGCAGACACGGTTACAGGACACAGACGTGTTTCTGTCAGACACAGACACGTTTCAAAAATATGAGTGCAATTTTTCTAATTTGTGAAGTTCTTGTTGTGACCAAATCTAAAAAAAAAAAAAAAAAAAAAAAAATTGACTATTTTTTGTGACAAGAGGACACAATGTTGATGAGGACTCAATGTTTGCAAGTGTTTGGACTCAAAATGACTCAAAATAAAGTGTTTTGTTTGATGTAAAAATGTTTTGCATACACTTGAAGACAAAAAGACACAATATTTTGATGTTTGATCTTGAATGTTTGAATGTTTACAAGAAGACAGGCACAATTCTTATGGTTGGCCAGGACAATAGTTGTTGATCCCACATGGGCGAACTTTGTATCTCTACTAAGAACTGTATGTGTGTGGGCCGCTCCAGGGGTCCGACCTCCTGCCCCAACAACTAGAAGGATTTTGGCTTTCTAAAAAAAAAGTGCTAGTAAGGGCATCTGCTCATGTGGCCATACATGTAGCACTTTCAGTTGTGTAAATACAAAACACTCCCAGCCGGTAGGGGTTATGCCCTACTAATGATCAAATAAATTTGATCAAACGGGTTTATGGGGAGACATAGTGTTGGTATGAACTAATCAACACACGTTACCCATGGCTTTCACCATAGATACAGTTATTTATAGTGGTTCGGAAGAGGTGGGTTTTCCTCGCTACCACTTGGGTCGTTCCCTCCTCACTAGTAATCCTAGTGATCACACAAGGAGGCAAGCCCTCTAAAGATTAAACACAAAGAACCTATTGTTCAAGACACAAAAGATATTGGTTCAATTTTAGTGCACCAATTGAAGTGTTCGCTAGTCTATGAAAACAAGCACACAATGAAGATCAAAAGAAAACCCTTGCCAAAATTCTGCAACAGATTTGTCAGTAGTTTTGCAATAATACCCCTCCTGCAAGCACACAAGTTAGTTAAATTTTAGATCCAAAAGACTTTGTGAAATAAGGGCCTTCGACAAGACGTTTTGCTTCAGGGACAAGTTGCACCATTTTGTTAGCTAGACCACAAAATATTAGCTCAAATAAACCAGATCTGAAATCAAAATGATGAAATGAAGCCCTAAAAACTAAAACAAAACCAAAACTGCAAGATCCAAACACAGATGCAATTAAATCTCACACATACGCGGTTCCGCGACATAGATGCGACTGTAAACCTCACAGACGCGGTTCTGAAACACAGACGCGAATCTGCAACACATACGTGGTTAAATGGTTCATAAACGCGATTCGGGAACACGGATGTGGCTTTGCAATCTGAAAAAATGTAAAATATTGTCGGTGACATAGACGCAATTTCAAAGGTCACAGACGCGGCAAAAAAACAAAAACGCGGTTCTAGAAGATGCAGACGCGAAAATGTCGAAATGTTGTCGGAAATGTCAAATCTGCAACTTCAAAAGCATAAAATCTGCAACCAAGATGTTAAATGCAAAAGGGACAAGAGTCCCACCGGGCGTGCCAAAATATTTATGATAAAAATGGTAACAACAATATTGAAAGACTAAATGAATTCAACCACAAAAACACTAGCCTAACAACAATAAAGATCTACCATAACATATGAAGATTACCTAAGACAAATGCAAATCAACAAAATCACAAAGATTATACCATCACATGTCCAATAGGGTTTGAATCTTCATTCTTCCTATCTCCATTGATCTTGCTTGATATATTTGCCCTCAGATTTTATTTGTGCATAAGAGTTCAACAAAGAACGGAAATGTGGTTGCAAGTAGGCTTGATTGCATATGAAAGTTTAAATGCGTAGTTGAGGAGGATTGATAATGAGAGAAGCGTCCTTTTATATAGAAGACACTATAAGAAATGGATGCATAAGATTAAGAGATGTAAAAGATAGATGGTTGGCTAGGATAAGAGGGTAGGAAGAAGAAATAAGAAAATAATGAAAGGGTAGGTAGTGTAGGAATTAAGAGATGAATGGCATGTGTCATAGGTAGAAAAGGCTAATGAATTAATTAAATAAATAAAGATTTATTTATTTAATAAAAGAACCAGGATCAATTAAATAAATAAAAGTATTTATTTAATTTAGAAAAGGACAATTTAAATAAATAAAAGTATTTATTTAAATGAGGAAAGGCTTAGAAGAGGATAAATGAATTAATTAAATAAATAAAGATTTATTTAATTAATAGAAGAATTGGACTAAAATAATTAAATAAATAGACAGGACAATTTTAGGTGTCTACACCTGCCATTTACCTCTTTTCTTTGGAACTATGACTAGAGGCGACACCCACTGACTATATGATATAGGATAGATAAATCCAGCATTTAATAATTTATGTAATTCCTCTTTAACTATCTCCCTTAATGAAGGATAATTCTTCTTTGTGGTTGTCTAATCGGTCTACAGTCTTCTTTGATATAAATGCGGTGTGTACAAATCGTAGGATCTGTTCCTTTCATGTCTTTGTAATCCCACGCAAAAGCATATTGATGACATTTGAGCAAATCAACCAGTGTTAGCTTTTGAGTTTCTGTGAGCTAATTATTGATATTCAAACATTTATTTAAATCAACTTCCACTTTGACAGTAAGATCGATATGAGCTGCTTCAGAAAGATAAGAAGTGTGGACTTCCTGCGACAACAAGGTATGCAATATGTCAGGGGTTGCAGGAAAATTTGATGTTATAATACTTGATGTTAGCTCCTGCGATTGTTGCTCCAAGCCATACTGATTTTCCAGAATATTAGAAAGGACATAATCATCATCTTGAAGTCATATAAATGATTCTCTATTAATCATCATATGATGACTAATAGAGTTGACCTCCCCTTCCAATTCCTCCCCCACGTCAGGCCAAACAACTTGTTCTTAATCAAGTTGGGGCTGAGCAAGTGAATAAAGAGCAAGAGTTTTAGTGGAATTTCCATCAGAAATAGTCATGTCCCCTAATTAGCATCCAATATATGCATTAGTTGTAGCAAGACAATGTCTCCCTAAGAGGACCGGATATACCCCCAATGTAGCTTTAGGAGATAAGATCATAAAATCTACCAGATATTCCCAGGAATCTAGAGTAACCACAACATCTTCAATCATACCATCAGGCCAAGCTATAGAATTGTCAACAAGTTGTAGGACTGTAGGAGTAGGCTTGAGACTCGTTATGTTGATTTTTTGCATAATGTCCTTTGTCATTACATTGATGGCTTCTCCCAAATCTATTAGTGAATTATTTATCTGAGTGTCATTGATGACTATTTTCACAATAGGACTACCAAGGTTAGAATATTTAGGTATTGAAACCTTGCCCAACATAATATCAGCCAGTTGACCCATTACATGCATTATTTGCAGATCATTTTTCTTCCTACTAGGTTTCTTTAAACATGCTTCTTTAATTGCTTTACCATAAATAGGGACATCCTTAATAGCCTGGAATAATGGAATCTTAACACATGTGTTTCACCTGATCAATAATATCAAAATTTATATCCTCTTGCTGATGATTCTCTTTGGCTTGCAGTCTTTGAGGAAATGGGGGTATTTGTTGATTCTGAGGAACTTGGTTTGTTGGACTAGATATTTCCTTTTCCTTTTGTACTTCAGTTATAACTAGAAGGGACGGGTTAGGCAAAGTTGTCCCAGATCTAAGGTGAATATCACTTATAGTAAGAGAATATGTTGGGTATTGAGTAGGATCAGCTAAATATACTTATTGTTGATGTTGGGGCTTGCTATTAGGATTTAGTATGGGTTGAGTGGGCAGCTATGTGGGTTTAGGCAGAACACTATTAGGAGTAGGAGGCAACATTATAGCAGGTTGTTGAGGCTGCTGCAGCGGTTGTTGATACCCAGAAGTCTGATTTGACCATGCTGACTTCCTCTCCATTGAGGAGTAGGTTGCCAATTCCCTTAGAATGGTTGCCATGGTCCTTGAGATTGAGACCAATTTTCTTGTGGTTGCTGCCACTGTGGAGATTGATTGGCAAAAAATTTCCCTTGGCCTTAAGGGTTAATACCAATTTTGATAATTTTCAAAATTTTGAGCATTTGGATGTTGCCACTGATTATTTTGTGCATAGAAATTCCCATTATAACCAGAAAAAGAAAGTGGATCAGGAAGCATACCTTGTCTTGGAGAATTTGGCCTTCTTTGAGCAACATAAAAGATTTTTTCATCATCTCCATGTATTGGCTTAAACTCAAGAACATCATTACTTGCAACCAACGTACATCTACAGTCTCTCTTCTTCTGCCTACAATGTGGACAAAATTCTACAAGCATTGCCTCAACTTCCTCATGCTTCTTCTTAGCTTGAAGTGTGTCTAACTGAGTGGCCATATTGTTTATGATATCCTCTTTAAAATCCTTCAAAAGGTTATTGAGCTCCATTCATGACACTCCATTACTGGATGTTGATGAAGACACTCCCGGCTTGAAACGCCTATTCTTCTTAGTAGAGGATTTAGAATATTTTTGACAAATTTTGTCGATGTCATTCCATGTTGATTGAGTTATATCACTACCTCCCATAAGGTCTAAAGCATTTGTGCATTCCTCACTGATCCCTCTCAGAAATATCAACTTAAGAGAGTTTTCATTTAAAGTACTATGCTTGGACTTCTTGACACTGAATAGAAATCTCTCCAGATAATCTTCTAGTCTCTCATCCTCCCTTTGTGTCATTCTGAAGATATCATCCCCATGGCGGTCAATCCCCCGACAATAATCTTTATATTTCTCAAGAAACAATTGTTTCATCTCATCCCATGTATTGATTGTACTACACCCTAGACTCATAAACCACCTCAAAGTTGATTCTTTTAAAGTGGTGGGAAATATTTTAAGTCTATGGGCATCTGTAGTGTAGTTGAAACTACTACAAAGGACATCAAATTCAAACAAAAAAGTATCGAGGTCCTCTGTCACCAATCCATAAAATTTAGGTAAATAAGAAGTTGGAATGTTCTTGAGGTTAACATTATCATGCAAATCAGAAATGGGGAACTCAAATGTTAGGTTCACGGGTGGAGGTGGGTTAATCCCTCCGCCTCCCAGTGGATTTCCTATCATTGGTCCTTGAGGATTAGTTACTAGGCAAGGGTCCTCTTCAGGCAGTCCAAAGAGGAAATCAAGGTTGTTCTCAGGAAGTTCAAATGCAAGATGGTTCAAATTATTTGGGGCTTGATAAAGTGCAGCAAAAGGGTTTACATCTGGTGTTTCATATGGATTGAGTCTTTTATGATTAGGATGGTTCGAAAAGAATCTACCACTAACATCTCTTCTTTGTCTATGCATGCAGATTCATGAGAATTACTTAAAACTAACTGAACTATCAAAACCAACTATATTGAAAACTTAAAAATTCATGACTATGACAGGTTCTTAGTTTGGCACCATCCCCGGCAACGATGCCAAAAATGTCTGCCTGGCCAATTAGAACAATAACTAGACTTACAGTCTTAACTCAGGGATTGGCCATCCATTCTAAGTAGCTATCATTTCTATGACTGGAGTTCATTTACTCTTCAACACTCCAACCCACATGGGTGTTGACCCTTTAGTCAAGGCTTAACCATGGGTAAACTTTGCACAAGAGTTTACCCATTGAATAATAACCTTACCCTTGGATAAAAGATTTATCCAATAACCCAACCCACATGAGGTTACCCTCATGTCTTCTCAGGCATTAAATGTTCATTCCCTCTCCTCTCAAGACATCTCATGCTGACACTTGTCATCATGGGATTGGGTTGAAAACTATCACATGGATCATGAATTATTTAATCTTGGCCCTCCACAAACCAAATTTATCTTGGCCCTCCACAAACCAAATTTATCTTGACCATTCAATCTTCTATTTTGCCTATAAATAGAACCCTTCTCCTCAAGCAAAAGAGGAAGCATTAGAGCATTGTTATTATAGTGGAACTTGCATAGATAATTAAAGCTTTCTCATAGCATCATTATTTGCATTTGCATAGCATTTGTTTATCATTTCCAACCATCTTGAATCTCCATATGGCATCCATGGCTAATGCTAAAAGCTAAGAGCTTCACTCATTTGGAACTTGGAGAGGGGAGAAACAAGGGAGAAGCATCACAAGGCATCATGGAGGTATCTTAGGAAGGTTCTTCACCTTTCTTTCTTTGTTAAAGCTTCCTTTATGTTTTTAAAATCTCCTTTGATATGTTTTTAAATGGTTTTTAGTTCATTTGGTTTTGGTTTTTGGTTGGAACTAACAAACTAATGTTGAACTTTGTTTGTGCCTTGTACCCATTTCTATCAACATCACTAGGTTATGGTGAGGGTTATCCTCATTTTTCATATTTAGATTTTGAATCAAGAGATTGTATTGGCTTATGTTGTAAGTATTATAGATTGCACTAACTAAAGGAGCTCAAATAATTAAATAGTGTAAACTATAGACTCATTCATTAGTGGCTTGGAGTGCATATACACTATCTTCCTTAAGAGTTATCTAGGCTACTTTAAGCAAATCTATTGGGAACTGCTCATGTAGAGGTTAAGCCTATTTAATTCTTGACAAGGTGTGTAGATGTTTGATAAAATTTCAACCATTTTTATGTATTGTTTTGAATGACCAGTTTTTGTTGTTTAGATTCATATGGATAATTTTTTGTCCTAAGCAATTTTCAGATGTTTCCCATCAAAATATGAAGATCAATAAACAGTAGGTGATGGAAACAATTGTTTCAATTATCTATAGATAACAAATAATTTGAGCCTACAAAACTCATTTCATCAATGAGAAATATGAAATATGTTTAGTATCTTCATGCAATGCAGCAAAATACTCAACTTCAATATTGATAAAATGTTGTTGAAAGTTGTGTAAGGTCAGTATGGTATGTACAAGAATATACCTTAGTAGTTTCTATCACAATATGTAATGAAACAACTTGCAAAATAGAAGCATATAATAGGAAATATATTATAGATACTTGATAATAATACACCACTATGAGGGGGATACCTCCAATAGTCTCTAATAAGTACACTACATTCAACATAATGATAATAACTAGTCACTAAATCTTATATATACCTAATTATTCATTGGCTGCCACCTAGGTCAACTGATACTTAACTAAAGCCCTAAGTTGTCCTAAATACTTATACATGATTATAATAATGATTGTGTAACTTATTTAAGAGTGAAGGTAGCCACAAGCCAATTAATTATAATTCAATATACACCATAAGATAAAGTGTAGCATTTACACCCTCTTTACAAAAGTGTTTTCCTCAATGCTAATTCATTGTCAATGCTTTTGCATAAAATCTTCTTCATTTTCTTCTTCTCTCTCTTCTTCTTACTCAATTTCTTCTTGATCTCTTTTTTTGCTTCTGCTACTTGTTCTTATGCTTCTTGTTCTTGCACTTGCTCTTGCTCTTTCTCTTGCTCTTGTTCATTTTCATGTTCTTCCATTTATTTTTATTCTTATTCTTGTCTCTTTAATATGTGTTGTGAATATTCACTTTCCAAAAAAAAATCCAAGAATATCATTGATTTGTAACCTGAAGGGCAAATTTGATGAGAACCCTAGTTTTGTAACAAATCACACAAAATAAATCCAATTAATCTAAAAAATGTTGTAGCTTAATAAGACTTAGATAGCACTTTCAAAAATAAAACTCCAAGTATTTTGCTAATTTGTATCCTTGAGATATAATTTAGTTGAAACCCTAATTCTTTAATAACTTCCTTATATATGCTCCAAACTGTTTAAAATCAGTAGTAGTTGTATAAATTATTTATTTGTCAACCCTACAAAGATTAGGAAAATATTCGTTTAATTGAAGCCTTGGAAGCAAAATTCAAGGAAAACCTAATTCTACAATCTCTTTTGATTCTACTCCAATTTCCTTCAAACTTATAATATAGTATCTTTGGTGTGGCCTTGAAAAACCTTTCAAAAATCATATAACTCTTTGCCAAATCAAAAAGATATTTGCTTTCCAAAATTAACAAAATTAACTTGCCTTCACAATGCCTAGATCATGCTCTAATACCACTTGTAATGAAATAACTTTAACAATAGAAAAATCAAACAAGAAATAGAATACAAATACTTGGCAATGATATGTCACTTCAAGGGGAATATCTCCAATAAGAACACAATATTCAACATGGTATATATATGCCTTGATATGTCACTTCAAGGAGATTATATAGCTTATCTAAGAGTTGAGGTAACCACAAGGACTACTCATAACCCAATACACATTATAGGGTTAGGGCATAGCACATTACAAATCAATATGTTCTCAATTATATTTGAAGTAATGCTAACATGTAATTTTCATCATATGAGTTATTCATTGGGTCGGGTAAAGCCCTATTTTGTGTATGTAGTGTTAAGATTGTTAGGCTTGCTCCTTTTTAAGGTTTGGGGTGTTTCCTCAAATTAAGGGGAATATCTCCAATAAAAACACAATATTCAACATGATATATATATACATACATATATATATATACATATATATATATATATATATATATATATATATATATATATATATATATGCCTTGGTTGCCACTTAGGCTAATTAGGTACCTAACTATAACCTTGAGGATGACCTAAATACCTATATATGATTATAATAATGATTATATAGCTTATCTAAGACTTAAGGTAACCACAAGGACTACTCATAACCCAATACACATTATAGGGTTGGGGCATAGCACATTACAAATCAATATGTTCTCAATTATATTTGAAGTAATGCTAACATGTAATTTTCATCATATAAGTTATTCATTGGGTCGGGTAAAGCCCTGTTTTGTGTATGTAGTGATAAGATTGTTAAGCTTGCTCCTTTTTAAGTTTTGGGGTGTTTCCTCAAATAAAGTCTGGATCATCAAGATTGCTTGCTTCTACATGCAATGCTTATCCTTGCTAAAAAATGTCTCCACATCAAAAAATTAAATTGAGCATCCTAGACCAAGAGTTAATGTTTAAAGCCCTAAGCTTTGTTGAATTTTAAAAACTACTATGCCTAGGAGATGGAAGAACCATTTTGTAGGCGTAGTTCAAGCAAAGTATACTGAAATTTATAGGGTGTTCTACTCGATTTACATTCAAATCTCAAAGTGAAATCATAGTTCTATATCCCCTCAATTTGAAAGCTCTATGTGTTGATATGTTTTTCTCAATGTAGTTCTTGTCCATAAAATTGGAGGCAATGGATCTAAGGCTTGGCTTTAGCATCAACAATTTATTTTCCAGAGATGTAAATATTTTAAAATCTTAGATCTCATGAAATACATATATTTATCTCTGTTTCGCAAAATTTCCAAGATGGGGATATTCAAGTGATAGGGTACACATTTTAGGGATGGTAATTGGAAGGCCTTTTTTGGAGAGGATGGAACGACTATATATAGGGAGAGGGAAAGAGATTTCTACAAGTTAATGAACAATAGTATACAACAATTTAACATAACAATGTTAAAATGATGTTGGATGATGTCTACATAATCCTACATGCTAACCAGATTCCAAAAAGAATTTGTTCTCACACAATACCACACTATACCAGCTCATGGCAAATGCACCTTTAATTTTTTTTAACTGATAACAATTATAAACTCTAATATCATATCAAAAATTTACAAGTTTGAGACATTTTTGAACAATGAAATCAGAAATCCAAATTGTTGCTGTTAGTTTTTCCGTTGCATATCATTAACTATGTATCTGAGTCATGGCTGTCATGATATATTTATTGATGTTGTTTTATTATATTAATGTTATAATGCAGTCATTATTGAGACATGGACCAGCTAGGACTCGAACCTAGGACCTTCCATACGTTGCTGGAGTGCTCTACCACTGAGCTACTGGCCCCTCTTGGACCAATCCATCGTCAGTCCGGGTGTGGCTTATTTCCAACACCAACACCCCCCCTTAAGCCACACCTCTCGTGTGCTTGGGGCTCCTAGCCTGGACTTGGCTCTGATACCATGTTGAGACATGGACCAGCTAGGACTCAAACCTGGGACCTTCCATACACTACTGGAGTGCTCTACCACTGAGCTACTGGCCCCTCTTGGACCAATCCATCGCCAATTTGGGTGTGGCTTATTTCCAACACCAACAGTCATGATATATTTAACAGTCTATTTTTTAAATGTTATTAAAGATTTTTTAAAAATATTATAAAAGAAAAACTATAAGGGATGCCTAGCCATCTTTGGAACAGTCAAGGATATCTAAGGCGTCCTCAACCACCTTAGGGTTGGCCAGGCATCCCCTATGTGTTTCTTGTCATCCCAAATTTTAGGGATGCATTCCAAGATGTTCTTGCATTTCCTCAAAGATGTCACCTAATTTCCCACTAATTTCTCACTATCTCCAAAATACCTCAAGGGAAGGGGGTTTGAAGGGTGAGGACACACCCCATATAACACAAATATTTATTACTTCAAGGTTTTTCAAACATATCATGTTCTCAACTTTATTACAAACTGTAAGTTATTAATTGTACAAAGATGTGTGGAAGCTTCACTAGCAATGGAAGGCATCATCCATTCTTTTATCTACATTAATTCAAGTAGGCCTCATTATTGGCAGGACCAAATCTTGGATCAAATATCCTATTTGTTCCAAGTTCAATAGACTCTAAAAAAATGTTTGATCCGGTGCAAATTTTAAGGTAATTATTTTCCCCTTTGGGTTTTTTATTATAAAGTCTCTACGCTTAAAAAAAAATTATTCCTTATTTTTGACAAAAGTATTATTACTAGCAGAGGTGATCGTCTTTTGAAGAATTGGCAAATACGTATAATCAATAATGTGGACATGAATAATTGGCGCTGGAAGACGCAATTGTCATCTCGAGAATTAGTTAATATGCATGATGTAGAAATGAGTAATTAATAATGACATAGGCAGTCACCATGTGATTGGATAGATCCTAGACTGCTGTATATTTTTGGATATGAGAATTTTTTTTGTGTATTTTTGTCTTTCTGTTTCCCAAACCTAATTTTGTCATCTTAGGGGTTTCTACAATTGTAATGGATTCATCATGTCATAAAATTATTTTTGAATTTTATGCAAAAAAAAAAAAAAAACCTGCAACCTCTTGGAAGGTCAACATGGAGACCAAGGAATTTTTTTAATTTGGATCTGAAATTTAAGAAAAAGATCTGCTTGAGACCAATGAACATTTCAAATTTAGATCTGAAATTTAGGAAATCATTACTGATCATTCACTAGAAAATTGATTGATTGAAAGTGCAATTAAGGGGCCAATAATAAGTAGAACATAATTCTCCTGGCTGAGTGTCCTTGTTAATCAGTCTTTCAGTTGTATTTGATTTGGTCTTTGTAAAAGGGTGGGGCTCTTTCAAATTCCATTTTTATCATTAACTTGAAAAAAAAAAAAAAAAGTAAAACAGAGAATTAAGGTTGCTATAACCTTTAAAGTTTCAGTAGATTCTCATGACAAGTTCTCTTTTAGAGTATATAAAGGCTATATGCAGTCCCAACCATACCAGCAGAAGATGTTTCTTTTGACTGAGACCCAACGAATGACCTACCCAAGTAGCAGATCTACCAGTTTTCAGAGAAAATGGATTCAGACACATAACTAGCAAGAGATGCTATATCTTCCAATCAGGCATCAAAATCTTGTGATTCCCAGCAGTTCAGCCAGTTAAGAGCGTGCCATTTTTCTTTATTTTGAGGGTTCATAGAGTCGGTGTAGGCTCTTTTTAATTGCCATTTGCTAAAGTAGAATAAAGAATGCAATTATTTATAAGGGATAGTTTTTTGGAGTTATATGGAAAAGACGCATATAAAAAACTGTGATCAGTAACTGTCGTCCAGTATAAAAATGAATGCCTGATATCAATGAAATAATAACTAGAACTTGTATTGTATGCTTATATTTTGATCATGAAAATAAAGGGCAAGGAATTGCAAGAAAAGATTTCTAAGTTGGATATGGACTTTGTGCAATAGAAGGATCAAATAAAAAAGGAAGAAAAATGCAACAGAACATAAACAAATGGAAGCAGAAGGCCTTGAGATTGAAATTTGACCTAGCAGAACACCAGCTTCAATTGTTGCCTTTGAATGGTGCAAAATTTTGAAGAAATGAAGTTAAAATTAGCTTTTCCAGCTCAAGCATCTTGGGTTTTAACAAATTCCACACCCAAGTTACAAACTGGAAAAATAATTACTAGGTGAGTGCTAGAGGCAATAGAGAGTACAAAGTTCATATAATATATTAGGATAGGACTATAAATATCTCCAAAAAAGTTAGGGTTCATCACCACCCTTTTGGGCCTCTCTCATTATTCTGGGTAGTGAATGCAATTCTTGCAGGTCACAGAAATGGCTTCTACTATACCCACTACAAAGACTTTTGATCTCGATTGGCCCTAGAATTTAAACCCACACCAGTACCTGACTACACTTGATAGCTGTTAGCAAGGATGCCTACCATCTTAGACTAATACATGTAAATAGAAAATTTAGTATCATATTTTATTAGGCGTATCCACATGCATAGTAAAAAAATAAAAAAGATTTTGGACAAGGGATGGATTGCATTCAGTTTTCCAATTATTGATTAATTTGTAAATTGAATGTAGATAAAAATTAAAATAATTATTAGAAGTTGAATTTATTCTAGAAATTACTGTTCTTATAGTACTAAGCCACAAGTTACAGAAACCTTCGCTGAAAATACAATTATCTTACCAAACTCTAATAAAGGCTTCAATTAACTGTTTTTACAGACAAATATCATGAGACAAGCTTGTTGTGACGTTTTCACACATCGCCCCATTGCAAATGGGGACCCCCACTTTTTTGCTCGGTAGCGTAGTTGTCTTAGCTTAGTCTTCTAGCTTGGCAATAATTTCAAGCTTTTAACCTTTTGCTTGTGAGGAGAGGCAGTGCCTTTGATTGTCAGGATGTGATCAAGTTAGCATTTCCATGTCTTGGACTAGGATGAGCAAACAACCTTCAGCTTCCTTTTGTCAAAGTGCTTGAGTATTGGATAGGAGTCAAGATCTTCATTGAGTAGAGCTTCACAATGCAACCTTCAGGCAATAAATGGTTAAGTCAAGGCATGAATTCCGTGATGGATGCTTGGGGTGATTGAATAATCCTCAAGCAAATCTGTATCTCAATAGAGGATGATATGTGAAGATGAGAGATGAGTGAAGGAATGAAATTGGAGTATCAGTCGTTTTCCTTGGATTTCTGGAAGGAAATTTAAGGATAAAGTCCTCACCAAAGGCAAAATCGGCATCATGATGAGACAAAGTGTGGACTCAATGCTCAAATTAGGTTAGAGGTGAAGTGATTAATCAACCTTTAACCTTCGCAAATCCATGACTTCAAGGGGAAATGATCAATCTCTCAAGGAATAAGTGAAACATATGATTTGGGTGACTTAATACTTAGAACAGCTATGACAAGGAAATGTCAAATCACCCTTGCAACAATGCTGTCCTTCACTTAGAGGAACCAATGAGTTGGAAAGGTGTGGTCAAGTTTATCCTTCATTTGGAGAAATCCACGCCCTAAGTAAAAAATTTCATTGACTTCTTCAAATCCACAGTAGTGAGGTGATTTTTCCCTCACTCCCTCAAATCCCCGGCCTAGCAGGTGGATGCATTTCTCTCTAACTTGCTAAGATCCACGCCTTGTGAAAGTCAAATGTTTGAAGAGCTTGAAAGCGATGATGCTATCTCAATTCCTTGTTGTGTGATGATGAAAATGCCTCTTTGAAGTAAATTGAGTGAGGAGATCTTCCCTCACTGCCTCAAATCCATAGCCATCCTCAAGAACTTCCCTCACCCCCTCAAATCCATAGCCATCCTTAGCATTCTTCCCTCACTGCCTCAAATCCACGGCCATCCTCAAAAACTTCCCTCACCCCATCATATCCACGGCCATTGCAAGCATCCTTTCCTCACCCCCCTAAATCCATGGCCATCACCAAAATCTTCCCCTCACTTGCTAGAATCCATGCTACAAGCATGAGGATGGCAAGGTTGAACAATGAAGAAAAGGGGAAATGGTGAACTAACTTGATCCTTGTTTGATGAATGAAGATCAACATGATATTGAGAGTAAATGGTGTTGAAATTGGCAAAATTGAGTAGTCATCAACTATTCCTTTACTTGCTGAAATCCACGGCCAAGGGTGATTTTTCCTTGACATGCCCAAATCCCCAGCCTAGATGACATTATTCCCTCACTGCCCAAAATCCACACCAGTCATGACACTTGTCCTTCACTTGCAAAGATCCACGACCAAGAGCAGATCAGGGTGAAATCAAACCTATAAAGGGCAAAAATCAGACCAGAAACATCACCGTTTCCAGACCTGTTTTGCAAGAGAAAATGTCATTTCCAGATTTTGATGGGCTTCGTGAAGTGAATTTTGTGAGTATTTTGCATTTTTACTTACGGTTTTGTTCACCATCATAATTCAGGGTTCTTTCCTTGTTTTTCTAGGTTTGATACAAGCAAGGGATAGAGGACGTAGAGCATGGAATGAAGAACTTTTCCACCACATGGAGATGGCAACACTTACAATATCTAGATTCATACTTCAACATGGAAAATCAAGGAGAAGGAACATCTCAACATAGCAAGTGCGAGGATCAACATAAGGAAGGAATTTTACAACTATCTTCAATTTCCCCCGGAAATCCAAGAATTGTTGCCAATACAACAAGAGAGTAATTCAAGGCGAAGGCTTCAAGTGAAGGAGTGCAAGATTCAAGGTGAAACACACAAGAGTAAATTCCCAAGTATGAAGAAGGATAGTGAAGGTGATCAAGTCAACTAAGATGATGCCATTTGGGAATATCTCCCACCATCATCTCATTCATCACAAGCTTGGAAATGTTGAGTATCAAGAGATATTGCCCGAATCACAAACTCTTCTTTGCGATGATCTACAAGATGAGCAAGTTGAAGCGGCAACAACTCACCTTCATCAACCCAATCACATCATTCCAACTCGAAGCGTCCAAATTCAATGCAATTGACTCATCCAACAAGGAGGATAACTACCACATGTGGAGGCACAAAGTTCAATGTACCTAACCTCATCTTTCATTGGTCGGAATTCAATGAAGGACATGTGTCCTAAAAATGTTATTTTATCATTGGTCAAACATTAAATGTTATGTAAAGGGCATAACAAACCCTAATTAGGGTTTCTATCTTTCAATCTTGGCCATTGATGTGGATTTGATCTTGGCCATTGATTTGTCATGAGCTCACAATAAAAGGCTTGCTCTCCTCATTTGTAAGATTAATAGTGGATCAATAGACAATAGTTAGTAGAGTTAGCAACCAAATCATTAGAAAGTAGAGTAAAGTAGGAGGAGAAGCAAAAATTGTAGCCAAGCTTGTAAATAAACATCCTTTTCATTGAATTCATGGTGGATGGTGATGTTTCTTTTGCATATTGTATGGTTTCTTGTTGTATCCTCATGTAAGATGATGTTCACTGATTGTGATGGAGTAATGTGTGGATGTTGATAATTTCTTGGTTCCTACTATTTGTGGTTGGATGACTTTCAATTACAGTGCATAGTTAGCCTGAACATTAAAATGTGCTAAGTTCAATTATGGATATGTTTATTCAAGTTGCGCCAGTCTATTGGGTATTTGGATGAACGTTCATGATATGAAAATCTTTCATTCCCCCTTGGAAAATTGCATCGGTTTTGTGTTGTTGATAACATGTCGAAGCAAAGCTCAGTTTAAGGAATGTGTCCATCCAAGCGTGATATAGTGCTATCATTGATCTTAGGAGTAGTGTATTCTCTCTAAATCCTCATCCTTTTTATCTTTTTTCAAATCAAGTAAGTTTCCACATTCTAGCAACATTCAAGCAAGAGTTCAAGTACAAACGTAAGTCCCTCGTGTGATTCCAGCAATATCACATCAACCATTGAGCGTATCCACATGTCCAGACCTGACATTTGGAACCTTGGAGTCACCTCAAGTGATCACTTAGTTCAGCATTTGAGGAGATTTTGTTCAAGAGTGGATAAGATACCTTGGTATTTTATTCTATGTATGAAGTGCATAGAAACACATCAACAAAGCTTAAACCAAATTTTTAGCAAAGAGAGTTTAATATGAACAAATAGGTTCTAAAAAAATATTACGGTACCACAAATATTAGTGGCAATAGTGCTTGATTAAAATAATTACTACTCTTCATTGTTAGTGTGATCTTAAGGCTTACATTTATTATATTAAAATGATAAACTCGGTGATCTTAGTTACAACATCTTTGTAGAATCAGCAGGCATTTACATTGTACATTACATTTATCTTGGAAAACCAGTGGCAAACATTTACTTCAATGACAAAGAACCACTTGAAAGTAGTCAAAAATTTCTTCCCATGCTTGATTTTTCTCTGTGGCAAACTTACTCCCATTTGATTTCTAATGCCTCTATGGAGGGTGTATTTTTTTCTAGCCAAGCACTTCATCAATAAATACATCAAGTATGAGAATATTGCAGAAGAATTCCACGAGCCAAAAAACAAATGCTATGCGAAATGTAGTGTCTAGGAGTGCTCTGATTTTAGGAAGTGAGCAATATGATGTAATAACCACCCCTATTGCTATCTAATTTTTTAAATTTTTTTTTAACCTTACAAAATTATAGCAAGGGCAATAATTCTCTATCACTTTTGTACAATCTTGCACTAAATAAGATAAGCTCACATAACAAGACAAATCTAGATGTAGACCTAATACTTAAGGTTCACTCAAGATACCCTTGCCTAGGTATCCCTTTATGGGAATCAAAGGCATCGTAGCTCACATGCCAAAATAGAAGACTCCGTCCATAAAATCCACATAGAGACCAATTTATACATACATCACTTACATAAACATAGTGATTAGCTAGCAAAAGGGAAGCAGTTGCAACCTGTTGTCATTTTATGACACCCTTGGTCCATCAATGAGAACTGATGAGAGATATGTTCCATGGACCATTGTTGACCCAGTTGATCAAGCGCCAATTCAGGAAATCAAGGAAATGTTCAAGTGTTCTCTTGTCACGAGGCAAACTTCGAGCCTTCTCCCTTCACCCTTGCATCTTGCCTTCGCACCTTGGAGTCCATTGGTCTCTTCTCCTTCCCTCTTCCTTCTCAGGAATATTGGATTTCAAGATTTGAAGAACCAGTCTAGCCCTTCCCTTTTGGGAAGAGGTATCCTATCTCCCCGAACCCCAAAACCCGAACTTCCCTTACTTTCCAAATTTTGTGATTCGGGGAACTAGTCTACCCCTTCCCTTTTGGGTAGAGGTATCTTGTCTCCCTGAACCCCGAAACCCAGACTTCCCTTCCTTTCCAGATTTCGTGAAGCAATCTACTCCTTCCCATTTAGGAAGAGGTATCCTATCTCCCCAAACCGCGAAATCCTCCTATCTCCTCCCTCTCATCCCTTCGGACTTTGGGGTTCCTAACTCCTCTCCCTTCGCAACAGTTTCTTGAGGGCCCAATGCCCAATCTTCGATGACTACAACACTTACATATGGCACGATCAACACTCAAGGCTCTTAATGCTCCAACTCCTGTGACTTGTCTACTTTCATTCATGGAGCTACAAGGGCAAATTTAATGTTTTTTTGCAAGATTGCCATCAAGTAGAGTCCAAGGTCATGCTTATTTATGGTTACTTGATGGTCTTCATGTCAAGCTTGCATGCTCTGACTTTGGAATGTCGGGCAATCTACCTTCTAGAAGCACTTTTCTTCTTGGGATTTCCTTGTAAGGGTAAGGATGGGTTTCTTGCACGCACAACCATGGCAGATCCATGCACTTCCCTACCTTCCCAGATTGACATTCTCATGTATATGCCAAGGTCAAGGTTTCCCCTTCTTGACCATTGGTCTCTTCTTTGCAACTAGTTTGCTATATATAGGTTGTTAAGCCTCATTAAAGGGTTCTCTCCCTATTGGCTTGAGCTACTTTCTGCTATTTCACTTCTCTTGAAGATTTGTATATTTTATTGCATTTTTGCAACTGTAAGTTCAGCTAAGAATGAATTGAAATCATCATTCTTGCCTCTCTTCGACTTAGAAATGTTGTGTATGTTTTCTCACCTTCATTATAAGTGTATATTTTGTGGCTTTCCCTCACATATATGTTGTGCTAACTTGTTTCTGAGTGTGACTTGTGGGAAATCTTCTTCCCTTTTGATGTTCAACAAGCCTAACCTTCATATATGCATTAGGTATCATTCACGCAATTGAAATTTGTGCATCTCCGAGGTATTTTGACTGATTCTTGGTGTCATCTTGGGGTGGGGAGAGAGACATCTCTTAATATGGTGCATCACCTCCTTTCATTTTCTACATTTCCTTCTTCCCTTTTCTCCTACAAACTGCTAGAATAGGTTTAGAAGTAGATTTTGGAGTGTTAAGTTGGTTCAACACCTGCAACTAGATAAGGAAGGAAGCTGGCCTTCTCCGAAGATTGAAACCCCTTACGCAAGGTCTCACACTTTGGGGTTGTTTCCATCTTTCACAAAGTTGTTGGGTTGATAGCTCAACAAAGGTGCAAACTTTTGTGACAACAGTTTCTGGCACGCCCGATGGGACCCACTTTCAACCATCACGCTAAAGATTTGATGTTGCTCTTAGCATCGTAGCCTTTGGAGGCATTCATCATTCAAGCACTTGGCGACTCTGCTCACGGATCCGATCTCATGTTCATAGCCTATTGCTCATTTCATGCCCAGAATTCGTACAAGGGCATCTTCTAGAGGTAATTTCCATTTTTCAGAACTCTCATTTTCAAGTTCTAGAAGACGGAGAGGTAGACCTTCATTGTCACCAATCAGGGGTTTTAAAGTTGTAAGCACTCCATCACCCAAGTCTCGTTCTACCCCTCCATTTACAAGACCATTGCAATCTAAGGCTCCCACTATTCATTTCAATTGACCATTGTTCCATATGGCCAGAAATCAGGTTTTTGTCACCTTCAATGGGGAAGTCCTCTCATTTTGGCCCAAAGAAATGATATACCAATGGCTGCACTAAAAAGTATACCCTATTTTACTGGTGAAACAACCACCACCACAATAGAGCACATTCACGACATTACAAACATCTGCTCTGTCCATAATGTCACCAAGGATGATCTTGTTGTTAGGCTCTTCGCCACACCCTTGAAAGGAAAAGTCTTGCAGTGGTATAGAGGGAAAAGCCTTGCAATGGTATAGAGGGTTGCAGCCTAACTCCATTCACAATTGGGACAAGTTGGGATAGAAGTTGTGTGAACAATTTGAAGACAAAAGTGATCACCTATTACTTGTTAAACAACTAAGTACAATCAAGAGGGCACCTCATGAATTCATGGGAGATTTCAACTTCAGATTCCAAAAGACATGGGATAGAATTCCTACTCTACTAAAGCCACCTCCCAACTATGCCTTCTTGTATTATCTAAGAGCTCTCAATAGCGATGTAGCAGTCTTGATACAATCAACGGGTGGAGTTTCTCTATCAGATGCGTATGACATAGCCATAAGGGTAGAAAAATGTTTGATATATGCTGGGAAGATAGCTCCAAGGCCGCCAATGCCTTTGTTCCCAGAAGCTCCTACCCATCCCCATGGCATCCACAAGTCATCCATCCACATCTACTTCATCCTCAAATGAGCTCCATGAGGTCAAGACTCTATTGCAGAACTTTGGCAATGAGTTGGTGACACTAAAAAGGCAACAGGCTCAACATAGAAAGCCTTATCAAGCACAAAATCAAAATTACTAGTAGAATAGGCCACCTTTTCAAGGGCAAAACCAATGGAATCATGCTAAGCCCTTGAATAGTGCGAACCCTACAATTGCAAGTAACTCAAAGGCAATGGCTCCAATGCAAAACAATCTCGCCCAAGAGCATGATTGGTGTCAACCATGCAACCAGCCACACAGCCAAAGTGCATGCTAAAATGGAGAGTTTGTCCAAGCTCTAGTAGTGCAAAATGAGCCAACCACCTCCAACCAGCAATATGATCCAAATCAGCCAAGTGTTGGCAATCAAGCTCATATACCAGGAGATTCTACTTTTGTCAATTGGCAAGAAACAAAATTTTGTGGTATAAACTAGATAAGTGATGATGCTATGGCACAATACACAAGGTCAAAAAGGAGAGCGGTAGAAGGTGCCACACCTTCAACATTAGCCCAAGCTCCAATGCTCAAAGTAGTTGTCCAAGATACAAGTCTAAATACCATTCAAGGGCACAAGAGGTAGGAGCCTTCGGTCGCCCCAAGAACAAGGATAGACCTTGTTCCAAAGACGCCTTAAAAATCAGTTGGTGTTCCATTCAACATAGTTGATCAAATGAAGAAGGCTAACCTCGATGTCACTATGTGGGAAGCCCTTTCCAACCCATCTCAAGGGTATTTGCTTAAGGAGGCATTGAAGGACATCAACAAATCAAATGAGGAGGCAATGGTCAACAAGAAGATAGTTCCAACTAGTTTGGTACAACCCAAGGGGGAGGAATATTCAAGCAAAATCAATAAGCCTCCTCGCTTCTATCTCTCTTTAATCATAGGAGATGATTTAGTTCACAACTGCATGATAGATTCAAGAGCTAGTAGCTCAATCATGCCTAAGAATAAGAACCTCTGACTAAAGGGGTTGTCCAACTAGATGGTACCTCTATTAAGAAAGTAGGAGTTGATAAAAGTTGAAGTTAACCTTGCATGCATTCCCTGGTTGCACTGTCTTGCAAGACATATCAGTTGTTGACCTCCTTGCCTTCTTTTCCATCTGTCTATCTAGAGGACTTCACAGCCAAGAGAGGTGAGATACCTATCTTCTAATTGGTCCCATATGCTATTTCAAACAAGGTATGGTACCAAGGTTAACATAAAAGCATAACCCATTGCACAAAACCACATTGAGGCCTACACCCCCAGACCTATAAACATGGATTGCACTTTACGGAGGCGGGGGAGGAGTGTATTGTCCGTGAACCTACTACTCTTCTAGAGAAGGTTCCTGATTGCTTACTAGATGAATGGTCCAATGCTTTTCAGTTTGATCCATTGGATGAAGCCGGAGAGACCGCGCGTGGCACCTATTGCATTCATGAGAAAGATACTCCTATTCCTAACCTCGTTAAGACACAAGAAGATCCAAAGGGGTTATGGAGCATGTTTTTCGATGGTTCAAGAAACAGGAATGGTCCAGGCACTGGTGTAATGCTTGTTTCTCTCGAGAAGGAAAAATATTTCTTCTCTTTTAGGATTCATTTTGGCTACACCAACAACGTGGCTAGATATGAAGCCTTGATCCAAGGTCTCCAACTTGCACAAAAAAGAAAGATTAGATCTTTGCAAGTATTTGGAGACAGTGAGTTAGTTGTTAATCATATCAAAGCTCAAAGCATAACCAAGAACAACTTACTCAAATCATACAAACACAGGGTCTGGGACTTGATTGAAGGATTTGAGGTCTTCAACATCCAAAGCATTCCTAGGAGTCAAAATAAACATGATGATAGGCTTGCAGCAATCGATACTCAATTTGACATACCAATGCATGCTACAAACAAGAAGGAACAACACATCAGGCTTGTTGTAAGGCCTATCGTCCCAGACAATCAAGTAAATTGGCAGGTGTTCGAAAGTGATTCGCAAATAGTCAATTTCTTGCAAAATGAAGCATAATTTTCTACTAAAAATCAATCTATGCTGCAAGACCAATATGGATAGCAGATCATGCAGCTCAACTCGAACAAATTGCCTAAAGGTCTAGTTACCTTGGAGGGCATTTTCAACTCAGATGATCAATTGAAGAAGAAGATGAACTTGGCTGCAAAGAAAGATGATTATAAGCCAATTGCTATTACCAAGGGTAAGTCACTAAATTTGGGAAAGGTGTGTTCCTTAACAGAGCAAGAAGCCTTTGTTAAGCTTCGTCAAAAATATGATGACATAGTTGCTTGGACCTATGAAGATTTGAAGGGTTTTGACCCTAGCTTAGCCCAGCATACTATAGAACTAGACCCAAATGCAAAACCAATTAAACAAAAGCAAAGGCCAATAAACCCCAAAATTGTGCCACTAATGTAGGAGTTAACCAAACTCATAGAAGCCAATATCATTTTCCCTATCAAACACTCCTCTTGGGTGGCTAACCTTGTCCCTGTGAGAAAGGAGAATGGGGAAATCAGACTGTGTAAACTTCAGTGACCTCAGTAGAGCCTCCCTTAAGGATCATTTTCCCCTTCCCTCCATGGAACAAATTCTGCAAAAAGTCAGTGGCTCAAAGAGAATTTCATTCTTGGATGGGTATTCAAGCTACAATCAGATTTTAGTCTAATAGTCAAACCAATATAAGACTGCATTTACTACTAAGTGGGGTACCTATGCTTATTGTAAGATGCCTTTTGGGCTAACCAATGCAAGTGCCCCCTTTCCAATGGCAATGGACATGGCTTTCAAGGGTGTATTAGCAAAGTTCATGCTTATATACCTTGACAATATAACTATTTATTCAAAGCATACAGCTGATCATTTTGATCACTTTGAGCAAGTGTTCATGAAATACAAGGAATATGGTGTCCTTGAACCCAAGCAAATGTGTATTTGCCACTAATCAAGGAAGATTGTTGGGACACATTGTATCCAAGGAAGGTTTAACCATTGATCTAGAGCGAGTGGAGGCTATTCTTTCTCTTCCACTTCCCAGTCACAAAAAGGGATTGCAGAGTTTCCTTGGTAGGATCAACTTTGTGAGGGGGTTCATTCCCAACCTTGCCACAATGGTAAAACCTCTCACATCCATGCTGAAGAAAAATTTAGCTTTCAGTTGGACCAAGGAAGGGAAGGCCAATTTCTAAGAGATCAAGCAAGCGATTGCTCATGCCCCCACCCTTGTCAATCCTAACTATGAAAAGGATTTTATCTTCTATACCTTCGGAGGAGAATCAAGCATCTTAGCTGTCCTAACACGGCTGAACAATGATAATTTGGAGCAGCTCATTGCTTTCTTCAGTGAAGGACTAAAGGATTATGAGCTTAGGTACAGATATGTAGGGAAGCAAGTCCTCACTGTCATTAGAGCTATGACAAAGTTTAGACACATGTTGTCTAACAACAGGGTCCAGCTCTTAGTTCCAAATGTAACTATCAAGGATTTCCTTCTAAACAAGGACATCAATGAGAAGAGGGTTGGCTGGATAACCAAGGTCATGGAATATGACATCAACATCACCAAGCTTGTAAGAGGCAAGGGCCTATGTGAACAGCTTGTCTCATCTTTTGAAACTCCTTTAGAGGTCACCTTTGTGTTACAAGAGGATCAACAAACTACCAACGACACTTAGGTCTGTTGGGTAAGTGACATGACCACCTCCTTAATGGAAGGTAGATATCCTCAAGTCTAAGTAGGACCAAAAGAAGACATTTCAGGTTGCAATCCATTCCCTATGTCTTAGTGGATGGCACCCTTTTCAGAGGAGACTTTAATGAAGTCATGTTGAGATGTGTTGAGCATAATCAGGTCAAAAGATTATTAGAAGAATTTCATGATGGCTCCTCAAGTAGTCATTTCTCTGCAAGGACTACAACTATCAAAATAGTGAGGGTTGGTTGTTACTAGCCAACCTTATTCAGTGACTCACACAAATGGATGAAGAAGTGTAAGAAATGTGCCTTCTTCTGTGGAAAGCAAAGGCTAGTTGTCCTTCCTCTCCACCCTATTCAAGCAGCCCAGCCATTTGCAAAATGGGGTTTAGACTTCATTTGCATGATACATCCACCTTTTAATGCTGGTCACAAGTGGACCTTGGCCGATACAGACTACTTCACCAAGTGGACAGAGGTAGTAGCATTGAAGGATGCCACAAAGGCTTCAGTGTTGGAGTTCTTTGATGGAGTTGTGACCAGATTAGGTGTCCCTTCAACCATTATATCAAATAATGCTAAGGCATTTGTTGGAGCCCAAATCAGTTCTTGGGCAATTAAGCATCATATATACTTAAAGACATCATCAAATTATTACCCTCAGGGTAATGGCTTAGCTAAATATTCCAACAAAAAACCTCATCGAGATAATCAAAAGAACAATTGAAGACAATCAAAGGTCTTGACATACTAGGTTGAGAACAGCCTTATGGGCTGACTAAATCACACCCAAGAGGGCAATTGGTAACTAACCTTTCATGTTGGTATATGGGAAGGAAGCAAGACTCCCATTTTCCCTGGAGTTGCTCTCTCTTGAACTAGCACATCAGCTAGAATTGATAAAGAATGATGCCACGACAGTAAGGCTAGCTATGCTAATGGAGCTAGAGGAAGTTAGAAACTAGGCCATGCATACACTTGAGATTCATCATGAGCAAGTCAAAAGAAGTTTTGACAAAAAGGCTACTAATAGGGTCTTCAAAGAGGGAGATCTAGTTCTCAAGTGGGATGCAGACAGAGCTAAAGTTGGATGACACTCCAAATTTGATGTTATCTGGAGTGGTCCATAAGTCATCACCAGTTGCGAGGAGGCCAATGCACTTCATCTCTCTAAGCTTGATGGTGAAGTTCTTCCAATCCCAGTGAATGGGATTCATCTCAAGCCTTGCTTCTAAAGAGGGTCTTGATGACAATGTAGATCAGAGGTTGTTTGCTTTCATAAGTGTGTTTGCATCTGCTACATCCTCCTTAAGAGAATGTAAGCTCTAATGCCTAGATTTCCTCCAAGTGCAGGCATGCACATGTTTTGGGTCCTATTAGTGACTCAGTGGCTAATGGATGCTCAAGGCTTCTGGATCTCATACTTAGTAGGCAAGCATCCTACAGAGGTTGCCAAAATATTGCCATTTTATGACACCCTTGGTCCATTAGTGAGAACCGATCAGAGATATGTTCCATGGACCAACATTGGCTAGTTGATCAAGAGTCGAGTCAGGAAATCAAGAAAATGTTTAAGTGTTCTCTTGTCATGAGGCAGACTTCGGGCCTTCTCCCTTCACCCGTGCATCTTGCCTTCATACCTTGGAGCCCATTAGTCCATTCTCCTTCCCTCTTCCTTCTTAGGAATTCTAGATTTTGGGATTCGGAGAACCTGTCTACCCCTTCCCTTTTGGGAAGAGGTATGTTGTCTCCCAGAACATCGAAACCTAGACTCCCCTTCCTTTCCATATTTCGGGATTCGAGGAACCAATCTACCTCTTCCCAAAGGTATCCCTTCCCTTTTGGGCAGAGGTATCCTATCTCCCCGAACCTCAAAACCCGTACTTCCCTTCCTTTCCGAATTTTGGGATTCAAGGAACCAATCTACCCCTTCCCTTTTGCGAAGAGGTATCCTATCTCCATAACCCCCAAATCCGAAGTCCTCCTATCTCCTCCCTCTCATCCCTTGAGACTTCGGGGTTCTCGACTCCTCTCCCTTTGCAGTAGTTTCTTGAGGGCCTAATGCCCAATCTCCGATGACTACAACACTTCCATATGGCATGATCAGCACTCAAGGCTTTTAATGCTCCACCAACTCCTAGGACTTGTCTACTTTTATTCATGGAGATACAAGAGCGCATTTAATGTATTTTTGGAGGATTGCCATCAAGTAGAGTCCAAGGCCATGCTTATTTATGGTTACTTGATGGCCTTCATGTCAAGACAGCAAGCTCTGACTTTGGAATGCCAGGCAATCTACCTTCGAGAGGTACTTTTCTTCTTGGGATTGCCTTGCCAGGGTATGGATGGGTTTCTTGCACGCAAAACCATGTTAGATCCATGCACTTCCCTACCTTCCCAAACTAACATTCTCTTGTATATGCTAGGGTCCGGGTTTCCCCTTCTTGGCCATTGGTCTCTTCACTACGACCAATTTGCTATATATAGGTTGTTAAGCCTCATTAAAGGGTTCTCTCCCTCCTAGCTTGAGCTACTTTCTGCTCTTTTCACTTCTCTTGAAGATTTGTATATTTTCTTGCATTTCTGCAACTGTAAGTTTGGCCATTGGCCTAAGAATGAATTGAAATCATCATTCTTGCCTCTCTTCGACTAAGGCATGTTGCGTATGTTTTCTTAGCTTCATTAAAGTGTATGTTTTGTGGCTTTCTCTCACATATATGCTGTGTTAACTTGTTTCCGAGTGTGACTTGTGGGAAATCTTCTTCCCCTTTGATGTTAGAAAACCTAACCTCCATAGCATTTGGTGTCATTCATGCAATTGAAGTTTGGGCATCTCCAGGGTATTTTGATTGATTCTTGATGTCATCTTGGGGTAGGGAGAGAGACATCTCTTATATCGCTGCATCACCTCCTTTCATTTTCTGCATTTCCTTCTTCCCTTTTCTCCTACAAACTCATAGAATTGTTTTAGAAGTAGATTTTGTAGTGTTGAGTTGGATCAACACCTGCAACTGGATAAGGAAGGAAGTTGGCATTCTCCAGAGATTCAACCCCCTTGTGCAAGGTCCCACACTTTGAGGTTGTTTCCATATTTCACAAGGTTGTTGGGTTGATAGCTCAGCAAGGGTGCAAACTTTTGTGACATCCCAACCTTATTGCTAGCATCTTCCCTCTTTACCTGGTTCATTAACACATAATCCTTAAGTACATCTGAACTTATGTCAATGTGTCCTATACTACATCATGGTTCCCATCCTTTTTTTAGATCAATGTCAACTATGAATACAAGGCAAGCATCTCATACTACCTGTTATCATCACCACCAAGGTCACAAGCGTAGCACCATACATCACATGAGGCCATTAATTAGATTTTCATGGCGCATTATGTCTTTGATTCATCTTATAATTGAGTAAATATAATCAGGATGTTATACAGTCTAATCGCACTTGAGACTAGTTTTGTTCTCTCAATCACCTAAACTGATTTGAAAATCAAAACCTTGAGAACCATTCATCTAGCAAATGCCACACTAGAAGCAAATACATTTCATTTCATACACCAATGCCAATAATGAAACCCTAAGGGAGATCTCGGCATCCATCACCTGCATGCCACCAGAAAATGACTGTCTAAACCCTATAAAATCAGTAGCTCCTAGCATCTATCACCTACATGTTATTGGTGAAATCCAACAAACCCTATGATATGGTTGAATAGTTCTTTTAGCAGAGCATGCTCCCTGACTATTCTCATATTTGAAACAACAATAAACTAATCTATAAGCATATCATAGGTTTTGTAATTTCTATGATCACCTCAAGATGAATGGGACAAGCTATGTTAAGAGAACAATTATTCTATATCTATGCCCTCGTAGAGTCTCATTCTCAATCCTAGTTGTGATGCCAAGAAGTTAGTTATTACATCAATCTCAGTTCAGCATTCTACCATTTAGAGGGTACAAGAAAATTATCTAAAAACATACTTTCTAAAGGTTTTACACACTAGGGTAGTTAATCTATTTTAAGTACCTGGGTTTCATTAAACTATACAATGGTTCTACAGGTCTTGGGGTAAAAATCCAACATACAAGTAATACATTAAACCCACATGAATTGGCCTCTATCTAGACACATATACATAAATACAAACTCATAAAATAGTCTCAAAGGCCATTTACTTGATTTAGTTATTATTTCGATAAAAAAACATCATTTATTAGACAAGCTAAATCCATAGTAGTAATATAAAACAATATCCTATTTCTCAGTTCATAAAATTATTGTACTGAACCAATCATAAATCTTAGCATACCATATGCACCCAGCAGATATAAAGGTAAAACACCATACAGTACTGCTGGTTGCCCATTTTTGTTAAAGACAGTCATTAAAAATTCCATCTTAACTCAACACAAATTCTAGTATATGTTTAGGACAAGCAGATCCTTCATAAGAGTAAGCATTGTTCACACATTAGATAATTTTAACTTAATTTTGCATCATCATTAGATACAAGTCAACAAGTTTTCTTAACTTTATCAATGTAGCCATGTCATAGCCATTATCGTGCCCTCATTTCCTAGAAGAATAGACCTCACTAGTGTCTAAGGCTAACCTATACCTTCCTATACTTATCACCGGGCCAAGACACCATATTGTAGTGTTTCCCATACAAGCTTTGATTATTTTAGTTCAAATTATTTTAGTTCAAATTATTTTAAGGGAGATCTCACACGTCACATCAAGATAGACTCTGATGATAATGACTCTAAAAATTCATTCAAGATTGGAGTAGATTTTGGAGATCCAAACACAACAAACCTCAAAATATGTAAGCTTGATGACAATGGATTGTTGCAGATATGGAGCAGTGTATTGGCATTGATGTCAACTGAGCAGTGTGTTGTGATTGTTGCAGATATGGAAAGCAATGTATGGATTTGTGTGTTGTGTGTTGTCATTGTTGCAGTGTGTTGTCATTGACGTTATTGATGTCAGCCTATGATAATGAATGATCTTGTTTGGATGCCCAAAAGGATAGATTGTTGATAAAGGGGGAGATTGTTGCATAAGTTTGTTGCAGTTACAGAGTTGAATTGAAGAGTTGTAAATTGTGTTGTATCCTTGCTTCTGATGTTCATGGTTGGATATCAAATGTGCTGATCAAATGTAGTTCATGGTTGGATGTAAAATGTGTGATGTTCTGAAATATTCTCTGATTGAAAGACTGTTGCAAATGAAACAGCTCAAGTATGTTGTGCCAATTTTGGTGTCTCTAGATAAGAAGATTGTTCCACATTTCTCTACATTTGAAGATATGTTGTGCAGTTTGGAAATAAGACAAAGAAGGATGTGTAGTCTGCATGTTTCTCAGTTCAGGTCACAAAAGTTAATAAGGTTATTTCCAAGACATGCAGAGTAAAGACAGTTTTGTTGCTTATCGGGATGGGTCAGAGGAATGCTCTGGACTTCTCTGCAAGTCAATATCTTCTCTTGCGGTTTTGAGGACTTGATCATAGTGTCTATACTTCACTTCTCAAGTTTCAAGTGTTAAGATGTACCACAAGTGTGAACCTAATTGTTATATCTCAAGACTATCTTTTCTGGTTTGACTGTACTACTGTGTCAAGTCATACATTTGTGTCATATCTATTAATCATGATAATGAGAAAGGAGGTTATAAAAAAGCCTTTGAAGTTCATATGATAATTGTATAGGCTATGCATATTGGTTCCTGATCTCTGCAGTACTGTTTGTTGACTAGAGTGAATGTATGAAAGGTTGAATGGTCGTCTGGCCAACCTAGAACATTTGCGCCTATTCCTTATGGTTTGCGCCAACATGGAAATGTGTGCTAAGGTTTTTTGGGTCCTATTTATCTTCTGGTTTGGGCTAGTTACTTCCCCTCCACCACGGAAGTTATTGGTCTGACCTTTTGGCTATTGCATGTTTCATGTCTACACAATTCAACTTGGCTGACTGGGAAAAGGTTGTTTGAGCTTGCGCCATGGTTCTTTGTGTTCGTGCCACTTTGGAAGATTTATTGTGATATCTTTTGGGCCCAGTTGAACCTTGCATTGATCTGCAACATGCTAACCTTCTTCACTTATGTGTTTTGTGGCCAACTGGTGTGATGCTACACATTTTATCTTGAGGCCAACCTAGTTAGTGTTTTGAAGGTTTGCAAAGGACATAAATGAAAAATCAAATCATGGCAAACTGTGTGGTGGTTGTGTGATGTGTATAATTGTGAGAAGAAATGCCTAATGCTTAACAGAGGTAGTGAGTTGAAGTTAGCTACATTTGAATAGACCCAGAGTGTGTTGGAGACAGTTTGCCGAAAGTAACTAATGCAGTTATGCTAAGTTATTGCACTGGAAGTCAATCAATTACTCATGCTAATTTGAGGTTGAAGCCTCCTTCTGTAAGTGTTGTAATCATCAGGGAGTAGTGAACTTCCTTTAGTTGAAGCCATAAAACTGATTATTCAGGGAGTAGTTGACTCCTTGGGTTGAAGCCCTAAAACAAAGTTGTAATCTTGTTTATATTATTGTGAGACTGGATTTGGACAGTAGATCCAAGCAACTTGCTCATCGTGGTTTTCCCTTGTTGGTTTTTCCACATAAATCTGGTGTCTCTTGTGCAATTGTGGTATTGTGTTTTCATTGTTGCTGATTTGTTTTTCGATAAGGGTTATAAGTTTATGCTAAAGGGCTTAAGTTTGATTGAACACTAATTTATCCCCCCTCAATATTTTGATAATCTTTACATGGATTACTTTTTAATAGCTTGGACCTATATAGTTGGGACATGAATGCATGAATGAATGATTTTACTAATGTCCACGAGACTGATCAGTCTATGGGACCAAGAAATCACAGCCTAGGATAACTTCATAATCTTTTCCATGAATGATTTTATAAATTGGAAGGCAAGTTCACCACCATCTAATGTAAATTTCAGCCTCAAGCTGGTGTATTGAAGAAGGTTGATGAAGTCTAGAACACCCCAAACCTTGGAGTGACTTCCTAAACCCCTCCTCTATGAACTTGGATTACATGAGCATCCTTCGCCCGATACTGCCTACATACCCACTTCTAAATGGATTGAAATCCCATGTAGTTCTCCTCACAATGATCTTTCATGGAACATACACACATGTTCCTATACGTTTCATTACCACTCAATTAACTTTCCTCATGGAAATGAAATTGAAGGGATACTACAGAAGGACTAGGAGTTTCCATTACCATAGTACAATTTCAGTTTTCTATAACTCAAGCCCAAGCATAAGTATCTTCACATAGTAACATTGTATAAATTGAGAGTACTTGATACCACACAGAGATATCCTATGTAATTTCCCCATAGTGAGATAGGATTTAATAATAAATAATAATAATAAATTAAAACATAAAATAATATAAATTAAAATGTAATTAAGTTAATGAACGGTCAAAAGGCATGGAACGGAGAGTTGTCACTCTCTCAAAAATGAGATATAAAAGGGAGAAGAGATCATTTGAAAGGGGCGAGCAGGAGGAGGAAAAAAGGAATGAAGCATGGGAATTAAGGAAGGATAAATGTTAGAAGAAAGGAATAGGAAGTAGGTAAGGTTGTATCCCTTTAAAAAGGCAAGAATTATGAAGGATTGTACTATTTCAAAGGGTGGAAATTGTGATAGGTTCTGTTTCTTGCCAAGGGGTAGGCATGATGAAGAGATGTGACCTCTCCCTCACATGGGAAGATATAAAGAGGAGAAGGTTCATTTGAGTAAGAGAGGGAAGGGAGATCAATTTAGAGAATAATATATTATTCTCAAAGGCAGCAATGAAAAGTGGTGACTCAATTCTAATGAAAGGTGGTGCCTCAATTCCTATGAAAGGTGGTGACTCTTCCCCCAATAAAGTATAAAGGAGAAATCATTCCAAGCATTCAAGGATCACTCACTCACTCATCAATCCTCTAATCAACAATCACTTAGTCCTCAACTCACCAATACCTCAAATCATCCAATCAAAGGAATTCATTGAATCGATCAATTACTCATACAAATATCATCGGAGGATAGAGACTGGATTACTTTTGCGATTGACACACAGCTGTGCGATTATACATTCTGTTTTGGTATGATCTACATACACAGTGACTGTGCTTATATCTGCATTCTTCAAATTTATATATACTGCTGTTTACGATTCTCCAACAAAACATAGTTTTACTATTTATATCTACTCCTGCATATTTATATGCTGCTGATAAGATTGTCTATATATATTCTGAACATAGACCCGATTATTAATATTTTGTAGTTAACTGGCTTACCTGAGACTTGTGTGTATCTTCTTATAATGTGAGTGCTTCTCAGCCAGGATAGAGGATGAGGAGGTTACCAATAGGGAAACAGTGTTGAGGTCACCCTCCAGGCACGCCACCTCATGGTATATGACCGGGGAGTCCCATGAGGCCAAAAGGGTGTGAAGGGTACTGCCTTTGGGTCTGTGAAGGGTGGACTTTCTGGGTACCCTGCGGTAAACCGCCCTCATAATCTCTATCATGGTGAATGTTTATCTTAAAGGATATTCAATCATAGCATGTAAGATAGAAGTGACAAGATCAAGGGGAACGGTAATAGGACGCCTTGCCAGGTATGCCACTTCATATGAATGGCATGGGCCACATGAGGCCAAGGGGGACAAGGTCTGCCCTTGGGCCTGGGACAGAGGGTCTCTAGGGCACCCTATCGAGTCATCCTATCTGAGCTTCCCAATGGTTGAACCAACTCAAAACCATGTAAAGCAATCTGTGGATGGATTTACACTTCTTATATGTTGTTACTTCCTAAATGAAGTTATCTAATTTGATGAGTTATGATTATGAAACAGTCTCTAACTTGTTTGCAGGATCTCCATCGATGTAAAAGGTATCTCTAACCTTGTTCTGTTTATTTAAAATTTGTGATCTAGAGTAGAATTTAGGCATTTATAATTTGGGGACTTTACATCCTACTCAAGCGTCATTACTTGCTACCGACATTAATATTGTGATTATATCAATGACATGACAAAAATAGCATGCAAATCCTTATTTATCCTCCTCATCTTTAAGACTTTAAGTAGATGGATTACAAGTCAATGGCATAAGTGCTACCATACATGTATCAAGGATGATGGAAAGGTCATCAAGTTTATAGCAATGTCATGATCTTGATATGGTATATGACTTTATAAGTTCTATCTAATAGTCTAAAAATGTTCAAGGATTCAATACTCAAAACTTGATTTCAGGTTATCAAAGGATACGCAGTCATTTTCTCACACTTACAACATTAAAATAATAATAAAAATGTACCTGAAACAAACATAATCCGTAATTATGCTTTACATCCACAATATACCATGTGCATAATACTACATTCATCTCTTCGATAAATCTTTAATCATCAAGACCAATAATGCATACTAATATCTTACCATTTTATAATGACTATAACTTTAGTTCAATGCCATCATAATAAATATCTACTCTGATACTCATGATTCTAACAGTAGCTCAGTAATGCCATTCATAAACAAATATAAACAAAACACTTTAATGGATTTCAAATGATTCCATTTATATTTCAAAACTCACCACCTTTGGCAAACTTAAACCTTCGTTTTCCATAAACATTTGTGAAATCCAAAACCATTATAAGGGGCTATGGTGAAAATCTTGAGCATAAATAAATGAGGACACACAATGATTATCTCGATATTGTCACAACACCAAATTAGTCAAGAAAAACTATTTTCTTTAGCTAAAATCAAGTCTTAACCAAACAAGGATCCCAAATAAGGTAAAAATAACTTACACAAGTGCCTGATCCAGATGATGATACTTTGGAAAAACTTTGTGCCCTTACTTCATGTTAATACCATCCTTGCCTCTATCTAAATGCATGTAGTTCTTTATAGTTCCCAGATGCTGCTCACACCTAGACCATTGCAAAGATATTGGCATCTCCTATCGATAATGGCACAAGCTACCTTCTGCTTGCTTGTGCCAAATCAATGTTATGTCCTTGTCATGTTAGGAGAAATCACAGCATTAGTAACTTTTGATCACTGTCATTATCTTGGACAGAGGAAATATCAAGAGTAGCGATTTACAAAAGGGAACCAAATTTGGTATATTATATTTCAAAGATGAGTTTCCAATCAATCCACTTTGATGTCAAAGTGTCATGCCCTACCAAAAAGGTTGTCAGATCGTAGCCTTATAGAAGTTATATCCCAGTCATTACAGCTGTCATGCCCCCGCCAAGGCACTAACTATCATGCCCCATCGTGATTAGTAACCAAGGACAAACAAACAGATGTTGGTTGGCACTTATAGAAAAAATAAAAAAATATTTCAAGATCGCCCTCTTTATACCAACCCCCATCAGGTCAGCAATTTGTTTAGAGTTCATATAATTATCTTCAAAATCATCTGCTCGGCAAACAATGGTTAGTGAAGGGGCAGCATTGACAAAGAAGAGACATCTCTATTTGGAAAGATGTAATCTTTAATATTGGTTGTAACCCTCGTCCCATATTGAGGACTATATAAGGCAGACCCCCTCTTGGAGAAGGCCATCAACCAAGGCATTGAAATCAGATTTGGAATTAAAGTAGAAACAGCAGATGAAGAGATCTGATTTGAATTATAAGTCAATAAGAATCTGAATTACCAGACAATAAGATACAGCAGTTAATTTAGGAAGGACGCCTCTTTATGAAGAGAAATATTCTTAGTAAAGGTTGTGACTCTACATTTCCCTCGAGGCCTATAAAGGAGGACCTCCTCTTTGAGGAAAGCCACCGAATCAGATCAGAATTCATATATGTAATTCACTAATTTGATTCAGGAAAAGCAGCCATTTGATTTAAGAAAAGTAATTGGTATGCAAATATACTTTAGTCTATTGTTTATCATGAAATCTCTTATGAATCTTTGATTTATTTATTAATTTGAATTACCAATCTATTTAGATTTTTAGAATTAGTAAATTAATCAATTTATCATCCTACAAGCAATCATAAATGAGATTAGTGAGAAAACATGGTAGGGAGATGCAGCAGACCAGTTCCCTCAACGTAAGTAGACCACCCCAAGTTGGATGGACTTGAGGTCCAGCCATGCTTGTGGGCCAAGGGGTTGAATTATCTTGGTTGAATGTTCCGCACCCTTGGGCTTAGTTGTGGCGAATGGTCTCCCGGCACCCTATCGTGCTTTCCCCTCAAATCCCTAGTACGGTTGGTTGTTGGAAAAGAAACTATAGTATGGTTCCAAATGCATTTAGTTGATGTTGTTTATCAATAGGACTCATCATAATCATTTTGTTGATGTTAATTAATTATTTCCTTTTAAGTTCAATAGCTATTATGTGATTTAGTTATAGAAAACTATTTGTAAATAAGTTGTATTGTTGGAATTGTTATTTTTGGGCAAAAATATGGTATACCCCAAAAGAGCACATTACAGTGGTATCAATTGAATTGTCTTGGTTGGATAATCCGCGCCCTAGGGCTTAGTTGTGACAAACAGTCTCCCAGCGCTCTATCATGCTTTCCCCTCAAATCCCTAATACGGTTGGTTGTTGGAAAAGAAACTATAGTATGGATCCAAATGCATTTAGGTGATGTTGTTTATCAATAGGACTCATCATGATCATTTCGTTGATGTTAATTGATTATTTACTTTTAAGTTTGATAGCTATTATGTGATTTAGTTATAGAATACGATTTGCAAATAAGTTGTATTCTTGGAATTGTTATTTTTGGGCAAAAATCTGGTATACCCCAAAAGGGGACATTACAATCTACCTCATCCTTGTGCTCTGGCATCTGCCACTGTTGCTTAGCTCTAACAAGTCCTTTAACTCGATCGCCCAATAGTACTCTCTTGGAGATATGTACCAAAGGTTGCAATAAACCCCAAGGATTTGATGCAGAGAAAAATGCCTAGATTTAGTGAAGCCCCAATCTAATCTGGAAGAACCACAATCTACACTTACATACTTTCCAATAACCCTCCTTAATATTTCAAGAGGACTCTTTGCTTTCCAAGCGTCTAGTAAAGCAAAAACATCCGTTGTACAATGGACAAAAAGGAAGCCTCTAAACCAGTAACTAAGAACTCAAAAGTGAAATGATCAATCATGTAATATTTTAATCCAATCCATAAGATCCATCAAAATCCTTGCTTGGAGAGTGTAGCTCTTCCTCAAGGAAATTATTGTGAAATAAAACTACAGATTTGTTTGATCTACATCCACCTTAACACTTGATGTAAGTAGTTGGAGGGGTAATGTGTCCAACAGACCTCTCATCTTGTGATGCTCCATGGAAATGAGATGAAGGCAACTACTCTGCTCCATCCTCCTGCCAAGGATTGATTTGAGGACAGTCCAAATTGATTTTAGAGATTTTGTCTAGGATTCCTATATAGATTTGAATGCAACAAGCCTTTGGTGAGGTCTAGTGTCATGTTGCTTGCTTTTGCTATCTCCAAGATTCACATTGCCTATCATGTTTCTGTCTCTCCCAAACTGCCTCCTCCTTTGAACACCTCTTTTTTTTTTTGACAGAGTGAGGAGGCCCTGAAATTATTTTCCCAGATGGGGAAGTATGGCATAAAATCCAATCAGTATGCAATTCTCAGCACTCTCAATTCGTATGCCAACATCTTTAGTTTACAACCAGGAAATCAAGTGTATGGATGGGCACTAGAGGATTCAAGTAAAATATCTTTGTTAAGTGCACTTGTTTATTTATATGCAAAATGCAGAAGTCTAGGATATGCATGCCAAGTGTTTGATAAACTGGCTAACCAAAACACTGTGGAATGTCATTATGGGAGGATACCCAAAAAATGAGCTTGGTGGGGAGGCCCAGAAACTACTTTGTCAAATGCAGAAGGAAGATGCTAAGCAAGATAGTATTGTTCTAGTGGCTAACCTAATTCCTGCGGGGGTTCAGCAGTTCTGTTGCAGGTAAAAATCGTCCATGCTTAAGTTCTGAGGGCTGAATTTCATACAAATTCCTTTGTTGATATGTACGCCAAATGTGGAGCCATGTGAGATGCTCATCAAGTGTTTGACAAAATGTCTGAAAGGGATGAGATGCTCATCAAGTGTTTGACAAAATGTCTGACAGGGATGTTATGTCATGGATTGCCATGATTGCTGGTTATGTTCAAAATGGTTATGGCGAAGAAGCTCTAAAGCTATTTCAGGAGTTGCCATGGACAGATGTTAAACCTGATCCTTTCACCCTCACAATTATACAAAGTCCTTGTGCCAACTTAGCACTGCTGGAACTGGGTAAGCAGCTCCATACATATATTATTGGAAATGAGTGTGGGTCATCTCTAAGTGCAGCAAGTTCTCTTGTCAATATGTATGCCAAATGTAAGAGTATAGATGATGCAGCTTAGTGTTTAAAAGAATATCGTCTAACGATTTGACCTCATGGAATGGCATGATTGTTGGATATGCCTACAACGGAAATGGCAAGTTGGCAGTCTTTCAATTAAAGCTAAAAGAAAGAAAACACAGCCAAGGTCAGCTGGGTTCAAGTTAAAAACATGATCCATACATTGCAAGAGGAAATCTAGACAGTTTTGTAGAGATTAGACATCAAGATGAAGGAATCGGGTTATATGCCTAACACAACTTTTGTCCCGAGGAAGAAGCCAAGGAATGAAGACCTTTTTATGAGAGTGAATTGCTAGCCACTGC
This sequence comes from Cryptomeria japonica, assembly GCF_030272615.1. Classification (NCBI taxonomy): domain Eukaryota; kingdom Viridiplantae; phylum Streptophyta; class Pinopsida; order Cupressales; family Cupressaceae; genus Cryptomeria; species Cryptomeria japonica. Next base: position 521,400,756 of record NC_081413.1, read on the forward strand.
AATTGAATTTCCAACAATTCATTAATGAGAATTGTCGACTTTATAATTGTTGGTAGGTTTTCCATAAGGAAATGAAATAGCTTATTTAAATTTCACAAATAAAAGGGCATCAAAAGATGTATTCACGGAAACATGACTCCAATTTTTGTTATGTTTTTTTATTTAAAATAAGGGATTATATTAAGGGTGCCTTGCCCTAAAATTAGAGATCCAAGTTTGCATAGATAACATCTAAAGTTTATACCAGCACCTAACCAGAAAAGCCATTATTATTGGAATAAGCATTTGTTACAAAACTAAAAGAAACAAAAATACAGAACTAGTAGCCACTACAGCAGGCAAACATACAAAGTACCTTAGCCCGATCATATGCCAAAAATCACCCACTAGAGAACCGTGTGATAAAATATACAGAAGAGCAGAAGCAAAAATTGCCTTATAGAAAGACAACCAACACTTAAAAAACCCAATCTGGTGATTCCCACATACTTGATCTCAATCCCATTCCTCTCAGGGGTGAAATCCATCTATCACCGGAACAGTTCCAATTTGCTCCAGACCGTGAAACCGAATACCCTTGATTTCTTCACGGAGTAGGGCTCTTACTACCTGGCCATGCACCAATTCTGCAAGTGTATACAACCTCCAAAATGCCCTTGCGAGGGAATACTGCCATGTTCTACAAGACTAGCTGAGTATCACTGCAGAAGGCATACAGAGCGCCTACATGTTCCATGAGTGTTAAAACCCTAGCGCTCAGAAGCTGAAAATCCACTCGATCAACTCTAGAGAAAAAATGCTTGTAATGAACCTCAGAGGAAGAGGTCGGATGCTCCTCCTCATCCTCCTCCTTCACTCCAAACATTCCCTCAACTCCATATCCAGGACAAGACTTACACACAGGAAAAGACTCATACTGTTTGAATTTCTCCCCCATTTATCTGTAGCGACCGAGATTTTTGGGGTAAGAACAGATTAAATTGTCAATTGTCATATATGGCAAAAGTGCAAATTTATGTATTGCTCTAAATATATCTAGGCTAATAATATGAAGATGTTTGTCTGCAGCAAAATTTTCATCTCATACAAGTTTGGATTTCAGTGAGAATGGAAGGCTCTTTCAGAAACAAGTTATTGTTGCTGTTCAGATAACATTCTGATGCTGCTGTTTAGATACCAGTTTGGCTTGGTGGAAGGCTAAACCAGTATAACTTTTCAAGCTTCCAAACAGTGACATGTAATATTCAGTGTGTAAGTGAAAATATATCCTTTTTAACTTCAATTTATTTTTTTCGGTTTTATAAAAACTAGCATAGAGGAATATTGATAAACTACATTGAAAGATATCATTTTTGTTCATTATTCCAGTTAAAATTTTAATATATTCTTATTTTTATATTTCTATTATACTCTTTACAAAAGTTTAAAGCCTCTTGGAGCATCACCATAGGTAAAGTTAGCAATCCATTACACAATCTCGTGACACAGAGTCTTGTGTTGCAGCTTTACCTATAAAAATATAAAAAATAGTTTAATAGAAATATAAAAATAAGAATATCTTAAATAAGCCTCTTGGAGGCTCATGTGGACCATCGAGTCCCCTCACGCACGAGTGGTCTTGGTGATCTTTGTGTACCATATGATAGGCTGGAACCCATGCAGGTCTCTCCTCAATCCCTTCTCTCCTCAACTTCCCTCTTCCTATTATTCACCTCCTCTAGCAGCGCTCTTGAAGATGTCCTGCATTCCTCAATGACAGAGATGAGATGTCTTCTTTTTTCTGCAAGATTCTACTAAGTCTCCTATTACTCGGACACCCTGCAATTAGTGTTGCATAACCAGATTTAAGGCAATTGTGACAGACCATCAGAGAATCTTCAAAAGCAATCCATTACACAATCACCAAGCTTGGATGATAAAGTGATCACCAGAAGGCCAACCTTGTCGACCTCCTCAAGAACACTTGATCTAACAAACAACAAATGTTTCCTAGATTTGATGATTGCATCCACCCTTAACAGTTTTGTCAAATCCAATGGCAGTGTTAATGGCCAAAATCCCATGGCAGTCCAGGAAGACAGACCCAAACAAGAATTTTGTTGACATTTTCCTTTTCTGAATTGAAACCATGAGCCCAATCCTTAAGGAATAAAGCAACCACTAAGAAATCATGGGCCATTTGAAAGGATCTGATTACAATCCTCCTGGTTTAAGAAAGAAATCAAGAAGAAGAATAAGCCTAGTATAGCTGTAATCGAAATTGAATTTCAAATATAGAGGTTACGAGAACTTGATGAACCCAATCATGCACAGAACTAAACAGAAAACAACATGCTGAAGACTTGTCACATCTATAATGCATTCCCAATTTTCACATTGTCCCAAGCTATTTATTGAGGGTAGATTTAAATCAGTTTGAATGTGGACTTTGTTGAAAATGCTTCTTGTAAGAATTTTTTTAATAGGCAATTTATTACATCCAGATCGTTATACTAACACCTCTATATAGTTGATTTCATCACCATTGAAATAAGTGCAAGGTAGAGGAAATCCACATGGACCAAAAGGTAAATTAATAAATATAAGTTATATGAGTTGTTCCCTATTTTATTGTAGAACCATGGGCTATCTAATTTAAGTTATAAATGAACTAGAATTACTTGTTTAATGATTAATTCTTTTCTTCGGCCTGTTAATGGGCATGGTCAGGTGCATCCAGAAACTAGTTTTTCAAAGGAGGCAATGTGGCTAAAGCAGATGGAGGGATGGTTTAAAATCAATTTTGATGGAGCATCAAAGGGCAATCCGGGCCCTTCAGAAGCAGAATTTGTGGTTAGGGATTGGCAAGGGAATATCATCACTTTGGGAGCAAAGCGACTAGATGATGGGACGAATAATGTTGCGAAGGCTATGGCAGCTCTTCATGCTATCAAACTTGGTAGACCCTTGGACCTTCCGAAAATTCACTTGGAGGGTGACTCTTTAATCATTCTCAATGCGATTAAATTGGGTGAAGTGCAAGCTTGGCATTTGCAAAAGTACATCTATGCTATCAAACAAGAATTGGCAACCTTTTATAGTTACCAAATTTCGCATGTACAGCACGCGGGCAATGAGGTGGCGGAAGTGCTATCAAAGTGGGCGTTAATTTTAAATGATGAAAGAGATACCAGTATTGAAGATTTACGAAATCTCACATTCAATTTCTGACATCTTTGGTACGCCGTCACACGAAGGAATCATTAATGAGAGTTTAAGGGAAGATGGGTGATGGGACAGAGGTCTCTGGGTGGTTTTAAAAGGGGGCGGAGGATGGTTTTATTCCTCAGACAGAAGTGACGGGTGCTCTATTGGGAAAGGGTGATGGAGGCATCATTTACATTGATCACGACTAGGCAGCAAGCAGATTTCTTGGGGTTGGTTTCTGCGAAGAGGCTCAAATGCCTCTTTAAATTTGGTGATGAGGAGTTTTTGCAGATAATTGAATTGTTGTCGAGGGATGTTTTTTTGCAGACCAAGCACCGCTACCGAACCAACATGGACATTGTTGCCATGGTGGTAGTGTGGGGATTAGACTTGGGAGAAAGGGCGGAAACCATTTAATGGGTCATGAAAACAAGTGTGGAGGAGGATTGGATTCATGGGCTGGATTCTGTGATGGAATGGGCCATTGCTGGAGCGGGTTTCAATATCAGAGAAGGCATTGACCGACTGGACGCTGATGAGGTGTATGAGCTAATCCCATTCATTTGTTGGCCGCTTGGATGTAACAGAGAGGAAATAAGGGTGGAAGCCTTAATTGGGTGGAAAACCCTAAAGGCATATCTCCAGCAAAAAGAGGCAGAGGTGAACACTGCTTTTGCAACCGTAGTCATGGGAACCAAGGGAGAAGAAGCAGACAGTGAGGAAGAAGGTGGTGGCTGTGTTGAAGAAAATGAGAGCAAAGGTGGATGAAGCGGGTAAAGAATGAGGGATGTCCCTCTTTTTGGCATCCATGATGTCTTGTAAATTTTTTGTAATCTCTATTAAATTTCATGAATGAATGGTGTGTGGGTTGGTCTTGGGTAGTCACTGAAAGGGGTTTTGTTTTTTGTATACCCTTGTAATAGTGGTACTGTGATTTCGGGTGGGCATCATAGAGTTAGGATTGGAATTCTGATATATGTGGCAGATTTTGTGTTTGCATTTTGAATGATACAGTGATGTAAAGGGTGGATAGGGAAGATCATGGCTATAGTCTCTTGATGGGCTATATCGATGTAAATGCTATTTTAGATTTAACAGTATAATTATCTATTACCGAACCAAAAAAAAATGATTAGTTCTTTTCTAATATTTGATTGAATCAATACATTTCGAGATTGGTGTCTATTAGTGGATTGTAGATTCACAACTAACAAGAATGAATTTGCAATGAATCCAAACATATAACAGTTGATCAAAACATAAAAATTCAGTCAAGGTTTAAGTATCATAGAAAAGCATACCTAGTAATCTATTACTAAGTTGCACATATCCATGTACAAATTGATCATTATAAAGACTATACTAATTTTTAAAATGCTGTCACATTTATCAATTCAGATTTACACATAACAATAGTTTTGGAAAGAGGAACACTTATTACAACCATTCCTACAACTGTATATAAAGTCCTCAAGACATGAAACCTATGATACTCTCCACAATATTATTTTCTAACACTTCAGTAGAATTCACTACTTTCTTGCAACTAAACTTCAATGGTTGAAACTCTAAAAAGCTTTGTCACTAGCTAGGTCTGCTAAGAATAAACACTAATCAATCCTAAAATGAATCCCAAACACCCCCTTTAACCCTCTACCTCTAGAGCTTGCACTAGAAAACAAGATTGTAGCATTTCAAAATCAAAGACCGAGATGCACTCCCTCCAAAATGGAATCTCCAGATGAAGAGGAAATCAAAGGAATTAAAAGTGGTGAATGGAGGATAGCCCATAATAATAGGAATTAGGTGGAGGAATGGATGGAAATCGTTTCATTTCATTTAGCACTCAACAATATTTAAAATGTCATCTTTTATTTTATCTTGCACCTCCTCAAAACATTGTGAATATTGTTATTATATTTGCACTTTCTCTTGAAAGAATTGGGCCTTAAAACATTTTTTTACCCATTTTCCTTTTAGAAAATTTGGTCTTGTCATGGGCACATGGACAACATTTTTCATGCTTTGGAAACTTTACCACATCATAGACACCCAATAGGCCCCTTTGAACTCACAAGCATAGACTCATATCTCTACATCTTTGTCATAGGTTGAAGGCATTATTATTTTCAGACCTTCATCAAGTCTCTACTCTTCATCTTGTTGAGATCCTTACAATTCTCAAGATTCTATAGGTTTTGAGCCTTTCAAGACTGGTATACACTCCCATGAAGCCTTGACATATGCTAATTTTATTTGTTTTTTGGGTTGTTAGACATGAGAAAGACTATTCATCAGACCCTAACAGCTTAGTGTTTTCATTAGCGATTATAATTGTTTTTTGGAAAGACAATGTGAAATTGGTATATGTGAATTTTGGCCTCGTGATGTTATGAAACTAATTGAAAATTATTAAAGAAAATTTGAGAAATAGGATGAATTATTATCAAAGATTGGAGGATGAGGAGACCTCATTTTGTTTCCTCTAGTTGCATGAGTTCGGTTGGTGATAGCAAAATAGGATGCTCTAAAATGAGCAACTGAAAAGATGAGATTATTAGATTCAATGACAGTCCCAAAGACACTGAGAGGGGGGGGTGAATTAGTGTCTAACCGGTTGAATGAATATTTAAACTTATTTATAACTTTGCAACCCAAAACAGTGTACCGGTAAACAAAAATTAATGCAGTAAACACAAATAACAAAGACAGCATAGAAACACACCATAACACAAGATATTTAACGAGGAAACCTGGTGTGGGAAAAACCTCGATGGGATTTGTGACCCAAAATATTTACTCATTGGCCAATGAATAAATACTACTTACAATAGGGGCATGCACATGCACGGAGGCCAACAGCCTAGAGCTCACTGCTCAATGAAGAGTCTCACTGACTACAAAATGGATAATTAAATCCAATACAATGTACTGCTCAAAACAGCATCTCTAATGCCAGGTTCAGTACCGGTTTAAGCTCAAATAGATACCTTAACCAAAAACCTTCGCTGCCACTAAACAACTATCTTCTACCATACATCTCATTCATTACAAAATGATCTATACGATCTCATACATATATGAGTCTTTTACAATATACCAAGTCGGCTTACAAATAGTTAATTACATTTACAAAACAATTCACATAAACAAAACTTTATCCCATGTCGGCCTGAGTGCCCGTATTCTTCATTTCCAGTGTGAACTAGATGTCGATGAAAGCACCTGCCGGTGTCGGTGTATGTCGGTGCATGTAGAAACCTATTGCCGGTTGGTTGTCAGTTGGTTGCCATCAATGACAACATCAACTATTCTCATTAGAGTGTAGAATGCCAACAGAGATATCCTTCAACAAAATGCCAACTCTAAAGTTTTCAAGGCACAAGCATATATTTGAATATAAATTTTTCATACATATAAAAAAATATATAAATATAAAAATGATAACCATTCAAAATCCATGAACATTTTGATAGCATAAAAAGGAGAGCAAGACTAGTATGAACACTTTATGTAGCGTGGTTTTCCCTTTCCAAGCAAGGTTGCGAGCTTGTGAATTGTAGCTCTCCATTATATAATCAGCTTCTTGCTTAGCCAGTGAAGGGTAGTTTGTGTTGAACTAACAAGTGCAAGAATTCTTGAGGTAGTGAAAGGTGGGTGGATTGTCCTTACAAGGACAATTGTGTTGGTGCTTGTAACACAAGCCTCGTATGAAAAATTATAGAGGTAGCGAAAGGGAGACGAATTATCCTTACAAGGGTGGTTGTGTTGATGCTTGTGACAAAAGCCTCGTATGCCACTACTTCTCTTCCATCATTTTAAATTTATTTTTATTTTTTGGAGTTCATAACCATTCAAATGCAAATATATATTGTATTGCATTAAAAACCACAAGTTAAAAATTGATGGCTACAAATGTGCCTACTGATGAGAAGTCATTGAAAAAAGTTGTGGCCCATCAACCCGTTAGTGTGGTCGTGGTTGTTGAGTGTGGTGGTGACTTTGACAACTACCAAAATGTAATTCTACAAATTCATCACATTTTATTATTATTTGTTTGGCACTTGTTTTGGGTTTTGCTAACTTTGACTACGTAATAGGGTATCTTTAAGAGTAGATCTGGGCCAATTCCTAAGCTAGCAAGACCCAAAACCAATGTCAAACAAGTAATAATAAAATGTGATGAATTTGTTGTAGAATTACATTTTGGTAGTTGTCAAAGTCACCACCGCACTCAACGACCAGGGCCACACTAACTGATCAATGTGCTACAGTTTTTTGCAGCAAGTTCTCATTGGCAAGCACATATTTGTAGCCATCAATTTTAACTTGTAGGTTTTTCTACAATACAATATATATTTACATATAAATAGTCATAAACGTCAAAAAATCAAAATAAATTACAATGATGGAAGAGAAGTAGTGGCATGTGGGGCTTGTGTTACAAGCACCAACATGGTCGCTACTGTAAGGATAATCCACCCCCTTTCACTACCTCCATTCTGGATGATGTACACAAATGTACGATCCATATAACCTTGGTCACACCCACTGTTTCTCTTGTCACAATCAACGATCTGCTGCTCAAATAAAGAAACCAACTTGTTTGTGACTATTTGACCGATTCCTTCCACTGACGCAACAACAAAGAAGCCCAACAATCATCTGTACATATGACACAAATTAAATCAGTAAGTACATATACAAATCAATTATTACACAGATTAAAGAAACGGTATCTCCTACTTACTACACCACTGGCGTTTGACAAGTACAACAGCTATCCAGCAAATTGTCGCCATGTTTATACTAGTAACAGATGCTACTGTTCTTCTGCTTAGGAACTTGGAAACACCCGATCGTTTTACCATGCTAACCTGCCCACCACATTATCATTTCTTCAGAGGACAAATCTACCACAAATTCCTCCATTGACGAAGAGAATGCTGCAACCCCTCCATGGAGCAAAACTACCAACAGAAATACAATGAATACTGACTTGTCAATTCAACACAAACAACCCCACACCAGCTGAGCAAGAAGCTCATTATATAATGGACAGCTACAACTCACAAGCTTGCAACCTTGTTTGGAAAAGGAAAACCATGCTACATAAAGTGTTCATACCGTCTTGCTCTCCTCTTTATGCTATCAAAATGTTCACGCATTTTGAATGGTTATTATTTTATATTTATGAAAAATTTATATTCAAATATATGTTTGTGCCTTGAAAACTTTAGAGCTAGCATTTTGTTGAAGGATCTCTCTTCTTTTCAGTTGCTCATTTTAGAGCATCCTATTTTGCTATCACCGACCCAACTCATGCAATTGGAGGAAACAAAATGAGGTCTCTTCATCCTCCAATCTTTGAATAATTCATCCAATTCTCAATTTTTTCTTTAATAATTTTTCATTTAGTTTCATAACATCATGAGGCCGAAATTCACATATACCAATTTCACAGTCTTTCCAAAAAACAATTATAATTGCTAGATGATGCCGCTTAGTGTTTGAAAGAATACCCTCTAAAGATTTGACCTCATGGAATGGTATGATTGCTAGATATTACAGCAATGGAAATGGCAAGGAGGCACTCCAAGTCTTTCGATTGATGTTAAAAGAAAGAAAACACAGCCAGGGTCAGCTGGATTCAAGTTAAAAACATGATCCATGCATCAATGATCCCATACACATTGCGCTAATTGCAAGAGGAAATCTAGGCAATTTTGTAGCGATTAGTCATCAAGATGAAGGAATCAGATTATATGCCTAACACAAGTTTTGTATTGCATAATCCTGAGGAAGAAGTCAAGGAATGAAGACTTTTTTATCAGAGTGAATTGCTAGTCACTGCAATCGAATTTCCATCAATTCATTAATGAGATTTGTTAACTTTATAATTATTGGTAGGTTTTCCTTAAGGAAATGAACTAGCAGCTTATTTAAATTTTACAAATAGAAGAACGTGAAAAGGTTTATTCACGGAAACATAGCTCTTAATTTTTGTTATGTTTTTTTTTTTTAATTATAATAAGGGATTATACTAAGGAGCCCTTGCCCTAAAATCAGAGATCCAAGCTTACATAGATAACAACATCTAAAGTTTATATCAGCACCTAACCAGAAAAACCCTTATCATTGGAATAAATATTTGCTACAAAACTAAAAGACACTAAAATACAGAACTAGCAGCCACTACGGCAGGCATACAAAATACCTTAGCCCGATCATACGCCCACTATCATCCACTAAAGAACCGTGAGTAAAATATACGGAAGAACAAAGGCAAATATATGCATTACAGAAAGACGACCAACGCTTCAAACCCCAATCTGCTAATTCCCGCATACTTAATCTCGTAATCCCAGTCTTCTCAGGGGCGAAATCCATCTATCACCTTAACAGTTACAATTTGCTCCAGACTATGAAACCGAATACCCTTGATGATTTATGTACGGCGTAGGGCTCTTATTGCCGGCCATGCACCGATTCTGGTACTGCATACAACCTCCAGAAAGCCCTTGTGAGGGGATTCTACCATGTTCTACAAAACTAGCTGAGTACCACTGCAGAAAGCATACAGAGCGCCTACATGTTCCATGAGTGTTAAAACCCTAGATTTCAGAAGCTGAAAATCCACCCCCATCAACTCTAGAGAAAAAATGCTTGTAATGAACCTCAGAGGAAGAGGCCGGCTGCTTCTCCTCATTCTCCTCCTTCAATGCAACGGAGGAGTGAATCAATAGCACTTCCAAACTTTCCCTCACCTCCACATCCAGGACAAGACTTATTCACAGAAAAAGACTCACACCGTTCGAATTTGTCCCCTATTAATCTGGAGCGACCAGGATTTTTGGGACAGGAACAGATTACATTGTCATTTGTCATGTATGGCAAAGGCACAAATTTGTATATTGCTCTCAAATTCTCAATGTATCTAGGCCAATAACATGAAGATCTTTGCCTGGAGCAGAATTTCATCTCATACAATTTTGGATTTCAGTGAAGAATGGAAGGCTCTTTAGAAACAAGTTATTGTCGCTGTTCCCATAAGAATTTTTTAAATATAGTAATTGTACTAAAAAGAGTAGGGGAAGGGCATCAATAGATAACATAGTTCCGTCACCTTATTGTCATGTTGACCCCTCAATAGCTGTCATAGTGAAAATACCATTAATAAGTTTGTTTTTTACCAATAGCCGATCATTTTTTGTAATTAATTGGCCCATTTGTGCACAACTATTGGAACATTTGTCTCATTTGTGTACCACTATTGGAACATGTGTGCACCACTATTGGGACATTTGTCAACAAGTACTAGCGATTTTGAGTTGACGATAACTGGAACATTTTTAGTTAAGTATCAGGTGACACTTTGAAATGTGTACTTTTTGACCTTTGTGCGCATAATTGATTCCACAACATGCATCATTACTACCCAGAAGCCAGATCAATAGCTATAAGCAGTTAAGTCGCATACGAAGACAACTAAAAAAAAAAATCAAAATCCGATGGACTGTTTATTATCTGTGGGTGCACGAAGTTAGCTATGACGGCTACTGGTGCTCTTCCCCTAATGTGCGGACCAAAAGTAAATTACTTTTAGGAGTATTTTAACTTTTTATGAAGAAGATTATTTCAAATACATGATGATTTTCTTAAGTTTAGATTTGTACTTGTTAAATAAAAAAAATATTAATGAACTTGTTTATTGGACTTATTATTAGTTCCTGTCTATTATGCATCCATGCAGTTCAATTTTTAGTCGATAGGCTCTTTATGCAGGCTTTTGCCCGCCAAAATGTCAGCCTTCCGATAAGCTGTGTTTCCCGACAACTTTTTGGTCAAGCCCCGTTTCTTAGGCGATGACAAGATACCTTCTGCCACATCATCTATTGGATAGTCGATGACAAGATAGCTCAACCAAGTTGCTTGTTGATGTTTTCGAGAGGCACATGGCAGTGAGGTGATATAGCACCTACCACATCCTTTATCGATGGCTTCGATAGTGACAGGAGGAGCCTGCATTAAATGTGGCTAAAGACTTGGCTGCTCTCAGGCATGTTTTGTGTACTTGGGTAGTGTGTTTGTCACTTCTATCATTGCAAACACCATACCATCATTTATTTTGGGTTTCCATTCTCTGCATTTTTATCTTTTTTGTGGTAGTACACGCAATTCACAATTAATTTTGGGTTTGCATTATCTAAATATCGTTTGTATTTTCATTGTATTTGGGTTTCTTGAGGCTATTGGTGGGTTTCACTTAAATGATGGTTTTTGGTTGCGTATGGTTTAAGCGATTGTTTGTGCAAAAGGAAGGTAATTGTTTTCAGCTGCTGAATTTAGGTACCTTTTCAATTTGACATTCTCTGCTTCTACTATGTGCATTTTTCCTCTATCTGTTTTGTCGCCTATTTTCCATGTTTATATGTGGTAGTTAGCATTTTTGTGTTTGTTCTTTAAAAATGTATTGTTTGGTTCTGCATTGTTCTCGGAGTTAATGAAAGTATATTTCAGCTACTCTGCGATTTTAGGGTTTTAGTGTTGCACTATGTGCATTTGTTGCAGGTTATTTGACCTTCGTTGTTCTGGCTCTCTTTCTTTTGGTTGCTATGTTGGTTAATTTAAGGTTTTGATATATACCTATGTTTAAGTCATATATTTATGATGAAAGTTTATTTTCTATTCTATGTGTTATATATATGAATTTCTCTAAATTGCTCTCGTAGTTACTGGAAGTATATTTCAGGTTCGCAATGTTTTGAGGGTTTCAGTCTTCTACTATGTGCATCTGTTGCAGGTTATTTTTGTTGCTTAATTTAGGGTTTTGATATATATAGTTATTGAATATTTCAAACATTTCATATATATATATATATATATATATATATATATATATATATATAATTCATACGTTTCGACCATTCCAATTCACTTCCTTTTTTACGTTTTGATTGTTTATTATGAATGTGCTTCTCAGGTTCTCTGTGTTATATATTTTAATATCTATGCATTGCTCTCGCAGTTAATGAAATTGTATCTTAGGTTCTCTGCGTTTTTTAGGCTCTCATTGTTTTCGCTTTCAATTTGCTTTGCACTCCTCTTTCCATTCATTTTTGTGCACCGTGCTATATATAGAGATAGAGATATATATACATAAAGACACACACACACACACACACACACACACACACACACACACACACACACACACACACACACACACATATACATGCATGCATACATATCTGTGTGTGTGTGTGAGTCTCTCTCTCTCTCTCTCTCTCTCTCTCTCTCTCTCTCTCTCTCTCTCTCTCTCTCTCTCTATATATATATATATATATATATACAACTGTGTGTATATAATTATATGTTTTTGGATATATATATATATATAAACCTGTATAGATTTTGTTTTGGAGGTTTCAAGGCTTGTTTGCTTTGCATGAGTTTTTGGGTCCTTTGTCCATTCATTTAGGGTTCTTGTTGCCATGCATTGTATTTGAATGTAACATTCTTTGTCTTGTTTTTTGTATAGGTGAAAGTAGGATTTACATATCTAGATTTAGTTTTGGGGGTTTCATTGTTTTTTGCTTTGCATGAGTTTTTGGGTTCTCTATGTAATGCCTCGCCAAGAAACCCTAGAGGAACAAACTAACATTCTAGAAAAAGAGTGAACTTTTTTATTTTTGAAACATTGAGAGAACATACTATAACATTAAAAGGATAAGATTGAGCTTAATTGCACAAGCGAAAGAAAACTATTAACTTATCTTCTAAGGTTTCTCAATGTTGTTACTAATTTAACCATACTACATTTGAGGAAAATGAACTAAACAAAGATAACCTTGATCCATAGGCAAGCATATTCCAAATAACAAATAAAGTAGTTCATTAAGCCATTCACTAAACCATACAATTACATTGCATCATATTCTAAAGTTGCATTATTTGAAAACCAATAACGATAGTCTAACATAACATATAAAGTAATGTATAATGAACATGAACACATTTAATTTCAAGATCAATGTTTCCATTAACTGACATAGAAAACCTATCATCTAAAACTCATTCCACTTACATAAGATTACATCACCATTACATCATAGTTACATCATAATTACATCAATCGCCATGTAGGCATGTTCATACATATTTACTTCTAATAACATAAGTACAACAAGATAAATACATAGAACCTCCATCTAACTCACTGAGATGACCAAGACTAGCAACAGGAAGTTGAACGAAGTTAATTCACGCATAGACAGGTTCAAAATTCCCGATGGAAGAAGGCAACTACCACTCGACCATGTGGATCCAAAAGGTCCACGCCCTGTGCTAGGAGATAGACATAAGACCCTCGAGCAAACAAACAAGGAAACACAACTCATGGATTAAACACACTTCCATTGGGTAAAGACACAATCCAAACATACAAAGATGAAACTCCAAATGGGAAAACTCCACAAGCCACAATCATAGAGACATAAAACTAGTGCTCACAAGGGGAGAGTGTCATCACATAACTTGATATGGGTTATCTTGGCAAGTCTCCATAGGTCCTGACCCCATCCTGAGTTATCCTAGCAACCTCTCCCGACCCCCAGCCCCATTCAAGTCTCATGTGGAACCAACATATCGTCCAAGAGGACAAGGTAGTCAATCACGCCATTTCAGGCCTTCCCACCTCATCTTGAGCCTAAATGAGCACTCAAGCCATGAGTGGGTCACACTTAATCTTGTTTAATGTGTTTAACTACCCAACCCCCTAATTCATTAATTAGGTTATCAATTATTAAGCTCAACCTCCAATGGGTTATCCTGGCAGCCACTTTGGGCTCAGCCCCCACTTGGAAGCCACTCCCCCTTATGACACCAAGCCTACCCAAAACCAACCATCATCAATTGAATCATCATAAAATAATCTCATAAGTCTCATTAAAAAGATCAAAAGCAACATAGACCATATAATGAGTTTCCAACTAAGTCTAGAATTACATCACATCTCAACCACATAAACATCAATTACAAAATCTTCCATCAAGAGAACAACATGGTTCAATCCCATAAGGAGAGTAATGTTATAATACCAAGAGACTAATAAACCACCATAGTCATCCACAAGTAAAGCCCATGCAGAAATAAGAACATAACATTACTGTCAATAAAGACCAAGCTCAAAGACCAACTTTTGGAGCCTCAAAAATATATGGCCAAAACAACATAAAATGCACAAAACCATGACACCTGTTGGTTTAGGTTACCTGTTGGTTTAGGTTACTATAACATTAAAGGTCAAGGAAATGGGTTATTTAAACATCAAAACAATTCCAAAGTCAAACATATTAACATCAAGGCATAAAGTAACTTTGGCCAATTAACTTCTCAAAAAGCTTCAATACAAAATCACCATTACACTAAGCCACATTCATCCTCTACTCAGGTATAGCGTACATGAGGAAACCAAGATGACTAATACAAGACTACTCATGCATACAAAACCACTGATGGAAAATGATGAATGCTAACATAAAAACAAACATCATAACTATAGCATCTTCATAAAAATCAATACAAGTTTATTTTCATTAAAGCCATAAAATTATTTTAATAAACACATATAAAACACAAAAAGTACGCACATTCCCATTAAAACATCATTCCAATATAACCCTCCAAACAAATAATTTCGACCAAAAATACCCAATAACCCAATACTTGAAAATTTCCATCATATTAAATCACAAAAGTTCACATAACATTTTATACCAAATATATACCAACATTGTGTGTGTGTGTGTGTGTGTGTGTGTGTGTGTGTGTGTGTGTGTGTGTGTGTGTGTGTGTGTGTTCCAACAAAATTCATTTTAAAACACAATTAAACATTTGTAAACACACATTATGGTTGTTGGTTTTGTCTGAGCCTAGGTTTGGTCTTTTTGTTGTCTTTTTGTGCCCGGTTGGGCTTTTGTTGTCTCTTTCGCTATTGTTTCTTATGCTTATCCTTGCAACCCATTTTGTTTTGGATGTTTCTATCTGATTTATACCTCTTAGAATCATTTTGTAAAGGGTTTTGAGGCCCCTTCAAAACCTGTTTTTGCCTTAATCCAAAACATTTGTAAACACACACACACACACACATGTTATTTTTTAAAAAAGGTTGCAGTTTTAATAGAGATGAGTGGGAGAGGGTGTGGGTTCGAAACCCTCTTTCCCCACACCCCCCACGTTGTGGGAGAAAGTCTCCCCATGGATGTGGAACAGACTCCCCACAACTTTGGGAGAGACTCCCCGCAACGTGGGGGAAGCCTTTCCCACGGTTGTGGGTTGAGGCTCCCCACAGTTGTGGGTCGAGCCTCCTCACACTCACGTAAGGACAATGATAAAATCTTTAAACAAAAATACCTAAAAACTTCAACGAGTTCAAATTGTAGAGATTGTTATGCTCGTCGCTGAACTAAACCTTGGCAGAGCTATTGTCGTTCTGCTTGACGACGAAGTAGTTGTTTCTCTTCACAATCTCCCATGTCGAGACAAACTTGAATCCCCAAAATCCATAGCTTCATAATCCAGTATACGACAATTCCAAGCAAACAAAAAGCAAATCCCCAAAACTCCATACTCTCTCCAAATCTCCTTTTCTACAAATTTTCAATATTTTCTCATTTTCCTCCAAAATTCACAAAAAGGCCAAAATGGAATTCTCCCCCAACTTCTAGAAAATTTCCAGAATAATGTATAGTTTCCCCCAAACTCTTCCCGAGAGATGGAAACTTTCCCCCAAAATCCTTACTTTACCAAAAAGTTCCAAAATAAGCTTTCTAAAAAATTTATAAGATTAATTTTAATTTCCTTAAATTTATTTTATAATTTAGTTTATTCCAACAATTAAATAACAACTTAATTAATAAATCAATAAAGCTTTAATTTTAATTTATTTATGCAAAACACTAATATTAATTAATTTATTAAAAATATTAATATTAATTTATTAATTAATTAAAAAGGTACTAATATTCCTACACACACACACATATTTTGATATTAATACACATAAGAAGGAGTAACTCAATAAAATCATATCAAATAAAAATAACACCTTATAATAAATTTGCAATAAAATCTACCAACACAATAAAACAATAAAACCCACATGAACATCAACAAAGACAAATACAACATACCAAAAGGTATCGGATAATTGCCTATGTGGCATTCTGATTAGGTAGACGCTAAACAATAAACATTGCTCTAAAGTCGAGCAAGGCTAGGGTATGAATATCGGGTCTTATGCTATCTCCCACAACTTCCATCGAGATTATGTAGGCACACTCAAACCTGAGAACCAGGTGGAGTCAATGCCTTGTACCTGCAACCTTGCATCATCGAGAAAATCACATATACAAATATCATACATATAACCAGCAATTACACACACACTAGTGAAGGGAAATTGTGACATTCTGTGTCTCTCCAAAGTGAGTGACGGAAGATCATCCCCTTGCACCCCATACAAAATCAAACACATAACATGAAATCCACACATGATACATCTCATAAGTTAAGCAAATATGTCAATCCATAGGTCAATACACATAAATAACATCTTACATGTAATCATACATAAAGATAAAGTGCATAACAAATATATATCAAATCAAAATATCATAAAATATCTCAATCAAGAGGAATTCAATCATTAATAAGGAAGTCAAAAGCACACATGAGATTCATTAACATAACTATCATATGAATAATTCATGGAGGGGGCATTACATCCTCCCCCTAGGGCTCAACTTACTCCTGGAAGTCGCAAGGCTAAAATAGGAAAAAAAGAACACGTTAGTTATAATACTTATATTAAATAAAACTAAATCTTGACTTTTCTTTGGGAAAATGCAATCCACATAATCAATCTACTAATGAACAAAAATCACCATTCAATTAAACTATCTTAACATAATTATTTCCTTCTTTTTCTAACTCAAGTAAAGTAGTATTCAAAAAAAATTCCCTTCGCATTCCTCAATTACTTGAAATCAATGCTCTACATGAGAGTTACAACAAGATAAATCATCTTTCACTACCTAGGTTTAGCATACTAGTTCTCTCATCACCTTCTAGAAACCATCATTCCAACAAGCATTCTTGCAGGACAAAAATTTTCTACTGACGTCCTTATCCAAAAGTTAGACATATCATAATGTACAAAACATCATAACTTACAATGTCCAAGCATGAAAACACTTCCTTAACATCTATATGCACCATTAAGATGATAAATATACATCTAACACAACATCCTACACATACACTCCTTCCTACATTACCAAGGCAAACACAACATATGAGAGATTAAGCTCTCAAATTCAGTCATAACTAGTGTATCATACATCATCTAAGGTCCATAATCCATACACATTGGATGAAGTAAAGTTCATGGTATATAAATCATATCAACATTAACACCAAAACACGAAGCATAAAGCACAATATAATCTCAATCTAAGAGGAGAAGTGAATATAATTACATACAACAACCTCTTAATGCCAACTTAACTCAAATAGAATCCATGTAAGCATCCCCAACCACTCGTCAAAACAACAAGTCTGTAGATCATTAATATTTATCTAACGCATATCACACAATCTACTAAATCCAATTCACACTTCTTCCTAATATATCTTATGATCTAAATTGTTACAAATGAATTTCATCATAAAAAATACACCTTTGTTTTCAAAAATCAATATTAATACTATTTGGTTACCCAACATGCCTAGATCCAATCTCTACGGTGTTCTCCCTTAATACACTAGCAGAGGTTCAAGTGAACATGATAGAAACAACACTTAACACATAACTAGGGCTAGCTATATAAAACATTCAAAATGACCACCAGAAACTACAAAAGAGAATAATCCAAGAAGTAAATTTGTCAAGTTCAACATTAAATAATGGAAAATGTCGGTAATTTCAACAACCATCAACACCAAAAACATGACAAGTGTCATAAATTAAATGAAAAGAAAAGAAAAGAGAATTTAGTGGTCACTCCTTTTATAACAAATTTCAAAAGACCAATGCTAGCCCCATTTCACATATCACATTTCATGAGCAAGTCAAAACAATCGCTGTCACAACAAAAATCTCAAAATGTGGTGACCAATTTCAGCCACACCATAGGGAGTAACCGCTACACAACATCCAAGATCACACAGCCTGAATGCGTTAGAGAATGTATAATAGACACCTTAGGCTATTAGGTTAACTACATATCTTTTAATACAATGCAATCTTTTTGTGCATATGAAAGTTCAAGTAACTATCCTTTATGTAAGAAGTGTAGATAATATCTACACTTTGGGGGTGTATGATAAAGGCATTGGTCGACATGTCAAAATCAGTCCAAAAGAGATCTAGAGTCGTGTAGAGGTGATGGACCGATCAGAGGTAAGAAAACCGAAAAATCCATAATTTTAGTATTTTGTCTAGATGTTTCAGTATTTTGCATTTTCGGAGGCCTTCGAAGCGAGATTTGGGGTCGTAATTTCTCTCAGTCCCTTAACTTGATAACCGAAGGAATAGTGTTAAGGGACTAAAACTAGATCTTTTGAAGACCTTTCCAATGGTGTAAGCAGCTTGAGATTTCGAGCGATGAGCGGAAAGTTATGATCCCGCTAAGTCGGGATCAATTTGTTGTTGTTCGCACAGAGTAGGTGTGAACGTGCCACGTGTCAGCATGGCATAGTTTATCGCAGGCCTGTATCTTTGCACTCTCCTGAAGGCACGCAAGAGTGCCATGTCAGCACCGTGGGGTGTTCAATGATGAAGGGAAAAAAAGAGGGCTCCAAAAGCTCCTCCCGTGTGCCACGTGTCGACAAAGCGCGGGCCCAGAGATGTTTTAAGCCTAGGGAGATTTCAAAAGCGCGTCTTTGTTTATTTCAAAGGCGGAAGGCCATAGGAGTTACCACATGGCAAAACCAAGAAACGTGAATGCAAACAAAGCAGAAACCCGTGTGATCAAGGAGTTGCAACAGAAAAAGGGAATTTTTCAGGTGGCAACCATGTCGTGCACATGGAGGAAAATAATGATGCAAAGATCAAGCTCACGACAGTTGCAACAACCTCCATGACGGTGATAAACACGAGGCGGGTATGCAGAAAGTTGTTTAGTTGCAATCACCGTTTGAGATCAAAGAGATTTTCTTTATATCAGCCCGAGGGTGCATTATAAAAAGGGTTCAAAACTTTTATCTTAAAAGATATAGTCAAGCATTCTAGATAGGAATTGAGCCTTTAAGCTGTGATTGTATTTCTGAAGAGGGGATAATCAAATTGTTCCCACGACCTCTATGATTGTTGTTTTTCAGTATGCTTTAATAGTTTTATGTGCATCCTTGCAATTCTGACATAACTGTAGAAATATATGCTTAAGATTATGTCAATTAAACTATGCTTTAACACTTATTATCTGGTGGGTGCATGGTATATATTGCTCTATGTTAAAAGGATTTTTGGTTATATCTTAATCATTGTTCGGGGCATGTAGATTGTTGAATGGGCCTTAGAATGGCATGTATGTGTAGTTCTATGTGCCCCTTATTGCGTTAAAATCAGTTCAATGTATCACTTTAGAGTAGATTTTCTTTTCACTCTTTCCTTCTTCCCTTTTCTCCCCCCCAATGAATGAAGAGCCGACTTCCAAAATTACGGAGGTTACTCAGTGAGAATGGGTGGGTCCCCCATCACTGAGTTTCCCATTAGGTTGTTTTCCTAAGTGTAATTCTAGTAATCAATAATTCTTTTTCTGGCATGCCCAGTGGGACCGAATTTCATGATTTTTACATTTCCCGCTCGAGATCTGGTGCATTCTTTAGCATTTTCTGCCTTAAGGAGGTATTCTGCATGCACTTAGTGATTCTCAAGTTTCGAATCATTTGGGTGATTCTATTGGTATGTATCAGGCTCTCTATTTTGTGCAAGCCTTTTGCTCCTATTTGGAACATTATCTGCAAATCTTTTGTTTTCCTTATACTTTAGTATGGACTGATATTACAAACAGTGCATGTTTCCACCTCCTTTCCATGAAAATACAAACATTCCACCTCCCTATCAACAAAATCAAGCTGGTTGTGCTTCTAGTTTTGCTTCATATTCCCCTACTACAACAAGTTATGAGAAACTTCCTTACACTTGCCTCCCACCCACCCCTTCAAAGCTTTTTTGGCAGCCTACATATGCTTACCAGCAGCCGAAAGAGGCTTGTTATGTATACCATTAACATGTCAACCCCTTCTCCCAGCACCAAAATATAAGAAACTTGAAAAATGTTAGCGTTGGAGAAATAATGATGCATTTCCAAGAATATCTGAAGGTTATCGACATGGATAAAGAATATTGCCTATAGCAGGATCATCTTGCTTATCAGGCCCAGCTTCAGCAACAATGAGCAGAGGCTCGAAGAAAATAACACGAGAAGTTTCTTACAACACAAGCTTCTACTAGGGAAGAAGAGATTAGACGGCTAGCGGCCATGGAAAAGCAACTTGTGCAAGAGGAGAGATCAACCATTGGCGCTCCTGAATTTGAAATCCCAAGCATCAAACAAGGGATGCCTTTTGATGAGCCCAAACTCTTATGCAAAAAATCTTTTCCCCTCAGCTCTTTGTCCCTGAGACCATTTCACTATTTAAGGGTGGACCTATTGTTTGGAGGGTCGATTGGTCTCGTGAACAAAAGAACGAAGAAGAGAAGTTTGTTGGTTGTGATCTTTTGTGCGCTTGCAAGGATGAAGAACCACCCTTAACTCAAGAGAAGCACGAAGATGAGCAATTGCAATAGCAAGGCATCAACCGAATAAGGGAGAAAAATGAAGAAGAGGATTTCTTCCTCTCATTTGATGAACTTTCTTGCTTTATTGGGTATGAGGAAGAAGGCTTTTCCATTTCTACCGTGGGGGAATTTTTAAAGAAGCAAGCAGATGTTGAGGAGCTTCGTGCATCTCTAGATCATCATGAGAATTGTTGTGAAGTAAGGGTGACGTCTATCGTGGAAAGAAACAAAGAGGAGACTGATGAAGACCTATTTTGGGATGAGTTAGAAGCTTTATGCTCATCTATTGACATCAAGCCATCATCTCCTAAGTTGGAGGATCATTAAGAGCGTGCACAACAAGAGGACGTTTCCATATTATCAAGTGAGCCATCAGCTTCGAACCTTGTTAGTCAACATGACCCAAAGGAATTAGAGCATGACTCCAAGTCCCATGTTGATTGCCTGGACTTGATACTTTCACGAGGATGCCCCATTCGACATCTAGCTCAAATTGAGAGTTGTAAGTCACTCCTGGTCATGCTTGCCTCTAAGCATGAAGATGAGTACCAAGGAGAGAAGCTTCATCTCACTCATTCACTACATGAGGACAACGTTCGAAAATGGGCAGGCTTCTTTATTCCCAGTCTATGGGAGGCATTCCAACAGTTTGTTGGATGCCTATTATTTTTTCCTTTATGGTTGCTTGTCCAAGAACATGTGAAGCATCAGAAGTTGGTCATAAGAGGAAGCTACTTTGATAAGTCAGTTAATGGCTTTATTTAATTTAATTTTACAGTGCTGAGATCATGTAAATAGTAGTTAGGTGGTTTTCCTTTCCAAGAAGTGCGGTTGCACGTACTGTGTTCTCCTTAAAAGAATGCATGTTTTAGTTTTCAATTATCCTTCAAGTGCAACAGTGCACATGTTTTGTCTATCCTTTTAGTGACTTTGTGCCCAATGGACAGTTAAAGCTATTGGTTCTCTAATATTTACGTTTGTGTCCCCATATGATTCATCATAAAAAACCGATCTAAGATATTTTAAATGAATCAACAAGGTGAAAACTCCCACATGAGTAAGGCATTTCTGGTCTGTGAAACGAAAGATTTTGGGTTCAACCTCCGCAGGCAGAGGTCCCCCGTGAGTCGCCAAGAACTGTAGATAATATCTACACTTTCGAGGGTGTATGATCAAGGCATTGGTCGAGACATGTCAAAATTAGTCCAAAAGAGATCTGGAGGTGTGTAGAGGTGATGGACCGATAAGAGGTAAGAAATTTGAAAAATCCACAAATTCGGTATTTTGTCTAGATTTTTCAGTATTTTGCATTTTTAGAGGCCTTCGAAGCAAGATTTGGGGTCGTAACTACTCCCAGTCCCTTAACTCGATAGCCTAGGGAATAGTGTTAAGGGATTGAAACTAGATATTTTGAAGACCTTTCCAACGGTGTAAGCAGGTTGAGATTTTGAGCGTCGAACGGAAAGTTATGATCCCGCCAAGTCAAGACTAAATTGTTGTTGTTCGCGTAGAGTAGGTGCATGCGTGCCACGTGTCTGCATGGCGTAGTTTCTCGCAGGCCGTGACTTCACACTCTCTCAAAGGCACATGGGAGTGCCATGTGTTAGCACCGCGGGGTGTTCAACAACGAAGGGAAAAAAGAGGGCTCCAAAAGCTCCGCCTACGTGCCACGTGTCGACAAAGAATAGGCCCAAAGATTTTTTGAGCTCAGGGAGATTTCAAAAGCGCGCCTTTGTTCCTTTCAAAGACGGAAAGCTATAGAAGGCATTGTGTGGCAAAACCAGGAAGTGTGAATGTAAACAAAGCAAAAACTCGTGTCATCGAGCGGTTGCAACAGAAAAAGGAAATTCCAGGTGGCAACCATGCCACACTCCTGGAGGAAAATAATGATGCAAAGATCAAGCTCATGACAACTGCAACAACCTCCATGCTGGCGGTAGACACGAGGTGGGTATGTGGAAAGTTGTTCAATTACAATCACTGTTTGAGATCAAAGAGGTTTTCTCTATATAAGCCCGAGGGCGCATTATGGTTCAAAACTTTTATCTTAAAAGATATAGTCAAGTATTCTAGATAGGAATTGTGCCCGTGACCTCTATGATTACTGTTTTTCAGTATGCTTTAATAGTTTTATGTGCATCCTTGCAATTCTAACATAACTTTAGAAATATATGCTCAAGATTCTATCGATTAAACTATGTTTTAGCACTTGTTATCTGGTGGGTGCATGGTATATATTGCTTTATGTTAAAAGGATTTGTGGTTATATCTTAATCATTGTTCTAAGAATGTAGATTGTTGAATGGGCCTCATAATGGCACGCATATATGTGAAGTTCTTTGTGCCCCTTATTGCATCAAAATCAGTTCAGCGTATTGCTTTAGAGTAGATTTGCTTTTAATGCTTTCCTTCTTTCCTTTTCTCCCCACTCAATGAATGAAGAGCCGACTTCCAAAATTCTGGAGGTTACTTAGTGAGAATGCATAGGTCCCCCATCACTGTGTTTCCCATAAGGCTATTTTCCTGGAAGTAATTCTAGTAATCAACAAGAAGACATATGTGAGAAAGGGAAAGATATGAGATTTCACACATATAGGGAATACACTCAATACATAACTGTCATTCTTTACGATATAGCAATTTCAAGTAATCACATTCCTAACGGTACCATTTTCAAGCAACTCTTAAGCATAAACTTCTAACCATTTAATGATTTCAACATTTACAATTAAAATTAATAAAATATGGATACGCTATTCCTATCACCATTTATCCATTCTACTAGAATTTTCATTAAACAACACATCCTTTACAGCTTGAATGAGGTAAGGAAGTATCATTATTTCTAAATTTTTCACTGATCAAACACTGCATTCATATACTACTTTATAACCATGCAAAAATTTTACAAAGCTTAAGACTTCTATCTTTCAACATAAAACAAAAACACAAAAGAATAATTTCATATTTTCTATATACATTCTGCATGTTGTGCATAACTTTATCTTAATCAAAACTTATTATCTACCATGATCTGTCAAATGACTAAATCATATGGACTACCTATAGTATATATGCAAAAGGTATTTTACCTACTTACTCAGTTTACATGAAATCCTAAATGCAATACAAACATTCTAGGTCTTTAATGCAGAAATTAATCAAACATTCCTTAATGCAAGCCACATAATATTCCTTAATAAGCATAAAATACTTCTATTTAATATCAAATACACCATTTAGTAGCTTCTTTATGAATTCTTATATCTAGATAGAAAGAGGAGGAAGAAAATTTGATAGTCAAACAATTCATACCTATGCTTGTAAACCAACAAGATCATACAAAAATGATTAAATTTCCCCTATGCATATCACCTTAATTGTAGTATACTTCATTTGACTACCTACTTAGAAGCATGTTAATTGGATTATCATGTCTTTCCATGAAATCAAAGATGCAACTGAAGGTCCTAATTCCGCAGATGAGATCTATACAAACAGTCTTTTCTTACATACAATATCTCTTACATAAACACTCACTACTTCTAATAGATACAAATACATCATCCACTATCACTTTTCATTGAATATCAAGATACAAGAAGAAGAGGGGAGATAAAACTATTAGTTAACTAATAGATGACTATGTATGCACATCAAACGTGTTCTTCATTTACACATCATATTTTATGCAAAGTCAATTCAATATGTCAAATACAAGCACATTATCGTATCGTTCATAAGAAAAACATTAATTAGGTTAGTTATACAAAGACACATGGTGGAATCCTTAAAGAAAAATCACATACAATTCCTCCTAATCTACAACATGATCATTTTATACACCCAAAGCCTCCTTTAAAATTCAAGTAAACACTAGTATCTACAAGGTGCACACAAGGGTGTCATAAAGTCACAAACATTCACTCGCACAGGAAGACATACACAAGCAATAAGTACACATGATGTAAATAGTTTTAATTTTTAGAGAGAAGGATAAAGAGATAAATACATTCAATTCACTATATAAATGCTCTAACATGAATTCTTCCACCAAAATGACAATCAACAATCTTGCCCAAACCGTGTCTTCCTTACACCAACAAATTGCTTCCATGAGTCAATCCAAGTTTAGTGTGCCCACCTTTGATTTTGCGAGCCCACTTTCTCTTGATATTTTTAAAGTCGTGCCACCTAAACATGTTGAGATCCCTCAATTGGAACTCTATAATAGAAAAGGTGATCCTCTTAAGCATGTCAAAACATTTCAGACCTTGTGTACTGATTTTACTTATGATTAACGATTGCTTGCAAAACTGTTTACAAGAGCATTAAGAGATAAGGCTTTACAATGGTATTGCTCTTTGCCTTCTTATTCTATCACTTCCTTCCAACAACTAGCAAATGCTTTCATCCAACAATTTCAAAACATCATTGGTCGTAAAATCACTTTGACTAATTTAATGCATTATAAACAAGGTGTTAAAGAGAAAGTGACTGATTTCATTGGTAGATATAAGAATTTGTGTGCTCAAATTTATTTTCATGTGCCTGATAATGATATTCAAAGAATTTTCATTTCTAATTTACAAAAAGATATCAGGGAAAAGCTTATTTTGTCTAAGTTTACTTCCTTTCCGTAGTTGTGCGCAACACTCCACAATTATCAACTGGTTGTGAGTCAAATGGAGCAATCCACTCCTATGGCTCCGAGTGATAAGGGGGAGAGTGTTCAACAACTATTTGTGAAGTTCAAACCAACAAAAAGCTTCATCAAGTTCAATGATCCAATCAACAACAACCATGTGAATGCTACAACAGGTGTGCCTCTTATTTCTAAATTTTTCCAAAGAGAAAGACAATTTACTCCTTTGAATGAATCTTTGCATAGTATTATGTCTCAATTGTTGCATAGAAATGTTATCAAGCTTCCTCTTATAAAACAAGTTGATCCTTCCAAACTCCCATCTCCTCATTTTGATAAAAATTCCTTTTGCCAATTTTATCGTCAACTGAGTCATGATATTGAGAAATGTTTTGCATTGAAACATAAGGCTCAAGACTTGATTGATAATAATACTATATCTATGGCAGGTTTGAATGATAAAGGGAATAAATTAGTTGCTCCTCCTAATCAAAATCTTAAGATTTTCATTGATCCCTTGCCATCTCATACCTCTAACGTTATTGAGATTGTGCCTAATTCTCTCTCTTTTGAAACACTCATCTATCTGGCTCCAAACTTGGTTAATATGGTAGAAACACAAGATACACCTAAGAATCCCTGTATTACATTTGACCCTAGTTAGACCATTAGAGCACCTAATGACCCTTTATAAATAGCTGCAAAGGTTAAGGATATCCCTTGCCGTGGTGCCCTGATTGATCCCTCTTGCATGGTTAATGTCATAATTGAAGAGTATCTTTTCACTTTACGATTGCATAAACCACTATATGATGCTTCTAATGTAGTTGTGAAGTTATTTGATGGCTTCTCTTGTCCTACCATTGGTTCTATCACCCTTCCTATTGAGGTCCATACTAAATCCATGGATGTTGACTTTGTTATCATACCTTCCTCTGAGCAATTCCATGTGAAGTTGGGCTATCCTTGGCTATCTTCCATGAAGGCTATTGCTTCTCCAATCCATGAGTGTCTTAAATTTCCTCACAATGGAGAAATCATAGTCGTGAACCATAGCTTATTTTTTCCATCTGACAGAAGCCCTGGTGTTCCTATTGATCTCTTTTGGCCTAAACAATTTCAATCTCTTCCATCAAGGAGCGATGCTCTTTTTCAATCTTATCAAAAATGGAAGAGCTATATGATCTTTGTTGTGCTTTGTGAAGTGTACCTATACCTGCAACCACAATGCACTCAATAAATCATTACAAGCAATGGTTAGTAAATTGAAACAATGAAAGACAAAACCATAGCTAATCGACTTATTGCCTCCTAGTAAATGCGAGTATGAAAAATGCTCTCAGATCTAATTATGCATATTCCAGTGACTTGACTACACTTAGATGGAGGATTTGAATGATGAAAATGCATGATCTAGCAAGAATAGCATGATTAAGCTACATGATTTCATGATTGATCTAGAAAATGAACTAGAATGAAGATGCAATTAAGCTAAAATTGAGCATGATAACATTGCTAAGAATGATAAACTAGAAGCTAGATGCCTATAACAACAATGCATAAGATGAGAATGAGATGGGGTCAAATGATATGCAAGAATTATATGAAATTGGGACCATTTGTGCTCCAAAATGGGGTCTATTTATAGGATTTCCCAAGGCTAGGGGTGAGGTGGCAGGAATCAACAGTCAAGATTAATCTAAATATATCAATGGTTAAATTGGAAGAGGTTGGCAAAGGGGTTGGACTAAAGGGAACATCTGTCATCTCTATGGTGACAAGTGTCAATAGGCTTCTAGAAGAAGTTAGATGAAAATGAACACTTAGTGAAAAGTGTCACAAAGGTTCTAGAAAATGTTGGATGAAAGGGGACATGGTGGGTAGGTAGAATGGGTTAGGTTTAGGAATGGTTAGGTTTAGGAGTGGTAGAAGTTAGGAGAATTTGAATTTAAAAATTCAAATGATGGGAAAAGGCTAATTAATCTCAACAACTCATGAATTTGATTTGTTTTAATTAATTAAAGGAATTAGAAGAAATAATTTTGATGGGGGGAATTAATTAATTTGAATTAATTAATTAAAATGGATTATTGGAATGAACCTATTAAATAAATCTTTATATTTATTAATAAGTAGATGAAAAGAGGAATTTAATCAAATTGCTTAGTGAATTTAATTAAATTGGGAAGGAGGATTAATTAAATAATTGCTTATTTAATTAATTATCTTCAGACCATTTTTAGGTGTATACAATCTTATCCTTAAGTCAACCTATATCTCCAACACTTGACATTCCTATTACTCTTCAAGATGAGGTTCTTCCCCTCTCGGATAGAACTAATCTTCCTCCTAAGGAAAATTGTCCACCTACTCCTTGTTGTCCTCGATTTCAGCACGGCCAAAATCATGAGGCAACCCTACGAAACTGGTCTGTTTCATACCTTACAACCTTTAGGAGAGCTTGATCGACTCTGTCGGTTAGCTTGCTTAGCTTCTTGGTTTTCTTTCTTAGTGTTTTCTAAGTTTTTCTAAGTTTGCAGTTTTACCTGCAGTTCAGACTTTAAAGTCCGAACTGCAGGGTCTTTCTTTGTAAATTCTTGTGCACATCGAACTTTAAAGTCCGATGTGTATATGTTTGGTTTTTAGCCTGCAGTTCAGACTTTAAAGTCCGACTTGCAGGTAGTCTTCCTTTGTAGTTCAGACTTTAAAGTCCGAACTGCAGACTGTTTGGCTGGAGAATGCATGTCGGACTTTAAAGTCTGACTTGCAAGGGTTTTTAGCTTGCATGTCGGACTTTAAAGTCCAACATGCACTACAAGTTGGTCATTAATGTGGCATTAATAGTTAATTGAGGGGTTTATTTAAATCACTTTTGCATTTTATTTCTTCATTTCCACCTGTGCATTTCTCCCTCCGCACGTCTCCTCCTTCGTTTCGCTTGCCATCTTGTGGATTCAATCGCTCCATCATCAAATTTTTCCAAATCACTTGTAGCGAAAAAGGTAGGGTTTTTATTTCGGGTTTCTTTTCCTGTTTTGCATTTTATTTTCCCGATTGTTCTTCCTTTGTTTTATTTTCTCCGGGTTTTGTTTGGTGTGTCGAGAGGGCAATCAGACTTTAAACTCCGATTGCCCTCCTTGTCTTATCCTTCTCCAACCTGCATGACGGGGTTTGAAACCCGATTTGTAGCCGATATGGAGACTTCTTCGCATATCAGACTTTAAAGTCCGATATGCGGGATGATAATCTTCGCATATCGAACTTTAAAGTTCGTGTGCGAAGAATTGAGGATTTGATTGACATGTCGGGTTTTAAAACCTGACATGTCAATCAATGTTTTTTTCCCCTTGTGAGCACATCGGACTTTAAAGTCCAATGTGCTGGTTTTTCCAAATGGTTTTACGCTCGCACAGCGGAGTTTAAAGTCCGATGTACTGTTGATCTTCCCCGGACTGCACATCGAACTTTAAAGTCCGATGTGCTAATAAAATTACCCTAAAATTGCACATCGGACTTTAAAGTTCGATGTGCCAGTCAAGATGTTTATCCTTGCACATCGAACTTTAAAGTCCGATGTGCAAGTTTTTTTTTAAAAAGAGCATGTCGGACTTTTTTCCCCGACCTGTTGTTTTTGGCAGTTTTACTCCCAAGCCTGTTTTGAGTCCCGTTTTTCAATCCGATTGAGAAAAAATGATTTTGATAATGATGATAACTAATCCTCGGTGTTGGATGCAGTCATCGTGAATGTAAAAGCTCCCTCAAGATAAACCCGAGCCTTCCACGAGTCAATTGGGATCTTCTCCGGGTAAAACATCAACGAGAAAAATGAAGTACAAGTATGATAAGTACTTGAATATGTACCTAGAGAGTTCAATGGACTCAAATATCAAGGAAATTAGAGATACTGAGATTGGACATGTCAGTATGCAAGAATTTATTGACCAAGTTGAGAAAACTCCTGCTCACTTAACCAATCTGATCAAATTTGAGTTGCATAAATATGCATCCTTCTCAGTTGCAGCTCATGACCCAGAATTTGTACTTGCAATAGCAGATCACTTTGATCCAAATACAAGATAGGTGAAGGACACAGATCAGAATGTCATCATGACTCTGGATAGTGTATTTTTTAATAGTGTTTTCAAAGGCTCTCCAGTTGAAGAAGTAGCTGACATTTCTCAAGAGAGGGCTCAAGAGTACTATGAAAAAAATGAAGTTAAATGCAAGAAAGTGGTCAACACTGTGTACCTCTATGCTTCAAGACATTCTACTACCTCACGATGGCCCAAGTCCTTCCATAGGAGTGACTTCAATAAGGAATACAATGACATGGTTACCATGTTGTCAAGAGTGAAGGGGTTAAAAGATTCTCATTTCTTTCAAACCTGGATGTGTTACTATATGAATATAATTAGGATAGGGGCTGCAAGAATTGATTGGGGTGAACAAATTAGCAATGCACTCTGTGCTCAATTAAAGGAGGTCAAAGTAACTCTGAAATTCTACATGACCTCATACCTAGTTTATGTAGCTGCTTCAATGAGACAATATCCAGGTTTGTCTACCAGGGGTGATAGAAGATTGGTGCCTATCTGGGAATATTATGATCAACTTACCATCAAGAATCAAGGCAGCCACTTCAGAAGAGTTAATGATGCCTTCTTTGTTGTATGGAAGTGCATATTTGATAAGGGCTTGCAGAAGCAGAGATTATCAGAGGCTGCTTATAACAGGGTATCTCACTTTGGATGTGTTTTTCTTCAATTTCCTACTTTCACTTACATCCGAATTGGATGTTTCTCAGGTGAGCGTTTTATTCTACCAAGATTTCCTTCTAACAAGATCATTCTCATGGAGTTGTGTAGACAACTAATTTATGTGCATGACAAACAATCACAAGCACATAAGACAAGGTTGAAGTTCCTGGAGTCAATCAACAGGTACTCAGTCCTAACCAATCCTAAAGCCAAGAACATGGAGGAAGAAATGCAATGGAATACTATGCGAAGATTCAAGGCACGAAACAATTTTGACTTTCATGGCATAAAGAACAAACTCAAGAGAAATTATACCCATGTCTATAGGTTTGAAGATGTTTGGGCAGATTGTCAGAATGAGGAGGATATAAGAAGGATGGATTTCAGCCGTCTTACCTTGGAACAAATTGAAAACTTGGATTTAGCAAAGATCTTAATGACCATGGAAGACACAGATGACATAATAGACCCTATCTATTATGAGAAGAAGATTGTTGATTCCTTGCTTCCTCCTATGCAATGGTCGAAGAAGGAAAGCAAATCTATCACTCAAAGGATTGCTCCCATCCTAGAAAACACCAATGCATGGTTGATAAAGAATAATCTCAGGATGAAATAGTTTCCTGCTAGTTCAGGAGATGACGACAACAATGATGGCCCAACCGGCAAGACAGCTACAACTGAGACAAGAACAAAGAGCAGGGCAGAAGTGTGAACAACTGACCAATGTTCTTCTAAAGGTCACACAATCTTCTCAAGAAATTGAGCCCATAGGATCCTTAATGGATACCGAAGCTCTGAAGAAGATTGAACAGGTAGGAGCTAAAGGTCGAGTGATGGATGAGTGGATTTCATGGCTAAGGTCAGAAGTCTCTCATCTTCTAAGTTCAATAGTGGGACTATTGGCGGATTATGAAGTAATCCAGAGTTAGATGCAAGGACTGAAAACCTCATTATCACAGGAGATTGAGGAAGTTGAGAAAGGTACTACCTTTTGGAGCAAAATGGAGGACTTCAGGATAGATGTCCTTGTTGAAAATAAGGTAATTCCCACAAGGGAAAAGTACATCCAGATCTTGTCATTATTGTCTCATAAGCAAGAGACAATAAGGTTGATGATTGCAGAACTGGACCGAGAAAAGAAAGAAGGTGATGACGAGATTGATCTCATTTTTGCCAAAGTTGTCGATCTTCCTTATTACTTATATGATGGCGATCAGAATCTCGTTACTAGCAAAGCTATCACACAAGAATTCCTTACCTCGATAGATCACTGCATAGGATAGGATTTCTCACTTGATACATTTGATAAGCTATTGGAGATCCAGGTCAGTTTTGAAGTCCTTGCATCCATGCTGAAGGATGGGCAAAAGAAACAGGTAAAGGTTGAAGATTCAATTTCCTGCATTCGAGTGATCACAAGTTCTACCCCTATGCCGGACGAAGCAGAGATGAAAGCCATCCTGGCCAAGTTCAAAGATTTCCAAAAATCAAGAGAGGAGAAAGATGAATAAAATGTCCCCTTTTTGGATTTTTCTTTTTATACAGTTGCATCATTAGATGCTGCTAGTTTTCTTGCAGCTGCACGTTTTCCTTATGCTGTAGTTGTAGTAAAGTGGGACTGTGTAGTTGAATAAGTCAATTGTGCCCACATTTTTCTCCATTATTTTCCTATTTAAGGAGGACCTCATTTGTAAATATTTATCTTTTTCATGCTTAGCAAAACTCTGCAGAATTTTTACCTCAACTAAGACTTTGGGCTTTTGTTGTGAAAATTCTATCAAGCAAATAAAGAAAACAATTTTGTTGATCTCAAACTTTGTGCTGTGTCAAGAAAATTGTTTATATGATTTAATGTTCTTATGTCCATTGATTATATATGTTCTTTATTTCTTCGATCTTGAAGATATTGTTATGTGGGTTAAAGAGCTCCTGAATCATGCAAGTAGACTATGTGCTCCTAGCATATTTGGGAAATTTTTTGATAAATTAAGTAATTAGTGGTAAGCTTTGTATTGCTGCAGTTACTTTTAGTTTAAAGAATTAGTAATTCATACTTGAAGACTTTGAGCCGCGAGTTGAATTTCTAACTTTTTGTAATAATCAGTTTGAGTATATGATTACATTCAAGAGAGACTTTGTGCTACTTGACCGTAAGTTTTAGCGTAGTTTGTTAGATTCATTGTTCTTTTCTTTAAGTATCTAAAGAGGTAGAGAAATTGTAACAAGGTGAAGGGAGAATACATAAACTCTAAAAAAAGAGAGTTATATGCTCAACACCAACCCACATATTTTGATTTCTTATTAATTAGAGAAGAAATTTCAAAGGGAACCTCCCCTTGATGAGAGGAGAGATTAATTTCTCAACATAGCTGTGTGTGAATCATATATTTTGTCATTAGTACGCTGGTGAGAAAATATTCACCCAACACTCCTATGGATGTGATTTTACCTTTTCTTAAGGAGAGAACCAATATTCTTCCTCAGGTTAGACCTATACCTCCTTCTCATGATGGACTTGGTCTCCTCCCTACACCTAATATTCCTCCTTTCTATGGTGCAGTTCCACCTCCTTCCTCTTATCGAGAGAAGAGGCATGCTTCTCCTATTGTTCAACCAAAAAGACCTCAACATAAACCTCTCACTATTAAGGAGAAAGCCATTTCTCCTTCAAATATTCCTCCTCCTTCTCAGCCTTCCACTAGGACTCGACGAAATCGTGCGAAAGAACGCCGATGAAGATGCCAAGTTTGAGCTCATGAAGTTGTCCTTCAAAATACTCAGTCTCCTCAGACTCCAACAGTTGACATGATTCCCTTTTCTCCTAAGCAAGATGTTCAACCAACATGTCCAAATCATAAGTTGCATAAAACATGTGATGGTTTTACTCCTATCCATGTTCTTGCTCCTCTTGCTTTAAACTTTGATGAAGAAATGGGTGAAAATGTTATTCATAATGGCAATACAACTCCTAATGCTTCTTACAGTGAGCATGAATATATTAATGTGGACAAACATTTATCGGATGAGTTTTCACAAACCCTAATACTAGCTCCTCGAATCGAACAAAGTGACTTACAACATGAGCATAGTCCTTGTTTGGATCTTGTGATAGCTCCATTTGTTGTGCTCGATATCATTCCTCTGGCATGTTGCTCACCTTCTTGAAATAGTGATCAACAAGATCAGGAGATGGATGTTGTGCTAGATTAGCAATATTAGCACTGCAAATCTTTCTCTCTCCTTTCTTTCTCTTTTATGACCATTCTTCTATATGTACCCATGTTCTTCTATTGTTCCCTTAATGTCTACTTGGGGACGATGCAAAGCATTGAGATCTTTTCTTGGTCTCTTTCATGTTGACTCAAAAGACATCCTCTCTTCCCTTTCTTCTAAGGTAGTGTCCTTCTTTGGGGAATGAAGATTATTATATGCATATACATATATGATATACATGAGTTATCATACAACATATTGACCCCAAGGAAAGTGACACTACCTCATGTTTTGTGCTCATTATCCTTGGCTTTATACCTCGATTGGGGGCTAAATCATTGTGATAACGTGCTTCCTTTCTTTTCTCTCTCTTGGGTGTATCCTACCTTAAAGCAATTGCTCCCGATAAGGTGCGTGCGATCTCTTTAACGTGGGGGCATACACTCCGCTCATACTTTCCTCCTCGTGATTCTTAGAATTATTTAGTGAAGTTTGCTTTGCTTTGTAATCTTTTGTATCCTTGCTTTCATGACTCATAGTGAAGGGAACTTTGCTACTTGCAGTCATGGTTCTCCCTTTCTCGATCTTCCCTTTTACTTTGTCAATCGAAGTCATAAGATCCTAAGTCCACTGGGGGCTTGGCGTATCTTGCCTCCTTGACATGGTAAAAGTCTTTCAATCTTGTTTCCTTGTACTTTATCGACAGTATTGGCATACGCTTATACTCCCACTAAAGTGGGGCTAAATGTAGTGTCATAAAACTACGACCCTAGAAATTTATGACTGCATTAGGGTCCTCACGCATGTGAACTCGAATCCTCTAGCCTGATCAGAGACCGGAGATTGCTCAGCTTATGGAAACTACTTCTTTCTTGGCCTCCGCATCACTCTGTCCACACTTTTCCCAAAGTGACAAATCTGAAACAATCAATCCTATAAAAGGACTTAACCCTTACCAGACTAAGTGGACAATTAAAGGTTTTGTCACAAACAAAAAACACATATGTCTATCCAGCAAACCAAAGAGTAATGGTCAAGTTTTTAGCTTTGACATGATTGATGGTGATGGAACCAAGATCAGAATTACTTGCTTCAATAAAGTTGCACCATGATAGAATTGAGGTCGGAGCATCCTATTGTGTTTCCAAAGGCTTGGTTAAAGAGGCAAACACAAAGTTCAATATACTAAACAATTATTTAGAAATAACTTTGGACCAATATTCAATATTGAAACACTGTGACGACAACATCACATCTCCCGAGAAAGCTTCAAACTTTACACCAATAAGTGAGATTGAAAATTATAGTAACTACACTTTGGTTAGTATAAATGGAATTTTAGTTGATATTGGAAACACTACAATAGTGCAAATAAAATATGGCACAAAAGTTATGTGCAGAACTCTAAAGATTGATGACATATCAAACTTTTCTATTGGTGTGAACCTTTGGGGTGATGCATGGCAAATTGTAGGTGAGGATTTGGAAAAAAAATGTTTTGGAGATTTGGTCATTGTTTCTGTCATAAATGGTCATGTAGGCTACTTTAATGGAAAGGTCATTAACAACACTGTTGCGACAATATTGAATGCAAATCCTTCTATCCCAAAAGTGTGGGCACTTATTGCTCGAGGGGAAATAATATCTGAAGTAGTGTTATTGCCCTCAACCCCTGGCCAGCTTAATATGCCATATACAAGAATGACACTTGCCTCTATTTTGGAGAGGTGCAGTGTTATTGTTGTCACAAAATTTTGCACCCTTGTTGAACACTAGTGCTCAACAACCTTGTGTAACAAGGAAACAACCTCCAACTGTGGGACCTTGTGCAAGTGAGTTTGAGTCCCTGGAGAAGGTCGGCTTCCTTATCAATCAGGCTATGGTATTGGACCAACCCAACACTTATAAAAATTATTCTAATGATCTTAGGGGAAAAGGGGAGAAGGAATGCTGAAAGGGAAAAGAGGTGATGCACCTAGATTGAAATATATTTCTTCTCCTTCTCGTAATTACACAAGACATCAATGAAAACTAACCACAGATACACACAATTTCCTATCCTAATTAGCTCCTTAAGAACATGCAAAGGTTATAATCCTGTAAGATGAAGAGAGGAACTAAAATCAATTCACAAACAACATCTATAGGGGTGCGAACACAATCACATGAACTAAGAATAAAAAACAAATGCATTCAAATAAGAGGTAATATGCATTAAACATAAAATATTTGAACTGAAAAAAGGCGAGACAAACAATTTTATTGATATAAAGGCAAGGCGATTTATAGTTGCAAAAAAAATAGAAATTATTCAGGAGAAAAAGGGAGAAGAACCCTTTGAAAGAGCTACAAAATTTGCCTTTATAGATCAGAGATAACCCAGACGAAATACTAGATTCAGAAACCCTAACCAACTAGGGTTAGGTTACAAAAAAGAGAGGATCATATCAAACTGACTGATCTGATGGTTGTGTGTCTGAATCTCCCAGAATTAGGAAAGAGCGACAGTCCCTAAAAAAGGGGAGAATCCTTGCATTGAATAGCATCTGATTGTCTCCTCTAGGCCTAAAAAGTCTTCAATCTATAATAAATGAGAAAGGTCAGTGTCTGAAAATCCTCTGTAGAGTCATGGCAGTGTAATGGTTGATGAATAATGATGAACTACTAAGGTCCTAACCGATACTGAGAGGGGGGGTGAATCAGTACACACAAACACTATTGCTTCAACACTTTGTCATAGCAAAACACAATTGACCGGTTGTCTTCACCACTGAACTTGACCACAGCTATGTCGGTTAAACAAAATACTTCAGACAACATTCAATAGATCTCAAACCTTGATAACTACTTCACTGATATAATCATACATGAGTTGTACCAATAATACCACAACCATTTAACAATGCATGCATATCTAACTTAATCAAAACCACATAATCATCACATGAAAATCTCACATCCCATAACACACAGATTTTTCAATTGGAAACCCAAATAGGAAAAACCATGACGGGAATGAATACCCACAAGCTGTTTGTGAACTCTTTTAAAGTCTGCTCTGTTAGGAGCCTAGTTCAGTTAAAGACTTTACAATAAAGGTCCTATTAGGAACCGATCCTGTTAGGGATCACCCAGTTAAGGGATGGCTATATACCCTGTTAAAAGGTTGAAACCTTGTTAGGAGTTACGTCACTAGAGGATTTAAATAACTCAATAACCTTGAGCCACCTGGTTAGAGGATTTACAATAAAGCCTATTAAAGCTACCCGGTCAAGGGATTTACCTTTTGTTGAAATGGTTAGAAGACAATAGGTAAAACATTGATCTAATAATAACACTTCTTGCTAAGGCAGATCCTTTTCAGTTCCTCTCTTCTGCAATCACACTCTACAGATTCCTCACTCTGGTTCGACAAGTATCAAATCTCCAACATGCGGATACAAATACAACTTTTGCCAACCACTGCAATAACAAAACTCATCGACCTTATAGACAACAACTAGGTCGGTAGCATAAACCCTAAACCCTAAATATTTCAAGTTTACACTTACAAGCGGTCCAATCCTAACCGTCCAAACATATTACATAGAATGAAATGATCTAAAACAGATCTCAAGACATTTTGCATCATCCAATCTTCACCGAATCTGAAAATCAATAACCCATCACGCGCTCTTCACACACCGCTAAGAAAAATGCTCATTCCCGAGGTAAGTTTTTAATGCATTCAATATTCACACGCAAGAACCACAAAGAAATCCTTCATGTGTACACAACTGATGTGGAATCTTGATCCTTATCCTTATTCCTCAACGAACTGGTCACAAAACATCATCGGTTGCACCGCACAAGCCAAACCGGTAACCCTAGAGCTGAACTGAGACTACCAACCGAGAGTCACACTTAGTGAACCCCGACACTAGTCCACTCCATTTTGGTTGACCATAACCGCTTTCGATCTTCATACCAATTCATACCAGTTCACTTGCTTGAGCACTTATTGACATCAATGACAACATGCATTATCATTGCTTCATCATATGCCAACAATCTCCCCCTTTGGCATTGATGGAAATACTCAATGTATCATTGCTCAGTATCTGTACCATTCTCAATAACATATACTGGTTCAACTTACAAGATCACCACCACCACTTGGACTGATCAATGTGCACTTTGCTTAATCACTTCTCACACCACTTATTTCATCTCCCCTTTGCATATTGACCTTCAAACATATATCTTCTCCCCCTTTGACAACAATGCCAAAGTGGAGGCACAAGCTTCCGGGATCCACTATACTGTTCCCCCAATGGAGTAGCATCCTTAAACACATCAATCTTGTAAGATCTGACACGGTAGTACCTAACTAATGTGGAGCACACATCTTTAATTTACTTCATGAAGGGGCAAAACCCCTAATGCACCTCTCAAATAGATAAATGTAGTCTTCAGTAAGGGCTTAGTGAATATGTCTACTAACTGCGCCTTACTGGAAACATGTTCTAACGCAACCTCTTTATTCTGAACCTTTTCTATCAAGAAATGATACTTAAGCAAATATGCTTGGTCCTAGCATGCAATACTGGATTTTTGGAAATATTTATTGCATTGGTATTATCACAAAATATACTCACCAGTTCAAATATAATCACTTTAAAGCCATTCAGTACATGCTTCATCCAGATTGTCTGAGTGTAGTTTATAAATGCTGCCACATACTCCACTTCAGCTGTAGACTGGGAAATACAACTTTGCTTCTTGCTCGTCCACAAGACTAATCTTCCACCAAGGAAGAAGGCTCCACCGGTTGTGGTCTTCCGGTCGTCCACATTACCTGCCCAATCTGCATCGGTAAACACTTTGAGATCAAAGTTGCCATTGTATGGATACCACAATCCATAATCAATTGTCCCTTTCAGGTATCTAATAATCCTCTTTATCGCAACCAAGTTGGATTCTCTTGGACTCTTATGAAAACGGGCCACTATGCCCACTGCATGAGCAATATTTAGTCTACTGTGCACCACACAGTGCAACTTACTGATCATTGACCGATACTCCTTCTCATCCACCAACATTGTATCATCCTCCTTTGTTAGTTTGCAACTGGTCACCATCAGTATTCCAACCGATTTGCTCTCCTCCATGCCAAAGGTCTTCAATACCTCTTTGATATACTTGGACTGGGTAATGAAGATACCCTCTTTCATCTGTTGAATTTGTAGACCAATGAAAATTTATCTCTCCAATCAGAGACATCTCAAACTCCTTTTTCATCTCATTTGCAAATGCATGACTCATATCTTCATCTCCATCGAAGATTATATCATCTACAAATACTTCACGTATCAGAATCTGACCACCTTCAGATTTTAGGTAGATGTTGTTGTCCTCACTTGTTCTCTGAAATCCTATCTTCACAAGATGAGAGTGTAACCATTTGTACCATACCCTTAGTGCCTATTTCAATCCATACAAGGCCTTGTGTAATATGCACACCATGTCACTATCTTCTGACAAAGCAAACCCATCTGGTTGCTCAATATACACTTCTTCCTCCAGGATTCCATTCAAGAAGGCAGACTTCACATCCATCTAGTATACCTTAAATCCCTTGAATGCTGCAAATGCAAGTAGCATTCGGCCACCTTCCAGTCTAGCCACTAGGGCAAAGGTTTCTCCATAGTCTTCTCCTTCTTCCTGAGCATATCCCTTGCATACAAGTTTTGCCTTGTTCCTTACCATTGTGCCTTCTTCATTCGGCTTATTCTTGAAGACCCATTTAGTACCTATGACATTCTTGTGTTCCGGTCTAGGTACCAAGGACCATGTTGCATTCTTCTCTATCTGGTCCAACTCCTCTTCCATTGCCTATATCTAGTCTTCATCGGTAAGTGCCTCTCTAGCTGTCTTAGGCTCAAACTCTGAAATCATGCAAGAATTTTCTTTCACCTTTCTCCTTGTAAGTATTCCTGCATCTTTGTCTCCTATGATCTGCTTCAGATCATGATGTAGTCTTACATACCTAGGAATGATCGTAGCTGGTTCAACTTTCTTTTCCTCTTCTTTTTCCGCTTCATCTTCTTCTTCACCCACTGAAGCTTCTAACGGTACAGAAACACCGAGGTCTTTGCAGTGTTTGTCACTTGTTTCTTTCTTAACCGGTTCCCAGAAGGCTAAATTTGGTTCATCTTTTGTTTGCTCGCTATCGGTTTCCTCAGGCTTCTCAAGGGATTCATCAGCCTTGACATTGATACTCTCTACAATCTTCTAAGTCCTCTTGTTGTAGCACTTGAGAGCTTTTCTTTTAGTGGAACATCCCAAAAATATTCCTTCGTCACATTTAGCATC
Organism: Cryptomeria japonica; assembly: GCF_030272615.1. Taxonomy (NCBI): domain Eukaryota; kingdom Viridiplantae; phylum Streptophyta; class Pinopsida; order Cupressales; family Cupressaceae; genus Cryptomeria; species Cryptomeria japonica. The sequence goes on from NC_081413.1 coordinate 521,440,759, forward strand.
AAACTTACTCAGATGCTCACCTCTTTTGATATAGCATTTACTCCCAAACACTTTGAAATAACTCACATTGGGAGTTCTCCCATTCCAGTACTCATAGGAGGTTTTGTCTTTACCTTTCTTAATGAGTACCTGGTTCATGGTATAGACTGCAGTGCTCACCGCTTCTCTCCAAAATGTGTGAGCAACATTTCCTTGGATCAACATAGTTCTAGCCGCTTCAACCACAGTCCTGTTGTTTCTTTCTGCTATGTTGTTTTGTTGTGGTGTCCTTGGGGTAGACAATTGCCTCTTAATTCCATTCTCGTAGTACTTATTGAATTCATTAGAAGTGAATTCACCTCCCTGATCGGTCCTTAGGCATTTTATCCTTCTACCACTCTCCTTCTCCACCAATGCCCTAAAAGGATTTGAACTTTCCAAATGCCTCAGATTTGTCTTTCAAGAATGTGACCCACATCATTCTTGAGAAATCATTGGTAAGAATCATGAAGTATCAATCTCCCTGAATGCTTCTAGTTTTCATCGGACCACATAGATCGGTGTGCACTAGATCAAGTAAGTTCTCCATGGAAAAGGGCTTACCTTTGAATGTTGAGGAAGACATCTTCCCAAGTTGGCATTCTCTGCACAAGGCATTCTCCAGTTTGTTTAACAAAGGCAATCCTCTTACTGCCTTGATCTTAATAGCCTTTATAATATTGTCAAAATTTATATGACAAAGTCTCCTATTCCATATCCAACTGTCATCAAATTTCACCATCAGGCACTGACTAATCTTGGCATTAAGCTGAAATAGGTTTCCTTTGGTCTGCTTAGCGGTGGCAATAAGTTCACCACTCTTTCCAATTATTCTACAGACTCCACCTTTGAATTCCAGTATGAGTCCTTTGTCGTTCAGTTGAGCAACACTCAAAAGATTATGCTTAAGGCCTTCCACCCAGTAAACATCATCTGCACTGCTCTTTCCATTTAGTGAGATGGATCCTTTTCCTTTTACCATGCAAGGTGCATCATTGCCAAACCGGACAACACCACCATCATATTCTTCAGGAGACGGAAACTTTCTCTGGTCACCGGTCATGTGGTGAGAACACTTGCTATCAATGATCCACTTGTTAAAGTTCTCAATATGTGTGACAAGGGATTTCTGGTCAGACAACTCTTCCTTGATAGCCACAAACACTATGTCCTCATTCTCTTCATCCTCAGATTCCTCATCGGTAACACCTCCATCCACTACAACAAGACAATTTCTCCTACCTATTCCTTTATACTTCCTAAACCTCTCCGGTTTATCCTTATTGTCATTGTTAGGACAGTTAACAACTACATGTCCTATCTTATTGCGGGAAAAACACTTCAGAGGAAGCTTACCTCTATATTTTCCAGTGTCTTTTGGAAGTCTCTTGGCAAGAAGAGCTTCAAAGTCCATCAAAATCTCCTCATCATCCATATCTCTGCTTGGCCTAGATTCATAACTGGTACTGACCTCTATTCCTTTCTTGGTTGGTGTGGAGGAAGGAGATGCTCTAAAGGCTGAATTGGTCTTCTAAACACTACCATCATAGCCATTCAATTCATATACAGTCAAATTTGCAATAATAGAGTCTAAAGATACCTTGGTTTTATCGATAAACCTTAGCTCCTGAATAGCAACAACCCTGATTGCATGGACCGGTAAAAGTGATCTCAGAACTTTACTGACAATAGTGGCATCATCAATTGTTCCACCAGTGCTCTTGATCTCTCCAACCACTATCTTGATTCTTATGTCATACTGTTGAATGGTCTCTCCTTCAACCATCCTCATATCTTCAAACTTTCCTCTAAGGTTTTCTTCCTTAGCCTAGTTGACATGTTCATCATCACCATAAATGGATTCCAGTTTGTCCCATACTTCTTTTGGATTGTCCTTATCTTGTACATCAATGAACTCTACATCGGACAAGCTGCTAATAAGGGCTTCCATGACTTGCCCATTTGATTGTATCTCTCTTTTCTGATCATCGGTTAGAGTGCTAGAAGGGATTACATAGGCATTCTCAACATAGTTCCAGTGTTGTGCACCCAAACTCTTGATACATATAATCATCATGTCCTTCCATATTTTAATGTTGTCCCTATTGAACTTAGAACCTTCCCTCTTCATCATTAAAACAAGATCTTTTGCCTCAAGCGGTTAAGCTTATATCACTGAGGACCTGGATGGGCTCTGATACCAATTGATGAATAATGATGAACTACTAAGGTCCTAACCGATACTGAGAGGGGTGGTGGTGGTGTGAATCAGTACACACAAACACTATTGCTTCAACACTTTTTCATATCAAAACACAACTGACCGGTTGTCTTCACCATTGAACTTGACCACAACTATACCGGTTAAACAAAATACCTCAGACAACATTCAATAGATCTCAAACCTTGATAACTTCTTCACTGATATAATCATACATGAGTTGTACCAATAAGACCACAACCATTTAACAATGCATGCATAACTAACTTAATCAAAACCACACAATCATCACATGAAAATCTCACAACCCATAACACACAAATTTTTCACGTGGAAACCCAAATGGGAAAAACCACGATGGGATTGAATATCCACAAGCTGTTTGTGAACTCTTTTGAATTCCTCTCTATTAGAAGCCTACTCTGGTTAAAGACTTTACAATAAAGGTCCTGTTAGGAACCGATCCTATTAGGGATCACCCAGTTAAGGGATGGTTGTATACCTTGTTAGGAGTTACCTCGCTAGAGGATTTAAATAACTCAATAACCTTGAGCCGCTTGGTTAAAGGATTTACAATAAAACCTGTTAAAGCTACCCGGTCAAGGGATTTACCTTATGTTGAAATGGTTAGAAGACAACAGGTAAAACACCGATCTAATAACAACACTTCTTGCCAAGGCAGATCCTTTTTTAGTTCCTCTCTTCTGCAATCACACTCTACAAATTCCTCACACTGGTTCGACAAGTATCGAATCTCCAACACGTAGATACAAATACAACTTTTTCCAACCACTGCAATAACAAAACTCATCGACCTTATAGACAACAACTAGGTCGGTAGCATAAACCCTAAACCCTAAATATTTAAAGTTTACACTTACACATTACATAGAATGAAATGATCTAAAACAGATCTCAAGACATTCTGCATCGTCCAATCTTCACCGCATCTGAAAATCAATAACCCATCACGCACTCTTCACACACTGCTAAGAAAAATGCTCATTCCCGAGGTAGGCATTTAATGCATTCAATCTTCATGCACAAGAACCACAAATAAATCCTTCACATGCACACAAGTGACATGGAATCTCGATCCTTATCCTTATTCCTTAACTAACTGGTCACAAAACATCATCGATTGCACCGCATAAGCCAAACCAGTAACCCTAGAGCTGAACTGAGACTACCAACCGGTAGTCACACTTAGTGAACCCCGACACCAGTCCACTCCATCCCAGTTGACCATAACCACTTCTGATCTTCATACCAGTTTATACCGGTTCACCTACTTGATAAATTATTGACATCAATGACAACATGCATTATCACCGCTTCATCATATGCCAACAATGGCGGCTGCTTGAAAGTGGTTGAGATGGATCATATTTGATTTGGTTAGCTGACAGGGTTAAAAATCAATTTTTGACCCATTAAGTCAGCAACCACCCTACACAAATGTTTGAATTTCAATGATCACCTCCAATTTAAATTCAAGATATTGGATCTCCTTTTGTCATGTGCAAGTGGATGATCAAGATCATGGCACAAAGGTTGGGCCCATCAACCAAACAACTCACCACGATATAGCAGCCAAGGGTGGGACCCAGCTGTTGATCGATTCAAAATAGTTATAACAATCCTTCCCTCATATCACTTTTCCTATTGTTCATCGTGATGTCACTAAAAAATAGAACAGTCACAATATGTAGCATTGTTCCTGTCTATGAGGAAAGAGCAATAGGCAAAGAAAGCGATAACAAATTAACCTTTCCTCCTGACAATTTTGCTCATCGCAGTATCGTGCAAAAATAGAAGATCAAAATAGGGAAAAAAAGCATAAATATCTTGATAGCGCGATACAAGTAAATAACTTCCACCAACAACTCCTTTTCCTCTCGACCATATCACTCATCATGATGTCGCACGAAAGAGGAAGATTGAAATAGGGAACAAAATTGGAAGTTCTCGACCAATGCGACACTGCAATAAAAGGAACTCCTGCCAGTAGGTAGAGGGTGAAAGGGGTCGGTCCTACCATGAAGAATTGACCTTCTAGCCAATAGCCTTTAAGCCTTAGGGAAAAACATACAAGATTTGAGCCATTTGTTGATTTTCTGAAATCGGTTATCTGCATGGATAAGGTTGACACAAAAATGGTCAACATTTTTGGCAACTCAGAGGGGATGGCAACCCTACTTGGCACATGATTAGTAGCTTGGGAGATCCATTGGGCACAAAGTCAAGATTGAAAATAATAACAAACCTCTATCCCTGCAACCTACAAAAAATCAAAATCTTGCCATTCTAGGGAGGAATGGCTTGTGCTTGTGCACTTCTTGGAAAACAAAAGAACCTAAACTAACTATGCACATTTCTTCTCAATGAATGAGTTAAACAAAGCCATTGAATGGCTTGTCAAAATAACTGCCCTTCCTGACTAGCTTTTGATGCTTTTCATGCTTGAGGCTAATGAGCTAGGAAAAGAAAAATGACAGGCATGCAACAAATTGTTGGGATGCCTCCCAAAGCTTGAGAACAAAGAAGCTCACCCATGTTCAAACATTGCTCTCCTGAGATAGGCGGGTGAACAAAACTTGTTCTCCCTAATACTTAACTTCATGCTCAGATATAACCATGACTAGGGGAAACTTTGAGGTCTAAGCTAGATGCCTAATTGGGCATCGCCTTGAAGGAATCGGATCTGAACAATCATTGTTAGCCTCCCTTTTGTGGACTACTTCCTCAATGTTTTGTTGATTAGGAATGTTCATCCCCTATTGTTGACATGGCGACAAAACGGGAACATTTGAGATATGCCTCTACTACTTATGATTGGTTTCCTCCACTATTGTTGCAACACTTTCCTCTTCATGATGCTCAAGAGCCAAAACACTGGAAGGTGTCTTCTTGTTGTCCCAATTTAAACAAAAGCCCTCCGAGTCATCCCAAAAAGAGTCCTCCTCTAGCTCCTCTTCACTCTTCAACAAAATGGAACTAATCTTGGCATTTTTGCAACTCCCTTGAAGATTCGTTAAATTTGAGACAAGAGAAGACTTGGAATCCTCTATGACGCTACAGTCTTCATGATCCTCTTACACTTTGGTTAGTATAATTGGCATTTTAGTTGATATTGGAAACACTACAATAGTGCAAAGATAAGATGGCACACAGGTTATGCATAAAACTCTTTAGATTAATGGTATATCAAAGTTTTCTATTGATGTGAACCTTTGGGGTGATGCATGGAAAACTATAGGTGAGGATTTGGAAAAAAATATTGTTCTGGAGATCTGGTCATCGTTTCTGTCATAATGGTCATGTAGGCTACTTTAATGGCAAGGTCATTAACAACACTGTTGTGACAATATTGAATGTAAATCCTTCTATCTCAAAAGTGCAAGCACTTATTGCTAGAGGGGAATAATATCTAAAGTAGTGTTATTACCCTCAACCCTTGGCCAGCTTAATATGCCATATACGAGAATGACATTGCCTTTGTTTTGGAGTGGTGCAATGTTATTATTGTCACAAAAGTTTGTACCCTTGTTGAGCACTAGTGCTCAACAACCTTGTGCAACATGGAAACAACCTCCAATTGTGGTACCTTGCACAAGCGAGGTTGAGTCTCTGGAGAAGGCCGACTTCCTTATCAATTAGGCTGTAGTATTGGACCAACCCAACACTTATAAAACCTATTCTAATGATCTGAGGGGAAAAGGGGAGAAGGAATTCCGAAAGGGAAAAGAGGCGATGCACTTAGATTGAAATATGTTTCTTCCCCCACCTATAACTACACAAGACATCAATGAGAACTAACCATAGATAAACGCAATTTCCTATCCTAATCAACTCCTTAAGAACATGCAAAGGTTAGAATCTTGTAAGATGAAGAGAGGAACTAAAATCAATTCACAAACAATGTCTACATGGGTGTGAACACAATCACATGAGATAAGAATAAAAAAGGAATGCATTCAAATAAGAGGTAATATACATTAAACACATAATATTTCAGCTGAAAAAGGTGAGATGGATAATTTTATTGATATAAAGGCAAGGCGATTTACAGTTCCATAAAAACAATAAATTCTACAAGATAAAAAGGGAGAAGGACCCTTTGAAAGAGCTACAAAATTTGCCTTTATAGATCAAGCATAACTCAAATGGAATGTTGGGTTTAGAAACCCTAACCAACTAGGGTTAGGTTACAAAAAAGAGAGGATCAGATCAGACCGATTGATCTGATGGTTGCATGTCTAAAAATATCTCCTAGAATTGGAAAAGAGCGACAATCCCTAAAAAGGGGAGAACCCTTGCATTGAATAGCGTCTGATTGTCCTCTGCCAGGCCCAAAAAGTCTTCAATTTGCAATAAATGGGCAAGGTCGATGTCTAAAAATCCTCTTTAGAGTCATGGTAGAGTAATGCCAGTCGCCTAAAAGTGGTTGAGATGGATAAGATTTGATTTGGTTAGTCAATGGGGTCATAAATTGATTTTCGACCCATTAAGTCGGCAACCACCCTACACAAATGTTTGAATTTCAACGATCACCTCCAGTTTATATTCGGGCCACTAGATCTCCTTTTATCATGCATAGATGGATGACCAAGATCATGCCACAAAGGTTAGGCCTATCAACCAAACAACTCACCGTGGTATTGCAAACAAGGGTGGGACCCAGTTCACGATCACTACGAAACAACAATCTAACAATCCTTCCTTCATATCGCTTTGCTTATCGTTCATCACAGTGTCGCTCAAAAATAGAATAGTCACAACATGTAGCATTGGTCATGTATGCAAGGAAAGAGTGATAGACAAACCAAGCAATAACAACATAACCTTTCCTCTTGGTAGCATCGCTCATCGTGCGAAAATAGAAGATCAGAACAAGGAACAAAAGTGGAAATGTCCCAACAATGCGATAAGCGAAAAGAACTCCCACCAACAAATCCTTTCCTCCTGACCATATCGCTCATTGTGATGTCGCGTGAAAGAGGAAGATCGAAATAGGGAACACAAGTGGAAGTTCCTGACCAATGCAACACCGTGATAAAATGAAACTCCCACTAGCCGGTAGAGGGTGAAAGGGGTCAATCCCAACATGAATAAGGGACCCTCCAACTAGTAGCCTGTAAGTGAAATGACCACTCAAGCCGGTCAACACTAAGAAGGAACAAGGATAAAAAATGACTAAGGCAAAAATGCCTTAAGTGTTTAGGGTTTAAGGCTTATGAAAAAACACACAGGATTTTAGCCATTTGATGATTTTCTCAGATTTGTTATCTGCATGGCTAAGGTTGACACAAAAATGGTCAACAGTTATTACAAATGTTGTGGAAACAATAGTCAAAGCAACTGTTCAATTTATCAAACCTGATGCTTTTTGTTACCTTGCTTCTTTGTTGAAAGTCAATGGCAAAGAATGTAAAATAAAAAATGTGTTAAACAAAATATTGATTAATGGTTCTATCCTAGATGTCAAGTGAAAATACTAGAATGTACTTACTGGTATTTGTTGCAGGTGAAAATTTATGACCATACTAACAGCACGTGGGCTACTGCTTTTGATGAAGTGGGAACAAAAATGTTGCAGATCCCAACAAAAGAACTTTACATGCTTCAATTTGATACTGACACTGCTACTCAAGCCATGCTCTTATCAAATTTGTTCACTACAATTGTTATGTCCTCACACGCCACATCAAAACCGAGATGTACAACTCTGAGAGCAGATTGAAAACAATAATTACTAGAGCTTTGAAGGTTGATGTCAATGCTGAGTCACAACTCTTGCTTTCAAAGATTACTCAAATTACTGGATCTACATAATGATTCTCTAGCTTTCTCACTTCCTCACATTTCCTTCATGCTAGAGAACTCATAAAAAATGAGTTATTAGTTTTGTTTCTTGTGTTTCGTTCACTAAACTATATTGCCACCTGATACAATTTTTTTTTGCTATTCCTATGGAATTATATATAAACTTATATATAACTTCAACATTTCTAAAATTGTCAATCTGTTTTTAACATCATTCTTCTTTTGTTTTCTATCCTCTCTAACTTTTCATATATTTTTTAGATCGTTGGTTAGTATTTCCTGCACCTAGAACAAATTAATAATATGTGTAGCATCTTACCTTTGTGGTTGCTATATTACCTTGCTTTTGCTTTCAAATTATCTGTTTGTGCTTTATCTTAAGACTACCTATTCATATTTTACGAAATTATCTCACTTCAAATTATATGTTCGTGTTTTATCAAAGGTAATATGTATGGTGCTAAGATAAGGTAATATAGATATTGAACCATTCCTATTTGTACATCATTATTTTGCATGTTCTGTATTGAAAAAATATCTCCACTTGTTAGTAGATATATATTCACAGGTTTCTATCTGTACCATTAAATTGTGTCATATATTAATAGGTTTCTATCCGTATACATATGTATATATATATATATATATATATATATATATATATATATATATATATATATATATATATATATATATATATATATATATATATATATATATATATATATATATCAGGGATAACTTTAAGAAACCACCCCTCGGGCAACTGTGTAAAATCCTGGCGAATCAGACATTATTTTCGGGGGGAAATTTTCATATTGGTGGTGAATTTTTTTTTCAAAATAGGGCAAAAAATTATTTTGTATTGGGGATTTTTTTCTAGGGTACGAAAATTCCATAAATTTCTGGTGAATAATACCTTGTTCTATGGGGAAAATATATATTGTAGGAGGCGAATAATTTTTGTTAAAAGGATCAAATATATAATTGTATGGGCGAAAATTTTTACTCCGAAGGAAAAATTATTTAAATGTATTGGCGATTTTTATCCACCACTTGAAAATTGTTTAAATGTATTGGCGAATATTTTGTTATTTATAGAAAAATATATAATTTATTGGCGATTTCATGAATTCATTGTCATTAATAGACAGGACACATCACATCACATCAGTACATCACATTGAGTTCAGACTCTGCATGATGTATCAATAAGTGTGGCCTCTTTGACACGTGAAAGGTAACACATATCTAAAATCCATCAATGATTTTAAATCGTTCGATGATCGTAGATCATTGGCTGAAGTTCTATTTCGGCCCAATTTTCTGAAGAGAACATAGCTCACCAGAAAGTGTCCGGAACGGAATTGGATTCAATAGATACGTATCAAATGTCATGAATCATGATTGATAATTTTGATCATTTAATATATATCTATTCACTTACTGCAATCCACTCTGTCCCCATGACTTCCAATGTGCTACTTGCCAACTTGGTACTGGTTTATAGTTGTTTCCAATTTCACACACTAGTGCATTTATGGGAAAGATTTGCAGAGATACGAAAGATTTAAAGCAATTAATACGGTTAGAGAAGTGATTATTACAATCAAGAGCTTCACTTGTTTATATATGATCTTTGCTTCTTTCACCTTCAATTAGCCTTTGCCATTTGGTAGATAAATCATCGGAGCTCACGGTATTTAAATTCTTCCTCTGGTTTAGGTTTATAGGCTCAGGTTGTTTAATTTGTTAATTTGATTTCTCAAGATGGACACTCCCATCCGCTTGAGAAGCATTTTTGTAGAGGACCAGAGGACCTTTCTAGGCTCCGTGAGAGACCCAACCCTCCAATCAGTCTGCAAGGAGGTTGGGTTGTTCACCAATGAGGTTGTGCGGATGGTGTTGGGAAGAGAGTTTCTACGAAATGAAAATAGATACTGTGTTAACACAGACATTACATCCCGGTTCTTGGCGTCTATTCTAGACCTTAGAGGAGACAAGGTGGATATGCTGATGCTGTTGAGGAAGATTTTTAAGGAAGACTTCCTTAGAGACGACATTACTATTGTCATCCTTGTAGAAGTAGGGGTGGGGATCCCTTGGGTGAGTGAATTATCCAAGCTTCTCCTCCCTGACCAAACAGTGCCAGTGGCCAAGCAACTGTTTCTCCTGAACCTGAATGTGGAGCACTTGACGCGTCACAGGAAATGGGCGCGGATTGGCAGGGACTTCCTCCAGAAATGGTTGCTCCTGGACGACTTTCCAAACTACATGTGGCTTGAAGAATTCTCCCAGCTTATGCTGTCTGAAGAATTATACATGGAAGGAGGGTTAGATTCTTAGGGCAAAGTTGTAAATCATCCACTACCTGTGCCCTAGCCCCGACCCCCTAGTAGTTTTTTTTTTGCCTATGTCCTCGAAACCTCACAGACTCAGTGGCTCACTCATTTTGGCTTTTAAGTTTTTGAGGGACTCAAGTCTTAGACGTAAAAATTGTAAATTTCCAAAGCATAAATATTAATGATAATTTTTCAAATTCCGGTTTGTTTCAGTTTGCCTCTTAGAGTCTTATGGATATAAAAATGTTTCATTGCTTTCTATAATTCTATTTCATTTTTATTAATGAAAGTTTTTCAAATGCTTTTTGTCTATGAGCTATGTTATTTCAATATTTTGTTAAACAATGGAAATAAATTTAATACTGTGATCTTTTTTATGTTATGCTTCTTCCTCTGTATTTAATATATATATATATATATATATATATATATATATATATATATATATATATATATATATATATATATATATATATATAAATTCAGTTTGTTCCATTAATTATTTGTACATTGATTATGGTTGATTATAATTTTATAAATATATATAAAACAAAAGTTTATCTCGCAAAAAACAAGTGAATTAAAACTAAAAGACCAACTTACTTGTTGAAGTTTTGAACTAGTGCATGCGTGGGTTGGTACTGGGTACATGCTATGATTTATAGTTAAGATTTTGTCATAATGAAGAAATTTGAGACATTTATGAAGGGTAGATGGGATCGCTTTCATGGAAGAGAACCAAGGGCAAGGATGTCCCAACTTCACACAAAATTGATCTGAAGTATGTTTTAGGAATGGTAGCAAAAATGACATCTAAGCACTTAGTACCAACCTCAACGGGAAGAGTAATAAAACCTATAGTAGGACAAGAGAAAACATCTAAGATCTTAACCACTAAATCAAATTTATCATATCAACATGTTACTTCATGCAATTGTAAAGTATAAAGATATTCTTAACTTATTACATTCACCATACATGTTGGATCAATCATCAATGAGAACCCCTCATGAGAGTATGTCTTTGATCTTTGCAGATGATATATAGACTTATAGTGGGCCATTAGATGTTTCAAATTTCAATAGTCTCACTAGGAATATAGGATCAAAGGTAATGCATATTGCATAGGTCCTTAGGAGGTGCAGGTTTATCAATAAGATTCACCACATTATTTATCAATAAAATTATATTAAATTAAAATTTATATTAAACTAAATTTATGTTGAACTTTTATATATATTTTTAGTCTTTATTTATTTATTAAATTAAATTAAATTAAAATTTATATTACAACTAAATTAATGTTGAACTTTTATATATATTTTTAAACTATTTTTTAAAATTATATATCGTAAACATATTTTTAAAGAATTTTGTTAAACTTTAAATTAATATTTTAGATTCAATATTTTCTTTTTTATATTAAACTTTTACCTTTCAAATTGTATATCAAAATTTATATTTTTATTTAGTTTTTATTTTAATTCTAGAAACTAAGTTTCATGTTCTATACTATTTTTGAATTTCATATTTTTACAAACAATATTATTATATTTAATAGCTATCTCAAACTCTTGCACATCTTTAAATGTCTCTTATTATGGGACCCACGACATCTGACAACAGGTACCATCGTCTATTGGATGAGCAAAGATCAACGACTTAGGGTGGATTTTGGCCCTAATGTGGGAAGTGAACACATTTGTGAGAACTTCACCCGAAATTGAATGTTTTAAATTTAATTTAATATAAGTAAGTCTATAAAGCTCTTTTTCGGGCAGAAGTTTAAAATTTTAAATGATTAAACAGACTTAAAAAATAATCCCGAAAAGTGACACGAGTATGGTGACGTGCCCAAAAAATGGCACGAGTCGTGGGACCCAGACATCTGACAACGGGTACCATCGTCCATTGGATGAGCAAAGATCAATGACTTAGGGTGGATTTCAGCTTGAATGTGGGAAGTGAACACATTTGTGAGAACTTTGCCCTGAATTGAATGTTTTAAATTTTATTAAATATAATTAAGTCTATAAAGCTCTTTTTTGAGCGAAAGTTTAAAATGATTAAATAGACTTAAAAAATAGTCCCAACTCCCAAAATGTGACTCGAGTGTGGCGACGTGCCCAAAAAATGGCAGAAGTCATGGGGCCCACGACATCTGACAACAGGTACCATCGTCTGTTGGATGAGAAAAGATCAATGACTTAGGGTGGATTTCGGCCCGAATATGGGAAGTGAGCACATTTGTGAGAACTTCGCCCGGAATTGAACGTTTTAAATTTAATTAAATATTATTTAGTCTATAAAGCTCTTTTTCGGGGGAAAGTTTAAAATGATTAAACAGACTTAAAAAATAGTCCCGAAAATTGACTCGAGTGTGCTAACGTGCCCAAAAAATGGTAGAAGTCATGGGACCCACGACATCTGACAACAGGTACCATCGTCCGTTGGATGAGCAAAGATCAACAACTTAGGGTGGATTTCCGCCCGAATGTGGGAAGTGAACACATTTGTGAGAACTTTGCCCATAATTGAACGTTTTACATTTAATGTCCTCAAAATTTAGACTGAAAGTGAAGTAATGAATATTTTTTCCTTCAACGGCGAATAGATATTGATGATAATTAATAAAATTACAACATGATTCTAGATATTTTGCCCTAAGTATTACTTTTGTACCTTTCAGAGTTTTCAAAATAAGTGACTCATAAATCATAATCGTATTTCATTTCATGGACAAACCAGTAAATCGAGGGAGATTCTGAAACAACTACTAGATTAAGGAATGCAAGTTGCAACAGAGACTGTCTACGCCAATCTAGTGAAATATAAATTTCGGGTAAAACCTAGAACACATCCCAGCCTTTTTAAATTTTTTTTATCTTGTGGTCCAATTTGAGGGTTAGCATTTTCAGGTTTGTATCTAGCATTATTTTGAATTATTAACAATAACATCGATGGGGAAAATGGGAAGCAGTAGTTCAATAGGAAGCCAAGTGAAAAAAAATGTACCTAACCGAATTGGTTAAAACACCAGGTTTCATTGATGAATACCATGATATTTATGACCCTGCTATCCATGGTGAAAAGCGTATCATAGATATTAGATATGCATTGTCTAATAAGGTGACAGATCCATATAGAGGAAAATTTACTGTTTTCAACTCAATGTTAAAACTAAGAACAAACAAAATCGCATTGGGATGCTGGATTGGGAAGCATGGTGTTACCTGAAGAATTCCCTTGCCCTCATTTTGTCATGCTCTACACCGAAAATTATGATGAAGATAAAAAAACAATTTTTAATAAAAATACAAAAGAGGAAATTATTTCCATAAATGTGGGAGAATTTTCTTGTTTGTTGAACCTAGGGTTTGAAGCACAAAACTCAAACGTCCAAATTGACCTAGGAAAGCTGGCAGGGAATTATGAGAGTCTCGATTCAAGTCGTAGAGATTCATTTATCAAAGCTCTAATAAAGTGTGGTACTCAGTTAGATCAGAATCATAAGCCTCCTTATGATTCTAACATTTTTGTTCCATGGGTTGGGGATACTATTTCCTTGCTATTGTTTTGCTTGGGATTGGAAAATGATAGGGAAGTGGGTGCAAGCCTTCTTGAAATGATTTTTAGGATCCATTGTGTAGGTCAGCCAGTAGGATATAATTTTATTGAGCACATTATTCAATCCATGCAAAAAAAATTACTAATGATCAAAAAAGGTTACTGTAAGACATTTAGGTTCTCATCCTACTTGTGCTATCTTCTTCTATCCAAGTATCGTGCAATATTCAAGACCAACAAAATTCAAATTGTGAACTATAAGATTGATGAGAAGACTCAGAATAGAATAGAGTGTCCAATATATGAATGGACACCAAAGATAAGGATGCATGATAACATAAAGAACTACAACCATTTTGTAGACTTTTTTTTGGCACCAATGTACAATGAAATTACAAGCACTCCAATGCCTAGATTGCCCATGTCTTGTAGAGATTGCATTCAACTCGGAAGTCAAATACAATTGGTTGACTGGTTCTTCATGGAATAATTCACTATGTTAAGGTTTTACAGATCAGCAGTAAAACCATACAGATTTCCAATACATGTGACAGAGGGGGTATTTGCATTGGAATGTGTATGGCAGTTGGAGAGTGTAAGGAAAGAAATGCGCAGAAAACACTCTCCTAATGTCAATTCTAAGGGGATTTGCAAGCAAGGAAGTATTTTAATTTCAGTTTGCAATAAATTAAGATAAAACACAGACTAAAGATTAAGACTAACCAGATAGAATAGCACCAGAGAAAGACATCAAATATACATGGGAAAACCCTTACGGGTAAAAAAACTACCACCAAAAAGAGATCCCTTTATTCAGTAAACAACATGGTTACAATAAAGTACTTAGATCCTCTTTTATGGACTCTGTTCTCAGAACTCTATTCTCACAACATGCAGACACCTCTACTTGGCTTGACTTCTACAACTTCCATTTGTCATGGCTACTTCCTCGACTGCCTATATATATACCAAACATTCCTCTGTCAGTTTGTATACCGACCTTGTAACCATGGAGTAACAACCTATCCATCCATGAACTCGTGGAAAACCTATTATCCCACATTCATTTGGAAGTCAGGTCGGTTCGTATTCAAATACACCGACAGAAACATTCCAAGTGTCTGCCTACTAGTCTTCGGTCCAGGTGACATCAACCCGATCGCCGAAGGCGATTCCATTGGGTATCGAGAAGACAAACAATCAGCTATCCTGAATGTCCGATCTTTCTCTCTGTGCTCCACCATGTGGCACCCCTTGATTGGCTCCGGGGTCCATGTCCTGACACCATAACATGACCTCACTATCCACCCAGAATTCCTTTGTTGCTGGGTCGCGATGGAAAGTCTCACGAGCAATTTCCCATTGAGACCTAGCGACCACTGTCGGATCTTCTGTGATCACCGTCCGATCATTTTGATATGCTCGGCCTTTAACTCACCTTAGCTGCTCTCCTGCCAGGTCCCACCACTTGGTCTCCATGTCACGAGGGATATACTAACAAGAAGTTTCCCATTGCAACATAATGACCACCATTGGATCAACTTGATCTACTTGGCCGTTATCTCACTTGAGCCACCCGATCCAGCCACGTGTCAGCCTCTAATTCACCTCTTGGACCCGCCATTAGACCTGAGCCCACCTTGTCACCGAGTCGTGAGAATAAACTGGTGAGATACTTCCCATCATGGTATAGCAACCACCGTCAAATCATTCTTGATCACCATATGATCTGCCCAACTTGATCACCCGATAATCGAACATAGCAAGAGGTTCCATCAGTCATCGACATGACTTACATCTTGTTCCTTCAATAGCCGATGATGACCCGATCACCGAAGGCGACTTCATCGGGATATCAACAGGACTTAAATACAGCTAACCCGATAGGCGATATTAACCCGAACATTGGTCAAGACGTTCAAGGCATATTCCCAAAATTCTCCCACTTGTTGAGGAATCTACTGGACCTGTCTACCATGCCGAACACTTACAAATTTCACTAAGAACCATGAACTCTAAAGTCCATCATTCGATTAGAAAACATCAAGAAATAAAAAATTAACATGTGCACTTATGTAGAGCAGTCTCATCTTATTCATGAACACTTCCACCTTCTGTCATGCCACTGCTACTGGACATACATAGAAGTTATTCACTGAGAAAAATACAACTCTGTCTCTTGAGTACACCAATCTCATGATCCAAAACTAACCAAATGTACCAACATTTTTACAGACATAGCTAGAATAGCACCCATAGCAAGTGCTAGCACATCCAACTACACATACCCTTAAGGTAAACCAAAATGAATTTAGAACATTAACATGTACTACCTATTACTCATAGTCTCAAGCTTCACATACAATACACACCACAGAGCTCCCACTGCACAGGTAATGTCATAGTTGAAAATAAGCATTTACAACATCACAAAGAAGTGACTAAATCTTTGTACCAAGAGCTTTCCCAATACTTACTAGAAGAAAGTCTTCACAACACCCTGTATCATGCCCTTCTATACCCACCTCTTAAATGTCAACTGTGTTATAACAGATGAATGCATCTCAGTCAGACCTATTAATCATTCCAACACATACATCTCTAGCCATAAGAGAAAGATAGCACCATCTACTATTTCCATATATCCATGACCACCTGTAACTGATCAACACATGCCAAACTCCAAATGCATAACCACATTATCATGAAGTATCAAACAATATGATCAATGTACTCAACATTATAGAAACAAAAACTAGATCATTGTCAAACTTTCCAACTATAGAATCGAGAATCTAAACATGACAAACATGATCTAAAACATCTCTTCCAAAGAGATTACATGCTCTGTATGAACACAACCATATTATGTCACAACTCTAAATGCATCTCAAGAGTGTACCCAGACATAATATAACACATCCTAACTAAGGAAAACAACCTCTCTTCCAAAGACTTATGAATCCTTAAGATGTTAGCATCTTCAGTCACATGAAGATCATCCACCATCAAATGATGAATATTCATCACTGCCAAAGATCCCTGGTACCTAGTCTTACATGGCATCATGACAAAACCATACACCACCAGATGTTTGTCTTTCCAAAGCAACTCATAAGGCATATCCATCCTCATTCTATGAGGGCGCATAAGACAAAGAATATGAAGAACTCTTGTTTCCTTTCTTCTTCTTCTATTTGCAATCCTTCCGAATGTGACCAACTTGCCCATAGTTCCAGCACTTTGCTTTGGACTTCTTTCCAGGAGCAGAACTTTCCTCTGACTTGGATTTAGCCTTCTTGTCCTCTGTCTTGCCACGAACAACAAGGGCCTCCTTGACCATCTCAAAAGATTTCCTTCGTGTTTCTTCTGATAGCAACGAAGCAACCACTTCTTCCATCTTGAAAGTGGCTATTGTGCTTCCAATGGCCATTACCAAATGATCCCATGTGTCAGGCAAAGAACACAACATAAGCATACATTGATCCTCATCATCAATCTTGACTCCCACAGAGTTTAGCTGAGCAACCATCATGTTGAAAACATTTAGATGATCTGCAACAGATGTACCCTCATCCATCTTCAAGGAATACAACTTCTTCCTCAAGAACAACTTGTTTACTAGAGATTTCCCCTGATAAATATCTCCAAGTTTCTTCCACAGAAAATGTACAATCTTTTCCTCATGAACATTTAATAGAACAGAGTCTGCCAAACAGAGTCTGATCAATCCTCTAGTTTTTCTATCTGCAAGATCCCAGTCTTCTTGCTTCATGCCTGAAGGTTTTTGTCTAGACATAGCAAACCACATATCTCGATCAACTAGCAAATCTTCCATCTTGAGTTTCCACAACTCAAAGTTTGAACCGTTGAAATTCTCAATCTCCACTCGTCCAGAGTTGTTCGCCATCTCAATCTACAAACAAAATACTCTACCAGACTCCCACTGAAAACATAATTGACACCAAACAACCCTACCCGACAAGGATAACACAACTAAATGGCTCTGATACCACTTGTAAGGAAAGCAGTGCGCGGAAAACCCTCTCTTAACATCAATTCTAAGGGGATTTGCAAGCAAGGAAGTATTTTAATTTTAGTTTACAATACATTAAGATAAAACACAGACTAAAGATTAAGATTAACTAGATAGAATAACACCAGAGAAAGATATCAGATATATGTGGGAAAACCCTTACAGGTAAAAAAACCACCACCAAAAAGAGATCCCTTTATTCAGTAAACAACATGGTTACAATAAAGTACTTAGATCCTCTTTTATGGAATATGTTCTCAGAACTCTGTTCTCACAACATATAGACACCTCTACTTGGCTCGACTTCTACAACTTCCATCTATCATGGCTACTTCCTCTACCACCTATATATATACCAAACATTCCTCTGTTAGTTTGTATACCGACCTTGTAACCGTCGAGTAACAACCTATCCATCCATGAACTCATGGAAAACCTATTATCCCACATTCATTCGGAAGTCAGGTCGGTTCGTATTCAAATACACTGATAGAAACATTCCAAGTGTCCGCCTACTAGTCTTTGGTCTAGGCGACATCAACCCAATCATCGAAGGTGATTCCATTGGGGTATCGGGAAGATAAACAATCAACTATCCCAAATGTTTGATCTTTCTCTCTGTGCTCCGCCACGTGGCACCCCTTGATTGGCTCCAGGGTCCATGCCCTGACACCATAGCATGACCTCACTATCCACCCAGAATTCCTTTGTCACTGGGTTGCAATGGAAAGTCTCATGAGCAATTTGCCATTGTGACCTAGCAACCACCGTCAGGTCTTCTGCGATCGTCGTTTGATCATTTTGATCTGCTCGGCCTTTAACTCGCCTTAGTCGCTCTCCTGCTGGGTCCCACCACTTGGTCTCCATGTCGTGAGGGATATACTAATGAGAAGTTTCCCATCGTGACATAACGATCACCATTGGATCAACCTGATCTGCTAGGTTGTTATCTCACTTGAGCCGCCTGGGCCAACCATGTGTCAGCCTCTGATTCACCTCCTAGACTCGCCATTGGACCTGGGTCCACGTTGTCGCCAAGTCACGAGAATAAACTAGTGAGCTACTTCCCATCACGGTATAGCGACCATCGTTGGATCATTCTTGATCACCGTCTGATCTGCCCAACTTGCTCACCAAATTACCGAACACAAGAAGAGGTTCCATCGGTCATGGACATGGCTTACATCTCATTCCTCCGATAGACGATGACGAACCAATCACCAAAGGTGACTTCATCAGGATATCGACAGGACTTCAATACAGCTAACCCAATAGGAGATGTTAACCTGAACATTGATCAAGAGGTTCAAGGCATATTCCCAATAGAGAGCACAAATAGGCACTTCCATGGTTAGCAAAAGAAGAGCATATTTCCTTCCTTGCCTTTCTCATGTGGAGGGTTCACATTTGAGAGAAAAGCATTCAATGTGGCACATGATTTTTTGACAGTTTTTAGCTTTGGTGATGAGGGTCTCTGGCAGTATGATCCAATCGGTGTAGTTCAAGCAAGGCTTAAGAAAACAGGGAACTCTTCAGTGTTATGTCAACATGAAAGTAAACCATTGTTAGAAAAGCTTAGAAACATGGACTCCTGGGATGAGGTAAAAAAAGAGATAGAAAAAATTGCCATTGACAATAACATTTCAAGAGTAGAATTGTCATCACAAATTATAGCATTGCACACAGAGGACAATAGAGGATGGCCGGGGTATCCAAAATAGGAGGTCCTATTATTTATACCAAAAATCTGCTAATCCATCTAACAAACCTATTCCCGAATCAATTTTGCAAGAATGTAAAGAGAGTTATTAGATTCAAACCAAAATACACGTTTATTCAAAAGAGGATATTGGTTTATTCAAAAGAGGAGTTTAGCAAATTGTGGAATATGGAGCATCCCACAACAACATATGACAGGAGTGAAGATGATGATGAGTATGAGGTTGAGCCCACTCCAACAGCTAGTATAGTCCCTAAAATATTAGGTGGAGTCAATGAGTCCATGAGAGAAAAATATAGCAAAGGGGCAAACATTGTGGAAAAATGGGTTTTGAAGGTGGTGGTCTAGGTCCCAGAGGAGAAGGTATTTGGTATCCACTTGAGGTACAACTTCCATCAGATTCAAAATCAAAATCTCCTATTCAACCAATCATTGGACTTGATTCTTTAGATTCATCATGGAAAGGTACTACTCATTACCCTCAAGGTCCACCTACATTTGTTTCAGGTTCAAATCAACAACCACCACCACATCATGGTATTCCCATTGGTGGTGAATCAAGTGCCACTACCACTGGTGGGGAATCTGGGGATAGTATTCCTATTATTGTTCAATCAAGTGTCCTTGTGATTGGTGGGGTTGGCATGGGTACTACTACTAATACTAGTTGTCTTGGTGTTGGACAAGGGAAACAACAAAATATCTCTCGCAAGAGACCAATAGTGGTAGATACTCAATCTCATACTATTGAGAATCCTATATCAAGTGCCACTGACACTACAAATCAATCATTTGCAGCTTCAGATCACATACCTCAAAAGATTATGAAAAGTACACATGAAAGTGTCAGTGGGACAAGATCAGGAAAGGTTATTGGTAATCCTAGTAATGCATTAGTTAAAACCATATGCATAAGTGGAACTGGAGCCTCTACTATTCCTATGTCACCTTTCAAACATTCAATTGCTTCAGCAAGCCCAGATTTTCAATTTCGCAATTACTATGACAAATTTGAACACACAACAAATGCAAATAAAGAAAAAAAGAGAGCATTTCATAGGGTTGCCCTGACTAAAGTTTTAGACGAACAACCTGCCAGGAATAGGGTATTTCCAAAATACAACCCACACAAAGATATGATGGAGTTCATGGTTGTTATGCCCCCAACTAAATATAAAAATCCACCACACAGTCAGATAGATCCCTCTGAATTTCAAGTTAGCACCCTCCAAATGGTTTTTTCCAAAGTACATAATGTGGACAAAATTAGTGTGTCAAAAAGGACTAATGAAGTGGTCTACACTTCACTGCTAAAGGTGGAGAGAGAGAGAAAAATAAATTGGAGAAACAAATAGAAGAGTTACAGGAAGACCTGACAAATGAAAAATCAAAGAGGAAAGCAGCAGATAACAAGTGTAATGATTTACAGAAAAGGATAAAAAATTTAGGCTCTGCAGTAGAAATTGCTGAGTAGGAGAAGATGGATGCAGAATTGAAGGACCAGAGAGAAAAATTGGCTAAAAGCAGTAAAAAATTTGATGAGGAAAGAGCCAGTTTTAAAAAATTATGCAAAAGTTATGAGTCTGCAGCTGCCGAAATAAGAAAAACACATGACCTATTGGATCATGAGAAGGAAAAAGAAAAACATTTGCAAGAGGAAGTAGATGAAGAAAGAAAAAAATGTGAACAAATGAAAGAAGACTTGCACAATGCAAATGATAAAATTAAAACTTTGGAGGATAGATTGAAAGATAATATGAAAAATACAATGAAGTATATACACGAAAACATTTGGCAGCAAATAATGAAGAGGAGTGACAGGTTGTGTGAATGGTTTGAATTGAATGAAAGTATGAGAGTAATTTATATGAAAATCAAAGGGCACTTTGAGAAGAGCATACATGTTTATTCAAAAGAGGATATGGCAAAATAGATTCTGCAAGTAGTCTACAGTACCAGTGGCAACTACTTGGAATCCAAGGGAATTAAGAGCCGCATTGATGCCACAGTTAAGACATCATCTATCATTCAAAAATGCTAGAAACTAAGGGAAACATCATAAGTTATGGAAAAATGTGGCAAAAAGATATTGAAGCTGCAAGAAAAGAAAAATAATTTGATTAAACTTGATTTGCCTAAGACCGTTGACCCATCAAATAAATTCATTCGAAAAGAAGCTTACAAAAAAAGCATGGAGATAAAAATGAAGTTTGATTTAGACTTGCTTCCTAAGGACACAACCAAAGCTTTCTTGAATTCATCCAACCATTTACAACTCTGAATTCAGTATTGGGTGAAATAGTGATGTCAAGTCACTCTTCTAAATATGGAATGTTGACGAAGTTGCAGTTGACTTTCCATAGTTTACAAAATATCGACCTTCCATCAAACGAAGAGTGGAGCACCCTACAAAAACTAGCACATAAATCTTAAGAATCATAGTATGTATTGCACAATTTTCTTCTTTTACTCTTAATTTCAAGGTTTTATGTTTTTTTGTTTGGAATTTGGCATCGCTTGAAATAACTTTGTTTTATGAATAGGAAAAAACCAACACTCGCTATTGCTAAATTGCTAATCCAACCTATGAATCTATGATGCACAGTGCAAAACTTTAGCCTGTAAATTTGTATTCTCAAATTCTCCCAAACTTTAACATTTCTGCATTTCTCTATTTCTGATTACTAGGTTTTAGGCACTGCTATTATCTATATTTAATTTGTCATGGCGTGAATTAAAATTTAATTTTGAACTCTATTTTTTGAACAGGAGACATCAGACATGTAGCAGTTGTTAAATTGCTAATCCGGCATGTGATGGCCATGTAAATCTGTGCTGAGTTTGTGATTTTGATGTTGAGTCTTCACATGTTGCAATTCGACCTGAAGCTATTGTTGCTCCCTTGTTTCTATAAAAGGGAATTCAGGGTCATTTACAAAGGGTTCTGAAACTTCGTATTGACTTTTGCATGGAGAATCACACAGATTGGTGTATTACTATTGAATGAATTGTATCATATGGCTATATTTTGAAATAATTAACAAAAATCTAAGTTCTCGACATGTTACATTATCAAACATGGTTCTGAAATGTATTACTATTGAATGAATTGTATCATATGGCTATATTTTGAAAGAATTAACAAAAATCTAAGTTCTCGACATGTTACATTACTAGACATGGTTATGAAATGTACTACTATTGAATGAATTGTATCATATGGCTATACTTTATTACTAGACATGGTTCTGAAATGTAGTACTATTGAATGAATTGTATCAAGGGAGGTTGGTTTTGCATGGACAGATTGGTGTATTACTATTGAATGAATTGTATCATATGGCTATATTTTGAAAGAATTAATGAAAATCTAAGTTCTCGACATGTGTATTACTGTTGAATGAATTGTATCATATGGTTATGAAATGTATCACACAGATTTGAGACTCAAACATGTCTAAATAAACAATAAACATCTCTGTATCAATAAACACATTATGGTCTTTTATTATGCTATTTTAAGTCTGGAAATAAAAAGTTGAAAAATACAATTACAAATCAATATTAAATTCTAATTGTAAAAAGTAATATGCTTTTGTAATATGAATGATGAGATACAATAATAAGATTAATAAATACCAATCTCTTATAGTTGCCATTCATCCTCATCAAATTCAGAGCTTTCTTGATTCTTGTCTATGGTTTCTTCACTTTGAGTCTGCATACTTTCGTTGAACTACATATCAATGCTACCAGTAGGTCCAGTACATGAGTCAATAGTCCCACTTGAACTTTGGTTTGAAGTGTTTCCCAAACCTCTTCTTTCACATTTGGACCTCTAGATTTGCAGTGCCCTATCGTAAGGAAAAGTGTGGACATCATACCTAGATGTATAGAGCCTCAAGCAATTTTCCAAAATTTTGTCTAGTTTGTTTCTTAGCTTTGATTTTAGGAACCCCAAAGCATTGAAAAATCTCTCATCTTCCACTGAACCCAATATCATGGTAAGACATAAATCAACAAGCTTCAAATATTCTGGCATTGAATCACGTAATGGCGTGTTCTCAGCTATAATTTTCCAAAGCCTTGTTACTGATCCCTCTTCGTGGGGGTTCTCTATTTTTCCATATTGTTCTCTCATAGTGTATGAAAAATGAGTTGATTTCTCTTGAAGATGAGTTTTGTCTAATATTCCATTTATAGTTACTCCATTCAATTCTCTGGATATGCAAAATTGTTTTATCAAAATCAATAGCTTACTTCGAAAATCAGCTGCAATGTTGAGGCTCTAACAATAAGGAAACACAATAGACATGGCTTCGAGTAGGTTGTCAGGAGGGAATCTGCTTCTAATTTGTGAGGAAAGATCATACACGATTTTCTTCACAGAAGTAGTTACAGTCTCAACAATCTTGTTGAAACCTTCCCTTGTAACTCTTGCTAGTTGCTTCCCGGGGCACTTTCCTGGTTCCTCGGGGTCGAGCGTGGCATAGAAGTGCATTGGTATCTCAACTCCCCATACATTGGCACATACCTCCCCATTTGCGTTGATTTGTAAAAAGTTATCAGGATTGTTTAAATCTGTGAGTGTCCACCACTTAACAAATTTTTGATCAGATAGTGTTGGTTGATTTCAATAGAGATTGTCGAGGGTCATGCATGTCATCTTATGTGGCATAGCATATTCTGCAATATACAGAGCTCTTTTTTGGGAAACCTTCATAATATTCCTCATTTCCTCTAGCATGGGAAGAAGAGCTGCTAAAGTTAAGAGTGTCTCTAAATTACTTAACCTTCGAAGAAGGTTAGGAAATTTTAGTTGATTTGATTTGTCGTGAGTTGTGTGAAATAGTCCAATCAAGAATGGATATTCTGAAAAAAATCGATGCGTTGGACCATCCAAAGAGATCCATCTGGCATCATTTCCTTGAGAAGCTTGTTCCCATCAGTTATTCCATTAGCAAAGTGTTGAAATTCCATAAATTGCTTGGGACTTTGACAGAAGTGTGAGTAGAGCTCTCTGATTAAAATTTTAATTTTTTTAACTGAAGCAAACTTGCTCACAATTCCAAAAGCTAGATTCATTCTGTGAGCCATGCAGTGAATTGCAGTAATGTACGGTGCAAATGAAGTTTCAATCTTTGTACAAAGACCATTCCTATGACCTTGCATTACTGAAGCTCCATCTGCTCCAACACAAACCTTTTTTTTGGCTACCGTGATGTCATCCATACCTCCATATTCAATTAAACTTCTCTTTACTAGTTGAAATAAATTTTCTGCTGTCGCACTCTCCTTTATTTTAGCAACAGATAGTAGATGAGGTTGGCGGGTGTATACACCTAAAAATGGTCTGAAGATAATTAATTAAATAAGCAATTATTTAATTAATTCCCCTTCCTAATTTGATTGAATTCATTAGGCAATTTGATTAAATTCTCCCTTTTATCTACTTATTAATAAACCTAAGGATTTATTTAATAGGTTCATTTCCATGGTCCCCTTTGATTAATTAATTAAAATTAATTAATCCTCCCCCCACTTCATTCAATTCTTCTAAACCCCTAATTAATTAAAATAAATTAATTTATGAGTTGTTGAGAATTAATTAGTCTTTTCCTATTATTTGAATTTTTAAATTCAAATTACCCACATGCCTCCTTATCCTAACCTCCTATGGTGTGGATATTTTCTTCTTGAGACACATGGCACTTTGGCCACATGTCTCCTCTCTTGGACACTTGCCCTTTTATGAGCAAAGCTCCTTAACACTTGTCACCATAGAGATGACAAGTGTCTCTTCCTCCAACCTCTTCTTCAACCTCCTCCAATTTCACCCTTGATATCTTCAGACTTAATCTTGACCGTTGATTCCTGCCACCTCACCCCGGGCCTTGGAAATCCTATAAATATCCCTCATTTTGGAGCAATAAGGATCCCATCTCATTTCATCTTATGCATTGTTACTATAGGCATATCATTTGAGCATTGTTATTATAAGCAATTGCATCTTAGATTTAGTTTAATTTGATCATTTTCTAGCATAATTGTTGAATAATGTAGCTTAATCATGCACATCATTAGCTTAATTAGTCTGTTGGATCAATATAGCATAACCAATCTCCTCTTTGCATATCATTATCATTTCAAATCCTCCATCTAGGTATAGTCAAGTCACTAGGATTACTTATCCAAATTTGAGAGCAAATCCATACTCGCATCTCTTAGGAGGCTATAGGTCACTTTGTCATGGTTTTATCTTTCTTTTGCTTATGATTTGCTAACCATGCTTGTAATGATCTATTGAGTGTTTTGTGTTGCAGCTGCAGGTATCACACTTCACAGAGCACGACATCGAGTATGGTTCTCTACAGTATAAACATGCATGCATACCCATGAAGTATTGTCTACTGCCGTAACTTTGTCTAAAGAAAATGCAATAAGGTTTGATTCTCTTATTTTTTCCTTTACATCTTCTTTTTCAACCTCAGCAAGACAACTTGCCCATTCCCATCCATTGTTTACTGACCAGTGTCTACTAGGATAGTTAGGAACTTTCAAAAAGTGTAATAAACCACTAATTGATGGGAAATTTGTCATAGCACGCCCTCTGCTCAAAATATAAAAAACAACGCTTAACTGAACAACTTTTCCGAGTTGTTCTATTTGCATTGCTTTTCTAAAACTAGCTTCAATAGAACCTTTAACTTCAATAGGCTTTGTCTGTATTTTCTCATGAAAATAATACTCTTCGACATTCCTCACATGCTTACATTCCTCCTTTGTTTTCCATCTTATCATTGATTTTTCAACCCCGTCTATCATTTGTTTTTCATAAACTTTACCCATATGATTTTCTATGGTGTCAAATTTTAGCTACAACCTAATTTCCTTGTTATGTTTCCAAGTGCAAATCTTACACCTGCATTCTATTGGAGGCTCACCTTCAATTGGATTCTCCACTGGTTCAATGAATGGATACTTTGATGCCCAATTAATTTGAAAATTCCTCACTGGCATATCCCACTCCCGATCCCTTTTTGATTGTGGTTCATCCTTTTTTGATCTGTCTTTTCTTTCTCCCTTACATGCATTATCATCAATGGCATTATCACCCAAGTCGATTATGTCATTCTGGCTAACTTGGGCATCTACCAGATAATCTTCTTCGAGATCATCCTAATATGAGATATTAGGTTCACAACCATCTTCAACATGCGGTGTAGGTTGTGAATTTTGTAATTGTACTTGTACTTGTGATGATGTACCTTCCTGATTTTCACCACACTCTTTTCCAAAGCCAAATTACGAAGACAACGTTTTGCTTTTTGTTGGCCTCTCATGGCCTTCCCCACATTCAGGTTTCCTACCCTTCTTCCTGTTCGACATCTCCAATGAAATAAAGGCTGCCAAAAGAATATCAATTTGTTGAAGAAGAAATAATAGACTATAAAGTATAATATATGTTTCATTGGCCCTACAACCTACAATCTATATGTCTGAGGTCTGAATGTCCCGACTGACCACTTGGTATTGACGGGTCGCTACTGAATAAAAATGAACTCAACAGTGCAAACAAATATAGATAAATTCAAAACAACATTATAACACTTCAAAAATATGATCGCTCACCTTTAGGTCACTAGCAGTCGCCAATGCAGTCAACAACAATGAATTTCCTTAGTCTGAAACTTCGCTATTGATCAGAATTCAAAGCCTAGAACTGACCAGATTGTGTAGAGATAGATCTGATCTTTGCATGTATTTATACCAATCCTTATATGGTGAATTCTGTGGGAATTTTATACGGTATACAAATATTTGGCAAATCCGGCTAACTATAACACGACTTATGTAATTTTCGAGGTGATTATGGGTCGTCCAAATAATTGGCAAATACAATATAGCTGGCGAAAGTTGGGGTGAATGGAGACATGCGTCGGCAAAATGTCGGGCGAATTGGGTCCTCCTAGCAAACAAATCTTCACATGCCTATAAGCGAATTATGGTCGTCTATTAAGGCAACCTCGGAGAGTGTAGGCGAATTTTTTTTTTTTATTGTGTGTCCAACGTATATTGTATTGGTGAAATCCTCGCATAGAAACATTTAATTACATAAAACATATGGCGATTGGGCCGTGAATTTGATAGAAATTGATAATATTCTGGTGACATGGCCACCCCCATCGGTACAAAATATTCTCCATTTCCTAGGTCGCCGACATGAAAAATTTGCCATTGGCGAATATTCGCCACTAAAGTAAACTCTGATATACATATGTGTGTGTGTGTAGATATATATGGTTAGGTATATGTTTTATTATGGGTACATACAACACAAATCACATTTGCATTGGATATGCATACATCTCTTTGTTCATACATCTCAATGACTATCTGCACACATTCAAATGTATATATGCACACAAAAAATGTATTCCACTAAATATGTACACCTTCCCATATATAGGTATATGTGCGCACACACACACACACACACATTTTCTCATATCCCTATACCTAGACAAACTTCTCTGAGTGTGCATCTTCTCTAGATATGTACAGATATTTGTGCTTTTGTCTCTGTGTGTATATATACATTTGCATTGTGTGCCTTGGATAGGATGTTCAAGTGCATAGGAAAAATCATTATTCGTGCATCCATACACACGTGTACCTATATATACAAATAGCTATGCATACATATAAATATCTATGTGTATGTATGGTGGAAGTGATGAACATACTGCCCTAGGACATGAAACATACCTTGCAAAGACAAATCTTTAGGCCCATCTAATGCAACCTCCTCATATAACCGTTGAAGCTATGCAATGAGATTGTGGTAGGTTCTATGTTAAATTACCACCATGAAACACAAGCACATCAAAAGATGATGTGGTTGAAGTTGTCTTGTCATTTCCTAGGCAGAAAGTGCTTGGCCAGAAAGTTGTCAGGAAACAGGTGTTGGCATTTGCATGAAGATTGCATTGATGAAATTCTATGTTGTCATTGATGTCAATTATAACCGGTAATGATGTTGTAATAATGTTGTCTTGTAATCGGTAGGAAGAACTAGTGAAGGGAATTGT
This sequence comes from Cryptomeria japonica, assembly GCF_030272615.1. Lineage (NCBI taxonomy): Eukaryota > Viridiplantae > Streptophyta > Pinopsida > Cupressales > Cupressaceae > Cryptomeria > Cryptomeria japonica. The sequence goes on from NC_081413.1 coordinate 521,469,581, forward strand.
AACTAGTAAGTGAGCCTGTGAAGGAAACCGGTATTACTAGAGAAGAAGTGAGATCAACCGGTAAACCCTACCTGTTGATATACTAAACCCTAACCGATGAAGTTTGGTGAATTGGTTGTATTGGTTTATGATGAAATGATGAATGGTAATAATTATGCCACGTATGCATGTTGTATGAGAAGAGTTTCAAATGGTTTTTGGGGCGTAGAGATAATGGTTTTTGTCTTGGGAATGAGAAAGTTCATTGCATGTAATGGAAACCGCATGATGAGTTAAATTTTTTGATGAAGCAGTGATCAAGGAGCGGTCGAGGTTGTCTTGAATGATGTGCAGTGATTACTATGTAATCCAACGGTCATACTTGAACCGATTTTTTTGTAATCTCTATGAGATAATTAGGTTTGTGATGTGTTACCGACCTATTGTTTTGTTTATAAGGTCGATGAGTTGTTTTGTTGTAGTGTTGGCAATTTTGGTTGAATGTAAGAGTGATTGGTTACCAAACTAGATGATGTATCTGCAGTATGTGTAAAGACAGATAGGAGCATGAAAATGATCTGAACAAGAAAGTGTAGTACTATTCAAACAGATCAACAAACCCCTATTGTTCTCTAACAACTACAATAGTCAAATCCCCTAACCGGGTAAGCTCTAACAAGCTTAGTGTTATCTAAATCCTCTAACTAGGTGATCCATTAGCTTGGATTTTAAATCCTTTACTGAGGTTACTTCTAACATGATATTGCTTATAATAGGGCATTATAGTCAATCCCTTAAATGGGTGGTCCCTAACAGGATATGTTCTTAACAGGACTTATTGTAAAGCTTTATCAGGCTTGGCTCCTAACAAGGTGAACTTCAAAAGAGTTCAGAATACTTATGGGTATTCATCCCCACCGTGGTTTTTCCCATTTGGGTTTCCACATCAAAATCATTGTGTCAAGTGGTGGATGCTTTTGTGGTTATGTTTGATATGGTTAATTTTCTTATCTTCTAAATCCACTTAGTTGTGATATGATGATCAACAACAATTTGAAATGAGCTTTTACTTTGGTCAGTAAAGTATTTGGATGTTTTGTTTAAAAGGTTTGTGAGTTTCAGAGTTGTTTTACTGTTATTCTGTTATGACAGTCAACCAGTTTACTTGACAGTGATAATGCAATTTATAGATTAGTGTTTGAACCAGTCAGTTTTGAGTTTGACTTGAGAGGTTGTTTTTGTTTGGTGAAAAGTTTATGTTAGTTTTCTATCTACTGATTCACCCCCCCTCTCTCAATATTTTACTAGATTCTTATTGATTCATCATACCATCAATTGGTATAAGAGCATTTCAGGTCCTCTAAGGTCTAAGCCTAACAACTTGAGGTAAAGATCTTGAAGAACATGATGAAGAAAGAAGGTCTGAAGTTTAATAGGGAAAATTATAGAATATGGAGTGATAGAATGAAAATCTATATCAAGAGTCTAGGAAGTCAATATTGGGAACATGTTGGTACTCAATATGTTGCACCTAGTGGGACTATGAATGATGATCAAAAGAAAGAGCAACAAGAAAATAATCAAGCATTAGAGGCCATTACCAGTTCTTTGTCTAATTCAGAGTATGTTAATGTCCATGGTCTCGAGATTGCATATGAGGTGTGGAAGAAACTTGAAGAAATCTATAGTGGTGATGAGCATGTGAAGATGGATGAAGGTGAGAATATACAATAGTATGGTATGAGGATCAAAGAGATAGTTGGTGAGATCAAGAGTGTTGGTGGTAAAGTGGAAGATGCCACAGTGGCTAGTTAGGTGTTGAGAACCCTTCTACTGGTCTACGCTATCAGAGTTGCAGCCATTCAGGAGCTAAAGTCTATTGATAAAACTAAGGTAACTCTTAACTCCATCATTGGTAAGCTTTCTGCATTTGAATTAAATGGTTATGATGGCAGTGTTCAAAAATCTGAATTTGCATTTAGAGCTTTAGTTTCTAACCCTTCTATGAGGAAAAGTAGAGATGTCAGTCACAGTTATGAATCTAGATCCAACAGAGAAGTTGATGATGAAGATAGTTTGATTGAGCTTGAAGCTTTGTTGGCCAAGCTGTTACCCAAAGGTACCAGTAAGTACAGAGGTAAATTACCTTTGAAATGTTTTGCATGTAACAAGATTGGACACATTGCAGCTAACTGTCCTAATGGTGACAATGAGCATAAGCGTGAGAAGTACAAGAAGTACAAAGGAAAAGGCAAAAGAGATTGTCTCATTGCAGTTGATGGTGGTATCACTGATGAGGAATTTGAGGAAGATGTTAATGAAGACATTGTCCTTGTAGCCATTAAAGAGGAGTCATCTGGCCAGAAATCATTAGTTTCTCGCATGGATAGTTCAGATGATTGGATCAATGATAGTGGTTGTTCACACCACATGACCGATGATTGGAGTAAATTTCTTACTTTGAAGAAATTTGATGAGGAGTTGTGAGATTATGTAATGACTCACCCTACATGGTAAAAGGAAAGGGAACTATTTCTCTTAATGGAAAGAGCAATGTAGATGATGTTTACTGGGTTAAAGGATTGAAGCACAATCTTTAAAGTGTAGCAAAACTCAATGACAAAGGTTATCCATTAGAATCCAAAGATGGAATGTGCAAAATCTATGGGAGCAAAGGTGAACTGATTGCAACCAGCAAGCAGACAAAAGGTAACCCGTTTCACCTAAATCCTAAAGTCAACAACTGTTTAATTGCTAAAATAAATGATAGTTGGCTTTGGCATCAGAGATTTTGTCATATAAATTTTGATAACATTGTTAAGGTCAGTAAGTCCAAGTTGGTAAGAGGTTTACCTCAGTTGGACAAACTAGTGAATGCTCTATGTAAGGAATGTCAGTTAGGAAAGATGGCATCCTAATATTTTAAGAGAAAATCTTATTCAGCAGAACATCTGTTAGATTTGGTTCATGCAGACCTCTGTGGACCAATAAGAACTAAAAGTATTCAAGGTGACAGATATTTTATGATCTTCACTGATGATTGCTCAAGAATGATGTGGGTTACATTCTTGAAGGATAAAACAAAAGCCTTTAGTAAGTTCAAGGCATTCAAGGCCTTAGCTAAAAAGGAAAGTGGTAAGAAGATATAGTGACTGAGGACTGATCAAGGTGGTGAATTTACTTCAGTGGAATTCACTAGATATTGTGAAGACAATGAAATCAAGAGGCAACTTTCTGCATCGAGGACACCACAATAGAATGGTATTGTAGAGAGGAACAACTAGTCAATTGTTTAAGCTACTAGAAAGATGCTTATACAAGGAGGAGTAGCAAAAACTTTTTGGAGAGAAGCTGTCAGCACAACTGTCTACACTATGAACCATGTATTGGTAAAGAGAGGTAAGGATAAAACTCCTTATGAATACTGGTATGGTAGATCACCTAATGTTAGTTATTTTAATATTTTTAGTAGTAAATGCTTTATCAAGTGAGGTGATTATGTTAGTAATTTTGAGACTAAAAGTGATGAAGGCATATTTCTTGGTTACTCCACCAAGAGTAAGGCCTACAAATGTTACAACAACTGGACACAGAGAATCATTGAAAGTGTTGATGTTCGAGTGGATGAGTATCCTGATGTCTCAGGAGAAACCAGTGAGAAGAAAAAGGATGAAGAACCTTGCATTCTATTTTTGAAACCAGAACCGGTGAAGCCAAAAGCTGATGAAGTGAATGTTGTTGTACTAGTTCAACCAGAACAGGTAGATCCAGAAGAAGAGAATGACAGTGAAGAAGAAGAACCTAAAGAGAATGATCATTCTATTCCAAGGTATGTGAGACTCAATTATAATCATGACCAGATTATTAGAGATAAAGATGCTGGAGTGTTAACCAGAAGAAGAATCAAAGAGAATTCTTACATGATCTCCACTATTGAGCCTAGAACTGCTAAGGAAGCATTTGGATATGATCACTGGATTAAAGCTATGGAGGAGGAGCTTGACCAGATTGAGAAGAACAACACATGGACCCTAGTACCCAGACCATTGAATAAAAATGTGATAGGTACTAAATGAGTATTCAGGAATAAACTGAATGAAGATGGAGTAGTAGTAAGAAACAAAGCTAGATTGGTATGCAAAGGTTATGCACAGGAAGAAGAAGACTATGGTGAGACTTTTGCACCACTTGCTAGATTGGAAGGTGTTAGGACTCTACTTGCATTTTCAACATATAAGGGATTCAAAGTATATCAGATGGATGTGAAGTCAACATTTCTAAATGCAATATTGGAAGAAGAAGTACACATTGAGCAGCGAGATGGTGATGCTTTGACTGGTGCAAAGGATATGGCATGTAAACTGCACATGGCACTATATGGTTTGAAGCAAGTACTGAGAGCATGGTGTGAAAGACTACATTCACACCTGATGAAGATAGGTTTTTAGAGAACCAGTGAAGACAACAATATATATCTCAAATATGAAGGTGATAAGATACTGATTAGTGAAGTGTTTGTGGATGATATCATATTTGGAGGCAATGATGACATGAGTGATGACTTTGCAAATGAAATGAAAAGTGAATTTGAAATGTCTCTAGTGGGAGAGATAAAATTATTCATGGGTTTGCAAATTTAGCAGATGAAGAGTGGTAGTTTTATCACATAGTCTAAGTATGGGATCGAGGTATTGAAGACATTTGGAATGAGTGACTGTAAACCAGTTGGGACATCAATGGTTACAGGTTGTAAACTTGCTAAGGAGGATGAAGCCGCATCTGTTGATGAAAAGGAGTACAATCAATGATAGGGAAATTGCATTATGTTGTTCACAACAGACCAGATATTGCTCATGCAGTTGGTTTAGTTGCCAGATTTCAGAAGAATCCAAAGGAGACACACTTGATAGCAACCAAGAGGATATTTCGATATTTGAAAGGTACTATTGACTATGGATTATGGTATCCATATGCAGTTAACTTTGATTTGAAGGTTTATACGGATGCATTCCGGGCATGTAATGTTGATGATAGGAAAAGCACAATGGGTGGTTCATTCTTTCTTGGAGGAAGACTTGTTTCATGGAGCAATAAGAAGCAGAGCTATATATCACAGTCCACTGCTGAAGCTGAGTATGTTGCATCATATATGAATTGTACCCAGGCAATTTAGATGAAACACATTCTGGAAGGATTCAAGTTGAAGATTACAAATCTAGTAAGGATTTTATGTGATAACACTAGTGCAATAAATATTTTAAAGAACCCGATGTTGCATGCTAGAACCAAGCATATTGAGGTGAAATATCATTTCTTGAGAGAAAAAGTATAGAGTAAAGATGTGTTATTGGAGCATGTATCTACAAAGGAGCAACTAGCAGATATCTTTACTAAACCTCTTCCTAAGACTACTTTTGAGTATCTTAGAGGTTAGCTAGGGGTTGTGCCCCTACATGAGGTCAATTGAGCATGATGTGAAATACATCAGTCCCAGAGATAATTGAAGAATCTTGAAGCATGATTGGTGTAGAATGGAGTTATTCCACAGGAGGAGCATCAAGTTGTAGGTTGATGTTGTAGAATAGTGACGTATGACATTGCATGTTTTACTTTCACTTTGGCATTGTTGTCAAAGAGGGAGAAGAACTATATGATTGGGGATAAGAACTATATGATTGACAGAGAGAAGATCTATAACCAGTTACTAGTTGAAGACATGGAAACTCAATTGAAGTAGAGTACATGGTAAAATGTAAACCAAGATTCCTATTCAAAATCATAACAATTAAGGGTACTGATACTTGTATTGTCATCAATGCCAAAGGGGGAGATTGTTGGCATTTGCATGAAGATTGCATTGATGAACTTCTATGTTGTCATTGATGTCAATTATAACCGGTAATAATGTTGTCATAATGTTGTCTTGTAACCGGTAGGAAGAACTAGTGAAGGGAATTGTAACTGGTAAGTGAGCCTGTGAAGGAAACCGGTATTACTAGAGAAGAAGTGAGATCAACCGGTAAACCCTACCTGTTGATATACTAAACCCTAACCGATGAAGTTGGTGAATCGGTTGTATTGGTTTATGATGAAGTGATGAATGGTAATAATTATGCCACGTATGCATGTTGTATGAGAAGAGTTTCAAATGGTTTTTGGGGCGTAGAGATAATGGTTTTTGTCTTGGGAATGAGAAAGTTCATTGCATGTAATGGAAACCGCATGATGAGTTAAATTTTTTGATGAAGCAGTGATCAAGGAGCGGTCGAGGTTGTCTTGAATGATGTGCAGTGATTACTATGTAATCCAACGGTCATACTTGAACCGATTTGTTTGTAATCTCTATGAGATAATTAGGTTTGTGATGTGTTACCGACCTATTGTTTTGTTTATAAGGTTGATGAGTTGTTTTGTTGTAGTGTTGGCAATTTTGGTTGAATGTAAGAGTGATTGGTTGCCGAGCCAGATAATGGATCTGTAGTATGTGTAAAGGCAGATAGGAGCATGAAAATGATCTAAACAAGAAAGTGTAGTGCTATTCAAATAAATCAGCAAATCCATGTTGTTCTCTAACAATTACAATAGTCAAATCCCTTATCTGGGTAAGCTCTAACAAGCTTAGTGTTATCTAAATCCTCTAACCAGGTGATCCATTAGCTTGGATTTTAAATCCTCTAACGAGGTTACTCCTAACAGGGTAATGCTTCTAATAGGGCATTATAATCAATCCCTTAACCGGGTGGTCCCTAACAGAATCTGTTCTTAACATGACTTATTGTAAATCTTTAACAGGCTTGTGTCCTAACAGGGCAAACTTCAGAAGAGTTCAGAATACTTCTGGGTATTCATCCCCACCATGGTTTTTCCCATTTGGGTTTCCACGTCAAAATCATTGTGTCAAGTGGTGGATGCTTTTGTGGTTATGTTTGATATGGTTAATTTGCTTATCTTCTAAATTCACTCAATTATGATATGATGATGAACAAAAATATGAAATGAGCTTTTACTTTGGTCAGTAAAGTATTTGGATATTTTGTTTAAAAGGTTTGTGAGTTTCAGAGTTGTTTTACTGTTATTCTGTTATGACACTCAACCGGTTTACTTGATAGTGATATTGCAATTTTTAGATCAGTGTTTGAACCAGTCAGTTATGAGTTTGACTTGAGAGGTTGTTTTTGTTTGGTGAAAAGTTTATGTCAGTTTTCTATCTACTGATTCACCCTCCCTCTTAGCAGTTTACCAGATCCTTATTGATTCATCATACCATCAACATACACTCTCTGGAAGGCTGACACTCTGTGACTACATATATACTTATTTGTATATATACAAATTTTTCATATTCAACAAAGCACCAAAGAGCCTTTATATGGATATAAATATTCTATGGATATAGACTTATCCTTTGTGTTTTGCAAATTCGTCTTCATGCCTCCTATATGCTTGCATGTGTAACTATATATATATTGTTAGATAGATATATAAGCCCTTATCCATAGGCACAAAAACAAAATGCAGACAATGAAAACCCAAAATTAATTGTGAACTTCATTCTGGCCATTGGAACTTTTAGCACCAACTGCCCAATATCATTTCATCAAGGTATGATGCAGTCGTCATATACATGTTAACTGTGCTCAAATGAGGAAAACAATTATTTTGCTTTGCGTGCTTAGTGCCTCCTGGGCTATATGTCTAGCTATACCCATACATATATTTATGTTTGCATGCATGTATGTATCCATGAAAAGAAATAAGCACTCTTCCACATCAATGAATTTTTTGTATAAGCCTATCCTTCTTGATTATGTATATCTATGCCTCTATACATAGATGTTTTCCACCCTATTATACACATACACATACACATACACATACACATACACATACACATACACATACACATACACATACACATACACATACACATACACATACACATACACATACACATACACATACACATACACATACACATACACATACACATACACATACACATACACATACACATACACATACACATACGTATATATATATATATATATATATATATATACACACACACACACACACACTTTTATATGTTTTTATGTATATATCGCGAGTGTATACATAGATGTGTATCTATCTATCTATCTATCTATCTATCTATCTATCATATATATATATATATAATTAACTGCTAGACCAATACACATAAATGAATTTAGTCAACATCAATGAGTATTCCCTCTAATGGAATATCTACTTACATATGTGCATGCATAGATTGTACCCCAACAAATTCACAATTGCACCCAAACTGATAGTTAACCACTGCCACACTTAATCCCACCTATGTATACTTTTTTGCGATGACACTATTCATTACTTTCATAGCAGCATCTTTGTTACTGTTCATTTTCCTACTTACTTCTCGACATTTGTTACTTATGTTTGAATGTTGGGTGTCAATAAATCTATGTGCTTTCCTAGTTTGATGGTTGTTCATAATTAACGGTTCATGCATGCTTATTTCAATATGTGTAGACATTTGATAATATGCATTCTTATTTCTATTTGTTATACACTAACTTGTTGTTTTTTGATTCTTTCAATATCTATCATGCCTTATAAATTATACTTTCCTTCAACAAATGGCTATGTGTGTATGCTCTTACATGAATGTTTGCAATGTGCTACTATTTATTGGACCATATGTATGTTAAATATGTGTGCCTTTTTACCTCAATTACATTTACGCATATTTATAACTATCTACATTTATACTTTTGTCTTTATTTTAATCTTCCTTCAATCAATCGTTGTGTGCATGTGCTTTTGAATAACTGTTTATAATGTAATTTTTAAGTTTCCATGTGTGACATCTATACATAACCATGTATCTCAATTAAATACACAAAAAAACAACATACTATTAGTTCATCCAAGATAAAAAACAGGACCAGATGACAATTCCCCCATGTAAAGCTTGCACCTATAATTGTTTTGTCAAACATGAGAGTGTTCCATCTTTTTTCAAAGCTATGCTAGAAGGCAATTTTGAAAAATTGGTACACTCTATACTTATTTAACAAATATCTTTGTCCTCCAAGTTATTAATGTCCTTTATAACTTCACTTTTTGACTTGTTGCCTTTACTCTTTCAAAGAATTTTACCAATGTTCCTACCTGTTATTTCCAATGTGTTGAATACATAGTCATTTTGCAAGGACTAGTAGGTAATGAATGGGATGTTCTCATTCTTCCTAAATAAAATATAGTTCATTTTAACCATGCATGTCAACAATTTGTGATTGATTATGACCTGGAGCATGGAGATTTCCTTGTTTATAAATATATGAAGTCCTTTTTTAGAGTTATCATCTTTGGTAGAGGTGGCTGTGAAAAGAACTTTGTTGTTGATTACCACCACACCCTTCCAACCCTAAAATGTATGTCCATTCCAAGAGTTTCCCCTAAATCATTTTGTGCTCTTCATTGCAATAATAGTGATGTTTTTGCATCTGCCAACATCAAGTGAAAGAAACATTGCTTGTAGTGGCGTTGTGATTGTGGTTAGTATAGTTTGTCGTCTCCATCCTAGATGAATTTAAGGTTTGTGAATTTATTACTATGTTTTCCACTTTTCATTTAAAATTTGCTACTAACCACCGTCTCCTTATCTTCAATTATCTCCTCATAAAATCAGTATACAAAGGAAAGACCTAGCAAAAAAAAATACTCGGACTTGCAACACGCTTTGTTTTAGAGAAACCTTATACTCAAGTGGTTATAAAATGATGGAATATTGGTGGGGCCCTTCTCGATGGTAAGAAATTGAATATTATTTTCTTTATTTCCCCCCAGTGAAGTGGGTGAAAAATATGAAGAAAACAAGCCAAAATTTCCCCAAAATGCTCAAGAAAATTTTTGGGTGAAAATTAGGCTATATACACTTGAAAGTGGGACCGGGGAAGGGTCATTGTCACTATTCACCATGGGCATTTACATTGAGATTTGAATAGAATCAGAGTGAAAATGCCACACGAGCATAGGGTGAGTAGGACTAAGGAGCTATGGACTGTAGTGGAGCAGGGCGATGAGCCAAAGAAGGTACACCTCAAATTGCACTCCTATGCGTAATTTTATGCATTTTATAAGAATTTTGGTTTTCCGTGCTACACGGGCATCCGTGGGATGTATCTGGGTCCTGACGTCATGCGTTCATCCTAGACACAAGCTATCATCCAAGGATTGTGTTGTGGTTTGCCCTTGACGCTAGCGTCTAGAAGACGCGCTGGCATCTGAAGGACACGCTAGCATTTGAATTAGATGATGGATAGAGACTGATGAGTAATTTTATCTTTGTGTAGAATATTCCCAAGATGTGGGAGCATGTGTCGGGCCATTTGCTTTAGACATTGTAGGACCGAGTGGATGAGATGTTGGTTGTAGATAGACGGCTACTCTGGAGAGTGGGACTATGGTGGACATTCTGTCTACCAGAGTTCTAGTTCCACATGTCGATGATACGAGCCCTCATGGAGAGATGAGACACAAATACTATGTTGTTTCATTTTCCTATAGGGGCGATGAATGTGACCCTGATTAACATCTCTCGCATCCTCCGGCTACCTATCCAGAGGGGAGAGTATTGCTTGCTATTTTGTCAAGAGTGGAGCTGAGCAGAGAGTAGGAGTGGGCTCTTGGTCAGAGGATTGATGTGGCTTAGAACATTTATTTGTGAAAGCTGGGCCAAGGCCAAGTTCTGATTCCCCTGGTATAACACATCATGATAGCAACTGTGGCACGATGGGTACTTATGGATGGCTATGGATCAAAGCTAACTATTGGGGTCGTACCCTTCATCTGGGAGATGGAGGAGCACGGGATAGTGTATGTGTGGGGGAAGAGCATGTTCACCCATCCCTACTATGAGATGTCTTGGTATGTGCATTATGAGTATCATATCCTTACATCGTGCAGTTTGCTATAGGTGTGGATATTCGAGCATATTACATGCATGCGACCAGTCATATTCCTGGTGCGAATGCTGCTAGATATGTTGAGGGCACACTAATATCTATTATGGCATGGGAGTGGTGGACCAGTGACCTTACCTACTGGAGGATCACCCTTGATCAACTCAGGATCAGGGATATTGTTTGGCGATCATTTTGGGATATGGGATCTGGACCACAGACCGCATGTAGCTCCCATAGATGTAGTGCAGCCAGTTCTTGCTCTGGCACCAGGACCACATCGTTATGTCATACTATTGGTGATGATGCATGCAACAATTCAAATAGGTGTAGACCATCCCACCCATCGCGCTGACATATATTTGTTTGGTGAGGAGTGCGGTGAGACCATAAGACTTGCCTTGCCCAACCCTTGGAGATGTTTGGGACAATTTTGAGGACAATGATGATAATGACATCCCACCACAATTAGACATTGATGATGTCAAAGTCACCTCAGAGTCCATGGATTGGTGGGGCAAGGTAGGGCCTGCTTTGATCTCCCCACTAGATGCAACAAGAGGAGATGTTAGAGCTTTAGGAGGGGACAATGATGACCAACCCTCCTTGAGCGATGAGGGTGAGAGGTTAGTGCAGAGACAATGGGTGGGGAGCCTGAGCTCAAAGAGATGAGTGACTACAATGAGGGGGATCCCACCATCACCTATTGCACTACCATCTGCACCATCAGTGCAACCATCAGTTCCAAAAGCCACCGCGAAGAGATCCTTGAGCACGAAACCTCCACGAGACCTAGACTACCAGAGGGGTGATCCTAGTATGTACTTTGATTTCAGTTTGTCTATTTCAGTATTTCTCATACATGCTTTCACATATGTATATACATGTAGAGATTTTGATACCATGGATATTGATAGAGAAATATTTTGTGTTTGCAGACGGTGTCGCCGATTGGCTGGGATTTGTCTATTAAGCACTCATAGATATCATCCCCACCATGCAGACCTAGGGTCTAGTGTTGGATGCCTACTGGACCCTCTGGATAGCAGGGAGACACACTCACTTGTTCAAGCCTATAGGATGACTATGAATAGCATATGAGGAGGGTCAGGTGGAGCTGGTGCAGGGAGCAACACAACTAGCCACTATGATGGGGTAGAGAGATTAGGCTCTGCTAGAGGTTCACTCTGTCCTTAGAGATAGAGACCAGGTGGTGATGCAAGATGAGAGTGCAGAGAGGGCACATGATGCTTCATAGAGCCAAGTTGATGACCTTCATCGACTGGTGGATGTCACCCAACAGGGCATAGTTTATCACCTTGATTACCCTTGAGTGCGTCAGCTGATGTTGGACTTGGAGGTGGCTCACCAGAGAGAGGTTTCACTAGGAGAGGAACTCATGACGTAGTGAAAGACTATGGTGGAGCTATGAGGGGAGCTGAGAGGCTTTAAATCATGGAGAACCACTACTGTGAGACCATAATCTACCTCTATGAGACAACCCCCACATTGAGACCAGGGTCCTCCGGAGCCCGCGACTTCAGGTCCTCCTCAGGGGTCATGAGATCTTTGGATTTGTGCAGATGGATTAATTTTTTATCTAATTAGATACATAACATTCTTTTGATGTATATATAAATGTATTTATGTAGCTTAGAGACACATATGCTAACATCATGTATTTTTGTAGTGATTTGACATTACATTGATACTGACATTATTCACACACACACACACACACACAAGATTCATTGTTCTGATCTTATCTTGTGTTATTATGGATGGACATACTTTCTTGTTTTACATGCTCATTATGTATACCCATGTGATGGATGGTTTATATTAGATGTACATCATGCTTTAATTTACATATTATTGTATATATGCATGATTAAATTCTATGACAATCATTATATAGATGTTTTTGAGATATAGATAAAACATGTATACACACACACGTAGATGTAAATATGCACAATCACTTCATAACACATAAATAAGTGAATGTCATGCTGATGAAGATATATATATATCATTGCACACATGATATATACAACTTGTCTTCTATGCATAATATCGACGCAAGTGTGTGGCATTGATAGGTTCTTTGAGAGGCATACCATCCATATAAAATAAATTATAAACAGAGGTGACGATATATGGACCCAACTAGTTCGGGCTAAATTTCCCTCGTTGATCAGGTGGCACATTGAAATTTTGTTGATTCTTACAAAGAACCAGGTCACCAATCTTGAATGCTTGAGGTAACACACTTTGGTTATATTGCTTAGGTAAAGACTTTTGATAAGCTTGGAGGTATTGGAGGGCCTTCAGATGGTGCTCATCCAGTAACTTCAGCTTATTGAGATAAAGATTATGATAAGAATCATCATCGATAACCCCTTTCAAGGAGATGTGCAATGATGGAATCTCCAAATCAAGGGGCATGATAGTGTCGACTCCGTACACAAGGTTGTCAGGCGTTGTCTCTGTAGCCATATGCATACTTGTTCGATAGGCCCATAATGCATATACTAGTTGAATATTGCAATATTTTCCATGTTTGGTAATGGTCTTACATAAGATCTGTTCAATAGTCTTGTTAGATGCTTTCGCTTGACCATTAGATTGAGGATAATAAGGCGTAGAAAAATGATGTTGGATGTGAAACTTCTAGAGGAACTAGTTAACCTCTTTGTGCTTAAATGGTGTACCATTATCGGAAACAAGGGTAGCAGGTAAGACAAAATGAGAAATGATGTTATCCATGGTGAAGCCACAAATCATGTTAGTAGTGGCGGATCTCAGTGGAATATCTTCAACAACTTTGTGAAATAATCTGTAGCAGTGATGATAAAGACATGACCCTTAGATGAAGGGGGAGATATCTCGCCAATGATATCCAACCCCCATGTTTGAAAAGGCCATGAAGAAGCTTGAGTTTGGAGCTCCTATGCGGGGCTCGAATCAAGTTACTTTGTTGTTGACATTGGGAGCATTTCTTGACAAAAGCAAAGGAATCTTATTCCATTGTTTGCTAATAATACCCTATGTGAATCAACTTGTGGATCAAAGATTTTCCCCCTAAGTGTCCACCCTGAGAGCTCGAATGGGCCTCCTAGAGGGAAAGGGGTATCTCAAATTTTATCAAACAATGTAAAAGAAGACCATTATACAATCTTCAATAAAGGACATTAGATAAAAGGATATAGCGAGCAACTAGCTTCCCAATTCGTATACACAAGCTCTTGTTGGCGTCATCAGGAAAGCTTCCAGTTTTTAGGTAATTGTAGACGTGTGTAAACCATTGACCTAAATCAATATGAGCACACATGAAACTATCGAATTGGGTTTGATTAGTCACAATTGGAGAGTGAAGGACTTGTACCAGAAAATGATATTCATCCTGACCAAAGTTTGGGCTTACAAGGGAAGCAGTGCTTGCCATTGCATCTACATGATGATTTTCTCTTCGTGAAGTACTATCGATCGTATAAGTAGTGAAATATTTTAGTACAGATATGACCAAATCCTTATATTGAGACAACTTTAGTTTCTTAACATGATACATGCATGTAACTTGATTTATGATAAGCTCAGAGTCTCCATGGATACAAATTTTTTCACACCCATGGCAATCGTGACATGTAACCCAACAAATAAAGCTTCGTACTTAGTGATGTTGGTAGTGCAATAAAATTCTAAATGAAATGAGAGAGGGATTGGTTTTCCTTCAATTGAAATCAAAACCACACCTGAACCTGAACTAGTCTGACATCTTGATCCGTTAAAATACATGTTCCATACGGATTTGTGATAAGTGATTAATACATCTTCATCAAGAAAAAAATCTAAGGTAGGAGAAGATTTTCAGATGGGGCATCAGCTAATTGATCAGCGATGACCCACCCTTTGATTAATTTCTGGGTTATGGACTTCAGGTGAAACTCAGAAAGAAACATCACCCATTTAGCCAACCTTCTTGAAAGATTGGAATTTGGAAAGAGATTCTTAAGGATATCATTTTTAGCTATAACTCATGTTTCTGCATGGAGGATGTAATGCCTTAACTTCTGTGTTGCAAAGACGAGAGCTAGATATTGCTTTCCCACAACAGAATATCGAGTCTCATACTCTATCAAAGTGCGGCTAATGTAATATATTGCTCTCTCTTGGCCTTCATCATCGTGCTAAGATAACAAAGCTGCTAAAGTGTGAGAAAAGGCTAAGATATACAAAAGGAAGGGTCTATCAGACATAACCGACATCAAAATAGGAGGGTTAGCCAAGTAATTCTTAATAGAATTAAAAGTTTCTTGGCATTCCTCATTCCATTTGAAATTAACATCTTTCTTCAATAGCCACATAAAAGGAAGGGTATGATCGACCAATTGTGCCACAAATCTACGAATGACCTGAATCTTCCCTTGTAAACTACAAAGCTGAGAGATGTTTCAAGGTGGAGGCATCAATTGCATTGATTTTATCAGTATCTATTTCGATTCCTCAACGAGAGACAATGAATCCTAAAATTTTCCCAAAATTCACACCAAAGACTCATTTGAGGGGATTCAGTCTCATCTTATATAATCGAAGCCTTTCGAAGACTAGATGAAGATTTTTAATATGCATTTGATGAGTGATAGATTTTACCAAGATATCATCGACATAATCTTCCAAGATCTTATGGATGAAATAATGGAATATTGAGGTCATAACACGTTGATAGGTTGCTCTTGCATTTTTCAACCCAAACGACATGACAACATAGCAAAAGGTTCCCAAGGAGTTGGGAAGGAATTTTAATACTGATCTTCCAGATTAATATGAATCTGATTGTACCCTGAGAAACCGTCCATGAAAGAGAGCAAAGCATAACCTTTGGTTGAATATACAATCATGTCAATGTTTAGGAGTGTAAATTCATTCTCGAGGGAAGCTTTATTCACATCCTAGAAGTCAATGCTAATGCGGATTTCACCATCAGGTTTGCTAATTGGAACAATGTTCTAGATCTAAGGCAAATAGTCTATAGGATAGATAAAACCAGCTTTTAAAAGCTTTTCTATCTCTGTCTTGACTAACAAGGCCACCTTAGGATTCATCTTCTAAATCTTTTGTTTCACTGACTTAGCATCAACTAAGAACAATATTATGTACCACAATTGACTCATCGATACCTAGCATTCCTTCATAAGACCAAGCAAAAATGTTAGGGAATAGATGTAGAAGATCAGAATATTCCTTAAATTCCTCGGAAGATAAACACTTCCCAACCTTGATGGTTTTATCAGGAATTTTATCACTCATGATGACATCAATAGTTTCTCCACTTAGGAGTGCACTATGGTCTTTTGGATGAGATATGGGTATATTCTCTTCATTGCAAGATAAGGGTGCCCCTTGCTCAATAGATTCCCCAAAGTACACTTGAGTATTTAAACAATAAGGGAATCGACATTTATGGTGATAAGAGAGGAAAATCATCATATGCACCTAGAAATTCCTTCAAGGATTCTTCTAAAGGAATGAGGTCCAAGGGAATTTCATTAGGCGGTGTATTGTTATTAGTGAGTTCTGGATGAAAAAGCTTAAGAGGAAGAGGGTCGACCAAAATCATGTTAACAGTTAACCATGGTTTCGTCCTTCGACCTGTATGGCGGTATCCTAATCTAGTGTCGTGGTAATGAGGTTTGGCTTCCAAAGGAATTCAAATACCTTGTTCATTAGGTCCACAACCTTTCCTGTCATAGATAAGTTATGATACAAGCTTATATCCAGGACCATAAATATCATGCAATTCCTTAAAGGAATGAGGCTTCATGTAGAAAAGGTTGTCCACATGATAAGAATATCTTAGCTTTATGGATGCAGAATTGTCCTTTGTAGCTAAAGTGAACAAAATTTTAGGAAATTTCAGATGGACAGGGTCAATCCTATATTCACCAACATGAGAGTCGGTGAAATCTAAGGAACCCCAATCATCACCCAATAATGCAATTGTCTTTGATAAAGAGGGTGATTTAGTTGGAGAAATCTTAGTAGGAGTAGACTTGAAGGCTTGTACCTCAAGGAGATCTATTTTGGGGGAGTCTTCTTTTAGAGAATCTTTCTCCCTAAGTGATTTTTCCTCCATAACATCTTATTTCCTGGGGACTTCCTCCTTCTTCTGCTCTTCCTTTTTAGGGGATAAAAGTAGAAATTGCCACCGAGGAGGGCAAGGTGAGAACATAATTTTGAAAAGAAGGTGCAATTGAGACTTGACCCACTGCTACTGTTTAACATAGGTGCATAGCCTCAGGGTCAACCTTGATTGTGACAACTTGGTTATTAGCTACAAACTTCACAGATCCATGAAGTGTAGATGGTATAACTCCCAAAGCATGAAGCCATGGTCTACCCAAAAGGATATTATAAGACAAAGAACCTGACATCACATGCATAGGGGTTGGGATAGTAACATGCCCAACCTTCAAGGACAATAGGACGGTCCCTATAGCGGTTTTACCACAGTTATCAAATCCTTGAATAAACAAAGAAGAGGCTGCCAAAGAATTTTGGTCCACCTTGATTTTTGGTAACAAATCTAGGCCATAAACATTAAGTGTAGAGCCTGTATCAACAAGTGTTCACCTAATATCAATGCCATTTTCATGAACAATTATCATTAAAGGACCTACCAAATTTCTCACTTCTGGAGGTGGGAGTTCATGGGGATAGAAATTAATATTTGGTGAATCTGCATGAATATGATCCATCAAAGCATTCACATTCATTGGTCTCATAGAAGAAGGCAACAAGATCTTTCGCAAGGCTTCGTGCTACATACCTTGATACACCAGAGCAGTTTGAAGTAAATCCCATAGTGAGATCTTAGTGGGAGTAACCTTAAGTTGCTCAATAAGATCATAATCACCGGGTTGCTTATCTGCCGATGAAGGTGCTTTAGGAAGACTTGGTTGAGAAGGTAGTAAAGAAACTTGTGGCTAATCAAGAGTTTGTTTATTCCTCTGAGTGTTATATGTCTGAGCAATGGTGTTGTAAGATGATTTTTTGGATTGCATAAACCTATTATATAAGTTAGAATTTTCTCCTTTAAAAGGTTTTCCATTAATGGTTTTAACTTTCTTCGGAGAAGGACTTGTTGCAGTTATATGAATGTAAGGTCTCTTAGGCCTTTGAGGAGTCGTGGAGACAACAATAAGATTCATAGATTTTTTGTCTTCAAATGAGCATGTTGTGCAAGATTACTCTCCTTTTACATCTCTTTTGGGAAGAGGTGCTTCTAAGAAATCATCTAAAACTTCATGCAACATATCAAAGAAATCCTCAGAGAATGCTTTATCCAAAGCATGAAATTCTAGGAGAAAAAAGGTCTGATATTAGGCATTCACGTCCGGTTCACCAAAATGTAGAGGAGGGGATTTGCTACTCCTAGGATGACGAATCCCAAATAGCAAATCAATCTGTCGCTACCTCACTCAAACTGGTGCTAAGGATGAGGCAAGGGACAACAAGACAAATGCTTATGCTAAAAGAGAAATAATTGAACAAATAAAGTGCAAAAATAATGGAATATAAAAACTTGAATTAACAAAATAATGCAGATGCTGAAATCAAAGAACTCTGAGAGGGGGGGGGGGTGTGAATCATTGTTCTACCGACAAATAAACTTTTAAACTTATTCTCATACCACCATAAGCAAATGCAAGAAAGTAAAATGTAGAAAAAATAAGACAATCAACCACACGATCATAACACCAAGATTTTTATGTAGAAACATGGAAAGGGAAAAACCATGGTGGGATTGGAACCCACAACATTCATATACTGTGATCAGGAGTACATAAATATTACATAAGGGGAATGCACTTGCATTCAAGCACACTACCTAGAACCAAAGGTTCAATTACAATATGGAAGTCTCACTGACTTATAGATCATTTACAATGATAACTATAATGATTGAACTCCAAAATAGCATCAAACAATGCCTGGTTGAGTTCTAGTTAAGTGCAATAAGTCTGACTACAACACATTTGCAACTCTGCTCTGTTCTGCTTCTCAGTCAGCTACTAGATCAAGAATGCGCATGTGAAATTGCACCAAATAGGTTTCTTGATCACTAATCACTCATATCATACATCAAAAAGATCTCCTACATCGATCATATATATCCACAATTACAAAATAAAATGTTCATCAAGTCAGCCAACCATAATATGCAATGTAACATGTAACCGGGTGTCAGCTTAGACCAGATCTCTAAAACATATGTGGATGAACCAAATAATTTCAAAATGATTTCTACATTTGTCTCTATCATCCCACGCATAAATCTAGCCACTGCAATCACCACAAAGATTCCAGACCAAAAGTGTTCTGCCTATCCTGAAATATTGGTGACAGATTATTGAACCACTTCCTCTACCGGTTACCAAAATCTATAATTATCAGATAGGATTTCTATAAAGAGTTGCCATCAATGAAAACCCTAATCCATTATCCATGCACTATAATCCACCGAATGAGTGTCAATTACCAATAATTTGCCCCTTTGGTATTGATGACAACACTCGTGAAAAATGACTATGTCGAAACCTATATACCGGATCAAAATCAAAATTTCTAAAGCTCCCCTTCAGACAAAAAACTCAAAAACTTGTATCATTCTTTGTACATTTTTCACCCTAATCTCCCCCTTTGACAACAATGCCAAATTTGGGGTGCTGCACAAAAACTTATACCGGATATTCTATACATACTTGAAGATATCTGCAAGAATGGTCTTCAAAAATCCTAAGTGTGTATCCCACCCATTTTTCAAGTTTTCAAAAATTGTGATGAAAGCATTAAAAACATAAGCATATATCTCTATATATTTCAATTCAGTTGGAACTGGCTATGCCATAGTCTTCATGCAATCAACTTTGTTGCTCAACATGGTGTCCATCCAGGGAGCAATAAGGTTCGAAAGTTCACCAACCCGCCTCAAAATTCTCTCCTTTTCTGAATTAAGGCTCAAGATTTGATTAGTTAGAGCCATCACCTGACTTTCTATGTTGCTGGAAAGGGATACATTGGAATGAAATGACTGAGATATACCATCAAGCTTGCCTTGGCAAACACTGATTTGCTTATCTATATCTGATGTGAATTTGGGTAGAATAAGGCATGACTTGTATATATTTCCTCCTTCACTCAATGCCTCGGAGATAGTCTACATTCCTTTGTTAAATCTAACTCTGTCATCTTTGATCATTTTTTAGAGTGTCCGCACACACACCTCCTTGAATCTATCCAATACTTTCTTTGTGGTTGCCTTTTTCAGTGATTCAAAATTGGTACTGATATTGTTGATTAACTGTATCAGTTTACTGGAGGGGTTAGAGTTTGGATCTAATTGTAGTTCCGATACCACCTTTTGCAAAACATTTATAGACATCTCAATCAACTTCTTGTCCTTATTCTCTGATTTAACCAAGTCCTGACTAGCTTGAGCCTAGACCGCTACAACAACCATTAGCCTTTATGCTGGAGACATCTATCCAATGTCAAGAGGTCTATCAAAATTAATGGATATTTGCAGGAAGATCCTTTTTCCTTTGTCCTTCAGTGTGTTAATTGACATGATTAATAGGACATCATTAGTTCTGTGCTTTCCCTCTTTGCCCTTATATTGTAGCTTTTCCTTCTTTGCTTCTTCTTTTCCTGCATCCTGTTCTTGCTTAGTAAGAACTTCTTCTTTATCCTTTTCTTTTTCTTCAACCTGTACACTAGTGTCACCACTTGGTGCAGTATCATCCTCTTTGGCCTCTTCATCTTCCCTTCCACCATCTCCGGGTGGACAACCAGAGGATTTTGATTGTCCTCTGCATCAAGGGTTGTATGGGCCAGGTCTTGTGATTCATCATCATACTTGGGGTTGAGTGGAACCCAATTTTTCTTTAGAAACTTTGTCCATATTTCTTCAGTTTCTTTTCTAACTTCCTCAACCTTGCCAACCATAAGCCTGTTTACTCTGTTTTTGCTTCAAAATTATTTCTTATTGGCTAGCTCCATGAGTTTATCAACTTCTGCTTGAGAAATGCAAGCACTGATATTGATCAGTTCACAATCTTTCATTTCCTTATCTAATCAGCTTGCAGTTAGCCTTCTAGCATTAAGAATGTTATATAAATCTTTTGGAATACTGTGTTCTAACTCAATTAATGATTTGCTGAATTTATGCAAATGCAACACAACAACTTCCTCAATTTCCCTCTGATCATTCTCATCAAAATTATCATAGTGTGCACTAATATTCTTGAGATTACCATCATTAACTATTTCATTAATCAATTATTTTGTAGTTAATGGGGGAATGATGGTGTATTTACATTTCACCTTGCCGGATTCAAGACTTTCATCAAGTTTTGTCCTTAGTCTTCTTCCTCTTTTAGGTCTATCGGTTAGTGAGGGCTCAGATTGTGTCTTCTTGCTTGATTGGGCACCACCAGATTGCAGTTTCCTAATCACCCAGACAAATTCTCCTTTCTTCTTTGCTTTCTCTGCTTCCTCATCAGACTCCATCTTAGATGTAATAGGAGATACAACTACATAAGTTCTTTTTGGCTTCCGCTTCTACTTCAACACACCTTTTCCGGATGAGCTTTGAGCTATTGATGACTTCACCAGAGTGGGAGAAGACTTAGTCTCCTTAGGCTTGGAGGGAACCAGTTTAGTCTTAGGCTTCTTTGATTCCATCTTTGCTTCCATCTGAGCCTTCTTCTCCTTAGCTTTCTTAATAGCATCTCTGGTAAATCCCTTTTGTTCAACCATTGCCTCTGCCATCTTTTTTACTTTCCTCTTCCTTTCAGGCTGAGTGAACTTCTTGTGCAACTCCATATCTTTCTTTGAATGTGTCAAATTTTGGTTTTTGAGGGTCAACCAGTTTGCTCAAAATATGTTGATCATAGCTTTCAAGAGTTTGAGAAACAACCTCATAACCCATTGGCATTATCCATATTGTCCTTGGTTCTATTGCTTTCATATGGCACTGGTCTTTGTCCAACATGAAACAGATAGTATCTGCATACTTGTCCACCACTTCCTTAGGAATCCTTTCCCTATTCTTCATTCTGCCTTGGAAGGTTTTTAAGAAATTCCATAGGGTAGCTGTCTGATTCTCTTTATATCCCAATCTTTATAGACCTTGTTTGATCTAAGTAGCTATCGGTAAGTCATAAGCCCATTGGACCCTGCCTATCTTGGGGATTTCATTCATGAAGCACAATGTTAGACAAACAATCAATGAACTGAATTTGAAGACATTCTTCTTGTCTATTTTGATTTTCTTCAAATTGCTTAAGAGCTCTTCAAGAAGAATTGTGTACAAGTCATATTGCATATCCTCTTTCACCATCTGATAAGCTACATATATCGCAGTACCGGAGACCAAATTCAATCTATTAGACTGATAAATTTTGTATCCAAAAATTTTCGATGCAAATTTAACATCATGCTCTAAGATATCATCAATCATCATTGATCTACTGTCAAATTGAGCACCGGTTAGCTTTGTGATGGTTGGGTTTGTTACCTTCTTCAAATTAGGTTTTCCACTGGTTTGATGCAGACATATGACCTCACGAATAACCTGCTTGGTTATCTTGTAGGGTATGTCCAACCATATGAATTCATTGTGGAAATGACTCAAAATATATCTTACCCATTCATCTTCATTGAATGTCATAAAATGAACAAACTTCATGAAATCCTTCTTCTGTAACTATGCGTATTCCGATTTGGAATTTCCAACTTCATCCATATGTGCTTAGTATACAAGGTTAGGATATCCTTATTTCTGGTTTCCTCAATTATGCGGTGAATGTATGCCCTAACATCATGAACACTCCATATGGCACAGATGAAAAAGAACCATTGGGATCATCCTCAACAGACTTAAATGGATGTCTTTTGAATTGTGGCCTTTCTCGCTCAAAAATTTCTACTACCAAAGGATTATCAACTAAAGAATACACCATTTCAAGAAATTTAGGGTTCAAAGGATAAACACGCTTTGGTAAATACCTTTTTCTTCTGTTGGATGCACAACAACTCCTTGTTGGATCACCTCAAGCCTTCTAATCGCCTTGAAAATTGGTTCGCCTCACTCTACAAGTTTAACTCTTCACTGACAATAAATGCAACTGTAAAGTTCAACCGGATGTCCTATTTAGCATAATCTATTCCATTGGATTCCAAGATCGGTATGATGAATTCTGGATAATCATCTCCAAGCATCTGCAATCAATCTTGACCGATCACAGATCTCTTTAGGGGGTCTACAAGATTTTGCATGAAGATGCCACGCCCTATGGCCAAATGCCTTAGTTACTAGATGAATATACTACACCGGATTTAGGTGTAGATCCATTTGCTGTTGTGGATTAATCTTTCCTAACCCACATCTTCTCATGCTTGTTCCCAATCTCTTCTACCTTTGCCTTTCCTTTCTCATCTGATTTGCATGTGTTTACTGAATCATTATTCTTACTTCTGCAGAATTTTGCAATGTGACCGGTTTTGTTGCATGCATAATAAATAACATTTCTCTGCATAGGTCTGAAATTCATCTAATTTGGTCTCATCCTGCATTGGTTATAGATATTTCCAAACATCCCACAAGCATAACATCTCTTATTTTGAAAATTGTACATTACTGCTCTCCACATGTTTGACTTGTGACCAAAATTATTGCATATGAAACACTGACTAGTAAAGGTAGGACCATTGTTCTTATTATTCATTCCATTATTCATCCTACTTCTGCATTGATTTTCCATATGACCAAATTTATTACAAGCAAAACATCTACCATTGAATTTATAGGCATTAGGCTGTCTTACCGGAGGGTTCTTGCTCCTCTTATGATTAGGGTTTGCATTGCTTTGTCCAGATCTAGAGGATTCTTCTTTCTTATATCCAAATCCTCTCATGTCTTTTCCATGTCTCTGACTATCCAACATCTCATCCAGCCTTACCGAGCTAGCATTGAATTTGTCTTTGTATTCATTTGCAGTAGAAAGTTCATCTCTTAGGGCAACAATTTGTCTTTCAAGTTCTTGACCATTATTCCTTGATTGTGTCAACACGAGCTTCAACTGATCATTCTCATACATAAGCTTGAAGCATTCATCTGATCTGTCTTTCATTTATTGAGTCAAACTTTCTTCATTCTTCTTTTGGTCTTCAATCTCCTTAGTCAGCTTCATCACAATGGATTGAATCTCATTCTTCAATACATCATTCTCTCTAGAAAGCTTATCACATTCATCAACTTTGTCCTGATTTTCCATGGTTTGTTGTTCTTTCTCCTTCAGCTTGTCCATTAGTTCTTTCCTCTTGTCTCTTGAAGTTTTAACTTGATCTTTCAAATCATTAATGAAGGCTTCAGCTACATCCAAGTTTCTCTTTAAGGAACTTATTTCATTTATTGCTGCATCAAGATCCTCAAGTGTCACACAAAGATGTATTTGTAAACTAGAATCCATTGATTCAATGTCCTAGACCTTCCTCAAGCGGTTAGGCTTCCTCAAATGAACTAAGATATGATACCAATTGTTGCGATCAAAGAACACTAAGAGGGGGGGTGAATCAGTGTTCTACCGACAAATAAACTTTTAAACTTATTCTCAGACCACCAGAAGCAAATGCAAGAAAGTAAAATGTAGATGAGCCAAGGGAAAACCGATCACAAGGTTAGATTGTTAGTCTAAATCCAAATAACATAAGAAATCAAATGAAAACATGAAACCAACAAACCATATACCTTGCAAGAGAGAGTTCTCTCTTGTTCCTCTGATTGCCCCCCTTCCTAGCTTTTTTGGATTGGTCCTTTGTGTTGATGTGGGTTACTCTCCAAAATGCACAACAAAGGTGATAGATATAGGAGATGGATAGTGGATGATGGATGGATGCTTATGAAAATAGGGATTGGATGCCTAAATTTACTATAACGAGTATACTAGAAGGCTGATTCGAAGCACAAATGAGCAACATGAGACTACTTGATTTTGGAGATGTGAAATGAAGGGGAGGAGACCCCAATTTATAGATTTGAAGAGGGATGATGGAAGGTCAAGATTGAAGATGGATCAAGTGTTGAGATTGAAGGAGAGGAAGCACATGGATTGAGAGGACCAGGCGTGGAGACCAAGAGATTTTCCATAAAAGCATTTCTTGTCTCCACACTCTATAATGTACATGGGGAAGATATCCAAGTACATTGGGAAGACAAGAAAGAATTAATACTTCCTTGGGGGATGAACAAGAGAATTAAAAATTCTCAAATAATGGAGTGCATGGGGAAAGGAAATGAGAAAAGGAATTAAAAATTCCTTGGGAAGATGAGAGACATGGGAGAATGTGAGATTTTGAATTTCCTGAAATGACCCAATTAGGTACATTTAAGGTTGGAAGGTGAGGAGGGGACAAGTGGACTTATCAATTTATGACTATTGGTTGACTTGGTGGCTAATCATAGGGATTAGCCACTAGAAAATGTTTAAGGGAAACGATTAAGTGAGATAATGAGAGATTAGAAGACAAGTGGGATTTGTAGGAGGATTTCACAAGAGGAGAGAGAATGAGTGGAGGAATTAAAAATTAGGAAATAATGTTAAGTAGGCTTCTAGAAGAATTTATTAGGCTAATGAAGAATTAGAGGAAGTGATTTGTAGGAATCACATGACTAAGTTAATTATTTGTCATTAATTAACTAAAAAGGGATTTTGGGAGAATTAATTAATTTTGATGACTTCAGAAGGATAGGGGATAATCAATTTATTTAATAAATCAATTATTGGACTATAGTGACAGGATTAATTTAATTTAATTTAATTAATTCCGAGAAGAATAAAGGGTGATCATAATTAAGTCAATTAATTACGTAGGAAAGATAAAATTAATTTAATATTTAATTTAATTAATTTTGGATATCTACAACAGAAACACAAGATAATAAACCACAAGGTCATAACTCCAAGATTTTTACGTGGAAACCCGGAAAGGGAAAAACCATGGTGGGATTGGAACCCACAATATTCATATATTGTGATCAGGAGTACACAAATATCACATAAGGGGAATGCACTTGTATTCAGGCACACTACCTAGAACCAAAGGTTCAATTACAATATGGAATTCTCACTGACTTATAGATTATTTACAATGATAACTTCAATGATTGAACTCCAAAATAACATCAAACAATCCCTGGTTGAGTTTCGATTAAGTGCAATATGTTTGACTGTAACTCCTTTGCAACTCTTCTCTGTTCTACTTCTCAGTCAGCTATCGGATCAAGAATGCGCACGTGAAACTGTAGCAAATAGGTTTCTTGATTACTACTCACTCATTTCATACATCAAAAAGATCTCCTACATTGGTCATATATATTCGCAAACACAAAATAAAATATTCATCAAGTTGGCCAACCATAATATGCAATGTAACGTATAACCGGGTGTCAATTTAGACGGGATCTCTAAAACATATGCAGATCAACTAAATAATGTCAAAATGATTTCTACATGTTGGCCCTATCATCCCATGCACGAATTTGACCACCGCAATCACCGCAAATATTCCAGACCAAAAGTTCTCTTCTTATCCTGAAATACCGGTGATAGATTACTGGACCACTTCCTCTACCGGTTACCAAAATCCTGTTGGCCATTTGGTAGAATTGATTATGTGTTGCATTGATGTTTTGTCATTGATGTCAACACTAGCTATTTGGATTCTTTACCGACACCCTTCTGGTCCCGGTAGGATGAGTGGTTTTTGGTTAACTTGGATCCGACATGATCGAGTACTCTGGTATAATCTAGTGATGTGATTGGCTTGTTCATGATACTTATACTCATATTTGGTCAGTTGGTTTTGGTCTAGTAATTGGATGCTATCCTGCTTGCTTAGAAGATTGGTTTCTAGTTCTGGCGAGGGTTTCATCGACATAGCTTTTGGTGGAGATATTTGATGAATTGCATAAGTGGTGTTGGTGCAGCTTTTGATGGAGTTTTAGGATGTTGTTGGTAATCATGTTTGAGACTTGGTGGTTGGAGACCATTTCTAAAGCATGTGGACCTATACTTGGTCCCGGTTGATCTAGGTTATGGATTGATATTAATGTAATGTGTGGATAAGACCTATTGATGTATTTCCATCTAAGGCCGACATGGTTTGTAATTATGTAATTGGTTTATTATCTGGTGCCTGACTTGATTGTTTATGGTCGAGGGTTTGTATAAATAAGATGTAAGATCTGTAGATCATCATGGTTAATGTAAGAGGTCATGGTCAAGGAATGTAAAGTGAGAATAATGTAATATCATTCAGGAAGAGGAGTTGGTTGATCATTGGAGATCGAATTGGGTTTATGTAAGAGGATTTATTCCTCCAGTATTGAGCTTAAAAAAACTGTACTCAGGCATAGGAGATGCTATCTTTTGTAGTTCAACACTTCTCCAGATTGTAGTCTAGATTTATATGTAGTCAGTGAGGCCCCTTTTGTGATGAGTAGTGTGCTCTAGGTTGTTGGCCTTCCTGCAAGTGCAGGCCCCTTCATTGTAATTCACATACTTACTACAGAAGTATTATCTGACTTTGGGTAGGCTTCTCATTGTGGTTTTTCCCTTTACTGGGTTTTCCACGTACAAATATTGGTGTCACGTGGATGGTATTTATTCTGTGATTATTGTTTATGCTTAATTGGTTAATCTTCTATTCCGGTATTATTGTTTTGGGTTTCGGTATTAAATTTTTATTGTTGAATGTTCCTGTAATCTGTGACAACTGATGCACCCCCCCTCTCAGTTGTCTTCCGATTATCTGAACTGTCTAACAATTGGTATCAAAGCTTTGGTTCTCTCTGCAGAAAGCTTAACCGCTTAAGGAAGATCCTATGGCAACTAATAGTTCAAGTTCATCCAGTTCTTCTAGAGCTATCTTTTGAAGGGATATACCGAGGCTTTAAGGAACAAACTATATATTATGGAAGATTCAGATGGAGACTCATCTGAGATGTCCTGGCAAGGAGATTTGGGAGATCACACAGAATGGTGTCATGCCCTATAATCTAGGATCTGGCAGTCCTCCTCTGGAAAACCTGGACAAGGATCTTGAGAATGATTGTAGAGCAAGAGAATCCCTCTTGTGTGCACATTCTGGTCAGTAAATAATGGGATTAACAAACAAATCATTTGGAAAGGCTATATGGGATAAGTTACAGACTCTTAATGAAGGTGACCCTATAGTGAAGATTGCTAAACTTGATGGTTACCGGGTGAGATATGAAAACCTGAAGATGGAAGAAGATGAAAGGATTATTGCATTCATGGAAAGGGTAAATGAGATTGTTATGGGAATTCAATGTTGTGGTGGAACTCTGAGAGAAGATGAATTTTTTTCTAAAGTCCCGAGAGCCCTACCACCAACTTAGAAAATGAAGGCTACTTATATTAATGAGTTGAGAACAATGGCTAATACATCTGTCAACAAAGATACTTTGGTTGGGAAACTATTTGCTTTTAAGCTTGAGGAATTTGGACCTTCTAGAGCTGTGAAGACTGAACCTACCTTTCATGCATCTACATCTACAATCGGTAAGCAAGACTGGAAAGCTTTATATGCAAAAGAATTAAAAGATATGAAGAGAGAAGATGACGAGTTTGAGAAACTTGAAGCACTATTTGCTAGAAGAGTACCGAAAGGACCAGTAGGAAGTAAGTATGAAGGAAAAAGCACCTTTTAAATGTTTTTCATGCAATAAGATTGGTCATTTTGCATCTACATGTCTTGAAAGAAATTCAAGATTTGAAGAAAGAGTTAAAAGATCATTTAAGCCTAACCTTGGATATAGAACAAGTATAGGTTCAAGAAATATAGAGACAAATCATGCTACACAGTGGATGAGGAAGGCATTATTGATTCAGATGATGAACTGACAAAAGATTCTGCTAGTGGATCCGACAATGGGAAGGAATGGGTATTCTTGGCTATCAAGGAAGATGATCTGACACTGGAAGAGAATGTACCTGAGGAGAAGGCACTTGCTGCTAAAATAGAGGACAAGGATGAATGGGTATTGACAATGGTTGTTCACATCATATGACTGGAGATAAAGGGAAGTTTTTGTCTTTGCAAGAATTTGATGGTGGACTAGTTAGATTTGGAGATGACAAGGCATGCATGATTAAAGGAAAAGGAACTATATCATTGGATGGTAAGAACAATACTAACAATGTTTATTATGTTGAAGGTTTGAAGCATAATATTTTGAGTTTAGGACAATTGGTAGATAAGGGATTTCAATTACAATTCAAGGATGGAAAATGGAAAATCATTAACAAATCTGGCTTGGAGATTGCAACCAATACACAGACAAAAGGTAACATATTTCATTTGAACTCTGGTGAGAAGACATGTTTGATTACATAGATTGATGAAAGTTGGCTATGGCATAAAAGGCCGTGTCATGTGAATTTTGATTGCATTGTGAAGATCAGTTCAACTAAGCCTGTTAGAGATATACCTAAGATTATGAAGCCCTATAATCTGGTATGTAAAGAATGTAAAATGGGTAAACAGGTTAGAACCTCTTTTAGGAGTATACAAGATAAATCAAATGATGTTCTTGATCTTATTTATACTGATTTGTGTGGACTTGCTAGAGTTAAAAGGTTTCATGGTGATAGATATTTCATGCTAATCATTGATGATTATTCTAGAATGATGTGGGTTACTTTTTTGAGAGAAAAATCTGAAGCATTTGAAAAGTTTAAAATCTTTAAGTCTAAAGTAGAAACTGAGATAGGATTGACGATTAAATATTTGAGATCAGATCATGGTGGAGAATTCACAGCCGGTGAGTTTAATAACTTTTGTGACAAGCATGGTATAATAAGATAATTTTTTGCTCCCCAGACACCTCAATAGAATGGAGTTGTGGAAAGGAAAAAAAAAACTATCTTGGATGTTGCTAGAACAATGATGATGGAAGCTAATCTACCTCATATCTACTAAAGAGAAGCAGTGAGTACAGAGGTTTATGCATTCAACAAAGTACATATTAAAGGAGAAACCGATAAGACACCTTATGAATTATGGTTTGGCAATACACCTACAGTTAAGTATTTCAGAATTTTTGGTAGTAAATTTTATATTAGGAGAGATATACTATTGAGAAATTTGATCCTAGAAGTGATGAAGGCATATTTCTTGGTTATTCTAATGAAAGCAAATCATATAGATGTTATAACAAGAGTTTGCAAAGAATTATGGAGAGTATAACGTTAAAGTAGATGAGCTAAATAGAAGTCAAATCAAAGTTTATGAGAAGGAAACGACAGTGAAAATGATTATATCTGAACCGGTAGCACCTTTACCGAAACAAAGAGTTGAACCAGTTACTCCAACAACATCAGAGAATTCTATAGTAACTGAAGAACAGGGAAGAGGAACAGAGAGTTAGAAGACTCCTAGGTATGCGAGACTGAATCATTTTGATGATTAAATCATTGGGGATAAGAGCAATAGAGTGATGACAAGAAGAAGACTGGCAACTAATGAGGTATGTTTAATTTCACAAGTTGAACCGATATCAGTAATTGAGGCATGTAAAGATGAATTTTGGTTAAAATCTATGGAAGAAGAATTAGATCAGATTGAGAAAAATAACACATGGACTTTGGTTCCCCGACCTAAAAATGAAAATGTTATTGGAACTAAATGGGTTTTTAGGAATAAATTGAATGAGGATGGTCACGTTATAAGGAATAAGGCTAGATTGGTTTGTAAAGGATATTCTTAGAAGGAAGGAATTGATTATGGAGAGACTTTTGCACTGGTAGCTAGGATTGAAGCTATAAGATTATTTCTTGCCTATGATGCTTACAAAAACTACAAGGTTTATCAGATGGATGCTAAATGCACATTTTTGAATGGGGATCTTAATGAGGAAGTTTATATTGAGAAACCTAATGGTTTTTCACTATCAGATGATACATATATGGTTTGCAGGTTAAGGAAAGATTTATATGGATTGAAACAAGCACCTAGAGCTTGGTATGCAAGGTTGGATAAATATCTTTTGAAGCTTGGTTTTACTAAGGGTAGTGCTGACAATAATTTAGATTATAAAATTATTGACGATGATCTACTGATTGTTGAAGTATTTGTTGATGACATTATTTTTGGAGGTGAAGACAAATTATGCATAGAATTTTCTAAGAATATGGAGAAAGAATTTGAGATGTCTATGATTGGTGAGATGAAATTTTTCTTTAGGTTTGCAGATTACTCAGACTGACAAAGGTATTTTTATCTGTCAAACTAAATATGCTAAGGAATTATTGAAGAAATTTGGTATGGGAAATTCTAAACTGGTAAGTACACCCATGGTTACAAGTGAGAAATTGACAAGAAAAGATGTTTCTGCACTGCACTCATAAATCCTACAAGATACAAATCTATGATTGGAGGTCTGCTCTATTTGTCTCAGACTAGGCCTGACATTATGAATGTTGTTTATATTGTTTCAAGATTTTAGAGTGATCCTAGAGAAAATCATGAGATGACAGTGAAAGGGATTTTTAGATACTTGCAAGGTAGATCAGAATATGGCTTATGGTATCCTAAGGATGATAACTTCAATTTATGTGCATATAAAAATGCTAATTGGGCTAGAGATGTTGATGACTGAAAAAGTACTTCCGGTGGAGCTTTCTTTCTTGGAAAAAAGTTGGTTTCATGGATCAACAAGAAATAGTCATGTACTTCTTTATCTACTGCTGAAGCCGAGTATGTTGCTGTTGCTACTAACTGTACATAAGTTTTATGGATGAAGCAAATGTTGAAGGATATAAAGGTGAATTGTGATGCACCGGTAGTTATTCACTATGATAACTCAACTGCTATTGATATATCAAAGAATCTAGTATTTCATTCTAAGACAAAGCACATATCTATCAAGTATAACTTTTTTAAGGAGAAGGTGGAAGCAAATGAAGTTAGACTGGTTTATGTGAACACTAAAGAACAGATTGCAAATATTTTCACTAAACCTTTATCCAAGGAAGCATTTGAGTACCTTAGAGACAGATTGGGGGTTTCTGCCCCTCTGATAGAGACTTGATTGATGTGGTTTGGCATCAATTTGACATGCATTATCTGAGATACAATTCATTCCGGCACTGATGTGGGATGCTATTGCCCAGGGGGGAGTAGTTAGCTTTGAGATTCAGAGGCTTATGTTTTTGCTTTGATATTTCTACCAGATTTCTGGCATTGATGTCAAAGGGGGAGAGATAGTGATGTGAAAAAGTAAAAATGTCAAAGGGAGAGATATTATTCACAGGGGGAGAGATATTGATATTTCAGAGCTATATGCAAGAGATTGTTGGCTGTCTTCCACAGGGGGAGACTTGTTTGGCATTTCTTAGTACTTAGATGTTTTTCACATCTAGTATTGCCATCAATACCAAAGGGGAATATTGATGGCCATTTGGTAGATTTGATTATGTGTTGCATTGATGTTTTGTCATTGATGTCAACACTAGCTGTTTGGATACTTTACCAACACCCTTCTGGTCCCGGTAGGATGAGTGGTTTTAACTTGGATCTAACATGATCCAGTAGACTCTGGTATAATCTAGCGATGAAATTGGCTTGTTCATGATACTTATACTCATATTTGGTCAGTTGGGTTTGGTCTGGTAATTGGATGCTATCCTGCTTGCTTAGAAGATTGGTTTTTGGTTTTGACGAGGGTTTCACCGATAGAGCTTTTCGTGGAGATCTTTGATGAATTACATAAGTGGTGTTGGTGTAGCTTCTGATGAGTTTCAGGATGTTGTTGGTAATCATGTTCGAGACTTGGTGGTTGGAGATCATTTTTGAAGCATGTGGACCTATACTTGGTCCCGGTTGATCTAGGTTATGGATCGACATTAATGTAACGTGTGGATAGGACCTATTGATATATTTTTAGGATGACTTATGTGTTGATATTATTTGTTTTGGTCTAAGGTCGACATGGTTTGTAATTATGTAATTGGTTTATTGTTTGGTGGTCAACCTGATTGTTTATGGTCAAGAGTTTGTATAAATAAGATATAAGATCTCATTGTAGATCATTGTGGTTAATGTAAGAGGCCATGGTCAAGGAATGTAAAGTGCGAATAATGTAATATCATTCAGATAGAGAAGTTGTTTGATAATTGGAGATCAAATTGGGTTTATGTAAGAGGATTTAGTCCTCCGGTATTAAGATTAACCAGAACTGTACTCAGGCATAGGAGATGCTATCTTTTGTAGTTCGACATTTCTCCGGATTGTTGTTTGGATTTATATGTAGTCAGTGAGGCTCCTCCTTTTGTGACGAGCAATGTGCCCTAGGCTGTTGGCCTTCCTGCAAGTGCATGCCCCTTCATTGTAATTCACATACTGCAGAAGTATTATCTGACTATGAGTAGGCTTCCCACAGTGGTTTTTTACTTTACCGAGATTTTCACGTACAAATCTTGGTGTCACGTGGATGGTATTTATTCTGTGATTATTGTTTATGCTTAATTGGTTTATCTTCTATTCTAGTATTATTTTTTTGGGTTCCAGTATTAAAGTTTAATTACTGAATGTTCCTGTAATCTGTGACAACTGATTCACCCCCCCTCTCAGTTGTCTTTCGGTTATCTGAACTATCTAACAAATCCATAACTATCGAATAGGATTTCCATGAAGAGTTGCCATCAAAGACAACCCTAATGCATTATCCATGCACTAGAATCCACCGAATGAATGTCAATTAACAACAACGGAGTCCAAAGTAGATTATACCAGAATGTTGGGAAGGTCTCGAGTTTTGGATGCCAGCATGGCACATTGTCGTCTGTACGACCATAAGACATAGAGTCATCCCGAGAGGTAACAACAACTTCTCTTAACTGCACAGAAGCTATTCGTCACCTACACACACATAGACATGGGAAAATGTTGGGGCTATGTAGGGGCATGCGTCAGTCAGACCCCCTCTTAGGCGTTTCTACCACCACAGACAACCAAATAGATAGATTGGAATAAAAGATAATTGGTAAATATGCAAATAGAAACTATACTCTGCTTAATGGAAGCAAACCTCTATTGCAAGTAGATAAAATGATAAATTGGTAAGTTAAATGCACCTGGATGATAAATACATTCAAATATACAATGGATATATTGCATGCAATGATAAGATATAGATAAATGATAAGTTGAAGTCAAGGCATGAAACCAACATGCCCCCCCCATTTTTGAGATGCGAGTGTGATGAAGCTTGGGATGTGTGCTTGTTGCAAGATAGTTGCAAGATCATCATAGATAGAGATAGCTTGATAATGTTGGTAAAGCATTCAAAAGAGCATTAAGAGATCAATATGAGAGCCAAGAGAGCCATCGAGAGAGAAATGAGATCACAACCTAAAAGGGAACCCCCCAAAATGGATAAAGAAAAGTTTTAAAACTCGGAAAGAAGCGTGGAGAGACATTAAAACCAAAAGTGAGCTTAGGGACATGTGTTAGAAGGCACCTAATGAGTTGTGACATGCGAAATTCCATGAAATTATAAGGACGTTAGTGCGACGTGCAGACGTCTGTGCGAATCACTTTCATCTTGCCAAAGATAGGCCCAAATGGAGTTTTAGAACAAACGGGGACACTTTGTCTTCGGGGCTCATGATGCCAAGATGATGAGATTTTGATCATAAGTTTGTCATTAATGCACCAGACGCGATGCTTAAGTGTCATAAATACACTAGGAGAAATTTAGGACACTACAAAAGGATAGAAGACATTCAAGTAATTAACAATGTGCCTCCAATTATACATCAAAAAATTATTGATGATACCATGTTGTTTGGGGTTTCTAAGAAAAGGAAAATGTTGAATTTGAAGGATGATTTGAATATTTACTCTGTTTCTTTAGGATACGAGGTTAGTAAAGATAAATCTAAAATATTTTTCTTGTTTTATAGCCCCAAAATAGGGAAACAAATTATGGTATCCCTCAAATTCAAAAGAGGATATCTTCTATGTAAGTACCTTGGCCTACCACTTGCAACAGGTTAGTGTTTAGGAAAATTATCAAATCCTCTTGGGATTAAGATTGACAATAAATTGGCCTCTTAGAAAGATTGTTGGTTGTCATGGGTTGGGATGTTGACAATGTTAAAGGTTGTGGTTTCAACTCTACTAATATATATAATGTCCTATCTTTCCTTACCAACTAAGGCAAGTCAAAAAATTAACCAAAGTATGAAGAGGTTCTTTTGGAAAAGAAACTTAGAATAGAGAAAGATACCCCTCATTGCATGGGATAAGATTCACAAGTCCAAGGCTATTGGTGGAGTGAGATCGATAAATTCAATAAAACAAAACAAAGCACTGGGAGAGAAGCTAGTTTGAAAGATGTAAACAATCCAAAATTTGAAGGGGGTTAAGATAAAGATGATTCATTCATCCCCACTTCCTGGTCTCTTCCATAAGGGTCAAGATTAAGGAATTTCATGAGTAATTTTTGTTCACTCATAACTTACTTCCTAACATGGGACACTCATGATGGTAGAACTTCCCTTTTCTCAGAGGATTCTTGGGGAAACTTTCCAAGCTTAGATATTAGTATTGAACCCAAGGTAGGAGTGAAAGGGGGGTGAATCAGTCTAAACCAAAATTAATGTTGCACATAAATAATTAATCAACACCACCAAACCAACACATTAACACCAAGATTTTCTACATGGAAAACCCAAACAAAGAAAAACCATAGTGACCACCTGCCCACAAAATATATATCCACTATGTATATCAGATTCCAATGAAAGAGCTCACTACTCTGAATTTGTAGACCAAGGCTAATTTCTCTTGGGGCAAGATACATAAATGACTTGCAAAATTGATTCTACCTACAATAGGGAAAGATACAACAAATTGATTTGAAAAGAAGGATCTCCTGTACATGAAGTTGTCCTTGAACTTTGCATCAAGTGACCAACAACAACACGCACAACTCATATCTCATATTTCAGCACACTATCTCATATACTTCTACCACATTCTCAAACAACTTGCATATCATTCGAACACAACTCTTCTTATTTTCTCTTCACTGAATTTAGCTCTCTAAATTCACATAACACTCTTTGCTATGCTTATATACAACTCAATCACATATATTCTTTTATATACAAGATAAATCATCAAAACCTCAACCAAGTCAGCCTGAAACAAAAAATACACCTTCCAGACCAAAAAACATACACACTGATCCACTCCATGAGAAAGAGGGGACCAAAACACATCTTCCTAAATACAATCCACTGATCCACAAACAGTAGAACATAACCCATAGCGTTCCAACATTTAATGTGTCCACATAAAAAATGAATGGGACAAAAACATATTCTCCAATGCAAATTACTCTTATCCAGATCTGCACACGCTACAGTGAGACCCATGACACATCAAATTACCTTCCACAAATCATATCTGGACCAAAAAGATAGGATTAACTCAGAATATCACAACCCACAATGAAACATACTTCAACATCCAAAAAACACAAAGATATTTTTGTACCATAAAACTAACATATCGATAATGCCAAAAAACATAACCAAAGAAGATGTCAACACCAAGCAACATCAGTAACACTTCTCATACTCGAACACTTCCGAAACAACCAATAGAATAACTACAACACCAATACAATAAGATATCTTTGCACTACAAATTTTTCAAATCAATAACTATCCGAAACAACAAGTTTGACATCAATGACAACCACAACAACACATGCTTCTAACAATAAGGTTAGACTTGGAGCAGGTGAAATGAATTGTAACTCAGAGTTGGGGGCCCTTAATCAGGAATTACCTTCAAGAATCAAACAAGGATGAAATGTAGATATGACACATGAAGGATGTGAGAGAATTGGGGCTCCCTAACAATTTAGCCACAAAATTAGATGCAGTCCTTCAAGAAATGGGCTTATCCATCCAGGAAGGGAAATACAGACTCATTTTGAATGACTCCGAATCAAGCCAATATAGTGCTAAAGATGAATACAAAATTCTAGTGAAAGGGGAAGAAGCAATGTCTCACTTGCCTATGCATCTTTATTATAATAATAAATGTCTACCTAAGCCTGGGACCTTCTCATGGGTAGCATTGTAGAAAAAAATCTTGATATAGGTAAGTTTAAAAAGTTAGGATATCATAGGCTTTTAAGATGTCTCTTATGTAAAGGAGAGGAATAATTAATTGAATCATCTTCTTATTGCCTACCATTTCACACAATAGTGTTGGAGTTAGCTCTTTGAAAAGATAGGTTAGAAGAGTGCACTTCCTAATGATACACTTAGTCTCATTCAACCATGGCCTTTAATCAACAAGAAAGCCATGTTATCAAATTTGTGAATCATCAGCCCATCCATTTTATTATGGGAGTTGTGAAAGGAACATAACAAGAGGGTGTTTCAAGATAAGGAGATTGTTGGTAGATGTTATCATTGATGTCAACCCTTAGTATTTGTCGAGGTCATTGGAGATTGTTGTCAATGCAATTTTGGTGTTGTCCATTGGTGTCTCTCTACTGATGGAAGTATATGTTACTTATATGTTGTGTTGTGTTTGATGTATATTGTTGCAATTTGTTATCATGAATGTATAAGTGCAGTTGGTTAATAGTTCCCTCTTGTAGATTTTCACCTTCTTGGTGTTGATGCCAAAATTCAATATGTTATGATAAAGTTGTTGATGTGTTACTGATGGCGATGATGCTCAAGATTGATAGAAGAGATGGTATCATGATAGTATCATATTTAGATGAGGATTAGAAGCATAGGTTGAGGTTTAGAAGAACTGAGATGACAATTAGAAGAATTAAGATGAGGATTAGAAGCATGATGATGAAGATATATTTTCTAGATGATCTTGTGCATACTACAAATCTATTTTAGTATCTCTTTTGTTTCTCATGAGTGAGCAAATGGCATTCCAAGGTGTTTTAGTCTCCAAAAGTTGATGAAGTGTGTTAAAGCAGGAAAATGTGTTGAAGAGTAGCCAGAAGAGTGCTCTCCATTCATTTGCATTTACAGATGTGGCCTTGCGGTTCTACATATAATGTTTATGCTCTGTGGATGTTGCACTCCTATCCTTTTAGGTCCCTGGTATTTTAGGTGATGTTTTTGATTAAGGCAATATGTTGGCAATTTTATGGTTGGTTAGGACTAGTCTGAAGAATACTCTGCATTGATGTCTCTATTTTTGCGGTTTGGGGACATGCCTATGATGTTTGTGTAGTGGCTCAGTTTATATTTCAAGTGATGAGGTGTTCTGAAAGTATGTTTACCAATGTCTTATCTCTTGATTATGTTTCCTAACTTTATGAAAATGAAGTGATATATATCATTTTGGTTTTTATAGCTTCTCTTTACTTGGGAATATAAAAGATGTGTCTAGAAGTATTGATAGATGTTCTAGGAATGTCTCCATATGGTTTTCATGATGTTGGTTGATTTCTTTGGTGTCGCATTGTGTTTGGTGTTGGTTTTTAGGGTATTTTGAAGTTAGTTAGCCGACAAGGCTTGTTCTCTTACTTGCACTATGTCTTTGAGGGTCTATGCTATCATTCAAGTTTTTGTTGAGTTGTGTTTGGATCCTACTATGGTTTTTGGGGATCCACATTGAGTAGATTCATTTGGAAGATGTGTTTTTGGGTTGAATACTTAAAGGCTACACATTTCATCTACATGTTACCTTGTTGCTAACTTGGGAGGATATGTGACAATGTTTGTGATGTTTGGGACTATATTGGACGATGTTATAAGATGTTTTAGGTTCTCTCTATCTCCTAGATAAGACCTCTTTCACTATAATTATGTTTTGTGGCCTACCTAGTGGGATCATCTCTTGTCCTTTGCTTTGGCTAACCTAATTGAGGTTTTTAGGCCTTGTGGATGGTATAAATAGAATATCATTTCACTTGCAAGCATGTGGATCAGAGTGGAATTTAGAAGATGCGTGTAATGTCATAAATTGCACTCCGTGCAATTCCACATCACATAACCACCTTTACATTAAGCCAATTGAAATCATTTGTCACCTGCTTGTCCTTTTGTCCACATAGATTGCCTTGTCAGCTTAGAATTTGGCTTCTTATTGAACATGCTGGCCATTTGACCAATGGACTCTAGTGCACCTCAAAGACATTTGTGCATCATGCTAGCATCCCAGTAATATGTCAGTCTGCAAGTGGCCATTTGAGCGTTATGCGTGCACCTGGAAGAATTCATAACACCTCTATCCATGACCATTGATGTCAGGATTCCTCTTTGAGGGCTATATCTTGCTCATTTGAGATTTTTTTTGGACTTATTGATCACTTGATGAATTTTCTAAGCTCTGGGAATGTTTTCTACATCTTTGTTATAGGTTTTCTATCCAACATCCACCATTATCATAGTCTTGGGAGAGCTCTCGAAACTCAATTTTGCTCGTCTGGGTGGAAGTTTTCTTTGAGTACGGAAGGGGAGTTTCTCTCTTTCTTTCTTCATTTTCATATATGTTTCTTCTTTCCATCTTATCAATCCTTTATCTATTTTTCTTTTATCTTTATCTCTTTTCTTTAAATTGTTACTACTATTTGGGTTGTTCGTGGAGGTGGAAACATCGAAATGGGGATCTGACTGAGGTAGGCCTCTAAACACAACCACCAAGATTTTCTCTCTTTTCTTATGTGTAGGTTTGTGATCAAGGGAGAGAACTCACCTTGCTGAAGGTTTCAATCGTGGACTGATTGTAAGCTTCCTTCACCCTCTCTCATTTTCCTTTAGTTGTTTGCATTCCATACTTGTTATTTTACTTACTGTAATATTGTTATTTTGGTCATACTATCATATTTGTATACATTGTACAGTCTTTGTACTCTATTCATACAGAACAATAGCATGCCAAACTAGTGTCCTAGTTATGTGCATTTGTCCCAAAGACAAAGGCTTAGCAGAGTCGTCCATGAGTCCTATCTATAGTTCATTTATCTAGTTTTGTACTTTACATCCCTTGGATCACCTTTAGTGCCAGTTTAAGTGAGGTAGAGTGAAGGTCAGTTTGTTCCTCGAGGTTTATCACTTTGAGGGTAATAAATCCCGTTCTCTACATTTTGGTGAACTTGACGTGAACCGGTTCCATTATTATTTCTTTTAGTGCTTGTTTTTATAGTTTTTTTTAAAATCTAAAGTAAAAAAAGAAAAGATATACATAAATGCACTTTAACTCTAAACAAAATTTAGACTAAGTTCCTTCATCGCTAGACTGTTTTAGAATCCTTGCAATATTCTTGTAGAGTGGTTGAAGTGTTGTAGAGCTTGTTTATGAGCTTTACTACTCAGATTGCCACAGGAGCCATTGAAAGAAGGATTATTAGGAAGAGTATTACCCCAAATTGCTAGAGTCCTCCTCAACAGGTCCAATGTTTAATGATCCACTTCTCAATCCAAATGACTTCAAAGCCTCTCACCCTATTAGGACCATTTTGACAAGGGGTCCTTATCCATCTGGTTCATAATCAAATTCTCAAAATAACACCTTGACGAATTCTCCCTTGTCTTCTCCTCATGTCATTGATCATGATTCCATTGTCACCGTTGAGTTTCACTGGATTCATATGTTGGATTAGAACTTAAGGGATTTTGAGGGTTTTCTAAATTGAGAGAATGTCCTCCCCTAGGTTGGGAATGTTGTAAACACT
Source organism: Cryptomeria japonica (assembly GCF_030272615.1). NCBI lineage: Eukaryota > Viridiplantae > Streptophyta > Pinopsida > Cupressales > Cupressaceae > Cryptomeria > Cryptomeria japonica. The sequence goes on from NC_081413.1 coordinate 521,510,351, forward strand.
CTGAGAGAGATGTTGATATCAGGTAGAAGAGGCATGGAGATGTTGAGGGCATTATCCTTAATCATTAAGAATTATGTTCCCTTAGCTGCAACATCTCCCTAGGATAATCAGTTTGACACCTATGGTTCTCAAGTTGGTGTTGACATACCCAAGATGACAATGCACATGGTTGACTCCACCATCCCTAATATTAATGCTTCTACCATTCCCTTGGGTTACAATGACATTGCTAGAAGTTCTACTTCTGCTTAAACTGTAAGGCATACCACTTCTATCAGTGTTGGTCCAGGTGTTGGTGCTATCCCTAGTGGTGGTACCAGTCCTCATCTCAGTGCTGGTGGACGTGGTGGCACACATGGTGCTCCTCCTCATCCTCCTTCACCTACGAATATTGTCCAAAATACGATATTGCAAAACATGGGACAATTGTAGTTGTAGCTCACAAACCTTGTGTCTACCTCTGGCCAATCTTTGATGCTCGCCTATTACCACAAGAGCCTTCTTGATATCATAATCCTTAACACCATTCTTACCTAGGGGGTTTAGTCATTGAAGTTTGATTGATTCAATGGTGATGGAGATCCTAATGTGCACATTGATTCGTTCATGACCATGTGTAGTGATTATCATAGTTTGGGCTTTGTCTTACTCAAGCTATTCTTGTGTTCTCTTAAGGGGATTGTGTTAGAATGGCATATCTCATTATCTAATCATTCCATCTAGGCATTTGATCATCTTATGGATCTATTCTTCAAACAATTCTAAGCTAATATTGGTAGAAAGGTCACCATCATTGACCTTGTTCATTGTAAACAAAATTTGAATGAGAAAGTCATAGAGTTTATCTCACGGTATCAATCTACCTCTACCAAAATCCCCTTTTCCCTATCGGATAGCGACTTGCAAGGAACGTTCATTGGGAATCTACAATCGACATTGAGGGAGAAGTTGTCCCTTAATAACTATTAGAACTTTGCTAATTTCTATTTTGCACTCACTGATTACTAGCATACAATGACTCAGTTTGGAGAATCTACTTGGAACCCTCGTACTAGTTCTTTCGCAGGTATGTCCACGAAAGGGTCTATGAAGAATAAAGTTATTTCTAATGTTGTCACTACAACACCGATAGTTTCTACATAGGAGCCATAGCTAATAGGGTCTTCACCAAGCTGAATGACTCCTATTTAAGCATAATGAAAAAATTATTAAAGGAAAATCTCATAACCCTTCGGGAGATTAGACCTCTACTAGACAAAAAATCATACACTAATTGGTATGATGTTTTTAAATTATGCCAATATCACTGTGTGCCTAGTCATGACAATGAGTGTTGTTATGGTCTTCGACATATAGTCCAAGACCATATTGACTGTGGAGCTATAAAGGTCAGTGATAGAAAACATAAATGTAACAAGTTTGTTGACAAGACAAATAGTGAGTTTCAAATTTACATAGATCCGTTCTTGCCACATTCATCTAACTTTATCTCTGCATCAGATTCAGATTCAGATCCAATACTAGATGGTGGCCCATACATTAATATGGTTACTATCACCTCAATCTCACCTCCTATCCAGAAGATGAAAATATATGACATATCATTCACCCTTCTAGATGCCCAGTATTGTGGAGAGCTTACTCCTCTGAACATCCCTGCGAAGCTTAACAGTCAAACTATTATGGGTGTGATGATTGACCCTTCATGCAAAGTTGATGTCATCACAGAGGAGACTTTGTTTGTAAATGGGTACCATAGGCTGAGATATGATGAGTGTCATACTACCTTAAGAACACATAATGGGCTTGTAGGTTAAAATTTTTGTCTAATTTTGAAGACCCAGGCTCAAAATTTTGTAGATTCCATTTAGAATCGCCTTGCAAAACAGACCTAAGTAGCTCAGTTGGTGAGCTCATATTTTTGCACCGGAGCATTGTCATGCAAAATACATTTGGGGGATTGTTATACACCTTATATAGATACCATATACCTATTTGAAACTTCCTCAGACATCTTTTGACAAGTTTATGAAGTCTCCTTTGGAGGTCCAAAAGATAGGGTTGTTGTTTGCACATGTTACTCCTTTTCCAAGTAGCCCTGTTTAAGCAGTTATATCTTTGTACCAGTTGATGGTCAAGCCAAATGAAGAGTTTCCCATGATTCTCTGCTATTTTTAGAAGCCCCATGCCAAGTGGAAAATCCCCATCAATTTATTTCATGAGTTTTCAAAGCCAATTCCGTTTGCAAAAGGTTCAGTTTTGCAAACTGGATAGTGTCAAACAACAGTCAAGAGCCCTATTTGTAAATTTAAATTTTGTGCCCAGATTACCTACAATTCAAAATGAATGTACCCCATGATTATTTATAAAATTATCTACCATATCACCAGTTTGTAGCCCCCCATCTCATCATATGATTAGTTTTTGAAGCCCAAATCCGAATGAACATTTTTAGGGTTTCATGAGCGACCACCTCAATGTTTTCAGAATAGCCAACTTTGAGGGTCTATAATTTTCACATGTGACCTAATCAGGTCAAACCCTCTTGCATGCATATTCAAGGTATATTGATGTGCCAGTGTACCAAGTGGCGGCTCCTGAAGTGGTGATTCGATATTTTTTGAAATCAGGTTTTGGGTACTACTCAGGTTGATTTAACAGGTTCAATTTCAGATAAGCCTGAGTAGGCAACTTTGCAAGTTAATAAATTTTGCCTTGGATTTTGTAATGATGATCCATCTATTTCCTTGGATTATATGTATTGCAGTCTATCATTGTGCTAGGTTGCAAGCCCTAATTAAGCGTTTGGGTCAGTTTTCAAAGTCTGTTTTGGAGGCTACTCGAGTGTTTTGGACCAAGTGTCAAAGATGCAAAATGATCAAGTTGAAGATTCCAAACTCAATTTCTCAGATCCTAGGCACTTCAAGTCAGTGAATCAGATCTTTTCCCCCAGGTCAGTTGCACATAAACAATTTGTTTTTTAGTCGGGCCCACTTTGGGCCTGACTAATGGCAAGACCCAGTGAGACAAGTTAGAGTCTATTAAATCATTGTGATTTAAATGATGAATGAGTATGGGGGTAAATTTAGACATAGTAGTGAGTGAAATGGTCTAAATCATTTTGTTGATTTAAAATGATAAATTCAAATTTATTATTTAGATCTATCAAAGAAGGAGGACAAATTAAATAAATCACTGCGTAAATGATTTAGGGATAAAGTGTGGGGACCATGTTATTCAAAATAAAAAATGTTCTCTTAGAGAATAATGTGAAACTCCAGAATTATATAGGTACCCACAAAGAAAAAAGTTATGAGTTTCATAAAATTTTCAAAGAAGGGAAGTTTTAATTAAAATCTTTATCCTGCGAATTTTTTTCACAAGGTTAAAAAATAGAGTGCAGGCTAAACAAGTGAAAAGGGGGAATTTTATTTTACCCCGTGGAGTGTCTAACACCTCCCTAAGAAATTTTTGGGATATGGCATGTGGGCGGTGGGTAAGATTTACTCTTATCTTGTGCAAGGCTTGACGCAATTCATGTTTTCGCACGGGTTAAGCGCATGAGGTAAGGGAGCAGGGAGAATGTGGTTAATTATCCCATGAGAATCGAGGCATGGTCAACAAATGGTGTATGATAAATTATTATGTGAGGAGAATATGCCATCATTATCCCGCATAGATTCATGGCAGGCCAACTAGCACCGTGGGAGAAGAGGTGCATAGGGAAAGCATCAATCTTCTTATCCCGTGTGGAAAAGGAGTGGGGTGAAATATTTCGCACGATAAAGAAAATAGATGGTGGCATTCTCCCTCTGATATCCCATGTGGGATATAGATTGAATTGAACGTAGTGTGGGATAAAATTCAATGATGGGCCCATGAAAGGAAGATGAAAAGAATGTTGCTGGAGGAGTAAAAGGAAATATTAGGGCAAAGAGGATATTGAGGAAATGATTTTTTAGGGTTTATGAGATCTCCTCCATCCCTGGTGTCCTTTGGATGATGGTTTGATGCAACTATAGGGATGTGTGGGTATTCTCCTGGGCTTGAATCAATGCAATGAAGAAACACAAGTCATGTGCCTGTCGTATTTCATTTATAAGTGCAAATGTGGGGACAATAAATGGTAAGTCAAGGCTTTTAAACATGAAGCGGGGATATTCTCAGCTGATTGTAAGCAACTCCCATTTTGTGAACATATTTATTCAAGTGGGAAGAAGACGTACTTCATTGCTAAGTTTTGTGCTTGCAGATGAGAGGACAAATCAGGGGAGTATTTTTTGCTATTTTTCAGTCAAGCTGAAAGGATGCATGTGAAAGTCATTTTTTGACTCTCATCAAATGGGGTAATTTTTTAGTTTTTCAAGCACAGAGAGAAAAGTAGGATTTTGCAGTCAGGTGGACAGTGGCCAAAAGTAGAAAAAAATGGCAAAGGTACAAGAACTGAGTTAACAAGTGCTCCCAATAGGGGCATTTTCAGATTTTCAACAACTTCGAGTAGGTTTGCCAAGGTGCAATTTTTGGCAAATTTTGGAAGGAGAAGAGCAGGCTTCAAAGTGCAGATTTCAAGAGAGAAGACAAGTCAATTCTCAAGATGCCTTTAGGTTTTCTTATAGGTTTTTCTCTCTTTGATGTATATTCCTCTCTTCTTTTGAGTTTTAGTGGAGAATTCTAAGTGCAACTTTTTGTAAGTGCTGGAAGCAAGACTTCCATGCACACTTCCAGACTTAGTGTAGTTTGGGTTTTTCTTTTTCAACATGTAATATTTTGTTGTTTCAAATAGTTATAACCAGTGTGCTAGAAAGTTTGAAAAGTTTTCTAAAAATTGTCTACTATATGTATTATTCTCATTTTATGAAATATATGATTAAGGATCATTTTATTATGTCCCAACAAGTTTGGTGTCATTTTATCTTTCAGCTTCTCTTCAAGGAAGAGATTAAAATGCCTAAGATAGAAAGAGATTGTATTATATATATGTAGGATATTTAAGCATGGTTGCAGGAAAGCTTCAATGGAGAGTGTCAATATCATGCATTCATACTTTGATCTAGTTGGTTATGTTTCACACTATTTAAGTTTCAAGGTTTGCTTGTTGTAGGTTGACTGTGCTGCCCTGATAAGGCACTAGTCATGGGGCTTGCACCCAGTTTTTAGAATCATCATTTTATTCAAAATCTCTTTTCTTTCTGCATTAGGAGTAGGATTAATGAAGGAAACCCCCCTCAATGAGTGCATAGATGTTTACAAACTATGATTATAGCCAAAACTAGGAGTTTACCCATCTTCCTTAGTACATTCTCATTAGGATGATCTGCTATAACATGTAATGTCAAGAGTGTAGGAAGCTGAAAGTTGTTAGGACATTACATAGGTTCACCCACCTTGGTCTCGTGGAGCCAAAAGTGTAGGAGATCTTAGTTTTGTGACTGAATCTCGTTTAGTTGGACAAATCCTTCTTTGAGTTTCTTGGTGAGTTAGTGGAAATTCCTTTGGAATGTGGAGACTGTTGGTTTGCGAACCAACAAAGCCATCTCTTTCTCCTTTAGGCAGTATCATCTTGACGATTCTTGTGGGACCCAAGGCTATTTCATCCACATTTTCAATCATTCCTAAATCAAACTTTTTTCAAGTTAAACTAGGCATCTCTTAGTTGATTTCTATGGATGCATTCCCTTCAGTAATTCATAAGTGCTTGAAGGTTTCTCATGAGCATTCACTGCATGTCATCAAGGATACTGGAGATCGACCCCTAGTAGCTTGTGGGAACTTTTTGCTAGACCATTTATGACTTGCTCTGGTGGGGCCTATGCTTCCCCATGGTGACTTAATTGATGAATACTACTTCAGTCTTCTACACATTCATACTCTCATACTCTCTCTAACTCTTCAGCTACCTTGAACCCTAGTAACAACATCAACCTCAACAACAACAACCTTAGAACCCTAGACATGATGTCCTTATAAAGGAATCTGATTTCATGTTGGTCCAATAGGATTACAACATAATTTCCTAGGTTCAATGCATCTGGACATATCTAGTAACATGACACAAAAAGCACTGCCAAAGAGTCGTCACCGTCAAACGATCGGTGGATGGTAACACATCACAAAATGTCGGTTGGTAACTCATCATAGAGTATTACCGGTTCATACAAAATACCGGTTGCCGATTTGTCAAAAAATGAAGACTGGTAACAATGTGTTATGCCGCTTTAATCCCTCATACCACTTGGTATCCACAAACCGCTTGGGGTCGACATGTTGCTTTAGACCGGTAAACACATTCTGCAAAACATCAATAGTCTAAAGGCTATAATACAACATACCGGTTGGAACAAATACCGGTTGTGCTCTAACTCACACATATAAAGAGAATCTTAATGCAAGTGTGTGTCCATCAATGACAATCACAACATGAACATCAAAAATGCCAACAATCTCCCCCTTTGGCATTGATGGCAACACTTAGGAAAATAAAATTTTGACATCTAAGTGTTTTACAACAAAATCATGCCATTAGCAAAATTGCTCCCCCTAAGCATATACACTATCCCTTTAACAATATAATGTATGACAATTTTGCATATAGAGATGTTCAGAGCATATATCAAAATTTTGATACCAGATACTTTTCCCAATACTTCTCCCAAAGTCCAAATAGAATTCTTCTCCCCCTTTGCCAACAATGACAAAGTACAGCTGAACAACCCTGTTTTCATTTGATATTAAAATAATAAAAGTTTATGACAATAAGGAATAATACTTGTCAAAAATAGATTTGATGTCTTGAAGGAATTGTTTCATCGACAAAGACTAGGACTCAAGTAGGGAGGTGGCTACTTCCTTTTCTGTTTGCATCAGGGAGACCTATTCTTCCATGGCATCAATTGTGCTCATCTCTTGTGTAACTGTTAAGGCATCCAGGTTCAGATAGCACTTTTGAAGAATTTGCAGGCGTGGGAGTAGAACCAGTTGTAGCTCCTACAAATCTCTAGAATGGGTGTTGATCTCTTGCTCCATTTTCGCTGATTGGATGTGAAACCGATGAACGGTTTGCCCATAAGTTGTAAAGGAGTCATAAGGAGTCTTGAATGTGCGCATGTAGGACTGTAATTCTATTTGAAGCTTTTGCTTCTGAGCTAGCACATCATCATAGAACAGATGGGGTTGGCAGATCTTGCTGAGTAGTAGATTCCCCTCATCCAAAGCGTCCCTTATATCCTTTTGTTCTTTTTGCAGTTCCGATCGGAGCTCATTCAACTTCATCACCAGGGCTATATTAAGAGCTTTTTGATGCTCTTTCTTGACTTTTGCCTCTACTGCCTCTTCTAGGCTCTGCACCTGATCATCCACAATTGTGCATAGGAGCTTAAGTTTGGCCAGTGATGATTCAGTGCTTGGAAAGTTAGTACCGGGTATCAAACTGGTAAGTGTGTCCACAGCCACTTGAATTACATCCTACTCCTTTTTCCTCCATATGTTTTCAAGGCTCTCTTGAGCTACTTTGATGCTCTGCATTAGCTCCGATTCACTTGTAGACTGGAGATCGATAGGATTGGTGAGGTCAGCCAGTTTGGCTTGACTCTCGGTTGCCTTTGGAGTCTCCATCTGTGTGCACTTCTCCGCTTCTCCTGCCTTATCCTCTTCCACTTTCTTTTTCTCTGCTTCCTTCTTCTTCTCCTGTTCCTCATCTTCCTCTTCCTTCTTCTTCCTCTCTGCTTCTCTCCTCTTTTTCTCTTCTTCATTTGTCTTCTTCTTCTCCTCTTCATCTTTCTTCTTTTTCTCCTCTTCATCCTTTTTCTTCTTCTCTTCTTCTTCCTTTTTCTTCTTCTCTTCTTCTTCCTTTTTCCGCTTCTCTTCTTCTTCCTTCTTCCTCTGCTCAGCCTCTTCCTTTACCATTTCCTGTCTCTCCTCAGCTTTCTTCTCCTGTTCAGCCTGTTGCTCCTATCCTGTTCCCTCAGATGGTATCTCCTGGGTAACATCTTCTTCGTCCAGGGCATCGACATCAATAGTGTCGACCGGTTCAACAACTGGATTTCCTTCATCATCAAATGCTTCATCCAGTTTGGATATAACCGGTTCTTTCTTAGCTTGCAGGTTGGCTATACACACTTTGTGAGACTGGACAATGGTTACCATATGCTGATGAGTGTCCTTTTTGACATCATCAACTCTTCCTTCTAACAGTCAGAGTCTTCTTCTTCTAGTGAAGAAGAGTCCTTTATTTTGGTCAATAACATCAAATAATTCAAAATTTGATAGGTCGGGAAAGTACTGAGCAAAAAATTTCTTCTTAATTTCCTGTTCCTTTTCTATGGAAATGCGCCATCTATTATCTAATGACTTATACAAAGAATCCTGTGTCTGAGATTTAATCTCTGATGACGATCGGTCATTTTTACACAAATAATTGATAATCTCCTGTAGTACCTCTTCTTTCTCCTAATCACTAAAATCGTCATAGTAATATACTAAATCATGTAGTAATTTTCTCCTAATATTCTTTATTGTTATTTGACAATGTGTCAAAGTTTATAGGAGGAGATATCTATATTTACCGGTGCAGATGATGTCGGTTCATTCTTTGTCTTCTTTCTTGTTTGTCTTGCCTTCTTGGGCTGCTCCTCAGACAGTTTCTTTTGAGTCTAGAGAGTTGCTTTATGTCTTCCTTTTCCTCTCAAAGACTTTAGCCGGTGCTGCTTCTGGTTTCTTTTTGGCTAGTGACCACTTGGTCACTTTTGGAGTTGCAGTAGTAACCGGTGCTAATGCTGCAGGCACTGCCTTTGCTTTCTTTACTGCAAGTTCTTTTCCTTTCTTTGCAAAGGGTTCCTCGACCGATGTAACTCTTTCCAGATAGGTTCCTGTCCTCTTTGCCTTAGGATCAAGAGGTGAGGCAATAAGGGTAGAGGCATACCCTTCCAGCATGTCATACATCACCTCATAGCCCATTGGCTCAACTTCTTCCTGTCTGGGCTCAACAGCCTCCATTATGCATTGATCCACCTTGATGGTGAAACATATATCTTCTTCATATTTCTTGACGATGTCACCTGATATTCTCATTCTTTGGCTCATTTTTTGTGTGAACTCATCAAAATACTTGTTCAAAACTTCAGGATATCCAGTTCCCACTACTTACAAACTTTCCTTTATCTGTTTGGTAACCGGTTGGTCCGCAGACCACTGAATGTCTCCCACTCCTAGGAAGTATCTTTGAAAGTAAAAGAACAACCCAACCAATAGTTGTCCAAACTTGAACCTCAGTGCATTATCTTATTTGATTGATTTCAGGTTAATAGGAGTTGCCTCTGCATACCAGTGCATATGTCAAATGATGCATCCTCCTTTATCATCTGGTAAGCGACATTTACCACTGTAGCAGATACAGAGTTAATTCTCTGGTTGCGAACGTCCGGTAACCAATCACCATACATGCATACTTCATCAAATCATCCTTGATTGAATTGACTATCATGCCTCATGAGTCACTCACTGAACCGGTGAGCTTGGACATTTCAGTTTTGCTAACCGTCCTTAGGGCTGGCACATCCCCTGTGTTGCAGAAACTGGTGACTGCATGAATTGCCTATGACGTGATATCATGCATCCTCTCTAGGTACATCTTGTCACCATGGACTCTTCTCAAAATGATCCTTATGTGATCCTCTATAAAATCTTCCAGGAAGTAGACAACATTGTGGAGTTTCCTCTTCTCCAGGATATTATACTCTGGTTTGATTTTCTTATCCTTGCCACAAAACAAACTTAACTAGGAGTGGATAGCTAGAGACCCTAGGTCTTCAATCTTGCAGTCTATGTAGTCAGAAATTCCCTCTTCTACTATCACACCAGCTGGAACTTGTGATAGGGCATTATACTTGGACTTTCATTGAATAAAACTTTCAGATTCAATAGATGCACTAGAACTAGTATGAGATGCGGAAGCCATGATAGAAACTTTAAGAAATTTGAGAAATACCTTTTAAAACACGAGAATTTAGGGCTTTCCGATTCTCCTTCACTCCACACTCCATCGGTTGCTGAATCACCACTTTGTGTTCTCCACTTGACCGTTTGTAGTTTGAATTTGAATCTCCTTCACGGTTTCTCAATTTCTCAAGATCTCAGCTCAAATCGCCTTTTCGTTGCTCCGCTCTTTGTAAAACTGTTCTTTGCTCAAAAATTGATAGTGAGAAATGTTTTGAAAAATTCTTTTAAACATATCTCTCACCTACTGCCATTAATGCTAATCTATTAGGGCGTAAACCCTAATTTGCCTTTTTTACCGTTTCCGATCTTCTGCCAAATGATAGGTATCACACACCGGTTAAGGTCTTTTACCAGTGTTAATCGGGGGTTGGAGACATTTTGCCGTTTGCTCCCCCTAAGCTTTTCTAAGGCTTAGTTTGCCGGTTCCGATATTTCCACACTAGGTGTAGAAACCAGTTCCTCTTGTAACACCACTGGTTTCTTCTTCCAGGTTTTATTCATATCCGCTTGAACTATTTGAACATCAATATTTCCTTCCGGAGTGACTGGAATATCATCATATATGTTCTTTCTTGATCTACAGAATCTAGCAATGTGACCCGGTTTGTTGCAGTGATAGCAAACCAATCTAGGTGCTCTCCAAGGTCCATTGTTCATGTTTCCATTCTTCCTTCTGCATGTTGTAGCAGTGTGACCATGATCATGACAAATCCAATAGTTTGCTCTCCATCCGGTTGCCGCTTGATAGCCACCGCTTCTTGGCTGATGATTCAAGACATTAAATCGATTGTGATTCCGGTTCACAAAAGGTTCAGGACCAACACCTTGGGTCCTCTAAGGATATCTTCTAGTGTCATTCATGACAGACCCGCATTCAAATGCTCTCTGCCCATACTTGTTAAATGCATAATAGTTACCATTGAATCCATAGGATCTAGTCTTATCATTTAGGAAATAAGGAAAATTGTTGTAAGCCTTACTCCTACACACATTTGCAGTATGTCCTTCTTTAAGACAGTTAAAGAAAATAGGTTTAAACTTTTTCTTACCTTTATCCTTTGATGCTCCAGCATTTGTACTAGAGGTCTCACCTTCCTCATGACCAGAATAACCAAGTCCATTGGTATTCTTGACCGGTTTGGCAGATTCAAGCTTTTGCTCAAGCTTGACAGTACTCTTGTTGAACTTAGCAAGTATTTCCTTTGACTCAGAGAGTTCTTTGGAAATAGCAGTATTTGCTTCCATCAAGTTTTCATTCTCAGAGATGGCACTATTCAGTTCACCTTGCATGTCATCCTTTTCCACTTTACTAGCATGGAGTTGAGCAGTTAGTGCACTGATCTCTTGCTTCAACTTGGAGATCTCATGATCTTTGTCCTTCACTAGATCTTCAGTTTTCCTCCAGTTCTCAAGCTCTTGACACATCTGGATAGTCAGTCCTTCCAACTCCTTTCTCAGGTTGGAGTTTGATTCATTTAGCTTATTTACTTCTGCAATTAGGGCTTCCATGTCTGCTTCATCTGAAGAACTATTTTTAGATAGCTCCATCAGCTTTTCAGCATGTTCTCTCCTTTTTGCCTGAGAGACCTTATATTTAGCCATAAGTTCATCATAGGATTGCTCAGACTGAGTGAGCCGATGAGTAAGTTCCCTCAATGTCTATTCCCCCATATCTCTTTCCAAGTGGTTAAACTTATAGAAAGGTAGGCTCTGATACCAATTGATGAATACTAAGAGGGGGGGGGGTGAATTAGTATGCCAAAAATCTTTGCACTTAAACACTTTGCAAGACTAACAGTAAATTGGTAAAACAATTTAGCAGACAAACCGTTTAACAAACATGCAAACCAAATAGCTAATGATGCATTTACCCACAAAAGCACAAACACCATAACATAAGAGATTTTGACATGGAAACCCAAATGGGAAAAACCACAGTGAGATGGAACTCACAAGTAACTATCTGCAGAATAGAAACCAGACCGGTTAAGGTCTTACAATGTTCTTTACCAGAACAGATCCTGTTAGGAATCTCAACCTCTGTTAGGAGATAAGTCTGATTAAAGACTACCTTGCTAGAGGATTTTAGATCCACAGATGTGAATCACCTTGTTAGAGGATTTACAAGAGGCTTTTGGGCCTACCCGATTAAGGGCTACAGACTTGTTGAAGATGTGAGTAATCAACAAGTGAGTGATCTAGCAAATAGCATAGATTGCTTGGTTAGATCCTTGATAGCTCAATCTTAATGCATTACAACATTACTTTAATCTTCTACACATTCATACTCTCTCTAACTCTTCAGCTACCTTGAACCCTAGTAACAACATCAACCTCAACAACAACAACCTTAGAACCCTAGACATGATGTCCTTATAAAGGAATCTGATTTCATGTCGGTCCAATAGGATTACAATATAATTTCCTAGGTTCAATGCATCTGGACATATCTGGTAACATGACTCAAAAAGCACCACCAGAGAGTCAGCATCGTCAAACGATTAGTGGATGGTAACTCATCACAAAATGCTGGTTGGTAACTCATCACAGAGTATTACCGGTTCATACAAAATACCAGTTGTCGGTTTGTCAAAAAATGAAGACTGGTAACAATGTGTTATGTCGCTTTAATCCCTCATACCACTTGGTATCCATGAACCGCTTGGGGTCGACATGCCGCTCCAGACTGGTAAACACATTCTGCAAAACATCAATAGTCTAAAGGCCATAATACAACATACCGGTTGGAACAAATACCGGTTGTGCTCTAACTCACACATATAAAGAGGATCTTAATGCAAGTGTGTGTCCATCAATGACAATCACAAAATGAACTTAAAAAATGGCAACATTAATCTATCAAGTATATTATCAGTATAAGACATGGGAGTCAACCCCTAAGTCGGTTAGCCTAGCTATTCATTGACTCTGCCTACATCAACCTCTACTTTGTCTATCCCTGTGTTAGAGTAGGTAATGCCTTATGCCTCTTCATCATCAGGGGCTAAGGTTAATCCCATTCCTGCAAATAGACCTCCTTGTTTTTCCAGGACTATGTAGCCTCTATTGGTGTCTTCTTTTCCTACAACTGCACCTAGTTCAGACAAGGGAAATACACCCATGTTGTCAAATTCTACAGCCTACCCTCCCTTTGAGCTCTCAATCTTGGTCGATATCCCTCGACCTTCTCAATATGATAAAGGGAAGTGATCCCCTTGTGCTCATTTTTCATTGCTTGCTACTAATTCATAGCATGTGCGAGCACCCACTATTCCGCCAACTGTTCCTCAAGCAAAGAAAGGTAGGGCACTTGTTGTTGTGAATGTAGTGCCTATCTTGGATGCTTTTCATGTTCCATCGATTGGGCCATCTACTATCCCTAACACAATTTTAGAGGCCTCTCCTCTGGAGCATGATGCTCCTAAATCTTCCAGTGATTACGCTCTTGGTCTCCATCTTTATCGTAATCAACATGCATGTGAGCATAAACATTATCGATGGGCGATGGCCTGGGGATGTGATGCTACTTTGTAGTCTACTGGTGTATCTTTGGCACCTGATCTTTTGATGTTTGTTCTAGTCTCTTAAGACATTCCAATCTTTGCATCATATTCGATGTTTTTGTTGGTTGCTTCTGGGACTCTTGATGAACCTCTCCCTAAAATGGTGCAGGTCTTCATTACTCCTTCCTTGGATCCACCTCTTATCACATTATTACCAAATGTACCTCCATTTTCTCGACCCCTAGATATGCTACATACGTAGGTGGTGTCTAGTGCTTCTTTCTTTGATCCTCTTGTTTCATAGCCGCTTCTTCATCAAAGCTTTCTCGGGGTCCTCCAACCTGCCATGGTTGATAGGTGGTCTGTGTCTCTTGTCCAACCTAAATGCAAGTTTGAGTAGGGCCCCGTTTTGGAGTTTCGTCAACAAAAATTAGCTCAAGTATGCTCCTCACCTATCTCTTTTCCTATTTTAGTGCCTACTTCTTTGTAACTTTTTGTTTGTGTTTTTGAGAAGGACCTGCCTTCTCCTAAGTTTTTCACTACCCCTCTTGCAGAGGTTGGTAGTCCAACTCCTATATCGCCTCATCAGACTGAGTCACCTGCTTCCTCTACAGAGGTATGCTTGTTCAACTCTTTAGAGGATGTCCAGGTCCACTATACGATCTTTACGTGGGTATTGAATCTTGCCTCTTCCGAGCTTATGGATGCAGATGTTGACACTACCTTGTCCCTCACTCTTGTTGTTTGTGAGGCACCTGGTGTTGCCCATGTGATTGTTTCTCTTCAGTCTTGACCTCCCTCCCCAAATGATCAAGATTGGGAGTGTAGTGTCCTAAAATGCACCTAGTGCATTTATGACATTACGCATGACACCTAGTGCATTTATGATGATTCTATGATCAAAATCATATTATTTTGGCATCATGGGCTCGAAAGACAAAGTGCCTCGAAATGCCTTGAAAGATCCTTTGGGTCTACTTTTTGATGGACTAAAGTGCAACATGGGGACGTCCGTGTGCTGCGCTAACATCCCAAAATATTGGCGCAATCTCAAATCAAGCAAAGAGTTTGACACTGGCCAACGCATGTCCTTTGGCTCACGTCTCGCCATAACAACTCTCTGCGCCTCTTCCAAGTTTAAAAACCTTCCTAGCTCATTTTGAAGGGTTCCCTCTTGGGTTCTTGGCTCTTGTAATTTAGTTGCACTCTCACACTCTCATTGCTCTCTTTCTCTCTTCATGTTCTTGGATACACACTCTACCAATATCAAGGTACAACCATCTTGTGGTGGCTCTTACCAACAAACACTATCGCAGGCTTCATCACGCTCGTATTTTCAACAAAGAGGGGTTTGGCTTTATGCCCTATCTTCTCTTTTATCCATTTTCATTACATGCAATGAGTCCTTTGCATTGTTGATTGTATCTATTATCTAGGTGCATTCATTATTTACAATATTTTCAATATTTAATACATGCAATAGGGGTTTTCTTCCATTAGGCATAGCATATTTTCTATTGGCATATTTCCAATTTTCCAATTTACCAAGTTTCCAATTTATCTATTTGGTTGTCCGTGGAGGTGAAAACACCTAAATGGAGTTTGAGCAAGGCAAGCCCCTATACAACCCCAACAATTTTCCCCGTCTCAATATGTGCAGGTGACGAAGAGTTTCCATGCATAGGAGATTACTTGCAGGCCTCTTTCTGGGACTTTCTTTGTCTGTGAGTTGTACGGACAATAACGCAACGCCTTGGTGTCTGAAACTCGAGATCTCCCTGACTAGAAGGTATAATATGCTTTCAATATTCTATCATCCCGTAAACTCAGTTTTAATATATTTATTACTCCTGCATTGTAATTCTGTTATTTATCTTTTATAGCATAGTTAGTGTAATTACTTGTTATCCCCTGGCTCATCTTAGCGCCATTTTGAAGAGGTAGAGATAGATTGATTTTCTTTCTAAGATTCATCATCTTGTAGGGGGTAAATATCCTCCACTACATTTTTGGTGAACTCGACGTGAACACTTAATGTCATACTTTTTCCTCTTAGAGTTTGACGCCTTTAATAAGGCGTTCTTGAAGGATGATTTTGATATGCTAGATGAAGTCTTGGATGAATTCCTTTAAGTGCCTTCTCCTAAAAGAGATGTAAAGGGCTAGCCATCCTCCATGCCATCCTCATGAAAAAGTGAAGGGTTTGTGAATGTCATTGTTGTCTCCGCGGCCCCACAAAGGCCTAAGAGACCTTACATCCATGTGACATTGGCAAGTCCTTCTCCTAAGAGGGTTAAGACCATTAATGGAAAACCTTTCAAGGGAGAAGCTTCTGATTTATATCCAAGATTCTTGCAATCCAAACAACCATCTTATAATACTATTGCTCACACATATAACACTTGAAATAACAAACAAGTTCCTAAACCACCCCAAACTTATTTACCTCCTTCTCAACTTGTCCTTCCTAAGGCACCTTTTCTAGCAAACTAGCGACCAAGTGATTATGATCTTATCGAGAAACTTAAGGTTAATCTGGCTAAGATCTCACTTTGGGATTTACTTCAAACCACCCTGATGTATCAAGGTATGCCATAGGAAGCTTTGCAAAAGATTTTGCTACCTTCCTCTACGAGATCGGCTGATGTGAATGCGTTGATGGATCATATTCATGTGGATTCACCGAATATTACCTTTTATCCACATGAACTTCTGCCTCCCAAAGTGAGGAATTTAGCAAAAACATTAATGATCATTTTTCATGTGAACGACGTTGATATTAGATGAACGCTTGTCGATACAGGTTTGACATTGAACATTTGTGGTTTAGACTTGTTACCAAAGATCAAGGTGGACCCAAATTCTTTGGTAGCCTCCTCCTTGTTCATCTAAGGTTTTGATAACATGAGTAAGATGGCTATGGGGACTGTCATACTATCCTTGAAGGTTGGACCAGTCACTATTCCAACCCTTATGCACATTATGCCAGACCCTTTATCATACAATATTCTTTTAGGTAGACCATGGCTACATGCTTTGGGAGTTGTTTCATCTACACTTCATGGATTCGTGAAGTTTGTGGTTAATAATTAGGTTATCATGGTTAAGGTTGATCCCGAGGCTATGCAATTATGTCAAATAGTTGCAATCGGTCAGGCTTCTATTACACCTTCATTTCAAAATTATGTACCCACCTTGTCTTCTTCGATCATAACTTCTGCTTCTATATGATCCCCTAAAAAGGAAGAGTGCAAGAAGGAAGAAGTCACTAAGGAAGTTGTTAAAAAGGAGAGATTGCCTAAGAAGCAGGATTATTTGAAAGAATAATCCCCAAAGGTAGATACTCCTAAGGTGAAAATGCTGGAGTCTACACCCGTAAAATATTCCCCAGCTAAATCACCTTCAAAATTAAATGCATGTTTGGGTGACAACTGGGGCTCTTTGGATTTTACTGACTCTCATGTTGGTGAGTACAAATTAGATCCCATCCACTTAAGTTTTCATAAGATTTCATTCACCTCGGCTATGAAAGATGATTATGCATCTATAAAGCCAGGTGATACTTATCACATTAATCATCTCTTCTATACGAAACTACCATCATTCAAGGAATTACAAAACATCTATGGTCCCGAATACAAGCTTGTTTCTCAACTTGGATATGATGGAAAGGGTTGTGGACCTAATGAGAAAGGCATCCAAATTCCTTTAGAAGACAAACCTCATTACCACAACACTGGACTAGGATATTGTCATATAGGTCAAAAGGCAAAACCATGGTTAATAGTTAACATGATTTTAGCCGATCCCCTTCCTTTAAAGCTTGTTCATCGGGAACTCATCGATGCTGGTGTATCACCTAATGAGATTCCCTTTGATCTCTTGCCTTTAGAAGAATAATTGAAGGAATTTTTGAGTGTATATGATGGGCTGCCCTCTTATCATCATAAGCATCTATTCCCATATTGCTTGAATACCCAGACATACTTTGGGAAATTTGTTCCATAGGGGGCACGTCTATCTGACAATGCAGAATAAATGTCTATTCCTCATCCAGAAGAATGTAGTGCACTCCTTAGTGGAGAAATTACTGATGTCATCATGAGCGATAAGGATCCCAACAAGGTCATAAAAGTGGGAAAATATTTATCCTTTGAAGAATTCAAAGAATATTCCAACTTGCTACATCAATTCCCTGACATCTTTGCTTGGTCTTACGAGGAGATGCCTAGTATTGATGAGTCCAGTGTGGTACTCAAAATTGCTCTTAGTCTCGATGCTAATCCAGTGAAGCAAAAGATTCAAATTATGAACCCTAAGGTGGATTTATTAGTCAAGTCCGAGATAGAGAAGCTCCTAAAAGTTGGCTTTGTCCGCCCCATTGACTATTCACCTTGGATCTCGAACATTGTCCTGGTAAGCAAACTTGATGATCGCATCCATAATTGCATTGATTTTCAGGATGTGAACAAAGACTCCCTCAAGGATGACTTTCCTCTCTCGAATATTGATATGATTGTGGATTCAACCGTGGGGTATGCTTTACTCTCATTCATGGACGATTTATTGGGTTATACCCATATTCATATTAACCTAGAAGATCAATATAAAATGTCTTTCACAACCCCTTGGGGGACCTTTTTCTATATCATCATGCCATTTGGGTTGAAGAATGTAGGAGAGACCTATCAATGACCCATGATCTTGATATTTCATGATTTCATCCATAATGTCTTAGATGACTATGTCAATGATATCTTGGTAAAATCCTTAGCACGTGAAATTCATATTGAAAATCTTCGTCTAGTCTTTGAAAGACTCCAGTTGTATAAAATGAGACTGAATCCTCTTAAGTGTGTCTTCTGTGGTCACGCTAGGAAGCTCCTAGGATTCATTGTTTCCCACTGAGGAATAAAAATATACATAGATAAGATCAATGCCATTGTGAACATGCCTCCACCTAAGAATATCTCTCAGCTTCGTATCCTGCACAGGAAGATCCAGGCCATTCATCAGTTTGTGGCACAATTGGTTGATCGTACTCTCCCTTTTAAACGATTGCTAAAGAAAGATACCCATTTCAAATGGAATGAGGAATGTCAAAAGGTATTTGATTCCATCAAGGATTACCTAGATAATCCTCCTATCATAATGTCGGCTATGTCTAATAGATCTTTCTTCCTGTATATTTCAGCCTCCTCTCATGCTTTGGTGGCATTATTGGCCCAACGTGATGATGAAGGGTGGGAACGAGTAGTCTATTACATTAGTTTCACTTTAATAGGTTATGAAAGCCAATATTCTGCTATGGAAAAAAAGTACTTAGCTCTTGTCTTCGCGACTCAAAAGATGAGACACTACATACTCTATGCAGAAACACAGGTAATTGCTAAGAATGATAACCTCAAGCACCTCTTTACGAAGTCTGATCTCTTGGGAAGGCTGGCCAAGTGGGTGATGTTGCTCTCTGAATTTGACCTACACTTCATAACTCAGAAGTCAATCAAAGGGCAAGTCATTGTTGATCAGTTAGCTGACGCTCCCTCAAGCAAGTCTTTTCCCACCTTAGACCTCGTCCCCAACGAGGATGTTCTGATCATTGACCAAGACTCTATGTGGGACATGTATTTTGATGGTTTGAGGTGTCAAAATGGCTCAGGTGTAGGTGTGGTTTTCATCTCACCCGAAGGAAATCCAATTCCTCTCTCTTTCCGTTTAGAATTTCATTGTACCAATAACATTGTTGAGTATGAGGACCTAATTGTAGGACTTTGTGTCGTAATTGCCATGGGAGTAAAGAACATCCACATCCATGGAGATTTTGAACTTATTGTAAACCAAGTGACGAGTCCCTATCGTGTTAAGAAGTTAAAGTTGTCTCATTATAACAATTTGGCATTGACCATACTGAAGCAATTCGCTACTTACATGATCAATAGCATCTCACAGAGGGAAAATCCTCATGCAGATGCAATGGCAAGTGCTGCTTCCCTTGTAGGCCCTGACTTTGGTCAGGATGAATACTGCTTTATGGTACAAGTCCTCCGCTCTCTAGTCATATTTGATCAAACTCAATTCGATGATCTTATGTGTGCCCATGTCAATTCAGGAGAATGGTTCGCACACATTTTCAATTATCTAAAAATCAGAAGTTTTCCTAATGATGCCAATAAAAGTTCGCACGTGTGGATTAAGAAGCTAGCTACTTGTTACATTCTCCTATCTAATGTGCTTTATAGGATATCATACATGATGAATACTAAGAGGGGGGGTGAATTAGTATGCCAAAAATCTTTACACTTAAACACTTTGCAAGACTAACAGTAAACCGGTAAAACAGTTTAATAGACAAACTAGTTAACAAGCATGCAAACCAAACAACTAATAATGCATTCACCCACAAAAGCACAAACACCATAACAAAATAGATTTTGATGTGGAAACCCAAATGGGAAAAACCATGGTGAGATGGAACTCACAAGTCACTATCTGCAGAATAGGAACCAGACTGGTTAAGGTCTTACAATGCTCTTTACCAGAACAGATCCCGTTAGGAATCTCAATCTCTGTTAGGAGATAAGTCCGATTAAAGACTACCTTGCTAGAGGATTTTAGATCCACAGATGTGAACCACCTTGTTAGAGGATTTACAAAAAGGATTTTGGGCCTACCCGGTTAAGGGCTACAAACTTGTCAAAGATGTGAGTAATCAACAAGTGTTTGATCTATCTAATAGCATAGACTTCTCAGTTAGATCCTTGATAGCTCATTCTTAATGCACTCCTACATTACTTCAGTCTTCTACACATTCATATTATTTCCAACTCCTCAACCACCTTAAACCCTAGCAATAACATAAACTTTTGCTGCAACCTCATCAACAACATAAAACCCTAGACATGATGTCCTTATAAAGGAATCTGATTTCATGTCGGTCCAATAGGATTACATTACAATTTCCTAAGTTCAATGAACCTGGACAAAATTGGTAACACGACACAAAAAGCACCGTTAATGTGTTGGCACCGTCAAACAATCAGTGGATGGTAACTTATCACCAAATGCCGATTGGTAACTCATCACAGAGTATTACCGATTCATACAAAATACCGGTTGCTGGTTTGACAAAAATGAAGACTGGTAAAAATGTGTTATGCCGCTTTGGTCCTTCGTACCACTTGGGGTCAACATGCCGCTTCAGACCGGGAAACACATTCTGCAAAACACCAATAGTCTAAAGACTATAATAGAACATACCAGTTGGAACAAATACCGGTTGTGCTCTAACTTATACATATAAAGAGGATCTCAATGCAAGTGTGTGTCCATCAATGACAATCACAACAAAAACATAAAAAATGCCAACAATCTCCCCCTTTGGCATTGATGGCAACACTTAGGAAAATAAAATTTTGACCTCTAAGTGTTTTACAACAAAATCATGCCATTAGCAAAATTGCTCCCCCTAAGCATATACACTATCCCTTTAACAATACAATGTATAGCACTTTTTCATATAGAGCATAAACATTGAGATATTCAGAGTATATAATCAAAATTTTGATTACCAGATACTTCTCCGAATAGAATTCTTCTCCCCCTTTGCCAACAATGACAAAGTACAGCTGAACAACCCTATTTTCATTTGATATTAAAAATAATAAAGGTTTATGACAACAAGGAATGATACTTATCAAAAATAGATTTAAAGTCCTGCAAGAATTATTTCATTGACAAAGACCAGGACTCAACTAGGGAGGTGGCTACTTCTTGCTCTGTCTGCACCTGGGAGACCTGTTCTTCCATGGCATCAATTGTGCTCATCTCCTGTGTAACTATTAAGGCATCCAGGTTCAGATAGCACTTCTGAAGAATTTACAATCATGGGAGTAGAACTAGTTGTAGCTCCTACAAATCTCTAGACCAAGTGCATCTCTTGCTCCATTTTTGTTGACTGGATGTGAAACCGGTGAACAGTTTGCCCATAAGTTGCAAAGGAGTCATAAGGTGGCTTGAATGTGCTCAAGTAGGACTGCAAGTCCTTTTCAAGTTTTTGCTTTTGAGCTAGCACATCATCATAGAATAGATGGGGTTGGCAGATTTTGCTGAGTAGCAGATTCTCCTCATCTAGAGCGTCCCTTATATTTGTTTGTTCTTTCTTCAGTTCAATCCGGAGCTCATTCAAATTCTTCACCAGAGCTATATTAAGAGCTTTATGATGCTCTTTCTTGACATTAGCCTCTGCTGCCTCTTCAAGTCTCTACACCTGATCATCCACTACTATGCATAGGAGCTTGAGTTTAGCTAGTGATGAATCAGTGTTGGGAAGATTTGTATCGGGTATCAAACCGGTAAGTGTATCCACAGCTTCTTGAATTACATCCTGCTCCTCCTTCCATCGAATGATTTCAAGGTGCTCTTGAGCTACCTTGATGCTCTGCATTAGCTCCATTTCACTTGTAGATTGGAGATCGATAGGACTGGAGAGATTAGCTTGTTTGGCTTGACTTCCGGTTGCCTTCGGAGTCTCCATCTGGGTGCTCTTCTCCGCTTGTCCTGCCTTGACCTCTTCCACTTTCTTCTTTGCCACTTCTCTTCTCTTTTCCTCTGCTTTGTCTTCCTCTACCTTTTTCCTTTCTACTTCCTTATGCTTCTCCTCTTCTTTCTCTTCCTCTTCCTTCTTTTTCCTTTCATCTTCATGCTTCTTTTTCTCTTCATCTTCTTTTCTTTTCTCTTCTTCCTCCTTTTTCTTTTTCTCTTCTTCATATTTCTTCTTCTTCTCTTCTTCATTCTTCTTCTTTTTCTCTTCTTCATCATTTTTCTTCTTCTCTTCTTAATCCTTTTTCTTCTTCTCCTCTTCATCCTTTTTCCTTTTCTTTTGTTCATCCTTTTTCTTCTGCTCTGCCTGTTCCTTTGCTGCTTCCTGTCTGTCTTCAACTTACTTATTAACTTGTTCAGCCTGTTGCTCCTATCTTGTTGCCTCAGATGGTGTTTCTTGAGTAACATCTTCTTCGTTGAGGGCATCGACATCAATAGTGTCGATCGGTTCATCAACTGGATTTCCTTCATCATCAAGTGCTTCACCCGGTTAGGATATAATCGGTTATTTCTCAGCTTGCGGGTTGGCTTTAGCCACTTGATGCATCTTCAGAGCATCTAGAGCATGAGTGTGTGTATCCTTGAGCACTTCCCTACCTTTTCCTTCTAGTAATAGGAGTCTTCTTCTTCTCATGAAGAAAAGACCTTTGTATTTGTTCATTACATCAAACAGTTCTGAATTTGATACATCAAGAAAATGTTTAGCAAAAACTTTTTCTCTTATTTCCTGTTCCTGCTCTATGGAAATGCGCCATTTATTGTCTAGGGACTTATACAAAGAATCCAATGTTTCAGATCTAATTTCTGAAGGGGATCGGTCATTAACACATAAATACTAAATTATTTCTTTTTCAACCACCTCCTTTTCATCATCATTAAAGTCATCAAAATAATCAATTAAATCATTCAATAATTTTCTCCTAATATTTTTGATGGTTCTTTCACAATGTGTCAAAGGTTTGTAGGAGGAGATATCAATATTTACCGGTGCAGATGATGTCAGTTCATTCTTTGTCTTCTTTCTTATCTGTCTCGCCTTCTTGGGCTGCTCCTCAGACATAATTTCTTCTGAGTCTGGAGAGGTATTCCTTGTCTTCCTCTTTCTCTCAAACACTTTAGCTGGTGCTGCTTCCGATTTCTTCTTGGTTGTTGACCGCTTGGTCACTTTTGGAGTTGCAGTATTAATCAGTGCTGATGCTGCAGGCACTACCTTTGCCTTCTTTACTGTCGGTTCTTTTTCTTTTCTTGCTGGTGGTTCCTCAACCGGTGCTATCCTCTCTAGGTAGGTGTCGGTTCTCTTTGCCTTAGGATCAAGCGATGAGGCAATAAGGGTAGAGGCATACCCTTCCAACATATCGTACATCACCTCATAGCCCATTGGGTCCACTTCTTCCTGTCTAGGCTCAATAGCCTCCATTATGCATTTATCTACTTGGATGGTGAAGAAGATATCATCTTCATATTTCTTGATGATGTCACTTGATATCCTCATTCTTTGGCTCATTTTCCTTCTGAATTCATCAAAATACTTGTTCAGAACATCAGGGTAGCCGGTTCCAATCGCTTCAATGCTTTCCTTGATTTTCTTGGTCACTGGTTGATCACCAGACCATTGGACATCTCCTAATCCTAGAAAGTAGCCTTGGAAATAGAAGAACAACCCAACCAGTAGTTGTCCAAAATTGAACCTTAGTGCATTATCCTGTTTGATCGACTTCAGATTCAACAGGAGTTGTCTTTGCATACCAATGTACAGATCAAATGATGCATCCTCCTTTATCATCCGATAAGCGGCATTTACTGTTGCAGCAGATATAGAGTTAATTCTGCTGGCTGAGAATGTCCGGTATCCAATCACCATGCATGCATAATTCACCAGATCATCCTTGAAAGAATTTACTAAAATGCCTCATGAGTCGCTCATTGAACCAGTGAGCTTGGACATTTCAGTTTTGCTTATAGTCCTCAGGGTTGGCACTTCCCCTGTGTTGTAGAATCCGGTGACTGCATGAATTGCCTATGGCATGATGTCATGTGTTCTCTCTAGGTACATCTTGTCACCATGGACTCTGCTCAGAATGATGCTTATATGATCCTCTGTGAAATCTTCGAGGAAGTAAACAACATTGTGGAGCTTTTTCTTCTCCAAAATATTAAACTTTGGTTTGATCTTCTTATCTTTTCCACAAAATAAACCTAACTGGGTGTGGATAGCTAGAGACCCTAGGTCTTCTACCTTGCAATCTATGTAGTCAGAAATTCCCTCTTCTACTATCACACCAGCCGGAACTTGTGATAGGGCATTATACTTGGACTTCCTTTGAATAAAACTTGTAGACTCGACAGATGCACTAGAACTGGTATGAGATGCGGAAGCGATGATAGAAATCTTAAGAACTCAAGAAATACCTTTTGAAACACATGAAATTAGGGCTTGCCGATTCTCCTTCACTTCACACTCCGTCGATTGCTGAATCACCACTTTGTGTTTTCCACTTGACCGTTTCCAGTTTGAATTTGAATCTCCTTTGCGGTTTCTCAATTTCTCAAAATCTTTGCTCAAATCGACTTTTCGTTGCTCTTCTCTTTGAAAAACTTTTCTTCGCTTGAAAACTGATAGTGAGAAATGATTTGAAAAATGCTTTTAAACATATTCCTCACCTACCGTCATTAATGCTCCTCCATTAGGGCGTAACCCCTAATTTGCCTTTTTACCATTTCCGATCTTTTTCCAAATGATAGGTATAACATACCGGTTAAGGTCTTTTACCGGTGTAAACCGGGGGTTTGAAACATTTCGCCGTTTTCTCCCCCTAAGCCTTTCCGAAGCTTAGTTTGTTGGTTCCATGATTTCCACACTAGGTGCAGAAACCGGTTCCTATTGTAATACTGTTGGTTTCTCCTTCCAGATTTTGTTCATGTCTACTTTAATAGTGTCAACATCAATGTTTCCTTCCAGAGTGACCGGTATATCATCAGATATGTTCTTTCTTGATCTACAGAATCTGGCAATGTGACCCGGTTTGTTGCAGTGATAGCAGACCAATCCAGGTGCTCTCCAAGGTCCATTGTTCATGTTTCCATTCTTTCTTCTGCATGTTGCAGTAGTGTGACCATGACCATGATAGATCATACAATTTTCTCTCCATCCGGTTGCCGCTTGATAACCACCGCTTCTTGGCTGATGATTGAAGGCATTAAATTGGTTGTGACTCCGGTTCACAAAAGGTTTAGGACCAACTCCTTGGGTCCTCTGAGGATATCTTCCAGTGTTATTCATAACAGACCTGCATTCCTATGCTCTATGCCCATACTTGTTGCATGCATAACAATTACCATCAAATCTATAGGATCTAGGCTTATCATTTAGGAAATAAAGAAAATTGTTGTAAGCCTTACTCCTACACACATTTGTAGTATGTCCTTCTTTAAGATAGTTGAAACAAACATGTTTAAACTTTTTCTTACCTTTATCCTTTGATGCCAGTTGTTTCTTTGATGTTCCAACATTTGTACCAGAGGTCTCACCTTCCTCATGACTGGAATAACCAAGTCCATTGGTATTCTTGACCGGTTTGGCAGATTCAAGCTTTTGCTCTAGCTTGATGGTGCTCTTGTTGAACTTAGCAAGTATTTCCTTTGACTCAGAGAGTTCTTTGGAAATAGCAGCATTTGTTACCAACAGGTTTTCATTCTCAGAGATGGCAGTGTTTAGTTCTCCTTGCATGTCTTCCTTTTCCACTTTTCTTGCATGGAGTTGAGCATTTAGGGCACTGATCTCTTGTTTCAGCTTGGAGATCTCATGATCTCTTTCTTTCACCAGATCTTCAGTTTTCCTCTAGTTCTCAAGCTCTTGACACATCCAAATAGTCAGTCCTTCCAACTCCTTTCTCAGGTTGGAGTTTGGTTCATTCAACTTATTTACTTCAGCAATTAGGGCTTCCATGTCTACTTCATCTAAAGAACTATTTTTAAAGAACTATTTTCAGATAGCTCCATCAGCTTTTCTACATGTTCTCTTCTTTTTGCTTGAGATGCCTTGTATTTGACCATAAGATCATCATAGGCTTGTTTCAACTAAGTGAGCTAGTGGCTAAGTTCCATATCTCTTTCCAAGTGGTTAAACTTATAGAAAGGTTGGCTCTGATACCAATTAATGAATATTAAGAGGGGGGGTGAATTAGTATGCCAAAAATCTTTGCACTTAAACACTTTGCAAGACTAACAGTAAAGTGGTAAAATAGTTTAACAGACAAACTGGTTAACAAGCATGCAAACCAAACAGCTAATAATGCATTCACCCACAGAAACACAAACACCATAACATAATAGATTTTGACGTGGAAACCCAAATGGGAAAAACCATAGTGAGATGGAACTCACAAGTCACTATCTGCAGAATAGGAACCAGACTGGTTAAGGTCTTACAATGTTCTTTACCAGAACAAATCCTGTTAGGAATCTCAATCTTTGTTAGAAGATAAGTCCGATTAAAGACTACCTTGCTAGAGGATTTTAGATCCACAGATGTGAACCACCTTGTTAGAGGATTTACAAAAAGGCTTTTGGGCCTACCCGGTTAAGGGCTACAGACTTGTCAAAGATGTGAGTAATCAACAAGTGTTTGATCTATCTAATAGCATAGACTACTTGGTTAGATCCTTGATAGATCGTTCTTAATGCACTCCTACATTACTTCAGTCTTCTACACATTCATATTCTTTCCAACTCCTCAACCACCTTAAACTCTAGCAATAACATAAACTTTTGCTGCGACCTCATCAACAACATAAAACCCTAGACATGATGTCCTTATAAAGGAATTTGATTTTATGTCGGTCCAATAGGATTACATTACAATTTCCTAAGTTCAATGAACCTAGACAAAATTGGTAACATGACACAAAAAACACCGTTAATGTGTCGACATTGTCAAACAATCGGTGGATGGTAACTTATCACAAAATTCTGGTTGGTAACTCATCATAGAGTATTACCGGTTCATACAAATTACCGGTTGCCGGTTTGACAAAAATGAAGACTGGTAAAAATGTGTTATGCCGCTTTGGTCCTTCGTACCGCTTGGGGTCAACATGTCGCTTCAGATCGAGAAACACATTCTGCAAAACACCAATAGTCTAAAGACTATAATACAACATACTGGTTGGAACAAATACCGGTTGTGCTCTAACTTATACATATAAAGAGGATCTCAATGCAAATGTGTGTCCATCAATGACAATCAGAACAAAAACATGAAAAATGCCAACAATACAATGGTCTTCTTTTGCGATGTATAACAAAATCTGAGATCCCTCTTTCCCTTCAGGAAGCCCATTCACGCTCTAGAGGTGGGCATTTTGGAGGAAAATATTTGATACACAAACTGATCCACATGGGGTACTATTGGCAAATGATGGAACAAGATTCCTTTGCTTTTGTCAAAAAGTGCCCCAATGTCAACAACATAGCAAACTGATTCGGGCTCCTGTGCAAAAGCTTTGTAGTCAAGTATCTCTGTGGCCTTTCAAAACTTGGGGATTGGACATCATTGGCAAGATATCTCCCCCTTCGTCTAAAGGTCACATCTTCATTATCACTGCTACAAATTACTTCACAAAGTGGGTCGAGGTAGTACTGCTCAGATCAACTATTGCTGATATGATTTGTGGCTTCAACATGGATAACATCATTTCTTGATTTGGCTTGCCTACTAGCCTTGTTTTTTATAATGGCACGCCTTTTAAGAACAAGGAGGTTAAGCAGTTTCTTGAGAAATTTCACATTCAAGACCACTTTTCTACACCTTACTTCTTGCAATCTAATGGTTAAGCGAAAGCATCTAACAAAACCATTGAATAGATCTTACGCAAGACCATCACTAAACATGGTAAATATTGGAATTTGCAATTGGTATACACGTTATGGGCCTATCGTATGAGTGTTTGTATGACTACAAGAATGATGCCTTATAACCTCGTGTATGATGCCAATGTTATTATGCCTCTTGAATTGGAGATTCCCTCTTTGCAGGTCTCCTTAAAAGGGGTTATTGATGATGATTCCTCTCACACTCTTCATTTAAATCAGCTTGAATTGTTGGATGAGTGCCGCTTAAAGGCCCTTCAACATCTTCAAGATTATCAAAAGTTTCTATCCAAACAATATAACGAAAGTGTGCTACCTCGGACCTTTAAGAAAAGTGACCTTGTTCTTTATGAGAACTAGAGAAATGGTAATGCACCACCGGACCAAAGAGGGAAATTTAGCCCAAATTTGTTAGGTATGTACATCATCACCTCTATTTATGGTTATGGTGCCTATGGTTTATCCTCCATGGATGATACTCCTCTTAAAGAGCCGATCATTTCCACACACCTACGTAGATACTATGCATAGAAGATGTGCATTATGTGTCTTGCGTGTGATACCTAGATGCCTATGGGGGGGTCACATCCTGGCACATATCGTTCATTGACACAACATTCATCTTTGTGTTATGAGGTAACTATTCAATGAGAACACAAGATAGAACCACAATGTCGAATCTCATATATATATATGTGTGTGTCTAATGTATCATATCAATGTACATGTATCACATCACTACAAAAACACGTGATGTTGTCGTAGGTGTCTATGATATACATAAATACATCCATGTATATATATTGGAAAACAAAACAATGTTGTACATGGAATATATAAAAAATGTGTCATGATTGGTCTCGTGGCCATGTCCCCGAGGCCACTGGCGTTGGCGGATCTTGATCAAGGCATGGGGGTTGTCTAATTGAGGTCTATTGTGATCTTGCAACAATGGTGCTCCATGATTACAGAACCCTCAACTCTTGTTGTAGCTCAACAAAAATCTCTCGTTGTCTCATCATCTTCGCTCATGTTGCCATCTCTCGCTACTGTGATTCCTCAAGATCTCCCATCAGCTCGCGCATTCGGGGGTGGTCCAAGTGACTTGCAGCACCCTATTGTGAGATGTCCACCTATCATCAGAGGTCATCAACTTGGTTCTGCAGAGCATCACATTCCCTCTCAGCACTCTCAGCTCACGTCCTTGCCTGGTCACTCTCTTTGAGAATAGTGGGGAACTCTTGCAAGGCCTGATCCTGCTGCCTCATCACCGTGGCTAGCTGTGCTGCTCCTTGCACCAGCTCCACTCGACCCTCCTCATATGTTGTTCAAAGTTGTGCTACAGGTTCAAACAACTGCACATGTCTCTCTGCTGACTAGAGGGGCTGGTAGACGTCCAACATAGGACCCCGAGTTTTCACATCAGGGATGACCTCTACAAATACCTAGTGGATGAAGCTCAACCATTTGGCCACGCTCTATATAGTCTCAAAATATTTCACATAAGTATCCATCATGTCTAAAAATCTCTACATCTATGCATATACAAAGACAAGACTAACATACATCAACTAAAACTACAAGTACATACCAGGATCGCCCCTCGGCCAGTTTGGATCCTATGGAGGCACCCTGCTAGAGGATCCCTTTGCAGTCACTACAGTTGGTGGTCGGGCTCATGGCACAGCTGGTGGTGCAATTTATGATTATAGAAGAGCCCTAGCAGCCGATACAACTCGATCTGGACTCAAACTCCTCGTCCATCATCTCCGCTATGGCTTGTCGCCCTCATCACTCGTAGAGGCCTAGTTGTCATTGTCTCCCCCTTGAGCTCCAACATCTCCTCCCTCCGAAAAGATCGGTGTCGGAACTACTCTACCTCAATAGCCTAAGAAACCCAACATGACTCCGACATCATCTATACCAAGCTATGGGGCACTGGCATCATCATCACTCACTTGTGGACTGCCCTATACATCTCCAAGGGTAGGATGGGGCAGGTCCTGAGGTTGCAACACACTCATGTTCTATCGTGCGTAGGTAGGAATAGTAGGTGGAATAGTCTGTACCTACTCAAGCTACCACGTGCATCGCCACTAGTGGTATGACATCACCACATGGTCCTGGTGGTCGAGTAGGAAATGGTCTCTCTACATTCACGGGAGTTGTGTGTAGTCTGTGGTCCAGACCCCCATGTCTCGGTATGATTGCCAGATCACATCTTTTATCCCAATCTGGTCGATGGTGATCCTCTAGTAGGTGAGGTCCCCCGTCCGCCATCCTCCATGCCGTAGTGGATATGCGTGTGCCCATGGCATGTCTAGGGGCATCGGTGCCAAAAATATAACATGCCACATGCAAGTGATGTGCTCGAAGGCCCAAACCTGTAGGAGAGTGTATGCTGTGAGGATATGGTACTCTTGGTGCATGTTCTGGGAGAGCTCATAATATAATCGGCCAACATACTGCTACCCCATGCATACATCGTATGCCTCTCCTCCATCTCCTGGATCAAAGGGACAAAACCTGCAACGAGCTTCGAACCACAACCATCTGTCCATACCCGCCATGCGACGGTCATGATCATGATGCACCATACTAAGAGAATCGACACTCATCCCTAGCCCAGTGCTCATAGGTATACGTGTCTTGTGGTGTCTACCTTCCGCCCCAGGGCCCACTCTCACTGTCTTCCCAGCTCCATTGCAAAAAGGATCGTTGGTGATACTCACTCCCCCTAGATAGGAATTTGTAGGATGTGGTAGATGTCGATCAGTGTCATCGTGATCTCTCTTGTGGGAAGCTGGAACGACACGATGTCCTCGTCCCACCTCTCCATGAATGCGCATAGCATGGGTGTATGGACCTGAAACTTGGGCAACATGTATGTCCACCATAACCCTACTCCACAAAGGAGTCATCTATCGACAACTGACAACTCATCTGCTCAACTTCGTGACATCTCCAACTAGTGCCCTGATGTATGCTCTTGCATCTCAAGCAATGTCTGCACGCAAACAATTTTGCATTAGTTTTGGTTTCTCTTTATCGGTCGATGCTTGCACGCCCAAAAGACAACATCGCATCTCCTGGATGCCAGTGCCTTTTAGGATAACAATGTGTTGTCTGGACAAATGTGCCCGTCTCAGACCCAGGCATGCAGATCGAACGACAACGCGTCCCAGGGGTGCCTGCGTAGCCGTCCGGTTAAAATGCTCCAAAAAGGCACTAAAAATACAAAACAAGACATGTTTCGAGTCGTACCTGGGGGGGCTCACTGCCCTGCTCAACCGGGGTCTGCAACTCCTCAATCCTGCTAGCTCTAAGCTCTCATCTGCATGGCATTTTTGCTTAGACTCTATGAAAATATTAGCTAGAACGCCCGCAGTGAATAGTAACAATGACAATTGTTGGGGTCCACTTTTGAGTATATAGCCTAATTTTTGCCTGAAATGGCTTTTGCCCATTTTTGGATAATTTTGGCTCGATTTCTTTCCTATTTTCCCCACCTTACTAGGGGCAAAACACGAGGGGGCATATACTCGCCTTCATCTATTTTTTTCTCTTCTATTTGTACTAACGCTCCTTAAGCATTCCTCTCACCAAAGTAGCTTCCTCTATTTTTCATGCTGACAACTTTTCTACTCTTGCAGTATGGAATTTGTCATACCAAATATTGGGTTTCCTTTTGGATACTTGGGGGCATTACTCATGATTGCTAACTCAGCCTTTGCGGTTTCTATAGTATCATTTTTGGCTAAGTATTTATTGCATCTACTGCATTTATTGCACCGCATGATTTTAATGAACATATCTTTCCAAACTAGTTAAGTGTGACTGATCCCTACAACTGATCAATCCACTAATGTGGGGGCAAAATGAAGTGTCCTAAAATGCACCTAGTTCATTTACGACACTTACGCGTGACACCTAGTGCATTTATGATGATTCTATGATCAAAATCATATTATTTTGGCATCATGGGCTCGAAAGACAAAGTGCCTCGAAATGCCTTGAAAGCCCCTTTGGGCCTACTTTCAGATGGACGAAAGTGCGACATGGGGACTGTTGTCCTTGAATTTAGCGTGACCAAAATCATGAGGCAACCCTATGAAATTGGTCCGTTTCGTACCTTATGACCTCTGGGAGAGCTTGATCGACTTTGTCGGTTAGCTCATTTACCTTTTCATTTTTTCATTTTTATTGTTTTCTAGTTTTTAAAGATTTGCAGTTTTACCTTCAGGTTGGACTTTAAAGTCCGACCTGTAGGGTTCCTTCTTTTTCAAAGGTAATTGCACATTGGACTTTAAAGTCCGATGTGCAAAGGTAATTGCACATCAGACTTTAAAGTCTGATGTGCAAAGGTTTGGTTTTTCTCCCACAGATCGGACTTTAAAGTCTGACCTATAGGTAATCCTTCCCCAGCAGGTCTTCCGGTTAGAAGTTGCATGTCGGACTTTAAAGTCTGACTTGCAAGGGTTTATTACTACATGTCAGACTTTAAAGTCCGACATGCACTACGTGTTTGGTAATTAATGTCACATTAATTGCTAATTTTGAGGATTATTTATTTAATTTTGGGGGTTCATTTCTTCATTTTGAGTTGCATTTTCCCCTCTGTGCGTGCCTCTTCTTCTCTCCTCCATTTTCTCTCGCCGGCCTTGTGGATTTATCAAGTCTCCATCAAATTTTTCTCTCGCCATGGTGGATTGAGGTAGGTTTTTTTGTTTCTTTTCAGGTTTTGCTTTTTCTCCATGTTTTTCCTTTCCTTTCCACCTTTGTTTTTTTGGTTTTGCTTGGTCGTTATCTTCGGATGGTAATCGGACTTTAAAATCCAATTGCCCTATTAGGTTTTTCTTTCCCCTAGCCTGTATATTGGATTTTAAAGCCTGGTATGCAAGCTGATCAATGTAGACCCTAGCACATCGGATTTTAAAGTCCGATATGTAGGAGGGTAAACCTTGTTGGGTCCCGGAGGCAACTAAGAGGGAGGGGGGGTGAATCAGTTGTCCAATAAATACAAGCCAAACTTAACTTAATCAAACTTAATGCTTAATACTGGTAAACCAAATTTTAATATTGGTAGACAATTTAACAGTTAATTGCAGTACCGGTAAAGTTTAATGCATGAAACAGAAACACAAATAACATACAGAATACATAACACTGTTATTTGTACGTGGAAAGCCTATAAGGGGAAAAACCACAGTGGGAAACCTTACCCACAATTAGATGATACTACTACAGATAGTATGTGTGTACAATATGGAGTTTGCACATGCAGAAAGGCCAACTACCTAGATCTCATTGCTCAATCACAAAATGGGAGTCACACTAACTACAATTGGATGGTTAAATCCAAGGATAATGTACTGCTTAGAATAGCATCTTCATATGCTGGATTCAATACCGGTTACGCCTTGATTTTCCTCCTTCAAACCTTCCTTCAATCTTGAATGATGTCTGTGTGTATAGCTCTACTTATATTCACATATGCCTTATTACAATAATTTTTCACACTCTTCCACACAATCTCATAAATGAGATCTTACATATATACAAAAACCTAAGACCAAATCAGTAGGTCGTCTCACTAAGATATTACAATAAAAACAATTACAAATGAATCAATATGCAATGCATGATGTCAGTTCAATGCATTTACAATAATAATAATAAATCATCTTTCTGACGTGACGTGCTGATCTGGAATAGATATGCTTGCCGGTCCATAACCTAGACCTATTTACTGGTAACAACAAATATGCAAACCAGATTAGACCAATGAAAAAATAACCAAAACCAAGTGTCCAAACGATGTCTTCGACATAACCAAGTAATCTCCAGATGATAACAAATCATCCTTAGTGCTGGTGAACAATATAATACTACCGGTTAACTAGATATCAGTGATTGTGCATAAGTCACTAATCATGACGGTGAACATAACCAAAGATCTCCAAGTGTTTCTCAAGTGTTGACAAGTGTTGACATCAATGACAAAACCATATCAACATATCCAAAATACCAACAAACCTTGCATATTGGACTTTAAAATCCGATATACGAGGGAAAATAATTTTTGATTGACATGTCGGGTTTTAAAACCCGACATGTCAATCGGTTGCTTTCCCCCAAACTAGTACATCGGACTTTAAAGTCTAATGTGCTGATGACTTTCCCCTATTTGCACATCAGACTTTAAAATACGATATGCAAGTAAAGATGTTTTATCCTTGCACATCGGACTTTAAAGTCCGATGTGCAAATTTTGACTCCTAGGGTGTAGATCGAACTTTTTTCCCCGACTTGCTATTTTTGACAGTTTTACTCCCAAGCCTATTCTGAGTTCGATTTTCTGATCCGATTGATAATAGTTGATTTTATTGATGATGATAACTATCAAAGAAGCTAATCCTCAGTGTTGAATGTAGTCATTTGCAAATGTCAGAGCCCTCTCATGACAAATCAGTGCCTTCCTTGAGCTAGTTGGAATCTTCTTCGGGTAAAACAACAACAAAAAAGATGAAGTACAAGTATGATAAATACTTGAATTTATAGTTGGAAATTTTGGTAGACTCAAACATCAAGGAAATCAAAGACACATAAATTAGACATGTCAGTATGTAGGAGTTTATTGATCGAGTTGAAAAAGCTCCTTCCCGCCTAACAAACCTGATCAAATTCGAGTTGCATAAATATGCATCCTTCCCAGTTGTAGCTTATGATCCAGAATTTGTACTTGCAGTAGCGGATCACTTCAATCCGAATACAAGACAGGTTAGGGATGCTGATCAAAATGTCATCATAACTCTAGATAGTATTTTCTTCAATAGTGTTTTCAAAGGTTCCGGAGTTGAAGTAGCTGAAATTTCTCAAGAAAGTGCTCAAGAGTACTATGAGAAAAATGAGACCAAATGAAAGAAAGTGATCAATACTGTGTATCTCTCTACTGCTAGACATTCCACTACCTCACGATGGCCCAAGTTTTTTCACAGGAGTGACTTCAATGAGGAGTAAAACGACATGGTAACCATGTTATCAAGAGTGAAGGGTTTAAAGGAATCTCACTACTTTCAAAGTTGGATGTGTTACTACATGAATATAATCAGGAAAGGGGCTTCTAGGATTGACTGGGGTGAGCAGATCAGTGATACACTCTACAGATAATTGAAAGAAGTCAAAGTAACATTGAAATTTTATATGACTTCCTAACTGGTTTATGCAGTTGCTTGAATGAGACAATATCTAGGTTTGTCCACTAAAGGTGACATGAGATTAGTTCCCGTCTGGGAATACTATGATCAACTTGCGATCAAGAATAAAGGTAACCACTTTAGAAGAGTTAATGATGCCTTCTTCAATGTGTGGAAGTGCAATTTTTATAAGAGCCTGCAAAAGGAAAGATTATCCGAGGCTGCATATAACAGGGTGTCTCATTTTGGATGCGTTTTCCTTCAATTCCCAACATTCACTTACATCTGGATCGGATATTTCTCAGGCGAACCCTTTATTCTACCAAGGTATCCTTCTAAAAAGATCATCCTCATGGAGTTGTGTCTATAACTAATCTATGTTCATGGAAAGCAATCATAAGTACATAAGACTGGGTTGAAGTTCCCCGAATCAATTGGTAGGTACTCAGTCCTAACCAACCCCAAAGCCAAAAACATGGAGGAAGAAATGCAATGGAACACCATGAGAAGATTAAAGGCACAAAACAATTTTGATTTTCATGGTATGAAGAACAAACTCAACAGGAGTTACACCCATGTCTATATGTTTGAAGATGTATGGGCAGACTGTCAAAATGAGGAAGATATAAGAAGAATGGACTTTAGTCGTCTTACCATAGAACAAATTGAAAACTTGGATTTAGCAAAGATCCCAATGACCATGGAAGACACAAATGACATAATAGACCCTGTCTATTATGAAAAAAAGATTGTCGACTCTCCGTTCCCACCGGTGCAATGGTCAAAAAAGGAAAGTAAATCTATCACCCAAAGAATCGCTCCTATTCTAGCAAACACCAATGCTTGGCTGTTAAGAAAGAATCTTAGGATGATGGCCCAGTTGGTAAGACAACTACAGCTGAGAAAAGAATGAAAAGCAGGGTAGATCCACAAGCACTATCCTCGGCCCCCGTGACACAATCTAAGGGGAAAGGGCCCAAAATTAAATTCATAATTAAAGGGTCCAGGAAGGGTGAGTCATCATCAACAGTGCAGGGGACAATTACAAAAGAACCAGAACAACAACCTATCTTTGAAATTGAAAAAGAAAAGGAGACTGAAGAAGGTGAAATTCCTCAACAAGAGGAAGCACAGGTTGAAGAAACATCACATCTAGGTGAAGTTAATGCCCTGATCACTTCACAAGTACTAACTCATTTAGAGGTAATTGTCCACTCTATTGATTCTGATTCTGATCCTGAACAAGACGATGAGGAGTTTCAAGATGGGGATCTAGGTATAGGCATGGCGCAGTTAGAGATTGCTCAATAATTTTTTATATTAACCAATTTTTCCAATTTGGATGATTTTCCTTCATCCACCATTGAATCTTCGATGCTGGATTTTAATGAAGCCTTGGAAGAGGCATTTGCAGAACAATCTATAGTGAACTTACCTGTTACTACAATCACAACAAAAATTCCACCATTGGTAAGTACTGAGGTTGCATCCATGATGCCTTCAATTCTCCCATCTTTGACTAAAGAGATGTCAACAACAACAACTGTTGCAACATCGACAGGTGTCCCACAAGATACTTCAACATTATTGCCAATAACAACACTCATAACTGTTGCAAGTTCTAGTCAACATGCTCCTGAAATCTTAACAAAAATTCAACAAGGAGCTACTACTCCATCGACCAATCCAAAATTACCAGCTTGGATGGAGGTAATGGCCCCTAAGAGGAAAAAACAAGTAATTTATCTTGATGAGATAGATTTAGAGCAGTTGATTCCTCCAAAGCCTAAAGGAATAAAGAAGCCAAAGACTGCATCTCAAGTGTTAGTAGACCCGGTTTCTAAAAGGAAGTATGCTGAGGTCATGGTACCATCATCAGATAAAGACAAAGGCAATATACGACCTGAGGATTACACCATGCAAACCATAGAGCTTGGGGTGGAAACACATGAGAGTGTTAAGTTGGATTGTCAGACAAATTTCAACTCTTTGGTACAGAGGTTTGATCAAGAGAGAGATGAGAAGAATGAATTAAAGCAGAAATGTGAATAATTGACTAATGTTCTTCTGAAGGTCACACAATCTTCTTAGGAAGTTGAACCCATAGGATCCTCAATGGACACTGAAGCTCTAAAGAAAATTGAATAGGTAAGAGCCAAGGGTCGGGTGATGGATGAGTGGATTTCACACCTAAAGTCAGAAGGCTCTCATCTTCTAAGTTCAAAAGTTGGGCTATTGTCAGATTTTGAAGTAATCCAAAGCCAAATGCAAGGAATCAAAACTTCATTATCTCAGGAGATTGAGGAAGTTGAGAAAAGTACGACCCTTTGGAGCAAGATGGAGGACTTTAGAATAGATGTCCTCGTTGAAAATAAAGTAATTTCTTCAAGGGAAAAATATATCCAGATTTTGTCATTGTTGTCTCACAAGAAAGAGACAATAAGGTTGATGATTGTAGAGCTTGACCGAGAAAAGAAAGAAGGTGATGATGAGATTGATCTCATTTTTGCCAAAATTGCCGATCTTCCTTGTTATCTATATGATGGCAATCAAAATCTCGTTACTAGTGAAGCCATCACACAGGAATTCATTTCTCTAATGGATCACTGTACGGGACAAGATTTCTCACTTGGCACATTCGATAAGTTCGTGGAGATTCAGGTCAGTTTTGAAGTTATCGCATCCATGTTGAAGGATGGAAAAAATAAACAGGTAAAGACTGAGGATGCGATTTCCTGTGTTCGTGTGATCACAAATTCTACCCCAATGCCAGACAAAGCAGAGATGAAAGCCATCTTGACTAGGTTCGAGGAATTCCACAAATCAAATGAGGAGGAGAGAAATGAATAAAGTGCCCCTTTTTGGCATTTCCTTTCCATGTAGTTGCATTTTTAGACGCTGCAAATTTTCTCGCAGGTGCATATTTTCTTTCTATTGTAGTTGTAGTCAAGTGGGACTGTGCAGTTGAACTAGTCAACTGTGCCCACATTTTTCTCCAATTTTCTTATATATAAGGGAAACCGTCATTTGTATATTTTTATCTTGGATTATGCTAAGCAAAACTCTGCTAAATTTTTGCCTCAACTAAGACTTTGAGCTTTGTTGTGAAAATTTGATCAAGCAAATAAAGAAAGTAATTTTATTTGATCCCAAACTTTGTGTTGTGTTTAAAAAGAATTGCTTATATGAGTTAATGTTCTTACGTTCATGACTTATATATGTTCTTGAATTTCTTGATATAGGAAGTATTGTTAAGTGGATTAAAGAGCTCTTGAATTATGAAAGTAGACTTTGTGCTCCTTCAATATTTGAGAAATTTTCTATTGTTAAGTGATTAGTAGTAGGCTTTGTATTGCTACTATTGCTTGTAGTTTTTAGGATTAAGGAATTATACTTGAGGACTTTGAGCTACAAGTTGAGTTCCTTTTCATTGTGATAATTAGTTTAGTTGGTGTTATATTCGAGAAAGACTTTGTGCTTCTCGTTTATAAAATCTTGATATAGTTTGTTAGATAAATTCGTTAATTTCCTCAAGTATCAAAGTGATAGGGAAATTGTAACAAAGTGAAGGGAGAATACATTAAAT
Organism: Cryptomeria japonica; assembly: GCF_030272615.1. NCBI lineage: Eukaryota > Viridiplantae > Streptophyta > Pinopsida > Cupressales > Cupressaceae > Cryptomeria > Cryptomeria japonica. The sequence goes on from NC_081413.1 coordinate 521,549,095, forward strand.
CTGAAAAAATAGAGTTATATGGCCAACACTAACCCACAGATTTAAATTTATTATTAATTAGAGAAGAGATTCCAAAGAAAACCTCCCCTTGATGAGAGGAGAGATTAATTTCTCAATATAGCTACGAGTGAATCATATATTTTGTCATTGGTACGCTAGTGACAAAAAATTCACCCAACAGTTTTTTGGCGACTCTGCTGGAGAGCGACGTGCAACCGGTATTTTCCCTTTGGGTTGCAGTGCTCTTTTCATTGTAATGTCTATTTTGTTGATTTTATCAAAAATCATAATCTAGCTGATCGAAGTTACACTCGTGGGCAACGATTTGCGGGAGTTGTTGATCCTACATTTGAGTTTTTGCAGCAACATAATTTTCCTTTTGTGACACCTCCACAGACGCCTTCTCTTTTGTAGTGGACACAAAGTTTTCGTCCTTCTGCACAATGATCTTCCATACCAAGTGAGGCATCAAATTTGCAAGTTTTATTTGTTCCACTTGCAAGTCATTTTGTAATACCACCCTATAATCCATTAAGCATGGCTGCTGCTGGATCTTGGGGTACTACTTTTGGTCCCTTGAACTTGATCGCACCTTTGCATGAACTTCCCAAAGGTACGCGAAAAAATTTACCCAAAATTTTGGGGGATGGTTCTCAGCTCCCAAACGAACACATTGTTGCCTTCTACATCGCATGTGGAGTCCTAGGTGTTGAGCATGAAGATGTTTCAGTGAGATTGTTCATTAAGATTTTGCATGGAGCTGCCACTGATTGGTTCTATCATCTTCTGAATGCTTGTATCACAAATTGGGCAACTCTCAGAACACTGTTTGAAGCAAGGTTCAAGTCTGTCAAAGACAATCACGCACTGCTGGCTTAGTTAAATCAAATGAAGAAATAACCTCAGGAAGCTATGCGTGAATTTGTAGCAAAGTTCAACAGATTGCACAATCGCATTCTAGTTTCTTCATGACCAACCGTTGGAAACTTGAAATTCTTCTTTATCAACGCTCAATTGCCAGAGGTGAGCTTTCTTTTACGAAGGAATAATCCTACAGATTTGGACACTGCACGACAGTTGGCTATATCAATCGAAGATGATCTTATCCTTGTTGGTAAGATAAGGAGAGATCCTAACAAGGTTAGGAATAATCAAATTATTGATTTACCTATTCCTTCAATGAATTCTGTTGATCCCATGATACAAAAGTTAGCAAATGAGTTGTTGGCACTTAAGAAGCAAATTTCCTCACAAGGAAATACTTCTTATCATGATGTTCCAAGAAGGACTTATCCAAACAATGCTTCCAATTATGCCATGCGTAATCAGAATAAATTGCCTCCTACTCCAGAGAGGCTTGCCTTGGAAGCACCACCCCAAAATTCATCTATAGGATATTATGAAGCTGAACAGAATGATCTTCCCGCTTTTGGTAAAGATGATGCCAATTTGCATCAAGAAGATGAGATAGAGTTGGTTGGTGACTCTAATATTAGGTTTATGCAATATCAAGAAGATGATACGCCAGACACATGTGATGGGGATGTCTTTGCAGTATTCACCTGTTCGCAAGCACAGGCAGCTCAACCACATGTCATTGCGAAGAGTGATGATCCTATTCAAATCAAGGACTCTCAACATTTGCCAATTTCTATTGCAAAGTGTGGGACTCCGATACCAAATCCTGTAAAAGGCAATAATATCTCAATGGATGTTGCAAAGGATAAAAGTGTAAGTGATTCTTTGACTGCTATCAATTTTTCTGCACCTTTCAATTCTTCTACACCTGCATCAAAGACTAGTGTACCTAATATTTTAAGTTCTCAAAATGAGAACCCAAATCAATCTTTGATGTTGGATTCCTTTCAGTGATTTGATATTTTAGACCATGCTAAGAAAAACAAAATACAAATGTTTGAGGTTGAATTTTTGAGATCTAATCCAGATCAATTTGACCATTTGGTCAAGTTTGTTAAAGAAAAAGCTACTACCCCTAGTAATCTTCCTAAGTCTAACTTAGTAACTTCCCCTTCTCCTGTAGAGAAGATAGAACCATTCTATATCTCTTTGTTGATAAATGGTTATAAGCTTAGTAACTGTGTAATTGATTCTAGGGCATCTGATCATGTTATTCCGTCAAAAGTTGCCAATGCCCTTGGCTTAACTTTGACCAAAACATTTGGAAGATGTTTCTCCATGGATAATAAGCAAGTCCCCTTGATAGGTCAGATCAAGGACATGCAGTTTGCTTTTGCTTCGTTCCCAGAAAAGAAGATTAAGATGATAGTACTGGTAGCCAATGTGTCAGTTTCCTATGGTCTATTGTTGGGAAGAAATTTCTGCAGAGATGTTGGGGGTGAGTTAAACATGGATATGACTGATGCTCGTATTCCTGTTAAAGGAGTTATCCAAAAGTTGATTCCAAAAAAGGAATCAAAATACACTGTTGTCAAGTCTGATGATCAGTGGGCCCAAATTCTTTTCGAATCATTAGGTATGGGTAATTATTTCATGCATGTTGATGATGGTTTAGAGGTGGCTTCTGAGAGTGAAAACACCATTCCATTCAATGATGCTCCAATTGATTGTGAAAGTAGTGTTACAGAATCAGAAAGATCTTCAACTTCACAACAATAAATTATCGATTTTGATACCGTCAGCATTGGTAGTCCAGATGATGTTTGGACGCTAGAATTTGATGGCTGCTATTATTCTACTGGATCGGGAGCTGGTGTTGTGTTAGTTTCTCCTAATGGAAATTTTTTCCCTTTCTCCTTCAAATTGTAGTTTGGTAACAAAAATAACACTACCGAGTATGAATCTCTCCTTTTGGGGATGAATGTTGCCCAAAGGAAGGGGATTAAAAATTTACATGCTCAAGGAGATGCCGAGTTGATAGTTTGTTAGGTTAGGAACATATATCAGACAAGGAGCGAAAGGCTATGACACTATCACAACCTTGTATGGGATCTAATAGAGGCATTTGATGCTTTTGATATATCTGTAGTTTCTCATGAATTTAATGACAAGGCAGACTCATTAGCAGTATCAACAACCTCTTTGGTTCCTCAAAGAGATTTTTTGGGATCAACATACATTGTTGAATTTTTCTTTTGACCAAGTGTTCCCGACAACTCTGATCATTGGCAGGTGTTTAATGAAGATCATCATGTAATTAATTTTTTTGTGGATGACTGAAAATTTTGATGATCTATACTTTGAAGGTAGTCCCTGCCCTTCAAAGGATGCAATTGAAAGTATTGATGCAGAAATGGGAGAAAAAATTCTGCAATTAAAAGGGAAAAGATCCCCAAGGGTCTAGTTTGTCTAGAAAAGTTTTTTGACAAACATGATAGTTATGTTAAAAAGAAACAAAGATCAACTACAGGATCAATGGAATATGAACAAGTAAACATCGAGAGTGAAGGCAATCCAAAAATGATCAACATTGGAAAGTGTTGTTCACAAGAAGAAAGGCAGAAATTTGTTGCATTATTGTAGCAATATGTTGACGTCTTGGCCTACTCCTATGAAGATCTAAAGTCTTTTCATCCCGAAGAGCTCCACCATGACATTCCATTGAAACTAGGAATTACGCCTTTCCATCAGAAGCAAAGGCAATACAACCCAAAGATCTTCAATAGTATCTTTGCTAAAGTTCAAAAGATGTTGAAAGCAAGGATAATCTTCCCCATTCATCATTCTTCTTGGATTTCCAATATTATACCTGTACGTAAGAAGAATGGTGAGATCCGGATATGTGTTGATTTTTGGAATTTGAATCAGGCATCCTTAAATATAATTACCCTTTACCTGTCATGGATCATGTCCTACAAGTTGTTACTAGATCGGAGATGATGTCCATGTTGGACGGGTTTTCAGGCTACAATCAAGTGGAGGTCCTTGAAACAGATCAACATAAAACTGCATTTACCACACCTTGGGGCACTTTTGCATATCACAAAATGCCTTTTGGGTTGATAAACGCAGGAGCAACTTTCCAACATGTAATGGACTTGGCCTTCCAAAGTTTCCTTGGTAAGTTCATTGTAGTCTATTTGGATGATTTGATTATTTATTCTAAGAAACATTAAGATCATTTCTATCACTTGCAACAAGTTTTGAGTAAGTGTTGTCAGCATGGAATTTCCCTCAATCCCAAGAAATCTATTTTTGGGGTTATTGAAGGTAAGTTACTTGGGCATATTTTTTCAAAAGAAGGTATAAAAATTGATTCTGAAAGAGTAAAATCTATTTGTGATCTTTCCATGCCAACAAGTAAAACTGTTGTTCATTCTTTCTTTGACAAATTAAATTTCTTGCGAAGATTTATTCTAGACTTTGCTGAACAAACTCATCATATAGTTAACATGATGAAAGGAAATTATCTTTTCAAGTGGACTCTTGAAGGAAATAAATCTTTCCATCAAATCAAGGAGGCCATGGCGAACAACCCAGTCTTGCTATGCCCTGATTATACAAAAAAGTTTATCATGTATAGCTATGCATCAGATCATACCTGCTCGGCCATTCTAATGCACAAAAATCATGAAGGCGTAGAATCACCTATTGCATTCATGAGTTATCCGCTAAAGGCTCATGAGTTGATATACTCAGAAATGGAGAAGCATGCTTTTGCCAATGTGAAAGCAGTGTAACATTTCAAGTTTTATATTTTGAATTCACATGTCATCGCTCTTGTTCTTGATGATGTTGTCAAGTCAATTCTGATGCAACAAGAGTTTGGAACTAAAAGGGGGAATTGGGTTGCCAAGATTCAGGAATATGATATGGAAATTAAGCCCACTAAGTTGGTTCGTGGAAAAAGTCTATGTCAGCTGATAGCTGACAATAAATCAATTGACGAAGTGGTGTTGGAAAATAAAGGTATGAATCAAGATCTTCCCAAGGTTCTATTTGTTAGCACCACTGATGAGTGGTATTCCAACTTGGCATATCTCTTAACATATGGAGACTGTCCTGCACACCTATCATGTAATGAAAGGCGAACCCTGAAGCTTAAAGCGGTAAATTTTTTCCTATGGGACAATGGTTTGTATAAGAAAATCCTAGACAAAAATTTCTTGTGCTACGTAGACAAACAACAACAAGTAAGATTACTTCAATCTTTTCATGATCTTGCTTGTGGTGGACATTTTTCTGCCCTTGTTACTTCACACAAAATCTTGCGTACTAGATACTATTGGCTGACATTGTTTAAGGACACATACAGTTGGGTTCGCAAATGCGGGCAATGTTAGTAATTTGTGGGTAAGCCTAAACTAGCTGCACTTCCTCTTAAACTAGTTTTAATTGAAGAGCCCTTTCAACAATGGGGATTGGATTTCATCAGACTTGTCAATCCAACATCTAGTGTAGGTCACATATACATTCTCACAGTGACAAATTACTTCACCAAGTGGGTGGAGACAATCCCAACCAAGCAATCTACCTTGGCGGTGGTTTGCTAATTTTTGAAGGAAAACATCATTTCAAGGTTTGGTGTTCCTTATAAGATAGTAGCCCATAATGCTTCATGTTTTTCATCTTATGAGATCATTGAATTTTGCTTTGATCATGGTATTAATCTTTCACACTCATCTGACTATTATCTGCAAGGAAATGGTCAGGCGGAGTCAAGCAACAAGAATCTGGTTGCTATTATGAGGAAGCTTATTGATGAGAGACAATAGACTTGGCATAAAACTCTTTATGATGCACTATGGGAGGATCATATAACTCCAAAAAGAGAAATTGATATGTCACCTTTTCAACTTTTGTATGGGTTGAATGTTGAGATTCCAATCACTGTGGAACTTCCAGCATTAAAGCTCGCCAAGGCCATTTAAGATGAAACCTATTAAGATTCACTGGATAACGGATTATGTTTCTTTCTCAGCTGGAAGAAACAAGAGCAGAAGTGGTAGATAGGATTGTTGCACACCAAAGCCAAGTGAAAGTGTTGTTTGATAAGAAAACAACTTCCCGTGAGTTCTCAGTTGGTGATCAAGCCTTGTTATGGGATAAGAGGAGGGAACCAAAGGGTTTGCATGGAAAGTTTGACTCCTTATGGAGAAGTCCCTTCACTATTCATGAAATATGTGGTGAGCATAGCTATTTACTTGCATATACGGATGGTACCCCATTCTCACTACCTCATAGTGGAGAACATTTGAAGCTCTTTACTCAATAAAGAGAAATGTAAAGGGAGTTGTACTTTTTGTAAAATTTGTATAGTCTTTTCTTTTTAAGTCTTTTCGTTGCCCGACTCTATAGCCCAATAGATATAGGCACTCAGAGTTCTGGATTCTACAAGCTTCAAGTGGTGTAGCTTGTTCCCCAATCAAAGCCAATTGTTGTCCTCGATTTCAGTGCAGCCAAAATCATGAGGCAACCCTACGAAACTAGTCTGTTTCGTACCTTAGGACCTCTGGGAGAGCTTGATCAACTTTGTCGGTTAGCTCATTTAGCTTTTCATTTTTCATTTTTATTGTTTTCTAGTTTTTAAAGATTTGTAGTTTTACCTGTAGGTCGGACTTTAAAGTCCAACTTGCAGGGTTCCTTCTTTTTCAAAGGTAATTGCACATCGGACTTTAAAGTCCGATGTGCAAAGGTTTGGTTTTTCTCCCACAAATCAGACTTTAAAGTCCGACCTATAGGTAATCCTTCACCTGCAGGTCAGACTTTAAAGTCTGACTTGCAGGTCTTTCGGTTAGAAGTTGCATGTCAGACTTTAAAGTCCAACTTGCGAGGGTTTATTCCTGCATGTTGGACTTTAAAGTCCAACACGCACTACATGTTTGGTAATTAATGTCACATTAATTACTAATTTGGAGGATTATTTATTTAATTTTGGGGGTTTATTTCTTCATTTTGAGTTGCATTTTCCCCTCTGTGCATGCCTCTTCTTCAATCCTTTATTTTCGCTCACCGGCCTTGTGGATTTATCAAGTCTCCATCGGATTTTTCTCTCACCATGGTGGATTGAGGTAGGTTTTTTTTGTTTCTTTTTGGGTTTTTCTTTTTCTCCACGTTTTTCCTTTCCTTTCTGCCTTTGTTTTTTTGGTTTTGCTTGGTCGTTATCTTTGGAGGGTAATCGGACTTTAAAATCCGATTGCCCTTTTAAGTTTTTCTTTCCCCTAGCCTGCATATCGGATTTTAAAGCCCGGTATGTAGTCTAATCAATGTAGACCCTAGCACATCGGATTTTAAAGTTTGATATGCAGGAAGGTAAACCTTGTTAGGTCCCGGAGGCAACTAAGAGGGGGGGGGGTGAATCAGTTGTCCAATAAATACAAACCAAACTTAACTTAATCAAACTTAATGCTTAATATCGGTAAACCAAACTTTAATGCCGGTAGAGAGTTTAACAGTTAATTGCAATACCGATAAACTTTAATGCATGAAACAGAAACACAAATAACATACAGAACACATAACACTGTTATTTATACGTAGAAACCCTGTAAAGGGAAAAACCACGGTGGGAAACCTTACCCACAATCAGATGATACTACTGTAGATAGTATGTGTGTAAAATATGGAGTCTACACATTAAAAAAGGCCAACTACCTAGAGTTCACTACTCAATCATAAAATGGGAGTCACACTGACTACAATTGGATGGTTAAATCCAATGATAATGTACTGCTTAGAATAGCATCTTCATATGTTGGATTTAGTACCGGTTAAGCTCTGATTTGCCTTATTCAAACCTTCCTTCAATCTTGAATCATGTCTACGTGTATAGCTCTGCTTATATTCACATATACCTTACTACAATCCTTTTTCACACTCTTCCACACAATATCATAAATGAGATCTTACACATATACCAAAACCTAAGACCAAATGAGTAGGTCAACTCACTAAGATATTACAATAAAATAAATTACAAATGAATCAATATGCGATGCATGATGTCAGCTCAATGCATTTACAATAATAATAAATCATCTTTATGACGTTCCGTGCTGATTTAGAATAGATATGCTTGCCGGTCCATAACCTAGACCTATTTACCGATAACAACAAATATGCAAACTTGATTAGACTAATGAACAAATCACCAAAACCAAGTGTCCAAATGATGTCTTCCACATAACCAAGTAATCTCCAGAAGATAACAGGTCATCCTCAGTGCTGGTGAACAATATAATCCTTTCGGTTAACCAAATACCGGTGACTATGCATAAGTCACTGATCATGCCAGTGAACATAACCAAAGATCTCCAAGTGTTTCTCAAGTGTTGACAAGTGTTGAAATCAATGTCAAAACCATATTAGCATATCCAAAATACAAAAAAACCTCGCATATCAGACTTTAAAATCTGATATGCGAGGGGAAAGAATTTTCGATTGACATGTCGAGTTTTAAAACCCGACATGTCAATTAGTTGCTTTCCCCCAAACTAGCACATCAGACTTTAAAGTCTGATGTGCTGGTCTTTTGTAAATGTTTTACGCCTACACATCAAACTTTAAAGTCTGATGTGCTAATGGTTTTTCCCAACTTGTGGAATCGGACTTTAAAGTCTGATGTGCCGATGACTTTCCCCTATTTGCACATCAAACTTTAAAATCCGATATGAAAGTAAAGATTTTTTATCCTCGCACATCGGACATTAAAGTTTGATGTGCAAATTTTGACTCCTAAGGTGCAGATCGAACTTTTTTCCCCGACCTGCTATTTTTGATAGTTTTACTCCCAAGCCTATTCTGAGTCCGATTTTTCAATCCGATTGATAAAAGTTGATTTTATTGATGATGATAACTATCAAAGAAGCTAATCCTCAATGTTGAATGCAGTCATTTGCAAATGTCAAAGCCATCTCATGACAAATCAGAGTCTTTCTCGAGCCAGTTGGAAACTTCTTCGGGTAAAACATCAACAAAAATGATGAAGTACAAGTATGATAAATACTTGAATATATACCCGGAAAGTTTGGTAGACTCAAACATCAAGGAAATGAAAGATACAAAAATTGGACATGTCAGTATGTAGGAGTTTATTGACTGAGTTGAAAAAGCTCCTGCTTGCCTAACAAACCTAATCAAATCCGAGTTGCATAAATATGCATCCTTCCCAGTCGCAGCTCATGATCCAAAATTTGTACTTGCAATAGTGGATCACTTCGATCCGAATACAAGATAGGTTAGGGATGCTGATCAAAATGTCATCATAACTCTAGATAATGTTTTCTTCAACAATGTTTCAAAGGTTCCCCAGTTGAAGAAGTAGCTGACATTTCTCAAGAAAGTGCTCAAGAGTACTATGAGAAAAAATGAGACCAAATGCGAGAAGGTGATCAATATTGTGTATCTCTCTGCTACTAGACATTCCACTACCTCGCGATGGCCCAAGTTTTTTCACAAGAGTGACTTCAATGAGGAGTACAACGACATGGTCACCATGTTATCAAGAGTGAAGGATTTAAAGGACTCTCACTACTTTCAAAGCTGGATGTGTTACTACATGAATATAATTAGGAAAGGAGCTGCTAGGATTGACTGGGGTGAGCAAATCACTGATGCACTGCATAGTTGAAAGAAGTCATAGTAACATTGAAATTTAATATGACTTCTTACCTAGTTTATGCAGCCGCTTCAATGAGACAATATCTAGGTTTGTCCACTAAAGGTGAAAGGAGATTAGTTCCTATCTGGGAATACTATGATCAACTTATGATCAAGAATCAAGGTAACCACTTTAGAAGAGTTAATGATGCCTTCTTTGCTATGTGGAAGTGCATGTTTGATAAGAGCCTGCAGAAGGAAAGATTATCCAAGGCTACATATAACAGGGTGTCTCATTTTGGATGTGTTTTCCTTCAATTCCCAACATTCACTTACATCCAGATCGGATGTTTCTCAGGTGAACCCTTTATTCTACCAAGGTATCCTTTTGACAAGATCGTTCTCATGGATTTGTCTCGGCAACTAATCTATGTGCATGAAAAGCAATCACAAGCACATAAGTTTGGGTTGAAGTTCCCCAAATCAATTGGCAGGTACTCAGTCCTAACCAACCCCAAAGCCATAAACATGGAGGAAGAAATGCAATGGAGCACCATGAGAATTTTCAAGGCACAAAACAATTTTGATTTTCGTGGTATGAAGAACAAACCCAAGAGGAGTTACACCCATATCTATAGGTTTGAAGATGTATGGGTAGACTGTCAAAATGAGGAAGATATAAGAAGAATGGACTTTAATCGTCTTACCCTGGAACAAATTGAAAACTTGGATTTAGCAAAGATCCCAATGACCATGGAAGACATGGATGACATAATAGAACCTGTCTATTATGAAAAGAAGATTGCCGACTCTCCGCTCCCACCAGTGCAATGGTCAAAAAAGGAAAGTAAATCTTGTTGGTATTTTGATGATGTTTTGATTGTCATTGATGGACACATACTTACTTGTTGTATGAGTTATGCTCAACCAATAGTTGTTCCAACCGGTATCGTATGTCATTGAATGTGTAGTCTTTAAACTATTAGTATTTTGTAGAAGATGGTTTACTAGTCACAGAGTGACTGAAGATCCCAAGCGGTACGAGGATCTCAAGCAAAATGAAGGACCCGAGCAGTAGTCAATTTTTTGATCGAAACACTACGATCTTCCAGTCTTCATTTTTGACAACCAGTAATCGGTATATTGTATTAACCGATACATATCTGTGATGAGTTACCAACTGGTATTATTGTAATATGTGATGAGTTATCATCCACCGACACTTTGGCGGTGTTTTTGTGTCGTGTTACCAAATGTGTTTAGATGCACTGTACCTAGGAACTTGTAGTCTAAATCTTATTAGACTGACATGAAATAAGATTCCTTTATAAGGACATCATGTCTAGGTTTTGTAGGTGACATAGAAAAGGGAAGGTTATTATGTGCGATCATTGAAGAGAAGGTTAGGTCTGTGTGAAGAGATAGAGTGTACAGATATAGAAGACTAAAGTAATGTTGAAATGCATTAACAAGGAGCTGTCAAGGATCTAATTAAGCATACTATGCTATTATCTAGATCATTAACTTGTTGATTACTCACATCTTTGACAAGTCTAAAGCCCTTAACCGGGTAGGCTCAACAAAGCCTTTATAAATCTTCTAACAAGGTGGTTCACAACTATGGATCTTAAATCCTCTAATGGGTAGTCTTTAACATAACTTATCTCCTACCAAAGATCTAGACTCCTAACATGATCTATTCTGGTGAAGAAAATTATATGACCTTAACTGGTCTGACAATAACCGGTCTGGTTACTATTCTACAGATAGTTACTTGTGAGTTTTTGCTCACTGTGGTTTTTCCCATTTGGGTTTCCACGTCAAATGTCTTGTGTTATGGTGATTGTGCTCTTGTGGGTGAATGCTTTGTTTTCTATTTGGTTTGCATTTATCTTAACCGGTTTATTAGTGAATCTGCTGCACCGGTTATCTACTAAACTATTTAAGAGTTTTCTTATAGTATTTTTTGGCATACTAATTCACCCCCCCTCTTAGTATTCATTAATAGGTATTAGAGCCAACCTTTCTATAAGTCTAACCACTTGGAAGGAGATATGGGGGAATACAGTGTGAGGGAACTTACTCATTGTCTCACTGAGACTGAGAGAGCCTATGATGAACTCAAAGTCAATTATAAAGCCTCTTTGGCGAAGAGAAGAGAGCATGCTGAGAAATTGATGGAACTTACTGAAAATAGCTCTTCTGATGAAGCAGACATGGATGCCCTAGTTGAAGAAGTTGAAAAATTGAATGAATCTAAAGCCAACCTAAGAAGGGAGTTGGAAGGACTGACTATCAGAATGAATCAGGAGCTTGAGAACAGAAGGAAAGCTGAAGATCTGGTAAAAGACAAAGATCATGAGATATCTAAGCTAAAGCAAGAAATCAATACCCTTACCGCTCATCTCCAGGAGAGTAAAGTTGAAAAAGAAGAAATGCAAGGTGAACTAAACATGGCTATTTCTAAGAATGCAACCTTGATTAAATCCAATGCTTCTATTTCCAAGGAACTTACTGAGTCAAAGGAGATACTTTCCAAATTCAATCAGAGTACTGCTAAGCTAGAGCAAAAGCTAGAATCGGCAAAGCCAGCAAAGGATACCACTGGACTTGGTTTCTCTATGTATGAGAAAGGTGAGACCTCTGGAACAAAAGCTGAAGCATCAAAGAAGAAAAAGACATCCAAGGGTAAAGGTAAAAAAAAATTTAAACCTGTTTGCTTTAATTATCTCAAAGAGGGACATACTGCCAATGTGTGTAGAAGCAAGGCCTACAACAATTTTCCTTATTTTTAAAACAATGTGCCTAGATCCAATAGATTCAATGGAAACTGTTATGCATGCAACAAGTTTGGGCATAGAGCATTTGAATGCAGGTTGGTTTTGCAAAACATTGGGAGATATCCTCCAAGGACTCAAGGAGTTATCCTGGAACTTTCTGTGAACCGGAATCCCAACCGGTACAATACCTATGACCATCGGTCAGTCGGTTATCAAGCGAAAACTAGTCGGAGAGTAACTTATTTGATCTGTCATGGTAGCGGTCACACTGCTACAACATGCAGAAGGAAGAATGGAAGTATGAATGAGGGACCATGGAGAACACTTGGAATGGTATGCTATCATTACAACAAACCGAGACACATTGCTAGAACTTGTAGACTGAGAAAGAACCTATCGGGTGATATACCAATCACTCCAGAAGGGAAGATTGATGTTGAAACCGTTCAAGCAGAAATGAATAAAACTTGGAAAAAGAAATCAGAAGAAGAGTAATAGGATGAATCTGTTTCTGCACCTAGTGTGGAAGTCTCTGAACCAACAAATTGAGCTTCAGAAAAGCTTAGGGGGAACATATCGGTGAAATATTTTGAACCCCTAGATTATATCAGTAAAGACCTTTATCAGTATATGTTACCTATCAATCGACAGAAGATCTGAAGCGGTCAAAGGCAAAATTAGGGTTTGTACCCTAGCAGTGATGCATTTATTATGGTACGTGAGAGTTTGTTTAAAAGGGATTTCGTCGTCATTTTTACTTATCTATTTTTGGAAGAAGAATTTTCAAGAGTAGAGCAAGCAAAGCGATTTGTTTAGCATTTGAAGAAATCTTGTGCAAAATATTGCAATCATTTTCAAGCAATTAGTGAAGAACACTAAGCAGTGAACTAGCAACCGAAGTGGTGTATTGTGCGTGATATTAGAAAAACCTAAATTTCAGATTGTGAAGGTATTTTTTGAAATTCATTCTTATCATTTGGTTATGGATTTTTCATCACACTCTAGTTCTAGTGCACCCGTAGATACACCTGAGTTTCTTCAAAAGAAAATGAGATACAATGCCCTATATCAAATTCCCACCGGAGTTATTGTCAAGGGAGACATTTCAGGGTATATAGACTATAAGTTGGAAGACCTAGGATCCCTAGTAATTCACTCCCAGCTAAGTTTGTTCTATGGAGATGACAAGAAGATTAAACCAAAGTATAGCATCCTTGAGAATATGAAATTGCACAATGCAGTATACTTTCTGGAAGAATTCTCAGAAGAACATATTCGCATTATCTTCAGCAGAGTGCATGGTGACAAGATGTACCTTGAGCGGACCCATGACATCACACCGGAAGTGATTCATGCCATCACTGGATTCTGCAATGTTGGAGAAGTACTAGTTCTACAGAAGGTCACCAAAACTAAAATGATAGAGCTCACCGGTTTTGTGAGTGACCAATGGGCAATGACCGTCAACACCATTAATGATGATCTGGTGAAATATGCTTGCATGGTGATTGGTTACAGGATATTTTATGCCAGTAGAATGAATTTTGTCCCTACTATTGTAGTAAATGTTGCTTATAAGATGATTAAGGAAGATATTGAATATGACCTATGTACCTGTTTACAGAAGCAATTGTTGGAGAATCTGAAATCCATCAAACTGGACAAATCACTGAGGTTCAAGTTTGGCCAACTTTTGGTCGGTCTATTCTTCTATTTTCAACATTATTTCCCTAGAGTTGGAGATGTTCAATGGTCTCCTGACCTACCGGTTTCCAGATAGATTAAGGACAATCTACAAGCAGTGGGAACTGCATATCCGGAGGTTCTAAATAAGTATGTTGATGAATTCAAACTAAAGATGAACTAGAGAATGAGGATATCGGGTGATTTAGTGAAGAAGTATGAAGATGACATCTGCTTCACAATAAGGATAGATCACTGCATAATGGAAGCAGTGGAACCTAGAAAGGAAGTAGTTGACCCTATGGGGTATGAAGTGGTGAATGACATATTGATCGGGTATGCCTCTACCCTACTTGCCTCACCACTGGATGCAAAGAAGAAAATAAATGGTACCTACTTGAAGAAGGTCATACCAATTGAGGAATTGAAGTAGAAAAAGAGAAAAGCAGTGCCATCAGTATCAGCACCGATTAGATTTGCCAGTCCAAAAGTGACCAAGCAGTCACCAGCCAAAAAGAAACCTGAGATTATTTCGGTAAAAGTATTCGAAAGGAAACGAAAAATCCAAGACTCACTCACTAAAGTCAAAAGACACTGAACCAAAGATTGAAATAAAGAAGTCAAGGCAATCAAGCAAAAAGCCGAAGTCTACTGGTAATGGACCAGCAACTTCTACACCAGTAAATATAGATATTACTTCTTGTAAACCAATGACACATTGTCAGAGGACAATAAAGAATATTAGGAGGAAAGTGCTTGATGACTTACAAGAATATTTTGATGACTTTAATGACAGTGAGAAAGAGGATGTAGAACAGGAGGTCATTAAATATTTATGTATTAATGATCAGTCACCTTCTGTGATTAAATCTGTCACTCCAAATTCTTTGTATGATTCTTTGGATAATAAATGACGCATTGCCATTGAAAGAGAACAAGAGATCAGGGAGAAAATTTTTGCACAGTACTTTCCTAATACTTCAAATTCTGAGTTATTTGAAATTATTGATAAGTACAAAGGCATTTTCTTTATGAGAAGAAGGCAAATCAAGTTACTAGAAGGTAAAACCTCTAAAGTAGAAAAAGATACACATATACAGGTTAAAGCTATTGTCGAAATGCACCAAGTATCTGAAGCCACTAGGCAGGCTGATCAAGAACTTGACCTATCCTTAGTCAAACTGGATGAGGTATTTGATAGTCAAGGTGAAACAGTGATAGAACAAAATGACCCTATTGATGTTGATGCATTAGATAATGAGGATGTCACTCTAGACAAAGAAAAAGTTGAGAAAGAGAAACAGGACAAAGAGAACGCGGAGAAAGAACAAGAAGAAATCAAGGCAAGAAGAAGCAAAGAGGAAACAAGAAGAGAAGAGGAAAGAAGAAGATAAGAGAAAAGAAAAAGAAAAGAGAAAGGAAGAAGAAAGGAAGAAGGAGGAAGAAAAGAAAAAGAAGGAAGAGGATAAGAAGAAGAAATAAGTGGAGAAGAAACAAGAAGAGGAGAAAAAAGAAAGAGTCAGAGAAGAAGAAAGAAGAAGAAAATAAAAGAGTGGAAGAGGAGAAAGAAGCAGAGAAGAGAAAACAAGCAGAGATCGAGGCCAAAGAAGGAGGGTAGATTCCTAAGGAAACTGGTGATCAAACCAAGCAGGTTGATTCTACCAATCCTATTGATCTAACCCTTGCATGTCTGACTCAATCAGCAGATGAGTCTGAGCTGATACGAAGCATTAAACTTGCACAGGAGAGACTGGAAGAATTGCGGAAGAAGAAAGAACAAAATGTCATACAATTTGTTGTTGACACCCTTACCAGTCTAATTCCCGCTACTAACATCCCCAGTATCGACTCCTCTTTTTCCAAGCTCAAAATTCTTTGTACCGTAGTGGAGGACTAGGTACAATGCTTGGAGGATGTTGCTCAAGCAATTGCAAGAAAAAACTAATGAAGTAGAAGGATGATATCAGTGTTGCTATGGGTGAGGGTAAATTACTTATGAGTAAAATCTGCCAACCTCATCTATTTTGTGAAGATGTGCTCAAACAAAAATCTCAACTCCAATCGGAGTTATAGGGATACATCTGCAACTTCAAGATTCCCTATGATTTATTCACTATCTATGGACAAAATGTTCATCATTTTCAGCATTAGACTACCAAGATGGACTTAGAAATCAACAACTGGACTCAAGATCTGCAGGAGCTTCAACTGCTCCTATTGCCAAAACTGCAGGTTCTTCAGAGATGTTTTCACAACTTGGAAGCTATCATGGTAACTCAAGAGATGAGTACCATAGATGCAATGGAAGAACTAGCATTCCAGATGAAGACTAAAAGTGAGATTGCTACCTCGCTACTTGAGTCATGGGCATTGGACATGAAGACTTTTGTGCAAAACTTTAAATCTATTTTTGAGAAATTTCATTCCTTATTGTCATGAACATCTACTTTATTTTATTTTATAAAAGGGATACTTTGCATTACTTTGTCATTATTGGCAAAGGGGGAGTAGTGTACATTCAAATTTTGGGGAATGGTACCATTTAATACACTTACTTGTAATTTTTGCAAAGGGAGGAGTATATATGCTTAGAGGGAGTAATTTTGATTATGGCATCATTCTTTTTCTAAAGCACTTAGATGTCAAAATTTTCCAAAGTGTTGCCATCAATGCCAAAGGGGGAGATTGCTGGTATTTTGATGATGTTTTGATTGTCATTGATGGACACACACTTACTTGATGTATGAGTTATGCTCAACCAGTAGTTGTTCCAACCGGTATTGTATGTCATTGAATGTGTAGTCTTTAGACTATCGGTGTTTTGTAGAAGATGGTTTACCGGTCATAGATTGAATGAAGACCCCAAGCAGTATGAAGACCCCAAGCGGTATAAGGATCTCAAGCAGAACGAAGGACCAGAGTGGTAGTCAATTTTTTGATCAGAACACTACGATCTTCTAGTCTTCATTTTTGACAACCGGTAATCAGTATATTGTATTAACTGATACATATCTGTGATTAGTTACCAACCAGTATTATTGTAATGTGTGATGAGTTATCATCCATAGACACTTTGGTGGTGTTTTTGTGCCATGTTACCAAATGTGTCTAGATGCACTGTACCTAGGAACTTGTAGTCTAAATCTTATTGGACCGACATGAAATCAAATTCCTTTATAAGGACATCATGTCTAGGTTTTGTAGGTGACACAGAAAAGGGAAGGTTATTATGTGCGATCATTTAAGAGAAGGTTAGGTTTGTGTGAAGAGATAGAGTGTGCAGATATAAAAGATTGAAGTAATGTTGAAATGCATTAACAAGGAGCTGTCAATGATCTAATTAAGCATATTGTGCTATTATCTAGATCATTCACTTGTTGATTACTCACATCTTCGACAAGTCTAAAGCCCTTAACTGGGTAGGCTCGACAAAGCCTTTGTAAATCCTCTAATAAGGTGGTTCACAACTGTGGATCTTAAATCCTCTAATGGGTAGTCTTTAACAGAACTTATCTCGTAACAGAGATCTAGATTCCTAACAGGATCTGTTCTGGTGAAGAGCATTGTATGACCTTAACCAATTTGACCTTAATTGGTCTGGTTAGTATTCTACAGATAGTTACTTGTGAGTTTCTGCTCGCTATGGTTTTTCCCATTTCGGTTTCCACATCAAATATCTTGTGTTATGGTGATTGTGCTCTTGTGGGTGAATGCTTTGTTTTCTATTTGGTTTGCATTTATCTGAACCGGTTTATTAGTGAATCTGCTGCACCGGTTATCTGCTTAAATGTTTAAGAGTTTGCTTATAGTATTTTTTGGCATACTAATTCACCCCCCCTCTTAGTATTCATCAAATCTATCACCCAAAGAATCACTCCCATTCTAGCAAACACCAATTCTTGGTTGTTAAATACAAATCTTAGGATGAAACAACTTCCTGCTAGTTTTGGGGATGACGATAATAGTGATGGCCCAGTTGGTAAGACAACTACAACTAAGAAAAGAACGAAAAGTAGGGTAGATCCATAAGCACTATCCTCGGCCCCCGTGATAAAATCTAAGGGGAAAGGGCCCAAAATTAAATTCACAATTAAAGGGTCCAAGAAGGGTGAGTCATCGTTAGCAGTGCAGGGGACAGTTACAAAAGAACCAGAACAACAACCTGCCTTTGAAATTGAAAAAGAAAAGGAGACTGAAGAAGGTGAAATTACTCAACACAAGGAAGCACAGGTTGAAGAAACATCACATCCAGGTGAAGTTAATGCCCTGATCACTTCATATGTACTAACTCATTCAGAGGTAATCATCCACTCAATTGATTTTGATTCATATGGGCATGGCACAATCAGAGACTGCTCAACAATTTTTTACAATAACCAATTTCTCCAACTTGGATGATTTTCCTTCATCCACCATTGAATCTTCGATGTTGGATTTTAATGAAGCCTTGGAAGAGGCATTTGCAGAACAATCTACAGTGAACTTACCTGTTACTACAATCACAACAAGAATTCCACCATTGGTAATGTTAGTATTTTGGTTATGTTGATATGGTTTTGTCATTGATGTCAACACCTATTAACACTTATCAACTCTGGCACTTTGGAGAATTGGCAATGTTCACCGGCAAGCAAGTGACTTTATGCATAGTCATCGGTATCCGGTACACCGACAAGATATATGGTTCACCAACACCTGGAATAAAATGAAACAAACTTGGTTATGTTGAAGACATCATTTGGACACTCTATCTTGGAGATTTGTTCATGGGTATATTTGTATTTGCATATTTGTTGTTACCGACAAATAGGTCCAGAATAAGCATCGACAGGCTTATCTATTCCAGATCAACACAACACACTTTGGAGATAATTTTGTTGTTATTGTAAATGCATTAAGTCGACATGTTGAATCGAATATTACGTCAGTTATTGATTTACTTGTAATTGATTTTATTGTAATATCTTTTAAAGCTAACCTACTAAAATTGGTCTTAGGTTATGGTATATATGTAAGATCTTATTTGTAAGATCTGTATGGGATTGAAAAAGGAATTGTAAGAAGGTATATGCGAGAATAAGAAGAGTTATACACGCAAACATCATTTGAAGGTGAAGCAAGGTTTTTGTAAAGGCATATCAGAAGTGAATCAGTACTGAATCCGACATATGAAGATGCTATTTTAAGCAATACATCAATATTGGATTTAACCATCCAATTGTAGTCAATGTGACTCCTATTTGTGTTTGAGGAGTGAGCTCTAGGCGCTTGGCCTTTTTGCATGTGTAGACCCCATTTGTATACACATACTATCTGCAGTAGTATCATCTGATTGTGGGTAAGGTTTCCCATCATGGTTTTTCCCCTTACAGGGTTTCCACGTACAAATATTGGTGTTATGTGTTGTGGATGTTATTGTCTTTCTATTTCATTCATTAATCTTTACCGGTATTACAATTAACTAATAAACTGTCTACCGGCATAAAGTTTGGTTTACTGGTATTAAGCATTAAGGTTGGTTAAGTTGTTTTTGGTTTGAATTTATTAGACAATTGATTCACTCTCCCCCCTCTCAGTCGTCTCTGAGACCTAACAATTGGTGTCAAAGCCTAGTCCTCTTTTGCATAAGTTTAACAACTTGAGGAGATCCAATGTCTACTAACTATTTCAGGAAGGATAGTCCTAAACTTGATGGAACCAACTATGGCATATGGAAGATCAAAATGAAGACACATCTAAATTGCATTGGAAAGTACATCTGGGAAGTTACAAAGAATGGCTACACTACTCCTACTCCCAGCCAGCCTAATCCACCTACCTTAAGAAAAGATGAAGAAAATGATTGCAAAGCAAAGGAAGCACTTTTGAGTGCATTATCAGATCAACAAAACATGGGATTATCAGATAGGTCTACTGCTAAAGCTATTTTGGATCATTTGGAAACATTGAATGAAGGAGATTCCATAGTCAAAATTGCAAAACTTGAAAGCTTCTAGGTCAGGTATGAAAATTTGAAAATGGAAGAAGATGAAAGGATTTCTACTTTTATGGAAAGAGTTAACGAAATTGTTTTGGGTATTAAATGTTGTGGAGGAACCTTAAGTGAAGATGAAATTATTTCAAAAGTTTTAAGAGGATTTCCACCGACATATAAAATGAAAGTTACTGCTATAAATGAGTTAAGAACAATGCCTAATACATCAATAACTAGGGACCGATTGATTGGAAAACTTTTAGCCTTTGAAATTGAGGAGTTTGGTCCTGTTGCTACTATAAAGACAGATTTAGCTTTTAAAGCATCAACATCATCCACACCATCATTTGACAAATCTGATTGGAAAGCCTTTTATGCAAGAGAACTTGAAGAAATCAGGAGAGAAAATGAAGAACTTGAAGCACTATTTGCAAGGAAAATGCCTAAAGGTCCAGTTGGAAGTAAGTATGAAGGTAAATCACCCTTTAAATGTTTTAATTGTAATAAGATTGGTCATATGGCTTCAAGATGCCCTGATAGCATGCTAGACTAAGAGAAGAAGCTAGAAGAACATACAAGCCTAACCCTGAATATTAGAGATACAGATTTAAGAAGAATAAAGATAAATCTTGTTATCTTGTTGATGAAGGAGTCACTGATGATTCTGATGAGGATCCGATAGACAATGAATGGGTTTTTGTTGCTATAACAGAAGATCAACCAACACCTACTGTTCAATCGATAGAGTAGGCCCTGACAGCTGAAGTTGAAGTTAAGGATGAATGGATCATTGATTTAGGATGTTCACATCATATGACTAGTGATAAAGGTAAATTCTTGAACTTTTAGGAATATAATGGAGGTCTAAAAAGATTTGGAGATGATAAAGCTTGTTTGATCAAAGGAAAAGGTACTATATCTCTTGACGGTAATCATAATATTGACAATGTTTACTATGTAGAAGGTTTAAAGCATAATCTTTTGAGTGTTGGTCAATTAGTTGAAAAAGGATTTCAATTACAATTCAAGAATAGAAAATGCAAAATTATGAACATAACTGGTTTAGAAATTGCAATCGGTAATCAAACTAGAGGTAACATCTTTCATTTGAATAACAATGAAAGGACATGCTTGATTGCACATATTGACGAAAGTTGGCTATGGCATTAGAGACTCTGTCATGTAAATTTTGATTGTATGGTAAAAATTAGTACTACTAAGGCAGTGAGAGACTTACTTAAGATTGTCAAACCTCACAATCCGGTGTGTAAGGAATGTCAATTTGGAAAAAAAGTTAGAGCATCTTTTAAAAGTATTCCAGAAAAATCCAATAATGCTCTTGACTTAATTCACACCAATTTATGTGGTCCAGCTAGAACTAAAAGCTTACAAGGTGATAGATATTTCATGCTAATCATTGATGACTATTCTAGAATGTGTTGGGTTACTTTTCTCAGAGAAAAATCAGAAGCACTTGGAAAGTTCAAACTATTCAAGGTGATGGTAGAAAATGAAACCGGTAAGAAAATAAAATGTCTAAGATCAGATCAAGGAGGTGAATTTACATCTAAGGAATTGAATGCATTCTGTGAAGTGAATGGAATCAGAAGATACTTATCAGGACCTCAGACACCACAATAGAATGGAGTTGTAGAAAGGAAAAACAAAACTATCTTGGAGGTAGCTAGAAGTATGTTATCTGAAGCAAATCTACCACATGTATATTGGAGAGAGGCAGTGAGTACAAAGGCCTATGCGTTCAACAAAGTTCACATCAAAGGTAAAACCGGTAAGACCCCTCATGATCTATAGTTTGGCATTACTCCTACTCTTAAATATTTCAGAATATTTGGAAGTAAATGCTATATTAGAAGAGATGAGTATATTGGCAAATTTGATCCTAGAAGTGATGAAGGAATATTTCCTGGTTATTCATCTAAGAGAGAAGCATATAGATGTTTTAACAAGAGATTGCAAAAAATTGTTGAGAGTACAAATGTGAAAATTGATGAACAGTTTAGAGGAACTTCAAGGTATATAGACTCTGAACCGACAACATAAATACTGATAAATGAACCTACATTGAACCCATCGGTACAGAATGAAGATCTAGTTACACCGGTATCATCTGAAAATTCCACTATAACTGAGGAACAACAACAAACAAAGACACCCCGATATGTAAGATTGAATCACTCTAAAAATTAGATAATTGGGAACAAGTATCAAGGAGTTATGACAAGAGGAAGATTGGCAAATGAAGAGGTATGTATTATTTCTCAAATTGAACCATCATCAATTAATGAGAAATGTGAAGATAAGCACTAGATTAAAGCTATGGAAGAGGAACTCGAACAAATTGAGAAGAATAACACATGGACATTAGTTCCCCAGCGTAAAGACAAAAATGTGATTGGAACAAAATGGGTATTCAAAAACAAACTTAATGAAGATGGTAAGGTAATCAGAAATAAAGCAAGACTAGTGTGTAAGGGATATTCTCAGAAACAAGGAATTGATTATAATGAAACCTTTGCACCGGTAGCTAGAATTGAGGCAGTCAGATTATTCTTGGATTTTTCAACACACAAGAACTACAAAGTATATCAAATGGGTATTAAATGTGCATTTCTGAATGCAGATCTTGAAGAAGAAGTTTACATTGAGCAACCTGATGGATTTTATTTGACAGATAACAAAGATATTGTTTGTAGGTTAAGGAAAGCTTTGTATGGGTTGAAGCAAGCTCCAAGAGCTTGGTATGCTAGATTGGATAAATATCTTTTGAAGATTGGATTTTCTAAAGGTAATGCTGACAAAAACTTATACTATAAAGTGACTAATGAGGACATCTTGGTTATAGAAGTTTTTGTTGATGATATAATCTTTGGAGGAGAAGATGGATTATGTAAAGATATTTCTATTGAAATGCAACAAGAATTTGAAATGTCTAGATTGGAGAGATAAAATTCTTTTTAGGATTGCATATTTCATAGACTGATAAAGCTATATTCTTGAGTCAATCCAAGTACTTGAAGGAGTTACTAAAGAAATTCGGGATGGAAAACTCTAAACCGATAAGCACACCTATGACTACAAATGAAAAATTATCACTAAGGGATGAATCTACAGCTGTTAATCCGACTAGGTACAAATCTATGATAGGAGGTTTATTGTATTTGACACAAACAAGACCTGATATTATGAATGCAGTATGTATTGTTTCAAGATTTTAGAGTAATCCTAGAGAAAATCATGAATCAACAGTAAAAAGGATTTTTCGGTACTTACAAGGCACTACAAATCTTGGCTTATGGTATCCTAGAGATGAAAACTTTGAATTATGTGCATACACAGATGCAAATTGGACAGGATATGTGGATGACAGAAAAAGCACCACCGGTGGAGCATTTTTTCATGGAAGCAGATTAATTTCTTGGTTGAGTAAGAAACAAAGTTGCACATCTTTATCAATAGCAGAATCAGAATATGTTGCAACAACAACTAACTGTACACAGGTATTATGGATTAAGCAAATGTTGAAGGACATAAAGGTAAAATGCAAGGAACCTATAACTATCTATTGTGATAACGCTACAACAATTGATATATCTAAGAATCCAGTACTACATTCTAAAACTAAACATGTTTATATCAAATTGAATTTTTTGAAAGAGAATGTTGAAGCTAAAGAAGTAAAACTGGTTTATGTGAATACTAAAGAGTAGATTGTAGATATTTTCTCTAAGCCTTTGCCTAAGAAGACTTTTTAATATATCAGAGATCAGCTTGGGGTCATACCCCCTCCGGTAGAGACTTAGACAGTTGATGTTTTTCATTAACTAACAGAAATAACAGAGAAATCTTTTACTCCAGCTATGATGATGAGAGCTACTTCTCAGGGGGAGTAGTTGGTATACTTAATTGGTTGGTATTTTGTATTTGAACTTGGTTTTGTAGTAACTTTAGCATTTGATGTCAAAGGGGGAGAGATTGATATGGAAAAACACAAGGAAAACACATGTTACTCTCAGGGGGAGAGATTGTTACTTTGGGAGAGATTGATTACTCTTTGTATCTGAATTTTGATTTCTGGTTATGATCTCTTTTGGGAGATTGTTGGTTTTTTGGTTATGCTGATATGGTTTTGTCATTGATGTCAACACCTATTAACACTTATCTCAACTCTCACACTTTGGAGAATTGGCAATGTTCACCGGCAAGCAAGTGACTTTATGCACAGTCACCGGTATCTGGTACACCGACAGGATATATGGTTCATCGGCACTTGGAATAACATGAAACACACTTGGTTATATTGAAGACATCATTTGGACACTCTGTCTTGGAGATTTGTTCATGGGTATATTCGTATTTGCATATTTGTTGTTACCGGCAAATAGGTCTAGAATAAGCACCGACATGCTTATCTATTCCAGATCAGCACGACACGCTTTGGAGATAATTTTGTTGTTATTGTAAATGCATTGAGCTGACATGTTGAATTGGATATTGCATCGGTTATTGATTTACTTGTAATTGATTTTATTGTAATATCTTTTAGAGCCGACCTACTAAAATTGGTCTTAGGTTATGGTATATATGTAAGATCTTATTTGTAAGATTTGTATGGGATTGAAAAATGAATTGTAAGAAGGTATACGCAAGAATAAGAAGAGCTATACATGTAGACATCATTTGAAGGTGAAGCAAGGTTTTTGTAAAGGCATATCAGAACTGAACCGATACTGAATCCAGCATATGAAGATGCTATTTTAAGCAGTACATCAATATTGGATTTAACCATCCAATTGTAGTCAATGTGACTCCTATTTGTGTTTGAGAAGGCTCTCATCTTCTAAGTTCAAAAGTTGGGCTATTATCAGATTTTGAAGTAATCCAAAGCCGAATGCAAGGACTCAAAACTTCATTATCTCAGGAGATTGAGGAAGTTGAGAAAAGTACGACCCTTTGGAGCAAGATGGAGAACTTCAGAATAGATGTCCTCATTGAAAATAAAGTAATTCTTTCATGAGAAAAATATATCTAGATTTTGTCATTGTTGTCTCACAAGCAAGAGACAATAAGGTTGATAATTGTAGAGCTGGACCGAGAAAAGCAAGAAGGTGATGACGAGATTGATCTCATTTTTGCCAAAATTGTTGATCTTCCTTGTTATCTATATGATGTTAATCAGAATCTCATTACTAGTGAAGCCATCACATAGGAATTAATTTCTCTAATGGATCATTGTACAAGACAATATTTCTCACTTGGCTATTGGAGATTTAGGTGAGTTTTGAAGTTCTCGCATCCATGCTGAAGGGTGGGAAAAATAAACAGGTAAAGACTGAGGATGCGATTTCCTGTGTTTGTGTGATCACAAATTCTACCCCAATGCTGGAAAAAGAAGACATGAAAGCTATCCTGAATAGGTTCGAGGAATTCCACAAATCAAATGAGGAGGAGAGAAATGAATAAAGTGCCCCTTTTTGGCATTTCCTTTCCATGTAGTTGCATTTTTAGATGCTGCAAATTTTCTCATAGCTGCATATTTTCTTTCTGCTGTAGTTGTAGTCAAGTGAGACTATGCAGTTGAATTAGTCAACTGTGCCCACATTTTTCTCCAATTTTCTTATATATAAGAGGAATCCTCATTTGTATATTTTTATCTTGGATTATGCTAAGCAAAACTCTGCTAAATTTTTGCCTCAACTAAGATTTTGAGCTTTGTTGTGAAAATTTGATCAAGCAAATAAAGAAAGCAATTTTATTTGATCCCAAACTTTGTGTTGTGTTTAAAAAGAATTGCTTATATGAGTTAATGTTCTTACGTTTATGACTTATATATGTTCTTGAATTTCTTGATATAGGAAGTATTGTTAAGTTCTCTCTTGGGTTCTTGGCTCTTGGAATTTGGTTGCACTCTCACACTCTCATTGCTCTCTTTCTCTCTTCATGTTCTTGGATACACACTCTACCAATATTAAGCTACAACCATCTTGTGCTATCTCTTACCAACAAATGTTATCACAGGCTTCATCATGTTCATATCTTCAACAAAGAGGGGTTTGTCTTTAAGCTGTCTTCTCTTTTATCTATTTTCATTACATGCAATGAGTCATTTGCATAGTTGATTGTATCTATTATCTAGGTGAATTCATTATTTCCAATATTTTTAATATTTAATACATGTAATAGGGTTTTGCTTCCATTAAGCATATCATAGTTTCTATTTACATATTTCTAATTTTCCAATTTACCAAGTTTCCAATTTATCGATCTGGCTGTCTGTGGCAGTGGAAACACCTAAATGGGGGTCTTATTGAGGTAGGCCCCTATACAACCCCAACAATTTTCCCCGTCTTAGTATGTGCAGGTGACAAACAGGTTCCACGCACAATATATTACTTGTAGGCTTCTTTCTGGGACTTTCTCTGTCCACGGGTCATACGGACGATAATGCGACACGCTCGTGTCCACGCCTCCTGCTGGTGTTTGAAACCCGAGATCTCCCTGACTAGAAGGTATAATTTTCTTTCAACATTGTGTCATCCCATAAACTCAATTTTTATATATTTATTACTCCTATATTGTAATTTTGTTATTTATCTTTTATAGCGTAGTTAGTGTAATTACTTGTTATCCCCTGGCTCATCTTAGCACTAGTTCAAAGAGGTAGTGGTGAACTGATTTGCCTTCTAAGATTCATCATCTTGGAGGGGGAAAATATCCTCCGCTACAGGGAGGATGATGACCTAATTGTTGAGGGATTGTAGGACCATACCTTCTTTAGCATAGTGTGTGTGCATGATTGCGTTCCCATTGTTGGTTGAAAATTTTGCAAACTAGGTAAGTTTACAAATTTATGGTTTCAAACACAGTGTGTGAGATTAAATCTCTCCTAATTTCTAAGGGAAGGCTCCCCCTTAAACATACTACTCTATATTCCTAAAATAAGATACAACTTTCAATTTCTAATCTATACTTGGGTGGTGCATCATCCTATCCTCTTTTTCAAAATAAATGTTATTCTCTCCTCTTTCTTTAGGAAAGAATTTATAATATAAAGCAGTAATAATTCTTACACTTTCAATGTTACAAATTGATCCAAAATGTAGGAATGATCAAATACAAATATGTAAAGAAGCAAAGTTTCCATGAAGGCACAAAGTCTCCCATTGCTTCTCCAAGATGAGAAAATAGTGTTTAAGCTCAAAGTATTGCAACCACTATGATCCTATCAACCTTTTACAAATAACTTCTGTAGCCCACAGTTGTGTACTAAGACAACAAAATAAAACACAAAGTCTTTATCTTGATATACTATTACAAATTTTGATAATATTTTCTTGAAATAACAATATGAAGCTCAACTTCTTCAAGTTATTATCTCCTTCTACCAATTCCTAATTCTATTAAAAAGAGTTGAAATATGGAACAAAGTCCACAAACCAAAGATTTTTTCTACTCTTTAACAATATTCCCTCAACAACACCTTTACTTGAGCTAATAATAATTTACAACGAGAATGACATAAGAACACTCTCACCATAAATCACAATTAATCCAACACAAAGTCTGAATGCCAAAGCTTTATTCTTATTTGAATGCCAAAGTTTCACTTTTTCTCTTCACTTCGGTAGAGTTTTGGCATATATGTTAAATTTTTTTAGTAATAAATACAATGAGCAACCTCATATATAGAGAAGAGGTGTAACATGAAACTAGGAAAGTTACAACTAATTTGTGATCAAGTCAAAGGTAGCATTCGATTTGACTTAGGACACCTGCACATTCTAGATGCAAAAATATGAATACAAAATGACACTTGAGGTGTCAATTGAGATTACAAAATGACACTAG
Organism: Cryptomeria japonica; assembly: GCF_030272615.1. NCBI lineage: Eukaryota > Viridiplantae > Streptophyta > Pinopsida > Cupressales > Cupressaceae > Cryptomeria > Cryptomeria japonica. The sequence continues at coordinate 521,576,914 of NC_081413.1, forward strand.
GCTAGAGATGCATAAAAATGACTAAGTGTCTGGAGCCTCATCTTGTTCATCATTGTCTATATTTTTCTTCAAGAAATTTTCATATTGTCACAAGGTCGCCTGTATTTCACAATCATCTGGTCCCAATGTGCTGAATCTGGCATCTGGAGTGGAGTTGTAGAAATGAATTTGAAGAATTCCCAAAGTTGGACAAAAAAGACCAAAGATGTGGTTCGTGAAGTGCATTTTAGACTTATAAGTCTGATTTGCATTTAGGGAGGGGTCAATAATCATATAGGTACATATCAGACTTATAAGTGCGAATCGGGGTTATAACCTTGATTTACACTTGATCAGAGTTACAACCCCGATTCACACCCACACTTGGAACTTGGCAAAATGTAAAGGAAATGGTGTAGGTTAGGGTTATACCCCCAACATGCACCACTGGAAAAGGACTTGGTGTAGATTGGGGTTATATTCCTGATTTACACCATTGGCTAAGACCTCGGTGTAGGTCGAGGTTACACCCTCGACATGCACTGTTTTTAGTGGACTCAATGTAGGTTGGGCTTACGACCTTGATCTACACTAGAATGGGTAGACTTGGTGCAAGTCAGGGTTATAACTATGCCTTGCACCAAAAAGGGAGAACTTGGTGTAAGTCGGGGTTTTAAATCCGACTTGCATGAAAAACAGGATTTCCAAGGCTTTAGCTGTAGGTCGGGTTTATAACTCCGACTTGCACCTAACATGAAAGACTTGGCTATGAAGTGGTGTAATTTGGGGTTACAAACCTGAATTGCACTAGACCTTAAAATTTTGAAGGGGAAGTGTAATTCAGGTTTGTAACCCTACTTTACACTTATGTGCATAAAAGAGGTGTAGTTTAGCTTTGTAAACCCAATTTACACTAAAACACAAAAACCAACTTAAAAGACCCAAAAGAGGACTAGCTCCTTTGAATAAAGAATAGAGGGTCCTAAATCACATATCAGGGGGAATGAAGACTACCTCAAGAAGTGTTCTTAGAACACATGAACTATAAATTAGACAAAATTTGTAGGGGTGATCCTGTTTTTGTGACATAGCCAAAAACAAGGAAAACAACCTCATGGTTGCTTTACATGTTTGTTCCCTCTCAGAGGACCCAAGCTACTCCATAGGTGCTTGAAAATAAGAGGTTGACTATCTTTATCTATTGTGCTCTCTTTGAGAAACCAAGTTACTCTATAAGTGCTTCGATATAAGGGATTTTCCAGTGTACAACGCCTTTTATATGTCACTCTATTTTCTTCTATCTATCGTATCACTTGGGGACGATGCAAAGCGTTGGGGATTTTAGGCCTTCTTTCATGTTGAACTGAATAATTATTTTATCTTCATATTCTCTTCTTCAAATCTGAGAACTTTAACATTATGATGAAAAACCCATCTGTAGTTATACTATTTGTTTTATCTTACTGCTATGGGTTCTGACACCAAATAATTGGATCCCCCTATTCTCTTGTATTTTTGTTGATGTTGTAGGTCTTATGTGTCATCCGTCAAAGATGACATTCCATGGAAACATCTCACTATGTTGATATGACACAACATTTCTTCTCCTTAGAATGACATGCTTTTCATGCATACCATTCTAAGGAGGACTATCATATCTACACAATTTGCATTTGCATTGGTTGATCTATTTATCTTGTTTACCTTGGTAGGGGCCAAACCACTTTATCTATTTATGTTTTTTGCCTTGGTGGGGCCAAACCTCTTGATCTATTTATTTTGTCACCTTTTATGGGGGCCAATCCATTGTTCAATCTATGGTCGCCCAATCACATGTCTATCTAGCATTTTTCTATCCATGCCGGTGAAATCTCACCCTATCGTATGGCTATCCATATCGGCGAAATCTTGCAAATCATCACCCTATCGTATGGATATCTAGCATAACACACTTTTCTACCCATACTGCTAAAATCTTGCCCAATCGTATAACTATCTAGCATAACACACTTTTCTACGGAAACTGGCATCATCCTTTTTATCTTAGCAACTGCTATTCTTTATCTTTCATAATAAGGGTTTTCCTCCACTAAGCAGGGTTTGTTTCTTTTACGCCATCTTATCCATTCTATGTATGATTGCTTTTTCATCTAACGTATTGGTCAGCAACTAACATGTTTGTGATGAAACAACATAGCAAAATCTAACACAACTCAAAATCTAACACAATCTCAAGTTTATCTCATTGGGGGCAACTTCGTTCGAACAACAAATTTTGCTTCCCCTCCGTAAATCTTGGTGACATCTCTCTACTTTAGCTTCTCATTTGTCAACAAATATATGCTTGCTAAAGTGAGGGCAAACATGTAATGTTGTAAATTGCACCTCATGTAATTCCACGTCACATAAGCACCTTCACTTTAAGCTGATTAGAATCATTGGTCACCCGCTTGTCCTTTTGCCCACATGGATTGCCTTGTCAGCTTAAAATTTGGCTTCTTATCGAACATGCTAACCATTTGACCAATGGACTCTAGCATGTCACAAAGACATTCACACACTGCACTAGCGTCTCACGAATATGTCAGTCTGCAAGTGGTCATTTGAGAGTTATGCCTACGCCCAAAAGAGTTTATAATGCCTCTATCCATGGCCATCAATGTCGACATTCCTCTTTGAGGGCTATATCTTGCTCATTTGAGATTTTTTGGGGACTTCTTGATCATTTTGGAGACTTCTTGATCACTTGGAAAATTCTCTAAGATCTAGGAACTTTTTCTACATCTCTATTACAAGTTTTCTATCTAGCATCCACCATTATTATAGTCTAGGGAGAGCTCTCATAACTCAATTCTACTCATCTGGGTGGAAGTTTTCTTTGAGTATTGAAGGGAAGTTTCTCTCTTTCTTTCTTCATTTTAATATATATTGCTTCTTTCTAGCTTATCAATTATTCATCTATTTTTCTTTTATCTTTATCTCTTTTCTTTAAATCATTGCTACTATTTGGGTTGTCCATGTTGGATGATTGCTGCAAATATGTGCTTTAATGATACATGAGAGAAATGTTGTCATTTATGTCAACATATTTCTCTATTTGATGTAGTATTGCAGTAGTGTTCAATTAGTCAGTTTGTTCTATTCGTTGATAATCAGTGTTTATGGATTAAAGGGTTTGTAGAGGATTGTGTTTAGATGAATCAGTGCAATTTGTAGAGGTTTGCATGAAGATTTGATTGAGTTATGAGTATTTGTGTTGTGGCCAGTTTTTGTTGTTGTTCAGTATTGCTAGTGTTCATTATTTTGATCTGCATTGCTCCGCAATGCAATATCTTGATCTACGGATTTGGAATTGTGTTTGGGACATTGATGTGTCTTCAATTCAAGTGGTTCATGGTTTGGAGCTTCAAAAGTAATTTTTTTAAGTTGACAATCAATTCAGTTAATGTTTTTGAAGTTCGGTATGATGATAACAATGATTCTAGTAATTTGAGTTGGTGTAGATGTTGTTGTGGTAATTCATGATGCTTGTGGCTGTTTCTAGATTAGGTTCTATTTGCGTTGGTGGTCTGCATTGATTGGTGAGCATGTTATTGATGATTTTACTTAGTCTGGTGGTGCTCTTCATGTTCTTGGCTGACATGATGTTTGTAGCATGTTGCAAATGCGTGAGACTTAATTCTTGGAGGTGTTTCATATTCGAGGTGGTTATTTAGGTACATTCTATGTCTTAGCTGACATTGTTTTGGTCCGCATATGATATTGTAGCGTGTATGGTTATATTTTTATAATTAGGTGATATGTATTGAGCTGACCTTGATGATATTGATCCAAGGTTGATGTCATGTATAAATAAATGTAATAATCACTGTGAGATGTGTGTGGAGTGTGCGAATAATGTATTAATAATTTAGAAGCAGAGAAGAAGTGTGAGAAGAGGACAAAATTTATGTTCTTAATTGGAGCTATAACCAAGTATTGAGGATGCTATTTCTTAGTTCATGATTTTTGAGAAGTGATCCAAATTTTTTTGTAAGGCAGTGAGCCTTCCCAGGGTTGTTGCCCTTTGTTATTTTTGAGCAATGAGATCTAGGAAATGTTCATAAATGCATGTGCATTCCCCATTATAATATTTTATATACTTCTAACAGGGTATCATTAGATTGTGGGTAGGTTCCCACCGTGCTTTTTCCCTTGATTGGGTTTTCCATGTCAAAAATCTTGGTGTCATGTGTGTTCATGTTGATGAATACTAAGAGGGGGGGTGAATTAGTATACCAAAAAATACTGAACTCAAACACTTAAATAGTTTAGCAGTCAACCGGTATAATAGATTTACTAACAAGCTAGTTAAAACAAATACAAACCAAACAACAAATAAGGAATTCACCCACAAGAGAAAAATCACCATAACACAAGAGGTTTTGACGTGGAAACCCAAATGGGAAAAACCATGGTGAGCTGAAACTCACAAGTAACTATCTGTAGAATAGTAACTAGACCGGTTAAGGTCATAAAATATTCTTCACCAGAACAGATCCTGTTAGGAATCTAGATCTCTGTTAGGAGATAAGTCCTGTTAAAGACTACCTTGTGAGAGGATTTTAGATCCATAGTTGTGAACCACGTTGTTAGAGGATTTACAAAGGCTTTGCCAGGCCTACCCAGTTAAGGGTTTCAAACTTGTCGAAGATGTGAGTAATCAACAAGTGAGTGATCTAGATACTAGCACAGTATGCTTGGTTAGATCCTTGATAGCTCATTGTTAATGCACATTTAGCATTACTTTAGTCTTCAGGATCTCCACGCTCTGTTTCTTCACATAGACCTAATCTTCTCTTCTCATATTGCATAAGCATAAACCTCATGCACTTCTAAAACCCTAGACATGATGTCCTTATAAAGGAATCTGATTTCATGTCGGTCCAATAGGATTACATTGCAAGTTCCTAGGTTCAATGCATCTAGACACATTTGGTAACACGACACAAAATCACCTCCAAAGTGTCGGTGGATGATAACTCATCATAGAAATACCGGTTGGTAACTTATCACAAAATAATGATGGTTCATACACTTTCTGCAAAACACCGATAGTCTAAAGACTATAATACATAATACCGGTTGGAACAAATACCGGTTGAGCATAACTCATACATACAAAAAGTGATCTCAAAACAAGTGTGTGTCTATCAATGACAATCACAACATCATCAAAATGCCAACAATCTCTCCCTTTGGCATTCATGGCAACACTTAGGAAAATTTTGACCTTTAAGTGTTAAAAAATGCCATAATCAAAATTACTCCCCCTAAGCATATACACTATCCCTTTTTTAGAAAATACAATGTATACTACTCCCTTAAACAAATAACATGAAAGTATTCATAACATTCACCAAAAATTTAGATACTAATCCCCCTTTGCCAACAATGACAAAGTACTACAGAATAACCCCCGTTTTTCATTATCATTAAAATAAATAAGTGTTTATGATAATATCGAGTGAAACTTATCAAAAACTGATTTAAAATCCCGCATGAAAGTCTTCATGGATAATGACCATGACTCTAGTAATGAGGTAGCCACCTCACTTTTCGTCTGCATCTGTGATACCTATTCTTCCATGGCATCAATTGTGCTCAACTCTTGAGTTGTTGTTAATGCCTCCAGATTAAGAAAACACTTCTGAATAATTTGCAGTTTAGGTAATAAAACCAGTTCAAGTTCCTGCAAATATTTGGTCCTGTTGCTAATCTCCAACTCTATTCTAGCAAGCTGGAGCTGAAACCGGTGAACAGTTTTCCCATATGTGGTGAAGGAATCATAGGGCATCTTAAAGGTGCTTATGTATGCCTGCAAATCAGATTGCATTTTTTCTTCATGTGCAAGCACATCATCACAAAATAGATGGGGTTGGCTTATTTTCTTAACAGTAGCTTGCCCTCATCCATAGCATCTCTTATGTTCTTCTGCTATTTCAGAAGTTTAGACCGGAGCTCATTCAGTTTCTTCACTAAGGCAGTGTTTAGTGCCTTTTGATGCTTCTTCTATGCATTAGCTTCAGTAACCTCTTCTAGGCATTGTACCTGGTCCTCCACAACTATACATAGAAGTTTTAGTTGGGCCAAAGAGGAATCGGTATTGGGGAGGTTAGTACTGGGAATCAAACTGGTAAGAGTATCCACCACAGTTTGAATAACATCTTGCTCCTTTTTCCTCTTTAATGCTTCCATTCGCTCTTGTGCAAGCTTAATGCTTTGTAGCAGCTTTGATTCATTTGCAGATTGGAGGTCAATAGGACTGGTGATGTCAGCGGGTTTGGCTTGACCATCGATTGCCTTTGGGGTCTCCACTTGTGTGCTCTTTGCCACTTCCTTCTTCTCTTCGACTCTTTGCTTTTCCTCTTCTACCTTCTTTTGCTCCTCTTCTTCTTTCTTTTTCTTCTCTTCTTCCTTCTTCCTTTCTTCTTCTCTCTGCTTCTCCTCTTCTTTCTGCTTCTCCTCTTCTTTCTTTTTCCCTTCCTCTTTCTTCTTTTCCTCTTCCTTCCTTTTATCTTCTTCTTTCTTTTTCTCTTCCTCTTTCTTCTTCTCCTCCTCTTTCTTCTTTTCTTCTTCTTTCCTCTTTTCCTCTTCTTTTCTCTTCTCTTCTTTATCATCAAATTCCTCATCTGGTTTTCCAATTTTCGGTTCTTGTTCAACCTTCTTGTTAGCCTCAGACACTTGGTACAATCTCAGAGCGGCTTTGGCATGGGAGTGTGTATCTTTCACCACTTCAGAGACTTTTCTTTCTAGTAACAAGAGTCTTCTTCTTCTCATGAAGAAGAGGCCTTTGTACTTATCTATGATTTCATAGAGCTCAGAATTTTACACATCAGGAAAATATTGTGCAAAGATTTCCTCTCTTATTTCCTGTTCCTTTTCAATGGCAATGCGCCATTTGTTATCTAAAGAATTGTATAAAGAATCCGGTGTCACCAATCTAATTTATGATGGCGACCAGTCATTAATACATAGGTATTGGATGACTTCCTGTTCAACTTCCTCTTTTTCATTATCATTAAAATCATCAAAGTGATCTATTAAATCACTTAGCACTTTTCTCCTAACATTCTTGATGGTCCTTTGACAATGTGTCAATGGTTTGTAAGAGGAAAAGTCTATATTTACCGGTGCTGACAATGCCAGTTCATTGCTGGTTGTCTTTGCTTTCTTCCATGTTTGCCTAGTCTTCTTAGGCTACACTTCGGGTTCTGTATCCTTAGAATCTGGTGAGTTGCTCTTAGTTTTCCACTTTCTTTTAAAAACCTTGGTGGGTGCAACTTTCGGTTCCTTCTTGGCAGGTGACCGCTTGGTCACTTTAAGACTTGCTGAGGTAACCAATTCTGATACCGATGGCATTACCTTTCCCTTCTTCATTGAAGGTTCTTCAACCGGTGTAACCCTTTCCAAGTAGGCGTCGGTTCTCTTCTTCTTTAGGTCAAGAGGTGAGGCAAGTAGTGTAGAGGCATACCCATCGAGCATGTCATACATCACCTAATATCCCATGGGTTCAACTTTTTCTTTTCTGGGCTCCATCGCCTCCATTATGCACTCATCTACTCTGATGGTAAAACAGATGTCTTCTTCATACTTCTTTACAATATCGCTAGATATCCTCATCTGCTGGCTCATCTTCCGCTTGAATTCATCAAAATATTTATTCAAGACTTCAGGATATTCGTTTCCCACTGCTTGAAGACTTTCTCTAATTTGTTTGGTAACCGGTTGGTCAGCAGACCATTGAATATCACCAACTCTTGGAAAATAGCCTTGAAAGTAGAAAAACAGACCTACCAACAGTTGTCCAAATTTAAATCTTAAGACATTGTCTTGTTTAATAGACTTTAGGTTTACCATAAGTTGCCTCTGCATACAAGTGTATAGGTCAAATGAGGCATCTTCCATGATCATTTTGTAGGTGGCATTTACCGCAACAACAAAGATAGGGTTGATTCTGCTAGCATAGAACATCTGGTATCCAATCACCATGCAAGAATACTTGACCAAACCATCCTTGATGGTGTTGATAGTCATTCCCCATTGGTCGCTCACTGAACCAATGAGCTTAGTCATTTCAGTCTTGATGACTTTCCTTAGGGCTGACACCTCACCAGTGTTGCAGAAACCGATGACGACATGAATGGCTTTAGGCGTAATGTCATGTGTCCTTTCAAGATACATCTTGTTGCCATGCACTCTGCTTAGGATGATGCGGATGTGATCTTCCGTAAATTCTTCAAGAAAGTATACCGCATTATGAAGTTTCTTCCTCTCCAAGATGTTGTATTCCGATTTGATCTTCTTGTCATCCCCACAGAACAAACCTAGCTGAGAATGGATCACTAGAGATCCTAGGTCTTCCAATTTACAATCAAAGTACCCTGAAATATCATCTTCCACTATGACTCCAGTGGGTATCTGGGATAGGGCATTTTATTTCATCTTCTATTGGATAAAATCCGCTGAATCAATAGGTGCACTAGGACTGGAGTGCGATATAGAAGCCATGATTGATAAACAAGAATTTTGATAAATACCTTCAAATTTTTGAAATTTAGGGTTTGTCAATACAATGTACACTTCACCACTTCGATTGTTTGAATACCCCTTAGTGTTCTTCACTGATAGGTTGCAAGTACCTCATAATTCTTCTGCTAGATTTCAATTCACTCTGAATCACAAGTCGAATCGCCTTTGGTCGCTCTGCACTTGAAAATTTCTTCGCTTGCAAATTGATAAGTGAAAATGACTTGAAAATCCCTTTTAAACAAATTCTTCACCTACCATAATAAATGCTCCACCATTAGGTTATAAACCCTAATTTTGCCTTTTACCATTTTCGGTCTTCTGCCGATTGACATGTAACACATACTGGTTAAGGTATTTTACCGGTGTAAACTGGGGGTTCAAAACATTTCACTGATTTGTTCCCCCTAAGCTTTTCTGAAGCTCAGTTTGCCAGTTCAGAGACTTCTACACTAGGTGCAGAAACCGGTTCATCTTGTGACACTTCTTCAGGTTTCTTTTTCCATGTTTTATTCATTCCTGCTTGAATGGTTTCGACATCAATCTTCCCTTCCCGAGTGACCGGTATGTCATCTGATAGGTTCTTTCTCATTCTGCAGGTTCTGGCAGGGTGTCCTGGTTTGTTGCAATGATAGCATACCATTCCAGGTGTTCTCCATGGTCCATTGTTCATTCTACCATTCTTCCTCCTGTGTGTTGAAGCAGTGTGAGCACTACCATGGCAAATCAAATAGGTTGCTCTCCAACCGGTTGCCGCTTGATATCCACCACCACCTGACTAATGGTCATAGGCATTATACCGGTTTAGATTTCAATTCATAGAGGATTCAGGAAAAACTCCTTGAGTCCTTTGAGGATATCTCCCGGTGTTGTGCATAACAGACCTGGATTCAAATGCTCTATGCCCAAACTTGTTGCATGCATAATAGTTACCATTGAATCTAGGCTTATTGTTTAGAAAATAAGGAAAATTATTGTAAGCCTTATTTCTACATACATTAGCAGTATGTCCTTCCTTGAGACAATTAAAGCAAACAGGTTTAAACTTTTGCTTACCTTTATCCTTTGGTGCCGATTGCTTCTTTGATGCTCCATCTTTTGTTCTAGAGGTCTCACCTTCCTCATAACCAGAAAAACCAAGTGTAGTAGTATTATTTATCGGTTTTGCTAATTCAAGCTTTTGTTCTAGCTTAATAGTACTCTTATTGAATTTGGCAAGTATTTCCTTTGACTTAGTGATTTCCTTGGAAATAGCAGCATTGGATTCCTTCAAGGTTGCATTCTCAGAAATACCCATGTTTAGTTCACCTTGCATTTCTTCTTTTTCCACTTTACTCTCTTGGAGATGAGCGGTAAGTGCACTAATTTCTTGCTTCAGCTTTGAGATCTCATGATCTTTGTCTTTTATCAAATCTTTAGCTTTCCTCCAGTTCTCAAGCTCTTGGCACATTCTAATAGTCAGTCCTTCTAGTTCCCTTCTCAAGTTAGCATTAGATTCATTCAGTTTTTCAACTTCTTCAACTAGGGCTTCCATGTCTCCTTCATTAGGAGAACTATTTACCATAAGCTCTATCAGTTTCTCAGCATGCTCTCTTGTCTTTGCTAGAGAGGCTTTATATTTGACTTTAAGTTCATCAAAGGCTTTCTCAGTCTAAGTGAGGCATTGAGTAAGCTCCCTCACAGTGTATTCCCCCATATCTCCTTCCAAGTGGTTAAACTTATAGAAAGGTTGGCTCTGATACCAATTGATGAATACTAAGAGGGGGGGTGAATTAGTATACCAAAAAATACTGAACTCAAACACTTAAATAGTTTAGCAGTCAACCGGTATAATAGATTTACTAACAAGCCAGTTAAAACAAATGCAAAACAAACAACAAATAAGGCATTCACCCACAAGAGCACAATAACCATAACACACGAGGTTTTGACGTGGAAACCCAAATGGGAAAAAACATGGTGAGCTGAAACTCACAAGTAACTATCTGCAAAATAGTAACCAGACCGGTTAAGGTCAGACCGGTTACGGTCATACAATGTTCTTCACCAGAACAGATCCTGTTAGGAATCTAGATCTCTGTTAGGAGATAAGCCCTATTAAAGACTACCTTGTGAGAGGATTTCAGATCCACAGTTGTGAACCACCTTGTTAGAGGATTTACAAAGGCTTTGCCAAGCCTACCTGGTTAAGGGTTTCAAACTTGTCAAAGATGTGAGTAATCAACAAGTGAGTGATCTAGATACTAGCACAATATGCTTGGTTAGATCCTTGATAGCTCATTGTTAATGCACATTTAGCATTACTTCAGTCTTCAGTATCTCCACACTCTGTTTCTTCACACAGACCTAATCTTCTCTTCTGTGATCGCACATGCATAAACCTCATGCACTTCTAAAACCCTAGACATGATGTCCTTATAAAGGAATCTAATTTCATGTCGGTCCAATAGGATTACATTGCAAGTTCCTAGGTTCAATGCATCTAGACACATTTGGTAACACAACACAAAATCACCGCCAAAGTGTCGATGGATGATAACTCATCACAGAAATACCAGTTGGTAACTTATCACAAAATAATACCAGTTCATACATTTAACCTATTACCGGTTCATACATTTTACTAATTACCGGTCTGACAAAATGAAGACTGGGAAAACATTAACAACCGCTTTGTTCCTTCATACCACTTTGGGATCCTTGAACCGCTTGAGATCGGTAAACACTTTCTGCAAAACATCGATACTCTAAAGACTATAATACATAATACCAGTTGGAACAAATACTGGTTGAGCATAACTCATATATACAAAAAGTGATCTCAAAACAAGTGTGTGTCCATCAATGACAATCACAACATCATCAAAATGCCAACACATGTTGTGTTTTTGATTTATGCATTCACTATTAATTATCAGATCTCATATTTAAGTAATTTGTTGCAAGTTTTGGTGACAAATGATTCACGCTCCCCCCTTTCAGTTGCCTGCCCTATTTTCATCAATTGGTATCAAAGCTAGTTCTCCTAGAGAAGTTTAACACCTTTTGGTGATCTAGGATGGTGATTTAAAAGAAGGACAGTTCGAGATTTGATGGAACAAATTACTCTCTTTGGAAGAGCCAAATGGAATGTCATCTTAGATTCATTGGTGAAGCTTATTGGACTAATACAAAGAACAAGTGTACTGTTCCTGCAAATGGACCTTCAACTTCGAATGAGATTAAGGAAGTTGAATGTAATATTAGAGCTAAGGAAGCATTGTTGAGTGCCTTGACAGATTCTGAAATGACAAATGTTATGGAATTGCATACTTCTCATGAGATCTGGAAGAAATTGGAAACCCTATATGAAGGAGACAACTATGTGAAGATTTCTAAGTTGTGAAGCTTGAAAGGAAAGTATGAGATATTGAGGATGGGCGAAGATGATAGCATTACTTCTTTTATACAAAAGGTGAATGAACTTGTGTGCAATATCAAGTGTGTCAGTGGAAAGTTGGAAGAATCAAAGATTGTTGCTAAAGTGCTCATATCCTTACCTTCATCCTACAAACATAAAGTTGTTGCTATTGAGGAGATCCGAACTATGACTTATGTAACCGGAGACATATTAATTGGTAAGTTATCAACCTTTGAATTGAGCTAATTTGGCGATTCTCTTAGTAAGGTAGAATCTACATTCCAAGCTTCTATTTTTGAGAAGGACAAGAAAAGATTTGATCCAGGTGAAAGTTCTTAAAGGAGGATATCTAGATATGAGAAAGAGATGAAGGAAATCGAAGAAGAAGAGCGAGAGCTTGAGTCTCTTATTGCCAAGGGTTACCTAAAGGAGATAGTAAGTATGAAGGAAAGTTGCATCTTAAATGTTTTTCATGTAATAAGAGAGGACATTTTGCTTCAAGGTGTCTGGAAAGAGTTCCTAAGAAACCCTACAAGCCTAAATTTCAGAAGATATGTATTTATGTTGCTGATGAAGGTGTGACAGATAATGAATCTGATAAAGGAAATTATAGTGATAATGAATGGGTGTTTATTGCTATCAAGTAAGATGGTCCAATACCTACTGATTATGCTAGTTGCATTAATAAGGAAAGAGCTTTGGCTAGATAGGTTGAAGAAAAAGATGAATGGGTGATTGACAATGGATGCTCTCATCATATGACAGGTGATAAGAAAAAGTTTGTGAGCTTGGGAAAGTATGATGGTGGTGTTGTAAGATTTGGTGATGATAAAGTTGGTATAATTTGTGGTCGAGGTTCTATTTCTCTTAATGGTAAGCACAATACTGATGATGTCATGTGTTTAGAAGGCCTAAAGAATAATCTTCTGAGTGTTGGATAGATGGTTGACAAGGGATGTGATCTCCAATTCAAGAATGGGAAGTTTATAATCTTGAGTAGTTCCAGAGATGAGATTGCATCAGGTACAAAGAAAAAAGGTAATATCTTTCATATCAATGCTACTGGTAAAAGTTATTTTATTTCTCAAATTGATGAAAGTTGGTTGTGGCATAGAAGGATGTTTCATGTGAATTTTGATAGCATGATCAAGATAAGTTCTATTTAGGTAATAAGAGATCTTCCTAAATTGATGAAGCCTACTAACTATATATGCAAAGAATATCAATTGGGGTAGAAAACCAGAGTTTCTTTCAAAAGTAAAAAGCATTTTTCTAATGGCCTATTATATCTTGTGCATACTAATTTATGTGGTCCCTCTAGAGTCAGAAGTTTGCAAGGAGATAGATATTTCATGTTACTCATTGATGATTATTCTAGGATGATGTGGGTCACTTTCTTAAGGGAGAAGTCTGAATTCTTAGAGAAATTCAAAATTTTCAAAGCTATGGTTGAGACTGAAACAAGATTGAAGCTGAAGTATCTAAGATCTGACAGAGGTGGTGAATACACTTCCGGTGAGTTCAATACATTTTGTGAAGAGCATGGGGTAAATAGAAAACTATTTTCTCCAAGAACCCCTTAGCAAAATGAAGTTGAGGAAAGGAAGAATAGAACCATTTAGGAAGCTACTAGAACAATGATGATTGAAGGAAATGTTCTGCATGTGTACTGGAGAGAAACTGTGTGAGTAATATAGTTTACACTCTTAACCAAGTGCATATCAAAGGTGATACCGGTAAGACTCCTTATGAACTATGGTTTTGTCATACTCCTACGATTAAATATTTCAAAAGTTTTGGAAGTAAATACTATATCAAAAGGGATGAAGATTTGGGAAAGTTTGATGTTAGATGTGATGAAGGAATATTTATTGGTTATTCTACTAAAAACAAGGCCTACCGGTGCTATAATAAAATATTGAGGAAGATAGTTGAGAGTGCTAATAGTAAGGTTGATGAAGGTATGGAGAGACAACCTTGATCCTATGGATATGATTCAGATGATCATAATGATAGTTTTGATAAAGGAAAGCAAGTTCAAATTGAGAACCAAGTTCAGATTATTCCGGTGAATCTAGTAAATTAAGGAGAAGAAAATAGTGCAAGTGCAGAAGAAAGAACACGAGTCTGAAAATCAAGAAAATCCTAAGACTCCCAGGTATGTAAGATTGAATCACTTTGAAAATCAGATTATAGGAGATAGAAATAAAGGTGTAGAAACTTCGAGAAGAATTGTAGAAGTTTAGGCTGAGTATTGTTTGATTTCAAAGATTGAACCTAACGATGTGAGTGAAGCATGTAAAGATGAACATTGGGTAAAAGCTATGGAAGAGGAATTAAATCAGATTGAGAAGAATAATACATTGGGTAAAAGCTATGGAGCAAATCTAGACTTTTTTGTAAATGATATTCTCAAATGGAAGGAATTGATTTTGAGGAGACTTTTTCTTTGGTGGCAAGAATTGAAACTGTAAGATTATTTCTTGCTTATGTTGCTTACGGGGATTTCAAAGTCTATCAGATAGATGTCAAGTCAACATTTCTAAATGGTGAGCTGAAAGAAGTGTACATTGAGAAACCAAATAGATTTCATTTGACAAATCAAGGAGATGTGGTTTGTCGGTTGAGGAAAGACTTGTATGGATTGAAGCAAGCCCCCAAAACTTGGTATGCTAGATTGGATAAGTATTTGCTAATGCTAGGATTCAACAAAGGTACTATTGATAGTAATCTATATTTCAAGATTGATCATGATAACATTGTTGAAGTTTTTGTCGATGATATTATTTTTGGAGGGAATGATAGTTTGTGTAAGAATTTTGTTGATGAGATACAAAATCAGTTTGAGATGTCTATGATTGGAGAGATGAAATTATTTTTGGGATTGCAAATTACTTAGTTAGATAAAGGTATCTTCATATCTTAGTCAAATTATATGAAAGACATGTTGAAGAAGCTTGGATTAGATGATTCAAAGCCAGTCGGTACTCCTATGGTGACTGATGTAAGCTAACTAAGGATGATGATTCCCCTAAAGAAAATAAGACTAGACTTGATATCATGAATGTTGTTTGTCTTGTTGCTAGATTTCAAGTTGATCCTGAAGAATCTCATGTTGTCGTTGTTAAAAGAATTTTTAGATATTTGAAAGAAATTGTTGATTTTGGTTTATGGTATCCTAAAGATAATGATTTTACTTTGAGTGATTTTACTAATGCTGATTAGGCAGGAGATGCTGATGACTGAAAGAGTACTAGTGGCGGTGCATTTTTCTTGGGAAAGAGATTGGTTTCTTGGTTGAGTAAGAAGAAAAATTCTATTTCTTTATCTACTACAGTGGTGGAGTGTATTGCTTCTACTAACAATTGTACTCGGGTTATATGGATGAAGTAGATGTTGAAAGATATCATAATTGTGTATGATGAGCCTATTGCTATTTACTGTGAAAATTGAAGTGCAATTAACATTTCAAATAATCCAGTGTTGCATTCAAAGACTAAGCATATATCTATCGAGTTTCATTTTATGAGAGATAAGGCAAATGAGAAAGAAATCCGGTTGGAATATGTGTCTACAGAGGAACAAATTCCAGATAACTTTATGAAG
The DNA here is from genome assembly GCF_030272615.1 of Cryptomeria japonica. NCBI lineage: Eukaryota > Viridiplantae > Streptophyta > Pinopsida > Cupressales > Cupressaceae > Cryptomeria > Cryptomeria japonica. Next base: position 521,592,467 of record NC_081413.1, read on the forward strand.
CCTTTGCCTAAGGATACTTTTGAGTATCTCAAAGAGAAGTTAGGGGCGATTTCCCCTCATGATTAGAACTAAGATGCATTGGTATGCATCAGTCAAGGGCATTTCACAGTCATATCTTGTGATCTGGATTGATGAGTGGAGGCTACTACTCAGGGGGAGTAGTCAATGAGTTAGTTTTGAATTTTTGTGGTGTAAGTATCTGTCTTTGTCATTGATGTCAAAGGGGGAGAGATTCATGTGAAAAATTGTGTAATGATTTCTAAGCGAGAGAATATTTGTATAGTGGGAGAGAGTTATCTAAGAGAGTTGTTGATTTATTTGACATTGACTGTTTTTCACATCATATGTTTCCATCAATTCCATAGGTGTAAATTGTTGGATGATTAGGTGATTGATGCAAATATGTGCTTTAATGATATCTAAGAGATGTGTTGTCATTGCTATTAACATATTTCTCTTTTTGATGCAATGTTGCAACAATATTTAGTTAGTCATTTTTTTTTTCTGTATGTTGATATTCAGTGTTTGCGGATTAAACAGTTTGTAGAGGATTGTGTTTAGATGATTCAGTGCAATTTTCAGAGGTCCGCATGAAGATTTGATTGCTTTATGAGTATCTGTGTTGTGGCCAGTTTTCTGTTGTTCAGTATTGCTAGTGTTTAGTATTTTGGTTTGCATTGCTCCACATTGTAATATATTGATCTACGGATTTGGATTTATGTTTGGGACATTTATGTGTGTGTTCAATTCAAGTGGTTCATGGTTTGGAGCTCCGCAAGTGAATTTTTTAGGTTGATAGTCAGTTCAGTTAATGTTTTTGAAGTTCAGTATGATGATAACAATGATTCTAGATTGGGTGCTATTCGTGTTGGTGGTCTGCATTGATCGGTGAATGCGTTATTGATGATTTCCTTGGTCTAGTGGTTCTCTTCATGTTCTTGGCCAACATGATGTTTTTAGTGTGTTGCAGATGTATGAGACTTAATTCTTGGAGGTGTTTCATATTTGAGGCGGTACTTAGGTCCATGCTATATCTTAGCCTATTTTTTTGGTCTGTATATGATATTGTAGCGTGTATGGTTATATTTTTGTAATTAGGTGATATGTGTTGAGCTGACCTTGATGATATTGATCCAAGGTTGATGTCATGTATAAATAAATGTAATAATCATTTTGAGATGCGTGTGGAGTGTGCGAATAATGTATTAATCATTCGAAAGTAGAGAAGTCTGAGAAGAGGATGAAAGTTATGTGGTTAACCAGAACAATAACCGAGCATTGAGGATGCTATTTCTTAGTTTATGTTTTTTTGGAAGTGATCTGAATCTATTTTTAAGGCAGTGAGCCTTCCCAGGGTTGTTACCCTTTGTTGTTTTTGAGTAGTGAGCTTTAGGTTGTGTGCCTAAATGCACGTGCATTCCCCATTATAATATTTTATATACTTCTAATAGGGTATCATCATATTGTGGGAAGGTTCCCATCGTGGTTTTTCCCTTGATCGGGTTTTCCATGTCAAAAATCTTGGTGTCATGTGTGTTCGTGTTATGTTGTTGATTTATGCTTTCATTGTTAATTATCAGATCTAAGATTTAAGTAAGTTGTTGCAAGTTTTGGTGACAATTGATTCACCCCCTCTTAGTTGTCTACCCTATTTTCATTACTCCCTGAAGGTGGAAACACCGAATGGGGGTCTGACTGAGGGAGGCCTCTAAACACAACCCCCAACATTTTCTCTCTCCACTTGTGTGCAAGTTTGTGGTCGAGGGAGATAACTCACCTTGCTAAGGCTTCAATCATGGACCAATTGTAAGCTTCCTTTACCCTCTATCATTTTCCTTTAGTTGTTTGCATTCCGTACTTGTTATTTTAGATATCGTAATATTGTTATTTTGGTCATACTATCGTGTTCGTATTCTCTATATGGTCTCTATATTCTGTCTATACAGGACAATAGCACGCCATGTTGGTGTCCTAGTTTTGCGCATTCGTCCCAAAGACAAAGGCTTAGTAGAGTCATCTAGGAGTCATGCCTATAGTTCATTTATCTAGTTTTGTACTTTGCATCCCCTGGCTCTTCTTTAGCACCATTTTAAGTGAGGTAGAGTGAAGGTCAATTTGTTCCTTGGGTTTCATCACTTCAAGGGTAAAAAATCTTGTCCTCTACAATGCGAATGTGAAGCAAGAAGAGTGAAAGTATTGGAGTTGAATTTTCAAATGGTGTTGAACACAAGATGCCACTAAGAGGGGGGGTGAATCAGTGGTTTCTAAACTTTAACCTTTTAATCCTAAGTGTGTGTATACCAGTTAGCAGATCTAACACAAAGCAAACATACTGGTGAGATAGGAAGATGACACAAATGCAGCCACACACAATAGGAACATCACATAACACCAGATGCATGAGGAAAACCCAACATGGTAAAAACCTCGATGAGAAATGTTGTTGGAGTCTACTGCTCCAATCCATCCTCACAATAAAATAATGCTTATAATATTTAGGGTACCAACTCAAGGAGCGACACCCCTGCTTTAGGGCACCAACCCAAGGAGCACCAACCCCTAATTTAGGGCACCAACCCAAAGAGCACCAACCCCTGCACTGAGTTCCAACTTAGTGATTACAATAACATATATCAATATAAAGGTAATATCCTGGTTACAAATGAATTTTGTAACCTCTCACAATCAACTTGCTCTATCGGTTCTACTCTTCTCAACTGGTCTTCCTCTACTATGTTCTCTGATGGTTCTTAGCTCACTCAGATCCTCCTTTCCTTCACTCTATATTGTAACCTTACCGGTTTAGCCTCTACCTCTTCTCTGTCACTACTATGCTCTTTGATCACTACCAGTTCTCAGCTTGTCGGTTAAGCCCTACTCTGATCTTATTTGTAGGTTCACTCTTCTCTGATCCCTTTGTTGGCTCTGCCTCTACCTCTTCTCACTTTCTCTCTGCTCTACTTTTCTCACTACAACTACCTTCTTACCGGTTCACACCACTGTCAGGATCAATGACAGTCTACTGGTTGCACTCTTCTAACTGGTTCTCTCTAAAGCACTTAGTCACCTCTGCGATTGTCGATGGACTCTCTGACTAGTTAACACTCTAATTGCACTCACTTCACTAATGTCACTCTCTTCTGCAACAACAATCCTCTTCTATCTTTAGTCGACATATTTATACCTGAGTTTTCCTGCCATGATCGACATTCAAACTTTACATGTCTAGGGTTCCTTCCTTGATCACGAGGCGTACCAGATCCAATCAATTCTTGTCTCAGAGATTCATCACCTGCAATGGATCAATCAACTCCACCAATCATGATGCTTCCAAAACACGTTTTTCCATATTTAGCAAACATAACCTCTTTGTCGACATTCACTTATCAACCATGATGAATGAGTTCATGGTCCCCTTCACCAAATCCGATCAACACTTGCATAATCTGCATCGATCAGTGCATCTCTCAAATCTCCACTCTGCATCAAGTCACAAACCTATGCAACTCACCTGTGATTTTTTGGGGTCGACCATAAATGCACTCAGTCAACAACAACCTCACCAACTCACACTTCACTGACCACAACATGCATGACACCTATGTCCTACATGTCATCATTGTCAGCATGCACCTCAACTCAGTCACCATGTCGGTTTGGACTTTGTCACTGACGACAACACATAACCAGGTTCATCTAGTAGTTCTCTAACCCTGTCAGTTATACCCTAACTGGTTAACCTTCATGTTTGGACTTTGATGTTCTGCAAGTGGAACACCTTTGTTGGTCACCAAACATGCCAATCTACAACATGCTCAGCTTCATCAGACAAGATCTCTTTACTTGTCACTTTGTCATCTTTACCGGTGGACATACTTACTGGTAACCACCTTTATGACACCATGTCAACAATCTTCAACTATCTCCATCTACATTCTGAATGCACCCTCTATCTGCAGTTGCTCAACTTTACCTTCACCTTCATCAACCCAAACAAAATCTTAACCGGTGTGTCAAAGTGAAAAACCCATCACTTCTTTACTATTCCTTCTCTATCCCGGTGGCACAACATGCCAACTCTTTCTAATCCGATGCACATCTTTGATTTCATGCACCTGAGGCATCCTTGTGTTTCACCTGTTCATCCACTGTGAGCCTTCAATCACCCGCCTTCTACTTTTCTATCTTATCTCAGAAGATTATGATGCATTCCATGCATATTGGGAGATAAGATCAATATGATCACTTACCGATGGATGTGGATCCTTGTCATCTGCTTCCGACATAGCACTGATATGACATTGCTTTCATTGAGAAGATATATCTTCAACACATAACCCGATAGACATCCCCTTTCTCTAACTTACTAACTTGTAGCAGTCCAAACTTTATTGGTCATATCAGCATCCTGTGATAACCTCTTCATCCAGTGGGAGTCCTACTAATTGACATCCAACTATATACGAGTTCTGCACTTCTTTTTTGGATCCTCCTTGCTTTCTTTCTAGCCACATGCTTACTAGATCGCAACTACACATTGCCAACACATCATTAATTGGTTGTCATACCATACCAGTCTCCAATACTTATGTCATCTACACAAGCCAACACTATCTTGTGTACCGGTGACTCCAACAACCACACAATCTGGTTGACATTCTCTTCTTACTGGTGACAAGCTATACCAACAATCTCTCATACCAGTTGACATCAATGACAACACAATGCCAACAAATGGTTGCTTGAGGTAGTGATTCAAGAGCGGCTACATTTCAAGGAGATTGTTTGATGTAGTGATGTTGAAGGTTTATTCATTGTAACTCATATTTTCATATATCTTTTTGAGAGATAGTGTGTCTCCTTAGCTTCAAAGTCTTTCTAGGATCAGTGAGCATCCATAGGCAATGAGTCATAAAAAAAACATTATAATACATGTTCATATAGTGCGAGTTAACTCTTATCATGGTTTTCCCCTTCTTAGGTTTTCCATGTAAATTTGGTATTCTCATCTACATGTGTGATCATTGTTTGTCTGTTATCATTGATGATCAAATTAAGATTTAAAGTTGAATTTGAATTGTACTATAGTATTAAGATTTGTTCAAGTCTAATTCACCCCCCTCCTGGTCTTGGGTGTGTTTAACAATTGGTATCAAAGAAAGGTTTCTTTGGATTCACCTCAACTACTTAAGGAAGACCTAGGATGGCATAATATGGATCCTACAAGATTCTTAAGTTCAATGGTATGGTACAAACTACACCTTCTGGAAACTAAGAATGGAAGCACATTTGGCCTCTTTAGGATTTGGATTTTGGAACTCAGTCAAAGATGGTTATACTTTTCCTCTTACTCCTCCAATAGATCTAAATGACAGTAACCTTTATGAAAAAATGGTGAAGCAAGAAATGCAATCATAAGTGGATTAGTATATTCAAAATCCGTAAAGGTAATGTACTATAGTGTTAGTGAACAGATTTGTCCCTCAAAAATAAATACACATACTAACTCCAAATGCCCAGGATAAAGGACAAAGAGCACTAATAGTTGGATAGATTATCATTGAAGTGATAATATTCCTCTAAATTGAGAGGTACAACTCCCTCTTAGAATATTTACAATTAATTTATTATATAGTTGATATGCTAACACTTTTAACCAGAAAGCATTGAAAGGCTTCAACATTTATCCATCAACACAAATAAATGCCTTCAAAACTGCACACATAGGAAATTTTTGAAAAGAATATTCAAAGGAGAGTTCACAGACTCTGATTCATAACATTCTTGCTGCATATATTCAAAACAAAATGGAAACTCAACAGGAGAAACTAGCAGCTTAATCGAGACTCTCTCGTGCCTCACAGGGCAAGGGGGATCAAGCAGGTTAACACCATGTGAGTCATCCAACATTCTATAATAAATATGAAGAAAAACAAAATGCACAGATAACTGATTATCAAATTAAATTATGCCCACATAACAATCTAAGAAGAATTACGAATCTTAGAATGCATAGATTCAAAGATATCACAACATTTCATTAATAATCAGCTATCATTTTCACTTCCCCCAATTCCTATCAAAAACTCTTCTATCGTTTCCAAAATCACAGTTTTAGAACCTTTTTCTTTTCTTTTTTCCCCATATATATAGTCTCTCTCTTTCTTTAAAGAGACTTTCATTTACCAATAATTGATTCTTGAAAAGATAATTAATCAATCTTTTCTTTTATCTTTTATAATCTTCTTGATAACTTTTTTTGTTTTAAATCTTCAAATCTTTTATCTTAGAATTTTTATAGACCCGTACTCAAAGATAAATAACTTTTGATGGAGATAATATTTTTCCGATCGCTCTGGTGAGGATTTAGAAAACTACATTTTCCAAATCATATTAAAATTTTAGCGCGATCCAACGATTAAATTGAAAGTTATGCCCCCTGCACTGAGACTGATTTTTTTTGTCTCAGAAAGTCCATGGTTTCAAATTACATTGAAAATTACAAACATTAGTCATGCCAATGTTATTGGATTTTTGAACTTTTTTGAAATCTGAAACTCACACACTTTGAACCTGCATTTAATGAATCTTTGAATTTTGAATTTGAACTTCTGAAATCGAACCTTGAACCTGCATGCTTGAACTTGCGAGCTTGAACCTGCGGGCTTGAACCTACGCACTTGAACCAAAGAAGGTTCAAAGTTCAAGTTCAAAAGACCAAAAATTACAATGAACCCGAAATTTTAACTTTGAACCTTTTGAACTTTTTGAACTTTTTGAACCGCTTGAGCCTTGAACCTGCGGGGTTCAATCAGAAGGTTCAAAAACATAAACTTCACCCACATTATATTTGATTTATCACTTTATTTTCATATTTGGCTGTGCGTTGAACCTTGAACCTTAGGAGGTTCAAGGTTCAAGTTCAATGATAATTGTTCCTTTGGGCTGCCATAGAAAAACCTTCATAACTTTTTAGTGAAAGCTCTGTTTCTTGTGAAATTTTAACTGTAGAATAAATGAGCCAAGTAGAGAATAACCCAGAAATAATTTTGGCATATGAAACATAAGAATTGAGACTTAATTATTTGGACATATGGGTAGCCCAAATATTAAAGAATTAAAATCTCTCAACTGATATGGAGTTTGGCCACAAAAACTTCAGCATTAAAACATTAAAAATAGCTAATTTTTAGCGAATCATGAAGCTTTAGAAACAAGAAAAAAATATAGGGCTAACATTGGCTCTGATTGGGGACCAGGACTGTAAAGAACTAGGAGAATCCAGAATGTCTCTAGGAGAGATCGGTGTGTATCATCCATTGGGAAACAGAGTCAAAGAGAAACAGAGCATGGGGAGCTGCTTGCAGAGAGGGGAACATGGCAAGAACTGAAAACTAACAAGCCAAAATCACTAAAGCCTACGGCAAACCAAAAATTTATTTGCAAGTATGTACATGGGTGGGAATTCCCTTTACCACAGGGAAACTCTAGGTCACTCATGCAAAACCGTTAACTGGCTAGGAAAAATATGAGCCTTTCTTCAGCAATGGATTGTGACCATGAAATGTAGCTAAGAATAATGACCCTCTGGTGACTGCTTCACTGCTAACTCTCAGATTAATGATGTGCAAGAAAAACCTGTATATATGCTCATCTTCAAAATACCACCTTTCATCATAAATTTCTAAATTTTCTTGAACTGCCTGCATGGTACTATTCAAACATCTTTCTATTTTTGATTGCAAATAATAACAGTCATAAATTTTTGCAAGAATGATTGCATCATCTTTAGAATTTCTATTATTAAAATCACCACCCTTAAAAGGAATTTCAGCATTTATACCGAGCTTGGAATAAAGAAAGACCTCATCTAGCATAGGATCTACACTAGCTGAAAAAACTTCATCTTTCTTTACTCCAATCAAATCTGAAAACTCTCTATCCACAGCCAAAGCATGAAATGCATCAATACTTGAGCTTACTATAGAAGAGTCTTCTCCTTCAATGGATGACAAAAACTAACATATGACTTCCTCTTCACAGAAAGAAATGTCTTTCAAAACCTCCAAAAATTCTGAAAACTGCAACATTTTAACAACTTGGCTGCTTTCTTGCTCTAGATTATTTTCAAAAGCTTATTTTTCTTTCACATTTTTAGAAAAATAATCAACAGAGCAAGATTTTATTTTATTTCTAACACAAGCCTCACTAGATAAATCTTCAAGTAATATCATTGCATCTTCAAAGTGAAATGACTCCAGAATAGATTCATTAAAATCTTGCAAAGAATCATTCTTATCATCTTCTTCTATAAAATTGAAGGCTGCATATTCTGGCTGTGTGTTGATCTAAAAACTTTCTTCTTTAAAATTTGCTGGGATAAGCTGTTTTTCAATCATTTCAAAACTGAAACTTTCTACTTCTGGAGAGGAAAAAGATTTCAATGAATCTTTATCATTCAAGCTCACAAGTCCTCCAATGTTGTCTTGATCATATATTAAATCTTCATGAGGCTGAATCGTTACTCCTTGGATTTCTTGCTCACTCAAGATTGGAAAGTTGCAAGATTGAAAAGAAAATGGAATAGCTGGAGCATCTTCATCATCAACTCTTAATACATCTTTAAGTCGTGATATTCTCTCTTCATGTGCTTGCAGCAAATTTGTTTTTTCTTCCAGCTCTTTCAACTTGTGAAACCGAGTGCATAGGCTCATCCATAAAAGTGCAGATACATAGTCATCTTCCATACTTTTCTTTGTTTTTACAACTTCAGTGATACTTTCTTTGCAGCGATCCTAAAAGTCATTCAACACTTTATCATCCATCTCAAGAATTTTCAAGATGGTGGGATTTGGTCTTTTCCCCATTTTTGCAACTTTTTTATTTTGCATGATGATTTAACAGAGTCGCCAATCCTGCACACATAGAGATAAATCTAAAAATCTAAGGAAACAAAATGCACTGATCTTTGATTCTGATTCCCCAGCAGAGTCGCCAAAAATCTGTTAGTGAACAGATTCGTCCCTCAAAAATAAATACACATACTAACTCCAAATGTCCGGGATAAAGGACAAAGAGCACTAACAGTTGGATAGATTATCATTGAAGTGATAATCTTCCTCTGAATTGAGAGGTACAACTCCCTCTTAGAATATTTACAATGAATTTATTATACAATTGATATGCTAACACTTTTAACCAGAAAGCATCGAAATGCTTCAGCATTTATCCATCAACACAAATAAATGCCTTCAAAACTACACACATAGGAAATTTCTGAAAAAAATATTCAAAGGAGAGTTCACAGACTCTGATTAATAACATTCTTGCTGCATATATTCAAAACAAAATGGAAACTCAACAGGAGAAACTAACAGCTTAATCGAGACTCTCTCGTGCCTCACAGGGCAAGGGGGATCAAGCAGGTTAACACCATGTGAGTCATCCAACATTCTATAATAAATATGAACAAAAAGGAAATACACATATAACTGATTATCAGATTAAATTATGCCCACATAACAATCTAAGAAGAATTACGAATCTCAGGATGTACAAATTCAAAGATATCACAACATTTCATTAATAATCACCTATCATTTTCACTTCCCACAAATCCTATCAAAAACTCTTCTATCGTTTCCAAAATGACAGTTTCAGAACCCTTTTCTTTTCTTTTTTCCCCACATATATAGTCTCTCTCTTTCTTTAAAGAGACTTTCAGTTATTAATAACTGATTCTTGAAAAGATAATTAATCAATCTTTTCTTTTATCTTTTATCCTCTTCCTGATAACTTTTTTTTGTTTTAAATCTTCAAATCTTTTATCTCAGAATTTTTATAGACCCATACTCAGAGATAAATAACTTTTGACAGAGATAATATTTTTTCGATCGCTCTGGTGAGGATTTAGAAAACTACATTTTCCAAATTATATTAAAATTTCAGCACGATCCAATGGTTAAATTTAAAGTCATGCCCCCCACACCGAGACTAGTTTTTTTTGTCTCAGAAAATTTGTGGTTCTAGATTACATTGAAAATTACAAACATTAGTCATGCCAATGTTATTGGATTTTTGAACTTTTTTGAAATTTGAAACTCACACACTTTGAACCTGCATCTGATGAATCTTTGAATTTTGAATTTGAACTTCTGAAATCGAACCTTGAACCTTGAACCTGCACGCTTGAACCTGAGAGCTTGAACCTGTGGGTTTGAACCTGCGCACTTGAACCAAAGAAGGTTCAAAGTTCAAGTTCAAAAGACCAAAAATTACAATGAACCTGAAATTTTAACTTTGAACCTTTTGAACTTTTTAAACTTTTTGAACCACTTGAACCTTGAACCTGCGGGGTTCAATCAGAAGGTTCAAAAACACAAACTTCACCCACATTATATTTGATTTATCACTTTGTTTTCATATTTGGCTACACGTTGAACCTTGAACCTTTTGCACCTTGAACCTTGAACCTTCAAGTTCAATGATAATTGTTCCTTTGGGCTTCCTTAGAAAAACCTTCATAACTTTTTAGTGAAAGCTCTGTTTCTTGTGAAATTTTAACCGTAGAATAAATGAGCCAAGTAGAGAATAACCTAGAAACAATTTTGGCATATGAAACATAAGACTTGAGATTTAATTATTTGGACATATGGGTAACCCGAATATTAAAGAATTAAAATCTCTTAGCTGATATGGAGTTTGGCCACAAAAACTTCAGCATTAAAACATTAAAAATAGCTAATTTTTAGCTAATCATGAGGCTTTAGAAACAAGAAAAATATATAGGGCTAACATGGAGTACAACTAAAGATATTTGGGAGAAGCTTAAGAACATCCATGGAGGAGATGACAAGGTAAGGAATATCAATATGCAAAACTTCAAATACAAATTTGAGAACTTGAGGATGACAGAAGAAGAAGACATTGCTAGCTACATGCTCCAAGTTACTGAAAAATCAAATGCAATCAAAGGTTTTAGAGAATAATTAGAAGAAGACGGGGTGTTAAAAAAGATACTCAAATCTCAACTCAAATCTTATAGTTCTAAAGTTTCTACTATAGAGAAAAGTAAGGATTTGGAAAATTATTCAATGGATCAAGTATATGGTTCTCTCACTACCTTTGAAATGAGAGAGTTTGAAGAAGATGCCCCTCAGAAGGAAGCTTCATTCAAAGCCATCAAGAAAGTAAAAGCTAAAGTTGTTGATCAAGATGATGACTTTTATGAAGTAGAAGCAAACTTTCTAAGAATATTGAGGAAAAACACTTGAAATTACAAAGGTAAGTTACCTTTCAAATATTTTAATTGTGGAAGAATTGACTATTTTGCTTCTAAATGTACTTTTTGAGAAGATAACAATAGAAGAGGAGAAGATGGAAATAATAGAGAGAATCCCAAAAGAAGTCTTTAGTCTAAAGAAATCATCTATTCATATGAACATGAAGATCAAGATAATTCAAATGATGAAACGCTATTTTTGGCCATGAGATCTGATGATAGAAAGAATGTTCTTGGAAGTTGTGAGAATTCGGGTACCTTGCATACTGATAAAAGTGATGAAAAATTATTGATTGTGTGGATTTCTCTCCATGCAAAATAGGAGCAAAATACTTCGGTGATAGGAAGAAGTTAATTAGCCTTGCGAAATGGAATGGAGGATCTGTGAAGTTTGGTGATGAAGGCTTTGCTCAAATTTGTAGAAAAGGTACAATAACAATTGATGAAAAGAACAAGATAGAGGATGTTATTTATATCAAAGGAATGATGCACAATCTTCTTAGTGTTAGTTAGATGTGTAACAAAGGATACAAACTTACTTTTAATTATAAAGGTTGTGAGATCATAAAATAAAAATCAGGGAGAGTAGTTGCAGAAGGAACAAGGACCAATGTAAATGTTTATCATCTAAAGGAGGCTAAAGGTAGTAGCTATTTGATGGAACTAAAAGTGAATTCTAGCTATGAAAGAAAATGATGCGTCACATTAACTTTGAGAACATGGTAAAAGATTATCTTTGTACATGCGGTAAGAGATATGCGGAATATCATCAAACCTACAAAATAATTATGCAAGGAATGTCAAATGAGAAACCAAACCAGGAAAAGATTCAAGAACAAGAAGTATTCTACTACAAAACCTTTGGAGTTGATGCATATTGATCTATGTGGACCAACTAAGAAAAAATGAATTAATGGTGAAAGTTACTTTATGTTTCTTATTGATAATTTTTATATAATGACATGGGTTACATTTTTAAGAGAAAAGTCTAGAGCTATAGATAAGTTTAAAGCTTTCAAATCCATGGTAGAGAATGAGATAGATACTAAGATCAAATCTCTAAGGTCTAATAGAGGAGGTGAATTTACTTTAAATTAGTTCAAAAAGTTTTTTGAAGATCATGGCATTAGTAGACATTTGTCTAGTCGTAGGACCCCTCAACAAAATGGGGTAGTTGAAAGGAAAAACAAGACGATTCAAAAGATAGCCAGGTCAACTTCGAAAGATGCTAATTTTACTGATGTATATTGGAAAGAGTAGTACATACTTATGTCTATATTTTTAACAAGGTGCAGCTAAGGGTGCAATAGTCAAGTATTTCAGAATTTTTGGTAACAAATGTTACATCAAAAGAGACGAAGAAGATATTGGAAAGATTGATTCAAGAATTAATGAAGGGATATTCCTTGGTTATTATACAAGGAGAAAGACCTATATATGCTACAACAGGAGATTGAAGTGGATATTTGAAATCATAAATGTCAAGGTAGATGAAGATTGATATCAAAATGCATAAGATTTGGAGGGCTGCAAATCAGGAGGAGCCCCCTACATTGAAGAAGAAGAGGATGAAGAGGAAGGAGAAAAGGAAACATAGGAAAAATAATCAGAGAAAGCCCCTAAAAATCCAACAAATTATTCTCAAAGGAACCAATCAGAAGATTAGATCATTGGTGATAAGAATGAAGGTGTGCAAACTAGGAGAAGACTTGTAAAAGCAAGTGCACAAGTGAACCTTTGTCTCTTTTCAAAGGTAGAGCTCAAGACCTATGTTGTTTCTAGAAAATATGAAGGATGGTTGAAAGCAATGGAAGAAGAGCCGAATTAGATTGAAAAGAATGAAACATTGGAATTAGTCCCTAGACCTACAAACAAGAATGCCATAGGACCAAATTAGGTGTTCCAGAACAATCTGAATGATCAAGGAGAAATGACTAGGAATATAGCAATATTGGTTTGTAAAGGTAATTCACAAGTAGAGGGGATTGATTTTGAGGAGGCATTTGATTCGATGGAAAGGATGGAGGCAATTAGGACATTTATTCCCTTTGTACTCATAAAAACTTTAGATTTTATAAAATGGGTGTTAAGGTAGCTTTCTTGAATGGTTATTTAGGAAAAGAAGTCTACATAGAGCAGCTTGATGGGTTTCAATTATTAGAACATCCAGACATGGTGTGCAAACTTAAAAAAGGCTTTGTATGATCTCAAGCAAGCCCATACGGCTTGCTATGAAATATTGGATAAGTAATTACTTCAACAAGACTTGAAGAAATGTACCATTGATAGCAATTTTTACTTTAAGGTTTCTAGGTTGACAAAATTTTGATAGTTTTTGTATTTGTAGATGACATTATCTTTAGTGTAGATGATGGTATATGTAAGAAATTTGTAAAAGAGATACAAAAAAAGTTTAAATGTTTATGATTGGTGAGTTTTCTTTCTTTCTTGGACTCAAAGTTTCTCAACTAGAGGATGGTATGTATATTTCACAAGCTAAGTATGTTAAAGAGATGTTGAAGATGTTTGGTATGGAAGATTCTAATCCAGTGGGTACTCCAATGGATGCTAGTTGACATCTGAGAAAGGATGATGAGTCTCTAGGAGTTTACCAAACTCTTTATAGGTATATGATTGGAGGAATATTATATTTGACTACTTCTAGACATGACATTATGCATGCAGTATGTCTCGATGTTAAGATATCAAACTAACCCCGAGCAATCTCATGTGAAGTTTGTTAGAAGAATATTCAAATATTTGAAGGGGACTTTGGATTATGGTTTGTGGTATAAAAAGGATGATTATTTCTCTATGAAGTCTTTTACTGATATTGATTGGACTGGTTGTGTGGATGATAGAAGAAGTACAAGTGGTAGTGCATTTTTCCTGGGAGACAAATTGGTTTGTTAGTTTAGTAAGAAGTAGGATTCAATGTCTTTATCAACAATAGAATATGAGTATATTTTTGTAGCACCTTGTTGCACTCAAGTGATATGGATGAAGAAAACATTGAAGGATATTAGGGTGGTTTATGATGAGCGTATTCCTATCATGTGTAATAATACAAGTGCTATAAACATTTAAAAAATCTAGTGATGCATTCAAATATTAAACATATTTCAATTAGATATCATTTCCTAAGAGAGAAGGTTGTAGAGAAAGAAGTCAAATTGGAGTATATGTCCCTACAAAGGATAAGATTCCAAAGATTTTCACAAAGACACATTCAAAAGATACATTTTAATATCTCAGGAAGAAGTTAGGGGTTATTGCCCCTCCTAATTCTAACTAGATGCATAAGGTGGTGCATCAATCAAAGGGAGAATTTAAAGACATATATTTTGCTTTGAGATTCATGTGGTTGTTTCTCTTAGGGGAAGCATGCAATTGTTGGTTGTTGCTAACAAGTGAGAACATGTGTAAAGTGTTGGCATCATGGTGGGCATGATGAAGTTTGAGGTACTTAAGAAGTTGTCATTGATGGAAATATCAATTCTAATATCATCATAACCAATCGAAAAATGATTATAGTGGATTGGTAAGGAACAGGGGACTAAAAGCTTTCACCTGTGAGCAGAGACCAGTTTACAGGAAGCAACCGATAGTTGAGCTGAGTCAAGCAGGTTCACTGATATAAAGAAAACAACTGGTAGTAGATCACAACGATAAAATGTAGATTTGATCAATTTAGAAAGAGCCAGTTGAATTCGGAGTGCTTGCTAGAGAACCAGCGAGATTTGTGGTATGAACGATTAGTCCCATTGGTATAATCAACGAGATTTGAGGAATGAACAGATTGGCGCATAGAAAGAGTAATCAACTCAATGCTATCTGTTCTACTTGTGGCAACTTTGGTCATGTTGGAGTGAATTGCAGGATGAGAATGGGTCAGAGAAACAATGTAGGACCATGGAAGACAACTGCTATGGCATGTTTCAACTACCATAAGATCAGTCATTTGGCCAGAGAGTGCAGGAACTGATCCTACGACCGGTCTAAAGACAGGAACCAGTTTAGCAAGAAGAAAGGGCCAAATGATTTCAAAGGAAAGAAGGCAGTTGAAGAGGTGAAGAATGAAATGAAAAGGATGTGAACTAAGAAGGAAGAACACAAAGAAGAAGAGAAGCAGTCTGAAACTAAGTCATCATCCACCAGTGATGATAGTTTTTCTTCAAACTTAGTAAATCGATGCTTAGGGGGAGTACTTATTGAAAAATCATGACTGATTCCCCGTAACCAAAGTGAGGTAACTCTTATTTGCATTACTTAGATGCAGAAAAGTTGGCATATTGTTTGTAACTCCTCATCGGTTGTACTGTTACTGGCAAGGAAGTGACACTGGTAAACCATAAGTTATTACCATTTGAGATCATACAACTTAACCGTTGTATAAGTCCACCGAACAACTTAACAAATAAATAAGGAAATAGAAGCTCATTTTCTCTATCTTGCTTTCATTTGTGCATTCGTGACCTCCTATTGCAATCAAAGGTTTTCTAAATCTGTCAAGTGCATTTCATGCAAAGAGAGTTTGGAGATCAAGCCATGAAGTTTCGATGATCGGAAGCCCTAGCAGGAACGGTATAAGAAGTGTCTATTCGAATTCATCATGGTAGCTTCCATGACAACTCCTATGTTGGTTGAGGTAGTTAAGGAACCACAACCCGAATTCAAGCTACATCCTGTGAAGGTCATGCCCTCTGATGTGTTACTGGTTGAAGATTTTTGATCCTTCATCCACTGCAAGCTTGAAGATCTTGGAGACAAATTCATTCAAGATGAATTCAAAGGGTTCTGCGATAATGGTCTATTGAAGGTATAACATATGCATCTGAAGACCAAGGGTTTGTCATATGTTGTTGATATTCCAAACCAATTCCATGTCAATTGAATCAGGTATGTGCTAAGTAGAGTACATGACCAGTTTCTATGGTTGGAAGTTAAAGCACCAATTAAAATCATAGAGGATGTGATCCAAAGAGTAACAGGGTTCAGTGAAACAGGAGAAGCACTAACCCTAAGGACAATATCATTCGGTGAGGTCACTCGGTTGACTTAATCTTGATATGACAAGAGAGCAATGATACTCACTCACATTGAGGATGCAGAAGTAAGGTTAGCATCTGCAATGATAGCTTATAGAGTGTACCAATCAAGCCGCATGAGCAGTGTATCAAGCGGTGTTACCCATGCAGCTTACCGAATCATCAAAGAGGATGCAACATACGACATTTGTGAGATGATAAGGAGTCAATTCCAGGTGAACATGGACCGAATTAAGAAGGACAAAAAGCAATCATTCAAGTATGGTGCAATACTAGTATGTATCTTCTTCTATGTGCAAAATTTCTTTCCCGATAAGGGAAATGTAGTATGGTCTACAGATAAACCTATCATAGTTCAGATAGGTGAAATGATTGGAGACTTAGGTGATAAGTTTGGAGAGACAATGTGGGGTTATTTTAAATAATTCCAAACTAGAATGCATCAAAGAGAAAGAATCTTGACCGGTATAGTTCAAAAGTACAAGAACACTATTTGCTTTCTTGTTGATACTGATTATTGCATTATTCAAGCAGTTGAACCTAGAACTTTCTGGGTACCCACTATGGGTTATGAGATCGGGGCAAACATTGCCAAAATATATGCAAACATGTTATTGTCTAAACCGGTAGACGAAAAAGCTAAGAGATTTGAAACTTATGAGGAGGCGAGATCCAAAATTAAGAAGGAACTCAAAGAGCCTATCATTCAAAAGAAAGTTAGGAAAATGATTGAGACCTTAGAAAAGAAATATGGAGGTGAAGCATCTGGTGCCACTACTTCCACTGGTACAAGTGAGCAAATAGGGGGGAAATCAAGCAAAAATAAAGAGCAAACAGAAGAAAAGAAGAAAATGTCCAAGACAAGATCCAAGGGTTCTGCATCTAGCAAATCGACAACATATCTGAAAGAAAAGGACTCAAATACTCCTACATCTTCCTAAGGTAGAGGTGGACTGGTAGGAGTCACATATGCAAGAAAGAAAAAGAATGAAAAGACAATTGACACAAAGGCTAAGAAGAAGCCCAAGAAAGAGGAAAAGGACGATGATAACTTTGACACCCAATTTGATGTGGTAATTAAAGAAGTCAAAAGAAGTGGTAGGAATGTAGCTCCAATTATTGATGAATTGGTCCATGGGATAAAAGAGTATGGAGGTTTAGATGGTGTTGGGAGAAAGTATCCCCTCTGCAACGAGGAAGACAAAAGAAAAATTAAAGTTGCACTCATTCGGAACTTACATAATTTCTGCAAAACTCCTAGTGAACTACATGGAATAATTCAATGAGATTTACAAAATCTCATTGAAGGGAGATGAAAAACTGCCCTAGCAATTGAGAAGAAACACCAAATAAATGCACTCATGGAAGTGCAACATGAATTGGATTATAATAAAGCAACTTTAGTGGACGAAGCATGTGTACAACATTTCAAAATAAGGAATAGAGTAGGGAGAGTGGCCATAGGAGATATTCAAGGTGTGCATGATGAGGGCATAAACATGTGGAAAACAATTTTGAGCCAGCAAAAGGAAGTTGAGGAGGAAATAGAAAAAGAAGTGAAACAAGGACAAGAAATAGATGCTCAAGAAAAGAGTAAAGGCAAAGACAAGGACACCACAAATGGGTTTGATTAATTTACAATTGAAGATATCATAGGTGATGTTGTGTCAGATATTCCTAATCTGACAAAGGATGCAGAGCCACCGGTTGAACAAAAATTAAACGTTGAAACTATTGATATTGATGATACACCGGCAAAGGGAATCGATCAAACTAAGCATCCCGGAGATGATGAAGTTACAATTGAGGACATCCCTTATGAGGAAAAACCTTAAGGAAATCTGGTGACAATAAATATTCCCACTACACACCCTACTGGCAATGAACCTCATTTGCTATAAAAAGGTGCAGAGGGAGAAAACCCCAAGATGATAGATTCATCAATACCATCTGTTGATGAAACAAAGGAGAAGGAACAAGAAAAGAAGGAAGCAAAAAAGAAGAAAGAAGAGATGAAGGAAACAAAAGAAAAGAAAATAGAAAGGAAGGAAAGAGGAACAACCGATATTGGTCCAGGGGAGACCAAGGAACCATAACAAGAGAAGAAGATAGAAAATTATTCATCCGATCAACCTGAAGGTGGTCGGAAAACAATGGTGGACACTCCTCCAGTAAAGAGGAAGCTAGTTTTAGAAAAGAAAATTGAGAAAAAGAAAGCTAAACTCCCCACCTCAGCCAACTCTAAGGTAGAAGCTGAAGAAGAAGAAGAAGGAACAAAGGAGGAAGAAGGGAAATAATCAGTAATTGATATCAAGAAGATGACCCCCAAACAATTAATAAAAGTTTCAGAAAAATTAATAATTCAAGCTGAAAAGGCCAAACCTAAAGCAAAGAAAAAGAAGACAATAATTCTTAATATTGCAAAGACAATCTTATCTGATCTCATTCTTGTTATTGTTGTTGATGACAATGCACCTATCATCAATCAATTGGGCACTCTTGTCAAATAAATCGGTTCAGAGGCAACCGATCTAGAGAAGGTTGCAACAAGGCAATATGAAACAAGAAAAGGTGAGCAATTAATGCAACAAATATTAGTTGAAAAAGTTGCTCTCTCTACTAACACTAAAGAGGTGAAATCAATCTTAAAGGAAGTTGTCCAATTATTGGTAAGATTCTCAAACTTCCCTGATTTCATCAAAGATCTTGAAAAAAAAAGAGTAAAAACTCAAAAGGAAATTCAAGATCTGCTAGGTTCTTTTGATCCTCTTACAAGCTCAGTAGGAACTTTCAGTGGAAAAGTCAAGCAGTTGACTCATGAAATCAACAAGCTGAAAGAGGAACAGGGCAAATGAGCTCTAAACCTGCTAGAGATACAATGCTATCTTGCCCCTTTCATTGATTTATTGCAAGGCAATGTGAAACAAGCAAAAGGCCCGATGAGTTCAACTGACAACAAGACAGTGGATGACATGGTATTTTGTCACACACCTGCATGGACAAATTCTCATTATGAAACAGGTGAAGCCTACATGGGAATCTTCTTTGGAGGCTGCTAAGGTCAATTTCAAAGAATTTTTTGACTTACTCTCATGAATTATTTTGTATACTTTGATTCCTTTATTCTTTGTCATTGTTGCAAAAAGGGGGAGAATGAATGTATAGTGGAATGGACATATGAGGAGGAAGGACTATAGAGACAATGCATATCAGAAGAGTAGTACAAGTAGCAAGGCATAGTAGTACCGGTAGAGTGGAAGAGCAGTACTAGCTAAAAAGGCAGTACCAGTAGAGAAGGATGAGAACTTGGGGAGAATTAGCAAGAATAGAAGATATTAGAACAGGGGGAGATCTAGTTCAATCTAACTAGATGTTTTGTCACCAATGCCAAAGGGGGAGATTGTTGGCATCATAGTGGGCATGATGAAGTTTGAGGTACTTAAGAAGTTTCCATTGATGGCAGTACTGGTTCTAATATCATCATAACCGATTGTAAAAGGTTTATAGTGGATTGGTAAGGAACAGGGGACTAAAAGATTCTACTGGTGTGCAGAGACCAGTTTATGGGAAGGAACCAATAGTTGAGCTGAGTCAAGCAGGTTCATCGATACAAAGAAAACAACCGGTAGCAAATCACAATGGTTGATCAATTTAGAAAGAGCCAGTTGAAGTCGGAGTGCTTGCTAGAGAACCGATGAGATTTGTGGCATGAACGGTTAGTCCCACCAGTATAATTGGCGAGATTTGAGGAACAAACAGATTGGCGCATAGAATGATTTTTTGAGTTTGAGTTTTTGAGGCAAAGTTTGCACCAAGATTGAAGACAAATATATAAATGTTTTTCATCTTGAATTTGTAGTGTTGATGGAGTTGTTAGTGGATTGAGGTGAAAATCAGAGTAAGGTGAAGAATAAGAGAAGTGCAGAAGGGCTTCTCATGAATTAGTGAAGTCATCACCAAGTAGAGTTTGAAGAAGATACAAAATGGATCTATTTGACAAAAGGGTATCATCATCATATCAATGATTAAGATACAAAATGGATCTATTTGACAAAAGGGTATCATCATCATATCAATGATTTGTTACTCTCTAATAATTGCAGCAGATTAAATCCCTTAACAGGGTGAACCTTAACCAGTTCGGTTTGTAAAATCCCCTAACAGGGTCACTCCATAGAGGAAGTGTAAAATCTGTTTGCAAGGTGAATCCTAATAGATTCCAAGGTATTATTAACATGATACATGTCATCTTTAATAGGGTGATGTTCTCATAAGGAACATGATTGTAAGCTCTTAACCGATCACTCTTTTTCACTGTAGTAAAAGAGATTGTGGGTTATCCCCACTATGGTTTTCTCCCTCTAATCAAGGGTTTCCATGTATAATTTCTAGTGTTATGTGATTTTTATTTGATGCATGTAAATCTCTTTCCTTCAATGTTCTTGTCTTCATGATTAATGCAATGTTTAAAGTTAATTTGAAAATGGTAGTTGCAGACCGGTTAGTTTGAAAGTTTAATTATATATATAAACTATTTTTACTTATTCACCCCCCTCTCAGACACCGGTTAATATCTAACATGAAGAGGAAGTGGATGTATGGTTGGTTGTCTAAGAGAGAGTGTATACAAATAAAGAGAGAGATTGTTCATGGGAAAAGAATTTAGAATCAAGTGAAGTCCTTTGCCCCTTGTGCTTGATGTCAAAGGGGGAGAGAAAATCATAAAGTTGAGAAAAGGCAAGAGAAAAGAGAAGTGAAAATGAATAAAGACAAAGGGAAAGAGATAATGTTGTGCTCTATAGGTGTTGCCATCAATGACAAAGGGGGAGATTGTTTGCAGTTGTTTTCATTGATGACTAAGTGTTGTCATTGTTATCAACCCTCGGTATTTGTGGAGGTTATTGGAGATTGTTGTTAGTACAATTTTGGTGTCACTCTTCTAATAAAAGTATATGTTGCCAATATGATGTGTTGTGTCTAATGGAGATTGTAGAAATTTGTGGTCATTGATGTATATAAGTATAGTTGGTTAATGGCTCCCTATTTTGGATTTCCACCTTCTTGGCATTGATGTAAACACTTAATATGTTGTGATGATGTGTTAGTGATGGTGATGATGCTCATGATTGATAGTAGAGATGGTATCATGATGATACCATATTTAGATGAAAATTAGAAGCATTAAGTTGAGGATTATAAGCATTGAGGTGAGGATTAGAAGAATTAAGATGAGGATTAGAAGCATGATGATGAAGCCATATTTTTCAAATGATATTGTGCATACTAAAAAGTTGTTGTAGTATCTCTTATGTTGCCCTTGAGTGAGAAAATGATGTTCCAAGGTGTTCTGGTCTTTGTAAGTTGATGAAGAGTGTGAATGCAGGAAAATGTGTTGAAGACTGGCCGAAATAATGCTCTGTATTCCTTTGCATTTGGATATGTGGCCTTATGGTTCTAGATATAATGTTTATGCTCTATGGATGTTGCACTCCTATTTTTTCAGGTCCTTGGTGTTGCAGCTAATGTTTCTATTTAAGGCAGTATGTTGGTAGTTTGATGGCCAGTTAGGACTGGTTCGAAGAATGCTCAGCATTGATGTCTTTGTTTTCATGGTTTGGGGGATATGCTTATGATGTTTGTGTAGTGTCTCGATTCAGATTTCAAGTGACGAAGTATTCTGAAAGTGTGTTTACCAATGTCTTATCTTTTGATTGTCTTTCCTGGCATTCTGTTAATGAAGTGCTTTGTATCAGTTTGGTTTCGTCAAGTTGTCTTGGTTTTGAAATATGAAAAGATGTGTCTAGAAGTGTTGATGGACGTTATAGGAATATCTCCATGTGTTTTGCATGATTTTGGTCGATTTATTTGGTACCGCACCTTGCCTAGCGTTGGTTTTAGGGTAATTTGTAGTTATTTGGTTGATAGGGCTTGTTCTCTTGCTTGTGTTATGGCTTTGGGGATCTGTGACAACATTCCAATTTGTATTAAGTTGTATTTGGGTCCTAATATGGCTTGTGAATATATACATTGAGTAGAAATATTTGGAAGGTGGGTTTTTGGGCTGACTGGTTCAAGGCTACACATTTCATCTACACGTTACCTCGTTGTTGACTTGGGAGGATGTGCATTAGCATGTGTGATGTTTGAGATTGATTTGGATGATGTTATAAGATGTTTTAGTCCATCTCCAACTCTTGAATAGGAGCACTTTCACCACAATTATTTTTTGTGGCCGACTTAGTGGGATCATATCTTGTCCCTTGTCGTTGCCAACCTAATTGATGTTTTTAGGTCTTGCAAATGGTATAAATAGAAGATCATTTCATTTTCAAGTGTATGGATTGAGTGTGGATTATAGAGAAATATAGAAGATGAGAATGTGAAATCGGAAGAGTGTCTAGTGAAAGCACTGGAGTTGAATTACCAGATGGTTGCTTGAGGTAGTGAGTCAAGAATTGCAACATTTTAGGGAGATTTATGGATGTGGTGATGTTGAAGGCTTATTCATTGTAACTCATATTTTCATGTATCTTACTTGGAGATAGTGAGTTTCCTTAGAAAGTCCTCTGTGTTGGCAAGAGACACTATACCGATGAAGATTAGTGCATGAGGAATGTTTTTGAGTTGTCATTGGTGGCGAATCATATCATATATCACATCCGGTATATAGAGATTTGTTCTACCATAAGTTTGATATTCATTTATGCTTAAGTATGAAAGGTGGAATACAGTATGCAATAGAGTATGAGTACATTGAGCAGAACTCCATTTTGGTTTAATAGTTTTGGTTGTGGTGAAAGAGTTAGATGGTTAGATGTTAGAGACAACTTATTTCATAATCCTAGCCTCTGGTATTGATTCTCATGCAAGATCAAATATTTGATATCCGGTAATACAAGAAGAACGGAGTTATTCTGGTGTAACATGTATGAAATCTTTGGGGTGATTAGTTTTGAGTTCGAGGTGGTCAAGCCGACATGCGTAAAGCTTGTTGTCAAATATTTTAGGTCTGCATATGAATTAGTAATCATCTTGAGCTGACTTATTGTTACATGTTTCATGTTGTGTGTTATGTGGCTTTTGGAGCCAACATGGAAATTTGATTTAAATTGTTGATGCAGATATATAAGACCGGTTCATTTGAGCATTTTATGATGAGATGTGAGTGAGTGAATATTTTATAAGCGATTTTGCGAAGTTTTGTGTGTGTGATTGAAATTTTTATGCTCCAGTATATGACAGAGCAGCAGCACAAAGAAGAGAAACATAACGGTGGAAGAAGACGTTTTGCGCCTAACCAGAGATGCAATTTGGCATATGTAGGTGCGATTCTCTAGTTCAGTCATTCTTGTATCATTTGTAATCACTTGTAAGGTAGTGAGCCTTCCTCCGAGTTGTAGCCCTCTTTTTTAATTAAGCAGTGAGCTCTAGGTAGTGGGCCTAAATGCATGTGCATTCCCCTCTTGTAATATTATCATAGTCCTAATCATAGTATTATAATATTGTGGGTCTCAATCCCACTGTGGTTTTTCCCTTTCCGGGTTTCCACGTAAAAAAATTTGTGTTATGGTTTTGTGTTTATTTGCATTTTGATTCTGCACTTTGCTTTTATTCATTTGCATCTGGTGGTTAAAGAATCAGTTTAAGGAAGTTGTTAATTGCTAAACACTGATTCATCCCCCCTCTCAGTGTTCATTGATTCCAACACTTCGTATCTTTCCATGAGGTAGTGAATCTCAATCTATAATTCCTTCTAGGAGTAGTAAGCTTCCTTGGATAGTGAGCCCTAAAAAAACATTGTAATAGTTGTTCATATCGTGTGTGTTAACTCTCCCAGTGTTTTTTCCCTTCTTGGGCCTTCCATGTAAATCTAGTGTTCTCTTGTGCATATGTGATCATTTTTTATCTTTTGTTACTATTGATCATATTAAGATTTAAAGTTGAATTTGAATTATGCTATAAAGTGTTAAGATTTGTTCAAGACTAATTCTTCCCCCTCTCACTATTGGCGTGTGTTCAATGGAGATGTGGTTTACCTCTTTCTTAAATAAGCTTAGAGAGGTTGCAATTGTGGAGCTTGCGAGTAGTAGGATTAAAGGACAAAATTCAAAGAACTCTAATTTCACATTATGAGATGAAAGAATGAGAAAATCCTAGTCTGTTCTCAAAATTCCCTTCTTGAATGGACTTGGATGCCAGACAACATGATCACAAAGGAATGAAGCAATGTGGCAACCCCCTAGTTTTGGATGGAATAAGCTAAACTTCAATGAATCGTGTAAGGGAAATGAGCCCCCCAAATGCATGTTGCATTGTGAGGAATTGGAATCGAATGGTGATTGCAAGCATTTTGGTTCCCCTACCTAGAGGTACAAATAATAATGTGAATTTTTAGGCTTTGATTCATGGTCTTAAATTATGTAAGGAACTCAAGGTTGAAAAAGTTGATATTGAAGGAGATTCAACATTGGTTGTTAATGTAATCACAAAAGGGTAAGTTTACAACTTGAAGCCTCTATCTCTGTTAGAATTGGCTTTAAAAACTCTAATCTTTTGCAAAAACTTATCCATCAACAATGTCTATAGGGAGATTAATAAGGGGATGATATATTAGCCAACAATCGTGTGGATGAAATTTACAAGAAAGAATTGAAGATATTAGAGATATAGAGGCTTTTTTATTTTTAGTTACCCCATTTGCATAGAGTTAGCTCACATTCCCTTCCAGGTTCTGTAGATGCATTGGGGTGATATTGTTGATTTATTCACACCAGTGCTAGTGAGAAGTAGTTTAGTAATTATTGTGCACTAGACAAAAGGTTTTGTTTGCTTGGAATCCTTGGTATGGTCTGTCGAAAGAGTGATGGATGTTATTTGTAGGTGCACACAAGAGTTATTTGTAACCATTGGTTGCTTTCAGAGTCACTAAGATCCTTTGCAAGTGTATAACTTTCTCATGACCCTAGGTTACATTCTCTTGTGGGTAGTAGGTGGTTTGGGATAGTTGTAAACTCTAGATGTTGCTTAGGTAGAACATATCATTTGTAATTGCTTTTTATTGATACAACAACTCTTACGTATCAAAAAAATAAAATAAAAAATATTTTCTTAATTAAATGAGTGAAATGTTAATCTTCTTAACATGGTTATATATATGCAATTCTAGTATAATTTTTATGGAAAAGTTGTAAAATGAATGAATTTTGGGAGTAAGTTATCTCATGATAATACTTTTGTGAAATAAATTTAATTATGTTAGGAAGGAAATCTTGGAGCTTAGAAATTTAAATGTTATGTCTTATGATATAGATTTCATAAATTATTATGAAATATTTTGTAGTGATTTAATTAAAATAATGTTTTGTTTTGTTTGAAAAAGGTGGCAGTGCCACTTTATATATTTTATTTATTTATATATTTCTTTTACAAAAGTTGATTCAAAGAGCTCCCGGAGAAAAGAACCAATAAGAAAAACTTTGATCCTTGCTCTACAATACATAGAAAGGTTGTGAAACATAAATCTCTAGTATGCCAAAAAATACAATATATCTTATAATGTCCAGAATACCAAGTGCCACAAATCATCCCCAAGTATCGAATGTTTTTCGGGAATATGTTGAACAAGGTGAAGTCCAAACCAAAACATCGCGAGAGTTGTACACATTTATAGAGCAGTCCACAATTTGTCTCACTTATGCATTTATTCAACTTGCAATCCAACATGCTTCTTAAATGCACAAATTGACATCCATTCACATCATACAGATACAACAGAACCACGGGACCCTGCACTTATAATACCACACATACCAATTTTTATCATTATGAAAAAGACCACTGCATAGCCGTGTATAATATTATCTTGTACCCATGTCCTCCAAAAAAATTTCCTTGAGAGTTGGATAAGCATCGAGATCACAATTCAGACCCATCATATTAAGTTCCACCTTGGAACTTCCCATATTTGCCAAATGATCTACAACCTGGTTCCCTTCTCTATACACGTGAAATGGTAAAGTTTACAAATGTATCAATAAGTGTCCATGCTTGTTCAAGTAAATATCTTATCTGCCAATTGTCAATATTTCTCTTTATGTAAGCATTGATAATAATAGTTGGATCACCTTCAATGTGAATATAAGAGATGTTCAATTTTTTTACTAGTAGAATGCCTTCAAGTAAAGCATATGCCTCTACAAAGTTGTTAGTACCTAGTGGAATAGAAGCAAATTTCAAAGCAAAAACACACCCTGTGTGATCCCTTATGCATACTCCTATCCTCGTATCACCCGGGTTCCCTTTAGAGGAGCCATGAAAATTCAATTTGAAATGCATTGAATCCCGAGGACACCATTTCACTTTATTTCTATCAATTTTACTAGTTCTCACTCTCTGAAGACAAGGTGATACAGGAATAGAAATGCCCTTCCAGAAATTAATAACTTGACCATCCCAAGAATTAAATTCCCTATTTGAATTGAACTGATTTGAAATATGAGCATTAATCGGTTCTGATACCGATTTTTTAATATAATTGAGAACATTAGAAAGAGGAGATGTTTGCTTGCTAAAAATACGCTTATTTCTTTCCCACCAAAGTGACCATACTACTGTGGATGGGATCACTTTCCAAATGCATGCAAAAAGAGAGGATGAGTATAAGATTGGCCATGACTGGATCAAATCCCATATATTATTTGGAAGAGGGATGCTAAAGGAAAGCTTCTCAAGCACAAACATCCAACAAGCATTAGCAAAATCACATTGGAGGAGGAGATGATCTAACATTTCACTATGCTCGCCATAAAGTACACAAGCAAATGGATGTGCAATATTCAATTTATCAAGTCTCTCACTGGTGAATATTCTCTTATGTAGAACAAGCCAAGCAAACATCCCTGCCTTTGGAAGAACATTGTTGTTCCAACAAAAATTATAAGCTCTTTGTGAATAGGATTGAACAGACATTTGATGAATTGCCTTATACCCTTCCTTGATAGAGTACTTTTCGTTCTTCGCAGGGCACCATATCAATTTGTCCAAATCATTATAGATAAAAATAACGCGGTTCTTGAGAATCAAAGAAAATTTTACCTTTTGACCCGGGGAGATTGGGAGTAGAGTTGGCTTCTTCCAAATGACACAATTTGAAGGCTTCTCAAGATCATCTATGTAATCATAAAGGTGAGAACCCCATTGAGAAATAAATATAGGGATCACATCTACTAGGGATTCGTCAAGATTAAGAGGGAGGAGACCACTCCATGAATCATGCCAAAAGTTGACATCTTTGCCATTATGTACTTGCCACGATAAATATCTAGTAATCACATTCGTAGAATCCATCACGAAGTTCCAAACTGCACACCCTGATGGAGGATCAAGGATAGTAAATATACGTGTTGGGGTAGGAGTATCTAAATGCTTTTCTTGCATAATTTGACACCACAAAGCATGTGGTTTTTCATAAATATTCCAAACCAACTTTCCCCCAAAGGCCTTATTCCTTTTGAAAAATTGTGCAGACCAACCTTGCCCGTAGATTTGCTTGGAGTCATTTTGTTGAGAGACACAAGCAGGATCTTTTTATCTTCTAAAAGATTACCTTTCCAAATAAAATTTTGAATAATTTTCTCGATATGAGAAACAATAGATTTTGGGGCTTGAAGGACTGAAATGTAATAGTTTGGAATTGTAGCCAAAACAGTTTTGACGAGAAGGATTCTGCTTGACAGAGATAACCATCTAGATTTCCACACATAAATTCTTCTTTTTAATATGTCAGTCACAGAATTCCAAAAAGAAGGTTTCCCTGCTCCCATAAAGAAAGGGATACCCAAGTACGATGATGGAAGAGAATCCACTGGAAAGCCCAATGTCTGGATAATGTTGTTAGACACCATTTCAGAAGTATTGAATATGAATAATTTAGATTTCTAAGCACTGAATTTCTGCCCAGATCCGGAAGTATATATGTCCAACATTTTCTTAATATGCCTTGCTTCTTGAATATTGGAACAACCAAATAAAATTGTATCATCTGCACATAAAGTGTGAGTGATAGAAATTGAGGTATTAGGGATGCATACCCCCTTCCAAAGACCCAGTCTCAACTGCTTATTGACCAATCTGCTAAAAGATTCTGCCATGATAATGAAGAGAAAAGGTGATAGTGGGTCACCTTGTCTAACTCCTTGAGTGCCTTGAAAAAACCCAGAAGGATTACCATTAACAATAACTAAAAAATGTGCCCCAGAGAGGCAATTTTTGATATGCACCACTTATCCAAAAAGCCAAACTTTTTAAGCACTCTCAAAAGAAAGGACCAACATACTTTATCATATGCCTTCAACATGTCTAATCTAGCTATGAAAGCAAGGGACTGTGAAGAGTTAATTGAGTGCAAAACTTCATGGGCCACAAGTGCACCTTCCGATGTTTCCCTACCAGGAACAAAACCTCCTTGTTGAAGAGATATTACTTTAGGTATCAAGGATTTTAACTGGAGATAGACAGCTTCTATGAAAATCTTGTACATTGTATTGCACGAGGAGATAGGCCTAAAATCTGCAAAAGATTGAGGGTTATTGGATTTGGGGATAAGAGCAAGATGGGTTAAATTGAAGTTCTTGAGAATAAAAAGCTTTTTGTCTTGACTCCTCCAAATCCATTAAAAGGTCAAAGCTTAAAACGCCCCAACACTTTTGAAAGAACAGTATGGTGAAACCGTTAGGGCCTGGAGACTTATCAAGAGCCATCAAAACTACCACCTCTTGTAATTCAGTGGGAGATAAAGGTTGCATCAGATAATCGTTGTCACATTGTGAAATCAGACAAGGGATGGAATCTAGCAATATCTCGACACTGGACTCCTCAGGAACAAAAGGAAGGATAGAGATGACAAAATTAAAATATCTTTAAGCTAGTATATGTGGTATTGTAAATTTAATTATTTTGTTGGTTCTCTCTCTTTGAAGGTACTATAATATTAAAAAATAATATTTTTAAAAATTCATCTTAGGGGAAATCCATAATCAAGGTCAATTTGTTACCACAAAATAAATACCACTCACCCTAATGTAAGCACATTTAATAATGTATTAAGATGGTAAATCCTATCTAGTATGATAAAATTAAAGGTTAATCAAATTACTCTTTCCATGTCCTTTTTAAATTGGTAACAAAATTGTTTTAAATCTAAGATCATCATAAAAACTTGAACCTTTTTTCATTCACATAGAAATCCCAAAGGAAAAATCCTTGAAGTATCTCGCATAAAAGCACATTATTTTCAATATGCTAACCCACCTTTGTTAGCCTCCATCTTGGAGTGAATGAATTTGGTTTGCCATACTCATATTTGTCTAACTCTCTCTTTACCTTCCAAGCAGTGTGCCCATTGTGAAGTTGCATGTACAACATCCTCTAGTGCACATATTAGGCATCATGTCATCCGATTGTGAATAGAAGTTAGTGGAATCAAGTTTCATTGAAGAGAAAAAAAGGTTGAGTTGTGTTGTGTACAAGTGAAAGTTATGGGCATGATAGGTGGGCTATTGGTATTTTATGAGATGCATATAGGGCATATCCAACTTAATGTATAGAATACACCTAAGTTTGTCTTGGATATGAATTTATGTTAATATTTTTCTATATTAGTCATGTTTAGAATTATATGTCTAATCATTCAGACTAATGTTTATTTCATTATAATGACATTCACATTTCTAAATAGAAATATAATTGCTAATATATTTAAAATTTAATAAAGTATTAAATTGAATATATATATATATATTTCTAAATATTTCTTCTAATTCTATATATAACTTATTGTCAATATTATATATATATATATCTAAATATTTCTTCTAATTCTATATATAACTTATTGTCAATATTATATATATATATATATATATATATATATATATATATATATATATATATATATATATATATATATATATATATATATATATATATATATATATTTCTTCTAATTCTATATATAACTTATTGTCAATATTAATTATCGTAAACCTATTATAATATTAAATTAACTCCAATATATTAAATATTTCCTATTTTCTATTCTAGAATAAATATTCATTTTTTGACATGTCCCATGTTGATCCTAAAAGAGTCTATTTGGTTTCACATCCTATAAAATTATGATTTCATTCCAACTAACTCATTCAATTATCATCGTATTTTTTAAGTTTAAAATATGAAATGATCCTACAATTGGGGGTTATGGCCCCACAACGTAACCTAGATTAGACTTAGGTAATAATCTAGATGTCATTTTTCCCAACACTTAGCATATTATCACTACCTTATTCAACCAATTAGCCAAGTTCCCATAATTCAAGGAAAACAAGTGCAACAATCATGTGAGTATTATATTTTTTATAATTTATTTTAATAGAATTATTTGTTCATAGATTTTCTCCAAATCACAATGTTCCATCCATTCCAAATGATTCAATTGATTAATAAGTATCATTTTAACTAGAGATAGCCACAACTAGCTTCATATTCTCATAAGATACCAAAAATGTCTAGATTATTATGCATTTAAATAGTATATAGTCACCACCTAATATTCATATTTTATTTATGAGAAAAGTTATGACAAGATATTTTATTTTTTTAATTTGTTTTTAAATCATACCTTTCTTGATGTAGTTGCTAATATAAAATCATGTTACTTGTAGAATTATTTATTTATTTCTTATTTTTTTATTACCCATTCAACCTCACTTTACATATAAATAAATAAATTACATCCATAATTCTTGTAGAAATATTGTTTTGTGACTATTGCTTCTCATTTTCTATCAATGATTGAATTTACACATAAGAAAGGTTATTATGTTGAATTTTATTTATATATATTTATTAAATAATCTTATATATATGTATGTGTGAACACATCAAATATTTTATTTTCTTAAAAGAAACCAAACATATAAAGACTCAATATTAATAACAAATACATAGATTGACAATTTTGAATCCATGAATAATTAGAAAATAATTAGAAAATAATTGATATAATAATTTCTTTTACAAGAGCCTCCAATAGTTTATGAATGTTTCATCCTTCTTCCAAGTTCAAATATTTGTACATGTCATAATGTTGTTTCTTCAAAGCTTTGACATAAAGTAAAATCGTTATCATGAGAGAAACTTTGTACAATCTTATCGAGAGAAAATAATTATAAATTCACGTTTGGTAGCTTTTAGGTAAAAGAAGTGACTTCAAACCTCATTATCACTTAAATTTTTCTTTATTGTCTTACTATATAATGTTTATAAAATCTCTTTCTTCAATATTTTTTTCAATGAATCTCACACTTGTTTATTTCATAAGAGTGGGCTATCATTTGGTTTTGCTTTGACAGTGGAAGGAATTTTTTCATGGAAATTGAATGGTTTTTTAGTTTATTATTCTTTTTAATTTTAATTTTAATTTTTTTGAGTGAAGTAACATCTATATGAAAGACATTTATCACCAATTAGATTATTTATGTGGAAGAAATGTACATTTAAAGAATATAATTTAAATTAATTTTAACAATGTTTTTTTATTAAAAAAGCAGTGAGAACTAGGGCACTGACCCTTTACATAGCATGAACTAACAACACCCTTACAACACTAAAAAAACACAAAAATAGTTAAAAACCAAAGTCTTTTAGAACCAAAAACAGCAAGAGTTCAAACCAACAAAATAAGGGACACCAGCCCCAACCAAAACCAGCAGAAAAAGACCTAAGGGGTCGACTTGCGAGCCCTTGTCATATCTACGACCCTGTTCCATTCATTGAAGAGGAACTTATATAGCTCCCTAGCCTCCTCTTCATCAACATCATTTTTTGTAGTATGCTCTCTCAGGAGGGAGAGAGTCAGAGCCGAGTTGTGAAGAACTTGCAGGCAATGTTAAAACTGATAATCTGAGTATCACAGACGTCCATCCTTCGTTTCATCTCTTTAACCTCATCAATGATGGCCTTCACATCAAGGAATGACGTCGAGATTTCAATCTGGTTCAAGATAGTCTTGACCTCAATGTTGATAATCTGGATTTTCTCCATGGTAGGGATCCCTTGTGGGAATTCGGTATTAGCAACACTGCCCTCCCTGTTCTGTTCTAGATTGTGCCTCGACTTTGCATCCAGGTCCACTCTTTCCTCCTTGGTAATTTTGATCGTCTTTGACGCACCCTTAGTAGGGGCACTGACTGCTTAGGTTCCCATATCCTCCAGGCCCACCATTTTCATGACCTCCTCTGAGTCCACCAGGTTGATAGGGGCTATAGGTTCCGCTTCTAGCTTATCATTTCCAGCATCCATAGGGGGCCCAGAAGTGTCCACATCCTTAAGATCTTCCTCCTCCTTGTCATCAATATAATCCTCTTCCGCATCATAAACCTATTGGATTTTTTATTTTTTCACCGAGGATCCCTTAGACGCAAGTCTGTGGGATCTCCTCCTTCCTTCCATGCCCGGAGAGGGGTTTTCCTCCTCCACATCATCCGATGAAGAGTCATCATCAATGCCAATTCTTTTATGCTTCTCCAGAGATTTCCCTTTGCCCTTGGGGGGTAAGAAAATTCTCCTTTCCAGTGGAGGGAGAGGGCACAAAGTGGGTAATTTCAGTGATAGAAATAGAGGGGGGAAATTGGGCAGTTGCGAGGGCATTCTGTGCAAATTGGAGAAACTTAGGAAAATCCAGGCCAAAAGGGAAGGTTGTGAAAGGGTTCGAAGCCGAAGTAGAGGGATGAACCAACATTAAGTTCCTAGGAGGATAGAGAGACCTATGATAATCATAGATCCTATAAATGAGGCCTTGGGGAAGTGGAATTGGCGGCTTGTCCCCATTCTTGGGGTCTAGGGCTTCTTTAATAGAAGCTTCCAGAGAATGCAATAAGAAAAAAGGTAAATAAAGTAGGTCATTATTGCGGAAGTGATTGAGAAAAGGGATATGGTAGTAATAAAAAAACTTGAAGCGACCTTCCAGTGTATAGTTATCCATGATTAACAGGCAGATGTGGTTCCAGGGGTGCTTAAGCTCTTCACGGAAAAAACCACCTTGCAATTTCACCGGCTCCTCCTTGTTTATGAAGAAGCGTTTCAAACCTTTTCTATTCAACACATGGTTGGTCCTCTTCCATTTTCTACCTTCCAGTGAGAGACTTGTCACTTGAGAAATAGAATCCTTTGAAACCTCAAAAGAGACAACCCCAATCATGACCCTTCTGCCAGACCAAGAGGTCGCAAGTTGGACTGAGAGCTGCTCATCATGGCCAATAAGGTGCTCCATGAAATCAACAATCCCACCATCCACACAGTAATTCTAGACCAGGGCATCCTTCTCAAAATCATTCAAATTATTAGGTTCATAACACACTCTATCACCCCCCATGGCCAAGTCCGAGAGCTCTTGCTTAGCAGAGGACATAAGCAAAGTCACGCAAAGAATGTTAAGGATGCAACTTTTAGAGAAAATATAGATAACAATTTTGCAGGGGTCAAATAAATTTAACTTGAGGTGATTAACAAGGCACCAAAAAGAAAAATTATTGCCATTAATGACCTTGGAAATAGGGAACTTGTGAGAGTCATTAATCGTAAGAAAAGATAGGACCTTAGGCACATAGGAAATTATCAAGTAATCGAAGCTAGTTCGATTAATGATAGCAGTGGCACGTGGAATTTGCATATGACTAGACTTGAGAACAATCCAACTAGGCCAACATCTAGACATTTCATCACCCTTCTAGATCATCATGAGGAGGTGACCACAAAATTCATACCCAACATGATTGCCGCACACATGTCTCCTTTGGTGGACATGTTGGCAGTACTCGACATATTCCCATGTTGATTAATCCATGTCATCCAAAAGTTGGTGGTAGTCATCAGCATATTCCTCATATTCAAATTCAAAAAATAAATCCTTTTGAGACTCCAGAGCATCAAGAGGGCGTACCAGAAGAGGCCAAACCAAAGCAATTTCATAGGAGTGGATTTTGGTAAATTCACCCTTCAGGAGGGAGTTAACATGAGGAGGCAAGTAATTGTGGTTCCTCCAACATCTTAGGCTAGTGTTCAATAATCCAAGGGTTGCCAGAGCATCAACAACCCCATTTCCTTCCCTATATACATGCATGATACATAAGGATTCAAGCCCAGCTATAAGCCTAATAATATCCCTGATGATACTTTCAATAGTCTAGTTAAGTCTGTTCAACCCTTTGATGACATCCACAATGAGCTTAGAGTCCCCTTCAATGTCAATATTCGTTATGCCCATGGAGAGGGATAACTGTATTCCCCAAGCGAAGGCCATAACTTCTGCTTGATTGCTAGAGTAAGCATTCAGGTTCCTAGCATACGCAACAACTAGGGCCCCACTGTGAGTTCTGATAACACCACCCCCAAACGCAAGGCCCAGATGAGCTGCCCCATCAAAGTTGAGCTTGAAGTAGCCAAGAAAAGGGGTGGACCAAACGGTATTCTACCTTAGGAGACGTTTAGAGCCGTCAAATTGAGCAAAGGAGCTAGGGAGGTTCTCGCTGCTAGCGATCTCCCAATCCTATTTTGAGAGAGGATTTGGGGGCAATTTAATCCTAGTGATAGAAATGTTCTCCATGACAAGTTTAAGAAAACCAACAAAGACAAAATCCTTTGAGTCCAACTTGTCCCTGAAAATCCTGTTATTCCTTTCCTTCCAGATACTCCAGCAGAGGTGAGGGGGAATTTACTTCCAAACTTGATGGACCATAGGGTTGGAGGAGGGTCCCCCAAACTCATTCATTAGCTACAACAAATTTTCATTCATGGTCTATGAAATGTTAAGCTTGTGACAGACCATCCCCCAAAGTTTTTTGGCAAAGGAGCAGTGAAGGAAAAGGTGGGGGGAGCTTTCAACATCAATTTTACAAAGGACACATCTGAACTGAAATCCTCTTTTGGATAAGTTATCCTGAGTCAAAATATTATTGTGTAGAACAATCCATCAAAAGAAATTGATCTTAGGGATGAGTTGAAGATTCCAGACCTCTTTCCAATTAACATGCAAGATAGGTTCCTGCAACAAGCTATTGTAAGCAGTCTTGACAGTAAAATACCTAGAGGGGTCCCATTTCCAAATAAATTTGTCCTCCCTATGAAAGAGAGGGAGGAGGGTCCCATCCAGAAGCTTCTGCAGCTCATTAGCAACATGAAGCAGAAGAGGTTGATCCAGATAGTAGTCCACCATAGTCTTCCAGGTGTTGTTGAGGAAGAAGTCATACACTCTTTCCCCAAAGAATCTTCTAGTGATATTCTCAATCCTTTTGAGGGAAGGTTTTGGAATTACATGAACATTGCATTGATGAAGTATAGTGTTGTCATTGATGTCAATAGTAACCGATAATGAAGATGTATTGCAACTGGTGATGATGCAGTAAAGCAATTGGTAGTAAAGCAGTGAAGGTAACCGGTATTATTATTGAAATAGAGAGATCAATCCATAACCCTAACTAGTTTATAAGCAAAACCCTAACCGATGGAGCTTGGAGAATCGGTTGTGATGATATATGCCCAAATAATAATCAGAGATGAAGATGCCATGTATGCATGTTGCACGTGATGAGTTTTGAAGTGGATTTGGTGCGTAGAGATAACCATTTATCTTGGGAATGATCAAATGCATAGCATGAAGTGAAAAATGTGTAATGAGCTATAGGGTCCAATGTGCGGTGATCTAGGAGTAGTTGAAGTTGTCTAGAACAATGTGTAGTTGACTGCTATGTAATCTAATGGTCAAGATTGAACTGATATGTTTGTAATCTCTATGAGATTTGTAGGGTTTGTGTTGTGTTACAAACCTATTGTATTTATTTTTAAGGTCGATGATTTGTTTCAATATGGTGTTGGCGAATTTGGTTTTGTGTGATTGTTGCCAAACCAAAAGATGTGTCTGTAGAATGTTGTGAAGGTAGATAGGAGAAGAAAATGATCTAATTAAACAAGGAAGTGCTATTACCAGATCAACAAAGAACCTATTGTTCTGTAACCATTACAATAGTTAAATCCCTTAACCAGGTAATCTTTAATAGGCTTGTTGTTGAAATCCTCTAACAAGGTGATCCATTAGCTTGAATTTGAAATCCTCCACAAAGGTTACCTCTAACAGGGTATTGTAGTCAATCCCTTAACCCGATGGTCCTTAACCAGATCTATTCTTAACAGGACATTATTGTATAAGCTTCTAACAAGGCTTGGCTCCTAACATGGCAAACTTCAGAAGAGTTCAGAATACTTGTGGGTATTCATCCCCGTCGTGGTTTTTCCCATTTGGGTTTCCACGTGAAAAAACATTGTGTCAAGTGGTGAATGATTGGTAAATCCACTCGGATATGTTTAGATGACCAGAAATGATCTGAAATGAGCTTTTACTGGTATTAGTAAAGTGGTTTAATGTTTTGGTTAAATGGTATTTGAGTTTCAAATTTGTTGCATTGTATCATTGATGTTTTGGTCAATCGGTAAAGTTTGACAATGCAGTTGCAATTTTTGATACAATGACTAAACCAGTTAGTTTAGTGATTGGATTCTAAGTTGAAAGTTTATTTGGTGAAAGTTTAGTCTATTTTATATCTACTGATCACCCCCCCCCTCTCAGTAGTTGACCAGATCCTTATAGTTTCATCATATTATCAGAAGGTGACGCAATGAGGGGTTTTTCCCCAAGCCAACAGTCCTCCCAGAAGAGAATCTTTCTGCCATTGCCAATAATCCATTTCATACCTTGGGAGATGGTGCCCTTACAAATGATAATGTTGTTCCAAATTTTAGACTCTCTGGGCAGTCCATCTTCGTTTAAAGAAGAGAGAAAATTATCATTTCCAAGGTATTTAGCCCTCATAATTTGTCCCCAATCTAATTCCTTGTCAAGTAGCTTCCACGTCGTTTTGGACATGAGAGCCTTATTGAAATGGGTAATTTTACAAGTACTTGAACCCCCCATCCATTTTGGGTAGTAGACTTTATCCCAACCCATAAGAGCAAGCATTGTTTTCCCTCCATCCCAGTCGAAAGTGAAATTCTTTGGACATTTTCCAATTTGTAGCCATGGAAGCATAAATTTTGAAGAGGGAAAGGAAGTAGACAAGGATGCCCTGCATGGTAGAGGCCAACAACTGAAGCTTCCTCACACTACTAAGGAGCCTTCCCTTCCACCTAGCCAATTTTCTCTGCATTCTTTCAAGGATAGTTGCCCAAAAGAAGTTGGACACGTCCTTGATAGTTAGAGGTAACCCAAGGTAAATGCTTGGGAGGGAGGCCATTTAAAAACCCAGGATCCTACGAATTTTATCTTGAAGATTGATAGTAGTGTGGAATAAGTAGATATTGCTTTTATCATAATTAATGTGCTGACCAGAAACATCCACATACTAGTTGAGAAGGGATTTTCATCCCTTGGCCTCAACCATAGAAGATATCTCAAAGAGAATGGTGTCATCCACAAACTGCTACAAAATGGTAGGAGGAATAGTGGAAGTAGGTTTGATTCCACGGAGGACCCCTCTACCAACCAAAGAGTTGATTTTTTTTGCCAAAACTTTAGCAAGGATAATAAAAAGGTAGGGTGAAAGAGGGTCACCTTGTCTCAGCCCCCTAGAAGCCCCAAAGGTCTCCAGAGGGCTCCTATTGAAAAGGACAGAGTAGTTAACCATAGTTATGCATTCCCTAATAAGGTTTAATAGTTTCCCCCAATACCAAGCTTTTGCATGACCTTTAAAAGAAATCTCCATTTAACTCTATCATAGGCCTTCGAGATATCTAACTTTAAAACCATGCTAGGATTATGACATTTGTCCATAGAATGAATGATCTCATGAGTGGAGATGGCCGCATCAAGAATTTGTCTCCTAGGGACAAACCCCTTTTAACTCAGACTTATAAGCGAGTCCAAAAAGGGTTTGAGTCTATTGACCAGGACTTTGGTGAAGATCTTGTAGATAGTATTGCAGAGGTTGATTGGGCGAAAGTCTTTCAGAGTAGACAACTCCTGAATTTTAGGGACTAAAGCAATGAAGGTGTTGTTTATCTTTTTGAGGAGCTTTGTAGATCTGAATAGATCCTTAGAAGAAAGAACCACATCAGCATCCACCACATCCCAAAATTCCTGGAAAAAAGGAGGGAAGCCATTAGATCTCAAATCTTTGAAGGCCCCCATAAAAAAATGTTGCAATCCTAACTTCATCCATAGAAATCGAGGCCATGATAAGTTCATTTTCTTCCCTCATGAGGGGGGATGGGAGGCAATGAAGGAGATTCTCATTGAGGATAGGATCTCCAACCCTGTAGTCATCTCAGAATAGCGCATAGAAATAGTCAGTAGTCATGTTCCCCAGGCTAACTTCATCTTTGACATCCTGATTCTGGTCATCCTTTAAACAGGAAATGTGGGTTCTTCTCCTGTGGATATTGGCCAATATGTGAAAGAAGACAGTATTTTTGTTTCTCTCTTTTAACCACCAAACTCTAGATTTTTGTTTCTAGTAGAGTTCTTCCCTCATAGAGTTTTCCTTCCATTTCCTCTGAAGGTCAACCTCCTCCAGGTGGGTCATTTCCAGGGAATCCCCTTGATCAATTTATTTCTAAATGACCTCCAACTTGCTACTAATTTCCTTTTTCTAAATAAAAATGTCCCCAAAGGTGTTTTTATTTCATCCCCAAACATTTCTTCTAATTAAATCTAATTTCTGGGCAACCCTAAACATGGGTGTGCCATGGAAATCAATCTCCCCACCATCTTTTAATGCAGTCCTTAAACTCCGAGTGGGTATTCCACATGACTTCATACCTAAAGGGGTAGCTTTTTCTTTTGGAGCTGGTAGTGTTGAAGAGGAGAAGGGGGTTATGATCAGAAACCATTTTGGGGAGAGCAGAGAGTTTCAGAGAGGGACCAATATCCCAATTGCTCGAGATGAGAAACCTATCCATTCTAACCTGAATAAGATCCTTCCCTTTTCTAAGATTGGACCAGGTGAATCTTTGACCAGTTAAGTCCACATCAAGTAGCCCATTCCTATGTATAAAATCCACCAAGTCATTCATGCTATCAGAGTACTCTAGAAGTCCTCCCAATTTTTCAGACGGAAAAAGTGGGGAATTGAAGTTACCTGCAATCATCCAAGGACCATTGAGATCGTTTTGGAGGAGATTCGTAATATCATTCCACATAGTTAACCTACCCAATCTCAAATTAGAGGCATAGACATTAATGAGGAACCAGGAGTCCAAGGTAGAAGAGAGTCTGGAGACAATAAAGTTGGCAGAAGTGGTAATCATGTTGCCAGATAACTCAGAGGGGTCCCACATAGTAAGTAAACTACCAGAGGCTCCACTAACATCACTTATAAAAACTTAGCACCAGGCCAGATTCTACCCGCTATAAGGGAAAAAGGGGCACCAATCATTTTAACCTCTTGAAGAAGAAGAAGAACCTCAATTTTAATTTGAAAAATACAATTCTTAAGGGCATAATGCTTTTGAGGGCTATTGAGGCCCCTCATATTCCATGCAAGAACCTTCATTTCTTACCTCTTATGGACATCTCCAAGGTTCGATATCTGCCATAGGCGGCATCCCTTGTTGCTTCATTTTGTCTAGATAGTCTCTGTGATGGGCAACCCATCTTTAGGTTAGTCCCAACATCAATCTTCACAATCCTAGTCTTTCATCTCTATGTGATCCAATCATCATCAGTAGGGAGTTGGCACCCACTAGAGGAAGCTTAGGGAGAGGAGAGACCCTTGCTCGAGGAAGGAGTAATTGGGAAAGAAGGGTCCTTCAATAGAGATATTATAGGAGGGGACCCAATGGAGCCATCAACAATATCTCCATACTCAAGAGGGGACAACTTCAGAGGGGAGAAGGGAACTACCGAGGGAACAGGTTCAGAGTTTACCATTTTTGGAGCTAGCAACACCACCTCGTCCGACAAGGTGGTAGGGGCATCCACAAAAACTTTGGCAGGAGAGAAGAGGAGATTATTTATACTCTTCGTAAAGGGGTAGTCCTCTCCACAAGCCTTGGGACCTTCCATGGAAGCAGTATCCTTACAAGAGATTTCCACAACTGCGGGACCTTTGAGCTTGAGGGTCTTGGGGTCCTGAACTTTGCACTGAGAGATGATATGGCCCGCCTTGCAACATTTCTGACAAAATAGGGTGGCCTTTTCATAGACCAGGGCCTGAGTCCAGCTTCCCAACCTAGACTTGAGAGTAATGAAGTTAGGGAGATTCTTGTTGACCGTAGCCTACCCACAGAAGCGTGCAAAGACCAATCTGGATTTGGTTCTAGTAATATCGTCAATGCCCACATAATGTCCAAAGGTATTACCAATCCATTTGAAAATGGCTTCATCCCAATATTCAAGAGGGAGCCTAGAAAGGCAGACCCAAACCAGAGCTGTCTTTTGTAGGTCAACAGTTGGGTCAAAACCAACCTTCCATTTGCAGAGAGATAAGTTGCATCTTCCATAGGTCCAGCAACTAGAGAGGACCATTGCAACGTATTCCTCAACAATAAATTTAAAGAGGAAGAGAGCCCTAGGCATTGCACTAACTGAGACACTACCTTTCAACTTCCATTTGTCCAAAACCCATTTCATGACCATGTCCACTATAGGTCGGAGAGAAAAAAACTTCCCCACTAGAGTGTTGATCATGTTTGTAGAATACGGTCCAAAAATTTGTCAGCGAGCTCAATAGTCGTGCCTTCCTCAATTTGTAAGTAAACGGGGACAAGATTGATGTCCACCTCCTCGAAATATTTCCCTATCAGCACATGTTTCCAGCCCTTGACAAATGTGTTGTCAATAGAGGTCCCAATATCTTTTAGCTCATCATGAGCGACAAGGTCCCTGGGTTTAGGAATGGAATCCACAGGTTTGTCCGAAACCACCATGGTTTTAGGACATTCAGAAATTGCATCCCTTGTGGGGGATGAAGTAAGAAATAAATCAATCGTGCTTGGAATTGCATCCATCGAAAGGGTCCGTGGGGGAAAAATAGAATATGTTAGCACCATAGAGGCCGCAAGGGGATTAGGGTCACCTGGTAGTGGGGGGAGAACCCCACCCGCAAGAGCCACCATGGACGAGACAGGTTTAAAATTCAAAAGTTGCAGAGCGGGAGTTAGTTAACCTTAGTAAGAGGAACAGATTAGCAAAGTTATATTTTTAAAGAAAAATAAAATTAGATTTTTTTTAACTAATTTTTTTCTAGAGCTTGATTTATCTTAAATTTCATAGCAAGTCATTTTTAAATTAACTTTCTGTTTAACCAATGGGTCATTTAAAATAACTTTCATCCTCATTTGAATTTAAAAGTGTCATTTAAAAAGTAGATAACTTATCTATTTTCACTTTGGAGAAAAGTCTCATAACAAAAGTAGAAACATTATGATATAAAAAAATTATGGAAGAGAGATCATAAAGATGATAAAATAACACCTTTATAGAAGACACGTTCCTATCCATGGAATAAAAAATATGAAATCATCGAAGATAAAGAAATAAAATGAAACAAGGTATGTGTAGACACCTAAATTTGGCTAATTAATTTAATCAAATTTAAATTCTATTCTTCCAATTAATTAATCTAATTAATTAATTTTCTATCCCTTTCTTCCTATTAATTAATTCTTAATTAATTAATCTCCCAAATCGCTTTCATTCAATTAATTAATTATCCTATCATCCTAATTAATCAATCTAATTAATTGAATATCCCATCCTCCTAATTAATTAATCTAATTAATTAATTATCTTTGATCTTCCATCCCATTGATTAATTACCTTTAATTAATTAAATATCCCTTTTCCCAAAACCCCCATAGATTCTTTTACTCAATTAATTAATTAGACTCAAATCCTATTTGAGTACATGGCTCCTAACCTTAACCCCCCATCTAACCTAACCCTTGTCCTAACCTTGGGGTTCCAACCAACCCTATCTATCCTAACCTCTCCCAACCCAGTCATCCTCCAAACCTCCCAATCAACCTTATCCTATCCCTCCTAACCTCTTTTCCCCCTTTTTGGGCAGATTTGCCCAAAAAAGACATGTGTCCTCATTCCTCTTCCCCCTTGTTGAGCCACTTGTCTTTTTTTCGAGGACAAGTATCTCCTCTTCACACCCCCTCTCCTTCCTCTCATCTTTTATTTAATCCCACCATTTTTAGAACAAATCCTCTCAAATCCACTTTCATTCAACGCATCGTTACTCTACCGAATTCACTACTCACACTCACACATCCATTATCATTTGCATTATCATCTTCATCAAATCCATGGAGCATAATCAGACATTTGTTTCCATTATGAGCACACATCAAATCCTATAATAATTGAATCAAAGCGAGGATATTGGTTTGTATTGTTTTTCATTTGTGTTTTTGCTTTGGTTTTATCATTTCAATCTTGAAGTGTTGAGTTTAATGGCTTGTTTTGGTTAATTAGTTTATCTTTTATCCTTTTCATTAGCACGCACATTTTCACTCATATATTTTTTGGCATGCCCAATGGGACCCACTTCACGGGTCATTTAACCATTTTTGTTGTTTGAGTGCGTTTATTGCAGATTTTGAGCACTTGCAAGAGAAAAAGCAGATCTACAAGCTGATTTCCACCTAGGTGGAAGTCTATTTTCTCAATCCTATGATTTCATGAAACATGTGAGAGTTGAGAAACACAACACCACAGGAGCCCAAATGATCTCTGTAAGTTGAAAAACCTGCTACAAGGAGAAGCAAGGAAGCAAAATAACAGATAAAACAAATACACGGAAAATATGCTCAAAAAGATGAGAGCTCAATATTCACAAAATGTGTAATGTGATAATCCTTACAATACAATGAAAAGAATAAACCTCTAATAGGTCAAGAAACCCTAAAAAAGAAAATCTAGGCTTGCACATAATAATTAATAAAATAATTAATTATTATGCACCTAAAGTTAGCTTAAGTGTAAAAGAGATAAAGAGAACTTAAATAATTAAACAAATATTGTTTAATTAATCAAGTAAATACCCGAATACTCTAACACCCCCCCTTAAGCTAGACTTAGGGAGAAGCTAAAACCTATAACAACTACTGAAAGCAGGAAAGATGGGTCCCAACAACAAGGCCTGATCAGGTACCTAAATACAACCACATCTCTATGAATTGGAGAAATAGAGAAAACCACATGGAAAAAAAACTCTACTCTAAACAGAGATGGATAAAGCAAGAAGAAGGACTGAAAAAGCCTCCAAACAAGAATGTTCTAAAAAGATAGGAACAAGAGAAGATCAGAAGAATCACTGAAGCATGAAGAACCTGCAAACACTCTCGAAGAATAACTGCTGATTTGAAGAATCTCCACTGAAATAGAACATGACCAGGTAGAGGAGACTGTGATCTGCATGAGTGCCCTCAAATGACACTACTCGAATCAAAAGGCAAACAAAGGCAAACAACTGAACTCAAAGATACAGATGGTATGAGAAACCAAAGCCTAAAGAGTTGGTCAATCGAACCATAGAAGCATTAGAACCAACAGAACAAACCTCCCCATAATGCTGAAAAAAGGGAGAGGGACAGGTACACTGAAAAAAACGGCCAACAAGAACTGCACAACGAAGAATCAGGAACATCGAAGGCACAAAGAAATTACATAGTGTCTTGGAAGCAACACTCACTTGACACACAACATGAGGCAAATGTCATGGAAGGAACACT
This sequence comes from Cryptomeria japonica, assembly GCF_030272615.1. NCBI lineage: Eukaryota > Viridiplantae > Streptophyta > Pinopsida > Cupressales > Cupressaceae > Cryptomeria > Cryptomeria japonica. The sequence goes on from NC_081413.1 coordinate 521,636,582, forward strand.
CACTAGACAAAGGTAGATGGAAAACAAGGCAAACATCAAACCCCTCATGGCACTTTATAAGTAGTGCATGTACAATAAGGTACAAGATGTGCAAGATCCAAAGTAAACAATGCATGATGGCACTTTATCTCAGTGTGTTTGCATAAAAGAAGCTACAATGATAATAAGACCTGAAAACAGAAAGAAGAACCAAAACCGAAACATCCTATTCAAAGAAGAGATCCCAAGACCTGAAACAACTAAGATATCCACTAGAGTGCTGAAAAGCAAAAAAATGAATAAAATATTCCTGGAGCAGAATCTGGAAAGAAAACCCATATGGCTAGAAAGTATACAAAAAAACTTTCCAACAATATAAAGTTTTTGAAAAAAACGGAGTTCGAATGGATGCTCAAGTGATGTCTCCCGGAGTGCAAAAAGGAACCTCTGGATTTGACAGAAAAACATACTATCAAAAAAAAAAATCAAAAGTTCAAACCTCTAGATCTGGATAGAGCTCAGAAAGAGCTTTCCGACGATATAAGATTTGTCGAAAAACGCCTCCGTATGACCAAGTTACGACCAAAATTTAAAAAAACCCTTTTAGGACATAAAAAGGGTAATTTTTTAATTTATTTTTTTACGAAAATTTTCTGGCGCATTTGCAGGTACAGCCGTACGGATGTTTGTGCCTCGAAAAAACATGCCAATAAAAAAAATGATGCCCTAGATACCCCTATCACAGAAAATAGGCAAATTATATATCAAAATTCATGGAATCAACCTTTTGAATCCAATTGTGAGGTTCTTTTGGCACCAAAATGTACCAAAAAATCAGCTACCCCCAGAAATGAAAAAAAAAAAAAAAAACAACTACACAAACCCCCGAATATACATATCTGAATAACAAGTCCCAAAATCACCCAAAGGGTCAGGAGAAAAAAATGGTCAAGTTTTATATGACTATAGGGGTTTTTGGTCCTTCTGAGCACGATGGTGAGGCCCGTTTAGGCCCAAAGTGCTCAGAATAAGGCCTATCCCTAAGTGCAAAAGAAAAACTTCAAGCAAAAAATCTCAAAACAAGAACATATAGCTACAAATCTAAAGCTCTGATACCATGTGAGAGTTGAGAAACACAACACCACAGGAGGCCAAATGATCTCTGCAAGCTAAAAAACATGTTACAAGGAGAAGCAAGGAAGCAAAATAACAGATAAAACAAATACACAGAAAATATGCTCAAAAAGATGAGATCTCAATATTCACAAAATGTGTAATGTGATAATCCTTACAATACAATGAAAATAATAAACCTCTAATAGGTCAAGAAACCCTAAAAATCAAAACCTAGGCTTGCACATAATAATTAATAAAAGAATTAATTATTATGCACCTAAAGTTAGCTTAAGTGTAAAAGAGATAAAGGGAACTTAAATAATTAAATAAACATTGTTTAATTAATCAAGTAAATACCCGAATACTCTAACAAAACAGCGGCTCCGCACCTTAAAACCACGGGTTCGCACCCTAAAACCACGGGTTTGCTAATATCATATTCATATGACCATGAGATCGCCATCATCACTTTTGTATGGAAGCTAAATTTTTTTTTTAAGTTTCGAGTTTTATAAATGATAATTGGCTTCTGTCTATGAAACAGCGGGTTCGCACCTTGAACCAACAAGTTCACTATCTTGCACCAGCAAGTTCACTTAAACCAGTCGGTTCGTTATCTTGCACTTGCAGGTTCGCTACCTTGCACCAGTGGGTTCGTTATGTTGCACTTGTGGGTTCGCTATCTGGCACTAATGGGCTAGCTTAAACCAGCGAGTTTTCACCACATAGTAGCTGTAGCGTCCTAAAATTGTGACACTTGCAATTTCGACCGCATTTGGGTCTTCACGATGGCGATGCAACACAGAACCTGAATGGAGACCCCGAAACTTGCTTATGACACCAAAAACTGCATTTTTCAGCACCCTGGCCTGATCCTCCTTGCACCCTACTGTCCCTGGAGGTGGGACCATGGCGCCCAGTGCCCTGGTCCTTCAGGACTAGGGTGCCCAGCGCCCTGGTCCCCCAGGACCATGGTGCCCAGCGCCCTGGTCCCTGGCCCTATTTTGGGCCTGGTCTCTTTTGGGGCTTCGGGTCTTTAAGTTTGCAAATTGGAAAATAATGTTTCCTGATCGGCCTAAGGTCGGGAAAATCAGTCTATTAGCCCTAATTGACAAGTATATAAACTACATTTCCTCTCCCATTTTGGTAGATGGAAAAAAAAAGGCGGAAACGACATTCAAACATTCAAGCATTCAAGCATTCCTTCAAGCAATTGATCATTCTAAGTCTCCATTCAAGGCTAGGTGTTGCATTCAAGACAAGGATTCAACCATTGAAGAGGAGATCACATACAACATACAACATACTACATACATTACACCTTCGCATGTAAGAATACAAACATTCTTACAACAAGGTATCAGTACTTGTTTACATTACAAACATTTACATTTACAGCATTCTCATTTCTTGGTTAATTCCAAAACTGGGGTTTGACCTAAAGGCAAACCCCTCATCCCTAACCCCCCAATCGTCCTCTCTTTTCTGTGTGTAGGTTGTAGGTACGCGGCTATAATTGAAGATCTGGAATCCTTGTGCAGAGACGAACAGATCCCCCTTCATTTCGTGGATTTTTCGGAGGACCGTGTGCACGCCGGGCACCATCGTCCTGTCAACTTTCGCTCAAATTTGTAGAACAGCACCGTCTCGACATTTTACTGCTAATTCTAGGTCCGCAGCTTCATCCCATATCCCTATCTCTGTTTATAAGCGAATCTTTCCTACTTTACATGCATTCCTAGTTCAATCTTTCTATCTACATTCTTTACAAAAGAGGGTATCCTTGCTATCTTAACCCTTGAAACTCATATAGAATCCAATCTTGCATCGTGTGGGATTGGATCTTGTGGGTTTCAACCCCTCTTTTGAATGTAAAGTCTCTCCTAAGTGAAAAACATCAACCCTAGTGACTCCCCCTTCTCTCTCCTTGGAGTTGGGGAGGGGAGGACAACTAGGGTTCGATTTTTCCGCTTTACAGTAGCGAGATCGCTAATTATCATTTACATGATTTTCCCAAATGTTTTTTTTGGTACTAATAAGCTAACTTGTGTGTTATCATTTTAGACAGATAGCAGGAACGCGTTTTAGACAACCACCAGGTTCTCTTAAACCAACAGGTTTGCGCCCTAAAACAACAGGTTTGCGCCACACAGTAGCAAGATCACTAATTAGCATTTATATGATTTTCCAACATGCTATTTTAGTATTGATTAGCTAATTTGTGTGTTGTTAGATGGTTTTACTAATGTTTTTGCAGCATTTCAAGCTATAAGAAGACCCCTAAGTTCTTAAACACTAACATTTGGCATGTAGGACCGCTAAAGAAAGTGGGGTTTCGCTGAAACAAATTTGCTCATTTCATTTATTTCATTTCCTTATTTATTTTGTGTCTTATTGCATAATTAGACACACTTCAATTCAATTAAGGGAATGGACATGTTGTGTCTTTTGAGTAATTAGGCACACTTCAATTCAAGTAAACGAATGAACCCCATATCTTTTGTGTCTTGCATGCTTGTGCATATGTAGAGTGGTCCTACTACTAACACACACTATCCTCTCCCTCTAACTCTCGTGGTCATAGGTGCTAGAGAAAAGTGTTAGCGATGCTCGATTTTACTTTCTAAGTAGGAGGGCATGTCCCCCGAGTCGCCTATAAGGTCAGGTGAGGGGAGAACGACCCAAGTGGTACTTTCTTTTGGTCTGCTATATATATATATTTGTGATTTTAGCGAAAGCTATAAATCAACTGGTAACACTATGTTATACAGATGTTTTCCCTCAGTATCATTATGCAAATACCTTTGTGGTCTTGATGCAAGTCAAAATCCCTTGGTGCTTGTGTAGTAGATGCGTAAAATCTGTGTTCTATGGGCTGTGATATCTCTTAAATAAGCTAGCCACCGCATGTATGACTACCTGATTCACCCTGAAATTTCCCCCACTACGAGCCCACTGTTCTTTAGTATCTAAAAATCCTTCTATGTGTTAACTCAAGTGTTGTGATATGCACATATTAAAAATCTTTCTAAGTAGGAGGGCATGTCCCCCCGAGTAGCCTATAAGGTCAGGTGAGGGGAGAACGACCCAAGTGGTACTTTCTTTTGGTCCGCTATATATATTTGTGATTTTAGCGAAAGCTATAAATCAACTGGTAACACTATGTTATACAGATGTTTTCCCTCAGTATCATTATGCAAATACCTTTGTGGTCTTGATGCAAGTCAAAATCCCTTGGTGCTTGTGTAGTAGATGCGTAAAATCTGTGTTCTATGGGCTGTGATATCTCCTAAATAAGCTAGCCACTGCATGTATGACTACCTGATTCACCCTGAAATTTCCCCCACTACGAGCCCACTGTTCTTTAGTATCTAAAAATCCTTCTATGTGTTAACTCAAGTGTTGTGATATGCACATATTGAAGAAACTCCTCATGTACCCCCCAATTTGAGATAGAAAATTCACTGGGAAGTGATTACCTAGGAATTCAAAGCTTGGCATGCCCGAGAAGTGTGTGCCAAAGGTGGAGCCAGTGATGTCAGGCTTCTATCTATCCATTTGGATGTGGTATTCTGGGCAAGGAGATTTACCATATACTGTCATTTGACTATCCATAGGGCTATACTTAACTGATTTTATATGTTTTATGATCAGATCTTCATGCTTGTTGTGCTTGGTGTCAAGTCTTTTGTCAAATATCAGTCTAGTGGGTTTGAAGTCAGTTCTACCATGTCTGTAGTCTATTACAATGGGTTTGCAGTCTTATATTGGCGGGAATGTTGTCAACTTTGAGCCATAATTGACATACTTAGCGTAGTCGCTATCATTTTCTCAACCAGCGGGTTTTCTCTTTACTCTAGCGGGTTTGCATCTTGTTCTAGCGGGTTCACTTTTTATACTATCTTTTTTGTTGTTCCAGTGGGTTTGCATTTTTGGTGTCGTTATGATGTCCAAGCATTTTTTAGTCTTGCTCATCTTGTTTGAGTAGATTTGCATCTTGTTCTAGTGGTTTTGCATCTCGTTTTGGCGGGTTTGTGGCCTATTATAGCGAGTTGACTTTTATCTTGTCATGATTTTTCAGTTAGTCTCATTATGCTGTTGGATTTCTGTTTCATCGATTTACAATCTTACGTTTCCCCAGCAGTTAGAGTCTATCTTTTGTGATCCGAGTCTTAGACGTCATTGTACTGTTGTTATGTTGTCCACATTACTTTATACATTTCTTTATCTATCAGCAATGGACACCCATCTTTTATGATATCAGTCTTTCACGTCATTATGCTATTGGTGTGATGTCCGAGTTGGCCTAGAAACTACTTGACTCTTTAGCTATCAGTTATCTCTTTGATTTTCGTCTTAGACGTTGTTACATTGGAAGAATTCTATATGTTTAGTGTTACAGTTTCCTTGACTTGTCAGTTGTTAGTTATCTTTATGATATTGTTCTTAGACGTCAGTGTGCTGTCTTTATGTTGTTCGCATTACTTTATACATTTGTTGATCTTTCAGAAGTTACGACTTATCTATTGTGGTCTTGTCCTTAGAGGTCATAGCACTGTTGTTATGCTATTTGCATTGTCTTAGAAATTGCTTGATCTACCATCTTTTAGGATCTATATTTCTATGATCTTGGTCTTTTGACGTTGTTACGTTGTCGTTATACTGTTTGCATTATGGTAAAAATCTTTGAATTATCAGCAATTGATATCTTTATCCATACGTTTCTCTAGTCCTAGATGTCCTTGGTCTAGGCGTTATACTATCTATGAGTTTCTAGATTCTAGTTTGATTAGTATCCTTTGGTTCTTGTCTTTGCACGACATTTGGTCATTGTGTCCCATTTGCATCCAGATGCTACCAATTTTTGGTTAGATTTTATGTCTCATATCTCCTAGCATCAGGGTTATCGTCCATCATCATATCTTGTCTCCCAATTTGTGTCATCATTTCCTTCTTCCTAAGTCAGAGGTTGAACCTTAAATATCGAAAATTGAACATCAAATTTCATCTTCTTCAAAGTTAGTCCCCATCTCATCTTGGTCTTTTGTTTATCACCCTTTTTCATCTTTCATCTCTCCAACTCATCAACTGATCGTCATGTCGCAATTCTATTATGATGAGTATTATCATTCCTCATTTTCTTCCACTTCACCCTATGTCGATGAGGATGAGGGTATGGTTGATCAACCCGATCAGATAGATGTCCAAGTCACATCATCATCTTATCTCACTTCTCCATCCTGTTCTAATATGCCATCCTATCTCACTTTTCCATCCAGTTCTAATCTCCCATCTTATCTAAATTCTCCATCTAGTTCTAATATCCCATCTTATCTGAATTCTCTATCTGGTTCTAATCTCCCATCTTATCTAAATTATCCATCCAGTTCTAATCTCCCATCTTATCTAAATTATGTACCGAGTTCTAATCTCTCATCTTATCTCACTTCTCCATCCAGTTCTAATCTTCCATCTTATCTAAATTCTCCATCCATTTCTAATCTCCCATCCTATCTCAATCCTTCATCAAATCCTAATCTACCCTAATTTGTCACACAAGCTATGACAGGGGGCATGAATTACACAATACTATTATCATTTGTGCCCCCATCCATCCCATCAATGCTACAAGTGGTCAGTGATCCCCAATATCAATCTCAAGTAACATCACAACCTGTTGTTTCAAAACCATGATTCAGTTATCTACAAGCACCGCCTTCATCCATTTTTGTGATGAATATTCATGAACAAGCATGGGGCACTAGTCGCAATCCTTCATCTTGCCTCGATCCTCCACCATCCACTTCATTCTATCTCAATCCATCTTCCACTCCATCATATCTCAATCCAACACCATACATTCCCTCCTCCATTTCAGCAAATTCCCTTCCAACTCCCACATCTATCATTCCTCTCCCACCTCCTAACACCATCAAAAAAATTTCATCCATTAAGATCATCCACCCACAATCCCTATCACCTACTTCTACAATCATTCAAACTCAATCCAAAGAACCTCCTGTTCTTCCATTTACTCCATCTCTCCAAATTGAGGAACCTCTCATCTGCTCCATCTCTCCCAGTTGATGAATCTCCCATCCTTCCATCTACTCCATCTCTCCTAGTTGGTGAATCTCTCATCCTTCCATCCACTCCATCTCTTCTAGTTGAGGAACCTCTTGTCCTTCCATCCACTCCATCTCCCCTAGTTGAAGAACCTCTCATCCTTCCATCTATCACAGTTGAGGAACTCCCCATCTTTCCATACACTCCATCTATCCCAATTCAAGAATCTCACATCCTTCCACCCAGTCCATCCACCCAATTCATTGACCCTTCTATCATTCCATCCATTCCATTTGAAGAGTCTACCCAATCACCCCTTGTTGCACCATCCACACCTATCCCCTCATGCCAAGATCTTGTTCCGGAGCATATTCAAAGCATTATTGATCCAGGTCAAGATCCTACCATTCCATCTATGCCATTTCAACATCGCTTATCATCCCCTCCTCCAAGTCAAGATCCTACCATTCCATCTATGCCATTTCAACATCGCTTATCATCCCCTCCTCCAAGTCAAGATCCTACCATTCCATCCCTTTCATCTCAATATCCCTTATCATCCCCTATTCCAAGTCAAGATCCTCCCATCCCATCTACTCCACATCTTGATCCTCCATTTCCTCCTATCCAAATTATCCCACCACCATCACTCTATCCCCTTGGTTTTCTTACATTCATCCATGGCAGTTCGTTTGCAATAGAATAACATCTCATATGCACCATATATTCTCCTCCATCTGATAAAGGACTCGCATCTTGTTACCCAGAGAACAAGTATCCTACTTTAGATAAAATTCTCGAAAAAATGAACTATCAACGAAAAGGCTTAGGCCTACATGAGAAAGGTTCTTTGGAGCCCATACATGTCAAAGAACATCCAGGATCTCATGGTATTGGTTACATATCCCAAGGCACTTCAAATAAAAATGTTGGTACACCTAATGCAAAATCCAAGTATACTTCAAAACACACCATTGCATCTCCCCATCGTTCCTCCAAATCATTTATCACCATCCCCCCACATCCATCATATAAAGCTAAAACAACCATCCATCTCCTTCCTTCATCCTTTAAATCCATTTTGGGTCCCTATATCCCAAAATCTACCTTCATATATCCCCCACATGCTAAATCCATTTTGGGCCCTTATATCCCAAAATCCCATGCTCCATCTCGTACTCCTCCCTCCATACACAAATCCCATATCTCCATCACCCATCATAAACATACTAGTCCTTTCATTCCTAGCCAGGATCAACAAAGGAACATGTCCTCACATTCCATCCAACATCCTACCTCCATCACTTCACTCATATTCCATACACCCCCTACAACTTCGCACACTCCTTCCAAGGCTACTAGCATAAATTTGGATGCCAAATAAAAAATGCATAAAGATAAACATCCACAACAATATAAAGATGAGCATGTCCACTCAAAAAGATATGTTTCAATAGTGCAAAAGATGATTAAAAAATGCAATGAATCCCACAGGCTGCAAAGGCCCACTAAATCAAAAGCAAAAACAATGTGGATTCCAAAGCAAAAAGAAGCAAACAAAAAGAAGTAGTGCATCCAAAGGAAGAACCTACAATGGCATCCAAAATTGCTAGTCCACCAGCTAAACATTCTCCCCCTCCATCTCCTAAAAAGTCTATTTTGGGTCCCTATGTCCCACAGCTACCTACCATAATTCCTCCATCATATTCACATGCTACATCCATTTCTCCTCCACTCATCCCACTTCCTCCACAACATGTGTCAATGTTTGTCTAACAACATACCCCCATCATGCTCACTTTCCCTCATTCCATCCGAACACTTGCCACTACCATATCCCTTACATTCCCAACAAAACTATCTAATCCAAGCCTTTGCATACTTCCCTCCTTCCTAATAAAGTTGTACCAACATCTAGTGATCACTCCAAATGGGCTCCTATCACCTTGATAGGAAACTTTATGCTCGAGTCCTCCATCCATCTCCCTTATCACCTATCTTCCAAATCCATTTATTCTCATCTAGCTCCATCCATATATTTCCTCCCAAAATCAGAAAATTCCAAAAAAAAATAAAAAATCCAAAAAAAAAAAAAGCGAAAAATTTGTCCTATGGTGAAAAATTGGCAAATAGGTGCCTTGTACAAGTACCATTATGAAAACTTGGTAAACAGGCATCATGCATAATTTCCCTCATCCTTTTTCTCTCCATGCTTGGGGGCAAGATCTACTAAATATCTAGCCATTTCCTCTTCCATTTCATATGCCTATCATACCCAGCCTATCGTATCCTATCCAGTTTGTTTGCTCCATCCTCCTTTGGATCTTGATAAAAGAAAAAGAAAAGGCCACTATATGTGCATGCTTTAGACACCTCTTTGCCTCCCTTCCATGTAATCCTTTTGCATTCCTTCATAGTCCTTATCCACTCATCACCCTATCTTCCATTCATTTCCCTCGAGATTCCTATCCTCCTGTCAATTATTGTATCCATTCATCCACCTATCCTTATCTTCTGGTTCCTCCAATACATCCTCCTTTCATTCCATCTCCATCCACCAATCCTTGGACCTCCCAGTTTTCCATCTCTTCATCCATGATCATGTTCCTCTACCCTATCCTTATCCTCATCTACCTTCGTTTCTTCATCCATCATCCTTTTCATCCAATCTCCAATCCTTTTTCATCCTATCCATCATCTTTTTCATCCAATCCCTCATCCTTTTATCTTTCAATCGCGTCTACCTGCAGGGAAATTTTTATTTTCCTTGCTCCAGCTCCCTCTTTTTCTTTTTCATCTTCTTCTTCTTCTTTTCCCCCTTTTTTCTTTCTTTCTTTCCACTGCTTTGTGGGCGGGCTTACTTCCCCATGCAGGTGGGTTCACTCCTCCGCAAACAAGTTTAGGCCCCCACTTTTGCGAGGTCGCACCCCCGTGGCCACGGGGATGCACCCCCGTGAGCGGGGTCGCTCCCTCATGCCCATGGGGATGCACCCCCATGTGAGTGGGGTCCCTCCCCCAAGCCAGCGAAGATGCACCTTTGCGAGCAGAGTCGTGCCACCACACCCGCGAGATTCACCCTAGTGTGAGAGGGGATGAACCCTCGCGCCCACGGGATGCACCCTCACATGAGCGGGGATGCACCCTCGCATGAGCAGGGTTTCACCCCCACACTGTGGGGTGGTACCCCGTGATTCCCCCCCCCCCCAATTTCTTTTGGCTCTCCCCTTGGTTTCTTTTCCCCCTAGTTGCAGCCAATGGAAAAAAAAAACACTCAACGCCTTTGTAAAATGGTAAGTCTTTTTTGGCCTTGCGGGGCACTGCCCCTTGACCCCGTCCTATATCACAATAGGGAGCACATAAGGGGTGCTACCCCTTGACTCCACAAGGGGCGTTTCCTATTGACCCCATCGAAAAATATGGGGAAAAACTGTGTTGATAGAAGTAGGGAAAATTTAACCTCTGAGTCTGATTAGGCTCCACATAACAACACCTCCTTCGCTCATCCTTTGTATCGATTCATCGACATCTTAATTCCCCTTGACATTCCAATCTTATCTATTATTTTGAATTATACAATCACTCCTATCTAATCGAATCCTCCAATCTTCATCATCATCGAGCTTCTTCCGATCACTTGTATCTAATCAAATCCTCCAATCATCATCATCATTGGGTTTCTTCCAATCACTCCTATCTAATTGAATCCTCCAATCATCATCATCATCATCATCATCGGGTTTCTTCCAATCACTCCTATCTAATTGAATCCTCCAATCATCATCATCATCATCATCGGGTTTCTTCCAATCACTCTTGTCTCTTCAATCATTCTAGTCAATCATCAACCTATCATGGTTTTTCATCTTTACTGGGGCAACATCATGCCTGTCCCAGGGTCTTCTTCCTTCATCCATATTCTCTTAGGTCATCTTGTATATAGTGTCCTATATTTAGTTGTCACTATACATAGCCATCTATTAGTCTTGTACTTCGAGATCATATCCTATCAGTTGGTTCTTCAACCATCATCATAAATCATCTTTGTCATCATGATCCTATCAGATCCTTTTGTCGATCATAATTAGTATTTTTATCTTGGTGTTTTTCCGAGTTGTATCCTTCTCACCAACACTCATCATTTGTATGTGCAATATGTATTGTTCCTCAAGTCAGACATCATCAAATCCTTATCCCATCAATTATCCTTTTTCCAAAAGACATCTGAGACACTGGTGTTGACTTTGATTCTTTTTTATCTTTGTTTATCTTTTTAAGCTCATGAGGGCTATGTTTCCTCTTGATCGCCATGATCTTTGATATCATGGTGTGCTAGGAATAACAAGGTTCAGGATGTGATCTTTTTGGTGTATCCCTTTGTTGTTCCCTCATGAGATCTCTGTCATCTCATGTTACACTAGGGCACATCTTCTGCTTGGGGTTCTTCTAGCACTATTGCCTGCAGGGTCTTTGTAACTTTGTGTGGTGCTAGATTAGAATGTGTGTCTGTTTATATGTGTCAATCCATGCATTGGCTGTGAAATTCAACCCTGGTTCTTCATACCTTGGTGACTCACAGCTCGAGCTCCATGATCGTTTCATCCATATTATCCATTGCATTTGCATTTTTCTCCCCTTCCTGTTTTGCTTCTTTCCTTCTATTTTGTCCACTGGGGCAATGTTTCTTTCGAGACACTGCCCTACTCCTTTTTCCCTGTGCACCCTCTCAAGGGGGCATCCCTCACCATTCCTTCATCGGGCCTAGGGCATTTTACACTTCCTTGCTCTTAGGTGTTTTATTTTTCTTCACACCGACGTTATTCTAGCACCACCACAAAGAGGGGCAAAATGTAGACACCTAAATTTGTCTAATTAATTTAATCAAATTTAAATCCTATTCTTCCAATTAATTAATCTAATTAATTAATTTTCTATCCCTTTCTTCCTATTAATTAATTCTTAATTCATTAATCTCCCAAATCCCTTTCTTCTAATTAATTAACTCCTAATTAATTAATTGTCATACCCTCCTAATTAATTAATCTAATTAATTGATTATTACATCCTCCTAATTACTTAATCTAATTAATTGATTATCCCATCCTCCTAATTAATTAATTATCCTTGTTCTTCCATCCCATTTGATTAATTATTTTTAATTAATTAAATATCCCTTTTCCCAAAACCCCCATAGATAAATTAATTCAAGTAATTAATTAGATTTGAGTACATGGCTCCTAACCTTAACCCCCCATATAACCTAACCCTTGTCCTAACCTTGGGGTTCCAAGCTACCCTATCTATCCTAACCTCTCCCAACCTATTCATCCTCCAAACCTCCCAACCAACCCTATCATATCCTTCCTAACCTCCATATGTGCACATCCTAACCTCTTTTCCCCCTTTTTGGGGAAAATATCCTATTTTTGGTTGGCTTTGCCCAAAATTGATGTGTCCCCATGGACACATGTCATTCCTCTTCCCCCTTGTTGAACCACTTGTCCTTTTTTGGAGGACAAGTGTCTCCTCTTTACACCCCCTCTCCTTCCTCTCATCTTCTATTTAATCCCTCCATTTTTAGAACAAATCCTCTCGAATCCACTTTCATTCAACACATCATTACTTTGTCGAGTTCAATACTCACACTCACACATCCATTATCATTTGCATTATCATCATCATCAAATCCATGGAGCATAATCAAACATCCATTGACATCATAAGCACACATCAAATCTTGGAATAATCGAATCAAAGTGAGGATATTGGTTTCCATTGCTTGTCATTTGTGTTTTTGCTTTGGTTTTATCATTTCGATCTTGAGGTGTTGAGTTTAATGGCTTGTTTTGGTTAATTAGTTTATCTTTTATCCTTTGCATTAGCACGCACATTTTCCCTCACACAGTATGTAAAGATGTCAAAATCTATAATAATGTGTGAATAGAAGCTAAGGGAAATGAAATGTGATAATCTATGATAATAGGTGCACAACAATGAAGTAAAAATCAAGAGTGGGTGGTTTGACAAAAAAATGTAAGAAAACCTTAACCATACTAAATGTGAATAACTAACAATTGAGTGAGGTGAAGACTAATATAAATTATAAAATTAATTAAATCATATATGAGAATGAAAACCTAGAGGTGCCAAGAAGAGTAGTTAGTTTGCATGCAAGAAAAGTCATTGTTGAACCCAAGGCAGGATTGAGAGGGGGGGGTTGAATTAGTCCAAAAAAAAAATTACAACAACACATAAACAATTAATGAACACATATCCAACACATGAACGCCAAAATTTATACATGGAAAATCCAAATAGGAAAAAAACCATGGTAGGATTCAACCCACAAGATAATCCACTATAACTAGAAATGATTACAAATAGAGAGCTAATTGCTTTGAACTTGTACACCAAGGATAATTGCTCATGGGACAAGATACAAAGATGACTTGCAAAGCGTGGAGCTAATTGCACTCAGGGAAAGATATAGAAAAATGATCTAAAAAGAAGGATCTCCTGATCATGTAGTTGTCCTTGAAATCTGCATCAAGCGACCAACAACAAAACACACAACTCTACTCTCAATTGCCAACACTTTGTCTCAACTGTTTGTCATAGTCACAACACAACTGGTATATCATTCGAACAAAACTTTTCTTCCTTGCTCACACTTCCTCTGATCTTTGCACTTCACCACATCATCTACTCTCTCTCTCTCATTTTGATTCCTTACAAACTCAAACATTCAAATGCTTTATATACAAGATAGATAATCAAAGCTTAAAACAAGTTGGCCTGAATCAAAATATATTTTCCAAACCAAAAACACACATGTTGATCCACTCCAAGAGAAAGAGAGGACCAAAACACATCTTCCAAAGATTACTTCATCAATCTGCAATCATTGGAACCTAACCAATAACATATCCACACACTACGCAACCATATAAGAAATTACCGATCAAAACATATTCTCCAAAGCAAATAACTCAAATCCGGATCTCCACATACTACGATGAAACCTACAAACATCAAATTCGCTTCCACAAATCATATCTGGACCTAAGGATAGGTCAAACATAGAATCTCACAACCAAGAATGAACAATACCACAACACCCGGAGAACACAAAGATGTTTTTGAACCTTAGAACCAATATAACCATGATACCAAAACTATATGCAATGAAGATAACAATAATATTCAACACCAACAATAGATTCTAGACCCAAGCACTTTCAGAACAACCAACACAACAACTGCACCAACAACACAACAAGATAACTCTACACCACAGACATTCCAAACCAAACTAGAACAAGTTTGGCATCAATGACAACCACATCAACTCATATTTCCAACAAGTCACACGATGAACCATAAACCTTAGGGAAGGACAAAGCTATAAAACACAAATATGAAGGGATAATTCAAACCCTAATCAATTTTTAATAATAGGATAAAAAAATATAAATAAATAAGCTAAAAAAAAAATCTAAGTGAAAAGGAAGAACCATAATGTTAACCTGAGTATAAGAGAAAACAAGTCTACCAATATACATGTAAGAGAATAAATCACATTACATAAATAAATCTAGACTAATTAGATAAATAATATCACTAAGAACAAGTTTATAAATTCAATAGAGTTGATAATTGTAACAAATGTTCACAAATTAAATGTGAGGGTTAGAAATAACGAACTCTAGAATCAATGATTTGGAACCATTGTTAATATTATGTTGAATCCATTTGTCACTAACCATAAATGAATAATTTTGGCCTAATGGATATGTCATAGTTTATGCAATATTAAAATTTCCAATGGTTCGATTTTTTTTTTTGATGGAGGTCTAGACCAGCGAGCATGACAACCCAACAAGGGCACAAAGCTTGCGAGCACACCATCCTAGCGAGGGCCTTCATAGAGTAGTTTTTTTCCACCCAATGCGGAGGCACAAGCCTTTAGTCTTAAACCTCTTTGACAAAGAGCTAGGGGTTGAGGGGTATCCATTCCACCAAATTCGCTCGTGACACAATACCAACCCCATCCCTTATGATGTCAATTCTTGCACTCAGCAAGACATGTTGAATGTCTGGACAACTAAGAGGGGGGGTCAATCAATTGTCAATTGAACATTTTAATTCTTCCATAGATCCAAAATAAATAACTTATAAATTATTTATCATGAACAGATGTAAAGATGAAATCACACACATACACAAAGAAATCATACACAATGAACACCAGATATGATGTGGAAAACCCAAGAAGGGAAAAACCATAGAGAATGTTAGTTCTCAATATATAACACCTGTTAGGGTGGCACCGGTTAAGGTGATTTTTACAAAGGTGGCTCATTACCAAAATGCTCACTACAAGAGGGCTAACTACCGAAAGAGAAGGAAAGAAAAGAAAATCCACCACTATGATACAACTGCCACAAACAACAATGTTGTAATAGCCTTTGGTGTCTAACAACATAATACACATCTACATACAAATTATCACATCAATCATTAGTTAGATTTAGCTTTCAATCTAACATATCTTCCCTGCAGAATTTAATGTAATAATCCTTTACTTATACTGTCCTCCTGACTACATAACCTTCCAAGTCGACCAAACAAAATTTGAAATAGGTCTGCACTAAACATTCTCGTGGTGGAAAGGAATGAGAAGTGGACCACACTACAACACACTTCATCAATCAGGATAAACACATTACACATCCATCACAGAGTGATCCCACAATACTAGGTTACACTTTTTGGTACATCTTGATTTTTGTTGGAATTAATACATGTTTAAAAAGTATAATAATTTAAGCTTTAAGAGGTTCCATTTGAGGTAATTAATTGAGGAGAGTCAGATCAAACTCTCTTAGATCAAAATTTCTTGGATAGAACCTCTATATTTCTAAATCATACTTGCAATGGAGTCTCCTTCGCACCTATCAAAATGCTGATAAAAAACCACTTTTAAATTATCTTTGGGGGGTCAAATGAATTCATTTAGAAGATTAGTTTTTTAAGTATTTAGTCCTTAATATAAGCTTTCAAAATAGTATAATTTTTAATTTATTTAATTTGATTAATATATTTAAGTTTTATTTATTATGAATGTAGGTTTTTCATCGAACATTAAGGATTGTGTTTCACACACGTGGAAAAATTGAAAAATAGAGAAAACAAATTGTAAAAAATATATTTTCCCTACGTATTGATATCCTCATTTCAAAACAAAAAGAAGAAGTTAATTCAAATGCATACAAAAAAAGTTATGAATTATAGAATACACCTCTGTCCAAATTACAATTACTCTCTTCAAAAATTAACTAAAAATAATATATATAACAAAAAATTATGAAAAAATCTCCATTCACTAGATATTGGTGTGATAATTCTATATTTCAAAAATTAGAATTTCCTTCTTGCTATAAAAAATGTTATACATTACCAAATAATTGTTACTTCTAAAAAATGTCAATTATTGTAAATATTGAGTTATTAAAAGTTACATAACAATATGGACAATTAATTTCTAATTATTATATATATATATATATATATATAATCTATATGAAAAATCTCACAAATTCGTAATTTACTTCATCTTCAAATTCTTAATGGTTTAGCTACTATGGGTCTTAGAAAGTAAAGATTTGATGGAAAATATCGGTTTCAATGTCAAGTTTGGCCAAACAGTGTAACCTAGTATTATGGGATCACCCCACAAATACTGGAGCTGAAATAAGACT
Organism: Cryptomeria japonica; assembly: GCF_030272615.1. NCBI lineage: Eukaryota > Viridiplantae > Streptophyta > Pinopsida > Cupressales > Cupressaceae > Cryptomeria > Cryptomeria japonica. The sequence continues at coordinate 521,653,501 of NC_081413.1, forward strand.
CATACACTACACAAATATCATTACACAATCTCTAATTCTGGATTAGACCAGACCCAAAATAACACTTAGCAAAACAAGAATGGAACCAAGATAAACACGAATCCAAGCAATCAACACCATATCCAAAAAATAGAGAAATCCGGATCACAAATAACACTATCAATTACTAGTCAACACTAAACATCATCCAGAGCACCAAACAGTTCGAGAAACATATCTCAGATCACCATATTCCAGATCAACAACTCAGAAAACCAATACCAATATAGTATGTCGACATTAATGACAACCATATTGGCACCATCAATATCACATTTGCAACAACTTGATCCCTAATGAGCTCATTGGGAGCCATTCAACTTCACCAATAGACCAAAGGCCCATTGACTAAATAAAAGACAGACTCTTCGAAGAGGTTTCAGCCTATAGGATCATGCCCCCATATTAGGTGGCAAAAAATACTCTGTGAAGGCACTCACTGGTATGGTGTGCTTGTGGGCTTCATGCCCTTGCTGGGCTACCGTGCTCGCAGGTCAGGACCTCCATAAAAAAAATTGAACCATTGGAAATTCTAAGATTGCATAAACTATGACACATCCATTAGACCAAGAGTATTCATTTATGGATAATGGCAAATGGATTCAACATAACATTAACAATGGTTTCAAATCATTGATTCTAGAGTTCATTATTCCTAACCCTCACATTTAATTTGTGAACATTTGTTATAATTATCAAATCTATTGAAGGAAAAACAAGTATATTCGATGGCACAAGAACATATTAATCTCAAAAAGAGGATTAGAAGAACACATACACACACTTCATTCAAAAAAAAGGGAAGGGAGAGTGTGATATAAAGTACAACTCTCTAAGATAATTGTTTTTCTCTACAGAATCACCTGTTACTAGTTAAAATCACTCTAAATATTCTAGATTTTCCCTTGTATATATGTTAGGATCACATTTAATTTTGAGTGTAGTAGTTTTGAAAAGGAGCATTGCAACCTTAGTTTGGCATGATAATTGAACTATGCTACACATGAAAGATTAGAAATAATGTGCTTTAGAAAACCTATTCACCTTCACCTTTCTAGCAATCGAATGTATTAAGATGGTATTTAGGGATACCACTAGAGAGATTGCAACCTTGATAAATGATTGTGTTCTCTTAGTCCATCGCCCTTGGCAGGCTAGATGAATGATAATGATGAATATGAAAGGCAACATTTACCAATGTGAAGATGGCCTATATGAAGATGTAGTTATTTTGCTCTTTCAAAAAAAATGTAGTGTACTCTAGATATTTCTTTTATTCTAATTTCAACATTATCCCTTAGATTTCAATAAGTGGTACATCGAATATTTTTAAATACCAATGGCATAGCAATATGTTGTGTAAACATATGTTAAGTAGGTTCATAATAGCTAGCAGAAAGAGATAGGAAAGTTAAAATTTGAATTTTGGTTTCATTTGGGATTTGATTGTGAGCAATTTAGAAATATGCCACTAGAATGTAAAAGTGATAATCTTAAAGCAAAGAGTGAAATATGAGAATGAGTATGAACAAAAGAATATTAATTGAAAGAAAATGACAAAAAAAAAAAAAGTGAACAAAATAAATAAATTTATACACAAAAGTATCTAGTACAAAAATATACTACTTATCAAAGTATTTAAAACATTCCAAATAGATAAAGGAGCTATAGAACACTTCTTTTTTTTTTTTTTTTAATTATAAAATTATAATTATATATAATATATATTATCAATATATAATACATTTAAAACATTCCAAACTAAACACATGAGGTGTGTAGAACACTTCTTTTTATTTTTTATTATGCTAAGAGACGTATTAAACTCACATACATATATAAAAACCTCTGTACATAAAAACAAAATTCATTTAATTTGATGTTCACTTGACCATCAACAAATTAGTCAATTAAAAAAACATTTAATTTCCTTTATTATTATTAGATTATATAATTTTTAAATGCAAAGTTTTTTTCAAAACAAAAAAAGCATTTCATTTATTATAATAAAATTTTATAAGTTTTAAATAAAAAGTTTTTTTTTCTTTTCAATGAAAAAAAAAATGTATTTAATTTTCTTTAATATTATTAGATTTTTTTAATTTTAAATGAGAAGTTTTAAGTTTTTTTGTTTTCAAAGCAGAAAAAAAATGTATCTACTTTTCATTATTATTATTAGATTTTTAAAATTTTAAATGCAAATTTCTTTTCTTTTAAAAAAAATTGTAATCAGAAATTTTCAAAAAGTTCACAAGATTTCAAACATTGTTTTACCTTGTTCTATTCTAGAGATTTTCTTAAATTTAAGATTACTATCTTGTAATTATTTTTAAAAAATCATATAATCCAAGCAGAGTTTTTAGTTTTACAATAGGTTTGTTACGAATAAGGATGATACAAGGTGAGATTTACCTTTGCAATTAGGTTTATACATTCACAATAATAGGTAAAATGTTGAATTAAAACAATATTCAATTTGCAAATAAATTTATGATATATTCCTTAGATAATTATTTAGATTCAAAGTATATTTTATAGAAAATTTCAAAACGAATTGCAAATTTCATCCCTGATAGAATAAATATTTATTTTGTGAGTTTGATCCATGAATATCTCAAAAGAAAATTGCCCTCTAGCAAAGGATTATTATTATCAACATGGACCTTAGATATGATATTGTAAGGAGGCTATTGATAACAAACCTCTACTACACACATATAAATGAGCATCTTTTCAGATTTTTTTTTTCAAATTTGTTGAATACAAAACCTCATTTAATATCTCTTATATCTAACTATTTGATTTGAGGAAAGGTATATTCCTTTGAAGCAGTTGATCACATAGATCTACATATACCTCAAACCAAGGAAAACTATGCAGAGGATCAAATAAAAAACCCTATTTCAGGAGACCTAAATGTTGATAGTACAATACTTGATGTGATGTCATAAGGAGCCAAATAGTCTCACATTCGACTAATGCTATATAAATCTTGTCAAAGCCCCACTTTGCAATTGATTGACCCAAAGCACTTGCATCAATTTAATTGACATGTGTGCTTCTATTTGCATGGGGGGAAGCTGGATGTACAACATCACCCACAAGAACCACATGATTCCAAACAAGTTGTTTTGAGTGGTTGTCGGTCATATAAAACATTTATGGATGGTTCTACACTTGCCTTCATAAGAGCAAATGACTTTGGCCCCCATATCTCACTAACTTTTTTAAGCATCTATCTGCCATAGACATTGCAACAACTTTTAAAAAAAAATTGAATTTCCATTCTTCATATTCAATGATCAAGAGGTGAATCAGCCTTGTTGCCACCATACATTGGTAGGTAGATTTATAGCTTGTATGCATACATATCTTCAATATTGAAAAAATTCCCCATATGAAAATTTTGACAATTTATTGAACCCACTTTGTTGATATATCCATAATGGAACCTCAGGGGCATTGATATCTAATCAATATTGCAAACCTTACATCCAAAGTTGTATCTGAGCACTTGAGATCTAATAGTGATGCATAGTTTCATTATTAGTAAAGAGGGTAAAGAAGTTGTCAGTATATATTGACATCTTCTTGGTTTGAACCCTGATAATAATTATCAATATGTGAGCAAATGGAGTGGAAGAATTAAGAAAAGTTGAATTCTATCACAAAAGGATATGCTAATAACATTGGAAGAATTACACAACATGCATGTGCAAGAACTTGTTTCTACATAAGATTGTAAGCTTGGACCATACAGAGTAGAGAATCTTGTGTATCGAACTTGATATTAAAGACAATGCATACTTTGGATGTAGAGGCACTTCAAAAATCTATTAAGGAAATCCAAATAACTTATCCACATAGATATCTAGAGTGACAATGAAAACTTGTACATATCAAAGAAATTATACTTATATAGGTGCGCTCTTAAGAATAAATAGAAAGTATAATGAACTCTTTTAATAGGGGACTACACTAGCTTGGATATGGGCAAGGAATCATTACTAAGGCTTTTGCTCAGATTTGAACTCTTTATTCTTCAACAAGCCCATTTTTGGTTAACATATGTCATTTTTTGGAGGCTCAATCACAGTTTTCTATTTCTCAAAAAGCTCCTAGAAAGATCAAATTTGTTACATAAGGTTTCTGAGGGCGAAGCAATAAATTTTAGTGAATAATAACATAGATTTGAGTCATTAAAATCTACAATGTATAAAAGATAGGATATATAGATAAACTATCAGAGATGAAGAATCTCAAGGATTGACTCTTTCAAAAGCCACAATTAATATAGGACCAAGAGAAAGAATGGGATTGACATTTGTGACAGTATCTCTAGAAGGTCTTTGAATAATGCTGACATTCACATACAACCATTATGAAAAAATAGAAAAGGGTGGACAACTTCCCAAATTAATGAAAAGCTAAAGAAAACACATTGAAATGTTTAGAAGATAATTGATATATATTTTTGACCAAATTTTCTTCCATGGCTTTTAAATCTTATAATATAACATATCATAACTAATATCACCTTCTCACAATATCTTATATAATTTAAAAATCATCCATTGTTTGTATATAAATAAAATGACAATACAAAAATCTCAAGAATTCATGTAACATATTTTTCTTCAAATTTGCTTCCATGACTATTATGTTTTCTAGTAACAAAAAAATTAAGGCTAATATGAAATAAATTATCATTAATAAATGTGTTATTTTTTTTCACAATTATAATTGCTATGTTTAATATATATGTCATCTTATGCTTTCACAATTTGTCTATGAAAAAAATCTTAATGAAAAAAATGACTTGAATTTGAGCAAAATCAAGTTTATTTAATTATTTCCATTTCAAAAATGACTTCCATTTCAAATTATTTAAATTACTATCTAGCATTCATATTGTCTAAATTCACTTCATGTAACCTTGCATCATTTTTTTGTTATGATAAAGATAAAGTCCACATATTGTTGGCATTTTTTATGATTATGTTGTGATTGTCATTGATGGACACACACTTGCTTTGGGAACACTTTTTGTATGTATGAGTTATGCTCAACCGGTATTTTGTTCCAAATCAGTATAATGTATTATAGCCTTTAGGCTATCGGTTTCTGCAGAAAGTGTCTACCGATCCCAAGCGGTATAGAGACCTCAAGCGGTTCAAGGATCTCAAGCGGTACGAAGGAACTGAAGCGGCAATTATCATTTTTCCAGTCTTCATTTGTGACAACTGGTAATCGGTTTAATGCTTGAACCGGTATTACTCTGCGATGAGTTACCAACCGGTAATCGGTAAAGTTGTATGAACTGGTAATACTTTGTGATGAGTTACCATCCACCGACACTTTGACGGTGATTTTGTACCGTGTTATCAAATGTGCCTTTGTAAATCCTCTAACAAGGTGGTTCACATCCGTGGATCTAAAATCCTCTCACAAGGTAGTCTTTAATCGGACTTATCTCCTAACAAAGATTGAGATTCCTAACAAGATTTGTTCTGGTAAAGAACATTGTATGTCCTTAACCGGTTTGGTTACTATTCTGCAGACAGTTACTTGTGAGTTTCATCTCACCGTGATTTTTCCCATTTGGGTTTCCACGTCAAAAACCTCTTGTGTTATGGTGATTGTGCTTCTGTGGGTGAATGCCTTATTTGTTGTTTGGTTTGCATTTGTGTTGACTGGTTTGTTTGTAGAAATGATATACCGGTTTACTGCTAAACTGTTTAAGTGTTTAAGTTCAGTATTTTTTGGTATACTAATTCACCCCCCCCCCTCTTAGTATTCATCAATTGGTATCAGAGCCAACCTTTCTATAAGTCTAACCACTTGGAAAGAGATATGGGGGAATACACTGTGAGGGAACTTACTCATCGGCTCACTCAGACTGAGAAGCCTATGATGAACTCAAAGTCAAGTATAAGGCCTCTCTGGCAAAAAGGAGAGAGCATGCTGAGAAACTGATGGAGCTAACTGAAAATAGTTCCTCTGATGAAGCGGATATGGAAGCCCTAGTTGAAGAAGTTGAAAAACTGAATGAGTCTAATGCTAACCTAAGAAGGGAACTTGAAGGATTGACTATCAGGATGTGTCAAGAGCTTGACAACCGGAGAAAAGCTGAAGATCTGGTAAAAGACAAAGATCATGAGATCTCCAAGCTAAAGCAAGAAATCAGTGCACTTACCGCTCATCTCCAAGAGAGTAAAGTGGAAAAAGAGGAAATGCAAGGTGAACTAAACATGGCTATTTCTGAGAATGCAACCTTGAAGGAATCCAATGTTGCTACTACCAAAGAACTCACTGAGTCAAAGGAAATACTTGCCAAATTCAATAAGAGCACTGTTAAGCTAGAACAAAAGCTTGAATCAGCAAAACCGGTGAAGAATACCACTGGACTTGGTTTTTCTAGTTATGAGGAAGGAGAGACCTCTGCAGCAAAAGATGGAGCATCAAAGAAGCAACCAACACTGAAGGATAAAGGTAAGAAAAAGTTAAAACTTGTTTTCTTTAATTGTCTCAAGGAAGGACATACTGCTAATGTATGTAGAAACAAGGCTTACAATAACTTTCCTTACTTTCTAAACAATAAGCCTAGATCCAATAGATTCAATGGAAATTGTTATGCATGCAACAAGTTTGGGCATAGAGCATTTGAATGCAGGTCTGTCATGAACAACACCAGAAGGTATCCTCAAAGGAGTCAAGGAGTCTTTCCTGAACCCTTTGGGAACTGAAATTCAAACTGGTTTAATACCTATAATCATCAGTCAGGAAGCGGTGGCTATCAAGTGGCAACCGGATGGAGAGCATCATGTTTGATCTATCATGGTAGTGGTCACACTGCTGCAACATGCAGAAGGAAGAATGGAAACATGAATAATGGACCTTGGAGAGCACTTGGAATGGTTTGCTATCATTGCAACAAACCGGGTCATAAAACAAGATTCTGCAGAACAAGAAAAAATATATCGAATGATATACCGGTTACTCTAGAAGGAAAGATTGATGTTGAAACTGTTCAAGTGGATATGAAGAAAACCTAGAAAAAGAAGCCAGAAGAAGTGTCTCAAGAAGAACCGGTTTCTACACCTAGTGTGGAAATCTCTGAATCGGCAAACTAAGCTATTGGAGAGCTTAGGGGGAAAGAAATCGGTAAAATATTTCAAACCCCCGGTTTACACCAATAAAAGACCTTAACCGATATGTGATACCTACCAATTGGCGGAAGACCGGAAACGGTAAAAGGAAAATTAGGGTTTATGCCCTAATGGTGGAGCATTTATTATGATAGGTGGAGAATTCATTTAAAAGGGATTTTCAAGTCATTTTCACTTATCAATTTTTGAGTGAAGAAGTTTTCAAGTGTAGAGGGACAAAAGACGATTTGTCTTGCAATTCGAAGAGATTTCAAAACCTTGAAGAAGAATCTGAAGATAACATCAATCGGTCAAGTGTAGAACTCAAAGCGGTAACCCAGCAACTAAAGTAGTGAGTGGCGAAGCGAAATTTGCAAGCCCTAATTGTCGACTTTCGAAGGTATTTTTTGAGTTTCTCTATTTATCATGGCTTCAGCATCGCATCCTAGTTCTAGTGCACCCATTGATTCAATAGATTTCATCCAACAGAAGGCAAAATATAATGCTTTATCCCAAATACCCGTTGGTGTTATAGTTGAGGAAGGAATTTTGGATTACATTGATTATAAAATTGAAGACCTAGGATCTCTAGTGATCCATTCTCAGTTGAGTTTGTTCTACAGGAAGGACAAGAAGATCAAACTGGAATTCAACATCTTGGAAAAGAAGAAGCTTCACAATGCGATATATTTCCTTGAAGAATTCATAGATGATCACATCCACATCATTTTAAGCAGAGTGCACGGTGACAAAATGTACTTAGAGCGGACACATGACATCACACCGGAAGTGATTCATGTCATCACCAGTTTCTGTAATGTTGGAGAAGTGTCGGCCCTAAGGAAGATCAGCAAGACCAAAATGACCAAGCTCATCGGTTCTGTGAGTGACCAATGGGGAATGACCATCAATACCATCAAGGATGATCTAGTCAAGTATGTCTGCATGGTGATAGGTTATCAGACATTCCATGCTAACAGAATTAAAATGATCTAGTCAAGTATGTCTGCATGGTGATAGGTTATCAGACATTCCATGCTAACAGAATTAACTCTGTCTCTACTACAATGGTAAATGTTGGCTATAGGATGATCATGGAAGATGCCTCATTTGATTTATGCACCTGTATGCAAAGGCAGCTACCGGTGAACCTGAAGTCAATCAAACAAGACAATGCCTTGAGATTTAAATTCGGACAACTATTGATCGGATTGTTCTTCTACTTCCAAGGCTACTTTCCAGGAGTCGGTGATATTCAATGGTCTCTTGACCAACCGGTTACAAAGCAAATCAGGGAAAGTCTTCAAGCGGTTGGAACCGGTTACCCTGAAGTCTTGAACAAATACTTTGATGAGTTCACATGCAAGATGAGCCAAACGGTGAGAATATCCGGTGATATTGTTAAGAAATATGAAGAGGACATCTTCTTTATCATCCAAGTAGATGAGTGTATAATGGAGGCTGTTGAGCCCAAAAAGAAAGAAGTGGAGGCTATGGGTTATGAGGTGATGTATGACATGCTAGATGGGTATGCTTCTACCCTACTTTCCTCACCACTTGATCCTAAGAAGAAAAGAACCGACACCTATCTGGAAAGGGTTACACCGGTTGAAGAGCCCTCTATGAAGAAAGGAAAGGCAATGCCATCTATATCGACACCGGTTACTTCAGCGAGTCCTAAAGTGGCCAAGCGGTCACTGGCAAAGAAGAAACTGGAAGTTGCACCCGCCAAAGTCTTTGAGAGAAAGTGGAAGACAAAGGGCAACACACCGGACTCAAAAGATACAGAATTTGAAGAAAATCCTAAGAAGATTAGGCAAACAAGAAAGAAGACAAAGACAACTAGCAATGAACTGGCATCATCAACACCGATAAATATTGATATTTCCTCTTATAAACCTTTGACACATTGTCAAAGAACTATTAAGAACATTAGGAGAAAAGTGTTGAGTGATTTAGCAGATTGTTTTGATGATTTCAATGATAATGAGAAGGAGGAAGTAGAACAAGAAGTCATTCAATATTTATGTATTAATGACCGGTCGCCATCAGAAATTAAATCTATGACACCGGATTCTTTATATAATTCTTTAGACAACAAATGGCGCATTGCCATAGAAAAGGAACAGGAAATAAGAGAGGAAATATTTGCACAATATTTTTGTTGGTGTAAATAATTATTCATCTTGGATATTATTACACTTACTTAAGTTTACTTAGAAAATGCATTTCATACTAGTTTGGGTATGAGACACTTGGGTGTTTGTGCCACATTGGGATAGTGTGTGTAGGAAAATTTCTACCTTTTATGGTGTTGATCTTGTTGTTACACTCCACATTCAGTGGGTGATCCACCTCATGTGGACTATTATATTGTTTATCCTACCTACCCACACCTATTTCCTACCTACCCTTGTTTCTTATTGAGCCACATGTCATTTTTGTGTGCTCACATATCCATAAACCTTCCCTATATAAGCAGGCTCTCTACATTGTATGTAAAATGAACAATTGATGATCCAGTTGATCAGTATTTTCATCTTGATAGAATACAGTTTATTTCTATCATCTATTTTGTTTTCTCTATTTGTGCTTTCCATTGCCTCTAGATCTTGGCAAAATCTCACATGGTATCAGAACCATTGGAGTGTCATTGGTTTGCTAATTGAGAGAAATTTGATGCTATTTGGGGTTGTGTATTTTGGAGTTTTCTATTGCAAGTTATTATTGAAGCTTGATGGGTCAAATCTGAGGTTACCATTGGATTGAGGAGGATTAAGAAAGTCAGTTTTGCCTTTTGTTTCATCCAAATCGGACTTCGGAGGCCAAATCTAGAGGCATTTGAAGTTTGACGCTGCGGCGGAAATTTTCCAGAAATTATAATTTTGCAGGCATTTTTCAAATAGCGACATCTCACTCATCTGAACTCATTTTTTCAAGCAATGTTTTTTGTTTTGGGGTAGAATTTTGTGATCTGTACAGTGGTGCAGGAATTTTCTGATTTTCGGATAAAGGTTTTTCAGAAATCGCGAAATCCTGATTTTTACAACTTTGGAGGCTTCATTTGGGCTCATATGGACTCCTTTTCAGGTGCCATTTTTTTTGAAAGTGCATATTTTTTCATATACTTTCATAATATGCCATCTGTTTGCAGTGATTTTAAGTAGAAATTGTACTTTCAATATTTGGCCATTTTTGGCATATTTGGTACTTGCATTTTGCTTGGATCTCAGTTTAGATCACTAGCAATATTTGTTGAAGTCTCTTAGATCTCATTTTTAGAAGTTGTAAATTGAAATTAGAATTCCACCTTGCCATTGTTTGCAAGTGGCCTATTATACACGCACTACATATAAAGTGCCAAAATCATCATTTTTTAGGGGGGTACTTTGATTGAGTGAATTTGGGAGGGTGTATCTTGTGCTTTTGTGCTCGTGTTCTTCCTTTCTACTGCTATGGGTTCTTCTAAGTTTCCTCTCTTAACTCCTCATAATTATGCTACTTGGAAAATTGATGCATGGAGTAAACTTATGGAAAAAGGACTAACTCATTACATTGATGGAACTATTGTTGCTCCTGTCGATCCTAAGGTTGATCTAGTTGGTCACTTGGATTGGCTCACTAAAAATATCATGGCAATTGGTACCTTAAGAAACTATGTATCAAAGGATCTCATTTTTCATATTGAGAAGTGTACTCTAATCAAGGATGTTTGGCAAAAGTTTCAAGACTTGTATGGTCAAGTTGATGAGATTAGGGGATATCAAATTGATAGTGATCTCACCATGTTAGATCCCAAGAACTTTGATATTATACAAGATTATGTCACTAAGGCAAATGATTTGAGGGCACAACTCAAAGATTGTGGCATTGATAAGAAGGATACTCAATTGATATTCAACTTGATAGGAAAGCGTCCACAAGAATATGCAACATTTGTTTCTAGTTTCCAAACCCATAGGATGACAATGGGTTCAAGCTACACAATGCCTACATTTGATGCTTTCAATGAAATGTTGATGATGGAACAAACTAAGTTGATAACCATGGGCATTCTTAAGGCTTCTAAGTCTCAAGCATTAGTGGCAAATCAAGGGAACAAAGGAAATCAAGGAAAGGACAACTCAAACAAGAAGAAATGGCAATCAAAGCCTAAGGACAAAGCATCATCTTCTCCACAACAAGGAGATTCATCCTCTTCCAAGAGGGATAACTCACCAAAGAGGGAGAGACCTACTTGTGCCTATTGTAAAAAGTTTGGTCATGAGGAGCATCATTGCCATTTTAAGAAGATTGATGAGCTCACACATATCATCAAAAAGCATAACATTGATTTGCCTAATGTCTACAAGAAGGATGATTCATTAACTTCCACTTCCTCACATTCAAAAGGAAATGGGCAAGCATTCATGGCTTCTACAAGTGGGAAGACTCACTCTTTTGGGACAAGAAAAGGAAAATCTCTATGTGCTACTATCAGTCATGATTCAGAGAGATGGCTTCTAGATTCAGGGGCTTCTCATCATATGGCATCTTCGCAATCTATGTTCTCTACATTTCAGCCTTGCACCATGCCACAGATTTTGATGGGCAATCATACATACATGGATGTGATTGGGAAAGGATCTATTGACATTGGGGATAACTCCTTCAATAATGTGTTGTGTGTACCCCACTTGACAAACAATCTCCTTTCTATCTATCAAATCACACATGGTGCAACTAAGAGAGTTGTGGAGTTCACACCTGAGTCAGTTTTCATTAGAGACTTGGAGAGTAGAGCTATCATTGCGACTGGGGTGGTTGATCATGCATCTCGGTTATACTCCTTTTTAGATTTTGTTGATGATGATGATTTCACATTTGATGATTCTACACATGATGATCACACTTCTTGTGATGGTTCAGATTTTGAGGAGAACTTTGGGCACTTGAACATGGGGATTCTCACATGTGAAACCATTCTTGAGTCTTGTATTTCATCTCCTCATATTGATATCACATCACCTATTGCACCTGATGATGCGGATAGTGCGATAGTTTTGCCTTCATGTGATTCAGTGCAGCAGGATATTCATTGTCTTCCAGCTTCAGATTCATGGGATGATTACTTGACAGACATTGCAGGTTTATTTATGGAATCCTACATTGCAGATTTAGGAGACATCATTGATGACATTCATCTTCTCTTTGATGAAGATGATCCTTCTTTGATTGTTGTGAGGGAACACTCTAACCATCTTGTTCATTCTCTACATGATCATTCTTTCGAGGTTGACATGATTGTGGATACTTATGTACAACAATTGGAGGAGGTCTCTTTATTTTTTGAGGAGACATGTGAGTCTTTGGGACATGTTCTACATCCATCTCCACTAGATCTTGGAGTGCCTTTTTCAGCAGTGTGGCACAGTTTACCACCTCTGGAGGGGGTATCTTTCAGCATCGACATGGGGACACTTGAGCAGTTTTTAGAGATTCCTTTCATCATGAGTTTTCTTCATACATCTTCCCTTCATGATTGGGGAGACTTCATGGATACACCTTTGGTTTTGTTTCTTCCTAAGGGGAGGAATATTGTTCGACGTTCATGGAGCAGTTTCTTCATACATCGAGCTTCTATCATTGGTGCAGATTCCACATTGAGGGGGGGCTTCCTAGCTTCTCTTCTTCTCTCATATGGGGGGGACTTTTTTCTCACATGGGGTTTTGTCCTTCACATACTTCTATGAGAGTTCTTTGTATCTAGTTTTTTAATCTCTCTTTTGGGGGAGGGGTTTTTCCCATTGGGTTTTTCTCTCTTTCCCCGCTTTGTGAGAGATTTCATTGCATTGGTTTTCATGCATTTGCATTTGTACATGGGTACCTAACATGGCCTAGTAGTCGGGACCCATCTTGCATTGCTTAGTTGCATTGTACACTTAAGTGCATTCCCCTAAGTTGCACTTAAGGGGGGGTGTTGGTGTAAATAATTATTCATCTTGGATATTATTACACTTACTTAAGTTTACTTAGGAAATGCATTTCATAGTAGTTTGGGTATGAGACACTTGGGTGTTTGTGCCACATTGGGATAGTGTGTGTAGGAGAATTTCCACCGTTTATGGTGTTGATCTTGTTGTTACACTCCACATTCAGTGGGTGATCCACCTCATGTGGACTATTATATTGTTTCTCCTACCTACCCACTCCTATTTCCTACCTACCCTTGTTTCTTATTGAGCCACATGTCATGTTTGTGTGCTCACATATCCATAAACCTTCCCTATATAAGCAGGCTCATCTACATTGTATGTAAAATGAACAATTGATGATCCAGTTGATCAGTATTTTCATCTTGATAGAATACAGTTTATTTCTGTCATCTATTTTGTTTTCTCTATTTGTGCTCTACATTGCCTCTAGATCTTGGCAAAATCTCACAATTTTCCTGATGTGTCTAATTCCAAACTTTATGAAGTTATGGAAAAATATAAAGGCCTCTTCTTTATGCGAAGAAGGAGACTCTTGTTGCTAGAAGGGAAAGTCCCTAAGATTGTAAAAGATACCCAGTTTCATACACAAGCTACTCTAAAGTTGCATCAAGTGTTCGAAGCCAACAAGAAGGCTGAATAAGAACTAGAAATTGCAAAACCAGATGAAGTATATAACAGTGAGGGAGAACAAGTCACTGAGAAAATGGACCCCATTGATGTTGATGCCTTGATTGGTGAAGATGTTACCCCTGATACACCATCAAAAATGACAAGATAGGAGAAACAGGACGAGGAGAAGAGAAAGGCGGAAGAGAAGAGGAAACAGGCAAAAGATGAAAAGAAGCAAAAGAAAGAGGAGAAGAGAAAGGAAGAAGAGAAGCAACAGGAAGAAGAGAAGAAACAGGAAGTGGAGAAGAAGAAGAAGGAAGAAGAGAAGAAACAGGAAGCAGAGGAGAAGAAGAAGGAAGAAGAGAAGAAACATGAAGAAGAGAAGAAACAGGAAGCAGAGAAGAAGAAGAAGGAAGAAGAGAGGAAACAGGAAGAGGAGAAGAAGAAGAAGGAAGAAGAAGAAAGGAAAGAAGAAGAGAAGCGGAAAGAAGAAGAAAGGAAGAAGGAAGAAGAGAAAAGAAAGAAAGAAGTTGAGGAGCAAAAGAAGGCAGAAGAAGATAAGCAAAAAGCCAAGGAAAAGGAGGAAGCGACAAAGAGTGTACATACATAGACCCCAAAGGCAACTGGTGGTAAAGCCAAACCGGCTGACATCACCAGTCCCATTGACCTCCAGTCTGCAAATGAAACTGAGCTACTGCAAAGCATTAAGCTTGCTCAAGAGCGATTGGATGCACTAAGGAGGAAGATGTGATTCAAACTGTGGTGGAAACTCTCACCTGTTTGATTCCCGGTACCAATCTCCCAAGTACCGATTCCTCTCTAGCTCAATTGAAGCTCTTATGCACGGTTGTAGAGGACCAAGTGCAATGTCTGGAAGATGTTGTCAAAGCCAATGCAAAAAAGAAGCATCAAAAGGCTTTGAACACTGCCTTGGTGAAAAAGTTAAATGAGCTCCGGTCCAATCTGCAGAAGGCACAGAAGGACATTAAAGATGTTCTGGATGAGGGGAATCTACTACTCAGCAAGATATGTCAACCCCATCTATTTTGTGATGATGTGCTTGCTCAGAAAGACAAACTGCAAACTGATTTGTAGATATTCATAAGCACCTTCAAGACGCCTTATGATTCCTTTACCGCTTATGGGCAAACCGTTCACCGGTTTCAACTTCAAGCTGCAAGAATTGAGTTGGAGATCAGCAACCAGACCAAGGATTTGGAGGAACTACAACAGGTTCTACTACCAAGACTGCAAATACTTCAAAAATGCTACCTCAATCTAGATGCCTTAACGGTTACTCAAGAAATGAGTACCTTGGACGCCATGGAGGAATAGGTATCCCAGATGCAAATGGAGAGTGAGGTTGCTACCTCATTGCTTGAATCATGGTTTGTCTCCATGAAGACATTTATGCAAGACTTTAAATCAATTTTTGACAAGTTTCACTCTTTATTGTCATAAACACTTATTATTTTAATGATAATGAAACAGGGGTTATTCAGTTGTACTTTGTCATTGTTGGCAAAGGGGGAGTAGTATTCTGTATTTAAAATTTTGATGCACGTTATGTATACTTTCATGTTTATCTTTGTAAGGGAGTAGTATACATTGTATTTTCTGCAAAAGGGGTAGTGTATATGCTTAGGGGGAGTAATTTTGATTATGGCATATTTTTGTTGTAAAACACTTACATGTCCAAAATTTTCCTAAGTGTTGCCATCAATGCCAAAGGGGGAGATTGTTGGTATTTTTTATGATTATGTTGTGATTTTCATTGATGGACACACACTTTCTTTGGGAACACTTTTTGTATGTATGAGTTATGCTCAACCAGTATTTTGTTCCAAACTAGTATTATGTATTATAGCCTTTAGGCTATCGGTTTTTGCAGAAAGTGTCTACCGATCCCAAGCGGTATGAAGACCTCAAGCAGTTCAAGGATCTCAAGCAGTACGAAGGAACTGAAGCGACAGTTATCATTTTCCCAGTCTTCATTTTTGACAACCGGTAATCAGTTTAATGCTTGAACCGGTATTACTCTGTGATGAGTTACCAACCGGTAATCGGTAAAGTTGTATGAATCGGTAACACTCTGTGATGAGTTACCATCCACCGACACTTTGACGGTGATTTTGTGTCATATTATCAAATGTGTCTAGATACAATGAACCTAGGAACTTGCAATGTAATCCTATTAGACTGACATGAAATCAGATTCCTTTTTTAAGGACATCATGTCTAGGGTTTTAAAAGAGGTAGTTGTTAGGGTTTTTGGTGGTTGATGAATTTTTGTATGTGCAGTCTTAGAAGAGAAGATCAAGTCTGTGTGTTGTAACAGAGTGTGGATTTACTGAAGACTAAAGTAATGTTGGAATGCATTAGCAATGAGCTATCATGGATCTAACCAAGCATATTGTGCTATTTGCTAGATCATTCACTTGTTGATTACTCACATCTTCGACAAGTTTGAAACCCTTAATCGGGTAGGCCCAGAAAAGCCTTTGTAAATCCTCTAACAAGGTGGTTCACATCTGTTGATCTGAAATCCTCTCACAAGGTAGTCTTTAATCGGACTTATCTCCTAACAGAGATTGAGATTCCTAACAGGATTTGTTCTAGTAAAGAACATTATATGACCTTAACTGGTCTGGTTACTATTCTACAGATAGTTACTTGTGAGTTTCATCTCACCATGGTTTTTCCCATTTGGGTTTCCACATCAAAACTTCTTGTGTTATGGTGATTGTGCTTTTGTGGGTGAATGCCTTATTTGTTGTTTGGTTTGCATTTGTGTTGATCGGTTTGTTTGTAAAACTGATATACCAATTTACTGCTAAACTGTTTAAGTGTTTAAGTTTAGTATTTTTTGGTATACTAATTCACCCCCCCCCTCCCCCCCCCCCCCTCTTAGTATTCATCACATATATGTTGTCTATTCTATTTCCTATTTAACTCCATAAATTTACTTTATATGAAGAAAATTTCTATAAATTTATCCAATTAACTCATCTTAACATATATTGGCTTTAAGTTTAAAATAATATATATGATTTCCTAATTACTATGAAAAATATATATCTTTTGCTATTTAATACTAATGTAAAAGCTAAAAATAGTTTTCATGTAGGTGAGCAAGATGTCATGTAATGCATGCACATGGACATCCACTTGGTTGTCAAAGTATCACTGCCATCTTCCATTCAATGTCATCCTTTGTATAGAGGAATTGAGTGTTCCCTACTAGTTGAGAGAAGTAATGGTCATTAGAATTAAAAAAAATGGATCAAAGACTAGTCAAAGAAAATTCGATAATTATGCTTTATACTTTAACTTCCTCTATGGATCCAAGGTGAAAATGAGCTCGTATACAAAAATTTATAGTCTACAAATTGAGATTAAAGGTTTTTGTGAGTGGTCAATTGCTCTATACCAAGAGCTTCAAGATCTTTACCTTGCTAGATGTATTTAGAAGGTCACTATTAGGCCAATAATGATCATAAAAAAGAACAACCTATTTGATCAACTCAATATGAAGTTCATGAGATTTCTTAAGGGACTCTCACAAATTAGCTATCGCACAAGCCAACTTGAAGAATGGTTGCTTGCTACTTTTAAGTTTAATTATTCAATCAGATTCGCACTGCATTAGATCATGACATCATTCAGGTTGTTGCATGCACAATATGGGATACCTACATTATATACCATGAAGTCTAATGTGACAATCAAAGTTAGAGCTTTTCATAGTAAAATGAAAGAGTTGTTACTAGTGCATTAATGGTTAACTAAGTGAAAATTTCTTCAAGTTTTATCTAGCAAATCTTTAAAAACTGTTTACATATTGTACCTATGACTAATTTCAATTTTGATAATATATTATATATGGTGTTTACAGGTTATTACTATTGCATGAACAATTAACCAAGTGATTTTTTTTCTCTCTAATATCATTTGAAAATGATTCTAAATTTTTAATTTGCATAATATTTTATAAATGTTGTTGTCATAGTTTTAAAGAGTATGATATTGCCTTATCTCATTCTGATTGTCAATAATTCAAATTTAATTAAATGCACTATTTTATGCATTATGTATTATTTCTTACAATCATTAAACAAAAATAAACAAACCAAAATTTAATTAAAAACATTATCTATCGTTGAATTTATTTGCACCGCATACTTCATCTTTGGATGGTTAAAGTTTTTGAACTACTTTAAAACAAAATTTATAGCATTTATTAAAATTATTCAAATGTAGAACAATTGATGTATGGATTCTATGCATCGATGTTGTGCATTTTTTCACTTCAAACTAATTTAGAAATATTGTATATTTTCAAACTTGATAGCTCTTAGCATATTTTACTTAGTTTTTTAATAATATAGGCAATATACTAGTTTAATTATAAAAATTATAGTTTGTAGTGTCAAAAATTGCATACCCCTTTGTAATTTGACCTACATCTTTTGTAACCACTTTGGTGTCCATTCACCTAGCACCTAAGTAGGTTCACTTTAGTCTTGAGAGCATCAGTCTTGTTAGCCATGTGTCTCCCTTGTCTCCTGTCATTTTCGAGCATGATTCATTTGGACACTAGTGCGTCGTGTGGACGTCCACGTGCCATGCAATTGTCTTGTGAAATCTCAACATATGAATGTCGGTTATGAGCGCACCTTTCCACTTGTCACCTACACATGTCAGTGGAAACGGTCCCGATTCTTTCAAACGGTTTGCCAACCCTCTTTTTCCTCCTCTTCTCTCTTTTTAAACCAATATTTTTACTCTCTCTCTCTCTCTCTCTCTCAAAATCTCTTATACTCTCTTGGTCTCTCTCTGGCTCTCTAACACTATCTCCCTAATTCTCTTGGCTCTTACAACTTGCTCTTATTCTCATGCACTTGCTACAACAATCTTTCATTTGTTATAGCGCTCTACAGCTCTTACAATAATCTCTTTGCATCTAACTTGGCTTTTGTCAAGCCTATTTGGTAATATCTATCTATTTATCCTATCTTTGAGCATCTTGGGATTCATCACATCCCTTATCCACCAAATCATTTATCATTTATATTATCTTGCATTTATTTTATTTATCTATCTATCTATCTGGTTGTTTGTGGAGGTGGATACATGAAAACAGGGATTTGACTGAGGCGAGTCCCCAAGCAACCACAAACATTTTTCTTTTCTGGCTTGTGTGTAGGTTGCTATAGAGAAGATTTATCTGTCTGGAGGCTTCATAGTGTGGACCTATTGTTTGTCTATTTTCTTCCCTTTACTCGTATTTCACTTTATTTCCTAGTTGTCTGTATTTTTATATTATTGTATTATTAGACACAATGCACCACTGAGAGGGGGGGGGGGGGGGGGGGTGAATCAGTGATTCTTAACTCTTTTCACTCTTATGTGTGTATATCGGTTATGGAATCAAACACAATGCAAACATACCGGTTAGTGGGGAGACTAATCACAAGTACAATCACACATAAAGGGATATCACATAACACTAGTATGTACGAGGAAAACCCAAGATGGGAAAAACCTTGGTGAGCAATGTTGTTGGAGTCTATTGCTCCAATCCGGCCTCACAATGAAATATGTTACAATGTTTAGGGCACCAACCCAAGGAGCTACAACCCCTGATTTAGCGCACCAACCCAAGGAGCACCAACCCCTAATTTAGGGCACCAACCCAAGGAGCACCAACCTCTAACTGATTTATGGGCTACAACCCAAAGGAGTTACAACCCCTGCACCGAGCTACAACTCAGTGATCACAATGATAGCATCAAATACAAAAGTAGTTATTCTGTTACAAGTGAATATTGTAACCATTTCATATACCTTACTATGCCGGTGAGACACCTTCTCTACTACACCGGTACACCTCTTTTGTTGTTGTAATGCCGCTAAACTATCAGTTTACCTCTGTTCTTCTTATGCTCTATTGGATCTTCCCCTCATTGCTCTGCTCTTTACCGGTACTATACTCTGTCAGTTCTATGTCTTCCTTTTCTGCAACTTCCTTCACTTCTGCTCTATCGGTATGGACACTACCGGTTCTACACTACTACCGGTTGAACACTTCAACCTGGTTCTCCCTCACTCTCAGTCTCTTCTCAGATACTCTTTGAGCACTTGACTGATTTAGCTCTCACATGCAGAAACAACACTCAATCACTTCGTAACAGCACTATCTTCTTCTATTCAGCAGCACTATTAATGATTTTGGCTCCCATATATATAGCCTGGTTTTCCCACCAAAAGCCAATTCAAATCTCAAGCAGTTAGGGTTTCCTCATCAACCTCGAGGGAAACCAAGTCCAATCAGATCATGTCCACTCTGATCTCCCAGACAACCAACTGTACATCTTCGCCATTAACGATCCTTCCAATACATGTCTTCTAATCTTAGCAATCACAACCTCATCTATCGACCTGCCTTTGTCAAAACACTATTAATGTCTATATTGTTTCCTTCTCAAGGTCTTCTCATGATCTGATCTTCTTGCTTAGACCCAGGCGCCAACAACTCCCTGATTTGTCTCTGTCGCTCATTCTTCCTCGAGCCACACTCTTCTGATCTGATCCACAAATCACGGGATCCATATTAAATGCACAACAGTAGAGACACCTATCTCTATACAGGACTCCATCGACCTCTGCATGCTTGCCACTTAATCTCCACGTCGACATCCACCTCTACTAGGTTTTTTGCGTCGGTATGGATTGAATCACTGACCAACTCCATTACCGGGTTCATCTACCAGTATACTAACCCTATCGGTTAAACCCTCAAACCGGTTTGTCATCAACCTTGCACTTTGCTTCTCTTCCAGTGGACTACTCAATTGGTCAGCACTCTTGCTAACCTGCCTTATGCACATCTTCATCAGATGGGGAGTCTTCTTAATCTGCACCTTGTCCATATTACCAGTGAATATTCATACCGGTAAAACCTCTTGATGACACCATGTCATCAACCCTCAATAGACTCTATCTTCAATCAGGCCATTTTCCTCTATCTGCATCTGCTCAGCCTTGCCTTCTCCCTGATCAGCTTAGACCATATCTCAAGCGGTTTGTCAAGGTGACAAATTCATCATACTTCAACTGCACTGGCATCTCAACATGCCTTCTCAGTTAGTCTAGTGCATATCCCTGATTTCATGCACTTAAGGCATTCCTTTGATTCACCGGTAGATTTGGTGTGAGCCTTCAAACACCTATCTTTACCTCATCTTCCTTATCTCATGGAACTATGATGCACACTATGCATAATAGGAGATAAGCTCCACTTACCAGTGGAGTGATACCTTGTCATCTGCATCTTGCAATGCACTCATGTGACTTCCCTGTTTGTGCAGCACATCTTCAAACAGGCACATGTGATCAAGTGTGGGCACATTCAATGTCAGTCATCTCTTCACATGGTGACTACATCTTCATCTGGTGGGGGTCCTGTTGATTAGCAACCTCAGCATATCGGTGCCTGTACATCCTTCTCCTCCAGTGTTGATGTGATTTAGGTAACATTCTGCCTCTTCATCACAAACAACTTCCAAGCACCTTGCCCATCCTGCTTGTACACTGGTCATGACCTTTGTCGGTTGGCAGCTACTCACTTGGTTGATCTGTCTTCTCCATGTCAACACATCACTTACCAGTTGACATCCTTTCCTTACCGGTGTTCTGCAACACAAGGTGATATCAAAGATATCTTATCCTGTACTCCTTCATGACAGTGTTGCACAAACATCTCTCATACCGGTAGTCATCCTATACCGGTTGACATCAATGACAACACAATGCCAACATGTACTTCTTTCATTTATATGTACGACCGCCAATCCCTTCTTTGTACGGTTCTTTGTTTTTGTTCGTACAAGACGACAATGTGTCGCGTTGGAGTCCTAGTTCCACGCATTCATCTTGGTCACAAAGAGCTACCAAAACTGTCTAGATGGTTTGTATGTCTTGTATTAGTTTAGTTCTATATCTCGTATCCCCTGGCTCACCCTTAGCACCAGTTTAAGTGAGGTAGCAACGGATAGTTTTTTCTTTGAGATTAATCATCTTAGAGGTAACAAATTCCCACCTCTACATAGCTATAATAATATTTATTATCAATATATGATACATTTCAAACTACATACAGAAGGTATGTAAAACACTTCTTTTTGTTTTTTATTGAATTATAAAAATTATAATTACATATAATATATTATCAATATATGATATATTCAAAACATTCCAAACTACATATAGAAAGTGTGTAAAACACTTCTTTTTATTTTTTATTTAATTAAAAAATTAATAATCATATAATATATTATCAATATATAATATATTTAAAACATTTCAAATCACATTAAGGAGGCATTACAACACTTCTTACAATTTAGTTTTTCAAAACTATTAACATAAAATATTCCAAACTACATACAGATGTGTAAAACAATTCTTTTTGTGTTTTATTGAATTATAAAAATTATAATGATATATAATATATATTATCAATATATGATACGTTTGAAACATTACAAACTACATATAGACAGTGTGTAAAACACTTCTTTTTATTTTTTATTTAATTAAAAAAATAATAATCATATAATATATATTATCAATATATAATACATTTAAAACATTCCAAACCACATTAAAGAGGTCAAGGTGTGTAGAGCACTTCCTTTTTATTCTACAAATTATTTTTTTTAAAACTAGTGACAAAATAAAATTCATTAATTTAACATATTAAATTAATTAAACTAGCATATAATTATAAAATATTGAACTTAATTATAGTTTAAAAAATATTAGGTAAGACCAAGTCCAAGCTCCATATAATTTGGCACAAGTTTCCGTCAAAAATGTTGTACGGTACGATGAACATGTAGTCCGAGATCTGGATTGAATCTGCACCGTACACGTTTGGAAATTGCGCAAACTTTAGTGTAATACAATTCTCCCTACCTATTTTGACCACGTGCAAGCTTGAAACTTCACAGGAAATTTCATTTCAGGATTTGATTTTATATTTTGTAATAAAAAATTAATACCTACCAAATCTCATGGAGACCAAAAAAATTCTTTAAAATCAAGTCAACAAATAATTTTAAATTTTTATTTTTAAGAACTTTACTTTTGTATATTTTCATCTTTCATATTTTTTTTTTTTAATTTTTATCTACTTTCTATAATTTGTCTTTTTCATTTTTTTAATTTCTTATTTTACTATTTTATATAACTTGTATAATATTTTATATTTTTTAAATGATGCAATATCATGAGAAAAATAATAAATTCTTAAATAATAAGACTGATTAATATAGTGGTATAACTTTTTCTAATATTTGTTTTAAAAAATAAATTGTATTTTTATAAAGAAAATTTTATAATAATTTATTTAAGATAAGTAATTAAACGATAATTTTAATAAAGCTTTATATTAAGATTACCACAGATATTGTAATAAATATTATATTTTGTGTGTGAATTAGATAAAATAATAAAAAGATATTTAGTGGAGTTTGATTTGATGAATAAAAGATTATGATTTGTAATCATATGAGGAAATTTGGAACTAGTTGTTGATGATCTTGGAACAATATTTTCTATGTAATTTTTTTATATTGATCATCTAGTTCAAGGTTACAATTATGTATCTTTAATCTCCGTGCACGTAAAAGTGACACCAATACATAGATTTGAACTCTAACTATAGAAACAATCTTAATAAGTTATTCTCAATCTAATAAGTTATGGTATTTATATACATTATTTGAAAATTTGGTAGACTAAGAATTTATTTTCTATTAGTCAAGGTCCTTAGTAGATCAACTCAATGTTACATTGTTTGAAAACTTGATAGACTAAGAATTTATTTTCTATTTGTCAAGCTCTTTAGTAGACAAATCAATGCTCAAGAACAAAGATCAAAGATGATAGGCAACCATACAATATGATCTTAGGATGCTAATGTGACGATGATGTAATAGAATTCTTCTTTTTTATACACGTGTTAGATTTCTCTATCCTAGATGTGCTATGTATATAACACAAATAATGGTTAGTTATTAAATATGAGGCCTTATTGTATTGTTTGAAATAATCTCTACTTTACTTTCTCATAATGGTTAATAAAGAAGAGAAACATTAGTCTAATTTAAAATATTGAATTTTAAAAATTCAAGATTTAGATTTGTTTGTGTGGAGGAGACCTAGATCAATTATGCATTCACAAATTTGAACCAAGGTGGTAAATGACATATTGAGTAGGTGAGTTCAAACCCTTGAGATGAGTAGATATGGAATATAATAGAATAAAAATTTTACCAACTTACATGCAAAAAAACACTAACAAGAATAAAAGCACAACAGAAAGACCAAAAATATATTATTTTTACCATTATAATCCTATAATGAAAGATGTGAGCTATAACCATAGTTACAATGAATATTGAAATTAAGCTAAGATTTATATGAATTTGCTTGAAAGAATAGAAAGCTTATTTAGTTTATGACATGTTTTTTTAATTAATCTTTTCAATTAACTAAGACACGTTATCATGTTCTTGTGATGGATTTACTTTGAACTTTATAATACATCAAACCGGGTCATTCTTGTGGCCATGATCTAGGACATTACAACATTACGCCATTCTTGTGGCCATGATCTAGGACATTACAACATTGCGTCATTCTAATTACAATTTAGCCTTCACTTGAGGATTTGATGGTTTTGAAAAGCAACTTAGAGATTTGTTATTAAGAGAGGGAGACTTTGAACTTTATCATACATCAAACTAGGTCATTCTTGTGGCCATGATCTAGGACATTACAACATTACATCATTCTAATCTCGATTTAGCCTTCACTTGAGGATTTGATGATTTTGAAAAGAAACTTAGAGATTTGTTATTAAGAGAGGGAGAACAATTGATTTCCTTAAGATAATCAAATTGTTTAATCAATATAAAAGACTAAAAACATGCCAAGAAGAGAATATAAAACTTGATGTAATCAAAACTAAACTTGAATCTAAGATCACTATGCCAAATTCAAAGACTTTTTTGTTATAAATTGATGATCTAAATGATTTAAAATGATGTTCTTTAAATACAAGTACTAAACATACAAAATAAAAAATTCCACATATATTACTAGATAAAAATCATATTCAAACAAAAAACAACATAAAAAACAAAATATTTGAAATTCAAATTGAAAATGAAAAAACTATTAAAAATTTAATTTAAACTATATTCCAATTAAAACAATATTAATTTAAAATGTAATCAAATAAACAAATTGCAAACCATAATTTTTAGGCCATTTAATTATTTCCCATGACAATCAAGTTTTATGCAACAATTCTTTAGCTAATCTTCTTTAACAATCACTTTTTATTTTTTAATAATATTTTTTTACTTATATTTAAAAATATATATATCTGTTTCTTGTCTCTCATATTAGAATTTAATTTTATATGTATTTTTAAATTTTCATACTTATTTTAAGTAAATGTTAAAATTTAAATTTTTTAACCCCATATAAATTTAAGAAAATGAGAGGGCAACAAAAAATCATAACTATATGACACATTAAACTTTTTATTCCACCATTTAAAAAAAATTCCAACTCATACATTCTACTAATTAAAAAATTCATAAGACCATATGTTTTCCTCCAAAACTTTAGCAGCAAGGAACTCAAATGAATAAATAATCTTTGGTTGGTTGTCAAATTAAATTTAAATTTTCCGGAACACGTGCTAGGTAAAACGTGTCACTTTTATAGCCGTCCAAGTGGTGGCAATCGCACCATCCATTGCATTTTGAGTTTTTAGTCAAATAAATAAATATGATGTATGTAATAGTGATTCAGAGTTAGTGGAATTCTCTCTTTTTCTTTTTCTTGTAGAGATCATTCCTCTGTAAGACTGCTTGTGCTTCTGCTTTAAACTGGTGTTGTGTTGCTTTCACCCTTGGTCAAGTAGGGGGCGGCCATGATCCTCCTGTGATAGAATTCAATCACAGATGTTAGTAAAATGTTTGATCAAGATTCATAATAGAAGAATCGATATGGAAAAGAATGAAATGGATATGAAAATAAATGAAATCCATATCGAAAAAAATTGACATCCACATTCAAAATAACTTGAAAATTGACATCCACATTCAAAATAACTTGAAAATGTATTAATGTTGTGTCTCTTGATCTTTTAGACAGCTTAATCTGGTGGGCGTTATTAAAATTTCTTCACTTAATCATAAACATTTGTACTGATTGAAAAAGTCAATTGATTTACCTATCCTTCCTCTTCTCCAGGAAGCGTTGCAGAGATTGTTTTCTTGCAATTGGAAGATCTGAGAATGAATACATATTAGTATTTGTTTAAATCCTTGAAAACTGATACAAATGAGAGTTCTGTGAATGAGATCTTGTCACCTGTGTGTAGTTTTTTAAGTAGTCCTTGATTCATAACAGAGGCGCCAAACTTCTGTGACTCCTCCTCAGAGGATGATTTGTTAGAGCTGTTTTCACCACCAGCGAGCATGAAGATAGATTTAGCCTGGCCAGCCAAAAAAAACTTCAGAATCCTCTCACAAAGTTTGTTTTTAAATGGGTGGGCAGTTAGAAATTTTGGTTTTGATGATGTAGTACTGTGTGTGATTTGAAATGTCGATTAAAAAGACACACAATATCGAATCAAAGATAAAAGAGACAAACAATATCAAATCAAAAATAAAAATTTCATTTTCAAGAATAGAGAGCTCAACAGTGGATGGGGACAATAATGGAAAAATTTATTCTAAATTTAGATAAGATGCAATATTACTATTGACTATTTAACCATACCTTGTCTTCAGAAACATCATAGACCCTTACTGTGCCATTGTAAAAAATGGTAAGCTGGGTGGTGTTGGATTGACTGCCTGATACATCTCCAGTACTGGGTCTGTTCCAAAAACCAAGAAAACACTGTCAAACATCCATCTTAACGTTTGGTTTGCATTAAAATTTAATGTGCTCTTGTGTTTCACAAAATCAGACTGAGTAGAAAATTAAAGGCAACAGGGAGGCTGTGCAAAGCAACGAGGTAGAAAGAACAGTAATGGGGTAACAAAAGAATAATGCTCATTAAACTAAGGTGCACCATTGTTTGCACACCTAAACAATGAGCATGTTGTGAGCAATGTGCAGGTTGTTCATGTGGGGAAACATTATTATATACAGAGAGTAAGGAATTTTTTTTCAGCTTTCTGATGATGGGCCATGGAGTTTATTTCAAAAAGTCTAGAAAAAACATTCATGCATTCAAATGCAGAAAAAATTCATGTTCATATCATAACTTAAAGAAACTTCGAGTTGACAAATAGAACTATTTAATCTATAGCTGGTATTAATTTTCCACAATTCATGTCAAAACAATGAGATTATTTCTGAATTCACTATGTATATTTTTTTCCATCGATGTCTCAAATCACACCCAATGACCCATCTTCAGAAACATTGATGCAAATACATACGCAATGAATCCAAAAACAATTTTAGAACTTAAAACGTTTTCCAGACCCTACATTGACCACAACCTATCAGCTCCTTCAGTCCATTACAGATGCACAAAGTTCCATACCTGGAGTTTGTACCAGAAGACAATCCCTTCAAGGCCTGCAAACACTCAATATCCTTATTCAAAGACAGGACTCTCTGCATCATATTGGGCTTAATCCAAGACAAATCATGAACACCTGCAAACAGACAAACCAGAAAGTTACACCCAATTCATAAACACAACCATAACCCACAATGCAGCAGCAGATATCCATTCCATCC
This sequence comes from Cryptomeria japonica, assembly GCF_030272615.1. Lineage (NCBI taxonomy): Eukaryota > Viridiplantae > Streptophyta > Pinopsida > Cupressales > Cupressaceae > Cryptomeria > Cryptomeria japonica. The sequence goes on from NC_081413.1 coordinate 521,681,117, forward strand.
ATAACCCAAATCATCACAGATCAGAACCCTAAAACTCACATTTTTCCTTGGGGGGCAAATCCTTCCCCTTGTCGACTCCCATGAAGTCAATTGTCACCAAATTCCCTCTCGACATTCTCAAAATCTTTCTTCTTTCTTCTGTGCAATCTTGAACCAGCAAAATTTCTCTTGCAATACAAATTTCTCTGTGGGTGTAAAAGTAACCTTAATTTTAATGGCGATTGCGTGTAGGTGGGTCAAATCCATTGTTAAAACGTGGTCTAGGGCAGGGCAGGACAGGCGCGTCGTCCGACCACGCAATCCGCGTGAAACAGAGAGTCTGAAAGAAACACGCCAACCTTCAAAAACAAAAAATAGTATTAAAAATGTCTTCTCTGAAACCACGTGTCCATTAAAAGCTCGAGGATTGAAATTTTCGTTGCAGGAAAACCCGCCCATTCGTTCAACTGGTCCGCTGAAAAATCACGTTGAACAAATTCACTCAATGACCGTCCAACACGTGTAGAGATCGTTAAAGGTGTATCACAGCTTTTAGACCCACTACTCCTCTGCAAAACCAACGTGGGCTTAAACAAAAGCAGTTTTTCTACCAAACGCACATTTCTTTCTTTCTATCACTCCTTCCTGGCATGGAATCCAACTTGAATCTTGAGTGCTTACATTCTAATTGAATCTTGAGTGCATGTTTAGACTAAGTCTCTAGGTCAATTAGGTCAATTCTTTCACACTAAGGATGAATTGAATGGATGAATGGATGAATGTTTTTAATAAGGTCTAAGACGTTTGGGATGAATGGATGAATGTTTTTAATAACGTCTAAGACGTTTGGGATGAATGAACATCCACTAGGTCTATAGAACCTAGAGTAGATGGGACGGACGGGAGTACCCTTGACAATTGTCTATTCACCAATAAAAATGTACTTTTGATCTTATTTATTTTGTATTGGATTTTGCCACAAAAAATTATAAGTGGACGTTTGAATTATTTTGAGTTGTATAATAATTTGTTCGTCTTTAAGTCAATACTTGAACAGTTGGGGAAGGACCATTAATTGTGCCTTTTTTTAATTTTGCCATAAGAAATTATAAGTGGGTGTTTGAATGATTTCAAGTTTATTTGTCTCTAAGTCAATTTTTGATCACATAGGGGGAGGACTCGTTAGGGGAAGAGCACTAGTTACGGCCCATGTTCTAATAACCATTCACTTTTTCTTGCACACCCAAAACCCCAATTACTAATTTTAAAGAAATCGAAAAAAAAACTAAAATCTCATTAATAAATTTCACATGTACCAATAGCCGCCCATTTTTTACCATTTTTGGACCATAATTGGCCCATTTGTGCACCATTATTGGTACCCATAGCGCATGACTATTGGGACATTTGTGCATAAGTATTGACAATTTTAAGTGAACATTTATCGAGGCATCTTTAAGCAAGTTTCAATTGACACTTTGAATTGTGTACTTTTGACCCTTGCATGCATAACGGATCCCACAACATGCATCGTTACTACCCAGAAGCCAGAACAATAGTTACAAGTAGTTAAGTCCCATGTGGAGATAACAAAAAAAAAATCGTCAAAATCTGATGTACCATATAGAATCTATGGGTGTGCGAAGTTAGCTATAATGGTTACTGGTACACTTCCCCTGTGTATAAAAGATAATGATGTCTTGGTGCATTCTAAGAGTTGGATAGCCATTTCCCTATGGGGCCCCCTAATAGTCTATGGGACCCATAGGGAGGATCCATTAATTGTGACAATCGTCTATTCACCAAACAAAATGTACTTTTGATCTTATTTATTGTGAATTCTCATTTTGCCACAAAAAATTATAAGTGGATGTTTGAATGATTTCGAGTTGTATAATAGCTTATTTGTTTTAAGTCAATTCTTGAACATTTAGTGAAGAGGACTCATAAGCTTAACTTTGTCACAAAAAAATATTAATGGTTGTTTGAATGATTTTTTATTTTTGTAGTAATTTGTTTGTCTTTAAGCCAATTTGTAATAGATAGGGAAGATGACTCATTATCTAAGGACCCACTAGTCCTAACCTTAGGAAATTAATTTGATTCCCAATTAAATCTAAGTAAATTTTCCACTTACGTAAATGCAAGTCTTAAGTTAATTATTAAACAAATGAATAACAATTATCATAAATGTGAGTACAATATGCTACATTCAATCCATAAGTGATGGAAAAGTAAGGACAAATCTAATAAATGTTATAAGCAATTAATAGCGAATATAGAAATGAGTTAAAAGATAGCCATAAGTTAGCGTATACAAAATATTATGAAATACGACAAGCATCTAATTCGAGCATCGCACTTACAAAGAAACTTATCAAAGAGAATAGTTACATAATGGTTCACACGCATGATTTATGTGAATAACTTAATCAAACATTCATGAAATGAAGGAAATCTAAGCATGAAAACATGCATACCACAATCATACACAAGTAGGACATGTGTTAGTGGGTTAGTAGTTAGTAGTTTTCCTTATTTTTTGTTAGTTACATTCTCTTGGTGACTTCCTGTTGCATTTTTGACAGTAGGCCTCATAGGCCTCTTTTACATAGCTTGATCATACATAGCTTACTTAGCTTGATTATGAGACCACATTGGTCTATTACAAGAAATCATTAATCATACAATATTACAAAAGATTTACAATGATATGCATAATTTTATCTCTCTGGATGTAGTGTCTTCCTCGTCATCAGACGCACCTCCATCTGCGATCTGGAAGATGGACAAATAACCCAAACATTTTATCTGCCCAACCAATTGAAGCTTGTGCTTCCCAGTGCTCATGATTGTAATACCCTAAAAATCGTCACCTAAACCATGGGCCCCTAACCTCGGCTACATCACCAAGGTCCTAACCAAAGGTAATTAAATCAATCATGAGCACCTAATTAATTAATTTCTAAATCATCAATGCCACATGTCAAGTAAACCATTCTATATTAATTAAATATTTATTTAATTAATTAATCATTCCAAGTAAATCATTTTAATCAATTATCATATTTATTTAATTAAATATCCTAGCATATTTAATTAATAAATCAATTTGCCATTAAATCATTTATAAGGAATTAATTTGCAAAAATAAATTAATTTGAAAAAAGAAAAAAATGAAAAAAGGAATTAAATCAATTAAATATCAAAATTGAATAAAAATATGAAATAAATCAATTTTTCTTATTTTATCTTAAATTTAGTTCAATTTCCTTTAAAGCTGAGAAAACCAGCCAATCACATCAATTCACCTGGATTGTGCTTCCTCTTGGAGAATCTCGGCCACTCATCATTAATCGATCTTGACCGTTGGTCTCTCTCTAGATTTTCTATAAATTCAAGGTCTCATCTCTCATTCAGATTACCCTGGAGATTTATTGTTATTATGTTGATTTTTCTCTAGAGTCATTGAGATTATTGTATCTTAGTTTTTTGCATATTAATTGAATCATGATTGTTTGAATTCATCTAGCTTAATATTCATTCATCTAGCTTAATATTCATCTAGCTTAATCTTGCATATTTAGCTTAATCTTGCATCCATTTAGCTCAAATTTTGTGCTCATATAGATTAAATCTTTCATCTTGGTGTAGTCTAGTCACTGGTATTGCTTAGACAAATCTGAGAGCAAGTCTATACTCGCATCTTTTAGAAGGCAATAGGTCGATTTGTTGTGGTTTTTTACATTCATTGATTATATATGTCTAACCATGCATGCAATGATTTATTGAAGTGTTTGTGCCTTATAGCTTGCATATTACCACTTTTCACACACACAATGATAAGCTCTCGTCCCTCACGACGGATTGTCCTAGCAAGCCGACATCAACTTTTGGGAATGGACCTGTGCGTGCATGTAGCATATAACAACAACCTGTTGAACTTATCTACATGTGATATGGCAGGGAGAAAAAAATAACTTGGCCAAGTTTTAACCCTTTTGGGGTAGGTGTAAACACCCTTCCCTGTTTGACCTATAATCAAGCACCCTATCCATTATACATCCCTCATAGACAAAGATAAAAATTTACCCCTCCCAGGTATATATATAGTTTTATATAATTATTGTTTTATTGTATCATGTTCATTACTTCTCTTTCATTTACACCCAATTATGAAATTAGATTCCATTCAATTGAAAACACATCTTATGATTGAATGATCACTTAACTTAGATGTAGACTAATTCTACTCCTTAGAAAATAAGGCAATAATGAAATTTTATAATTACGATATACATATAACCCGACCGATTAGTTTTTGGTAAAAAACTAGTCCCATTGATCAAATAAATCAAGGCTCTTCATTTATTATTTAATAAATATGACTTCTTGGTCATACCCAGTTATAGAAAATTATTTAACACCAAGAATCTAAAGTAAATAACCGCAGTCTTATGTACTTATATCTAAGAATTGATTAGAAATCAAATCAAATTTACAAATGGCGATAGGAACATATCCCTCCCTAATGTGAAATTTATAATCACAACCTACATATTTATATATAAATATATACATATTAAATCAATTGATTATTGTTTTTTATTAGGATAAACGGGTTTTGAGGGGACCCGAAACCCTCAAATTTTACCAGGATCCAAAACCCAAAACAAAAAGTTGTAAAAGATACATCAAAGATAATCAGTAGACTAAAACCAGCCTAGCAGCAAAGAGATCTCAATGAAACCTAGTTGAAATAGGAGGAGGCCAAAGCATTTCACTAGCACAAGGGTTTTATCAAGGCTCCCTTAACCTTCAACAAATACCAAGGGTTTTTCCAAGCACCCATAACCTGAATAATGGGTTTTACATGGCTCCCACAACCTGAATTGGGTTTTGGATTGGCTCCCACAACCAAAGAAGGGTTTTCCCAGGCTCCCATAACCTATAACAGAATCTCCTAGCCACAAAAGACCACATGACCAAAACCTAACCAAAAATAAACAATGGCCAGACTGGGCCCTTGAAAACTACTAGCAGCCAGCTAGTCCCAAAAAGAAACTAAAAACATAGGGTTTTTCCAAGCTCCCTCAACCATGAAAATGGGTTTTACAAGGCTCCCACAACCATCACCAATGACAATGGGTTTTTGAAAGGAACCCTTAACCTTGATCTTGAGGATGGACAAAGAATTGTACAAAAAACCTTCCAAAATCCCCACCTCAATAGGGGATAGAGGAGGAGAACCATTTAGAAGACCATCCTCTATTCTCTAATAGTCAAAAAATAAGGCACCAACAACCCCTCCCCAGTACTTTTCATCATCAACAACAACACCCATGGTGTCCAAAATATCAACCAAGAGACTTAGCACCAGCATATCGTCTGGGATCGCCACCTCAATAGGAGAAAAAAGAAAAGATACAACACAAAAGCTAACGCCAACTCTCTTACATCTGAAAATAAGGTATCAACACCCCCCAACAACACTTCCAGGTAAAAATTAAAGCATACAGCTCCACCTCAAAAGAGAAAGGACAACTCCAATCCCCCTCAATAGAAGACATGACCACCTCAATAAGAAAGACTAGAGAAGCCCAGAGATGCAAAATATGAAGCTCAAGAACCACAACCCAAGAAGCACATTGAAAGAGAAAAATAACACCCAGACCATCAAGCCAGGAAGGGGGGAAAAGATGTAACCACAAAGGGACAGACCCCATCCTCTGAAAATAACCCAAAGACAAAGGGCACCAAATAGCACCAGAAAACGCCCTTTGCACAACTCAGGGAGCATAAATATAAAATAGAAATAGACCAGAAAAGCCCCCAAGTGCCACAAAAGAGGAACCAAGTAAGGCGCTGGCACGAAGACTCCAATAGAAATAATAGACAAAACTGTCCAACCCATTAGAAGCAAGGCTAGGACCATTGAGCCCAACAGTCGCAATAGCTCCCATATGAACCAAAGGGGAGCTGCAGCCCACCTGCACACCTCTCCATGCACCCCATACCCTCCATGAGGCAGCAACAACGAAACACATCTTCCACAGAAGCCAGCCGCAGGGGAGAAAACTACAACACAGAGACAGAGGGGGGAGTTTCGAAGCTGACCCCAAAACCTTCCACATCAGAAAAAATAGCAACACTAGCCAAGGAGGAGATGCCTACACCACTGTTGTCTGCATCACCATCCTTATCGCCTTCTCCAGAATCTTCAGCGGCTGAAACCCTAGCACGCCCGCTCTCGCTTGTTCATCCACTCCCGCTCATTGTTGGAGAAGTAAAAATATTACATGTTTTTAATTAAAAAAGCAGCGTTAACTAGGTCGTTGACCCTTTACAAAGCCAAAGGCTATCAAAATTAAAAAGACCAAGCAAGGGTACAAACCCCAAAAGAACAAAGTCAGACAGGCCAAACTAACCTGTCAAACCATCAACAACCCAACCCAAATCAAGAGAGGGAGAAAAACCCGAAACTTGACCAAGGGGGGCTTGGGAAAGGGGGTTAGATTTTCCTTTCCACCTACGACAAACAACCATCCAAGCAACACTATCATTTGGAATTTTCGAAGAAGAATCAAGCGGGGAAGACCCTGCAGAGTCACTGCCAGACGGATGTTGCAGAGCGGCAACAGGCTGTTGCAGTGGAGCAACAGCAAGAGAACAAATGCCAGGAGAAAAGTGAAGGTGAGGAGTAGGAGAAACAGGTGCAGGAACCAAGGGGGAAGGGTTTGCCACAACATCAACCAGGCCTTCATCAACAGTAAGGGGCACCTCATCATGAGATGAATCAACCGAAATAGAATCTGAAGCATTAATTGTCAAGTGGTCTTTTGTAGCATCCTTCCACCAAGTAGCAACACCTTTGCGATGAGAGAGAGAACAGTCAAAAGCAAGGTGACCTATTGAGAAGCACCTTCGATAGCGAAAAGGGAGGCCCTCATAATCCAGCGGTTGAGTCCAAGGCCTATCCCCAAGCATAAGAACCATGTCCCTAGGGAGGGCCAGAGATATGTCAACATCAATTAAAAGGCGAGCAAAGGTAGAATGACCCATGGAGAATGTGGCATCATCAACCTTCAAGAAGCTTCCAATGGAGTTACCGATGGCCTCAAAGCAAGAAGGTTCCCAGAAATGGAGGGGGAGTTTGGGGAGGCAAACCCAAACCGGGCGAACAAAGAGGGGTTCTGTAAGGGGGTTGAAGGAAGGAGTCAAGGGCTTAATAGAGAGGGAGTGATCCCCCCAAGTACATAGCTTACCCAAAATCAAATCACGCTCATGAGTAGAGGTAAAGGAGGAAATGAAAAACCCCTTAGCACAAGGGAAAAGCTCAATGCCATAAGAAATAAGGGGCTTCAACTAATAACTCACCCAGCTATCAAGGTTCAGGAGGGAACGCCAAAACCTAGTAAATCTATAGACCAGAGCGCTGCATTGATAGAAGTCAACATTCTCCATCACCTCTCCGCCACAGACCACAACAGGAGAGGTCTTGGCACAAGGGAGAGGACGAAATCCCTTAGAAGGCTAGGCAGCAGATTTAGTCACACGAGCAAAGCTATGCTTTCCAACAAAGGGCCTGGGCGGAGCATCTTCACCTTGAGCATCACCAACAGTAGCAGTAAGGGCCTCCAAATCCAAAACTGGGTCAGAGACACCAACTGTGGGGAACCCAGCCTGAAACCCCCACACAGAGGGTGTGGGTGAAGACAGAAGAGAGCCTCCATCAGCAACCACGGGAGGAGGGAAACCAAAAAACCGCACACCCTACAGACCACCAACGACAGAGGTAGAGGGACGAGACGAACCATCCACATCACCCACCAGGGAGGAGGCACACACAGAGGCAATGCCACTGATTTCCACAGTAGGAACAACGGAGGCTGAGGGAGAAGAGCCATCATCAGAATTTGAAATGGCCCCATGGGCGGGAAGAGTCGTTGCAGAGTGAAGCATCATCGGGATTTGGTAAGATACGGTCCTAGTCAAATTTACCATAAAAAATATTACATGTTACTGTAATTAAAGATTGAATAATTTCCAATTAACCAATTGATTATTGTTACAAAACTAGACGTAATGATAATTAAAGGCTAAAAGTACCAAAATGGTGATAGGAGGGTTAGCAAAAGTAACACCCAAGTTAGCAAAGTAACCATAAACAAATCAACCCCTATCAATTACCGCAAAGAAAGTTCAAATCTCCTGTAACTTCACCTAGATTGGAGGACAGACAGTGAACATTGCTTGAAACAAATTCTTAAGCCCAATATAAACAAGTGAGATCAATCGACCCACAGAAGAAGAGTAGAGGGCGGATAACATAAAATATAGATAATGTAGTCACATAAATATGTCCATTTTAATTAATTGAATATTTTCTATTTATTTGATTAAAAACCCACTAGCCATCAGTTAATTAAATTAACATTTAATTAATTTCATCTTCAAAAACATTCTCCTATTAATTAAATAAATTATTGAATTTATTTTAATTAATTCATTAAACCAAATTCACAATCAATTAAATGAATAAATATTATTTATTTAATTTAATCCCCTTTTCTTCTTTTAAATAAATTAAATAAAACATTTATTTAAATCATTTATTCCCCCCCACTTGCATTTTCCTACAAATACAAGTTGCAACCACAAATTGAAATTAATTTATTTTATTTTAATTAAAATCCTATTTTCCCTCACCCACCAAATCCACTTGCAATCCTAACCCCCTTATAGATTCTTCTAAACCCTTCCTAATTAACCTAATCCATCCCCTATTTATTGTCACATTCCTAAGCAACTTGGAGTCACTTCTCAAAGACTTCAAAGTCTTTGAAAAACATTAAATGTTTTGTGTGTTCAACAAATTAACCTCTAAAGTCTTCCAAACCACTTATGGCTCTTACATGACCATTTATGGTTAACCCCTAATTCAACCCTCATGTGACTCATGTGTCTCCTCGAGCATTTATTGATTTGACCATGGTTATCCCTTTAACCTTTGCACAAGAGTTTATCCATTGGATAAAAGCTTTATTCTTTGAATAAAGAATTTATTCACTCAACCCAACCTTGACCTTAACTCCCAAGTTAACTCTCAGGTCATGTCAAGCATTTAATGCGTATTCCCTCTCCTCTCAACCTATCTCATATTGACACTTGTCATCTTGGGATTGGGTTGAAAGCTCTCACATGGATTGAATATCATTCAATCCTGACCCTTGTTGAGGTTACTCAATCTCAACCATCCATTGCTCCATTTTTCCTATAAATAGAGCTCATTTCGTCATACTCCAGATCATGAAAAACTTGTATGCATCTAAGTTATAGAGAATTTTAGAGAGCATTTAGCATATTTTAGTCATATTCACTCTTTTGGTTAAAATTAACAAATAGCATTTAGATAACTCATCTTTCTTTGGTTATTAAGCTTGCATTTGCATACTTTTCATAATCATCTACAATCTTGAATCTCCATAAGGCATCCATAGTGCAAAAAGTTGTTGAGAGCTACACTCATGTGAAACTTGGAGATGAGAGGAACAAAGAAGGAGCAACTATGAGCATCTTGATTAGCATTTGGAGGAGTATAGTTTATCTATTCTATATTTGTATGCTTTCTATTTCATGCTTAATATCTCTCTTGATATGCCTGTTTAGGATAATCTTTTGTTGCTAACACTAATGCTTATTTCTTGTGCTCTTGTGTGTGTTGCCATCAAACAGATTTTCTAACCTTTTTGCAGAGCATCATTTGGTGAACCCGACATGAATCCAACAACTTTTTTTTTTACAAACTAACTTTTTGGCTGTTTAGCTTGACACACAGGTCGCGTTTTGGCGCTTTTATTTGCGCTTTAGTGCTACTGTTCTTACAATGGCATTATTGTCTCAAATTTAGCACTATTGCCCATATATTAGCGCTTTTGACTCTTAACTAGCGCTCTTGTCCATATTTTAGCACACTTGTATTTGTTGTTTAAATATTTTACTTTAGCGCATTTGTGTTAAGTAGCGCTTCTGTTGTCACATAGAGTAGCACTATTGTAACAGAACGTTGTAAAAGAAAGGCCTTGTAACCGATAATATTTTTTTTTAGGCTTGTGGAAGCCCACCATGTTTTCAGATTTTTCTAACTTTTCAATTCATGTGCAGGTTTTAAACTAACCCCTTTTTGTTACTTAACAATCAAAAACACTTCTTTTGGTGCTTTAAAAAAAATCACAACACAACTTTATTTCTTGCAAGTTAGGATTCATTTTCTTTTGATGCTTAAAATCAACAACACAAAAATTTGATTTCCTTGCATCAATCCAGAATTAAAAATTCACAATCAACACTTCAACTTCTTGTGCAAGTAAAAAGAACAATCAACTTGTCTTTTTTTTTGCAAAACGATTTTACTTCATACAAACGTGTTTTTCATTAAGTTGACCAAGATTTCAAATTCTAGTTTACTCAAACATATTGCCTTTGAAGTTAAAAAGAACATCATGGTTGTTGGAGCAACATCTCCAATTAGATAGAACATCATTGCAATGACAAGTTAAAAAGAACAATTGTATTTTGTGTTTGGCACACTTGTGCAAAAGAGTTTGTTGAGTGGTCCCACTTCCAACACACACTATCCTCTCCCTTGGCTTTCGTGGTCCTAGGTGCAAGAGAAAAGTGTTAGTAACACTCAAAATTTTATCTTTTTAAGAGAGGCTTGCAAAAAGACACATCACTCTTGGGATCGACCTCACGCGGTAAATCCTTCAATCCACTATAGAAATCAGGTGAGAGCGAAAGTTGTAGCCTTGGGTATAGTTGTTCCTACAGTGTAACTTGCCGAAAGGACAAATGGGTCCCACCACAAGTTACAAGGCTCTTAAGTGAGTCACTGTAGAATGAACTTATGTCCAAAAACATCAAAAATTACTAAACACTTTTAAGTAGTATCCCACCCGTTCTATTGATTGAGGATATTTGCGATAAATTCAGTGAAAGAGCATAGATGGTTTTGCTCCCAAGATACTCACCATACATATTTCCTTGAGTAGAAACATAGCTTTTTGAAAGGTTACTTGTAGCCCGATAAAAGTGGTGACTCCCCCATCATAGGGATCGTCTATTTGTTATGCTCACGCAAGACTTAGTATATCACATCCTTACCTGCCACGACGGGATTCATAAGGTATGTAGTACCAAAGTCGAAGAAATATCAAGATGTGGTCTGAAATTATCGCAACTGGCCATTTGACCTTAGGGATAAAAAGTGTTTGAAGTATTTTCATTTTTTAGTCAAGACCAGTGCACATTGAGCCGACTTCAGGCTTTGGAAACACCTAAAATACATTTGAAGGAAAGGGCCATAAAAAGTTCAAAAGATTGGGTTGATCTAGACCCATACTTACTTGTGCCTTTTGAGGCAACATTCTTATGTTTGTGTGCTTGCTTTGTTTTCTTGTCAAAATAAATAAATAAATAATCATAAACCCAAATCAAAAACAAGTATTCATCCAACATAAACATTTTCAAAACACCAAAAGATCAAAAACAAAAGAGCAACAATCAAAAGTATTAAACTATATGACCATTCTTCACATCTTAAGAAAGAAGAATCTTCATCAACACATCAACTTGAAGAAAAAACCATTAATCTCAAAGGCTTTTATCAAAAGGAGGAAATTCTTCTCTTAATAGACAAATATTTGTCTCTCATAGAACCTTCTTACGTCACATGCATCTTTACCTTCAAGGGAAATCAAAGGAGTTTGATCAAGAATCATTAAACCGCAGAGCTTTTACTCAATATAGAGCTTTGAGTTATCATCAAAATAAGGGAGGCAAGATCAATCATGCCTTCTTTCCAAATATTTGTATCACATATAACTCAGCTAGGGAAGAACCACCAACCCCTGAACAAGCAGAGGAAGAGTTTGTTCCTTTTGTAACACAAAGTTTCTATTAAAGTTAAAACATCTCATCCATTATCATATTAATCTCATCAACACATCTCATCCATTATCATATTCATCTCATCAACTCCATTCCAACTCTCAAAACATCAAAAGGTTTTTTTCCTAAGTTCTATTTCGATATTGTCTGAATCAAACACAAACACATCACTTTTTAGAGTGTCTCTACATCTAGGATAAACTCATCCTAAGAGACATTTCTATGCAGGTTAAAACTAGTCTATGAGTGCATCCTCTCATTACTAGGTAGTTGAGTCTGTAATACATCTCTGATTTCTCTAAACCTTATCACATCAAACTTTGTCAATCCAACACAACAAGCAATCCAAGAAATAATTTTGGTAACATCTACCTTTAGTGCTAGGGATCCGTATGCAAAGCACCCCACCAAACATAAATCTCTCATTTCATCAACAACTCATCATCATTTTCACCCTACTTCAACAAAAACTTATAAACAAAATGGCTCATACCAGGTCCAGGTCTAGACAACAAGAAATTGAAGAGGAAGAGGAGGAAAATATCAATGAATTCCAAGAAGCCCTTGGAGGAAACGCAAACGATGACAATCCAAGTACTCCTACTCCTACAACAATAGAAAGGGCACAACACAACCCTCTCTTTAATAGACTTTTTGATGAAATACTCAGGAGCAATGCTAATGCTCACTTTTTAAGACTTGCTCAAGAAGGAGCCAAACTACCCTCTGACTTTGATGTTGTGCAACTAAGGCAAGCATCAGAATGCCAAAGTCACAATGAGGATGAAAGAGGTCAAGATCACATCAGATACAACCTTCATCAAGGTAATCCCCCATCTCCTCCTCCTCAAAATGAAATAGACATGTTACGGAAACAAGTTGAAAATCTCGCCCAACAACTTCACATTGGTGTAAAAACCAATCAATTTTCACTCAATGACATTTGTCCCTATCCCTTTGATAGGAATCTTCATATGCCACCTTTTCCACGAGGGTTTGAAACACCCAAGTTTGAAAAGTATAGAGGAAAAGGAGATCCTCGTGATCATGTTAGAGAATTCCAATCAGCTTGCCTCGAAGTGGCATACGAGGATACATACCTAATGTGACTTTTTCCCCAAAGCTTGGGAGGAACAACCACATCATGGTTTTCCTGATTACCTAGTGGCATTAGGACATTTGAAGAACTCATCCAGAAGTTCCTAGCACATTACTCACACAACATTGAACGTGATATCACAATGGCTGATCTATGTAACACTAAACAAAAACCAGGTGAGCTATTTTCAGTCTTTCTGCAACGATGGCGTCAAATGTCTAGCAGACGTTCTCTTCAGTTACCTAAACAAGAACTAGTGGAATTATTTATTTCCAACTTAAATGACAAAATGGAATTTCACCTAGACGTAAAAGACATAGACTCTTTCAATGACATGATCGCCAAAGGCTTAAAATGTGAGCGGACTCTCATCAAAAAAGGGCTTATCAAGATATTTAATGAACCAAAGGATGGCCCTCGTCCACGCTTCAATAGTGACAAGCCTAACTTCTAGAACAAAAATAAAAACATCATCAATGACAGGGTCGTGGATGCAAGAACTATCAAAAGTGCAAAACATGTGGTTCGATTTGCAAGACAGAACCCCCCACCCAAGAATAACATAGTTGCTCCTCCAGATCAAGGCCGCAACACCTCTCAAGAGGAACAAAAACAACGTCAAAAATTTTTTAAACCAAAACGAACGTACACTCCCTTAGGGGAACCCATCGAAATAGTGTTACGTCGGTTGGTTTCTCAAAATCTGGTGACCCTACCCAAATCATCAAATTATGAACCTCAAGTCAAACCTTCATGGTGGAGGGATACTGAACATTGTGACTTCCATCAAGGGAAAGGACATAAGACAAGCAATTGTCACAGATTGAAGGATCTTATTCGGGATCTTATTGACCGAGGTGAAATCGAAATCGAAGGACATGACCCAAAGACAACAAACAATGATCATCTCATGTTTAAAAATCCACTTCCATCACAAGATCAAAGGGGTCCTTGCACTTCAGGGTGAAACACAGATACCACTGATTATACGCAAGCTGCGTATAATTACACTATGAATCATCTATGCGATGTCGATGAACAAATTGCAACTATTACCATAAAAAATCCCAACTCCACTTGCAATGTTGTTACACGTCGCGGCAAGATCACTATAAAAGCAGCTCCACAAGGCACCCCATCTATCCCAAAGCAGTATAACCTTGTGGAACAATTAGACAAAATGCCCACACTGATATCTATCTTAGAGCTATTGCGCCTATCTGCATCCCATAAAACAATCTTGGATCAAGCTCTCCAAGATGCATCAGTCCCTGCAAAGCTAAATACAGATCAGTTCCAAGCCATGGTTGGAAATCTAAGGTCATCACCTTGTCTCACTTTGTTTGAAAGTGACAACTCATCCTTCCAGCAACCTCACAACGCCTCACTCCATATTGAAGGGTTTATCAACCAACATAGGATCAAGTGAGTCTTGATCGATAATGGAGCAGGCTTGAATATCTGTACACTACAATTAGTCACAACTTTGGGATATGCAATTGAATCAGTGGATCCCCGCAAGAAGATAACAATCAAAGCCTATAATGATGCAGAGCGTTCATCCAAAGGAGCTGTTGTACTACCAATCCGAGTGGGCCCTGTGGTAAAACACATCATCTGTCAAGTTTTGGACCTTCCTCTGCCATACAATTTATTGTTAGGAAGACCTTGGATACATGCCATGCAAGCCATTCCATCCACTTACCATCAGTGTATCAAGTTCTCGCATAATAGTGTAGAAATCACAATCATGGGTGATGCAAACCCCTTTGCATATTGTCACAATATCAGTCATCAACTAGAGATTACCATTCCCAACAATAGAGAAGCCATCTCATCCACATCATACGTAAGTCCAACCTCTTTTTCCAGTTCAAACACCACTATACCCAAGCAAGAGAAGCTCAAGATGAAAATAGCATAGGAAGGTCCAGGGGAGTACAATTTGAGTCAACTCTTCTGTGTTGGACAAATGCCTACTTCTCCTAGAACTCATGGTAAACCTCAACGATTACTTCAAATGCCACTGGTCAAACCAGCATGTACTTTGATGCTATTCATCCTTGGAAAGAGTCAAGAAGAAGAGACCAGAGATGAGGACTTAGCAGAATGGATCTATAAAGATCCTATCAACACAGAAATCCCACAAGCTAAGCTTCCCACAGGTCAATATGGAAAAGGCCTTCTCATTATGCAAAGAATGGGTTATGATGGTCAAAGTGCTTTGGGACCTTGCAAGCAAGGACGACATGAATCATTGTAGCCAGAATTAAAGCTCAAAGATAACACATGACTAGGCTTTCAAAAGGAGATCTTTGCTAAACTCAAATTCAAAGGGAAACCCAACAAACAACTATATCAGCCTGTTACAAAGAGGTCACCTTTGGTTATATTAGTAGCACCACACACCATACCAACTACCCCATTGAGGCTAAAAATCCCAGGAAAACCATCAACAACACCCATCATCCCACCAATCAAACCAGCGATCCCATCAATAGCAACAATAACATCAATAGCACCATTAGCAGCAACAATTGTTTCAAAACCCACAGCAGTATCTACGACACCAACAGTTCCAGCAGAAGCAGCAAAGTCAACAGTACCAATACTCCTCATATCGGATTCATTGATCCCCATAATCCTTCCTACAACACCAATCATTTCATCTACAAAACCAATCACACCTGCAGTGTTTAACTCAAAGGACATCCCAGTATGGTACAGTAAACGGATACTGGAAAGCAACTCAGAGACTGACTCACATGAACGGGAATTTGATTCCATCCAGCTTAATACTTTAGATGAGGAAGACACATCACTACCTCCACCCCGCAAAGACATCCCTGTTTACGGAGAAGAACAGATAAAGACCTCTTGGGTTCCTGAACTGGAAACTTCTTCCACAGACCCTACGTCACATCCTACGCCTGATTCTGACAGGGAGAGTACCATCAACGACCTTCACCACAACTTCTTAACCCTCACTGACACATCTAACGAACTTAACCTAATCGATGAGGTAATGCCCATTATCCACCCTGAACTCATCGAATGGAACCAGCCTAATCCCCCATGTCTTGACCATTTCCAAAATGATTAGGGAATCATTGACTTTTTGGAACTATGGGATAACATACCAAGCAGGGATCACAAAGCTAGATTTGCCATAGAACTTAATAGCGCAACATACTTTGGGGCGGATGCCAAACCTTTCAGCTGCAAAAATATAACGATAAAACATGGATCTTCCAGTGAAAACCACACTGTAGCACTGTTTGATCCCACAAAAGTAAAAAGAAAAAGTGTATCCAACGGTGAAAACCTCTCTGAGGCGCTTGAGGATGAAAGGTTTGACATTCTTCCCTCTAGTACACAGCATGAACGATCAACAATTCTCATCGAGGAAACCAAAGAATACAATGTGGGGACTCCTGAAACTCCTCACCACATACATTTGGCATCTCTTTAAACTCCAAAGGAACAACCTAAGTTTGTAGAATTCTTCTAGAAGCGCCAGATTAACTTTGCATGGTCCTATGCAGACATGCCTGGGCTTGATCCTAATTTAGTCATGCATCACCTCACCGTCGCAAAAGGAGCCAAACCTGTCAAGCAGAAGCTTCACAAGATGCATCCCCAGATTGCGGTGCTAGTCAAAGCAGAACTTAAGAAACTCCTGGATGTTGGTTTCATTAGACCAATTGATTATGCAGATTGGATATCCAATATTGTGCCTGTCAGCAAACCAAATGGGGGCATCTGTATCTGTACTGACTTCAAAGATCTGAACGAAGCATGTCCTAAAGATGACTTCTCCCTACAAAACATCGACATAATAGTGGACCTAATAGCAGGACATGCCATGCTTTCACTCATGGATGGCTTTTCAGGGTACAATCAGATAAAGATCTCACCAGAGGATCAACATAAGACAACCTTCACATGTCCATGGGGAACATACTGCTGGAATGTAATGCCTTTTGGTCTAAAGAATGCAGGAGTGACCTATCAACGAGCAATGACCACCATCTTCCATGACATGATGCATACAATAATGGAAGATTATATTGATGACTTATTGGAAAAACCAATCACAAGAGAAGGTCATTTGGACATATTAGATCAAATCTTTGACAGACTAGAACAAGATCATGTTCGACTCAACCCAAAGAAATGTGTCTTTGGAGTAACCTCTGGGAAGCTTCTAGGATACATTGTCTCAAGCAAAGGTATTGAGGTCGACCCAGCAAAGGTCAAAGCAATCATGGACATGCCACCACCAAAGAACATCAGTCAGCTAAGGACATTACAAGGGTGACTACAATCCATCTGAAGATTCACTGCACAACTAGCAGATAAGTGTCACCCCTTTACACACCTTTTACACAAGAACATCCACTTTCAATGGGATGCTAGATGTCAGCAAGCATTCCGGATGCTTAAGGAATATCTCATGAATACACCATTGCTGATTCCACCAGATCCAAGTAGGCCTTTATTACTTTATATCTCAGCAAAAAATACAACATTGGGTGTACTACTGACACAACATAATACAGAAGGAAAAGAGTGTGTTGTTTACTACATCTCTCACACATTGGTTGGCTATGAACTCAATTACACACCTATTGAGCGAGCTTGCCTAGCAATAATCTTGACAGCCACTAAACTGGGGCGCTATCTGTTGACACATAAAGTACAACTAATTGCAAAGACTGATCCGCTCAAATACTTACTCAACAAAGCAACATTGACAGGCCACTTGGCCAAATGGGTGATGATTCTAAGTGAATTTGACATTGAGTATGTTGATCGTAAGGCTATCAAAGGAAAAGTTATTGCAGATCAGTTGTTCGATGCACCACTCATAGGTAATCATCCTCTCATTTCCAATTTTCTAGATGAAGAGATATTCATGATCACAACAGCACAACCATGGAAACTATACTTTGATGGTTCATACACTAGGCATGGCTCAGGGTCAGGCATTTTGTTTATACACCTCAAGGTGACAACATCCTGAAGTCTTACAGGCTCACATTTCCATGCACAAACAACATAGCTGAATATGAGGCCTTGATCACTGGACTCAGGCTAGCCATACAATGGAAGTTACAAGAACTACAAGTATATGGCGAGTCCCAACTGGTCATTCAACAAGCAACGGATGAATATTAGACCAAGGATGACAAACTCATGTCATACAAACAAATGGTGGACAAATTAAAAACATCATTCACTACTATCACCTTTGAGCAAATACCTAGAGATTAGAATCGAGTTGCTGATGCTATGGATACCATTGCATCTCTCCTAGATCTTCCACAAAATTCAACATGCTACGAGTTCTTGGTAGAATAGCTTTGGATTCTCGCTTATGATATCCCTGAATCTGAGATGTTATGTCACCTTATCGATTTTGAATCCCCATGGTATAGTGAGTTATACACCTACCTCCACGATCACACCCTTCCTCCTAACTAATTGAATAACCAACGTAAAACCTTCATTCGCCAAACCGCTCGATATACCATTATTGTTGAAACCCTATATCGACGCAGTCTTGATGGTACTCTCCTTTGATGTCTAGAACATGATGAGATAACAAAGGCCTTGGAAGAGGTACATGAAGGAATTTGTGGAACTCATGCAAGCGGTCCGTCACTAGCCAAGAAACTCATGCGCACGAGATACTATTGGCCATCCATGGAAAAAGACTCCTACTATTTTGTCAGAAAATGCAAAAAGTTTCAAGTTCATGGAGACCTGATACATGCACCAGCATAGGAATTGCAACCAATCACAACACCATGGCCTTTTTGTCAATGGGGACTTGACCTTGTGGGTAGAATCCATCCATCTTTATCCAACGGCCACAAATTCATTATTACAGCCACTGAATACTTCACAAAGTGGATCGAAGCTGTTCCACTTACCCAAGTCACCGGCAAGCAAATCGCCTCATTCATCTTTAATTACATCATCTGTCGGTATGGTGTACCCATGTCCATCATCACAGATAACGGTCTTCCTTTCAAGAATCAGGATGTCCGTGAACTTTGTGAGAAGTTTCACATCCAACACCGCTTTTCCACTCCCTATTACCCACAAGGAAATGGTCAGGCTGAAGCATCAAATAAAAACATATTGAGAATCCTCAAGAAAATAGTCAATGATGCCGGCCATGATTGGCATGTTTAATTGAATCCAGCACTATGGGCATACTGAACTAGCATTCGAACCCCTACAGGCGCAACTCCCTACTCATTGGTCTATGGAGCAGAGGCTATTATACCTATTGAGGTCGAGATACCATCTCTATGGGTTTCCTTGCATAATCTTATAGATGATGAAGCCTACAGAGTAACATGTCTTCAGGACTTAGAGCTACTTGATGAGAAACGACAAGCTGCATGCAATCACCTCAAGGCCTATCAGCAGCATATGAGCATAAGCTATAATCATCGAGTTAAACCTTGCACATTCGAGGTAGGTGATCTTGTTCTTCGAGAGAATCCTTGTAACCAACCAAACAGAGAACATCAAGTAAATTTTGAATCAAACTGGCTGGGTCCATATGTTATCACTATTGTATTTGGGTCTTGGGCATATTAGTTGGCTAATTCGAATGGAGAACCGCTAGAGCAGATCCGATCAATAGCATGCACCTCAAATGGTTTTATACCTAAGCTGTACAGAGCATCAGGCTCCCATACATACCGGAAAAAAACCAAAAACATTCAGATAAATGTCCTGAAGAAAAAACAAAAAAATCAAAATAGTAAAGAAAAATCATGCATCCAAACGGTGAACAATCACTCTGGTGGCACCTTGGGTAAGTGCGATGGTGAAAACCTGGAAAACAGGCATCACTCGTAAAGGCTATGGCTCCATTGTCTTTCAGACTTGTTGTGATCACATTCATTTCATCCATTCATCCATCCATCCAAACCATGGCTTGTTATTGATCTGCAATCCAGGATAGTATTTCATGCGTTTCGCATCCCGCTTTTTCATGGTCATGTCTAAACTGGGGGCAATGCCCTTAATCTAGTTGATGGAAGTGGATTCTACATTATTTTGTGATTCATTAAGTTCTTCATTCAAAACTATCTCACAAAAACTCAAAAAACATTCAAAACAAACATCAAAATGCCAAAAACATTGGAAAACTATCTCACAAAATCCAAAAACATCAGAAAACATCAAATCAATCAAAAACATGACAATGCATTGTACATACATTTTTTTCAAAGCAGATACCAAACAACATTGTGAAATACTCAAATGATGACCACTTATCACATCAACCCAACAATCAACATCGACACACCAACTGTCTTAACAAGGATACATCCTTCCTTACCAAAACAAAGACAAGATGACATTTTCTTTGACAAGAAAATTCTGTTTAAGCTATCAAATACTTGGTTGATTTGTAGGTTATTCATTCATTTATATATATCAGGTTCCTACGCTACTCCGGGATATCCATAGGTGATTAGAGTAGCCGAGATGGTTCCTACAACATTGTTTGTATGTCTTCTGCGAATTATTCTAATGAAGTTTTGGGCCATGTACTAATGGTGTCTACGTGGGAAGTTCACTAAACTACGTGATCTTATGTGAAATATAGTCATAGATCACTACGGCTTGCTGACTACAGCGTATACCTCGACCATATGAGCATGAACCATTATCGAGGGTCTATATTCTTTATTTTTTATATATGTTGTTTGCTTATAGGTACAATGCTCCATCTTTGATTCCTACTGCCTCATCCAAGCTCGATAATGGTTTATCTCTTACTACGGTATGAACTTGTCTCAGGATATGATCGACAAAGGATCAAGGAGGACGTTCCAAGTCATGCATGAAAGGAGATAATCCTTGTTTGTTCTGCAAGCGCTACTCAGGTCAACTTGATCCATTATATCAAGTTGCTTGTATTAACTTGCTATATCAAAATCCATGTAAGGAATACTCAAGTCATCTTGAATCATTATGTCAAGTTGCTTGTATTCTTCTTACAACATTTTAAAGCTCAATGATGAAAATAAAGCACTATGGATCGTCATTCCATCTCATATGTTTATATTGCATTTCGTTGCATATCGCCCATCTATTTACTCATTCATTATTCGTATACATAGTTTTGTATGCAAGTGTGGACAAAGTTAATATGAGCAGTTATGTGAAAATTGAGTTGGTCTTGGATACAATAACGACAGATTACTCTGATACATCATCAGTGCATCATGCAAAGTCTAAACAACCTTGCATTCAGGATCATACCTTCATCATTACATTTAGTTGCATTTGCATAAAGTGCATTTCATATCATTTAGTTGCATTCAACTACATATAGTTTGTTATCATTTATTGGCATTAGTCTCATTATATCATTTCATCATGGCATAATCATGACATATAGATCTATTTATAACATTGCCTTTATTACCATTATTAGCCATTACTATGCATTCATTTGGTGTCAGTTACCAATAATCATTTATCATCATTTAAACACGTGTACCATGCATTTGTTTAGATTTCCAAAGTTGCATACATTTATTTATCTATCCATTAGTTAAGTGCATTCATTTATCCATTTAGTATATTCTTGTACTCATTCATTTCATTTCATTTAGGATTCATTACAATGCATTCATTCTCCTTTTTAATTGCATTAAGGTGCAGTTATTCATTACCCATAAGTTGCATTATCATTACATTATCATTTCACTTAATCATATTTTTTTCGCCATTTAGAATCATAATAAAACCATTTGCCTCAACATTGGTTCATAAATTATCCATTTGCATTCATTTAGAAATCACCATTTAAACATTTGTACTTTACATTTGTTTATTCATATTCCACTCATCTAACAAACATCTAGATGCATTTACATATATAAATCATTCATTTAGCGCATTATATGGTAACATCATTGCATATCATTATCTCATCAAAACATAAAATCCAAAGTACCGTCATAATCATCATTTCATTATGCATACATAACCATCATGACATTACATACATAAGACATTACATCACCAACACATCATGCACACATATATCAACCTGCATCCACATGTTAGCATCTCATTCATAAACAAAAATGCATATAGACATCATTTAAGAATAAATCATCATAAAACATGCATATAGGAATCATCCCATAAACACATACATATAACAAGTACAAATATTCATCTAAGCATAAATCATAAACTCATCATCCTTCATAAGCATCCATACATGTCATCAAAATGCATATCAGCATAAAATATGGGATCTCCTCATATATATCACATCATATCACCAAAAATATACATGTATCAGAGTACAATGAAGTCCAAAAAATCGGCTATCAAGAGCCATCCAAGACATAGTCCAAAATGACAATGTAAAAACATGCGTACAAAATGCTCTCTCAGATGCCACTCTGACCGGATGTTGCACCACCATCACCACCTGCTCCCCCACTAGCCCCTACACCACCTGATCTATCTCTCCATGGAGGACCCATCACACCACCACTGCTCTGCATCCTTTGAGACCGCTCTGATCTCTCCATACGCATATGTGAATAACTTAGTGCCCGTCAACTAGATGGCACCTCCTACTCATATAGGCCCCGCCAGTAATCCACCTCTGCACCTGCTCTCCGTACCTCCCTCGTCAATGCCTCCACAGATGGCCCCTGTCCCTGTACTCCCTCCAAGGCTCACACTCTCTCCTACAACTGGATCACCCTGTCCACGACCTGATCTCTCTCTCGCAGCACTACAGTCAGCTCTAACTCTCGTGCAAACAACTGCACATCTCTAGCGACCACCTCTACTTCCATATCCTCTACTTGAGTTTGCAAAAATAGTATCATATGATCCCGCAGATCTTCATCCCCTGTCGCTCCCTCCCCCATATCCATAGGTGCCTCTCCAGTGGCTCCCTCTCCAGTCACTCCCTCCCCTGTATCCATAGGTGCATGTCCCTCACTTGCATCCCTGCCACCTAGTCTCATGCCTCCCTGCATCAAAGGTCCCTGAGATAGCCGCAAAGGCTGCCCACCTCTCCCTCTCAGTTGTAATCGTCCACCACCCCCACCTCCACCTCCACCTCCGAATCCACCACCTCCTCCTCCTCCTCTCCTCCTCCTCATCCTCCATCACCACCTCCTCCATCCTCACCACCACCATCCCCTCTCCCTCATATGCCAAATACTCCACGACCTCCTCTCCTCCTCTGTCTTCGTCCCCTATCCTCCTCAAAATCTGGAATCGACTCTGTTGGATCTAATATCCGCGGAATCGGATGTGTCGCAATATACTGCATATACTCCGCTGACACCCCAGCATCTACTACCCCCGGCCTCATCTGCCATGGTCTCGCCTATAAGGTGCGAAAATCTTCCAATGCTTGATCATATGGTAGCACTGGTCCCCATAAGTACTTCTCTCGTACTACCCATGCATACTCTCCCGAACCACTAGGAAATCCCTGCCTCCGCCCAAACTGTCTCAACACCTTGCCAGGCAACTATCTCTCCACATTGTAGGTTGTCCTACCAATGAGGTATCGTGTCATGAACACATACGGCAATGCCTCCGCATCATCCTCCCACGACTCACACTCAATATACGACCTCCAGATCACTGTATCCAAGTCATCCAATGCCCTCCGCCACCACTCTAACTTCCTTAGGTGGGGCTGACTCATCATACCTCCATACATGTATACATAGGGCTGGTCCACTGCCCTAAATCTCAGACTAACCGGTCGAGTCACAATTAAGTGCTCCCACGCCCAAATATGTAGCAACGTGATACCCACTCCCAATGAGCCCCTCCCTCGGTATGCTACCTCATGTAGATCCTAATATAAGTGCGATAGCATGCATGGTTCCCAGGCAAACCGGGTCCCCTCTGTAATCATCTGCTTGATCACCTGACCCCAACCCACGGCAAGTCCATGTGATCATCAATTTGGACAAAGCAGTCCCCCAACAATCCCTAATAGCACTGCAAGTGATGGCTCATACAAAGCTGCTATATCCTCCCAGGCTATCAACTCATCATCAATGAAGATATCCTCTTCAAAAAATCTATGCACTGCTAATGTCCACCACGCTTGGTCATAGCTCACCAGCTCTCCTCGAATAGGAATGTGTAGGATGCGCCATACATCCTCCAGTGTCACTGTCATCTCCCCCTGCGCCAAGTGAAATGTACATGTCTCACTATGCCATCGCTCTGCCAATGCTGTGATCAACCCGTGATTCGTCTGAATCATGAGCATATACATAACGTCATGCAGGCATGTTGTTGCAATGCAATCCACCTCGGCCTCTGTCAATCGATCGCGCAACACCTGTGTGGTGGGATGTCTCTCATGCATCTGTAAGACGCGAAGATCCTTCTACACACGTGCATCAACCATCATCATTAGTTGTTTTGTTTCAAACTTTCTTAAGTTTAAACCTAGACTATCAACAGATACTTTGATCAAGTATCTTCGGGTCTCAACAGGTAAGCAATCATGGCATACCTAGATTTCAACATGCATTTATCCTAATGACCTAAGTCTCATCAGGGCTGTTATGGTTCAAAACAACTCTCACCTCACATCTCCATCCATCCATCATTGGCATCAAGAGATCCTTTTTCAAACACATTGGGGCATCTATCTTCCTACACAAAAGCGTTATTCTAAACACAATAACGCTAATATACTTGCAAAAGTGCTAAATCAACTATGCAATAGTGCTAAACCAACAATAGCGCTACATTGACTATGCAATAGCACTCAATCAACTACTCAATAGCGCTACACAAACAACAGCGCTAAAGCAACTATACCATAGCGCTACACAAACAACAGCGCTAAAGCAACTATACCATAGCGCTAGACTTGACCAAAGTGCTAAAACCACTATGCAATAGCGCTATAGCGGCACAATGGCGCTAATTAAGTTGACAATAGTGCCAAAACACAGTTTTAGCGCTATTATGTTGACTCAACTTGGACTAAGCAAAAAACATATAAAAAATTCAACTTCACATACCGCTGGTCCGTAGTCGTCTGGCTGGTGGAATCGTCAGACTCTCTCTAATCGGTGCTCTGCTATGGGAACTAACATCCTAACTGCCGCTTGCTCTTCCAAAAGGTCACTCCCAGAGCTCAAATTTCACTATAGACGTGAATGCAAATGAGCATGTTTTCACCCCTTTCCCCCCATATATACCCTTCGTCGTAACCCTAATTTTCCCTCGCTCACCGCTGTGGTCCCCATGAACTTCCTGAGCCTCCCATTTCTCCATTTTATCTCCGATTTCTTCTATTTATTCACCTATATTGCTAAAATCTTCTCTTCTACCACCTCGCCAATTTTCATTCTTTTTTGAAAGATTGCCCAATTTTTCAAAATTTTCAATCCATCTCTCGAGGGGGCATACCACTCATTAAATTAACGTTTTATGGGGCATATTTCTTCACACCTATTTTCTCTTTCTTTGAAATGACGCGATAAACCGCACCGTCTCAAAGAGGGGCAAATGTAGTCACATAAATCTGTCCATTTTAATTAAATGAATATTTGCTATTTATTTGATTAAAAACTCACTAGCCATCAATTAATTAAATTAACATTTAGTTAATTTCATCTTCAAAAACATTCTCCTATTAATTAAATAAATTATTGAATTTATTTTAATTAATTCATTAAACCAAATTCACAGTCAATTAAATGAATAAATATTATTTATTTAATTTAATCCCCTTTTCTTCTTTTAAATAAATTAAATAAAACATTTATTTAAATAATTTATTCCCTTGCCTCCTCACTTGCATTTTCCTACAAATGCAAGTTGCAACCACAAATTGAAATAAATTAATTTTATTTTAATTAAAACCTTATTTTCCCTCACCCACCAAACCCACTTGAAATCCTAAACCCTTTATAGATTCTTCTAAACCCTTCCTAATTAACCTAATCCATCCCCTAATTATTGTCACATTCCTAAGCAACTTGGAGTCACTTCTCAAAGACTTCAAAGTCTTTGAAAAGCGTTAAATGCTTTATGCGTTCAACAAATTAACCTCTAAAGTCTTCCAAACCACTTATGGCTCTTACATGACCATTTATGGTTAACCCCTAACTCAACCCTCATGTGACTCATGTGTCTCCTCAAACATTTATTGCTTTGACTATGGTTATCCCTTTAACCTTTGCACAAGAGTTTATCCATTGGATAAAAGCTTTATTCTTTGAATAAAGAATTTATTCACTAAACCCAACCTTGACCTTAACTCCCAAGTTAACTCTCAGGTCATGTCAAGCATTTAATGCTTATTCCCTCTCCTCTCAACCTATCTCATATTGACACTTGTCGTCTTGGGATTGGGTTGAAAGCTCTCACATGGATTGAATATCATTCAATCCTGACCCTTGTTGAGGTTACTCAATCTCAACCATCCATTGCTCCATTTTCCTATAAATAGAGCTCATTTCTTCATACTCTAGATTCTGAAAACTTGCATGCATCTAAGTTATAGAGAATTTTAGAGAGCATTTAGCATATTTTAGTCATATTCACTCTTTTGGTTAAAATTAACAAATAACATTTAGATAATTCATCTTTCTTTGGTTATTAAGCTTGCATTTGCATACTTTTCATAATCATCTACGATTTTGAACCTCCATAAGGCATCTATAGTGTGAAAAGCTGCTTAGAGCTACTCTCATGTGGAACTTGGATAGGAGAGGAACAAGGGAGGAGCAACTATAAGCATCTTGATTAGCATTTGGAAGAGTATAGTTTATCTATTCTATGTTTGTATGCTTTCTATTTCATGTTTAATATCTCTCTTGATATGCCTGTTTAGGATAATCTTTTGTTGCTAACACTAACGCTCGTTTCTTGTGCTCTTGTGTGTGTTACCATCAAACATATTTTTTAACCTTTTTTGTAGAGCATCAGATACTATTCTGCAAACATAATGACAAAATGAAGGAGGCCCAACTAACACATTTCGATTACCTTGCATTCTACTGTGTAAGTGCGATTTGGCATTTGCAACCATCTAAGTCATCAAGTTCAGAAAAATTAAACCATCTAAACCAAAGATTCAAACAATTAAATGGGAGGGGGCATGGTTTACTTTCCTTTTGGATTCGGTTTGACCCATCCAAATCGATTCCTTGCAAGGACAAACAGTTTCCAATCAAAGCAACTCTCCTTCCAGCCAAATCGATAATAAGAGAGCCTGAAATAGAGATGCTCTTGCCAAGTCGACAATAGAAAAAGGAGTGTGGATGTAGATACTGTTAGTTATAAATGAGCAAAGAAATTAATACAAAACAACAGAAAGCTAATAACATAAACACAAAACACAAGTTTAACGTGGTTCACCACTAAGTGGCTACGTCCACCAGAAACACAGGGAGTTCTTCTATTAATGAATAATGCAAATACAACACTCTACAATACATGACTGTACATGTCTATATATACATTCACATTCAAGTTTGAAATGAAGAGTCTGGAGAAGACGAAAGGTCGTGACCATTGGGCTTCACATCCCAACAATCTCCCACTTGAAGCTCAATTGGCACAGCCATGCCTCAACATTCCCTGCATTTCCAATTCTTCACCTCGCAATTGGGCGCATCAAAGACTTCAATTTCACCAGATTTTGCTCACAGACTATACGAATCCATCTTTTCCAACTCAAATTTGAGTTAATAATTTTTTTATCAAAAACATCTACCTTTTCAAACACAAACTTGTAGATTAACCCACAATTTGGGATACCATGTTCTATAGGGTCAAAATAAACTCCTCCAACACGGTCACCTGCACCTATTCTCTCCTTCTCTGCAACCCAACCTTCTGCAATATAATCAGCAATGATATTCTCCTGTCCATCGGCTGCCACGAGCCCTCCAAGCATTTTCTCAAACCGATAAACATCGTCCATACTGCTATGAGATGAAATGGATTTTAGTGGATACTGCTCACCCAACGTCGTTGACCACTCCACACGCTCCTCGCCCTGTACAATCAGTGTCTCCAGAAGGTCCCGTGCATAGTCTTTATAATTTTTATTACCAGCATCATGTCCTAGCAAGCGGTGATATATATAACTATTAATACTAGTCTCATCTACAGCAAATGTTTCCATTGTTGTTTGCATTCGATCAAGTCCATCATTAGAAATGATAGGATCTGCAACATCGTTGTTGGGGAAAAACGGCTCTTGCAGAAGCCCCGTGAGACTAAGAGTGCCCGGCACGAAAAACCCCAGGCTCTCACCGTCGGTGGCGCCAGTCAATGAATTGATTAGCAAAGGTGGCAGTGGAAGAGATTCAGCCTTCATAATACGCTCCATTTTAGCAGTCCACCCATATTCATAGGTAACAAGACAAGAAGGAGAGTCCACCCTGTCAGAAACTATGACCTTCTGAACCCGGTCACCCAAAATCTCTTTCATAGATTTACACAGTGGCTCAATTTTAGCGTTCAAATCCTCCCTTTTTTTCTTCTCATCATCAAACTCATCCAGCTTTAGCCCCTCTTTAGAAACACTGATGGATTGTAGCTGTTGTTTTCTCCTTTCTTCCTTGGATATGTTCTGAAAAGCACCCCGAGCTCCTTCAAAGGACATGAGACTAAGAAGCACTGCGTCCGAGTTCATGATGGCCTTTGGATGCTGACTGTTCAATTTCTAGGCAGACGATTCACCTCCACTTGTTTCAGTAGTTATTATCTGCACCTCTTCTGTGGTCTCCTCAGCGGATTCACCTCTACTCTTTGCCATCGGTTCTTCCGCTTCACATTTAGATTTGAGCTCTAATTTATTTCCTCTGTCATCTTCAATGGAACGAGATCTTAGCTCTACCCCATTGCCTTCCTCAGAAGCTGTAACTGGCACATCCACAGGACTTGAAACATTGTCTAATGTGGTAAAAATTGTATTGAGGGCTGCCAATTCCTTTTTCAGTTCTTCATTTCTTTTCTTTGTAGAAAACTCCCACTCTTTGGTAAATTTCTCTTTCAATTCTGCCATTTCATCTTCCATACGACATATTCGCTTTGCAAGAATTAAATTTTCCTCCTGCAATTTCTCAATTTGTTCGTATAGGTAATCTTTCGAGCTGTAGGTCTCACCTTTTTCAGGGTCATCTTCATTCGCAATTTCTGAGACTGCATCCTCCTCACCCCGGGAGGCATCTTCCTTATCTTGGAAGGCAAACAAACTAGTCTCTTCTTCTTCAAACAGTGAATACAACAAGCCCTCTTCTTCTTCAGACAAAGTGTCCTCCTTTTCCCAACCATCCCACCAATGTCGTTTGGTTTCAACCTCCACTTGGACATCACTCTCTTCCGAGTCTAGACTACCAAGAAATTTTTCGATGACTGATTCGACTTCATCATCTAAATCAGCTTCATCCTCTAAATCTTCAGCCTTTTTGTCGATAACATAAAAGCACCCAGCTCCGGGATCAAACACAAAGTAGGGGCACCCAGATCTGGGATCAACTATCCAATTGGATCCCATCTGTGCTCAACATTTCATCATAGCTCTGATACCAATTGTTAGTTATAAATGAGCAAAGAAATTAATACAAAACAGCAGAAAGCTAATAACATAAACACAAAACACAAGTTTAACGTGGGTCACCACTAAGTGGCTACGTCCACAAGAAACGCAAGGAGTTCTTCTATTAATGAATAATGCAAATACAACACTCCACGATACATGACTGTACACGTCTATATATACATTCACATTCAGGTTTGAAATGAAGAGTCTGGAGAAGACGAAAGGTCGTGACCATTGGACTTCACATCCCAACAGATATCAAATTGAAAACCTCAACATATATCATACAAATCAATTAAACATTGTAATGCAGAGGAAGAAGCGTATGGAGTGGGATAATGGATTTAGCACCTTTCCTGACCCAAATTGGCTCAGACGAAATATACCAGCCAGTTCGATTGGCAGTTTAAGAAAATCTGTAGGTTTCCAAGGATTGACTGGCTTCTTCCAATAAAAGTCAGACATCATCAAATTAAAAAAAGAAAATCCAAACATAACATATCTATTTAGAAATGACTGTTCAGGGAAAAGAGAAGAGGCGATGAGCATAAAATAAAAAAGAATTTTACGTGGTGGACTTGGCGTGGAGGTGAATGGAGAAAGGGGAGAGAGAGGGGTGGCGCCTTCCTCTGCTGGAAATCCCCAGCCAAAGTAAATGCCCTGCAGAAGTCAATCTTCGACAATACAATGGTTTTTATGAGAGCCTCCCCTTAGCAGCTAAAGAATTTGACTGAACTAGTCGACTAATTGAGGGAGAGTAGATGGAGAGGGGGTGTGGTGTGTGAGTCCCCAAGGAAACAACCTCCCTCTTAGAAATTATGTTGTAACCCAATTCAATCAAATCAAATTTTTCCCAAATTATTTTCTTCTACCCCCCTTCTAGTTTTTTTTTTAGCTGGTTATGTAACCTGCATAGGCAGAAGTTTGATCTGTAATTGATGGATCTGGATTGAGTAAAGATGAGTGAGAGGTGGAGAAGATTGAATCTGATTTGCCAGTTAACCAGATAAATGATTAGAAAGACTCCGGATAATATTGAATCACCTCCCCAAATCGTGAAATTTTAGTTTGAACTTGAGTCACAGGAAGTCCATCTCTTATTCTCAACTCGTGTATATTTAAATTTTATTAACTACCAAAATCGTAGATTCGAATTAATATTTTAATTGTTTATTATAAATTCTTCGTTTATTTATCAACCTTTTAAATTGGTTTTAAATTTTGATTTTAATATTTTATGTTTAAATTATATCATAATGTTATTTATTATCGACTTTATTATTTAAATTAATTTATTTGTTTAATTATTACGCGTGTGTGTGAATGCACATGCCACATTCCCTAGGTTACTATTGATGAGCTAGGAGACCCCTCCTCGGTTATTTGTCTACCTTCGACAGTCGACCCTGCATCCACCTTGCACTCAACAAAGTCGTCAGATCTGGATGATAAAATATATCATTCAATAGCATCATAAAAATCATTAAATTAATATCATCATGAAATTAACATTGCATTCATATTAAATGTCATTAATAGCATCTTAATGTCATAAAATACTTCAAAAATCATCAAAATATCAATATGTTATCATGTGTAAATGTCTAATTTAAGGTAAAAACTATTAATCTAATTTCGGGTCATGACATCCTTCCCCACTAGGAAGAGACGTCGTCCTGATGTCTTGATACACACACTAAAACAATAATGTCCTTCTCTAAAAATCACAATGCGCGATCATATAAACATTTAAGCAAAAGGAATCATGTCAACCATAATTGATAGAGAGCCAGTATCTTATAGTACTTCTAAACAGATAGCCAAATTACTCCTACTTCCAATTAGATTTCCTTTACCAATTCAAGTATTAATGGTTATGTAGAAGATACCGATAGACATAAATCTTAAGAAACTATCCTTACTTACTATTTAGTGGATTCTCAAACATCAACTATAGAAGGATAAGTACACGCAGAATGGAAAACCTCTAAATGTTTGTATACATTATTAACTTGTAGGCTAGAAGGTGTTTATTTAAAATTTTCACATAGTGATCACAAAAATGATAGCCTAAGGCTTTGATTGCCTGCTCACAAGGAACATAGCTCAATACCCAAGTCTTGGTAAATAGAGTTAATAAAAATAAAGAAATAGAACAAGTTGCAGTTCAACACATGCATACAAGAAATAATCCGAGTTAGTTAACTCATGTCAATATGAGTTAGAGGTCGAGAAGATTGAATCCGATTTGCTAGTTAACTAGAGAAATGATTACAAAGATTCAGTATAATATTGAGTCACCTCCCCAAATCGTGAAATTTTAGTTTGAACTTGAGTCATAGGAAGTCCATCTCCTGTTCTTAATTCGTGTGTCTATTTAAATTTTATTAACTACCATAATCATAGATTCATATTAATATTTTAATTGTTTATTATAAATTCTTCGTTGGTTTATCAGCCTTTTAAATTGGTTTTAAATTTTGATTTTAATATTTTATGTTTAAATTATATCATAATGTTATTTATTATAAAGTCAATTTGGGAAGCCGATAATAAATAATTCCCTAGGTTACTGCTGACGAGCTAGGAGACCCCTTGGCTATTTGTCCGCCTTCGACGGTCGACCTTGCATCCACCTTGCACTCAACAAAGTCGTCGGATATTGATGATAAAATATATCATTCAATAAAATTATAAAAATCATTAAATTAATATTATCACTAAATTAACATTACATTCATATTAAATGTCGTTAATAGCATCACAATGTCATCAAATACTTCAAATATCATCAAAATATCAATATGTTATCATGTGTAAATGTCTAATTTAAGGTAAAAATTATTAATCTTATTTTGGATCGTGACACATTAGTTGTGTATCTTAATTTTGCCACAAAAATATAAGTGGGTGTTAGAATGATTTTGATTTTTAGAGTAATTTATTTGTTATTAAGTCAATTCTTGAACAATTAGTGGAGATGACTCATTGGTTGCACAACTTAATTTTTCCACAAAAAATTATATGTGGGAGTTCGAATTATTTTGAAATTTATAGTAATTTATTTGTTTTTAAGTCAATTTGTAATAGATAAGGGAGATGACTCATTAGTTGTGTATCTTAATTTTTCCGCAAAAAATATAAGTGGGTGTTCGAATGATTTTGATTT
Source organism: Cryptomeria japonica (assembly GCF_030272615.1). Classification (NCBI taxonomy): domain Eukaryota; kingdom Viridiplantae; phylum Streptophyta; class Pinopsida; order Cupressales; family Cupressaceae; genus Cryptomeria; species Cryptomeria japonica. Next base: position 521,713,931 of record NC_081413.1, read on the forward strand.
TTAGAATAATTTATTTGTCCTTAGGTCAAGAAATTATAAGTGGGTGTTTAAATGATTTTGATATTTATAGTAATTTATTTGTCTATAAGTCAATTCTTGAACAGGTAGGGGAGGACTCATTAGTTGCACATTTTAATTTTGCTAAAAAAGTATAAGTGAGTGTTAGAATGGTTTTGATTTTTTAAGTAATTTATTTGTCTTTAAATCAATTTTTAATAGATAAGAGAGAGAACTCATTATGTTGTTCGTATTATTTTGCCACAAAAGAATATAAGTGAGTGTTCGAATGACTTTGAAATTTATAGTAATTTATTTGTCTTTCAGTCAATTCTTAAACGGTTAGGGGAGAGGACTCATTAGTTGTCCCCAAAAAAACTAAAAGTGGGTGTTTGAATGACTTTGATTTTTATAGTAATTTATTTGTCTTTAAGTCAATTCTTAAATAGTTAGGGGAGAAGACTCTCAATTGCACACCTTAATTTTGCCAAAAAAAATAAAAAGACGATGTTCGAATGACTTTGATTTATAGTAATTTATTTGTTTTAAGTCAATTCTTGAACATTTAGAGCAATTGACTCATTAGTTGCACATTTGAATTTTTCATAAAAGAAAAATATATGTGGGTGTTCGAATGACTTTGATTTTTACGATAGTTCATTTTTCTTTATTTCAATTCTTAAACAATTAAGAGAGAGCACTCATTTAGTTGTCCACATAAAATTATAAGTGGGTGTTTGAATGAATTTGATTTTTATGATACTAATTTTGTTTGTCTTTAAGTCAATTCCTGAATAGTTAAGGGGGATGACTCATTAGTTTTGCACATTAATTTTGCCACAAGAAAATTATAAATGGGTGTTAGAATGATTTTAATTTTGTAGTAATCTATTTGTCTTTAAGTCAACTCTTGAATAATTAGGGAATAGGACTTATCAGTTGCACACCTTAATTTTGCCACAAAAACATTATAAGTGTGTGTTTGAATGATTTTAATTTTATTAGTAATTTGTTTGTCTTTTAGTCAATTCCTAAAGAATGATGGGAAGGAACTCTTTAGTTGTGCACCTTAATTCTACTACAAAAAAATATAAGAAAGTATTTGAATGAATTTGATTTATATAGTAATTTATTTGACAAGTTCATTGTTTAAATTTAGGGTTTTGGGTTTATAGGATTCATTCTATTTAAATGTTACACTTTTCAATGGTCAATGGTCAATAGTAATTTTACATGTCATCTTTACCAAAAAGTAGCAAACAATAATTCTACTTTATTGGTCAACTTTTAACTTTGACCATTGAAGGAACTCTTGTTTAAGAAGTTTAAGAACAACCTATAGTCCAATATGATGTCATACTAACACGCTTTTGTTCAAGTGTCATATAATATAAAAAAAGTTAGACTTGTAGTTGTGCATGAAATTGGATGTTTTTTGTGTGTATATGAAGCATCACATGATTTGTTGCTTTATTGTTCCAATGAGTTCATTTTGTTTGGTTTTTAGTAATAATAAACATTGAGAACATTCATATCACAACTATTAGGGACATACTATAAAAAATGCACAATTTTCATATGTACAAACACACTCTCAACTATTGGACCTTGCTCAAATAGTATAATTATCCAAAATGTTGTGAATGTAAATCTAGCATACCCATGCCATACCATTTCCCATATATGTTTTGTGCTTATATTGGCAATAAAAATTTCTTAATGTAATTTTTAATATATCAACTAATGGAATGCTCTTGTTTATGCTTGGCTCATTGAATGAATCCTATCCACATCTATTCCACCACTATTTGCACCATTTTTTATGCATTCACCATTTATTGATCATTATGTACCTCATTTACATTTACTTCAATGTATTGAATCTTTGCCTCAAAATTATCATTCTACCCTAAGGTTCATTTCCAGGTAGCTTGTGATTGACATGGTTCAATCCAGGATATATAGACTGAACCCAAATTCAAGGTAGCTTGTGATTGACATGGTTCAATCCAAGATATATAGATTGAACCCAAATTCAACTTTCTTGATCCCTTGAACTACTAGTTGATATGAGCCAACTTAACATATGTTTGTATGATCTTAAATATTATGTCATTATATTCAAAGATATAATCCAAATCACCATCATTATAAGACATGGTTTTATATACTTACAATTTATGGATATTATTATTAATTATTCTATTGTACTAACTAATTTAATATTTATTAAATATAGTATTGGGCCCAACTCTACTAATCAACATACATATATGAAAAAAAACATATCACCACCTTACAAAAATAGAATGATATACAAAATATCTAGCAGCTTGCACTATAACTAAATCCATCCAAAGATACCATATTAACAAAAATAAAATAAAAATGCTAACTAACAATCAATGGGATATTACATGACTACCCAAAAAAGAAAACTATCATAAAAAAAAGCATAAACAACCAGATACACTAAAGAGATGCATACTCAACAAAATACTAAAAAGAACCTAATCATAATGGTTTTTAAAGGGGACATCTTCCAACACTTTACAAATCTACCATATATACACCCCCATTACTTAGCACTAACACCACCTCCAATAAGGGTATAAAGTAACTAACACAGACATGACTTCGTGCACCTTAAAGTCATGGATAACCAATGACCTCTACATTACCCTTGTTAGGATATAATCATCTAATATGGGTATCATAAAGCTAATAGTCGATTTGAAAATTTTCATGATGAAATGAAATGCCCATATGCCACATTAACATTTGTAGGTCCTAAAAGAACTCCCCTAGTATTTCATGCACTTCAAGTTGCTACTACAATATGGATGTTTCAAGATCAATACCTAAGGGTTAATGCCTTTCATGCTAGGAAAGCACCTCAATTCACTAGATAAAAGATCACCATCCACCACTCCTCCCTCCTCATGTCTCCTAACCAAGAGTATAAGAATGGAAGCCCAAGGTTATTTCTTCTTCCACTATTATCTTTGCAAGACACTCCTTAAAATTGCCAAGAACCATAGTATAAGATAAAAACAACTCAATAATAGCTAGTGCTCCATCACCCAAGATATATTTTATTAGCTACATATAACCTTGCCATCATAATAAAAAATCATTTTCAACAAATATTAAAAAAAAATGACCTACCTTAATGGATCCCTCAACTACTATCCTTGTGCCATATAAAGGAAATAAACAAGGCTATCCTACAATACAAGACCAACACCTACCATTAAGACCACACATGAAGCATTAGCTATACAAATCAAGAGCATCCTACCCAAAGTAGAACATACAATAATGACCTCTAAACATTATTACTAGATACTTCACATAACTTCTCCCACATACCCTAGCATGTGAAACTCCAACATTCATATTATTCCACCTTAAGCCTTACACATCATTTATAATCATGTAATGATTATCGTCATTATATTTCTCTAAAGGAACCATTCCTTTTCTATTACGGTAGTTAGATTTTCCCAATCATGGATATCCTTCTTTTGTATTAAGTAAAATATTGAATTAATGCCCCTTGATTCATCGAGTAGTCACCTACCTAATGGTTAAGTGCAAGAAGTTAAGTCCAAATCAAGGGGAAGTTTCAACCTTAAAAAAATGCTGACAAAAATGGGTACCCATTTTGTAAATAACAGGTACTTGTTTTGCATTAAGATCCCAAGGAAAAAAGTAAAAAGGATATCCTTTTGCATTCAAGATCTTGATTGAGATGGGTACCCATTATTTACAAAATGGGTACTTGTTATCTACAAAATGAGTAACATTTTTTTCTAAAATTATTTATTAAAAAAAAACTCTACAAATTCCTTGCAATCCCCAGCCTTTAGCCTTCAGACAACTACACTAGGTGCACAACTAAGACACTATTGGGGTACCCCATGATGATTATTCATCATTGTTGGAATAACACTAGTGCCCTACCCACTACTGATTACTCATCAGTGCTAGAATACACACTAGAATTGACTTCACATTCCAATGTTCTCCCACTTGAAGTCGAATTTTTGTCTTATGAATAACTCCTTTATTGAAATTTCAATGGAATTTGCTACCTATCATCAAGTAATATGCAATATTAGAGAAGTTTTGCACCAAATGAACTTATCTCTACTAATATGCTTCAAAAAAAGAACTATTGTTTTTATATTAGTGTTTATCTTGGCCAAATATATTTTCCTCCTTCCACTACCTTATGTACAAAGTGATATTGAATATCAACATGCTTTGTTCTAGAATGGTATGTCGAGTTTCATGCTAAGTGTACGACAATTTTGCTATCACAATTCAACACCATGTTATCATCCTTTACTTGTAATTCACCCAAAAGTCTATGTATCCAGATTGCTTCCTTGCTAGCCTATGTTGTTGCCATATATTCAACATCATTGGTAGAAAATGCCACCACTTTTTGCGAATTTGATAAGTATTGTATCTCTAGCTAATGATAAAATATAGCTTGTAATTGACTAATCCCACTATAATAGATAACAAAATATGAAGTTCCTTTAAAATATTTGAGAATCCACTTCATAGGCATCAAATGATCAATACTTGGATTCACCATGTCACAACTAAATACTCTCATTGCTTGTGCAATGTCTGGTCTAGAGAACATCATGGCGAATATAAGACTACCTACTATTGACGAGTATGGTAGATTAGACATCTATGTCTTCTCTACTTCCATGCTAGGGCACTATTTTGAAGATAATTTAATATGAATAGGAAATGGAGCACTAACTAGTTGTGCATTTTGCATATTGAAGCATTGCAAAACCTTCTTTGGATAAGTTTTTTGTGACAACCATATTTACCTATTATTTCTATCTTTTTGTATACTCATTCCAAGAATCTAATTTGCATTGCCTAAGTCCATCTCAAACTCCATAACAAGATTAGTTTTCAAATGGATGATTTTATGCATGCTGGGACTTCCCATCAACATAAAGAAGTAAAATAATAAAATTCTCATCGTCATACATTTGAAAATAGGCTCAACCTAACATCTATTAAAACCCAGTGAAGGAATCAAACTACTTGTACCAACACCTTGTTGCTTGTTTCAAACCATGTAGTAATTTTCTCAACCTAAAACAAGTGTCTCCTTATCTCTTTCCTCAAAACCTTCTTGTTGCTGTATATAAATCTCCTCAGAGAGATCATCATATAGGAATTTTGTTTTAACATCTAACTATTATAACTCCAAATCAAGACTAGCAACAAGAGATAAAACAAGTCTAACAATACTTAAACGTACAATAGGTACAAAAAAATCTTCAAAAAAAATACAAAAATTATACGCATACCCCTTGGCCACCAATGGAGTTTTGTATATCTCCAAATTGTCATTTATATTCCTTTTGAATTTGAAGACCCACTTGTTCACAATACCTTTTCTTCCCTTAGGTAATGGCACAAGATTCCATATCTTGTTCTTCTATAGACCTTCCATCTCCTCTTCCATAGTAACTCATCATTTGCTTGTACATTTAGCTTCACAAGCCTCCTGATATAAAATAGGATCACCAACATTAGTTAGTAATCCATAAGAAAAATTATAAATAGGAGATTACCTTTCAATTGGGTTGGATACTATAGTCAATATCCTTACAAGGGGTAATGTTTCACCGTATAGCTCGTTTGATTGTTGTTCATCTTGTCGGTTTTCATCTAGAACCTCCAAATTATCATTATAGTTTTTCACCTCTGCTACAATAACATATACACTATGTTGTTCTTTACCTCTTTGCATTGATTTTTCATTAAAATAAAAATATCAATTGACTATAATCTTGTGGGCAGAGTATCCCATGGCTTGTACCCCTTTGTACCTTCTACATAGCCTAAAAAACAAATTTTGTGGACTTCATGTCTAGCTTATTTCTATTCTCTCTAGGAATATGAGGGTAAGAATCAGAACCAAAAACATGAAGAAATGAATAATCAACACATTTATCTATCCATACTTCTTTAGGAATTTTATTATTTGGAGCTATACTGGGTGATCTATTGATCAAGAAACAAGATGTATTAAAAGAATCACCCTATATTTTTTATTCAAAACTAGTATTTCTCAACATACATCTAGCTTCTCTATAATTGTATGGTCCATGCATTTAGAAACACCATTTTTTATAGTGTCTCATCAACCATTGATTGCATTGCAATTCCATTCTCACTACAAAATTAGTTGAGCTCTCTTTAAAAAAATTCACCTATGATATCTATTCTTTGACATTTTATAGTCTTGCCCTTATGATTCTCTACCAGAGCTTTGAACTATTTAAAATAAGAAACCCCTTCATATTTCTTCTTGAGAATCCAGAACTTACAAGAATAGTCATCTATAAATGAAATAAAACATGATGAACCCCTAATAGATGTTATATTAGCTTCTTGACTGTCTAGATGAATTAAATCTAAAACGTCTTTGCTTCTGGTAGTACTTCTAGAAAAACTTATCCTATTTTGCCTTTCAAACAAACAATGTTCACAAACATTAAAATCTATAGATTTGGCACCTAGGAGAAGATTTCCATCTAGTAGTACCTTCAGACCACACTCACTCATATGGCCTAGCAGTTGATACCAAGTTGATACTGAGTCTATTTTTGCATCAAATACCATTGCATCCTCTCCTATAACCAACCTATAGATATTGCCATTTTTTTCTTTGTTTAGCACAACCAACACCCCCTTTGTTACCTTGAGATAACTATTTTCTCCATTGAACCGGTATATTTTTTTATCAAAAATTTCCAGTGATAGTAGATGTTTCTTTAACCTTGGTACATGTCTAACAAACTAAAAAATTCTTACCACTTCATCAAAAATCTTTATTTTTACCTCTCCTTCACCAACAACTTCACATGAGTTTTTTTCCCCCATGTAAACCATACCTCCACACTATTGGTAAGTAGAAATATAATCTTTATGTGGATTCGTATGAAAGGAGGCACTAGAGTCAGGAACCCAAACATGAAGTAAAGAGCCTCTCAAATTAGCAATTAATACCTCTTTATTTTTCAATAGTATTTCAACTTCTACTATGTTTGCCTCAAATGCCCGTGAACCAGGATTCTCTTTGCTTGCTTTTGGAAGTTTGCAATCATTTTTGACATGTCCATTTTTTACATAGTTCTAGCATTTTACTCTTTCTTTCTCTTTGGATTTGGACTTGGTTTGTCTGCGCTCAATTGTCTCTTTCCTAAGTTTTGCCTCTTGCAATGAGCGCCTCATTTGAAGAAGATCCTTGAGATGTCTTTCACCTTGAATCTTCAGAGATTATTGTAGTTACCACATCTTCAAAGACCAAAGTCCTACTCTTTGTTGAGTTAACAATAACTCGATAACCATTTGATCCTTGGATTCCAGCAATGAGCATAATAATATTATTGTCTTTTCTTCTTCAATTTTCACTCTCACTAAAGCGAACATGCTTATTAGTGTGTTGAAATTATTCGGATGATCTATGACTATTGAATTGTCACGTATCCTCAAATTATACAATTGCCTATGTATTAGGATTTTGTTTGCTAATGACTTTGTCTCATAGAGATTTTCAAGATTATTCCACAAGTCATGTGTTGATTTCTCCTTTGCAACATTGAATAGACTTGAATTTGATAGAGATGATTAGATTGTTGCTCTAGCCATGCTTTCATTTTCATCCTAGTCTATTAGGATCATGGCTTTAGGTTTTGATTACATGCCTTTAAGAGCCATGGCACATCCATCCTTCACCAATACAACTTGAATCTTTAGCTTCCATAGAGAAAAATTGGAACTATCAAACTTTTACACCTCAAATATGGTAATAGTGCTTATTGTCATTGTTCACTCCTAAAAAGCACAACTTCTACACAAAGGATGTCACTCTAATTCCAATTGTTGCAAAAATATATAGTGAAAACTTATGTGAAAAAAATAATGAACAATTAACACAATTTTTTGTGCAAAAACCTACGAAAAATGTACTAGGAAAAAACCATGGGAAAAGATCTTTTATTTCTCAGGAATTTTCACAGTTACAGTAGTCTTCAAAAAATGTATTGAAAATATGACTTCACATAGTATATGACATTTGAGTTGTGGAGTCCTAATTGAAGACAACTTCTGAAAATAGAAAGTATGACTCGTGCAACTACATGACAAACAAATGTTGAAATGGCTAAAAATAGTAAGTCCCAAACAAATTTATAGCTTCATCGGAGGAATTTGTTAATGGAGGAACACCTTCAACAAATCCCTTCAACGCGGTAGGAGCTATAACTAGTTCAACTACAACCCCCAACCTTTAGTCTTTTGCTTGAAACTTAGTCCTTTTGACAACTACGCTAGGCACAAATCTGAGACACTACCATGGTACCCCATGATGACTATTTGTCACTACTAAAAAATAACACTAGTGCCCTATCCACTCTTGATTATTCATCACTATTGTAATAACACTAAAATTGACTTCATATTCCAATACCCAATCTCCAAGTCTTGTGGAGTCTTGTGAGTTTCAAATATAGTGGTTTCTAAACTATAATTTGTCTATGTAATTCCTCAATTGTGGGTTGTGCTTGGCTAGTCAAATTATTCCACTTGTGTGAAGTCACATGATAATGATGACATCATGTTTTTTTGTATTACACATGATGACACAATAGTGGTGTAAGTGTTTGCATTGTTACTTCAAAAAAATAAAATCTTAGCTCATTTCTTGTGGATCCTTAGTAGGGCATTACATCTAGTAATAGACCAAGAAATTTATTCACCAGGAGCTTTGTTTATGTGCTTACTCTTGAGTGATGTGTGTTTGGTGTGTGGTTATTAATTGCAATTCATGTATCATGTTATCTAACACTATGATTTCATGCCTTAGTAAGATTTTATAGATGATTTTTATGTATTTTTTATTCTATGCAATGTTTTTTAAATGAAGGATGCTTCCTAGGTATCATGTCACTCATTGGAGTAGTAATGAGCATTAGGATGCAAACCCACTTGATAATCCTATTAGTGGTTCTTAAGTTATCAATCTCCTTCAGGAGATAATGTTAGGTTGGGCCCTCATGAGGAGGTGTTAGATTCAATGCACTCTCGCCCTTCTTAGGATGATAAGGGAGATTAACACAATGGTGGAGAGCAAGAGCACTCTAAGAACCCTTATCATTCTGAAGCCGATGAGGAGGTAGGTCAAGAGCCACCCTATAGAGGGCATAGGTAGGTAGTCAATGTGGATATTGATGCAATGAAAATAGGGATTAGTGAAAATCACAATGAAATCATGTAAGTAAACTTTCAACCACAAGCATAACATGAAGATAAATCCATTCAAAGCATATCAAGAAAGATTAGTAACAAAGCAAATAGGAAGATAAAGAACTAGATAACTCTAATACTTCTCCCTATGCTTGATGATGTTGGCTCTTCCTTGTCGTTCTCCTCTTCAAGATCTTGTGGCTACATGAAGTATGCCCTCAACTTCACTCACACCAAGATGAAAAATGAAGGTTTGAAGTGGTTGATGATTGTGGAGAGTGGAATGGGGATGCAAATGAAGTATTAGAGTTTAAATAGCAATTCCAACAAGTGGAAGAGCTAGAACCTGATACAGTGGCTTCCTACAAAACATCCAAATTCTAAGTAACAATGTTAATGCATGGATAACTCCTATATGTGTGTGTGTGTCCTCAACAATGAAGGAATGATCTCTATTTATAGGGAAAATGAAAAAAATGAAGGGTTGAGATTGAGTTTATTGAGGAAGGGTTAGGATTGCTTGGAGAAGTGGTGTTCCTCAATCCATGTGCTCCTCTTCAAGCCAATCACATGTTGACAAGTGTCAACAAGGGAAGGCTTGAGATGAGAGGGACAAAGCTGAGGAGACATGATGGTTACCATGGGTGGTTAGGTTAAGGTTAGGTTAATGGATAAAGCTTGTATCCAAGGGGTAGAGGAATGTGCAAGGGTTAAAGGGTTAGATTGGTCAAAGCCTTTAAGGCTTGAGGGGACTTGAGGGTTACAATGGATGGTTACGTTAAGGGATAGGGCTTTAACCAAGGGTTGGGGGAATGTGCAAGGGTTAAAGGTGAGTTAGGTTGGTCAAATACCCATGTGGGTTAACTTATTGAAGGGAGAAGGTCTTTAATGCTTTGTAAGAGCATTAGATATTTTTGAGAAGTGACTCTTCCCTGATCCCTTAGTTTAGGAATGTGCAAACACTTAGAGGGGGATTATGCTAATGATCAGGAGTTTAGAAATGATTAGAATAAGGGTTAGTGTGCAACTTGCATTTTCTAGAAAGTTCAAGTGGGTGAGGGTTTTAGGATTTTTAACTGGAATAAAATTAATTTATTTCAATTTATTGGTTGCAACTTGCATTGGATAGATTTAAATAAATACTAATTTATTTAAATGTCAAAAGGGGTATTTAATTAAGTGTGAATTTAACTAAATGTGAAAGGGGGATTTAATTAAATAAATATGATTTCTTTAATTTAAAGCTAGAATTTGGCTAAATGAATTAAGTCAAATAAATTGAATAGTTTATTTAATTAATAGGAGAAGAGGGTTAGGGTAAATTAATTAAATATTAATTTAATTAATTATTGATCGATGGTTAAATAATCAAATAAATGCTAAGTATTCATTTAATTAAGTGGACATATTTGGGTGTCTACAGATGCTATGCTAGAAAAAACATATATGACAGCTTATCTTAGCATATCCACCTACTTTTGAGGGTTTTTTTAAGGGTTTTGAGGTATAGAGTTGGTTTTTGGCCTTGGACTGTTATTTTTTTATGCATGCATATGGTAGTATTGTTAAGGCTTAATGTGCCATCGTGCACTTTAGATGAGTTTCTGCTACCTAGTGGTGCTAGGAGGGGCAAAAGAATCATCTCGATATTGCCACTATCTCATGGGAGACCTTCTTGGAGAGGTTCCACTCATGCTACCTCTTAAATCATTATAGAGAGATACATGTGGATGAGTTCCACAAGCTTAGTAAGTTGAGCATGATGGTTGATTAGTATGAGTCATTTCTTTGAGCTAAAGTAGTATGTTAGTGTTCACTTCTTCGTTTGGTAGTGTATTCTTACTTTACAATGGCATCTCTTTCATTTATGGCAATCATATTCAAAGCATGGTGATCAACAATGTTTATGGTTGATCGTGTTTGTGTTCTAGCATGTGTTGTGATGATTCTCATCTTTACAGTAAATTTATGTTCTTTTGTAGTAGTATGGTAATGTTGACTCTTGAGTGCCTTAATGCTTTGATTGTAAGAGGCAATTACTAGTTATATGATATGTTTTACTACTTCTTATGCTTGTTGACCATTGATGTGCCTTGTCTTCATACATGGATAGAAACTATTCAAACAAGATTCAATATACTTGCCTACCTTATTTTCCAAAAAATGTTTGCTTGTTGATTGGTTTGCTTTCACAAAAGGCTCTAAAATACCTAATAAACATTTTTTGTGAGGTCTCCTTTGAATATGTTATAGGAAGTATATGGATCTACTTATGGATGTATAAGTTATGTTCATGTTAGTGCATGAAATATATTCTATTTCTTGGATCCAACATATAGAGCCTATCTTATGTGTAGAATAACTAATCATTGTCATCTATGCGATCTTTAGTGTGGTGACATTATGTGTTTTATTCATATGATGTTCTTTGTTGTTAAAGATTGGATCCTATTTCCCATATGAATGAAGGCACCCACTTGCCATCATTTAAAATTGCTATTATTTGACCACACTTAACATAAAACATTAAAAAATCAACCTCGAGAATCACAATAGAGTTAGTTGATCCACCGCATTAATGGTTTTCACTACCCTAGAACTGTGAAGTATCTGTAAACCTCAAGAAGGTTGTCCATTATAAAAATTTATTTGCTTTATTATCACATTCATATGGTTAAAAAGAATGCATCCTAGTCTCCAAATGTCTATTGCATCTTCTTATAGAGATATTTTGCCCTCAATTCAAGGAAAACCATCACATTGGTACTTAGGGATAGATTGATGGGAAACTTGTGTTTGGATGTGGGTTTTGCCTCAAGGTCTAATCTATCATTGCCCAACCTTCTCTTAGTGCATAACTCAAGGATACCCACTTAGCCTAGTAGAGATAGAAGAAGGAGAAGAATGAAATGTCCATCCTCATCCACTAGTCTTTTCATGCCATAGTCTAATCATAAGTTTTGCTTTCACCTCTAATAACACACCCTTCATCTTAAGTGTTAGCACAAGTCTTTAGGATTTGTGGATCCACATCTTTGAGCATAAATTAAGTACATACCAACCGCCCACTCACATATACTAGTAGAGATAGAAGAAGAAGAATGAAATGTCCATCCTCATCCACTAGTCTCTTCATGTCACAGTCTAATCATAAATTTTGCCTTCACCTCTAACAACACACTCTTGACGTTAGGTGTTAGCACATGTCTTTAAGATTAATGGATCCACATGTTTCCAAAGCATCAATAGACTACATACCAACCAACTCTATTAAGAACCCCATTGATTTATAATAAGATATCAAATTTCCCCCTATCCATAATAGTATTTGTGAATGCTTTTTATAACCAAATCCCATGTTAGACTAATAAACTTATATCAATCACAAAATACAATCCAAAAACTGACAGAGACACATGGGCATGGTCAAAAAGGCATTCACAGACAGCTCTGATTTATTCCAAGGAAAGACTTTGAAAACAAACAAACAAAAAAACATGTGATAAGAAGAACGTGAGGAATTGTGATGTTGTGTTTTCCACCATATTCAAACTTGTCTTGCTTTTCCTGAGCACTCACTCAGAGTTTTGGCTTTCTCTGTCACACAATGGCCCCACTCCTCTGCTCAGTGCCCCAATTTCTTTCTTCTATTCTTCAAATTCTAAGGTACCCGATTTCGTTTCTTTAAATTCTAAGATACCAATCTGCACACAAACATCTGGCATGAATATGGTGGAAGACAGCAACTTCCCATTACAAATAACTTTGAACACAAGTTTCCCATTACAAATCCTCAACAAAGGCAGGAAGAAAATGTGGGTCGACCATAGCTGAGCATGTTGGTCTAGTTTTGCCCATTTGGAAGGAAGGAAGATTTTACTTGTAAGTGAGTGGGTTTGCTTATCCAATGCTCTGACGGGTCAACTGTGAATTGTGTGTGGGTGGTCCACCGACAGACAGACAAATTCTGTGTGATGGAAAAGACAAAGAAAGCCTAAAGTCATCCTCATCTGCATCCCTATCTGTTGTTGGGAAAGAAGATATCAAGAAGCTAGGTACTCTTATTATGTATTTTTTCTATGGCCCACAATGGATTTTCATCAGATTTTGACAATTTGTTGAGTGATCTTGAGAAATTGTAATTAGAAGTTGGGATTTGGGAGGGATCTGTATTAGGTTTGTATTTTTTTATTGATATTATATATATTTATTTTTTCTTTTCGATTAGATTTATATGATTGGTTTGTGGTGTAAACTTATATTGATGTTGTTGGTTTGGTATAGTGTGATGGTTTAAATGTGGTGTTGGTGTTCTTATCATTAAGGTACAAATCTCATTAGGGTATGTTGGAAATGAGATCCTTCGTTTGTCACCTTATTTTCACATGTATGATGGGATAAAGTATTGAGTTATGTGTATGTGTATGTGTATGTGTATGTGTACATATGCATATACATGCATATGTATGTATGTATGTATGTACAACATATGTCTATATATGTATATGTAAATATATTTATATGTGTGTGTGTGTGTGTGTGTGAAATAGACTTTGAATAAGGGTGTGCCTAAGTTCATGGAGCTTCAATACTTGGATGACCGCTCCGGATTAGCCTCATGAAAACCTTATATTCCCTGAGGAGGTTCTACCCCATTGAAATAGTCTTCAATGGAACTCTAATGTTAGTTGGTCATGACCAATAAACCATTGGTTTCGCTTCTGGTAGTCGATTCATTTAACTTTTCAAACAAATACTGAAATTTCAATGCACTCTTGTGTTGAACATTAATACACATATGTATATCTCTTTAATGGTGGATTTTTTTTCCACAAAGATTTTGTCCATGTAATTTGGTGTTATGTTTATTTTATATTTGCTTCTTTATAATCTTTTAGTGGGAAATATTCAATGTTGCTTTAATAAAATTTAGATTTGTATATTCTTTGAAGGGCTAATATTTGTAGTAGTTTATCTTGTTGTAATAATATTTAGTCTTAAGATTATGGCATAGTGTGGTGGTTAAATTGTGGTGATGTGGTTCTTGCAGCCAAGGTGCAAAGCCCTATTGGGGTATTATTGTTGAGTCTTCATGGTAGACATGAGATCTCCTATTTGTGGCCTCATTGATTCTTAGCTCCAGTCAAAAGTGTTTACCAATATATGTTTGTTATTAGATCCTTTGGTTATGTTGATACAAGGATACCCTTCTTGAAGTTTTGAAGGTTTTTGGGCAATAGTGGGTGTTCTTTGTTTGAGTGGTTTTGTAGATGATCTATGATTAGAGATTATGGCTTCTACCTCTCATTCAAAGATTGAGAACTTCAACAAAATTGGTTACAAGTTACAAAAGTTAAGAATTATGGATCTTCTTGAAGAGATAGATTAATGGAAAGTTGTTTCAAGTGAAATGAAACTATATGACATATCTAATGATTATTGGAATAATCTAGATAAAAAGGCATGAGGAACCATTTGGTTGTGTCTTGCAGATTTTATCTTCTTAAACATTTATAAGGTGACCACTACATCTCTTCTTTGGAAAAGAACTAGTGAATTCTACCAAGCTAAAAGTTTAGTAAATTAAATATATTTATAAATAATAATAATCATTAATAATGAAACTGCAATCTCTATCGAAAAATATTTAAATGTGTTTAATTTAATTATGAGTTAGTTAGCATCCATTGATGCTAAGATGGAGAAGGAGGATAAGTGTATATTGCTAGCTATCTCTTTGTCTAAATCGTGGGAAAGTCTAATCTTTGATCTAAGTGGTCAAATGATAGATCCAGAGTTGGATGGGCTTGTTGCTACTTTGATTGTAGAGGAAACAGGGAAAAATTCAATGTGAGAGAGCTCAAAGGATTTGTTGCATGTTTGAAGAAGGCATAAGGATAAAGGAGGATATAAAAAGGATATAAAAAATTCTAACAAAAGATCTAAGTCCCAAGATCATTCTAAGGCCCCAATGAAGAGTGGAGTGAAGTACTAGAAGTGTGGAAAATAGGGTCATTTGAAGGAGTGTATAAATAAAAAGAATGCTTATAAATCTATTGAAAAATCCTCTAATGAAGGTGATGAAACCTTATTTATCTTTTATGATGTTATTTCTTATGAATAATGGTTACGAGACTTAGGCTGTTCATATCATATGACTTATCACAAGGACTGGTTATCTTCTTACCATGCATATGATGGAGGAGAAGTGTATTTAAGCAAATAATTTGCATTGGAGTTTTGGATGTGAGAAGATGCAATTGTGTTTCAATGATGGCGAGATGTTTAAATCCTTATTAGTGTTTACATATTCATGTACTTGCTAGAAATTTTATTTTTTATTTGCAAGTCAAAAGGATGTATGTGACATTTGAATAAGGCTAGTTGTAATTTGGTGGGAGAGAGTTTGACAGTTGCTAAGGGATTCCATGTAAGAACTTTGTTTAGGTTTGATGCCTCTATTTTATAACTTTTGCAATACAATACATCAAAATTACATGCATTTTGAGGCCACATGGATGAAAAGGGCTTGAGAACCTTATTAATAAAAAGTTGGTTGATAGTTTTTCTTATTTTGATGAGAATTTTGTTTTTCATGAATGTTGTGTATTTCACAAATATACAAAGCATATTTTCATTTAAGTGGATACAAAGATAAGATATTTTTAGAGACTATTCATTTTCATGTCTTTGGTCTAGTGGATGTTAAACCTATGAAAAAAATTACTATTTGCTTACATTCATTGATGATGTCTAAATATACACTTGGAATTTTTAATACATTTTAAATCTGAATTTTACATTATGTTTAAGGAATTTAAATTCTTGGTTGAAAAGAAAATATATTATAAAATAATGTTGTTGAGATTTTAAAATAGGGGTAAACATTATTCTAAGGAATCCACTTAGTTCTATAAGTATGCAAGTATTGTTAAATGGTAGAAGACTACTACATATACACCTCAACACAATGTGTTGATAGAGAGAATGAATTGAACCTTGTTAGAAACAACTAGAAGAATTCTAAGTGGTACATAGCTAGATCAATGTTTTTGGATAGAGGTTGTAAATATTATTTGTTATTTAGTTATTGTTTCCTTATTTGACTCTTGTTAGTAAAACTCCTTATATCATGTCCAAACATGTTTGAAACCTTTCATTTCACATTTAAGATCATTTGGTTATTATGTTTATATTTGTGAGCCAAAGGAAAAGTGATCTAAATTAGATCCAAAAGCCCAAAAATGCATATTTATTTGTGACAATGAGAACATAAAAGGTTATAAGATTTGGAATACACTAACCTAGAAAATGAAAAAGAAGGAACAAAAATAGTGCATTTTGAGAGGAAGGTTGAAAAGTAGGAAGTTTTACATGTTGAAGAACAAGATGATGGATTAGATGATAGAAAGGAAGAAGAGGGTATAGATGAGAGTTCATTGTAGGATCTATAGAATGGTATTACAAAAGAATAGATAAATCCCCTTCCTCCTATCTTGAGATGATCCACAAGGTAATGAAATTTAGTTGATAGGTATATACCACTAGATTTTCATTGTGTATTTGATTTGTTATGTACTAGTGATGAATTGATATCTGTTAAGGAGGCTTTCTATTAGATGATAATGAGTCTTGGATATAAGCCATACAAAATGAAGTGATGGCCTTAGATAAATGTGACACCTAAGATTTTTTTAGTTTGTCCGAGAGATGAAAGCCTATTGGTTGCAAAAGAGTATATAAGAACAAAAGAGCATATGGATGGTAAATGGTACAAAGCTAGATTGGTGGCCAAGGGCAACTCCTAGAAAGGAGTTGATTTTTGAGAAATTTTCTCTATATTTGTTAAGTTATTTTCTATTAGATTTTTATTATCTATTGTTGCAACTTATGATTTTGAGATTAAAAAAAATAAACATCAAGAATAATTTCTTGCATGGGATCTTGGGCAGGATAATTATATATGTGATGGCTTGATGTTTTGTTGTGAAAAGGAAGGAGTATTTAGTTTGTATGTTGAAACAATCAGTATAGTTTAAAGGAGTCAACCAAGATGTGGTACCAAAAGTTTGATGTGTTTGCATTGAGTTTTGATTTTGTAAGAAGTGGGGAGGACCACTATATTTATTTTAAAATTATTGATATATTCATAATTTAACCATTATCTTGTATTTAGACTCAATGTTTCTTGGTAACAAGATGATGATTAGAGAGATTGAAAGTGAACTTTCTATCACAAATGATATGAAGTATTTGGGGGCTATACAATATATTAGTAGGGATTAGCTAACATAAATATTTGGTTAAGTCAAAATAAGCATGTGGATACCAATTTATAGCAATTTAGTACACATGGTTACAAATTGGAGTATTCCTCTTCTTAATGGCACTAAGATTTCATTAGACATTTGTCCCAAATTAGATGATGATTTGAAGGATATGTCTAAAATTCCTTATGCTAGACCATAGGTAACTAATGTACATAATGATTTGCACTAAACTAATATATTACCCAAGTAGTGGGAGTTTATAGCAAGCTTATGTCTAACCCTAGTAAGGAGCATTGGATTTATGTTAAGTGTTTGTTTAGAGATTTGTAAAGTACTTCTAATTATCATTTATTTTATCATGGTACTAATGATTTGGATAATCCATTGGACATAGAATGATTTGGTGATGCAAATTAGGCAGGTGGCTTGGATAATAAAAAATCCATTAGTGGTTGTACTCTCTTTGTTTGGTAGTTGTAATGTCCCTACTAGTTAGGGATCACTATCCTGCAAAACAAATTGTTAGAATACAACAAATACATCAATTTGTCACTAAATCCACTTGCAAATTAATTTAAGATTACTTAATTAATACTAATCACAATTATTATCTACAAAAAAGGATACGATGCCATACAAAGTATGTCCTTAGGCGGCTGTGAGGCTCACCTTCTTGGAACCCCTCTTGGTTCCAAGCCATCCAAGAAAACGAAGGTGAATTCGATTCCTATCTTGGATGTAATTTCTTACATCCAAGCCATCCAAGAACCAAGGTTTTAATTTGATTCCTGTCTTGGGTGTAATTTCTTACACCCAAGCCATCCAAGAAATCAAAGGTTAATTTGATCCCTGTCTTGGGTGTAATCTTGTACACCCAAGCCATCCAAGGCAGACCATAAGTCAATTCCTTTCCTTGGGTGATGTAGCTCATCACCCAAGTCCATTAGAGGGGACTGACCAAATCTGTCTCTTCTTGGATGAACTTGTCAACCAAGCCATTCATATATGCATATAGATCATCAATATATATACATATATACATATATACATATATACATATATATGTATATATGTATATGTATATATATATATATATATATACTACCAACCAGGGATTCGCGTAGCCCTCCATTAGGCGTAAGGGAGTTTCCCCCCCTATGGCCTTCATTATTTAATCATATTTATATTGCATTTGCTAATTTATTATTATTTCAATTTCGTAATTCACATTATTAATATATATTCTTAACTATTCCTTAATATGTATTTGTTAACATATATTTTAAATATACCTAACTATCAACATATTGTTATTAATCTCCTTAATCAAATCTATATTAACATGTTCATTCCCTAATGTGTTAATCTATATATTGTATTCATTAAATAAGTAAATAACATTAACATGCTAATTACCTACGTTCCTTGTTATTAAAACATTACTTATATTCATTATTTAAATAATGCAAATTGTCATAGCATACTAACCCCTATATTCTATTTACATATATTAACATATTAATAACCTTAAGTGAAAAGCATACAACACATACCTGTTTGTACGCAGCCACTGTCTCTTCCTTCCTTTTCCACGCCGGTCCTCCCCTTGCTTTTTCCCTTCCGTATTATTTGTATCCTGTGAGGGGTTGTACCCCTTCACGGTGCCCTTCCTCATGGAGGGGTGCGACAGTGATCACAGCCTAGGCTGTGATTACCGTCACACCTCTTGTGCGGAGGTAATTGGGGGGGGCATTAATTGCTTTTATTTAATTAACTTACGTTGTATTTATTTATTCTTATTTGCTTTGCTTATTCAATTTAGTTTTTGTAAAAGAATTAAATATTAAATAATTCACTTTCATATTTAAATGTATTAAATATTTGATTGACATTTATTATATATTAAATATATTTTATTAATTTAATCATTTATTCATTTGGAACTTATTTAATTAATCTACAAATATATTGACATTATGTAAATATTTTTACATTATGTGATACCTTAGGGGTTATCACAGTCCCTCCGTCTCAATTTTGCTTGTCCTCAAGCATCTTTAGATCTTCCTCTTTTTCCCAAGTGCCATCCTCATGGGGAAGATTCTTCCATTTAATCAGGTGTTTGGTAATGGTCTGGTTCCTTAGTGCCTTCTTCCGTGTATCTAGAATGACCTCAAGGTACAAGGTGAGTTTCCCTTCATCATCTAAGGGTGGTAATTCACTGCACTGAGTCAAGTGTTGCCCGAGAACCTTTTTGAGGTGGGAGACGTGGAACACATTATGTATTTTACTATCTTTGGGAAGTAGTTCTATTTCATAAGCTACTTCCCCAATCCTTCGAGTTACTTTATAGGGTCCATAGAATCGGGGTTTCAATTTTTCAGCCCCATTCTTCTTGAGGGAAGATTGCTTATATGGTTGTAGCCTTAAAAACACCAGATCTCCAACCTCGAAAGTCCTTTCTGTACGCTTTTTGTCTGCATAGATCTTTTGTTGATTTTTGGGCTTGTTGTAGATTCTCTTTCAAGGTCTTCATGATATCCTTACTCTGTTGAACAAAACCTTGTGCTCTTGGTACTTTACTTTCCTGGTTTATTAGTTCTCCAAAGCTTGTGGCCTCATAGTTGTACAAGGCTTGGAAAGGGCTCATCCCGATTGACATGTGGTGTGTCATGTTGTAACAATGTTCTCCTAGGTGTAACCACTTTACCCATGCCGTCTGTTGCCCTGTAACATAATTCCTTAGGTAGCCTTCTATCCATTTGTTCACTATTTTGGTTTGCCCGTTCGTTTGGGGATGGTAACTGGTACTAGGGGTCAGGACTGTTCCTGCCATTCTGAAGAGTTCCTACCAAAATTGGCTAATAAACTTTCTATCTCTATCGCGGACAATATTTAGAGGGAGTCCATGGAGTCTGAAAATTTCCCTGAAGAACAAATCGGTTATTTGATAGGCTTTGTATTCGGTGGAGACTGCTAGGAAATGGGCATACTTCATGAGTCTGTCTACCACCACAAAAATGCTATATTTCCCTTGTGTTTGTGGTAACCCTGTTATGAAGGCCATCAAAATGCTCTCCCACTTCTGTTTGGGAATGGGTAATGGTTGAAGCAATCCAATTGGGTGAGTGAGTTCGATTTTATTTCGTTGACAAGTTAGGCACTCTTGTACGTATGTCTGGACATCTCTTTTTTGGTCTTTCCATGCATACTTTTCTCTTATGTGTTTATAGGTTTTATAGTATCCTTGATGTCCTGTCAGGGGGCTATCATGGAATTCTTTTAGGAGCTTGTGCTTGAATTTGGTTTGAGGGGTCAAATATACCCTTCCCTTGTACAAGATGAGGCCTCCCCTAACTATAAAGTCTTCATTGGGAAGGTTTCCCTCCAAGATTTCCTTGGTTTGTGGATCTTGGTTATATTCCTTTAGGATTTCTTCCTTCCAGTCCTTCAAGATGCTAGTAAGGGCATTGAGGTGTGCCCTTCGAGATAATGCATCTGTTGCTCTGTTATTCACCCCTTTTACATATTCTATGTCAAAGTCATAGGCTTGTATTTTGCTAACCCATTTTTGTTGCCTATCATTAAGGTCCCTTTGGCTCAAGAAGAAGCATAGACTGTTATGATCGGTTTTCGCACCAAACTTCCCACAGATGAGGTATTGGTGAAATTTGGCCAAGGCATGCAATATGGCTAGAATTTCTTTTTCATAGATGGAGTAGAGTTTTTCTACTTCGGTAAGTTTACGACTCTCAAAGGCTAGGGGGTGTTTCTTTTGCATGAGGACTGCACCAATTCCCTCCCCAGATGCATCACATTGTAGTTCAAAAGGTATAGAGAAGTCAGTAATGGCTAATACTGGGCACGAGCTCATGGTTATTTTCAGTTGTTCAAAGGCCTGTTGGGCTTGGTCATTCCATGTGAAGGCTCCTTTCTTAGTTAGGTCAGTGAGGGGTGCTGCTATTTTGGAAAATCCTTTTACAAAACGTCTATAGTAGCTGCATAGTCCCACAAACCCTCTTAGTTGTGTTAATGTTCTAGGGGTAGGCCATTCCTTGATGGCCTTGATTTTTTCCTCATCCACACTTACTCCCGCCTCACTAATTTTGTGTCCTAGGTAGATGATTTCCCTCATCCCAAATTCACACTTGGAGGCTTTAACATATAAGGATTCAGATTCAAGAATATTTAATACCTCTTCAATGTGTAGGAGATGTTCTTCCCATGTCTTGTTGTAAATGAGTATATCATCGAAGAATATTAGAAGGGATTTCCGTAATTGTTGTTTGAATGTATGATTCATGCATGACTGAAAGGTGGTCGGGGCGTTAGTGAGGCCAAATGGTAGAACCAAAAACTCGAAATGTCCATAGTGACATCTGAATGTTGTTTTGGGTATGTCCTCCTCTCTCATTCTAATCTGATGATATCCCAACCTTAGATCGATTTTAGAGAAGTATTTTGCTTAGTGGAGTTCATCCATCAGTTCATCAATTCTTGGGATAGGGTATATGTTCTTTATAGTCTTTTTATTCAAGGCCCGATAATATATGCACATTCTCATTGTCCCATCTTTCTTCTTGACCAATACTACTGATGAAGCGAACGGGCTGCTGCTTGGCTGGATGTGCCCCATTTCTAGTAATCCTTTTATGGTTTTTTCAATTTCTTATTTGAATTTGTGGGGGTGGCGGTAAGGAGTGGTAATGACTGGTTTTGCTCCTTCTTCTAGTTCAATGGAATGTTCAAATCCCCTTTTTGGGGGTAAACCAGGAGGAATGTCTTCAAAGACTTTTTTGTGTCTCTTAAGGATGGGCTGTATATCATTTTGAATGATTTGGCCTTCGGTTGGAGATTTATCCAAGACCATACATTGGGCGACCCACTCTCCTTGATCATGTCTAAGGATTTTCTCCATTTTATTGCATGATACTATCTTTGGAGAGTCGTCAAGAATTCCCTTTATTGTTATCTCCCTCCCTTCATGTTGGAAGCATATCTCCCTATTGGGACTATCCATGGTGAATCATCCCAATGAGTTTATCCATGGCATTCCCAAAATGATGTCATTCTCTAGGTTCACCACAAAGAAGTCCCTTGTAATGGTATGTCCTCCCAGGGTGACTTCCAATTGAGGTATAATTTTGGTGCACCTGTCTATGATTCCATTGCCCATGATCACTTCAAACCCTTCAAACTCTTGAGTTTTAAACCTTCTTTTTGCTGCTAAGTGTTTGCTAATGAAGTCATGTGAGGCTCTTGTGTCAACTAATGTGATTACTTGTTGTCCTTTGATAGTTCCTTTAAGTTTGAAGCATCTATTCTCACTCCTTTGGGTGATGACTGCTAAGGTACTTGGTTCGTTATTCTCAAATCTGGCCCTTTTATAAGGTCTTTCCTCGTCCCGTATTTCTTCTATGTTATTTATTTGTCCCTTTTTACATTCATGGCCTCTCCCCCATGGAGTCTTGCATTTGAAACATAACCCTTTCTCCCTGAGTTCCTCTTTCTCCTTACATTGGTGATTCATACTCCAAGGTTTCTTGCAAAATCGACAGGGCCTCTCCCGACGGTCTTTCTGGAATCCCTCGTTCCTATGTGGTGTTTTGGTTGAGGTACTCTTGGGAGCACTAAGTTCGACCATCCTGGTTTTTTTTATGGCCTCCCCTAAATTTTGTGGTTCTAGGGGTTTTACAAAATTCCTAATAGAGTTTTTCAAGCCTTCTAAAAACATGTAGGTAAACCTTCTCTGAGATAGGTCGGGGACCATTACTGACAAATTTTGGAATTGGTCTATATAGTCTTCAATGCTTCCCAATTGCTTAAGGTGTGTTAATTCTTGGAAGTACCACTTGGAGTCTTTCTGGTCGAACCGGTTGATGAGCTTTTGGGTAAATTCATTGTAGGTGGAGACATTTTTGTGTCCTAGGGTAATGAGACCGTTGTGCCACCAATTATGGGCTGCTCCTGTTAAATGTAGTATGGCAAATTTAATAACATCTCCTTCTGTCATGGGACTGTATGAGAGGTATGTGTCTAGTTTTTGTACCCAAGCTTGGGCGATGTCTTTCCCTGACCCATCAAAGCATGGTAAGGACATTTTGTTGATTTTAGCTTTGAGGTCATTACCCATAGGCTTCCTTCTTCTACCCTCATTAGTTTTGGATTCACAGGAGTCTCTGAAGGAAACTACTCTTTGAACTTCCGACTCTAATCTAGCATAAATTTGGGCAATTTCCTCTACCCCAAGTGTGGTTGGTTCCCCTTCCTCTCCTCCACGTTCCTCTCTAGGTAGAAATTCGGGAATTGTTTGTCTAGAACTCTGAGGAGATCATTTGTTATCAGCGTGATTAGAGTGTGTCTCTCTCCTAGGGTTTGTCATTTCTCTATTGTTGTTGCTTGTACTTTGGAGGATTAATTGGCTCATTCTTTCGAATTTCTCATTGGTTTGCTCCATGAAGGCCTGAAGTTGTTTGGCTAATTGATCGGCCATTGCTTTTGCGCCTTTCTTCCTCTAATATGTGATCATCAACTAAGAATCCCTCCCACAGGTTGGCAAGATTATGCTCTGATACCATTGTAATGTCCCTACTAGTTAGGGATCACTGTCCTGCAAAACAAATTGTTAGAATACAACAAATACATCAATTTGTCACTAAATCAACTTGCAAATTAATTTAAGATTACTTAATTAAAACTAATCACAATTCTTATCTACAAAAAAGGATATGATGTCATACAAAGTATGTCCTTAGGCGGTTGTGAGGCTCGCCTTCTTGGAACCCCTCTTGGTTCCAAGCCATCCAAGAAAATGAAGGTGAATTCGATTCCTGTCTTGGATGTAATTTCTTACATCAAAGCCATCCAGGAACCAAGGTTTTAATTTGATTCCTGTCTTGGGTGTAATTTCTTACACCCAAGCCATCCAGGAAATCGAAGGTTAATTCGATCCCTGTCTTGGGTGTAATCTCCTACACCCAAGCCATCCACGGCAGACCATAAGTCAATTCCTTGCCTTGGGTGATGTAGCTCATCACCCAAGTCCATTAGAGGGGACCTGCCAGATCCGTCTCTTCTTGGATGAACTTGTCAACCAAGCCATTCATATATGCATATAGATCATCAATATATATATATATATATATACTACCAACCAGGGATTCACGTATCCCTCCATTAGGCGTACGGGAGTTTCCCCCCCTATGGCCTTCATTATTTAATCATATTTATATTGCATTTGCTAATTTATTATTATTTCAATTTCGTAATTCACATTATTAATATATATTCTTAACTATTCCTTAATACGTATTTGTTAACATATATTTTAAATATACCTAACTATCAACATATTGTTATTAATCTCCTTAATCAAATCTATATTAACATGTTCATTCCCTAATGTGTTAATCTGTATATTGTATTCATTAAATAAGTAAATAACATTAACATGCTAATTACCTACGTTCCTTGTTATTAACACATTACTTATATTCATTATTTAAATAATGCAAATTGTCATAGCATACTAACCCCTATATTCTATTTACATATATTAATATATTAATAACCTTACGTGAAAAGCATACAACACATACCTGTTTGTACGCAGCCACTGTCTCTTCCTTCCTTTTCCACGCCGGTCCTCCCCTTGCTTTCTCCCTTACGTATTATTTGTATCCCGTGAGGGGTTGTACTGCTTCACGGTGCCCTTCCTCATGGAGGGGTGCGACGGTGATCACAACCTAGGCTGTGATTACCGTCGCACCTCTTGTGCGGAGGTATTGGGGGGGGGGGCATTAATTGCTTTTATTTAATTAACTTACGTTGTATTTATTTATTCTTATTTGCTTTGCTTATTCAATTTAGTTTGTGTAAAAGAATTAAATATTAAATAATTCACTTTCATATTTAAATGTATTAAATATTTGATTGACATTTATTATATATTAAATATATTTTATTAATTTAATCATTTATTCATTTGGAACTTATTTAATTAATCTACAAATATATTGACATTATGTAAATATTTTTACATTATGTGATACCTTAGGGGTTATCACAGTAGTTAATTTAGTTGGATGATTAAGAGGTATCTTATGGTTGTTTTTTCACCACTAAAGTCAAGTATGTGGCTATTAAATATTATATAAGGAGGAAATATGGTTATAGAGATTATATTTAGGTGTTGATTTTGATTATAGGGTGGTTAGAATCAGTTGTGACAGTCAAAGTATCATTTGCTTAGCCAAGAACCCCATGTGCCATGCTCACACCAAGAATGTTGATGTTTAGTATCATTTTGTTCAAGCTATGGTACAAAATGGGAAGGTAATTTTGTAAATGGTGGACACTTAAGATAGTTTTGTAAATTCCCTCACAAAGCTAGTGAACATATAAATAAGTTCTCTTGGTATAGGAAAGTCACATGTGTTAGATCTTATAGTTGTTTTATTTTATGACCCGCCTAATAAGGATGTTATTGTAATGTATAATATGAATTGAGAGAATGTTAGTATAGTTTGGTATTTAATTACAATATTATGTGTAATGACGTGCCTAAAGGACCCTCAACTCTGCATGTTTAAGTCAAAGGCTTTGTAAGTGTAGCCAAAGGTTACCTTGCACCCTCCTAGTGGGGATTCAAGGTAAATGACCCTCGACTCTTTTAATCATTTTTGAGCACTTTTCATGTTATTTTCTCATCCCATGGTTTTGTTGTCTATCATATTGTAAAACTCTTTTTTTTATGTATGTGTTGAAGATTAATACATTCACGTGCCTCTCTTTAATGGTGAAGATTTTTCTCCCAAGGGATTTCTTGACACATGTTTGGTGTCATGTGTTTATTTATCATAGTTTGTTAGTTTTTATTTGCTTCTATATAATCTCTTGGTCATAATTTAAATTTTGCATTATTAAAAAATATATTTTCATACTTGATGAAGGAATGGCTTTTGTAGTAATTTAACTTGTTTTTAACAAGACTTTTTGTGGGTGATAACACACCATAATGTCATCATATTCAATATAATAAATCCCTATAAGAGTGTATGGATATTTTTCCTTACAATATTACCCCTATTGCTACCTATTTTAATGAAGCACTTCTCTTCAGTGAGCTTCATGATGCACTTATACATACAACCGATCATAAATCTCCCAATCTTGAGAATTTTCTTGTGAATTCTACCAAGTTACTTGGCACATTGTTGGTTTAGACTTGCTACAAGTTTAAAGGGAAGTTATTGCAACTCATTCTTGAGGAAATAATATCAATGGTCTATGAGGATATTTGTGTACAATTTTTAAATATATAATTATAACAATGTAAGTAGGTTATGCATAGTCTCTAGATTGTGTATATAAATCTACAAAGTCCTAGAACATCCAAAATTATAATTTGACTATTGAAATTGGAAGAGGAAGATTCACATAGTTGGATTTGTAGAAGTTTTGGAGTTGAAAGTGGAAGAGGAAGATTCACATAGTTGGATTTGTAGAAGTTTTGGAGTTGAAAGTGGAAGAGGAAAGGTCACATGATTAGATCAAACTTATGCACTTCATTTTTCTTCTAATATATGTTCTCTCACTTTTTCAGTATCTTTTCATGTGTCTTAAGAAACAAAGGTGAAGGACAAAGTATACAATTAAGAATAAGAAGTGTTCATCACAGTGTTTCCATCTTGTTCTAATTCATTGTGTGACAAACTCTCTTTGTACTTGTATATTTAAGTTCAATGATGTGGTACAAGCCATATTTTCTATGTTGGCTATCCTCACACTAGGGTTTCTAGGTTATATCTTGTGTCATTTTTATGGTGAAGGATTTCCTTGACTATTTAAACTCCAAGTAATAAATTTATATTCTAATTTACTACACTTTAAGTTTAATCAATGGTAGAATTAATTGTTAAGATCTATGCTTTTGGATTCGATTGTGTGATATTTCTGCATCAACGTTTCGGATCACACTCTGTGATCCATCATTAGGATGATAGAGAGCAATCAAAATAGAAAGATGGACAAGTAGTAGACCGGGTTAACTAAAAAGAGATAGGGAGGAGGTACGGAGAACAAGGAGAGATGGATGACATAAGATAAAATGATAAAAAAAAAACTAAACAACATAAACTAAAAAGAGACTCAACAAATCAAGAAAAAGAAGGAAAAGACTAATGATAAAACAAAGACAAAAGAAGTCAATAAAAACCAAATGAAATAAGATGACACAACTAAAGAGATACGGAGGAGGCACGAAGAACAAGGAGAGATGGATGACATAAGATAAAATGATAAAAAAAACCAAACAACATAAACTAAAAAGAGACTCAACAAATCAAGAAAAAGAAGGAAAAGACTAATGACAAAACAAATACAAAAGAAGTCAATAAAAACCAAATGAAATAAGATGACACGACTATATATATATTATAGTAAATTCTATAAGAGAAGAAACTAAAAAGACTCACAAATCAAGAAATTGAAGGAAGGGACTTAAGCCCAACGAAATTATATATATATATATATATATATATATATATATATATATATATATATATATGAGAACAAATTTAAACTAATAGAAAAAGTAAATTTGAATAAATATAAACAAAACAAAACAAAAAAAGTAAGAAGATAATAAATGATAATAAAACAATAAAAGAGATTAAAAGGAAAAGTGTAAAAAAAGAAAATAAAAAGGAAGAGCACATAAAAAGAGATAACTAAGAAAGAATAGAAAGGAAAAAGGAAAAATAGAAGATAACCAAGAAAGCACCAAACCAAGGCCAAAGGAATAAAAATCGAGAGAGGGGAAGCAAAGGAATAAAAATCGAGAGAGGGGAAGCAAAGGAATAAAAGGAGGGGGCAAGAAAGACAAAACAAAAAGGGGGGAGGGAGGGGAGAGGAAGCACAAGGGTCAAGAGGAGCACATCAAGGAGGGAGAGAGAAGCCAAAGGGAGAGGAACATCAAGAACAAAGGTGATGGCTGGATCTAAGGTTGGAGAGCAAGGATTGTCAAGCCAAATTGAGACCCCACCCTTCATCGCAGTTGAGGTTAGAAGCATGGGTATTGATCGCAATGGCCTCTTTGAGCTTGCATTTGAAAAAAATATCTTCTTTGAACAAAATTTGGGTGCTTTCCAAACATATATGATGCTTCGTAGCTGAGGCATTTTCAGCTAAGGCCGGTTTGGAAATCCATTTATGTCTAATATCAACACAGTGCTCTTTGATTCTTGTGATGAAAGAGTGGTATGTCTCACCTATGTAAGGTGTGCCACAAGAATATACCACCTTATAGACCCCAGAGTCAAGAAGGATGTTCCTAGAGTCTTTAAGAGGAGGCAACCAATTCCTCGGCATCAAAATAGGCTTGAAGGCACACCAAAGACCTTTCTTGGTAAGGGTCTTGGAGATTTTGTGAGAGATGCCTTCGATATAAGGCGGGGGGGGGGGGGTGGGGAAGGGGGGAGGGTGAGTGAGAAGAAATGGATTTCAGCAAGACATAAGTCTTGGCTTGAGCGATGGCTCTAGAAATTTGCTTGCTTTTAAACCCATTTAATATGAAGAGATGTCACAGATGGGCTAACTCACGATCTAAGTTGTCCTCATCACAAATGCAAAAAAACTTCACACAATCATCCTGATGATGGATCACAGAGTGATCCAAAACGTTGATGCAAAAAAACTTCACACAATCAAATCTAGAAGCATAAATCTTAACATATGGATTGTGGAAACTTAATGATTGTTATAATTAATTGTACTTGTATGCTTAAGCAAACTAATTCAATAAAGACAATTTATTGATCAATCAATCAAGGAAACATAGAAGGAGAACTAGATTTGATTTTTATTTGCTATCTTACCATAAATTAATATCTCTAATGAAGTCCTTGGAAAATCTCCCACTCACTATCTACATTCTCTTTTGTACAATATTTAGGCTAGATCAAATCAAATTTATTCAAAATATTATTTCTAGAATCAATTATGTATTTTTTTAGATCAACATTTAGGGCACACTCAGTGATCCATCAACAGGAAGATATTTTATATATTAGTATTGTTATTTATTATTAATGATATTATTATACTTTAGAAAAGCATGAAATAAGTTTGGACATCTTGAAAGAGATTTTTTAATCAAATTAGATTTGGCAAAATCTTACGATCGTACTATATGGTGTTTCATCCTTGTCAAACTTAAACCTTTGGTGTTTGACAGTTTTATGGTTGTATTATTCAAACCCTTTTACTACTTATTTGACCATCAATAATTATTGATATAAATATTTTGGTCTATCCAATCTATCAACACTAATCTTTAGTTTCATCTCTCTATTTTATTACAATTAAATACTTTGGCTTATCCCTCTATCTATATTATTACAATAAAATCGTACTTATGGTTTAGCACATTGAGCTAAGTATGGCCTTTACAAGGGATTTTCCTTCTCTATAAGAAAATTCAAGCTAGTTAATGACCATTTTACAAATGGCTCATTCCATATATTCTTCAAAGATGGGTTGCCTCTTTTATGAGCTTGTCTCTCTCCATCACATACATTTTTCTTGCAAAGTGTATGTTTTGGATATCCAATGAATAAAACTTAATGATTTTGTCAATATATGATATCTCTACCTCAACATGACTTAAACTTTGATTGAAAATGATTCATGGGGTGAGATGTTAAAATTTCTTAGAACACCTTTGTCTTATGATGTTTCTCCACATTCTTAATGAAAATATATACATTGCATTAAATCAAGATATATATAGCTTATTGGATAACTAAACCTTGTCTCTTGGACCTCAATTTCATATTTTCCTTAAGCATTAGCTTATATTTACATTTATTAATCTTTACATTCGATGTCTTCTAATGAAATATTTATAAAATATCCCAAACTTTAATCCCAGTTATATATAATTGTCTCCTATTATTGACAATGCTACTCTTCCACATGCAATTATAACATATTAGAACTTACCAGACTTTAAAAAAAGGGATATATCATTTTAAGTTTTTTCCCTTTGTGAAATTCTTCCACATTAAGGTTCAAGAGCTCATGTTAAATATTATCTATTAATTAGTTACTACTAACTCTTTCTTGGTGGAAATATTGGTTTCTGGATTACGACTCTTTTTGAGAAATTACTCTACAAATTTTCTAACAAACTTCTATGGCATTTTCCCTAGATTTTAACAAAGCTAACAATAAATGGGGTATGAATTCTTCTCCTCACTTTTTTCCAAAATACATCATGTTTGATTTAATATTGTATCAAAGAATGTTTGTAGAGGACAGGTTGTACTAAGTAAGTTTTCTAACCTATGTATTTAGCCTATAATTATCCTATGCACATTTTTGGAATGCGTTTTCAAAGTGTAAATTGTGTAAAAGTTGATTAATAATATTTCTTCTTACCATCTAAAATCTAAGACATCATTAAAAACTAGATTGCTCTTTTGTTTAAGTGGGATTTTGACTTCTTTGTTTAAAAGATTTAAGCCAAAAAACCTTTTGTTTTAACCCTTAAAATAAATAATGATTTTATGATAACTCATAAAGCCTTTTAACTTCATATATTAATAATGTCATGATTTTGTGGGCTGAATATACTTCTAACTATTATTTCTTTTTATTAATGTTTTAAGTTAAACAACATCACTATTTAAAAGGCGATGTTGTCACCAATTATTAATTTGTCACCACCCTCACAAGGGATGTGTTTATGATGACGATACTGATATCGGGAATGATTATTCCCTAATTATTACCCGGACAAAGCCAACTGGTGGCGATAAAGGGGATAGAAGGGATAAGTCAAATCATACTGGTTGGATTGAAGGTCCGCACGTTTCTAGTAGATTTCCTAATTTTGATATCTACTCGGACATAAGAGATGATAATCATACCGATTATTGCGTGCTTTTATCTCAAGTTCGGCGTAGATTTTATTACAACTTTGCTTTAGCCCTGCTTTGGCTCTGCAATTCTGCTAGCAGGTCTCACATTTACTCTGATAAACTAGAAGAAACAAAAATTGGGGGGGGGGGACAGGCTCAGACTGGAACCCGATAAAGTTGATGATTTTAAAGCGAAGCCGACGGTGTGGTTTGTTTGTTCGGAAGGCGACATTGATAAATTCATGGAAAGAAGGAAGGGGAACGATGAAAGACTTTCCAAGCAATTTGTGAATTCCTGGGAAGACATAAGAGTTACCATGGGGGGTATCTCTTTCGAAATTAATGAAGAAGATATTGCCCAGGCGACGGGTCTTTCTATGGAGGGGAGAAAGTGGAAAAAGTAGAGCCGTATTGTGGATAACCAGCCTAAACCAGTTCTTCTGTGAAGGCGAAAACCCAGTGAAGAGGGCAAGCAACTTCAACCAGGAGGAGCTCCCTTCTCCGTGGGATGAGGTTTGTTACATTGTGATGAAATACTTCACGCTGAAGGGAAGGTATGAAATCTTCTATTACTACCATCTCCCTTTCCTTAACCATCTGAGAAATAAGGACTATATTTCCATTCTGTTTTTCTTGTTGCATTCTCTGAATGCTAATGTCAAAGATATTGCCGAGGCCAAGAAAAAGGGTAAAGATTTCCCCATCCTTCACCAAGGCCTCATCTTACGCCTTTACAACTTCCACCTCGCCCTCTGTCCGCCCCGTTCTATCTCCATCCAAAATGTGACTAATACCAGTCCTTCGACGTACCCTACAACTAAACATAATGCTAGCCCCCCTTGGCTCCCGGAAATTGGCTCTTGCAGCAAGAAAAATAAAAAGCACTCCCCTAAAGAGGTTAGAACCCCCAAGAAAGTCGGAATCAAGAGATTGATTCTGACATGAAAATCACTGACGAGGCCAACACCCCGCGCCGCTCAAGCAGACTAGCCTCTAAACCCTCGGAAAAACCTCTAAGACCCCTCCTCCTCGCATGACACTAGGAACTCAAGCCCAACTGATAATGTGGTTCTGTTCCACCCTAACCCAACCCAACCCCACACTCTGTCAGTTCCACCCATGCCTCCGAAAGCCCCACAATTTCTAAGATTCCAGAGCCTGCAAATTCCCCCTCCCTAGCTCTTAGGTTTGAAAAATTGATGGTTGTGGAGGAGGCAAGTAGCAATAAAGAGGAGGACGACAACAACCTGGCAGAACTGGGGAAAAAAGTGGAGGCCCTGTCTAATAATGTGCAGGATATCACCAGCAGACTAGAGGCAATGGAAACCTAAATGCATGATGTTTCTAAATTCGCGTTGAATGTGATGCACTTCTTTGTGCCTCATGCAGGAAAGTACTTCCAAAGGTAAAGGCAAGGACGACGAGGACTACAAGGCCCTGTTCAAATTCCTCACCAAGGAATGGGCAAGAAAGCTCCTCCCCAAGAGGATCCACAAGAAAAAAAAAATGATTTGTCTCTATGTTGTAGATGTCAGGTTTTCGTCTACTCTTAGCAGCCTACAGGCGCATAGCGTTAACCTATGTTTTTATTTGAACCTTTATGTTTATTGCCCTGCGTGGCATGTCTAAAACTTTGTTTAATACTGCTTTATTTCTGCGAAACTTACATAGAATGATCATAGTTTTTGATAGAGGTAAAGGGTTATAACTCTGGTGTTACTATGCGGACAGTGGTTATGCCACTGCTTTCCTTGTTGTTCCAATAGGTCAGCCCCCTTGTTTTTTGACTGCTTTTAATATAAAAAACATCACTATTTTCAAGAATATAAATAGAAATTCGAACAAGTTTTCATCAATTGATTCTAACAAAAAGAATCAATCCTTAATACACATCTACTTTAAACAAAAATAAGTGGTGTGGTCAAATAAGAACCAATCCTTAAAACAAATCTATTCAAAATACACTTATAAAATTTGAGCCTTGATTAAATAATTTCTAAATTCAATTATATACATTTTTCAATCCATTAATATTACACATAATACATCTAAATTACATACATTTTGACTAAAATAGTACAAACAAAAAGAACCAATGTTATCAATCTTTCAAACAAAATTTGACAACACATTTTTAGAAAGTATAACATTAAAGTTGTTATTATAACTTCAACTATATAGGTAGATTGTATTTGTATTATCGTTTCAAATCACACCACAAAAAACACCCAATCCTTTTCACAGACAGAAAAAATCTTGCTTGCAATATACCGTGGAATGTCCTTTTCCTCTTTATCGATAAATGACAATTTTTTGCCGCCTATTTTTTATTGCAAGCGGCACGGATTTATTCAAATGGACGGCTGTAATGATAAACAAGTTTGACGATGTGAACGTGACGAATTGATTTGATGTGGGGTTTCCCACCATGTTGAAATTAGTGTTGCTTTTATTAAGCTGTCAGGACTCAAGAAGCACGAGCTTTCTGTTTCTTTCATTCAATGGTCCCACAGAAGAAAAAACTGAGCAATCCCATTAAAATAGATCTACAAAATCAATTTCTGTTCATTATATTGTTTATGGTCAATCAATATTTCAAAGAGCAGGTTGCAGACCGACATTTGGCCTGGATACAGTGAAAGATAGCAAAAATTACATTACAAATGGCGTGAAATCTGGGTCAACAAGAAAATAATAGGTCGTTACTTTTTACCTATTTCAAGAAAGGAAAACTCCAGTTTTCTTTTATTCTTTTCACAAGTAACCAAATTTTAGCAGGTCACTTATAATCTGTAACTGAAGTCCACCGACAGAGAATTTAACATTAACAAGCTCTTTGTGATGGAAAAGACAAAGAAAGCGTGATGGGGTCTTCTTCTAAACCCTCGTTTTTAACCATTGTTCCTGATGAACCTTTCAAAGATGTAGTTGACTGGTCGGAGGCAGAAGTGTACGGAGAAACTGTGCTTATTCTGTCATGGCCACCATGGATTTTGATGAGATACTATCAAAAAATGACAGGCAAACGATAAACAAATGAATAAACAAGTGGGTTGGGTTTAGTACCTGTCTTTGCGTTTTTCAAGGAAGCGCTGCAGAGATAATTTCCTGGCAATTGGAAGCCCTGCGGTAAAATAAATGCCTGTGAAATCAGTATCTATTTTGGATTTTTTCGTGTAGTCTAATGGTGGTAACAGAAAGTAATCTGTCTTACCTTGGGTAGCTTTTTTGATTTGTTGAGTTGAAGTGGCACAAGGTTTTGCTACTTCCTCTTTCGATCCACTGGAAACTACAGGGGTTGTGGTTTTACTTGCGCTGTTAGTGCTGGCAAGTTGCATAATGGCTTCAGCCTGAATGAAAAGTTTTTGTCAGAAAATTCCAGTTTATTATACTTATCTGTAAATGAAACAATAAATCCGCTCCGAGGATCGAAATCCATACCTTTTCAGGAGAAACATGATACACATTCACTACTCCGTTATAAATAATGGTCAGCCGGGGAGCAGATTGTTTATCTGAAATGCTTGCAGACACAGATCTGGCAAAAGAAACACATGAGATTCAGTTTCCGAATTTAGGGTTGAAAAGTTATTTAGAAGAAAAGAGAGAAGGCATTTTAGTACCTGGAATCTACGATGTGGGGAAAGCTTGTATCGTTTGAAGCTGTCCTGTTGTGAGGGAAAGAGCCCCTTAAATCCCCACGGTTTGGCGCCTCGGCGGAATTTCTTTCCTGAGGAAGGCCGATAGATGAGAGCACTTGCTGCATCATCTCTGGTTTTATCCACGATAAACCTTGCATGGCCACTGCATACATCACAAAGACGTTAAATTATAATCTTATGTTTCCATCGGCGATTTTTCTCACGCCTTTAGTCAATATAAGCTATACGATTGCAGATCCGAAAATAGTGACTGGTCAGATATGGACATGAATTTCAGACTATTTTTTGATGAAAATATCTTAAATAATACCAAAGGAAACTAATATACAGTCAATCTGTCTTGCAAAAAGCCCTACCTAAAAACAAACAGACAGCAAATCTGAGAAACACGGTGTCAAGTGACCTGTTTTCCCAGATTTATGACCGCGAGAAATTTAATCAACTTTTCAGGTCACACTCAAACAAATTTCAATGAGAACTGCAGATTCTGTTCCAAAGTGCCACAAGTGGCTCATTCAGGAGGCCGGGCCGGTAATTTCTGGGTATCGAAAAGAATCAGAGTCTAAGCACACCATATAACAAGGCGCCGTATACAGAAACAGGAAAAGGAAAGAAGCTTTGGAAAGGGAGTACGGTTGAAACT
Source organism: Cryptomeria japonica (assembly GCF_030272615.1). Lineage (NCBI taxonomy): Eukaryota > Viridiplantae > Streptophyta > Pinopsida > Cupressales > Cupressaceae > Cryptomeria > Cryptomeria japonica. Next base: position 521,749,722 of record NC_081413.1, read on the forward strand.
TGAAAGGGAATCATTTTGTTTTGGAATACAAAGCATTCTAAGAATTCAATAGCGGGTTTGGAAAGACAGGATGATGGAAACAAACAAACATTTTATTCTGGATTTCAATGCCTTAAATTCAGGTAAAGTACATAAGCAATTTAGTTGCAAAGATTCAGAAAACGAAAGAGTTTAATATCAATTTGAATCGTAAAAGATCAGCATACAGAGGTTGGATTCTTTAAGTCATCTACAGTTATATAGCCAAAATAAGGTTGAGAAAATGGAAGGAATTTTCGAGAATAACAAAGTTCAGATTCATAAGTGTCTACAAGTTATTCAAAATAAGGTTGCGAAAATAGAAGAATTTATTAGCAAATTCAATAACAAAAGATTAACACTCCACAAAGCAAGACTAACAGAGTTTGGATTCTTAACCGTCTAAAGCTAAGAATGATAAAATGGAAAACTTTATCAAGAATGACTGTTTAGATTCGTGCACATCTAAAACTTTCAGTCAAAATAAGGTTGAGAGAACGGAAAAGTTTATCAAGAATGACAGAGTTTGGATTCTTAAGCACCTAAGGTTGAGAAAATGGAAGAGATCATCAAGAATAACAAAGCTTGGATTCTTAAACATCTAAAACAATTCAGCCAAAATAAGATTGAAAAAATAAAAGAATTATCAAAATGAATAACAAAAGAGACACTCCGCAGAGCAAGAATAACAGTCTCTCCAACTCCATAAACTATCCTTAACCTCAAAGACACATTAAAAGTCCTCCATTCTACTCTATTCTACAGACTCCACCGTGTTTCCAACCACAGAATTCACAAATTCAAAACTAAATTTAACAAATTCTCACAGAGTTTTCTCAGAAAACAAAAACCTGCACCAAAAAAAAACAAAAAAAACTCAAAACTTCCAAAAAAAAATAACACACCTCTAGGCTCTGCAAGCCGTTTCTCGCCACAGTGAAAGCTCAACGAATCCATATCCTCAGCAGCACACAGAAAGAAAATACAACCTAATGCCAGAATTCCTCAGCAGCACACAGAAAGAAAACACCACCTAATGCCAGAATTCCTTACAAACTTAGGGTAGACTGACTGGCTAGTTTAATGGAGGGCCGGTGATAGGACCAAAAGCGCTTAAATCGGCGTAAATAACTCGTGTATGAATGCAAAAGAGAATAGAATGAGTCGTGTCAATGTGCAAGATGAATTATAATAATGAAAGCATAAAGAAACGTGCGGGACTGTAGTTAAAGCAGAAGAACAGAGCAGGAAATGTGGAAAATACCTACATGCCAAATCCAGAGGCGCCAGCTGTAGGAAAAATTTAACGCATCCGGACCAATACCACGTTCCACAGCCAGTCCTTCAACGCGCATTACGGTCAACAGAAGAAAATTTACACAGAAATAAAGAAAAATTTACAGACAACGGTGAAGATTAATTCTGATTCAGTCAGAATGAATCCAAACTGTTCGTAGACGCGGTGGATTAAGATACAGAGTAAAGAATAGAAAAAATATATATATATAATATTTGTGTGGTTCCAGGGTTCACGCGTGCATGACGCGGCACTTTTAAAGCACGTGATTCACGAGGTTTGTGTTTGTGTATGGGGAAACTCAATAATGGCATCTACTCTACTTTGCACCGTCAAATTATCGGATTTTTCGGTAGAACGTGGCCATCTTTATTCCTTAATGACTAATGACTATTGACGGACGACTCATACATAACATGTGATCAAATTTCAATGTTTTTTTAAATCTCTATTGAAATTTCCAAGCAACTCCACCATAACTACCTACCTACTCTACTTATGATGGTGGGTTTGTCAAGCATATCACGTTGGCCATTAATTCTATTTAGAATGTGCAATAAATTGTTATGGGGTTGTTTTTTCTTTTTCTTAAAAAAAATTGGTTGATTAGGTTGGTTTTGTTTGAATGAATGAATGAATGTTTTTAATCATGTCTACTAGGTCAAGCAGTTTATGGGACTCACATATAGTCAGCAAAGAAAAGCATGTACACCAAAAACATGGTACCTTAATTTCCTTTTCCCTATGCATTTTGGACTTTCTTATCTTGACCAAAAAATCGTCAATCTTTATTATCTTCTCTTCTTCAAACAAATTACCCAAGTTTTTAATCACGTCTACAAGGTCAAGCAGCTTATGGGATCCACAGATAGTCAGCAAAGAAAAGTCTCTACACCAAAAACATGGCACCTAAATTTCCTTTTCCTTTTGCATCTTCGACTCTCTTATCTTGACCAAAAAATCTGCAATCTTTATTATCTTCTCTTCTTCAAACAAAATTACCCGAGTTGTTCACTTTTAATGCCTCAATATAATTGACTTGGATATCCTTGTAAGCTCCATGATCTAATGCCATTCTATCTCTACCATTTCTTGAGTTGGTGCAAACTTGTTCTTATCTGAGCAATTAGCATTTTTGCTTTCCATTTTTTTTGCAATATGTATAATTTAGGCGTGTTTGTGTAACCCAGTCCAGTATAAGTCTCTTCTAGGATGAGACTAATTCCCTTGGGGATGATAGGAGTAGTGCATAAGCCTAGGTGGAGAGAATCGATCTCGAAGCCCTTGGCCAACTATGCCACCCTTTCGGGTCAATTAAGGTTTTTAATATGTGTAATGTGAACTTTTTTATTTTTATGTATTATACTTGTATTAAAAATGGGTATAATGATTACACAATGTTGTATAGAATATAGATTTGAAGTTTATGGAGTGAATTTGTATACTATATTTTGTATATTAGTGTGTAGGGAAGAATTTATTATCATTGACAAGATAGTTTCGTATGTTTTTCAATGATCCGTCATTGTGAAGAGTGTTGTCTAGAGAGTATAGTAGATAGGAAGTTTTACAAAATGAATTTGAAGTTTTGGAGAATGAATTTGTATCATATATTTTGTATATTATTGATGTAGCCATAACTGGTAAAAAACCCTCAAAGAGTCAACCGACTTATGCAATGAGAGAGACACAACGAAAGCAGCAAGAAAACATAACAAATTCACATAAACATATCATATTAAAGCCATAAAACTTCTAACAATCATTCGGCAATCATTTTATTATCATCAAGGAATATCTGGTAATTAACTGGTTACATGTAAGCTTCAAGCCATATACAATTCAACTGAGACTCTAAGAATCAACTAGATCACAATATGTGAATCTCAATCCTTATTCCTCGTTCTATTTCCTCTGCCCCTACAAATGATTACCTAACATCATATTTATACCCGGCAAAAAACACATCCGGGTCAGCCTCATAAGATTACATTCACCAATGCAGGAAAATGAAATGTGTAATTAGGTCGTCCTTAAGAATTAGATAGATCTTTCCAGAAAATAACAACCAAGTGATGCGGTTCAGCAGGAAGGTCGACCACACACCAAAGAACATCGGACAAGACCCAAAATGAATCCACACGTCAAGAATCATGCTGGTAATGAAGGAAAACCAACCGGTAAGCACAAGAACTGACCCGGGAACCCAGAAACAGCCAACCGGAAGTGATAACTAACCGGAAAAGAACCCAAATGAACTAGAAATATGGAATCAACCACATGAAACCGCAAGAAAACCGAAAACAAGATCTGCCACGAAGAACAAGCAACTACCAGTGCCAACTGGCAAGAACACAAAAAACTGCACAAAGAACAAAACTGAAAGGAAATATTTTTGGTTGACGCAAGATTGCCCATCGACTGGGGATGCTCCTGCATCAGACAACCTAGGTATAAAAAGATGTTCCATGAGAGGCAACTTATGAACATCTAAAATGATTCGGAATGAAGATCCCATGCTCATTTATGATCCAGACATCTTCTTTGTCTGCCAACCTCTGCTTTGGCTCTTCTGGTGCCTCAACCGACTCCTCTAACCTTTGACCCCCATTGTTTCTCTTTTCTTGCTTCTGATCAGCACATTATCTTTGTTTCTGAAACTCTGATTTGGTTCTGCCACAAGACTTTATCCGGTTAGTTACCATCATCTCTCTGTCATCAGGTTCCACTTGTCTATCAGGTTCAACTGTCAGATCCTTCTACAAACTCATGTCACCCTTTGGTATAACCTCTGCAACTAGTTCTATCAAATCTTTCTTCAAATCCTCTAGTATAACTTTTTCAACCGGTTCTATCAATCCTTCCGATATAGCCCCTATCACCGAATCCTCAGTAGTGCAACTTCTCTCAGGACTCAGTTTCTTCACCTCCTTGTCTTTCTCCTTTAAAGAAATCAATGTGAACTTATGCCCATCCTTTTCAATAGTAACCAGGTTTCTTCTACAGTCATAAATAGCTCCCCTATCATACTGCCAAGGTTTTCCCAACAAAACATGACAAACACTCATAGATACAATATCACATAAAACCTCATCTCTAAAAGGCCCAATATTGAAAAACACCAAACACTGCTCCTTTATCTCTATCTTCTGATCATCTTGTAACCAACTCACCTCATAAGGACAAGGATGCTTAAGCCTCTTCAACCCAAGCTTCACAACCATCTCCTTAGATACTAAATTATTAGTATTTCCACTATCTACAATGACCTTGCAACACTTACCACCTCATTTGCACATAGTCTGGAAAAGACTCCTCCTCTAAGTAGATCTGATTCCTTTCTTCTGAACATAAGGGATTCTCCTTGCTCCGGTGCATAGTCAGATCCGGTACCATCACCTTCCGGTTCCTCACTTGCCACACAACTTCTTGTCATTCCTTGCTTACATTCATAGGATCTATGCCCAGTTTCTCCACACTTGAAGCATTTTCCAGGAAATTCCCTACCGGTACTGCCACTACCTTTCCTCGGTGTCTTTTGCTGCAATTTTTTACTCCAGTTAGGTTTTGACTCCTCTTCTTCAACCAGTTTCTTCATATTATCACTCATCTTGAATTTCTCCTTTTCCCTTATTCGGTTGTCTTCTCCTCACTTTCTCCTCATCCTTCAAAGCATATTGGTAAGCTTCTTTAACTGTGGAAATCTTCAACATACTCATCTCATCTTGAATGTTAAAAGCAAGTCCATTGATGTACCTTGCCACCTTTTCTCTATCGAGCTCTCTATGTCCAGATCTGATTACCACCTTGTAGAATTCCTCAATATATTCCTTCACAGCCATGTTTCTCTGTTTCAGGCTCTGCAACTTCTTGAATAACTCCAATTCATAGTCTCCCAGTATGAGCTTGGCCTTCAATCTTGCAACCATCTATCTCCGCCAAATGATCTTCAATTCACCATTCTCCACTCTGTCTTTCTGCAATTCCTTCCACCATAAGGTAGCATACCCTTTCAACTTGGTTTGTGCCAACCAAACTCTCTGCGGGTCCTTGACAACCTCAAACTCAAAGTAGTCCTCCAACTCTCCAATCCAATCGATCAGATCCTTCGGGTTCAATATTCCAGAAAATTTAAAGACCTCAACTTTATGAACTTTGCTTGCTTGTGCCACTTCTCTTAGGAATCTTTCCTCTCTTCCATCTTCCGGTCCTTCAGCTTCCTCAAGCTCTTCACCGGTTTCCTCATATTCATCCTCAGAATCAGGGTTTCTTCGCAAACCAACCAAAGCATTTTGGATTTCATTACTCACTTCATTCTTGAAGTCTTCCATCATCTATTCTACCCTCCGGGGGTTTGTTCTCCTCGGCGACATCTCTTCTTCCACTTCGGTGAACTGCCTCAACTCAATGATCTGACTACCAATTTCAATTGCCTCCCCTCGGTGATCTATTGAACACACACATAGCCTACCTCCAATCGGTGATCACTCCACTTCAAGGAATGCCTCAATGTTTGCAAATGATTCTTCCACCAACCAATCCATAACCAGTTCTGATACCACTTGATGCAGCCATAACCGGTAAAAAACCCTCAAAGAGTCAACCGACTTATGCAGCGAGAGAGACACAACGAAAGCAGTAAGAAAACATAACAAAATCACATAAATAGATCATATTAAAGCCATAGAACTCCCAGCAATCATCTGGCAATCATTATATTATCATCAAGGAACATCTAGTAATTAACCGGTTACATGCAAGCCAGATACAATCCAACCGGGACTCTAAGAATCAACCGGATCACAATATGTGAATCTCAATCCTTATTCCCCATTCTATTTCCTCTGCCCCTACAAATGATTACCTAGCATCATATTTATACATGTCAGAACACATCCGGGTCGGCCTCATAAGATTACATTCATCAATGCAGGAAAATAAAATGTGTAATTAGGTCGAACCTAAGAATTAGATAGATATTTCCGGAAAATAACAACCAAGTGATGCAGTTCAGCAGGAAGGTCGGCCACATGCCAAAGAACATCAGACAAGACCCAAAATGAATCCACATGCTAAGAATCACGTCGGTAATGAAGGAAAATCAACCGGTAAGCACAAGGACTGCCATGGGAACTCAGAAACAGCCAACCAAAAGCAATAACTGACCGGAAGAGAACCCAAATGAACTAGAAATCCAGAATCAACCACATGAAACCACAAAGAAACTGAAAACAAGATCTGCCATGAAGAACAAGCAATTACCGGTGCCAACCGACAAGAACACAGAAAACTGCACAAAGAACAAAATGAGAACAAAACTGAAAGGAAATATTTTTGGTTGATGCAAGATTGCCCATCGATCGGGGATGCTCATGCATCAATTATTATGTAGGGAAGAGTTCATTGTCATTGACACAATAGTTTCTTAATTCAATAGTATATGTTTGATCCATCATCGTGAAGAAATATAGCTAGAGAATATAGTAGATAGAAAGTCGATTTGGAAGTTCATGTTGTCTTTGACTTTGGGCAATAACTCTTGTAAGTTGTCATTGATTAAATGCACCCTAATGGATCATCTCCCCCATAAGGCTCATATAAAATTTCCAAGCAATTTCCAAGGTTCTTATTATGTGTAATGTGGAATTTTTTATTTTAAGTATTTATCATACTTGTATTAAAAAAGGGAATAATTATTTCACCAATGTTGTATAGAATATAGATTTGAAGTTTTATGGAATGATTTTGTATTGTATATTTGGTATATTATCGTGTAGAAAATAATTCATTGATATATTATTAATATTTTTGAGAATATTAATAATTCATTATCATTGATAAGATATCCTTTCAATTCAACAATGTATGTTTTTTAATGATCCATTGTTGTGAAGAGGAGAGTGGCCTTCATAGCTAGAGAGTATAGTAGATAAGAAGTCATTAGGAAGTCCATGTTGTCTTGGACTTTGGTCAATTACGCATGTAAGTTGTTATTGATTAAGTGCACCCTAACGAACCATCTCCCTCCATAAAGCTCATTTAAAATTTCCAAGCAAATCCCCCATTACTCTTCTATGATGTAGATATTTGTCAAGCAAATCATGTTGGTCATTAATTCTATTTGGAATGTGCAATAAATTGCTTTTGAGTAGTTTTTTTTTAAGTTCTTTGACATGTGTAAAGTGAAATTTTTATTTTTATTATTTATTATGCTTGTATTTAAAATGGGAATAATGATTACATAATTGTTGTATAGAATATAGATCTAAAGTTTATGGAATGAATTTGTATCGTATATTTTGTATATTATTGTGTAGAAAAGAATTCATTACCATTGATAAGGTAGTTTCTGGATTCAATAGTGTATGTTTTTCAGTGATCCATCATTGTGAAGAGAATATTGATCTTCCTAATTAGTGAGTATAGTAGATATGAAGTCATTTGAAGTCCATGGTGTATTGTACTTTGGTCAATTAATCATGTAAGTTGTTATTGAATAAGTGCACCCTAATGAATCATCTCCCCCATAAAGCTCATTCAAAATTTTCAAGCAACTCTGCCATTACTCCTTATGTCCCATTATAGATTTGTCAAGCAAATAATAATGGCCATTAATTCTATTTGAAATATGTAGTAAATTATTTTTTAGTTGTTTTTGTTTTTAATTCTTTGATTAATTTTTTTTTTATCATTGGACATTTTACATCACACTTAGTGCTCCATCATCATTGAGAGGGGAGTGATTAGAATCATTAATGAAAAAGAAGCTATCTTATTAATATTGCATGGATAATGGAAAGCTCATGCCAACTATAATTTATTACTCTATTTTAATATATAGAAATATCATTTGAAATGTTATTAGTGTTGATAAAAATTGCATAAATTTATTATAATTTATTTAATGATTTTGTTTCATTATACTTCATTTCTTATGGTTTGCATGAAATTATTATGGACTATAGTAATGTCATTTATTAATATTTTTTTAATGATATTGTTTCATTATACTTCATTTCTTATGGTTTGCATGAAATTATTACAAACTATAGCATTGTCATTTGAAATTTTTGACTTAATTGTGTTGTTACAAGATGCATTATTCTTTTAACTTTGTTTAAATATGAAATGCCCCAAATTTTAATTATTGAAGTAAGGAACAAAGAAACTTGTTTGTGTTGAATTTGAACCTATTTGTAAACCCTTAATGATTCAACCACTAACAAACTAATTCAACAAAAATCAATAGAGAACTAGCATGCAATATAAACAAAACATCAAACAACAAATATTATACCTTTACATCTATGATAGGCTTGTCTCCATAGTTCTCCTATCTGGTGGAGGAGCACCTAATAGGTCTTCATGCCTTAATGAGGCCATGATACAATATCATAAGGTTTTTGAGTTCATGTGATGTAAGAAGGTCATCATGACCATTCTTGATGTAATAAGTGACTTTGAGATCATTAGATAGGGTTTCAAGTCATAATGAGGTCATATTGACAAGATTGTCAAAAATTATCAAAAGATGTCATTAAGTTGAAAATGAGTGTTAATGGGTCAAATATGTTGTTTTATGATATTTAAGGGTCTTTGTGGCCTATTTGGACCTATTTGAGTCATTATTGGGGCATGGGAGTCATAGATTAAGTCTAGATGCTATTTGGAGCAAAATTGTCAAAATTGACAAAAGAGTTATCAAGCAACTTTTGAGTTTGTAAGGATAAATATGTTTTTGTTGTTAAAATGAGTTGTAAAGGTGGTTATAACCGTGTGGAGTCTTGGAAGGAATTATTAAATACTTGTACATGTTTGGAGATTCTGGTTGGTGGATGTAATAAGCCACATATCAATAAAAGTTTGTGTTTCCTGCATATTTGTTGTGTAATTTCCAACGTAACAGTCTGATTTTCCTTATTTTTTTCATTGTGAAAACTTATTAATCTGTCTTTTAGAATCATTTATTATGGAAGGGAATTGAATCTTCTTTATTCAGAACTTTGTCTCACTCATTTTTATTTCAATTTGGTTGAGATATCTTGTTTTCTTTAAAAATTGGTAAAAACCCTCATTAGGGTATCCAGAGACTAAATAAAAATGTTCTATGAATTGTTTCTTGATTGAACAGCCACACCAAGTGGTGGAATGTTGTATGATATCCTTTTCCCTCTTATAGTGGTGATTTCGGGCTCCTAGGGAATGTTTGGCACGTGTGAAAGGGTTGGAAGTATGACTGTCACAGTGTCTCAGACTGTGAACAACAAAGAAAAGTTGGAGTTTTGATTGTGAAAAATGGTAAGGAGGGTTTGGAAGGATGATAAATATATAGTGGGATGTATGGTGATTGTATGGACAAGTCTCCAGTGTTGGAATACCAAGAAAGAAACCTGATACAAAGATCAATATGACTATTCCAGAAGTTGAACAGTGACTGTCCTAATTTGATAGTGTTATGAACTTTCCCTTGTTTTATAGATTGAGTGAGTATGGTTGAGAGTTGGTGTGTGTGAGGTTAAGTGAAGGTATTGGAGAGTGTGTGGGGGTTCCTTTGATATGGAACAAGTGTTAACAAGATTGAGAAACACAATAAATGAATAAACTTATTGACTATCCTAAAGTAGCAATGATTATCCTTATTGATAGTGTACAAGAACTTGTGTTTGCATGGATGAGTGTTGGTTGTTTTTTGATAGTGTGAGTTTGGAGAGATTTTTGGGGCACACTATTGAGTACCTATAAACCTTTGAATACATTGAGTTGAAGGGAGAACGCCTTAAGTTGTTCATTGTCCCTAAAGGTACTTGACTGCCATTAAAACAATGAAACAAATCTAGGAGTTGTGTGACCTTTTGGGGGAGGTTGGGTGGGTAGAGAGAGCCAAGGTTGAACATGTGGAGAATCCTTGTAGGAATGAAAAGGGAGTATTAATGTGTTTGTGAGGAACCTTATATTTTGGGAGTTGGCATTAGTGGAGAAGAGGAAGTCCTAATTGGGGTAGTCTTGGTTGAGTGACTAGTAAGGGGCTTGTGGGTGTTTGAGTATTGTGAAGCATGGATGTGGGTTCAATATGGTTGAATATGTATGGGGGAATGTGTGTGAGTAGTTGGATAAGGGTTTGAGGAGTTTGGATGTGCTTGGGCTATTGTATCCTTGTGAGTGGATTAAGAGCCTAGTGATGGATTTGTGAAGTTATGAAAGGATTGGACCTATTGAATAGGTAAGTTGGGAGAAATAAATCTCCCTAATGTGGTTTTGGTGTGGATACTCTACATCAGATTGGTATCAGAGATAGAAATTAGATCAAGTGAAGATTAAGAGGTTGAAGGAGTTGAAGCCATCATGCAGGAGGTTGAAGAAATGAGAGCAAGGTATGCCAAGTTGAATGAGATGACTCAGAGACAATCCATATTCAGGACAAATTGTAAATACCAAGGCAAGGTATGTAGGATGATTATTCACAATGGTTCATTTGATAACATAGTTTCAGTGGAAATGGTTGAAAAGTTGAATTTGCCAAGGAAACCTCATGAAACACACTACATATCATATTGGGTGAATGATGATCAATGGGTTGATGTTAGAGAACAATCATTTATGCATTTCAATATTGGTTCATATAATGATATTGTTCTTTATGATGTTATACCTTTGAATGATTATCATTTGATCTTTTATAGAGTTTGGCAATTTGATAGATTTACATTACATGATGGCTGAAATAATACATATACCATTGACAAAGATGGGAAATTTTTTGTGTTGAATCCATTGTAGGATGTTGAGGCATCAAAGAAGGTGACAAGGATAGGGTTGATTAGAAGAAAAGAGTTCCTAGTACATGAGTAACTTGAAGATAAAGGTGAGGCACAAGTAAGAGTTTGTTCAATGAAGGATGATGGTGTTTTGGAGCAGACAACCATGAAGAATGAAGAGATTTGTGACAAGAAGATGCTTGGGATAGATATCCTAACAAGGAGAGGGGATGAGGACAAGAGAAAAGACAGTAAGTTGTAGCATTGGGATGATGAAGACACAAAGGAAGAAATGAGTTGTCTACTAAATGGACAAGAAGGCAAGGTGCAACAAATAGTTGATGAAGAGGATAGTGAACCTATTGACAAGGAGGTTCTAAACACCGAGATAAAGGTAAAGGATAGAGGTATTAAAGGTGACATCAAAGGAACAAGTCTTGAAGGGCTTGAAGATGGTAAGAAGATCATGATTGAGACTGTGTTGTGTCCATTGGAAATGGGAAAAGTTATAGGACAACAAGGTGCCACTATGAAAATGTGTTATGAGGCTAAATATACAATGATCAAGGTGGATAATGAGTTGGAAATGAGTGAGAAGGAGTGCCAAATGGAATGACATGTAATGGAAAAGAAGTTGGTTGAAGTAAACCAAAGTGACACCATGACAAGTAGAGGTAATGAGATTAAGAAAGAGATGGAAGTTGTAGTCACCATGAAGGGTGAAGATGAGAAGGTAAAGAATGAGCAGATGATCTCAATGAGGGAAGAGACTAAGACTGAAAATTTGGTAGTGATGGGCCATGAGAAGGCTAAAGAGTGTGTGTGGTCTCCAAGTGAGATGGAAAAGAGAGGATATGTTGATGTCAAGGCAGTGAGTTGTCTTTGGATGGTAAGATTAGTTGTGATGCAAATGTATATTGTTCTAGTAGTGATTCCAAGCATAAGTAAGTTGGTAATGGTTGTAAGGAGGAAAGATAAGAGGCAGATGGTGAAAGGAGCTTGTTGTTGCTTCTTGATTTTGTTGAATTTGCTAATGAATGCTAAACCAAAGGTAAAAATGAAAGAAGACAGACAGAGTGAAGATTTTATTGTATGAAGGAAGTTGAAGGACATATTGGAAGCAGCTGGAAGAAGGCAAATCAAAGTTTAGAAGTGCAAATCCAAATTGGTAGAGCAAGCATGAAGGAGTCAAGTAGCCAAGCAAGCATGAAACTTCAAGAAGAGGATATGTACAAGACTAAAGTGAATATGAGACCAGTACAAGGACAAGGAGGAGAATCTAATCATATTTTTTTGTAGGTATAGTAGTTCCAAGAGACTTGGAAAGTTTTCAAGGCCAAGAGTATGGTGCAGGAGCACCTAATAGGTCTCCATGCCTTAATGAGGCCATGATGCAATATCATAAGTTTTTTGAGTTATATTAATGTAATAAGGTCAATCATGACCATTATTTATGTAATAAGCATCTTTGAGATCATTAGATAGGGTTTTGAGTCATAATTAGGTCATATTGACAAGATTGTCAAAAATTGTCAAAAGTTGTCATTATGTTGAAAATGAGTGTCAATGGATCAAATATGTTGTTTTATGATATGTAATGGTCTTTTTGTCCTATTTGGACCTATTTGAGTCATTATTGGGGCATTGGATTCATAGATTAAGTCTAGATGCAATTTGGAGCAAAATTATTAAAATTGACAAATGAGTTGTCAAGCAACTTTTGAGTTTGTAAGGGTAATTATGTGTTTGTTGTTAAAATAAGTTGTAAAGGTGGTTATAACCATGTGGAGTCTTGTAAGGCATTATAAAATCCTTGTACACATTTGGCGATACTAGTTGGTGGATGTAATAAGCCAAATATCAATAAAAGTTTGTGTTTCTTGCATATTTGTTGTGTAATTTCCAACGTAACAACCTGATTTTCCTTATTTTTTTCATTGTGAAAACTTATTCATCTGTCTTGTAGACTCATTTATTATGGAAGGGAATTGAATCTTCTTTATTTAGAACTTTTTTCTCACTCATTTTCATTTCAGTTTGGTTGAGATATCTTGTTTTCTTTAAAACCTGGCAAAAACCCGCATTAGGGTATCCAAAGACTAAATAAAAATGTTCTATGAATTGTTTCTTGATTGAACACCCACACCAAGTGGTGGAATGTTGTATGATATCTTGTTCCCTCTTATATTGGTGTTTTCAGGGTCCTAGGGAATGTTTGGCATGTGAGAAAGGTTGGAAGTATGACTGTCACAGTGTCTCAGACTGTGAATAGCAAAGCAAAGTTGGAGTTTTGATGGTGTTGAATGGTAAGGAGGGTTTGGATAGATGATAAAGGTATAGTGGGATGTATGGTGAGTGTATGTACAAGTCTCAAGTGTTGGAATACCAAGAAAGCAACCTGATACAAAGATCAATATGACTGTTCCAAAAGTTGAACAGTGACTGTCCTAATTTGACAGTGTTATGAACTTTCCCTTTTTTGCTAGGTTGAGTGAGTATGGTTGAGAGTTGGTGTGTGTGAGGCCAAGTGAAGTTATTTGAGAGTGTATGGGGGTTCCTTTGATATGGAACAAGTGTTAACAATATTGAGAAACACAATAAATGAATAAACTTATTGATTGTCGTTGTTGACAGTGTACAAGAACTTGTGTTTGCATGGATGAGTGTTGGTTGGTTTTTGATAGTTCGAGTTTGGAGAGAGTTTTGGGGAATACTATTGAGTACCTAGAAACCTTAGAAGATATTGAGTTGAAGGGAGAAAGCCTTAATTTTTTCAGTCCCTAAAGGTACTTGACTGTCATTAAAATAGTGAAACAAATCCAGGAGTTGTGTGACCTTTTGGGAGGTTGGGTGGGTAGAGAGATCCAAGGTTGAACATGTGGAGAAGCCTTGTAGGAATGACAAGGGAGTATGAGTTTGTTTGTGAGGAACCTTACATTTTGGGAGTTGGCATTAGTGGAGAAGAGGAAGTCCTAATTAGGGTAGTCTCGGTTGAGTGACTAGTAAGGAGTTTGTGGGTGTTTGATTGTTGTGAAGCATGGATGTGGGTTAAAGATGGTTGAATATGTATGGAGGAATGTGTGTGAGTGGTTGGATAAGGGTTTGATGGGATTGGATGTGTTTGGGCTATTGTATCCTTGTGAGTGGATTAAGAGCCTAATGAGGGATTTGTGAAGTTATGGAAGGATTATATTGAATAGGTAAGTTGGGAGAAATAAATCTCCATAATGTGGTTTTAGTGTGGATTCTCTGCATCACTATCCTCCATGATCTTGTATTTGATGGTGTTGCTCTCAGATTTGTGTTCCACTCGCACAAGAGCTCAAGGAAGAATGGATGTGGTTGTCATGATGTATACTTCAGATATATTTTGGCAAAATCTAGTTATGCTCAAGCTATATGTGATGTAGAGTGAGAGGAAGCAACCTCTTTTATAGAAATCATCCTAAAAATAGAGGGTTTAGATTAAGATATGAACTAGTGAATAACCAGGATCACATAGGTGAAAGAGACTCAATAGGATTAGAGGTTAGGTAAAGATGAAGGGAAGAGATTAAGAGGTGGGTTTACTTTGTACAAAGCACAAAGTGAATGAAGAGATAGTTGACACTTGTCACATGCCTACAAATTTAGATTGTGATCCATGTGAACAAATTGGAGGGCTAGGATTAAAGAGGGAAAAAGTAATGAATTAATTAAATAAATAAAAGTATTTATTTAGTTAATAGAGGAAAGAGCTAGATAAATTAAATAAATAAAATATTTATTTAATTTAGGAAAGAAGGGGATTAAATAAATAATAAATTTATTTAAATTAGAAAGAAGAGGCTTAATGAATTAATTTAATAAATAAAAATATTTATTTAATTAATAGAAGACATTAGCATAAAATTATTAAATAGATAATAAATATTTATTTAATTAAAAGACATTTTTAGGTGTCTACAATACTCATCTCCTAAAAGTTTTTTGGAATGAATTTGTATTCTATAGTGTTGTATATAAAAGAATTCATTACCATTGATAGGATGGATTTTAGATTCAACTATGATATTTTTCTTCAATGTTTCAAATCACATTCAATGATCCATCATCGAGAAGAGGAATGTGATCTAAAGCATCTAATGGAAAAGAGGCTATCTTCTCAAGATTACATGAATTGTGGAAAACCCATGTCAGTTGTATGGTTTATTATAATATTGCAGTACTTAGAAATATCATTTGAGATGTTATTGTGTTGTTAATAAATAAACTAATTTATTAATTTATTTTTTAATGTTGATTTTGATCGATTCTACTTATTTTATTATGGTTTGGAGGAAAATATTAATGACTAGACCATTGTTATTTGAAATATTTGACTTAATTGTCTTTTACAAGATGCACTATGCTTTTAATTTTAAATCAATATACAATGTCTCAAAGTTTAATTGTTGAAGTAAGGCACAAAAATACTCATATGCCAAAAGTTTTAATTGTAAGATAATGTGTTATAGACGATTTTGCTCAATCTTACTTCAGTTGTTATGGTTTGCATGAAATTAGATCATTGTTATTTGAAATACTTGACTTAATTGTCTTGGTATAAGATGCATTGGACTTTTAATTTTTTCTAGATGTAAAATGTTCCAAAATTTAATTGTTGAAGCATGGGGACAATGATACTCATTGAGTAAAAGTTTTAATTGTTAGAGTAATGTGTCATAGAGAACAACTGTCAAGCACGTGAAATTTGAAGCTTATAAAAGCTATACAATGTGTCTAAATACTTAACATCTCAATTATATTAGGAAAGAGGGTTGAATATTGATTGAAGTATTATTCCCCTTTTGTTTAAGTTGAAAATACAATTGAAGTTTTATAGTTAAATCTAGGACAAATCTTTGAGAGATTTAAGTAAATTGACAAAAAAAGACTACTATAGATATCCAATAGAGCCACATATAGGGATTTGGGTAGAAGAAGAGAATCAAAACCTACCCCCAAAATTTTGGGTTGATTTTCCAGGATTGGGTAGCAAAGATTCACCCTGGTCGTCTAATTTTTGTTTTATCGAAAGCTAAACCTATTTGTCATTGTCAACTCTATCAAAATCTCTGGGCACAACTCCTAAGACAATTCCCTAAACATAGAAAGAGAGGAAAAAAGGTTGTGGATAGGGGTTTGCCTTGGGTCAAACCTCATTTGGGAATTAACCTTGAAATTGAAGTAGTAATTGTAATGGAAAATTGCAACAAGATTATTTCCTTTTGAGGGAAAGGCTGGATCTGTAATGAAATACTTGTAATTAAAATGTATACCTTGATGAAGCTTTATTGAATCCTCATGAAGGGTTTTAGTATGTCTTGTAGAATGTCTTCTTAAAAATTTGATCATGGATGCCATCTTGAATGGTTGAACTTGACTTTGCTTCTTCTCCAATGCTTTACAAATGTCTAATTTCTTTCTCACTTGAATTGGATTTTCCAGAGTGCAATTAGGATCTTGATTTCTCTTAGATTTCGTTAGATTTCAAATGAGAGGGGTAAACCTCCCTTTATACTTGACTGCCTAAAAATTATTTGAATTTTCGGAGTAGGCTGACACATTTCCCACTCACTTGATGTGACCATTATGAGGACTAAATTTGGGTCTTGATTGAGAGGACTAGGGCACTAGATGCCTTTGTCCTAAGAATCAAGACTCATATTTGGGGAGAAGGAAGGGAAGATGGTAAAATTGTAGGTTTCTGAGGTGGTATGAGCAATATTAAAACATTCATCGGGCATTGAAAGATGAAGCACCAAGGTGAGGATGAAATTGTATGTGGATACAATTTACAACGCTAGAGAGAGAAAATAGAGATAATGCTTGGAAAATATAGTCCTAAGGTGAAAATGGAGCCATAACCATGTTGCACACAAGTCAAGTGTTTGATGTAACTGTAATGGTGGAAAAACTAGGGTTTCACCAATTAGGATAGTAAGACCACCAATTTTACCTTAGGGACCACTACATTGAAAGATGGGTGAATCGAATAGATCTAGCCACAATCCTACTGAGAGAAGGGCTGAAATTATAATTAGATTCACTAGTTATTTATTTGTTACCCTCTTTCTTAGTTTAAATTGGATGGTAATGTAGACACCTAAAATTGTCATGTCTAATTAAATAAATATTTTATTTATTTAATTATCTAAGCCTAATTCTTCTATTAATTAAATAAATATTTATTTATTTAATTAATTCATTTATCCTCTTCTAGCCTTATTTCTCATTTAAATAAATACATTTATTTATTTAAATTATCCTTTTCATAAATTAAATAAATATTTTATTTATTTAATTGATCCCACTTCTTCTATTAATTAAATAAATCTTTATTTATTTAATTAATTCATTAACCTTTTCTACACATGACACATGTCATTCATCTCTTAATTCCTACACTACCTACCCCTTTCATTATTTTACTATTTCTTCTACCTACCCTCTAATCACAGCCGACCTCCTTTTTACACCTCTCAATCTTATCCCTCCATTTCATATAGTGTCTTCTATATAAGGAGATGCTTCCTTCATTATCAACCCTAATCAAGCATTCTAATGACCTAATCGACAATTTGGAGGACTTGACTACACTACGATCCTACTTGCAACCACATTCCGTTCTTTGTTGAGCTCTTGTGCATATAAAATCTGAGAGCAAATATATATCAAGCAAGATCAATGGAGATAGGAAGAATGGAGATCAAAACCCTATTGGACATGTGATGGTATAATCTTTGTGATTTCATGTGATTTGCATTGTCTTAGGTAATCTTCATATGTTATGGTGGATCTTTGTTGATTGTTAGGCTAGGGTTTGGTGGTTGAATTCATTTAGCCTTTCAATATTGTTATTATTGTTATCCATTTTCACCATATACAGGTAATTATGAAATTAGGGTGAGAAAAGGGATAATTGGAGAGAGATAATGATAACAGACCACTATAGATGTCCCACAAAGCCACAAACTGAGATCTAGGGAAAATAAGAAATTTACAACCTGTTCCCAAAAGTTCAGCCTGAGTTTTTAGGACCATGTAGTATAGATTCAACCTGGTCCTTTGAATTTTGCTTCGTCAAAATCTGAACCTATTTTTCATCATCAACCCTATCAGAATATCTGGTATAGCTCTTGAGCCTATTCCCTACACACACAAAAGAGAGAAGGAATTGTTGTTGATAGGGTTTGCCTTAGGTAAAACCCCGCTTTAGGAATCAACCTTGAATTGAATAATGTAAATACTAAAGTAAATGCTAGGAGATATACCTCATATTTGCAATTATTGATAGAAGGATTGATGATACAATTCTCTTTGAATATAATCACAAATGTTGAATGTAATGACATGACAAACACATGCTTGCATGGAGATTGTTGCAACTTTGCTCCATAATGTTGCCTTGAACCTCTAAAAATGTTTCATGATGATTGTTTGAATGCACAAATGCTAGGTATGGATTCTTACTGTATCTCAAAATGAATTAATGGGATGTCTTAATATAGGGTTATGTAGATAAATTATCAATTAGGTTGACCTTCAATGATCAAGTGTAGCCACGGGGACCAAAATCCATCGGGGGGAAAGGACCTACCCCATTTCAAATTGGGGCATGTTTAAGGCGGGGCAAGGCATTTTGGGGTGCCCCAGTCCTCCAAGAAATAGGACCTTCCAATTTGAAAATAGGGAAGAGGCCTCCAAGATGGGGCCCACTCAGCAATGTTCATGACATCAGAGTTGGAGAAGAGGGCCAAAACAAATCTAGAGGAGGGACAAAGATAGGACATGCTAAAGTATGAGCACAAACATGAGGTGTGAATTGTATCAGTTACAATTTACGATGATATAGTAACTATCAATTGTCAATTCTATGAGGAGATTGTGAAGGAAAAAGTATGGAATCCATAAAAAATAGTTTGAAAGATAGTCACCACCAAAATGATAGTCCCTATTAATTGTTAGAAGCCATATACAATATTATGAGTGAGTGGTCTTGTGAAGTGTTTTGAAGGGACAATGGACAATTAGAAAATATAATAAGATGAATGCAAAAGGATGGTGTCAAAAGGATAAAGTGTTGAGTTAAACATAAGGGGGATTTCATTAGTGTCAACACTTAGGAGGTATAATATGAAAAGTCAAGGTTTTTTGTGAGAATGAAATCTATAAAATCGTGAATTAGTGATAGAGGGATATAGATGAAGATATAACCATTCATGGCATGAGATGAGGTCTCATGAAAATATGCATAATGATAGGTCTATCTTTGTTATAATCTAAAGAGCAAGTTTCCTATGAGGTGCCAAGGTCAATAAAAGATAACATGCATTGAAAGAAGGCTAGGTTAACCTTGTAGTGGAAATATGAAAAGAGGAACAAAGCTCCAAATAAAATGATAGTTATAAGAGTAGATTGCAATATGAGTTAAGATGTGAGCAACAAGGTTCGAGATATAAGGTACAAGGTACACATACAAGTACTTGTAACTTGAAAGAGTATAAGATGAAGTAGTAAAGAGAAGTTTTAAGACTCATAGGTTTCTTTTGCCATATGAAAATGTACCCAATGAAGATGAAGTAGTAAAGAGAAGTCTTAAGACTGCTCAATCGTCCAACTATCTGAATCAAAAGATGTCAAATCAACTAAAAAAAAAAAAACTATTGTGAAGATACCTATTGAACAACCTCTGATGGCACTGAATATGGGATGACAGGTGTGGACAAGGAAAAAGGGCGTTATTTTGAAAACCAAAACATGCATACAATCTACTCAAGCTAATCATAGAAACTCAGATTGCAAGCTAAATTTCCTAATCCTACCAACAAAGTAATTGAAACAAAACACAAAGCAAATGCAAACTATCCTTTGCGCTTCTTCAATTAGACCTCACAACTCTTCCTTTTAGCTCTAATGGACATATGTTGCTCTCGAGAGGCTAGGTGCAAGAAACAACGAAAGCAAAGGAGATGGTGTGTGAGACTTACTAGGAATATGTGATCAAATGATGATTGATTCGACAAACTGGAGAAAATGAGAGAGTTAAGCTATTTGAAAACCAGAATATTAGACGAAATGATAGAATAACAATGCTATTGTTAGATCGCTATATAAACTAACAAAATAAAATTGCTTGTAAGTTAGCTAAAAATGTGATAGATTAAGCATGCATTAAAGTTAGATGATTGCTAAATAAATTGATAGAGTGAAACTACTCAAAAAAAAGATGACTTGATTGAAGGAGAGTCCTCAATTTATAGAAAACCGGAGACTCGACAGACGAACAAGATCGAAAGGATTTTTTATCAGGTGGATGGACGAGATCAAATGCACAAAAGAGCTACCATTTGGGGAATAAGGAGATGAAGGAAAAAGCGATGAAAAAAAAACATATTTTTGGGGATGCATACCTCATTTTCTAATTAAAATTTGAAATATAATGAGATATTAAGGCTTTCAAAATTGAAAGAAGAATCTTGAGATAATGTTGCCATTTTTTAAAACTAGGAGGATATTGTCAAAGTAAATTGAAAAAGCAGATATTATCCTCATGTGAGAAGATAATTAGGAAAATTAAATAAATAAAGATATTTATTTAATTCGAATGACACAATTAGATAATTGAAAAATTAAATGAATTATTCAACTATAGGTTAAAATGAATGAACCTTTAATTAATCAATTAAGATTGTTTAATTAAAGGGGATAAATTGACATCAGTCAAATAATTCAATATTATTTAATGAACTTTAACAAAGGAAAGGGTTTGATGAAATTATGAAAGATTAGGGCAGAATAATTAGTAAAAAGGGGCTTTATTAATTAATGAAAAAATTAAACCTAAAAGGGCAAATTAGCCAAACTAATGTCCAAAGACCTTAAAGGGGTCAAAGTAAGTCAATTTGGGTCAAAATAGATGAAATTAGAAAGAATGGAAAGGTTTGGATGGGAGATGAGACGATTTGAGTGAAAACTACAAATTAGGGTAAACTGGGTAAAACTGAGCAATATCAAGTAAACTGATTCAAAGTGGGTCATCAGACAAAGAAGGACAAATGTGATGTTGTGGGATTGGAAAAAAGGTCAAAATAAAACTTTTTCATATGGATAGGAAGGAGAGGGAATCCAACGAGATTGGAAGCGGAAGGCAGGAAGTGGCAAAACCCTAAGGGCAAGCCAAAAACCCTAAAACCAAGATGGAGAAAATGGTCAAAATGAACACTATCAGAGTGAGAGGGGAAAAATACAACACAAGGGGGTTGAATTAGAGGTCTAAATTCAACCTTATCACTAGGAGTGGGAAGAGAGGGGAACGATTTGGATAGGAATGGAAAGGGTTGAATGAGAGGACCAAATCAAGGACAAAAAACCCTAATTAGGATGCAACTAGATAAAACGTCACTGCAAAAGTGACAAGGGAACAATATGATGCAAAAAGGATGAGGTTAAGGGTAAAATACAATCTCAAACCTGAAATGGGAATGCAAGGGATCAATCTAGATGGGATGGGATCATGCGAATAAAAAAGATCATATGTGCGATAAGGTTAAAAACAAAGAATGCATGTGGTGTAGATTTTAAGTGTCTAAAACGGGAATACTAAAACTACCATCAAGGAGGAATGAAATATGCTCAATCATGTCCCCTATTTCTTGGAGTGCGTGATGTATCAAATAACCTTTCAATATCTTGCAATTAGTCATCTCTCTCTATTAAAATTGGAAGGGAATAATCAACCTGCTAAACTGAACTGATCTCTGAAGAAGTGGGAGGTGGAGGAGGATCAACACGTCTCAGGAACCACTGCGGATGACTGAAGCACACATAGGTTCAAGTGACCAAACCTCTCCTCATATTTCTAATATACTCTTGATTCATGAGAGATATGATTAGATACATGCTCAATGGGATTAAAATGTGAAAACTCATACAATAGTGTCTTATGATTGACACTGCCAACTTCAACAAGCTCTCTATTATATAGATATCTTAGAAGAACTAAATCGGGAGTGAACTCAACTATCTTGCATGTCCCACTGTGAGTAATCTAGTAGATAGAAAGAAGGTTGGAAGATAATGCGAGGACACAAAGAACATTATTGAATGTGCCACTATCAACCTCAATAGAACTACTCCCATTAACACTCATGTAAGTTTTATTACTCATAAAAATCTCTGCAAATGCATGATGATCAAAAGAAGATAACACATCCTCTAATGATGCCATATAATGTGAAGCTCCTGAATCTAGAAGCCACCTGGAGGACTATCAATATGTCAATGCAAAGAGAGCACGATATTTTATCTTGTCTCCACCACGTGCCATAGATGAAGACCCAAAATGGCCAAGTCTTGAATTGGTGGAAGAGGATGTACTAGATGAAGGTGGTTGGATATTATTCTTCTGAAGAATTACTTTTAGCTCATCAATCTGCTTTGTATAACACTAATGCTCATTATGTCTTGGCTTTGTGCAATAAGCACACTTAGTCTTTTCCTTCCTAGATGAAGACCTCTTGGAAGAGGTGGAAGAATTTGAATCATGTCCATGAGACTCTGAAGTTATAGATGGCTAAGTAGGTTGTGTACCTCTATTCTTTTGCTACTTCTTCTTATATTTAGTGGTAGATGTAGATCGAGCAACCAAGGCCTAAGATTTGGAACCAAAAATTGAATCAATTTGTGATATCTTGGCCTACTCCCATGTCAAGTACTCACACAATACCTCAAATGAAGGCATAGTGAATGTGGTGCCCAAGGCATCCTTGGTGGAATAGAATGATGAAGCAAAGAAATGAAATTGGCCTCGAAGCTTGGATAGAATCAAGAAGATGCACTACTTATCAGTCTTTTGCTTGCCACAACCTTGGAACTGTGATCTAATGGATTTGAATTTAAATAGAAATCCCTCAATGAAATGAAATGAAATAGGTATCAATGATGTCAAATCTATCTCAAGTTGAAGTGCACGAAACTCATTAATATCCCCCAAAATTTGCTCAAATTTAAGCTGCATAGCCCTAGGAGTGATGTAGAAATCAATATGGAACTGTAGACTATCCAAAACATGTAGGGAAATCAAACCCCTAGTCTAATATAACTTGTCCCTAACCTGAATGATCTCATACTTACTAATCAAGTTGGATTGGGCTTGATCTAAACAAGACCATAGACCCCTAGAAGGAAGAAATTTGATCATTGTAGTCTTCCATCTATGATAGGTATGAGGAGTGAGTTTCTCAATATAAGGATCTCCCATTAGGCTAGGGTTAGAGAAATATAAGAATCTAAAACATGATGATTCTAACCCCCCCCCCCCAACAACAAGAAAAATGAACCCTTTTGCACTTGTATAAGCTAGGAAATCACAAAATTTAAAAACACAGATCACGAAGTGTCTAATGAATATTCTAGAATAATTAACTACAAATCTTGATAAAGGTCTCTGAGAGATTTCTGCCTATATACGAAATTCAAAAAACGGAGTATGTTTGCCCAAGTTATGACCCTAGAAACATGAAACTAAAAGCTGACTTTGGAGGCCTAGTATGGAAAATTGGTGTAGAATCTAATAAGACCACCTACAAAATTAGAGAGCCCTCTAAATCAAATTTCCAACTATAGTATCATAAATTATAATCAGTCCAATTTACACCTCATGTTTGTGCTCCCACTTTAGTGTGTTCTATCCCCATCCCGCCTTTAGGTCTAATTTTACCCTATTCTCCAACTTTGATGTCATGAAAACCATTTGGTGGGTCCTATCATGGGATACCCTCCCCCTACCTATTTATTGGTCCTATTTGTAGAAGGACCAGAGCATGGATGCCTTGGTCTGGACCAAGGTGCCCCAAAACTCCCTAGTCCCTCTCAAATGGACCCCAATTTGAAATGGGGTAGGTTCTATATCTCCCTGATAGCATTTAATTCTTGGGCCTACACATGACTATTAAAGGTTGGCCTAATTGGTAATTTTCCTAGGGACCCCTATATAAAGACATCCTATCAATTTATTTTCACCTACATGCAATTGAAGGCTCCATCCATATTATCCGTTCATCCATGAAGTATTCATCATTAAGCATTTTCAGAGATTCAAGGCTGCATATTCATCATTCAAATATTGTGGAGCAAAGTTACATCAATCTTCATGTAAGCATATGTGTGTGATTAGGGTTTTCATTTCCATGTGTTTTTCATGCCATTACATTCAACAGTTGTGATTACATTCAACGAGCATTGCATCATCATCAACAATTACAGATCTGAGGTATAGCTCCTTAACATTTATTTTAGTATTTGCATTATTTCATTCAAGGTTAATTCCTAAACCAGGGTTTGTCTTAGGAAAACCCCTATCCCCAACATTTTTCCATTTCTTTTTGTGTGTAGGAATGGGTGAATGAGTTGTACTCGGGAATTTCAATAGTGTCGACACATAACCAGTGCCTTTATCTGGGCACCAAAGTCTACTTTCAACATGTAACTTTAAACCCAAATAGTTTAAACTGTAACCAGTGAAATCTCAACATCAACACCTTTTATCATAGTTTCTCTTGTAATCATACTCACAGATCATGCATGCATAAGACATCATTCTTCATCCTACTAAAGCAATTTAATCTCTTCCTTGAAGAGAAGCAAAAATGAGATGAACACTAGAACTAGCTAAGACAAAATAAATAATCCTTGATCATTCATTTCATGAACAATGCTATTACATGCTAGAGACAATAACAAGAAAAACAATAAACATTACTTGCATTTCTGATTACAACTATTCAAAGCATAAAGCACCTATAAACTGAAAATATGACACTAACTTGCATTAACTTCTGCACTGTACATGGAAGCCTTGCTTCCAAAGTTTCTCGAATTACCTTTCAGAATATTCACCAATGAGAAGAGAAAAAAGATAACCCTAAAAGAATCCCTAGAGGAATCTTCAAACAAGACACTTGTCCTCATCTCTGAATTTTTGCAATTTTTTTAAATCCGCACTCTTTTCTCCAAATTTGCCTAAGCCATCTTCAAAATGGCTAAGCCCTTTTTTATTTCTTTTACTCAAAATCATTGAAATAAAACAGCTATAATGACTTTAACCATTGGCCCCTTCTTAAAAGATTTAACTCAGTAATCCTCTTTTTGCACGATAGAAACATAAACCAATAAATTGACTTAAAATATTTCCTTTGTTTTCAGCTAACTAGTTATTAAAAAAGTTAATGTGAACCAATCACAAACAAGTTTTAACCTTTAAATTTTTCAATCTTTTTATTTACCAAATCATAGTTATACAATTTTTGACATTATAAATTACGAAAATTATTTTTCTAGTGTCTGTTTATTTATTTATAATTAAAGTTTGTGTTAACATGATGAGGAGGAGAGCTTTAATGGGAGGGGTCATTAAAGAGAGTACTACCAAAGAACAATTAAAATGTGTATATATTTTATCATTAATTTTATTTAGTTATTTGTCACTTTTTTTAAAAAAATATTATAAACAAGAACTTATTAAAAAGTATCTGGAATGTAGATTGATTTTAATATTTAATAAGATTTGCTTTATTCAAAATTATTAATTGTTTATTGTTTATATATTAATAAAACTATTAATTGTTTGATTGAGTTATTTTTTTAGATTGCTAACATTAAATTTTTACACTATAATATATTTTGACATATTTTTCAATTTATCTTCAACGTGTATATTTAAAGAAAATTACGAAGAAAAAAAACTTTAATATTTATATTTTCATAATAATATAATAATACAAATTAAAGTAACAATATACTAACTATAATTTAATAATATAAAAAATGATAATATACTAATAATAATATAAAATAGTATATTAATAACAATGCAATTTTAATTATTACAATAGAAAATTGTTTATTATATTATCTTTTATCATACACTATCTTATATTGTTTTTATTGTAAATTAATGTTCTTGTTTTTCTATTATAATAATTAAAAATATTAGGGTTAGAGTTAATAATAGGGTTCAATTAGGATTGGAGTTGGTGTTCCTAAGATTTAAAATGGGATTATAGGGTTAGGGTTTAATCACTATTAAGGTTATGGTTAATATCACGATTAGAGTTATGTAATTACATATTTTCTTGATCAACAAAACCTTCACATAATTATACATTTAAGACAACACAATTGTAGAAAGATAAATAATATAAAACAAAATAAATTAAATTAAACAACATGTTAGTTACAATTAATAAATTACTATTTCAAGTACAAACTAACAAGAAAGATAAATAATATAAAATAAATTAAATCAAATTAAACAATATATTAATTAAAATTAATAAATTACTATTTCAACTACAAATTAACAAGGCAAGTACTCGCCACTATGTGGCACTTGTTTAAATTGAAATGATTTAAATAAATAACATGTCAAATTCTTTTTCAATGGGTTTTAAATGATCACACTAGGTTCTATCACTAGTCGGGCTCCGGGTGGGCCCGACTAAAAAAAAACGTTTTCAAACAACTGACCATTGCAAACGCTCAAGAACACCAACTGGACTAAATCTGGGCGCAAAAACTTTAATAGGTGATCACTTAAATTTGATGCTCAACACCTCTGAATTCTAGCTAGAACCACCTAAGGAGCCTCTGAAACTAGTCTAAAAAACTAACCAAATCAAATCCTTAAACCTTGCAAATTGGCATACTTGTAGAGTGTCATACAACGAATCCAGAATGCATATCAGTGTTTCATGATGACACTTGAGGTGAAAATTTTTAATCCTCAAAGTTTCATAATCAGACTTTTCTGAAACTGCACCTGTCAAATCAACCTGAAACCCACTTAAACACTGAGCTGAAAAAATATCAAACTTTCGTTTCAAGAGTTGCCACCTAGTGAGTTAATAAATCTAGATGTCATGAATGTGTGTGCAAGAGGGTTTGAATTGATTAGATCATATGTGTGAATTATTAACCCTCAAACTTGCCCTCTTTGAAAAATCTAGAAGTGTTGATTGTGAAACCCTGAAAAAGTCAGTTTGAAATAAGCCTTGAAAAAAAATTAAATGATGAGCTGGGGGGATACAAGTTGGTACAATGGTAGATAATTATATAGAGAATCATGGGAAACTTTCACTTTTACATGCAAGTCAACAAGTTATCAAATAAAAATTCAAATGTGGAGCCACTTTCTGCAGATTTACACAATCCAGTTTGCAAATTTGAACTTTTTGTAAATGGGCTCATGGGGCCTTGCCAATTGACATGGGAGCACATTTAGATGTGAACAATCATAGAAAAATTTCAATTGGGTTTAATCTTCCTTAGGCACAAAAATGCAACCTCTCAAAGATGGCTTACTCAAAAAGGCGCAACATGTGCAATCAACAAACAAACTTTCGGACCTCCAAACAAGGGTATCAAAAACACATCGAAACGGATCCAAATAGGCTACAAATAGATACATGACATATCTGATAGGCGCTTTTTCATGACGATCCATGTGTGTAAATTTATAGGCTTTCAAACTAAACAAGTTGGGCTTATTCAACAAGATACTTTTTTAGTGCATGAGGCAAAATTTTGAACCTGGGCCCTCAAAATTAGGCAAAATTTTTTAGGTCCCAACATTTCCAAAACTAGAAAGTTTTAAAAAAATAGAAACTTGCAAAATATAGAAATTTTTTGAAAATAGAAACTTTCTAAAAAAAAAACTTTCCAAAAATGGAAACTTCTCGAAAACAAAAACTTTCCAAAAACGGAAACCTTTTGAAAAAGGAAAATTTTTGATTTTTTTTGGCAAAGAGTTCCTTGATCTCCATTTTTGACAAATTGACAGTCGATTATTGGGTGCCCGAGCCTCTTAAGCATGATGGTGACGTTCGTTTTGCACCAAAGTGCCTCGATTTTTTAGCTACCCCCCAATTTTGTCTCGATTTTGATGCCCTTTGCCAATTTGACCCCAAATTTCAACTGCTCAGATTTTGACAAAAACACAATCAATCTTATGGTTTTTCAATGATACGGATGCGATGGTGATGCTCATTTTTCTCTAAAATTAATAATCATAAATATGCACTTCTAGATCCACAATAAAGAAAATCTAGAACCTTACAATTCTTTTGAGTAAAGAAAACCCTCAAAGTTTGAGAAGGGGCTTGTAGAATCTACGCTTTGATACCATGTTGAAGTTTCAAAGCTCTAATACCATGTTGAAGTTTCAAAGCTCTGATACCATGTTGAATTTTATAACACAATCACTAAAAGATCAAACAACAAACAAGAACTTCCACTAACAAGAGCTGCACAAATGAATGCTTTATTACTCAAAAGCAAAGAATATATAATTATAGGATGAGTTACAATTATACAATGAGGTTCTTATAAAGAAAGCATAGAGATAAATTTAGGAGAATTAAAGTGCAAGCATGAGGATCTAAATAAAGCTAAACTCTAGCTAAACTAGATACATAAAAGCTAAACTAGGTGTACAACTAAAATAAACACTCTTAAGTGAACTTAAGTAAAAAAGAATAACTAGTTGTAAAAAAGAAACTAATAGCTATATATGCTCTAATAATATCTTCTTTACTTCTCCCCTATATTCCCTCACATGTTTAGAGGGATATAAGTTGGCTTAGGCTTAATCTTTATGTTAGTTCTTTCTTTTCATTTTGGCAAAGACTATAACTTTTCAAGCTCATTCAAGCAACATAGATAGATTTGTAACTCAAAACCAATCATTTCATGACTGATGAACAAGTGTAATTTTATTTTTATAAATAATATCAAACATTTTCAGAGATGTATTAATGTAAGAACACTTTATTTCAATAAAATTCGTTGTGTTACCTTCAAAAAGATTTCTCTTTGTGTGTGTTTTTGTACTTGTTGCATAGTTATGTGTTTTTCATCAAAACCTCAAGTAATGATTCAATTGCAGCATCTTAGAATAGTACAAACACTTATATTAGTGCGGGTTGCTAGTTGTGGGGGTGAAAACTAAACTTTTAGTTGCAAAAATTCCTTTATTTTCGTTCAAAAAATTGTGTAAACTACCAACCTTCTCGTAAAATACTTTTGCATAAATATATGTGATACTCTTGTTGTGTAAAAGTATTTTAAAATATTCATTGAAGGTTGTGTGTCAATATCATGATATTATAAGTCTCAAAAAATAGTCTAGTGTATCACCTAAATAGTTATATAGTTTTCAATTTTTCAAGTAGTTTAAATGTCATTTTCAGTTTTCTTTTTTACTCTTTTCCATTAAGAGATCGATAGTTTAGTTCATTTTTAGGTAGTTTGATAAAGGAACTAGCCTTCTCTATAGGTCCAATCCAACTTTTAGGAAACCCATAGTCCTAGGAGTGTTTACATGTATCAACTGCCGATTAAGTTGAGAGCTTAATCATATTTGCAACTTTATTGATATCAATATTATCACCTCTCATATCTCCTACCCTATAATAGTCCTCATGTTTTATAATGCCCCATCAAGAAAACCTAAAGAATAAGAGAAAAATACACAAATAATAAATGGAAATATTTTTTTTGAATTAATTAAGTGTGAACATACATAACATATACAAATACAATGCTCAACCTCAAGATTAGGTCACATTGTTAACATTAAACTATGCACAAGTAGAAGGATAAACACTTAAAAGTATAAATTATTAAGGGGAAAGGTCTCCTAAACCATAGGAAAATTTCTATGAGGTCATTAGGGTCACATGAGACCAATCCTAAAGTTATAAAGCTTGAATCGATAAACAAGACAAACTGCTAAGATCTAGGTGTCAAAGATGGGCTTTGATGAAACCCTAATTATAATTGGACACCACTAAAACCGTCCATACTCACTCAAAACCTACTCAAGATCCCTTTGAGATTTACTTAACATCACAACCTTCACAACACATCCAAATCTAGTTCAAACGGACACCCCAAACTCCAAGAAAGCCCTCCAGACCAAATGAATGAACACGAGTTATTGGACCTAACTTAGGTCTACCAATTGAACATATGTTCTCTAGGTAAATACTAAAATAGATATTTGGTTCCCTCACTAGCACTATTTTCCCTTGGATGTGCTAGTGTCCCTAAGATGCACAAGTATCCCAAGGACTGGTGAATCCATGTTGTTGTCGTCTTCAAGACACACATTTGTCTA
Source organism: Cryptomeria japonica (assembly GCF_030272615.1). Classification (NCBI taxonomy): domain Eukaryota; kingdom Viridiplantae; phylum Streptophyta; class Pinopsida; order Cupressales; family Cupressaceae; genus Cryptomeria; species Cryptomeria japonica. Next base: position 521,779,990 of record NC_081413.1, read on the forward strand.
GACCAATGAGCTTCCTAGTTGGATAGTTTGATTTCCTAGACACCACAAACCCCTTGGTGAATTAAAAATACCCATAAGTCCCTTGAAACGATAAATTTGGGCAAAAAGGTGAAGAATTGGGAGAAGTTGAGTGGCATTAAGTCACCATATGACACCCACAAGGCTCAACAAAGTCTGAGTGGACTCATAATGCAACCACTCTACTCAAAAAACCCAAAACAAATACAACCATATACAATAATGTCTAATGAAACTAGAAACCACAATTGGACTCCATGAAACATTTATCAATTAGTCTCGGTTGAGCCCAAAATGGCTCCAAGGTGCTCAAATCCACTCTAACTTAGCTAAGAACTCATGACCATACTAGGAAGCACCTAAATAAATCTTCATCACTATAGAATTTGTATCTATGTTAATTTCAAAGTACCAATGGAAGTGTTCCTATGATACCATCATAATGTATTAAGAATAAAGAGCATACAAGATCATACTTTATGGGCAATTCCAACATTGGTCCACATAAATCTAAACTAACTTATATATATCAATTATAATTTCATTACATCATTCTCCACTTGGAGTTCTTCAATACACAAATAATCAATATTTACAATTCATGCAATAATTTACATTTTTTTTACAACTTGCAATGAATAAGGAAGAAGAAGATCATATATTGAGGAAGGTGGAGTAGCTCTCAAGGTGATCATAAACCAAGTCCACCACTCCCCAACAGTGGTGTGCAATGCCACCCGAATATGTGGTACCCTTATGTTCACCCTATCATGCTAATGGGGATATTCACAAGACCCAAATAATCATACAATGTAAGCAAGGGATACAATAGGCTCACACACATCAAAAAAAGAGCATGCACAATATACACTATCATACAAGAATACAATGCATCACTGATGTGGAGATAAAACTAATCCATGAATCTATCAAGGGTATATACTCAAACTTCTCAAGTCATCATATTTTATAATATAGTGGAGGGAGTGTCATCATATGTGTTCAAGAGGACACACCATACAAAATCAAACATTCTCTCGTACGAACAAGGATGACAATCATGCAAGTCCCAATGCTACATGAGCATGCATGTCTCTCCTGACAAGTCCCAGCACTCCATGTGTGGGAATTCCTTGCCAATACATCCATAGCCTTGTGCTAGCACTCATGGAATGCTTGAGGAATCCAATTATCTTATTTATTATTTTAACTCATGTTTACTATTAAGTTATCACTTGATTAAAACTTCCCAACGTGATTGTATGTGTGCCACTTACGGGCCATGTGATCATTGGAAACCAATCCCTAGACTCACTCTATGACCTAACCCTAGGCTCATGCTAAAATAAAATTTAAGACATCCCAATAAAATCCATTAGCCTCAATTACAAATGTCATTTTCATACACAAAATATGGCATACCTAATTTGCCATAATGACAAGAGAATGGATCCAAATCAATCCCATAAATAAATTTATACATATTATATCATGATTCTAAAATATAATATCATGTCAAAACTATCAAATTTTATTTTTTATAAAAATCCAAAGTGAGCCAATACTAATCATGGAGACCATCCCCCATCAATGGACCTCCAAAAAGATTAAATTTTTAAACTTCATAAATTGAAATTTTGAGAAAACCCATTGGGCTCTAACTACAAAACACCACAAAAATATAGTAAAAATTCTATTACACCCATCCAATAAAATTTGGGTAGGGTTTTCCCATATAAACTCATATTTGCCCAATTTCAAACATACTATCTATATAATCAATCAAATGCTTAAATTTAAATTATAGAAATGCTTCAAATCATCCCATAAAGCATTTAAAACAAGAATTGAACAATCAAATTCAGAAATAAATAAGAAATGAAGGTTCCTACCTCCAAACTTGGAGAAAACTTTAAATTCAAAATGCAAACCACACACACCAAGAAAGGTTGTAAAAATTGCACAGCTGGTAGAGCTCACAGAGACAATTCTTTTGAGCCTCTACCCACAAAATTCCACCCAAGAAATCTTCCAAGCTCACTAAATCAAAATCAACATGTAGGGTTTTTTTAGAGCAAGATGAAGGAAAATAAAACTAAGTGTGTAAAAACAAATTCCAATTACAAAATATAACTCACTTTTTGGAGTGGAAATAAAATAATAATAAAAATTAAATTAAACTTAAAATGCCAATTAACCTCCCAAAGGTCCCCCATGGTAAATCATTCAAATATCATTAAATCCAATGCATATAAGGCATAATACACATTTAAATATTAAATTGTCACTATAGTAATTAAATATCATTAATATAAACATTATAATAGCAAGAATTTGCAACTAACTAACTATGCACAAACAATCTTTACTGGTCTCACACAATAACACATTAGGGTAACTAGACATTACCAAAATGGTAATTGGGATTGTAATCACATGTAAAAAGGAAAAATATCCAAATGAGGAACAATGGATAGGGTTGGGTGACATAAATAACCAATGCATTATCTCCTATAACTATCGTTGGGGATATGGGCACACTTAGACCTGTGGAGCAAGGTGGAGTCAATGCCATGTACCTACATTAACCAAAACATAAAAAATACCTATGCATACATATATAATACAACATAACTAAAAGCATGAATAATCATTCCCCAATCAAGGTCACATGGTTTGCAACATCATATCTCATCTAGTCTATGTACCCTCATCAAAATATCATAATTAGTATAATATTAAATATTCTTGTAATATAATCCAAACAACATCATTTAACATCATGTCACATAATTGTAGAGTCATCATGGATATATGATTATCACTAAGACTATAAGTATAACCTACTATCCACATTAGCATTGATATCATATGAACAAAAGAATATAATTGTATGTAGGATTCGCCACATGGGTGCCAATACAAAAGAATAACATATGCACAATTAGAATATAGCATATACAAATTCAATCTTGGTAAAGAAATGATAGAATGCAAACATGGGAGGCATTACATGTTTCCTTAGAAACTTCTCTTTCATGTCATTGCAATCATCTACTATATTTTTTCCAAATCCCATGAACCATCTTAATGCTAAATCTTTCAGTATGGCTAGGAATAGTTTTATTCTATGTTAATTTGTAGAATAATCATAGCTTCTACAAAGGAAATCAAATTCAAAGAGAAATGTTTCAAGGTCCTCTATTACCTAGCTATGAAAGTTTGGTAGAGATGAGGGAGGTATATGTTTACAGGTAGAATTCCTTTCTTGATCATATATAAAAAAGTGAAAGGTACCAATTCCAATATCTTGTTCTCTCACTCCTTTGATATACCCCATTGATGTATGAGAACTAGTAGTTGATAGAGAAGTGGGATATAGAGCACTAGAGCTGGAACTAGAATTAGGGGTTGAAGGTGGAGATTGGTAAAGTGGAATATCTTCAGGTTGTTGTAATCCACTTGTCTGTCCTCATCCTACTTCTACCACTATAGATAATATGTTCCTGTAGCGTCCTAAAATTGTGACACTTGCAATTTCGACTGCATTTGGGTCTTCACGATGGCGGCGCAACGTTGAACCTGAATGGAGACCCTGAAACCTGTTTACGACACCAAAAACTGCATTTTTCCACACCCTGGCCTGATCTCTCCTTGCACCCTGCTGTCCCGGGAGGTGGGACCATGGCGCCCAGCGCCCTGGTCCTTCAGGACTAGGGCGCCCAGTGCCCTGGTCCCCCAGGACCATGGCGCCCAGCGCCCTGGTCCCTGGCCCTATTTTGGGCCCGGTCTCTTTTGGGCATCGGGTCTTTAAGTTTGCAAATTGGAAAATAATGTTTCCTAGTCGGCCTAAGGTCAGGAAAATCAGTCTATCAATCCTAATTGACAAGTATATAAACTACTTTTCCTCTCCTAGAAAGGGAGGAAGACAGATGTGTGCAAAAGGTGGAAATGCTATTCAAACATTCAAGCATTCCTTCAAGCAATTGAGCATTCTAAGTCTCCAGTCAAGGCTAAGTGTTGCATTCAAGACAAGGATTCAACCATTGAAGAGGAGATCACATACAACATACAACATACTACATACATTACACCTTCGCATGTAAGAATACAAACATTCTTACAACAAGGTATCAGTACTTGTTTACATTACAAACATTTACATTTACAGCATTCTCATTTCTTGGTTAATTCCAAAACCGGGGTTTGACCTAAAGGTAAACCCCTCATCCCTAACCCCCCAATCATCCTCTCTTTTCTGTGTGTAGGTTGCAAGTACGCTGCCGTAATTGGAGATCTGGAATCCTTGTGCAGAGACGAACAGATCCCCCTTCGTTTCGCGGATTTTTCGGAGGACCGTGTGCACGCCGGGCGCCATCGTCCCATCAACTTTCGCTCAAATTTGCAGAACAACACCGTCTCAACATTTTACTACTAATTCTAGGTCCGCAGCTTCATCCCATATCCCTATCTCTGTTTATAAGTGAATCTTTCCTACTTTACATGCATTCCTAGTTTAATCTTTCTATCTACATTCTTTACAAAAGAGGGTATCCTTGATGTCTTAACCCTTGAAACTCATTTAGAATCCAATCTTGCATTGCGTGGGATTGGATCTTGTGAGTTTCAACCCCTCTTTTGAATGTAAAGTCTCCCCTAAGTGAAAACCATCAACCCTAATGACTCTCCTTTCTCTCTCCTTGGGGTTGGGGAGGGGAGAACGACTAGGGTTTGATTTTTCCGCTTTACATTTTGGTGAACCCGACGTGAACATCCTCATTCTGATTATTCATGGTTAGATCTGAAAATTTTGTTTCCTTAATTACATTTCCATTTTTTATCTTTTGCAAATTTTAGAGGTTGATTGCATAAAAACCCTAAAATTTTCTTTTTAGTAATTAAACTTGTGGAATGTTTAATTGTTAATGCTTGTTTCAGATCTACCCTTCTATTGCAAATTGTTAATTCATATTTGTGCTTTAATTCTGAAAATTAAGTGGTTAAATGTCAAAACCCTAATTTTTAAGACCTTCTTGATTCAACCTTTGACTGATAATTTCACTAATCAAAACACCTCCAAATCGGCTATAACTTTGGATTCCGCAATAAAATCACGACATCTTTCATCCCTGAAAATTTGGAAAAAAGTTGCGAGGACCGTGTGCACCCCAAGCGCCATCGTCCCTGACATTTTTTCCGAAATTTCGGGAGCTAGATCTTACTGTATTTTTTTGCTAAAATCCAAAATTTTGGCTGATTTTATCAATTTTAACACTTTCAAAATTAAAGTCAAAGTTGGTCTAGCGATTGCTTGGATTGAGGCTTCTAATCATTCAAAAATTGTTGAAATTGAAATTTGTGTCAAAATTGTGTTTCTTACAGTCCTAAATTTGAAAAGTGTGTTGGCATCCATTCGAAATTTCAGTGTTTTATTCAAATTTTTGCAGTTTGTGACTTTTGAAATTAAGTGTTTAAATGCAACAACCTTGATTTCCACTTTCAAAATTGAATTTTGCATGAAATCGAGTCAACTTTTAAGTTTCAAAACTTGCATTGCTTTCAGTATTCCCTCTAAAATCATAAAATTCAAAATTTCAGTTTCCCCCTCTTTTTCAAAATTCAAATTTTACATTTTTCAACAATCTTGGTAGGGTTCAATTTTGAGATTGCAACTTTAATTTGGCCTATCTACAGATCATAAAATCACTCAATTTTTTCAGATTAGCTTTAAAATCATCATAACTTTCATCCCTGAAAATTTCGAAAAAAGTTGCGAGGACCGTGTGCACTCCGTTCGCCATGGTCCCGGACATTTTTTCCGAAATTTCGGGAGATTGTCCTGATTGCATTTAACAGCTTAAATCTAGGAGATTGGCTGATTTTATTGAAATTTGCTACCTCTAAAATTCAAAATCTTCTCTCTCTCTCTCTTTAGTGCATGAGTTTTACAACAATAAGCCCTACTTACACTATTCCCGTTAGACGAAGCCTTAGAATTAAGTCTTTCCAAGGTTTAATTATTGAGGAGATGGAACCTAATTTGAATGGCCTTTTTAACGAGGACATGGGTAATTCCTCTAATCCTCTTAATGATAAAGAAGCTCTCCATGAGGTTTCTGTAGAACAACTTTCAAAATTGGATAACCAATTTGATGATTTTCGACAATGGATGTCTCAAGAATACCCTGATAGTGAAGCTCTTTCATTAATTGAGGGTCTAAAGCGTATGGTTCAAAGTGATAAGAATGGAATTGATATTTTGCATGGTATTGCACACATTGTGGATTCGAATGTGATGCCTATGAAAAGTTGTGCCGAAACCTTAGGTTATACACAACCTCCTACTCAAGTTAATCATTCTATTCCTTTGACAACTCCTATTGCTAGTATACCTACTTTTACATCAAACATAATGACTACTTCAATACAAGACATTCCTCCTATGATCACTAGTCATGGGGGAAATCCTCTTCCTTCATTCAATCCAACTTCTTCATTCATTCCTTCAATGAGTGTTCCTATTATATCTCCACAAATAAACATGACGCAAGGGGGCAATTCATCTAACCCTTCCATTCCTCCTTGTAGTGTTCCTCCTTTCCAATAATCTCCTATGACTAACTATCATAGTGTCCCACCACCTTACTCTCTACCTTCTTTCAATAACATAACACCTCCATCACAATCTAACACGTTTAAACCGAACAGAGAGTCCATTAAATTCAATGAAAACATCATCAACAACAATGTGAATGCGGCATCAGGTGTGCCTCCTATTTCTAAGTTTTTCAAGAAAGAAAGAAAGTTTACTCCTTTGAATGAATCATTGCATAGTATTATGAATAAGTTATTGGAACAAAATGTGCTTACTCTTCCTCCTATAAGGCAAATAGACCCTACAAAGATTAACTCACCCTATTTTGATAACAAATCTTTTTGTCAATTTCATCGTCATCCTAGGCATGATACTGAAAAATGTTTTGCTTTAAAAGGTAAAATTCAAGATTTGATTGATAATAATACTATCTCTGTTTCTGGTGTGAATGATAAAGGCAACACATCTGTAGCTCCTCCTAACCAAAATCTTCAGATTTTTACTGATCCATTGCCTTCTCATACCTCTAATGCGATTGATACTACTGATTCCTCTGTCTCACCTGATGATCTTGTGTCCATGACTCCGAATGTGATTAACTTTGTAAAGCAGCAGAAAATCCCTAAAGAATCTTCCATCACCTTTGATTCTAGTGAAACTATCAGGGCACCTGATGGTCCTTTATATATAGTTGCAAAAGTCAAGAATACACCTTGTCGTGGAGTGCTTATTGATCCTTCTTGTATGGTTAATATCATTTATGAAGAATTTATTTTTACTTTGCAATTGAATCAAGTGATCTATGATGAAACAAATGTGGTTGTGAAACTATTTGATGCATTTTCTTCTCCTGCAATTGGTTCTATTACATTACCTATTGAGGTCCATAACAAATCCCTTGATGTGGACTTTGCTATTATTCCATCGTCCGAACAATTTCGTGTGAAGCTAGGCTATCCTTGGCTATCTTCCATGAAAGCTATTACTTCTCCTATTCACAAGTGTTTGAAATTTCCCCATAATGGTGAAGTTGTTACTGTCAATCATAGTCTCTTTAAACCAGCTGAAAGAACTTCTAGCGTTCCTATTGATTACTTTTGGCCTAAACAATTCCAATCTCTTCCTCCGCGAAGTGATCATCTTTTCAAATCTTATCAAAAGTGGAAAAAAGATATGATCCTATCTCTAAGTGAACCTAGAACACCCAAACTTGACATTCCTATCGAGGAAGTTCTTCCTTTGAAAGATAAAACTAATGTCTTTCCTCAAGAAGATTCCCAACTCATTTCTATGAATGTGACTATGCCTATATCTAATAAACTTCCTAAAAGTAGACCTATACCTCCTCGTCATGATGGACTGGGTCTCCTTCCTAAACCAAATATTCCTCCCTTATATGGAGCAGTTCCTCCTCCTTCCTCTTATGGAGAGAAGAGACCTTCCTCTTCTCCTATTGTTCAACCTAAGAGACTACAACCTAAACACCCAAGTGATAAGGATGAGAACATTCCTCCTCAATCTTCGCAACTTCCTACTAAGACTAGACGAAATCATTCTGCACGTGAACGCCGACGAAAGCATCGTCTTAGAGCTCGGGCAGCTGCTTCTCAAACTTTGCAATCCCCAAAAACACCTTCAGCCAGTATTATTCCATTTTCTCCTCAGCCGACGATTGAGCCGAAATCTCCTAAACATAAGATGCATGATGGCCTTAATCCTGTGCAAGTTAAAGATCCTATTTTTATAAATCTTGATGATGATATAGATGAAAATGTTATTCATGATGAAAATGTTACTCCTCTTTCTTCTGATAGTGAATATGAATATGTTGATGTTGATAACCATTTATCTAACGAATTTTCTAAAGCACTTATCCCAGCTCCTAGACAAGAACGACGTGGCTTGGGGTATGAACATAGCCCTTGTTTGGATCTTGTGATAGCTCCATCTGATGTGTTGGATGTTCCTCCTCTAGCGTGTTTCCTACCTTCCCGAAATATTGATCAGCAAGATCGGGGGGTAGATGATGTGCTAGACTAGTTTCATTAGCATAGCAGATTCTCTCCTCCTCTCTTGATCTCTTTTGTCACTTCTTCTATGTGTTATTCTCATTCTTCTATTTGTTGTCCTTAGTGTTGTCTACTTGAGGACGATGCAAAACATTGAGATCTCTTTTGGTCTCTCTCTCATGTTGACTCAAAAGACACATGTGTTCCCTTCTTCTAGGTGACCTTCCTTGATTGGGGAATGAAGAACAATTATGCATACATACATATGATATACATGAATTATCATACAACATACTGACCCCGAGGAAAGCGAAGTCACCTTATGCTTTGTGTTTTGTGTCTATTATCCTTGGGCTTATCTCACACTTGGGGGCTAAATCCTTGTGATAACGTGCTCCTTTCTCATTTCCTATATGTATCACTACCTTAAAGCAATCACCCCCGGTGAGGCGTGTGCGATCGCTTTAACGTAGGGGGGCATACATCCCGTTCATATCTTTTCAAGATACTTGAAAATTTCTTGACAAATTTAGCTTTGCCTTGAAAATTTTTGATATCTTTCTTGCATGACTCATAGTGAGGGAACCTTACTACTGACAGTCATGGTTCTCCCTCGTGATCTTCCCTTTTACTTTGTCAATCGAAATCGTAAGATCCTTAGTCCACTGGGGGCTTGGTGTATCTTGCCTCCTTGACGTGGTGAAAGTTTTTCAATGTTGTTTCCTTGTACTTTACCGGAAGTATGAGCGTACGCTTATACTCCCACTAAAGTGGGGGCTAAATGTAGCATCCTAAAATTGTGACACTTGCAATTTCGACTGCATTTGGGTCTTCACGATGGCGACGCAACATTGAACCTGAATGGAGACCCTGAAACCTGTTTACGACACCAAAAATTGCATTTTTCCACACCCTGGCCTGATCCCTCCTTGCACCCTGCTGTCCCGGGAGGTGGGACCATGGTGCCCAGCGCCCTGGTCCTTCAGGACTAGGGCGCCCAGCGCTCTGGTCCCCCAGGACCATGGCGCCCAGCACCCTGGTCCCTGGCCCTATTTTGGGCCCAGTCTCTTTTGGGCATCGGGTCTTTAAGTTTGCAAATTGGAAAATAATGTTTCCTGGTCGGCCTAAGGTCGGGAAAATCAGTCTATCAGTCCTAATTGACAAGTATATAAAATACTTTTCCTCTCCTAGAAAGGGAGGAAGACAGATGTGTGCAAAAGGCGGAAGCGCTATTCAAACATTCAAGCATTCAAGCATTCCTTCAAGCAATTGAGCATTCTAAGTCTCCATTCAAGGCTAAGTGTTGCATTCAAGACAAGGATTCAACCATTGAAGAGGAGATCACATACAACATACAACATACAACATACTACATACATTACACCTTCGCATGTAAGAATACAAACATTCTTACAACAAGGTATCAGTACTTGTTTACATTACAAACATTTACATTTACAGCATTCTCATTTCTTGGTTAATTCCAAAACCGGGGTTTGACCTAAAGGCAAACCCCTCATCCCTAACCCCCGAATCATCCTCTCTTTTCTGTGTGTAGGTTGCAGGTACACGGCCGTAATTGGAGATCTGGAATCCTTGTGCAGAGACGAATAGATCCCCCTTCGTTTCGCGGATTTTTCGGAGGACCGTGTGCACGCCGGGCGCCATCGTCCTGTCAACTTTGGCTCAAATTTGCAGAACAGCACCGTCTCGACATTTTACTGCTAATTCCAGGTCCGCAGCTTCATCCCATATCCCTATCTCTATTTATAAGCGAATCTTTCCTACTTTACATGCATTCCTAGTTTAATCTTTCTATCTACATTCTTTACAAAAGAGGGTATCCTTGATGTCACAACCCTTGAAACTCATATAGAATCCAATCTTGCATTGCGTGGGATTGGATCTTGTGGGTTTCAACCCCTCTTTTGAATGTAAAGTCTCTCCTAAGTGAAAACCATCAACCCTAGTGACTCTCCCTTCTCTCTCCTTAGGGTTGGGGAGGGGAGAACGACTAGGGTTCGATTTTTCTGCTTTACAGTTCCTTCTATGGGTATAGGTTTGAATAAATATTGCTAAAGCATATTTATTCTTTTCATACAACAATTGTATGCCAATTTCCATCTTTCATGCATAGTTTTAGTAGAGAATTTGGTATTTGATAATATGTCTATCAATCCTAAAAGTTGAAAATAAAAATTATAATGTCTATGAACACAAGAAATAACTATCAGAAACCCATATACTCCCATAGTTTAGAATCATCCCCGATAACAATATAAAAAATGTGTGGTCAACTATATGACTAAAGATATTGAGTAGTATGGTCATACACTTCAAATGAGACCTATACTCAAATTGTCATAGGATACTTAAATTATCAACCAAGGACGTACACTTAAAATGAGACTTATACTATTTGTACATTAGGACATTTTTGGGATTCCTAATATACTTTCATGAATTGAAGAAATGATTGAATCTAAGAAAATTAGGCTATATTAACAAATAATTAAAAGGATACAAACAATTATTAGGAATATTCAAACTAATAGACTAAACAAACTAAATTATAGAGTGGAAATATTAACAAACTAAATTATAGAGTAGCATCATACCTCAAGTGGGCCCTTACTTGGGTATGTGCACTTGTTACATAAAGTAATCACTCAATAGTCAATTATTTATGTATTAATTCATATAGATGAAAAACTTGTATTTTGATTACTTGATCAAAAATAGAAATACATAGAATACTTGTGTAATATAGGGAAAGTGGGGTTCACTAGTCTAAACATGCAAACTAGGAATCACATGCAATCTCATCAAATACATTGGAGAACAACCAATAGACCAAACTAAAAACCCTTGGGAGAACTGGGAACTTGATTGGATTATTCTCTTTTGTGTTTGATTGATTGGAAATTGAAAATGAAAGAACTAGGCTAAATGATGCAATACTAACAATAAACAACATAAACGAACAAATGCAGGTTTGGAAATTGACTAAGAGATACAAAACTAGAAAGGGGATATAGAGAGGATGTTGTACCTAAATTATGATATCAAACTACATGGGCATTGTGGCTACCTAGTCCAAAGGAAAAAGTCACCTATCATCAGTTTCCAGACCCTTTATTATCAAATTTCCTAAGAGTTCATGTCTTTAGACTCTAGAAGACACCTATTTCTAATTCTAAACATGCACAAAGAAAGTGGAAAATGGTGTTGGGTTGTATAGAGGCTTGCCTAAGTCAAACCCCAGGTTGAAATTAACCCTACAACAATGATGATTATAAAATATATATAAAATTTAAGTAATAAATTGAACTAAAATAATATTACCTAAAGTGTGATGATATTGATAATGATGCAATTCTCTTAGGATAAATCCCCCATGTGTTAATGCAATAATGTGGTAAATCATCACAAAATCCATCATGAAAACATACTTGAATGTGCCTTGCTATATCTCGATGCTCCTTGATTTTAGATCTTCTCTTAAAGAATGATAATTGCTCTTGAAAATGAAACTTGTAGATAATAAAATGAATTATGAATGATGTCTCGTATAGGGTTCTCAAGGTATTTCCAATTTTTAACTGACTTACAATAGTCATATCCCAATTTTGACAATAAATCTAGAAATGTAAAGGCCAACACAATAGTATCCCAAACTTTTAGCCAAAAAGCATCAAATAGTGGCAATAGTTGTCATCATCCCCAATAAGATGGGACCGAATTTTAAGGCAAGTGAGATAATAGGGCCTTGATATTGGATATGTAATTTATATTAGAGTTGATGATATTTAAGTGGTGGAAAGAGTGCATTAAAATTTAATATGAGATAGGACCCATATAGACTCAAAATGATATAGAAGAAAGGGCATACTAAAATAAGGGCCCAAAGAGGAGTGTGTTGAAGTTTTTAAAATATGATAGGACTCATATTCTTGAGTTGAAGATTAATTCAAAGCAATAAATGGTCCCAAAATGCTTAGAGAAATGGGAAAACTAAATGAGTGTTAAGAGAGTGTGAAATTGGACTCAATAATTAAAGGAGTACAATTTATGACACTATATTTAGTCCCCAATCATACTCACGGTAAATTAGAAACGAAGAGATGGAGAATCTAAGAGAAAGACATACTAGGGATATGATGACACTAATTTTGATGGGTGATCAAGGCCCCAAGCATAGGATCCTGTCAATCCATGCAAATAATCTTCAAATATACATAAAGAAAACACCATTATTACTAGAAGAAAAGGTTCCAAGTCAACTAGCTAAAGAGACCTTGATGTCAAAAATGCCTCAACTACTAATATTATTCTCAACATGTTATTGCAAGAGCACAAGTGGACTTATAGAAAGAACAAGGATATACACCAATTGATGAGACAAGAAGCCATGATCCGACAACTATCAAGGTATATTATGTTATGGATCCATGGGGAAAGAGAGAGACAGAGACAAACACAGAGAGACAGAGACAGAGACAGAGACAAAGATAGAGACAGAGATAGAGACAGAGACAAAGATAGAGACAAAGATAGAGACAAAGATAGAGACAGAGATAGAGACAAAGACAGAGACAGAGAGACATAGACATAGAGACATAGACAAAGAGAGAGAGAGAGAGAGAGAGAGAGAGAGAGAGAGAGACAGAGACAGAGACAGAGAGAGAGAGACAGAGAGACAGAGAGAGATGGTTATGGAGATAGATATAGAGAAATATAGAAATATATATAGAGATGGAAATAGAGAGGGATAGGGACATGGAGAGGGGAGGGAGAGATAAAGAGAGGAGAGAGTGATAGATAGACATGAAGTATAGAAAGGGAGAGATAGAAAGATAAAGATAGAGATAAGAAGGGCTATATAAAGACAAGTAGAGAGAGGGAGATATATATGGGTAGATAGAGGAGAGATAATGACATGGCGATAGAGGGAGAAATGGAAAAATAATTATGGATAGATAGATATAGACAAACAAAGAGATATAGATATAGAGGTCTAGAAAAAGGGAGAGAGAGACAACTAGAGATATAAGGGGATAGAGGAAGATAGAGGTAAAAATGAAGATAGAGTGAGAGAGGAAGAGAGAGACATATAGATACAATAGGAGACATAGAGAGATAGATAGAGAGATAAATAGGGAGAGAAAGGGAGAGAGATAGGTAGAGGGAGAAAGAGAGAGAAGAAGAGGGAGAGAGAGGGAGAGGTAGCTTAATATATAAAGAGCGACAGGGAGATATTAGATAGAGGGTGATATAGAGAGATAAAAAGGGACATGGAAAGATATAGAGAGATAGGGATAGAGATAGAGAGATAAAGAGATATATATATATATATATATATATATATATATATATATATATATATATATATATATATATAGAGAGAGAGAGAGAGAGTGATATATGTAGAGGCAGATATAAAGAGATAGAGAGGGATAGGGAGAGAGATAAAGAGATAGGGAGATAGTGGTAAAGGGATAGGGATCTAAAGATATAAAGAGAGAAGTGAGAGGGAGATATAGAGAAAATTAGAGAGATAGAGTTAGAGTGAATAAGAAAGAGGGGTGGATAGTGTGAGATGTAAATAGAGAGGGTGAGGGGGAGATAGGGAGGTAGAGATAGAGGGAGAAAGAGTGAAAGAGAAATAAGGTGACAAACACAAGTAGTAAAGAGGTTTACAAAGAGAGGGAGACAAAGATAGATAGGGGAAGGGATAGAGAGATAGATATAGACATAGAAATAGGGATAAAGATAGGGAGGGGGAAATATGGAGTGTGAGTGTATATGAGGGAAAGAGAGATATGGAGAGAGAGAGAGAGGAGTGGGAGATAGATATCTATAAATAGGTAGAGGGAGGGAGAGGAAGGAAGATAAATAAAGATAGGAGAAAGGATAAGTAAAGAGATAGAAAAAGGGAGTGATGAGAGAGGAAGAGAGAGGGATAGAAAGATAGAGCTAGATATAATATAGGGTAGAGAGAGAGAGAGAGAGAGAGAGAGAGAGAGAGAAAATTGGTCTACCTTTTACATATATTTGTGTAATAGACCAAGTGAATTGGAAGGGTATTGAGAAGATGTTGTTGTTTGAGAAACAAATATCTCAATTGAGAAGTGATAGCTTTCAATCAATTATGAATCCACATATAAATGGATTCAAACATGACTAAAATAATACCTCTAAATCAAGAAGATAATCAGGCTTCATTACCAGTAGGATCATGTTGTGTTTGCAATAGGGAGAGGAGATATTGGGGTAGAAAGAGGGAGGAATAGAGTGAGAGAGGGAGAGTTAGGGGTAAGAAGATAAAGATAGAGGTGGATATGGATATGGAGATGGAGATGGAGAAAGAGAGGGAAATGGAGAGGATATATATATATATATATATATATATGGAAGATATAAATATATAGAGAGGGAGAGAGATGGAGAGAATGAGGGAGAGAGAGAGATAAAGATGAAGATAGAAACTTATATATAGAGAGAGGGGAAGAGACAAAGATAGGGGCAACGAGAGACAAACAAAGAGTAGAGATAGACAAATATGGAGAGAGGGAGAGAAAAATAGGGGAGATAGATAGAGGAGACAGAAAAAAAGATATATGGAAACAAGAAGAGAGAAAGGGAGAGAGAGATAGATGGATAGGGGATATGGAGGGATTGAGGACATAGATATGGGGAGATATAGAGAAAGGGGGTATACAATGGGGGAAGTAGAGATATGGAGATATGAATGGAGGGGACATGAGTGAGAGAAATGTGATGGAGACAAATAAGAGAGAGAGAGAGAGAGAGAGAGAGAGAGAGAGAGAGAGAGAGAGAGAGAGAGAGAGAGAGAGAGAGAGAGAGAGAGAGAGAGAGAGAGAGAGAGAGAGAGAGAGAGAGAGAGAGAGGGGGGGAAGGGATAGAAATAAAGAGAGGAGAAAGAAGTAGAGAGATATAGAAAGAGGGTGTGATAAGATGAGAGAGGGATAAATAGGGATATAAAGAGGGCTCGAGATAGGAATATAATGGAGAGATAGAGAGATATAACTTGAGAAAGATGAAGTGAGAGAGAGAGATAAATATATGGAGAGGGGGAGATGTGATGAGTCTTAGTTTTATACCTTTATTTGCAGTCATTTTACCATGCTTAGGACTCTTATATACATAATGATGGGACTTTATATTATATTTTGACTGACTTTTTGAACCTATTTGACAATCATGTCTTTGACAAAACAGTGAACCTTATGAATACAAATATAAATATTTACTGTCTTTGTATGTTGATGAATGTGTTACAATAAATGATCATGAAATGTAGATGGGGTGCTTGTTCTAACCTTGATGTTGCAGCTGTGTGGAAGACTTTTTGTGATGAAACGGGGCTTTATTGATAGCAACATGGCAACGTGGACAAGACTAGACAACAAGGCGTGAAAAGGTCAAGGGTTGTTACAACTCGGGCACTAGTTGTTCGAGCTTATTAAGGAATCTTCAAAAGCAGTCATGATCTATTAATAATTCTGTTAATAGTTGTGTTGGATGTTGGAGCATATCTAGGAAAGATTTACAAATATTCAAAGATGGAGCAGAGTCTTGTTTTCTTAGTTCTCTTAGATTTCATATTCTAAATAAAATCCTCCACCTAGATATTAGGAAGTGGGCAGCTCTTGTGGAAAACTTTTGTAAGGATGAATGTTATAAATCCTTCTCAAGTTTCCTAGTTAGTTAGTTGTTGTTTTTGATACCAGATCATGTTATGTTGTTGAATTGATTTTGAATAAAGGAGCATATCCAATTTCTTGAATAAGTTCATGGTGTTGTGATATGATTATGTGAGCTCTATAATTAACTTCTACTCTAACTTATAATTCATAAGACTCACTCAAGGGGGCCCACTTGGTGAGGATTCCGTCTTGTTGTTTTTATGCACTTTATCTTTTGATGTTGTTTAATTCTGTTATGTTAGATTGCTCACTGTCCGTTCCTGTAGCCACGACAGAACAAAACAATCATTTCTGCATAAGTTAGAAGAACTTAAATTTTGTTGCCAGAAGTTAGCAAAGTTTCTCTAAGTTATAACTCTGAAGCAAAGTTCCTTATGAATAAAGATAGGAGAAAGGATAAGTAAAGAGATAGAAAAAGGGAGTGATGAGAGAGGAAGAGAGAGGGATAGAAAGATAGAGCTAGATATAATATAGGGTAGAGAGAGAGAGAGAGAGAGAGAGAGAGAGAGAGAGAGAGAGAGAGAGAGAGAGAGAGAGAGAGAGAGAGAGAGAGATTGTTGTCCCTCCTCGACTTATCTTTGATTTATGCATGGATAGACTTACCTAGACTCTATATGGTGTTTTTGATTTACATGTATGACTCTATTGATACCTCAAATGTTATTTTCATGATGCTAGACATTCTATATGGACATGTGATGTTTGATGACTCTCATGGATGATGATATATATCTTTGATTATTATGATGATGGCTTCATGTTTGATGATCTCTATATGCATTTATGGTCAAGATGGATTATATTGCTCATGAGATTGCGGTGATATTGTGATTGTGTTAACCCTATCTTATGATCATGGTGATTGAGTTAATGCTAAGTGATTGTGAATGTCCTCTAGTGCCTTCGTGATAGGGACGATGTCATATCACTCATTGCAAGCAGGATATAGCGCTATGAATCTCTATCACTTGCTTGTTTAATTATGATGTATTATTGTATATATTGTATCGTGGTGATCAGTGGTTGCGGGATTGCAAGTACTAGACATCGACTCCACCTAGCTTCACAGGTCCGAGTGTGTTTTTATCCCAATGGCAAGTTGTTGGAGATTAGTCAGTTATCTTGGCATGAATCCTCGTGCTAGTGTGTTGAGTTGTGGCCATCTTGTGGCGTTGTGAGTATTTGGTTATTTATTTAATTAATGTTTGATTAATATAGTTTATTAATGATAAATTAAATTATTATGTTGTTTGGTTAATTTAATATTGTTGGGTGATTTATTATTATTTAATTATAGCCTTGTGGATTAAATAGTTTATATTTATTTATTTATTTTATTTATTTATTTATTTGGTTTAATTGATTTATTATTTAACTAGTGGTTTATATTTAATTGTGATTTTATATTTATTAAGGTCTACATTTGTTTGTGGCTTTTATTTAATCATACTTTTATATTTATTTATTGTTTATGATTTTAATTCGATTATGGCTTTAAATTTTATTTGAGTCTTTTTATTTATTAATTGCCCTTGGTTTATTTATTGGGCTTTGGTCATTATTTATTCATTTGATTTTATATTATAATATAGTTTCTCTTGTTACATGGGTAAATTGACATATTATATTATTTACCTACCCTCCTTGGTTATTAGTTAAAAAGAGAAAAATAAATATGTAATTTTTGGCATGGTAGTTAGATTATATAGTATTTTGGATTATTTCTATTGGATGGATTTTTGGCTATGGTTTTTGAATGATTTATTTATTCAGCTACCTATGCATTTTGTCGGGTTAGCAATTCTGGAGTTTCTTCTATGATTTTCATTCATGGCTGGAGATTTTGGATTTGGCTTGCTTTAGCTTGGATTGGATTATGGATTGTGCTTCAACTTCCTTTGCCTTTACTTCAATTTCCAGCTTGGGGGAAATTCTTCCTCTATATTTTTATTTTATGGAAAGAACTATTTGCACTACATTTTCTGAAAGATTGTATTCGGGAGTGGGGATAAGATATTGAAAATGGAACACATATTGTTTATAATATGGTCAAACCATATGGTCTTTGAAATATATTTATGTGGGTTTCATTCTAAATGTTTCCTTTGTCGTGAACGATATTTGTGTCTCTGTGAATGCTCTATGGATATTCTGAGAGTCTATGATTTGATAGTACTCCCTATGTGTTCATGATGGTTTGGGAATGCTTGTTTATTTGCTATGTTGTCTATGCATTTGTAGTTCTGGAGATTTCATGAGTTGTTCCCAAAACTCTCTATATGTAGTTGTCGGGAGTCTCCATCCATAAACTTTGATTTACCTCTTGAATCGACCTTATCTTAAGTGCATTTTGATCTCTTGCCTTCTACTTGTTAAGGCATAATTATTTATTTATTGAGTTTTTTACTTCGTGAATAGTTTTTGAGATTTATTTACCTTGTCATATTTTCTTCCTTCCATCTCTGTGATTATGGACATGTGTGATATATTGTGTATCATATGCATTATTTGAGTATATGCGTTGAAGCTTTTACCATATGCGTTAAAGAATTAATCGTATGTGGTGTTTTTTTTTATTATATGTGCTTCTCTGAATTTGATATGTGATGCATCATTTATTTTATGCACCATTTTAGTGAGTATATGCGCTATACTGGGAGGTATATGGGCTAATATGTTTATTAGATGTGTTGTCCTATTTGTTAGATGCATTGAACTATCCTATAATTGTGTTTTGGGTGTTTTCACCAGTCTGAGTTAATTTCTTCGATTATGTTCTCTTACCAGAGGCTTGTTTTGATGATTTCTGAGTTTACCAAAATGCCCCTATGTTTTGTTTTAATTATTTGAAATGCTTTTGTGCTCTAGCAAGTGATTTGGCCTTGTCGTAGAGGTTGTTTATATTGCTCCAGCATGATTGTTGTTGAGGTTGAGATCTTGTAAAGCTCCAACGAGTTGATGAGCCTCGTTGTAGAGGGTTTATTTATGTGTATGGCAGGTTTATATGGATTATTGCATGATTATGGCCATTTATTTTATGTTGAGGCTCTTAATTATTTATTGGCATTGATGGCTTTTGGCTATTGGATTGTATTGTTGATTGTTATGTTTATGGATTCTTGTTGATGTTGTATATGGGCCACCTTGTTATTAATGTTGTTGCTTTCCTTATGGTCATGGAACATGGTTAGGAGGAGTGGGCTTTCATGTGATGACCGGGGTCATGAGAGATAGGCTACTAGGAGGTTCCTAGTGAGAATGCTTACAGTCTAGACCACCAGGGCACATTGAAAGTTTTCCTTGTGTAAATAAGTGATAACATTAATAATTAATTAGATGGGTTGGGTAATTAGGATTCATCTAATCAAGAAAATAATGGATGTGAGCCCCAAGACTTAGTCCTAGGGAGGATTCTTTAGGATAAGCTTGGGAAGGCCATTGTGATGCCAAGTCAATCTCTCTTGTTCTCTCATAGGTTGATATGGCTCCACATGTCTATCGGGATGATTCCCTTCTTTGTGAGGATAGCATGCAGAGGCATGTCTATCAGGGTGGTTCCCTTCTATGTGAGGATAGCATGTAATGACACTCCACTCCTATGTGTGTCTTTGTCCTTGGTTCTTGATATTTCACCATGATTGTCGGTATGCCTCTAGGAGTTTCTATATTTTGTGTTAGCCTTGTAATATGATTTGGATTATGATATTGAGTTTCTTCTTATTGAGTTCTCTTTGGTTGTTAGGTGTCAGCCTAGGTCTAGAGTGTATTGTGGGACCTTGTGTTATCTCCTAGCACGAGAGGTGGTTCGTTTGGTTCCACGTGGTTGGGTGGTTTGATGCCTTCTTTCATTGGGATGTTCTTCATTGGTTACTTCATGCGTCGATGTGGATTCTCGTATCTTTAGCTTATAGATGGATAATGTAGCAAATGGATATATTTTATCATATGACATATGTAAATGTGGATATCATGAGATCATTATAGTTGTAGTTTGTCCTTGAGAGCTATGCTCTTTGATGTAATTAGATAGTAGATATGTAATGTTAGATAATTTATTAGGACATGGCTTATGATCCTCTTGCAAAAGGATAGAATGATGTATCATATTGTATCTTGTGGTTGTTCATTAATGAAAATAATGGTATTGGATTTATTGTTGTGCATTAGCAATATATGTATGTTTTAATATTAATTAGTAATGGACTATTTACATGATTAGATCATAATGGAATGGATTAATTATGTTAGTAAGAATGAATAAATGGGATTAGGAACATTTAGATTTGTCGTTCTTAAAATGAATCTAATGGGTTCAATGGTATTGCATTGATAAGGATTACATTCATGATAGATTGAAATGATATTACATATGTAATTGGAAATAATAAATGACATTAGAAATGGTATGCATTGAATTAGTTGTGATTATGATGATATTGTTTATGATTAATTGCGTAAGTAATGACGTTGAGATACCCTAGGGAAGTTAATGTTATGTTGTGTTTATTTCCGCTTGCATTAATTGTTTATGCGTTCATGATGTTTATGTGTATATTATGTAAATAGATGTTTAATGCATAGAAGTATATGATTATATGTGTTGCATTAGATGATGTTTAAATTTTTTTTATCTCTATTAGTATGTTAGTTTGCTTCATTTCTCTAGGGTATTTTGGCAAGCATTACAGAGACATGGATTTAACTAGACAACAAGGTATGTTATGTTGTGTGATCCATATTGAGAAACAAATCAATCCATGCTCTACTAGGGAATAAATGTATGTGGAGACATAAACAATAATAATATATAACACCTATTTAGGTGTATACAATAACAATCACAGTAGCAAGCCATGCTTACTAGGTGACCAAGAACAAAGGTCCAAACATTGATAACCACATCTCAAGGGGTACTATGTAGCATAACACCATCATTTTGGGGGTACATATATGAATTACCATAAGAAAAAATGTCTCAAATGTCCCATCTTAAGATGTCAACATGCTTCTATGTTGGTATATTAAGGATTATAGAGATCAAGGATAAACTCCTTCAACACCAAGGAGATACCCTTAATAAAAATACATGTGTTCCAAACTAAGAAGAAATATCATTGGAAAGGATATTGTAGGGTCATAAGTTGTATCTTTTTACAATTTCATACTCACTTAGGCCTTAATTTATCATTTTGACCTTCTATGCTCTGATTGTACTTGATTATGCTCACACCAGCTTCAAACTTGCTTTCATTTTCTGCCTTACTCTCTAGTCCTTTGTTTAGCCCTAATGAACTATACAAGGGCACCCAAATTCCTTATCCTCTAGAAAATATAACCTAATTTCCCTTCTCCAATGCAAAGGACCCAATTTTGGACCCTTCAATGGTCAAAAAATGTGGGTGGGAATTCCTTTTTTATTCCAACTTGCTTCATAATTTCAAACATGTTTCATGAGGTGAGGTGTAAAATCAAGCCTTGCCCCCTTAGTTGCTACATCTCTCATCAAGTAAATTCACTCCATAATTAATATTCAAGTGAAAAAGCAGCAATAATTATCAAGGTAGTGAAGGAGAGGTCAAGAAGCAAGCATTAGATCTATCCTCTAGCCTTATAAGGTACATTTTCCATTTCAATTACAGGGTTAATTCCAAACAAGGGTTTTGACTTAAGTAAACCATTATCAACCCAACAATAATTTTCCCTTTATTGTGTTTAGGTGATAAATTCAGGAGATAACAAATATATAATTTAAAAGAGGAGATAGAGGCACATAGAACTAGCTTTTGAAGAGGCAAAAAAGTGAGGACAAGGTCTCCCAAGCACTATTGTTCGACACTTTTTTGACAAAACTTTAGGGAAACACTCAAAACAAAATACTTTGGGGATCATTAGAGCACAATCCTTTTTTGGAATTAGAAATAGCTCCATCTACCATGCTTGTTGTGGCTCTTCTTGCATCTTATCCACCAACCCTAAAAGATGTTGAGTAATATTAGGAGGCAAATGATTTTCTAGATTATCCTCCCTTGTATTGTGGATTATTTTATGTTTTTTAGTGCATGTGATGTGTTCCCCCAGTGATGTGTTGCTTGATATGTATTTGTGTTATGTTAGGCTCTCTTTTGAGGATCCTTGTTTCTCCATTAGCACAAGGTAATTAAGGGACCAAACCTATTGTGAAATTGTTCTATTTGTTTCTTTATTCTTTTATATGTTATATTCTTGTAATGTTTTGCATGTTCTTTTGTGTTGTATACTCGGGGATGGTGCATAAAGTTGAGATCTCTCTTTTTTATCTCTTCCATGTCAACACTGAAAAGACTTGTGTTATTCATCTTATGCACTCTTCTTCCATTATGTTCACAGTTCCACTACCTTTGGGGGGATGAGGTCAATTCATTACAATCACAAAATTAAAAATATTTATCAAATGCGCATACTGACCCTAATTAGTGGATCCCTTATGTGCTCTCTTTTCATTTTGTGCTCCACTTCCCTTGATTTTTCCTTAATTGGGGGCATGTCATTGTGGTGATGTGATTGACATTTGGATACATGTATACTACCTTAAAGAAATTTCTCTTGGTAATGCGTATGTAATTGCGCATTATGGGGGCATACGCTCTGCTCTTTGTTACACTTTGTGCACACACCACAAGTTTTGGTTTGTATACTTTGACCACATACCATGACATGTTTGGTACATGTTGCAACACCCATTTTGCAGTAAATTCTTTTCAGATTGCTTTGCAAATAGAGTATTTTTCTTTATAATCTTTTACACCAATTTTGCATCAATTCTCTACATGACTTATAGTAAGCATAACCTTACTAGGCTAGAAGGTAATCTCTCTCTCTCTCTCTCTCTCTCTCTCTCTCTCTCTCTCTCTCTCTCTCTCTCTCTCTCTCTCTCTCTCTCTCTCTCTCTCTCTCTCTCTCTCTCTCTCTCTCTCTCTCTCTCTCTCTCTCTCTCTCTCTCTCTCTCTCTCTCTCTCTCTCTCTCTCTCTCTCTCTCTCTCTCTCTCTCTCTCTCTCTCTCTCTCTCTCTCTCTCTCTCTCCATATGTCAAGCCCATTTTATTTTGATATTAGATTGATAAGATCCTAAGGCCCCGGGGGCTTGGTGTTTCTTGCCTCTTTAATATTTTAATGAAAGTTTCTTAATGCTATTTTGTACTTTATTGAGTATGAGCATAAATTCACACTCCTGCTAAAGTGGGGGCTAAATGTAACTTCATAAATTGTATCCCTATACAATATCATAGTCACTTAGGCCTCACTTTAGCATTATGGCCTTCTGTGCTCTAATTGTGCCTAATTTTGCTCATGCAAGCTTCAAACTTGGAACCTTCATTTTCTACCTTGATCTCTGGTCCTTTGTGCATCCCTAATAGACTAGAAAAGGACACCCAAATTCCCTTGTCCTTTGGAAAAATGTGCCCAAGAGCCCTTGTCCAAGACAAAAGGGCCCAATTTTAGACCCTTTCATGTTCAAAAAATGTGGGTGGGAATTCCTTTTTTGTGTCATTTGGCTTCGTAATTTCAAACACATTTCATGAGGTGAGGTATAAAATCAAGCCTTACCATCTCATTTTAGACATCTCTCATCAAATAAATTCACTTCATAATTCAAATTCAAGTGAGAATGAAATCAAGCATTATCAAGGGAGTGAATGAGAGATCAAATATTTAGATTTCAAGCAATCAATATGGTATCCATGATCAAGTTCTTATGAAGACACATATGCATTCCTACATTACAATATCAACCTTTTCATGAAGACTTCAAGGTGAAATTCATAAAGGTATAGCATTCCAATTCAACATTTTAAGTTTATATCTAGCTTTTGCCCTTTCAAGGCATTCTTTTAATTTTAATTTTAATTTGAATATAAGGTTAATTCCAAACCAAGGGTTTGACTTAGGAAAACCCCTATCAACCCAACAAATTTTTTCCCTTTGTTGTGTGCAAGTGATAGATTTAGGAAATAGCAAATATAGATTTGGAAAGAAAAGACAAAGATACACAGAACTAGATTTTGCAGAGGCAAAAAACCAAGGACAAGGTCACCCAAGCACCATTGTCTAACACTTTTCTGACAAAACTTCAGGGAAACACTCAAAACATCTGGATTCCAAAAATATATATTTTCTCCACATTTGAAACTCTTGGACCACAACTACAAGGGCTTCACTTAGTGAACCCAGGTTATATCACATGTGTTCGTGGCATACTAAAGAATCCCCCTATTTTCAAAAAATATTGCCCTAAACTCCTTTTTTGTCACCCCCTCCCAATACACAACCTAAATTAAAAACCCCCTATTTTCACCAGATATTGCATTTTTTCATAGACCGAATTAAAAACCCCCCATTTTCACCAAATAAGAAATATATTGAGCTCATTTTTTGGGATATTAAAACCCCCCAATATGAATGCACATGATATAATATTGCCTAGCCAATGAAGCCCCCGTGTCTTGGACAAGGATGCCCAAACACCATTGTCTAGCATTTCTGAGTCTAGATTTCATATACATGATCCTCTCTACTTCCTATTTCCAAATTTGTACTTCATGTCTGCATATCTGATCCAAAAATATCTATGCATGTTGATTATTGTCAATTTAATATCTTTGACCCTAGATCTTACATTCAATTTGCATCATTTCCATAGCTCATTTTCAACTCAATAAAGGAGAAATGAATTCATCTTGTGCTTAGTCCTTTTCAACCAGATCTAAGATTGAGTCAATTGGATCCATCCTTCTCCTTAAATGTAAATCCTTGGAAGTAGGTTTAATTCCTAGTTTGTATGAAAAAAATTGTGAATTGTATTTCCAACCATTTACAAATGTGTTTCTTTAAAAAAGGAAGAGATGGTTGTAAAAGAGATATCCTTCAATAAGTGTAAAGGGATCCTTTTCAAGGATACATGACTATCAAGTGGGAGGAAGAAATATTTTCTTAAAGATATATACCTCCAAAAAGAGAGGAGATCTTTAATAAAGATGATATCTCTGAAACTAAGAAAGGGTACGGAGATCAAGAATGCACTCCTTCCCTATTGTTGGAAAGGGGATTCTTGATGAAGGCACACCTTCTATGACTAAGGAGAGATCATTTATTAAATGCATACTCTTCCAAGCAAGGAAGAAGTTCTAATCAAGGATACTCACTTCCAAGCAAGGATAATGTCCTCGTGAAGGACAAATAATTCTATGCAAGAAAGGATATCAAGCATAAAAGATAAAACTCAACAAAGGGAAAGTGGATCCTAAGGAAGGAGGAACAATTGAAAACTATTCTTGCCCCCAACATAGAGATAAGAATAAATAAGCTATTATGTTTCTAGCCAAGTATGTTTTACATGAAATTGTACTACAATGAATGATAATGAGCACCTAAGAGGTAAGCTATTGTTGTCGCATAATGAGGAGAAAAATAATAAGAACTTAGGTGTTATTTAGAAGGGGTAAGATGAGGGTGCAACTTATTATCACCTTTTATTTCAATGATACAATTTGTAATAAGTTGTTGAATTTTACACTCCAAATCTTGGCATTCATTAGTGGAATGGTCATGGATTTGATATTTGCAAAAAGAAGGATTGTCTTGATTTTGTTTATGATTATTTCTTCAGTTTTTCAAAGGGAGGGTAATCAAGATGACTTTAAGAAGCCTAAACAAAATAATCTCTTGTTGTGATGAGAAGTTGAGAGAAGAATACATAGATGCATTAAACAAGGAGAAGATGTTCACAAAGGAGGTTGGAAACCTAAATCTTCTTTGGAAGAGTTTGATGTATATTTCTCATGAGCCTCAATACTTTGTTGCATGCATCCTAAACCATGTCCATTGTATCCATGTTTAGAAATTATTTTGAAACCAACTCGATGATGAGCCCCATTTTTTATATCTTATTTAGACCCTTACTGTTTTTTATTAAGGTAAAAACAGGTTTTGAAGGGGCTCCGAAACCCTTTACAAAAGATCCTTACTAGATAAAAGCATTAAGAAACTAAAAGGAACTTACATAAGAAAAACCAACATAACAAATAGAAAAAACCAGCTAAAAAGCCCCAAAAAACCAGCGAAAACCAGCCAAACCAGACAAAGCACAGAAAAGGAACTAATTTATGTTTTTCAGGGCATTAGCCAAGTTACTGTTAATCCCATACAAATCTTTGATTTTATCCCTAAGATTAGGGATATCCTTAGCAGGCGTCGCAATAGCTTTCTTCACACTCGCCCTAGTTCTCTTTACTGCTCCACTAGGCGCAACTTCCCCGCTCCCAGTCTCGATAGCATCTTCATCAATGTCGAGGTCCACCACTGGTTTGGGAGAACTGGAGCTTTCAAGGACCTTAGAAATATCCTCTAGGTTCTTTGTAATAGCAGACAAGATATTCGAGATCATTCCAACAGGTTTTTCATTGCCACTTTACCTTCTTCCAGATAGTCAATCTGAGCTGCCATCTTTTTAGCTTTTTCCTCCATGTCCTCCTTCCATTGCTTCTGGTTCCTATCGTCTTCCTTCCTTTTCTCATCCATATGCTTCCCATTTTTTTCCAAATTCTTCAAAACTTCATATGTCCATCTATCATTTAGACCCTTAATGTTGTTTCAAACTCCTTTATGTTTTTAAGAGATATGATATTATATAGCTTATATCTCTATTAAGCCATAATTTTAAGTGAACCTTTGACATCTTAGAGTCCTTTTTCAATGAATGCCACAAATGGTAGATGAATCTATTTTTGGTTATGAATGATGATAAATATTTTAAGTGATTTTGAATGATCAGGGATCTTTGCATGCTTAACCTATTAAATGCAGCTATTATGAGGACGATTTCAGGTTGTTAAGAAAACAATGAATTCAATTGCCAAGTTGTAGCGGAGTCACGAGGAGATCAAATACAACAGACTAGGAAGGAGTCAATACTATTATAAACAATTAGCCAGTTGTTATCACAAATGATGACTCTTTTATTCAATTTGAGAGAGATTATCTTCTCATTTACTCACTATGTTCATTGGTGGAGTAAATATAAGAGGAATATGTTATGAAGACTAATCACCATGAGCAGAATCATACTCTGCTCATACTCTGTTTTGACTTTTACATTCTTTGTTTTCATGTTTTTGAAAAAATCCATCCTCTTGATCTTTAAGAGTAGAGGGGTTGAAGTAGTTAGATAATAAAATCTCTTATCTCTTATAATTCAATAGGCCTATTATAGAAAAGGCTAGAGTGAGAAGATATGTAATTTTAGGTATTTTGTTGACCATTAGAAATAAAGAAACAAGTCCATGTTATCTTTGTTATTCGTGTGAGTGCATAATAAAATTCTGAATATATAGTATTTCAGTTTTGATTTATTTGTTGGGAAGCATCATCCAAGGGGGGCCAATTGGTTAGGATTCCATTTGTTAGTTTTCAGTTGTTTTCAATTCTGTTTATAGCATAGTTTCAATACTTGACTACTCTTGCAGCAATTGAAACAATGTCATGTGACTATTCCTGTAGCCAAGGCAAAGCAAAACTATTTCTTTTATTGGTTAGAGGTTTATTGTTCTTGAACAAGTTTGTTAGCATTTACCTTAATAGAGAGTAATTAATGGTTTCCAGGTTTAAATGCTTTATATCATTTCCTTTTCCTGATTTCTGCTTTAGGATCGGGAATCTCTTAGTGCATAGTGTTGTCCAATTTTAAGTATAACATCCCTGGGTTGATGGATAAATAAGCTTTGGTGATGGGATTGATGGCTACTTAATGAATACATTTGGTCTCTAGGTTGAGGTGTCATTCCCAATTATCTACCCATTGTTAAAGACCTTACATTTTTGGCACCGTTACCAAGGATGGTGTCAAGCTAAGAGTTTGTTGAGAGTTAGAAAGTTTTGGTTGTATTTCTATAAAAGTAGAACTTTTTGTTTCAACAAGCAGTAGGATTAGATAGGAACAAATTACATCACCACATTAATTTTCAGCAAAAATATTGTGATGCAGGAGCATCTCTAGTTCTTGGCAATCTTGCATCAACCAAAAACATTTCTTTTTAGTTTGTTTCATGTTTTATGGTTTAGCATTTCTTTCTGCATTTTCTTGTATTTTCTCACTGGATCTTGCAGAGCTAGATTTTGATTGTGGACATGATTATCTTCCTTATCCTAAGTCCATGGGACGTTTGGACCTTTCTCCAACAAGTTTATGATTTTGGTATCTGGGACAGTTTTCTGATTTAGAACACCGGAACTGCTTGGACCTATTTTGGCTTTGGCGAATCTTGCAAATCATTTACATAGCTTGCAGAGCTTCAATTCATTGTTTCGAATGTTCCTTGGCATGTGGTTGACATTCCCTTTGGTCCGCACTTCATCCTTTGGATTTTCCAGAGGATTTTCTTTAGCAAAGGCCGACTTGGTGGTTTTACACGTTTCATTTTGATTCATCGGTGTTTGTCCATCTTGGGCCGATGCAAATCATCTTGGAGCACATAAACCAATATAATCTAGCATGTAGTATGTAGTAGAGGAGAACATAGAAGATCTATCTAGATATTAAGAGGTCTGAAGTTGACCGATACTATAATAGAGCATGTATGTATCAGGTCAGTGAGCCAAATCTTGCAGCCGCATGTTGTAATCAGTTTTCATGATATAATTCATTTAGTTATGCATTGCCTCCATCATCTTGTCCTATTTTCATTGTGTTTTACTCCTGTTGCACAATCCAGACTGATCTCCTTGAGGTCCCTCTTAACTGTGACTGCACCATATTAGAATTGAGTTAAAAACTACATGCATAGGAGAAGGGGAAGGGATGCTTATGGGAGATTCCTTCCTCATGAACCTAATCCTAATAATCACTCAACTGACCAATAATTTGACCCTTTTGATGCATCTGAAATAAATCCTTTTGCTAACCTTTTTTGAGATTTTGGATAGATTGAACCAACTCCTCAAGAATGACCAATCGAGAAACCCCTTGAAAATCCTTGGCCTCTTGTTGTCTATCAAGAAAATATGGTTGCCCAAGCTAATAATCCTCAAACCATTTTTGATTTTCCTATCCCTAACCAGAATCAACTCCCTAATCTCAAGAATATTCCTACTTTATCTCTTCCCAAATTCTATGGTTTGGTGGCAGAGGACCCAGACACCTTGTTTGAGATTGATATCCTATGTAGGATTTATGACTACACTACTGATGCTCATAAGCTTAAGTTGTTCCCTACGACATTGAAGGAATCTTCTCTAAGATGGTTTATGATTGTAGGTGTTGATACCAAGACTAGTTGGGATGTGATGAAGGAGAAATTCCTTGAGAAGTATAAGGACTATTGTAGAGGCAATGATATGCATGGAGATGATATTTTCAAGATGTCACAGAAAGAAGATGAGAGTTTGGAAGATTATGTTGAAAGATTCTTGTTCAACTTCAAGAAATCCAAGCATAATGCATTGAGTGAAGAATCTCATAAGTTGATCTTCTTAAAAGGAATTAATGATGATTGCACATATGCATTTGACCTTATGGGAGGAGGAGATATTATCCAAGGTTGTTGGGGTGATATAAAGAAGCTTTATCAAATTTATTCTAGAGCTGCTCACAAGAGACTGGAGGTTACACACCTAGCATAAATAAGACAACTTCGAGAGTTTCAAGAATGGATATAACGCATTTGCTAAAAGAT
Source organism: Cryptomeria japonica (assembly GCF_030272615.1). Lineage (NCBI taxonomy): Eukaryota > Viridiplantae > Streptophyta > Pinopsida > Cupressales > Cupressaceae > Cryptomeria > Cryptomeria japonica. The sequence continues at coordinate 521,810,044 of NC_081413.1, forward strand.
TTTAAACAAGACATGATCAACAACATAGTGACATAATTAGATACATTTCAAGCCAAGAAGAAACATGATGAGGAAGAGGAAATATTGGCTGAGTTTTGCCCCCATTGCAGACAAAAGAAAAGAGATTCCAGATGTAAGAAGATAGCCAATATAGAAAGAAAACAAGTGCAGCCAGAATTCAAGCCAATTGAATATGATGAGGGAAAAATCTTCTACATCAAACAAAAGAGGCCATGGGATCCAAGAAAAGGTGTGCCTCCAGACCCTCTATCTTTTATTAGTCCTTATTCAAATTCTTTTGCACCTAATAGTCAATAGAAGTCCTTGTACCCTCCAAACTTTGGTAATTATGGACCACAACCATGGAATTACCAGCAAAATCCATGGCCAAATTATCAAATCCCTAATCCTCCTCCTCAATGGCAACCACTACCAAGAAACTAGCAGCAACCACCTCAATGGAAAGGCAAATATAAATGGTCCAATTAGACAATTGGTTACCTACATCCACCATCAACACCTGATCAACTAGCTATTATGGCTCCTGGAAATGAAAATACCAATGCACCAAGCCTACTCAATTACCAGCTCAGCCCCTACCCAATCCCAATAATATACCACAGTAGAAGTAGGCCCATTCAATAGATTATATCTAATATCCTGCATATATTGTGAACATAAGTGATATATAGATGTGTTCAGGAACAACCTTGCCAACACCAACTCCTCCAATCATCATTCAACTCCCTATTGAAGAAGGAGAGAAGAAAAATACCGATTTCCCCTTAGTCGACTTCCCTTCTTCAAGGAAACCAGTCAAGGACTCTTAAGCCAATCCAAGAAAAATATCCACTACTACCATTCCCTCAGAGGTTGGTAACCACAAAGCCTAAGACAGAACTAGCCTTTGATTTCTTGGATCAACTAAAGCATGTGTGTATCAAAATACCCTTATTCCAATCCATTAAATATGTACTTATTTATAGTAAGGCAATAATGGATGCATGCCTCAAGAAACCGGAAAGGAAAAAGAAAGATCCACCAATAGTGCATGAAATGGGTCAACTAGCAGATATAATACTAGGAAAATTAATTATGCCTAAATATTCTAAAGCAAGTGTGAAATCTTATTGATGAGGTGTGGGAGATGCTTGAAAAGCTTTTCATCATTTGTGTTATTGTTCTTGTTCTCTTTGCAAATCTTCTTCAAGAGGTTGTGCTTTCTCTTCCTCTTCTTCCAAGATAGAGGTCATTTGTCTAAACTCGGCCCAACTAGTCTTTGTTCTCCAATCTAAAATATGCAATTCAAAGATTACGTCTTCTTTCTTATAATGGAAACCAAGTCAGATTGAAGTACAAGGACTTCTTCCTCTTCTTAACTAGAGAGAACCATCTTGATTCATTTTCAAAGATGATTTATCAAATTCTCAAAAGATTAGGATAGGTGTTATCGAGTGCATGTTGTACTTCTATGTGCAAGATAAAATGCACATCTCATATATCGTAAGAACAATGTACTTATTGGGTTCATTAAATAATCGCTCTGCTCATTGGATTTTTTGAAAGTGTTTGTTCAGGTTCTTACATTTTGTTCTTTAACAATATCCTAGAAACCTAGATTACACTCTACCAGGCATTGTGTTTTTTAATTCATTTTCAAAGATATGAGACCAAAACCCTAAACTAAGGATGCATGATGCTAAAACTAAGGCAAGGCTCAAATCCTATTGGGGTTGTGGAGAAGGTGGCTGAAAGGCTTTGATTCTCTCGTGTTCTCTTTATCGTTGTTGTTCTATTTCTTACTCAGGTTCTCTTCTTATATCATCTTTGAGACATTGGGCTATTTCCTTTTCTTCTTCTATGACAAAGATAGTACACATGTATTCAACATAGCTAGTTTTGGTTGTCCACGCAAGGTTGTTTAATCCAGTGATAACATCCTCTTGGTCATTTTCAAATCCTAGGTTGGGTTGGAGTACAAGGGTAATGTTATCACCAAGGAGAACCATCTTGGATCATCTTTAAAATTTAAAGCCTCCTATTTAAGCTATGTAAGATTACAACTAAAATGAAAAGAGTGAATTGACCACCTAATTAGATCTATGTGAAGATTGTGAACTTGAAATGAAAATCAATTTGCCTCTTAATTAGATCAAATGAATATTGTAAACTTGAAATTGAAACTCACTGGCCTCCTAATTAGATCTAAACGAATATTGTAACTGAAATTGAAACTCATTAACCCCTAATTAGATCTAAGTGAAGATTGTAAACTGAAATTGAAAGTTCATTATCTCCTAATTAGATCTAAGATGAAGATTGTAAACTAACACTGAAACTCGATTAACCCCTAATTAGATCTAGAAGTGAAGATTGTGGTTCATTTTAAGCCCTTAAATAAGAATTTTAATTGAAACAAGACATTCAAATTGTCATCAAATCCTACAAACACATTAGATTTTACAAGAACTTGCAAATGAAAACCCTAATTGATGAAATTCCTACATGTGAGAGATCAAACTAGCAAAAGCCATGTATGTTAGAAATAATAAATGAAATTTAAGAAAATATACCAACTATGTAGGTATATGAGCTAACTGCACAGGTATATTGACCAATTGTGCAGTTATATTGACCAATTGCATGGTTCTATGTGACAACTATGCAGTTCTATGCACCAACTGCATAGTTCTAGGTACCAACTGCACAATTCTGATCTCTAGGAGCTCGAAAGGTGGAAAACTTGATTTTTGATAGAAATTTGCTTCTCATTGACCAGCAAACAACCTTAAACACACAAAGATGTTAAATTAGACATGTGGTTCACGTCGGGTCACTAGATGCAGATCAAGAAAAAATGGGTTATGGTTAGAACAATCAAACCAAAGCATACAATATAAAACTAAGCTAATCACTAAACGCTTAATCAAACACACTAATATATCCTAATCTAACCAATGAAATAACTAAAATGAAACCTAAATTAAGATGCAAACCATTTGTGTATGCTCCTTTAGTTTAACCTAGCTATTCTTCCTTTCATCTCCAATTTTGATATGTTTCTCTCATCGTGCAAATGCAAGTACAAATGAAAGTAGGCAAGAGATAGGCAATATTTACTAGGAACGTGATTGAATGACAAAATGATGATGCTAATTATTGGATTCTTAGACAAAATGACAATGCTAAAACTAGATTATTGCTAGACAAATTTTGACAGAATGAAAATACTTGAAAGTTAGATGATACAAATGAAGGACGAATTCCCAATTTATAGAAAACTAGAGACTCGACGAACTGACAAGATTGAAAAGATTTTTTATTATATTGATGGACTTGATTCAATGCATGATAGAGCTGGCATGCAAGGAAGGATGAAGATGATGAGGAAAAAGCGAAGAAAAAGCAAATTTTTGAGGATGCGTACCTCATTTTTGAATTTTAAATTAAGATATATGTGATATTTCCAAAAAGATGGATTTTTTAAAATCAAAGAGGATATTAGTTTCCCATTTTTTAAAATTAGGAGGATTTGGGGAAAATCGCATAAAGCAAATAAAATATTTGTTTCAATTTTGAAAATTAGGAGATAAATCATTAAATAAATAAAGATGTTTATTTAATTATGATGACATAATTAGATAATTAAATCATTTAAATAAATTATTCGATTATGGGAGATAGAAATTGAACATTTAATTAAAGTGTATAATTTAAAATTAATTAATTTTAAAAAAGAAGATGGTTAATGATGAATGATTAAAATATTGAGGAGAATAATTAGTAAAAGGGAAAGGGAAAATTAGTCAAACTGATATCCAGAGACCTAGATCAAATTAAGTCAAATCTGGTCAAAATAGCTGAAAATGGGAAGAATTGGGAAGGTTCGGACAAAAAAGGGAAGAATTGAGCGAAAATGGGAAAAGTAGGTCAAACTGGGTAAAACTAAGTAAAAGCGGGTACAGTGGGTCAAAGCGGGTTAATGGACAAAGAAGGGATAGATTTGATGCCATGGGGTAGGAGAAGAGGTCAAAATGATGTCATAAAACATTAATTGGGAGAAAATTATGCCAATGGGATAAAAAAATGGGAAGCAGGAAGTAGTAGGGTAAAAAAGGAAGCAAAATGACTTAACCGAGGTAGGGTTCGGGACAAAATTGACATCACCAGATCAAAAAGAGAATGAACTAACACCAAGGGGATAAAGTTAAGGACAAAATGAAATCCCATACTCAAAATAGGGAGAAAATGATATGATCTAGATAGAAAATGGGAAAGGCGAAGTGATAAGATCAAAACAGGAGCAAAATGACCTAGTTGGGACAATATGGGGCATATCGACATCGGAGAATCAAAAAGGGAGCAAACTGGTCACATAAATGGGGTGTATCTAAGGAAAAAATGATATCATAAACTCAAAATGGGGATAAAATGATATCATTGGGATAGAAAATGGGAAAGGCGAAGCGGGACAGGATTGCGTGAATAATGAAGACTATACGCGTGATTACGTTAAAAATGAAGAACTCAAGTGTTTACTAATTTTTAGTGTCTACAATTTCCTTTCTTTTAGTCTTATATATATGCATATCATAACTTAGCATAATTTTGTCATATGTATATATCATTCATTGATAAGTTTCCTTTACTAATAAGATGCCACTTTTAGTTCCCTTCATAGTGCTCTAGTGGTAAGACTCATAATATCATTTATTAATTAAATTTTAAATGAATGTTGTCCATTTTACCATTGAATAGAGGCTCATCCTTTCTCCCCAATAACTTCATTACATGTTTCCCTCAATACTAAGATTGATGTATTGCAAGAAAGTAGAAAAAGACTATCATTATTTTAAGTGAGCATCATTTTCTTCTCATTAGAATTTTTTTATTCCTTTGCTACTTTTACTTAAAGATTGGGAAGTAAGGATCTTTTCTATTTATTGATTACTTAGCACGTTCAATCACTAGAGGCTACATTGTTTTGGCAGTTGTATTGGTATTTTTTTTTTCTTTCTTCATAAAGAGAAGAAATTCCTCCACATCAATTTTAAAAAAAAATCTTATGAAAAAAATTCAAAAGGCCATAAAGTTTTGCAATGAAAATTTTTATCTTGGAGATGGAAGGTTTGGTGTTGTCTGTAGGTGAGAAAATATTATCTGAGATCTCATGAGAGAAGATCTAGAGAGATCAATCACCCAACAATGAAGTACTTTCCATGAACACGCATGCAAACCAAATATTTAAAATTAAAACACACATGCATGCTACGAAATCTACTCCATTGCCCTCCTATTTCTCGAGATTTCATGTTTAAAATTATTGCTCTTAGATGCACTTCTATGAAAATCTTTGAGAAAATGGAGACTCAAGATGAAAGATAAACAAAATAAAGATAACAAGATCAAGATAAAAACTAGCTAATGGATGCTAAGAGTGCCCAAGAATGCATAAACAACAAATTGATGCTCAAAATGCCAAGACAATAGATTTTGAATGCAAAGTTGTGGATCCCAAAATGGGAGAGGGACTCTGCTTAAATAGGCATCCTCGGGTTGAATCTATATTATGGGATGAATGTGGCATAAAGAAGAGGGCTTGAAATTTTTAATCCCACATGCATGAGGTGAATGCAAATGGGTAGAGAGAAAAGCATAAATGAGTGATGCAGAGCCTTGTGAAGGATTGAGTTTGACAAGACAACTTATTGAACACAACCCAAACTAATAGGACCAATTTGGAATCAGACTCACAACAATATCAGACCCTATACAAGACTCTTAATATTAGTGGAAATATTCAAGGTATGATGGACAACTCTTCATACACTTCTAAGCCTTAACCCTCAAAGGCTTCAACACACTCTCATTAGTCGTACTTGGACATAGTATGAGGAAAAATGGGCATTGATTAGGAGACCTTTGAAAATGCTTAGAACAACCTTTTCAGACCCCAAATGAGTTTTGGTTTGACCACAACCTTCTTGTTAAGGTTTACCACAATGTAGGCATCAATTAAACCTAGTAGCCCTTCCACAGTAGGCAGTTCCAATACACCCAATTACAAAAGGAGTAAACACAATTTGTTTATATGAAATGGCATCATTCAACAAGGTTAAAAACATATCACAAATTCAACTCTTGATGTCTTGGACTTCATATCATCATTATAAGCATTTAGTATCATTTTCATCATTTTGTAAATACCATTTTCATTTAAATCAATACCACATAATCTACATCATCTATATACATATACATCATCAATAGGAATCACGTGTATATTGAAAAACATCTCATCATGGAATCATTATAAGCATCTCATAAATCAAATCATATCACGAAAACATGTCATCATCATCAATGCATATAGCAGAAAATAAAATCAAGTATAGAATAATCAACATAATATAGATCATATAGAAACATCATCATATAGATAATGTGTAGTCATCAAATAGATCAAGTATAAAATCATCAGAACATCATCTCAATAGTCTGCATGATAAATAAAATCATCATCATATAGAGTCCATCAATGTCTGCATATCATCATAAATCATAAAATTTCCAACAGTACAATGATATCAACAAAAATAATCAATAATGTACGAAAGTCCAATGATACAACATCAAAGATACAATCAAGTCTCAAATCATGTGGAATTGCCACCAGAATATGTCTGTCTCTATTGAGTAGGATGTGCCCCACTTGATGGTCCTGCTCCAAGATCGGGATCTCTGTCTCGGTGAGGTGGTCCCATGAAACCACCACTCTTTGTCTAGCCCTATCTCCCCAATCTCTATGTGGTAGATACATAGTTGTTTTCTCTCTGACTGGGAGGAACCACACTCTCATATAACCCATGCTAGTATGAAATCTCCTTCCCATCACAAATAAAGGATCTAATTGTATCACCTAAGAGATCACCTGAGCCAAACTGTTGAATCTTCTCTAGTGTGCTCTTCGCCCGACCATATCTCTCAATGAAAGCGTCCTGCTCATGTCTAGTAATATCCCTCTCAAGAGTAAGAGCCTGAACTTGAGTTGTGATTTGTATAACTTGTGCTCTCATCTGACCCATCTCATCTTGATCCTAAGCCTTTGGCACATCCTGCATTAGCTCATCACCACCTGCCACCTGTCTGTCTCCTGTGTATCCACCTATTGGGGCATCAACCTGTTGTACCCTAGTAATCTTGTGTCTGATCAGTGGCACATCATACTCAAAATCCTCATCAAATCCACCATGTGCAACCAAAACACCTGGATCAAGAGCAATCTTACCAAAGTCAATCGATGCACCTCTACCCTGTCTCTTTCCTCCCCGGCCTCCTTCTCCTCCACCATCTCAACCACCACCTCTGGTCGGACCGGGTAATAATGGTCCACCTCACCCTCCAACCCTATCTACATCCCTATATCTAATAGGTGGTGGAAGACCTCTCCCAATCCATCCAAAATGTCCTCCTTGGACTTTGGCCCGTCCTCCTCTCCTCCCTCCTCAATCGTCATCCCCATCATCTCCATCGCCACCTGCTCCCCAAGCTGCTCTCTCTCGCCTCTATCTCCTCCTCCTCACTATAGGGTCATTAGAGTCCGCATCCTCATCTTTTGAGCTGGGTGGTGGATCAGTTGGATTTGTAATGTGAGGAAATGGATGTGTTATCAAATATCTAGCATACTCCTCTGTCATCCCAACATCTAGAACATGTGGCTGCAAATCAAATGGAATAAGGGGCATGGATAAGAACTCTGCATATGCTACATCAAAAGAAAGAGAAGGCCCCCAATCTTGCATGTCCTTGTATGATCAAGCATACAAGGCGACACCTTGTGGCCTGCCAAATCGCCTGTATATCTGTTGAATAAGTTGCCTCTCAACAATAAATGGGGTACGAGCAATCAAATACTTTCTCTGCATGATCACATGTAATGATCAAGCATCATCAAACCATGGCTCGCAATCAACACAGGGTCACCAAACAACTGAATCCATCGTGTCTAACACTCATTGCCAATACTCAAGCTTACCCAACTTGTGCTGGGTAAGTATGCCACGGTATAGGTACACATATGGCTGACCATCTCCTCTAAGTCAATCATGAACTAACCAAGTGATAGCTATGTGCTCCCAACACCATATCTATAAAAGAGTACAAACAGAAGACAAACTCGCAGCTCCATCATACACAACCTGATGAAGATCATGATACAAATGAGCAAGCATGCAAAATCCCCAAGCAAATCTTGTTCGATGCTCCATCATGCTCTGAATAACCCTACCCCAACCAGCTACTAATCTGTGAGATCTCCTATCTAGGAAGAGAAACCCACTAACTAATCCAACCAAAATGCAAGGGAGAGTGTCATAATGCATCAACATATCCTCCCATCTGATCTCTAGACCATCAATAGACTCGTCACCAAAAATTATCCTTAATGTTGCAGTCCCTCCCATCTCATGATAATCGTACTAGATGAGCTCTCTGATAATGGGAATATGGAGAATCCTATAAACATCCTCAAGGGTCTCACTAATCTCATCGGTCGGCAAATGAAAAGTGTTATGGTCATTGTGCCACATCTCTACCAAAGCTGTCAATAAACCCCTGTTATGCATAATATCAGGCATGTACAAGAGATGTTGTAAACCACACTGATCTATGTGTCTAATCTATGATGTAGTCAACTCGGGTACTAAATGACACATAGCCAGGAATTTCTCCTGAAACTGGAGGACATCTAAATTCTCCTGTTTAATCAGAGAAGCTTGTCTAAGTCAATCATCTATCAAATCATTTATCCTATCTATTAGCAAATCAAGTTATCAATCTACATGGATTGATCAATCTATCAGCTCTTCATCAGAGACTAAATCGGCCTCTTAGAGCTCCTATCCAATCTAAAACCATCAATCATGGTTATCTATCATCAAATGCAATCAAATTTATCTATCTATATCAACATCAAATCAAAATCATCAAATCATCAATCATCAATCATCAAGGATACCTTTATGTTCAGGGGATAGGCGTAGCAACTCAAGTATGGAAATCTGTGTGGGTGTTTTCCCTAAATTCTCTATAAGGTTGTATTGTGAAGATGGTGTAGCAGGTTTAGAATTAGAGCCCTTAAGAATAAATGTGCCTTTGCTAGTGGTAACATTGCAATCAGGTTCTTTCCCTTTTGTGATGAAAGTGTTCACATGATTATCAACCTCACTGATGTTGTTTATACTACAATTATATTTAGCATTGGTATAGTTCACGCATCACCAGATTAAATGACAAATATGATCTATATTTATGCATATATTTGTGAAAATGGATAAGTAATTGTATACACTTAAAATTGGCTATGAATAATTAGATAAATATTTATTATTTATTTAATGTTAATTTCCTCTATTAAATAATTAAATTGACAAGTTTGATTATTTAATTCACTTTGATGTATATTCTTCTATTAAATAATTAATTTGAAAGGATTAATTTATTTAATTCACTTTAATTCTTATTCTTCTATTAATTAATTAAATTGGAACATTTTATTAATTAATTCATTACCCCTTTCTTCTAAACCAATTCAATTAAATATTTAATATTTAATTATCCCCTATCCAATTCTTCTATAGCCTCATCAATTAAACAATTTCTTAATTATTTAATCTCTAAATCCAACGCATCTCATCTCCACGTCACTTCGTCTTTTTCCAACTCATCAATTATGTGGCTAAAGATATTAATATTTTTAAATAATAATAGATCACTTATCTTCAACTTCCAATTCATAAATAAAATAATGTGTACGTACACACATTTCTCAACCAATCCTATATTTTCTCCAACCTTCCTACATCTTTGGAAGGAGTTGAGTCCACTTGTCCTCATATCCCTAAATCTTCTCCAACCTTCCTATATTCCCTCAAGTCTTCAACTCCGGTCAAGGTAAGCCTTCTGACACTTGGCTTCTTCTTCCACCTTTTCCTCCATCCTGCAAGTGTAGGAGGAGCATTTTCCACTTTTATCTCTCACGTTTCAACCAATCTTTTCATAGCCATCCAATCTACATGATTCAATCTCAACCATTGATCTCTGGCACATGGGATTTTGCACACCAAAAATCTATAAAAAGAGAGTTTCTCCAAGATTTTGAGACTAATAGTTATCTTGCAGTAGTCATTTTGCATCCGTGAGTTTTAGCAATTAAGCATTCTGAGCAAATTAGGAGTGTGCCTTTGGCTTTAGCATATTCATATAGTTTTGCATAAATCATTTTAGCTTGCATAATCAAACTACCAGTTATCTGTCCATTCCACACTTGCCATCTTGGAAGCTACATAGTGCATGTCTGAGAGCAATCATCTACAACCAAGAACAATGGGGATGGGACACAATGAGACAGGAGGGTATAGGTATAATTTTTATGTTTTCATGTTTTGTTTCTTTACTTTGTTTCATTGGTTGATATTTGGAGTTTTCCTGTAGCTTTCATTATTAATATTTGTTGAAAACCAACAAGTTGCAGGTTTATTCTGAAGTGAAATTCCAGAATGACACAGTAATAATATTATTAAGTGATAAATGGAATATGAGATAATAATAATATTTTTAATAGATAAATGATAATATAGATATTATTGATGATATACTAGTATACTTATATTAAAAAAATATATGTAAAATATGCCAAGAGATATCTTATAATAGAAGAGAACCATTGTAAAATAAATGTTCTCTAAAATACTAAATGCCAAGAATACAATTCATGCAAAAAGTTGTGAATCTAGTTGGAGACAAGTGGCAAGGGTTCTATTTTATTTGGAGTAATAAAATAAAACCTCCACAAAAACTGAAACATGCATATTTCATGCATTTACCCGTCATTTGCATGTCAAATTGTTTCAAAAATGGATTTTTGTGTGGACATTTTGATTTCATTGTAGATGCCTCTCGGCATAATAATAATATTAATGAATTAATGATATATAAATAATAATATTTAATGGATAATGATGAATAATAGATGGAATAATGCATGAAAATGAAGTTGATCCACCTGGTATTAAAATGACAAATTTTATGTGTCTATTGTCTATTTGGACAAACTCACTGACAAATATATCATAGTTCATTAAAGAAGCTTTATCAATAAAACTTTGAACAATTTATCAATGAGGTAGAGATATCTATCACATCCCATCTATTTAACTAGGATTAATTATTGGATTATTCTGCTAATTGTTCAAATGAAACAAATAGGTAGATTATTATGTTCAGTATTTTTGAAGAATGATTATGCTAAGAACTAATTATGCAAGTGTGATAGGGATGTTGACCTTATCTTAGGTTGGAGAGGGAAAGAGAGTATCATCAGGGAAAATATTTCAGTCGATTGAGGTAACTTGTCATCATGGAATCAACACACATTTACCTATACTCATGTAGTTATAGTTAGGTTGCATGTGTGTGAATATGACTATGTATTTTAGGGTTCAATATGAGAAAAATTATATCATTATGAATAATGCATAAAGATATTTGTATGAAAATGAAATATATTTATATAAATCTTGGCTAATTAAGTAACCTGGAGAACTTAGGCCAACTCGATTCATGAGCATAACCTAGCACAAGATTGTGCTACTGGTTGACATGTATTGTATTTTGGCATTATGTCAAAATAGAGTCCAAATTAAACTATGAATTAGCAATGAAATGTGAAGTTCACCATTCTACTATATATTAAAATATGGTATTTATATGTATGTATGCATCACCATTCTACTATATATAAATATATTATATTTATATGTATGGATGTACGAGTGTGACAATAATATTAAATAATATTATATTATAATATCAATACTATTATGGTTTAAAAATAAAATTAATATTATAAGTGAATAGAATTACATTTATTATAAAGAAGGGGGTTAAGACAAATTATTTCAAAAGAAATAAAGCAAAACAAAATAAACTCATAATATAGCCTCTTGCATGTCTAGGCAATGCTTCCATGATTTGTATGTGAAGTTATTGTGGAGGATGTTGGCAGAGGTTGTGTAATAGGGGTTTACACATGCCAGTTGATTTGGCTTAAAACAATTCCTTAGGACTTAAGAAGAGGAGGCAGGAGTTTTTTTCTTTTCTTTTGAGGGAGGAACTTGGCTCTGGTTTTTGGAATGATGTGGAGGGAAAAAGAAATTATTTAGTCTGCACCAAATTCTTTCATAGGAAAATAATCCTTCTAAGAATAGTAAAACAAATTCAATTAAAGGAGAAGGGTTCACCACAACAAGGAAATGAAGTTTGAATGACAAAATATTGACACAAATATTACAATAAGAAGAGGAAGGAAAGATTGGATAAGAAAGGGTTTCAAGTTAGTGTGTTGCAATTTATGCATAGTCAATTTAGAACACATTGTCGTGTATTGTTATGTCACATGTGGAATGATTGTCGTTTGTTTGAAAACAAGGTTAAGTATCTTTTCTCTTTTATATTTTATTTGTTATAAACAATTTAATAAGTTAGGTGCAATTGATATTTTTAGAGGGCATTCTCTCTTCGTTTATGGTTTTGGTAAGGTATTATTTGATGGGCTAAATTGTATGTATGCAAAAAATTGTGAGTGCGAGACTAAGAAGATTAAAATGTTTAAACTAAAAATCAAGCAAACACAGATTAGCCAAACACTCAAGATAAGGACACTAAAAAGATGTCAAATAAATAAATAATGCAAACAATCATAAGTGCAAAGTTAATTTCCTTGATTCGATTGTCCTTTGATTTGACGTGCTCTCACTATGTTGCAAATGCTTGATTGTGCTCCATGCTTATGCAAAAATGCAAGATGCTAAGCTAATGGTGGATACAAATGCTATGCTAAAATGATATGGTTATGCAAGAGATGAGTGAATAATTTAGCATTATGATGGTATGAAAGCATAAAAGTGGATGCAAAATGGATGTAAGATAAGGATTTAAAATGGCATTATAATGATATGAAAATGTGAAGTGGATGGATTGTGAAGGAAAATGAAGGGATTAAATAGGCTAGGTTGGGAGAAGAGGAGGCATGAAAATGAGACATTGTCCTTGAGAAGGGCAAGTGTCGTGGATGGAAATGACAAGTGTCCTTGAGAAGGGCAAGTGTCATTGGAGCAATGACAAGTGTCCTTGAGGACACTTGCCTCTTTGGGAGAGAGACACCCAAATAAGAAGGTTTCATACCAAATACAAATATATTTCCAAATATCAAGATAAAATTAGGATATTTTCTCAAATTTTAGGAAATTTCCCCAAATATTAGGAATAAGAAGGTTCCATTCCAAATATGAAGATATTTTCAAATATCAAGATAATTAGGATATTTCCTCAAATTTTAGGAAATTTCCCCAAATATTAGGAACTTTAAGATATTTTGCAATGTGCACACATGTGGGGAGGTAAAGAGGTTGGAAGGGATAAGGTTGACTAAAACCCATGGTTAGTTAATGGGTTGAGTTAGAGGAAGGCTTAGATGAGGCTTAGAGGGGGGTTAAAGTCAGGAGATGTGAGAAAATAGAAATAATTAATTTAATTAATTAATTTGATAAAGGATATTAGGAGGAAAGAGACAAAAGATGAATTAAATAGTCAAATTATGCATTTGATTTATTTAATAGGATAAGGGAGTGAATTTAATTAATTAAATGATTTATGATTGTCAAATAATTAATTAAAAGGAGACTCATTTCCAAATATGAAGATATTTCCCCAGATATTAGGATATTTAAGATATTTTGGAATGTGCACACATATGTAGAGGGAAAGGGGATAAGGTTGACGAAAACCTATGGTTAGCTAGGTGAGTTAGGTTTAGAGGAAGGGTTAGAGTTAGGAGACATGTGGGGAGAAATAGAATTAATTAATTCAATAAAGGATATTAGGAGGAAAGGACAAAATGAATTAAATAGTCAAATTATGCATTTGATTTATTTAATAGAGGAAGGGATTAAATTTAATTAATTAATTGATTTACGATTTCCAAATAATTAATTAAAGGAAGACAATAACGTATTTAACAAAATTAGTTAGTGATAAAGAGGGAATACTAATTAATTAAATAGTGTCTAATTATTTAATTAAAGGCATTCAAGATAACTAAATTCAATTAATTAAATTAATCAAGTTTAGGTGTCTATATTTTGCCCCTCTTCACAATGGTACTAAAATACTATCAGTGTGAAGACCACAAAACACCAATGACATGAAGAATAGAGAGTGAGAAAATGCCCTGGGTTGAACTGACAACGGATGGAGGACGGGTTAGTGATGCCCCCTCGAGAGGGTCCAATTGAAATGGAGGCCAGGACAGTGTCTCGAAAGAAACGTTGCCCCAACAGACAGGATGGAAGACAACGCCAAATGAAGCCAAAAAAAAAAAAGGATGGGAAAGAGGAGATAATGCAAATGCAACGAATGATATGTATGAACTGATCATGGAGCTTAAGCACCCTTAAAAATGGGTTAGCATGCAATAAGCACTTATTTTGATTTAGCATTGTATGTGATACACCAGGGTACAGGGAACCAATGTGATTTTCACAACCAATGCATGGACTGACTCAACAAACAAACACAAAAAGTTTAGTCTAGCACCCCACAAAGTTACAAAGAACTTTGTGGGAAATGATGCTAAAAAAACCACAAGTAGAAGATATGCCCCAGTGTAACATGAGATAGTCGAGACCTCGTGAGGGAACAAAATGGGACACATCAAGAAAAAACATGCAAGCAAAAGAAAAACAAGACCATGCCCTAGGTTTTCATCACTCATAGTGCACCATGATATAAAGGATTGTAGCAAATAAGAGGAAACAAAATGAAGGAGCTCGAAAAGATAAACAAATAAAAAAGAATCAAAGCCAACATGAGTGCCTCAAATATCTTTTACCAAAAAGGATGATTAATGGATGGGATTTGATAATGTATGACTTGAGGAAGGATACATCCTGCGCAGATTAATGACTGGATAAAAGGACATGAAGACAAAAAGAAAACTGGGGCAATCCCGATGATATAGACATTCTAGGATGATTGTTGAAAAACCAACATGAGACGTGATCTTGATGACACGTGACCAACTAACATGAAGGATATACCTAAGGACACATATGTAAAAGTGGACCTAGATTGGAGACACGTGATTGACGCTATGTACAAGACACTATTTACAAGATGCACAAGAGCTATGGATGAAGTATGAGAACCCATAAACCAACATGATGTTGCCCTAGTCAATATGAAAAGCCATGATGGATTGATCATTGATAGGGTGTTTTTGATGTGGGAATGATGTATCCCAAAATAATAGAAGGATTGTGAAGGATGCATCTTGATGATGATGATGATTGGATTGTGATCAAGGCTTGCAACAAGTATGGGAACAAGACCATGGATGTGATTGGATGATTTGATCGGTGTGTGATGTTGGATAGTTGAAGAAGATGGATAGGATTTGCATGCAATGGTGGATTCCAAGGAAGAGGTGGATTGATTGGATGTATGACATTTGATTGCATTAGGGTAGCCTAGAGCTAGATACCAATGACAAGGGATGTAAGAGGTGATGGAATGATATGAAAGGAGGGATGAAAGGATGGAGGATACGATGAAAAATATTTGGATATGGAAGCATTATGGATGTGGTTGGGAGATGAAAGGATGAGGGAAGAAGGGATGGAGGTAGATGAGAATTGGGAGAGGACCAGATTATGGATGAAGGGTTGGAGGAACTAGGAGATAAGGATTGGTGGATGGATGGATTAGTGAATAGACGGTGGGTGTGATAGGGTCTCTAGGGACCATGTCACAAAGGGATAAGATGCCCCTTTTAGGATATATCATTTGTGGTGATGCATTAGGAGGGATATGATAGGAGGATAAGAAGTTGAGGGAAGTGGATGGAAGATAGGGTGATGGGATAAAGACAATGAAGGTATGCTTAAGGATTATATGGATGGGAGGAAGGATGGGTGGATAGGAAGACAAATTGAGGAAAAGTGTGATGGGGAAATGGAGGCCAAGAGGTATCCAAAGCATTCATACATGATGGCCTTTTCTATTCATCAAGATCCAAAGGAGGATGAAGTGAAATGGATAAGATATGATGGGTATCGTAGGTAGATGAGATGGAGAAAGTGATGAATGGATGGCTAGAAGAATTTTCTCCAAAGTGTGGTGAACAAAATGATGGAGGGATTACACATGATGCATGTTTGCTAGGTTTTCATCATGGTACTTGTCCAAGACACCTGTTTGCCAAGTTTTCACCATTGGACATATTTTCTCTTTGCTTTTTCTAAAAAAAATTAAATAAAATATTTTTTGGAATATTTTTATTTTGGGAGGAAATCAATGGATGGAGATGGATGAGGATAAATGGATTTGGAGGATAGGTGATAAGGGATATGGATGGAGAACTCAAGCATAAAGTTCCATATCAAGGTAATAGGAGCCCATTTGGAGTAATCATTGGATGTTGGTACAACCTTATTAAGATGGGTGGACTATGCAAAGGCTTGGATTAGATGGATTTGATGGGAGATATAAGGGATACAAGGGATATGGTGGTGGAAAGTGTTTAGATAGAATGATGGAAAGTGAGTGTGATAGGGGGATGTTATCAAGACCAACATTGACACATGTTGTGGGGGATGTGGAATGAGTGGAGGAGGGAGGGAGCATATGGATATGATAGAGGGGCAATGATAGGTAGCTTTGGGATGTAGCGACCTAAAATAGATTCAAGAGATGGGGGGAGAGGATATTTAGCTTATGGAATATCAACTTTGGATGCAATTAGAGATTTTTTTTTTGGATGCATTGCTTCTTTTTTCTTCAAGATCCACATTATTTTTTATTTTGCTTTAGTGGGCCTTTGTGGCCTTTGGGATTTATTGAATTGTTTTATCAGATCTTGCTTTGCTTGAGCATGTCTTTTTGAGTGGACATGGTCATCTTTATATTTTTTTGGATGTTTAGCTTTATGCGTTTGTGATTTGACATCCAAAATACTGCTAGTAGCCTTGGAAGGAGTGTGAAAAGGTGTAGGAAATGGAGGGAACATGGATGAAGTGATGGATGTAGGATGCTAGATGGAATGCACGGGAGTGTGTCTGTGTTGATGTTGATTGGAAATGACAGGAGTAGGATGTTGATGATGGGTGATGGGGATATGTGATTTGTGTATGAGGGGATTAGTAGAGAAAGATGGAGGATGGGTTTTTGGGACATAAGAGCCCAAAATGGATCTAGCATGTGGAGGATATATGATGGTGGATTTTGGGATATAGGGACCCAAAATGGATTTAAAGGATGAAGGAGGGAAATAAATGGTTGTTTTGGCTTTATATGATGGAGGAAGGGGAATGACGAAAAATGATTTGGAGGAATGATGGGATTATGAGATGGTAGGTTTTGAAACACACTTGGATTTTGCATTAATTGTACCAACATCTTTGGATGAATTGCCTTGGGATATATAACCAAGATCACGATACTCTAGATGTTCTTTGACATGGATGAGCTCTAAAGTACCTTCCTCATGTAGACCTAAGCCTTTACCTTGATAGTTCATTTTTTTTAGCATTTTATCTACAATAAGATACTTGTTCTCTGGGTAACAAGATGTGAGTCCTTTATTAGATGGAGAAGGATGGGTCGTGAGCATGTGGTTCTCTTTTGTTGCAAGTGAACTAGCATGGATGAATGCAAGCGAACCAAAAGGGTAGATTAATGGTAGTGGATGGTTTGGATGGGAGGCAACAAGGATCTTGACTTAAATGAGGGGAAGATAAGGTATCATGAGATGGAGGAAGAAAAATGATAGGATCTCGATGTGGATGAGGGGATGATAATGGATCTTGAGATGGAGTAGATGGGATGGTAGGATCTTGATTTGGATAGATGGATATTTTAACATGCTCTGGAACAAGACCTTGGCATGATGGGATTGGTGCAAATGGCGATATAGAAGATAAATGGATAGACTCTTCGAATATAATGGATGGAAGGATGAGAGGTTCTTTAAATAGGATAGATGGAGTGGATAGAAGGATGGGAGGACCTTCAACTAAGGTAGATGGAATGCATGGAAGGATGGGAGGTTCTTTAACTAGGGTAGATGGAGTGGATGGAAGGATGGGATGTTATTTAACTGGGGTAGATGGAGTGGATGGAAGGATGGGAGGTTCATTGGATTGAGTTTGAATAATGGTAGGAGTAGGAGATGGGGATTGTGGTTGTATAATGCCAATAAATGAGATGGTTTTGATGGTGTTAGGAGGTGGGAGAGGAATGATAGGTGTGGGAGGTGGAAGGGAAGTTGTAGAAATGGAGGATGGTGAGTTGAGATAAGATCGAGTGGACAATGGTGGATTAAGGTAGGATGAAGTGGATGATGTTAGATTGAGTTATTGTGAAGGATTAGGATTGGATGGATGCTTGAGGTAGGATGAATAATTAGGATTGGATGGAGGATTGAGATAGGATGAACAATTAGGATTGGATGGAGGATTGAGGTAGGATGGGGGATTGAGATTATGAATTGTATAATAAATTTGGGGATAATGAGATGGTGAATTTTGATTAGGGATGTAGGTGGTAACGTTGTTATGAAAAGATGGAGATTGGGATAGGATCATGGGAGAAGATGGAGGCATGGGCGTTGCATATAAGGGATACATGGATGTGATATATGAGGGAGCTATGGGTGGAAAATGTGATGGATTTCCCTTGTCAAAGGTATGATAAGGACTATGAGTGGATATGCATAGAGGAATGGTAGGGTAGCTAGGATGAATAGTTGGATTTTGGTATCTCACACTTGGTGCAAGCTTGCTAAGGATGAGGGCATAGAGGTTTTCAATTTCATATTCATCTTGATCAACAAGACTCTCATCATCATCAGAATGGGATGAAGTGAAAGAAAATTAAGGATGACCAAACTCATCATAATAAAATTGCGACATGACAATTAGTCGATGAGTTGTAGAGATGAAATATAAAAATGGACGAAAGACTAAATCTCAAAATAGGATGAATGACAAGCTCAAACTGGGATGGGGGACTGACTTTGAGGAACTTGGAAGCAGATGAAGTTTGATATTCGCTTTTGGATGTTTGATGTTTGCATTAATGACTTAGGAAGAAGGTAATGATGATGTGACTTTGGTGGCAATGATGATGGATGAAAAATGACGATTATGACGGTGCAAATTTAAATGATAATGGTGACTATGCTAGGACTACAATAATGATCATGAAGACGCAAATCTGGGACTTTGATGGACAATAAGTTTGGACTTCGAATGACTAATTTTTGACTTGTTCTTTGTCAAAAGATAGTTTTGTGACACAAACACATCAAGCACAAAAGCAATTGTTTGACTCAACTAAAGGATGAGGGCCTAAATTAGCCCGAGATGTTTACAATTACTGGTCAAAATGTGAAGACAAATCAGTCAAACAACCTGATGCTTGGAATACAGATACTACTTGTTGATTCCCCACTTGGATTTCTCCATATACTAAAACACAATGGACAAAAAGAGATTTTGGAGGCACTGACTCCCCCTTACACGACACACACTTCTTGGGCATGCCAAAATATCATACCTCGAAAATCCAAAGATCTTATGAACCAAGAGACATTTGTCTCAACAATGAATAGTATGAATTGGATCGGATATAGAGGTCTGACCTCCTACACCAACAAGTATCAAAGGTTTTGGGCTACTAAAAACATTGGTTTGTAGTGGGAGAACTTTCAGGATAAATGCGGTGACTATACATGCAGCGACTAACTCATTTAAGATATATCCCAGCCTATAAAACACATTTTTTTAGTCATCTGACACACAAGCACCAGTAGATTTTGACTTTCATCAAGACTGAGAAGGTATTTGCATGTATATACTGAGGGAAACCACCAGTGTAACACAACTGCATCAATTGATTATGGCTTTCACCAAAACCATGAATATTTATATAGCAGACTGAAAGAAATTACCGCTTGGGTAATTCCCTCTCACTAGCATATAACATTGGGAGGCAGTCCCTCTTCTAGAAATAAAAAGATGGGTGTTGTTAATCGCCTTTCTCTTATGCCCAGGATCTTGAAGGCAAGGGGAGAGGATAATCGGTGTAATGATATGTCCACCCTATGATATGCAAATGCATCACACATAAAAAAACACTTGTTCTTTCCTTTAACCAATTGAAGTGTGTAACTAACTAAAAGAAGACGTGATGTAAATTTAAAAACCCAAATATTGTTTCAAGAAACACCCCTCTTTGGCAGTCTTGCAATAAACATGTTAGCATTTATGTTGTGGGGTCTTCAACAAGTGATGCAGCTTCACAAAAGTTAGCAAAATCCATTCAAACAACAAACGTTAGCATGTTAGCAACAAACTGAGAAAATTTAAATTTGGGAAAAAGATAGAAAATTAAAAAGCAGAGCATTCCTACCACTTCACATAGCAATCCTGCTATTTCTGCTAGAAACCTGTCATTTTTAGAAATTAAAATTGAGATGAAACACTTCCGTCGAGGGGGAAATCCACTTGTATTCCCGCATTTTTGCTTGTAAGTCTCAAAAATCTACAATAAAACACAGTAAAACAACAAAAAAATGTGAGATGGACCCATGAAGTGAGTCCCACCCAACGTGCCAGAAATGACTTAGGAAGAAGATTGTGAGTGCAAGACTACGAAGATTAAAATGTTTAAACTCACAATCAAGCAAATACAAATTAACCAAACACTCAAGATAAAAACACTACAAGGAAATTAAAGAAACAAATAATGCAAACAATCATGAGTGAAAACTCAATTTCCTTGATTCGATTGTCCTTTGATTTGATGTGTGCTCGCTATGTTGCAGATGCTTGATTGTGCTCCATGATTATGCAAACATGCAAGATGCTAAGCTAATGGTGGATGCAAATGCTATGCTGAAATGATATGGTTATGCAAAGGACGAGTGAATAATTTGGCATTACGATGGCATGAAAGCATGAAAATGGATGCAAAATGAATGTAAGATGAGAATTCAAAATGGCATTATAACAGTATGAAAATGAGAAGTGGATGGATTGTAAAGGAAAATGGAGGGATTAAATAGGCTAGGCTGAGAGAAGAGGAGGCATGAAAATGAGACAATTGTCCTTGAGAAGGGCAAGTGTCATGGATGGAAATGACAAATGTCCTTGAGAAGGGCAAGTGTCATGGGGAAGGAATGCCAAGTGTCCTTGAGGACACATGCCTAATTGGGAGAGAGACACCCAAATAAAAAAGTTTCATTCCAAATATCAAGATAATTAGGATATTTCCCCAAATTTAGGAAAATTCCCTAAATATTAGGAATTTTAAGATATTTTGGATTGTGCACACATATGGGGAGGGAAAGAGGTTTGAAGGGATAAGGTTGACTAAAACCCATGGTTAGTTAATGGGTTGAGTTAGAGGAAGGGTTAGAGTGGAGTTAGAGGGGGGTTCGAGCTAGGAGACATGTGGGGAAAATAATTAATTAATTTAATTAATTTATTCAATAAAGGATATTAGGACGAAAGGGACAAGACGAATTAAATAGTCAAATTATGCATTTGATTTATTTAATAGAAAAAGGGAGTGAATTTAATTAATTAAATGATTTATGATTGTCAAATAATTAATTCAAAGGGGATTCATTTCTAAATATGAAGATATTTTCAAATATTAAGATATTTCACCAAATATTATGATATTTCCCCAAATATTAGGTTATTTAAGATATTTTGGAATGTGCACACATATGGGGAGGGAAAGAGGATAAGGTTGACTAAAACCTTTTGTTAACTATGTGGTTTAGGTTTAGAGGAAGGGTTAGATGAGAGTGGGAGTTAGGAGACATGTGGGGAGATATAGAATTAATTAATTCAATGAGGAATATTAGGAGGAAATGACAAAATGAATTAAATAGTCAAATTATGCATTTGATTTATTTAATAGAGGAAGGGATTGATTTTAATTAATTAATTTGTTTATGATTGTCAAATAATTAATGAAAGGAAGACCATAACATATTTAACAAAATTAATTAGTGAGAAAGAGGGAATACTAATTAATTAAATAATGCATAATTATTTGATTAAAGACATTAAGGATAACTAAATTCAATTTATTAAATTAATCAAATTCAGGTGTCTTCAGTATGCAAGAATAGTGTTACTATTATTAGAAGATTTTGCACATAATGACTTTGAAATCAGTCAAAATGGAATTTGATGCATTGTGGATCTTATTAGGATTGGAGATTGAAGTTGTGTGTGGTTAGATTGGGGTGTGTATTGGTTCTTGTTTGCTTGAAATTTTAACCACAATTTTTGTACAAAATGCCTTTTGGCAATTCTGATGCTTTAATGCTCTAATTAACCTCCATAATTTACATCAAATTGAACTAATGACCATTTTCTTCATGCCCTTATATAGTTGTTGAATGTGGATAACCCAAAAAATAAAAAACCAGGTTTACCAAAGCAAAATTATATTGCAAAACTATTTACTATTATTTTCATCTTTTAGTACTTAAGTTGACATCTATGTTAGCATAGTATCTGATTTTTGAAACCTTTTTCATCACTTGTCTTTTTTTATATCTGCTTGAAGGGCGATGAAAAAGTGAAATTAATAGCTTGAGGTCTATCAATAATCAAACAAGGTTGTTGTATTGGTTTATTTCCTGACATTTAATTACTTTTAGTCTACACTTTTTAAATCCTAAAGCTACCATATAACATTAAAAAAATATGATAATTTAGTAAAGATAGTTGATGATACAATGGCAATGGGTAATACAATGGCATATAAGGTAAGGATGTATAACACCTAAAACTCATCTTCATTTTAGTTGAGGGGAAGAACCCATGGAACTAAGGAATTCATCTACATAAAACATCCTTATGCATGGGGAACTTCAAGCTTCTAAGCATTTTTGCTTTTGTGTTGTAGCCTGAAGATGATGTTAAAAGGGAAGAAGTAAAATACACATGCAATTTTAGAAGATCACTCTTATCAATGTGAACTACACAACCAATAAGAGATGGGCTTTAGAGACCGCTAATTATGCTTATTTTTCATACTTGGATAAAAGTTATCCCACATTAATTTTGGAAAAGATTCAACATCATTTAGTTCATTTGTTTTGAGACGAGGCCTCCTAATATCTAATTAATATTTGTAAAAGATATTTTGATACTATTTGCATCTTACAAATATTTTTACCAAGCAGAAGAAAACATATGTTGTTTATAAAACTAGTTTGTAGAGAAATATATGTTGTTACCAAGCAATATCTCATAGAAGAATGCATGGTTGTTCCCAAAAATTGCAAGTCATCATCTAAAGATTTATTCCCCTATAACATAAGGAATCCATGTCATAATATTTACTATGATAACACTATAATGTAGTGCCATCATGTTGCCAAAAACAAAACCAATTTGATGATATAAATGTTAAGATCATTTAACATATTAAGCAAGTCTTACTATATTAAGAATGATCGAAAGTCCTAAAGACTTAAAATCATGTTTTATTCTTCTAGGAAAGGTAAATATTTGTTTCATATTATGATACTAAGATAACCAAATCAAAGCATCTTATGAAGGTATTTACAAATATTTGGAATTAAGATAGTTACTTTTTTCCTATTTGACAATTGTTGTTTTGGGTAAGTTAGTGACCAGAGATGCAAATAAAATTGATCGCTTGTGTTTGAGATTTTTGCAAAACAAATTTATGGGTATTTTCATTTGTTCCTTCCTCTTTCCAGAACATATTGAATATCTGAATTTGGCTAAGGGATGTTAAAGTTAAGATAACTTCAATGTTGTCTATTTGCTCCAATGTACAAGTTTTAAATCATAGATGATTTTTGGACTGCAACCATATGGGTTCAAATGATAATTATTGCTATAAGTTATACATGAGGAAAAGATTAATAAATAGGTTATGATCCATCCATGATTTTTTGTTTTCATGTTTAATGGGTTATCACCTACAACTAATTAATTCATGAGGATCTAAGATCCTTTGTACCATGGGTTATTGAATAGAGTTATGGAAGTGTGTTTATAGTGTGGATTAACTTCCTCTGTGGACTAACTATTTGTTAACTATTCCTCTATACTAGTTAAACATCATAGGAGATGAATGTTAGTTACAAGTTTGTCTTGTGGTGTTGTTTTCTCTATCTTATTGAATATCTAGATATCATAGTGAGATGATTGGGACCTTTGTGCTGTAAATATTGATTATCATTGGCTCACACCTAGGAGTGCATTACCTAGATTGATTTACATTATCCTCCATATAAATATGTTCAATGGATGAATGATTTGGATATGTGTTGCATGAGCATAAATGTAACATAGTGAACTAGATTCTATCATTCATGTTGCCACATACTGCTAGATACTTTGTGATGGGTTGGGCTCCTCTAATGGAGTAGCACGAGGAAGCTTAATGCTTTGAGGTAGGGTGGATATCACCTTGATGATGCTCTCTCTCTTTGGCTACAATTTATAGACAAGGAATTGACAAGGTTTTGTAATACAAATGATGATATACTATTTGTAGACACCTAAAATGTCTCATTAATTCTACACTAATTATTCATCTAATTAATTAAGTAATTCTTTAATTATTTGATTAAACTAGTTCTTCTCATCATCACCCTTCAACACTTTTAATTATTCTATTTCTATTCTCAAATAATTTTAATCAGTTAACCCTATTTCAAATATTAATTATTTAATTAATTATGATTTATTCCTTAGTTAAATAATCTTTATTATTTAATTAAGCTCATTTATAATATTTAAATAATTTTATTTAAATTATTTAAATTTATTAAATTCTTCTTCTAATTCCCCAAATTCAAATTTCAAATAATTCCATCTAACTTCATTCATTTTCCCCCAAATTCGAATTTCACCTAATTTCATCTAATTCCAAATCATCAAATTCACATTTCATCAAATCTAAATTTTAGTTAATTTCATGTGCATTTCAACATTCGAATGACCAAATTCAAATTGAAAATGAAAATCAAATTCAATTTCAAATTCCTACAACACATGCTAAAATCAGAACTGATTGATCAAATCAGTTAACTCCTCAATCACCCCATTCCACTCCAAATCATCTTTTTCTGATTAGTCAATCAATTCAATCTTTTAATCAATCTATTCAGTCAACTAGCTAATCTATTCAGTCTACTGGTTAATCAATTGAGTTCACTCTCCAATCAATCATGTTAACAGATCAATCTATTGAGTTAACAAATCAATCATGACTAGTTCACTGATCAATCAATTTTAGTTATCTATCAATCAACACTTGAGTTCTATTTCTCACCCTCTTTGTGTTGAAAATCTATAAATTCAACCTATTTTCATCAATTCAATCTAGCTTTTTCATAATCATTTTCTCAATTCAATCTATCTTTTTCAGAATCATAGTCTTCAACAATTGTCTAATTTATGCAGGAATCCCAGTGCAATACCTGAGAGCCACCTACAAGCACAATTCAGAGAGGCACAATGGAAGCCACGATGCAGGATGAGAGAGTTTCATTTATTTGAATTTATTCTTATCTTGTGTTAATTTCTATTGGTTTATGTTTGAAATTGCTTTTATAGTTAAGGATTTGGTGATTCGTCCTTATTTCCTATTTCTGCATTAATGATTTTTAAGCATGAAACATTTGGTGAACCCAACGTGAACTAACAACAATTTATAATTTTGTGTATGCTTGCAGGTTTCCATTTTCGACAGGTTTCCACTTTTGGAAAGTTTCCATTTTGCAGGTTTCCATTTCTAGAAAGTTTCCATTTTTGGTAGGTTTTCATTTCTAGAAAATTTTCATTTTTTGGTAGGTTTCCATTTTTGGAAAGTTCTCATTTTTGGCAACTTTCCATTTCTCGAAAGTTTCCATTTTTGGCAGGTTTCCATTTTTAGAAAATTTCCTTTTTGACAGGTTTCCATTTTTGGAAAGTTTCCATTTTGCAGGTTTCCATTTCTGGAAAGTTTCTATTTTTGGTAGGTTTCCACTTCTAGAAAGTTTCCATTTTTGGCAGGTTTCCATTTCTGGAAAGTTTTCATTTTGACAGTTTTCCATTTTTGGTAGGTTTCCATTTCTGGAAAGTTCCAATTTTTGTAGGTTTCCATTTTGGTAGGTTTCTATTTTTGGCAGTTTCCATTTTTAGCAAGTTCCTCATGTAAAAAAAAAAAAAACTCTCTATTCTTTCATTTTTCTTAAATTCTAGTCCTTTAGTGTTCTGTTTTATAACAAATCATTGATAAAGATAGAAGCAGATTTTTTGTAACCAAAGGAAGGAAATTAGGCTGGATAGCCCACCATGTGTCTACTAACATTATTTTCTCCGCAGGGTTAGAGTAGAGAACTTCTTTTGGTGTTTTTATAAAGAACAAAATCAAATTCTTTCATGTTCTTTCACAAATTGCCATGAAGGTTAAAAATGAACACCATGTCTATGTGGAGCAACATCTCCACTTAGAATAGAAAATGATTGTAATGGAAGGATAAAAAGAAATTTTGTTTTTCATGTCTTCAAAGAGATAGGTATTATGCTCCCCCCTTCAATGGGTGATCAAAAAACCAAACTCTCTTCTTTCATGTTTTCATTTATTTCTTGCAATTAAATTCTTTAGAAGGCCTGCCCTCCTAATTGCCCTTAGGGCGCCATTAAGGTCGGTGAGAGGGGAACAACCTAAGTGGCAACAACGAAAGCCAAGTAATCCAAGCCACTATAAATAAATATGTATGTGATGAAAATCATATGCGACGAGTGTTACATGTTGTCACAACGACGTTATGCCTCCCTCGGTGCCTATACAATACGTTAAAATCTGTAGAGCGTAACCTCTACAGACTGGGAGACCTCCCTCAACAGAGTGTAAAACATTGTTGATTGTGACCACTCGAATGGAACCCTTTCTAAACACCTTAGGAATTAGAAGCCCAACTTATTCAATAACCAGACACTTGGATTATCACAATGCAAGGGTGGGGAAGAATTTGCCCCCAAGACATTAACCATATATCTCTCAGGATAACGGACCAATTGAGGAACAATCTTCTTTGGTCTAACTTTTGGAAAAAGGCAAAAAAACGGGTGCACATTAGGGTGTGATAGGGTTGTTTGAGCTGACAGAGTATCAAGATATGGGCTGTGATAATACTTGTGACCTTTTGACCTTAGGAGAGTCTACTTGATGTGATATCGAATTGCCCAAATACAACGAAAACAAAATGGGGTCTTGAAAAAGACTCCAACATTCATGGGAATTTGAAAAAAGTTCCTTAAACAAGTATTCTTTTCATGGTTTTATTCTTTTTGATGTGTCTGTTGTGTCCTTTGCTACATTTCACCAAGTTCAAACATCTTAGAAAATACCAAAAACAAAGTGGAATCTCAACCAAAGTTTTGTCAAAAACATCAATAAGATTAAATCCCTCAACAAGGTCAAGTTTCAATATCAACAAGATCAAAACCCTACTGCAAACAAGCTTGTCAACATCAACATCAAACCAAACTTATGCAACATTCTAGAAATGAAGAAAACATCTTACATGTTGTGATCTTAGGTTCAAACCAATCAAGCAAACATCATGGATTGGCGTTATGCATTTTGTAGGGAAGGTGAAGAATTCATCTATTCTATTCCTATTCCATCACCATCCATAGAAACATTAGCTCAGCAATTCAATACTTTGCCTCAACAAATGAGAGACATGAATAGTCCTAGAAACCATAGGGGTTGGTTAGAAAATACGACGAGGGAAGTGATAACCACGAGGGAGTCATTATCAGGCCAACCTTCTTCTTCTTGTGAGACCATTAAAACATGCCAACCTTCTTCTTCTTGTGAGACCATTCAAACATGCCAAGCTTCATTCTTCAACAAAATCATTCCTACCTCAATTCAACCAACATTAGAGTCATATCAACCTTCTTTCAACCCAACACATCAATCATACCAATCATATCAACCCAACATTCAAAGTACCTCTTTCAACCAAAATCAAAGCCCTTTCAACCAAAGTCCAAATCAAAATTCATTAAACCAAAATCAAACCTCTTTCACCCAAAATCATACTCCTTTCAACAAAAATCAAATCCCTTTCAACCAAAATCCAAATCAACCATATCTATCCATCATTTCATCATCCCCTGAAGTCACACAAGACCAATCCACACCATCTCTACCCAATAACACAATCTCCCAAGGGGTATCCATAGCACAAATTCAATCTAATCCAAGTCATGATTCAGAGAGTCTCATTCAAGATCCTTCCTCATCAAGTCAAAAGGTTGAAACCTTCCAAAAATATCCCATGCAAACTCCCCCATGTCAGGAGGACAATCCAAAATCAGAAGAAATCAGTCATGAAATAAATCAAGATCAAGAACAAACCTTTTCATCATACCCAATTTTCGATCAAGATCTCGTCGACCAAGAATCTTATGATGATCCCCTCATTCTTTTCTATTCCACTCATAATAACACCCTTGTTTCACAAAAGCAAGATGTTATTTCAAGTACCACCCAACATCCACCTCCTAAACAAGATCCCATTATCATTTCTCCTAGTCTCTCTCATTAATTCAATACACAAGTTGTTCATGAACCCCTTATCAATAAAAACAACAATCCAGATCATACTACATAGGACAACTTGTCAACAATGGTATGTGAACCATCATCAAATGCCAATGTTGTGATAGAAACAAGCATAACACCAGCTAATGAAATCAACACCCATATTGTTACATCATCTTCTTCAAGCACAAGCATAACACCAGCTAATGAGATCAACACTTGGTTGGCTTCATCATACTCTTCAAGTGCATAAATAAAAACAGGCATAGCACCCACTCATGTCACAACTTCAAAACCAAAATCTATTTTCCTCATACACCCACACTTGAAAGACTGGGGGCGAGAAGATTTACTGATGCAGAGCATCGTGAAAAAACCAACCAAGAACCCCAAATCAACCATGGAGTTCAATATTCAACACAATATCTTCAATATCAGAAGCATAAACATATTAAAATTCCTCATATTATCATATTACTTTCATCCAAATCCATTTCAAGTTCATCCAACACTCTTTATCAAGGTACTAAAACAAATTCTCCATCAAGATCAATCTATCACATTTGATCCAATATCCAAACTTGAAATAATAGACTTGGTTCCAAAAAAATTAATTCAAGAGCATTCAACATAGTCATGAACCATACCTTGTTATTAAGGTATCCATACCTCATCCTTCTATATTGGATATGTCATTCAATAGGCCTGAATTAAACTTCATAACACATTGTAAAACCCTTACAAAATCTTACCCATCAACACTGAGTCCATCCAATTCAAGCTAGTAAACATCTTCCAAATCTGTCCCAGTTGTGACAGTTTTAATACCCCATTTTCTGTTATGTACAACTTTCAAACCTGATACTATTAGCTAAATCCCTTTGGTGGAGTTGTAGATAATTAGGTTTTGTAAAACATATCCAAAGATTATAAAAATCCAACAGTTCATTTAACAATTATAATCTTTACACGGAGACTGTTTTGACTGTCATAAATAAAACTAGAAATGCCCATGCCTAGTCCGCCTAGGGCATCAAATAAATTCTAAAAAACAAAACAAATTGATCCCAAACCAAATTAATATTGAATCCCCTTCAATATAATTTTATAAAATCTTATATTAATATTTTTCCCATGGTTATAATTTGAGATACGAACAAACCCTTGTACACACCTCCATTATTGATGGTTTTCAATCTGTTTTCACCAAAACTTACATAACTTTCTCAAAACTAAATGAAATCAACCCAAACTAAAAGATAAATAAAGTTTAATGACACATATTTCCAATGAACCTATTTAGAGGTCATAAATATTTAATATGTGTCTGTACCATACGCTGCAACATGACTATTTTTCAGGAAATCTAGAAGTTGCAATCCATAAAACATCCATAACTTCTTCATTTCTCAATGAAATCACTCCAAACAAAAACAAGAAGGAAGATAATTAAAAATAATATCTAACCATGATAATTATACATGGTTTCCAGGCTATATAGGTCCGTACAAGGCCTAGAAACAACAAAGTAACAAAATAAACTATCAAATGGCAAACTTACGAATACACAAATTGTTCAAAATTGTTATCCTCCTTCTCATTCCCCCTTGGTTCGACCAAATACAACCTTTTATAGCCTCTTGGTCAGTTTGGACCTTATAACTACC
The DNA here is from genome assembly GCF_030272615.1 of Cryptomeria japonica. NCBI lineage: Eukaryota > Viridiplantae > Streptophyta > Pinopsida > Cupressales > Cupressaceae > Cryptomeria > Cryptomeria japonica. The sequence continues at coordinate 521,840,436 of NC_081413.1, forward strand.
TCCAAGACCTTTCAACTTCCCATTTACAACTTTTAATACAATTTTGCATTATTGCATTTTTACCATTTTTTCATCTTTTTGACAACTTTTTGTGACATTTTCACATAATGACCCCAAAACTTGACAAAAATCTTATAAACATATCAAGTAACCCTTAAATGACATTTTATAATCATTTATGCCCTTTCATGGCATGTTTACATCATTTTGACTCTTTGACCCCATTAGGTCCTAAATGGACAACTATGCAACTTTTACACAAATGGATCAAGTAGCCTTACACTATGACTCTATTGGATAAAAATGAACTCAAATACATGCATATGTTCTTTAAAAGTCATAAATGACCCAAATAATCATATAGTGACCTTGGACATCTTGATTGTGCTTCTACAATAGGGTGCTCCTGCACCATACTACCGGCCTTCAAAAGTTTCCAAGTCTCTTGGAAATGAGGAATACGACCTGCAAGAAAAATTAGACCAAAAATGTTCATCATTTTTTTATTTCAACATTGCCTCTTTGTTTCTCTTTGTCTCTTTGGATTCTCTTGATGCCTTTGCTGGTTTTTGTGTCTTCTACTTCAATCAAAACTTCCATCAATGGAGTTCATACTAGCTGCTCCTCAAGATGTTCCTCCAAACATAAGTCCACCCTCAATGCTGCACCAAACTCACCAACTACTTTGCCTCACCCAAGAGTCCTTTCCTTGCCTCTCTCCCTAAGTCTTTTGGCAACCCACTGGACCTCCTTCTCAGGCCCCTTGGACCATCTCGTATGGCCCCATGACAGACCTTCATGTATGCCTACTTGCAGCTAGTGGATATACATCTGCAACCACAACCATTAGCAAACCAAAATACTAATCACTTGCTCAGCCCAAACCTTTTATTGAGCTCTGATACCAATTTGATGCAGAGCATCATGAAAAAACCAACCAAGAACCCAAATCAACCATGGAGTTCAATATTCAACACAATATCTTCAATATCAAAGGCATAAACATATTAAAATTCCTCATATTATCATATTAATTTCATCCAAATCCATTTCAAGTTCATCCAACACTCTTTATAAAGGTACTAAAACAACTTCTCCATCAAGATCAATCTATCACATTTGATCCAATATCCAAACTTGAAATAATAGACTTGGTTCCAAAAAAAAATTTCAAGAGCATTCAACATAGTCATGAACCATACCTTGTTATTAAGGTATCCATACCTCATCCTTCTATATTGGATATGTCATTCAATATTACTTCATTAAAATTCATAACACATTTTAAAACCATTACAAACTCTTACCCATCAATACTGAGTCCATCCAATTCAAGATAGTAAACATCTTCCAAAGTTGTCCCAGTTGTGACAGTTTTAATACCATGTTTTCTGTTATTCACAACTTTCAAACCTGATACGATTAGCTAAATCCCTTCGGTGGAGTTGTAGATAATTAGGTTTTGTAAAACATATCCAAATATTAGAAAAATCCAATGGTTCATTTAATAGTTATAATCTCTACACGGAAACTATTTTGACTGTCATAAATAAAAATAGAAATGCCCATGCCTAGTCCGCCTAGGGCATCAAATAACTTCTACAAAACAAAACAAATTGATCCCAAACCAAATTAATATTGAATCCCCTTAAATATAATTTCATAAAATCTTATATTAATACTTTTCCCATGGTTATAATTTGAGATATGAACAAACCCTCATACACACCTCCATTGTTGATGGTTTTCAATCTGTTTTCACCAAAACTTACATAACTTTCTCAAAACTGAATGAAATTGACCCAAACCAAAAGATAAATAAAGTTTAATGACACATATTTCCAATGAATCTATTTATAGGTCATAAATATTTAATATGTGTCCGTACCGTACGCTGCAACATGACTATTTTTAAGAAAATCTATAAGTTGCAATCCATAAAACATCCATAACTTCTTCGTTTCTCAATGAAATCACTCCAAACCAAAACAAGAAGGAATATAATTAAAAATAATATCTAACCATGATAATTATACATGGTTTCTAGGATATATAGGTCCGTACAAGGCCTAGAAATAACAAAGTAACAACGAAAACTATCAAAATGGCAAGCTTATGAATACACAAATTGTTCAAAATTGTTATACTCCTTCTCATTCCCCCTTGGTTCAACCAAATAAAACCTTTTATATCCTCTTGGTGAGTTTGTACCTTATAACTACCTCCAAGACCTTTCAACTTCCCATTTACAACTTTTAATGCAATTTTGCATTATTGCATTTTTGCCATTTTTCATCTTTTTGACAACTTTTTATGACATTTTCACATAATGACCCCAAAACTTGACAAAAACCTTATAAACATATCAAATAACCCTTAAATGACATTTCATAAGCATTTATTCCCTTCCATGGCATGTTTACATCATTTTGACTCTTTGACCCCACTAGGTCCTAAATGGACAACTATGCAACTTTTACACAAATGGCTCAAGTAGCCTTACATTATGACTCCATTGGATAAAAATGAACTCAAATACATGCATATGTTCTTTAAAAATCATAAATGACCCAAATATAATCAAATAGTGACCTTGGACATCCTGATTGTGCTTCTACAATGGGGTGCTCCTGCACCATTTACCACAGCTGAATTGGTTTGAAAATAAGGGGGATATAGCAGAAACTGTACACGAAAGACTCCCAAATGCATATCCTATTGAAAAAGATAGGTTTATCCAAATATTCAAACAAAGACCAATGAATTATCTACGCAAAGTTCATACCAACTCAATAACAACATGCACCTAAAAAGATATTACATCTAAGGGTGGGTTCATTTCAATTTTCAGTACTGCATTTGCATATTTCTTTACTACATTGCATATCTCCATTTCAGAGTGCATCATAGTTGCTTGCATATCACCATTGCACAAAATATAGCTACATATCATTATTGATTTCTCATATAGTGGCATCAATAAATCAAGGAGATTGTCTGAGTCATTCACCTGTCTGCACTGAAAGGAACGAAGGTTGTCTCATTTCCTAGATACTTGTTCATGAAGTCTTTAAGAGGTATTTAGTCATTCATCTTCAACGTCGCCTTGTGATTAAGCTTTATCCTTGGTCATCGTTTCACTATCAAGTCTTGTTACCCAAAATCTATCAATTGATATATCTCACACATTAATCAAAATCTCTAAGTCATGGCAGATACCTAGTTGATCATGTGGCTAGTGAAAAATCCAATATTCCACTTTAGCGCCGCTATAATTTTCATACCCAAGTAGGTTTCATTACTTACAAGTCAAGGAAAGAAAATAAAAGAAAAAAGGGTTATGTCAATATCCATCTCAAAGCAATAAAAAATTAAAAATGATATATTACTGAAATATCACGCATACAAGTGCGAAAAAAAAAAGCTTGACTATGGGAACATGCAAGTAACTCCATCAGGGCTATGGATGCATGTTGGCAATGGAGCAATATTTGAGAGATTACAATGCATAACCTCATCGGAGCCCTAAAAGCTTGCTGGCAGCGAGTCTCTATCCAAGTTGCTTTTGAAGTCAGAATAACCCACGTAGCTAGCCACATAGGATTCCAAGGGTCTTTGATGGTAATAAGAGTCAGAATGAGCTCAATTGCACACACATGGGCAAAAGAAGATCAAAATTTCAAGAATTGATGGAGAAGTTTTTCGCGCCTCCATTCATAAATCTTGGTTACATAGTGTGTTAGGTTGGATAGTCTAAGTCTTTTGAGAATGGATTGAACTCCTATCTCTGAAACCTTTCACGCCTTCAATCCAATTAGTGCATTTCAGAATGAAAGACACACACACACTCATTCTTGTTCGAATAGGAATTGCATTTTTGTCACACGTCCTGCATTAGCATAACTCATATCAAAAATTCATTGTCTCCACCGCATTATGCATCATCGTGTTATCATCATAGGTCTGCATACTTGGGGGCATAACTGAAAAATTATAAAAATCATAAAAAGTCCTAAAAAAATCAATCAAAAACATTCAGATAAAGTCCTAAATAAATCAATAAAAAAAAAAACCCAGAGAAAGTCATGAAAAAATCAATCAAAAAAATCACAAAATGTCATGAAAATAAAAAATAAAAAGCAAAAAATCAAAGCAAGAAAGCATGGGCCATCCATCAAATTAAATCAACAACAAGCAAACTCTCAAGTCTACAATCAAACTGATCACATGTCTTGTTAATCAATCAAACTCTATCAAACATCAACATGTCTTATACAAGGAAGGCTACACTCCAAACCAGACAGATCGGTCTTATACAAGGTACTCACTCTTTGAAACCAGACATTCCTATCAATGATCACACAAATCGAAACAATGACATAGATTAGTATGATTGCTAGATTTTGTCCAAGTTAGTCTTATCTTTATCAATTATTGGTAAGTCATGTTTCATCCATACCAAAAACATTTGAAAACCATAAAAACACCAAAACATTCAAATATGATCCTGAAAAAAAGAACAAAAACATTGAGAAAATACCAAAAACCCCTAAACATCAGAAAACTCTTCGAAAACAAACTAAAAAATTAGAAAACATAAAAAACTTGCAATAACATGTCTCGCAAGAATCAAATATCCTACCAGGTATCCTACAAACACTTCGTATGAAGTTAAACAAAAGATACAACTATCTTGTCAAAACGTCTACAATCAAACTGAACATGTCTTATCAATCATATCAACTATCAATATCAATGTGGTCAACATCTTGTCTTAAACATAATTGGTACACTCAAAACCAGACAGATCGGTCTTATACGGGGTCCAAAACTTCTAAAACCATACATTATCAAAATCACATCAAACATATCAAAGCAAAGACACAATCAGTCTAACTGCTGAGTTTTGTCTATTTTTGGTTGACTCTTTTTATCAAATTGGCGAAGATCATGTTTCTAGCTACTCAAGGATGTCCAAAAAGTGACTAGAGGAGTCGTGATGGGCATGATCCTTTTCTTTGTTTGTTGTTTGTGGTTTGAACCAATGAAGTTCTAGGGAAATTGCTCTAGTGGGTGTCTATGATAGGAGCATTCAACTTGTGAACACCACACATACCTCGACCCCTAGCATAGTTCCCAGAATGGAGGGTTCATTCCTTGTCTGCTATGTGTTTGTTTCTTTGCAATGACATATCTATGCATCTTGGTTCCTTATACCCTGGTGTACAAAGCTTCATTGTTATATAATAAGGCTCAATGATGAAAATGTATTGCACTATGAATAAAGACAAGAAGACTATTCACCATCAATCAAATCATCATCATATCATTTCAATTCATACCAATTTTTTCTGATCTCATCATGTTGATTGTCTCTTCAGATCATTCTCTCATCAAGCATTTTTCTTCTTGAATCAACCTTTTCAATTCTTTCCAATCATTCATTTCGTTTAATAACATCTCCCTCGTTACTTAATTTCAATCTTTTCATCTATAATTCTATCATTTTCTCATATCAACTACTCTATCTATCAATCAATTATTCTGCATCATTCATCATATTTTGATCTATCATTTGTCTTATACAGGATTATTCCTTCCTAAAACTAGACACGATCATCTATCTTTGTGTTATGCAGGATGTATCCTTCCTGAAACCAGACAGGTCAGTCTTATACAAGATGTATCCTTCCTGAAACCAGACGTTTTGATCATTTTATCTTATATAGGATGTGTCCTTCCTGAAACCAGACTTTATCTTTATCAATCTAATCCTATCAAATCAATCGATATACAAATCACTTCAACCATTTTTTTTCTATAATCAAACTCATTCCTGTCATCAAGTTAATTATTCTTCATCTTTCATCTAACATTATTCTTCTTTCAAGAGATCATTCATGTCTTCAATGCACAAACAATCTCTCGAGGGGGCATTATACCCTAGTGTCACCGAGGCATACTGGGGCATAATTTTTTTTGTTTTCTTTGAAACAATGTCGTTCCGACATTGTCTCAAAGAGGGGCAAATGTAGACACCTAAAAATGTCTCATTAATTATACACTAATTATTCATCTAATTAATTAAGTAATTCTTTAATTATTTGATTAAGCTTTTTCTTCTAATCATCACCCTTCAACACTTCTAATTAATCTATTTCTATTCTCAAATCATTTTAATCAGTTAACCCTATTTCAAATATTAATTAGTTAATTAATTGTGATTTATTCCTTAGTTAAATAATCTTTATTATTTAATTAAGCTCATTTCAAATGTTTAAATAATTTTATTTAAATTGTTTAAATTAATTAAATTCTTCTTCTAATTCCCCAAATTCAAATTTTAAATAATTCCATCTAATTTCATTTCATTTTCCCCCAAATTCAAATTTCACCTAATTTCATCTAATTCCAAATCATCAAATTCACATTTCACCAAATCTGAATTTCAGTTAATTTCATGTGCATTTCAACATTCGAATGACCAAATTCAAATTCAAATTGAAAATGAAAATCAAATTCAATTTCAAATTCCTACAACACATGCTAAAATCAGAACTAATTGATCAAATAAGTTGTCTAATCAATTAACTAAGTTAACTCCTCAATCACCCCTTTCCACTCCAAAACAACTTTTTCTGACTAGTCAATCAATTCAGTTTTCTAATCAGTCAACTAGCTAGTCTATTCAATCTACTGGTTAATCAATTCAGTCAACTAGCTAGTCTATTCAGTCTACTGGTTAATCAATTGAGTTCACTCTCCAATCAATCTTGTTAACAGATCAATCTATTGAGTTAACAAATCAATAATGACTAGTTCACTGATCAATCAATTTTAGTTATCTATGAATCAACACTTGAGTTCTATTTCTCACCCTCTTTGTGTTGAAAATCTATAAATTCAACCTCTTTTCATCAATTCAATCTAGCTTTTTTAGAATCACAATCTTCAAACAATTGTCTAATTTATGCAGGAATCCCAGTGCAATACCTGAGAGCCACCTACAAGCATAATTCGGAGAAGCACAATGGAAGCCACGATGCAGGATGAGGGAGTTTCATTTATTTGAATTTATTCTTATCTTGTGTTAATTTTTATTGGTTTATGTTTGAAATTGCTTTGATAGTTAAGGATTTGGTGATTCGTCCTTATTTCCTATTTTTGCATTAATTATTTTTAAACATGAAACACTATTTATCATATGTCTTATTATTGAGATGTGTAGAGGTCTCTCTTAGTTATTTGTCTTTATTTGTTGTTTACAATATTATAATTTTTAATTGTAATGAACATGGTTACTATATGTCATGAAGCTCATATCAAGGTGTGTATACCTAAGTCTTTAACATATAATGATTGAGTTTTATGGCTATGCCATATATGGTAGATAGAATTCTACTAGTTCTAATGATTGTTGATTCATTTTATATGCTAGAAAGAAAAAAGAAAAAGTCAAACTTTTGACTCTTTTGACACTAGAAAATGTTATTGTACTCATTAATTAGCATATTTAATCTAGTGATTATCAAAGAGGTTATTACAATATTTGCTACTATGAATTGTCCAAACATTGTCCATTCAATTGTTTTGAGTGAGATGGTGATTCAATAATATAATATTTTTCTCCAAATCAAGACCGATGGTGGCGCTGCCAACTAAGTCCTCTTTCTTGGTTAATTTTTGATAAGCTAAAATAATTTTTAAAGAGAAAATATTTTGAGATGTTTTATTTTATTTTTAAATATAAATGAATTGTTTAAGAGTCAATCATATTATTATTGATCTTGAGGATGTTGTCTTTTGTTGACATTGTCAACTACTTAGCTTTTAGCTTTTCCTAGTCAAAGTCCTACTCAAACTAGCTAAGTACTAACTTAGGGTATTTTTCACATTTTGTCTCACCTTCTATGGTTGAGACACATGTAATCACCTCTTAAAACCCGAATTCATGTGTATATGTCACCTTTATCACACTTGTCATTTGCACATGACACATTAGAGACACATGCCCTATGCACATGCAAGGTGGTTAGGGTCTACAAATACCTTCTCATCTCACCCCTTTTCTATACAATCAAGGGGTTCACATGTAATTACAAGTTTTTGGAATACATCACTTTGTATACATTATCATTTCTCTTTAACTCTATTGAAATTTCTTATAGAAGGATTATCATTATTTTGTAGGATGTATTGGGTTGTGAGAGTCAAATAATTCCAACACCTTTTAGTCAAAATAAATAGTCCTTACCTATTTTGAATAATTATACTTCAATATGGTTCTAGTATGTCATTATTTTTGTAAGTCATTTACAATTAACATAGGAAGGTAAGCAATAAAACTCAAAACTATATTGTGTTTTACTCGCAAGGTGGAGATACAAAAGCATAAGAGAGTGGACAACCCAACACTTTCTTTCATGTGTAATGACATCTTTTAAAATAAGATAAGACCATTATATATTAATTAGTCAAAACCTTATTTCTATACAATCTATCCCACATGGAATATGTGCTTCTAGAATCAAGTATAGCATAGCTTGCGTGTATGTTATTATTCCAACCGTATTTGTTTGAGCCAACACTTTGTTCATTAGTGAGAATATACTTAATTAGTTTAGTGTGAACATTAAGTAACATAAAAGGGGCGTACAAATACCAATTATTACTTTGATTGAACTTAAGTAATAATACAATGAGCATGAGCAAGGTTTGTGCTTCAACTATCCAAATATAATCCATGCTATTTAACAATTATATTTATCCAATGCTAGCACATTATTTTTTAGTATTTATAACATATTGGTTTGACTTCATTAAATATTTGGAACTAACAAATAAGTGCTTGATTTTTCATTGGTAATGAGTTTCAAAAACAATAATTATAAGAAAAATTTCAAATGCATTATAACAACATAGACCAAGTTTGAGCAACATTTATTATTATTTATATTTTCAAACATTTCACAATGGCATGGACTATTTGTTACATGACCCTTGTGTATGCAACCACTTTTTACATTTGCTACAGGATAAACATGAAGATGAAACACCACAACAATTGTAAAATCTTGAGTAGCACAATGTTGAGCAATATTTATACACATAAGAACAATATTCATATGCATACGAATTTCATTTTACAAACAAAACACTTATATTGGATAGTTACTTTATTTTATATAACTTAAAATAAGTTTTCTTATATTTATTAGTGAATGTATTAATTTTTTCTTTTACATGACATTGATAAACTCACATGTGTTCATATAAGGGTTTCCTTTGACAAACATTTGTTCATTTGTTGATTCTATGTGAAATAATTATAATTACTAGCATACATATCAGATGAATATAGGTGAAGTATGCCAAAAGATATCATACTTATTCATTATTAATACTTACCGTAGGCAATACGATTGCATCCATCGAAGACCAATTAATTAATTATTTTGCCCCAATCGAAACTAATTATTATTTTGTTTTCAAAATAAACTAGACTTTTATAAAGTTGAGAAATATATTTAATTAAATTTGTTATAGAAATTATTTATCTACATTATGATTGGCTTAAATTTTTTGGTGTTATAGGAGCAAATTTTTAGGAATGGTATATTTTTTATGTTCTTTTTGGATTTCTTTATATTTAAGAAATAATTATCTATTTTAAATAGTTTTTTTCTAGTTTTTATTATTTGTAATATTGAAAATAAAGTAATTTTTCATATAGATACATTTTTTATAATTTTTTATTTCTCAAAATATAGGTAGTAAAATCAATTATAGGAATTCGATTCACACTATTTAAATTAAATTAAATGCAAATATTTCTATTAAAAAATAAACCTAATTATTATATGAATTTTTTATAATTATAATTTTGTATATATTTTTTTGAAATCATATTATTTTTTGACAATCATATTTTTTAAATCATTTAAAAATATATGAATAATTTAATAACTTTTAATCATGAATTTAAATATTTTTTATTTAGTCATTCAAAAAAATACCTATTTTCATTTTTTATAATTATTAATAGTTATTTTATTAAGATCAATTATAAATATAAATATATATATATAATCAACATAATATTGGTGGCTTCCAGAGAACTCCACCCGCAATGCAATCTGCATTGGTGAATTCGTTGTTGTGATCTATCGAGCCATTGGGGGGCAGGTGTAATTTCAGGATAGGGTTGGATTAAGAATTTTGGGTTTATTCGAATAGTGTGGGATGATAATTTTGGATCTATATGTAATTTTGGGTCTATGTGCATAGAAAATGTTGGGTTTCTCTTGTATAAAACTATATGTATTTTCATACTCTCATGCAATATAGGGAGCTACCCCCATTAATGGTAGTACTTATCTACAAAAAACATAATATTATCTTGCACTAATAATTAAGTTCAAGATTGGGGTTCACCCTGCAATGCAATGGTAAGCTACAAGTCGTGTTGATACGACAACATCGGTTCAAGTCCAATGTAGTTGACTTTGGCAAAGGTAGTTCCATAAGCTATTTAATGCGCGTTCTCCCACATCCTACGATGATTGTTGGGACTCGTTGACTACCTCAACTGAGGTCTGTGATGCATTGGCATTGGTGCAACAACATGTGTGAAGACTACTCAGAGTGAAGGAGAGTCGACAAAGGTATTGACCCAGAGGAGGAGCAGAGAGGAAGGCTCATAGAGGAGTAAGGCACAAAAGAAAGAGGTGTGGGTAGTGTGGAGGATAGAGGAGTATGGAGAGATAGCGAAGGAGGAAGGTGATGTAGAGATTAAGTGTTGTAGGTGTCAGAGGAGGGAGGAAAGTAAAGGAGGAGTGGAGAATAGTGGAGTAACAGGAGGAGGTAGAATTTGATGGAGGAATAAGGAGGCAGGTGATTTGAAAGGAGGAAGGATATGATGGACAGGAGAAGGAAGTTGACAGAGGACGGAGGTAGCAAATGATGAAGGAGGACAAGTGGTGGTAGGAGGTTGAGCAATAGCAGCAAGAGACATCTAAAGATGTGTTAATACCTTAGGTTTAACCACAAGGAGGGGGTCCCCCAATGTGACCCCCACTGGTTTGAAGCTTCAGTCAAAAGTGATTACCGACAAAAAAAAAACAATTAAGTTCAAGATTAATTTTATTTATTATAATTTTACCCACAATCTTTCTCCTCTACATCCTTCCTCTTCCTCCTTTGTGTCCTACCTCTTTCTCCTATGTCCTTCCTCTTTCTCGTCTATGTCCTTCCTCTTTCTTATTCATGTCCTTCCTCTCTCTCATTCACATCCTTCCTCTTTCTCCTCTATGTCCTTCTTCTTTCTTATTCGCGCCCTTCCTCTTCCTCCTCTACATCCTTCCTCTTTCTCCTCTACAACCTTCCTCTTTCTCATCCACATCCTTCCTCTTTCTCCTATACATCCTTACTCTTTCTCCTCTATGTCCTTCCTCTTTCTCCTCTACGTCCTGTTGGATATTAGAGTTGTTGGAATGTGTTGCTATCATTTATGTCAACATATTCCTGTGTTCTTGTGCTTCGATGTTGCAGAGAGTTGGTTTGGTTGCAAATATGTTGATGCGGATTAATGGGTTTTGAGATACTTATCTCTAGTGGATTTAGTATGAGTTTCAATGTTACGGAAGGTGATTTGATCGAGCTATGTGATTTGCTGTGATGATTAGTTTTCTTGTTGGTTTTGTATTGCAGAGTTGTGATTTCTGGTTTGTATTGCTCCATAATTGATTCTTTATGATGAGTGGATTTTGGAGAGTGTTTGGGACGTTCATGTGTGTCCTTAGTTCAGGTGGTTCATAATTTGGAACTCCACAAGCGTATCTTTTAGTTTGTCAGTAAGTTATGTTGGTGTTCTTAAGCTCTGGAAGAAAAATGATGATGATTCTAGTTATCAGAGTTGTTGCGGTTGTTGTGGAGGAATTCATGTTTCTTGTTGATGTTCTTCAATTGTGTTCTATGCATTTTGGTGGTTTGCATTAATCTATGTGCGCGTTATTGAAGATTTTATTTGTTTGGTGGTATTCTTCGTGTTATACGACTTTCTAGTTAATCTGATGGTTCTTGTGTGTTGTGGATGATCTTGGCAAGATATTCGGTGGTGTTGCATGTTTGAGGTTTTGATTTGGGTCCATGCTATGTCCTTGTCGACATTGTATTGGTCTGCATATGGATTTATGTATCGTGTGATGTAATTTTGTAATTAGGTCTTATGAGTTGAGCCGACCTTGAAATATAGGTTGATGAATTGTATAAATACATGTAATATTCATTTGAGAGAGGCATCTGCATGTGCGAATATTATTTTGATCTTTCAGTAGTAGAGGAGAAAAGCAAATAAGTGTGAAAGAGTGTGCAAAAGTGTGAAGAGCAGAGTTTGAGTATATGTGCTTAATCGGAACTATGATCAGGCATTTGGAGATGCTATTCTTTCAATTTATGTAATCTAGATTGTTGTCCGATCTTTATAAGGTAGTGAGCCTTCCTGGGGTTGTAGCCCTTTGTTGTTTTTGAGCAATGAGCTCTAGGCAGTGTGCCTGAATGCATGAGCATTCCCAATTAAAATATTTACACATACTACTGCAGAGTATCATACTGTGGGTAGGTTCCCATCATGGTTTTTCTCTTAACCGAGTTTTCCACGTCAAAAATTTGTGTGTTATGTGTGTTTTTGATATGGTGGTTATCTTTGTTATTGTTGTTCTTGATCTGATCTAAAGTTGAGGTTAATTTGTTTAAGTTTTGTGAAAACTGATTCACCCCTCCTCTCAGTTTTCCTGCATTGTTTTTGCCAACACCTCCTTCCTCTTTCTCCTTTATGTCTTTCCTCTTTCTCCTCCACGTCCTTACTATTTCTCCCTCTGTGTCCTTCCTCTTTCTCCCCCACATCCTTCTTTCTCCCCTATGTCCTTCCTCTTTCTCCTCTATATCCACCATTTCTCCTCTATGTCCATCCTCTTTCTCTTTCACATCCTTCTCTCTCCTCTATGTCCTTCCTCTTTCTCTTTCACATCCTTCTCTCTCCTTTGTGTCCTTCCTCTTTCTCTTTCACATCCTTTTTTCTCCCCTATGTCCTTCCTCTTTCTCCTCTATGTAAAAATGGAAACAACAATATTGAAAGACTAAATGAATTCAACCACAAAACCCTAGCCTAACAATAACAAAGATCCACCATAACATATGAATATTACCTAAGACAATGCAAATAAAATAAAATCACAAAGATTATACCATCACATGTCTAGTAGGGTTTGGATCTCCATTCTTCCTATCTCCATTGATCTTGTTTGATATATTTGCTCTTAGATTTTATGTGTGCACAAGAGCTCAACAAAGAATGGAAATGTGGTTGCAAGTAGGCTTGATCGCATGTGAAAATTTGAAAGCGTAGTTGGGGATTGAATATGAAGGAAGCATCTCCTTATATAGAAGACACTATAACAAATGGAGGGATAAGATTGAGAGGTGTAAAAGATAAATGGTCGGCTATGATTAGAGGGTAGGTAGAAGAAATAAGAAAATAATGAGAGGGTAGGTAGTGTAGGAATTAAGAGATGAATGGCATGTGTCATAGGTGGAAAAGGTTAATGAATTAATTAAATAAATAAAGATTTATTTAATTAATAGAGGAAGTGTGATCAATTAAATAAATGAAATATTTATTTAATTTAGAAAAAGGATAATTTAAATAAATAAATATATTCATTTAAATGAGAAAAGGATAGAAGAGGATAAATGAATTAATTAAATAAACAAAAATTTATTTAATTAATAGAAGAATTAGGCTTAAATAATTAAATAAATAAAGATATCTATTTAATTAGACAATACAATTTTAGGTGTCTACATTTTGCCCCTCTTTGAGACAATGCAACTTGTCGCGTTGTTTCAAAGAAGATAAGATGAACTGATACAAAGTTGCCCCAAGATGGGAATGATATGCCCCCTCAAGAGATTGGATGAAAATGTCTGGAAAGATCACATATAATCTCTCGATAAGAAAGAAATGCTAGAATGGACCGACAAGATAGAATAGAGTGACAAAGTTAGGAGATAAAGAAGACTGACACATGAGACGAGGGCTAGGGTAGTCTATAAGATAGACTACGAGAGAAAACATCCTCATTGCCATCCACACATCTAAGAGATCAGAGTACAAAGAGAGCATAGAGCAGTCAATAGTCAACAACGATGGCATTGGTGCATAGATTCAACCACATTCGCCAATTTCAAAGACCAGCAGATGCAGGAGAGTTGGTAAGTACCACAAAACCTCCTTGTACATTGTTGCATTAATTGTTGTCATAAATGCACGTTAGGTAGTGCAATAAATGCACTCTAGGTAGATCTAGAAAAAATGTCAAGTAGGGTAAAAACGCTAAGGCACGTCTGCGTTGGTGCCAAGCACGTCTAGGTAGGCTAGGCACATCTACGTTGGTGTCAGGCGTGTCTATGATAGTAATAGCGTATGTGTCAGATGCGAGTGCGTATGTGTATTTCAGGTGCATTTATGAAAGATAGGCACGTTTGTGCAGAGCAAAAGCACGTCTATGTGATTCAAGCGCGCCTGTGCAGAGCAGGCGCGTATGTGCAATATGCAAGCGCGTTTGTGTCATGAATGCATGTTTATGTCTTCAAGGTCAAATCAGTAGTTATGTGATAAACATACGTTGTCGATTGGATAAGTTGTTGAGAGGATATACTCAAGCAGGTCCTCTAGGGAAGACCAGGATAGCAGATAGGGCTAGGATTGACAATTATGTGATAGAACATACATTGCCAATTAGGAAACTACTCAAGAGGATACACTCAAGAAGAGGCCCTAGGATAGGATAGATCGAGGCACTTTGTGACGAATAGGGATTACCAAAGAAATTGACAATTCTATGACAAAACATACGTTGTCAATTGAATTAGGCTAAAATTGACAATTTTGTGATAGAACATACATTGTCAATTTGATAAGCTACTCAAGAGGATACACTTAATTAGGTGCCCCAAATATAGGACCAAAGCAGCACTTTGTGATGAATGGGGAATGCCACTAGGATAAAAAGCAGCACTTTGTGATGAACAGGGAGTACCACTAGGATAGGAAGCAACACTTTGTGATGAACAGGGAGTACTAAAAAGAGCAGCACTTTGTGATGAACAGGGAATGCCACTAGGATAGAAAGTAGTACTTTGTGATGAACAGGTAGTACCACTAGGATAAGAAGCAGCACTTTGTGATGAAAAGGGAGTACCACTAGGATTGACACAGTTGATTTGCTTGACTATAGGAGGACCTACCTATGCTGGAGTCACGGGAGAGATTCCCTTCAACTCAGAGTTTACGACAAGAGCTAACACTCGAGGATAGAGCAGTAGTTCAAGATATGGGCTTGCGATATATTATGTATGTGCCTGAGTTTCGGGCGAACATGGGATTGCTGACTGCTTTAGCTAAGAGATGGCACTCAGAGACATGCACGTTTCATTTATCGATGGGTAAGATGATAGTCACCTTGGAGGATGTGTATAAGATACTGAGGATACTGATTGATGGGGAGTTGGTTCCTTACGATTGAGATGGAGACAGGGATGCATTGAGATGAGTGTTTCAGGATCTAGGACTCGAGATGAGGGCTAGACATGTGGATTGGGACACCATGACACAAATAGGATTGGCACTACCGGTGGTTCTGGCAGGAGTTATCAGTGGGTTCCTCTGTCCAGATAGAGTGACACGAGGGTTGGCTATGGGATGGGGGAGGACTCTTGAGACATTGGTTACATAGCACACCAGGTTTATATGGGGGTCATGTCTGCTGGCACACTTGTATTGTGAGCTACATCAGTTTGTGTATCACGGATCAGCAGGATTGGGATGCAGAGTGACATTGTTGCAAGTATGGGCATATGAGCATCTACTGGTTACACGCCTGATACACTTTAGAGACAGGGGACATGGGTGTAGCTATGTACACTTGTATGATATGATTACATCACAGCCACAGATTGGGAGACTGGAGTACTAGTGCAATAGACAGTGTGATATGGAGGCCTTTCTTAGACTGTGAGGAGTGGGAGGATGATGCAGTGGAGCTACCGTATGTATTCTAGAGCAGGTATCTAATTGGTTAGACACCATATGTTATTGAGAGGCAGTTGGTAGATAGGGTGGGCAGGCAGTTCGACAGGATACATCAGATGCCACGGGGGTCAGGGATGTATGCATGGATAGTGAGAGATTAGGTGCATTTGGGGCCATTGCTTTCTTATGATCAAGCTATGACACAGATGGTAGAGATGGTTCCCCTTCCTTGGGATACATGGGTAGGTATAGAGGATGTAGGCATGGATGCAGAGTACACTACATATTGGGGAGAGCATCTATTTCCACGGCTGACGGATCCAGGGGAGCCGATAGAGGGAGACGATGGAGGTGATGGAGATGATAGTGGGGATGGCGGAGGCAGGGGCCGATGGTGGAGGCAGGGTGCAGTGGTAGAGAGGAGAGTGGCTTCGAGGAGAGAGGGCAGAGAGGAGAGACAGGCTCAACAGGTTCATGTAGTGAGGGGTAGAGGTGGATTATCGTTACAAGTGCCAGCAACACAGGTTCCCAGATAGGTACAGGGACGAGGACAGGGACAAGAGTAGCCACAGGAGCAAGGTGAGGGGAGAGAGGAGGAGGATGAGCTACAATCCTTGAGGAAGATATGCCAGGGATAGGCAGATAAGATATAGGATTTAGAGAGGGAGACAACTGGGCTCAAGAGACAGTTGAGGGACACTGAGCGGGAGAGGGATCAGGCTATCCAACGCTATACAGAAGCTGAGACAACACTAAGGGTAGGGAGGCAGGCAACAAACGACATAGGGGTAGGATACGCCTATGTTCTGCGGGTAGGGGAGGAGATAGCCTACTGGATAGACCTATACTATGGAGTGGTGCCACCAGATCAGCGGGCTAGGAGCTTCCGGAGACCATCATGGACGACGACGACCACTGGAGGGAGAGACAGGAGATAGGCGTCTAGTGGCGGGGTCATGGGTCCTCCACCACCACCAGATAGAGGGGGCATGAAAGATGATCCTGGGGCAGGTCCTTCCATGGCTTAGACTCCGTCGAGGACAGCCGACTCTGAGGGAGGGATTTCATCATAGCCTTAGAGGGCTCCCTATGTATCAGTTTTGTACCATTTTGTATAATGATGTAGACACCTTCGGGTGATTGTAGCCATATGATTTTGACATCATTGTATCATGACACTTATGATTTTGAGATAAATATATGAGATTATTCATCCTTGTGGCAATGCAGCTATATGCATGTGTACCTATGTGATGTATGTTTCTATGTGATGCTTATTATATGTGTACGTTAGGAAATAGGAAATCATCACAAAACAAGATAAACATAATAGCTCAATCACAAATGCATTCATTGCAATGAATCTATCCTAAGACACACTCAATAGAGACATGAAACAAAAACATTCAAAAGCAAAGAAATTATGCAAACCATAGACACGATTTGAATGCTCCTTCATGTGGCTCCATTGTTCTTCTTTCCTCTTCAAATGGTTGTGGATCTCACCTACACGTGCACACACAATTGAAAGCAAGTAGACGAGATTTTTGATCAAGAGTACTAGAAGCTTAGATTCGATAGTCTGATTAAGGATTATTAATTACCAATTAGCCTTGATTGATGAAGATCATCCAATTTATAGAAGAATTGGAGAGATGACAAGATTAGCATGATTCAATTCAAATGGAAATTGCAAATCAATTATGTCAATTATGACAAATTATGCACTTTCTATGCACAATTTGTTGATTGATAATTCATGACAATTTATGACAAATTTCTATGTCAAGAATTGATTGATTGTCAATTATGACAAATTATGACAAATTGACATGTCATTTCCATGAATTTAGGAGAGAAATAGGAGGAATTTGAAATTAGGAATTAAGAAAAATAGAAAATTGAAATTGATGAAAATTAGGAATTAGGAAATTAGGTAAAAATTAGAAATTAGGAATTAGGTAAATTAATTAATAATTTGTCATTTATTAATTAATTCACAAAGAGGAATAATTAGCCAATTAAATGAACATTTAATTGTGACAAGAAGACTTAGGATAAATAAGTAATTTATTAATCCTAAAGGAAGAAAATGATAAGCAAGGTTAAATGACTAAATCACGAAACCCTAGAAGATGAATTAGCAATGCGAGGATGACAATTAGGTCTTGATTGAAGATAATTAATGTCGATCATGATTTTGATTTAACAAAGGACCAATGTGATAAATGATTTGATTGATAAATGCACCAATTGACGAGGAACAATGACAAATTGATCCAAATTGACATAATTGAGACAGACAATGATCGATAGCGAAATGATCGCAAAATGACAAAATTGACAAGAGGACAAGGATTGATGACAAAATAGATTGCAAGATGACAAGATTGAATATGACCATGATCGATGACAAATCGATCGCAAAATGACAAGATCGAACATGACAACGACCGATGACAAATCGATCGCAAAATGACAAGATCGAACATGACAACGACCGATGACAAATCGATCGCAAAATGACAAGATTGAAAATGACCACGATCTATGACAAATCGATCGCAAAATGACAAGATCGAACATGACAACGACCGATGACAAATCGATCGCAAAATGACAAGATTGAAAATGATAAAGATTGATGACAAATCGATAAGAGGACAAAACCCTAATTAGGATTGACGATGTCCAAAATGATAAGATTGATGATAAGATTAATAAGAGGACAAAACCCTAATTAGGATTGATGATGTCCAAAATGATAACAAATTAGCACGCACATTGATGCGATAGGATAAAATCGATCAAAATCATGATTGGATAGTGTTGTCGACAAGACCAAATTCGAGAGCGAGACAGAATGAAGAATGTAGAAGAAAGACTCGATGTTCGCAAATGATAAAAACCGAGTGCGTGACATAGGAGAAATGTTAATGCGACGCAAAAACCTAAAATGAGGCAATGCGCAAATGTTAAAGTATGACTCCGCAAGCGTTGACCATTTTTAGGTGTCTACATTTTGCCCCTCTTTGAGACAATGCGATTTTAAGCGTTGTTTCAAAGAACAATAATGAAAATGCCCCGGATGCTGACAATGACATATGAAAATGCCCTAGACAATAACAATGATATATGCAAATGCCCTAGACAATAACAATGATATATGCATGCCCTCTCGAGGAATTGGCTGGAAACATGCAGAAAAGAGGCCAATTGATCGATAAAAATGATAGGATCGAATGGACGGACAATCAGAGATCGGATGCATGAAGGACAAGCAATTTAAGGTGCAAAAGACTGCGACCAACATAAGATGGAGAGGGTGCACGTCCATCTATGCACTGACAAAGATCTATAAATGAGGCCAAGAGAGTGAAAAAGTGCTCATTTGCACTAGCCAAGGAGGAGAATTTGTTGCTCTGGACAAGAACACTTGCAGAGAGATGGCGAACATTCCAATGGCGGATCACCTCGGGGAACGCGTACGCACATTCAGATGATCGGACGATGTAGGAGCAGTGGTATGGATCTCAAATACCCATGTTTTCAATTTCATGAATTTTGATTGCTTGCGGGACATTGCGGGGCCCACAGGGGATGCAGAAAAGGACTCCTGCACTTGTGTAGGGCGAATCCTGCACTTGTGTAGGGTCTTCTGCGCTTGTGTAAGGAGACACAGGTGCAGGTTCCTGGACACAGGCGCCAGTGTGCATTGGAAACCCTAATTTTGATCAAAATGGCATGCAAATGCTCCGGAAAGGGGGGGACAAGGATAGGATAGGTCAAATGAGATGAAAAACACCCTGATTAGACATGAAAATGAGGAAATGCAACCCGTAGGAGCAAACCCTAAAACTAACAAAATTTGCCCCAATTGTGATGCAGAGTCGACAGTATCCGTTGATCACACGGGAGAACCGACCGGATTGCTTCATGCTACGACATAGACTCAGGAGCACAGAGAGAGATACCTTAGCAGGACTTGGGATATACTATGTCACATTCATGCCCGAGATTAGGGCAAACACAGGACTGCTTACCGCATTGGCAGAGCGATGGCATTCAGAGACTTCCTCCTTCCATCTGGTGACTGGAGAGGCGACGGTGACACTGGAGGATGTATGGCGTATCCTCCGCATTCCGATTCATGGAGAGATGATAGAGTATGACCCAGTGACAAGGAGAGATGCATTATGTAGGCTATTTGAGTGCGACGCAGATGATCTGGACATTGTCGAGAGGGAGATCCGCTGGGAGACTATGGCAGGAGAGTATGATCAGCGATGTGTGGTAGCAGGAGACAGACGAGGACATGGATTCCATATTGGATGGGGAAGAGTGCTAGAGCAGATGGTGACAGAGGGGACGGTGTATGCGTGGGGACCATGTGTGCTTGCTATGCTATATTTTCAGCTGCATCAGATAGCGTATCAGGGAGTGCAGACTTTGAGCTGTGGAGTCACATTGCTTCAGGTATGGGCATTTGAGCACATAGCCATATGTCGACCGATTACAAAGAGACAGGTAGTACCACACTGACCATATGTGTATTGTTATGGTGGAGCATTGAGACAGGGTCCATTTGGATACATATTATACTGGCGACATGAGCTAGACAGACTGAGAGAGTTCACATGGAGGCCATATCGTGATTGTCCGGGATGGTCAAATGACAGTGATGAGCTACCCTATTGTAGACAGGAGAGGTACCTGATTGGGCGACCAGTGAATTGCCAGAGAGTGATTGAGATGTACCTGCCAGAGAGAGTGAGACGACAGTTTGGAGAGAGACAGGATGTACCTAGGAGGACTGCATGCTTTGCCCGATCTCACAGAGAGACGAGTCAGTGGGGGATAATGATTCAGCCACACATAGCATATGTCGACTTTGCAGAGCTACAACAGAGACAGTGGGATTGGAGGTCAGATGTGGTAGACGTCGGGACGACAGATGAGTATGATAGATGGTTTACACAACGACGGCCAGTGCCTTTGACTGATCCGGATATTCCAGTACCGAGGAGACAGGAGGACTTCCCACTCACAGGAGAGGAGGGAGATGATGAGGACGAGGAGGATGAGGATGAGGATGATGAGGATGACGGGGACGGGGATGAGGGAGATGATGGTGGGGAGGATGATGATGAGCCAGACTCAGCTGATCAGGAGACATTGCAGGATATTCCCATAGAGTCGGAGACAGCTAGGATAGAGGAGATGGAGATGTGCAGGGCTACCATAGCGAGTCAGCAGGACTATATTGCAACATTGGAGAGACAGAATGCCAGCTTGAGGACAGAACGAGATACAGCAATAGCTCAGGCACAGCGAGAGGGACAGAGAATCACTGAGTTCATTGGGTCGATTAGGGATGCCAGTGCACGGGAGATGGCACAGATGCTGGTAGAGACCGAAGAGGAGAGACTGTATTGGAGGACACTATATGAGAGTGCAGTTCCACCGGAGTGGAGAGCACCTTCATATCGGGCACGATCGAGGACAGAGAGCAGGTCACGCTCTCGGAGGTCATTGAGCAGCATGGGGGTGAGTGGACCTATGAGACCACCACAGCCAGGACCAGGAGGGACATCATCCGCGAGACATGGCAGGGATGAGGAGGATCAAGGGAGCACCCAGTGACAGAGGCACGTGCTCCTTATGACAAACAGTGGACATTATGTAGTTTGACCTGTTGTAGTCAGCCTGCGGGCCATACTTAGGACAGATAGTCTGATTTTGTACTCCGATATTATTATGATATGTGATATGAAATGCATCGATATGATGGGATGCAATGTGTTATGATTTGTAGTTATTTTGCTATGTATGGATGACTTATGTAGTTGTTTATGAACATGTATGGATGTATTTTTATGTATTTTTGATGTATTTATGAAATGAAATGGATAAAATGCTTGATGTAATATGTGATGGAATGCAAATGTACTAAACAATGAATGCAGGATACAACATATGTGTTTGGATATCGGAGCACTAGACCGAACTGACTATCCGGACTAACGGAAGAAATGTTAGTAAGAAGAAATGAGATAGGGGAGAGTTAGAGACGAAGAAAAACTTGCTTTCAGTAATGTACTTTGTAGTTGAGAACCTTTATTTTTATGTAGCAAAATGGATGCGTAGCATCATGGCATTGAAGGCCAGAGCTGAAATGCAACCCTTTTTGCAAAAGACAGACACATCACAGACAAACAACAATCACAATCAAGAAAAGGAACAAGACCATGAGCCATCCCGGTCACTCTAAATCACTCAATGACATCATCGAGCAACATAGGAACATGATCGAAGCCAAAGATAAATCAATAAAAAGATAAGATACACAAATTCCAACCAATCAGACAAACATCTTGATCTTCATTGTCAAAAGTTGAAAGTGCTGGTAGGACGATCATGCTGTCTGGTTTCAGGACATGTGGTACCCCGTCTAAGACAGGACACAGTCTGGTTTTGAGTATACCACACCCTGTATAAGACCCATGATAATAGGAACAAGGAAAATGATTTTGATACTGATATTCGATTGATATGACAATTGTGATCAGTTTGAATGTTTGGTTTTGATTGAAAAAGTTCATCTGTTTACGCATGATTTCATTAAAGCACAGTGTTGGATTGCGAGTCGTTGGATGTATGCTCAGTGATCTGTCTTATGCACCAAGGGATCCTTTATTGCAAAATGCTTGTGTTTTTGGATTTTAATGTTTTTGAAATGTTTTTGTGTTCATTTTTTCAGGACTTGATTTTTAGGGATTTTTTCAAGACATTTTTCAATTTTTTTAGAGATTTTTTTCAGGACTTTATTTCATTTTTAGAGATTGTTTCAGGACATTTTTCAATTTTTTTGAATTATTTCAGGACATTTTTTTGATTTTTTTTTGGATTATTTCAGGACATTTTTCAATTTTTAGGATTATTTTAGGACATTTTGGATTCAAAATTTCCAGTGATTGATCATGACAAGGGGAAGGCACCCAATGCGCAGCTGAAAGACACATAGACCTAGGACCAAAACATATGTACAAGAAACTGGAGTAGGCAAGACAGTGATGTTGACCAATAACAGGCCTGGAACTGAACATTGGGTCGAGACAAAGATAGGCATGATAAACCGGCCGAGAAAAAAACATAGCTAGAAGTCATGATAGATGACGAAGCAATAATCTCATTACTCATGGCACCTGATTGCCAGGTTTTCACCATGGTACTTTCCCAAAGCGCCTGTTTGCCAGGTTTTCACTAGAGGGCGAATCATTTTTTTCTCTTTACTTTTTTTGCTCTTGTTTCTTTTTTCTCTTTTTTCATTTTTTTGTATTTTTCATTTTTTCATTTTTTTGTATTTTTTCAGGATCATATTTGAATAAGTACTGATAGAGAATTATGCCCAGTACTTGCGAAGATGCATGCTATTGATAGGATCGGACAGAGGTTCACCTTCCGGGGTAGCAAGCTGATATGCCCCCGAGCCATAGGCTGTAGTTACTATGAAAGGCCCAACCCAATTAGGTTCAAACTTGCCCTTGATGATGTCAGTAGACTGTGCATTCTTGGGATTTGCCTTTAAAACCAGGTCTCCCACTTCGAAGTGTCGCCCTTTGACTTTCTTATTATAAGAGCGACGGAGACGGTTTTGATATGCTTGCAAATGTGTCAGAGCTGTCTGACGCTTTTCATTTAACATCTCAAGCTGATGCAGCCGAGAGACTCTGTGTGTCTCATCATCAATCAGGTGTTGCAAGGAAACCCGCAAGGAAGGAATCTCGACTTCCAAAGGTAAAATGGCTTCCGCACCATACACCAAGGAATAAGGTGTTGCGCCAGTAGGTGTGCGGATAGAAGTGCGATAGGCCCATAGTGCTGGATTTAACTGTACATGCCAATCTCGACCAGCGTCATTGACAACCTTCTTCAAGATCTTGATAATGGTTTTATTTGATGCTTCAGCTTGCCCATTACCTTGTGGATAATACGGACTAGAAAAACGATGTTGAATATGAAACTTGTCACAGAGTTCTTTGACATCTTTATTCTTAAAAGGTCGACCATTATCTGTGACTATGGCAAGGGGTACCCCATATCTGCATATGATATAGTTCAACAAGAATTTTGAAATTTGGAAACCAGTGATATAAGTCATGGGGATAGCCTCGATCCATTTGGTAAAATATTCTGTAGCTGTAATAATGAACTTGTGTCCATTTGCAGATGTTGGGTGAATCTTGCCGATAAGATCCAATCCCCACTGAGAAAAGGGCCATGGAGATATGACAGAATGAAGCTCTTGGGCTGGTGCATGAATATAATTTCCATGGATCTGGCACTTGTAGCACTTTTTAACAAAATCATGAACATCTTTTTCCAAAGTGGGCCAATAATACCCAGCACGAATCAACTTTTTGGCTAAGCTAAGACCATTGAAATGGCCCCCACATATACCATCGTGAACCTCGTGTAAAGCCGTTTGTGCTTCATCAAAATCCAAACACCTGAGGAGGGTATGGTCAAAGGAACGACGGTAAAGGATGTCGGCGATGATGACATACTTGGCTGTCTGTCGGATAAAGGCTCGGCGTTGGTTCGCGGAAAGGTTAGGTGGTAAGGTCTGGGATTTCAAATATTGATATACGTCATTGTACCATGGGGAGTTGGGACCAACAAGAACGCACATCACATCAGCTGTCGGAATGTCAAAAGAGGGGACCAGCAATTGTTCGACCAAGAATTCACACTTGTCCATATTATGAGGCATATTCAACATGGAAGCGATTGTAGCCATTGCATCTGCCGACTTGTTTTGCATTCTTGGCACTTGACTGAAATGGATAGCTGTGAATTTTGTCTTGAAGAAATCTACCATGTGCTTATAAGGAATAAGCTTTTCATCTTTTGTTTCGTAGTCATCATTCACTTGTCGGATGACTAATTGAGAATCTCCATAAACATGCAAATGCTTGATGTTCCAGTGGACTGCTACTCGGAGTCCTGTGACTAGTGCTTCATACTCTGCAATGTTATTGGTACAGTGGAAAGTTATTCTGTAGGAATTTGGAATAGCATCACCTTGAGGGGTGACAAACAGAATACCGGCTCCGGACCCGAACTTGGTATGGGACCCATCAAAGTATAACTTCCATTCATTAGAGGATGTGAGAGCAAAAACTGATTCATCTAGAAAATCGGTCAACATGGGATGATTGTCAGAAATAGGAGCGTCTGCAAGTTGATCTGCTATGATTTGTCCTTTTATCGCCTTTCACTCCATATACTCAATGTCAAATTCACTAAGAATCATGACCCATTTTGCTAGGCGACCTGTCAAAGCTGCTCGGCTAAGCAAATATTTTAAGGGATCAATTTTTGCAACCAACAATGTTTGGTGGCTTAGCATATAATGTTGGAGCTTTTGTGTTGCAAATACCACTGCTAAGCATGCCCTCTCAATAGTTGAATAATTTAATTCATAACCAACCAGTGTCCGGCTAATATAATAAATAGCTCTTTCTTTGTCAATCTCATCTTGTTGAGCCAAGAGAACTCCTAATGCTGTTTCAGTTGCAGAGATATACAATAAAAAGGGCTTTCCTTCTATAGGAGGCATTAGAATAGGCGGTGATAGCAAATAGTCTTTGAGAGCTTGAAAGGCTGATTGACATTGCTCAGTCCATTTAAAAGCGACACCTTTGTGCAGTAGATGTTGGAATGGATGACATTTGTCGGCCAACTGAGCTATGAAGCGACGAATTGACTAGAGCTTTCCTTGCAGACTTCTTAATTGCCGGAGGTTTGAAGGTGGAGGCATATCCATTATTACTTTGACCTTGGCGGGGTCGACCTCAATGCCTCGGTGAGAAACAATGTATCCGAGTAATTTGCCAGCTGTAACACCAAAGACATACTTTTTTGGATTGAGCCTGAGTTTGTAGGTCTCCATTCTGTCAAAGATTGGGCCCAAGATAGCTAGATGACTATCTCTGGTAACAGATTTGCATAACAAGTCATCAACATAATCCTCCATCAGAGTGTGCATGAAATCATGAAAAATTGTCGTCATTGCTCTTTGATATGTTGCACCTGCATTTTTGAGACCGAAGGGCATCACATTCCAGCAATAGGTGCCCCAAGCACAGGTGAATGCTGTCTTATGCTGATCTTCAGGAGCAATGCGAATTTGGTTATAGCCGGAGAAACCATCCATTAATGAAAGCATCTCATATCCAGTCGTCATGTCCACTATGATGTCTATGTTTGGCAATGGAAAATCATCTTTAGGGCATGCTTTATTGAGATCCCTAAAATCTGTGCAGATTCTGATGCCCCCAGTTACTTTACTAACTGGCACTAAATTTGAAATCCAGTCTGCATAATCAATGGGTCTGATGAAGCCCACATCTAGTAATTTTTTTAGTTCCACTTTGACCAAAAGAGCCACCTGGGGATGCATCTTTCTAAGTTTTTGTTTGATAGGCTTGGCATCCGCTTTTAGTGGTAAATGATGAAGAACCAATTCTGGATCAAGGCCAAGCATATCTGCATAGGACCATGCAAAGCTGATCTTCTTCTCAAGAAAGAAATTTACAAAATCTATTTTTTTCCTGTTGTGAGAGGGAAGCAGCAAAATGAATGACCTTAGGGTTGTCAGGTGTACCCAAATTGATTTCCTCGGTCATTTCCACAAGTAATGTTGATTTGTCCTGACTTGATAGGGGTATGTCCACTCTTCCACCTTTGGGCGCCTCAGAGAGGTTTTCACCCACAGGTACGTCTTTTCTTTTTACTTTTGTATGATCAGAGAGTGCCTTACGGTTTTCACCCAAAGATCTATTCTTTTGATTTTTTATTATTTCTTTTCTTTTTTCATTTTGATGACTGGAAGAGGGAGTTGACTCCCCACAATATGCCGTGGAATCCAGGTCAATAGCAAATCCGGCCTTATGATCACCTTGTGGTATGCCTTCCCGTAGTCCAAGGAATTCTGCAATTGCTTCGTCATTTTGAAAACAGTCCAATGTGAGCGGTTCTTGTTGGTCATGTTGGATAAGCTGGGGATAAATGAGGGGCATGTCATCATCGATTGTAAGGATAGAGAAGGCTGATATGGTAAAGATATGAACATCTGTAGTGTCACTATCCAAACTGCTTGTATCGGATTCGGAGCTTGGATCCCAAAATGTCTCTATCCAAGCATGAGGACAGGTTTTAGGAAGAGGAGTTATTTCATGTTTGTCTTCCATAGGCAAGTTATCAGGGTCAATGAAAATATTGTCGAGGGCATAGGAGCTAGAAGAAAAAGAACTCCACTCCCATTCATTGGAATCAGTCTCGGGTCGGGTATCCTCAGGTGTTATTTCATCATCAGAATCACGCCCTTTTCAACACGTGGACATTTTGGTAGATGTGGATCCAATTCGTAATGGTACAAAACCTAACCCTAAAGTTGGAGGTCACCTCTTGGGTATGACGGGTTCTAGCCTTCCATTGTTGTTCAGGCCTAAGCCACTGCAGCCATCATATCCTTTCTTCTGCAGCATGGTAAATCCTTTGCCATATAATTCCACTGGCAACTTGACAGGTGGGGTTTCAGTTGGATCCTTATAAAGCCAATCTATGACATCATCATCTACAGTTTCTTTGTCAAGTTCTCCCCATCTTGAAAATGTAATGGGAGGCTGATATTGAATAATGACCTTGGGTTCCTTTTGCAATAAATGCGGTTTGCCATATGATTTTGGAGATATTGGCAAATTCCCGATGAGGAATGTCTAATCCATTGAATATTCTCCACATCCTTGGTCTTGTATCTTCAATTTTCCTTTGACAGCCTCTAACAATTGATTGGGATCCACATAGCTATGTGATTTGGCCTCTCTGTTGACTGGGACTTGCCGCTGAGGGGTATCCTTTAGAGTAGCACAAAATTGAAATGGATTAGGATCTCCAGGAATTGTTATTTCAGTTCCATTGTAAGGATATTTCAAACATTGATGATAGGTGGATGGAACTGCTTTCATTGCATGAATCCATGGACGGCCAAGGATCATATTCTAAGGGAGATCAAGGTCGAGGACCTGCAGGAAAGTGTTTTCTGTTACTGGACCAACTCTGATAGGCAATGTAATTATCCCTTTGGATGGGCGCTCAGCATCATCATATGCTTTGATTGTTATTCTTTTAGAAGCATCAATGTCATTTTCTATATACCCAAGGCCAATAACCACTCTCAAAGTACAAATATTTAGACCTGCTCCGCCATCTATCAAGACTCGCCGGATTTTGCAATTATGGACAAAGACTTCAAGGTGCAAAGGATCGTTATGAGGGAGCTTATCAGGCGAGATATCACTATCAGAAAATGCGACACTTTGGGAAACAACTAAATGTCCAATCCGCGCTTGAAATTGGTCAACATCAATATCTGTTGGAACAGTGGACTCAACTAAAGCTTTATCCAGGACTGCACGATGCATGGGAGACATTTTCAATAACTCAAGGATTGATATTTGTGCAGGTGTCTTTCCTAGGTGATCCAAAAGATTATACTGACTTGCAGGAGTTGGCTTGGGAGGAGCTGCAGGAGCTCCTTTCAGGACTATCTTGGATCAACGAGTGGTGACTGCACAAGAAGGATCTTGTCCCTTTATTCTCAAGGTGGATACATACTCTTTTGACGCATGAAAACAATTAATAACATTGTGATAACCGGTATTTGCATAATTGGCCGTTTGAGCAGAGGTGGAAGAAGACGCTTTACCCTTGTCATGATCAAGCAAAGGAGTTTTGAAAATGGTATGATCAGTGTTGGAGGTCGGATGGGGTGGATCTACCTCAATTACTCCTTGCTCTAATAAATCTTGAATCATATGTTTCAATTGGAAACATGAAGCAGTTTTATGTCCTTTGGACCGATGATACTCACAGTATGCATTATCATTCCACCAATGCGGCTTTACCGTTGGTTCTGCCTTAATATCTGGTAGCTTGATAAATTTCGCTTGTATTAATTGCTTCATTACTGATTCGATAGGCTCTCCCAATGGCATAAATTTTCGAGGGGGCCCATCCCGCGATCGGAAGGGTTTGCGTTGTTGATTTTGTTGTTGGCCTTGTTGTTGATTATATTGTTGTTGAGCATGTTGTTGATATTGCGGTTGTTGAGCATGTTGTTGATATTGCGACTGTTGAGTAACATTGCTCATTGGTGCTTGATTTTGTTCCATAGTTGACATATTAGGAACACTCAATTTCTTGATTGTGAATGGGGGTTGATTTACATTCACCGCTCTCGCATCAACAACACCATCATTAGTGACATTTTTGTTCTTATACCAAAATCTGTTTCTGTCCCCTGAATAATTTGCGTTGTCATTGTCTTTATTGAGCTTGATAATTCCTTTAGCTACAAGAGCCATTTCAATGCTCATTCCTTTCTTAATAAGTTTCTCTATAGTACTGGGACTTTTCAACTTTAGCTCATACATCATTCCTGGGACCAAATTCTGGATAAACAGATTCACTTGTTGTTCTTCGGGTATATCAAGAGAAGAACGACTATACAAGCTTCGCCATCGTTGTAAGAAAGTCACTAATGATTCACCTTGCTTTTGCTTGGTGTTGCATAAATCTGACATGGTCACATCACTGTCAATGTTGAACGCAAAATGAGATAAAAACTTTTGAGCCAATTCAGACCAAGTCTTTATATTTCCTGGCAAATGTGAATACCAATCCATAGCTTGTCCCGTGAGACTTCGTGCAAATAAGCGCATTAAATACGTCTCTTCATAGCTTACTTCGGTACATGCTGCGAAAAATGCTCGAATGTGATCTTTTGGATTGCCATTCCCTTTATATTTCTCAAAATTAGGTGCCTCAAAATGCTTAGGGAATGGAGGCATGTATACACTCTTGTCAAATGGATTAGGACATAAATCTTGATCTGTATACAACTTCTTTATTCCTTTAGTTTCTAATGCGTCAACTTTTCGTTGCAACTTCTCAAGTTGTTGCGCAATTGTATCAGAATTTAGAGGTCCATCATTAATCCCAGTTGGTATCCTTTGTCGATACATCGCATTTCCGATCGGTTGTTGATACTCTGGAATGGCCGTTTGTGGTGTTTTCGGCATATAACGTTCTTGATACATCGCTTGTTGTTGCGGTTGTGCTATGCCTTGATATTGACCTTGTTGTTGTGCTTCTTGGAGCCTAGGTTGATATTGCAATTGAGTAGGTTGTTGATATTGCACAGGCGCCAATTGCGGTTGTAAAGTAGGATGGCTTGTTTGTCTTGGCACATATTGTGGCACATGTTGGTGTTGAGGCTGACGGATCGGAACTTGTTGACTTTGTGCCAATTGTCGTCGTGGTGTATATCCCATCATTTGTAAAAAACTTTGTTTAGGCGCTTTTCGTTGCTTCTCCTTAGGATGGGGTATAGCACTTGCATTAACTTGCTATGTTGTTTTCCCAATCCATTGTGATGGTTGCAAGTTTGCATTAACTTGTAATGGTGCCGAAGGCGCTGCAACTTGTTGTCGAACATGAAATTGTTGTTGTTGCACATTGCTTGTTTGCACATTCGATTGTACCTTTTGTATATTACTCAATTGTTGCAACAATTATTGTTGGTGCAAACCACTATCTGTAGCTCTTTGTGTTGCCATTATTGAAGGATTTGTCGCAATAGTATTCGGCAAAGATATTGAACTTAACGGGACATAAGAACTTTGTTGCATCGTGGACTTATTTTGGACATCGGTGACATTAGGCATTCCAGTTGTGAAGCTTTCCTGCATCTTAGATTTTGATCCCACTTTATGCATGTAAGGAACCACTTCTTGTTGAGGAACAGCTGTGAATACTTGCGTGCTCTTCATTTGATCTTGCGTTACAGGTGTTGTGTTGAATAGTGGATTATTTATCATTTCAAATGGTGACTTTTGAGGAATAGTCACTGTCAATGCCTTTGAAGCACATTTACTCATCAAGGTAGGTCGAGTTGCTTGTTGTGCATCTTCTTCATTTGGATGCAAGGAAAAACTTAACAACTCATCACCTTGTTGTTCTTGCACATTGATTTGGTCACTTGAAGATGTCACATTACTCATCATGTTAAGATACTTTTGTGGAAACATCTTAAAGACTTTGTTCAAGAACTTATCCATCTTTTTTGTTATCTTCGGATCTTGAAGGAACATGTCAACATCGTCAGAAGTATCGGAATCGGATGAGGAATCTGGTTGGACATTTGGATTCGTTTCTTGGTGAAAGCCTTGATCTGAACCAAATCCTTGTGAGAGGGTTTGTTCTTCATATAATGTTTGATTTTGAATGTCATGTTGCAGGTGTGGTTGATTGAAATTGAAAGGCGCACTTCCTCTTGGAGTTGGTGGAACACTCCCATGTCCTGGTTTTATAGGTACAAACACTGGTTCATATAATGGAGGTGGCCCAAGTTGAACCGTTCCATATGGTGGTAGAGATGTGTTTGAGGAACCTTCAATTTGTACTGTTTGACTGGTTTGAAACTGCGAATTTGCTATGTCATCCATGGGTTGATACATTGGTTTGCCCATCTTTTTAGATTTTGATCTTGTCTCAACAGGCATGTTACTTGTGCAAATGCAATGTTTTGGGAATTTTCAAAGATAATGTATGATATGCAACTAAATGCAAACTATATAGACAAGCATGCAATCTATGTTTTTGGTTATTTTCGAAGATTTTGACAAACTTTTGAAATGCAAATCTAAGAGAGGGACCCTTAGGAAATTGGAATGATACCTAGACCTTAAAGGACAAAAGGACGTAAGTGACAAAAGGACAAATGACAAAGTCTCCCCTATATGCTTGGATACTAAGCTAGGTTTGACCAAATGATATTGATGACAAAAGGACAAAGGATTTGATAAGGTCTAGACTTCTTAACAATGACTTAGGGTTTTTCA
The DNA here is from genome assembly GCF_030272615.1 of Cryptomeria japonica. NCBI lineage: Eukaryota > Viridiplantae > Streptophyta > Pinopsida > Cupressales > Cupressaceae > Cryptomeria > Cryptomeria japonica. Next base: position 521,872,494 of record NC_081413.1, read on the forward strand.
AAGATTAGGATTACTCAAGTATGACAAAACCTAGTTTTGACACTATATGCAAAGGGACAATTACCATGAAAATGACCTTAATATGATATGATAATGACCTAAGCTTAATGAAGAGACCTAGGGTATGCAAAGTATGACAATGGTATTACTCTAATGCAAGAGGACATATGCAAATGGATGACTTTTATTGAAAAGAGTATGACTTAGGTGAAACCTAACCTTGGTACTTGACAATGACTTTTGCAAAATGCAACCTATGATGAACTTAAATGTAAGTGACATGAATGTTGAGACAAGATTTTGAACAATATTTGACAACCATGTTTGAAGATAAGTTTTGAATCTTGATAAACTTTTGTTGGATGAATGTCTCTTGTGTTTAAACTTATGTTTTGAATCAATTTATCTTGCTTTTGAAATGGGATGCAATTCAACTTTTGACAAGCAAAGAATACAAGATATTGCAACTTAGACTCAAGACAATCATGCTCATTTCCACATTTCTTATGGTAGGCAAAGACATTAGGTACTTGAGAGGTAGACTCATTATGGGATTCAAGGAGAATACATAGATGCTTGACCCCACGGGCTCCCCTCCACGGCACTCACTTCTCAGGGCAGCCAAGCATCAGTCCCCATGGAAATCTCCCCATGGCGAACTTAGTATCTCTTCCAAGTATCCGAATTTGTCCTTCTCAAACAACTAGAAGGGTTTTTTTGGCCTCTAAAAACAAGGTGTTTAGTAAGGATTTCTGTTAAGCATTACTCCTTGATGTCACGCAAGCATGATTGAGACATTAAGCCCATCAAGATACCAAACAAATGTAGTCGCGCAAGCACGATTTAGACCAAGAGGCCCTACTTAGATGTTGATATGAGAAAGAGTCCAAGGGTCATCACTTCCCAAGTAACTGCAATTCCCACGTAACACTTCCTTCAAAGCTTTCGCTCATTGGGTATTTGTTTATAGTGAGTTAGAATGCCAAGGAATTCTAGCCGTACTCACTTTGGGTCGTTCCCTTCTCACGATTATCACTTGCTTGCAAAAGCAAAGTGGTCGGGAAGGCAGGCCCTCTAAATGTGACACACAATCAACAACACAAGCATGGTATCGAAGATATGGATTTCTGATCACCCTAAGAAGGATGAGAGCATACTCTCCTACGCCAATGTCATACTCAACAATCAAAGCAAACAAATGTTCATTCCAACCTATTTAGAAACCACTAGGTGCCTAAAAATTAAATGCAAACACAAAGTTTGATTGTTTCTCCAAGGCAACCTGCAAAAACCCAAGTTAGGAGTTTGATACGCTTATTCTTTGACTTTCGAATCTGCACAAAGCGTGTTAGTAGTTTGATTTATTGTCTTTTCCATGCGTATGCCAAGATTCTGCACAGATAATTAGTACCAAAATCCAAAGCACAGAAAACAGAATGCAAAAACACAACAAATTTCAAGTAAACACTGCATTTTTTTACCTCTGTTCTGGACTTTACACAGGCGCAGAACCCATGACACAGGCGCAGAATGCAGGACACAAGCGCAGAATGTCACCTACACAAGCACAGAATGCTCAACACAGGCTCAGGTTGCTTCACACAGGCGCAGGAGTCTCCAGAATACCCTGCACGACCCTGTTTTTGGGTTTTTTAGCCTGCAAATCAACTTGAGAGCACTCAAAACACCATAAAGAGGTTAGAAGGTTAGTTTTTCACGTCGGGTTCACCAATTAATGTACGTTAGGAAATAGGAAATCATCACAAAACAAGATAAACATAATATCTCAATCACAAATGCATTCATTGCAATGAATCTATCCTAAGACACACTCAATAGAGACATGTAACAAAAACATTCAAAAGCAAAGAAATTATGCACACCATAGACATGATTTGAATGCTCCTTCATGCGGCTCCATTGTTCTTCTTTCCTCTTCAAATGGTTGTGGATCTCACCTACACGTGCACACACAATTGAAAGCAAGTAGACGGGATTTTTGATCAAGAGTACTAGAAGCTTAGATTCGATAGTCTGATTAAGGATTATTAATTACCAATTAGCCTTGATTGATGAAGATCATCCAATTTATAGAAGAATTGGAGAGATGACAAGATTAGCATGATTCAATTCAAATGGAAATTGCAAATCAATTATGTCAATTATGACAAATTATGCACTTTCTATGCACAATTTGTTGATTGATAATTCATGACAATTTATGACAAATTTCTATGTCAAGAATTGATTGATTGTCAATTATGACAAATTATGACAAATTGACATGTCATTTCCATGAATTTAGGAGAGAAATAGGAGGAATTTGAAATTAGGAATTAAGAAAAATAGAAAATTGAAATTGATGAAAATTAGGAATTAGGAATTAGGTAAAAATTAGAAATTAGGAATTAGGTAAATTAATTAATAATTTGTCATTTATTAATTAATTCACAAAGAGGAATAATTAGCCAATTAAATGAACATTTAATTGTGACAAGAAGACTTAGGATAAATAAGTAATTTATTAATCCTAAAGGAAGAAAATGATAAGCAAGGTTAAATGACTAAATCACGAAACCCTAGAAGATGAATTAGCAATGCGAGGATGACAATTAGGTCTTGATTGAAGATAATTAATGTCGATCATGATTTTGATTTAACAAAGGACCAATGTGATAAATGATTTGATTGATAAATGCGCCAATTGACGAGGAACAATGACAAATTGATCCAAATTGACATAATTGAGACAGACAATGATCGATAGCGAAATGATCGCAAAATGACAAAATTGACAAGAGGACAAGGATTGATGACAAAATAGATTGCAAGATGACAAGATTGAAAATGACCACGATCGATGACAAATCGATCGCAAAATGACAAGATCGAACATGACAACGACTAATGACAAATCGATCGCAAAATGACAAGATTGAAAATGATAAAGATTGATGACAAATCGATAAGAGGACAAAACCCTAATTAGGATTGACGATGTCCAAAATGATAAGATTGATGATAAGATTAATAAGAGGACAAAACCCTAATTAGGATTGATGATGTCCAAAATGATAACAAATTAGCACGCACATTGATGCGATAGGATAAAATCGATCAAAATCATGATTGGATAGTGTTGTCGACAAGACCAAATTCGAGAGCGAGACAGAATGAAGAATGTAGAAGAAAGACTCGATGTTCGCAAATGATAAAAACCGAGTGCGTGACATAGGAGAAATGTTAATGCGACGCAAAAACCTAAAATGAGGCAATGCGCAAATGTTAAAGTATGACTTCGCAAGCGTTGACCATTTTTAGGTGTCTACAATATGGATGCAAATATATACATGATGCAATGCAATATTTTTATTTTTTTATGTTATATATGTTTTGGCAAATGCAAATGTGAATGTATGAAATGTAGATGAATATGATGAGAATGTAGAATGTGCTAACATGTGTTGTGTGCAGGATGTGATGCAATTGTGATATCTATATGTATGTATGAAATGCTAACATGTGATAATACAGCCACAACTACATGAAATGCAAACATTTTTGGTGTGTCATTATACTCATTCATGTGATAGCAGGCTACACGAACTCGGGAAGGATGATGGAGGTCAATCAAGAAAGGGGGGATGGAAGGTAGAAGATATGAAAGTGAAAGAGCTTATTGTGTGTTATCATCATTGAGCTTTATTGTGACAAATAGGTTATGACAATCCAGACATAGGTTTGATCCAGAAAGTCATTGTACCCTTTTGCTTGGAGATGAGACAGTTGCAAACAAGGAATGACCCAGTTCACACTAGACTCACAGTGTCCTCATATCTTTGGACAAGTCATAGCATTACTAAGAGACAATCCACAGACAACAAAGAAAAATAGGTGACGATACCCCATCCTCACCTTTCTAGTCAAAGACATCCTGGAGATAAAATCTCTAGTCAAAGACATCCCAAAAAAGATAAAAGACATGTCACCAAAAGATAAAATCAAAAGAAAACCAAGACTCGACACAAATATCTACTGTAGTCCTCAAGTTTAGTGTCTCTTGTCACTTGTACAAGTCTATTTGATTGTGGTCACAATGTTTACTTTCACAAAAGGATAGATAGCACTGAACCATAATGTTGTCTAAGTCTGTTGAAAGATTTGATTTGTTGAAGCCCATTGTTGTTGCTGTGTCTCATCTAAAACTGACTAAATCCATGCAACTGATATTTTATTGTGGAGAAGATAGAACTTTATTGCGGATTGGCGATGCAAGTGTTGCTTTATTGCGGATTGTGTGTGGATAGACTGAAGAAAATTGGAAGAAACTGTACTCCTCAGAACGTGTGATGCTCTCAGTTCCACACCCATCACTAGACTTAGGATTTGCCTTAGCCACGGATAGGAGTTGATTTATTATGGATGGAAAGGGGTGAAAAAGGGAGGTTTATTATGAATGACTAACCAATCTTGGGTAGATAAAAAACAAGCCATGATGGGAATGGATAAGTTTATTATGGATGAATAGGTTGTGAGTGTGTGCAAAGTGTAGGATGAGATTGAATCCTGAAGGAGGGAGGAGCAATGTCTCTACACATAGCCTCGGTAACCCAGTTTTCACCATGATACTTGCCTAGGGCACCACTGAAGTGGTTTTCACCATTGGACGAATTTATTTCTCTATACTTTTTTCAAATTTTTTTTTTTGTGTCACAAGGCGCCTGTTTGCCAGGTTTTCACCAAGTAATGATTTTTTATATGTTTATGATTTTTTTTGTATTTTTGAATTAGGATACTCCGAAGAGCTATGTGTAAAACCTACGAAGGTGCATGTTGTTGATAGGATCCTACAAAGGTTCACCATCTGGGGTTGAGAGCTGATATGCACCGGATCCATAGACTGTTGTAATGATGTAAGGACCAAGTCAGTTTGGTTTGAACTTGCCCTTCTTCTCTCTTTCTTGCTGATTTTGGGGATTTTCCTTGAGAACTAAGTCACCTACCTCAAATGTGTGAGGCCTAACCTTATGATTGTAGCTGCATTGTTCCTTGATTGAATGATGTGTAGCTCGAGTCATTGTCTTCCTTGATAAAGTAACTGAGATATAATTACTAGAGTGTGGACAACACAAGCCCGTATGTGTGTCACCTAAAGAAGTTTGAGCATCCCTGACAAGAAAGTCCCTTGAGGAAGCTCCATTAAAGGTCCATGATGTATCGCCAAGAGGGGATGGATGTGTGAAACAAGTGGATGAGTTATGAAGGTTTATAATTACAAAAAGAAGTGAAAGTAGGATGGTATGATGGAGATTTAGGATCAACAAGTATGATTTTTGACTTAAAATTGTAAAAATTTTACCCCCAATTATTTTGGTATTAGGGGAGATGATCTCTTGCTCTTTTCCTTTCAAAGGATTTTTATCCTTGACCTTGATTTTTTCAGAGTCCAATAGATTTTGATTTTGATTTGAACTAAAGGACTTCTCTTTATTTTTGACTTTTATATTTTTCTTTTCAAAGCTTGATTTTTGATCCCCAGTGAGTAAGGGCTTTTGTAATTCTTGTTGATCCAAATCTAGAAGTGGAGTGGATGAAATAGTAAGGCTATGTGGTTTCTCAAGAGGGCTGGCGATACGCTCAATAGATTCTTCGCTCGAACCACTCTTAGGACTATTGATATCAAGAGTTGCTTGCACTGCTAGAGGAGATTTACATTCAGACTTAGTAGCCACAACACTAGGTAGTTCACACCCAATTCCTTGCAAATTGTTTATAGATTGTTCTTGTTGACTGAATACCTTAGAAGATAGTGGGAGTTGATCAACATGAAAGTTATACTCACCACATCCCAGGTCTTTAATCTTGAACTTTTCTTTGATCTCTGTTTGCTTTGATGTAGAAGCTTTCAAGGATTCAGGATCCACATATGCTGATGAAGGAATAGCTTCTCGATTGACTGGAATTGTTATTTCTGATCTAGGTCACAAATTGTTGCAATATATGAATTTATTTGGGTTAGCTTTGACGGTCACTTCAACTCCATTGTGTGGAAACTTGATACATCGATGATATGTAGATGGTACTGCGCTCATCTCATGAATCCATGAATGTCCTAGTAATATGTTGTATGTGAGATCGAGGTCTAGGACTTGACAAACCACATCCTTCATAACTAGCCCAACTCTGAGAGTTAAGGTGACTGTGCCCTTGGATGAGCGCTCTTTGTCATCATATGCCTTGATGGTAATTTTGTTTGTAGCATTCACAACTTTATCTGAATATCCCAATTTCATTATTGTGTTCAAAGTACATATATTAAGACCAACTCCTCCATCTATCAGGACTTGTTTTATTCGATGTTTGTGTAGGAAGGATTCAATGTGTAAAGGTGCATTATGTGGTTGGCTTACGAAGGCGTCGTCAACTTCAGTGAATGTCAGAGAATGTGGAACGGAAAGGTATCCCACCATAGCTTGAAACTGGTCCACGTTCGGGTCAGTGGGGACAATAGTGTCTCTCAAGGTTTTGTCAAGGATGGATTTATGTGCAGGGGATATGCGTAAAAGCTCAAGGATGGAGATAAGAGTGGGTGTCTTCCCTAACTGTTCTACTAGGTCGTACTCAGGTTTGGTTACTAAGGAAGTGGTTGTTTTAGCTGGAGCACCTTGCAAAGTGATCTTACCTCGTCGAGTTGTGACATTACATTCAGAGGTAGATTTAGAAGAAATTCCAATGCCTTTTAGGAAAACCTTGGGTCTTTGAGTAGATTTTTCAGACGTTTTGTCCTTTATGACAATGGTAGAGACATAATTGTCCATCAAAATATAATTAACAGTTGAATCATAGTTGTAGGACGCTTTTGTATAGTTGGCCCCCTCATCTGTGGCTTTAGCATTTCCCTTGTCATGTTTTGGGAATGGTTCTTTAAACATTTCATGTTCTTTGTTAGATGAGTGTCCCTTGATCTCAATGTCACCTCTATCAATAAGATCTTGTATGATGTTCTTCAGTCGATGACAATTTCCTATTTTATGGCCCTTGCTCTTGTGATATTCGCAATATTCATCATCATTCCACCAATTTGGTTTGACCTTTGGCTCATATGGAGGAATACATGGAATTGTTATTATTTTGTTTGCCACTAGCTTCTTGAAAGCTGACTCAAGCGGTTCTCTCAATGGGGTGTATTTCCTTCGTGGTTTTGAAGTTGTTTGAGTATTCACCTGATTGTTTGTAGAGATTGATCCAGAAAAACAATTTCGGGTCATACTGTATTGGCATCAACAACACCATCATTGACTATGTTCTTGTTCTTGTTCCAAAATCTTGGCTTGTCTTTTCCTTTAAAGTCCTCTTTGTTTTCTTTGGATATCTTAATTACTCCTTGTTCAATTAGGACCTTCTCAATTGCTAAGCCTTTTTCAATGACGTCCTTGAAGCTGGACAAACAAGTTTTCCTTAGATCATAACCAATGTCTTTGTTAACATTCTGGGTGAACATCTCTACCATTTATTTTTGTGGAATTTCACAAGAGAATCTGCTGGCTAGATTCCTCCATCTTTGTAAAAATGATGAAAAAGACTCTCCATCCTTTTGTTTGGTGTTGCACAAAGTAGTGACTGATATGTCTGTCTCTATGTTGTATGAGAAATGTTGGATAAATTCCTCTGCTAAGTCACCCCATGACTTAATTCTAGGTGGGAGTTGGGAGAACCATTCCATAGCTTGATCACCTAAGCTCTGTGGGAATAATCTCATCAAATATGTCTCTTATGTTGCTATCTCAATGCAAGCTGTGAAAAACTGTTTTATATGTGCCTTAGGGTCTCCTTTGCCTCTGTACTTATTGAACTTAGGTGTCACGAAATGTGTAGGAAAAGGAGGCATTGGAATGCTTTTGTCAAATGGATAGGGACATATGTCTCTCATTGTGTAAGTTGGCTTTGGTGTATTTATGTCCTCCATTTTCTTTTTTAAGTCCTTAATTTGTTGTTCCAAATTGTTCTTAGGTGGAGACCGACTTCTTGGACCATATCCCATGCCTGAGGCATCGGGTGGAGGAGGAGCATGTTGCATATATGGATGATACTGATCATACACATTTTCATATGGAGGAAGTCTATAGTGAAGTTGTGTATAGGGACCACTTGGTATAGAGTCATGAGGAATGGAATATATGTTTTGTCCATGTATACCATACTCTACAAGCATGTCATGAGTTTGTTCTAATGTGTTGCCCCCAAATTTGACATGGGGTTTCCTTGTGTCCAAATTTTGATCATGCCTTTGGATATCCACTTGCTTTGGTGATTAGTCCTTAGCATTGGTATGTGATTAAGTATATTTTTCTTCATAAGACTTCCATAATGGTCTGCGAAGGTGAGCATCATATGCTTGACCATGTGTATGCGGGACCTCAGGTTTTTGAAACAAAGATGATGGTGATTCAGGCACCATATGTGGTCCTCTATTGCCTCCACTATTAGGCCTCCTTTGATCCATGTTGAGGTGAGGTTGTTGCAAAGGTTGATTTTCCATTATTTGAGTCATGTCAAAATCATGAGAGATCTTGGCTCCACTTTGTGCCATCACTTGTAAGAAGTATTATCTATCTCTCCTCATTATTTTCTCAACCAATCGATTGAAACAGGGATCCCTAATGGAGTCTTCCACTTCTGCTGAATGTACGAAAAAGTTGTCCATTTTGTCATTGTGTGTATCATTGTTGTTTGTAGTGTCTATGTTCTCAACATTTGGAATGTTTCTATAGGCATCCATGTCAGGTAGTGTGGTATGATCAGAATTGAAAAAGACATCATTGTCATACTCATAGGCACTCATGTTTGCGGACTCTTGAGCCTCTTTAGCTTCTCTCCTAGATTTTTGGGAACGGGTTTCAACCATGAACTAGGTCTTGACCAAGATGTGTGAGACTAGATGAAAATGGAAAAGAGTATGGAAGACCAAGAGTTGGATTGAATGTAAATGAATATGAAGTTTACTTGCAATGTCCAAAGTGTAAGACCAAGTATGTATGTAGTAGAGTAGGTGTGGCTTCCAAAGAGATGATAGTTTCTCTTGATGAGGTAAGTTGACCTTGACTCTAAGTAAGACCAAATGAGACCCAAAGGTGATAGACCTTGATGAGGGACCACTTAGCAAAATGTTGTTGTATGTAGTGTGTTGACAAAGTAAGATGAGGACAAGCAAGTGACCTTTTGACTCAAGTTTAGACAAATGTGAATGTAATGCAAGATGTAAAGAAATGATGAACTTTGTGAGACCCAAAATAGGCTGAATTCTAGATGAAAACTCAAAGAGATAACCTAGGAAGCTCAATAAGTCTGAAACTAACTGCTCTTGTTTGTTGAACTGTAAATTTTTCCAATTCTGAACATAGACGTGCCTGTATACTTCACAGATGCGATTAAATGACACAGACGTGGTTGAACATTGCATAGACGCATTTTTGAGATTTTGTGAATGCAATTTTCTTTAGGATAACACAGACATGTTTATGTACTTCACAAACACGGTTAAATGACACAGACGTGTTTCTGTCAGACATAGATGCGTTTTTGAAAACTGAGTGCAATTTTTCCAGTTTTGTGAAGTTGTTGTTGTGACCGAATTTGAATTTTTTGACTATTTTTTTTCATGACAAGAGGACACAATGTTGACGAGGACTCAATGTTTGCAAGTGTTTAGACTCGAAATGACTCCAAAGAAAAGTGTGTTGTTTGATGTAAAAATGTTTTGCATGCACTTGAAGACACAAAAGACACAATGTTTTGATGTTTGGTCTTGAATGTTTGAATGTTCAAAAGAAGACAAACACAATTCTTATGTCTGGCCAGGACAATAGTTGTTGATCTCACACGGGGTTTCCCCTGAGGCTACGTTATTCAAAGCGGATATTTAGATGCTTGACCCCACTGGCTCCACCCTTGACACTCACTTCTCTGGGGCAGCCAAGCATCAATCCCCATGAAAACTCCCTATGGCGAACTTTGTAGCTCTACTGAGAACTATATGTGTGTGGGTCGCTCCAGAGGTTCGACCTCCTGCCCCAACAACTAGAAGGATTTTGGCTTTCTAAAACAAAAAGGTTCTAGTAAGGGCATCCGCTTGTGTGGCCATACATGCGACACTTTTAGCTCCGTAAATACAGAAGGCTCCCAACCGGTAGGGGGTACGCCCTACAACTGATCAAATAAATTTGATCAAATGGGTTTATGGGGATACATAGTGTCGGTATGAACTAATCATCACACATTACCCATGGCTTTCACCATGGATCTAGTTATTTATAGTGGTTTGGAAGAGGTGGGTTTTCCTCGCTACCACTTGGGTCGTTCTCTCCTCACTAGTAGTCCTAATGACCACACGGGGAGACAAGCCCTCTAGCGATTAAAGAAAAAGAGCCCATTGCTCAAGACACAAAAGACACTAGTTCAATTTTAGTGCACCAATTGAAGTGTTTGGTAATCTATGAAAACAAGGCACACAATAAAGATCAAAAGAAAACCCTTGTCAAGATCCTGCAACAAAGATTTGTTAGTAGTTTGGGTTGTTTCAAATGATTACCCCTTCCTGCAAGCAAACGAGTTAGGTAAATTTTTGATCCAAAAGACTTTGTGAAGTAGGGGCCTTCGACAAGATGATTCGCTTCCAAGACAAACTACACCAATTTTATTAGCTAGATCACAAGATGTTAGCCCGAAATAAACCAGATTTGAAATCCAAATGATGAAATAAAGCCTCAAAACTAGATCAAAAACTGAAAAATGCAAGATCTGAAACACAGACGCGATTAAACCTAACGCAGATGCGACAAAAAATAAAAAACGCGTCTAAATCTGTCGTAGATGCGACATTCGAACACAGATGCAGTTTTAAAATAGAGACGCAACCCTACAATCTATAAAATAAGATAAAATAATGCTGAACACAGACGCGATTACGGAGGTCACAAATGCAGTAGAAAAGCAAAAACACAGTTCTAGGATGCGCAGATGTGAAATGTCGAAATTTTGTCGAAAATGTCAGATCTACAACTTCAAAAACATAAAATCTGCAACAAAAGATGTTAAATGCAAAAGGGATAAAGGTCCCACTGGGCATGCCAAAATGTTTATGGTAAAAATAGAAACAACAATATTGAAAGACTAAATGAATTCAACCACAAACTCTAGCTTAACAACAACAAAGATCCACCATAACATATGAAGATTACCTAAGATAATGAAAATCAAATAAAATCACAAAGATTATACCATCACATGTACAATAGGGTTTGGATCTCCATTGATCTTGCTTGATATATTTTCTCTCAGATTTTATGTGTGCACAAGAGCTCAACAAAAAACAGAAATGTGGTTGCAAGTAGGCTTGATCGCATGTGAAAATTCGAAAGCGTAGTTGGGGATTGAATATGAAGGAAGCATCTCCTTATATAGAAGACACCATAAGAAATGGAGGGATAAGATTGAAAGGTGTAAAAGATAAATGGTCGGCTATGATTAGAGGGTAGGTAGAAGAAATAAGAAAATAATTAGAGGGTAGGTAGTGTAGGAATTAAGAGATGAATGACATGTCTCATAGGTGGAAAAGGTTAATGAATTAATTAAATAAATAAAGATTTATTTAATTAATAGAGGAAGTGTGATCAATTAAATAAATGAAATATTTATTTAATTTATGAAAAAGGATAATTTAATTAAATAAATATATTTATTTAAATGAGAAAAGGCTAGAAGAGGATAAATGATTTTTTTTTTTTTTTCGGTAATTGGCCGAAGCCTGAATAGCTTTTGACTAGAGCTATGAACCAGTGGGGACACGGCAGGGGGCCCCATCTCCATTACATATCTTTGAATTATTATTATTATTATGCTTTATTAGATTGACCTCAAGACCTTCCCATCCTATGGAAGGCCAAGAGTCACAGCTTAGAGTTCCATTAGATTGACCCCAAGACCTTCTCCATCCTATGGAAGGCCAAGAGTCACATCTTAGATTTCCACTTCAGATGTCCCTATTGGGAGTTGAACTTGGGTCTCCACAGTGAGAACCCAGTGTTTTAGCCAGTTAAGCTCAACCCCTTGGACAGAAGAGGATAAATGAATTAATTAAATAAACAAAGATTTATTTAATTAATAGAAGAATTAGGCTTATATAATTATTTTAGGTGTCTACAATAATAATTCTTTATTACAACCATGCTCAAAGGCAACATTCTATTTTAATTTAAGATGAAATGCTTTCTTATTTTTTGAAATATTTTTTGTAATTTCTATTTTCCATAATGTGAAAGTTTCATTGATCTTTCTTTTTTTGCCTTTAAAACTGTTTTAAAGCACTGCCCTCTTTATAACCTAATAATACATGTTATCTGGGGTTCACATAACAGGAATTCTAGGCAAAATGGAGTGTGAAGAGAAGAAAATAATTTGATTGTCCTTCTATTAAATAGAGTGTAGAAAAACATCCATGCAATATGTAGGTGTTCTTAAATTACGTTGTAATTTTTTTTCATTATTTGATTGCACATTTTGTTTTTGATTCAGTAAAAACAGGTTTTAAGGGACCCAAAACCCGATTACATTCAAAAGATATTCAAGAAGGAAACAAAACAAGACAGCTGCAAAAGACCAGCAAAAAAACTAGCAGCAGAGAAAAGGACAACAAGAGGTCAGCAAGAAATTGACCCCAAGCCGAGCATTACAAGATAATTAAAAACTCTTCATAGTTTCCTTAGCATTCTGTACCAAGAACATCATCGCCTTGGCCACTTCCCTCAGGTCATTGTTTTCATGTCCAATCTGACTCTCTTTCATTTTGGTGTCCTTCACAATAGTGGTCTGCCTAGTTATGTGCCTAGGGTTCTGGTGGGTAGGGCTGGAGGTTGGAGTATCTTCTATAATTACCAGGTTCTTATCCTAATTTTTCTTTTCCAAATGATCCACCAGCGCATTCATATTCTGGGAAGAAACTTTAAGGACCTGGAGGCTGTGGTTCATAAGGCTTTTCAAATCCTTCTCATTACGGGCAATCCGGGTGTTGACGTTGTCTTTGTCCTCCTCCACCTGCTCTTTCATAGTTCTAATAACATCCTCCAAATGTTTCAGGTCCCCTTTAATCAGATCTTTCTCCAACCAGTCCTCCATCTCCATTTCCTCCTCCGCTTCACTGTTTTCTGTATCCTCATTCTGTTTCCCAGAGTCAGACCTCTTAATCAGCTTATTAATCTTATCTTCCAGCTCCCTTTGCTTACCCTGCATATTGGTGATGTTTTCAACAACCCATTTCTATAAATTGAAGAATTCAAGAGTGTAGTTGCGGGCGGTGTCCAAGATGGTGTTCGCGGAGTCCTTGCCCTGTTCGATCTCCTCAGCGTTAGGGTTGTCATACTCCGTAGGATTCAGAGCCTCACTCTCACTTTCCGAACCCTTAGGGTTAGAGTGAGGGTTTTCAGAATTACCCCTTTCCTCCCCTTCACCATAGTTCTCGTCCTTATTTAGCTCCATTTCAGTATTAGTGTCCTTATCCTTTTCCTCTTCTTCATCACAATGCACCTCCTTTTCTTCATGCTCTGTTTCAACTTTCCTTTTTTTATGGGTAGGGGTGCTGGGCTGATCCCCATTCGAGTCTGAGTCTTTGCAACTCTCAGATATATGAGCGTTAATGATCAAAGAATCATCCTTGGTTGCCTTAGCCTTATCCTTAATATGTTCATATATTATCATAATGAGCCCCTGGTGGGCTAAAGGGTAAGAATTAGGCTTTTTTAGCATGGTTTGCAAGGCTCTCGTTTAGAGAGGATGCTAAATAGAAGGGCAGGGATATTTTAGCCCCATGACGGAAATGGTTCAGGATAGCGAAATGATAATTATAAATTTTTGTAAATCTGCCATCCACAGTCAAATATTCCATTAATGCCCTAAGAACTTTTTGCCAGAAAGGTTTTACCTGCTGGGGAGTGTAGTAGGAGATGTTGTCCTTCTTCGCAAGCATTCCCTTCTCATCCTCCGACTTCAGGAAATTTTTGAAAGCTTCAGCTGCATACTTCCGATCCCTGTAGAATTTAGTCCCCTCCGTCTTGAGCCCTGTGACCTCTGCAATCAAGTTTTCATCGATTTGCCAAACCTCCCCAAATAGGGTGGCTCTATTGTTACTCCAGCTTTTAGCAAAACTGTAAGACACAAAATTTCTGCTTCCGTGAAGCTTTTCCATATAATCAGTGAAGCCGTGTCTGTGGAGCCTTCTCCAGACCTTTCTTTCACTCTTCCAATTCTCGCATCCTGGAGGCTCGTTCCTGTTTAGGTTACCGCCCATTCTGAGCTCCAAGTAAAGATACCCACTGCTGCAGTTCTCAATCCGCAGATAAAACTCTAAAAACTTGTTATTTCTGGACTTCCCATGTAAAGACTCTTTCATAGTTTTGAAATTGCTGCTTATGGCCGCACAAACCCAGCTATTATTACTATAATCTTTCGCACACATATGATCTTGGATATGATGCCGAAAAACACTCATAATCTGACAGTTAATCCGCCCCCAAAATCTATCTTTGGAACTCGTTCCCCAGAAATTAATCATGAGATTAGCTTGACCCATTGATGCGATCAAAGTATAATTGCTCTTTAACCTCCCATTTGATGTGAGTTTCTCCAATGTATTTGACATCCTTCTCCAAATTGACCCCTTCATTGGCTAGGATATCTGCAACCTTATTGCCCTCTCTAAAGGTATGAGTTATACTAATGCTAACATAGTTATTTAGAATTGTGTATGGTGAAAAATGGATAACAATAATAACAATATTGAAAGGCTAAATGAATTCAACCACCAAACCCTAGCCTAACAACCAACAAAGATCCACCATAACATATGAAGATTACCTAAGACAATGCAAATCACAAGAAATCACAAAGATTATACCATCACATGTCCAATAGGGTTTTGATCTCCATTCTTCCTATCTCCATTGATCTTGCTTGATATATTTGCTCTCAGATTTTATGTGCACAAGAGCTCAACAAAGAACGGAATGTGGTTGCAAGTAGGATTGTAGTATAGTCAAGTCCTCCAAATTGTCGATTAGGGTTTGATAATGAGGGAAGCATCTCCTTATATAGAAGACACAATATGAAATGGAGGGATAAGATTGAGAGATGTAAAAGGAGGTCGGCTAGGATTAGAGGGTGGGTAAAAGAAATAATAAAATAATGAGAGGGGTAGGTAGTGTATGAATTAAGAGATGAATGACATGTGTCATAGGTAGAAAAGGCTAATGAATTAATTAAATAAATAAAGATTTATTTAATTAATGGAAGAAGTGGGATCAATTAAATAAATAAAATATTTATTTAATTTAGGAAAGGGATAATTTAAATAAATAAATGTATTTATTTAAATGAGAAATAAGGCTAGAAGAGGATAAATGAATTAATTAAATAAATAAAGATTTATTTAATTAATAGAAGAATTAAGCTTAGATAATTAAATAAATACAATATTTATTTAATTAGACATGACAATTTTGGGTGTCTACATTTTGCCCCTCTTTGAGACAATGCGGCTTGTCGCGTTGTTTCAAAGAAGATAAGATGAACCGATACAGAATTGCCCCAGAATGAGAATGATATGCCCCCTCGAGAGATTGGATGAAAATGCTTGAAAAGATTGCAGACAATCTCTCGATAAGAAAGACGGGATAGAATGGACTGACTGGATAAAGTGACAAAGTCACGGGATGAGGAAAACTGACTCGAGAAACGAAGGCTAAGGCTAGGGTAGGCTATAAGATAGACCATGGGCAAAAGACATCCTCATTGTCATCTACACCTTCGCGAGATCAAAGTGCAGAGCAAGAAAAGAGCAGCAGCAGTCAGCAGCGATGGCTTCCGTGCACAGATTCGACCGCGTTCGACGATTTCAGAGGCCAGCAGAGGCAGGAGAGTCGGTAGGTACCACCAAGCCTCCTCGTACTTTGACACATTTATTTTTGTCTTTAATGCATGCTAGTTAGAGCAATAAATGCGCTTAGGAATAGGGTACAAAAAAGTTTGAAACCGTGCAACCGCGTCTGTGTCGGTGTCAGGCGCGTCTGTGTCCGACAGGCGCGGCTATGTCGGTGTCAGGCACGTCTGTGTCTGGAACCGCGTTTGCGTCAAATGCGGGCGCGTCTGCGTAGTAAAGTCGCGTGTGTGCACAGCTTAGGCACGTCTATGTCATACAGGCGCGTCTGTGTTTTTCAGGCGCGCTTGTGCAGTCTGTAGGCGCGTTTGTGTCAGTCAAGCGCGTTTGCATTGAAAAAATGCAAGTTTTGGTCTTCGAGGTCAAATCGACAATTCTGTGATGAACATACGCTGTCGATTGGATAAGCTGCTGAGAGGATACACTCCAGCAGTTCCTCTAGGAAGACTAGGATAGATCAAGGCACTTTGTGATGAACAGTGAGTACCAAGATAGAGTACTTTGTGATGAACAGTGAGTACCCAAAGTATGAGCAGCACTTTGTGATGAACAGGGAGTGCAAATGTGAGTAACACTTTGTGATGAACAGTGAGTGTCACACACGTAGTACTTTGTGATGAACAGGGAGCACTACTAGGATAGAAGCAACACTTTGTGATGAACAGTGAGTGTCACTAGGATAGATAACCATATGCATTTAGATAAAGAAGTAGCATTTTGTGATAAACCGTGAATGCCACCATGACTGACATGATTGATTTGCTTGACTACAGGAGTACTTGCCTATGTTGGAGTCACGGGAGAGATTCCCGTCGACACAGAGATTGCGACCAGAGCTATCATTTCAGGATAGAGCTGCCATCGAGGAGATGGACTTGAGACATGTATTGTACGTGCTTGAGTTTCGGGCAAACATGGGTTTGCTGATTGCACTTGCCGAGAGATGGCATTCTGAGACATGCACTTTCCATTTGCCGATGGGTGAGATGACAGTCACCCTTGAGGATGTCTATAGGATTCTGCGGATACCGATTGATGGAGAGTTGATTCCATATGATCGTGACGGAGATAGGGAGGCATTGAGACGGGTGTTCCAGGATCCCGGACTAGAGATGAGGGCAGGACACGTGGCATGGGACACCATGACCGCCACAGGGTTAGCATTGTCGGTCGTGATCGGAGGAGCGATCAGTGGATTTCTATGCCCAAACAGGGCGACACGGGGATTGGTTGTGGGCTAGGGGGGAGCACTGGAGACGCTGATGACACAGCATACCAGATACGCCTGGGGACCATGTGTATTGGCCCACCTGTACTATGAGCTTCACCAGTTTGTATACCATGGGTCAGTGGGATTGGGCTGCGGGGTGACACTACTGCAGGTTTGGGCCTATGAGCATCTGCCAGTGACGAGGCCGATACACTTCCGAGGCAGGGGACTTGGACGCAGTTTTGTTCACTTATACGACATGATCACCTCGCAGCCACGGATTGGCAGGTTGGAGCATTGGCGACGAGTGCTGGATGATATTGATGCGGTCATCTGGAGACCGTATCTAGGATGCGAGGAGTGGGAGGATGACGTCGTGGAGTTGCCATACACCTTTCAAAGCAGGTATCTGATTGGGCAGACGCCCTATGTTTTAGAGAGGCAGCTTGTGGACAGGGTATGCAGGCAGTATGGCAGGATCCAGAGGATGCCACGAGGCTCGGGTATGTATGCCCGTACAGTTAGGGATCAGGCGCAATCTGGGCCTTTATTGTCATATGATCAGGCGGTCACTCAGCTGGTCGAGATGGTACCCCTACCCTGGGATATGTGGCCAGAGGTCGACAATGCCGGGATGGATGTTGAGTATTCAGCATATTGGGCGGAGCATCCATTCCCATGACTGACAGATCCAGGGGAGCTGGTGGAGGGAGATGGAGGAGGAGATGAGGATGATGATGGCGGAGGTGATGGGGGGAGAGACCGACGGAGGCGGAGGGGAGTAGTTGGGGAGAGGAGGGTTGCTCCTCGGAGAGAGGGTGGAGAGGAGCAGCAGGCTCGGGTGGTGAGGGGTCGCGGTGGCTTACCCCTACAGGTACTAGCAGCACAGGGTCCCAGGCAGAGATAGGGACAGAGACAGGTACAGGGACAGGTGCAGGGACAGAGATAGGTGCATGTACAGGCACCAGCACAGGTACAGGGGCAGGCACCCGCTGAGGGAGAGCCACAGGCAGCGACAGAGGGTGGGGATCCAGAGGAGGATGAGCTGATTGAGCTCAAGGAGATCTGCCAGGGTCAGGCAGATGAGATACAGGAGCTGAAGCGGGAGAGAGACCAACTCAGGACGAGGCTCAGGGATACTGAGCGGGAGAGAGACCAGGCGATTCAGCGCTACACAGAGGCTGAGACAACGCTGAGGGTAGGGAGGCAGGCGGCGGAGGACACAGGAGCAGGCTACGCATATGTCCTGCGGGCTGGAGAGGAGATAGGGTACTGGAGGGACCTCTACTACGGTGCAGTGCTGGCAGATCAGCGGGCGAGGAGCTTCCATAGACCGTCGCGTACAACGACAGCTACGGGAGGGAGTCGGAGGAGGCAGGCATCGAGTGGTGGGGTCATGGGTCCTCCACCACCACCAGATAGAGGAGATAGGCAGGGTGATCCTGGGGCGGGTCCCTCAGGGGCTCAGATTCCACCGAGGCGAGGCGGCTCCGAGGGAGGGAGTTCATCATAGCCTCAGAGGGCTCCCATTCTATCAGTTTTGTACCATTATTTTGTATTGTAGACACCTGCGGGTGCTTTTGTAGCCATATGATTTTTTTGACATCATTGTATCATGACACTTTATATATATATGAGATGATTCATCTTTGCGGCAGCTATATGCATGTGTACCTATGTGATGAGATGTTTTAATGATGTATGTTTCTATGTGATGCTTATGATATGGATGCAAATATGTATATGATGCAATGCAATATTTATTTTGTTCTTTTATGTTTTATATATGTATGCATGATGCAAATGTGAATGTAAGTAATGCAGATGAATATGATAATGTAAATTGTGCTAACAGGTGTTGTGTGCAGGATGTGATGCAATTTGTGATATCTATATGTATGTATGAAATACTTATATGTGGTAATGCAAGTGCAACTACATGAAATGCAAATGTTTTTGGTGTGTCATTATACTCAGTCATGTGATAGCAGGCTACGTGGACTCGAGAAGGACGATGGAAGTTAATCAAGAAAGGGGGATGAAAGACAGAAGATATGAAAGTGAAAGAGCTTCTTGTGCGTTATCATCATTGAGCTTTATTATGGCAAGTAGGTTATGACAATCGAGGCATATGTTCGACCCAGAAAGTCATTGTACCTGTTTGCATGGAGATAAGACAGTCACAAACAAGGAATGCCCCAGTTCACACTAGATTCACAGTGTCCTCATATCCTTGGACAAGTCATAACATTACTAAGAGATAATCCACAGACAGCAAAATACAAATAGGTGACGATACCCCATCCTCGCCTTTCTAGTCAAAGACATCCTGGAGATAGAATCTCTAGTCAGAGACATCTTGGAAAAGCTAAAAGACATGTCACCAAAAAAAGATGAAATCAAAAGAAAACCAAGACTCGACACCAACACCCACTGTAGTCCTCAAGTTTAGTGTCTCTTGTCACTTGTATAAGTCTTATTTGATTGTGGTCACAATGTTCACTTTCACAGAAAGGATAGATAGCACTGAACCATAATGTTGTCTGAGTCTGTTGAAATATTTGATTTGTTGAAGCCCATTGTTGCTGTTGTGTCTCATCTAAAACTGACTGAATCCATGAAACTGATACTTTATTGCGGAGAAGATGAAACTTTATTGCGGATCTGTGATGCAAATGTTGCTTTATTGCGGATTGTGCGTGGGTAGACTGAAGGAAACTGGAAGAAACTTTACTCCTTGAAACATGTGATGTTCTCAGTTCCACACCCATCACTAGACGTAGGATTTTGCCTTAGCCACAGATAGGATCTGATTTATTATGGATGGAAAGGGAGGCGAAAAGGGAGGTTTATTATGAATGGCTAACCAATCTTGGGTAGATCAATAACAAGCCATGATGGGAATGGGTAAGTTTATTATGAATGAATAGGTTGTGAGTGTGTGCAAAGTGAAGTGATGAAAGTGAATCCTGAAGGAGGGAGGAGCAATGTCTCTACGCATGGCGCTGGTGACCCAGTTTTCACCATGGTACTTGCCCAGGGCGCCACCGAAGTGGTTTTCACCGTTGGACGAAATTATTTCTCTTTACTTTTTTCGATTTTTCAATGTTTTTTGTGCCACAAGGCGCCTGTTTGCCAAGTTTTCACCAAGTAACGATTTTTTTGTTTTATAATTTTATTTTTTTTGTATTTTTGAATTTTTTGATTTTTTTGTATTTTTGAATTAGGATACTCTGAAGAGCTATGTGTAGAACCTACGAAAGTACATGCTGTTGATAGGATCCTCCAAAGGTTCACCTTCTGTAGTTGAGAGCTGATATGCCCCAAATCCATATGCTGCTGTGATGATGTAAGGACCAAGCCAATTTGGTTCAAACTTGCCCTTCTTCTCTCTGTCTTACTGATTCTTGGGGTTTTCTCTGAGAACCAAGTCACCTACCTCAAATGTGCGAGGCTTGACCTTGTGGTTGTAGCTGCGACTCATTCGTTGTTGGTAAGCCTTGAGATGATTAAAAGCAGTTTGTCTCCGTTCATCCAGCAGTTCTAGTTCTTGTAAGCGAGAGACCCTGTAGTCTTCATCAGCGATGATGTTTTGCAAAGAGACCCGTAAAGAAGGTAACTCGACCTCAATAGGCAAGATGGCTTCAGAACCATAGACTAGTGAATAGGGTGTAGCTCCTGTAGGTGTGCGGACACTTGTGCGGTAGGCCCAAAGTGCAGGATTGAGTTGGATATGCCAATTACGGCCAGCATTGTCGACTGTCTTCTTGAAGATTTTAAAAATTGTTTTATTAGACGCCTCAGCTTGGCCATTACCTTGGGGGTAATATGGTGTGGAGAAACGATGGGAAATATGGAAACGGTCACAGAGTTCACGAACATCCTGATTTTTGAAGGGACGCCCGTTATCAGTAATAATGGAAACAGGAATACCATATCGGCATATGATATAGTTAAGGATGAAGGTAGCAATCTGTTTTCCAGTGACTTGTGTGAGAGGTACGGCTTCAATCCATTTTGTGAAGTACTCTGTGGCTGTGATAATGAATTTATGACCATTGGAAGAAGGAGGGTGAATCTTGCCTATGAGATCGAGTCCCCACTGACAAAAGGGCCAAGGAGACACAAGTGGTTGTAATTCTTGTGCTGGCACATGTATGAGGTCTCCATGAATTTGACATTGCTTACATTTCTTGACAAACTGATATGAGTCCTTTTCCATATTGGGCCAGTAATATCCAGTCCTAATGAGTTTCTTGGCCAAGGTAGGACCACTAGCATGTGGACCACATATCCCTTCATGCACTTCATGTAACGCAATATGAGCTTCGTCGCTTTCTAAACATCTAAGAAGAGTGCCATCTAGACCTTGTCGGTATAGGATATCAGCTAAAATGACATATCAAGAGGATTGGCGAATGAAGGTGCGACGTTGGTTATTTGATAGATCGGGAGGTAAAGTATTGTCATGTAGGTATGTGAAAATGGAACCATATAACTGGGATTCGGGACCAACAACACATATCATTTCAGTAGGAGTAATCTCATATGAAGGAACCAAAAGATTATCCACCAAGAACTCATAGCAGGTCTCATTTTGAGGTAGATCAATCAGTGAGGCAATTGTAGCCATGGCATCTGCGGCACGATTCTGCTCTCTTGGTATCTGCTCAAAATCTATCTTTGTGAACTGTTGTTTCAAATCGTCCACCATTTGCTTGTAAGGCAGTAATTTTTCATCTTTTGTTTGGTAATCATCAGTTGCTTGATGGATGACAAGTTGGGAATCCCCAAAAACATGAAGTTCCTGGATCTTCCACTGAACTACAATTCGTAATCCTGTTGTTAATGCCTCATATTCCGCTATATTGTTAGTGCAAGGAAATGATAAGCGGTATGATTTTGGTATAGAATCGCCTTGAGGAGTTATAAAGAGAATACCAGCTCCTGCCCCATGCTGTGTGTATGAGCCGTCAAAATAAAGTTGCCATGGCTTTGCATATGATATTGTTAAAATGGATTCATCTGGAAATTCTGAATTTAGAGGAACATCATCAATCATGGGGGCATCTACTAATTGATCCGCGATGGCTTGTCCTTTTATTACTTTTCTGTCCACATACTCGATGTCGAATTCACTAAGGATCATTACCCATTTGGCCAGCCGCCCAGTAAGTGTTGCTTTATTGAGGAGGTATTTCAATGGATCGATCCTTGCAACTAACTTAGTCTTATGAGTAAGCATGTAATGTCGTAATTTCTGCGAAGCAAAGACCACGGTGAGATATGCACGCTCGATTGGCGTGTAGTTTAGCTCATATCCCACCAGTGTGCGACTGATATAGTATACTGCTTTTTCCTTGCCGTCAGCAATTTGTTGTGCTAGGAGTGCCCCCAGTGCTGTTGGAGTAGCTGATATGTATAGTAGCAAAGGTTGATCTGGAACTGGTGGCATCAAAACTGGTGGATTCAAAAGATAATCTTTGAGCGTCTGAAAAGCTTGTTGACAGTTATCATCCCATTTAAATTTGATATTTTTATATAGCAAGTGTTGAAAAGGATTGCACTTATCTGCCAGTTGTGCTATGAATCTTCGAATGGACTGGAGTCTTCCTTGTAAGGATCGAAGCTGACTGATATTTCTGGGTGGTTGCATGTTCAAGATAGCCTTGACTTTTGCTGGATCGGCTTCGATTCCTCTTTTGGACACAATGAATCCTAGGAGCTTCCGGGAGGTTACTCCAAAGACACATTTCTTGGGATTTAATTTTACTTTGTATTTTTCCAACCGATCAAAGACGACTAACAGTATGTCCAGATGCGTATTTCTGTCTACTGATTTACCCAAGAGATCGTCAACATAATCTTCCACAGTTATGTGCATGAGATCATGAAAGATAGTGGTCATTGCTCTTTGATATGTAGCACCTGCATTTTTCAGCCCAAAGGGCATGACGTTCCAGCAGAAAGTTCCCCACAGACAAGTAAATGATGTTTTGTGTTGATCCTCGGGTGCGATTCTAATCTGATTGTAGCCAGAGAATCCATCCATTAATGATAGCATTTCATGACCTGCTATAAGATCAACAATCAAGTCAATGTTTGGTAATGGGAAGTCATCCTTTGGACAAGCTTTGTTGGTGTCTCTGAAATCTGTACAAATTCTGATGCTGCGATCTGGTTTACTGACAGGTACTAAATTGGAGATCCATTCAGGATAATCAATTGGGCGTATGAATCCGACATCCAATAACTTCTCCAGCTCTGCTTTGACTAGTAATGCCACTTGTGGATGCATTTTTCTTAATTTCTGTTTTACTGGTTTTGCCCCAGGTTTGACTGTCAGATGATGCATTACCAAATCCGGATCCAATCCAGGCATGTCAGCGTATGACCATGCAAAGTTGATTTGTCTTTCCTTGAAGAAGCGTATGAACTGTGACCTTTCGAACTCTGTCAATGATTTAGCCAGGAATATGTTGTGTGGAACCTCTTCCGTACCAATGTTTGTCTTGATAGTCTCCTCTACCAGCATGGATGACTTTTCCTCATACGAAGCTGGGAGAATGTCGAGCCTTCCATCTTCGGGTGCCTCAGAGAGGTTTTCGCCCTCAGATACGTCCTTTCTTTTTACTTTTTTGGGATCAGATAGCGCCACAGTGTGGTTTTCACCATAAGATCCTTGATTTTCTCTTATTTTCACATTTTTGCGACTGGAAGGTCCAACACCCTCACCAAAATATGCCATGTTGTTGAGTTCTATAGTGTATCCTGCTTTATGGTCCCCAAGGGGAAGATCATCTCGTATGCCAAGATAGTCAATAAGAGCTTCATCATTTTGAAATGTGTCAAACTGTGCTGGCCCTTCATAATCCCAGTCAATGAGTTGGTGGTGAACAAGGGGAAGGCCTTTAATGTTTTCGGAGTTTGCAGGGTTAAGAGTGAAGATGTGGTTATATTCGGTTATGTCGAGGTAATTATCGAGGTCATCGATGGCACTCTCCTCATCAGTCTCGATCACGAGTGAATCCAAATTATCATCACTAGCAGCACATTCCGGAACAGGTGTTCTCATCCTATGTGATTTCAACCTAGAACCTTGAGACAAGGACTGTGTAGACTCCTCATGGGTTGTTTCTTGACCAACTCTGAATTTGTTATAAAATTCCTCCTCTTCTGTGGGTTCATCTGGCTCTCTAAATGTCTCGGTGAGCTCGTAGTCACTGGAAGACTTGTCAGAACCCCATTCCCATTCATTGGAATCTGTGGAATAGCAATTCTCTTGTTGAATTTTGGCAGCTTTGATGTGTAAGGCTTCTTCTGTCCTTTTAGTAGGGATCTTGGAAGTCAAAAAACCAAGTCCTTTCGAGCGTTCCCTTTTTACAGTCAATTGAGGTTGTAAGGGCTCCATAACGCCTTCTTTGCATAACCCAAGAGGGCTTTTTCCATCGTACCCAAATTTTTGTAGAATCTTGAAGCCTTTGCCATATTTCTCACAGGGTATATTGATCTATTTTTGTGTATCATCCTCAATGTCTTTGTAGAGCATTTTGTATAAACCTTTTTCTTCCAGTTCGCCCCATCTTTGAAAGGTAGTAGGATCCCATTTGAATGTCATGATGGATATTTGCTTGTTAGGATGTGGCCTTCCATATTCTTTTGGCGAGCTCATGACTTGTCGTAGATACATGGTCTGATTTAAAGTGTATTCTCCCATGCCTTTGTCCTGAAATTTGCCTTTAAGTTCACCCTGTTTTGATGTTGAAGGTTTCAATGACTCAGGGTCAATGTATGCCGAAGAAGGGACAGCTTCACGATTACTGGGAATGATGGTCTCAGTATGCGATCTCAAGTTATTGCAATATATGAACAGATTAGGATCACCGTTAACTGTTACTTCGACTCCATTGTGAGGAAACTTAATGCATTGGTGATATGTCGATGGGACTGCCCTCATTTCATGAATCTAAGGACGTCCTAACAATATATTATAAGTGAGATCCAGATCTAGAACCTGACAAACCACATCCTTTGTGACTGGCCCAATTCTTAGAGGTAAGGTGACTGTGCCCTTGGATGAGCGTTCTTCATCATCATATGCCTTGATGGTGATTTGATTTGTAGAATTCACAGCTTTATCAGAATATCCCAATTGTTTAATGGTGCTCAATGTACAAATGTTTAGACCAGCTCCTCCATCTATCAGAACTCGCTTTATTCGATGTTTGTGTATGAAGGCTTCAATGTGTAATGGCGCATTGTGTGGCTGACTTACGGAGGCGTCATCGGCTTCTGTGAATGTAAGGGAATGTGGAATGGAAAGGTATCCCACCATGGCCTGAAACTGGTCCACATTTAGATCGGTAGGAACGGCGGTGTCTCTCAAGATTTTGTCCAGAATAGCTTTATGAGCGGGGGATATGCGTAAGAGTTCAAGTATGGAGATGAGCGCGGGTGTCTTCCCTAATTGTTCTACAAGGTCATACTTAGGTTTGGTTGATGAAGAAGCGGTGTTTTTAGTTGAAGCACCTGGCAAAGTAATTTTACCTCGACGGGTTGTAACATGACACTCAGAGGTAGGTTCGGAAGAAGATCCAACACCTCTTAGGACAATCTTGGGTCGCTGAGGAGGATTCTCAGGATTTTTGTTCTTGATGGTAATAGTAGAGATATGATTGTCCATCAAGATGTGATTGATAGTTGAATCATAGTTGTAAGGTGCTCTAGTATAGTTGGCTTGATCATCTGTGACTTTAGCTTTTCCATTGTCGTGCTTTGGGAATGGTTCCTTAAACATCTCATGTTCTTGATTGGATGAGTGTCCCTCAATCTCAATGTCACCTCTATCAATGAGATCTTGTACGATGTTCTTCAATCGATGACAATTGCCTGTCTTATGACCCTTGCTCTTATGAAATTCACAATACTCATCATCATTCCACCAATTTGGTTTAACCTTTGGTTCATATGGAGGAAAATCTGGAACTGTGATCACCTTGTTTGCCACTAGCTTCTTGAAAACTGACTCAAGTGGTTCTCCCAATGGAGTGTACTTCCTTCGTGATCTGGAAGTTGTTTGAGTATTTACTTGATTGTTTGTAGAACTTGATTCCGAAAAGATGAATTTAGGTCGCACTGTGTTGGCATCAACAACACCATCATTGACTGTGTTCTTGTTTTTATTCCAAAATCTTGGCTTGTCTTTTCCTTTAAAGTCATCTTTGTTTTCCTTGAATATCTTAATGACTCCTTGTTCAATTAGGACCTTTTCTGTTGCTAAACCTTTTTCAATGACGTCCTTGAAGGTGGACAAACAAGCTTTCCTTAAGTCATAGCCAATGTCTTTGTTAACATTTTGTGTGAACATCTCTACCATTTGTTTTTGTGGAATTTCACAAGAGCATCTGCTAGCTAGATTTCTCCATCTTTGCAAAAATGATGCAAAGGACTCTCCTTCTTTTTGCTTAGTGTTGCACAAAGTAGTGACTGATATGTCTGTCTCTATATTGTAGGAGAAATGTTGAATAAATGCTTCTGCTAGGTCACCCCATGACTTAATACCAGGTGGAAGTTGGGAGAACCATTCCATAGCTTGATCACCTAAGCTTTGTGGGAATAATCTCATCAAATATGTCTCTTCTACTGCTACCTCAATGCAAGCTGTGAAAAATTGTCTTATGTGCGCCTTAGGATCCCCTTTTCCTCTATACTTATCAAATTTAGGCGTCACAAAGTGTGTAGGAAAAGGAGGCATTGGAATGCTCTTGTCAAATGGATAAGGACATATGTCTCTCATTGTGTATGTTGGCTTCGGTGCATTTATGTCCTCCATTTTCTTTTGTAAGTCCCTGATTTGTTGTTCCAAATTGCTCTTAGGTGGAGATTGACTTCTTGGACCATACCCCATGTTTGAGGCACCAATTGGAGGAGGTGCATGTTGCATATATGGATGATATTGATCATACACATGTTCACATGGAGGAGGTCTGTAATAATACTGTGTATGTGGACCACTTGGTATGGATTCATGTTGAGGAACACCATATCTATTTTGTGCATGTATACCATATTCTACAGGCATGTCATGTTCTATTGTGTTGCCCCCAAATTTGACATGAGGTTTCCTTGTGTCCAAATTTTGAGCATGCCTTGGAATATCCCATTGCTTTGGTGGTTGATCCTTAGCATTGATATGTGATTGAGCATATTTTTCTCCATAAGACTTCCATAATGGTCTGCGAAGGTGAGTATCATATGTTTGACCATGTGTATGTGGGACCTCTGGTTTTTGAAGCAAAGCTGATGGTGATTCAGGTACCATGTGTGGTCCTCTATTTCCTCCACTATTAGGTCTCCTTTGATCCATATTGGAGTGCGGTTGTTGCAAAGGTCTATGTTCCATTATTTGAGACATGTCAAAATCATGAGGTATCTTGGCTCCACTTTGTGCCATCATGTGTAAGAAATATTGTCTATCTCTCCTCATTATTTCCTCAACCAATCGATTGAAATGGGGATTCATAATGGATTCTTCCACATCTGCTGAATGTACTGAAAAGTTGTCCACATTGTCATTTTGTGTAGCATTGTTGTTTATAGTGTCCATGTTCTCAACATTTGGATTGTTTCTATAGGCATCCATGTCAGGTAATGTAGTATGATCAGAATTGAAAAAGATATCATTGTCATACTCATAAGAACTCATGTTTGCGGACTCTTGAGCCTCTTTAGTTTCTCTCCTAGATTTTTGAAGACGGGTTTCAACCATGAACTAGGTATTGACCAAGATGTGTGAGACTAGATGAAAAATGGAAAGAGTATAGAAGACCAAGAGTTGAATGGAATGTAAATGAGTCTGAAGTGTACTTGTAATGTCCCAAGTGTAAGACCAAGTATGTATGTAGTAGAGTAGGTGTGACTTCCAAAGAGAGGATAGTTTCTCTTGATGAGGTAAGTTGACCTTGACTCTAAGTAAAACCAAATGAGACCCAAAGGTAAGAAACCTTGATGAGGGACCACTTAGCAAAGTGTTGTTGTATGTAGTGTGTTGACAAAGTATGATGAGGACAAGCAAGTGACCTTTCGACTCAAGTTTAGACAAATGTGAATGTAAAATGAGATGTGAAGCAATGATGGACTATGTGAGACCCAAAGACAGGTTGAATGCTAGATGAAACCTGGAGAAACAACCTAGGAAGCTCAAGTATTCCGAAACTGATTTCTTTTGTTTGCTGGACTGTGAAATTTTCTTGCAATTTTGAACACAGACGCGACTGTATACTTCACAGACGCGGTTTCCTGACCCATACGCTACTCTGCCCTTCACAGACGCGCTTATGAGATTTTTCCTGTTTATGTTTGTTCGACTGTGAAATTTTTTTGCAATCCTAGACACAAACGCGACTGTATACTGCACAGACGCGATTATCCAACACAGACGTGTTTCTATTCAACACAGATGCTGTTATAAACACAGACGCTATTCTGCACTTCACAGACGCACCTAGACAACATAGACGCGGTTAAAACAGACACAGACGCGTTTCTGTAAACTTTGTGCAATTTTTCCAATATGTGAAGTCATTTTTTGTTGTGACCAAATCTGACTGTTTGACTGTTTTTTGTGACAAGAGGACACAATGTTGATGAGGACTCAATGTTTGCAAGTGTTTAGACTCCAAAATGACTCCAAGAAAAGTGTGTTGTTTGATGTAAAAATGTTTTGCATACACTTGAAGACACAAAAGACACAATGTTTTGTTGTTTGGTCTTGAATGTTTTGAATGTTTTAACATAAGTCAAGCACAATTCTTATGGCTGGCCAAGACAATAGTTGTTGATCCCACATGGGGTTTTACCCCCGAGGCTACGCTATTCAGAGCGGATACTTAGATGCTTGACCTCACTGGCTCCACCCTCGGCACTCACTTCTTGGGTCAGTCAAGCATCAGTCCCCATGAAAACTCCCCATGGCGAACTTTGTATCTCTACTAAGAACCGTATGTGTGTGGGCCGCTACCAGAGGTCCGACCTCCTGCCCCAACAACTAGAAGGATTTGGGCCTCTAAAACAAAATGGTGCTAGTAAGGGCATCCGCTCGTGTGGCCATACATGCGGCACTTTCAACTCTGTAAATACAAAAGGCTCCCAGCCGGTAGGGGTTACACCCTACAAATGATCAAATAAATTTGATCAAACAGGTTTATGGGGAGACATAGTGTCGGTATGAACTAATCAGCACACGTTATTCATAGCTTTCACCATGAATACATTTGATTATAGTGGTTCGGATGAGGTGGGTTTTCCTCGCTACCACTTGGGTCGTTCTCTTCTCACTAGTAGTCCTAATGACCACACGGGAAGACAAGCCCTCTAAAGATTAAACAAAAAGAGCCTATTGCTCAAGACACAAAAGACAATGATTCAATTTTAGTGCACCAATGGAAGTGTTTGCTAATCTATGAAAACAAGGCACACAATAAAAATCCAAAACCCTAGCCAAGGACCTGCAACAAAGAGTTGTTAGTAGTTTGGGTTGTTTGAAATAATCACCCCTTCCTGCAAACACACAAGTTAGGTAAATTTTAAAACCCAAAAGACTTTGTGAAAATAGGGGCCTTCAACCAAACGATTTAGCTTCCAAGGCAAGCTGCACTAATGTTAGCTAGATCTAAAAGTGTTAGTCCAAAAATAAACCAGATCTGAAACCCTAAATGCAAAAATCCGAAAACTGAATCACTAAAATTTCAAAATTTTGAAGCAGTAAATACACAGACGCCGTTACCCTCAACACAGACGCGATTCTGTGATTCACAGACGCGCTTAAAAGTCACAGACGCTCCTTTTAGACACAGACGCAGGTAGAAATAACACAGACGCATTTCTGGAACACAGACACGCCTCCCTGGAACCTGCAAAATGAAATATTGACAAAACACAGACGCGGATCCCGTTGTCGCAGACGCGCCTGAAAATCAAAAACGCGTTTCGAAAGTGCGCAGACGCGAAAATACCAAAAATGCTGCCGAAAATGTCCGATCTGCAACTTCAAAAACACAAGATCTGCAACAAGGAGGTTAAATGCAAAGGGACAAGTGTCCCACCGGGCGTGCCAAAATGTGTATGGTGAAAAATGGATAACAATAATAACAATATTGAAAGGCTAAATGAATTCAACCACCAAACCCTAGCCTAACAACCAACAAAGATCCACCATAACATATGAAGATTACCTAAGACAATGCAAATCACAAGAAATCACAAAGATTATACCATCACATGTCCAATAGGGTTTTGATCTCCATTCTTCCTATCTCCATTGATCTTTCTTGATATATTTGCTCTCAGATTTTATGTGCATAAGAGCTCAACAAAGAACGGAATGTGGTTGCAAGTAGGATCGTAGTATAGTCAAGTCCTCCAAATTGTCGATTAGGGTTTGATAATGAGGGAAGCATCTCCTTATATAGAAGACACAATATGAAATGGAGGGATAAAATTGAGAGGTGTAAAAGGAGGTCGGCTAGGATTAGAGGGTAGGTAAAAGAAATAATAAAATAATGAGAGGGGTAGGTAGTGTATGAATTAAGAGATGAATGACATGCGTCATAGGTAGAAAAGGCTAATGAATTAATTAAATAAATAAAGATTTATTTAATTAATGGAAGAAGTGGGATCAATTAAATAAATAAAATATTTATTTAATTTAGGAAAGGGATAATTTAAATAAATAAATGTATTTATTTAAATGAGAAATAAGGCTAGAAGAGGATAAATGAATTAATTAAATAAATAAAATATTTATTTAATTTAGGAAAGGGATAATTTAAATAAATAAATGTATTTATTTAAATGAGAAATAAGGCTAGAAGAGGATAAATGAATTAATTAAATAAATAAAGATTTATTTAATTAATAGAAGAATTAAGCTTAGATAATTAAATAAATAAAATTTATTTAATTAGACATGACAATTTTGGGTGTCTACAAGAATATCTTTAGCATTTTTAATTAAATTGGTAATATTCCAGGAAACAGAACTTGTACCTTTGAGGGCTTGTATGATGTTTGAAGAGTCCCCTTCGAGCCAAATTTTTTTAAATTTGAATTCCTGAGCTAGCTGGAGGCTCTTTAGCATTGCCAGAGCTTCAACCACATGGTTATTTTGGGCCCCAAAAGGAGAAGCAAAAGCAGCAATGCAAATTCCTTGAGCATTTCTTATAACTCCTCCTCCACCAGCCTTTCCAGGGTTCCCTTTAGCAGCCCCATCAAAATTAACCTTTATCCAGTCATATTCAGGAAACCGCCATACAATGTTATCTCTCTTATTCTTATTTTCTGATCTGTAGACCTTATGCATTAGGTTCCATTTGGTAAGGATGTCTCTTTCCATATCATTCATATCAGTAATAGACCATTGTTGATTATTCTTGTGAGGAATGTCGATGTTCTCCTTTATAGCCTTGCATATTTTTTCAAAGACCACCTGAGTATTAAACTTAGCTTCCCTAAATATCCTATTATTTCTTTCTTTCCAAATGCCCCAGCAGATCATGGGGAGGGTAAAAGACCAAAGGTTCTTGATGATTTGGCATTTGGTTGGAAAATTCCATTGCCAAATAATATCCTTGATGCTCTTGTTCATGACCCAATTAACTTTCCATTTTTCCCACATTTTGCACCAAATATCCCAGGTAAAGGAGCAGTGAAAAAAGAGACGATCAATTGATTCCCCCTCCTTCTGGCATAGCTCACATCTATTAGGGAATTTGAAGCCTCTTCGGATTAAATTGTCAAGAGTAAGGGTGCTATTACGAGAAGCAAGCCGAAAGAAAATGTTGACTTCAGCAATCAAAATGTTGTTCCAAACTTTACTCCAAATGGGATTGCTGGTTTTAGAAAAAGTGTTTTTATAGGCAGAGGCAACCGTAAATTCACCTTTTGGGATTGTTGGTTTGAGAAAAAGTGTTTTTATGGGAATGCACATTTTGTTGTGCTTTATGTTTGACATAAATTTGTTTGTTGCATCAATTTGTGGAAGGCGTTGGTGATGCATGCAGTGATTAAGGGTTCAAGTTCTGTTGGAGTGAATATTAAATTATTAATGATAAAAGATGAAAGTTTCCTTTCATATATTTACCTTTCCTTGATTTGGCATATGAAATTCTATGGGGAAGTAGAACAATATGGACATTTCTCCATCTTTCTTGTGTTTTTTTAGAGTTTTGTTTCTTTATATGTTGTCTACTAACTTTCGTGTACGTAGGGTTTCTAATATAAATTTGATTGTTGTGTTTATTTTTAGATCGATGGATGTGGAAGTGCTAGTCCAATTAGATTGTGTGATTGAGCCAACAAAAATCTCAAAGTTGGAGTGGTGCTAATTGGATTTATTCGGGCTTGGTTTTGTTGCTCAAATTCATGCTTGAGTAGTATGTATTCGTTGAGATTTCAAATTGAGTTGGATTTTTCTTTTGCTACAGACTATACTATGTTTGATCGAGCCAACAAAAATCTCAAAGTTGGAGTGGTGCTAATCGAATTTATTTGGGCTTGGTTTTGTTGCTCAAATTCATGCTTGTGTAGTTGTCGAGATTTCAGATTGAGTTGGATTTTTCTTTTTTCTGTAGATTATATTATATTTTCTACCCTCTATTTTATTTTAACAATTTGATGTATTGCACTGTAACTAAATTCGTGTCATCCTACAAAAAGTTTTTGTGAATTTATGGTGCAATAATTGATTTGGGTGTCCTGGTTTTCAATGTAATTATTTTGTGAACCTTAACAACCGTTTTGCTGAAAATTGGATATCTCATCATATTTGAAAATGAAGCAGAGAGCATACTATGGAGTCTTGCTAGTAGACATGATAAATATGATTTAGTTTATAAGGTTTAACATATTAGCTAACTTTTTTTAATCTCTTTTGTTCAAAATTTAAATTGGAATTTAATTGTAAAGTTTTACATGTTAGCAAAATTCTTTAACTTTATTCTTCACATTTTAATGAAAAAAAAGGCATTTAATTATAAGGTTTTACATGTTAGTAATTTTTTTAAACTTTATTCTTCACATTTTAAATTGAAAAAATATATCATTCAAAAATTAGGGAGTAGACATCACAAATCTCAATTATTTATTTTCTTCCTTACTCGGAAATGGCAACAATAAAAGATAGCTTATTGCTCTATATTTTTTATTTGATTTGTAGTCTTCTTTCATATTATTTCATTAAAACAATTTTAAATTTAAAGAATAAATAAAATTTACTAAATCAATAATAGATACAAATTTAGTGTTTAACTTATGATTGTAACAAAACATTACAATTGATTTTGGATTGATATTTATTTAATTTTTAATTATAAGAAATTATCTTTGTTTTGTTTTCTTCTTATCCACTAAAAAATGACAACAATGAAAGATAGCAACTACCTTATCATGCCACATCAATAGTTTCCATTTTTATGCTTCTAGGCTTGATTGTGTAGACTTTTTCTCATAATCTTTTATCAAAATAATTTGAAAATTTAAATTTAAAGTACAAATATTACTTATGATTATTAAATTAATATTAGATGTAAATTTAGTGTTTAACTTTTTATTCAAATTCTTTTATTACAATTGATTCGTATTAAAGAGTTTTATAATGAAAATTCAGTCTACAAAAGAATAGTGAAATGAATATAGTGAATAATAAATCTCATCCACAACCTTTTTAGTGTCATCTTAAATACTAGCATAGCTATATTTTAAAAACTATGTAAAATATGTTGAGACATTAAATTTTAAAATATTTAACATTCATAAGTATGTTCAATATTCTCAGTAATTTATACATTTTTTTTTATAAATATTTTCCTTCAAGATAGGGGGATGACCCCACAACATAGCGGTTAGCTGTGAGCCTCCTACATGGGAGGTCTTGGGTTCGAGTCTGCTTGAGCCCCATGTGTCTCACACGTAGGCAATAGAGAGATAATGTGATGCCTTGGCATGGACGACATGACAACGCAAGGAGATATAAGGGTGTTAATGCCGAACAAATATGAGGATGGGGCCCCTCAAAAATGTGGTTCACTGGTCCATAGCTCTAGTCAAAAGTGATTTGACTTCGGCCCATTACCAAGAAAAAAAAAATTCCCTTCAAGATGGAGATTAAGGCACTACACATTTTCAATGCTTCATAAAATGTCATTATGTCATTGCTATCTACTACTTAACACAATCTCACAATGCAATTCCAAACTTGGGTTATGGGAATAGACAATAGAGTTCAAGTCCCTCCCCTTTGTGTGCTTCTCCTGTAAGAAAGTTGGACATTGGGCTAAGGTACGCCCTAGTAACCCCAAAAAACCTGTGAAGGTTAATAATCATCATAAACAGGTATGGAAAGAAAAATAATAATATTAAGGAAGATAGTAGAGTGGAAGGAGGAAGCGAAATTTCTAGTAACCTAAAAGATTTATCAGAAGATGATAGAAATGCTATCCCTCTTAAGGGGTCCCTTTTGAAGGAAGATAAAAAGGATGAAATTAATGGATTTGAGATCAAAACAGTCAATAATTTTGAAGCCTTACAAACTCGGGAGGAAGAGAATATAATCATTGAAGAGATTCTTGAAGGTGATATTGATGATATAATTGAATCCCAAAATGAGGCCCTTCTAGTCTCAGTAATGAAAAGTGATAAAGAATGCCCAAATGATTCTGTAGGACCTGAAGTTGATTCTGGAAGGAAGAACAAGTTTGGATCGCCTAAGGTTAACCTAAACTCTTTATTTCAGAATGTTGGAGCTGACACACCCTCTTCTTCCTTGGAAAGAGGAGAACTGTGGAATAATATGCAAGCTGATCTCAGAGATGAACATGAGGAAGAAATAACAGGGAATGGAAAAAAGAAAAATAAGAAGGCAAGATGCCCTAATGGGGTGAAAACTAGTACCAGATCTAAAGTAGATATTGGTCTTTCCAAATCTTTGCAGGGTCATAAAACCATTAAATGGCATAGGGACCAGGAAAGTAAGCAAAACATAGTTGATGGAAGGCAACAAACTATACAAGAATCCTGCTCCCAGGTTTCCAAATGAAGGTAATCTCCTGGAACATTCGAGGCCTAAATGGTCTCAATAAACATGATATATTACGGAATCTCATTAGAGATCATAAGCCAGATATTATCCTTGTGCAGGAAACCAAAATGACTAAGGAAAAAGTTAGACTCTAAAGTTCTTTAAAAATGGAGGAGTTTGTGGTAGTAGCTCGAATGGGGCCTCGGGTGGGGTGGCTATTTTTTGGAACAAGAAAACTATTCTAGGAGATACGATTGATGAAGATGGTAATATTATATCTATGAAAGTTAAAAACATCACTAAAGGAAAGAAGTGGGTGGCTACAAATATCTATGCCCCTAATTCCAAAGCTGCTAGGAGTAAATTTGGGGATAAAATCTAGCAGAAAAGAGGCTCTTTCACCCAAGACAATTGGTTGTTAATGGGAGACTTCAATACTCCTCTATAAGGAATTGAAAAATTTGGAGGAACTCAAGCCCAATTGGATAGCATAATTGATTTGATGGACTTCATCAATGTCAATGCTCTTATTGATACTAATCTCACTAGAGCTTCTTACACGTGGTCTAATCGAAGGGATCGTAAAGATCTCATTCAGGTAAGGCTTGACATATCCCTTATTACTCATGATTGGATCATTTCTCATAGATGTTCCTTGTCAGTTGTCAATAGAATAGGCTCAGATCATTATCCCATTTCTTTTGTTGCCGAGTCTATTAAGAGTAAGCCGTGTTTCCCCTTCTGGTTTGAGAAAATGTGGATTTCTCATCCCTCTTTGGAAAAATCCATTGCCAATTGGTGGAATATTGATGTGGATGGAACCACCATGTACAAAGTTACTAGAAAGCTTAGAAACATCAAAGATAACATTAAGATTTGGAATAAGAAGGTCTTTGATGATATTTTTGAATAAAAAAAAAGCTGAAGGAGGAATTATAACAGATCCAAAACTCTATACAGAAAGATGGATATGAAAAGTATCCCAAGGCTAAGGAAGATGATATTTTAGTCAAACTTCACAACATTATAGCTAGGGAGGAAATCTATTTGAGACAGAGATCCAGGGCTATTTGGCTGGAAGCTGGGGATAGAAACACAAAAGTTTTTCACATGACTTCTATGAAACATAAAGCTATGAATAGAATATCTAGATTAATTGTTGAGAACAAAGTTCTTCTTAAAGATGATGACATTGGGGATGAAGCTATTAGTTTCTTTTCTAAGCTCCTCACCGGTAGTAAGGAGATTGATTTTGCTAAGCAACGGGATCTGGTTGACAACATCCCCAAGATCATTGAACCTCACCATAATAAGGCCCTTTCTGCCATCCCTTCTACCGAGGAAATTAAAAAAGCAGTCTTGTCCTTTCAGGGGGATAAGGCTCCAGGACCTGATGGCTTCCCCATGTTCTCTTTTTAGGAATATTGGCATATTGTGGGAAAAGATACGGTCAATGTTGTTAAAGAATTTTTTGGCTCTAGAAGAATCCTTAAGGAAATCAACTCTACTTTTATTGCCTTAATTCCTAAGGTGGCTGGGGTGGATTCCATGGGAAAATTCAGGCCAATAAGTCTATGTAACTCCTTTTATAAGATCATTTCTTAAGTTATGACTTCTAGACTTTTGGCTGTCCTCCCCCTTATCATCTCTGAGGAGCAAAAAGGATTTGTCTCTTGTAGGCAAATTTTGGATTCTATCATCCTTGTGCATGAGAATATCCATTCTCTTAATGCTGCCAATAAGGAGGGATTTCTAATAAAGTTGGATCTGGCTAAAGCATATGACAGAGTGGAATGGCAAGCTCTTTTCAGAATTATGGAGGCCTTTGGATTTGATGAGAAAATAATCAAAATTACCAGAGAGTTGACCTCCACCCCAATGTTTTCTATTCTCATCAATGGATCTCCATCTAGATTCTTCAAATCTTCTAGGGGGCTCAGGAAAGGAGATCCCATATCTCCTATCCTTTTTACCATCTTGGAGGAGAGCATGAGCAGACTGATCCATAAAATGAAAGAGAATAAAATTATCAAAGGTCTTCAACCTTCTTCTGCTAATGTGTCTTGTACTCACCAACGGTTTGTTGATGATACAATTTTAATGGGATATTCCTCTATTGGGGATGTTGCTGCCTTTAAAGGTGCTCTTAGCTCATATTCTTTGGCAATAGGCCAACAAGTCAATTGGGACAAGTCTGCTATCTATTTCATGAATACTCCTATCATAAGACAACAGAGAATTGCTAAAATTATTTGGTGTAAGGTGGAAATGCTCCCCTCCACTTATTTGGGTCTCCCTTTGGGATTAGTTCCCCCAAATTCATTCTGGAATTTATTAATTGATAAGCTCAACAAAAAATTGGTTGGCTGGAAACGATCCATGTTATCTCAAGCTGGAAAATTGCAGCTCCTTCAAGCTACTCTTCAGAATCTTCTTGTCTATGCTCTCAGCCTATTTGGTATTCCGGCTAAATTTGTTGAAGCCTTAGAGAGGATTCAGAAAAGATTTCTTTGGTCGGGGGTAGAAGAAAAAAAAAAGGATTGCCTTGGTTGCCTGGGACAAAGTGTGTAAGCCAAAGAGCAAGGGAGTTTTAGGTATTAAAGTCCTCAAAACTTTTAATAAAGCTCTGCTTGCTAAACAGATATGGAGGGCTTATGGCATTGAGAAAGATTGGAACTGGGTTTGGTTTGATAAATATATTCATGATCAGCCTCTCCAGTCTCTCCTCTACTCTGATGACATCCCTGTTGGGTCTTTCATATGGAATAGTATTATCAAATCCACTAAAATTGCCAAAGCTGGAGCTGGATGGGTCCTAGGCAAAGGTGACAAAATTAGGTTTTGGGAGGATCCTTGGATCAAAGAGGAACCTCTCTTTAATCAAGATTGTAGCTAATTCATTGATGAGTGTAAAAGAAGGTTTGGGTCTATGGTTTGTAACTGCTGGAAGGAGAACAAATGGGTTAGGATAGATGTTATATATGCTAGGTTTTCGCTGCTTCAACAAGATTTGTTGTCCTTTTCTATTAATGAAGATTTTGATGATGTGTTCCTCTAGAAGAGTACTCCTAAGGGTAACTTCACTGTTGCCTCGACCTATAAAAACACATTTACCTAGATCAGCAACCCAATATGGGGAAAATTGTGGAATAGAATTCTTATTCCTAAAGTTAACATGTTTTTTTTGCTTCCTACTCATAATAGAATTCTAACTATTGATAATTTGGCCCGAAGAGATTTTATGTTTCCTAACAGGTGTGAGCTTTGTCAGAAAGAGGAAGAATCTGTTGATCATCTATTCATCCATTGCTCCTTCACTTGGGAAATCTGGAGTAAGTTTTGAGGGAAATGGAAAGTTGATTGGGTTATGCACAACAGTCTCAAGGAAATTATTTGGCAATGGACCTTTCCCACCAAATTCCCTCTCATCAAGAATCTCTGGTCCTTGATCCTTCCCATGACTTGTTGGTATATTTGGAAAGAGAGAAATAACAAAATCTTTAGGGAAGCTAAATGCACATCTCAGGTGGTCTTTGATAAAATTTGTAGAGCTATTAAAGAAAACATAAATATTCCCCACAGAAAAAAACAAGCAATGGTTTTTTGGTGACATGAATGATTTTGAGAAAGGTATCCTTACTGAATGAAATATGATTCATAAAATTTACAATTCTGACAATATGACTAGGAGAGGTAATGTTGTCTGGAGATTTCCCGATTATGATTGGGTCAAGGTGAATTTTGATGGGGCTGCTAAAGGCAACCCTGGAAAGGCCGAAGGGGGAGGTGTCATCATAAATTCTCAAGGTGTCTACATTGCTGCTATTGCTTCTCCCTTTGGAGTTCAAAATTCTCATGCTGCTGAAGCTCAGGCTATGTTGAAATGCCTCCAGCTGGCTTAGGGTTTCAAATTTTAAAAACATGGTTGGAAGGTGACTCCCTCAATATCATTCAGGCTCTTCAAGGTACTAGTTCTTCCTCTTGGAATATAACTAATACTATTGAAAGTGCTAAAAAGTTATTAAATGACTATGATAGTATTATCATAACCCATACCCCAAGAGAAGGCAATAAGGTTGCAGACCTTTTAGCTAATGAAGGGGTCTATTTAGAGGTGGAAACTAAATACATTGGAGAAGCCCAATGTAAAAGGGATGTTTGGGAGCAATTATATTTTGATTGTATTAATGGTTCAAGTTAAAATCATGATTACATCTTGGGATCCAGAAATCAAAGGCAGAGATTGGGGGTGTGCGAAATGTCAGTTAATGATTGTTTTTAGGCATTATTTTTATGATTAGTGGTGTGATGGGACTTATAATAATAAGTGTTGGATCTCTGCGGCCATTATTATTTACTCTCTTAAAACCATGGAAGGTACTCTGTGCTATGAATCCAGTATTCTGCTCAAGAGCTTGAGTTTAAGTCTTGGTCTCCATTTTGTGAGATATACTACTTAAGACATCGACCTGCTCTTCAACATGGGAGGTAACCTAAACCGGAATGAGTCGTCTGATTGTGAGAATTGGAAAAGTGAGCGGAAAGTGTGGAGGAGGCTCCATCGACATGGATTCATAGACTATATGGAAAAGCTGCATGGAAGTAAAAAATCGGTGTCTCAAGGCTTTGCTAAGGGTTGGATCAACAACAAAGTCACGTTGTTTGGGGAAACCTAGAAGATTGATGAGGATTTGGTTGCAGAGGTCATAGGATTGCAGAAGGAGGGCACAAAGTGTTAGGGTTTCAAGCAGATCCGAAGCAAATATGAACTAACAATTATATGCAGATTTAAATACAAAAGATAAAGAAATAAAACAAGACACAGATAACACAGAGATTTAACGTGGTTCACCCAGAATGGGTTACATCCACCATACACAACCGTCCAATCTTTCTTATTATCCAGCAAAAACAATACATCAACCTTACAATGCCTTAAGCATCCCAACTGCTTAAAACATGCATTTTTAGGGCAAAAACAAAGTCGGCCTTAAGCATCCCAACCGCTTATTAATACGTGTTGAGTGTACAGTACTTTGCTGATCAGTCACCACATTTCAACACAAAGTTCTACAGAGACCGAAAGTTTGTTGCTAAAGCAATTAAAAATTTCCCAAAAACTGAAGATGAGAAGGCTCGACTTGCCAAGAAAGACAACGTTTCTTACTACCTCCCTCATCAGGTAAAGTCCTTTTGGTAGAAAATGCTAAGGGTTTTGATGGAATTCCTGACTATTGATGGTAGATTTACTAAAGTTTACAACTATCATTTTTTTGTACTTAATCATTTCCACCATGGGGTTAAGATTTCTCTGCCCTTTTATTTAGCATCATCCTTGAATGAGAGCTTGGCTAATCATGCCAAAAAGCCCAAATCTTACCCTATAGCCCATCAGGGGCTTATTCTACTCATTTACAAACACTTGAAGAAAAAAGTGAGGGTTAGCAAAGATGATACTCTGGTGACAAATGATCATATTTCAAAGAGTCGTAATGACTCAGAGTCTGAAGATGATTTGTCTAATGTTCCTATCAATAAAAAAGGAAGGGCCGACATTGACAAAGTGAACATAGATGTGGTTGACGGAATGGAGGAGGAACAGGGGAAGGAGGCAAATATTGATCTGGATAGTGAGAAGAAAGAGGATGCTGGAGAGGGGGAGGAAGGGAAAACTGAAATCCCTGATTCTAACCCTTTAGCGTCGGATAGCAGGAATGTTGCCCAGAACTCCATGGAGGAAGCCAACCCTAACTCTGTAAGCTCTAAGCAGGGAAGGGACACATCGAACACCATCTTGAATGCTGCTCGAAATTTCACGTTGGAGTCTTTTAATTTTCAGAAGTGGGTTATTGAAAATATTACCAACATACGAAGTAAACAGAGGGACCTGGAGTATAAGATTCACAATCTGATCAAGGACACTAATTCAGGGAAAAAGAGTGTGGAGGGGGAAACCAACGAAGCAGAGGATGAAATTGAAATGTAGGACTGGTCGAAGAAAGATCTTATAAAAGGAGACTTGAAACACTTGGAAGATGTGATTAGAATTGTAAAAGACAAGACCGAGACTGATAACGATATTATCATCTATCGGGTTGCTAAAACTAAGAAGGCATTGAAGAATTTTATGAACCATAGTCTTGAGGTCTCAAGGATCTCGTCTCAAAATATGAATGCCTTGGTGGATCACTTGGAGAGGAAAAATCAGAATAAGGATATGGTTATCATTGATGATCTACCGACTTCCAGCTCTACTCCACAAATCTCCAGGCGAAGGACCAGGTAGACGACCAGTGATTTCGAGACAAAGACAAAAGACATTCAACTGAAGCAAGAGAACAATGATATGAGAGAAGCCGCGAAGGCCATGATGCTGTTGGTTGAGAATGTAGAGGAGTCCATTAAAGTTTTTAATTGATATGTAATGTTGGTTTTTGGATGCCAGTTTCTCGCTGGCTCTATGCTGTCCTTTTGTCCTAGCTGTTGGTTTTTCTACTATTTTTTTGTAGCTTTTCTATCTAGG
Source organism: Cryptomeria japonica (assembly GCF_030272615.1). Classification (NCBI taxonomy): domain Eukaryota; kingdom Viridiplantae; phylum Streptophyta; class Pinopsida; order Cupressales; family Cupressaceae; genus Cryptomeria; species Cryptomeria japonica. Next base: position 521,914,282 of record NC_081413.1, read on the forward strand.
TTTTGTCTTCTCTAGTTTCTTTCATGCTTATCCTTCGCTTTGTAAGTGGGTTTCGGGTCCCTTAAAACCTGATTTTCCTTCATTAAAAATGCAATCTCATAATGCCAAAATTTTACTCTACGACAATAATAAAAATATGAATGTATATTTAATGCTTTTAAAAAGAGATTTTACTCTACATGTTAATTGCATTATGGGAGATGCGGATTGAGGATGCTACACATTTTCCATGCTTTATAAAATGTCATTGCTATCCACTACTCAACATAATCTCATAGTGTTATTTAGAAGGACAATTAGAGGAGGTGCCACATGTTTTCAATACTACACACAACATCAAATTCATGGTCACAAATCTCAAGTTTTAACTATAGACTATAATATAATTATAAATATAATTAATAATTAATATAATTTATTTTAAGTAAGGTTCAAGTGTCATCTTTGTTTATCTTGTCAACATATATGTTGTGGATCATCTATTTACAAAGCTATATTTCTAAAAAATCCCTTTGTGTCCTCATTATTCTCTCATTTAATATACACCATTACCTATGAGTGACCCGTTGATATCCTTTTGGAACTCCCATTATATATGCCTATCTCTTTTGGTCCCTTAATAACCTTTTCGAATCATATTTTCTAATATAATCAATTCTATTCTATTTGCATGCCCCATGGTAATATTTATTATCATCTTTATGGTTTTGACCAATATTTAAGAAGACATAACATTTGTTATCATCAATGAAAAATAGTGGAAGATAATTAAATCCTAACTCTTATTCAAATCCTATAAATCTAATTGAACATTAACCCTAATTCAACTATAAAGCATTAATTCAACTCTAACTCTAACCTTAATTGAACCTCAAGCCTAATCATAACCCTTACTAAATGATAACCTTAATTTATGTCTTTAAGTAAATGATATTTAAAGAATTTTTTTTGGACTTTGCTAGGTGAAAGTGTTTAATTACAATTGTATTTGAATTAAGGTTGGGTTTCCATTAGAGATATTTCTCATTGTTTACATATATTTATCTAAATATAGGTACGCTAGTCTATTATTATACTACTATTTTATTATATTATATATTTAAAACAATGTAAAATTTTAGCTATGGAAAGATGTCACCTTTGCACCATTTTTTTGTGGCTAGGGCACATATTTGAAAGTTTAGATGCTCCACGTTAGAGTCGTATTCTAAGCGATTACTCTCAAATAAACCAAATCTACATGCTACAGATAGGGAGGACTCCATATCGATGACTTGCAAGGAGATTTTGGGAGAAAATGGGTGTTAGAAGGAATGGTTTTCGCTTGGGCAACGGGGGTTGGATTCCTACTCAAATCAAGAGGGGATTGATAAATCCCAAACGAAGATAGTTGATCTGACGCCTCCTACTAGGGTTTGTAAGTTAAGTGATGGGTGATAGATTCCATATAATGTTACTTGTTCTCTTTCCAACCCTACCACATATGCCAAGACACTTGTAGGGCAATGCAGTAATAAAAGATAGTCTGAGAAGATAAGGAATGGAAGCATGCATTTTCCTAAACCACAAGGGGGTTCATCCCATGGCTAAGCCTGCTAAAAATGTTCAGAAGGTTTAAGACGGGTGATTATATCTTACAAGAGGTGAATAAAAATGTAAATTATTTACCAAACATGGCTTGATTGATAGATTTAGAGGATATGGAACAAGTTTGGCAAACTTACATCAATGGATTTCAACAACTTGGCACTTCATTCTAGCAAGTGATATTTAGATCTCCCTCCGTGCATGAGGATTCTTTGTTGTTGTTTTTGATAAGGTTAAGGATTTTTGCAAGGTTTTGCATGACCACCAATAGGATTGTGACGAGAACCTATTAATGCTGAAACCATGACACCCTTCTTTTGATCCAACTACTAAATCTTTCATGGTGATTCCAGTCTAGGTAAGATTGTCAAATCTTCCTTTGCAGTTTTGATTTGAATGTTGTTTTGAAGCTATTGGAAATTCACAATGCAAATTTTTGGGGATGGATAAGGGGTCTTCACAGCATTTACATACCACCTATGCTCACATATTGGTAGAAAATTGATATTACCAAGGTGCTCTCTACTAAGATATCTCTTTACACCAAACAAAGTAGTTGGAATCAGACCATAGACTATGAAGGCATCCTCTTTAGGTGTCATAGATGTTTTAATATGAAACTGTTGAACACTAGATGTCACTGAGAGGGGGGGTGAATCAGTGATTTCCCAATCTTTCCCCTTTTCTATCCTATGTGTATATACCGGTTAACTGATCTAACATAAAGTATACATACCGGTTAGATGGAAGGATAACATATATGCAACCACACATGAAAGGGACATCTCATAACATTGGATGTACGAGGAAAACCCAAGATGGGAAAAACCTCGGTGAGAAATGTTGTTGGAGACTACTGCTCCAATCCAGCCTCATAATAAAACATTCGTTTACAACATTTAGGGCACCAACCCAAGGAGTACCACTCCTGCTTTAGGGCACCAACCTAAGGAGCACCAACCCTTGCACCGAGATCCAACTCAGTGATCTACAATAAACATATATCAGATACAAAAGTAATATCTCTGTTACAAAAGAACTTTGTAACTCTTATGCAAATTTCTCCACCAGTTCTCCTCTCTTCAATCCTTTGTCGATTCTCTACTCACCTTCTCACTGCAACAACCTTATCTCCTGCTGCAACCCACTCTCTGTTGCACCTTGCTCTGTGTTGCACCCTTGTCGGTTCAACCTCTTCTTCTTCTTCTCTACCGGTTCTGCTCTCTGTCGGTTCTCCAACCTTTCTATCACACTGTTGCTAGCCACCACCAGTCTACTTTTATTTGTTAGTTGTCTGCTATCTGATTGTTGTCGATTCTCAGCTAACCTTCTCTGCAATCTTTTGTGACTCTTCTCTGTTAGTTCAGTCACCACCAATATACTCCTCTATTAGACTCAATGGCAAGCTACCGGTTGCCTCACTCTCGTCGGTTGAACTCTTCAAATCATTTCTCACTCACACACTCAGTCTCTTCTCTGATTTTCATTGAGCACTTGACTGATTTCCTCTCTCCTGCAGTAGCTCCAACTACATCTTTGGCTCACATTCTTATATCCAGATTTTCCCGCCTAAACGTGAGTTTGAAATTTGGCACGCTAGGGTTTCCGCCATGCACTAAGTTTGCATCAGATACGATCTCTGATCATCGTGACATATCATATCCAATCTGATATCATGTCCTTGATCGATGTTCAACACTTAATCAATGAGCATCGCCCAACTGTTTGCCTTATGAACCACGTCTTCTCTCTTTTGTCATCTGTAGCGTGATTTTTGGCCTTTTGTCTAATCGATCATGTGCGTGATGCGGTTTCCTTCATCCTCTTTGATCTACAAGATCAATCTGTACTGGATCTTTATTGTTTCCTTGATATTGAGCCGCAATCTTCTGCCTTCATTCCTTGAGCTTCGTAGTCGCCATAAATGTTGGACCAATCGCCAACATCTTCATCGACACATCACACCGACATGTGCATGCATGCCACTTCACCTTCACGTGGCCTCTTTGTCGGCATCCACCTTTGCTAGGTCAGTTATGTCAATTTGGATGGAATCACCGACCAACCACACAACTGGTTTCATCTACCGGTTCACAGACCCTGCCGGTTATACCCTAACCGGTTTTCCTTTAACCTTGCACTTTGCTTCTCTTCCAGTGGAGCACCTAAACCGGTTAGCACACATGCCAACCTACCCCATGCACATCTTCATCAGATGGGAACCTTCTGCATCTGCACTTTGTCAGCATTATCGATGGACATACTTACCAGTTAACACCTTGATGACATCATGTCATCAGTCTTCACCAATCTCCATTTGTCTGCTTCTGCTCAAACCTGCCTTCTTCATCTATTGACAATTTCTCATATCAATTGGTTTGTCAAAGTGACAAACATATCCTTCCTTCTTTGTACCGACAACTCATCATGTCTAGCCGGCTGATCCGGTGCATATCTCTGATCTCATGCACCTAAGGCAACTTAGTGTTTCATCGATTCATCTAGTGGGAGCCTTCAATCACCTGCCTTCTACTCTTTTGTCATATCTCGGAGGACTATGATGCATTCCATGCATAATAGGAGATAAGCTCCACTTACCGATGGGAGTGGGTCCTTGTCATCTGCATCTTGCAATGCACCAACGTGGCTTCCCTGTTTGAGCAACATATGTTCAATCAGGCACATGTGAACCGGTTGGGCACATTCATTTTCAGTCATCTCTTCAAATGGTGACTGCATCTTTATCCGGTGGGAGTCCTGTTGTTTCACATCCACACAGCATACCAGCGGCCTGTACATACTTCACCTCCGGTGTTGATGTGATTTTTGTAACATTCCCCCTCTTCATCACAGTCAACAACCCAACATCTTGCTCTCTTGTTGGTTGGCAACTATGCACTGCCAACATGTCACTTACAGGTCTGCAGTCCTTATGTCTTCAACACAAGTCAACACTAACTTGTGTACTGATGACTCCAATGGGCATTATGCTAGATAACCTTCTCTTCCTTACCGGTGACCTGCTATGCAAGAGGACATCAATGACACCATTTTTGGTATGCATCAATGACGGAGCTGCACATCAATCTCTTATACCGGTTGCCATCCTATACTAGTTGACATCAATGACAAGACAATGCCAATAGAGACATATCACAATGCAAAGAAATGATAACAAGGCTACTTGATGGAAGGATGTTTCTCCCCACCATTACTTAGTAGAAGAAAGATGTGTTGGGTGGGAAAGATAAAGATGGTGTTGATGCCTCTAAAAGGCCACCCAGGAATGAATTCCACAAGCTTCCACCAATTAAATCATAGTCAACACCAAGTGCTCCAATTGCCCTTCCTATAGGGAATGATCATATTAAATTTGCTTTGTCACCATGCTTGAGAATGAATGAGAGTGTGGAGCACTCAAACCTTTCATCTTTGAATGGTGAAGAAAAATCCACATTGAACTTGAATGGAGTCTTGAGTGACGAGGTCTCACAAGGTAATTGAATGGTAGTGCAAATAAAAAAGAAGAAAAATGAAGTTACTTTTAACATACATCTTTTCTCCCATGACAAACATAAAGCACAATCCTGAATAAGTAGCCTAATTTCTTGCCATTATTTTTGCCATGTTAATGGCACACACACACACACATACATACACATACATACATACATGTATATATATATGTATGTATGTATATGTATGTATGTAGGTGTGTACACACACACACACACACACACACACACACACACACACACATATATATATACACACATATATATATATACATACATGTATATATATACATACTGTAGTCACATAAATCTGTCCAATTTAATTAAATGAATATTTGCTATTTATTTAATTAAAAATCCACTAGCCATCAGTTAATTAAATTAATATTTAATTAATTCATCTTCAAACATTCTCCTATTAATTAAATAAATTATTCAATTTATTTTAATTAATTCACTATACCAAATTCACAATCAATTAAATGAATAAAATCTATTTATTTAATTAAATCCCCCTTTTCCTCTTTTAAATAAATTAACATTTATTTAAATCATTTAAAAACCCCCCCACTTGCATTTTCCTACAAATGCAACTTGCACACATTTATTGAAATAAACTAATTTTATTTTAAATAAAAATCCTATTTTCCATCATCCACCAAATCCAATTGCAAAATCTAATCCCCTTCTAGTTCTTCTAACCCCTTCCTAATTAGCCTAATCCATCCCCTAATTATTGTCACATTCCTAAGCAAAATGGAGTCACTTTTCAAAGACTTCAAAAGTCTTTGAAAAGTATTTAATGCTTTGTGTGTTCAAACAACTTAACCTCTAAAGTCTTCAAAGACCACTAATGGCTCTTACATGACCATTAATGGCTCTTACATAACCATTTACGGTTATTTCAAACTTGTCCCCCCAAGCATTCATTGCTTTGACCATATTTATCCCTCTTGCCTTTGCACAAGAATTTATCCATTGGATAGAAGCTTTATTCTTTGAATAAAGAGTTTATTCATTCAATTAACCTTGACTTTAACTCCCAAAGTCATGTCAAGCATTTAATGCTTATTCCCTCTCCTCTCAACCTATCTCACATTGACACTTGTCATCCTGAGATTGGGTTGAAAGCCCTCACATGGATTTGAAATCATTCAATCCTGACCATTGTTGAGATTACTCAATCTCAACCATCCATTGCTCCATTTTTCCTATAAATAGAGCCCATTTCTTCATAATTCAGATCCTGAAAAACTTGTATGCATTTAACCTATAGGCATTTTAGAGAGCATTTAGCATAACAAACTAATATCTTTGTTATTTTAGTTAAAATCAATCATTTTAATAGCATCTAGTATTTTAGTTTTTCATTTCCCATTTGAAGCAAAATACTCAAATCTCAATCCTCCATAAGCATCCATAGTGCAAAAAGTTGCTGAGAGCTACACTATTTTGGAACTTGGAGAGGAAAGGAACAAAGGAGAAGAAGCTAAGAGCATGTTAGGAGGTATTTGGAGATGCCTCATCATATTTGCTTCTTTAGTTAAATATGCTTTCATGTTTTTAGTATCTCTTTTGATATGCCTATTTAGATTAGTTTTTGATTGATTAACACTAATGGTTTCTTGTGTATGTGTTATTTATCTCAGACTAACCTTGTCCACTTTGCAGAGCATCACATACATACATACATACATACATACAT